>NC_079320.1:89670799-92500799 GCF_029931775.1 Euleptes europaea | reverse complement strand
GAGAGGGAAGGGAAGGGCTCGGGGAGCCCCACTTACCGGGGAAGGCGGCGAGAGGGGCAGCATGCCGAGGCTGGCCCAAGCCTTCCCCCCACGCCTTGACAAACGGGCCGGATGCCCCTGCAGCCACCGACAGCCCCGCGCATCAGCTGGGGAGCAGGAGAGATGCAGACGGACCCCACCCAGTAACTGGCGCGGGGCGGCAGCCGCAGCACTACAAGGGGCCCTGACCAGCCAGAGAGCCGAGGCCCCGGGAGAGCTCCCGTAACCCCACCCATCAGTTAGCCAGGGGGGGTGAGGGCCACAGGAAACGGAGCCCCCAGGGCGGCGCACAGGCCAACGCGACTCCCAGCCCAGAGCCTGAGGGGAGTCGGCAGAGGAGAGGGGGAACAGAGCGGGCACGGGGGAGGAGAACTGGGGAAGAAGGCCCACCCCGAGCATGACCGGCTCAGGGCGGGCAGAAGAGCCAGGGCAGGGCAGAGACGAGGGCCATGCCCGCAGGAGGGACTCTCTGGCGGAGGGAAGAGGAAAGTGGGAGGAGTCAGTTGTAGCCTCGGGTTGAGGCGTATGGGATGTAACACAGGTGGTGGCGGGGTATAAAGCAGCATGGGTGGAGGCCAATGAGGAAGGCTGGCGTATCACTCCCTGCTTACGGGGAGCGAGCAAGCTGGCCAGCTCAGGAGAAGAAGGGTCGTCCTCCTACTCTGAGTGGTCTGAGGCCGAGGAAACCTTACCTGCCCAGAGAGGGGTTCAGTAAGGCTGTGCCTCAACAGGGGAAGTCCCACCCAAAGGGGTCGCAGCCCCGGCCGGGACGCGACACATGGTGGAGAATGCAGGCACTGGGGGCATGGTGAAGAAGGCAACGCCCCATATCCCTGCTCCCCCAGGGTGGAAATCTGGGAGGGTGCTCCTTCGCCCTCCTACATTGACCGTAAGTTCCGCGACCGGCTTTGGGCACGCTCCTGCCAGACCAATGTAACCCGCTGAGGCCGCCCAAGGGGGTGCCCTGGACCTCGCCCAGTTTGGAAAATGGCTCACAGAGCAACAAGGGCGCCTGGTACATGACCTATTACAGCAGCAACAGGAGTCCCAACAGGGCATGATGAAGGACATGGCGGCCCAGCATCAGGAAGAACAAGCCGCCCTCTTCTGAGATGTTTGGAAGACCGTAGAGGGCAGTAGGCTTTCGGCGGCGGGGGCAGCCCCTGACTGGGGACGACTACCATCGATAGCCCTGACCAAGCTTGGGCCCGAAGATGAAATTGACGGGTATTTGGAGGCCTTCAAGAGGACGGCCGAGGCTGCCGGTTGGCCCAAGGAATGGTGGTCCTTCATTCTGGGGCCATATCTAACAGGGCCTGCCCAGGCTGCCCTGAAAGCCTTGCCCAAAGATGACGGGGCGGATTACACCAAGCTGAAGGCAGCCATCTTCCAGAGATATGCCGTGTCTGACGAGTCGTATCGGTTGAAATTTAGAACCATGGTCTGGAAGAAGGGCAAACCGCCAAGAGCCTTTGTGACGGCCCTCCGGGATGCCGCTTACCGGTGGATGCACCCCACAGTACCTGAAAGTAAGACCATCGTTGATGGTCTTGGAACAACTCTTGCTGGTGATACCCCTGAAAGCCAGGGACTGGATCCAGTGCAGTAAACCAACCACTTTGGAAGAAGCCATGACCCTGCTCGAGAATGTAATCCCAGTAGAAACTCGGGACATGTCCAAAGAGGGGTTGCGAGACCCTCGGATCCGGATGGGTATAGAACCCGCAAGGGGGGGCGTGCAAGAATGGCACCTTGCTTCCCTCTTGCTAGTGGCTCCTGGCTTCAGGCCCCACCTCCAGGACTAGTGCCTAGACCCACCCCAGAGGAAGGCCGACGGCTGGCCGGGAGAGAAGAGGGCACCCTGAAAGACAGCAAAGGGATAGGGCCCTGTTTCACGTGTGGCCAGTGGGGTCACTACTGTCGTGATTGCCCGCTCATGGAGTGCGACCTGGGGTGGGAAGAAGCCCTACAAGCCAGTCACCCCACAAGGCGAGGAGAGGGGGCCCTGGTGCTCCTTCAAATCCAAGGGCATCAGATGCAGGCCCTGGTCGATAGTGGCTCCTCAATCTCAATGGTAAGGTCACAGCTCCTCCCCGCCACATTGAAGGTAGTACAGGAAGCCATAGTGGCCTGCTTCCACCAGCACACGGAGAGGTATCCGGTGGTGAAGATAAGAGCCCAGTGGAACAACCAGGAATATGAGATGGAAGTAGCCCGAGTGCCCCAACTCCCCTATCCTGCTCTAATTGGCCGAGACGCCCCGTTTCCACGAGATGCTGCAACATCTGAGCCGGACAAGCGCAGTCGCAGTCCGAACCTTGGCTATTGGGGGTGAACCCCAACCGGGTACGTCGGCGGACCTACGAGGCCCCGGGGCTGGGTCTGAAGGAGGTACCATGGGAAAGGGATCTGGCCTTCAAGGAACAGCAGGACCAGGACCCTACACTGGACGCCCTAAGATGGATGGTAGCCATGAAAGATGGGGTAATCCACAATGCCCGTCGAGCGGATTGGGTGCCACACATACCCTTTGAAAAGGGTTACTGGTGGTTTCGGGGCGGGGAGGGCCCGTACGCCAACTGTTGGTTCCCCAACCTTATCAGGGATGCGTGTTAGAATTAAATCATGATCACTCCTGGGCGGGGCATCAGGGGGTGAAGAATACCCTAGCTCGTATCCTAGCTCATTTTTTCTGGCCCGCCGTTTCTCAAGATGTAAAAGCCTTCTGTAGGTCCTGTCCCCGATGCCAGAAAGGAGGAAACCTGGCCCCTACCCGAGTTCCGTTGCAACCCTTGCCCATTATCCGAACCCCATTTGAGAGGGTGGCCATGGATTTCGTGGGACCCCTCCCTCGGACTGCCCGAGGATTTCGCTTCATCCTCGTCCTGATGGACTATGCCACTCAGTACCCCGAGGCCATTCCCCTTCATACCACGAAGGCGTCGGGGGTATGTCAAGCCCTGATACACTTCTTTGCACAACTTGGGCTTCCCCGAGATCTTGACGGATGGTGGCGCTTCCTTTACAGCTATAGTGACCCAACAATTGTGCCAAACTTTAGGAATCCGCCAAATCTTCACGACCGTAGCCCACCCCCAGACGGACGGGTTGGTCGAGCGGATGAACCAAATACTAAAGACCATGTTGAGGAAGTTAGCAGGGGAGAAGCCTCAACAGTGGGACCTGTACCTGGACCCCATCCTGTTTGCAGTACAGGAAACCCCCCAGGCTTCCACAGGCTTCGCCCCCTTCGAGCTCCTCTACGGGATACCCAGGGGGATCCTAGGAGTGATGGAGGATCAATGGGGAGGGGCGGAGGAAACAGAAGGACAGGTCGCCTCGGAATTTGTGAGACACTTGAGGGACAGGCTGGAGACCGCTAGGGAACTGGCTGGCTGCAACTTAGCGAACGCTCAGCAAGGTCAAAAGACCAGGTACGATCATGCAACACAAGAACGAACCCTGTCTGAAGGGACCCAGGTGTTAGTGAGGGCGAGAGTGTTTGGGCCCAGTGCAGGAGATCCATGGAAGGGCCCCTGTAAAGTGGTCCGGGTGATAGGGCCTGGGGCATACCAAGTACAGTGTGGGCCTACCTGGAGGCATCGTAAACGCCTCCACATGAACGACCTAAAAGAGTGGCACGCGCATGGAGACGACACCCCGGAGGAATGCCAGTTGGGACGAGACCCTCTGGAGCTACCCGAGGGAGCTCAACAGAGACAAGAGGAAAGAGCCCCAGATAGACGAGGCCCTTCGGCCCGACCAACAGGCCCAATTGAAAGAGCTGATTGGCCACTTACTGCTGGTCTTCTCCCAGACGCCGGGCAAGACACACTGGGTATCGCATGCCATCAAGACCCCCACGGGGCAAGTGGCTCGCAGCCCTTGGTGCCCGCTACCCTATCAACGATGGGCAGTTGTCAACTAAGAGGTAGAGAAAATGCTGGCCATGGGCATGATTGAACCATCCGAGAGCGCTTGGAGGAGCCCCATCGTGTTGGTACCAAAGCCGGACGGGAGCGTGCGCTTCTGCGTAGATTACCGGGCGGTTAATGACATTGCCCTCTTCGATGCTTACCCTATGCCCCAAGCTGACATATTGATTGACCAGCTCGGGGCGGCCCAGTATATTTCCACGTTGGATCTTATGAAGGGCTATTGGCAGATCCCGATGCGGGAGGAAGACAAAGAAAAAACAGGTTTCACCACCCCTACAGGTTTGTTTCAGTTCAGGGTGATGCCCTTCGGGCTGCACGGGGCCGCAGCCACCTTCTAACGGTCAACCAGATCTTAGCGCAGTGCCAGAACTACGCAATGGCGTACATTGGTGACATAATCATCTACAGCCCGGACTGGGAGTCCCACCTCCAGCATCTGACCAATGTCCTCCAGGCCCTGCATAAAGCCGGACTCAAGGCCAACCCGAAGAAAAGCCATCTGGGGTTCCGGGAGTTAAAATATCGGGGATATCTGGTCAGACGGGGGAAACTACGGCCCCTACCCGACAAGGTGACGTCCTTGGAAGCCGTTCCTCCCCCTTGGACCAAGAAACAACTCAGGCAGTTCTTAGGCCTCGTCGGCTACTATGGGAAGTTTATTCCTCATTATGCCACTAAGGCCGGCCCTCTAACGGATTGTCTCAAGAAGTCACAGCCAAATCGGATACCGTGGTCTCCTCAACAAACCGCGGCCTTCCGAGACCTGCAACATGCTTTGACCGGCAATCTGGTGCTCCGAAATCCGGATTTTTCCCGACCTTTCCTGGTGTCTACCGACGCGTCCGACTCCGGCCTTGGAGTGGTCCTGACACAGGAACATGGAGGAAGCGAACACCCCATTCTGTTCCTCAGCCGCAAGTTAACCCTGGCTGAGCGGAACTACGCAACTGTCGAAAAGGACCATGCTCCCCTATTGTGGATGTCACAAATGAAGGATCATAATGCCAGGGTCTTACGGAAGTATCTCTCTCTGCTTCCCTTCAGTTTCCAGATCCTACACCGCCCGGGAAGATTGAACGTACTGGCTGACTACATGTCCCGGATCCATGAGGACGTCCCCAACAAGCACACAGAAAGAGGGTGTGTGTGTCCCGGGTCGCCCTCCTGCCCGGGCTCCCGGGCTGTCCCAACCTCCCCAGCCCCTGGCAGCAACCCCCGAGAGGGAAGGGAAGGGCTCGGGGAGCCCCACTTACCGGGAAAGGGGGCGAGAGGGGCGGCATGCCGAGGCTGGCCCAAGCCTCCCCCCCCGAGCCTTGGCAAATGGGCTGGACGCCCCTGCAGCCGCCGACGGCCCCGTGCATCATCTGGGGAGCGGGAGGAGAGGTGCAGACGGACTCTGCCCAGTAACCGGCGCAGGGTGGCAGCCGCGGCGCTATAAGGGGCCCGGGCCAGCCAGAGAGCCGGGGCCCCGGGAGAGCTCCCGAAACCCCGCCCATCAGCTAGCCAGCAGGGGAATGGCCACAGGAAACGGAGCCCCCAGAGCAGCACACGGCCAACACGACTCCCGGCCCAGAGCCCGAGGGGAGTTGGCGGAGGAGAGGGGGAACAGAGCAAACACGGGGGAGGAGAACTGGGGAAGAAGGCCCACCCCAAGCATGGCCAGCTCAGGGCGGGCGGAAGAGCCAGGGCAGGGCAGATGAGGGCCGCGCCCGCAGGAGGGACTCTCCGGCGGAGGAGGGAAGAGGAAAGTGGGAGGAGTCAGTTGTAGCCTCGGGTTGAGGCGGATGGGATGGAATACAGGTGGTGGCGGGGTATAAAGCAGCATGGGTGGAGGCCAATGAGGAAAGCTGGCGTATCACACTTCCTGCTTACGGAGAGCGAGCAAGCTGGCCAGCTCAGGGGAGGAAGGGTCGTCCTCCTCCTTTGAGTGGTCTGAGGCTGAGGAAACCTTACCTGCCCAGAGAGGGGTTCAGTCAGGCGGTGCCTCAACAGGGGAAGTCCCACCCAAAGGGGCCGCAGCCCCGGCTGGGATGCGACCCACCCCCTCAAAAGAAACAGAAAGAATAGCAGAAATGAAAACAGAAAAAGCCTCACAACAAAGATGCCAAAATACCTGCTGGTCACAAACTGAATTAGAGCAACTAAACCGCCTACAAACTATCCACGAGGGCAAGTGGAACATTAACAAACTGATCGCACAAGAGATCACTAACAAAACTGCCAAACAGATTTCGGATTAAAAAAGGGCCATCATACTCAAAGACCTTATAGAACAAAACAAACCCAACACCTATGCCACAATGACGCACGAGGCTAAACCCGCGGACACCTACGACAACCTAAAAAGCTACTACAGAAAACTGATCAAAAAAGGCCAAGTTAACACATCACAGCTACCAAAAGCTCAAATGGTGCTTCAAGCATGGCATGATGGGGACGACAACTTCCAACGCCAATTCAAAGACCTAACACAAGAAACCATAATACAATTTCTAAACACCCCCAAAGACCCCAAGGACCCAAGACAAACCCAACCTAGAAACCAAAGAAAAGATAGAAAACCAACAGAATGGATGAAAAAAAAACCTATAAAACAATATGGATACAAAAAGATCCAATCACTACTCAAACATCACCCCACTAAAGCAGCCAAATATATCCTGGACGGCACCACAGGAGCTAAATGCCAAATTCCCACTCAACAAATACAAGGTTTTCCAGAAAAAGTGGGGAGAGATAACAGACTTCAAAAACCTAGGAAGATTTCAATCATCCGCGCTGGCCGACAACACTAATTTTAAAAAGCTCATCACCGAAAATGAAGTATGGGAGTGTCTGGGGAAAATGAGGGAGAAAAGTGCGGCGGGGCCGGATGGGATTACGGTGGGAGATATTAAAAGGATGGACCCAGGAGGGAAACAATTAGCAGTATTATATAATGTATAGTTAAGATGTGCTACAATCCCCCTCACTGTTAAGCAATGCTCCTCTATACTTATACCCAAGGTCGAGGATGAGAACAAACTGAAAGAAGTAGGCAACTGGAGACCACTATTAGCTCAGTCATATTGCGATTATTCTCAAAGATCCTCGCCACTAGACTACAGAGAGCCTGCCCCTTAAACCCAAGACAAAGAGGTTTCATCCCATCTCCAGGATGCTCTGAAAATATATAAATCCTTCAAATACTCATGAAGGACGCTAAATCACATAATAACAAAATAGGGGTTGTTTTTATTGACATAGCCAAAGCCTTCGACTCAGTCTCGCATAATCATATTTTATGGGTCCTTCGCCAGAGAAAACTAGACGATCATATTGTTAATCTTATCAACAACTCCATGACCAATGCCACAACCTCCTTCCACTTACGTGACACACTAACAGACTATTGAGCTAAAAACGGGAGTCAAACAGAGAGACCCAATGTCCCCACTCTTATTCAGTCTGGCCATGGACCCCCTTATCACTGAACTCGACAAGTTAGGAAATGGATACTCTGTTAAACACCATAAAATATCAGCAATGGCCTTTGCTGACGACCTAGCACTAATCAGTAGCGATTGGGAAAGCATGAATGACAGCCTAGAAATGGTTAGAGCCTTCTGCGCTGTCACTGGCTTGAAAGTCCAGGGTAAGAAATGTTATGGCTTCTACATAAGTCCAGGAAAAACATCCTATGTCGTCAATAACTGCCCAACATGGCAGATCGACGGCGACAATCTTCAAATGATTAGACCTTGCCAATTAGAAAAATACCTCAGCATCAAAATCGACCCCTGGAGAGGGATAGTCAAACAAGACCTAACAGCCACAATCAAGGGATGGGCTGAGAAAATCTCCAAAGCTCCCCTCAAACCAACCCGGAATCGGCAGGGAGGTGTCCTTGTTGGGTTTCCTCCTGTTGTTTCTGGGTGCCCTGCTGTGCAGTGTTATGGTGTGTAGTTTTCATGGTGTGTAGAGTTGTTCTGTAGAATGGGTGCAAATAAAAAACTATTCAAAACTATTCAAAATGATTCAAAACCTAACCCTAACCCCAACCCCAACCCCAACCCCAGAGCGGGAGGCTGTGTTTGTCAGGAGCTGGGAGGAGTCTCTTCAATTTCTGAGTTTTGGTCCGATCTGAGGGGCTTTTGCACGGAACTTTTTGGACTGAGGGGTGTCTAAAGGTCCTCCCCACAGGGTGAGCCAAACAAGGGCCCCCCTGGGGGGGTGAGCCACAGAAAGAGAATGTATCCAGCTGACTCATCAGCAGGCTGGAGGCCATGAAGCTGCTGTGGAATTGAGAGGGTGTGATAGGGAAGGAGAAGGGACCAGCAGCCAAGCAGCAGTACACCAACAGTCTGCAGGCATGATGGAAGGGAAGCCTCCAGAAGAGAAGGAGAAAGTCACAGAGAGAAAGAAAGTTAGTTACAGAGACAGAGACAATTAAAGAGCCAGTGCATTTGGAGACTGTTACAGACTGTTAAAGAGACAGTGCATCCAAAAGCTGTTAAAGGGATGGCGCGTCCAGAAGCTGTTAAAGGGACGGCGCATCCAGAGTCTGTTAAAGAGACGGCGTGTCCAGAGGCACCTGGGTCAGCAGAGAAGGCGGGCATTTCTGGCACAGTATCAAGAATGCCTGGAATGTGCAGAGTGGGCGAAAGGGGAGAAACGAACAGCTGAGCAGTGACTTTCCACTGCGGCGCTCTTGCGGGAGGCGAGAGCGGGATTGGAGGTTGTGCAGCACCAGCTTCGCCACCCTTTGCTGTCAGCGAAGCTGCAGGAGCACAGAGAACGGGCGCAAGGCGGTGGGCCTGGATGGAAAAAATGGGGCGGTGCCTCTGTGGCCCCACCTCGGCCTTCCTGCCCCATCCGTTGCAAGCTGTCCCTTCGAAGATCCCTCGCCTGTCACAGGCGGTGAGTAAAGTGAGCCTGGTGAATTTGCAGTGCAGTGAAAAGTGGCGAGATCCAGAAGAGGTGGGGGGGTACTTATTGCCTGGCTGGAGCGAGAGCAGTCAGTGCGGGGGCTGCAGCATCGAACGCAAAGCGTCGGACAGTTGGTGGAGTGGAAGAGTGGAATAGAACAGCTGGCTGTGAGGGAGGCGGCAGGATCGGCAGTGCAGAGCAGAGGGGGTAATCTTGAGACCAGTGGACCTTGGAGAATGGAGCGGTGCATGAATGAACCGCCCCCCAACGGAGCGGAGTTCCAAAGAGAAGGACAGAGATGCAGGAGAGCTGGTGATGCATGCAGCAGAGTCTGGGGTTGTATGCACCCCAGAGGGAATACAAATCAAGGGGACTGTGGCCCGAAGAGGAGCAACTGAGGCTGCAGAAGGGGTGCCAGGAAGGGGGAGAGGTGTTGGGAGTGTACAGGGCCCCCTCCTGCAAAAAGACGCTAGGGAAGGCTTGCAGGCAGAGGGGACGAGAAAGGGGGTAATCTTGGATTTGCGGCTGGCTAGGGGCACGGACAAGGACACTTTGCTGCCTGCAAAGCCAGCCCAGCCGGGCTTGCCAGTCGCACCCCTGATCTCAGCCCCAAAGGGGGGGTTGGCCCAGGCAGGAATGGAGACGGAGAGGGGAGGTGGCATGGCCGAAGGGGCCCTCCAAATAAGCGGGGGGAAGGAGGGAGACTCCTCTCCGCCGGAAGGGCAGCCGGTCTCGAAACGGCTGCACCGTGTGCATGAACAGGGACAGGAGCAGATGGATGATGGAACATAAGGGGGGTGGCGCTTCAGGCGAAACCTGTTCGGGTGCCTGTATCAGTGGGGCCCCTCCCCCAGGCAATGGAGCAGTCGGAGATGCAACGGCAGGGGATGACAGCTGAAGGAAAAGAAGAGGAGGGTTTTGGAGGGGTTGGAGAGTCGGCTGGTGGCTCCGGAATGGATGCAGAGATGTTGCAGTTGGAGCAGCTGAGAGTGGGGGAAAGGGTCAAAATGCTTCAAGGGGGACACTTGAGGCTGAATGGGATGGCCCAGTCCTCAGATATGGATACAGATGTGATACCCAGCACGCAGATGGAGTCGAGGGGGACGGGATTGGAAGGACCTACATGGGCGTTTACAGAGTTTCAGAAAACTTCAGGGGGGAGCAGTACCAGTCTCAACTGCTGGTGGAAGAGGGCCCTCTGGATTTGTCTGGGCCCTCTGTAGGAATGCAATGGCAAGTGCATACGGGGATAGCGATGGAGGGAGAACAGGAAGGGGGGAAGAGTTGGAGTTGGAGTTGGAGCGAGAGAGGGAGTTCCCTCCAACAGGGGAAGCCCCCTTTCCTGGGTCTACAACTGATCCGGCACAGGACCCCAGGGAGCTCGAGGGGGACCCAGACGGGCCTGGCCGTAGTGGAGAAGGGCAGGAGTCACTGCAGGGGGCTGTTTCCCCACTTGTGCTCTGTCCATCAGAAGAGAGGGACATTGTGGAAGTGTGTAGCCTGGTGGAGCAGGAGGAGATGGCGGGGCAACAAGAGACGGTGGTGGAGGAGCAGCAGCAGGAGGCGATTGGCTTTGCTACAACAGGAGAATTGGGGGAGCGTGGGGAAGATGTCCTGAGGCCGGATCAAAGGCATAAAGGGGAGCAGGGACAGAAGGTGGCTGCTGGCTCCAGTACCACAAGTAGAGAGGCACATCTCATGCAAGAGTGGGAATGCCTGTGAGGGGAGCCTTTGGGTAGAGGGCTGGAGTTCTTGGTGCCGATGAGTGAGGATCTGAACAACCTGGATCTAGTCCACTTCTGGGCCTTCGTGTTTGAGCACCTTCATCTGCCTCAGGTGGAAGTGTCCCAGGCCCTAGATAAGAGGAGGGATTTTTATATGGAGCTTCTGGAGAGGGAGGGGGAGCCCATCAGGGACTTCCTGGTGGGAACTATGGTCCCCGCAGGGGCATGGGAAGTCAAGCAGGAGGGGGCGAAAGGAGGAGGAGAGGTGGGAGGAGTGGATGGCAGCCGAGCGGCATGGAGAGTCCTGGGCGCCGCTCGAGCCTTGTCGGTAGCTGTAGCAGTCAGGTTGTTGAGGGGCAGGAGGGGCTGCTCTTCTACTAGGCCCCAGCTGCTACGGGGGTTGATGGTGTTGCTGAGAACAATAAGTCGCTCATGGGAGGAGGAACAGAGAGTGAGCGGCCAAGGAGGCGGGAGCGCATGGCAGTCCTAGATCTACCAGGGCAGCCGCACACAGAGTGGCTGGTAGAGGATTGGAGACAGTGGTGCGAAGAGGCGCGTGCCTGATTAAGGGTGCGGTGGGAGCGGCAAAAGGCAGAGAAAGAGGACCATGAGCGGACAACCGGTGGGGAAGCAGCAGCAGTGGCAGCAACAGTAGGGGGACTGGGAGGCGTTGAAACAAAGGGTGTCATTTACGTCCTGGAGTCAAGGGCAGAGGGAGTGGTGTCAAATGGAGCAGCAGCAGCAGCTCGGGCAGAGGCAGCAACCCTCCAAGCAACCCTCCAATCAATAGGTGGAGCTGGCGGGGGAGTCTCTGGATAAGATTGCTGTGCTGGACGCAGCGCGATGTGCCGCTTCTGTGCGGACAGATCTGAAGCTTGTTGATGCTGCACCTAAGGAGCCAGCAATGCCAGTAGCAGTTGCAAGGCCATCAACGACAGCAGCAGCAATGATAGTAGAGGCTGCACAACAGGGTCAAAAGCGGAAAAAGAGCGTACAGACCGACCAGGGGTCGCGAGTCGGGAGAAGCTGACGGTGACCCCGGTATAGCCGCCAACAGAGTTGAGGATGACAGAGATGGCGTAGGGCCAAGGGGGCCGATAGGCGTCGGCGTCCAGGTGGAACAGGGACCCGTGGTAATGGAATAGAATGGGTTGCAGCAGTAGCAGCTTAAAGAGGCGGCTTTCACTGCAGTAGTCATAGCTGCTGGACAGGTGGTGGAGGTGCCACGGGGCATGGAGCCAACACCGGAGGAGGTGCTGGATGAACGGGAAAACATGGCAGTGGTGGGGGACAAGATGGGGGCTACAACAGTGGACTCCGTCCCTTGGGTGTGGCGACGGCGACGGCGGACGAAAGGAAAGTCAGAGGGCAGGACGCAGAGAGGACGCAAAAGCGGCGCTGGGAACGAGAGGTGACCCCGCGGCGTAGAGATGATACGTGGGCAGTGAGGGTGTGAAAAGGAGGAGGAGGAGGTGCAGCAGCAGGAGGAGGCAGAGGAGGCGAGAGAATGGCGGTGAGGTGGAGAGTGGATGAGGAGCGACAAAGGCAGGAGGATGAGTTCCTTCAGCAATTTTATCGCAAGAGCACACTGCCAGAATTAGACAATGCGGAGGGGGCAGAACCGGAGTTTGACCCCAGACAACATTATGTGGTGCACTTCCAATATAAAGGGGTCGACTCATATCGCCTTACCCCTGGGTTTATGGTGGGAAAGCTGCTACTGAATCATTTTTAATTACACACAGCGGACATCTTGGCAGTCATTTGCCCACCGGGGCTCACCGAGACAGATGTATCTCCAGTCCGAGCCGGCCTACCAGCGTTTTTGGCTCGCTATGCGAGCAGTGGCTCGCTGGACCACCGACGGGGAGCACAATATGTTAACAGACTCTGACGTTGTACCGCTCTTTCAGGGTAAAATGAGAGTGGTGCTACGGACCACTGCCGTCCCACCTGAAGATGTTGACTTTTGGCTGGCCAAGTACTGCAGGGTCCTCTTCCCAGCACAAAAGGTACTGAATGACTGGGGAATCTGGATGGGCGAGTTTAAGGCAGTGGTGGCCCTGAACAGAGACCAGCAGGGAGGGATCCTCCACCTGGCCAAATACTTTTTCGTCGGAGATGATCAGGGCACTACCCGTTATAGCGGGCAGCCGTGGGCCTGTTACTTGTGCAGCTCGTATCAGCATGTACGGGCCCACTGCCACACAGAACTTTGTTCAGCTTGTGGAGGACGAGGACACCTCTTGGCACGATGCAAGGTGGGCCTGTGTTGTAATTTATGTGGGCAGACGGGTCATGTGTATCTCTTGTGCCCGAAGGCGTATTACAATCACTGTTATGGCAAAGTCTGCACTAGACTGAAGGGTTCTCCACCCACATCTTTAGAGGCAACAACAACAGCAACAGCACCGAGATCAGTAGCAGCAGCGGCAGCAGACAGTATGGCGCTGTAGCGGTGGACAGCAGAGCAAGTAGCGGGGCAGAGAGGAGTGGGGATGTCGGGAGACAAGTGCCTCAACAGCGGCAGTGGTGGCAGCAGTCTCAGCCCGGGCAGCAGCAGCAGCAGTGGTGGTGCCAGGAGGAGGACGGTACTGCAAGATGGCAGGTGGTAGAGAAGAGGAAGAGGGGGGCGCAGTCCGCGACTCGGTGCCTTGGCAAGGACAAGGAACAGGGGCTGCATGTAGGGGTGCCGACGGATCGGCAGGGGGCCGACGCCTGGTCAAGAGAGGCAGGGTATGAACAAGGGAAGAAGAGGTGGCAGAAGAGTAGGCACCTCTCTCCACTGCCACAGGAGCAAAAGGCGATGGCAAGCCAAGCAGGGGCACGCTGGAGTACGGCAGAGAGCAGAAAGGACGGGGAGGCCCAGAAAGAGACCACAGGCACTTTCGCACGTGACGGCTGGGAGTGGAGCTTAACGGGCAACCGGTTTCAAGTGTTGGTCGGCTGTGACGACAGCAGGGATATGGAGGAGGAGGAGGCGGCAAGGAGCGAGGAGGAGGACAAGTGTAAAGGTGTTTCTGGCAGAGACGAGGGTGCTGTCACCACCGTGGGAGACGAGGGTATCTTCCATGCCACCCAGAGCTTGGGGGCTGCCTCTGTAGTTTCCATTTCATCTGCGTCACCTTCCTTATCAGAGCAAGAGGCAATAGCAGCAGCTTCCAGTGATGAGAGTAGCAGCAGCAACGGTGGCAGTAGCAGGTGGACACGGCTGGCCAGGGAAAGGCGTTGGGCAGAGCAGCGGCGGAGGGCCTATAGGGCCCGGTTGCGGGCCATGGATCCCGATGCTCTGCAGAAAGTGGCAGAAACAGCGGTGTGGGAAGTCGATGTTGTTCAGCAGAGCTTGGAGGAAAATGTGGCAGGAGTGATGGACTGGCCATCAGAGCAGCGGTGGCAGGACCTGTTGGATTGATTGGTGGAATTACAGTTGGAGCTGAGGGATATAACGGCGGAGCTCGAGTGGAGGATCAGCAAGAGGTGGGGGAGGAGGAAGAGGAAGAACTGTGCAGCGAGGAACCGGAGTATGGTCCAGAGGTGTGGAACCGATGCAGGAGTATGCGCGGCAGTTGAGGGAGGCCAAAGAAGCTCAGGCTTGGGCTGAAATGATGGCAGGAGACGTCCTCCTACCAGCAGCGGTAGTACTGGAGCCAGATGTCAGCAGCCTAAATCGACATGACAGCAGCAGCAGCAGTGCCGGAAGACCCCATGGACAGGGGGCAGCTGCTGCCGCAGGCTGTGTATAGTGCCACATTTGTCCCCGGCTCGTGCCAGGAGGGGCAAGGGGTGGGAATTAGAGTGTCTCTGGTCGCTCTGCTACCTCCGTCGCAAGGAGAAGGGGCAAGCCCGGCAAGGAAGTCGGATCCTAGTGGGGTTGCGGTGGCCTTTGCCTCTACAGTGTCTGAGACAGCGGAGAGTCAGCGGCCCGAGGGAGCAGCTGCTATGGGAAATGAACGAACGGATGGATGGCAGACGACAGATGACAGGTGTGGACTGTATGGGCTGGCGGCTTTGCTCGTTGTCGAAACTCTCATGGCATTACATCTGGTCATGTGGAATTGTGGAGCGGCAGAGGCAAGACGGAGGGAAGACGCCTACTACCACATCAGTAAACTGGAGGCCAATCTGATTGTTTTGCAACAGACGAGGATGCGGACTCCGAGGCAGCATAGTGAGGCACAATGAGGCTGGACCTAGGGGCCATCGCTGTCGTTAGTGAGCGTTGATCGAGTGGACGGCCAGATGGATGAAGTGACGGGCATGGCCATGCTGGTGTCCAGAGCTGCAGAACACGTGTGGATTAGGAAGGTGTGGGAAGCATGGCCCCGACGGTTTATGGTGGTCAATTTCGATCTGGATCTGGATGACGACGATGGTGATGGCTATCTGACGTCACGGCCGGCGGGAACAGCAACAGCAGCAGCGGCGATAGAGGACTGTTACAGGCAGAGATCCGGCAGGAGGAGGAGGCGGAAGTGCCGCCTGTGTGGGTTGCAGGAGCCAAAGAGTGCCCTCAGGAGAAACAGATTCTGGCGCATCATGGAGGGCTGCCTAAAGACTTTGCGGCACTTGCTTTTGGCCGGCGATTTCGCCACAGTGCGGGCAGAGGCGGATGCTGAGAAGCTGCAGCTGTTGGAGGAGAGGGCACAATGCATGCTTCAGAGGAAGCTGGGTTTGACGGAGGTGATGAGGCTGGGCCCGGTAGACATGGCGTATCTGCCCATTCGTGGTTGGACGGCTTTTAGCAAACAGTGGCCGCCATGCAGATGGCACCTGGAGAATGGCGGCGACGGTGCAGCCGTGACAACTCCACACAGGCGAGACCAGGAGGAGGAGAGGGATGGAAGGGTACAGTCTCTGGGGACCCCGCCACCACCATACACCTTTGCGGTGGATTCTGGAACGAGGGCGACCCGGCCGGGCAGAATCTGGACGTCGGCGAGGAGCGTCGTCAGACCGTCCCAGATTCTGGGAAATCCCTGGCCGGACCATGCTATGGTGGAAGCGGAGGTGGCTTTTCAGCAGGCCAAACATTGACTATGGCCTGGAGCGGAGCTGCCACGGGACCACCCACAACAGCTGCAACGATCACCACAACTGCACCCATCACAACCACCGCGACCACAGCAACAAATGCAACCACAGCACCGAGACCGACGGCAAAGATTGCTTCCCACAGAGAGGGATTTGGTGGCTTACCAACTGCTACTGGAGGTGGAGAAGGCGGTGGCTTTTGCTTTGAGGAGAAGACCAGAGGTGGAACGGCAGGAAGGACCTGGTGGCCTGCTCGCCTGGTGGGAGGAGACCAAGAGAGGTATTCGGGACGCCTGTATGGCTGCACGAGTCAACGGCGAGTGGAGGCTTATGGCCTACCATCAGGCCATCCAGACGATCCTAGGGATCCGGTGGAGAGCCACGCAAGGACAGCCGATGACGGTGGCTACGGAGGAGCGGCTGTGCCGGTGCCGCCGGACAGTGGCTGAATATCAGCGTGGCGTCATCCAGGCAAGAGCGTGGCGGCGGGAGATGCGATCGTCCAGCCCTCTCCTGTTGCACGGGGAGTGGCAACGGGACTGGCTGCAAAAGAGAAAGGCGCTGGGGGGGCGGTGATGGGAAAGGAGACTGGAGGCAGTGTACAGAAGGGGGTCTCTTGGCGGCAGGATTATGAACAGAAGACGATGAGTGACCGCTGGCGACAGACATGCGCACCGTCTGCACTATCAAGCGCGACTTCTTCGGCGACCTTTTGGGTGGGCTCAGGACGGATCAGGAAGTCCAGCAGGCAGAGCAGCGGGCAGAGGTGTACTTGCAGCTGTTGGTGACCGAGGGATGGCTGAGGCCGGCGGTGTTGTCCAAGGAACAACTGGAGGCTTTGGAGGGGCCCATCCGGCAGGAAGTGGAAACGGTGCTGCGGGTGGGCCGTAGGTCGGCACCGGGCCCCGACGGTTTCCCGTATGGCTTGTACCAAATGTTGTGGCCGCTACTGATGCCAATCCTCACGGACATCTTCAACGGCATCTGGAAGGAGCGACGAGCCAGTCCACCGTTTTTAGAGGTGCGGGTCACACTCCTGCCCAAGGACGGCGATTGTACCCGTATGAAGAATTGGAGGCCACTCACAGTGGCCAATGTTGATTACCACCTCCTGGTACATGTGCTCAACAACCGTCTCAAGAGCGTGGCTCACCTCTTGGTCGGAGAGGGACAGACAAGTGCCGTGCCAGGCATGCTCCATTTCACCCGGCAGCTCAGAAATAACTTCCATCTGGTCAGTTAGCCAAGGGCCACGGAGAGGAATGGCTCGATGGCGGCAGAGGAAGCAGACAAGGGGGTGTACCTGCTCCAACTAGATCAATCGAAAGCCTTTAATAGGGTGGGCCATGCCTACTTGTGGCGTACCATACAGGTGATGGGAGTGCCCTCAGCTTTTGGCGACCATTCGGGCCCTCTATCGGGGGGCAACGGTTGCTTTGGATGTGGCGGCGGGAGGTGGAAGTGACAAGACGAGAGAGGAGCTGTTCATCGGGGGCGAGTGTGATGATACAGTTGGGACCGTTGGGAAGCGAGAGTCGAAGAGAGCCTGAAGACCTGGCGGTTAGCAAGAGGGGTACGGAACTATCGGGTGCCACCAAAAGAGGTTGCCAGGGCAGTTTGGAGGGAGCGGCAACGGCAACAAAAATACCGGATGCAGCCATCGCAGCCAGCCCAGGGGAGGAGGAGGAAAGAGCCGAGCCCAGCAGCCGCCCTCTACTGGTGGCTGTTTTGGGTGGCTAGGGCATGGCCGCATGACAGGGCAAGATGTGCGGAAGAGAAAGATGGGCGGTGCTCAGCCTATCTGTGCCACCAGGTCTTCCCGCTGGAGCCCTTCCGGGATGCCACCATCCCATATTTCTTGAGGGACCTTCAGTGGCAGGCTTACCACCAAGAGGGCTCTTGAAGCGGGCCGATCGCAGGAGCCTGCCGGATTTCATTGCTGAGCTGGCGCGGATGATCAGGCACTATGGGGTGCCGCCTGAAGAGGTTAGTAGAGCGTGCTGGAGGGGAAGGCGACAGCAGAAACAGCAGCAGCAACAGCAATCGCAACTGTCAATGACAGGGGCGCCAAAACTGGCAGCACTAAAAGTAACCCCACTCCCCCCACCACCACCGTTACCATCACCACCACCACCACCACCACCAACGGCGGTACGAGATATGGGGAAGAGGAGAAAGGGGCCGAGCCCAGCGGCAGCTTTGTATTGGCGTCTCTTCTGGCTGACAAGGGCGCGGCCACACGATGAGGCACAGAGAATGGAACCTGAGGGAAGGCGGTCGGCATACCTGTAATGACAGACCTTTTCATGGAGCCTTTTCGGGATGGGACCATTCCGTATTTTTTGAGGGACCTGCAGTGGGAGGCATACCACCAGATTTTGAATGTGGCTTCGGTGCGCAGGGAGAGTGCGAAAGACCCGTCAGGTGAGCCTGGCCGACCAGGAGCGGGAGCTAACCCTCGACCAGCAACAACGACAGCAACAGCAACAGGAAAAAGGTGGTGATCTCGCCCGGGGCCAGCAACAGCGGCAGTCAACAGGGGCAGCAGTGTCGACGACGACGATGGCAACAACAGCAGCAGCAGTATCAACAGCAGCAGCTGCAGTATCAACCAGTTGTAGATGTAGGGTGTAAGAGGCCAATCTGTAGGCGCTGTTTTGCAGTGGTGCCGTGTGTGCAACGCCCGGAGGAAGGTGTGGTGCATGCAGTGAAGTCCTGCCCTGTGGTATGGAGGGAGTGGGCAGCTCTGGCCAGAGCTATGGCATGGCCCTATTGGTCTTCCAGCACTGGGAGACACTGGTGTCTGGGCTTGAGCCAAAAGGAGGGGTGGGACGACCGAGGTCGAGGCTGGGGAGGGGAGGACAGCAGAGACTCTGCCCCAAGCCCCCGTGGAGTGTCATTCGACTTCTCAATTGGTTCATCGTCCAAAGGATTCTGACCAATAGGTACACATGGGGTGACTGGTGCCATTGCAGAGTACTTTACGGGCTGTGTTGAACGGTCTGGGGCGGATACAGGACTGGGAACAGGGGGTTATGGCGAAGAGGCGGTGGTTGGCTAGGTGGCACTGGTTCAAAGAGGTGAATCCACCTATTCCCTAGGGCTTTGCCAGGCCATGCCATGCCATGCCAGCCCATGCCAGGCACAACATTACAGGCCTGCTTTGGTTTGCTTTGGTTTACTTTCATTTGATCTGAGTTCATGCTGGGTGGTTGGGCTGTGGGCCTAGTCCATCTGGCAGGCAAGCTAGTAGGCTACCTGGGGCCCGTGTTGTATTGGGGGTGCTGTGGAGAGGGGATGTTTAGTCTTTGCTTGTATATACAGGTTTGCAAGTGTATATAACTGTATCATTGGGATGATTTCATGTATGTTGGGTCTGCCAGTTTTTCTATAGCATGGTTTGCAAATAAAAATCTATACAAATCTATACAAACCTAACCCTAACCCCAACCCCAACCCCCTAACCCCAACCCCCTAACCCTAACCCCAAGCCCTAACCCTAAGTTTACCCCAACCCTAACCATAAGCTTAACCCTAAGCCTAGCAAGCTCGAGGGAGGCTGTGTTTGCTGAGCTCGTGAGGGATTTTTCAAAAATTCAAAAAAACATGAGTTTTTCTCAAAGTTGATTTCATTCTTCATTCTTCAGTGGCAGAGAGTGGGAGGGAAAACTGGGGCTCTCCCCCCAAAGGGGGCCCCAGGAGGAGTCATGGAAGAGACACCCCCTATACATGAATCAGCAGTTTGGCCTGTAAATCTGGAGAGACCAGTTTTTCCTGATGATACAGCCCAGAAAGATGTTTCTTTCCTGGGAACTTGCAGAGAAGAGGACCACAGCTTGTTGGTAGGTGCAGAGGGGCCTTTCTTCAATCCAGATCAATCCTTCTCATTCATAAGCCTTGGGGGTGATATGAACCAGCCCCCCCTTTACTCACCGGGCGACACTAATGAAGCAGTGGTTATTGGACAAAAAAAGGGATTGGAAGTTATACTTTCCAAAGACAATCTGAAAATGTCTTCACCCCTCGTGCTTGGAGGCCCAATTCCATCAGGCCCCCGTTTTACACCTTATCTTAGAGGAGACCAAGGGGGAAATTCAAGAACAAAGGTTCATCTATCTCGAACGAGTAAAAGTAAAACAATGTCCTGGAAAGTTCCTCGGCGGGAGGAAATGGGAACCAAATCTAGAGATGGCCACAAAGGCAGATCTATTTTCTATAAAGGCTACGATGACAGTACCACTACCTCAGAATCTGAAATAGAAGGTAGCAGAAGGAAACTGCACGGAGAGGAAATTTTATCTGCCCGTCAAGGTCTTTCAGAATTTTTGAGGTCCCCCTTAAAAACACATCTAAAAGAGGACCATCAGAGCCTGTCCCAAGAACAAATAGGGAAAGTAGAACAGAAGAGAGCTACAATAACATCTCTACAAATACAAGTCAGGAGACAAAATAAAGTTGAAACAAGTAAATAACTATTAAGGTCAACCTTAGCTGAAATATCAACAGTTAAGGAAAACTTGGATGAAAACTTAAAACTTATACAAATGGTGAAAAATCAATCAGAAAGGAAAAAAGCCAACCAAAGGAAAAGAATGTTGCTAGGAATTCTGAGAAACCTGGAGTTAAAGAGAAACCAGTTATCTGAATCGATAGAACAATGGCAACAAAACCAAGGAGGAGTTCAGTATCACGAAGAAGCGCAACAAGAACTGTATTTGACTACTACAGCCAGTACCAGTACTGCAACTTACCTGAATATGGAGAGAATTCAACAACAACAACTTGAAATATGTCAAACTGAGATGAATCACACAACACAAACACAAACTATGACGGTTAGGACAGAAGAGAGAAAGAAGGATGGAGCACAGGAACAAAGTGAACAAGCACAAACGCAGAGTGAAAACCCAAAATCAGACCTTTCTTTACATAAACTTACTATCCGACAAGTAGATGGGCAGGGAGATGGAGACATTGAAGATCTCTTAGATGTATCACCAAAATTACCTGCCAAAAAGAGGCCCAGAAAAGAACAACAAACAGACCCTGCACTGCTACAGGGAATGGCAGAGGAAAGTGATCCTTTAGCACATGAGCAATTACAAAGTGAGACTGAATCATCAGAGGAAGGTATTGTCGGAGGAGTTGTGGAAGATGATGAGTTAGACATGGTTGATATACAACAAGAGATTGCTGAGTCTTTTCCCGAAGAAGAAATATTAAAATTAACTTTTCCAGAAATAGGGCAAGAGGAATCAGAAATAGAAGCTGAAATGAACATCAGAAGAGTTACTAGAATTACAAAGTGAAGCAACACAAAACGCATCTCATTACACCAAAAGCAACAAGAGAAGAATTATGTAAACAACATCTTATGATCGTAGGATCCAGAGAGAAGAAAATCAGTAGTAAATGGGAACATGAAAAATCAATGTCATTCGAATTCGGAGGTAATCTTTTGGTTCGGGGAAATGGAGACGAACATATAATAAAAGAAGACCTTAATATAAAAGACCTACTGAAATTTTGGGGTTTTTTACTTAATCATCTTAGTCTCCCTCATGTTCCCATGGCAAAAATGGAAAAAAGAAAGAGGAATACCCTCTGGCAGGTTATTAATAAAGCAAGAATACTCCTCCCTGTTTTGTATGGGGAGGTACCAACAGCCAGTAGCGATATGACACAAATCTGCTATGCTAGGTCAGCGATCCTGAAAGCCATCAATAGACTTCTAATTGGGAGAAGAGTGAGGACGGAACAAGATGCTATCCCGGACTGGTTGTCAGAAGAAGGTATTTCGGTTTCCCTAAAAGACATGGCTAGAGTCTGGGAAAAACCAGACAAGATACAACAAGAGGTACCCTTCTTCAACAATGTAGGTGACCCCAATACTGGAGTGACTAAAGAGGAGCTAGTGGAATGGTGCATACGGGTATTATCTTACATGAAAGTGAGACTCCAATACTTGAAACAAATACCTCAAACTTAAGCAATGTAAAAGCAAGAATGGAAAGAGGAGGGCAGATCTCAACAACTGACCGAGAAAGAACCGTCTCAGGAAAGGCCGGAGACCCAGCAGGAGACATCTACAAGGAGGAAAACAAAAAGTCGCGTCGGAGACACGCAGCAGGGGGCACCCGTTACGATGGGGCCCCCTAAATTGGGTGAGAGTCACACTCCTATGACTACTAAGATCCAGAGAGTTAGCAGGGAAAGTGGAAATGAGAGGGAAGCACAGCAAGAAGGGAGGGGAGAAATAACAACTATAACCTCAGACAGTAGTCAGTCAATGGAGTACTTAAATACTGAGCAATCGGATATGGCAGATATTGAAGATTTAGAAAAAGATTTAGAAAAAGATAGTGTAACAGATTCTGAAATAAGGGAAAAGAGGATGGGGGAAATGATTGGGGATCAAAAGTGAATGAGGAAGAACAGTGAACATCGTGTAACTAGTAAAAGGCAGGCAGAAGGACCTACAAAGGAAAGAGTTGGTACTGCCGTCTCTGGGGGTTTTTTTACAATTACAGGTGATCGCCAGGAAAAGGAAGGAGTGACACTTCAAAAAAATTTCCAAAAGAACTCATGCAAGCACCAAAGCCTCAACGAAATGTGAGTAGAGAACTGGCGTGGACTAATGAAGTATCAAAGACATTTCAACAAGAACAGGAAAAGAACAAGAGAAGTCAAGAGGATGGACACTCAAACGTGGACAAGGGGAAGGGTGAAAGTGTATATGAAACTGTGAGTAAGCTACACTCTGCACCTACAAATGTAAATCTTCCTCCATGGTCCACTAGTGACGTGGAGAAAGAGAAAAATACAACAATTAATACAGCCATTACTACAACAACTAATACACAGAGGAATGTAGAAAATGATAGAGACACTCAAACACAAACACAATCAGGGAGATACACCCCATTAAATCAAGAACATGCTATGGCAATACTAGAAGGAAAGGAGTTGGAGTATAGGATAAAGCAACTCACCCAGGGAAAACAAGTAGAATACTTAAAACAAAAATGCCAGAAGTGCAAAAAGGTTCAGCAAAGGATATTAATCAACTTCATGCCCAGTCTAGAGTGCCACCTAGAACTTATGCAAATATAACTGCAGGGAGAGAGGGAGGGTTAGGCCCTGAAGGGGGAGCAATTGGGAGAAAGGAACTACCCCGAGTGACTTTTAATCTTCATCGAGAAAGATTAGAGGATGAAGAATTGTTAGATGAATACTTTGATGAGGCTCAAAACCTGGAAGATTTCAACCCACGGCAAAGATATGTGGTGAGACTAAGATATAAAGGATGGGATGAAGAGAAGTTAACAAGAGAATATGTGATTCAAGAAATACTTTGGGGTTGTTTAGAAATAGCCAAATCTGACATTTTAGCAGTGATCATCCCATGGGGATATAGGGAGATAGATATTTGTTTTACTTCTGAGCGAGCTTATAAACATTTATGGTTTTGATGTAGAGGGGCATTAAAAAGGGGAGCTGAGGTTTTGGCAGATTATGATGTGATCCCCCTCTTTAGAGGAGAATCCAAAGTGGTGACGATCAGCTTCAGAGGAACAGAAGTACTGGAGGAGGATGTACACCTGTGGTTAAGCAAACACTGTAGAGTGTTACTACCACCTAGGAAAAAATTAGATGAATTTGAGGTATGGAACGGGGAATTTAAGGCTGTAGTGGCATTGGAAAAAACAGGAAGTAATGCGATAAATCATCTTCCAAAATACTTCTTTATGGGAGCAGAAAGGGGGATCACTAGATACAGTGGCCAACCTTCGGCATGCTTTCAATGTGGCGCCTATGATCAAATTAGACAGAATTGTGTCACCCCCCTTTGCTCATCATGTGGGGGAAAGGGTCATACTTCTGATAAATGTACAATAGGAAAGTGGTGTAGTTTATGCCTTCAGTTAGGGCATGTATACACATTATGCCCTCAAGCCTTTTGTAACCAAATATACCCTATACAAAAGGGAATTAGCTAGGGCAGAAACCAGGTCCTATGACAGAAATAGGAACCAATATCAGAAGGGGCAAAGTAAGGACAAAAGTGGACAGGATGAAACAGCAGGAATTTTCTCAGGGAAAAGAAAAGCCGGAAAAGAAGCAGAAACAGGCCAAACAGGATCAAAGCATACAGGACAGAGAACCAATAGAGAGGGTAATGAATAGCAAATAGCAAAGGGGAAAAAGAAAAAGAGTAAGCATGATGTAGCTCAAAATACACAGAAGTTAAAAGGGGAAAATAGATATGAGGTTTTAGCGATTGAAGAAAAAGAAATGGAAGGGGTAGATGTCCAAGAAGAGGAGGAAGTAATGCAACAAGAATTAGGATCAGAGGTGGCACAGAAATGTAACAAGGGAAAGGAAAACTATAATCAGGAGAATTTACAGAGAGGAAGTGAAGATCTGGAAATGATTCTGCACACAATGAGATTAGAATATGAACAGGTAGAGACATCACTACAAAAAGAATTACAAACAAAGAATTACAAACGTAATCCTAGACTAGAAAGGAGGAAAATTTCAGAAATGAAGAAAAAACTGTCAGATTTGCAGAAAGAAATAAGTTTAGTTCATTATGAGCAAGAACAACAGAGCTTAATAGAAGGTGAAAGGTTAGAGAAATTACGTGAGAAGGAGCAAGAGGATGAAAATGAAAATTTAGAACAAAAGCAAGAGCAAATTCAAGATCAAAATCAGAATCAAGAGATGGAAGTATCACCAATAAGTCTGACCGAGCTGCCTTGTAACCAAGAACAATATCACTTACCTGTAAAACTAAATACGGAGGGGGAGATAAAGGAGGTGGATCCTCTCCAAAACAGTAAGGCCACACCTCAGAATTTTTCTGAGGGGGTGGAACTAATAGGGTTAACTATTAAGGCTACTGAGGTCCCAGAACCATCTCCTCTCTTGGAAAAATAGGAGAAGGCTTGTAGTGGGAAAACTGTAGGACACACAGGAGAAGAGACATAAATAGGGAAAATCTGAAGGGTAAATATAAATTTTTTCCCTTAAGAATGGTAACTGGGTAATTTGGAAATTTATAAAAACCAAATAAAAGATAAAATATATTTTTTCAAAAAAAATTCTATTTTTTTCTAATTTTTAATTCTAGTATGGATATAATTTTTTTTAGCATTGTCATTAATTTTGCTAGCTTTAATCTTAACCATGGTTTTAGAATGTGGCCTAGCTTTTGTTTTAGCTTTAGCACTTACATTAGCACTAGCTTTAGAATTAGTTTTAATATTAACTCTAGCATTAGTTTTAGCATTAGTTTTAACATTATTAGCTTCACAGTTGGATTTAGAATTAGCTTTAGAATGTGCTTTAGCATTAGCTTTGGAATTAGCCGTAGCTTTAGCGGTAGCCTTAGAATTAGTTTAGATTTCGCTTTAGAATTAGCATTAGCTTTGGACTTAATCTTAGTTTTAGAATTAGCTTTAGCTTTTGTTTTAGTGTTAGCTTTATAGTAAGCTTTAGAATTAGTCTTAGAAATAATTTTAGAATTAGGTTTAGAATTAGGTCTAGAATTAGGTTTAGAAATAGTTTTAGAATTTATATTAGCTGAAGAAATAACTTTAGAAAATACTTCTATATAAAATTAAGACTGGCAAATTTAAGAATAGCGACATGGAACATCAGAGGGTTACGTCAAGGAGAACGTAGAAAGGAAATTTTATATAATGTTTCTAGATTGCGAGTAGATTTTCTAGTTCTTCAAGAAATCAATTTTAAGACAGAAAAAGAACACAGTGAGGTTCAAAAATTCTGAACTTGGGGGCCATCTATTTGGTCTTTTGTTGCTGAGGTAATCGGAGGGGTGGGCATTTTGATGCACCAGAGAGAAGATCTTGATATAATTAGGGTAATTAGAGCCAAAGAAGGTTATCTTATGGTAATAGATTTTAACATCAAACAGGTAGAGGGAAATGGAAAAGGTAAGGTCGAGAGGTTCCGTTTGTGTGCTCTTTATGCTCCAATTTGACCGAACTGAAAGGAAGAGACTTTGGCAAACTCTAAGGGATTACCTTACTACTTCTAGGAGCCTGATTATAGCGGGGGATTTTAATATCAGGTTGTTGGATTCTGACAGGCATAGTTTAAAACAACATAGAGACCATCCCCCCGCGCCACTACCCCTTACAGTCGAAGAAAGAGATTTGAATAAACTATTGCAAGGTAGTTTGCAGTTAAGTGACAAAAGTTTAAAAATTGACAATGATTTAGATTATTTACCTGTAAGGCACAGGAAAACATATGTGACAAATTACCCTCAAATGCAAGGAGTCAGATTTACATATTACCATCCCCTGGTGGCCAGCAGGATAGATAGAATATGGCTCCTAAAGATCTGAAAGTCCAAAAAAGTACAGTGATCCTCACTCTGTGGTCAGATCATGGGATACTATCTCTGGAAGTAGCAACTAGTGAAGCGACCCCTAGAGGGAAGATGAGATGGAAATTAAGAGACTGGAATTTAAAAGAATGGAGACTGAGTAGGGAAATTAGGAAATTGCTTATGCATAGGTGGGTCCTGAAAGAAGACCAAGGAATTATACATTGGTGGGAAATTTTTAAAGAACAAAAGAGAACTTGTATAAGGATCATGAGAAAAGCCCAAAATTGGGACATACAAAAATATCATTTAGCTTTACAAGGAGTCTTAAAAACACACATCAGGATCAGTCGAGGAATGCAGTATGATGAGAAGAAATATCAAAAATGGCAAAACGAGATTGAGGGCTTTCAAATGAAACAGAGAGAACTCAGGAAAGAAAAAGTGCGATGTAGAACTAAAGGCCTGATTTTGGAAAAAGGAGAGTGGGTTAAAGATAGGATCGGAAGGAATCGTCAAAGCATGGAAAGACTCAAAAGTACAATGGGGAGAAATCAAAACCAGTTCACAGGATATTCTAGAGAGTAGAAAGTTTTTATAACAAGTTACATGAGAAAGATTCAGAGGTAGCGATGGAAAGGCTAATTGAGATCATTAATAGGTGAACAAAGGGTGTTAACTTCTGAACAGCAGGAGGCTTGAGAGAGACCGATAGAATGACAGGAAGTGGAGTGGGCTATTAGAACGAGTAAAAGAACCTCTGCCCCTGGGCCAGACGGACTCCCTTACGGTCTTTATAAAGAACTCCAGGATTGTTTTGCCCCTGTACTGACAGAGCTGTTCAACGCTATTTGGCAGGAGAAGAGAATGGGCGGCAGTTTTTATGAAGGAACGCTGATTTTTTTCCATAAAGGTAAAGATCCTTTCCTACTGCAAAACTGGAGACCCATTACGTTGACAAATGTCGACTATAGGCTCTTTGCAAAAATACTGAACAAAAGGTTCAGTGAGCTAGCTCAATATATGATCTTTCCTACCCAAACAAGTGCTGAACCAAAAAGAAGGCTTACAGATACGGTATGTCTTTTTCGGCAAGCTTTTGAAGAGATTAGAAAAGCAGGAGATATTAAAGGCTTTATCCAATTAGATCAGGAGAAAGCGTTTGATCGGGTAGACCAGGGGTGGGGAACCTTTTTTTCTGACAAGGGCCATTCGGATATTTATAACATCATTTGTGGGCCATACAAAATTATCAACTTAAAAATTAGCCTGCTATATTTGGTCAAACATTTAGCCAAGGGGCACGACTGGAGACGACTCCGAGTGTCTGCCACATAGAGCAACTCGCTTTTGAGCTCTGCTGACCCCAGCTGGGCCCAAGAGATTCAGGCAGGGCAGCATCCTTCTGAGCTAGAGATCTGCCAGGACCCATGAAGGGCCAGACCAAATGATTTCACGGGCCTTATATGGCCCCCGGGCCTGACGTTCCCCACCCCTGGGGTAGACCATTCATTCCTTTGGCAAGTTTTAAAAGCAAAAGTGGTTCCAACAGCAATGGTAAACCTTTTCCAAATGTTGTATCAAGAAGTGAAAGTTTTCCCACAAGTTAATGGATGGAGGGGAAAACTGATAGGTCTGAGCCGAGGGTGTCCTTTAAGCCCATTTCTGTATGCGATATCTCTGGACCCTTTGCTTAAAAGAATAAATCAAGATAACAATATAAAAGGAATTAAAGTGCAGTATCCTGGCGAGGGTGATAAGGAAAGACCAATGGAACAATATGTGGTAAAGACAGTAGCCTATGCGGATGATATGTATATCTGGGCTACTGGACGGGAGGAGGTAAGACATGTACAAGAACATCTGGAATTTTATAGTAAAATTTCTGGAGCTAAGATCAATACAACCAAAAGCAAACTGTATCAGAGGGTAGGGAAGCAAAAATAACAGTACAAAATTTGGCAAACAACTAACAGTGTCAAGAGAAAGAAAATACGGAAAATGTCAAAGAAGTTAAAATATTGGGAGTTATGTTTTCATTAGAGCCAGAGGGTTGGAAAGAAAATTGGAGGAAATGGAAACAAAAGGTCGAACAAAAATTTCAAATGTGGCAAAACTGGAAATTAACCACGTTCCAAAAAGGAAAGTATTTTACCACGTATTGCATCCCTGCAGTGAACTATTTCACTGCAGTGTACCCCCCAATAGATGAAATTATTAAACCTGTCTGTGCTATGGTTTTTAAGTGGGTGTAAGGGACAGACAGATTCCCCTTGGCCAGAGTGGTATCGTATAGATCTTTGGCGGAAGGAGGTCTGGCTTTACCTCACTTGGAATTATGGTTCACAGCATGTTTTCTGTACTATAAATGCACACGCTGGTCGGAAGTAGAAAAGGGAACGATCCAAAATCAAGTAAATTTGTATCCATGGTTAAGTTTTGGTTCAGAATGGTACAATACAGAATGGGGTAAGATCTGGTGGAAAGATCAAAAAACAGATTATAAACTTACAACAGCCCTAAAAGGTCCCCTCTCTTCATATATGAAGGAAGCGGAAGGACATATTCGTAGCTTAAAATTAAAAGCAGAAAAGTTTAAGAGCATATTAAAACAAGGAACCCCATCACAAGTAAAATCAGGTGCAGCCCTCTATTGGGAAATATTAAAGGAAAATGTACTAGATGATTATGATCAGAAGAGAGATATCTGAAAGAACAGCATTTTCCTATTCCCACTTTTGAAGACAGGACCATCCCTTATAGTTTATGGAATCTAAGGTGGCGAGCATACCATCAAGTACTGGTGGTAGCTCAGAAACATCCTTGGCTGCCAGAAAACGAGAAATGGTGTAAAAGGCCCAAGTGTGGTAGTATTGAGGCACCAAGAATAACAAGAGAGCCGAATGTAGACGATAGAACATGCAGTCTCTCACTGCTGGGCTGTGAAAAGGGAATGGGCGGCTGTAGCAAGAGCTATGAAATGGCCATACCTACGCGCTCAAGAGTGGGAAATAATAGTATCAGGATTGGAACCAGGAAAAGGATACGGAAACCCAGATGAGATATGGAGACCTGTTGAGGAACATAATGAGGAAAACAATAAGGAAATAAACAGCAGTGACAAAAGGAAATGGGCGCAGCTGGTGGAAGGAGGGGAGCTACAGACTAGAGAACAAAAAGGAAATAAAAGAAGGGTACCGTGGTTGGTCATAAGACTTATAAACGTATTGTTTATTTCATGTGTGATGTTTAATAAAATAAAAGAACAACAGTCAGGAAAGCCCATGGAAATTTCCAGAAGTGTATTATATTTGGAACAGATTAGGACAGATGAAAAATTGGGGGGGAAAGACAACAAAACCCAAACAGTGGTTAAAGCGTTGGGTCTGGTTTCAGGAGGAGAATCCTCCAGTGACCTGAAAGAAAGTATTCAAAAGTATTAAAAACGCTTCCAGATCGGGGGGAACGCCATGGCAGCGCGATCGATCGCGCTCCTGGCTCGAAGGGGTCAGGGGCAGGGAATCCACCCCCCAACACCTGGCAAGCGGCACCCCTTGTAGAAGAGGGGATGCTGACCGAGGCGCCAGTGAGCTCCCCGTTCTAGAAGCGGCTGTTGCCTCAGAAGCGGCGACGATCGCTTGGACGGGTGAGCCGAGGAGCGGGTGCCATTACAGTTCAAGGTAGCCGGGAAGAGCGGCGGGGAGACCCTGATCTACATAAAACAAGGGGGGTTTTTTCTACATTTTATGTATAATTGAAAATCAACATCACTGAGGTTTCTGACAGTATACATGAATGAATAAAAAGCACTCTGGATCTCATCTAAAACCCACTAACAGATTCAAACCGAAACTTGGCTTTTTGCCAGCTGTGGAGCACTTAAAAATCAATCTTGCCAGCTAAGCTGTTACAAAAAAACCTAACTAAAAACTTTGTGGTAAACAAAAGCTGGCAAATGATAGCTGATTGAAGAAACAGATGTGCTAATGTATTCTCTCAGGTCTGGGTTTTGAACCAAGTTAAAGTTCCAGTATTAAATGTGATTTTTAAACTGATGCTTTAAACAAGTACCCCCCTCTTTTTTGGATTACAAATTACAGCCATCCTAAGCTTTTTTGGGAATGGGAGACAAAGACAAGAAAGACAGAAAAACATCCTAAAGGACTCATTAAAGATCCTAAACAGCTCCAGATTCAGCAAACTTTACTACCCCAGAGAAGAGCTTCTGCTACCAATATAACTGTTTCACCAGCCGCTTCACCAGTTCAGACAGGGACATCTGTGGCTGCAAGGATGGCATCCAAAAAACCTGATGTTACCCTGAATTCTCTACATGAACTGATGACTAAAACATTCCAGGAGGTGACATCAGTGAAACAGGAGGTGGAATCAGTAAAACAAGAACTGACTCAAAATACAGTGGCTGTTGGACAAAATACAGCCGCCATTTCTGCTCTGAAAGACTCCATTTCATCTTTGACAGTGAGACAGGACAAGTTAGAGGCAAAACTTCAGAAACATTCAAAAGACAACAAGGAAACCAGAAAACGAGTTGATGTTTTGGAACTATCAATGGAAGCAAATCGAGAGAAGAAAAACGTGATGACCATACAGCAATGTTGGAATTAAAAATAAAGGAGTTGTATTCGCATATGTGGCCTCAAAGAGAAACTGGAGGGGAAAGACTTAAAAAACTACTTGAAGCTGTTGCTGGCTGATTTTCTTCAGGAAGATGAAGCAATTGTGGATGGAATGATTATAACAGCCTATAGAATCAACTCTGCTTATGCAACAAAAAACAAAGTTCCAAGGGATTGCCTGGTTCAACTTTTTTCCAGAAGTCATCGAGATCTGATCTTGAATAAGCATTATTCGAATCCACTTACAATAGTGTCACAGGCCTGAGCGATAGATAGCCTGTACATGTGGTTTCCCTATGAATCTTGTGAGTAAAGCATATAGAGGCTTCTCTGAACAGAAAATGATGTGGAAAATAAAGTGGAGTAAAGGTCATGCTGGCTAAAGACTATTCTGAGATGAATAAAATTGCAAGACTACAAGGTTATGATATGCAATGTTGCCCGCCTGATGGTTGTGGCTGGAAAAATATCAGCATCGCTTATCCAAGGTACTTTTACCTCTTCTTGACATTAACAAGAAGGTCATTTCTGCCTGGAAGTTTAGCCCCTCTGATAAGCTGCCGTGTGAGGAGGGAATAATGCTACCATCTAATGACTCAGACCTAGTCTCCAAACAGTATAACAGATGGTGACCTTGCACTTGTGAACTTGGTGACTTAATGCCAGGAACATGGTAATGCTTTTCTTCACAGACCAAGTGACAATGGCATACCACCACCATGTGTGACCATGCCAGGTGCAAGTATTATTGCACCATGCCAGGTGCAGGTATTAGTGTAGCCACCCAGGGCAGAAGCTTCTAGCCTCTCAGCTCAGATGAGCACTGGTCTGAGAGAATAAAAGCCAGAACCAAACTGCCAGAAGGCAGAGAGTAACTGGAGGACAGCTGAAGCTGTCTGGCCTTGCTCTCCCCACATCTCCAAAGATGTAAAACTTGGAAAGGGAGTTGATGGAAGATGGCTTAGGCTGTCTGACCTCACTCTCTCCACATCTTCAAAGATGTAAAACTTAGAAAGTAGTTGGCAGAGGACAATGCTGATTGTCTGGCTATCAGCTTTCTCTGTTTCTTGCGTGAAACTAAGAGAGAGTAAATGGAGGACAGCTTCAATCTGTCTGGCCTTGCTCTCTCCATCTTGGGAGATTGACGGGAGACAACTCTGGTTGTCAGGCTTCACTCTATCATCTCTTGCATACAGATTTACAGTCTTCTTGCCTAAAGCTAGAAATCCCTTTTGAAAGGGAATTCAGTTCAGCAATTCTAGTTCTCATAAAGCAGGGGTGGGGAACCTTTTTCTTGCCAAGGGCCATTTGCGTATTTATAACACCATTCGGGGGCCATACCAGGCGTAGCTCTCCCGGCGGGGGGGGGAGGTAGAAGCTAGGGTTGCCAGGTCTCCAGCCACCATCTGGAGATTGGCAACGCTAGCAGAAACTATGCAGAGTAGGGAGGGAAAGAAGGAAGGAAGGAAGGAAGGAAGGAAGGAAGGAAGGAAGGAAAGAAGGAAAGAAGGAAAGAAGGAAAGAAGGAAGGAAGGAAGGAAGGAAGGAAGGAAGGAAGGAAGGAAGGAAGGAAGGAAGGAAGGAAAGAAAAAGAAGGAAGGAAAGAAGAAAGGAAGGAAGGAAAGAAGGAAAGAAGGAAAGGAAGGAAGGAAGGAAGGAAAGGAAGGAAGGAAGGAAGGAAGGAAAGGAAGGAAGGAAGGAAGGAAGGATGGAAGGATGGAAGGAAAGAAAGAAAGAAAGAAAGAAAGAAAGAAAGAAAGAAAGAAAGAAAGAAAGGAAGGAAGGAAGGAAGGAAGGAAAGAGAAGGAAGGAAGGAAGGAAGGAAGGAAGGAAGGAAGGAAGAAAGAAAGAAAGAAAGAAAAAGAAAGAAAGAAAGAAAGAAAGAAAGAAAGAAAGAAAGAAAGAAAGAAAGAAAGAAAGAAAGAAAGAAAGAAAGAAAGGGAGGCTTCCCCTCCCAAACACACACACCCCTCATGGGGCTCTCTCTCTCTCTCCCCCCCCCCGGGCCACCCAGCAGCCCAAGATCACGCACACACACTCACCCACGCGACAGGGGGAAGCACCCCCTCCCCTGCACAGGGATTTCACACACACACACACACAAACGCAAGCATGCCGGCCGGGAAGAACGGAGCACGGGCAGGGCTGGGCGGGGACCCTCTGGCGGTGGCACGACTAGCACACAGGCCAGGGGGAATGGAGCACGGGGAGTATGGCAGGCCCTGACGTGATCATGGTATCTTGTGAACATGTGCAGAATTAATTCCATATAGAGCTTAAACACATCATACACATACAGAGGTTTGTGTAATGTATAATGAAAGTCTGTGTCATGCTGACAGGCAACTCTGTGTCATGCTGACAGGCTAGCTCAAGGTTAGCTCTAATCAAAGCTAACTACTAAAGTTACTCTGGCTTGCCCTTGAAGGGGCAGCGTAAAAGTCATCTTTCTGACTTAGCTGCCAGATGTCAGAATCTTAAATGGCCTTTTCAAGGTCTTAAGATATCTTAATGTACTAAGAGTGCATTAATAGTTGGAATTGTGCTTAAAATATAGCCTAAAGGCATTATAAGTTCTCTCAAGATAAGAGTAATATGCTTCCTTGTTCTACTGTAATCTTGCCAGATGCAAACCTGCTAACTAATGTAAACAAAACACTTTGCAAAGTGACAGTGTCAGCTATAATTGTGTTCTGTTAGTTATATAGTTAAACGTTGTGCTACAGATTTCTAAGTAGTCTCATTTAATGCGTATAGTCCTAACGAAGAGGATGGTATAGAAATTAAATATGTAACTTGATCATGTAACTCAGAAATGAGGGTTTATACTTTAGGCACAGAGGACTGAAAGGGAAGGATGTCCATATTTGGACAATAAGATATCAGAGGACAGGAGCAGAAGCCACTAAGCTCCTGGTATCGGATAAGAAAGGGGAATAAAGGTACCCTTTTGAAGACTAAGGAAGAGGGGAAAAGGAACACTCTTCACTCTTAATGGGTCTAGAAAAAGTATAAATAACAGCCACAGTCCAGCTGGCACTTTAGAGTTCTATGACTGGCAGACTGCAGCTGTCTGGCGTAGCACCTCCATCTCAAAAGGCTTGAGATTGGAGCCTTGACTACTTACCGTGAGGGCTCCTTCTCTTCTGAGGCGGAGGGCATCTTGTAGCTGTGGGTTATTGTCCACGCCCTATCCGGGGAGGCAGGACCAAACTGATTTCCTGCTGCCCCCTATCGGGACACTAACCCACTGAACCTCAGTCACAGGCTTGCATAGCTCTTAGACAGGAACAAAACGAAGTATAACGGAACAAAACGTAACCTTAACCCATGAACACAGGAAGGAACATTCCCATAACATGACAAACAGACAGGAATTGGGACCGGGATTAGGTCTGAACTGATTGTCTTCTGAAGGTATGATCAATAGCACGTTGTCTGGACTCTTCGCCCAGGTGGGCAAGATGCCCTCCGCCTCAGAAGAGAAGGAGCCCTCACGGTAAGTAGTCAAGGCTCCATTCTCCTCTGAGGCTCGGGCATCTTGTAGCTGTGGGACCTATAAGAGCTCCCATCAGGGTGGGTCATGCGTTCTCCTCCACAACGTGCTGTAAGACCCTGCGGCCGAAGGCTGCCTGTGCAGATGACCATGTATTGATCTTGTAGTGCTTGATGAATGTTGATATGTTTGACCACGTGGCTGCGCGGCAAATTTCATCAACAGGAGACTGCTTGTCAAACGCCACCGTTGTAGAGGCGCTGCGAAGCGAATGAGCCGTAATTCCCAGTGGAAGAGGAGCCCCCGTGGCCTTATAAGCCTCAGTAATTGTTGACTTTAAGGCATAACTAATGGATGCCGCTGACATTCTGAGACCCTTGTTAGGATTGGAGATGTTAATAAACAAAAAGTCCGTTTTTCTCAGGTCTGATGTTCTATCAATGAAGATGCGCAAGGCTCTACGTAGGTCGAGAGAGTGCCAAGATCTTTCCTTTGGGCAAGATGGTTTAGGACAGAACGATGGTAAGGAAATTGGTAGGAAGGTTGAGGAAGGATCAAGGGAAAGACACAAAAAACAGCTCTAAAGCCTAAGCCTAACTCTCAGAGCTGTGAAAATCACTGCTCTCCCCACTAGGCAGGACAAAAGACTGAGGTTCAGTGGGTTAGTGTCCCGATAGGGGGCAGCAGGAAATCAGTTTGGTCCTGCCTCCCCGGATAGGGCGTGGACAATAACCCACAGCTACAAGATGCCCGAGCCTCAGAGGAGAAGTAAAACATTGAAACTCTGTTCTTGCGTGGACAGAAGTTTTCAGAGATATCTTGAAATATCAAGATCTGGATATTTCAACATATCTTACTTACAGTCTTCTTGTGAGACTGCTCTATTCCTAGAAGAGGATAGAGACCCTTAGAATTCCTATTCTTTGAATAGGAATCTAAGTGCAGTGATCTTTCCATGTATTGGAACACTGAGAGTCCATCAGATTTATGGATTCTTACAAACTAAGCCTATTTGGCTTACCAATGCTAAGAAGCATCCTGAATACAGGGCTAATAGCTAGACCTCTGAGATTGTGTCAGAACGTCCTCTACTTAACAGAGGGACTTCTGAACCTCCTCAGAGCAAGAGACCAGAGAAGGGAGACTCTCTGTACTCTGTGAGATATGCACAATGCTGATACATTGTACAGCACATACACAGATTGGCACAGTCAAAGAGACTGTAAACAGCATGTACATAGACAATGCCTGATCTTAATGATGATCAGTTAAGAATATTAATAGAAGTCTTTAAAGGACTCCAGGTGACACAGATGACACAGCAAGGTATAGTGTGTCTTCTGTACTGAAATGTTATGATGTTTTGAATGATTTAAGTTAGCATACTTCTAACCAAATCTTTCTCCAAAGAATTAACCATATTTTGACAGGATTTCTGAAACCTTATATTCTGAATGAAGGTGCATTGCACTAAGGATACTTTATGAGTCTATTCTGACTAAGATACTCCTTTATGGAGGCATAGAGAATGTGAATGATTACTTGCTACATAAACATGTTTAAGACTAATGATGTCTATCCTTATATGATATTTTAAGGCTTTGCAACCAAAAAGCATATATTGTATAATGTAAATAAATGTGTTTTTTATATATACTTCTACTCTTGTCCATTATTATAAATTTATTGGCGTGTTCAAGAGATGTCCTAGGAACAATAACAAGTTTCTAGGAACCGTTGATTCCGGTCTAGTGGTGTCTCGCTGAATAAGATAACTCCATTTCTCAGTAAATGGTACATTCTAAGAGTGTAGGCACTTAACGGCCCGAACCGCGACAGTAGGGTTGGGTGGGGACCCTTTGGCGGCAGCGCGGCAAGCAGGAAGAATGGAGCACGGGGAGGGTTAGGCAGGGGCCCTCTGGTGGCGGCACGGCAAGCGCGGGGGGGTGGTGGGAAGAATGGAGCAAGGGGTTTGGGCGGGAGCCCTCTGGCGGCGGTGCAGCAAGAGTGGGAGGGTGGGAAGAATGGAGCACGGGGGGTTGGGCAGGGACCCTCTGGTGGCGGCGCAGCAAGCATGGGGGGCAGGAAGAACGGAGCACGGGGATACCCTCTGGCGGCGGCGCGGAAATAATGGGGGCCGGAAAGAACAGAGCACGGGGAGGGCTCAGCGGGGACCCTCCAGCGGTGGCACGACTAGAACACGGGCCAGGGGGAATGGAGCATGGGGAGGGTTGGGCGCGGCAAGCACACAGGGGGAGGGGGAAAGAATGGAGACGGGAGCTTTGGCCACCCAGTGTCAGAGGCTGCCTGACAACAGATTCAGACTCTGACGGAGACCAGATCCAGGGACAGTCCTCCTTCCCCACCCACACTGACAGAGAAAACAGCTGATAGCGATGTATTGCCAAGACATACCTTAAAGTCACTGGTTACAGAGCAGCCTAAAGAAGACCAGACGCCGGCCGACCCAGGAACATCAAGGAAGCTGCCCAGGGAGCCGGGAGACCATGAGGAACAGATGTCTCCTGGGACTCGTCGAAGGAAAATGGGCCGGGTCCTGGAAGAACAACGCCGGCGTTCAGCCAGGTTGGAACAACAAAGAAGGAACCGAGACAGCCATGAAGATAGTGAGTGAGTCTTTACAGAAGCTGCCTCCCCCAGACAGCTGCAAGTATTTAGGAAGGCTGAGCCAGCAGAAGCTGTGGAAGCAACGCATGGTGAACCTGTGGCACTCCACTCTGGCTGACGCTATATCGACTCGGACTGCTTTCTCGACCCTGAATTCTTCTGGACTCCCTGCCTGACCTTGGACCGGACCGACCTTGACTCTGCCTTTCGCTCTGACGGATTGTCTTTCACCCTGACTGACCTTGGGCTGTTACTGGACTGCGTTATTACTCCCATTCCCAATTAATACAGCTGCCAGCTGTAGAAGCCTCGGCTTCAGAAACCCCAGCCTGTTGCCCCGCCTGCTGCAGGCCTCTTCAGAGCACCATGCTGCTACAGGAGCACCCCGCCCTAGTGGGCCAGCACACCCAGGGAACTTTAAGCTACGGTGCAGCAAGCACAGGGGGCAGGGGGGAGGAGGCAGGAGCTTCGGCCACCCCAGCAGCTTCAGGCTGTGGTATGGGGTTGCAGCTGGGGGAGTGCCCGGCCACTCGGGTCACAAACAAGCTAGGAGGGGGAGGAAGGTTCAACTCACCTGGGAAAAGCTGGCAGCGAAGGGGAGGGGTGCTGAGAGAGCCGGCCAAACGCACGTGTTCTCTCTCACGAGGAACCGAAAGCAAGGAAAAGGAAGCCGGGAGACTTAGGGGAAACGCCCCCACAATAATCCAATCCGCCTTGTTTTTTGTGCATGCGCTCCCGCTTCCCAGAGAAGCCTGAAATGCCGAGAGGAGGGCCTGGCTAGCGATAGCTAGCTCCATGGAGCTCCTGGCTTCGACAGGTGGGCTGTGGAGCTCCCAACCTCAGCAGGCGGGCCAGAGGCCGGACAAAAAGATCTCGTGGGCCGGATCAGGCCCGGGGGCCGGAGGTTCCCCACCCCTGTCATAAAGGCTAGAATCTGAAGTGAAATGCTGACAGGCTGCTCCATGACAAAGATGGAGACCTTAGAACTCCTAATACTCTACCTTAGAGATGGGAGTCTAAGTGTATTGGATCTTCACCATATTTGGTATATTGAGCTTCAATTGATCCTAGCAAGGATTAATGGAACCTCAAAGAAGATCTGTCTGATCCTGTACTGGCTTTCCAAATGCTGTCAAGAATGAGGATTGTATATCCTATATAGTTCCTATATAGATAATTCCCTGGACCTGGTCTTTTCTAAATAACAGAAGGGCTTCAGAACTTTCTCAGGATAAGAGGCCAGAGATATTCCTGAAAAGAAAGGAAGATCTCTGTTTTCTGTGGTAATGCATAAGGCACATATAATATGCTTACATAAAACATAAACAGAACCTATTAGGCTTATGTATGGAGACTCTTAACCACGTAAACATATTCTCTGAAATTGGCAAAGCCAGAGAATAACTGAGTCTTCCATAAGAACATTAATACAGCCTTAAGCTTACGCATAATGAATTATACATAACACATAAGCTCTGCATTGCTGACTGTTAAGATACACACATACTTTCAGCATGTATGTAGCATTCCTGATCTTAACAATGATCAGAAGTCCATAAACATAGAATAGATTAAATACAAAGCTTATGGTATTCTATCCTCTGCACACAGCATTGTGCAGCACACAGCTTACACATTGTGAAACATATAAATATCCTGAACATATATTCAGTTTCCATGAAGTTATGATTTACAAATAACATGGCAAAATAAAAGCATGTCTTTTGTCCTGAAATATTGCTATGATACCTGAAATGATTTTAAGAAGTTTTGAATGATTTGATTCTAAGATGCCTTAACTAATCAAATCTTTCTTTCCTTACATTTAATAATCTTTTGACAGGATTTCTGTAACTGATATATTCCTGAATGAAGTATGTTACAGGTTTAAGGTTTGAAATTGCTTATAAAGATTGTTTGAAACTGCTTGCATATATTAACATAAATGAACATGTAAGAGAATGATAAATGTTTGTATTTTATGACATATTTTGAGAGTGTAAATATTCACATGCATATATATATATATTATGTGAAATAAATGTTATTTAAAGGAAGTTCATTGTTTATACATTTTCTGGCACAGTTCAATAGAAAGCCTACAGTAGTAGGAAGTATCATTGACTCCTGTCTGTGAGGTCTCGCTGAATAAGATAGCTTCACTTCTCAGTAAGTGATACATTCTAAGAGTGTAGACCCCTTAACGACATGAGCCGTGACAATAGAAGGTACACCGGTGAGTCTAATGAAGGAGATTCCCGGAAGACTACTGAGGAAAAGAAAGGACTTTGCAGAGATTGTGGAATGGCTGAGATTTAATGGAATTCAACACAGACGGGAATTTCCACAAGGTTTTTCTTTTCTCTTCAAAGCAAAAAGATTTAAGATTACAGACACTGTCAAAGCTGAACAATTTTTAAGAAGATATGAAGGAGATCTTCTCAAACCAACACGTCAACAAACTAAAGAATTCGCTGGAAAGGATCTTTCCGAAGAAGAAAAGGAAGCAGAAGCAAGTGGGGGGTTAAAACCACCACCGTCAGAGGAGGACTCTCAATCAGAAGATGGCTGAACTATTAAAAAAAAAAAAGATGAAATCACCTGGTTGTAAATATTAAGATTATACCAGCAAAAATGAGTCTCTATGTAGCTAGGTAAAAAAGGTAAAAGTCCCCTGTGCAAGCACCGGGTCATTCCTGACGTCACATCCCGACATTTTCCAGACAGACATTGTTTATGGGGTGGTTGCCAGTGCCTCTCCCAGTAATCTTCCCTTTACCCCCAAGCAAGCTGGGTACTCCTTTTACCGACCTCGGAAGGATGGAAGGCCAAGTCGACCTTGAGCCGGCTACCTGAAACCGACTTCCGTCGGGATCGAACTCAGGTCCTGAGCAAAGCTTGGACTGCAGTACTGCAGCTTACCACTCTGCGCCACGGGGCTCTTATGTAGCTAACCATGTATGTAGCTAACCATGATTTAAATGGCCAGAGCCCAGCAGATGCCCCAACTAGGGCTGTCGATTCGGTTCGGCCCGACTGAAAAACAGCCGAATTTCCCCTGATTCGGCGGTTTTTAGTTCAGGACAAACCAAACTCAAAAATGGCAGGAAAAGGGGGGGCCGAATTCAGCAAGTTCGGGAGTTCACAAATAAATCCAGCAAATTCGGGGCTGTCAGTAAGCAGCATAACCGTCAGTAAGCAGCATTCTCCTCCCCCGGCCAATCGGTGGCCAAGGTGGGTCTTCTTCTGGCCAATCAGTCAGGATTGAGTACTGGAGGAATCAACTGATGTGCGGCCCGGCCGGGGAGAGAGAAAGAGAGAAATCCTCCTGTGTGGTGGGGGGGTGTGCTTGTGCACATTCACTCCTTTCCGAGGCTGCAGGGGGTGCATTTTTGGGGGTACAGACCCCAAACTTTCAGCAGAGCTTTAGACAAGCCTTCTTAAGAGACCCCCCAAGTTTTGTAAACATTGGGTCAGGGGGTCCCAAGATATGGGCTCCCCCTTTTCTGTTTCTGTGGCTGCAGGGGGCGCATTTTTGGGGGTACAGACCCCAAACTTTCAGCAGAGCTTTAGACAAGCCTTCTTAAGAGACCCCCCAAGTTTTGTAAACATTGGGTCAGGGGGTCCCGAGATATGGGCTCCACCCCTTTTCCCTCCCTCCCTTTTCCATTTCCGTGGCTGCAGGGGGTGCTTTTTTGGGGGTGCAGCCCCCAAACTTTCAGGATATCTTCAGACAAGCCTTCTTAAGAGACCCCCCAAGTTTTGTAAAGATGGGTTCAGTGGGGGCAGAAATATCGGCTCCCCCTTTTCTCTTTCTGTGGCTGCAGGGGGCGCATTTTGGGGGGTACAGACCCCAAACTTTCAGTGGAGCTTCAGACAAGGCTTCTTAAGAGACCCCCCCCCAAGTTTTGTAAACATTGGGTCAGGGGCCCCCGAGATATGGGCTTTCCCCTTTTCCCTATTGGGATGAATGGATCACCCGATCCTGTATGCATCTCCAGAGCAAAACGTCCCGTGCTTAAATGGAATCGTGTTGGATTACCCAGTCCTCCCAGGCCAGCCCCTCCTGATGGAACAGAAGACAGCCATAGTTAAGACCCCTTTGGGGGCTTTAATCTATAATTTTTCTCCTGTGTGTGTGGGGGGGGAGCAGTCTGTGTGTGTGTGGGGAGGGAGAAGTTTCTGTGGGTGGGGGGGAAGCCAAAGGGGGCTTTCGCCCATTCTGCCTGGGGTGTGTGTGCCCCCTCGAGTCTCTCTCTCCCTGGTTTGAGGGGGGGGCTTCAGTTGTGTATCCTCAGGTTTTCCCTCATTCATAAGATTGGTTAGGTCTATTTTGATCCTTGCTCAAAACTGATTTTCAAATGGTGACTTAAAGAATGCATTTGCCTGGTCCCGAGTCCGATGCAAAAGGGGAAATTCCACCCCCTCCTGCTCCTTATGCATAGCTAGCTGCCTCTGTCCCTTTCCATGCTTTGCACAGTTGCAAAGGTGTTGCTTTACTTGTTTGTGTTGCTTTGCAGTTGTGTTGCTTTGCAGCTGGGTTGCTTTGCAAACTTCTCAGCTGTTTGTCTGGGCTGGGAGCTTTTGCGTGGGCGGCAAGCTCTGCTCAGAGATGCACATTAAGGGTGGGGGACTCCTTTCGGGGCCCATATCTCAGCCCCCCTGACCCAATCTTTATAAAACTTGGGGGGTCTTGCAAGAAGGGTTCTTTGAAGCTCCGCTGAAAGTTTGGGACCTCTACCTCCAAAAATGCCCCCCAAGAGCCGCGGAAAGGCGCGGTTGTGTTTTTAATGGCTTTATTCAGCCGAATTTTTTCCCCGAACTTTGAATTCCCGCCGAATTGCACAGACCCGAAGTGGGGGAGTTTGGACTTCAGCATATCCCAAATCTAAATGGGCCGAATTCAGCTGAATCCAAACTATACCAAAAAAAATTTAATTCAACAGCCCTAGCCCCAACTCCTACCCCCCACCGGCAAACTACGCAGCTGCTCTTGTACGGATAAAATGGAGAAGGGAGCACGATGTAACCCATTTGGGTTCATCATCAGGAAGAAAAGTAGGCGATAAATATCAGTGTGTGTAGCGGTTAGAGTGTCAGACTAGGATCTGGGCAAAACTAGTTCGAATCCCTGCTGTGCCACAGAAGCTCAATAAGTGAACTTGGGCCTGTCGCAAAGTCTCAGCCCAACCTACTGCACAGTATTGCTGTGAGGATAAAATGGAGGAGAGAATGATGTAAGCTGCTTTGGGTCCCCCATTGGGAGTGGGGTATAAGTGAAGTAAATAATAAAGTAAATAAATAGTAAAAAGACAACTACTTTTAGTAGCGAGCTAGCCACTGCAAGACTCCATCATGACCAAGCCTGACAGGGTCAAATCTGAATATTTACCATATTGTCTTTAAGGCACCACCAGACTCTGTTGCTGTAGATACAACTGACTAACATGGCTACTTAGCCCTCCAAAATCTGCATATAAATCCCACCTCAGTGAGATGGGGGTGACGGGCCCACCACCCTCCTAGTTCGCTGGCTGATGCACTCTGGATCCAGAGGGGGGGTCTCTTATCACCTAGAGACAAAGGCCTTCCCCGGATATTCTCTCTTAGTGCTGGTAGCCAGAGGTTTGTTGCCTCTGAACATGGTGGTTCCCTTTGGTCCCTGTAGCCAGTAGCCGTTTAATGGACCTGTCCCCCATGAATCGGTCTAATCCTCTTTTAAAGGGGCCCTCAGTGCTCCTGGCCACCACCGCAGCCTCTGACACCTAATTCAACCCTTTGGTCACCTGTGCCATCCAGGAGCGCTTCCTTTGGCCCGTGTTCCATGGACTGCCCATCAACTTCACTAGTAGTCACCCCGAATGGGAGGCCAGGAAAAGTTCTCTGTATCTCCTCTCCACACTGTGAATGATTTGATTAAAGCTTCATTGGGCCCCCAACAGCCTTTTTTCTAAGCCAGTGGCATTCACTCCACGGCTCGAGAGCCAAATGTGGGTCTTTCATGAGCCAACTCCAGCTGGTCCTTTAATTGCTGGGGGGGGATTGGGGGAAAATAACTTTTAACCTCCAATGGCATGCCCACAAGTAGATGCAAGCAACAAGTTGGTCGAATTTTGCTTGGTTGCCAGGAACACGAATTTGATATTTATAGTTATACACTCACTATTACTCAGTGTGTGTGTTTGGTGGGGAGGACTGCAGGGCACAGAGAAGTCCTTCTGGTTGCTGGCAACTGCAAATATGGCTCTTTGTGAGTCTTGGAATGAGGGCTACTGTTCTAAACCAAAAAGCCCCAGACTTTCTAGCATTTCCTCTACATTCATTCTAATTGTTTCAGGCCACTGCAAGGACGGAATGGGCAAAAGTATTTTGAACCAGCTAGTGGGGGTTGTGGTGGGGGAAATGGATGGTGCCTTGATTTTATTGGAGCACAATTGAGGTATAGCAGCGGAGAATATCTCAGTCCTCACTCAGAAAAACTAGAGCCCGTGCAGCATATCAGACGGGAGGGACCTTGTGGAGTTAACCCTTCAGAGGGATTTCTACAACTGGCTCTGCCCATACACACACAAAACCAAGTTATGTCTTTCCTCCCAGTTCTTCCCCAAATGACAGAAGAGGGAAAAGAGTGACCATTGAAGAAGGTGCGATTGCACCGATGACCACTCGAAGAACAGGTTACTTGTAAAGTCTGCTCCTTGTCTTCATGGTTTCTGTGCATGACACACTCAGGAACACCTCAAGGAGGGGGAGTTCAGGAGAACAAGGAATTGTGCACCACCCTGCTCAAACTTTCCATTCTCCAGTAGTACAGGATGGGGGGGGGGGCTGACTTCACTAATGGGCGAGCAAATCTGTAATCCTACCAGAGCCTGCTGAAGGACTCGCCCACCAAAGGATGCCTCCGCTGGTGCCAATGGCAAGCGAAGGAATGTGCAGACTTCCAGGTTGTAGCCTTCTACGCCACTTCTAGATTTGGGAAGGGCCTGTATGGTGCTATATCCCCCTCCCAAGAAGTTCCAGTCCCCTAGCTTTACATGCTAAGGGAATGCAACCTCTAACCCATGGGTCCCCAACTTTTTTGAGCCTGTGGGCACCTTTGGAAATCTAACACAGCCCTGTAGGCACAGACACACAATGGCTGCCACAGGAGGCGGAGCCAGTCACACAGTGAAGATCCCTGTGCTGTTGTAGCAGCTGCTGCCAAAGCAACATTTTTAAAAATTGCACAGCCAATCAAATCTTCAGTAGCCAATCAGAAATCTTGCTGGGCAAAAGCCCCACGAGGAGTCATCCATGTTGGCAAGCACCAGTAAAGGGGTCAGCAGGCACCATGGTGCCCCACAGGCTCTGTGTTGGGGACCCTTGCTGTAATTAATCTACCCACTGTGGATACAGAAACTCTAGTCCCCGTAGTCGGTCTAAAGGACACACAGAGAACAATGGGCTTCTAAATCTAGTCCTATCAAGATGGGCAAAAGTAAGCACCCATCTGACATACAGACAACGCCACCCTGTGTCTTGGGGATGCCTGGGATTGGGGCTGAAGGAAGGAAGAACTATTTCCTCTGACTGATGGGAGGAGCTCATATCAGGAATGAACCCTGCTGGCTCCATGCGCAGCACAGCCTTGTTCTTGTGGAACACATACACAGAGGCTCTTGGCAACAGAACGGGCGTGGAGCTCAGAAACCCTGCAGGCTGAAGTTACTGCCACCAAAACAATGGTTTTAAAGGCAAGATCTTTAAAAGGACGTGTGGCCATGGGTCACAGAGGTGCCTCAGAGATCGCCCTCAACACTGTGGCTAGGTCCATCTCCATCACGAATAATCAGGGAGGGGGCATGAGTAAGGCAGCCCCTCAGATAGAATCTCTTGACATGGGGGTGCTTGGGGGGGGGAAATCCTTTCTTAGCTCCCACTAAAGCCAAGAGTGCTGCAACCTATCTTTTTGAAGTGTGTTCACGTGAACATAAGGAGCTCTAACTTGTACCCTAAAAGGATTAACTGCTCTTTCCTCCCGCGAAGATTGAAAAACCCGCCAGTTTCAGAGGGTAGCCACGTTGTCTGAGCCAGATTAGAGTCTAGTAGCACCTTGGAATTTTGGGCTTTCGAGGGTCAAAGCTCCCTTCGTCAGGTGGTTACAGATGCTGTTGCTGGAACACTTCCTTAAAGTGGACATCTAGGTTATGTTACCAGAGTAGCCTCTCTCTCTCACACTGATGCTGCTGCTCACCCTCCAGACTGCTAGTTGTAGCAACTCAGGTAGAAGACAAGGGAGGTCCTTGGGAGAGCAGATCATTCCTGGCTGGAAGGTGTGAGGGGGTCCCGGATGACCACTGCATCAAGCCTTGGAACCAGGCCAGACCGGCCCAGATTTCAGCAATCAGAACCACAATCCTTTGCAACATCTGGAAGCAGCTGAACCAGAGGAAACACACACAGCAGCTGGTTTGGCCATTCACAGAGCATCTACTCCCATCATCTGATAAAACATGGCTCTCAAGAAGGACTTCAGAACTTGATGACTGCCAAATCCAGCAAATCTGCACATACTTTTCCCAAGTCCTTTCAAGGTCTCTGGGTCCAGTATCCATTTCATGTGACCCAGCTTGCCTGCTGAACCATTCTCCTGTGACACTGGACGCCCCCTGCTTCATTGATTGCCTTGATGGGCACCAGGTGAGTCTCTGCCCAGTTCAAGATTTGAGCTGCTTCTGCGTGAAGGCAACTGACTTTGCACCTCCGATGGTTGAGGGAGGGTTTGGCTGTCACGTTGTACATGTGTGGATCAGGACATCTTTCCCATCAGAAGATCATGAAAATCCAGGAAGCCAAGGATGATTGCCCAGAGTTCCAGATGACTGATGCTCCATCGGGACTTTGAGACTGTTTTCTCTGTACCATCTGTCCCCAACCCAGTAAATCGGCATCTGTCATGACCGGCATTCTGCTTCAGTCCTTCAGGGGAGAACCCGTTTGCAGAATGTTGCTGGACAACCATCACTGGAGATCCCACCAAAGAACTTGCTTTTTATCCAGTAGTTCAGATATTTCAAATCCAGGATGGCACAAACATCCCCATTCCTCTCTGGAACTAAGAAGAGAATGCAGGATACCCCAGGTGTCTTTTGGTCCTCAGGGATGGGCTCCACTGTCCCTATTACCAGCAGGTGTTCTGCAGCTGAGATCGGGAGGTTTGTTTGACTGAACAATGATGTTTTGGAACCTGTAAAAATCTGCTTGAAGGAGAGCCCTTCAAGTCCAGGGCATATTGCTGGGTGACTGTCTCTATTTCCCAAAGATCACAGAAGGGAGAGTTTCCATGTGCTGGTGAAGGACTGCAGACCCCCCCCCCATGCCTTTGAAGATCTGGAAGGAGGGCTTATGGAAGGTAGCACTAGATTTTCCAGTTCTTTCGCTGTAACCATTTTCTTTTGTTGGACTTGAAAGACCTGACACTGGAGTTCAGGACTCATGAAAGGGGTGAAGCCTCACTCAGGTTTTAGTGTCCTTCTTGCATGTGAGAAGTGCCATTTTCTTGTCCTCCACAAGCTATTTGTTGATGCTGCCTCCAAACAGGTTTACACCCTCCCAGCTATGGAGAAAAGCATTACTCTGTGCCATAAGGTCAAAACCCCGTCACTCTGGCCATCAGCAGAATGGAGTCCAGAGGAGCTTCAGCTGAAAAAGCAACAGCCAGGGAATTTTTCTTCAGGTCATCCTTAAATTCTTTGGGGATGTCATTACTGGCTGCCAAAAGATCCGATGTCCAGAGATAGACTGCCACGGAGAAAAGGGTGCTTGTCTGTTAAAGCCTGCAGCACCACGGCCAAGGAGGCCTCACAGTTCTCGGGCAGAGCCTTGGCACGGGGGGGGGGGGGACGCAGGGAGCTCCGACTTCAAAACGAATCACAGTGAGGGAACTTAGAACAGCCTCTGCAGCATCTACCACAGCAAGCTTGAAAAGACCCACTGCCTCTGGGCCCAGGCAGTACGAGCAGGAAATCATCTGGTAGTTCTGCCCTCTGCTGCAACTGGCACCTGCCATTCTGGCTTGGCCACCTTGCCAAATATGGATGGGAATGGCATTCCCAGAGAGGAGGTGCCCATGCAAGGGAAGGTGCTGGATGTTCCCATCCGACAGGCCAGACTGGGTTCTCCCATCGTTTCCTTGTGGTGGGGAATCTCAAGGATGCACAGAAACATGGGAAAGATCTTCGGAAAAACCTCTTGGGGAAAAGGTGTGTTTGCATAGTAGTCCCAATGGATTCTTCCTCCTCTGAAAGTTCCCTCCGTCTCTTGCCAAGGAGGAGGTGGAGAGCTCTGCTACCTAACCGAGGCTGGCTCCATCAGGGGACTATGATAACTGGCTTAGGACCTAGGTGGCGACTCACACCCCCTACCCCCTGACCCTCTAGCTGCTCCAGCCAAGACTTGGAGTGACTGGGAAGGTTCCTGGCCTAGGCACGGAGTCCCCGTGGGCCTGCCCTCTTTCCCTACAAGAAGAACCGGGGGGGGGGGGAAGAGAATCTACTCTGGAGGAGGTGAACCTGCCTGGACTCAGGCAACAAAGTGCAAAAACCCCTCTCTGACTAGACACGGGGGGGAGGAGTCACAGTAAGAACGGCTAGGGACAACCTGCCTGCCACCCAGACAGGGCACAAACTGGGTAATCGAGAGAGAAGCCCCTCCCACCAAAAGGGCAGCGACCCTGACTGCCTCCGAGAAGGGCTCTTTCGATTAGTGATGACAGCCCCCATCCTAGACCACCAGAGAACGCTCGCAGTAAACACTCCAAATAAAACATTGCCTTTCATTTCAGTCATTCCAAAACACAGAAATTCAAAGCAGGATTTTTTTCCTGTTCTCCAAAACTCCCTGTTTTTTCCCCATTAGGAAAACTGAGGAGATCCTCAGTTGGAAGGAGTTAAATCCTTTTAAGACAAGGCTTTTCTCACTCAAAAAATAAAAGTATTTCAGAGGAGGTCTGTTTTTTTAGTGTCCGCCCCCCCCCCCAAATTTCCCTCCGGAAAAAACAAAAAATGTACTCAGTAAAAAATGGGGGGCTCCCCCCAGGTTTTCATATCACTACACTATAAGCAGATGTACTGCACACCTCCACAATGAGGTGAACAATTGCCAAAAATAGTTCTTTAACTTAAGCTCCACAAGGTTCCGGATGATACTTTGTACCAGCTCAACTTTACTTACTTACATCTGGCTCAGAGAACACCATGACTGGCACATTTATCAGAATCCCTGCAAGGGGAAGTGTGTCGTGTGCATTGTGTGTGTGCGTCGTGTGTGTGCGCATGCCGCGCGTGCCGTGTGTGGCGTCGTGTGCATGTGTTGTGTGTGCGTGTGTTGTGCGTGTGTGTGTCCCAAAACACAATACTTGCATCCCAACCTGATTTCTTAGATGAAACAGAAGCTACAAATCTAATGGGGAGATAAAACTTCTAGCTTACTTGACACCAAGATATCCGGCGGGAGAGGGTGCCCTAGTGCCCCTCCCCCCTTCCAGACCTGCCTGTTAAAAGCCCTGCTCTCGGCCCTTCTCTAGGGCTGGCACCTTGCCCATGGAATGTCTTTCCTCCCCCCCACCCACCCCAGGCAAGATCACTGGGCGCCTATTTTAGTTGGCCTTGATGAGAGCCCCAAGCCAAGACCGTTCTTTGCATCCAGGCTTTGAGCTGAGGCCTTTTCTTAGTTGTTTTGTGGTCGGACCGGGGCCTGATTTATCTCGATCATTTTAGGCTGCTCATGTTTCTCTTACAATTTGTTCAAACCCAAGTCATGCTTTTAAAGTCTTTGCCTTGTTTTTAGCAGTTTGTTTTATTGTAAGCCTCTGGTCAAACTGGAGTCTGGAGCTGCAGCAGCTACACTTTCTGAATAAACATAGAGTTGAGAAAAAGACCTTAATCTCATTGTTCCTTTGCAAATCTATGTACACAGAATGAACCCCTTACCTCTTAAGCGCTAAGTTTCACAAAGTTCAATGAATACAAGATTGCTTGGAGTGGACTAGATCTGCACAAGGAGATAGGCATGAGGAGGGAGGGACAAGCAGTAAAAGTGAAACTGAAACCTTTTGAGCAGAATACTCCACAAGTCTTGGGATCTTTGGGCGTGTATGGCCTGAGGTTTATCATATTATTTGCTCCCTGGAGAAGAAAATCTATAACGGCAGCAGCCTGTAAAAGAGACACAGTTTGGGAATATTTTAATGACGTTCCTATACCTATGGGTAAGGCAGGCTTGCATGCAAAATGCAAACACTGCAACAAGGAAACGAGAGGCCTGGTGGCCCGAACAAAACTGGGGATACTTCTCCTTGCAGTAAGTTTCTGTCTATGTATTACTAACAGTATAAGCAAATCAGTAATTTTTTATATAACTGTAAAAGTAATCTGAAAAGTTATTATTCAAAAAATGAAACCTTCATCTGGTTGTAAATATTAAGATTATACCAGCAAGAATGAGCCTTTATGTAGAAAACCATGATTTAAATCTCATCTTATTAACTAGTGATTTAAACCCTGGTGTTTAAATCACTAGTCAAATCCACCCTGGCGTAAAATAGTCTCCCTTTAAGGGTGTCGCATGTAAGGAAAAGTACTCTATTGCAGTCGTGGATCACGAGATCCTATCCTTCTTTATTGGTTCTTTCTCACTGTCTTCCGGTGCCTGTTCTCAGCACCAAGGTTTGTTATTCTCCTTTGTTACGAGGTGAAAGGAGCTGACGGAACGAGAAGACCACAGTCTTTTTATGTACCAGCTCTTATAATGGACTCTTATCAAAGACTTTGCGCCCCCTGCAATCATTTGTACGTGCAGCTTAAGTCATACCGGTCTACTTTGATGTATGCTGGGAGTTGAATAAAGTTCTCATTTTTATAACTCTGTGTTAAACTATTCTGCTATCGGGGCAAACTCATAATCCCTGCTTAGGGGCCAGGAATAAGCTTCAAGCTCCCAGTATGAGCAATTTGTGTTTTTCACCCATCAGAAAATGTTGCGTGGAGCCAAAGAAAAAGATGAAAAAATTTTGCAGCAGGAAGAAGTCCTGAAAATTTTTGAAACAGAAGCTGAGGAGAGAAGGAGTGATACAAAGGAGTTCAAACAGAATGTCCGCGTCTTTGAATCCAGGCTGCAGGAAATTGAGAGAATTATAAAGGTTGAAATATTATTTTATTATTTATTACATTTCTACCCGCTCTCTCCAACCAAATAAACTGCAAGCCCAGGAGGAGGATAAAGAAACAATTGAGCCTCAGCAAAAAACCCACTGACGAGCTCAACCGACAGTTCCAAGAGGCAAAGAAATTTGCTGAATTCTGGAAAAGAAAACGTTTTGAAGGGAAACCTTTTGTCAGTTTAGAAAGGGAAGAGCGAAGCACATGAAGAAGCCGAGGAAAAGGCTGCGCCCTCAGCAAGGATGGTATTTCATCTCACAGAAGATCTAACCACGACATATCGGGAAAAGTCATTCCCGCTGACAGGAAGCGGGCTCTGGACCCAAGGACGGTCTGTGCCTGGCGCTTTGACGGTCCAAATGCCTTTGCTGGACCAAGAGTTTGCCTTTACCAGCTTCTAGTGCTGAAAGGGTCTCTAGGGTGCCTCTGAGTTCTACACCACTGGGGAGAACATAGGGCGCTCAGCTCTGCCCCTTGCACCAGCAAGGAAGCTACCGAACCATCCCTCCCTGTGCTCTCTCGGCCAAAATCTAAGGTGAGGAAAGTCTATAAAATGAAAATCCCCAGTCTTCTAAATTCATCACAGGACTCGGTTCAAAAATACTGTAAAGAAAATAGCAAGGTATTCGGGCCAAAAGAATACCACACGAAACACCTCACAATGAAACAATCTGCTTTTCCTTGTTTTGGGGCTGCAAGGGTGTTAAAGGGATATCCCTCTGCTAACAATATCCTTGACCTTCTTGAAGACAGGTACATGCATATACTCAGGACAAAAAACTTTCATCCAAAGTAGGTAGCCAATGGCTTCAGACATTTTTTTAAAAAAAGTTAAAATTTAAAAAGCTAGAATCCAGGCAATGCCTGGCTAACTAGGCAATATGGCACCTCTAGTTTCCAGAAATTTTATTAGAAAGTCAGGCCTTTCCTGGCTCTTAGGTGAAGATTACTGTCATTCAGCATACAACGCACAGAAAACAATCCAGAAACAACTGCTTCACCTTAAGGGGCCATTTCAAAATGCCAATACATTTTAATAAGGGAACATCACCGAACTCACAGTAGTTCATGGCATATTACCCATGATACACCATCAAACCCCCTAACTGCTCAAGAAGACGCCACCTGTTAGGAAAGCCATAGCAGCGTATCAGACTATGCATCCTCTGTCTTATATAACCTTTGATTTCAGTGTTCTGTACCTTCACTGTTCTCTGATTCAGAAGGAGCTGTTAAGCAGGCCAACAATAAAAACCAATCCCGGTTTTAGGCCCTGAACTATAATCATGACAGTCAGAATACATGCAAGTGTTCAAGTAACACTCCATGAAAGTAATTTCATTACCACTTGTGCTACCCAAGGGAGGTGTTTCTGTAATGTTCCTCCTCTTCTGTTCCTGAACATCAGCATGATTATCCAATTTGACCAGTACCAATGGCGAGCAAGGGGTGCAAGTTTCCATAAACAACGTTTGCAATCTCCAGCTGTATTGAAAAGGTACACTGCCTAAAACATCTAAAAGGGTCCTGGAAAGATTTACTGCATGGTTTCAAGAAAAATGTGTACTGCCTGAGGGAGTGCACTGACCAGAGAAAACTGTGCTTTGTTCACTTTTCAGGTGACGGAACATTGCATCAACCTTCCTGTCATGGTTCTAGGGGAACTTTTCTGGGGAGTATGAAGCAGGTCTCAAAAACGGAAGATGGATTGGAATCTCATAAACAGCCAAGGAAGGTATATAAATACTTGCAGTCCACTGTGACAGTAGACAGTTCACACAGACACAAGTGGCAACTGATCATCCACACAATATAAAACAGGTGCAAAATCTGTTCACGAAGAAACAGAAAAAGAATTTGGAAGTAACAAGATATTTAACCTTGTAGAACTCTCACACCCTCTTCACAACTTTTATAACAAATTAAGCCTTTTGCTGGGTCTCATAATTTCATTTGCACATCTAAATATAATAGCTGAGGCACGTGTCCTCCTATCCTTATCAAAGAGAGATGCGTCCTTGCCCCAACTTGTTTAATATGACACCACTTTCAAACTTGGTGATTTCTATTTATTTCCTTGTTATGAGGAACATCACCTTGGAAGGGGATCCAGTATTTCCTGTTGCATTCCTCATGAATACCCCTCCCCCAAATTATGGCATATCATCATCAAGAGCTCTTATGTAAAATTCTCTCAACTCTAGTGATCAACGACATGGAAAAAATACCATTTGTAATAGACTGAGAAAGGGGTATTATTGTTCAACCACTGCATGAAAAGTTTTCACAAATTCCAAATGTATATTGTTGAAATCATATTCTCAGAGATGTAAAGATGTGGGTCAAAGATCATGGTGGAAAGAAAGATGATGCAAAAGTACTAATGAACAATGTGACACAATTACTCGATTCATTTTCCATGAAACAGTATCAGGGAAAGTATATGGAATATAGTGTACTATGGAGCCAGTCATTTAAGGACTATCTTCACTAAGAATTAAAGTGCCAAAATACACTGCAAAGTTTCATATGCAGAAATTTGCTGCCTTTAAAAATGACTTAACAGCAACTAATAACACCAGTGAGAGCATGAATAAGGCAATTAAAGATGAGATGCAGTGGAAAGAAATGCCACCAGATAGTATGGCACTCACAATATATGCTGGTGAATTATCTTTATGAATTCAAACGGGCATATTGTGGTCTTGGAAAATATACTCTAAAAACCCAATATTCACACTCACAACAGGCACCCAGAGAGGTGGAATTTCATCCATTGTATCCTCTGGAAAAAATAACTGAGAACGTAAGATCTGAGAACACAAGAGAGTACTGTCCAGGACAGGTGTAGCAAAAGGCTATCATATGAGCCAAACATCTCTGGCCAAAGTTTGCAAGGACTCAGAAGGAGTCGCTCAGTCTGGCACCCTTAATGTACATGATGTGTACAGCAATAGAAGGGCGGGGCGTCCAGCTATGTAGAAGACGTCCAATCACTACTCTGTGCACCAATCTTCTTAAAAATCGCCGCAGTTAAATCCTAGCTAAGCCAAAAATATCTAAAAAGCTATGGGAAAATCAGGGGAAGGCAGAAACAGGAAAAGCAACCAGAAATCGCCGGATTTGAAGCCTTTTCTGCGTAGAGGACCTTCAGAGCCTCCAGAGTTTCTAGGCAGCCAGGCAGGCAAAATGGCCGCCGAACAAGTTAAGCTGGAAGAAAAGTGCAAAGAACAAGCTCCAGAAGCCTTGGAAAATCAAATAACGACTGCCCTTCGCCAACTCGAGCACAAAATCATAAGTAGGATGGAAGAATTACTCCAACCTATTTCTTCTTCTCTTCTAGAGCTCCAAAATAACTTAAAGCAAACAGATAAAACTGCAGAAACAGCATTAGAGCTGGGGATAACTGCTCAAGAAGAGATCAGAGCTCTGCAGTCAAATGAGGTCATATTGAAAGAAAAAATAATCATTATGGAGAATAAACTGTGTCAAGATAATTTGAAACTTAGAGGCTTCCCTGAGATGTAGAACAATCCGAACCTCTGGAAATATTCATAGCTACTTGGTTAGCTAATACATTCAACTTGGAGGATGGGGTGGCTCCCTATATTGCTCAAGCATATAGATCAGGCCCCATTCCTAAACCAGACTTATTGCCGCTGCCGCAGCCAGGCCCGCGCCACTTCCTGCCACCAGGAGCGGCCTGGGGCGGCCTCCTGCAGCTGCAGGAAGGCTGCCCCGGCCCCCGCCGCGCCGCCACCGCCACCGGGCCCGCACCTCTTGCTGCCGGGAGCCCTGTCAGGTAAGCTTGCAGGGGGGAGGGGTTATAAGCCGACCCTCGGCTTATACGCGGGTGCCTAATTTTTCCCCATTTTGGGGGAGAAATTAGGCACCTCGGCTTATACGCGGGTCAACTTATACACGGGTATATACGGTAGATACTATTAAAAAAATAAAAATTAACAAGGTGCCTGGATTTGACGGCTTTCCATCAGAATTTTACAAAAAAAATTCTCATTTACTTTTTTTTTATTTGTAGTTTTTTTTTTAACTTGCAGAGTGCACAGTGACAATTTGTATGTCTTGTTTCCTACGGTAATACCTTCAATTTTTGAATTAGTTCTACTGTGATGGGCGAGGGGCTCAATCGCTAATGCAAACAATAATGGAGACAAGGGGCACCCTTGTCTGGTTCCTCTGTGTAGTCTGATTGATTCTGAAGTCAAGCCATTAACTTTTATTTTAGTAGTGGGGTGAGTGTAACTTGCTTTGATTGCTTGCATAAATTTTGGCCCAAATTGCATTTTCTCTAATAAAAGAATTAGATACCGGTAATTAGTTTCTACCGAGTCAAACGCTTTTTCAATATCTAAAGAAATAATGACCAAATCAGTGTTCAAGCTTTTGCAATACTTAATGATGTTCAAGGTTTTCCTGATATTGTTTGTTAGCTGCCTCTGGGGAATGAAACCTGATTGGTCTGTATTGATATAGTTGCCTATAAACCTGTTCAGTCTGGCTGTTAAAATTGATGCAAAAATGTTTGAATCTGGTTTAAAAGAGAAATGGGCCTGTATGAGGATGGATTTGAGAGGTCTTTTCCTGGCTTTGGTATTAAAATTGTGGCAGATTCCGACCAGGAGGGGGGAGTTATTGCCCTTTCCATTACCATATTGCAAATGGAAAACCCCAACCACGAGTCACTTTTCTTAGAAACATGGTTTCCAATCCTAGAAAAATTTGATATGTTGGCTTTTCCCCATTTTAAATACCTGTTTTAACTACTCAATACGTTCCAATGGGTAAAGGTTTAACCTACTATTCTTAAAGTCATTACCTCTTGATCCAATTTATCATGTGTGATGTTGAATAGTTATGAATTGTATTGCATTTGTTTGTTTGTATGTGCAAGTTAAAAAAAATAAAAAACTACAAATTAAAAAAAATGTGTACAGCAATAAAATGCAAACAGTTACACCGTTCCCTCAACCAGCATACTGTTCCTGTGGCAGTACAGGTCCATGCTATCGTATTATAGCACCTCAAATGTCAATTCGATGCACAGAAAGAATTGATAAACACACGTACTCTCCATGCTTATTTAAAGAAAATGAGCAAGATCCTGCAAGCCTGGAATGAAAAAACCGAGAGCTGATGACTATGGCTGCAGCATAAAACTAGCACCTGATTCTATTGTTGTCACATTACACGTTGAATATGCTGTACCCATGGATCGCAAGATCACAAACACTGTTCTGGATAGCTCAAAAATAGAAGGAAATCAGTTTTAGTAAGGCAGCACTAGACTTTTCTGATGGACTTTCAAAGTTCAGCTTCCATTTCATCTGATACAACTTGCCTGAGTCATACTGCTGGGACACCCCTGCTTCATAACTGATTTGATCAACGCCAGACAAGTCTCTGCCCAATTCAAGATTTGAGCTGCTTCTGCATGAATAGAACTTGACTCTGCACTCATCTGATAGCTGATGAAGGGTTTGGCCGTTATACTGTCTGTGAATCAAGACATCTTTTCCCATCAGAAGATCTTGAAAACTCAGGAGACCCACCTCCTAGGAAAATTCTCTGTGTGCCTGTGTTGTTTATTGCATTTTGTGTGTGTTTTGTACCCCCTTAATTCCCCCAAATAAATTGTTTTATTTTTACTTTAATTGACTTCTCTTAGAGTTTGTTCCCTCCTGGTTTGCTCATCCTTGTGTATACACAGGAAAAAGATTCCGCCTGCTAAGCCTCTCGTTAGTGCTCGAAATTAATCTCCAATTGACTAATTCCCCCATTAAATATTGGAGACCCCTGCATTCCCTGTAACAAAAAGGGACGGCCAGTGGATGATCAGATCAAATAATTCTAGGGTGTGCGTTGTATGTATTTGGACTGTCTTCCACCAACAGGAAGAGCAGCCTCAACACACAGTGCTACGTTGAGTTATACGAACTACAGAGAAGGTATCAACTCGGCAGCTCTGCCTTGGAATACTACTTTACCTAAAATAAAATGGAACCAAATCAATGCATAACAGAGACAATATCCAAAATCTTTTATTCGTCCTGCACAACTGAAATACAGGCTCAACATCATTAAGGGACTCACTCCTGAGAACTCTATTGCTGCAGCATTTCTCGGTCAGGAGAGTTTCCTACTAGGAAAGCAATCAAATATAATATCAGAATGGCTTCATCACGGTTGTTACAAGTACCAACTAAAGGTCATTTCTGGGGGAAAGAAGCCCTGGGGGGGGGGATTTCTGGACTTGAGAATTCCTTGGTTCTTTTAGTGGCAACCTAGAAGCATGTCCTGCATAGGTTTTATTTAGGTCAACAGAAGGGCAGATGCTGCATTTAAAAAACTGATGTTTGCCCCTGATTTGGCAGATAAATGTATTATTTCAAAACTGTACTCTTATGATAATTAAAACCATTAATAAGAATAGGGTAACGGTTATGAACACGTGGGAGAGACCTTGGGATTCTTTTAACTGATTATGACAGGCATCTTATGCATTCACCTCCAAGGCATTAAGCAGCTGAACTCATCAGGCATCAAGAAGGATAACCTACCTGGCAATGAAAGACATTGTTCAACAGCCAGGGCCTGCGGTTCGTATGAGGAGTGTTGGGGGAGCCTTCCAGCGATAAATTCAAGCAGACGGAAGAAATAATGCACAATGAAGAAGAAGAGTTGGTTTTTATATGCCGACTTTCTTTACCACTTAGGGGTTACAATCACCTTCCCTTCCCACAACAGACACCTGCGAGGTAGGCAGGGCTGAGAGAGTGTGACTAGCCCAAGGTCACCCAGCTGGCTTCGTGTGTGGGAGTGGGGAAACCAACCCGGTTCACCAGATTAGCCCCCGCCACTCATGTGGAGGAGTGGGGAATCCAACCCGTTCTCCAGATCACAGTCCACCGCTCCAAATCACCGCTCTTAACCACCACACTGGCCATACCCACACCATACATCATACCTACACACACAAAGCTGGCTGTATTTTGAGATCCAGAATCCCATCTTGCCTACCCAAAGTACGGGATCCACATCTGCCACTCCTCTTCCAGGCCAGAAGCTTAGACAAATCCCCATGACTGGAGATCTAACGGGGCGCTCCAGCATGGCTGACAGCCACTGACTACCACCCTGCCCCTTCCACAGTCTTGCATAAACCTAAGAGGTCTCCCCAGGGGCAGCTCTCAAGTTTAGCAACTTGAAGGACCCCACCACCCTCACCCCCCCCAGTTTTCATGAGCCACCAACGCACAAAGCTCCCACATTAGCAAAACATTGAGAAGGGATACTGGTTATTAAGAAGTGATATTGCTGACAGAGCATCAGATGAGGATCTGGGGGATCCAGGACCGAATCCCCCACCCCTCCACCATGGAAAAAGCCTGCTTGGGTGACTATGGGTTAGTCACACACTCTCAGCCCAACCTACCTCACAGGGTTGTTGTGAGGGTAAAATGGAGATGAGGGCAGAATACTGTAAGCTACTCTGGGTCCAAGCGGGGAGAAAAGTGAGGTACAAACCCATAGGAAATAAACTTAGTTGCACCGAGGCTCAGATTTCCCTGGCGTCCCTCTGACGTAACGCCCATCTCGGAATATTGAAGTTACACCTTTTGGTTACATCTAAATAATTTTCATATCAAGTGAAAACGCATTATGGAAGAAATTAAATGTTTTCAATGTCATTAAGTGTAAATATCCAAAATATGCCGGCAGCCCCACCCATTGTGACTGTATGAGGCTGGTTCCATCCAACTCATCAGTACTGCACCCATTCCAGTGCCCCCCTCAAAAAAATCCCCATGTTTCCCCCAAGAAAAAAGAAGAAAACCTGTATTTCCATGGCTTCAAAATTGCCAGGCGTTTTACATCTCCACCCACCAGTCTGGACAGCGGGGGGGGGGGGCTTAATGTTTTTCAGGACAGGCCCGGCAGGTAGACCCGCCCGGGGAACAGCAGGCGGGAACCCAGCGGCATCCAGGACAGCCAGAGATCCCGAGGCCAGAAAGCGAGGCCCGCTCCCGGCGGCCGCGGGTGTCCGTCCAAGGAGCCTCCGTGGGACACGCAGACAGACACTGAGCAGCTCTCGCGCCCCCCCCCCTCCTCGCGCCCCCCCCCTCCTCGCGCGTTCACAGGAACAGGCGCAGCTGCCCCTCGACTGCAGCAGCCCCCCTCCCCACCGAAGGCGGCATGGTCTCCGGCAGAGGGAGGGAGAGAGGGAGGGTCTCTATTCACCTCACCTACCTGCCTGGTCCCTTTGGACTGGAGAGGCCACCCCCCACCCCACCCCACCCCCACCCCCGGGGGACTGAACCCGGGACCCTTCCGCGCGCCAAGCAGCGGCTCTACGAACTGAGCTCCCCCAACACACACACACACACACACACACACCGCCGCCAGAGGGGCGGGGGGGGGCAGTGCCACGCCCCACTTGCCCGGGCCGGGAGGGGCAGGTGGGGGGCGGGGTGAGCCCAGCTGCGCTGAGGGCAGCCAGAGGAAGACCCCCGGGGAGGGGAGGAGCGGGGGGGGGCGCCTCGGGAGCGCGCCCGGGCGCGCAGGAGAGAGAGCGAGCGAGCGAGCGAGAGGGCTGCGACCGGCCCTCAGGGTCCCCTCAGCTGGATCGAACCCCGGTCCTCCCGGCCAGAGGCCCCCGCCGCCCGCTTGAGGGGCCACGTGCCGCCACGTGCCGCCGCCTCCTCCTCTGGAGGGCGCGGGAAGGCGGCGAGGCGCGTGCGCACCACCCGCCACCCCGCTCAGCCGAGCATGCGCACACGGGGCGCTCCTCGCGCCGCCGCTGCCGCCAGGGGGCCCCTCGTGTGCGCCGCCGGCAGGCAGGTGGAGGGGGGGGCAGCTGCAGCAGCAGCACCGCCGCACCCCCCCCCCACCCCCGCCGACTCAGCAGGGATCTCCAAATACACAACAGAAGATCAAACAGGGTTTATTCCCAATTGTTATGTAAGAGATAACAGGAAAGTGCTGGATTTAATTCAATATGTTAAAAAGAAAAAAGAGAGAGAGAGAACCTATTTTTCTTTCTCTTCACGCTGAGAAAGCATTTGTCTAGGTGGAGCACAGATGTTTATTAGAACGCTTAAGAAAATTTGGTTTGGTCATTACTTCACCTGTTGGATGAAGTTAATCTATTTTTGGCTCCATTTTTAAGGTGGCAAGTCATAATGCTTTATCAGAACAGATCAAGCTTAAAAGGGGAGTTAGGCAGGGCTGCCCCTTTTCTGCTTTGTTATTCGCATTGGCAATTCATAGAAACATAGTGTTGGAAGGGGCCATAGAGGCCATCCAGACCAAGCCCCTGCTCAATTCAGGACCAGCCTAGAGCTTCCCTGCCAAATGTTTGTCCAGCCTCTGCTTGAAGACAGCCAGTGAGGGGGAGCTCACCACCTTCCTAATGTCCAGCTGGAACCTTTCTGCCCATAATTTGTACCCATTATTGCAAGTCCTATCCTGCCCTCCTTTAAGTGACAGCCCTTCAAATACTTCAAGAGAGCAATCATGTCTCCCCCCTCAACCTCCTCTTCTCCAGACTGAACATTCCCAGGTCCCTCAGCCTTTCCTGGTAGGGCTGGGTCTCCCGGCCCCAGATCACCCTCATCGCTCTCCTCTGCACCTGCTCCATTCTGTCCACATCCTTTTTGAAGCGAGGCCTCCAGAACTGCACACAGGACTCCAGGTGCGGCCTGACCAATGCGGTGTACAACGGAACTATGACATCTTGTGATTTGGATGTTATGCCCCTGTTGATACACCCCAAGACTACATTAGCCTTCTTTGCCGCTGCATCACACAGACTGCTCATATTCAGCTTACAGTCCACCTGTACCTCTAGGTCTTGTTCACACACAGTGTTTCCCAGAAGTGTATTCCCCATCCAGTATGTGTGCTGCTCATTTTTGTTACCCAGATGTAGAACTCCTCACTTGCCCTTGTTGAATTGCATCTTGTTCACATCTGCCCTCTTTCCCAGTGCATTTGGTGAACGCTTTGCTCTAGTGGTGAAGCAATGAGAAGAGAGTCATGGCATGAAAATGAAAATGCATCATTATGCGATTGATTTATGTGTGATAAACTTGCTATATTTCTAACTGACCCAATGGCCTCAGGACAGTCATGGGTGTTGCAGTGCCAAATGCAAAGGGAATGAGAACATCCTGGACTGCATAATCACCACACACACACCCTGCAGCTTGCACTGAACGTGTTTCTTGCCTCTGGAAGGCATCGATCAGCGGAAAAGAAAGCCGGGCATTTGAAAATTGGCCACCGAGTTCAGGATGACGCTGGAAGCTGCAGTGCCAAAAAGGAAGAGAACATGGGACTTCCTGGCCTGGATTATGTGCAGACCACCACCCAGTGCTATTTGCATTGGAAGCTTAGATTGCCTCTGGTAGGAATAACACATCCAAAAATACATCTAGCAGCCTCAAAATTGGCCACTGCCAAACACAAAAGGAATTGGAACATCTTGACCTATCTGCTTTTTGCATTGGAAGCTGTCATTATCTGGGGCGGACATAACTCATCCCAAAATGAAGCTAAGGATTTCAGAATTGGTGACCAGCTTCAGGATGGGCAGTCAGCACAGACAAAGGGGTGTGGGATATCTCTCCTCTCCGACAAAACCGAGGGGATTTAACAGCCTCCCCAACTTCTCTAAGCAGGTGTGGCATATCAGACCAGGATCCAGGAGTTCCGGGTTTGAGTCCCTGCTCAGCCACGGAAGGTGGCTGGCTGACTTGGGGCCATTCGCACCCTCTCAGCCAGACCCACCTCACAGGGTGGTTGGTTGTTGTGAGGGTGAAATGGAGGGCGGGAACAACACCAGCTCCTTTGGGTGCCTGATGGGGGGGAAGGTGGAGTAGGACAGTGGCTATTAGTCGAATTCTGGCTAGCCCACAAAAGATGATCGTCCTGGCCTTTGCTTCATCCCGCACTGCAGCAGCTCTTTTGACAGGAGCCAGAATGCCTCTCTCAGTATTAAATATCATGGCCTCAGCAAGTTATGGGGTTGGTGAACAAAGTGTTTGGGTGGGGGGAGGGCTACTCCCCCACTCAAAACAGAAATACATCATAGAAAATAGAATCATAGAGCTGGAAGGGACCTCAAGGGTCTTGTAGGGAGAGTGTTAGGAAAGCTAAAGCTCAGTATGAACTTAGGCTAGCAAGAGATGCTAAACTCAACAAAAAAGGGGGGGTATTTTCCTATGTACAGAGTAAGAACAAGGACAAGATAAGCCCATTGCGTGGACTGAAAAGTGAAATTGTAACAGGAGATGAAGAGAGGGCAGAACTCTTCAATTCCTACTTTTCTTCAGTTTTTTCTCGTGAGGGAAGTGGTGCTCAACATGGCATAAACAGAACATGTGATGAGGGAAGGGATTTGCAGCCTAGAATTGGCATTGGGGTAGTGCACAAACACCTGGTTTCTTTAAATGAAACAAAATCCACTGGGCCAGATGAATTGATTCCAAGGGTACTCAAAGAACTTGCAGATGTAATTTCGGAACCTCTGTCCATTATTTCTGAAAAGTCTTGGCAAACAGGTGAGGTGCCAGAAGATTGGAGGTGGGCAAATGTTGTCCCCATCTTCAAGAAGGGGAAAAAGGAGGATCCAGGTAACTACCGACCCATCAGCTTGACTTCTATACCAGGAAAAGTGTTCAAACAAATCATCAAACAGTCCGTCCTTGAGCATTTAGAAAGGATGGATCTGATCACTAAGAGCCAGCATGGGTTTCTCAAGAATAAGTCATGTCAGACTTATCTCCTTTTTTGAGAAAGTTACTACCTTGCTGGATCAGGGGAATGCTGTAGACATAGTTTATCTAGATTTCAGTAAGGCTTTTGATAAGGTTCCACATAGTATTCTAGTAGACAAATTGGGAAAATGTGATTTAGATCCTATTATTGTTAGGTGGATTGCAACTGGTTGACAGATAATACCCAAAGAGTGCTAGTTAATGGTTCCTCGTCCGCTTGGAGAGAAGTGACTAGTGGAGTTCCTCAGGGATCTGTGCTGGGCCCTGTGTTGTTCAACATCTTTATAAATGATTTGGATGAAGGAATAGAGGGGATGCTTATTAAATTTGCAGATGATACTAAATTGGGAGGTGTAGCAAATATGGTAGAAGACAGAGCCAAGATGCAGGATGATCTTGACAGGCTGGAGAAATGGGCTAGAACTAATAAAATGCACTTCAACAGAGACAAATGTAAAGTTCTGCATTTAGGTAGGAAAAATCAAATGCATAATTATAGGATGGGGGAGACTTGTCTGAGCAGTAGTGTGTGTGAAAAGAATCTTGGGGTCTTAGTAGACCAAACACTGAACATGGGTCAGCAGTGTGATGCTGTAACTAAAAAGGCAAATGCAGTCTTGGGCTGCATCAACAGAAGTATAGTGTCCAGATCACGTGAAGTGATCGCTGTACTCTGTTCTGGTTAGACCTCAACTAGAGTACTGTGTTCAGTTTTGGGCACCACAATTTAAGAAAGATGTAGACAAGCTGGAACGGGTCCAGAGGAGGGCAACAAAGATGGTGAGGGGTTTGGAGACCAAGTCCTATGAGGAAAGGTTGAAGGAGCTGGGTATGTTTAGCCAGAAGAGGAGAGGACTGAGAGGGGATATGATAACCATGTTCAAATACTTGAGGGGCTGTCATATAGAGGAGGGTGCCGAGTTGTTTTCTGTTGCCGCAGAAGGTTGGACCAGAACCAACGGGTTGAAATTAAATCAAAAGAGTTTCCATCTAGACATTAGGAAGAATTTTCTAACAGAGTGGTTCCTCGGTGGTGGAACAGGCTTCCTCGGGAGATGGTAAGCTCTCCTTCCCTGGAGGTTTTTAAGAAGAGGTTAGATGGCCATCTTTCAGCAATGCTGATTCTGTGACCTTAGGCAGATGATGAGAGGGAGGGTATCTTGGCCATCTACAGGTCACTAGGGGTGTGGAGGGGGGAGGTAGTTGTGAATTTCCTGCATTTGTGCAGGGGGTTGGACTTAATGGCCCTGGTGGTCCCTTCCAACTCTATGATTCTATCTAGTCCAACCCCCAGTACAACACAGGAAAATCACAACTACCTCCCTCCCCCCACTCTCACAGTGACCCCCTGTTCTAAGCCCAGAAGATGGGGGGGACCCCAACCCTGCAGGATCCCTGGTCAATCTGGCCTGGAGCAAAATTCCTTCCTGACCCCCAAGTGGCAATCGGCATAACCCTGGACTTGTAAGAAAGGGCCACAAGAGCCAAGCACTGACACAACCCTTCCTGCCCTCCCTCTCATGATCTGCCTACGTTCACAGAATCAGCCTTACTGTCAGACGGCCATCTAGCCTCTGCTTAAAAACCTCCAAAGAAGGAGTGCCCACCACCTCCTGAGGAAGCCTGTTCCACTGAGGAACCACTCTGTCAGGAAGTTCTTCCTAATGTTTAGCCAAAAACTTCTGATTTAATTTCAACCTGTTCTGGTCCAACCTTCTGGGGCAACAGAAAATAACTCTGCACCATCCTCTGTATGTCAGCCCTTCAAATACTTGAAGATGGCTATTGTATCACCTCTCAGTCGTCTGCTCTCCAGGTGAAATATGCCCCAGCTCCTTCACCCTTTCCTCACAGGTCTTGGGGAAAGGACTTGGGGATTGACCACAACATTGGGGTAGTCAGATGCCGGGTTGATGGAGACCTGATTCTGCAAACAATCAGCAGATCTGGAAGGGCTTCTGCACCAGACGGATATTTCCCCTTGTTTTTTGGGGGGTGGGGGGTGTTTGTCACAGATTCTGGAGAAACTGCAGAAGGGCTGCTTGCGGATGTGGTGGCGGAGTCTGGAGGGTTCGCATGTGACTCATTCTCTGCCTCGCCTGCCTTGAGAGACTCCTTGTAAAGCTGAGCTCCAGAATGACACTCTCAAAATGGATGGTGCTGGGTGGTGGCAGCGGTTTGTGGCACACCCAAGAGAGAACCAAAAGCTTTTTAGTTACTTCAAATGTTGGGCCTAAAAACTAAAAACCCTCTCTTTTCTGCTATCCCCCCTACCCCCCAGAACTGGCCTAACCCTAAGCATGTGTGAATTTTGTGGCTGCTCCAGCTTCAGGCCATGGGAGGCCCAGTTTTGCTCTCTGCCTTGGAAGGAGCCGCTCTGGACTGGCAAGCAGGGAGCGGGCGGCAGGTAGTGGGATGGCCCAAAGACGGGCATTCATTTGGATCTGGGGGCCCCTCTGGCCCAAATAACTGGCAGGGAGGCAAAAAAGAAAAGAAAAAGGATGGGTAAAAAAACTGATGGGGGTGCCATTTCTGGGGGGGGGGGCTGTGCCTGGTTTCAAACCAACTTCAGAGGGAGTTTCCCTCTTTCTTGCTGTCTATTTGTCTTTTGTTATTTCTTTCAGGGGGGAGGAGGGAAACAGAGGGAGATGTTTGTTGAAAATATCTTTCAACCTGGGGCCTTTTGCGCTACTGATGGATTCAGACAGTTTTTAAACCTTTGCCTTGAGAGCGTTACTATAATGGAGAATATTCTGCATTCAAAATTTAAATTGTAAAAGCATTTCGTGGACAAAGAATTGGGCTTCTTATATGGACGGGGTGTGTGTATGTGTCTTATGTAAATGCATTTAAATGTAGTCAATTGATTTCTTAACTGTTCAACTTTTAAATAATTAATCAGTTGATTGGCTAATTATTGGCAGTCTTAAAGGCAGAGGTGGTTTTGACACAGGGCAAGTTCTGGTCTGGCAAATAAAAAGCAAACGTTGCCCTTGTGCTAAAGGTAGCCTGCGGGGGGTGGTGGGGGGTGGAGAGAAGCCACCCAAAAGCCTGTCGCTCTGGCCACCCACCTGGCTGCTGAAGGCCGGGCCATGCAGAGGAGAGCCTGGCATGAGGAAGGTCTCACTGGGCGCTGCCTGACTCCACGCACAGTAGCAGCGCAGCCCACTCCTGCCATGAGAGGGGGCAAGACTTAACCCTAACCACTCCGTCCCATGTGTTCTCCCCCTCCCTTTCTCTTTGCTCCATCTCCTAAGTACCCCAAGGGCAGTTGAGAGCCACCATGGTGTAGTGGTTAAGAGCGGTGGTTTGGAGTGGGTGATTCTGATCTGGAGAATCGGGTTTGATTCCCCACTCCTCCACATGAGCAGCGGAGGCTAATCTGGTGAACCGGGTTGGTTTCCTCACTCCTACACACGAAGCCAGCTGGGAGACCTTGGGCCAGTCACACACTCTCGGCCCCACCCACCTCACAGGGTGTCTATTGCGGGGAGGGGAAGGGAAGGTGATTGTAAGAACATCAGAAAGGCCCTGCTGGATCAGACCCAGGCCCATCATGTCCAGCTGTCTGGTCACACAGTGGCCAACCAGGTGCCTCTAGGAAGCCCACAAACAAGACGACTGCAGCAGCAGCATCCTGCCTGTGTTCCCCAGCACCTGAGATAACGGGCATGCTCCTCTGACCCTGGAGAGAATAGGTATGCATCACGACTAGCTTCCATTTTGACTAGTAGCCCTGGATAGCCTTCTCCTCCATGAACATGTCCACTCCCCCCTTAAAGCCTTCCAAGTTGGCAGCCATCACCACATCCTGGGGCAGGGAGTTCCACAATTTAACTATGCGGTGTGTGAAAACATACTTCCTTTTATCTGTTTTGAATCTCTCACCCTCCAGCTTCAGCAGATGACCCCGAGTTCTGGTATGAGAAGAGGGAAAGCTTCTCCCTGTCCACTCTCTCCAAACCATGCATAATTTTATAGACCTCTATCATGTCTCCCCTCAGCCGCCTTCTTTCCAAGCTAAACAGCCCTAAGTGTTTTAACCCATCAGTGTATATGTGAAGTTGGGATTTTTTGCCCCAATATGCATCCCTTTACACTTGCTCACATTGAATCTCATTTGCCATTTTAATGCCCATTCTTCCAGTTTGTAGAGATCCTTTTGGAGCTCTTCACAGTCCGGTTTTGTTTTAACCACCCTGTCGCGGTTCGGGCCGTTAAGTGCCTACACTCTTAGAATGTACCATTTACTGAGAAATGGAGTTATCTATTCAGCGAGACACCACTAGACCGGAATCAACGGTTCCTAGAAACTTGTTATCGCTCCTAGGACATCTCTTGAACACGCCAATAAATTTATAATAATGGACAAGAGTAGAAGTATATAAAAAACACATTTATTTACATTATATAATATATGCTTTTTGGTTGCAAAGCCTTAAAATATCATATAAGATTAGACATCATTAGTCTTAAACATGTTTATGTAGCAAGTAATCATTCACATTCTCTATGCCTCCATAAAGGAGTATCTTAGTCAGAATATACTCATAAAGTATCCTTAGTGCAATGCACCTTCATTCAGAATATAAGGTTACAGAAATCCTGTCAAAATATGGTTAATTCTTTGGAGAAAGATTTGGTTAGAAGCATCCTAACTTAAACCATTCAAAACATCATAACATTTCTGTACAGAAGACACACTATACCTTGCTGTGTCATCTGTGTCATCTGGAGTCCTCTAAGAATCTAAGCTCTATGAGAACATATGAAGTTATCCCAGAGTATCTGAATTTGCTAAGTCTTGAATCCTTTAAAGACTTCTATTAATATTCTTAACTGATCATCATTAAGATCAGGCATTTTCTATGTACATGCTATGCATGCTCTTTCTAGTTTTAGACAGCAATGCTGAATGTATAAATACTATGTGTTAGCTTAAAGCTGTTTACAGTCTCTTTGACTGTGCCAATCTGTGTATGTGCATTGTGCATATCTCACAGAGTACAGAAAGTCTCCTTTCCCTTCAGGAACATTTCTGGTCTCTTGCTCTGAGGAGGTTCAGAAGTCCCTCTGTTAAGTAGAGGATGTTCTGACACAATCCCAGAGGTCTAGCTATTAGCCCTGTATTCAGGATGCTTCTTAGCATTGGTAAGCCAAATAGGCTTAGATTGTAAGAATCCATAAATCTGATGGACTCTCAGTGTTCCAATACTTGGAAAGATCACTGCACTTAGATTCCCATTCAAAGAATAGGAATTCTAAGGGTCTCTATCCTCTTCTAGGAATAGAGCAGTCTCACAAGAAGACTGTAAGTAAGATATGTTGAAATATCCAGATCTTGATACTTCAAGATATCTCTGAGAACTGCTGTCCACGCAAGAACAGAGTTTCAGTGTTTTACATCTCAAGCCTTTTGAGATGGAGGTGCTACATCAGACAGCTGCAGTCTGCCAGTCATAGCACTCTAAAGTGCCAGCTGTACTGTGGCTGTTATTTATACTATTTCTAGACCCATTAAGAGTGTTCCTTTATCCCCTCTTCCTTATCCTTCAAAAGGGTACCTTTATTCTCTCTTATCAGATACCAGGAGCTTAGTGGCATCTGCTCCTGTCCTCTGATATCTTATTGTCCAAATATGGACATCCTTCCCTTTCATTCCTCTGTGCCTAAAGTATAAATACTCATTTCTGAGGTACATGATCACGTTACATATTTAATTTCTATACCATCCTCTTCGTTAGGACAATACGCATTAAATGAGTCTACTTAGAAATCTGTAGCACAACATTTAACTATATAACTCATGAAACACAATTATTGTTTACATTTGTCACTTTGTAACATCTTTTAGTAACTGACAGCCTTGGGCAGATTACAAAAGGCAAGAAAGCTTGTTACTCTTATCTTTGAGAGAACGTTAATGCCTTTAAGCTATAATAAGCACAAATTCAGCTATTAATGCACTCTTAGTACATTAAGATATCTTAAGACCTTGAAAAGGCCTTTGAGATTCTGACATCTGGCAGCTGAGTCAGAAAGGTGACTTTACGCTGCCCCTTCAAGGGAAGGTGCTCAGCTCTGCCCCTTCAAGGACAAAGCCAGAGTAACTTTAGTAGTTAGCTTTGATAGAGCTAACCTTGAGAGTAGTCTGTCAGCCTGACACAGAGCTAGCCTGTCAGCATGACACAGACTTTCATTATACATTACACAATCCTCTATAGTGGCTCAGTTTGCATGATGTGTTTAAGCTCTATATGGAATTAATTCTGCACATGTTCACAGAAATACCATGATTATGTCATAGCCCGACACAACCCTAAATAATTTGGTGTCATCTGCAAACTTGGCTGCTTCGCTGTTTAATCCCAAATCCAGGTCATTGATGAACAGGTTGAAAAGAACCGGTCCCAACACAGATCCTGGAGCGACCCCGCTGCTCACATCCCGCCATTGTGAGAACTGACCATTGATTCCTACTCTCTGCTTCCTGTTTTTCAGCCAGCTCTCAATCCATAAGAGGACTTGTCCTCTTATCCCATGACCTATGAAGTTTGCTTAGCAGACTTTGGTGGGGGACTTTGTGTATTTGGATTTCCAAAAGGCTTTTGACAATGTCCACAGGCTCATTCCTGTCCACATGCTTTTTGACACTTTCAAAAAACTCTTAAGAGGTTAGTGAGACAGGACCTACCTTTACAGAAGCCATGTTGGGTTTTGCTCAGCAGGCCTTGCCCTTCTATATGCTTGACAATTCTATCTTTAATAATGTTTTCCATCAATTTACCTGGAACAGACATTAAGCTAACTGGCCTGTGATTTCCTGTGTCCCCCCTGGAACCTTTTTTTATAAATGGGTGTTACATTGGCCATTCTCCAGTCCTCTGGTACAGAGGCTGATCAAAGGGACATGTTACATATTACATAAGCCGGTTTGATTCTCCCTTAAGTGGTAGAGAAACTCGGCCTATAAAAACCAACTCTTTCCTTCCTTCCCACCCTGCAGGTGATGCACAGCGCCCCTTCCCCCCAGGTCCCCCTCTCTTGGAGACCCCTCTTCTCAAATGACTCCAGCCTCCGCCCCCGCCTGCTGCTCTCTGAATTTGCAGCTTCCCAGCCACTCCCCGTGGGAACTCGGACAGGTCCCTTCCTACCTGCCTCAGGCCAGGGGGGGCTTCACCTGCAGGGTGGGCTGCTGACCAGAAACTGTCTCTCGCACCTGATCCAGCTCCCAAGTGCAGCAGGGATTTGGGGGAAGGGCCTACTTGGATATCACCAGGAGGCTGACAGGTGGTTGGGGTGTGACACGGAAGGGGACCAGGGCACGGCTCTCAGTTTTGCCCTTTCAGTTTTCTGCTCTGCAACTTCTGCTCTCATTCCCAATGCCTCTGTGCAGGTGGAGAGTGCCTTTCCTGATCAGTCAGTTACTGCCTGCCACTGCCGTACATCTGGCCTTTCATGGATCCTTTTGGGAGAAGCATCATGGACTACACACACTCTAAAGAATTAACTGAATAACAACAGAAGGCTGAGGGTCTCTTGAGGAGTGGGGACTCCCCTGGATGAAGCAGGGCCCTGGCTTTGCCATCTCCTGCCAGTGCCTGTAAAGGGTCAGCAGATTCCTCTGGCCCCACCACTTCTGAGCCTTTGCTGCTCAACCAAGTGCCTCAGCTCTTGGTGCTGCTGGGGCAACCTCTGCCTCTGTCACCTGCCCAGAAAGCTCTGTCGATGGGCGCTTGGTGCCTCTGCAGCTCATTTCCCTACCTCCGTGTGCAAACAAGAGCATCCATGGAGACCATGTCTCTGAAAGGGAGGGATTATGCCTTTGGGGAGGAGGGATGGAAGCAAACCCCACCTCTTGAAGGTTGAGAGCTGTCCCCTGCCCTTTTGGCTGAACAGATGTTTGCGTGCACATGTTCCCTGGCTGATAAGCAAAGAGGTGCCCAGTGTGAGGGCCATGTGTTTCTGACTTCTCCAGGTCCCTCATTCCCACCCCTTTGAACTCGTAAAGAACAGTTCACACCTCCCCGTGCCTTCCTGGGTCTCACGTCCCATCTATCTTGCCCAGGTGCCAGCTCTCCCTCCCCTGCTGCGCTTCCTGCCCCCACTCCCTCAGGCCGAGTCCGGCCTTGAAGTGCTGATAGCCCTCACTGTCTCCTTGGGACTGTTTGATGTTTTGTATTGCACCAATCTGTCTTGCAGTTTCTCACAACAGGAGTGTGAACCTTTTGCCCTGTAGTAGATATATACTGTAACCCCGATAAGCTAGTTCACTTGTAACTTTGAATCCGTGTCTGCTCATATCTTCTGAAGCCTTCAATAAATCCTTTGTTTCTGCATCAAGTCTGAGCAAGTGATTTGGCGAAGTAGCACAGGGGATTGGGACTCTCACATTAAGTTACAAGTCCCTGCCTTTTTCGCTCTGCACCTGTACCGCACGGGACAGCGATGCAAGGCGAGGAGGATCCCACTACCCCCCCCCGGTTCGCCGGACAAGCGCGAGGCACCGGTGCTTCCAGACCCTAAGGAGGAGGAAGCCAAACGGAAGATACCCGTGGTCCCTAAGCCGGGACCGGACTTGGGTACGAAGCCCAAGAACCCTTTCAACTCCTGGCTAGACTCCCCCAAGGACTGGTCGCTCTCCCGGACCGAGGCGAAACACCGCCGCTTGGCTTTATCCGGCACGGGACTCGAAGGCGACCTCGCACGAAGGGAGGCCCTGATGGAGGAGGAACGGAGGCAATGGCAAGAGGAGCGCCAGACCATGCTGGCACGCATGGACACCATGCAAGCTGTGATGGGCCAGATGGCAGCCGCTCTGGACGCGCTGAAGGTACAGCCACCCCCCGGTAACCCCCCAGATGGGGCACCGGTAACCCCTCCCGTCCCTCCTAGCGCCCCGACCCGCCGTGACCTGAAGATCACGTACGATGGGTCGGGGGATCAGTTGACTTTCTTTTTGGTCCAGGTGGACATTTTTATGCGTGAGCAGGGCCGGACCTTCACCTCCGAGGAGTCCCGGGTCCAGTACGTGGCCTCCCTCCTGCAAGGCGAGGCGGCAGCCTGGATGGTGCTGCAGTACGAACTCCGCTCCCCTGTACTAAGGAGTCTAGATGAGTTTATGGTTGCTCTCCGGAACCGGTTCGAGGACCCGAACCTGGGGGAGCGGGCTAAGGCCAACTTGATGCAGCTGCGCCAAGGGACTAAGTCGGTGGCGCAGTATGCAAGCGAATTCCAGTCCCTATCGAGTAGAATCTTGGATTGGAGTGAAGCCACCCGGGTACAGTGCTTCAGGGAGGGATTGAATCCGGACCTGCAACACTGGGCTTTCATGCAGGGTAACCCCCCTGATGTCGAGGGTTGGGTACGCCATGCGGCAGACATAGAAAATCGTAAGCAACTACTGAATCTGTCCAAGCAGCGGACCGGTCGCGATCTTCAGCGGCGAGGGGACAAACCAGGCGGGCCCAGAGATCCCCGAGCACCGGGCGGCAGCGGCCCCTCGGCCGCTGAACGCCGCAAGCGCTTCGAAGCGGGAGTGTGCTTGGTATGCGGAGGCAAGGGCCACTTCGCCTCGCAATGCCCGTCCCGTACCGGGCGTCCTCCCCCGCCCCGTCTGACCGAACCGGAGAAAGCCCCGGCGGAGGGCCAACCTCGACGCCGGAGTAGTGCTCCCGGACGCCGGAGCGCACCCTCGGCGCTGCACGCGCGCACCCAAGAAGAAGCTTCCACTTCCTCCGGTCCATCGGGATCCCGGATTACAAATGCCACCTTTGACTCCGCCGAGTCACGGAATACAATCACCCCATCTCCTTCGTCCAGCGAGGAGGAAGAGTGGGAGATGCCGGCAAAAAACGCCGTCGGTCTGCTGTAAGAGGGGCTCCTCAGCAGACCGTTCCGATTGTTGTGCAAGGAGCTCCCCCAATGGTAAGCGCCCAAGAGGAAAATGTGTATATCGGAGTCCACCTTTCCCTAGCCAAGGGAGGCCCGAGATTAGAGTTTCCCACCTTGGTTGACTCCGGGTGCGCCCGGACTTTAATGAGTGAGGAAGTTGCCAAGAAGTTATGCGTCAGGCGCAAACGGCTCCCGGCCCCCCTCCGTTTTTCACAAATGGACGGTAGTGATTTTAAAAAAGGGCCGGTTACCCACCGCACCACGGCAGTGGTCATGGCCGTTGGGGAACATTAGGAAAGACTTTATTTTACCATCGCCCCCATTGTAGCCCCCGTGGTGTTAGGGATGAATTGGTTGCGGGTACATAATCCCTCCATAGACTGGGTTAAACGGACACTTACTTTCCCCGAGGACCCCTGCCTTCTGCATGATAAGGACCAAGTATTCTGCACCCCAGCCGCCGCGTTGGTGGGCTCCCCGGCGCCTGTTACCGCTCCACCCCAGCTACCCTCCGAATATGCACAGTTCGTGGATGTATTCGATGTAAGGGAATGTGATGAACTGCCCCCACACCGAGAAACCGACTGCGCCATTGAGATTGTGGGGGAAGGCAAGCTGTCCAAGGGAAAGGTTTATCCCATGAGCCCTAATGAGAAAGCGGTCTTACGGGACTACCTGGACACCAACTTAGCCCGGGGTTTTATCCGCCCGTCTAAAGCCCCGTATTCTGCCCCTGCTTTCTTCGTCAAGAAGAAGACAGGGGATTTGAGACTGTGCATTGACTTTCGCAGGCTGAACGCTGTCACCCAGTCTAACGCTTACCCCCTCCCTCTCATTCCAGACCTGCTAGCACAATTGAAGGAGGGCCGAATTTTCACCAAATTGGATTTGGTGGAAGCCTACCACCGCATCCGTATCATGGAGGGGGATGAACCCAAGACAGCCTTCTCCAGCTGTTTTGGCATGTTTGAATACTTAGTCATGCCGTTCGGACTTTCGGGGGCTCCCAGCGTATTCATGCAATTGATTAATGATGTATTACATGATTTGCTGTTTCGTGGGGTGGTAGTGTTTTTAGATGACATTCTCATTTATTCGGAAACTATGGAAGAACATGTCCGTCTGGTGCGTGAGGTTCTCCAGCGGCTTAGGGACCATAAATTGTATGCTAAAGTGTCCAAGTGTGAATTTCACCAACCTTCCATAACGTTCTTGGGATATGTCATCTCTCACCACGGTTTGGAGATGGACCCCGACAAGGTTCGGGCGGTTAAGGATTGGGAACCCCCCTCCACACGCCGACAGTTACAGCAATTTCTGGGGTTTGCCAATTTCTACCGCAACTTTATCCCCAACTTCGCCCAGGTGGCCCTTCCCCTCACTTCCCTCTTGCGCACCAAGGGAAAGGGGGCAAACGCCGCTCTGCCTTCCGCCCGTTTGCAGTGGTCTCCTCCTTGTCAGCAGGCCTTTGATAATTTAAAACTGCTCTTTTCGTCCGAACCGGTCCTGGCCCACCCGGACTGCAACAAACCTTTTGTAGTCCAGGTGGACGCTTCGGATGTAGCTATGGGAGGGGCGCTGCTGCAACGGGAAGGCGGCGGCGCCTTACGGCCGTGCGCCTACTTCTCTAAGAAGTTTTCCCAGTCCGAGATTAACTGGGCCATTTGGGAGAAGGAGGCGGCAGCAGTCAAGCATGCCCTCACCATTTGGAGGCACTTCCTGGAGGGGGCAGAGAGTCCATTTGAGGTGTGGACCGATCACAAGAATTTGGAGGCTCTCAAAGGAGCCTGAAAGCTCAACGCGAAACAAATTCGTTGGGCTCAGTTTTTCGCCAAATTCCGGTTCACACTCAAACACGTTCCCGGTAAAGAGAATGCCCTGGCCGATGCTCTATCCCGACTGCCCCAGTACCGCAATGATTTCGACCGTCCCGTGGACTCCCTGTTTACCCCCGAACAACGAGGGGAAGTCCAGGGACTGGCCGTCACCACCAGATCGCAAGCTCGCTCACCCGGCGATCCCTTGCTCAAGGGAATCCCGGAAGCGTTTCAGCAGCGCCTCCGGGACGCCTCCTTACTGGAGACGGAGCAGCAGGCTCTTCCTTCCGGCATGGAGCAGCAGGGTTCCTGGTGGACACTAGGGGGAAAACTTTATGTCCCGGCGCCTCTCCGCAAGGAAGTGTTGGAATTAGTCCACGGCGCCAAACTTGCGGGTCACTTTGGCTTCGTAAAAACCCTACACCTTGTTAGACGGCAATTTTGGTGGCCTAGCATGAGAGCCGACGTGGAACTGTACGTGCGCAGCTGCCCCACCTGCGCCACGGCCAAGAAAAGAATGGGAAAGCCTCCCGGGCTTCTGAAACCCTTGGAAGTCCCCTCCCGACCCTGGGAGGTGATAGCCATGGACTTTATCACCGATCTGCCTCCCAGCCGGGGCAAAACAGTACTCTGGGTAATCACGGACCTGTTCTCCAAACAGGTCCACTTTGTGCCCTGTGCCGGACTCCCCTCGGCCCAGGGACTGGCCAGGTTGTTTATCACCCATGTCCTCAGGCTTCACTCGGTCCCCAGGAAGGTTCTCTCCGACAGGGGGGTCCAGTTTGTTGCCAAATTCTGGCGAGCCTTCCTAAAATTGATGGGGGTGGAAGAGCAAGGACTCTCTTCAGCCTACCACCCGCAGACCGATGGGCAAACCGAACGAGTGAATGCAGTGGTTGAATGTTACCTCAGGTGTTATGTCAATTATCACCAAGACAATTGGGTTGACCTGCTACCTTTTGCTGAGTATGCGTATAACAATGCTCCCCACTCCTCAACGGGATTTAGCCCTTTCCGGGTGGTGTACGGGACAGACTTTGGCCCCTTCGGCTCCACTCCCGTCACCCCTGAACTCGAGGCGATACCCGAAGTTCAGGAGTGGGTGCAAGTAGTCCGATCCTCTTGGCCCTGGTTACAAAAGAACCTTGAACAGGCCAAGCGTAAATACAAAGAGCAAGCAGACAAGCATCGCTCCCCGGGGTGGGAACTCAAGGTGGGAGAACAGGTTTATCTCTCCACCAAAAACCTGCGCTCTCTCCGACCTTGCAAAAAACTCAATGATCGTTACGTGGGTCCCTTCCCCATATCCCGGGTGATCAACGAGGTCACGGTGGAATTGGACCTTCCGAAGACTTTGCGGGGCGTCCACCCCGTCTTCCATATTAGTCTACTCAAACCCTACGTAGCCGCTCCTCAATTCCATCCCCCACCCAAACCTGAGCTGCCGACAGTTGTGGGAGGGGATACGCACATGGAAGTGTCCAAGGTCTTAGACAGCAAATGGAAAAAGGGGAAACTGTTCTACTTTGTCCGATGGAAACATCTGGGTCCCGCGCACGATGAATGGGTTGCAGCCCCCCACATGGCGGCCCCTCGCCTCGTTCAGGAGTTTCATTGCGCTTATCCTGATAAGCCTCGGCCTCCCGACCTCGCGGGAGGGGGGCCTTAAGGGGGGCAGAATGTGAGGGCCATGTGTTTCTGACTTCTCCAGGTCCCTCATTCCCACCCCTTTGAACTCGTAAAGAACAGTTCACACCTCCCCGTGCCTTCCTGGGTCTCACGTCCCATCTATCTTGCCCAGGTGCCAGCTCTCCCTCCCCTGCTGCGCTTCCTGCCTCCACTCCCTCAGGCCGAGTCCGGCCTTGAAGTGCTGATAGCCCTCACTGTCTCCTTGGGACTGTTTGATGTTTTGTATTGCACCAATCTGTCTTGCAGTTTCTCACAACAGGAGTGTGAACCTTTTGCCCTGTAGTAGATATATACTGTAACCCCGATAAGCTAGTTCACTTGTAACTTTGAATCCGTGTCTGCTCATATCTTCTGAAGCCTTCAATAAATCCTTTGTTTCTGCATCAAGTCTGAGCAAGTGATTTGGCGAAGTAGCACAGGGGATTGGGACTCTCACACCCAGAGAGAGTCACGGAGAGCGTGGGAGAGAAAGCACAGGACTGGGGCTGGGCTGTTGGGTGGGGGCAAATGGGAAAGGGCTGGATTCTGTGAGGAGGCTGCAGCCTCTTGGGGGGAAGGATGCTCCCGGGGCTGGCCCGCCTTGCCTTCTGCCTTGCATGGCTGCTCCTGCCTCCCAGCTCCGCATCCCCTTGCCTGGAGCAGTGCAGATGTTACCTGATGTCAGACCTCAGTACCTCGTTGCATTTCAGCAACAGTAAACTCCACTCCAGGCATTGCAGAGAGTTTAAAAGTTTTATTAAGAAAGCAAACGGGTCAGTACATCTATATGAACTTAAGGTCAGAATAAAGGTTGGGGAAATACTGGTCATTTTTATAGGGAACGTACAAGACATTTGGTTACACGTAATCTTTGAAATGCAAAACATCAGGTTTCTTGCAAGCTTCTAGAGGTGCCAGGCTTCTGGCAGAATTGACACCTTTAAAACAGATAGTTGATTTATAATAGGAAGGCTTTGAAGTGGAAGTGTTACTGCCCCCGGCCTTCGTCCCTTCTTCCAACACTGAAGAGAAGTTTCCCACGAGACCGGGAGGGGGGGAAGAACACGGAGCTTGCTATCCGGGACCCGACTGAGTGCCCTCGCTAACACTCCGCCTCCCCAAGGACCCCTCCACGGGTTTTCTCGGTTTGACGGGGTAGTGCCAATGAAATTCTGCCACCAGGGTGGGGGCCATTACATGCATAGTGGACACCCATTCATCGTGGCTGGAGTTCAGGTGTTTCCAATGCACGAGATACTCCAGCTGGCCCCTTCGCACCCGAGAATCTAACACCTTGGAGATCTCAAAGTGCTGTTCCCCTTGCACCATAATTGGGGTAATCAGAATATCGTCCAGATAAACGATTACTCCTTTAAACAGTAGGTCATGTAGGATCTCATTAATTAATTGCATGAAGCACGACGGTGCCCCAGATAAACCGAACGGCATGACCATAAATTCAAATAACCCATAACAACAAGAAAAGGCCGTCTTTGCTTCATCCCCCTCCTTAATCCGGAACCGGCAGTAGGCCTCCGCCAGGTCAAGTTTCGAGAACACACAGCCCTCCTGGAGAGCACTCAGGAGGTCCGGGATTAAGGGAATGGGATAGGCGTTAGTCTCAGTAATTGTGTTAAGCCCCCTATAGTCAACACACAGTCTGAGATCCGAGGCCCCCTTTTTCTTCACAAAGAAGCAGGGTGAAGAGAAAGCGGCTTTGGACGGCCGTATGAACCCCCACGCTAAGTTCTTGTCGAGGAATTCTCACAGTACTGCTTTCTCTTGGCTCATGGGATAAACTCGGGCTTTGGACAGCTTGATGTCCTTAAGCAGTTCTATGGCACAGTCCGTTGTGTAGTGAGGAGGTAAGAAGTCACAGTCCGTCCCCTCAAACACTTCTGCAAAATCACTATACTCCGGGGACAGTGTGTGTGCCTCAATCGTAGCGGCATCCCCCCCTTCGCCTCTGGGCATGTAATCCCGGCCGTGTCTCTCGCATTGGGGAGCCCCAAACACAACCCGCCTCTGTTCCCAGTCAATGCTCGAGTTGTGTCCTGCCAGCCAGTTGCTACCGAGAACCACTGGGTAGGAGATCTTAGGCACTACAGTGAAGTGGACCTGTTCCCAGTGGTCTCCCACCCCCAACAATACCTTGCGAGAGCGCAAATGGACCGGGCCTCCCCGCAGATCACTCCCATCCATTTGATGGAAATGTAAGGGCTGGTCTAGAGTGACCCGACTGGGCGCCCTCACTGACACCTGAACACCTTGCTCTGCCTGGAGCCAGACAGCATCCAGAGCCTGTCACAGCTGCGGAGCCTGGAGAACTTCACCGAAGTGTGAGTATCATGCTGAGGATGCAGCGGCAGAGGTCAGGGTGGGACTGAAATGTGGTGCCCGTGACGGGCCGATATCCAACTGTGGCATGTTGGGATGGCAGGGAACTCAGCAAAGGGGGAAATGGTGGTCTGCCAGAAACATAAATCAGAGCTAAGAGGAGAGCTTTCAAATGGGACTGGGGAACCCTAAATAAACATCTGGAGTATATCGCCCTGCACAAATACATGTTTTTATGTTCTTGCTGTGGGGGTCCTTGGAGTGGCCAAGTCACACCTCAGCCCCTCCTCTGACTGCTTTTCCTGTGACAAAGTTCAACCGCCCCCCCCCCCACAGCTGCCCTTCTGAGCTGGCCTTGTCGCGGTTCGGGCTGTTAAGTGCCTAAGCTCTTAGAAAGGACCCCTTCCTGAGAAGGGATATGTTATCTTATTCAGCGAGACACCACTAGACCAGAATCAACGGTTCCTAGAAACTTGTTATGGTTCCTAGAACATCTCTTGAACATGTCAATAAATTTATAATAATGGACAAGAGTAGAAGTATATTAAAAACACATTTATTTACATTATACAATATACGCTTTTTAGTTGCAAAGCTTTAAAATACCATATAAGGCTAGACATCATTAGTCTTAAACATGTTTATGTAGCAAGTAATCATTCACATTCTCTATGCCTCCATAAAGGAGTATCTTAGTCAGAATATACTCATAAAGTATCCTTAGTGCAATGCACCTTCATTCAGAATATAAGGTTACAGAAATCCTGTCAAAATATGGTTAATTCTTTGGAGAAAGATTTGGTTAGAAGCATCCTAACTTAAATCATTCAAAACATCATAATATTTCAGTACAGGAGACTCACTATACCTTGCTGTGTCATCTGTATCATCTGTAGTTCTCTAAGAATCTGAGCTCTTATGAGAACATATGAAGTTATCCCAGAGTATCTGTATTTGTTAAGTCTTGAATCCTTTAAAGACTTCTATTAATATTCTTAACTGATCATCATTAAGATCAGGCATTGTGTATGTACATGCTATGCATGCTCTTTCTAGTTTTAGACAGCAATGCTGAATATATAAATACTATGTGTTAGCTTAAAGCTGTTAAAGTCTCTTTGACTGTGCCAATCTGTGTATGTGCTGTACAATGTATCAGCATTGTGCATATCTCACAGAGTACAGAGAGTCTCCTTTCCCTTCAGGAACATCTCTGGTCTCTTGCTCTGAGGAGGTTCAGAAGTCCCTCTGTTAAGTAGAGGACGTTCTGACACAATCTCAGAGGTCTAGCTATTAGCCCTGTGTTCAGGATGCTCTTTAGCATTGGTAAGCCAAATAGGTTTAGCTTGTAAGAATCCATAAATCCAATGGACTCTCAGTGTTCCAATATATGGAAACATCACTGCACTTAGATTCCCATTCAAAGAATAGGAATTCTAAGGGTCTCTATCCTCTTCTAGGAATAGAGCAGTCTCACAAGAAGATTGTAAGTAAGATATGTTGAAATATCCAGATCTTGATACCTCAGAGAACTACTGTCCACGCAAGGATCAGAGTTTCAATGTTTTACATCTCAAGCCTTTTGAGATGGAGACATGTTACTCCAGACAGCCGCAGTCTGCCAGTAATAACACTCTAAAGTACTGGCAGTATTGTAGCTGTATTTATACTGTTTCTAGACCCATTAAGAGTGAAGAAGGCTCCTTTATCCCCTCTTTCTTATCCTTCAAAAGGGTACCTTTATTCTCTCTTATCAGATGTCAGGAGCAGTGCTGAACTGGCTTAGTGGGCAACTGCTCATGTCTTCTGATATCTTATGTCCAAATATGGACTTCCTTTCCTTTTACTCCTCTTTGCTTAAAGTATAAACACTCATTTCTGAATTACATGATCACATTACATATGTAATTTCTATACCATCCTCTTCATTAGGACAATACGCATTAAATGAGACTACTTAGAAATCTGTAGCACAACGTTTAACTATATAACTCATGAAACACAATTATTGTTTACATTTGTCACTTTGTAACATCTTTTAGTAACTGACAGCCTTGGGCAGATTACAAAAGGCAAGAAAGCATATTACTCTTATCTTTGAGAGAACTTTAATGCCTTTAAGCTATAATAAGCACAGTTTCAGCTGTTAAGACCTTGAAAAGCCTTTGAGATTCTGACATCTGGCAGCTGAGTCAGAAAGGTGACTTTTGTCAACTTAGACAGATAAGGGAAGGTACCCTGCGCTGCCCCTTCAAGGACAGAGCCAGAGTAACTTTAGTAGTTAGCTTTGATAGAGCTAACCTTGAGAGTATTCTGTCAGCCTGTCAGCATTACACAGACATTCATTATACATTACACAAACCTCGGTAGTGGCTCAGTTTGCATGATGTGTTTAAGCTCTATATAGAATTAATTCTGCACATGTTCACAAAATACCATGATTATGTCAGAGCCCGTCACAGCCTTCCTGATGCCATCTCTGGCAGCCCCCCTCCCCCCAGCTGTCCCAGCCTTGTAGGGGTCAATTTTTCACCTTTTCGTTGGTCAGCCAAGATTGTTGATTGTTTGACCAAAAAATGTAAACATTGCATGAATATACAGCCTACATAATTTAAAACTAATAATTTCATGACTATAATGTATCTTAAGCAGAAAACTATCTTTAGATAGATTTTTCCTCAAAAAGCATTTTATTTAAAAAATCTGCTCTTCAGGGCAGCTGCGGCGGGGAAGGCGCAGAGGTGGCGGCGGCTCCCGGGGCGGCGCGGGTGTCGCCTCTCTGCTGCTGCCGCCGACGCTTTATATGGCGAACGGACGCCTTAGTTTGGGGAAGGGACGGGCGCAGCGGCTCCGGAGGGAGGAGGGGGCCGGGTTCAGGACCCTGACGGGCCGCATCCGGCCCGCAGGCCGTAGTTTGAGGACCCCTGATTAAGAGCATCTGAGATGATGCAACTGGCCTGGAAACTCCCTAGAGAGCCTGCAGGGGGCTGGCCTGAACTGGTTAGAGCCAGAGTTATGATGCAAGGTACTGAAACAGCACAATAACTTGGCAAAGTGACCTGATAGGTTCCAGGAGTTGGAACTATGTATAAATGTATATAAGCCCATGATATTGTAACTCTGTGTTGAAGAGTGCGGGTTGCTATGAGTGGAGAGAGAGTGTATAAGGATTAGTATTTTATCTGTGCACTGTAAAATAAACAAGCACTGTTTTCTAGTAGCAAGGAGTTCTGGTGGTGATTTACTGGACCAACTGCCTACAACAAGTTAACTTTTCTTTGCCTGGGCGCCTGGCTGCCTTCCCGTTTGGGTGGGGGGCGGCGGCCCCCAACAGTGTTTGAGGGACAGTGAACTGGCCCCCTGTTTAAAAAGTTTGAGGACCCCTGCTCTTAATCTACAGACTGCTTGTCAAAACTAATCTGACAGCCTTGTATCTTTAACAGGGGGAGGAGGGAAAGGCCCCCCACCATCGCCCCAGGGGGCAAGATGGGCAGGCTGAGTGTGCTCGCGTGCCCTGCGTGGCCGAGAGGGGGCGCAGCTTGGCCTGCCGACCTTCCCTGGGCCCAGGGCGGCCGAGGGGGGCTGCAGGCGGCCGAGGGCCCAGGGCCCATGCCAAGCAGCCCTTCCCTGGTCCGGCACCCCCCAGAATCCGGCTGGGCCCACGTGCTGCATCTGCCTGAGGCTTTGCAGTTGGGTGGTCCGCCACACTCTCAGAGCCAGCAGATGGCGCAGGGGGGCAGAAGTCCTCGCCAGCCTCTCTAGTTAGAAAGAAGGGCAGGTGATGGGAAAGAGTGCCCTTCAGTGATTTCTTGGCCCTCTGGCATACCTTCAGAGGGGTGGGGGGGTGGGGGGGGTGGCTGACCCATGCCGGGCTTTAGAACCCAGGCGGAGCATGCATTCAGCCATCCCAAGACTGGTCCTGCACTGGACCCAGCTGGCACAACAATGCTACCCACCGCCCAGCTGTAATGGGGACTGGTAAGAAAATCCCACATCCTTTCTGATTTCGTAGGTTTCCCCCCACGAAGGAGTGGAGAGAGGGGCTTCCTGTTGCTGTGTGTGGAGGGCGCATTTCCCTGCATGCGCCCATCCAAAACAGCTGCTCAATAGAGCAGGCCCTCTTCCCATGGGTGGGGCCCACAGTCTTGTCTCCTCTTGGCCCCCACAATGCTGCCACGCAGATCGGATTATCTTCCTGGCTGGGTGCTCCAGTCAAGCCCCGTTGTTGGAAGATGCCGGCTTATGGCTTTCCCTAGCAGGGGCCCTTCTGTAAGCTGACTTCAATAAAGCAACCGCAGACCAGTCTGCCCCCCCCCCCGGAGGGGGACTTGGGTGGATGAGACAGTAGATATTCTGCTGTTACTCAGCACCATTCGCTCTTCAGAACTGTCTTAAAATGTCATGCCCACATCCTTCGGCTACCAAGAGCTCTCTGGCAGCCTGTGAAGCAGCAGCAGCCACCCTCTGGCAAGCAGTGTGTTTCTCCTGCCCGCGTGGCTTCACACTGGCACAAATGGGAGAAGGGCCCAGACCAGGAGACCCACACACACAACCATGTAATGTGATCACAACTTTTATGTGTGTCGACTTTAGGAATGAAGGCCCCGAGCAGAGGTGTCAAATGTAAAGGCCCCCAAATTCAGCCCCTTGAGAGCTCTTATCTGGCCTGCCAGCCAGGCGAGGTAGCGCCCCACACACACACACACACTCTTGATCTGGGCTGGCGAGGTGACATTTATGTCACACCCGGCCCTCATAACCATGGAGTTCGGCACCCCTGGTCTAGAGGCTACGTCCCTTGTCCGCAGCATCTAATCCAAACCTCTGTCTGGTGGGAAGATTCACGGAGGGCAGAGGGTGCCACCCCACAAGCCCAGATTCCTGCCCAAAGCCCGAAGGACTTGACCTGCCGGGTGCCTCAGGAGCCCTCTCTCTAGGTCCAGGCTCCAGCCAGCCCCCAAAGCTGAAGCCCTGGCTCAGCAGCAATGCTGTGGATGCCCCCAAGTCAGTGCCTCCAGCACTGCTTCAGCTAAGGCCATTCTTGGGCATTCAGCCAAGGCCACCGGGGCTCTGGAACCCACACGGCAAAGTCCACCGGGACTGGCTGGAACTCCCGGCTGAGAGCCGCGAAATCAGTCACTACAGGGAGAAAGACCAGGCTTCACTTTTAGGGATGAGAAAGCAAAGGGGCAAGCGTAGGATGGGGGAGTCCTGGCTTGGCAGCAGTACAGGTGGGCCAGGTCTGGGCATCTTACGGTGCCATCTTAAGGGGCGTCACACCCTCGGACTTCAGTGGTGCGCCCCTGCTTGTGACTGCACAACCCGAACAGCAAGAGGCGATGTGAGGGCCGGGTTCAAAAAGCTGAAACAATCTTGGGCTGCATGAACAGGTTTGGCTCTTCGTGGCCTCACCAAGCCAGGCAACAGACCCCCACCCCCACCCCCACCCTCAGAGTATCATGATGACCCACAGGAGCACAATGTTGGGGTGTGCCAAGGGCAAATGGCCTTCACTGTTTATGATCCAAGCCACAATGGCCACATCGTGGGAAGTCCTGCTTGGCTCCATTTGGGTCAAGCCTCACCTCGAGAGCCAGTGTGTAGTGGTTAAGAGCGGTGGTTTGGAGCGGTAGACTCTGATCTGGAGAACCGGGTTTGATTCCCCACTCCTCCACATGAGCGGCAGAGGCTAATCTGGTGAACTGGATTTGTTTCCCCACTCCTCCACAGGAAGCCAGCTGGGTGACCTTGGGCTAGTCACAGTTCTCTCAGCCCCACCTACCTCACAGGGTGTCTATTGTGGGGAGGGGCAGGGGATTGTAAGCTGGTTTGAGTCTCCCTTAAGTAGTAGAGAAAGTCGGCTTATAAAAACCAACTCTTCTTCGAGATGCGTCCAGTTCTGAGCACCACGTTTTACAAAGAGTATTGACAACTTGGTCTAGGATGGTTACGGGTCTGGAAGCCAAACTGCAGGGGGAAAGGTTAGGAGCTCGGCAACTTGAGGAAGAGAAGATGAAGGGGAACCTGGTTCGGGGCCGTGGCGCAGACGGGCTCTCTCTTGCTCTAGAGGGCAGAAATGGGTGGGGATGGCACAAAACCCCAACTGCAGCAAGAATAAGAGCAGAAACTTCCTAAGGCGAAGAGGCCATCAATCAGGGAAGAGACGGCCTCAGGAGGGGGTGGACCCTCCTCCACTGGAGGTTCTGAAGCAGAGGCTGGGTGTCCATCTCTCAGGGGTGCTGTAGTGAGAAGTGGGTGGACTAGATGACATTCAAGACCCCTTTCCACTCAGTGCATGATTCTGAGGCCTTGGGGGGGGGGCTTCCAAAGGTTTGACATAACAAAGCCCTGGAGATAAAATGGACCCTTGGGGGTAACTCCATGCTTCGGGTCCCAGCTGGCGAATCCCGCCTTCCTATGGAAACGCCTCATTCCCCACCAATTTAGCAAGGGTTGAATTCCCTTGACCTCAAGAGGATTTCTGAATAAACATGTTTAGGATTGTGTTGCTGGTGCATCAAGGGATCTCCTGGCCTGTAGTTGAAGCCCAGGTCTCCTTCACAGCGTGTCGAGTGTGTGAATCTTTGTCTCATACAGCTAGTCAAACATTTGAAAAACATGGGGGGGGGGCTGTAGCTCAGCAGAACAGCCTCTACTTTGTACGCAGAAGGTCCCAGGTTCAATCGCTGGCAGCAGCTACAGTTAAAAAGGACCAAACAGCAGGTGATGTGAAAGGCCTCTGCCTGAGTCTCTGGAGAGTGGCTGCCAGTTTGAGCAGACAATACTGACCTTGGTGGAACCAGGAGGGTCTCATTCAGCATAAGGCAGCTTTGTGTGTTTGTGTGTTCCTGCTCAGTTTGAGTCCCACTTGAGTTCATCCATCCCTGATCTGGGGGGCGGGGGGTGTTGGTGGTGCAGCTGCCAGGAGAACCTTCTAGGCTGTGCGGTGGGCCTCTTCCCCTGAACTGGGATGGCTCATCTTATGTTCAAGCAATAAAGCTGCTGCCTAGATTGCAGTAATTGCCAGGTTAATTAGACTTTATATGAAGCAGAAACCCACAAGAAGATCTTTGGTTTAGTTCAAGTGACATTAGCTCATTTGGTCCATAACCCAAAATCTGCTTCCCACCCCCTGGAATGGTCTTCTCTGCCCTCCCCCACACACCCTTTCCCCACTCTTCCCCCACCCCCAACGGGCCTTGGACTGCCAGTGCACCCCCTTTCATTAGCCCTTTTCATTCACAGGGCATCCCTGGTCAGAAGCTATTGTTATAATATACATCTGAAGAAGTGAGCTGTGGCTCACGAAAGCTCATACCCTACCAGAAAATATTTTTGTTAGTCTTTAAGGTGCTACTGGACTCTTGCCCTTTTTGACTACTGCAAACAGACAAACACGGCTACCCACTGTGAATTATCTAAAGCTTAGAATAGTAAATAATCAAGTATTTCTCAGTTGCAAGACAGCTTTGACACCCCCCCAACCTACCCCCAGGGGGAAAGGATGGTGCTTTGCACCCCCACAACCAGTGTCTGCAACACACACGCACAGTTTGGAAACCGTCCCCTCAATGCCATACAGCCAATGGCCAAAGCGGCCATTTTCTGCAGGGGAACTGATCTCTGTCTCCTGGAGATCAGTTGTAATAGCAGGAGATCTCCAGCTAGTGCCTGGAGGTTGGCAACCCTACTGATTGGGTAGGGCCTGATGATGTCATGAGGCAGGGCCTGATGTCAAATCAAATTGTTGTAGTACTAGTAGTAACTAGGCATGTACCAGGTATCTGTATGTAGTCACAATCACATGCTTTGAAAAGCTGGGCTACTTACCAGACTGAAAAAAATAAATAAAAGCAGCACAGAAATCAACTCTGTGCTTAATGTTAAATTTAATTGAGCTTTTATGCCAATTACTGCCTCCCATCTCCAATTGATGTGGGACAGGAGCCAATGAGTGAAAGGCATTCTGCACATGCTCAGAGTCGTACAGTCTTTCACGCAGACAAGTTCCAGCAAGGTGGTTTTCATTTAATGATTAAAACCAGATTATCAGGCAAAGTGAAATGAGGAATTTGTCCTTTTTCCTTTTTCTGCTCTTCCCGCCACCCTACTGCTGAGGCAGACTTCCCACTGCAAACAGAGGAGCGCAAAACAAGCATAAATCTCACGCTAGTTTTCTGCCTAATATTCTCTCTTGTCACAGTGAACATTAAAAAAGAACAGAAACTATTGTATGCTTAGCAACAAAACCCCCAACTTCTTCTAACTCAATGGTTCATTTTTAACTTCACGGAGAAATCCACAGTAGAACTTGAAGGGAAGAAAATAAAACACATAGCTAAGACTTTCCCTGGTTCTAGGGTTTCCCCTTGGTTGGGTTGGCCCTCTCAGCTTTTAGAGAGAATGAATCATTCCTATCCTGGTCCACAAACCTCTCAAGCCCTGTTTCCACAGTCGTCTTTCTCCCAAATCACCACCCTTGCAGAAAAAAAGTTAGATTAAAGATGGCCCTTCTGGGTCCAGGTGGGGGGGGAGGTACCGGGTGGCCTGCGCATGGGGGTGGGGGGGCGCCTGCTGCCCTGTGCTGGAGGGAATGGAGTTTGCAGGCTGGGCTCTGCCCCGCTGACCGTCTCCCGCCTCGTTCACTCGTGGCGTCCTCCTTGCAGAGTCCGTGCTGACGCAGAGCACCCCGGTGCTGGCCCTGGCGGTGGCTGTGCTGGCCATGCTGCTGCTCCTGGTGGTGCTGGTGTTTGCCATCCTGATCCCCCGCCATCGGGCAGCCGCCAAGAAGAAAGCAGCCCTGTAAGTGCATTGCTGTGATCCCTGTGGGCCTTCGAAGCAGCGGGTTGGAGCCCACAACTCCCTGTTTCGGTTGGCAGAGGTGCTTTCTTCATGGGAAAGGCGCTTCGCATCAGAGGAAAGCACCTCCCACAGGCAGAACGGAGCTGCTGGATCCAGCCCTGGTTGGTGTTCTGTAGGAGAGGACTGGCCACTAAAGGCTACTGGGGAAAGTCCTGGTACCCTAGGGGGCCACCCACACGCACACTGGGGCCACCATGGCCCAAAATGAAAGACAGCCCTCACAGAGAGCAGGTACACGATACACCACCACCCTCACCACACCCCATGAAGGACACACATGACCTTGCCCTACATGGCTACAGATGAACCTGCCTAGCTGGGCAGGCGCTCTCTTCTCACTTCCTTCTTCCTTGGGGGGGGGGGGGGGCTTTTCCAGGGCCATTTTTTCCCCGTTTGTCTTTGCTGTTTCCACTTGGAGAGTTGGGCTTGAACTGGGTGGCCTGTTGGATTTCATTTCAACCCTACAATCAAAATCCAGAGTCCAGATCACACGAACTGACGGCATCGCTTTACTCCTCTCAGGTTAGACCTCACCTAGAGTACTGTGTTCAGTTTTGGGCACCACAATTTAAGAAAGATGTAGACAAGCTGGAACGGGTCCAGAGGAGGGCAACGACGATGGTGAGGGGTTATTACGCTGTTCAAGATCAATGGATCAAGGAGCTTCTAAGGGATAAAGGAAAGGATGGTAAGGGGTCTGGAGACCAAGACCTATGAGGAAAGGCTGAGGGAGCTGGGTGTGTTTAGCATGGAGAGGAGACGACTGAGAGGTGGTATGCTAGCCCATCTTCAAGTGCTTGAAGGGTTGTCGTATAAAGGATGGTGCAGAGTTGTCTTCTGTGCCCCAGAAGGTCGGACCAGAACCAGTGTGTTTAAAGTAAAAGTGTTTCCGGCTAAACATTAGGAAGAATTTTCTAACAGTTAAAAGCAATTCCTCAGTGGAACAGGCTTCCTCGGGAGGTGGTAAGTGCTCCTTCCCTGGAGATTTATAAAGCAGAGGCTAGATGGCCATCTGACAGCAAGGCTGATACTGTGAATGTAGGCAGATTGTGAGAGGGAGGGCAGGAAGTGTTTGGCTCCCGTGGCCCTTTCTTAAATGCCCAGGGTAATGCCGATTGCCGCTTTGGGGCCAGGAAGGAATTTTCCTCCAGGCCAGCTTGGCCAGGGATCCTGGAGGTATTATGCCTTCCTCTGGGCATGGAGTAGGGGGTCACTGGAAGTGTGTGGGGGGAGGTAGTTGTGAATTTCCTGCATTGTGCATGGGGTTGGACTAGATGACCCTGGAGGTCCCTTCCAACTCTATGATTCTATGAAAATCTGCAGAGGAGTTTATTTTTAAAGGGAGAGATAGAGGAGGCATTTTTCTCTCCTCGATGCCAGCTGTGAGCTAGTTATTGTTTGTTCAAGGCCTGATTTGGGCCTTGGGGCTTAATTAGCTCCGTGGAGCTCAGTTCACACATTCACTTTCCAGCAGCTGGATACACGACGTGTGTGAAGCAGGGACGGCCGATGAATCTCCTGTGCCAAGGCAGCTTTGTATTCTCAAACCCGATTCTTTCTCAGAGGAGACACTTCACACATCCAGCTGAGCCACTGAAGGGATGAACCACGAATGTACAAATCACCTTTTGGAGAAAAATTGAAATCTGTATTGTTGGTGTGGCATTAATGCATCTCTTTCTCCAATCGACGTCTCCTACAGGGAAGATTTTGGCCAGCGTACACCCATCTACAAAGGCAGCGTGGAATCTGTGCCTTCGGTGGTGGTGGGGGATACCCATCCTCTGGTGATGTAATCAGGGTCCACAGGTAGGTTGAAACACTTTGGTCTGTTTAGCTTGGAAAGAAGGCGGCTAAGGGGAGACTGTCAGGCCTACTCGCTGTGTCTCAGATAGTTTCGTTTTCTCACAGACTGCTCAAGGACTGTTTTCCCAATACTGCACTCCTGTTCCTTTTGAAGCTAGCAGGTGCCCGTGGGAGCTGTGGCGCCTCTAGGCTGTTGAAAGTGATCTCATGAGACTGTATTGCTGAACGCTTTTTTCTAATGTTCTTATATTATCAAGTGCATGCCATTTCCCCCCATTGCTGTCTTAGGACCTCTAAGCTCTGCTTCCCTATGTTACCAGTAAACCTACTCTTTTTGACTACTGAGTCTCCTGGTGTGATTTCTGGTTTTCTATGGACCAAGTGCTTACATTGACATGATAGAGGTCTATAAGGTTATGCATGGTATGGAGAGAGTGGACAGGGAGAAGCTTTTCTCCCTTCCCCATAATACTAGAACATCTGCTGAAGCTGGAGGGTGAGAGATTCAAAACAGATAAAGGGAAGTAGTTCTTTACACAACACATAGTTAAATTGTGGAACTCCTTGCCCCAGGATGTGGTGATGGCAGCAGACTTGGAAGGCTTTAATAGGGGAGTGGACATGTTCATAGAGGAGAGAGCTATTCATGGCTACTAGTCATGATGCATACCCATTCTCTCTAGTATCAGAGGAGCATGCCCCATTATATGAGGTGCTGTGGAACACAGGCGGGATAATGCTGCTGCAGTCGTCTTGCTTGTGGGCTTCCTAGAGGCACCTGGTTGGCCACTGTGTGGACAGACTGCTGAACTTGATGGGCCTTGATCTGATCCAGCATGGCCTTTCTTATATTATGAACTCTATGTGTTCAGACATGGGAGTTTGCTGGGTGACCCTGGGCCAGTACCATGCGCACGACCTAACCTACCTCACATGGTCATTGTGAGGATAAAATGAAGGAGAATGTTGTGAGCCGCTTTGGGTCCCCCATTGGGGTGAACATGGGGTATAAATGAAGAAAATAAATTCACAAAAATCTCCCTTCCTCTTTCAACCCTCTCTGAGATCCTAGGGAGAGGACACGCTTAATCTCAGTGATTCCTCACATTCAGGATTCTAGGGAGCATATAGGAAGCAGTACAAAGTTCTAGAGAATCTCTCGGGGGGGGGGGGGATTCTTGCTTCACGATGTATCAGGCTCAGCCTTGTGAAACTTGCCTGTCTAATGACTTTGTAAATGGTCCCCCAGGTGGTCGAAGAAAAATAACACAAGCGCCGCTTTCAGGCAATACAAAAGATGAGGGTCAAACCAGACAAGATGGTGCAAGATTCAGTCTAGGACCTTTGGCACAATTTTCCTGTGTAAAGGAAAGCTACAGGAGGCTACGATTTGGAGCCCCATAGCAGAAGGTAACAGAGTTTTAACTCGTTTCCTCATGAAATGTCCCCCTTGTACTGCTGTTTGCCCCATGGGGGGTAACACACAGACAACCTATATATTTTCTTCAAATCGCAGCCTGGGGGAGCCATTTGAGGACAGGGAAATGGCATCAGAGAGGGGATGAGCTCACTCCTCCTTCCCCGTGATCCTGATGCAAATGGGACCTCACCTGGCTGCTGTTGATGACGGGAAAGCACAGCGGACATCCGAAACTGCATCTTCCCGCCTCTCGTCGGGTTTTACTCTCACCTGTGCATTTATAAACCGTGCATCCTCCACGCATGACTGGGGTGTAAGGAGGAGCTTGGCCTCCTCACTCACTCCCCTTCCTGGCGTGGGCTGTGCGGTCCAAGCCGAGGGCCGTCCGTGTTGCCCCCTCCTGTGCTGAGCGAGGGGGGGGGGATCAGTGTGGTTCTGATCAAACATTCTCTGCTCAGCTGTGACCTGCTTAGTGAAGCAGGATAAAACCTTTTATCTGGGACTCTACATGTGAATTGGATAATTTTAGTTTTCTTGTAGCAGGGGTGGATTTTAATATTACATTGGCAGTTGCCAAGTTTTTCCCCAGTCCATTAAGATTAGACATTCTTAATTCTCTATTGTTTATCCATATAGCTAGCTAGCTAGCTAGATTCCCCCCCCCCTTTCTTTTAGTTTTAATCTTAGTGTGACACTGTTCAGAGCCGAATCGGCTGCATGATCAGTAGCATCAAAGTAAGTCAGTTGCACCCGCCTCTAGCTTCCATTCATTTTAATAGGGCTTGCGCAGAATAGACTGTGCCCTGAGGTGGGGTGGGGGGCACATCAGCCCCCCTCTTTGCACCTGCTGTCCTTAATGGTACACCCAGGTCTGTCACCTGAGGTTCCTGCTTCATGTTATCTTATCCCAGGGCAGTTTGAATCCTGCAGAGAGCTACACTGGCCAAAATTCCCTCTTCTGCATGGTTATTAAAAGTAACCAAAGCCTGCTCTTCTTTTGTGATGGAGTAACCCAAAGATGAATGCAGGTGGCGAATCCCAAGGCAGGGAGGATGCCCATGGCGTACCTTGTCTACTCCATCCCAGGTGCAGGTTAAATATTTCCTTGGGATACCTCCCCTACTTTTTCAACTCAACCTGTACACTTCTGGTTGAAGTATTAAATCTGGACCCAGTAAATCCCAGGAACATCACAAGGTTATTAATAAAGAATTGCTGAAGAAATTAGGGATGATACCATAGAGACAGGGGAGGCTAGAGAGTAGCCCCCACTTCCTGCTCGCATTTGAAATTCTCCAGTTAGGTGGTGTGGTTATAGCAAACCGCAGGTGAACTAGCTGACCTTCCTGTGTCTACAGCCAACGTCTGGTCTTGTTCTCTGCCCAAACGGGCACCCAACTGCGTTGAGATTGAGACTCTTTGGGTGTCAGGCTGAGAGTGGCCCAAACATCACAGGACCAGCTGTGCCAACATAGCGGTCACAGGTGACCTTGGGCCCGTCTCCATCTCTTAGTATAGCCTTCCTCGGGGTTGTTGTGATGAGATGGTGTGTGTGTGCAGTGGGGGATTAGGACGAGCTGTGTATGCCTGCCCTTGGTTCCTTCATGGAAGGAGTAAAAACCTGTAATGAACGAACAGCATCTTGTTGTGACGATATTGACAACCTGTTTTCCTTTTTTCTGCTTTCCCCCTTAGGGTGGAACAGATTTTTTTCTCTCTGTCTCTTTGCATCACTTTCAAGATCCAGGTTCTTCTGAAACTCTGGGATGACGGTGTCACCAATACAGAAGTGTGACTGCTTCTTTTCAAGTGTGCATGCAATTTGATTAAAAGAGGAGAGAACTGAGCTCTCAGGGTCAATGTATTTCCCAAGAGCACCGGGTAGAAAAGCAGCTTGAGATTTCTGTATAGCAGTTGTTGCTTTTTGCAGGGAAGAAGTAAATCAGAGTTAATAGGGGGAAGGAGGGGTTGTGGCTCAGTGGAAGAATAACTGCTTGGCATGCAGAAGCCCCTGGGTTCAATCTCCCGCATCTCCAGTTAAAAAGAACCCAGCAGTAGCTGATGTGAAAGACCCCTACATGAAACCCCGGAGAGCCCCAGCCAGTCTGAGTAGACGATACTGGTCTTGATGGACTGAGGGTCTGATTCAGTAGAAGGCAGCTCCATGTGCATTCAGGGAACTGGGCTGCGTGCCTTCTGGTAAGCTTCAAGTTTGCCCGGCATTGAGGCTCCAGAGAAGCAACTGTTTTGCAAGGTGGTGCAAGTGCTGCCCTCCTTCCCAGCATTACCTCCCCCCAGGTAGAAAGCCTGCTAGAGGTGACATGCAGTTCCCTAGCCTACTAATCAGCTGGCCAAGGGTTGGCCAAACGGCATGGCTGCCGCTGCCATCAGCTAGTCTCTTTCTTTCCCAACAGGGTTTTGGAGATGCCCGCGCAGGAACTGGGTGTGCCTGCCTACAGGAAGTTTGACATCGAGGCCTGGATGCCAGGTGGTGGCACAAATGGAGAGGTGAGTGGCGAAGGAGAAAGAAGAAAAAGAAGAGTTGGTTTTTATACGGCGATTGTCTCTACCTTTTTTTAAGGAGAATCAAACCGGCACTCAATTCCCTTCCTCTCCCCACAACAGACACCTTGTGTGGTAGGTGGGGCTGAGAAAGTTCAGAGAGAACTGTGAGTAGCCCAAGGTCACCCAGCAGGCTTCATGTGGAGGAGTGGGGAATCAAATGTAGTTCTCCAGATTATAGAGTCCATTGCTCTTAACCACTATACCACACTGGCTCTCATGGACTCACCTCTCAGTGTGGGCTTCCCACTTGTGAGGACCCATCCAGCTTCATCCTTCAGGGTCAAGGCAGAAGAGCGCTTTTGGGAGAGGCATAGGGGATCCCACAGGTTTCTTCTTGAGAGAAGCAGTTCCTAGGTGCCAGGGTGACGCTTGTTTTCTTCGGCATAGTGCAGATTCAGGGACTGTTACCCCCAATCTAGCTGCAGCTGAGTCAGTCTAGATGACCCTGGTGGTCCCTTCCAACTCTATGATTCAGTCCCTCTGCGTGGAACTGTGAGCTCCGCACACAAGAGAAGAACATCTGTTGGGGGGCTTTTGTTTGTTTTTTGCTATTAAATCACAGCAGACTTATGGCGACCCCATAGGTTTTCCAAGGCAAGAGACATTCAGAGATAGTTTCTTTGTCTGAGACCTTTGAAAGCTGTTGTAGCAGCCCTGACCTTTAGTGGTCTCCATCCAAAAAGTCACCAGGGCTGACCCTGCTTAACTTTTGACATCTGATGAGATTGGGCCAGCCTGGGCAATCCAGGCCGGGGCAACTGTTTGTTAGGCACATCTAAATCAGGTAGCAGTTTTTCCTCCCTTATTGCAGGTTGCCCCCCAAACATGGGGCTCTGTCCCCCCCCCCAGCCGTGAATAGCAACCCTTAATTCAAAGAAGAAAATGTGAAGGGTGTGCTCAGGTGCGCTGCCAGAGTGGGACTTCCCGTTTCCCCTTGAGGAGTCGGGTGTGGCCACCTCTCCCCCTCCTGGATTGCCGCCTGTGGCCTTCCTCCTGTCCGTAATCTGCCCAGCCCCACCCGGTTTTGCGGTCATGTCAGAGTGTGATTTGTGAGATTGCTCAGAGTGCTCTGACTTCTTGGCATCCCCCTCGGGTCTTTCCTTCCCCTGCCAGATCTCCAGCGCCTCCAACTGCACAGACTACCAGAGCCGGCAGCTGAACATCATGTACTACAACAGGCAGGGGCAGTTCTGTTACGCACATACGGTGAGTGCAGGCCATTTATTTACAGCATTTAAATCCCACCTGTGGACTGCTGTAGAGCCCAAGGTGGCATGCATGGGGACCCCTGGGAGGTCTCCCGCCCAGCACACCAGCCAGACCTTCACTTCATTGAAGAGCTTTCACATGTGGGAATGAGAGATGGGTTGGTGTTCGGGGGGGGGGGAGTGGGCCATGAAAGCTTCCACATTAGCCCTTGGTCCTTTTTGCCATGGTGACTGAAGGGAACCTCCACATTCAAAGGCAGTCAACCTCTCAATCCCAGTGCCATCACGGTAAGGCTTTGGCTTCTATGCCCTGTGGTTGGCCCTCCAGGGGAACTGGCTGGCCACCGTGAGGCCGGATGCTGGACCAGATGGCTCCTCACTGGTCTGATCCAGCAGGGCTCTTCTTATTTTTTTTATACCACCGAACTTGATGAGATGCCCCAAAGGGCCTAGGAGGGGGGCGCATTGGTGTGGCAAGACCCTCCACCTTCTCTCTCTGTTTCTCAACAGGTCAATGGCACAGCCTGTGCCATCCCCCGAATGCTGATTGCTATTCTCGAGTCCAACCAACGCAAGGTTTGTTTCAGCACCTAAAAGGGTCTATGCTTCCAGGATACGCTTTTAGCATTATTATTATTTACAATATTAATATCTTGCCTTTCTGCCCTTACAAGGGCCACCAAGGCAGCTAACAATCTAAAACACACAAGATAAAATTACATTATAAAACCCCTCTCAAACATGCATCATGAAAATGATTTTCAAAATACATACAAAACAGTTTAAATGCATATAAAACATGAAAACATTGGTTTGGAAGGAGGGATCATTGAGGGAATGCCATGCCATGGTTGGGGGTGGCCTCTGACCTGGAGGACCGGGGTTTGATCCCCCCTCCCCCTCACACAGCCAGCTGGGGCGACCCTTAAGGCCAGTCGCAGCTCTCTCTCTCGGCCCCACCTACCTCGCAGGGGTGCCAGTGGTGGGGCGGGGGGGCTGTGAGCCCCTCTCTGAGCCCCTCCCTCAAGCGGGACAGAAAGTCTGGGCAGAAAGTCCGCCCCTTCTCACTCCCCCCCGCTGGTTCTCTCTCTCCTGTGCGCCTGGGCACGTTCCCGCAGGCAGGGCGCGGCCCTGAGGAGCCCCCCCACTCCTCCCCTCCTCGGGCCCCTCCGCCCCTCCGCTTGCTTCTGGCCAGCAGGGAGAGACCCCCCCTCTCTCTCGTGGGGGGAGGGGCCGCCGGACCCCTGGGGAGGGGGCGGTGTGTGCGTGGGGGGGCGGGGAGCAAAACGGGCACTGCGGGGTCTTGTTTCTGCCCCTCGAACTGGGGCTTCTTTGGGCCCGACGTCGGAGTTAGTGGAACGGGGGGAGGTGAGGGCAGGGGGGGGGGGCTCCGGAGGCATAAAAACTTGCATAATGTCCTGCAAGATCTCTACCTTCCCAACCAGCATTACCTCTGTCTTTCCAGGGCTTAGTTTCAATTTGTTCACTCATAGCCTGTTTACCACAGCAGCCAAGCATTCAGGACCTCTACCACATATCATCCACATATTGAGTGAGCGACCCCAAAGCTACAAATGATTTGTCCTAAGGGCTTTGCATAGAGACTGAAAAAAAGAAATACTTCCTTTTATCAGTTTTGAATCTCTCACCCTCCAGCTTCAGCAGATGACCCCGCATTCTAGTATTATGAGAGACTTCTCCCTGTCCACTCTCTCCCTACCATGCAGACAATTATAGCAGGGGTGTAAAACATGTGGCCCACGGGCTGGATCCGGCCCCCGGAGGGCTGTTCTAAGGCCCGCGAGCTGAAGCCACCAGCTCCCTTCCCCCTCCCTTTATGGGGTTCCTGGGGGCAGGGGCAGCAGGCCTCAGGTGCCCGGCACTCCCCCCAACTTTCCTGGGCGTGCCCACCCTGCCGTCTCCCCCAACTTTCCCTCATTCCCCCACCCTGCCATCCCCCCCAACTTTCCCTTGCTCACCCACCCTACAGCTCCGGAGAGGAAACAAACATTTTAGAGACATGAGCTGAGGAATGTATTGGGCAGCAATTTCCCCTATCGTATTTGTCATTAATTTATATTTTTCTCCCTCTCCTAGAGACACATTATAAAGATGTTCCATTTTCCCCCCTGTGACATATGGTGTGTAAACTTCCTCAGGAATACTAAAACTGTGTTCAGACAGCACTCAACAGCTCCAATTCAACTGAGATTTGGCTTGAATATGGCTAGTTGTGGTGTCTGCATCCTCTCTGTTTCCTTCTCACCTGGAGGTCAATTAATGATTTTTGGTTTGAAGCGAACTCTGATTCCTTATGTCATGGAATTCCCCACTTGCTGTGAATTTATATCTGGTTTAAACCATGATTCCTTGGTGGCAGGATGGGCTGAATATTAAATAGGCAGATAATTGTAGATGGGGTATTTGGTTGGGGAAATCTGGGGGTGACAGCTACCATACGCAGGTGTGACCGGTGGGTCAGCTCAGATGTAACACAAAACCATGGCTAATTTTAACAAGGGTCACATTTGTGAACCCAGGATTCAGCTCTCAGATGGTCACTCAAATCCTTGTTAGCCTCCATCCATGCTGTTTTCATCACTTTCACTCCGGCCAGGTGTCTCTTTAGTTGGGGCCTGGGTGAGGACCTCACTGGGGAAAAAGCCAAAACTAAACTAGGAAGTCCGTGTTGAAAAACCACAGAAAATCAAAAGACTAACTGCGGTTAATAAGTCCAACTTCAATTAATGGATTCAAATTCAGTTCAGCTACTTCAGAATACTCAGTAATATACTTAGATGTTGTTCCAAAATATTCACAGACTCAAAAATACTTGGTATAGACTCAGACTAACCTAGCACACACAAAAGTACTGGTGAGTGGAGGTTTCCTACTCCTTAGATTTGCCCACCTCCTGTGGAAACAAATCTCTCTCTCCCAAAACACTGAGTCAGGAGTCTTCCAGTTGCAGAAGCCACCTCCCACCAAGGGACTGAAGAAAGGGTGAATGGGCCAAAATGGTTTCTGCTGGGAGACAGCTCACCAATCACCACCCAGGTCGCAAAATACTATGCAGTAGCAATGAAGCTACGTTGCCTTAATGTACATCCTTAAACTGTGGAAATGTAAAATTGGGTGATTCCTAATTTTGTTGGCCTTGGTTGCAAACATCTACCCTGGCATACTAGCCACAAATAAAATTTATTTATTTATTTAGTAGGAGGGAAGAGGGATGGGAATAGGAGAGTGATGGAAACCCCAAGAAGACATACAAGCATGAAGAGCAGCCATGGCTTTCAGACAGACTTAGATGAACATCAGATGGTAGCAGGATGCACGGAGAACAATAAAACTGACTCTCTCTCTACCTACTAGAGTTCTAGTCCAGCACAGTTGGTCCTTGAGGCATACAGTTTCCAGAGCTTAATACAAGTGTCTTTCTGCCAGCAAGGAGGGGTAAGGGCGAAGAGGGTGACACTATTCTTCTCATTAGCTACGTTTATGGAGACAGCTGGCCCTAACGGGTTGTCTTCATGGAACTTTCCAGGGGTGTGTGAGTGAACTCCCTTCTCCCATACTAAGCTCCCAGTTGAACTGCATGATCTAATTTAGCAAGCCTGAGAGCCTGTCCTTGTAAAAAGGCTGCTGCAGGGGTGGGGGGGATGCCCTCTGCACCCACAAAAGGCCAAAAAGACTTCAGGCTGGAAAATTCCTCCAAGATGGGTCCTCTCTTGACAAGGTAAAACAGAGGTTGCCTCTGTGATGCTCTCAGTGTAGCACATTCCTCCAGAAACTCTGTGGTTTCCAAGGGAAGAGATGTTCAGGTATGTTTTGCCATTGCCTGGCTCTGTGTCACACCCTTGGTATTCCTTGAAGGTCTCCCATCCCCATACTAGCCAGGGTCAGGGCTGAGAGTTGTGGACTGGCCCAAGGTCACCCAGCAAGTTTCCATGGCAGAGTGGGGATTCGATCCTGGGTTTCCCAGGTCACTACAGTCTGACATTTCAGAAAGGGGCAGGACCTTTGCCCCATCATGGGAGAATTGTCACCCTCTTCATATGGGGCAACTCTGGAAGAGGAACTGCAAACTTCAACTGATGCAAAACGTTGTGGTATATTTACTCTTGGGCGATCAAGTGTAATCCACCCCACAGGGTGTCTGTTGTGGGGAAGGGAAGGTGACTGTGAGCCGGTTTGAGTCTCCCTTAAGTGGTAGAGAAAGTCGGCAAATAAAAAACAACTCTTCTTCTTCTACATTGCACCGGTGCTGTGACCCTTTCATTGTCTGCCTAGTCGTCTTTGGGTTCTAGAATCATAGAATCATAGAGTTGGAAGGGACCACCTGGGCCATCAAGTCCAACCCCCTGCACAATGCAGGAAATTCACAACTACCTCCCCCCTCCACACCCCTAGTGACCAGAAGATGGCCAAGATGCCCTCCCTCTCATCATCTGCCTAAGGTCACAGAATCAGCATTGGAGGTGCTGTTTATTAGATATAAAGTCATTCGTGGTCTGAGACCCCTGTATTTACAGGTCTAACCCAGGGGTAGCCAACTATTTGGAATCTGCGGGCACATTGGGAATTCTGCACCCACGGCATGGTGGGTGCAGCATTAAAACGGCTGCCACCAAATGGCTACTGCAGGAGGTGGAGCCAGCCACTAAATGGCTGCCACAGCTTAACTTCAGCAACAACAGGAAGAAGAGCCTTGTGCTGCGGTGGCAGCTGCCGCCAAAGCAGCGTTTTAAAAAATCTGCACAGCCAATCAAATCTCCGATAGCCAATCAGAAGGCTTGCTGGGCAAAAGCCCTCCCTGGCCCCACCCACTTATTTTCAAAATCAAAATGCAGCAATAACGCATATTTATTAACCCTTTCCAAGCCAAAACACCTCCAGAACACCACAGAATGAGCTGGAACGGCATTAAACGTATAATAGTTCTGAAAAAAAAACAGTGGCATGTGATAAAGACCATCCAGAACAATATTTTAGAAATCAAAACCCGGATATAGCGCACACTTATTAACTCTTTACAGGCCAAAATGCCTCCAGAACACCACAGAACTGCCTGGAACGGACACTGAACAAATAATAGAAAAGGGCAAGAGTCCAGTAGCACCTTAAAGACTAACAAAAATATTTTCTGGTAGGGTATGAGCTTTCGTGAGCCACAGCTCATACCCTACCAGAAAATATTGTTAGTCTTTAAGGTGCTACTGGACTCTTGCCCTTTTCTACTACTGCAGACAGACTAACACGGCGACCCACTGTAAACAAATAATAGTACCGCAAAAAAACAGTGGCATGCATTAAAGGCCCTCCAGAACAATATTTTGGAAATCAAAATGTGTATATAGCACACATTTATTAACCCTTTCCCGGCCAAAATGCCTCCAGAACACTATAGAAAGGGCCGGAACAGGTATTAAACATATACTGTAATAGTACTGCAAAAAGTAGTGGGCATGTGTTAAAGACCCTCCGAAACAATATTTTAGCAATCAAAATGTGGAAATAGCATGCATGTATTAACCCTTTCCAGGACAAAATGCCTGGAAGTTAAATAATAATAATAATAATGAGCCGCAGAGGGGGCGGGACGTACAGTTCCTGTGACTTCCTACAATTTCCCCAAACTGGCACCTGGTAGGGACCTCCCCCCCACTGGTGTCCCCCCTCACCAAAACAGTGCAGGTCACCTTTCTGCAAAGGGACAGGGCAGTTGAGTGGTAATGGATCAAGGCCACAGATCCCTTCTGCCACAGTCCTAGACCCAAAGCTCCCCCTCCCCAAGGAAAACCAAAGAATCCGCTCTAGTTGCTCCAAGCAGCTCCAGAGCCTGTTTTTTAATGGGTGTGTGTGCTAGGTGCAGTGCCTTTGTCATAGACTGGGAGAGTATCGAGGAGCCACAGCGATGCAGCTGCCACCTGCCCCACACACCCAGATGCAGCTGAGTTTGTGGGTTGCACAGGATGAGGGAGGAGGCACATCCCAGGGAACAGCCACCTCCTTTGTCACCTCCGGGTTAAAGGGCTGCCTCCTCTGTCACAGCTGGTCCACAGATCCTTCCCAGCTCTCCAGAAGGTGGACAGTAGGAAGGGTTCAATTTTCTTGAATGATTGACTTCATTTATACCCCACCTTTCTCCCCAGTGGGGACTGTCAGAAATACCAACTCTCTTATTCTCTCTTATATTAATGGATTGCAATGAGAATAGATACTCAGAGACACAGTAAAATCTGTTTTAAATATTTATTATTACATGCAATAGGAGCTGGCATCCTACTGGCCAACTCGAAGCTTAGACGGGCAGTCCGTCTCGTTTAAGTCCTAAAACCACGATTCGCAATTTCCTCCCCCATCCTCTCATTGGAAGAGAGGAGTGGTTTACAGCTTCTTGGGTCGCCTAATAACGTATTGAAGAGATTTATGAAATCATGTTAATTAGTGGCTGGGCAAACCCTCACTATTTTGATATTGGTTCCACAGAACTCTGATCCTTACCATATTGAAATATTGGTTCACAATAAATTCTAGGTCTAAGAAATACTCCTGGGCAAAGTTCACTCTGTATAGTGACCTCCTTACCTCAGTGGAGCAATCTTCAAGGGATTAGCTTTAATCCACTCATCCTCTGGAATGTGCATTGTCTTCCTATTCCTTGATCTTGTTAATCATTAATCGTGGTATGCATTGCCTAAAGTCCATTGTCTAAAAGTATTGATCAACCTTGCTATTCATTATGTGTCTTCCTTAATAAAACCCTGGGAGCTCCACTCAGATGTTAGAGGTGGTTCTCTCACAAATCAAGATACACTTGTGTGTGTTTTCCCTTCAACGTATAGCATACAATTTACATCATCTTAATCCCATCCCACAACCCTCAACCTCTGTTACACTCTGCACATGCTCTTGTACTGTTTGCACTGTCTTTGAACTGTGGTTAGACTGTGGTTAAGATTTTGCTAATGCTTGCTAAAGCTATCTGCGTTATATTTTGTGCTCCGGAAATTCGCTAGCTGGCTAGCCACAGATCTTTCTGTCAACTGTTACCCTGCTCCACTCTAGGGGACTTATAATTCTACTAAAATCCAGTTTTCTGCCTTTTGTCTTAATGGCTGTCCCTCTGTTATTGTCCAGTCATGTCCCTGGGTCTGGATTGTCAGTAGGATAAGCAAAATCCAAGAGGACCTCTCTGGGTCTCATGGGCTGCTCATTTTCTCACACTGGCATACTTCAGGACCTGGGAGGTGGAGTCTTTCTTGACAGGGAACAGCCTTATAAGCATTACAAAAAGGCTTTCTACCTTTGAGAGAGTTTGAAGTGTTTTCATGCTTCAGCTCTCATCTGCATTGGTGATAGAGTTCCTTTATAAGAGGTTTTATTGTTAAGTTGAAACAGGAAGTTACTGTTCAAGTCACATTATATTAGAAATGTTTTAGCAATTTAATACTTCAAAATAAGCTTAGTAAGTGTACAAAAATATGAATCTCTCTCGCTTTAACAATTATCAGCTCAACCTGCAGGAGTTCAAAAAGCATCAATACAGATCTGGTTGCTTAGCGACTGTGGTTTTTCATGGAACATCCAGGTTGCACCTGTGTTCTTGCGGTTAAGCTTCAAAGAGCTAGACATCCTGTAGAGCTGTTCTTGGTAATTTCCAGACAGATCTCAGAGAAAAGGTTGTCACATACAAAAAGGGAAAGAAAAGTTTTAAGATTATTATTATCCGCTACTATAAGATATAATTCTGGCCAAGCTCTAGAGAAATATATATATATATGTTTATGTTTGCTGCCTTGGGTTCTGAGAGAGGCATGTTCGCTTATGGCAGGATATATATATATATACACACACATATACATACACACACATATATATACACATATATCCTGCCATAAGCAAACATGCATCTCTCTCAGAACCCAAAGCAGCAAACATTGTTCTCCCCTTCTCCATTTTACCCTCACAACACTCCTGTGAGATAGGTTAAGCTGATAACGTGTGACTGACCCTAGATCACCCAGCAAGAATAAGGATTTGAACCTGGAGTCTCTCAGACCCGAATCCGACATGCTAATCATGACCCCATGCTGGCTCTGCTTGAGAAGATTGCAGCAGAAGGGCTGGGAAGGGTGGCACTCTCTCTGGCCCCCATTCCATTGTGGGGTGAGTGTGTGAGAGGCAGCACCCCTTCCTGTGTCTATGAGCACAGGGCAGGAGCGTCACTGGCCATGGCAGGGCGATGCCGGTCTGCCCTGCTGCTCCTGCCCCAGAAGGTCTGCCTCAGGTGAGGCTTCCAGCCCCAGGAGTCCATTTATCCACTTGCATCAAATCCAAGCCCCTCCAGTGAGGTCAAGGGGACCTTGTCTCCTTTCAAGGGTCATTCCTAGTCTGTCTCCAGATTGCTATTCATAGGGCAATGTCTTGCTTCTTCTCGGAAGTTCCACAGTGTCTGTCTGTCTGTCTGTCTGCCTGTCTCTCTCTCTCTCTCCCTGCTAGTTATGTAGTTAGGAGACTGTCTCTGTCTCTCCTCTTCACTATCAAGTATATTAGTTCCTTAAAGAACTTTTATCTACACTTTAATCAGGTTGTGCACCTGTGCTGCAGTAATTACTCTGCCAATATTGTTCTGGGTCCGATCGGAGAGAGGGAAACAGGACCACGCCCAGCCAGCCACCTGCCTTAATTGGCTTAATCCAGTCGGCCACACAGACAGAGCAGTCCTGGTCATCCTTTTCATTTTTGGTGCTTGGCTTTTATTTACTGGGTGTTGGGGGGGAAGGTGATTGTGAGTTTCCTGCATTGTGCAGGGGGTTGGACCAAATGATCCTGGTGGTCCCTTCCAACTCTATGATTCTATTCTGTGATTCTATTTCTTTTTATTTGCTCTGCTTGGTTTATTTCCCATTCCTTTTGTCTTGGGTGCCTCCCACCCTCTCAAGACTCTGCCTGCATCTTGCTCAGCTCCAGCTTCCAAGTGGCTCCAAGTTCACCTTCACAGCTGGGGAGTGCTAGAGGAGCTCTGGGCCAGAAAGAGTTGGTGGGAGGGATTCCAGAGGCTTAAGGGGGGGGGTGTCCTTATTTATTTGGGAAGTGCTCCTGGCTATGTGCCTGGCATTTTGCCCTTGGCCTGGCGAGGGGAGGGAGAGTGGCTGAGTTTGCTTCATTTCCTGGGAACCCCAGAGTTGCCTTTGTTAAGTCCACGTGGGGAGGACACTCAAGGATGGAGACGGAGTTCCAACAGCAACCGCTGTATTCAGAATGAGAACAGAACTGGAGAACTCAGTGAACCGGCCCCGCTTATATGCCCCCCTGGCTGCCTGCGGCCACTCCCCCCTGATCCGTGATTGGGGGGGAAACAGTCCCCAAGTAGCCAATGGCTTTTGCGGGTTTGGAAGCCTTTGTTGAGACTCAAGCTCCCCAGGTTTCCCCTGCTTACCGGTACTAACGATATACATACACAACACCACTCCCCCCTAAGTCCGAGCAGCCCGCTGAACACACAGTCCTTCAGATGGCTTGGCCGCAATCATGCCTGCTGGGAACGGCACAGCGCTGGAACGGGGCTTGCTGGCTGCGGTGACGGAGTAGGTTGGTCACGCTCCTGGTGGCAGAGCCATCTTCCGCTGGGCCGTCAGCAGGATCCATCACACCAGTCAGGAGTAGGACCTCGGGCTGTGCGGTCTCCGGAGCCTCTGCTTGCTCCTGCTCTGCAGCACTGGGATGTGTCGGCGCCCCCAGAGCGGTGACTGCATTGGGCTGATCCGTAGGGCAGCAGCGTAGTTGATCTATGTGTCACTGCAAGACTCGCTTCTCTGGAGTGGTGACCCTGTAGGACACCGGGCCCATTGCTTCCTGGACTGTGGCCGGGATCCAGGCCGGGCACGTGCCATAGTTACGGGTGTAGTCCGGGTCTTCCTGTGCCACGACTCTCAGTGGGGCCATGGCTTCTTGGGCCGTGGGTCATTGTGCAGTTAGGTCTGGGTGGAGGCAGTCAAGCAGGGTCTTCTGCCGGTGTCCCATGAGAAGCTCTGCAGGGCTCCTGCCAGTTGCAGTGCAGGGTGTGATATGCTGGGTCAGCAGGAAGTCTGCCAGCTGCGCATCCCAGTCCCCATGGACTATCCGCCCTAGCGTGTCCTTGGTCGTTCACACCATGCGCTCAGCCTGGCTGTTGGTGGAGGGGTGGAATGGCCCTGAGGTCACGTGGCGAATCAAGTTCTTTGCCATGAAGTCCTGGAATTCAGCCGACGTGAATTGCGCCCTGTTGTCCGAGACCACTGTGTCTGGCAGGCCGTGTGTTGCGAAGAGTTGGCGCAACACCCGTACGACTACTCGGGCAGTCATGGCGGAGACGGCCACCACTTCCAGCCACTTCGAGTAGGAATGCACACGACGAGGAAGGTTTTCCCTTGAAATGGCCCCACGAAGTCTACATGGATGCGGGACCATGGCGTGTGCGTCGACTCCCAGTGTTGGGTCGGCGTGCTTGGCATCTCCGGTCGCGACTCCTGGCAGGGTTGGCAATGCTTGACCCACTCCTCTACCGTGGCATCGATGCCCGGCCACCAGACATAGCTTCTTGCTACCGCCTTCATGCATACGATCCTGGGGTGGCAGGCATGCAGAGCCTCTAAGACCCTCGTGCGGAGCTTGGCTGGTACCACGACACGGCTCCCCCAGAGCAGGCAGCCCTTGTGTAAGGACAGCTTGTGTTGGTGAACGGCTTGAATTCCCCGTCCGGCTGGTTTGCCAGCCACCTCTTCCCCACCCAGTTGAGAACACAGGCGAGGGTGCAGTCCTTCGTGATGTGAGCGGCGAGGCCCGCCGTGTGTAGGGGCGGCTCAGGCAGGGTCTCCAGGAGCAGGTTGTTATGGGCTGGGAGGGGGTCGGGCCCCACGAGTGGCACACGGCTAAGGGCATCCGCGTTGGCGATGCTCTTCCCAGGCCGATGCAGCAGCCAGAAGTCATAGGCATTCATGAATATCGACCATCGGAGCAGGCGGGGGGACAGGATCTGCGGCATCTGGCGATCCGGGATGAACAGGCCCAAGAGCGGCTTATGGTCCATCACGATGTTGAATGGCCGGCAATAGACGTAATCGTGGAACTTTTTGATGCTGGCCAAGAAGGCAAGAGCCTCCCGGTCAATCTGGGCGTAGTTGCGTTCCACCGAGGAGAGAGTTGGGGAGTAAAAAGCGACCGGGGCCTCCCGACTGTCCGGCAGCTGGTGGTTGAGGACCGTGCCGATGCTGTAGGACGAGGCATCACAGGTCAGCACAACCAGTAGCCACTCATTGAAAAGCACAAGCAGGCTGGAGGACGATAGCAGGCCTTTGGCGACCTCAAAAGAACGCTGCGGTGGCTTGCCCCAAGATCACGGGGTGGCCTTGTCAAGGAGGCGGTGAAGGGGCTCCGCTATCAACGCCTTGTTGGGCAAGAAGGCGTGGTAAAAGTTCATTAGTCCCAAGGACGCCTGGAGCTCCTGCTTGCACTGGGAAGGAGGGCGCTGTGGATGGCTGTGATCTTGGCAGGCGTCGGATGGTTGCCATTGGTGTCGGTCAGGTATCCCAAGAACTCCACTTGTGGCAGGCCCAGCTGGCACTTCTCACACTTCACTGTGAGGCCAGCATCCCGGAATCGGCTGAGCACCTGGCGGACGCGCTCCAGGAGCTCCCCCTCGGAGCCACCGGTGACCAGGACATCATCAAAGTAGGGAACGACACCCGGCAAGCCCTTGAGCAGGTCTTCTATCAGGTTTTGGAAGATCCCCAGGACCGTGCTGACCCTGAACTGCAGGCGCGTCACCCGGAAACCGCCCCGGTGCGTAACAATTGTCTGTGCCTCGGCTGACTCAGAGTCCACCGGCAGCTGCTGGTACACCTGGGTGAGGTCCAGCTTAGCAAACACCTGGCCCCCGGTAAGGGAGGCCAGGAGATGGCTGATGACCGGCACCAGGTAGGAATCCTCTCTGAGAGGAAAGGAGACCCTTTTTTGGTAAAGCGTTTATGTTACAGCTGTTCTACTTTGGATGTTTTTAAAGCAATTTCACAACTGCTAGACAAGTCATAGGGAGGGGACTGTCATGTATTGACATGAACAATCCCCAACTCGGCAAATGGAGAAAAGATGAGGAGCCGGATCTACATTGCCAGCATTCCTCTGGGTTACACTCGCATCCACCACCCGTGAAGGCCAGGCAAGGTCCAGCCAGAAAGACCCTCAGCTCTGCCTCAGCTTGACATGGCTCAGACCTCGACAGGCCTCATTGGAAGGAGGAGAGAGCACGGATGCCCCACAGTCAGCACTGCTCCTGTGGGAAGAAGTGCGGGGGGGGGGGGAGAGTAGTATTCCTTCCCACCACTGTCTCAGAAAGGAGCCCCTGGGGCAGCCCACCCTGGAGGAGAAACCCTGTGGGGGGCTGCTGCTGCTCTCCAGGGAGCCAGGCAGGGGTGCTGCTGTGGGCCAGCCTGCACATGGGCACGTGGAGACGCAGCAGGGCTTGGCTCATGCCACCAGGGCCTCCTGCTCCTCATCTTAGGAATGAAGCCGCATGAGATCGCAGAGCAGATCTGGGAACCAGAGGCAGGCCGCCAGGGCTAGGGAAGCCGGTCCGCTCTGCCAGACCCGCAGTTCAGAGGAAGCCGAGCTCACAGGTGCTGCTAGAAGCCCCAGCAGCAGAAAACTCGCCTAGTGGGGAGAGGGCGGGACACTGGCTGTTCAGACTGGAGCCGGGGGGCACAGGAGCAGCCGGGATCCAGAGCCTGGCCTCGCTGTCTGGCCACAGTTCAGCCCAGAGGCCCAGGCCGGGGGGGGGGGGCTCTGCTCCCGCACCCGCCTGTTCATCACCTGGCAGGCCGGGGCAGAGTTCTGTTGTGCTTCCCGTTGCCCTGGGCACCGGCTCCACCTCCCTGCCCAGGAACTCCCCGCCAGCGCTGGGCTGGCAGCTCTCCCTGTGCCAGGAACCAGCGGGCCATGGCCGCAGCCTTTGCCCCCAAAGCCAGCAAGAGCCTGATGACCCCAGAGCCTCATTATCTCCCCGGGTAAGTGTGGGGGCCACCGGCCAGAGCGAGACCCGGGAGCTCATGGGGCAGACGTTAGCCCCCCCGCCCGGGCTCAGATTGCAGACTTCCTCTCCATCTCTCTCCTGTTTGCGCTTTGCCCTTCGGCGAGGCTTCTGGCCACAGGAAGGGAGAGCAGCTCTGGTAGGCCTTGTGGGGTGGGGGCAGGAATCCCAACGTGTGGGGCTGGGCAGGACGCCCCCCTGCACAACAGACCCCCTCAAACTGCTGAGCTCTCACCTGGCTCGCTGTGTATAGGAGCCTCCATAGCAACCCAAAAGGAAGCCAAACTGGGCAGATTGCCACTGGGGAGGCGAGGGGGGTAGGGGGTGTGTGCTTAAGAAAGGAGAACCCAAATGTACACAAGACGTAGGGAAGGGGCCCAGCCAGCCAGACTTCCTCATGCATACATACACTTTCCCTGGCACCATCCTAGAGCAGCAAGACTCCCTCTGCAGTTCACGGACGGTCACGTTTGCAAGAGCCCCCCTGGACACTGCTGGCCCTGCGCACCAGTCCAAACACACACGCCCGTGCAGCCTCCTCTCAGAGATAACTGTCGCTTTCACATTGCTAGCATGCCCAGGAGCATATTGTTTCTCCCTACCACTGTGGAACCTGAGCCTTTGCGTATCTGCAGTTAAGTATGGGTGCCAATTCCAGGGACGGCCTGGAGATCTCCTGGAATTACAGCTGGAATCTCCAGAGGACAGAGATCTGCTTCCTTGGAGCAAATGGCTGCATTCGAGGGTGGACTCTGGGCATTATACCCCACTGAGGCCCCTGCCCTCTCCAAACTCCACCTTCCCCAGGCTCCACCTGCAGGAATTTCCCCAACCTGCAGCTGGCAACCCCAGGAGTCCAGCTTGCAAAGTTATGAAGAAGTGAGATGTGACTCACGGAAGCTCATAACCTGCCAGAAATTTTGTTAGTCTTTAAGGTGCTACTGGGCTCTGGCTTTTTTCCTATTATGACTCATTATTAGGTGTCAATCCCTCTCTCTGAACTCACTTTTCTGCTTGCCAGGAGTTTTGTTTTGTGGGTTTGTTTTCAGCAGAGATCTGCCCCATTCCAGCACCTGCATACGTTGACCCAGCCCCATATGCAGAAATCCCACTTCTTCATAGCCTTGATAGAATCATCATGGGGAAGCTGTGCTGTAAAAATAAAACTTATTGATTTGCTTTATTTATAGTCTGCCTTTCTCACCAAGACTCAAGGTGGATTACAAAATGCAGACGTTAGGTCAATTGGACATCACAAGACATCCAGTAACAATATTCTATCTTGAAGATGGGGGGGCAGAGGGCAACCACGTCAATCACTTCCAGGAGCTTCTCATTCCAGGCTCCAACCACTGTCTCAACAGGGCGGTCATTTTTGATCCTCAAATCCCCCCCACAGGGCATTCTGGAAACTATCTGGATCTGTAAGTCTCTGCAGGAGGACCAATCCAACCAGCCCCTCATGCCTGCTGAGCATCAGAACCACATGGACCCATGCCTTGGGGAGCCCGTGGTTGGACCACGGCACAGGCTGTAGCTTCACCCCTCCCAAACTGGACCTTTCCCCAAAGACTTGCTGCAAACTGCAGTTTTGCCTCAAGCCCCCATATAAAGGATTAAATCACACACCCCATTTCTAACATGCTCCTCCTCCCTGACCCCAAGATAGGGCTGAGTAGCTTGAGAAGCCCGCAAGTTCAAGCCCCCCCCCCCGCCCTGCATCCCGAGACTGTGAGAACACCAAGGGTGTTGTACTAGGCATATTTACTCAAAAGCAAGTCCCTCGGTTCAGCAGGGGCTACTGTCAGGTGAGCAAACCCAGGCTTGGAGACTCACCCGCCATGGAGCTGGCAAATTTGTGGGGGTTCCTTTCAGAAGATCCCTGAATCCCCCCCCCCGCCCGCCCGCGCGCAATGGCTGGCCGGCTCAATGCTCTGCAGGTGCTTCAGGGGGAGGCTGGGCGATGCGTCTCTTTCTGCTCCGCGGAGGCCGCTTGCCGTGATCTAGCCAGCAGCTGGGGGGAGGGAGGGGGTGCTGCTCCACCTTGTCTGAAGGAGAGAGCGAGGAAGCCAGGCATGGCGCGCAGGTTTCCCGCAGCAGGGGCCTGCTCAGATCGGGCTGGGAGCATCCCAAAGGGCTCCAAGCAGCCCCCTGCGGAAGGAAGCCCTTGTGCCCTCCACCTCCCCCCACTGCATGCTGTCTCCTGGGCAGTTTCACAGCTCCGGTAAAGTCCAGTGGCCAAGGCTGCTGTGCCTCAAGCCACAGACAGAGCAGGAAGGCAGTGTGGGATGTCGAGGGTGCTCGGGTTGGCCACGGCAGAAGCCTTCTTCTGAGACAGCCTGCACATGGCAAAGACTCTCCTCCCGAGCAGAGGCAGGGGGAAGTCTGCAGGCCCCCTCCCTGCTCCCCTCGGGGCTTTCTCCCTCTCAGCAGGAGGCACAGCGGCTGAAGCCAAGAGCCAGTCAGCTGAGGTGCCCAGAGGACAGTAAGCTGGCCTGGGGGGAAGGGGGGAGGTAAACCCCCCCCCAAACACACTGTGGGCAGCCTGCTCTTTTCCTAGGTGGCTGTCCTGGTGGTGGTGGGTGGTGGCGGCCCTCTCCCTACTTCTGCGGCCAGCTTGCTCTCCTCTCAACAGCTGCCTGGGGGCTGGGACAACAGTGCGGATGCTGCTGCTGCAGATAGGTTTTCCTTGTTGTGGAGAGGAGACGGGGCCCTTGGCTTCCATCCCTGGCACAAGGCCTGCCAATGAGAGAGACCCGTAGTTCACCCATCCTCCAATTCCTCCAGCAGCTGCTGTTTCAAGGTGGGCGCCCCTGGCCAACCACCAGTTTCCCGTCCCCCCCAGGCAATGACCTCTCCCACATTACCTAGAATGTGGCAGAGGTACCATAGAGGGGAGCGTAGTTCAGAGGAGCTACGCGTGCCCCGCCAGAGGGGCCGGCATGGCTCACGAGCCACCGAGTGAGAGTAGCGCTGCTCTAAGGCTTTCCCACACATTTGCCAGTCATTGACAGCAGGAGGTCAGGGCTTGTCCGGTCACTGCGCTTCTTTCTTTTCACCCGATCCAATTTGGTTTCTGAGGAGCAGGATTCATAATAACAATCATAGTAAAAGTCATCAAGGTACATCAAAGGGTGCCTTTTGATAAGATGCCGCACCAAAGATGTCGAAGTCAGCTTAGCAGCAGTGGGGTAACAGGATGGCCCCCTTCATGGATTGAAAATTAGTTAAAACAGCAGGAAGGGAAGTGTTCAAATAAACGGACAGTTCTCAAAATGACAGGAAGTGACCATGAGCTCTTGCCCAAAGGGGGGGCTATCTGGAGGAGTGGGGGTCACTCTCAGGAAGTTGGAGCCCAATTTCCCACCCGCCCTGGGATTCTCCTGAGCTCCCAGGTGCTGATGTGGTCAGGGAAAGTTTGGGGCCAACCGTCAGGAAGGAGGGAGGGAGGGAGGCTCTGCTTCTGGGGAGAGCAGACCAGTCCAGGCAGTCCGGCCATGCAGGAGGAGACAGAGGCAGGGCCTCACGGGCAGGGGCAAGGGGAACCGCTTCAGCCACAGAGTGTGAAGCCGAAGGGAGCAGCCTGCATGGGGAGGCCCCAGAGGGAAAGGCTGCAGTAGCCGCACGAGTCCTGGGTTCGGGTGTCCAAGCAATTCCATTGTGGACTTGAATCAGCAAGGTACCCAGAGACCCTTCTTTGCCGCTGACCAGCCTGAGGCACTCTCATCTGCTGTGGGCGGCAGGGGAGGGGCTTCCATAGTGGCCTCTGCTTCAGGCCATCCTAAGGTAGCTGGGCAGGCCCCAAGCCTGTCACTGGTTGGTGGAGCATGTCAGGATACGCCCAGCGCAAGTGAAGCCAGAAGGAAGGGATTGGCTGCAGCAGGGATCATTCTGTGCTCCCAAGGGAGGTGTGTGTGAGGGTGGTGGGTGCAGATTCCGGCTGTGCTCTCACATCATGGGTCCTTGCAGCTACGGAGGCCACTGTCCCCGCTACAAGTTCACCATGGGCCAGACCTACGGGGCGCTCACCTCACAGCTGCTCACTGGCCCAGAGGGGGCACGCCCCGGTCAGCTACTTCTTCAGCCCAACTGCTGCCCCCAGGCCCCCGATGGCCACCTGGAGGAGGGTGCCGGAGAGCACTGCAGGGCAAACACCAGCCTGTTCAGTTGCCGCACTATCCCAGGATACACAGGTAAGAAGCCGTAGGTGGGGTGCAGAGTCTGTTCTATGTAAGTGCAAATAATGGGGGGGGGGTCCTCCTGAATGCTTGCATGGTCACCCCAGTTAGGTTGCCTTTGGCCAAATGGGAGAGGGCTCAAAGGAAGGGGGGCTATCCTATTATGACATTATATCTGGGCAAGGGGAAGAGCCTACGGAAATGTAAGGGGTGGCAGGAGGAGCCATCAGCCTCTGAGAAAGCCCAGCTCAGAAGCTACAAGGTACACTGGAGTCTGCCAGTGCAAGGCCTTTTCTGTGGCAGCCCCCCTGCACTTATGGCCCTCCTTTCAGAGAGCTCCTGTCCCTCCTCTAGGCAGCCCTGGGCAGCAGGGGAGGCCTTTTGCTTCCACTGCAATCCTCATGAGACAGAGTTTGCAGGGCTGCAGCCCTCTTCATGTGGCTGCTTGACTCTTCATGGGGTTTGGTTTTCAGCTCCTCTCCTTCGGAAGCCCCAGGGCAGAAAAGGGCAGCCATTTTTTTTCAAAAGAAACAACTAACACCCGACAGTCTTTTAAACGGCAGATGGACAATCCCCCTCTCTGCTGAAGGAATTGGGGGGGGGGCTGGACCCCCAGGGTGTGCCTCCTCACCATCTTCATGGAGGAAATGGCATCCCTTTCCGAACTGCTGGCAAAGCAGCCCTGACTTCCCAGGGCCCTCGGGCGCCTGATGGTTTGAGTGGTGATAATTCAGTTCCTGCTAAAGCGTTTAAGCAGCAAACTGTGAATGAAGAGGCAACATCTGAACAGGGGCGAAGGCCTCGGCAAGCAGGAGGTTGCTGGCATTCCCCGGGGCAGGAGGACCCTGCCCTTTAAAGAGGTGGCTCTTGGGTGGAAGCTGCAAAAAAAACACATCTGCAACCAGAAGTCTTAGTGTGCTTGACAGGAGCGGCCAGGGGAAGCCCCCCCCCCCATTTGCCAAGAGCCCTTCAAGATCCTCATAGGACATCCCCCCACCCAGCTCCACCCCCTTCAGCTATCTCTTGCATGTTTTGTGGCAGGGTTCATCCCTCGGGCACAGAACCACTTTGCCAAGACCTACAGCCAGATCTGCAAGGAGGCTGGGCAGGAGTTTGCCAGGCAGCTGGTAAGGGGTGCTGGTGGGTGGCAGACAGTGTGCCAAGTCATAGCATCTCCACAGGACATCAAGCCGGAGTTTGAAGTGAGTAACGGTCATAATGGCAGGTCAAGGCTTGGGGTGTGTGTGTGGCTGGGTGGCCCTCAGGACCTGAGCAGCGTGAGGGCCTCTGGCTGGCTTTCCCCTGCTGATCCCTCTCTGACCCTCCTGGATATGAGCTGCCAGAGGGGAAGGGGCCCCCTTTGGCATCCTCAAGTACAGCCCTGGTCCCCTGGTCAGCCCACCCACTTCGAGGGCAGGTGCAGGTGGTTGTGTGTGTGTGGGGGGGTCGCAGGTTAACCATCCCAGCCCTTGTGCAATCAGGTGGTCCGGGGAAGGGCAGCATGTGTGCATGTGGGGGGGGGGGCTCCTTGCTTCTTAGTTGGTGCCTGTGCTGTCGGATTGGGAACATTTGTGAGTTGAGGACAACTAGTAAAATGAAGCATCCAGACAGATGGGGGGGGGGCGGCCGGCCTTGGGGGCCAGCTCCACCAGATTCAGGTGAAGAACACAGTAACATCCGAGACGTTCCCCTGTCCATGACCAAGGGTCCTTGTTGTCCGGCACCTGGTTTCACACAGTGGCCAACCAGGCCCCCCCGGATGGCCTGTAGTCATGACATTAAGTCAAAGCTCCCCCACTGCTTTCCTGCCTTCCTTCAGTCACCACCATGGTTAGTAGCAACGTGTCTTCCGCAAATCTGTCCAACCCACTTTAAAACAGACATCTGCGTTTGTGGCCAACACTACCTCCACGGGCAGTGAATTCCTTGGTTTAATTACTTTTGGAATGAAGATGTATTTCCTGCAGGGAGCAGGAGGAATCAAACCGGCTTACAATCACCTTCCCCACCCCCAACAGACACCCCTGAGAGAGTGTGACTAGCCCCAGGTCACCCAGCTGGCTTCACATGTACAAGTGGGGAAACAAACCCAGTTCACTGGATTAGCCTCTGCCGCTCAAGTGGAGGAGTGGGGAATTGAACCCAGTTCTCCAGATTAGAGGCCACTGCTCCAAACCACCACTCTTAACCACTACACCACTCTGGCTGTCCCTGCTGGGTGACCTTGGGCTAGTCACAGTTCTCTCTGAATGGCAACTGCAAACCACCTCTGAATGTCTCTGACTTGAAAACCCTACAGGGTCTCCATAAACCAGCTGAGACTTGACAACAGACAGACGCGCGCACACACACACACACACACACACAGTCTCCACCCTGTACTTAATTTTATAAATCTCTATCCTGTGCCCCTTTAGTTGCCTCTTTTCTAAACTGAAAAGTCCCGGACTCTCCAGCTTCTCATAGAATCACAGGGTGGGAAGGGGCCACCCGGGCCCTCGTGAGGGCAGTGGGGGGGGGGGGCGCTTCAGCGGTCATCTCAGTTGCCTCTTTGTTCCTTTTCCTGGCTTTGCAGTGGGGGGGGGGAGAACAAATCGGCCCTGATTCCCTTTCAACGAATAGAGTTTACTCTCTGCTGACACCAGCAGGGCATTAATAGAATTGCAGTTTGCGCTCTCTTAAACCCCCTTTCCCCCCCCCCCGCTAGATTCAAGTCAGGCAGAACCTCAGAGACCAAGTGGGCGTTTCAGGGTTTCGGTCAGTTTTCGAGAGTCGGAGCTCCCTCCCTTCCTCAGACACCAGTAGGAACGGAGATCTGAGACTTTTTATCCCAGTCAGAAGGTGGGAAGGGTATCACAAAGAAGGCTTGTAAAAGATGCAAAGAGACTAATGCATACTGCAGCCAGCTAGATTAGAGCAGAGGGAAAATGCTTGGGGGGGGGCAGAAAATTAGCATCTCTAATGAGGTAAGAATCCTTTGCCCCTATGGGGGGGGTCTATTGTTCTGAACTTGTGAATGGACTTGTGAATGGACTCATATGAATGAATGGATAGACCTCAAACTTAGGGTTGCCAACTGCCACGTAGTAAAAGGAGATCTCCTGCTAATTCAACTGATCTCCAGCCGTTAGAGATCAGATCACCTGGAGAAAAATGGCTGCTTTGGCAATTGAACTCTATGGCATTGAAGTCCCTCCCCTCCCCAAACCCCGCCCTCCTCAGGCTCGCCCCCAAAATCTCCTGCCGGTTGAGAAGAGGGACCTGGCAACCCTACTTAAACTGGATTTCTCCTTTTTTTTAAATAATTTTTTATTAATTTTTATAACATAAAATATAGAACAAAAAACCAAAAAAAACCCAAATACAATTATAAGTAATACAAAAAATATAACAAAAGATATTACAAAAGAGTATCTAATACTTATTAATACATTCATAATTACCAAGTTTTTAAGACCAAAAAGATACCCCTTCAACCCTCCACCCACCGTAAAAATGTGACCCATCACCTGACTTCCGAAGAAGTGTCTTAACAGTTTTAAAAATATCTATCAACAGTAAAATATAAAAATCTTAAAGCTAGTTTCTATAACTCACTAATTAAAGTAGTAAAATCCATTTTTGCCAGTTTATCCCAATATGTGATGGCCTATTACCCATGTTTTTTTTTTTAAATTCTTCCATATCCTTTCCGTGTAGGAATTCGGTTAGTTTGGCCATCCTCATATACATCCCTAATTTCTCTCTCCAGTTACGAATTGAAGGTTTATTCACTTGCTTCCAAACTTTAGCTATCACAATTCTTGCAGCGGCAAAACTATATTGACAAATAATTGACATTGTTACAAATTGACATTGTTACACATATTTTTTGTGGGATTCCTAATAAACAAAATGCAGGTTTTCTTTTTACTCTACCATTAATCAAATTATTAGTTTCCCTAATAACTTTTTCCAAAAAATTCTTAATTTTTTTACATATCCACCATACATGCATAAAAGTGCCTCTTTCCATTCCACATTTCCAGCATAAATCCATATCTCCTTTTTTTCATTTTAGATATCAACACAGGAGTTATATACCATCTATAAAATATTTTGTATACATTTTCTCTTAATTATTTCTCTTAAAATTTCATTAATTATTGTAAATTTAAATTCTCTCTTCCATAAATTTTCCCATGTTTCCAAATCAATATTAAATCCTAACTCTTTCATCCACTTCAGCATTACTGGTTTAATTCTTTCTTGTTCTAAATTAGTTTCAATTAATAATTTATATATTCTTCCTATCAATCCTTTATTTTCCTTTATTAATATTTTTTCCAGTTTGGATTTATTTTATTAAATCCAAGATGATTATCCTTATTAAATATATCTATCAGTTTATAATGCAAAAACCAATCCTTAATATTAAGCTCTTCTCTACTCCTTAAAACCCATTTCCCTTCTTTACATTCAATAATTTCTCTATAAACCCCCATTTCTAAATTTAAATGTATCCCTCTCTTCATATACGCTTCTACTGGATTGATCCATCCCGGGGTCTTATTTTCCAAAATCTTTCTATATTTTTTTCCAAATTTGAAATAACCCAATTCTAATAATATGAATATTAAAATCTTTATTTACTTTCTCCTTATCATACCGTAAATATGCATGCCATCCAAAACGTAGGTTAAAACCTTCCAATTCTAATAATTCAATATTCTCTAACAAAATCCAGGTCTTTAACCAAACAAAACAGGATGCCTCATAATACATTCTTAAATCAGGTAATCCTAAACCTCCTGTTTACTTTAATTCAATTAAATTATTATATGTTATTCTGTGTCTTTCCTTTCCCCACAGGAAATTTAAAATATCTCTTTTCCAAAATTTAAATATTTTAACCCCTTTTATAATTGGTAGATTTTGAAATAAAAAAAGCATTTTGGGTAAAACCATCATTTTAATTATCTAAATTCTACCCCATAGTGATAGAGGAATTTTTTCCCAATTTTTCAAATCTGTGGTAATTTGCTGCCATATCTTAATATAATTATTTTTAAATAAATTTAGATTATTTGGAGTTAGCCAAATACCTAAATATTTTATTTTATGTTCAATAGAAAATCCTGATCATTGTGATAGTTCTTGCTGCTGCAATGGTGTCATATTCTTAACCAATATTTTAGTTTTATTTTTATTTATTTTAAAACCTGCAAGCTTTCCATAAACCTCAGTCATTTTGTTACATTCTCCAATTTGACTAATTGGATTAATTAAAAAACATACTAAATCATCAGCATAAGCTTTAACCTTAAAATGATTTCTCCCAATTTGACAACCTATAATATCTATATTATTTCTATTTTTCTTCAATAAAATTTCTAACGTTAAAATAAACAATAAAGGTGAGAGAGGACAACCTTGTCTTGTTCCCTTTTGTATTTCAAATTGTGATGTCAAAGTACCATTAATCAACAATCTAGCCGTTTGATAAGTGTAAATGTTTCCAATAGCTGATTTAAAATTTTGTCCAAATCCCATTAATTCTAATACTTTTTTCATAAATCTCCAATTTACATTGTCAAACGCTTTTTCTGCATCTAAAAATATCAATGCAGTAGGCATGGTAACAAATTCTGCATATTCTATAAGATCCAATACTATTCTGACATTTTGACTAATCAGTCTACCTGGAAGAAAACCAGCCTGATCCTTATGAATTACTTGATTCAATACAATTTTCAGCCTATTTGCTAAGATAGTTACAAAAAGTTTATAGTCATTATTCAATAATGAGATTGGTCTGTAATTTTTGACATCCAATAAATCCGAGTTTGGTTTTGGTATTAATACTATAATTGCTTGATTTCAGGTATGTGGGATGGATCCATTCTGCAAGCAGTGGTTCATTACTCTTAATAAATGTGGAGACAATTGTTCTATAAAAGTTTTATAATAAAATGCTGTAAATCAGTCTTCACCTGGAGACTTATTTAATTTACTTTTACCTATAACTGTTCTTAATTCCTCCATCATTATATTAGAATCCAGTAATTCTTTATGTTCCTGTAAAATTCCATCCCAATCAAATTGCTTTAAATACACTTCTATTTCCCTCTCTGAAATGATACTTAGTCTGTAAAGATTTGAATAATAATCTATAAAAGTTTCTATAATTTTTTGTTTGTTCGTTGTTGTTTTACCACCCTTCCTTATTTTTAGTACAGGTAATTTCCTCTCCTTATGTTTGAGTTGCCAAGCTAATAGTTTACCCGGTTTATTGGCATGTTCAAAAAATTTCTGTCTATTAAACATTATCTTTTCCTCTATTTTTGAAGTTATTAAAAATTTGTATTCATATTGTAATTTTTTTAACCTATCCATCTGTTCCTGTTTATATAATTTATCTTGTAATTTTCTTAACTGTCTTTCTCCCTGTTTGATTTCCTCTAGAATCTTCCAATTTTTCATCTCCCACTCTCTAAACCATCTTGAATTTTGTTGTATTAATAATCCTCTAATTACTGCTTTACCAGCGTCCCATACTATTTCATCCGAAATCCCTTTATCAGCATTTTCCAGAAAATAATTCTGTATGTCTATTTTTAACTTATCTACTATTTTCTTATTTTTCAATAGATATTCATTTATAGACCGCGATTTATTTTTCTTAATCCCCATGTTAATTTTAATCAAGATCGCATTGTGATCAGATAATACATTGGGTAATATTTCAGGACTTTCAGACATACCTGTTATACCTTTAGAAAGCCAAAACATGTCTATTCTTGAATGTGAAAAATGTCTCGATGAATAAATTGTATATCCCTTTTTATTAACATTTACCAGTCTCCATATATCGAACATTTCCCATTGTTCTATAAGATGATTAAAAATACCTGGTAATTTACCCTCAGATTTACCCTTTTTCTTCTTTGTTGACCTATCTAGCCTTGGATCCATCACTCCATTAAAATCTCCCATCCAAATCATTTTTTCTTTGGCATATTCAGCTAGTATCGATGTCAAATTATTATAAATCATTTTTGATTAATATTAGGTGTATAGATACCAACTAACACAATTTTTTGGAAACAACTCGCAATTTCTACCAACAGGATCCTCCCATCCTTATCTTGATATAGGATCTTAGGTTCTAATGTTAAAGGGATATACATAGCTATACCATTTTTTTTCTTTTCATTACATGCTGTAAAAATTTATTCAATTTTGTTTGCTCCAACCTTATAACATCCTTTGTTAAAATATGAGTTTCCTGTAAACAAAAAACATTAGCTTTTGATTTTTGTAGGTGATAAAATATTTTCTTCCTCTTATTAGGAGAATTCAAACCACTAACATTCCAAGACATTATTTGTAGCATTTTAGCGTTCAATCAAACCCCATATTTATTTAATTTTTTCCAGATCTAATCTCACCCCCCTCCCCCTCTGACCCCTTTTAGTTTCCCTTATACATAGTTCAGCTATCTTCTTGAGAGTCCTCATCTGATGATGATGGTTTTGCCCCCCCACTTGCTTTTGCTGCCTTTTCTTCTTCTGTGAGATCCTTTCCGACTAAGTCTTTAGATGGTTGACATGGTGGTTTACTTAGATCTCCTTCATATCTTCTTAGAAATTGTTCAGCTTTGACAGTGTCTGTGATCTTAAACCTTTTCGCCTTGAAGAGAAAAGAAATTCCTTGCGGATATTCCCATCTGTGTTGTATTCCATTAAATCTCAGACGTTCCACAATCTCTGCAAAGTCCTTTCTTTTCCTCAGTAGTCTTCCAGGGATCTCCTTCATTAACCTCACCGGTATACCTTCTATTGTAAGTTGATTCGTGTAGTGCTTATTCAGAATCAGGTCCCGGTGACTTCTAGAAAAGAGTTGAACCAAGCAATCCCTTGGAACTTTATTTTTTGTTGCATAAGCAGAGTTGACTCTATAGGCTGTTACTATCATGCCTTCCACAATTGTTTCATTTTCCTGAAGAAAATCAGCCAACAGCACTTTCAAATAACTTTTTAAATCCTTCCCCTCCAGTTTTTCTTTGAGGCCGGGTATACAAATCCAGCTCTCTTTTATTCTTAATTCTAACATTGCTGTATGGTCGTCACGTTTTTCTTCTCTCTCTTGACATGCCTCCATTGACAGTTCTAAGACGTCAACACGTTTTCTGGTTTCTTTATTATCCTTTGAGTGTTTCTGAAGTTTTTCCTCTAACTTGTCCTGTCTCACTGTCAAAGATGAAATGGAGTCTTGCAGAGCAGAAATGGCAGCTGTGTTTTGACCTACAGCCGCTGTATTTTGGTTCAGACCTTGTTTGATTGATTCCATCTCCTGCTTCACTGATGTCATCTCTTGTTTGACTGATGTCACCTCCTGAAGTGTTTTGGTCATCAGTTCTTGTAAAGAGTTCAGGGTAGCATCAGGTTTTTTTGTGCCATCTTTACAACCAGAGGTGTCGCTGTTACTGGTGAGGTGGCAGGTGAAACAGCTGGGCTGGTAACAGAGGCTCTTCTGTGGGATGGTAAAGTTTGCTGGATCTGAAGTTGTCAAGAGTCTTTTATAAGTACTTTGGGATGTTTTTCTGTATCTTTTTTTTCTTTATCTTTATCTCCCATTCCCAAAAAGCTTAAAATGGCTGTAATTTGTAATCCAGTAAGAAAGAAAAGCGGGGGTGAGGCTTGTTATTTATTCCATCAATTTAAGAGTCATTTAACAGTGGAACTTTATCTTGATTCAAACACCAGACCTGGGAGAGTACTTTAGCACATCTGCTTCTTCAATTCACTGTCATTTGCCAGTTTTTAACCCCCTTCAAGTTTTTGCTTGGATATGCTATGACAATTGACTTGGCTGGCAGCACTGAATTTCAAGTGCGCAACAGCTGGCAAAAAGCCAAGTTTCGATTTGGTTCTGTTAATGAGTCTTAAGATAAAATCCAGGATGCTTTTTACTCCTTCGCAATTACTGTTAGACACCTCAGTGAAATTAGTTTTTAATATCCCATATAACATAAAGAAAACCTTGTTTTTTGAAGATCCGAGTCTTCTGCGCTGCCTTCCCCGGCTCCTGGGATTTTAATGGCGCCCACTCCTCTGCTCACCCGTCCGGGCACTTGTCGCCGCTTCTGAGGCAATGAGCGCTCCTAGGACGGGGAGCGCGCCAGGACCCGATCAGCATCTCCTCTCCTTCAAGGGGTGCTGCTTGCCAGATGGTGGGGGGGTGGATTCCTGCCCCCTGGCCGCTTCAAGCCTGGAGCGTGATCTTTGCGCTGCCGCGGCATTTGCCCCGAATCCAGAAGTCCAACTGGATTTCTCCTGACTGCCATGTCTCCCTCACAAAGACATGGAGCTGCTGCTTAATGAACCAGACCCTTCATCCATTGAAGTCAGCATTGTCTACTCAGACTGGTAGCAGCTCTCCAGGGTCTCAGACAGAGAAAGGTCACATGAACACATGAAGCTGTCTTATGCTGAATCAGACCCCCCTTGGTCCATCAACATCAGTATTGTCTACTCAGACTGGCAGCGGCTCTCCAGGGTCTCGGGCAGAGGTCTTTTATATCACCTACTTGCCTGGTCCCTTGAATTGGAGGTGCCTGGGATTGAACCTTGAACCTTCTGCATGCCAAGCAGATGCTCTGCCACTGAGCCACGGCCCTTCCCTTATCCAGTGGGAAAGTACTGAAAGAGCCCATTTCTGTCATTTATCCCCCCTCCCCTTCCTGACATGCATGCACACAGGCTCAGAAAAAAGGGGAAAGGGGGAGGTGCTTTCAAGACCCCACATTTCACTCTGACTAACCCTAGACTGCAGTATCATCGTAGAGACCAACAAGATTTGGGGGTGGTGTGGGGGGTGGGTAGGAGCTCTTGACTTTGTCAGATACCTGCAAGAGCTGTGGGCATTAGAAAACTCCTGCCCTGAAAATCTTGCTATCTCTGAGGTGGTCTTGGCCTCCAGTCCAGCTGCAGACCACCATGGCTGCCCTCTGAAGTGATCTGCCTAACCTGTGGCCTGGCCACTTCTCTGCCCTCAGCTCCCCACTGCTAAGGAGAAGCCTCGGTTGGCAGATTCTCCCCCTGGAGTGCCCACCTCTGCTTTCAAGCTGCATGGAGCATCTGCTGCAGCGGAGGATGGCGGCCCCCCAAAACATTTCATTTCAGGTGAGGATCTGAGCCTGTTGGAGGAAAGCATCCCTGCAGCACACTCACCCCACCTTAGCGGGGGCCGTAAGGTCTGCCACTTTCCGGGGGTGGGAGGGCATGACTGGAGGGCAGGGCTGCTCCCGGAAGAGCCTCTATCCCCGGCTGTCCCCGGTGCCAAGGGGAAGAGGGGCCGTGGTGGGCATCTGTCCTGGCTGTAACCCTTCTGTGACCCCTTCAGGCTTCACAGGCTTTGTCCCCCGTGCCCGCTATTTGATGGGGGCAAACTACCCCACCCTCACCCGCCGAGCCTGGGCAGAGTTTCGCCAGATGCTTCGTAAACAACGGCCTGAGACTCCCCCGGAGAAGAGCGCTGAGAAGAAGAGCAGAGGCCCAGTCTTGCCACCACTGGTGAAGACCTACCCCACAGACAAGGGCCTCCTGCCCCACTACCGGGGCTATGTGCCGGGTGAGCGAGTGGGGGGCTTGGCAACTGCCCCAGGCCTCTGTGGGCTCCCCTCTGCTCCCCACTGGGCCCTCCCATGTCTGGCTCAAAGGCCTGCCCCACAGCTAGGAGGCTTGCGGCTACAATTGGCCCAAGGGCAGACTGGCAGACTCCAAAGTGGGGTCAGTCCAAGATGCTGGAGCAACCAGCAGTCTGTCTGCTGTGCCCCTATGTGGCACGGGCATTGTCCCTGGCCAGTCTCTGCCCAACAGCCCCTGCCGCACTTGCAGCAGAGGTAGTTGGGGCTTAGCTTGGCTGGCTCTGGGCCCCATGACCCTCCTGGACAGGGACCCTCGGGACTCTTTCCCCACAAGCGGGGGGAGAGAGGGATTCTATCCTGACTGCAGCAGAAGGTTCTCAGGAGGCAGTCACGTTCCTCAGCTGGGGAATGAGCTTCCTTCGGCCATGAACATCCTCCCCCGCATCTCTGCCCTCCGGCTCGCTTGTCAAAGGGTCTTTGGGCGCAGGCCGCTGGCCTGTTTCTCCATGCGGTTCCTGCCTAGCACTGCTTATTCTGGGAGGAGGAACAGACAACAATTCTGGCCCCAGCACAGCCAAAAAAAGCCCAGCCTCCAGAGGGTTGGCTCTCCAATCTGGGGCCCAGATAAAACAGTACTTTTGCTTTGTAGCCCCTCCCGTGAAAGGAGCAGACCCCCCCTCCACTGGAACTTGTCTGCTTGCAGTATGGAGCCATTGGGGAAGGAAGAGCAGCCACCCCACGGCCTGGACTCAGCCCCACAGGCCCGGCTCGTGTGTAAAGAGCTCCGCCGGCCCAGGGTCCGGCACCCACAGAAATGCCAGGGCTGAAGGGCACAGACCTTTGCACCCAGGCAGCACACGGCTCGGTCTCGCTCTGCTTTTCAGCTCCCCCCTGTGTTTTCTCAGCCCCCATTTCAGAGGGGCAGAAGATGCAGGGCCTAGCCAAGGCAGAGGCACCACCAGGGAACGTGGGAGGCCGCTCCCCCCCACACACACCCAGCTTCCTTTCCCAACATCTGGCCCTGTCAGGCCAAACCATTTCCAAAGTTCTGAGGCAGCTGCCTGGCCGACAACCCCAGAGGCCTTCTGGCCGCTCCAGGGCTCCCCTGCTGCTGGCCATTCTTGCACACACACCCCTCCCCAGACGACACCAGCCGATCCATTTCAGGAACCAGGGCCTCCGTGGCTGATCCTTCTCTCTGAAACAGCGTCTCCAGGCCAAAGGGTCTGGTCCTGCACCTGGCAACAGTTCCCTGGAAATGGCATCCCCCTTGTCCTGAGCAGCTCCAGCTGCTCAGTTTTGACCTCCCTGCCCACCCCCAGGGAAAAGCCCTGCTGCAGGGAGAGCCGGCTGGAGGTGATGGTGCTGCCTGGCTTGCGCCGGCTGCTCTTCCTCGGGAGTCTCCTTGGCCTCACACTCTGCCCACGCCTTCGGTCTTCTTCTAGGTTACAAGTTCCAGTTTGGCCGCACCTACGGCCACCTGACCTACGACGCCCTGGGCCGCAGCACGCAGGAGAAGCTGATGCCGGATCGCCTCCCATAGAAGGCTGCTTCCCCCACCCCCCAGGAATCGGGGACACAGCCCCCCACCGCTCTCTCCTTGACCGAGGACACACCCAGAAGGGATGGGGTGTGGGGAGGTAGGCCCCCACGCCTTTACCATCAGGGTCAGACCAGACGAGTTGGCTGCAGACCCCAGAATCTGCTTCCAGGGTGTCCTGGAACAACCCAGCACGGGGGTCTCCTCCAGCCACCCCCACAAAGGCCTGGACTAACCCCAGAGCATCCGTGAGAGATCAGCTCTTCCACTCTAGGGCACCCCCGACAGCTGTCTGGGCAGAACCGGCAGCAGCAGCGGGTGCTTAAAGAAGCAGTTTGCAAGGCTTCCCCCCTCCCAAGCTGAAGTGGGGCTGGAACAGGTGGACATGCTGCGGGGGGGGGGAGAGAATTGAGGGGGAGGCTGTGGGCTTCGGCCCAATCCTAGGCTCCGCTGTGTCCTACCTGCCAACGGATGCTGCCTTGGGAAACCTGATGGGGCGAGGAGGGAGAGCAGCCGCTAGGAAGAAAAGGTCCTTTGAGCAGCTGTTGCTGTGAGCTCCTGCAGAGAGAGAGGCCTGCGGTGGTCTCCCAAGCCCCGTGTGTGTGTGCCGGACCCTCCGCACATGCCTGCCCCCCCGAAGGTGTCAGCATACGATGTGGAGCTTCTCTAAGGCTGAAGCGTGACCAGAACCCCCTGAAAGCCATGCAGATGACTCCCAGCTCTCTTTTGCTCTTCCAAAATCTCCAGAGGAGGCCCTGCTGAGTGCTGCCCCACCCCCACACAATTCCCCTCCATGAACTGCTGCCTGGTATTCAGAGCAATGACCCCCGGTCTTACCAACTGCAACAGGGCAGCTTTTGGCCTTAACAGCCCCGCAGAAATGGAGTGGGTTGGGGGAGGCCAAGCAGATGGAGAAAAGGCTTCTAGAAGTCTCTTTTGGCAAAACAAAAAACAAAAAAACTCCACCCCTTTCCTGTGTGCCTCTCCTCAGTCTTAGGGCTGCCCTCTCATTTTTAACTCTTTAGCTGCATCCACACTGTGGTTCTCCCATTTTGCTTTCATCGCCATTGTGTGACAGCATGTTCACCCGATCAGTTGAGCAGTGAATTCTTGCCAGTGATCTTCCAGCTTCCCAGCCCCATTCCTTTCAAAAACCACCTATACCTTTCCCTTTATAGCTCCGCAATAAAAAGGAGTATGTTTTTGAAAAGCAAAAGCTGAGAATTCAGAGGAACTAGTGGATTATGGCAACAGGGGCTAAGGGAAGGAACCCTGCATCGATGCAGGTGGGACCTCCAGAAACGCACACCTTGGTGTCCCGGTGGCCATCCACACGGCCTCTCACTGACCTTCTTGGGAGAGATTTCTGAGTAACACAGCATGGGAGCCTTCCTTCCCTCCAGCGCCCACAGAGCGACCTCAGCGAGAGCCTTCCCCATTGCCTGCAACCAGCATACCCTGCAGGGGCTCAGGGCATCAACAGGACCTGTGGTGGGGCATCCCACAGAAAGTGCAGGGCAGCATCACCAGTCACCACTTCAGAGAACGGCTCGTCACCACCACCTTCTTTAATGTACATCATAAATAAATAAAGTACAGATTAAATAATGGCACCATATCCACAAGAGCCGTACGTACACACAGGAGCAAACTTTGCAGCGTCAGAGATGCCCTCGGCAGGGACCAGCTGGAGGGGGCCGGGCCCCTCTGCCAAGACGCTACACTCTGGCCGGCCTTTCCGATAATACTGCTGTGCTAGCTACACTGGGACGAGGGTGTCCGAGGGCGGGGGCTCCCCCTCCACACACAACTTGTTCCCTAAGTGGGCAAAGAACGCAGCACAGATGTAGATGACACTCAAACCCCTGGAAGACCCTCCCCCAAAATCATGTGGCAGGCAGTTCCACCAGCCTCTTAAGATGACCAGCCTGGTCAACACACTTTAGCCTCTGTCCCTCTTCAGTAAGGAATCCCCAATTACCAGCACCGCCTCTCCCTAATTTGGGGAGCAGAAGTTTGATTCCTCTCATCCACAGGGGCCTGAGAAATGTTCTTCAAGCTTCGGGGAGGCTGGGGGAGGAGCCCTTGCTCCAGTCATCCAGAATCAATATCTCTGGGGAGACCCTGGAACCCATTGCCTAGCAACAGAGGCTCAGATTGTCTCCTGGCTTTCCTGCTCTTGTGGGCTACATTCTTCCTTGCACTGTCTTCCTCCTCCTCCCATGTTGGGGGCTCCTCCATGTGATGAGACTTTTCCTCCTCCTCCTCCTGTTGCCCTCTCAAGAGTGCTTCATCCGTTCTGTCCCATGAACTCTTCCCAGTGGACAAGAGGGCCTCAAGTCCCTGCATCATCTCCTCCAGCAGGGCTACCAACTTACACTAGCTGCAAGTGTCATAATTGTGACCCTCAGGTGAGAATACAAACATGCCACGGACTTTGCTTGTAACTGCCTCAGCTCCCTCACCAGCCATGCTGCCGCGAACCATTGCAGAAGTGGTTCAGGGTTTTTCCTGCACTTCATGTGAAACTACAGGGGGTAGAGAGAGGAAGATGTACCTGGCCAGGAGCCAAGCAGGGTTATAGCATCATAGAGCTGAAGGGGCCATAGGCCATCTAGTCCAACCCCCTGCTCAATGCTGGATCAACCTAAAGCATTCTTCCCAAGTTTCTCAAGAACAGCTCATGTCAAACTAATCTTATCTCCTTTTTTGAGAAAATTGCTACCATTCTAGATCAGGGGAGTGCTGTGTGTGTGAGAGAGAGTGTGTGTAAAGTGCCGTCAAGTCGCAGCCGACTTATGGCGACCCTTTTTAGGATTTTCATGGCAAGAGATTAACAGAGGCTGTTTGCCAGTGCCTTCCCCTGCACAGCAACCCTGGTATTCCTTGGTGGTCTCCCATCCAAATACTAACCAGGGCTGACCCTGCTTAGCTTCTGAGATCTGACGAGATCAGGCTAGCCTGGGTCATCCAGGTCAGGGCTGGGGAGTACTGTAGACATAGTTTATCTAGATTTCAGTAAGGCTTTTGGTAAGGTTCCCCATAATATTCTTGTTGACAAATTGGGAAAATGTATTGTCGAAGGCTTTCACGGTCAGAGTTCATTGGTTCTTGTAGGTTATCCGGGCTGTGTAACCGTGGTCTTGGAATTTTCTTTCCTGACGTTTCGCCAGCAACTGTGGCAGGCATCTTCAGAGTAGTAACACTGAAGGACAGTGTCTCTCAGTGTCAAGGGTGTAGGAAGAGTAATATATAGTCAGAAAGGAGTTGGGTTTGAGCTGAGTATTGCAGGACAACGTCAGGAAAGAAAATTCCAAGACCACGGTTACACAGCCCGGATAACCTACAAGAACCAATGGGAAAATGTAGTTTAGATCCTGTTACTTTGGTGGATCTGTAACTGGTTGATAGATCGTACCCAAAGAGTGCTTGTCAATGGTTCCTCATCCACTTGAAGAGGAGTGACTAGTGGAGTGCCTCAGGGATCTGTCCTGGGCCCTGTGTTGTTCAATATCTTTATAAATGATTTGGATGAAGGAATAGAGGGGATATGTATTGAATTTGCAGATTATACTAAATTGGGAGGGAGTAGCAAATACTGTGGAAAACAGAACCAGGAGACAGGATGATCTCGACAAGCTGGAAAACTGGGTTAAAACTAATACAATGAATTTCAACAGAGATAAATTTAAAGTTCTGCATTTAGGTAGGAAAAATAAAATGCATAATTATAGAATGGGGAAGTCTTGTCTTGGCAGTAGTAGGTGTGAAAAATATCTAGGGGTCTTAGTAGACCACGCACTGAACATGAGTCAGCAGTGTGATGCAGAAGCTAAAAAGGCAAATGTGGGTTGGGGCTGTATCAACAGAGGTATAGGGTTCAGATAATGTGAAGTGATGGTATAGTTTTACTCTGCTCTGGTAAGACCTCACCTAGAGTATTGTGTTCAGTTTTGGGCACCACAGTATAAGAAGAATATAGACAAGCTGGAAAGGTATAAACAAGCTGGGGGGGCATGGCTCAGTGGTAGAGCATCTGTTTGGCATGCAGAAGTCCCAGGTTCAATCCTCGGCATCTCCAGTTAAAGGGACTAGGCAAGCAGGTGATGTGAAAGACCCTTGCCAGAGACCCTGGAGAGCCACTGCCAGTCTGAGTAGACAATACTGACTTTGATGGACCAGGGGTCTCTTTCAGTATAAGGCAGCTTATGTTCATGTTCTTATGGCTCTCGTGTGGTCAGACACTTTGAGTAGACTTCTGCTTAAGATTCCCATTGTTCAATGTTAAATGATCTTCAGTAGCTTCTAATGCACAAAACATATACTACAAGTATGTATCCTATGATTTGAAACAAAAGTAGAATTGCTGTTATTGGTCCTTTGGTCATTCATAGAGTGTGTGTTCTGGATCCGTGCGCGCACTACGACCTATTTGTGGGCTCTTTTCCTTTGCTCCTGGAAACACTGGTTGTTTTGAAAACCTCCAGACTAACAAAGACTACAGTCAACAATAGCCATGCAGATTAGCTTTGGATTTCACACATTAACAGATCAGGATACAATGGTTCTGTCAGGTTCTCCAGCCAACCTGGGCAATTCCCAAAAAGCCACTCGCTCAGACAGCCAAGTCAGAAGCAGGTAAAAATTTATTGTAGAAGCATCAGGTACAGCTAAGGTAACTTGCAGGTTTTCAAAGCTGCTAATGGCGGGCCAGGGTATCGGATAATACTTAAGACATGGTTACATGATTACATCACAGGTGCCCATACTAACAGGCTTGGGAAAGGGATAGAAACAGGAAAGGGATTGATAACAATGTCTGGTGGAGAGGAGAGCGAAGCAACCCAAAACAGACTGCAGCTTGTTAGCTGCTCAAGGCCAAGGTAGAGGGCGGGGGGAAACCAGGAGTGAGAACAGCAGAGCAACTATGTAAACACCTCGTAGGGCCCTAACTCATGTCAGGAGCCCGACTGCTTGTACGAGTCAGCTCCACCACGACTAGTATGGACAACACAAGCAACGTGAAGAAGAAACCAAAGACCACCTCTGACAGGTTCCATATTAACATACCACACCCTCATTAGCACATTATCTTGATACTTACAGGACAATGATTAGCACATTACCTTTGATACTTTTTGCAGGACAATGATTCAGCTCAACCCAACCCCTTTCTGACTATATATTACTCTTCCTACACACTTGACACTGAGAGACACTGTCCTTCAGTGTTACTCCTCTGAAGATGCCTGCCACAGCTGCTGGCGAAACGTCAGGAAAGAAAATACCAAGACCACGGTTACACAGCCCAGATAACCTACAAGAACCAATGAACTCTGACCGTGAAAGCCTTTGACAATATACTGGTTGTTTTCTTCTTCAGCGCTGCTTTCCCTGGACATCCCTATCACCCATCCCTGAAAACCCTCTCCAACTACCTCCCTTTTCTCTTAGTCAGCCCTTGTGTGCTTTGTGTGCGCATGTTCATTGCTTAAAATATATTTGTTGTTTTTATTATTTTATTCTTTAATAAAAACCAATTTTAATTATACAATTGCCTGCTCATTTGAGAGTTTTCACCCAGGACTATCTTGGTATACATAGGTTATTGATCCCAGTTACCCCCCACTCACTCTCTGGCTCCAACTAATTCCCCCAACTAAAGTGGAGACGAATTCACCCAACTAAAGTGGAGAGAGCCAGCATGGTGTAGGAGAAGAGCCAGTGTGGTGTAGTGGTTAAGAGTGGTGCATTCTAATCTGGAGAACTGGGTTTGACTCCCCACTCCTCCACATGAGTAGTGAACTCTAATCTGGTGAACTGGGTTGGTTTCTCCACTCCTCCACATGCACCTTAGGCCAGTCACAGTTCTCTCCGAACTCTCTCAGCCCCACCTACCTCACAGAGTGTCTGTTGTGAGGACAGGAAGGGAAGGAGATTGTAAGCTGGTTTGATTTTCCAAAAAAGGTAGAGGAAGTCGGCATATAAAAACCAAATCTTCTTCTTCTACTACTTAGGGTAACACCCCCAGTTGGCATTCTCTGTTGTTGATGCATTGATCACAAGGAGCAGAATGTCGTGAGATCAAGACTTGCCATCAGCAGAAAAAAGACGTTCACGGACTGCGTAGCTGCAATACAATATAAGACAAGAAAATACAAGTGGCAGTTTCATAGAATCATAGATTGGAAGGGACCACCAGGGTCATCTAGATTGGACCAGATGACCCTGGTCATCCCTTCAAACTCGATGATTCTATGATCTATTGCTTTTGGCATATGAAACTGCCATATCTCAAGACAAACCATTTGTCTGTCCTCTGATTGTCAGTGGCATTCCAGGGTTTCAAGCAAAGATCTTTAAGAATATAAGAAAAGCCCTGCTGGATCTATCAAATGTCCATCATCCTGCTTCCCACAACGGCCAACCAGATGCCCTTGAGAAGCATCTGAAGAGGCAGCCTCTTTCCTCCACGGTTCTCCCCCACAGCTGGTATTCAGTGGAGGCTACCTCTGAATCTGGAGGTCTCATTCAGCCATAATTCATATCTACCGACTTCCGTTTCCGCCGCCGACTACTGCAGCAGCGCGAACCTTGCGCCCCGATCAAAGCGGCGCAGGAGGGAAATCCCCCCCTGATCGATCGTCGCGGCTCCCCTTGGAGAAGAGGGGATGCTGAATAGGCGGACGATTCGCGGCTTGCCCTAGATGTGCCCGCTGCCTTGGAAGCGGTGGCGAGCGCTCGGGCTGGCTGGCAGAGAAGCCGGAGCCATTGTTTCTCTGGACATCGGGACGGCGACTCAGAGGCGCGGAAAAAGCTTAAAGGTTGCTTCTTTAAAATATTTCTGATACCGAACTAGAGAATCATGGGGGTGTCTGGGTGTACATGAAATAAGGAGTAGCAAACTGGGTTTTTTTTCTTCTATACTCTCTAACGAGCCTAAAATGAAACTTGGCTTTTTGCCAGGCTGTGGCGCAGTTTGAATTTTCTTGCCCAGCTGATTTTGACAGACTCTAAGAGACACTCAGATCTGTGGCTGTTGAGCGGGCAATGAAACACTGATGGACAATATCTTGTAGGTGCTAACTGCTCTCCAGGATTGATTTTTCCAGTTATATGCTCCACTGATGAGACTCTCTGAACTGATGTTGTAAGACTGCCATTTCCCCCCCCTTCTCTCTCTTGGATTACAAATACAGCTATTCTGTGCTTCAATGGGAGATAAAGAAGAAAAAAATAAAAAAGACTCAGAAAAGCATCCCAAAGTACTCATTAAAGATCCCAAGAACCTTCAGACTCAATTATCTATACAATCAAAAAGAAGACCTTCTGTCACTAGCCCAGCTATTTCACCAGATACTTCTCCAGTAACAGGATCAATGTCTTTGGCAAAAATGTCTAAAAAACCTGATGCCACTTTGAACTCCTTGCAAGAACTTTTAACTAAAACACTCTATGAAGTGACATCAGTTAAAACTGAACTGGATGAAGTAAAAAAAGATGTGGCAGAAGTAAAATCTGAAGTTGTGTCAATGAAGCAAGACATGGATTTTGTTAAGCAAGGCCTTAACCAGAATACTGCAGCTATTTCAACACTGCAGGACTCTATCTCAGCCTTAACACTAAAGCAAGACAAGTTGGAGGCGAAACAACAAAAACAATCAAAGAAAAGTAAAGAAACCAGGAAAAAGGTTGACACCTTGGAACTGTCACTGGAGGCAAGCCAAGAGCGAGAAGAACGACGAGAGGACCATGCGGCGATGTTAGAATTGAAGATAAAGGAAAGTTGGATTCGTATACGTGGTCTCAAAGAACAGCTTGAGGGTTCTGATTTGAAAGAATATTTGAAAGTACTCTTGGCTGACTTTTTACAAGAAGAAGAAGCAATAGTGGAAGGTATGATAATCACAGCTTATAGAGTTAACTCTGCTTTTGCAGCCAGAAATAAAGTTCCAAGGGACTGTTTGGTGCAATTTTTTTTCAAGATCTCACTGGGACCTGATACTGAATAAACATTATAACAATCCCCTAACAATAGAAGGTCATCCAGTGAGACTAATGAAGGAGATTCCAGGGAGACTACTGAGAAAAAGAAAGGATTTCGCAGAGTTTGTGGCAAGGCTGAGACACAATGGAATACAACATAGATGGGAATATCCTCAAGGTGTCTCATTTATATTCAAATCGAAGAGGTTCAAATTTACAGATGTGGCCAAAGCTGATCAGTTCTTGCGAAGATATGAAGGAGATTTAAGTAAACCACCACAGCAACCAACCAAAGAACTGGTTGAAAAGAAACTTACAGAGGAAGAAAAGGCCGCAGAAGCTTCAGGAGGAAAATCATTGATGGAAGAACAGGATACAGATTGATTGATTTAGAATGCTGGATGAACTATGAGAGGGAGAAGGGGATACTATGGGGGGAGGAGGGGGGAGGGAGTACTATAAACCATTAAAAAGGGGTTACTATTACTACTTCTAGTTAAAAAACGACGAAAATATTATCATGGAATGTTAATGGATTGAACTCTCCAAACAAGAGGAGGAAAATATTTTATCATCTACAGAAATCTAAAGCTAATATTTTTTGTTTACAGGAGACACATATTTTAACAAAGGAGGTCATAAGGTTAGAACAAAATAAATTGGGTAAACTGTTTACTTCCTGTAATGAAAAGAAAAAAATCAATGGAATAGCTATGTACATTCCTTTAATATTTGAACCGAGGATGCTGTATAAAGATATAGAAGGAAGGATTTTGATGGTAGAGGTTTTGTGTGGTTACCAAAAAATAATATTAGTTGGTATATATGCACCGAATAACAATCAGAAATTATTTTATATGGATCTAACATCAATATTGGCTGAACATGCTACTGAAAATATGATATGGATGGGTGATTTCAATGGAGTAATAGAACCTCGATTAGATAGATCAACGAAGAAAAAACGGGAAATTTGAAGGTAAAATACCCAGTATTTTTGATCATTTAACAGATCAATGGGAAATGTTTGATGCATGGAGAATGAAAAATGGTAATAAAAGGGGATATACTTTTTATTCCTCAAGACATAGCTCTCATTCGAGAATAGATATGCTATGGCTATCTAAAGATATTACAGGTAAATTAGATGACTTCAAAATTTTACCGAAAGTTTTATCAGATCACAATGCACTGTTTTTACAAATGAATTTGGGACTTAAGAGAAACAAGTCTTGGTATATTAATGAATATTTATTAAAAAAAACCAAGAAGATAGCAGATAAAATAAAATTAGAAATACAATATTATTTTCAGGAAAATGCAGACAATGGAACTCCTGAAGATGTTGTTTGGGATGCAGGAAAAGCAGTGATTAGAGGCATTTTAATACAACAAAATTCAAGGTGGTACAGAGAGAGAGAGTGGAAAAAGAAAAAAATATTGGAGGAAATTAAACACGCAGAAATGCAATTAAGAAAAGTACAAACTAAATTACTTAAACAGGAACAGACTGATAAAATAAAAAATTTGCAACAACAATATGAGATTTTATTAACTATGGATATAGAAAGAAAAATACTGTATAATAGGCAAAGATTCTTTGAACACTCAAATAAACCAGGTAAAATGTTAGCATGGCAACTTAAATGTAAAGAGAGGAGAATACCAATATTGAAAATAAGGAAGGATGGTAAAGTTTTATCAGACAAAAAATTATAGAAACTTTTATAGATTACTATTCTAATCTTTACACACAAGGAATAGTTTCAGAAAAAGAAATGGAAAAATATTTAATACAATTTGAATGGGATAAAATATCACAGGAACATAAAGAATTGTTAGATGCCAGGAGAAGATGGATTTACAGCTCTTTATTATAAAACGTTTGTGGATCAACTTTCACTGTATTTATTGAGAGTGATGAATAACTGTATACATGGAGGACCCATTCCAAATACCTGGAAAAAAGGAAATATAGTTTTAATTCCTAAACCAAATTCTGATTTCATTGAAGTTAAAAATTATAGGCAAATATCTTTATTAAATAATGATTATACATTGTTTGTAATGATATTAGTAAACAGATTGAAGAAAGTACTAAATATTATTTACATGAAGACCAAGCAGGATTCCTTCCAGGGAGGTTGATTAGTCAAAATGTTAGAGTAGTGTTAGATCTTTTAGAATATGCAGAATTTGATACTACACCTATTGCAATGATATTTTTAGATGCAGAAAAAGCGTTTGACAATGTAAATTGGAAATTTATGAGGAAAGTGTTAGAATATATGGATTTTGGTGATAAATTTCAAAAGGTTATTGGAAATATTTACACTTGTCAAACTGCTAGGTTATTAATTAATGGGGAATTATCCTCACAATTTGAAATACAAAAGGGCACCAGACAAGGTTGCCCTCTTTCACCTTTGTTGTTTATTATTATATTAGAAGTTTTGATGAGAAAAATTAGAAAGTATGTAGAGATTGTAGGTTATAAAATAGGGAGAAATCATTATAAGGTTGAGACATATGCAGATGATTTAGTGTGTTTTTTAACTGATCCTACTAATCAGATTGTTGAATGGAGTAAAATGATTGAGGTTTATGGAAAGCTTGCAGGTTTCAAAATAAATAAAAATAAAAATAAAATATTGGTTAAAAATATCACACCCTTGCAGCAGCAAGAATTAGCGGGAATTACAGGTTTTGCTATAGAGCATAAAGTAAAATATTTGGGAATATGGTTAACTTCTAATAATTTTAATTTATTTAAAAATAATTATGATAAAACATGGCAGCAAATAAATATAGATTTAAAAAATTGGGAAAAAATACCCCTATCGTTGTGGGGCAGAATATCGGTAATCAAAATGATGGTATTACCCAAGATGCTTTTTTTATTTCAAAATTTACCGATTATTAAAGGATTTAAAATTTTTTAAATTTGGAAAAAGGATATTTTAAAAATTTTGTGGGGAAAACGAAAACATAGAATAGCGTATAAAAATCTGATTCAATTAAGAAAAACAGGAGGACTAGGACTACCAGATTTGCAACAATATTATGAGGCTTCTTGTTTTCTCTGGTTAAAAACTTGGATTAAGTTAGAAAATTATCGTTTATTGGAGTTAGAAGGGTATAATCTTCGTTATGGTTGGCATGCATATTTATGGTACGAAAAGGAAAAGATAAATAGGGATTTTAAAATCCATATTATTAGAGCTGGGCTATTCCAAATTTGGACAAAGTACAAGACTTTAGAAAATAAGACTCCGGGATGGATTAACCCAACAGAAGCTTATATAAAAAGGGGAATACAACTAAATTTAGATATAGAGATGTATAGGAATATAATTGAGTAGAAAGAGAGTAAATGGTAGGGAAGAATTAAATAAAAAGTAGGGAAGAATTAAATATAAAAGACTGGTTTGTATATTATAAGTTACAAGATATCTTTAATAAAGATAATCAACTTGGATTTAATAAAAATAAATCCGAGTTAGAAAAAATATTAGACAAAGGAAATAAGGGAATGATTGGTAGGATGTATAAACTATTGATTACAATTAATTTAGAACAAGAAAGAATTAAACCAGTCATGATTAAATGGATGCAGGATTTAGGATTTAATATAGACTTGGATAAATGGGAAAATTGATGGAAGAGGGAATTTAAATGTACAATAACTAACGAAATTAGAGAAAATTTGTATAAAATGTTTTATAGATGGCATATAACCCCAATCATGGTATCTAAGATGAATAGTCAGGATAAAGGAATATGTTGGAAATGTGGAAAAGAAAGAGGAACCTATATGCATGTCTGGTGGACGTGTAAAAAAATTAAAAAATTTTGGAAAAAAATAATGAAAGAAACAAATAATTTGATTAATGGTAAAGTGAAAAGGAAACCAACATTTTGTTTGCTGGGAATTCCTCCAAATAATATCTATGACCGGGATAGGATTATTTGCCAATATAGTTTTGCTGCTGCAAGAATTGTGACACCTAAAGTTTGGAAACAAACAAATAAACCCTCAATTATAGACTGGAGAGAGAAATTATGGTTATATATGAGGTTGGCCAGACTAACGGAATCTTTGCACGGAAATGATATGGAAGAGTTTAAACAAACATGGTCTAAGGCCACCTCATATTGGGATAAGATGGCAAAAATTGATTTTACTATGTTATTTAGTGAGTTATAGAAAATATTGTTTTAAGTAAAATTAAATTTTAGATAATTAATAAATAAAACTTCCAGACACTTCTTCGGAAGTCTGGTAATGGGTCACTTTCTTGGTGGGTGGGGGAGTAAGGGTATTTTTGAATATTTTGATTGATAATTGTATTGAATATTGATGTTGTATAAATACCCTTTTATATTTTTTCTTTTTTCTTTTTTTCTAGTAATGTATTTTTTTTCTTTGCTTTTTCATATTGTATTGGTTTGTTTAAAAAATCCAATAAAAATTATATATATATAAAAAAAGCGACTGTGGAAGTAACTACGTAGCTAAGTTTTGGAAAGCTTTCCTAAAATTAGTGAGGGTAGAACAAGGTCTATCAAGTGCTTTCCACACCCAAACCGATGGCCAGACGGAACGAGTAAATGCTGTACTAGAATGCTACTTGCGCTGTTATGTTAACTATCATCAGGATGATTGGGTTGAATTGTTGCCCTTTGCTGAATATGCGTACAATAATGCTGTGCATCAGTCCACTGGATTTAGCCCCTTTCGAGCCGTTTATGGGCAAGACTTCGGACCCATAAGCCATAACGATGTCTCCAGGGTGGCGGGGGGTGAAAGTGTTGCTGATTGGGTTCACATGATTCAAACAACCTGGCCTTGGCTGGTACGAAACCTGGAGCGAGCTAAACGTAAATACAAGGCTCAAGCTCATAAACATTGCTCACCAGGCAAAGACTACTCAGTGGGGGACATGGTTTATTTGTCCACCAAAAATCTACGGTCCAACCGCCCATGTAACAAACTCAGTGCCAAGTACGTGGGTCCCTTCCCCATTGCTCGTATCATTAACCCAGTGACTGTGGAACTTTCTCTCCCAAAATCAATCAGGCGGATCCATCCTGTCTTTCATGTCAGTTTGCTGAAATCACATATAGCTTCTCCCAAGTGGCATCCTGAACCGCTTCCTGAAATACCGGTGATGGTTTGGGGGGGAGGAACATTTTGAGATTGCAAAGGTCTTAGATTCGTGTATCCGTCATGGGTCTCTCCAATACCTAGTCCGTTTGAAACAATTCAGTTCCACTCACGATGAGTGGGTACGCGCACGTGATGTGTCTGTACTCTGTTTGATCCGCCAATTCCATGCTGCCTACCCTCACAAACCAGCGCCCTCGGATGGAACTGTGGGGGGGGGTTAGAGGAGGGCAGGATGTCAGGCCTGCTTTCCTCTGCTCTCAGCAGCCTGTCAGAGTGAGAATGTTTTGCTTTAGAGGCCTCTCAAGGTTGAACCTGCTAACTGTTGAATTCCTGTTCCAGCTCTATCTTTCGTGGGAACGGCTCCTCGTTGGGAGGGGGGTTACCGTGACCTGTTGTGACTCATGCTTTTCAATATAGGCCTTGTACTGTGCTACCCGTTCCCAGTCGTGCCAATTTACCTGTTAGCTCTGTAAACCTGTAGGTTTTCCAATAAATCAACTCTCTTTTGGACTCCTCGTCTGTGGATGTTGTTTGTGGAATTACCATGGGGACAAGTGCTCACACACTGTTATCACTGCTGTTATAGCTAGCCGTTTAAATCATTCCAATTACTGTTATCAATATTACTACAGTTTTAGGTATTACGTATTATGTATAATGTGTTATGTATGATGTATAATGTATTATATAATCAGCATTATAGATTTAATGTTCAGTGTTCAATGTTAATGTTGATGTTGGTTCAAACTTTTGTAACACTTTGCTGTTCATAATTGAGTTATTATGTAGAAAGGTTAATCCATAAATAAAAATTATATTATCCTAAAAAATTATATTTTCCTAACACTAACCCTAACCCTAACTATCCTTCATTCAAGTATCATTCAAGTTTATGCCCCAACTACAGATGCTGATGAGGAAGAAATTGAAAGTTTTTATGCTAGTGTTCAGGAAGAAATTGATCAGACACTTAAACAAGATATGCTGATAATCATAGGTGATTGGAACGCAAAAGTAGGAAACAAAGCAGAATCAAATGTTGGTGGTAGATTTGGGCTAGGAGCACGGAATGAAGCAGGAGAACGCCTCGTAGAATTCTGTGAAGACAACAATCTGTTCATTGCAAACACATGTTTCAGGCAACCAACAGACGATTGTATACATGGACATCACCAGACGGCCAGTATAGAAATCAAATAGATTATATAATTGGAAGCAGAAGATGGAGAAGCTCTATTCTCTCGGCCAAAACAAGACCAGGAGCCGACTGCGGTACAGATCATGAATTGTTAATATCGAAAATCCAGATAAAGCTTAAGAAAAATACCAAAACATTCATAGCACTGAAATACAATCTAAGCAATATTCCGGAAGAGTTTAAAGACCATGTAAGGAACAGATTTGCATTACTGAGTTCAAGTGAATGTAAACCTGAAGAACTATGGGTGGTAACTAGAGATATTATCAAGGAAGAATGTGCAAAGACTATTCCTGTAGCAAAAGAAAAGAAAAACCTCGATGGATGTCTGAGGAAACTCTTAAAATTGCCAGAGATAGACAAGAAGCAAAAGTAGAAGGTGACAGAAATAGAATCAAAAGTCTAAGACCAGCGTTCCAGCGACTCGCACGTAGAGACAAAGAGACCTATTATAATAACCAGAGTAAAGAAATAGAAGAGAACAACAAAAAAGGAAGAACAAGAGATCTGTTTCACAAGATCCAAGAAATCAAAGGGAAATTTAAAGCAAGGTTAGGCATGCTGAAAGATCAGCAAGGAAATACATTAACTGAACAGGACAAAATAAAGAAAAGGTGGGAACAATACACTGAAGAACTATACAAAAGAGATTAAAGGATAAAAGATTCTTTCCAAGAAGAATCTTTTGAAGAAGAACCTACAGTTTTAGAAAGTGAAGTGAAAACTGCATTGAGAGCAATCGGGAGAAACAAATCACCAGGAGCAGATGGGATATCAATAGAGCTATTCCAAGCCACAGAAACGGAGTCCATCAAAATCTTAACAAGAATATGCCAACAGATATGGAAAACAAAACAATGGCCCACAGACCATCGCATTAATTTCTCATGCAAGTAAAGTGATGCTCAAAATCTTACAGCAAAGGCTTTTACCATATACGGAACGAGAAATGCCTGATGTTCAAGCTGGTTTCAGAAAAGGAAGAGGCACTAGAGATAATATTGCAAATATACGCTGGTTACTGGAGCATACGAGAGAATTTCAGAAGAAAATCAGCTTGTGTTTCATAGTTTACAGCAAACCTTTTGACTGTGTGGATCATGAAAAGCTATGGCTGGTTTTAAAGGAAATGGGTGTGCCACTACATCTGATCATTTTGATGCGCAACCTGTACTCTGGACAAGAGGCCACAGTTAGAACAGAATATGGAGAAACGGAATGGTTTCCAATTGGCAAAGGTGTCAGACAAGGATGTATTTTATCTCCCTATCTCTTCAATCTATTTTTTTTCTAATTTTATTGGTTTTTATAATAGAAATTTTCCATGATAACTAAGAACATATAAACATTACAAAGAGAAACAAAAAATAAAGGAAATTTCTTTGACTTCCCCATCACCTCTGTCCGCCTCTTAATAAAGTGTTTTATCCCATCATAATATGGTCTGATCTTAATTATTCTTAAACTCATTTAAATTTCATATAACATACTCTATTGATATAAATGGTTATAATTCTTAATATTAATAGTGTCATCTAGATCAGATTAAAAGGTATTCTTCCATTTTTCCCAGTTTTAATTCATATTCACAATATTTCATCCAAGCCTCCCATTCCCCCATAAATCGGGCATTGTCTTTTTGATTTAAAATGGCTGTAAATTTTGCCATTTCCACCAGTTCAAACATTTTCATAATCCAGTCTTTTTTCCCAGGAATATCTGCCCCTTTCCATTTTGCTGCATAAAGCAGTCTTGCAGCTGTTGTAGCATAGATCAAAAAATTTCTTTGTGTTGACAAGTCATCAGGTATCATACTTAGTAGCATCATTTCTGGTATTTTGGGTATTTTTTTTGTACTATCAGTCTTAATTCATTATAAATCATATCCCAAAAATCCTTGGCTTTGTCACAGGTCCACCACATATGATAAAAGGAACAAATTTCCTTGTTGCATTTCCAACATTTAGGGGACGTCATTTTGTAAATCCTTGCAATCTTCTTAGGTGTTAAATGCCATCTATACATCATTTTATAGATATTTTCTCGAACTGACTGCGCATTCAATCCTTTCAGGTCTTTCGACCATAGTCTTTCCCATTTATTTAAAACAATGTCATGTCCCACATTTTGAGCCCAATCAATCATTGTTGGTTTAATTGTCTCCTGCTCACAGTATATTGTTAAAAGAAGATTATACATTTTAGAAATCAGTTGAGTGTCATTGTCTAATAACATCTTATGAAGAAGCGATTTTTCTTTAGAAAATCCATTTTTCATATCTTGTACAAAGACTGATTTAATCTGACAGTATTGAAGCCATTGTAAATCATCTTTAAGTAACTGAAAGTCTTTTAGTGAGCATTTTTTCCCTTCCCAGTTAATTAATTCCTGGTAAGTAATAAATTTATCCGGTCTAAGTGGGCGTAGTGTCAACATTTCTTGGGGTGATATCCACATCGGTGTTACTGGTTCAAAAATATGTTTATATCTCATCCAAATACGAAATAAGGCGGACCTGATTATATGGTTACGAAATGATGCATGTATCTTAATTTTATCGTACCACAAGTAGCCATGCCATCCACTTATATTGTTAAAACCTTCAAGATCTAACAAACGCACATTGGATAAGTTCATCCAGTCTTTTAGCCATGTTAAAGCTGCCGCTTCAGCGTAAAGTTGAAAATTAGGTAATGCTAAGCCTCCTCTAACTTTAAGATCCACCAAATATTTATAAGCAATCCTTGGTTTTTTCCCTTGCCAGATGAAGTTTAATATGTCTTTCCTCCAGGTATCAAAATATTTAACATGTGATATTATAGGTAAATTTTGGAATAAGAAGAGTATCCTTGGTAGAATGTTCATTTGGACTGTTGATATACGTCCCAATAATGACAACTTTTTATTTGACCAAATGATCATATCAGTTTTTATTTTACTCCATAATTTAAGATAATTGTTGTTTATCAATTCTTTATTCTTCGCAGAGATCCAGATTCCCAAATATTTGACTTTGTTAGCTTTCTCCCAACCTGTATATGATGTAAATTCCTGCTGCTGTGTTTCTGGTAGATTCTTGAATATTGTCTTTGTCTTTTCTTGATTGACTTTAAATCCCGATATTCTTCCAAAGTCGTCCAGAGTTTCCAGTAATATCTTCATTGATTGTGTTGGGTTTTCTAAAATTAACAGGAGGTCATCCGCGAATGCTCTCAATTTGAATTCATGTTTTTTAATTTTTAATCCGCGAATGTCCTCCATGCTCCTTAACTTACAACATAATGATTCCAACACCAACAAAAATAATAACGGAGATAGAGGACAACCTTGTCTAGTTCCTTTCTTGACTTCCTGTAATGCCATAACAAGTTTTTGTTCCAAATTTTGTAGATCCCAAAGTATATTATTGGTAAATTGTAGTTGAGTTTTCTTCCAGGCCGTATGTTTCTGTATCATAAATCCTCTTAGAACAGCTTTAAATGCATCCCAAACTGTGTTCAGCGAAGTTTCCCCATTAAGATTAATTTCAAAGAAATCTTTAATTAAGTCCTGTAGTTGTTTTTGAATCTTGTTATCCTTTAAAAGTTTATCATTTAATCGCCATCTAAATGCTTGTTTATCGTTCCATTCAAATGTAACCGGGTTATGGTCAGAAAAAGTTCTTGGTACGATTTGGATTTTACGTAGTTGCGTGAAAATAGATTTACTAGCCCATATCATGTCTATTCTGGAGTGTGAGTCGTGTCTCGCTGAATAAAAAGTATATTCTTTAGCCGTTGTATTCATTGTTCTCCAGATGTCTTGTATTTCCAATTCTGAAGCCATGGTGAAGAAGGTTTTAGGTAAACATCCTTCATTTTCGTCTTTTGCTTTTGATTTTTTATCCAAGATTGGGAGGATAACACCATTGAAATCGCCCATCAAAAGAATCTGATCATTTGCATACTGAGAAATCAGTTCATGTAGTTGTCCATAGAATTTAGCTTTTCCTTCGTTAGGTGCATATATTCCTACTACGATCGTCTTTTGCCCCAATATTTTGGTGTTGATAATTACAATTCTCCCTTCATTGTCTTTGTACAGTAGTTCAGGACTAAGGCTAGAATGAGCATATATCACTACTCCCTTTGTTTTTGTTTTAGCCAATGCGACAAATGCTTGTCCAAGCATTTGCCTATCCAGGTATTTTTTGTGTTTTGTTGCTATATGAGTCTCTTGTAAACAAATTAGGGAGTATTTGTATTTCTGTAAATATTTAAAAATTCTAGCCCGTTTGGGTTTTTCATTCAAACCATTCACATTCCAAGAAATTACTTTTGCCATGATGTAGTAATTATTGAAGCAAAATATTCAGTCTATAACACAGTGCCTCCTTCTGCTCCCTGTGGTTCTTCTTCTTCTTCTTCTTCCTCTTCCTTTTGTTCCAGGGTTAGTCCTTTAAGTTCTGTCTTGTATTTCCTCAGAAATTTCCCCAAATCCGATGGAGATAAGATTGTCATTTTCATTTCTTTGTAGGTGAAAGCCAAGCCTTGTGGCATAATCCAACGATATTTGATACCATTAGCTTTCAAAACAGACACAAATTCTTTGTAATTATTCCTCTGTGAGAGTAAATGTCTTGGTATGTCCTTTAATAATATTAGAGGAATATCTCCTGCTGAAACCGGGTTGTCATAGTGGATCTTCATGATCCTGTCCTTGATCCTAGTGTCATAAAAAACAATCATGAGATCTCTTGGTTTAGATCTTTTCATTCTAGCAGGTAATGGTATTCTGTAAACTCTGTTGATGGCTTGGTTCAAGTCTTGTTCTTCTATTTGAAATAAGTAAGCCAGATTTGGGACTACAGTTTCTTTGTTATCTCCCATCATATCTGGAAAGTTGCGCAGACGAAGGTTGGTTTCTCTTACTCTCATCTCCATCATTGCTATCTGGTCTTTAACAGCTGTCTGATTAGTTTGTATTGTTTCAATCTGCTTTTCTTGGCTTGCTAATTGTTTTCTTTGTATCCTTATGTTCTTCCATTACTTTCTTGATTGATGAGTCCATTGCTTGCATGTCCGTCTTCATAGTATTCATTTGGGTCTTTACGTCTTTAAGGTCTTCTGTAACCACATCCAATTTTTGATTAATAGCTTGAGATGCTTGGCCAAGATTTGTCATCATAGCAGTCAGCTGTGTCATGTGTGTGGACATCTGTTCAAACTGTTTAGTTGTTGCCTCTGTTTGTTTGGCTAACATATCTTGCAATTTCTTATCCATGGTTGAGGTTTGTGCCGTTTCTTTCAGTTTTATATAGGCAGGGCTATGTAATGAGCCAGAATGGGGTTGGGATCCAGACATTTACATTGAAATAAGGCTGGTAAAATACATGTCCTCAGGCAGGGCCCTCTGATTGGTAGTTGATAGAAAATGATTCAATGATCAGCTTAATAATTTTTCCGCATTGAAAAGACCCCTATTTCGCTTTAAAACAGCTTATTAAAATTTTGAAATACCAGCGAGTTTTGCCGGACGCTCTAGGTCGGATCAACCAGGAAGTATTCCGGAAGTTAATTTCGCCATGGACCTTCTACCGCCTCTTCTCGATGGTTGTTTCCTTCAGGAACTATTTCTTTTTTTTTATATATATATAAATTTTATTGGATTTTATACTAAAAATTTTCCATTGCATTAAACAACATCTATGACAATATAAAATTTCAATTCTAACCTAAAGTTGTTATAGTTCCATAACATATAATAAAGAAAAAAAGAAAAAAAGAAATGGAAAATTTTGACTTCCCCTTCACCTCTATCTTCCTCTTAATAAAAAGTTCATCTCGTCGTAGTTAATCTAATCTTAATAAACTATCAATATCCTGTGTAAAAAAAAACCATAATCTGTTAGTAAATATAATTATGCTTATTCATTATGAAAAAAACCAGAAATAATCCTCTGGATCAGATTAGAAAATATTCTTCCATTCTTCCCAATTTTAACTCATATTCACAATAATGCATCCACGCCCCCCATTCCCCCAGAAACCGAACGTCATTTTCTTCATTTAGAATAGCTGTGAGTTTTGCCATTTCTGCCACTTCAAACATTTTAACAATCCAGTCTTTTTTCTCAAGAATTTCTAGCCCTTTATTCCCAAAATGATGTCTTAATCTTAATTCCACTACATCATTAATAGCCATGCCACCCGTCCACACTATCAAAGCCTTTAGGTCCAGCAATCATGTTTAAATCAATCCTTTAACCATGGTCTAATACTTCCTTCTGTAACTGAAATAGGCCAGTCAGGTATGGGAACAGGATTTCTTTGATCTCTCTCATTTCCTCAGACAAGATACGTATCCAAAAATAACTCTTTCTGGGCTTCATCTCCATCGTGGCTTCAATCTGTATTCCTTGACCTGCTCTCTTCTTCCTTATATCCACACGTCGTTCCATGACTTTTTTAAATGAAAAGTCTATTTCTTGTATGTCTGATCTCTTTATCGCCGGCTGGTTGCTTTCTTGAACTTCTGTCTTCTTCTTTGTATCCTTGTATTCTTCCATGACTTTTTGGGCAGAAGAGTCCATTGCTTGTATGTCTGTATTTGTGGTCATCGTATGAATTTTCAAGACTTTTATGTCTTCTATAACCAGATCCAACTTCTGATTGCCTACCTGTGATGATTGGTCAAGAGTCGTCATCATTGAAATCAGTTGAGCCATCTGTGTTGAAATCTGTTTTAATTGTTTAATTGTCGCCTCAGAATGTTTAGCAAGCATGTCCTGTATTTTTTTTTCCATGTTTGAATTCTGTAAAATTCCCTTTGATTTCATAGGAGCAGGGCTATGTATTAAGCCAAAAAAAGCTGGTAAAATACATGTCCACAGACAGGGCCTTTAAAGTTCTAATTAAAAGATAATAATTCAAACATCAGCCTTATAATTTTTTCGGATTGAAAAGAGTCGAAATTGGCTCTAGAATTGCGTTTTAAAGTTTTGAAATACCAGTGAGTTTTTTTCGGTCGCTCTAGGTCGGGCTGATCAGGAAGTATACAGGAAGTTGCTAGTGCCGTGGACCTTCTACCGCCTCTTCTCGATGGTTGTTCCTTCAGGAATGATTTCCAAGTAACTCGAGTGCGACGCGTAATCGGTCCTACAACTACTTCCTGTTATTTTAGTTCCGATGATAGATAGGTTGTTATAGAGGGTCTTCCGTTCCAGGCGCTCCCTTACTGCAAACGTGGCAGGATATTCTTCGCCGGAAAATCAGGAAGAAAAATCACCCTCCCCTTCCCTTGGACCCATTGGTGATAGTTCTTGTCAATCAAAAGGTATCCTTCCGACTCTTTATTATGGTTTAGGCTGATCAGATTGATAAGGCTCCTGTCGCTAATCCCGATGGCTAACTCAGATCAAACTTTTTCAGTTCGGATGAAGGAGGAATGGGGGTCCCAGAAATATTCTTATCAGCCCCCCGTCTGTTCAAGTTTCCAGTAAGTAGACGAAGAGTTCTTTTGTACTCACTTGGGTGTCTAGAGGTGAGGTTCTTTTCTTTATGTAGTCCTTATGTTGGTATTAAGGTGGTGGAGGGTGGAGCTTGATGCCAGAGTTGCGTTTTGGCGATGTCCTTCCCTAGTGCCCTCGCAGGACCGGCGTCCAGGACTCCGAGGGGCTTAAAGAGCCCCCTCAGAGTACCTAGGAGGTCAAACCGCGTTTGCGGGCTGCAGGGAGTTCCTGCTTTCCAACCCACTTGCAAGGGTCAGATTGGGGTATCTATGTACCCCAGAAATAACGCAAACTTGGATTTCTCCCAGGACAGCCTGGGGAAATGGAGTGCTCTCCCCAGCAGCACCACCGGAAGTCCCCTATCTCTTCAATCTATATGCAGAACATACAATTAGGAAAGCAGGATTAGATTTAGATGAAGGTGGGGTGAAAATTGGAGGGAGGAACATTAATAATTTGAGATATGCTGATGACAGTACATTATTGGCAGAAAATAGTGAAGATTTGAAACGACTACTGCTAAAAGTTAAAAGAGAAAGTGCCAAAGCAGGACTACAGCTGAACATCAAGAAAACAAAAGTAATGACTACAGGAGAATTACACAACTTTAAGGTTGACAATGAGGAAAATGAAACTGTTCAAGACTTTCTATTCCTTGACTCCACCATCAACCAAAAGGGAGACTGCAGCCAAGAAATCAGAAGGAGATTGAGACTGGGAAGGGCAGCCATGAAGGAGCTAGAAAAGATTTTGAAGTGTAAGGATGTGTCACTGGCCACGAAGAATAGATTAATTCATGCCATCGTATTTCCTATTACTATGTATGGGTGTGAAAGCTGGACAGTGAAGAAAGCTGATAGGAAGAAAATAGATTCCTTTGAAATGTGTGTTGGAGGAGAGTGTTACGGATTCCATGGACTGCCAAAAAAACAAATCAGTGGGTTCTAGATCAAATCAAGCCTGAACTGAACCTAGACGCTAAAATGACTAAACTGAGGATATCGTATTTTGGTCATTCCATGAGATGACAAGAGTCACTGGAAAAGACAGTCATGCTAGGAAAAGTTGAGGGCAGCAGGAAAAGAGGACGACCCAACAAGAGATGGATTGACTCAATAAAGGAAGCCACGGCCTTCAATTTGCAGGATCTGAGCAGGGCTGTCAAAGATAGGACATTTTGGAGGACTTTCATTCATAGGGTCGCCATGAGTCGGATGCGACTTGACGGCACTTAACACACACACAACCCTCCTTCCCTGCCCCCCCCTTCCCTGGCCCCCATTCCCTGTTGAACCTTTACAACAGGTAAAAAGGATAAGGGGAGGATTAGCAACTTAATGTTAGACTCAGGTGTCCATCCCTAGCATCCCATAAACAGACACGCTCAGGCAGGTGATCCTAAGCAATGCTAATTTATTAGGAGCAAAAAGACAGATTAAAAGCAGCTGACTGCCTCTCATGCAGGAGAGGTTGCTAATGGGGGTCTATGCAGGTAGGTTACAGTATAAAAGCATCTAGGCAAGAAAGTAAAACAATGTGATACCACAGTGCAATAACTATAAGAGAACGGTTCCCAGAGAATCGCAGACATAACATCTGTGATAAACAGTACACAGGATTTGCAGCATGAGAACAAAACCTTGACTAGCAGCCAGAACCTGGCCTTGACAGGAAGCCAGCCTCTGGCCTGCAATTGCCAAACTCCTACTCCAAAGGTAGCAAAGACCTGACAGTAATGTATATTGTAGATTGTATAAAGGATGTGAAATAACCTGCTTTAAATTGTAAACGAACGTAGGATGGTAATTTTCAATAAAAATATTTATTCCTAAAATAAAAAAATATTCCTAACCCTAACCCGAACTTGAACCCTAACCCCAACCTCAACCCGAACCTGAACCCCAACCCCAACCCAAACCCTCTTGTTAGGGTCTGAAAATCTTCATAGGTTACTTCAATTGCCCTTAAATTTGTATATTAGCACCAATCGGCTCATTAGGCACATGAGTTGTTAAGGGTTGTGAAGTTGTTAAGGGTTGGAGGTTGGCAACCAGGAAAAATCCCTAGGCAAGACCTGGAGGTTGACAACTAGGACAAATCAACTGTCCAGCCCTGGAGGTTGGAAACCAGGGGAAATATACAGGCCAGGCCAGAAGCTTGGCAACCAGAGAAAATTTTCAGGCAAACCCCTGAGGTTGGAAACCAGGAAAAATCTCTGAACAAGTCCTGGAGACTGGCAACCAGGGAAAATCATCTGGCCAGACCTGGAGGTTGGTAACCAGGGAAAATCTCCAGGGTAGGCCTGTATGTTGACAACCTGCAAAAATGTCCAGGAATGCCCTGAAGGTTGGCAACCAGGCAAAACCTCTAGGACAGGCCTGAAAGTTAGCTACAAGGAAAAATCTCCAGGCCAGCCCAAGAGGTTAGCAACCAGGGAAAATTTCAAGGCAAGCCCTAGAGTTTGGCCACCACCTAAAATTTCCAGTCCAGGCCAGAAGATTGTAAACCAGGAAAAAATGTTCAAGTCAGCCCTGGAGTTTGGAAACCAGGAAAAATCTCCAGGCCAGCCCTGGAGGTTGGAAACAAGGAAAAATTTTGAGACGCGTCCTGGAGGTTCAAAACCATGAAAAATCTCCGAACCAGTTCTGGACATTGGCAATAAGGGAAAATCTGCTGGCCAGACCTGGAGGTTAGGAAATCAGTACAGGGGCGACAAAAATGTACAATAGCAATTACTGTTAATTAACAGTAATTGCTATTGTACATTTTTGTCGCCCCTGTACTGATTTCCTAATCTCCTGATAGTAGTACAGTGGTGTCTTTTTCTCCTACAGACCTGGAGGTTGGCAACCAGGAAAAATCTCCTGGCCCGAACAGAATGTTGGCAACCAAGGAAAATTTCCATTGCCATGCAGGATCTCAAGATCTGCCCTGGAGTTTAGCAACCAAGCAATATCTCCAGTCCAGCTCTGAAGGTTGGCAACCAGTGAAAACCTCCTGGCCACCCCTGGAATTGGCAACCAGGGAAAATTTTAAGATGAGCCCTGTAGGTTGGTAACCAAATAAAATTTCTTGGCAACTGGGGAAAATGTCCAGGCCTGGCCTGGAGGTTGGCTATTAGGAAAAATGTCCAAGCCCAACCAGGAGGTTGGCAACCAGAAAAAAAATTCTAGGCAAACTCTGGAGTTTGGATCCCAGGTAGACTTTCCAGGCCAAGCCTGGAAGATGACAACCAGGAAAAATCTTGATGCAAAACCTGAAGATTGGCAACCAGGGAAAATGTCCAGGACCACCCTCGAAGTTGGCAACCAGGACAAATCTTCAGTCCAGCCCTGGGGGTTGGCAACCAGAAAAAAATCTCCAGGCCAGCCATGGAAGTTAAAAACCAGGAAAAATATCCAGGCCCAACCTTGACGTTGGCAATCAGGAAGGTTTGCAACCAGGACTAATCCCCTGACCATCCCTGGAGGTTGGAAACCAGGGGAAATATCCAGGGACAGGCCTGGAGGCTTGCAACAAGGGGGAAACTCCAGGCCAGCCCTGGAAGCTGGCAACTAGGGAAAATTTCAAGGCAACCCCTGGGGGTTTGCATCAAGATAGAATTTCCAATCAAGACCTGGAGGTTGGCAGTCTGGCAAAATCGTGGGGCCCAACCTGAACATTGTCAACCAGGAAAAGCATCAAAGACCACCCTGGCAGTTGGCAATCAGGACAAATCTCCTGTCCAGGCCTGGGAGGTGGAAAACTCGGGAAATCTCTACGTCGGTCCAGGAGGTTGGCAACCAGAAAAAAAAATCCCCAGGTGAGACCTGGAGGTTGGCAACCAGGAAAAATGTCCAGGACCACCCTGGAGATTGGCAACCAGGACAAATCTCCAAACCAGCCCTGGAGGTTGACAACCACGTTTGTCCAGCTGCTGCTTGAAGACTGACAGCAAGGAAGCTTGCCACTTCCCTAGGCCAGTGGTCGGCAAACTCATTAGTCAAGAGAGCCAAATATCAACAGTACAACCATTGAGATTTCTTTTGAGAGCCAAATTTCTTAAACTTAAATTATATAGGTAGGTACACTCTTTATTAACTTAATAAACTTTAATTAAAGTTTTAATTAAACTATAGGTACACTGAATAAAACTTGATATCATACTTAATAATGATCTTATTTATTGATAAAAATTAAATTGTAAGTAAGGTATCCATAAAATTAAATCATGACAATGACTGACAAACACTTAATGTGAACAATGGCCTTGCATCTCCTTGGAAAGTTTGGGTAAATCAGGTTTGTATGTTGTTGTTGTTAATTTTAGGCATGATTCCAGGTTCTCATCAATAAGACGACTTCTCAATTTACTCTTGATAAGGTTCATGCTTGAAAAAGATTGTTTGCATGAATATGTAGAACCAAAAAGGGAAAGAACAGCAAACGCTAGTAGAGGAAGGGAGGGGGGAGGAATGGAGAAAGGAAGGAAGGAACTGGGAAAGGAAAGAAGGAAGAAAGAAAGGGGGGAGGGATGGAGAAAGAAAAAGGAAGGAAGGAACTGGGAAAGAGAAGGAAGGAACTGGGGAAGAAAGGATGAAAGGGAGGAAGGATGGAAGGAAGGAAGGAAGAGTGGGGGAGGGACAGAGAGAAAGGAAGGAAGGAAGGAACCGGGAAAGGAAAGAGAAGGAAGGAACTGGGGAAGGAAGGATGAAAGGGAGGAAGGATGGAAGGAAGAGTGGGGGGAGGGACAGAAAGAAAGGAAGGAACTGGGAAAGAGAAGGAAGGAACTGGGGAAGAAAGGATGAAAGGGAGGAAGGATGGAAGGAAGGAAGAGTGGGGGAGGGACAGAAAGAAAGGAAGGAACTGGGAAAGGAAAGAGAAGGAACTGGGAAAGAAAGGCAGCCTGGAGCTGGACGTTTGGGAGCCGCCTGAGGGGGACGAGGAGAGTTTACCCCTTCCAAGTGGGCCGGTGATTAAGGCGCGAAATCCGCCCCCCGCCCTGGAAGTTCCCCCGCAAGATCCCGGCCGGGCAAGACGCAGCCTGCGCGGGGGGCGGGAAGGCGATGCGCCGGACCGGCTCCAAACTCTCAGTCTGAGGCGAGGGGAGGGCGAAGCGAGCTCGGTCCTGGCCCAGGAAGCATCGTCGCCTTCCCCGCCCGGGGCCAGGTGGAGCCAACAGGAGGAGGAGGAGGTGGGGGGTGAGAGGTCGCCCAGCTCCGGTCGCCCACAGAGACAGAGGAGGGAAGGCGGCGGCGGCCAAAACGAGGACCGGACAGCCACGACTCACTCCTCACAGTGGAGAGAAGGGAGGGAGGAGGGAGGGAGGGAGTGAAGTGCCTATAAACTTCATTTATAGGAAAACATATATTCTTTCATATGTATAAACATTCATAGGTTCATGAGGTGCTATGCTCAAGAATAGAGCATAGCATCAGGCAGATATATTCTACCCACACATGGAAACTTTGGGAACGTTGGCATCCATAACTATATGAGGCCAGCAGAACACATTGCCTGGTACAGGCTTTCCCCTGTAGAGAAAAACAGTGTCTTACCTTCACTGTTAGGAATGTGAATCACAAGACCAAGTGCTTGCTTAGAGACAGCTTCTACCAATCTCTATATACTATGTTAATTAAAGAAAGGCAGACACCCAATGTTTAGTAAGTCGACGTAATTGGAACATCCCTAACCAGAAGTTATAACTGGGGTAGCAATCCTTTGTTCTGTATGAAGACTGTCCTGCGCATTAGGGCAGTTTTATCCGGTATGTATATTGAGCTCAATAAACTGCTGCTTTGAACTATCAACCTCCCACTGTGTTATACTGATTCGAAATTAACATTATAACACAGGCTTTACAGGAGGAGCTCCCTCTCTGCCAAACCAAGGTGCGCAGCAGGGCGGCAAGAAAAGTCAGGGGGGTGGCAGCTGAGGGGCTCTCGTCGTTCTCCGGCCACTGCCGCAATGGCGGGAGGCAGGGATGGCGCTGGGATGAGAAGGAGGAAGGGCCACTCCTTCCTCTCTCGGAGACCCTCCCGCTGCTTTGGCCGGCCTAGGGCGCTGCTTCTGCACGTGGGAAGAGCCGCACTCAGGGGCCCAAAGAGCCACTCGAGGCTCGGGAGCCGCGCTTTTGCGACCCCTGCCCTAAGCAGATGATTCCACTGCTGAACTACTCTCTGTGTAAAATTACAACCATCTGGTACCTTTCCACCTATAATTTATATCCATTACTGCAACCCTCTGCTTCCAACAGGACAGCTCCCTGCCCTTCTTTTAGTTTCAGTTTCAGTCACCTTTATTGGCATGATGCCCTCCTCTTAAGTGACAGCCTTAAAGAGAGCAATCATGCCCCCCAACTTCCTCCTCTACAGGCTGAACATGCTCAAGTCCCTCAGCCTTTCCTGGTAGGGCTTTGTCTCCAGGCCCCTGAGCATCCTCGTCACTCTCCTGCACCTGCTCCATTCTACCCACATCTTTTTTGAAGTGAGGCCTCCAGAACTGCACACAATACTTCATGTGCTGCCTGACGAATGCAATGTACAGCAGGACCATGACATCTTGCGATTTGGATGTTATGACCGTTGATACACCCCAAGACCGCATTGGCCTTTCTTGCTGCTGCATCACACTGGCCACTCATAGTTAGCTTACAGTTATCCTGTACCCCAAGATCTTGTTCACACACACTGCTACCCAGAAGTGTATCCCCCATCCAATATGCATGTTTCTCATTTTGTTTTCCAAATGTAGAACTCTGCATTTATCCTTGTCGAATTGCATCTTGTTCACATGCGTCCACTTTTCCAGTGCATTCAGATCTCAATTGCTACTCCTCCCAATTTGGTGTCATCTGCAAACTTAGTGAGTACTCCCCTCTGCCCCCTCATCCATATCATTTATAAAAACACTGAAAAGTACTGGAACTGAAGTACTAAACTATAAAGTACCAGAACTGAGCCCTGTGGCACCCCACCACCCTCCAATCAGATGTTGACTACTCTGGGTACGGTTCTCCAACCAGTTCCTTATCCACCTACCTATCCTAGAGGCCAGACTGCAGTCCTCGAGTTTATCCATCAGAACATCATGTGGGACCCTGTCAAAAGCTTTACTGAAATCTAGGTAAACAACGTCGACAGCATTCCCTCGATCCAGTAAGCACATCACTCGATCAAAGGAAACGAGGTTGGTCTGACAGGACCTGCTGGGGAAAAATCCTTGCTGACTTTCCTGGATCGCTAAGTTGTCCTTCAGATGCTTGCAGATTGACCCCTTTAAAATCTTCTCCAGTATCTTCCCTGGGACAGAGGTCAGACTGACTCCTTTGTAACACTTAAGGAAATAAATTTTAAGGTGTTTTCAGCAGAATGGTTTTTACAAAACTGTTTAAATACTTTGATTTCAAAATGAGTTTCAGTATAATTATGCAAATTTATAAAGCCCATTGGTTTAAATGGGAACTGTAGACACAAGAAAACGATATGAAACAAGAAGGCATCTTCAAAGACACATTATGACAGAAGAATGGCCTCTTACTCTCTCTTTCCCTTCTCAACCCCCTTTGATTTTGCCCCCAAAGGGTAGCTCAACTACAGTAATTCTGATCTACAGTGTTTTGAACATCAGTTTTCCAGAAACTGGCATGGCTTGTTTTTTTGCTTTTTTTGCTGGGTGGTTGCGAGTGGATATGTATTTAACTTGCAGAAGGCAGAATAAGTTTAGGATGTTTTCAGGAACATAAATCATCTGAAGAGATAAGGAAACTGAACACCAATCCAGAGACTATTTGAGGGCTCAAAGGATTTTGACAGCACCAGCTTGGGGGAGGGAACTGGGTTCAAACCACAATCCCTAAAATACATGATCAGTACTGTCAAGAGGGACAGTTTTGAGAATTCAGTAGGCACTGTGCATGAGGTCATAATCTGGCAGCTGGACCACACTCACATCCCAAAGTGTTGGATGTGGCACCCAGCTGTAGGAAGCATGCTTTCAGGACCCGGTTGTACACGCACTCCCATGAGGGGATGCAACTTCTTGCTATAGGGAGCTGGAGTCATGAGAACTCTGATAGGCACACATTACACCAAGATCTGAAGAAGAGCTGGTTTTTATACCCCCCCTTTTCTCTACCTGTAAGGAGTCTCAAAACGGCTTACAATCGCCTTCCTTTCCTCTCCCCACAACAGATACCTTGTGAGGTAGGGGAATGCCACAGTCAAGTTTAATCAATCAGTTAAGGGTCCATACCAAATGATAGTTTCATTATTCAAAAGAGCCTTCTAGTCTGGGTGTTCCTCTTTGGGAAACTAGCAATTAATGTCCCACAAAAGTGTTGAAAGTTTTATTCCTAATTATATAATTGCATGAAATATAAAAAGCACACAGAAACTTGTATTATTACAGAAAATCTTATTTTTGTTGTAAATTAAGCAATTTAACTATTCACTTCACATTACATTTGTCGTCTTTGTTTCAATCCCTCCTGTTTCCAGAAAAATCTGCAACTCCGACCATGTAGTCCTTACGCGCCCTAAAGTACAAAAAAAAAGTTTCATTAAGGATGCCTGAATATGTTCATTCCATAATGGCCAAACTGTTCCTCCTCCCACCCCACAGTGAGGGCCTCCTAGCATGACAGCACTTCAAAAAATTTTAGGCATGTTATCCCCATAAGATAGACCCAAACATTTCTGTACAGAAGCTGAAATATGCCAATTAAAGCAGAAGCCATAATGGGGCAGGATTTCAAAGGCTGCGGTCGTAAACTTGTAACCCAGAATGATAAAACAGGAACCTGGGGTGGGGGGGACTCGCACAGGCCGGCCACGGAGCTCAGTTTCAAAGCTTTCCTAGGTATCCCTACAATTCTCAGAGCTTTCCCCCTCCAACACTTGCCAGAGCTTCTTTTCCCACCCAAAGAGGCACATGATGGAGGTGAGGGGGACGCTCCTTCCCTCTATCCTGCCTTTGCCGCTGTGGACCGGGACTCAGTGATAGAGGATCTTTTGATCTCACTGTGACATTGTTCAGGTCTGAATTGGCCACATGAACAATATCATTAAAGTAAAGTGATAGAGGATCCCACAGCAGGGAAGGAGGGAGGGATGAGTACCTGCACAGAAGATCGCTCGATGAAAAACAGTTACAGGTAAGTGCAACTCTGTTCTCATCTTTGTGGCTTCTGTGTAGCCCCACGTGGGAGTATAAGGAGAAGAAGAAGAGTTGGTTTTTATATGCCGACTTTCTCTGCCACTTAAGGGAGACTCAAACTGGCTTACAATCCCCTTCCCTTCCCCTCCCCACAACAGACACCCTGTGAGGTAGGTGGGGCTGAGAGTGACTAGCCCAACGGCACACAGCTGGCTTCGTGTGGAGGAGTGGGGAATCAAACCTGGTTCTCCAGCTCAGACTCCACTGCTCCAAACCACTGTTCTTAACCACTACACCACGCTCAGTTACCACAGGAGGTAGGCGTGGGATCCTCAGCAAAATAATGACATAATAAGCACTTTTCCCACAGCAGCCGATGGTGACTGCGTAAGACCACACAGCTGCCTTGTATCTACTGTCCAAGGGAACATTACCCAAGATTGCAGCAGAGGACGACTGAGATGTGGCAGGGTGAGCTCTAAGGCAAAGGACAATTGATCTTTGAAGTGGAATGAGCTAACTGGGGTGCCCTGACTACCCAGAGCAAGATGGTTTAGGTAGAGGCTGCTTGTCCCTTATGGGGGCTGGAGAAGCAGATTAATTATCTTCCTTTCAGAAGGGTGCAGTACAATCTAAACCAACAAGGAGTGACCTCCATACATTTAAGTTGTGTAGTGTGCATTCCTTGACCAAGGCAAAAGAGGGGAAGAACACTAGGAGACATACAAAAAATAGAAAGGACCTTAGGGAGGACATCCTGGCTGGGGCGGAGAACCACTTGTTCTACATGAAATCTGGTAAACGGGGGTCTACGTAGGAAGGCCAAATCCCCCAACCTTATAGGCAGATGTGGAAGGCTACATTAGAGGACAGGGTAGGTAGGTCACAGGTGGTGAGAGGTTTAAAGAGCTTGCACATTAGTGCAGACAGTACTAAGGAGAGACACCGCTGACAAATAGGTGGAGGAATTGGAGGATACAACAAACAACCTTCTAAGGAATTTTTTGAAAATTTAGGCGGAAAATACTGCAGTACTATGGACTGAGTCATGGAATGCAGAGATAGCAGATAAGTAATGGCAGTGACAGCCAAACCACTATCTTTTAGGTGCAAAAAGAAGCTGAATACCTCTCCCAAAGGGCAAGACTCAGGCGGCACTTCATGATCATGGTGGACATGGTTGTTGAGAAGCACCACGCTGGATGAGTATGTCCCTCAGGCCAGATAGTGTGCCCTCAATAGTGCTCAAAGAACAAGACACCAAACTGGGAGGAAATAGAATTCAGCGACAATGGGAATGGACAGAAAGGCATAAAATAAGGTCCCTTGCCACTTCAGCTGAACAACATCCCCCAATGAATCAGCATCTGTCCTGGCCAGAGAACAAAACTGGGGACATTTGGTGTTTTGACAGGAGGCAAAGAGGTCCACTTGAGGCTTAGCCCACTGTTGACAAATAGGGGTAAATAAAGGTCTAAAAGGCACCATTTGTGTGAGGAGACAGCGTCTCCGCTGAGTTCATCTGCCGCCAAATTCGCTAGTCCAGCAATCTGTATAGCCTCTAAAGATGCATTTTGCCTGATGGCCCTTTGCCAGAGATGGAAAGCTCCTACGAGGCCCTACCCCCTTGCTTGTTTATATAATACTTTGCAGCAGTATTGTCTGTGGCTACTAGAACTCACTGCTGGTGACTAGAGCTGCAAGAGAAACCAAGATACCTAGGATCATAGAATCAAGAGAATTGGAAGGGACCACCAGGGTCATCTAGTCCAACCCCCTGCCCAATGCAGGAAATTAACAACTACCTCCCCACACATCCCCAGTGACCCCAACCCTCCCCCCACCATGCAGGATCCCACAATCAAAGCACTCCCGACAGATGGCCATCCAGCCTCTGCTTAGACCTCCAAAGATGGGGACTCTACCACCCTCCGAGGCAGTGCATTGAATTCTAAAAGGTCACTATGTAATTCCCTCATGGACCTCATGGATATGACTCACAGTGCCCATTCCATCCTAGGAGGGAGGCATTTGTAAAAATTTGAATACCGTGAGGGTGAATCCCCAAAGCAGAACCCTGGAGAAAATTTTCCCAATGGAACCATAAAGTTAGAGATTGTACTTTCATTTTTTTAAAATAATTTTTTATTGAATTTTACAATACAAAAAAGAAAAGAAAAAAAAAGAAAAAAGAAAAAAATATATATATATATAGATATAAAAGGGTATTCACATAACATATTGAATACAATTCATTTTTAATACATTCATCAAAAGAAAATACCCTTTCCCCCCACCCACCAAAAGTGACCCATCACCATGACTTCCATAGAAGTGTCCGGTAGCTTTATTTATTAATTATCTAAATTCTAATATTGCTTAAAAAATAATTTTCTATAGCTCACTAAATAACAAAGTAAAATCCATTTTTGCCAACTTATCCCAATATGAGGTGGCCTTAAACCATGTTAACTTAAATTCTTCCAAATCATTTCCATGCAGAATTTCCGTTAATCTGGCCATCCTCATATATAACCACACTTTCTCTCTCCATTCTATAATTGAGGGTTTACTTGTTTGTTTCCATACTCTAGCTATCACAATCCTTGCAGCAGCAAAACTATATTGGCAGATAATCCTATCCCGATCATGAATATCGTTTGTGGGTATTCCCAGTAAACAAAATAATGGTTTTCTTTTCACTTTACTATTAATCAAATTATTTGTTTCTTTTACTATTTTTTTCCAAATTTTTTTAATTTTTTTACAAGTCCACCAGACATGCATATAAGTTCCTCTTTCTTTTCCACATTTCCAACAGATTCCTTTATCTTGACTGTTCATTTTAGATATCATAATTGGCGTTATATGCCATCTATAGAACATTTTATAGAGATTTTCTCTAATTTCATTAGTTATTGTAAATTTAAACTCCCTCTTCCATAAATTTTCCCATTTATCCAGGTCTATATTGAATCCTAAATCCTGCATCCATTTGATCATGACTGGTTTAATTCTTTCTTGTTCTAAATTAATAGTCATCAATAATTTATACATCCTACCAATCAATCCTTTATTTCCTTTATCTAATATCTTTTCTAACTCGGATTTATTTTTACTGAATCCAAGTTGACTATCTTTATTAAAAATATCTTGTAGTTTATAATATAAAAACCAGTCTTTTATATTTAATTCTTCCCTGCTTTTTAAAACCCATTTACTCTCCTTCCATTCAATAATACCCCTATACATCTCTATATCTAAATTTAACTGTTTTCCCCTCTTCATATAAGCTTCTATTGGGTTAATCCACCCCAGGGTCGTATTTTCTAAAATCTTCTTATATTTTGTCCAAATTTGAAATAACCCAGCTCTAATAATATGAATTTTAAAATCCCTATTTACCTTTTCCTTTTCATACCACAAATATGCATGCCAGCCATATCGAAGATTATACCCTTCTAACTCTAATAATCGATAATTTTCTAATTTAATCCAGGTTTTTAACCAGAGAAAACAGGAAGCCTCATAATATTGTTGCAAGTCAGGTAAACCTAATCCTCCTGTTTCTCTTAATTGAATCAGATTTTTATACGCTATTCTATGTTTTCCATTTCTCCACAAAATTTTTTGAATATCCTTCTTCCAAATTTTAAAAACTTTGAACCCCTTAATAATCGGTAAATTTTGAAATAAAAAAAGCATCCTGGGTAATACCATCATTTTAATTACCGATACTCTACCCCACAACGATAAGGGTATTTTTTCCCAATTTGTCAGATCGGTATTTATTTGTTGCCATGTTTTTTCATAATTATTTTTAAATAGGTTAAAATTATTAGAAGTTAACCATATTCCCAGATATTTTACTTTATGTTCTATACCAAAACCTGTTACTCTCGCTAATTCCTGCTGCTGCAAGAGTGTAACATTTTTGACCAATATTTTAGTTTTATTTTTGTTTATTTTAAAGCCTGCAAGTTTTCCGTAAACCTCAATCATTTTGCTCCATTCAACTATCTGAGTAATAGGATCAGTTAAAAACACACTAAATCATCTGCATATGCCTTAACTTTATAATGATTTCTCCCTATTTTATAACCTACAATCTCTGCATTCATTCTAATTTTTCTCATCAATACCTCTAAGATAATAATAAACAACAATGGTGAAAGGGGGCACCCTTGTCTGGTGCCCTTTTGTATTTCAAATTGTGATGATAATTCTCCATTAATTATTAGCTTAGCAGTTTGACAAGTATAGATATTTCCAATAACCTTTTGAAATTTATCACCAAAACCCATATATTCTAACACTTTCCTCATAAAATTCCAATTTACATTGTCAAACGCTTTTTCTGCATCTAAAAATATCATTGCAAAAGGTGTATTATCAAATTCTGCATATTCTAGTAAGTCTAACACAACTCTAACATTTTGATTGATTAACCTCCCCGGAAGGAATCCTGCTTGGTCTTCATGTATAATACTATTAAGAATTTTCTTCAACCTATTCGCTAAAATCATCACAAACATTTTATAATCATTGTTTAATAATGATATTGGTCTATAGTTTTTAACTTCCATTAAATCAGTGTTTGGTTTAGGTATTAAAACTATATTTGCTTTCTTCCAGGTATTTGGAATGGATCCTCCCTGTATACAGTTATTCATCACAATAAATTTGGTGATAGTTGATCCATAAAAGTTTTGTAATAAAGATTTGTAAAGCCATCTTCTCCTGGTGCTTTGTTTAATTTACTTTTCTTTATTACTGATTTTAACTCCTCTAATGTTATTTCTGCATCTAATAATTCTTTCTGTTCCTGAAGATTTTATCCCATACAAATTTTGTTAGGTATTTTTCTATCTCTTTTTCTGAAACTATTCCCTGTGTATAAAGATTAGAATAATAATCTATAAAGATTTCTGTAATTTTTTGTTTATCTAATAAAAATTTTCCATCCTTCCTTATTTTCAATATTGGCTTTCTCCTCTCTTTATGTTTAAGTTGCCATGCTAACATTTTGCCTGGTTTATTTGAATGTTCAAAAAAGCTTTGTCTATTATATAATATTTTTCTTTCTATATCGGTAGTTAATAAAATCTCATATTGTTGTTGCAAAGTTTTTATTTTATCAGTCTGTTCTTGTTTAAGTAATTTGGTTTGTGCTTTTCTTAATTGTATTTCCGCCTGTTTAATTTCCTCCAGTATTTTTTTCTTTTTTGACTCTTTCTCTAAACCACCACGAGTTTTGTTGTATTAAAATGCCTCTTATCACTGCTTTCCCCGCATCCCAGACAACATCTTCAGATGTGCCTTTATTTATGTTATCTTGAAAATAATGTTGTATTTCTACTTTTATTTTGTCTGTAATTTTCTTATTTTTAATAAATATTCATTAATATGCCAAGATTTGTTTTTCTTAATTCCCAAATTCATTTGCAACAACAGTGCATTATGATCTGAAAGAACCTTCGGTAAAATTTCAAGGTCATCTAATTTGCATATAATATCTTTAGATAGCCAAATCATATCTATTCTAGAGTGAGAGTTATGTCTTGAAGAGTAAAAAGTATATCCCTTTTTATTACCTTTTTTCATTCTCCACGCATCAAACATTTCCCATTGTTCTGTTAAATGATCAAAAATACCAGGTATTTTACCTTCAAATTTCCCCTGGTTTTTTTTGCTGATCTATCTAAACGAGGATCTGTTACTCCATTGAAATCACCCATCCATAACATATTTTCCGTAGCATATTCAGCCAATGTTGATATTAAATCCATATAAAATAATTTTTGGTTATTATTAGGTGCATATATACCAACTAATACTATTTTTTGGTAACCACACAGAACCTCTACCATCAAAATCCTCCCTTCCCTGTCTTTATACAACATCCTTGGTTCAAATATTAAAGGAATGTACATAGCTATTCCATTAACCTTTTTCTTATCATTACATGAAGTAAACAGTTTACCTAATTTATTTTGTTCTAATCTTAAAACCTCCTTTGTTAAAATATGTGTCTCCTGTAAACAAAAAATGTTAGCTTTTGATTTCTGTAGATGATAGAATATTTTTCTCCTCTTATTTGGAGAATTTAAACCATTAACATTCCATGATAGTATCTTCATCATTTGTTGGTTAGTAACTCAAATTTCCCCCCAAGTATAATACCCCTTTCCCCCCTCCTCCCCCAATAGTATCCCCATCTCCTTCTCATAAATCCTCAGACCCTAATTCAGTCTGTATCCTCTTCTTCCGTCAGTGATTTTCCTCCTGAAGCTTCTGCAGCCTTCTCATTCTCTGTAAGATTCTTTTCAACCAGTTCTTTAATTGGTTGTTGTGGTGGTTTACTTAGTTCTCCTTCATATCTCCGAAAGAACTGATCAACTTTAGCCATGTCAGTAAGTTTGAACCTCTTTGATTTGAATATAAATGAGACTCCTTGAGGATATTCCCATCTATGTTGTATTCCATTGTATCTCAGCCTTGCCACCAACTCTGCAAACTCCTTTCTTTTTCTCAGTAGTCTCCCTGGGATCTCCTTCATTAGTCTCACTGGTTGACCATCTATTGTTAAAGGATTGTTGTAATGTTTGTTTAGTATCAGGTCCCGGTGAGATCTTGAAAAAAGCTGTACCAAGCAATCCCTTTGAACTTTGTTTCTGGCTGCATAAGCAGAGTTGACTCTATAAGCTGTAATGATCATCCCTTCCACTATTGCTTCTTCTTCTTGCAAAAAATCAGCCAGGAGCACTTTCAAATATTCTTTCAGGTCAGAACCTTCGGTCCGTTCTTTAAATCCGCGAAGACGAATCCAACTCTCCTTTATCCGCATTTCTAACATTGCCACATTATCCTCTTGCTGTTCTTCACGTTCCTGGCGAGCCTCCAGTGCAAGTTCCATAGTATCAACCTTTTTTCTGGTTTCTTTATTTTCCTTTGATTGTTTTTGCTGTTTCGCCTCCAACTTGTCTTGCTTCACAGTCAAAGCTGAGATAGAGTCCTGCAATGTTGAGATAGCTGCAGTATTCTGGTTAAGACCTTGCTTTACATAATCCATATCTTGCTTCATTGAGACAACTTCAGATTTTACTTCTGTCACTTCTTTTTTGACTTCAACCACTTCAGTTTTAACTGATGTCACTTCCTGAAGTGTTTTTGTTAGCAGCTCTTGCAAGGAGTTCAGCGTGGCATCAGCTTTCTTAGTCATTTTTGCCAAAGAGGTTGATCCTGTTACTGGAGAGGAATCTGGAGAAATAGCTGGACTAGTGAGAGATGGTCTTCTTTTTGTTTGTATAATTGAGTCTGAAGGGTCTTGGGGTCTTTAATAAGTACTTTGGGATGCTTTTCTGAGTCCTTTTTATTTTTTTCTTCTTTATCTCCCATTGAAACGCTCAAAAAAGCAACATTTGTAATCCAAAAGAGAGGAGAGGGGGGGAGAGATAACAGTCTCACAACATCAGTTCAAAGAATCTCAGTAGTGGAGCATTTAACTGGTAAAGTCAATCTTGAAGAACCAGCTCATCATAAATCTGCTGGATGTCTCTTAAAACTGTCAGAGTCAACAAAGCAGGAAATTCAACTGCGCCACAGTCTGGCAAAAAGCCAAGTTTCTTTTTGTATTCGTTAGCAAGTATAGAAAGAAAAACCAGCTTGCTTCTCCCTATGAGTTATACCACCAGACACCCCCGTGAATCTCTAGTTGTACATCAAAAGAGTAAAAAAAAAACCTGTTTGTTTCTTCCGTGCCTTTAAACCGCCGTCCCGATCAGCCTGAGAACAATGGCGCCTGCTTCTCCGCTGGTTCGCCCGAACGCTCCCCGCCACTTCCAAGGCAGGGAGCGCATCAAGGGCAAGCCGCGAGCCGGCCGCTTGCTCAGCTTCCCCTCTACTTCAAGGGGAGCCGTAGCTGTTGTTCGGGGGAGGGGGGATTCCCTCCCTCCCTTGCCGCTTTGATCGGGGCTCGAGAATCGTGCTGCCACGGTGGTCAGCAGCGGAAGTGGAAGTCAGAGATTGTACTTTCAGTCTTGGTATGGATAGTCTTGTCCACTGTCAGTCTTTCTGCAGACTGAAAATTCTTATGAACCAATTCTGCAGCAGTCTCCTAAAGAGATGGGCACAGAGCGCAGTGGCAGTGGCTGAGGCCACGGGGGTCTAGAAGACTCTGAATCAGTCTGGCAGATTGAAACCACTCAATGGTAAATCTAAGCACTGGGGCCCTTAAAGTAGCTGCCCTATTTTGAGGCAGAAAGGCTGTGCCCTAGTATGGATCTAACTGAGGCACCCCAAGGGCACTGAATGCAAAGAGCGAGGGAGCAGGACCTCCGCTCTGGTTCTGACCCCTTGCTAGGAGCCTCAACTTTACCCTGAACTCCCAAAGCCTTTTCCCACAGAGACGCCTTCAACCCGGAAGCTCTCTCTTGACAGGCTCCGGGTGTGAACTGCTTGCACATGGAGCAAGCACTGCCATTATGTGTCCACATTCTGAAAAATTCTTAAAAAGAGCCATGAGCAGAAAAAAAAGAAAAACAATCCATAAATAAAGAGAAATGATCAGTCCCGTTCGCAACCCTGTTTCACCTCTTTTTGTTAATAGAGATTCTAGGCGTAAATTTCCTTGGGGGGTAAGTGTAACTTGGCAGCTTGTGGAAAATGATCAATCCATATTTGTCCTTCTTTTGATTTTTTTATGAAGTCATAGACGTTACCTCAGGAGACAGTCAGTAAACTAAGGATCACTACAAACAACAAATAATATTTTTTAAAAAATCAGGTACCAATCATGGGATAGAATGGAGAAAAATATGGATGAGGTTGATGAGTTCCTGAGGAAACCAGGAAGACTTAAAAAGAAAAAGTGTCCTGTTTCCAAGGTGGCAAAGAGAGGACTGAGGGAAGAGGAGCGTTCTTCCCACCTCCGTCACGCGCCAGTTTCGGTGGGAAAAGGAATTCTGGTGTGTGTCAGAGGGAACAATCCAAATATTTTAGAGAGACTGAGAAAAGCTTTGAAAGTGAGCTCTGTGGCTTGCGCTTGCCTGCACAGGAGCCATGAAAATGAACATGTTTACCAATAAAGTAACTGATTGGCTTAATTTCTTTAGTAATCTGTACACAGGAACCTGAGGAAGGGTCTTCTTCCCCCAAAAGTGTCTCTCTCAGTATTCCAGTCGGCTGATGAGGCCCTTCTTTGCTTAGAATAATCTGGATATGCATTTAAAAGGAGCAGGGTTTTGCCACCCCAGTAGTGTGGAATACTCTCTCCACTGAAGTCTCTGTCTGTCCTCCTCCCTTGACCCCTTTCAAAACAATGAACTATTGTTAGCAGTCAGACCCCTCCTCCCATTAAGGGCTTCTTAAGACTGGCATCAGTGCAGGACACGGCTCCCCAAAAATGGTGTGCCTGGCTTAACAATGGGACCAGCTAAGCCCCATTGTGTCACCCTAAAGTGATTTAATCAGCAATCCGAGCAGACCATTATCACCCTATCTGCACCCATCCCTCTAACCAGTCAGTAATTAAGGAGATGGTCCACAGCCTATGAGCCAAACAGTTAACAAACCATCAAGTCTCTCCTATCCTTTGTCAAAAACTCCAGAAAAGCAATCAACTTTGTTTACTGGCTTTCCTGCCAGAACACCTCATAATGCCTTAGGACACATTTTTGGGTATAAAAACAGGTCCTTCGGCCCCCATTATGTGTGTGTGTTTTTGGATCCATAACACCCCCCCACTCTGTTCCATGGGCTTCCCCTAACTTCCAGAAACATGAGTCGTTTCTCTCTTCCTCTCTGTTTTTGTGGACATCTTCAGGACTGGTAAATACCACCCATCTCCTAAATCTCTTCCTGCTCTTCCTTATTACTTTAGTTAGCTCCTGTATGCATTTATGTGAGTCTGCCACTCTGTCCATCTTTCTCTCAATAAAGTTTTTCCTTTTAAACTTCAGCCTGGTTTATTTAGAGAGTTCCTCTGGGACAATCCCTGTAAACATGGGTCTCAGTTACCCCGTCTTGCACAATCTCTCACTCAGTCTCCAAGCTAATTCCCCCAACTCTCAAGGAGACTGCCTACTTGGGGTAGCACATTGATTTGCGGTTAGGCCTTCCAGGATTGGACAGCAAACTAGCCTATTGGCTACTGTTCTAGCTTTTTTGTTTCTGTTGTTTGAAGTTGTTGGATTGATAATATGAGATTCAATGTTTTCATTAGTTTTATTTTGATGCGCCACATTTTGTGAACTGATCTGTTAACTTTTCTTTAAAAGTGCACATGCAGTAAATAAATAATTTATCTGGAAGACCACATTAACTAGTCTTAAAAATATGCATTTGACTATTACTACCACCACACACACACGTGTGCAATATCACTTTCCTATTGTTTCCTACACTGGGGTGACCTGGCTGTTGAGCTGGTCCTGCCTTGATTTTAAGCTGCTCTTCATTTTTATATTTGTGTTCTAAGTTTCAATGGATATTAATATATTGTTTTAATATTTGTTTCAAAGGCTACTAGTAAGCTATCTTGGATCATACGTTGGGAGAAAGATATCAGAGGCATGGCTACTGCCTCTCTCTGTCCATTATATGTGGATCAGATATCATAGTATGGCTTTGGGCTATTACTACATTTCCTGCTCTTTCAGTCATGGTTAATCAGTAAGCTCACTGGCGAACATTTCTATTCTTCCTCTCTTCCCTTTTCAGTGACATAATTATATATAATTGCATCTGTACTTCTGTTTATCATTTTTAACTTAAAATCAGAGTTTAAAACTATGGGTCGAAGCTGCTTTGAAATGATGGTTAGCATTAACCTCTCCTCAGTACTGCTATACCACTATTAATGCTGAAAAGGGAAGGGGGATTTGTGTAGAAGAGAGGAGAAGCAGGGAGGAAGTACCATGGTGGACTGGAAAATATAATACTTGCACCGTGAAGAGCTATATGTCAGGCCTGTGTCTCAATTGGTTTCGTTTTCCCACTGACCAGACTCAAGGACTGTTATGCATACCTAAATCCGTTTGAAGCTGTGGGAACCACAGCGCTGTTTGTATTTTGTAATCTCTTGCTTTTTTCTATGCTTTTATATTACCAAGTGCACCAGCAAGCTCCATTGCTGTCACCCTTTTCTTTATGCTCTGTTAACCTATTTTGACCAGTAAAAACCAGCTTCATTGGACCTGACTGTCTCTGATGTGGTTTTTGGTTCAGATTGGGCCAAGAGCTTACATTGTGACAGCAATCTCTTCATACTTTCTACTACCTGCCTAGCGGGATCCTGGAGGACTTGGATCCCTGGGCCCTGCTGTTGGGGTCGTCAACTTGCCCTGACGACCCTACCCTCCTACGGGATGTGTTATTGGAAGCAATACGGACTGATGCGGAAATCAACCGCCTAGTAGAACTTATTCGAGGCCAGTGGCAATCGCTAGCCGCGACACAACCTTGGACCTCTGAGGACTTGGATCAGAATGCCTACCACGACCTTGTGATCCTGGACGGGCTTCTGGACAAAGTACATGCTGCCCAGGATGACCTGGTTACCTTAACTCGCCTGTTGGCGAGGTTAACTCTACAGGAAGCTCAACAGCAACCTTTGGCAGCATCCCCAATCCGCCCTACCGTACCCCGAGCCATGGCGGGATCGGCGCCGGTAGGTGTTTCACTGGTGCCAAATGCGGCTGAATGTCAAGCGGAGGCACAACGGACTGCTGTTCAAACAGCGCTGCTGTTTGTGCTTCCAGCGCAGCCCGTTCTCCCTGGACCCGCAGCACCAGTTCACCTACCAGTTCAGCCGGTTGTGCCAGCTCAACCACCTGCTCAACCACCTGCTCTCCCCCTGGTCCCTGGAGCCCCGGTTGTGCCAATTCCTGGGGCACCCGTGCAACCGGGACAACCTGTGCCCGGCCAGTGGAAGCAGCATCGGCTGAAAACGACCTATGATGGTTCGCTCGAGACTCTACCCTGTTTGCTACATCAAGTGGACAGTTACATGAGAGAACAGGGGCAATACTTTCCCACAGAGGACAGCTGAGTCCGTTTCGTAGCCTCTTTATTGACGGGGAAAGCAGCTGACTGGATGGTCCTCCAATTTGACACTAGATCCCGATCTATCCGCTCCCTCAACAATTTCATGTTTGCCTTGCGGAGACGGTTTGAGGACCCCTTTATGGGGGAACGAGCCAAAGCAGAACTGTTACAACTCAGACAGGGCTCCTCTCCAGTCCGGGAATTTGCGGATGAATTCCAGAGACTGGCCAGTCAGATTGTGGACTGGCCTGAGGCCACCCTTATTCATTATTTCAGGGAAGCCTTATACCCTGACATTCTGAACTGGTCGTATATGCGGGGTGATCCCGAGACCCTAGAAGATTGGATTTTGCTAGCTGAGGAGGTCAAGAGCCGCCGATGTTTCATTTCCCTGGTCCGACAGCGGAACAGAGATAAGAGCGCCGAAAAACCCCCATCGAAAGCGCTGCTTTCCAGCCTGCGTAAACCTACGCGGCCACCTCTGGATCGCGAAACAAGATTCCAGAGGGGGACTTGCCTTGTTGGCGGGGAATTGGGCCAATTTGCAGCGGCTTGTCCTCAACGCCCGGAGGCCACTCGCCCCAGCATGCCACCCTGAGCTCAAGGGAGACCTCAACACAGAGGATTGGCCACCCGCAGCGCAGCGCCGGGATGACCCACACCCTCTGCACTTCATGTTGAGGAATCGGCTAACCTTTCTGCACCAAGCGACCCCGCAGGGTCCCGGATTACAAGTGCCCCAATGGGGGACAACTCTCCTTCTTCTGACGAGGATAATCAATGGAATTCTCCAGCTCTAAACCTGGAAACCCCTCTTGATCTGTCAAAAAACGGATTCGGTCTGTGGTGAGTGTAGCGTCTCCACAGACAGCTGCAGAATCTCCTGCTAAACCCAAAGCTCCCGTCAAGGTGAGTGAAGTGGAAACCACTGTTTATGTGGACGCAGTGTTGCAACACTATAAAGGGGGTCCCCAACTGCCTGTCAAGGCACTTATTGACTCTGGCTGCAGCCGCACTTTAATTAGTGAGGCCACGTTTGCAGCCCTCAAAGTCAAGTCCGAGGCTTTACCAGCTACCGTACAATTCGCCCAGATGGATGGGAGCCATTTTAAGGGGGACCAGTCGATCATCGCACACGGGGAGTAGCGATGGGTATTGGTTCTCATTGGGAACAAATAGACTTTACCAAAGCCCCCATCCGATTCGAAGTTGTCCTAGGGATTAATTGGCTTAAAGGTCATAGTCCCTGTATAGACTGGGAAACTGACACTATTACCTTTGCCAATCCCAAGTGCGAACAGCACCGACAGGAAGTCGCAGTGGTACCTCCACCCGCTCCGGCGTTAACCTCCGATGCCTCATCGCCAACGCCTTTGCCCGAAGCATACAAAGACTTTGCAGATGTTTTTGATATTAAAGAATGCGATGCCTTGCCCCCCCCCCACCGTACCACAGACTGTGCAATTGAGGTGGTGAAAGACTGCACACTGACTAAGAGCAAGATTCACCCCATGAGCGTTTCCGAACACGCTGTATTACGTGACTTTTTAGATAAAAATCTTGCTCAAGGGTTCATTCGGCAATCGAACGCTCCCAACTCAGCCCCTGAGTTCTTTGTCCGGAAAAAGGAAAGTGACCTACGTTTATGCATTGACTTCCAAAAGCTTAATGCAGTTACCCAAGCCAACGCCTACCCCATACCGTTGATTTCAGATATTTTGGGACAATTACAGGAGGGACGCGTTTTCTCCAAATTAGACTTAGTGGAAGCTTATTATTGCATCCGTATCCGTGAGGGGGACGAACCCCTCACCACCTTCTCTTGCTGTTTTGGAATGTATGAATTTCTTGTGATGCCTTTCGGGTTAAAAGGGGCCCCGGGGGTCTTCATGCAACTCATTAACGAAATCCTCCATGATTTACTTTACCGCGGCGTGGTAGTTTATCTGGATGACATCCTCATTTACTCAAAAACCATGGAGGAGCATGTTGCTCTGGTCAGAGAAGTTTTGCAACGTCTGCGTAACCACCAGCTCTATGCAAAGCTGTCTAAATGCGAATTTCACCAGGAGAAAGTAACTTTCCTGGGGTACATAATCTCTCATCGTGGCCTTAGCATGGACCCCGCTAAAGTCCAATCGGTACTTGACTGGACTCCATCCTCCAGCCGCAAACAAGTGCAGCAATTCCTGGGCTTTGCTAATTTCTACCGCGGCTTCATTCCCAACTTCGCTCAAGTGGCGTTGCCAATCACTGACCTCCTAAAAACAAAGGTAAAGGAGTTTCTGCAACGTTACCCTCTGCCAAAATACTTTGGACTGAGCAATGTCAAGCCGCCTTTGTAGCCCTCAAGCGGCTTTTTACCTCTGAACCCGTACTGCAGCACCCGGACCCGAACCAAATGTTTATTGTACAGGTCGATGCGTCCGATGTAGCCATGGGGGGGGGGGCTCTTCTCCAGAGAGGACCGGACGGCCTCCTTCACCCCAGTGCCTACTTCTCAAAAAAGTTTGCGCATGCCCAACTGAACTGGCCCATTTGGGAGAAGGAGGCATCAGCCGTCCATCATGCCCTTACTCTGTGGAGGCAATTCCTGGAGGGGTCCCGGGTCCCCTTCGAAGTCTGGACAGATCACAAAAATCTAGCTGCCCTCACGGGGACCCATAAGCTGTCCGCAAAACAACAGCGTTGGGCAGACTTCTTTGCTCAATTCCGTTTTGTTCTTAAACATGTGCCCGGGAAACAGAACGTACTGGCTGATGCCCTATCCAGATTGCCTCAGTACCCAGTAAAACTTGATCGGCCGACAGACTCTTTATTCACCCCGGCGCACAGAGGGGTCCTGCCCGTACTGGCCGTGCAGACCCGGTCCCAAACTCAACCCCAGCCTGGAAACTGCACAGTGACCGACAAGGTAATCAGTCCTAACCAGCTGGCTCCCTCACCGGCCCCCCTTGCGCCGTCTGTGCCCGGCGCCCCGCAGCAACCAGTTCCCCCCCCTCATCCGCCGCCAGCTCGATCCCCCCTCTTCTGCGGGAGGAGGGGGGTGATCCTCTCCAACTCCTTCTTGGACTCCCTTCGTACTCAATGCGTAGCCGAACGCTCTGCCCAGGGTTTACTTGAGCAAGGTGGTTGTTGGTACAAAGACTCGAAATTGTACGTGCCTAAGATACTTCGAAGGGAAGTCCTGCAATTAGCCCATGGAGCTAAAACTGCGGGGCACTTTGGGTTCTTGAAAACCCTTCACTTGTTGCGCAGACAGTTTTGGTGGGGGGGGATGTGTTCTGATGTGGACTCCTTCATTCGCAGCTGCCCTATTTGTGCCACGGTCAAACAGTCTCAAGGCAAGCCCCCGGGACTGTTACAACCGCTGGAAATTCCCAGCAAGCCCTGGGAGGTGATTGCCATGGATTTCATGACGGATCTCCCACTTAGTGGGGGCAAAACTGTACTGTGGGTTATTACTGACTTATTTTCCAAACAGGTACATTTGGTTCCGTGTGCAGGTATTCCCTCCGCCCCCAAGTTGGCCTGCCTCTTTGTGTCACATGTTTTCCGTCTACATTCCTTCCCGTGCAAGATAATCTGCAACCGCGGAAGTAGTTTCGTGGCAAAAGTTTGGAAAGCCTTTCTCAAGTTGGTGGGGGTGGAGCAAAGTTTGTCTAGTGCTTATCATCCCCAGACGGATGGGCAAACTGAACGTGTCAATGCTGTACTGGAATGTTCTTTACGTTGTTATGTCAATTACCACCAAGATGATTGGGTAGAACTGTTGCCTCTTGCAGAATATGCTTACAATAATGCTGTACATCAATCTACAGGATTCAGCCCTTTCTATGCTGTGTATGGTCAGGACTTCGGTCCTATTGCCCCTGTAGAGGTAGCCGTGGGGGAGGGGGATCCTGACATGGCCTCTTGGGCGCATGCTCTCCGCACCACATGGCCCTGGCTGGTGGGCAACCTAGACAGAGCCAAGCGCAAATATAAAGCGCAAGCGGATAAGCACCGCTCTCCCAGCAAGGACTTTCAGATTGGTGAATTAGGGTATCTTTCCACCAAAAACCTGCGATCCACTCGCCCTTGCCACAAACTCAGTGCCAAGTACATAGGGCCATATCCCATCGCCCGGATCATTAACCCTGTCACTGTGGAACTGACTCTCCCTAAAACCTTGAGACGTATCCACCCAGTCTTCCATGTCAGCCTCCTTAAGCCTCATGTCGCCTCCTCGGAATGGCACCCGGAACCGCCTCCCGAGCAACCCGTGATGGTGGTGGGGGAGTGCCAAAGATCCTGGATTCACGTATACGGCATGGGTCCCTGCAATACCTAATTCGCTGGAAGCACTTCCCCCCTGCCTACGACGAGTGGGTACGTGCACAGGTTGTATCCGCCCCACACTTAGTGAACGCCTTTCACACTGCCTACCCGGACAAGCCATCCCCCTTACAAGATGGGAGGGGACCTTAAGGGGGGCAGAATGTCAGGCCTGTGTCTCAATTGGTTTCGTTTTCCCACTGACCAGACTCAAGGACTGTTATGCATACCTAAATCCGTTTGAAGCCGTGGGAACCACAGCGCTGTTTGTATTTTGTAATCTCTTGCTTTTTTCTATGCTTTTATATTACCAAGTGCAAGCCAGCAAGCTCCATTGCTGTCACTCTTTTCTTTATGCTCTGTTAACCTATTTTGACCAGTAAAAACCAGCTTCTTTGGACCTGACTGTCTCTGATGTGGTTTTTGGTTCAGATTGGGCCAAGGGCTTACACTATACCGCAAAGTTAGAAGCTACTCCTATAGTAAAAGAAAAAGCCCTTGTCCTTGTGGAGCCTCACAAAGGCTGTTACCGCACTAGGTATTCCCAGCAATGTATTAAGAGTTTGAAAATGTTATAAAAAATACTGTTCGCACTTTCTATGTATTCCCACCGATGTATAAAGAGTTTGAAATTGTTATAAAAAATACTGTTCGCACTTTGTTTGGCCCCTTTAGCTGTGAAGACGTCTTCCAACCATTTTTTAGCCGTGGCATCCAAAAACCCTTTTAAAGTGCTGTTTTTTATAACATTACCAAACTCTTGATACATCGCTGGGAATACCTAGTGCAGTAACAGCCAGTGACTGATACTGCCCCTCTTTAGTTCAGCCACCGTTAAATTATGACAGCCACCCATTCTTAATAATAGCTGTATCTGTTTTGATTTGACCACAGTCTCAACTCACTAAACAGCACAATTAATGCACTGTCATGAGCTGTAAAAGCCACAGCTATGTGGTCATATGGTACTATGTTGGCAGTGTTCATGAGGACTGAAAGAACAGTCTCCCTTCAACGCAGCAGTAAAAGTCAGACTTTATTTATCTGCTTGTGAAAAATCAGAGGTTCACAAGACACAGTTAAACTGAAAAAGGCTACCTAGTAAAATCCAAGTGTTGTGAAAGAAGCATGACCCTATGGCAGGCCTACACTATAGCAGACTCACACATCCAGTCCATACTTACACCTGTTCCTTAAGAGCAGAGAGAAATGATTCTGTTTCTGCTTCTGGTATTTCTTCATCTAAGCCAGCCAGGTACGAGTAGAGAAATGCAAAGGCCTCATAGGGAATGCGTGCTGCTCCACCCTCTGGATCCTCTGTAAGAATTTCACAGGCCTGCTTCATAGAACTCATTAAGGACTAAAATTCAGAACAAAAAAGAAAAACCACACAGTAGTGTCTAATCAAGGGGGATTAGAAAGACAGACTGCTGAATTACAACTAATAATGAAGCGCAAGACAATGCATTCTCCTGGAATGAATAGAGACCTAGGATTCCTGTCTCATTACCAATGCTGATTTCTCCACACCTACTACCTCTCTGCATAAGACATCTAATCCAACCATGCCTGCTACTGGCATTTACTTGCTACAAACATTTACATACTATTTCCATTGGGAGTCTGAATTCACTCTTCTCTACCTAAGGACAGATGGACTCACATTCTAGCTGTATTTTAAGAAGTGAGCTGTGACTCACAAAAGCTCATACTGTGCTAGAAATTTTGTTAGTCTTGAAGGTGTTACTGGACTCTTGCTCTTTTCTACCCCCTGAACTGTGAACTCCCAGCTGATCACAAACTCCATGAATGGAGAGCCTGCAGGGTGTGCAGGTAGCTCATCAAACAATCAGCTGGGTTTTCCAGACCAGGGATGCGTTAGTGTCAGGCTGCTATCTCGGTTTCAGTATTGTTTCTGTGTCGGTACTGTACTGTCTAGCCTCAAGGCCGACCACACATACCAAGGCCTGGGAATACTGCTCCTGGGAAAGTTGACTCTGTCTGGGTATGCTGATGTTGTATAATCTCCCGCCATTTACTGCCTTATATTATCGTTCGGCTAGTAAGACTCTCATAGCTGCCATAGTTCCCTGTATGCACTGTATTGCCTTTTTGACCAGTAAAAGCCATCTGCTTGGATTCTATACGACTCTGTGGTGATTTCTGGTTCGAAGGGTCAGGAGCTTACATTATGGCAGCTATCTATCATCTTCTTTATTGTACTACTAGTCAGGCTGGAACCCAGGGGGGTTCGCCTGCCGCTTGGGTGGGAGCTGAGAAGCTCTCCGAGTGACCTACGATCCTGGATTCCTCTCGGAAGGATCCCACCCTGTTACAGGACATAGTCGCTGAACTCTTCAGAACTACCCTAGAGGTTTGCCGCTTGAGGGGACTGGTACAGGAGCAGTGGCAATCTCTTAAAGGGACTCTCTGGATGTTGACGTCGGAGGATACTGATACTCGTTTAGATCTTCAGGACTTGGATCAAGTACTGGACGATTGGCAACTGGTTGGCAACTGAGGATTTACAAGTACTAACTGGACTTTTGGATAATCTTATGTCTCGAGAGACTCTTTCCTCTAGTTCTACCATGGCAGGAGCCCCGCCGGAGGGTTTTTCCCTGATCCCGGATGCGGCCAGCTGTCAGGCTGAAGCCAAGCGAGTCGCTATTCGCACCGCTCTTCTCCTTGTGGAATGTACAAAGGACACCCCGGTCGCCACCTTGGCTCAAGCTTTGACCTCGACTTTTGGAGCCGATGCACCTGCACTGGCGGTTCGAATACAACCCTTGCTGGGCGGGGAATCCGACCCCATACTCTCACTCCTGGAAACAGAACTTTTACCGCGCATTACGGCGGAGGCTGCCCTAAGACTTGAGAACGCCAAAGTTCTTGCGGATAAGGATGCCACCGAAGCGGCTAAGGTCGCCAGAGAGAGAGAGGCTGCTGACGCAGCCAAGGCGGCAGCAGCAAGGGTTAGGGATCGGGCGAGAATGGATACGCGCCCCAAGGGCACTGTACAAGGGCTATCAGGTCTGTCTTTTCCCCCGGCGTTTGTCCCGTCGCGCGCGACCCAACGCGCACGCCGTTTGGCTGACCGACGTCTAGACTCAGGAGAGTCTGAAGACGAGGATCTTTATGGAGATAGCTCTCAATGGGCCACGAGCTTCCGGACCAGTAAACCTCATCTCACTGGTGGCCCAAGTGAGGAGGTTCACCTCTTACGAGCCCAGAATCGGGAGCTCTCCGACCGTGTTGATCAACTCCAAGAACTAATGGAACGTATGCTTCAGGATAACAGGCAATTACAACAAACCCTGATAGCCCAAGCACAGCCTGTTCCGATACCGGGTCAGGGGGTGCCCATCCAGCCACCCCAACCACCCGCTAATGTGCCTGCTCCACCCTTGCCTCCCGGAGCTCCCGTTGTTCCTCCGCCCGGACCACCCGTGCAACCGGGCCAACCTGCGCCCGGCCCTTGGAAGCAACTTAAATTGAGGACTACGTACGACGGATCTCTCGAGACTTTGCCTTGTTTCTTGCATCAAGTGGACAGTTATATGCGAGAACAAGGACAACTTTTCCCCACGGAAGATAGCCGGGTGCGTTATGTAGCTTCCCTTCTGACAGGTAAAGCAGCTGACTGGATGGTCCTCCAGTTTGACACCCGCTCTCGAGCTATTCGTTCCCTCAACAACTTCATGACTGCTCTAAGAAGGAGGTTTGAAGACCCCTTCCTGGGGGAAAGAGCCAAAACGGAACTCTTACAACTAAAACAAGGCTCTGCTACAGTTCGAGAATTTGCCGATGAATTTCAACGACTGGCAAGCAAAATTGTAGGCTGGCCCGAAACCACTCTAATTCATCATTTCAGGGAAGCCTTGCACCCTGACGTTCTGAACTGGTCATACATGCGGGGCGATCCCGATACCCTTGAAGACTGGATTCTATTGGCCGAGGAAGTGGAAAGCCGCCGACGCTTCATTTCCCTAGTCCGTCAAAAGCACAAGGAAAAAGGCACCCAAAAGCCGCAATCCAAGGCACCACCGCCCGTCCCACGAAATCCTCCACGTCCGCCCCAGGAACGTGAAGTCCGATTTCAGAGAGGTGCCTGTCTTACTTGCGGAGAAATGGGCCACTTTGCAGCTGTTTGCCCGCACCGCCATGAATTATTTCGTCCCAGCACGACGACCCGCGCCAGAGGTCGTCCACCACGCAGAGGCACCGCGGCCACCCGCAGCGCAGCTCCGGGAAGACCCACACCCTCTGCACTCCATGCCGGAGACCCAGCCTCCCTGCCTACTACCAACGACCCCGCCGGGTCTCGGATTACAAGTGCCCCATTGGGGGACAACTTTCCCTCTTCGGATGAGGAAAATCCTTGGAATTCTCTAGCCTTAAACCTGGAATCTCCCCTCGACTTGTCAAAAAACGGCTCCGGTCTGTGGTGAATGGAGCGTCTCCACAGACCTCTCAGGATCCTCCTGTTAAACCGAATGCTCCTACCAAAATCAAAGAAGTGGACTCCACCGTCTACGTGGATGCAGTTTTACAACACATTAACGGTGGCCCACAACTACCCGTCAAAGCACTAATCGACTCCGGTTGCTGTCGCACTCTCATAAGCGAAGCCACTTTTGCTGCACTCAGAGCCGAATCTGAGGCTTTACCCGCCCCCGTCCAATTTGCCCAAATGGACGGGAGCCATTTCCAGGGGGGTCCAGTTGATCACCGCACCATAGGGGTAGCAATGGGAATTGGCTCCCACTGGGAGCAAATAGACTTCACTATAGCCCCTATCCGTTTTGAAGTGGTCTTGGGTATTAACTGGATTAAAGGACATAGTCCCAGTATTAACTGGGAAACAAACACTATCTCCTTCGGCAGCCCCATGTGCAATCAGCACCGGCAGAACTTTGCACTGTTATATCCGCCCGTACCAGCATTGGCCTCCGATGTCCCAGCACTTCCAGTCCTACCTAATGTATATCGAGACTTTGCGGATGTCTTCGACCTTAAAGAATGTGATACCTTACCCCCCCACCGGGCCTCAGACTGTACAATTGAGGTGGTCAAGGACTGCACATTAACCAAAAGTAAGATTTACCCTATGAGCGCTTCCGAGCGCACTGTTCTCCGGGACTTCCTTGACAAAAACCTCGCCAGAGGGTTCATTCGCCCATCGAATGCCCCAAACTCGGCCCCCGCGTTTTTTGTCCGGAAAAAAGAGGGCGACCTTCGTTTATGCATTGACTTCAGAAAACTCAATGCGGTTACCCAAACCAACGCCTATCCTATCCCATTAATATCTGATATTTTGGGACAGTTACAGGAGGGCCGGGTGTTCTCCAAGTTGGACTTGGTGGAAGCCTACTACCGAGTCCGCATCCGCGAAGGAGATGAGCACCTCACTGCCTTCTCTAGCTGTTTCGGTATGTATGAATTCCTCGTGATGCCGTTCGGATTGAAAGGGGCCCCGGGGGTCTTTATGCAACTCATCAACGAAATACTTCATGACTTGCTGTATCGCGGGGTGGTGGTTTACTTAGACGACATTCTTATTTATTCAAAAACCATGGAAGAGCATGTAACTCTAGTCCGAGAAGTTCTACAGCGCCTGCGCGACCACCAACTCTTTGCAAAACTGGCTAAATGCGAGTTTCATCAAAGCCAGCTCACATTTTTAGGATACATAATCTCCCACCAAGGTCTTCGCATGGACCCTGTCAAAGTCCAAGCCGTTCTCGATTGGACTCCTCCCACCAACCGCAAGCAAGTGCAACAGTTTTTGGGATTTGCAAACTTTTATCGAGGATTCATTCCTAACTTCGCCCAAGTGGCCCTACCCATTACTGATCTACTAAAAACCAAAGGGAAAGCAAACACAGCTACCTTACCCTCCGCAAAAATCCTGTGGACTGATCAATGCCAAGCCGCGTTTGTGGCTCTCAAACGCCTCTTCACATCCGAACCCGTACTACAGCACCCGGACCCAAACCAAATGTTTATTGTGCAAGTCGATGCCTCCGATGTAGCTATGGGAGGGGCCCTCCTCCAGAAAGGTCCGGATGGCCTCCTTCACCCGTGCGCTTACTTTTCGAGAAAATTTGCGCACGCACAATTGAACTGGCCCATTTGGGAAAAAGAGGCAGCGGCCGTTCACCATGCCCTCACTCTATGGAGACAATTCTTAGAGGGGTCCAATATCCCCTTCGAGGTTTGGACCGGTCACAAGAATCTAGCTGCCCTCACGGGGTCCCATAAACTATCAGCAAAACAACAACGTTGGGCTGAATTCTTCGCTCAGTTTCGTTTCGTCCTAAAGCATGTTCCTGGGAAACAAAACGTTCTCGCAGATGCCCTCTCCCGGTTGCCACAATACCCGGTAAAACTCGAGAGACCAACTGACTCTCTGTTCACCCCTACGCAAAGGGGAACCCTTCCTGTACTGGCCGTGCAAACTCGATCTCAGCAACAGCACCCCAGACCCAGTTCTCCAGCACCTCCAACCCGAGCGGCTACCCAACCGCCCTCGCAACAACAACGAACCGACGATTCCACTCCTCCAACCCCACCGGCTGCCCTACCGCCTACAATCTGCGCACCACCGCACGTAAGCACTACCCCCATAGTTGGTCCTAAGACTACTATAGCCGGGGGGGGGGGGTTCCCGCCAAGGTTCCCATCTCCGAATCCTTTTTAAATACCCTTCGGAACCACTGCCTCTCTGAACGCTCCACTCACACCCTACCCCCTGGGGTAATAGAACAGGGAGGCTCATGGTACAAAGACTCTAAATTGTATGTACCCAAGGCACTTCGAAAAGACGTCTTACACTTAGCTCATGGAGTAAAAACAGCTGGACACTTTGGATTCCTAAAAACTCTCCACTTATTGCGCAGACAATTTTGGTGGGGGGGAATGCGTTCCGACGTTGACTCTTTTATTCGCAGCTGCCCTGTTTGCGCCACAGTGAAGCGATCACAAGGCAAACCCCCGGGGCTACTGCAACCTCTAGAAACACCCACCAGACCATGGGAAGTGATTGCTATGGACTTTATGACTGATCTCCCTCTCAGCGGGGGAAAAACTGTGTTATGGGTTGTTACTGATTTGTTTTCCAAGCAAATCCATTTAGTTCCATGCGCAGGGATCCCCTCTGCTCAAAAAATGGCCCGCCTCTTCGTTACACATATCTTCAAATTACATTCGTTTCCGCGCAAAATAATCTGTGACCGCGGCAGTGGCTTTGTTTCCAAGTTTTGGAAAGCATTCCTCAAGTTGGTGGGGGTTGAACAAGGATTGTCTACTGCATACCATCCTCAAACCGATGGTCAAACTGAACGTGTAAATGCTGTCCTTGAATGTTATTTACGCTGTTATGTAAACTACCACCAAGATAACTGGGTAGAACTGTTACCTTTTGCAGAATATGCCTACAATAATGCTGTACATCAATCTACAGGTTTTAGCCCATTCTATGCAGTATATGGACAGGATTTCGGTCCTGTTACGCCCAAAAATAATGTGGAGGGGGAGGGAGATCCTGACGTTGCTTCCTGGGCACACACCCTCCGTACCACTTGGCCTTGGCTCGTTAGCAATCTCGACCGAGCCAAGCGCAAATACAAAGCACAAGCTGATAAACATCGTTCCCCCGGGGGCGAACTGCGAGTGGGTAAATTGGTCTATCTTTCCACCAAAAACCTACGTTCCACCCGTCCGTGCCTTAAACTCAATGCTAAATTCATTGGCCCTTTCCCGATCACACGGGTCATAAATCCTGTCACGGTGGAATTAGCTCTCCCGAAAACCCTGAGGCGTGTGCATCCCGTTTTCCACATTAGCCTCCTGAAGCCCCATACGGCCTCTCCACAATGGCATCCCGATCCGCCCCCCGAACAGCCCATTATGGTGGGGGGGGAAGAGCACTTCGAAGTCTCCAAAATCCTTGACTCCCGTGTTCACCATGGCAACCTACAGTATTTGGTCCGTTGGAAACACTTCCCCCTGCCTACGACGAGTGGGTTCGCGCACGAGATGTCTCCGCCCCCAAACTAATCGATGCCTTTCACACTGCCTACCCGGACAGGCCATCCCCCTTGCAGACTGGGAGGGGGCCTTAAGGGGAGCAGGATGTCAGGCTGCTATCTCGGTTTCAGTATTGTTTCTGTGTCGGTACTGTACTGTCTAGCCTCAAGGCCGACCACACATACCAAGGCCTGGGAATACTGCTCCTGGGAAAGTTGACTCTGTCTGGGTATGCTGATGTTGTATAATCTCCCGCCATTTACTGCCTTATATTATCGTTCGGCTAGTAAGACTCTCATAGCTGCCATAGTTCCCTGTATGCACTGTATTGCCTTTTTGACCAGTAAAAGCCATCTGCTTGGATTCTATACGACTCTGTGGTGATTTCTGGTTCGAAGGGTCAGGAGCTTACAGTTAGAGAGGAACGGGTCTACTCAGAACAAAGTCATGCTGACGATTAACATTGATTGGGAGGGGATTTGGAAAGGGCACAAAGGCTCAATGGAACATAGTTCAACCCTGTCTGCCTTGTGGCATTGCTGTGTGGGTGGTGCGAGTGGCGTGGTCCACGTGGGGCCATGCGTGGCAACGGCTGCAGGGAATAGTGTCATGGGGTGGTGCAGATCCCCTACAACCGGCAGAAAGACAATGGGGCTCGGCTCATTGTGTGGTTTCCACATCATCCCTCTCCAAGGGCATCAGAGCTCTTTTTTCCTGCCAGTTGCCATATAAACAAACCCAAGCGGGCTGTGTGTGTGCAGTGTCAAGTTGCAGCTGACTTATGGTGACCCCATAGGGTTTTCAAGGCAAGAGACATTCGGAGGTGGTTTGCCATCGCCTGCCTCCATGTGGGCTGAGAGAACTGTGACCCAGAAGGCTTCGTGTGGAGGCGTAGGGAATTGAACCCGGCTCTCCAGATTAGAGTCTGCTGCTCTTAACCACTACACTGTGCTGGCTCTCTACAGTGACCTCACTAGAGGTGACATAGTTTTGTCGCAGCCAGCCCCCACGGTGCATGTGCGCCTCAGGATTGCTCTGCCTGTATTGGGAAGCCATAATAACTGGCTGTCTATGTATTCTCACAAGTCTATGCAAAGAAATAAACATGTGTGTGATCCCACATGTCACAATCTACAGAGTTCACTCCCTTTTTCCTTCACAGGTGCACTTTCTGGTTAGATTATTTGTAATGTTTGACTCGCTCAACAATTTGAAAGCATCATCCAAAAGAGAGATAAGTAACTGCAATCAAGATAAACTCAATTGAAACTCTACGGCATTATACTCCACTGAAGCCTCTCCCGTCCCTCAAACCCCACCCTCCTCAGGCTCGACCCTCAAAATATCCAGACAACCCTACTCGGCTGGGTTGCAGACTCTTGTTCCCCAGGGCCTATGCTGGGGGGGGGGGTGTCTTCCCCACCTCCCTGCCTGCGGCTGCTGCTATTCCCCCACCAGCTGGGCCCCTGGAGGTTCCCTTGGCCAATGAGGATAAGCTGGTGCCGGCTGATGAGGTCTAAGTTCACGGAATGCCAAACACTGAGAGAGAACTGGTATAAAAATGTTTTTAGATGTTACATTACTCCTAAAGATACAGCAAAGGCTAACAAAGATTTTAGTGGGTAATGTTGGAAATGCCCAAGTACAGATACAAGTTTTTATCATATGTAGTGGACTTATGAGAAGGCATGAAAATATTGGATAATGATATATGATGAAATGCCAAAAATATTGAAAGTTACGTTTCTGTTGGATCCAAAAATATGTTATTAAATATATTGCCAAACAATATGCCAAAAATTTATAATGAATTATTTAAGTATATGGTGACAGTGGCAAGAGTAGTATATACAGAAAGTGAAAAGCAGAGGAATGTCCAGATTTGAATGAATGGATAAACAAATTAAACGATTATGCAACTATGGCAAAGTTAAAATCATTAATACTTAATTCATTTCTGAATTTAATGAAAAATTGAATATGTTTTAATTATATAGCTAAGAAATAGCAGATAAAATCTAAGTAATAATGTTTAAGAACAGTAAATATATGATATGATATAATGATATAATGATGAGATAGAGAAGTTAAAGAAGTTAATAATTGAAGGATAATTTCAAGTAAGCTCCAATATAATGTAATTGATTTATTTAATTTGTTTTTTATGTTTAGGTTTAAATGTGAGCATGTGTAGTGTTGGGGGAAAAATGTAATTTTTTTTTTTAAAGAAAGAAAGATACAGTGGAAATTGGTGAGGCAGATGCCTCTAGTGGCAGCGGAAACCCAGTAGAGAAAAGTCAGATCGCTGTTTCTAATGCCTCAGAAGTTAAAAAGCACAAGGCAGGATATAAATAAATAAATAAGCTGAGGACTCTCTGCACATAAATGCAGCATATTCTATATTCTTTCCTTTGAAACTCAAACTGTTCTACAGCATGTGTTATTTTACTAGCAAAATACCGTAACAGAGATGCAGCGGAAACACTGATATTGGTTTGTTTCTGAAGAAATTAAAAATCAGATGTGTATTTGTGAATGTTTGCTCTTCTACCCTAACATTTCCAGTTTCAGTACACAACAATTTTATTAGGTGTAAAGGAACACTATGACACAAGCCTACATACCCCACAAAGCGCGCTGCACCCAAGGGCAAAGAATTTAATCCACGGCACTTCGTCCCCAAAGTGGTCCAGTCGTAAGAGATAGTGCAGCTGTTCTACTGGCAAGCACAAGTTTTTCCATTTTGTCTGCAGTTCTTGTAGACTCAGAGTTTCCTTTTTAGATAGCTTTAAAGACATATCCACATCCATATATGAAACACAGAAAAGCAGCATGAAAAAGTTATTTCTCAAAAAAACATACATTTGTTATTCAAAAACCTGCATATTGTTCTGTCTAGGTTTAAGCAGTTTTTGAGAAACCAAGAAGACATTTCGATTAATACTGATGAAACACTCTGCAGCAACATTTACCTGTTTATGCAAAACTTTAAGGAGCCCCGGTGTCAGACCAGTATCATTTTTCTGTGTGGCTACCTGCATTTCAACTCGATCCTTCACGGGAAGAGGCTCTCCTTTTGATAGAGCAGAGAAATATCTATGGTAACACAAATGGAAAAACACCGTTTAAAATTATATGTGAAATTTAAGCTTTTCAAAAGCAGCTTGTGATCTTAAGACCAAAATCTTTTTATACCCCATGTACATATAACGGCAATCTCTTTCAACCGGTGGGGACTTGTAACAAAATATTGCAGATCATTTCAGCTTGCCTAAGGATGGCTGAAAAGTTCCCACCTTTGCAACCATTCTTCAGGGACTACATCAGCAGATGTCACTCTCTAACCCCCCCCCCCATAACCCCAATGGATGGCCACAAAGATGGATGGCTACCTGTGAGGAGCGATGAAGGAGGGAAAATCTCCCACTGCACTGAAGTCCTCAGCCTGACCTGACAAAGTAGCCTCATCATGTATCAGTAGGGTTGCCGACCTCCAGGTACTAGTTAAAGGGAAATACAGCACCCAGCTCAATTAGTAAAGTTTTATAAATGTAAATAACCGAAAAGGTAGCAGAACATTCAAAATTGAGGAAGACTAAGGAGAGTATACAACTATCAAAGTATTCCAAATAATTTCCTAACCATGCTAATAAGCTGCATCTAGCAACAAGGACAAAAATACAACACAAGTGTGTCGCGCCCCAGGCTAGGAAGCGCGGAGCCGAGGGCAGGGTCTTGTGCGTCTATTCGGGGTTGAGGAGTTTCCTCGGCCTCAGACCACTCAGCCAGGGAGTCTGAGCTCGCCTCCCCGTCTGAGTCCGCCAGGGTTCTGGGCTACAGACAACTAGCCCGTCCTAGCCAGCCATCCTCCTCGGCCTCCACCCCACAACCCCCTTTTAAGCGTTCCCCCCCCCCTTGGCTCTGCCCTTCCGAGCCTATATGGGCCGGGGTTTTCCCTTTCCTTCCGGGACCAGCCTGCTGGAGGAGCCCCCTGGTAACCCCGCCCCCCGCCCGACTCTCACCCTGCCGTGGTTCAGTGGGCCGCCAGGTGCGGCTCCCAACGCCCGACCCTCTGGCGATCCATCGCGGGCCGGGGTCCCACCTGCCTCCAGTGGGTGTGACTCCCCCGGGCTTTCCCAGGGACTTCCTCGCGCTCGTCGGCCTGTAGGGGAAAGAGGAGGGTCTTTTGAGGAGACGCCACGCCGAGCCGGCTCCTGGGGCTTAAGGCCGCCAGAATTCTCCTGCCTGGCCTCTTCTCCGGGCTTCTCCCCCTCCTGCCTCTTCCTCCGCCCATTCCCGCTGGCCTTCCCTGGCTCCGGTGTGACAGGGGAGCCTCCCGGCCCTCCCGGGCCCCAGGTGAGTGGCGGGGTGGGGGCCGAGCCTGTGCCGCCCGGGAACAAGCCACCTCCAAGCCCTCCCGGGACCCCGGTGAGCGGCAGGGTGGGAGCCGAGCCTGCGCCGCCCGGGAACGAGCCGCCTCCCGGCCCTCCTGGGCCCCTGGTGAGCAGCGGGGTGGGGGCCGAGCCTGCGCCGCCCAGGAACGAGCTGCCTCCCGGCCCTCCTGGGCCCCAGGTGAATGGCGGGGTGGGGGCCGAGCCTGCGCCACCCGGGAACGAGCCGCCTCCCGCCCTCCCAGGCCCCAGGTGAGCGGCGGGGTGGGGGCCGAGTCCGCGACGCCTGGGAACGGTCCAGTCGCAGGACAAAGTGCCTGGTTACCTCACCAGTTGCACTGAACTGAAAATGCAACACAAGTGCCTGGTTGTCTCACCATTCAGCACAAACCGAAAATGCATAACCAAAATTCAAATCCAAAGTCCAAGATCCAAAGTCCAGTGTCAAAGTCCAATCCAGGGTCCAAAGTCCATATGCATTCAAAGGTTCAGTTAGTGAATTGTTGTAATGTGTATTTAAAGTTAGAACTCGACACGCTTACTTCCTTGATAGGCAAACTAAAAGGACAGAATGTGCATGCACCACATTTATGATGTCCAGAGATGTTAACCCCTTCCCGACTGGGTAACCTGTCGGTTTTTACAAGAATGTTCCGCGAAGACTTGGTTTTTCTGAGGCCAAAAATCGGGGGCTCAGAGCACCCTGATATGTTGTACAAAATGTGCCAGTGTCGGCGGATGATTTTCTGGAGTTCGTGGGTAAAATGGTTGTATTCAAAAGAGGCATAAATCCTAGAAGGTTTCAATGTGTTATCAGTTTGGGGGTGGATCAAGGTTCCTCGATCCTTCAATGCCACTTTAGACATGGCATTAGAGATCAAAGGTGGATCATATCCTCTGCCAAGTAATTATTCAAATCCTGGGCTACGTCTATGAAGTCTCGCTGAAAGGTGGTATTTCGTTTTAATCTAAGTTGACTGTAGGGTAAATTATGCCGTGAGTGAAGCAGATGATGTGATGAGAAGTGGAGCCCCGCTCATTACAATTCACTAACTGTGCATCCAAAAACGTTATTTATGCAATTATTTGCCCCTGTTTTTTAATGTACATCGGTTCAACGTGTCGCCAATTAAAGCTACGTATTGGCAAACACAGAGCGAGGATATGCTCTAGGACCCTGGAGGCACCGCTTACTAGCCATTTTTTTTACAGAAGGGACATTAGGACTCGGATTTACTTTTCTTTGCACTTTGGCAGTACAAGCTGCGAAGATTTCATCATGAAGATATTGCTAAAATCCTACACAGACATGAAATGAAGTTCATATATCTATTTAAAACACTATCTCCTGAAGTCTGAATAGTGAGTTTGATCTCACTAGCTTCCTCTAAAAAACCTTTTTTAGAACTTTAGAACTTCCACTTTAAAAATTCTCTTTTCCTCCTGATGTAAATCAGCTGGGTTGATCAGGATTTAATCATGTGTCTTGAGCTATCGGCACCAGCTCTCAGAGATAGTCTAGAGCCCTATGGGTCTGCTGGTCAACGGTATGTATGAATTATTTGAGGGTCACTGTATTCTATGGGAAATTGTTACTATATTCTATGGTTCTGTTGGAAATGTTTATGTTTTTACAGAGGTCTTTGTACCCCCTTATGAATGATACATGTTCACCAATTGAGCAAATCAACTGAAGAAGCTACTGCTTGGCGAAACGTACACAAATCTGGAGGTGTCATTTTGAAATTTGAACCTTTGAATGCATATGGACTTTGGACCCTGGATTGGACTTTGACACTGGACTTTGGATCTTGGACTTTGGATTTGAATTTTGGTTATGCATTTTCAGTTTGTGCTGAATGGTGAGACAACCAGGCACTTGTGTTGCATTTTCACTTCAGTGTGACTGGTGAGGTAACCAGGCACTTGTGTTGTATTTTTGTCCTTGTTGCTAGATGCAGCTTATTAGCATGGTTAGGAAATTATTTTGAATACTTTGATAGTTGTATACTCTCCTTAGTCCTCAATTTTGAATGTTCTGCTACCTTCTTTTCGGTTATTTACGTTTATAAAACTTTACTAATTGAGCTGGGTGCTGTATTTCTCTATAACTAGTGTTTGTTCAGCACACGTACCAATTGATTCAGGTTTAACCTCCAGGTACTAGCTGGAGATCTCCTATTATTACAATGTCACGGGTCTGTGCGTTTGTCAGGCCTCAGCAACACGTTGCGTCTCTTGCAAAGGAACTTCACTCCAGACGTTGCAGCGAGTTAAAAGTTTATTTCAGAAAGACAGCGAGTTCAGCAGGTCATAGAGACTTAAGGCTAGAATACAGACATGGGGAAATATCGGTACATATATAGGGTAAATACAATGGGGTTGATTGGGTTTTAGAAACAAAGAAACAATACAGAAGTTAACTACCGGTAAAGACTCAAGACAACGCATACAGGAAATAAACGCGTGCGTTAACTGGCTGATCTTCCTGGGCTCCCGGCATTGTCTTGCGGGACCCGGTATCAGATCAGTGATTATTCGGGCGGGTCTCCATTGAGGTGCAGATCCCTCACTTTGCCCTGGCCTTGAGCGGCTAACGAGCAGTACCATGTTTAGGCTCCTTCTCCCTCCTTCCTGCCAAGCACCGTTATCTATTCATTTCCCAGGCCGTTGGAAACTGCACCTGTGATGTAATCGTGCTTTGAGTTATGCCTTGTAGTCTGGCTCGTCATTAGCAACTTTGAACCTGCAAGTTGCCTTAGCTGTTCCTGTTGCTTCTTCAATAAAGTTCACCTGCTTCTGATTTGACTGTCTGAGCGAGTGGCTTTTTGGAAATTGCCCAGGTTGGCTGGAGAACCTGACACCTATGCTCTTAGAATTGACCCCTTCCTGAGAAGAAGTATGTTATCTCATTCAGTTAGACACCTAATAAGCAGGACTCAATGCTTCTTACTGAAGTAAGCTTGAAGTGCTCCAATAAATTATGAAAATGGACATAAATGTATGTACAGTTTATTTTACATAATGTAGTATATGCATGTAGATGGTTACAAAGTCTTTAAACGTTATACAAGTTCAGACATTATAAGTCTCAAACATGTTCATGTTGCAAGCAATCTTAAGCAATCTCTGTGCCTCTATATGAGAGTATCAAACCTTAAAACAGTAATAATATTTCATTCAGAAAATATAAGTTACAGAAATCTTGTAAAAATGGTTAGTTCAGTACATAAAGTCTGGTTTAGTTAAAAAGTATCTTAATTCAAAGTATCTAGACTATCATAATAATAAGCAGGCCTACTTTACCCAATCATGTCAGTTATGAACCTCCCCAGTACAGCAGGACTAGAGAGATCTGAAAAGTTACCACTCCATGTTGATGAATAGACCTTTTAGGTCTTCTATGTTATTTTAGCCTTTGAGTATCTTTGTTGTATGCAAAGGTTAGAGAAATCTCTGATTCCATGAGTTTATGTAAGAGCTGGGGTTATGAGCCTTTGAGGCATATTTTCAGTCCATGCCAGGACTAAGTTCATGAAACCATAGAGAAATCTCTGAGTGTTTTTAGCCTATGAAAATCCTCTGGTCTATGTGAAGATCAGGGAGATCTATGTGTGTGTGCATACCATCTCCAGTTTTGTCAGAACTAGAAAGCTATGCAAAGCTTAAAGCTATGTGTAGTTATGTGTAAGCTTACAGCTGTGTAAATGTTAAAGAGTTCTGTGTAAGACCTTAGTCTGAGAGAAGAACTCTGTGTCAGACCTTAGTCTGAGAGAAGTCTTAAGGACTTCTATGTCTATAAGGGCTGGATAGACCTTAGTGAACACTTCTCAATTCATGATCCTTCAGGTACGTTGGTCCCAAACCATATAGGGTTTTGAAGGTCAAAACCAGGACCTCGACTTGTGCCCGGAAACAAACTGGAAGCCAATGAAGGTGGGTCAAGACTGGGGTTATATGGTCCTTACGACCCACTCCCGTCAACATCTTGACCAACTGAAGTTTGTGAACACTCAAATGCAGCCTCAAAAAGAGCGCACTGCAGTAATCTAATCTAGATGTAACAGGGGCATGCGCCACACTGGCCTGATCTTTTCTGCCCAGGAAAGGCCGCAGCTGGCTAACTAATTGAAGCTGGTCGAAGGCACTCCTGGCCATCGCTGCCCCCTACTTATCCATGTGAGGTTTCTCATTGTCCCGACAATACTCCAATAATTCCAGGCACTCAGTATTTGTTCAGAAGTAACCAAGGATTTATTGTATTTCCACAGGACATTCAAAAAACTCATGGCTCTTGGAACAGCATAAAGACTTTAATGAGCATACATTCCAGTGGTGTCCAGTTATAGCCGGCCAAGTTCCCATCCCCCTTAGGTCCAGGTGGAGGCTTATCTCTCCTCAAGGTTGCTCTTCTGTTTTGCTGTGTGAATTCGTCATACCCTCCCCCTACACACACACGCAGCTCCACATTCCCAACTCCACTCGGGATTCAGGTTACAGATCTGGTTACCACACCACTACATCCTTATATACAACCTTATATACATGATGACAAGTACTGAAAACAAACAATCCTGACAATCCAGGTGATTAGGCAGATTCATGGAAGAGAGGTCCATCAGTGGTCACTAAAGGGCAACTCCACATTCCGAGGCAGTCAACCTCTAAAGACTAGTGGCCAGGAGGCAGCATCAGGGAAGGGCCTCGGCCGCTACGCCCAGTTGTTGGACCTCCAGAGGAACAAGTTAGCCACTGTGTGAGACAGGATGCTGCACTAGATGGACCACTGATCTGATCCAGCAGGGCTCTTCCTATGTTCTTGTGTTCTCACAGTCCAAAGGCCAAGGGACTGGACAGCAGTCCTCCAGCATGACCTTTTGAAACCTGCCCTCCAGGTACAGCAGGAACCACTGCAGAACAGTGCCTCCCCACTCCAGACCAGACAGGCACTCCACGGGGATGCCATGACGAATGGAATCAAAAGCCACTAAGAAGTCTGGGACAACCAAGAGAGATGCGCTCCATCTCCCAGTGAAAGTCATCCTCCAGGGTGACCAAAGTTGTTTCAGTGCCACAACTAGGCCTGAAACCAGACTGGAAGGGACCTAAGCAATTTGCCTCATCCAGGAAGGCCTGGAGTTGTCTAGAATTATAGAGTTGGAAGGGACAACCAGGGTCATCAAGTCCAATCCCCTGCAAAATGCAGGAAATTCACAACTACCTCCCCCCCACCCCACATCTAGTGACCAGAAGATGGCCTGCAAGCTCAAAAAGGTTGGGGACCTCTTGAGCAGACACAATGGTGGCAGAAATGTGTTGCTTTTCTGCTGCCATCACCACCTTGGAGTGTGCTTTAAAATGAGTTTTTGTCCACGTCCTGTTGGATTTGGCCCAAGTCTTCCTCAACTGTTGCTCTAGCCGTGTCCCTTGTCTTTTCATCGCCTGCAGCCTCTCAGTAAACCAGGAGGCTACCTGGGCTCTAATACCTGAGAGAGGATGCCTGGAAGCCATTGTGTCATCTACCTGGGTAATTTCCTCATCCCTGATGTCAACCAGAGCATCAACAGGAACACCAACCATATCCTGTTGGATTTGGCCCAAGTCTTCCTCAACTGTTGCTCTAGCCATGTCCCTTGTCTTTTCATCGCCTGCAGCCTCTCAGTAAACCAGGAGGCTACCTGGGCTCTAACACCTGAGAGAGGATGCCTGGAAGCCATTGTGTCATCTACCTGGGTAATTTCCTCATCCCTGAAGTCAACCAGAGCATCAATAGGAACACCAACCATATCAACAGGAAAATGCTAAGAGCCATCAGAAAGCCACTGGGATCCACCTGGCTCAGGGAGCAGATCATCTTAATAAATCCCCCATCCCTGCAGTGTCCTGGTTTCCCTGTAAGTCTATACCCAAGCACGTAGTAATTCATCTATGACAAATACCATATTTTTCGCTCCATAAGACGCACTTTTTCCCTCCTCAAATTTGAGGGGAAATGTCTGTGCGTCTTATGGCGCGAATGTGCGCACAGAGCAGGCTGGGCACGCTGGAATGACGCGAGCCGGCTCTGTGCGTCCCGTTCCAGGGCGCCCAGCCGGCTTGGTGCGTTCCAGCGCGAGCCGGCTTTCCCTGCCTCGACGGCCAGCTGGCAGGCGGGTGGGGCGCACAGAGCCGGCTGGGCACGCTGGAACGATGCGAGCTGGCTCTGTGCGCCCTGCCTGCCTCCCACCTGGCCGTCGGGGCGGGGAACGCAGGCTCGCGCCGTCCCGACGCGCACATGCCCAGCCGGCATTCGCTCCATAAGACAAGTTTTTAGAGGAGGAAAACAAGATTTTTTCTTGTTTTCCTCCTCTAAAAACTAGGTGCGTCTTATGGAGCGGTGCGTCCTATGGAGCGAAAAATACGGTAACCATAATCAATTCCTTCACCCTCAGATTACATTCCTCCCGCCCAGAACGAAAGACTAGATCAAGAATGTGACCTGCAATGTCTAGGACAACCTCAGGATGAACATTCAAGTCCCCTAGGACAACCAGCCCAAGGGTCCTCAACACCACCCCTGAAAGCTGCTGTGTCAGCTCAGGTAGAGAGAATGTTAGGCAGCAAGATGGGCAGTATACTCACAATTCCAGTCCTGTCTCTCCATCCCAACGTTAGGTAAACAGCCTAAAAACCGGTAGCATCCTGGATGGGCAATGTGCTCGGGGAGCAGAATCCTTATAGACTCCAACAACAACACCTCCCAACCCGCCAGACCTATGTTGACGTATCACCAAGTACCTTGCAGGGCACAACTGGAAGAGGTTAACCCCTCCCCCCAGCCAAGTCTCAGTGATACATGCCAGGTCAGCCCCCTTGTCCAGGATTAAATCCTGGTCGGCTGCTGTTTTGCCTCTGTCTGTGTGAGAGCCAGCATGGTGTAGTGCAAACTCATTAGTCAAAAGAGCCAAATATCAACACTACAACGATTGAGATTTCTTTTGAGAGCCAAATTTCTTAAATTTAAACTATATAGGTAGGTACACTGTTTATTAATTTAATAAACTTTAACCAAAGTTTTAAGTCTTAATTAAACTATAGGTACACTGGGGGGAGATGCTAGGGTTGCCAGGTCTCCAGCCACCACCTGGAGGTTAAGAAAATTACAGCATAGGCTCAATTTCCAAAAATGTTTTATAATAATGCAAAAAACTCATAGCTCAGCAAGATATATTTATAACTCAGAAACACAAGTATTTTAAAGGTTAATTCACCAGCATAATCAAAAAACCGGTTACCGCACCGGTAATGTGTAGCCCCTGGCCCGTCCCAAAAGTAACATAAAGGGTATGAGACCCACAGTTCTAAATTCAAACGGAATTCAACCGGAATAACTTATTCCAAATCCAAAGGAAATAGTCCAACAAACTTGTTTCAAGAAGAATCGGCATGCAAAGGTAACGTGCGCCATCAGGGAGGGCAAAATCCAAGAGTTCCAGATAGGAAAATTCCAACAAAACGACACTTCCGGATTTGTGTTCGTTTCGCGTATAAGCTTCATCAGTTGTTAGTGTAATTCCTCTAGCTTCATAAACATTTTTACAGGGTTCATAGACCTCATAAGGGGTTCACAGACCTCTAGAAAATAGTCAGAAAGTTGTCAGAAAAATTATTATTATTAAGCCCAATACTAAAAGATGCAAATCATAATACATGTCATAGACTTAGTTCAAAGGCACTCACCACAAAAGACCAGCAGACCTGACACGTGTCTTACATTCTCTGAAGGCTGGTATACAAATTACATTGGATGGAACTTAAATCACAGCTGTATACTAATCATGTTATTAAATACTTCAGGTTTATAGATGATCTGTTCTGCATCATTGACTCTGAATCTTCTTATGAGTCAATATTAGAATGTCTCAATTCTTTAAGTCCCCATTTAAAATTCACCGGTCATATGGATAAACAGGAGATCCCTTTCCTTGATGTGGTGGTCTTTAGGACCCATAAGAACACAATTGCAGTCAAACCATATCGGAAGCCGACTGACGTGGGTGCGGGGTTGCACTTCTCCTCCCACCATCCCTTACATTTGAGACGGAATCTTCCGTTTAGCCAACTTCTCAGAATTAGGAGGAATTCTACCTTTTCTCAGGATTTTGATACAGCTGCTCAAGACTTATTCCGTACTCTCAAAGATAGGGGTTATGATGAAGACACACTAAACATGGCAAGGGTTAAGGTTGAACAGAAAGGTAGAGATAGTTTGTTACATCCTAATATGTCCCCGGCAAGAAAGACTACTGGCATTTTTTCATCTTTAGAATTTACCCACATGACTCATGAAATTAAACGGATTATATACAAGCACTGGCACGTTTTGTTCAACGTACCAGGCTGTTCTGAAAAACCTGTTTTTGGACTAAGAAAAACCAAGTCCCTTCGCAATTTTTTAATAAAAACTGATCGGGGCATAAATACACAAGGAGTTAACATCCGGGGACACTACAAGTGTGGCGCCTGTGCGGTATGCCGTTTCAGTCTACCCATTAAAGAGGTGAGTGCCTCTGGCTCTAATTTTAAGTACACACTGTCGGGCTTTACCAACTGTTCTTCAAAAAATATTATTTATGCAATTATTTGCCCGTGTTTAAAAATGTACGTTGGTTCAACGACACGCCCCCTTAGGATACGGATCAGTGAGCATAGGGCAAGAGTACGCGCTAAGGTCCTTGAAGCCCCCCTCACGAATCACTACTTGGAGCATGGACACTCTGACAATGACATTTTATTTTTTGGAATTTGGCAGTATAAACAACGTCCTTTTCATCAGGAGGACGTTATTAAAATTCTCCATCAACAGGAATTGAGGTACATTTACTTATTTAAAACACTATCCCCTACAGGACTGAATAATGAGTTTGATATGTCCAGTTTTCTTTAAGATGGTAATTGGTTTCAGCTGCTTAGCACTAATGATTAGAAAATTGTGATTTAAGTTCCATCCAATGTAATTTGTATACCAGCCTTCAGAGAATGTAAGACACGTGTCAGGTCTGCTGGTCTTTTGTGGTGAGTGCCTTTGAACTAAGTCTATGACATGTATTATGATTTGCATCTTTTAGTATTGGGCTTAATAATAATAATTTTTCTGACAACTTTCTGACTATTTTCTAGAGGTCTGTGAACCCCTTATGAGGTCTATGAACCCTGTAAAAATGTTTATGAAGCTAGAGGAATTACACTAACAACTGATGAAGCTTATACGCGAAACGAACACAAATCCGGAAGTGTCGTTTTGTTGGAATTTTCCTATCTGGAACTCTTGGATTTTGCCCTCCCTGACGGCGCACGTTACCTTTGCATGCCGATTCTTCTTGAAACAAGTTTGTTGGACTATTTCCTTTGGATTTGGAATAAGTTATTCCGGTTGAATTCCGTTTGAATTTAGAACTGTGGGTCTCATACCCTTTATGTTACTTTTGGGACGGGCCAGGGGCTACACATTACCGGTGCGGTAACCGGTTTTTTGATTATGCTGGTGAATTAACCTTTAAAATACTTGTGTTTCTGAGTTATAAATATATCTTGCTGAGCTATGAGTTTTTTGCATTATTATAAAACATTTTTGGAAATTGAGCCTATGCTGTAATTTTCTTAACTATTGTTGTTTCAGCATATAGTACCACCTGGAGGTTGGCAACCCTAGTAGAGGAAGGGAGGTGGGAGGGATGGAGAAAGGAAAAAAGGAACTGGGAAAGGAAAGAGAATGAAGGAACTGGGGAAGGAAGGAAGTAAAAAAGGGGGAGGGGTGGAGAAAGGAAGGAAGGAAGGAAGGAAGGAAGGAAGGAAGGAAGGAAGGAAGGAAGGAAGGAAGGAAGGAAGGAAGGAAGGAAGGAAGGAAGGAAGGAAGGAAGGAAGAAAGAAAGAAAGAAAGAAAGAAAGAAAGAAAGAAAGAAAGAAAGAAAGAAAGAAAGAAAGAACTGGGAAAGGAAAGAGAAGGAAGGAACTGGGGAAGAAAGGATGAAAGGGAGGAAGGATGGAAGGAAGGAAGGAAGGAAGGAAGAAAGAGTGGGGGAGGGACAGAGAAAAAAGAGGAAGGAAGGAACTGGGAAGGAAAGAGAAGGAAGCAACTGGGGAAGGAAGGATGAAAGGAAGGAAGGATGGAAGGAAGAAAGAGTGGGGGAGGGACAGAAAGAAAGAGGAAGGAAGGAACTGGGAAAGGAAAGAGAAGGAACTGGGGAAGAAAGGATGGAAGGAAGGAAGAAAGAAGAGGGGGGAGAAAGGAGAGGGGGAGGACGGCGGGGGACGGCAGGCCTTTCTCTGGCGGATGCGCGGCTGTTGAGGGGCCGCCTGGCCCTCCGCGAGCGCCCTGAAGAGGAGGCGGGTGAAAACGACCGGGGGAGAGGCGCCTGAGGAGGAGGACGATGGCAGCGGCAGCCTGGAGCTGGACTTTTGGGAGCCGCCTGAGGGGGACGAGGGGGAGAAAGGCAGCGAGGAGCTGCTGCTGGAGCCTGGAGGAGGCCCCGCCTCGTTGCTGCTGGCCTCCCTGCCACCTGTCAGCTGTTGGGGGGCGAGAGGAGGGAAGAGGAAGAAGCCAGCCGCGTGCGTGCGAGGCACGAAGTCTTCAGCCCTGCTGACACGCGCACGGTGGGGGGGGGAAGGGGTTGTGTTGGCGCTCTTCCCTGCCGCCCCCTCGAAGGCCCCTGCCAGTGGCAGCGGCACCGAGCCCAGCCCGGGGGATGACAGCAGGGGCGGCAAGGCCAGCAGCAACGAGGCCTCCAGGCTCCCGCAGCAGCTCCTCCTCGCCTCCTTCCTTCTCCTCGCCGCCTTCCTTCTCCTCGATCCCCTCAGGCAACTCCCAGGCCTTCGAGGGGGGCAGTTGCAAACCTGAATGCTCCCTGCATGCCAGACAGAAGGCTCTGGTGGGGTTTGGTGGGGCGCATTCAAACCCGGGCCTGCAAGCTGAAAGAGGCGGCCGGCCGGGGACGAAATGCTTTCCTGCTGTGCCCCGGGCCTTCCCCCCGTTCCCCTCCGTGGCTTGCCGGCAGCCTCGCGCAGGGCCAAGTCAGAGCCTGCCAGGGGCTTCCCTCCTCACGGGTGAGAGGGCGAGCAGGCCAAGGGCTGCCTTCGGAGGGGGAGAGGGGCGCATCGCCCATGCCGCCGCTCAGGGAGGGAGCTAGCAAGGTGCACCAGACCTCCCTCGCCTCTCCCCAGACAGCCTACCTGCAAAAGCCGCCAAAGGGCATGTGGAGAGAGCAGGCAGAGGAGGAGGCCGCCAGGCTGGGGGTTGTAGCCTCGGTGTCTCGCCCGGCAACTGGAGACGTGGAACAATGCGCAGCAGGAGGGAGGCCGGGCCTTCTTCCCCCTGCCGGCCTGCGTCAGCATGCTGGACGGGCCGGTTCAGGAGGGCGGCAGCGGCTCCAGGGCAAGCATGCTCATCGCCAGGTAACCTTCAACTAAGGACAAGCTATGGGGCGGGGACGGGGGGGTTGAGAAAGTGTTTTGGGGGCGGTGGAAAGAGGAGATGCCTCCCTTAGGTCGCCCTGGCAACTGCGGCCCGCCTGCGCCACGTCTCCCCTTCGACCGGGTGTGATTTCCCACTCCTCCACATGAACAGCGGAGGCTAATCTGGTGAACTGGATTTGTTTCCCCACTCCTACACACGAAGCCAGCTGGGTGACCTTGGGCTAGTCACAGCTCTCAGCCTCACTCACCTCACAGGGTGTCTGTTATGGGGAGGGGAAGGGAAGGCGATTGTAAGCCGGTTTGAGTCTCCCTTAAATGGTAGCGAAAGTCGGCATATAAAAACCAACTCTTCTGATCTGGCATTTAGCAGCAGGATTTTATAGCCTGGTGGGTTGTGTATATGGTTAGCAACATCACTTTGGCTGGAAGGAACAGCCATAAGGAACAACACCACGTAGTTGTCTGCTGTCTCTTCCACTCACTTGGCCTGCTCTTCTCTCACTACTATATTGTGAGGTACTGCCCTGTTTCTCTTTCTGTTTGCCCGTAAAAGCGGCGGTTCAGAACTGACCTTTGCTGGAATATTGGTTCAGGCGTTAGCTGAAGTGTGCTCTGTGTAGGCCTCTGCTGGAATGTCCCGCTCACTCTCCTCTCCCCGTTCCCTCCTCCTCCCTGACCTTGGCTTTCACAAGATTTTGCTAACGAGCTTCCATGTCTGTTCTCTAGCCTAGCCTGGTACTGTTATCGTTTCGTTCCCAAAACATGTAACTGACACCTGCAATGTAGTACTGTTTATAATTTTGCTCTTTTGTAATAGTAAGCACTTGCAGCTCGGACCGTGTAAGGGCCTAGTTATACCTGATGCTTCTCAATAAAGTTACCTGCTTCTGGATGGTCGTCTGAGCGAGTGATTTTATGGGAATTGCCCAGGGTGGCTGGAAAGCCTTACATATATCTTCCTCTACCCCACATCCTATGAATCATAGCAGAGTAGGATATGGGGAGAACCAATGAATCCAGTAATCAGTTCGGACAGCACTGTTTACCAATTTGGGAATCTGAACCACTTTTTCCCCAAGCAATTTACCTGGGGCTTTCAAAACTTTCACGTCCATCCATCAACCTGTTCAACAGGAAAAAGCCTTATGTGAAGACCACTAGATGAGGGCCATTGGGCTTTGGATTTATACTCACCCATAGGACCACTGCAGTATATCACGTGGCTGAGTCCTAATAGCAGCCTTAGTAAATTGTTTCATAATATTCGGCAGTTCAGGCGGCACGTGAATCTGCTGCGCACAGAACATGACATCTGGAACAGGCATGATTCTAGGTCCAGAACAAAAACAGAAAGAAAGAACTCCAGTTAGTTCTACCTGGATGATTTATGACCTCTGCATATAAATGGCTAGAAATCCGAAAAGCCACCGATGCCTTAGATAGCAGCAAAATTATTTATCACATTTGTCTCCCACTTTTTCTTCAAGGAGCTCAGGACACCATAGAAAAGGTCATCCTAATTTATGCTCACGATAATCCTTGCAGATTGCATTAGGGAGGGAGGGGTATCACAGATTAGATAGAAAAAATGTATTTTTAAAAGTTTCTGACCATGCAGCAATGGACTGGACAGAAAGACCAGACATGCTCTGTACTTCCATGAACCACACGAGTTATAACAGTTATCTTTGCTGGACCAAACTGGAGGTTCACTCGGCGCAGCGCCCGTCTCCACTTGCACAGTGTGACAAATGCTGCTTCACCACTGGATCTGTCCCTAGCATGTAACAGACGTAACTGTTTCTGAATATGGAGGACTCACGGCTAGTGATCCATAAATATTTTTAACAATTTCTTTAAACCATTTTGTGAGTGTCCATCACAATAGCCTACTATTAATATCTAATGTACATGCTCTTGCCTAGGAAAGCTCATGTAATTTTTAAGTCTTTAAAATGCCACTGTTTTCTTTCTAGATACATTCTGAGATCCTGAACATAAGAACATAAGAAAAGCCCTGCTGGATCAGGCCAAGGCCCATCAGGTCCAGCAGTCTGTTCACACAGTGGCCAACCAGGGGCGTCTAGGAAGCACCCAAGCAAGACGACTGCAGCAGCACCATCCTGCCTGTGTTCCACAGCACCCAAGATAATAGGCATGCTCCTCTGATTCTGGAGATAATAGGTACGCATCATGACTAGTATCCATTTTAACTAGTAGCCATGAATACCCCTTTCCTCCATGAACATGTCCACTCCCCTCTTAAAGCCTTCCAAGTTGGCAGCCATCACCACATTTTGGGGCAGGGAGTTCCACAATTTAACTATGCGCTGAGTGAAAAAATACTTCATGTTTTGAATCTCTCACCTTCCAGCTTCAGCAGATGACCCGTGTTCTAGTATTATGAGAAAAAGTCTCCCTGTCTACTCTCTCCAAACCATGCATAATTTTATAGACCTCTATCATGTCTCCCCTCAGCTAAACAGCCCTAAGCATTTTAACCGCTCCTCATAGGGAAGTTGCTCTAGTCCCCTAATCATTTTGGTTGCTCTTTTCTGCATCTTCTCAAGCTCTGCAATATCTTTTAGGTGTGGTGACCAGAACTGTACACAGTATTCCAAGTGTGGTCCCACCGTAGATTTGTTCAAGGGCAGTATGATATCAGCAGTTTTATTCTCAATTCCTCGTCTAATTATGGCCAGCATGGAATTTGCCTTTTTTACAGCAGCCGCACACTGGGTTGACCCTGGAGAGCTGCTGCTGGTCTGAGTAGACAGTGCTGATTTTGATGGACGTTGATGGTCTGATTCAGTATAAGGAGCCTCATATGTTCTAGCTGTATCCGAAGAAGTGAGCTGCAGCTCACAAAAGTTCATACCCTGCCAGAAATTTTGTTAGTCTTTAAGGTGCTACTGGACTCTTGCTCTTTTCTACTGGTCTCTTTCTGTGTATGATGGAAAAAGCTTTAGCTGCTGCATTTCAGACAGTAAGGGAATGCTTTTTCAATACTTCATACCTGTCTGTTCTTGCCCGATTTTCACTCTTTGTGTATAAACGCCAGAAAATTAAGTAACTGCTGTAGAAAAAACACACACGAAGAATCAATCCACTCGACTCTGCAGACTAATAAATGCATTGTCATATAAGGTTTCATGGTTTAGAACCTATTTCTTCAAATATATGGTTAAGAGCAGCAGACTCTAATCTGTTGAACCCGATTGGTTCCCCCACTCCTCCACATGAAGCCCTCTTGGGCTAACCCTGGCCTAGTCACAGTTCTCTCCGAACTCTCTCAGCCCCACCTACATCACAAGGTGTCTGTTGTGGGGAGGGGAAGGGAAGGCAATTGTAAGCCGCTTTGAGACTCCTTAAAGGTAAGAGAAAAAGCGGGTTATAAAAAACAACTCTTCTAATAAAGTAGGCTCTTGTCCACGAAAGTATACACCAAATACATTTGTTACCCTGCAGAATGTATCATCTGTTTATCAAATTTGTGCTCAAATCATATGCATTTTCTCTATCATTCTTAGAACAAATGTAATAAAGCAGTCAAATATTATCATACTGCAGATGGAGATTGAGGGTTAAGTGATAATAGCTTGCCTAAGGCCACCTTATTCTGGACAAGAGGCCACTGTTAGGACAGAATATGGAGAAACAGAATGGTTTCCAATTCCAATTCCAAAGGTGTTAGACAAGGATGTATTTTATCTCCCTACCTCTTCAATCTGTATGCAGAACATATCATTAGGAAAGCTGGATTAGATTTAGAGGAAGGTGGAGTGAAAATTGGGGGAGGAACATTTTAACAATTTGAGATATGCCGATGACACTACATTACTGGCAGAAAATAGTGAAGACTTGAAATGACTACTGCTGAAAGTTAAAAGAGAAAGTGCCAAAGCAGGACTGAAGCTGAACATCAGGAAGACAAAAGTAATGACTACAGGAGAATTACACAACTTTAAGGTTGACAATGGGGAAACAGAAATTGTTGAAGACTTTCTATTCCTTGGTTCAATCATCAACCAAAAGGGATACTGCAGCCAAGAAATCAGGAGGAGATTGAGACTGGGAAAAGCACCCATGAAGGAGCTAGAAAAGATTCTTAAGTGTAAGGATGTGTCACTGGCAACCAAGATCAGGTTAATTCATGCCATCATATTCCCTATTACTATGTATGGGTGTGAGAGCTGGACAATGAAGAAAGCTGATAGGAAGAAAGTAGATTCTTTTGAAATGTGGTGTTGGAGAAGAGTGTTACGGATACCCTGGACTGACAAAAAAACAAATCAGTGGGTTTTAGATCAAATCAAGCCTGAACTGATCCTAGAAGCTAAAATGACTCAGCTGAGGCTATCATACTTTGGTCACATTATGAGAAGACAAGTGTCACTGGAAGAGACAATCATGCTAGGAAAAGTTGAAGGCTGCAGGAAAGAGGAAGACTCAACAAGAGATGGATTGACTCTAGAAAGGAAGCCACGGCCCTCAATTTGCAAGATCTGAGCAAGGCTGTTAAGGATAGGACACTTTGGAGGACATTGATTCATAGGGTCGCCATGAGTTGGAGACAACTTGACCGCACTTAACACACACACACAAGGCCACCTAGTAAGTCAATAGTTAGGTGACATTTCCATTGTGAATGTCATAACAGGTATGCTCTTATCCCCTTGACTACATTGAACCAGATACTCCCTGCTGTGACCCTTCTGCCTTTATTTTGTTGGCATTAGTATCTACCTCTTGGCCTTTGCCCAGCCAACTTGTTCTACCAAACTCTAGGGGTTATTCCAGATGATATCTGCAGCAAAACGGAAACAAGTTGGGCAAAAGACAAGGCAGGAGCAGGCTGCTTTACATTCCTTCATTGCAGCCACGAAGGAACAATGGCTAAGTTCACCCAATGTGAACAAGCTAAGGCAAGGCAAAGGCTGGCACAATGGAAAATCCAGGGAGAAAAAGTCCCAGACAGGTACTGCCAGCTCTATGTCTGTTATTCTAAGAAAGGGGTCTGTAACCTTTTTGAGCTTGCAGGCACATCTGGAATTCTGACACGGCATGGTGGGCACAGCAACAAAATGGTTGCCACAAAAAAAGTTGCTGGAGGAGGCAGAGCCTGCTTAACATTCAATATAAATGACCAATTCTGGACCATACACGTTTCTGCCTGAATAGGCCTTCCTCAGTGGTCATAAATACAGAAACTAATTAAAACACATCTGGAAATGCACCTTACGACGTATTTTTATCTGAAAATTGAAAACCAAAGACAAAAAAGCCAAATTAATATATATCATTACTATGAATAGTGTGTATAAATAACTAATTAGAACTAACCTGGTACAGAGTGAACAATGTTTCCAGATGTTAATTGTGTACCAGGTTAGTTCTAATTGGTTATTTATGCACACTTTTTGCTAAGGCTTTTTTTTTAAGGTTTCTTAAATTTATAGTAACTTTAACTCATGGATATATTTTTGCCATCTAAATTGTGTGACCAACTATCCTTGTGGCGAGACCCACGGTTTAGGGTAAGAGTTCATATCAAGCCACACAAGATATTAGGTATATATGGCCTCCTATATGCAATGATTTTTCAAATATTTCTGGTCATAATATCGATATGAGTTATATGAATTTGGCTTTCTTTTTTGTTTCCCTTCTCTTAATAGTTTTCAAATTTTCAGATAAAAATACCTCAAAAGGTGCATTTCCGGATGTGTTTTCAATTAGTTTTTGTATTTATGACTACTGAGAAAGGCCTAAGCAGGACAAAAGGTGCATGGTCCAGTACTGGTCATTTATATTGAATGTATATCAACTGTGTATAAGAATATTGTAACAAATTTTGTAACGACTGGACTTATCATCTCAAGAGGTCTGCTGTCTACCAGGTGCATGCATCCATGATGTGACAGAAAAGATAGGAAAACTCATCAAGCCCACAGATTATTACCCCTTCTTGCTGATTCATGTGGCAACAAATGATATTGCCTGACACAGCCCAGAACGTATTAAGAGAGATTATGCGGCTCTGGGTAAGAAGGTGAAGGACCTGGGGGCACAAGTTGTTTTTTCATCAGTTCTTCCTGTCGAGGGTCATGGCTTAGTAAGGGAAAGAACAATACTACAAATTAATGACTGGCTGCGTAGATGGTGTTGTCAAGAAAGGTTTGGATTTGTGGACCATGGCTGACGCTTTCAAGATGAAGCTCTTCTATTGGGAGATGGCTTGCACCTCATGAGGGTAGGAAAAAATGTGTTTGGTGAGAGCCTTGCCAACCTGATAAAGAGGGCTTTAAACTAAATCCTATGGGAGAGCAAGAAAAGAACTTAAACCCTAGCATGACAATAACTGGAGATGAGAAAAACAGAGTTTCACTTACTGTAACTGTTGTTCATCTGGTGGATCTTCTATGCAGGCACACATTGGGACTGCGCAGGCGCAGGCCAGCCACGGATAAGATTTGTCAGCTTCTAGCAAAATCAAGAATGAGAGTGCTCCCCCTCCCCTCAGGGCATGTAGCCTTCCCGCCCAAACGGTCACATGACCCAGGGGGAGGGAGCACTCTCCCCTCCAGTTCTCCAACCTGCCACTATGGAACCAACCAACCACATGTATTACGGAGAGGTCCCACAGCGGGGAAGGAGGGATATGTGCCTGCATAGAAGATCCACCAGATGAACAACAGTTACAGTAAGTGAAACTGTTTTTCATCTGTGTGGCTTCTATGCAGTCCCACACTGGGAGAATAGCAAGCCCTGAATTCCATACAGTGGGCGCTCCAACCTGAGAGAGAGGCATCAGTGAACAAGTGGACCTGCGGGGTGGGAGATACCCTTTGAAAGGTTAGTCTCGGAGGACCATTATCCCAGAAAGGCAATAACTGTTCTGGGTACAGAGAGGCGTTTATATTGCGGGTCGATGTTAAGGCAGAATGCCCTGAGGAACCACAGTTGTAGTGGACGCATCTGCAACCGCGCAAAGGCCACTATGGCCGTGGTGGAGGACATAAGGTCCAGGAGCTTTTGAATTTTATGGGCTGTTTGGAACCGTTTCCTGGTGAACTGGGTGACCAGTTTCTGGATGGAGCGGATCCTTTGGACAGGAAGATAGGCTCTTGCAGTGACTGAGTCTAAGCGCGCACCAATAAAATCAATGGTTTTGGAGGGGGTCAAGAGTGACTTCTTGAAGTTAACCACAAGACCCAGGTCCGCTAGGACAGAAAGAACTTGCACCTGACTAACAAGGGACTGTTCGGAGACACCAACCAATAGCCAGTCATCTAAGTATGGAAAGATGACACAACCCTTGAGGGCTAGGTGTGCAACCACTGCGGACAAGCATTTAGTGAAAGGGCGGGATGCTGTAGAAAGGCCGAAGGGCAGAACGGTGTACTCATAGTGCTTTCCATTACATAAAAAATGGAGATATTGTCTGCATTTGTTATGGATAGCGATATGGAAGTATGCATCGTGCAAATCCAAAACGACGAACCACATATGCTGCTCTAGCAAGGGCAGGACCTCAGGAAGTGATAACATGCAAAACTTCCATACTTTAATGAATTCGTTAACACTCTCAGGTCCAGGATAGGGCGTTTGCTGCCCCCCTTTTTGTCGACTAGGAAGAAACGGGAGCAATAACTGCGACCTCGATCAGCAGAGGGGACCTCTTGAACAGCTCCTTTTTCCATGAGTTCCTGGACCTCCTGAAACAGTTGGGCGGGAGCCTGCAACCCAGTATGAGCAGGGAGGAGGTAGGGAGGCAGGGCTTCAAACTCTATAAAGTAACCATGCTTTATTATTTTAAGAACCCATGAATCATCAGTAATGGAAGACCAAACATCAAAATAACCAGACAACCCATCTGCGAAACAGAGAGGCACATTTAGTCATGCCTGTTTAGCCTTAGGAGGGTGATTGGGGGAAGGTCTGAGCCCCTTGCAGGGTCTGGGTCTACCCACAAATTTCCGATCCTGCTGGTTACTCTGGAAGGAAGGGCAGAATTGGGACTGTTGCTGGAAGGCACCCTGATATCTGTAGGGGCGGGATGCCTCAATTTGCCTACCGAAGTAATGAGGCTTGTAAGCCGGGGCAGTAGGAGCAATACCCAGGGACTTAGCATTGGTCTTATTCTTTTTAAGATGATCCAGGAATGCATGGGTCTGATCGCTGAAAAGCGAGGTGCCCTCAAAGGGCAAGTCTTCGATGAGCGATTGGGTGTCATAAGGGAGAGCGGACTGCCTAAGCCATGCATGCCTCCGGAAGACTATGGAAGAGGCCATAGCCTTACTTGAGGTGTTGGCAACATGACGCGCAGCAGTTAGTTGCTGCCTGGTCAACGTCATGCCTTCCCCTTGAATTGCTTTGACCGAGGGTCGCTGGTCCTCGGACAGGATGCTGATCTGTGGGCTGACTCTATCCCACAGAGCATATTGGTACCTGGCCATGACAGCCATAAAGTTGGAAATTCAGAGGCCCATAGCGCTAGACGTGTAGACCTTCCTAGCTAAGGCGTCCAGCTTACGCCCTTCTCTATCCTGGGGTGAGGAGTGCAAACCAGACCTATATTTGCCCAGAAGGTATTCGACCACCATGGAATTGGGGGGAGGATGCTGTTAAAGAAATGCGCCGCCCTCATGGTGGATCTTATAAAGGTTCTCGACCCTTTTCGAGGACGAGGGGACCAATGCTGGCTTGGTCCAGTTAGAATTGACCACCTTCATAATGCTTTTGATCATGGGGAGGGCTACTGGGCCTGACTCTTGGGAATGGAGGATATCCATAATGGAATCGACTGGACCAGAATCATCAGAGCGGAAATCAATATTTAAGACCTTGGCCATACGTATTAGTTGTTCCGTGTACAGCTTTACATCCCCCCGGGGGGAGACAGCATGAGTATCCCCCACTGTCAGGACCGAGTCCTGAGAATGGAGTACTGTGGTTTGGCCAGGTGCTAATCTAAGGTCGCAACTGTTATGCTGTCTTGCTAATGTTTTGAGAGTTGTATGTGTTGTCTAACTTCTGTGGGAACTGACGGGTCACTCTAGCAACCAGAGGTGGCCTGACTTTGTAGCCTTTCTTCTAGATATATGATCCTCTGTAGACTGCACCCCCATTAGAGTCCTTCTAGTTTTCTGGCTTCTGCAACTTGTTGTATATTTCCAAATAAACCAGCTTTCTTAGGATTTCCTGCCTATGGAGTCAGTTTATGGGTTTGCCAACAAGCACAGAGCTTACATTAGGACTCTAATCTAAATTCACTTGTACTTCAGTGGTACCCTGGCAGGAGCCGGGGAAGGACCATCGGGGAACCTCCAGCGGGAGCTTCTGGAGGAAGCGCGCTGCACACATCAGGAGGCTCATCGGTTGGCGGGACTGGTGGTGGCGCAGTGGCTTGTGTTGTCCAGAGAGGTGTCTGTGGGGTTGTGGCAGGCTGCGCAACGTGCCCAGGAGGAGGCCCGGTGGCTCGTGGCTCTACGGGAGAAGGCCCGGTTAGCGCAGGAAGACGCTACTCTGCTGACCCAGTTGGTCGCCCGGACGGGGGATTTGGAGGTCCTGTTGGGTGGGACTAGTACGTGTGCCCAGCAGTCTGTACCTCAATCCCTGATGGCGGAGGGGGTCACGGTCAGTCCTGAGTCTTATGGATCTACCGCCGGCAACGGCTACGGTGGAGGACGTCCAACAGGTCCTGGAGAAGGAGTTTGGAACGGGACCTCCGGTGGCTGAGCTGATCCTGGCGCTTGTCTCTTGAGAAAGCTCTCAAGAGAATCCAAGATACGCTCAAATTGGAATGATTTATTTTACTCCAACCCAGTACTAATTAGTGGATTGGGATACAGGAATTCCTCTGCAGCATGAAGATAGCAGTTTGATGCCCATACTCTCCGAGGGAGTTTTTTTTAAGCCCTCCGGAGGTGCGGAGACTGTCCTGCTTGGCATTGAGAGAAGCATCACTGTGAGCATTTTCTTTGGCATCTGCCCAGGATCGCCACCACCTATTACCAACTTATCAACTGATTAATGAACAAATACCTCACTATCTGAAGTCTATATGAGTAACAAGAATATTTTCGCTTTTACTAGGAATAGAAGAGCAGCCTGGCTGTTAGAATAATTGGGAACCGCCCTCCCACCCCATCAAAAACTGACTGGCTGAGATAAGACATTGGATAAAGCAGTAAAGAAGTTATAAATTTGGGTAGACTAAACAATTGACTTTTTGATGGACATGACAAATACCAATTAGACTCTGTGACATTTGAGGGAAAGGGAGCACTAAAACCCTCCCTTCCCTTGATCACAATACCTTTCCGGGTTAGGAAGATCAGCCTGCCACTTACTCAAAATTGAAGTGCCTGTCGACTCTGCAGAAGGGAAGTGGAGAACTACGCATAACCAGAAACTCCCCTGATGCATCCAATGAAAGGATTATACTAAAACTACGATAAAGGGGAAGACGGTAGGTCTGTAGCTGCATCATATCTGGCTGACTTTCTGTTTACAGTGATTCTGCTTGATAAAAGTTATTAGTCTACCCATACTCTGGAGAAAATGGAAAAAATCCAAGATGTTTGCCCAGCAGTATGAGGCCTCTGCCAGATGGTATGAACAAATGTTAAAAAAACAGGAGCAGCTGGCAAAGCAGATAGAATGGATGGCTGTTACAATGAATGTTGATATCCAGTCACCTACCCAAAAAATAAATGAGGAAGACCTTCACGATTCTTGATGACAAGAAAGAAGAAATACAGAGGAAACACTCGGATGAAATGGGAAATTTCAATAAGCAAAGTGTGATAATCCTGCTACCAACAATGGATTTGACAGTGAAGGACTTGGATTTGTGTCTCTATAACCTGCCTGAGGAAATCTTTAATATACGCTTGGAGTACCAAATGAGCAAGACAATTGGAACTGACAAGACTCTTATTTGAATGTGGGATGGAACAAACTACAACCTGGATTTACTATGAAGACCATCAGTATGCAGAAGAGACTTCAATAATGACCTCCAAGGATGATTTTCGATGCCTATTGCTATTGGAGGCAAGAAGGAAACTCTGGAAATTCCGAGAGAAGAGACTAATATAAAAGAGGGGTCATTCTTGGTGCCATGATTAAAGGGAATGGGTTAAAGGGACTGGTTTAAATGGAAAGAGAATCATAATTAATATTGATTTATTAGAATATTAATGCTTAAAATAAAGAATGGGAAAATCTTGTTGGAAATTATATACTTCTTTTAATGAATGGAAAGGGGGTAAGGAGGCGTGGAGAACTTATTGTGAAAATTATTTTCTGATGGATCAACTTAAAGGATAAATTTTGATTTAATCCCATGTATGTATTTTGTATAATGGCTAACTAGGATATCATAAGATTTGTATTAGATAAAACAGGAAAAGGATAATTTTTTTATATAGATGGGGATTACGCTGTTGGCAAAAGTACTTACAATTTATTTTCAGATGGAAGAAAGTGAAGGGGGAGTCATTTTTATTTGTATTAGACATTCTATTAGACTTAATTTACATTTATTATTTTTTTAATACTCAGTAGTGATGTATGTATGAGGTATTAAATGAGAAAATAATAAAAATTCTTTAAAAAAGAGAAGGAGTTTGGAACGGAGTCCGCAGACCTGGCGCCTCAGGTCCTATCGCTGATGGCGAATTGTGAGGAGCTACGGTTGTTTTTGCATCAAGCAGCGGAGACACTGCTAATGGACGCGGCGGCGGCTTGAGCAGCCAAAGCGGCTCTAGCCAAAGCCACCCAGGAGGACGCTGCCCGGAAGGCAGAAGCAGCTCAGGTGGCAGCAACTGGAGCAACAGCCAAGGGAACTGTCCCCTTGCAAGGACCAGGGTCGGGGGGGGGACGAGTGGTCGTTTCCTTCGTTTTCCCCCTCGTTTCGTGCCTTCCTGAGAGAGACTGTTGTCAACAGAGGGATACTCTCCGCTACGATATCGCGCCAGACATCCAAGAATACCCACGCAGGGAAGACTCGGACGACAACAAGATCGAAGACTGGAATACCAATATTGGCGTTTCCCATGGGTGGCGGGCCGGTGGTGCGGGAGACGAGGTCTAACGTTTGCGGATTCAGAATCGGGACCTCAAAGAGCGAATAGCTCAACTGCAAGATCAAATGGATGTGTTGTGTCGCGAGTTTGGACAGTGGCAACGGTCTCGGCACCCTGTTATGGTGCCCGCTCAACCGACCCCAGGAGTGCCTGGAACCCCTCCATCAGCGCCACCAGGAGTACCGCCACCTGCGGTGCCACCACCACAGCTGCCAATGGTACCCCCACCACCTGTTCCACCAGTGGTGCCAAGACTCTCAATGTAAATGCAGTACGTCTGCCTCATCCTATCCAATTTGCCCAAATGGACGGCAGTAATATTCGGGGGGGCCCAGTTGATCGGTGCTCCGGCAGGGTGGCCATGGATTCCCCTCGGCGCCGAGCATGACAACGGCACCGAGAGGACAATCGGCTCCGTGACGTGGAGCGACCAAGGTGTTTTGACGGACGACAGGATCTAGTTCGACGATGGGAATTCGATCAACGACGGTGATCGACGATGGTGATCGGAAGACGGATGACAGGATGTATCTTGATGACGGGAACGCGATCTACGACAGGAATGGTCGGACAAGCGGGAGGACCTCAATCGGCGCCGAGAATGGGAATGGCGCCGAAAGTCTGCTCGTCCCCAAGTATGATCGACTCCGGGCAACACGCTTGGAACTGGAATGGGGCTTCGACATCGAGCGACGGGTCGATGCCGAAGGGCTGCGGGATTCCGGATTGTCGTAGTGGGACCCACGATCGACATGGAGATCAGGCTCAGCGCCGACACCTCCGGTGGTAGGTTTGGGAGGATTTGGCATAGCGACGCCGATCTCAGCCCTCGGCACGTCCTTATATAGTTGGTTAAGGAACTATGTGCGGAAATGTTGACCATCCTGGGATTCGCTCTGAACTATAGCAGAGGGATTAACCAGGGAATCTCGCAGAGGTTAGTCGTCAAAAGACAATCGGTGGAGTCGGCTGATGCAGGGAGACATCAACGACCATCGACAAAAGGCGTTGAGGACGATGCCGGTCGGTTCCGAGGGGACTTGGAAGAAGACCGACGCCGGGGTGCTCAGTGCCGAGGAGAGTTCAGCGCCGAGGCGACTTCGACTGATGACGACGTTCCAAAGTAGTCGGGGCAAGGAACTTTGAGGGCTGAATGGTAGACTTGGTCGGCACGGGTGACCGGAGGGAGGCTTTATTATGCTTGGACGTACCTCCAGCGTCCTACCGGGTGTCCTGACGAGAGATTTTCTTCGCGGGCTCCTTGGAAGACGATCCTTCAGGAACAGTTGGCTGCTTGGAGGTGCCTTCTCCGGCATCCGGACGAAGGGACTCCATACAGAGATGAGACTTTAAATGATCCATACAGGCCTTCAATGCTCTGAGAGTGAGTTTAGCACAAGTCTTACAAGTGGCAAAGGAGGCAATCCTTGTGGCACTCAGACTTCGACATCTTAGTGCCACAGGAACGACATTGTTTGAAAAGGGGAGCCTTCTTGGACTCCATAATGAAGAGAAGCTAAAGACACATTTTCTCTTTGTGGCAGCAGAAAGAGAACTGGAGGGGAAAGTGCTCCCTCCCCCTGGGTCATGTGACTGGGCAGGAAGGCTACATGCCCCGAGGGGAGGGGGAGCACTTTCATTCTCGGTTTTGCTAGAAGCTGACAAATCTTATCCGTGGCTGGCCTGCGCCTGCGAAGTCTCAATGTGGGACTGCATAGAAGCCATGCAGATGAACAATAAAGATTTGAAGGAAGTGCCAAGTATGGGAGAAAGCATAAACTTGCGGGTAAGTTCAGAAACAAAAACCTCAGGGCACACAAACCATGGATTCCAATGTCTGTACACTAATGTGCAGAGTATGTGAAACAAGCAGGAAAAACTTGAAGCCCTAATACAAGAAGGGGATTTTGACCTAATAGACATTACTGAAACTTGGTGGGATATCACTCACGATTGGAATATTAAGATTGAGGGGTACAACTTAATTAAAAGGGATAGACAGATAAGGAAGGGGGGGAAGAGTAGCATTATATGCCGAAGATATGTACTCTTGTGAAGAAGTGCATGAATCTGAGCAAGGAAGTTCAGTCGAGAATAAAAATAGAAGAAATAAAATAAAAATAAAAGAATACAATAAAAGATAATAAAAGAAAAGTAAAAATAAATAAAAATAAAATAAAAATAAAAATAAAAGAAGAAATAAAAAATTAAAAGTAAAATAAAAAAAGAAGAAATAAAAATAAAAGAAGAAATAATCGTGATATTATGGTGGGGATCTGCTATCGACCACCAAACCAGGCAAGAGGACTTGGATGAGACACTCCTAAACCAGATCACAAAGTTCTCGAAGAGACGGGACATGGTGATCATGGGAGATTTTAATTACCCGGATATCTGTTGGAAGTCCAACTCTGCTAAGAATGCAAGATCCAATAAATTCCTGACTTGTCTTGCTGTCAGCTCTAGTCCCATGATAATCCCATAAACAGACATCCACAGACAAGCAGTCCAAAGAGAGTTGATTTATTGGAAAATCCACAGGTTAACAGAAGCTAATACTGAAGGCGTAATCACAAACCATTCTATGAGAAGGAAAAATGGGAGGAGCCTAAAGAGGCCAGGGTGGCTCCATAATCAGCTTTTTAAAGAGTTGAGAAATAAAAAAGACTCATTTAGGAAGTGGAAGGAGGGCCTTATAACCAAAGAGGAATATAAACAAATAACTAGTGCTTGTAGGGAGAGTGTTAGGAAAGCTAAAGCTCAGTATGAGCTTAGGCTAGCGAGAGATGCTAAACACAACAAAAAAGGGTTCATTTCCTATGTACAAGATAAGCCCATTGTGGGGACCGGAAAGTGAAATTATAACAGATTAAGAGAGGACAGAACTCCTCAATTCCTAATTTCCCTCAGTCTTTTCTTATGAGGGAAGCAGTGCTCAACATGGCTTGAACAGAACACATGATGAGGGAAGGGATTTGCAGCCTAGGATTGGCATTGGGGTAGTGCACAAACACCTAGATTCCTTAAATGTAACAAAGTCCTCAGGGCCAGATGAATTGCATTCAAGGGTACTCAAAGAACTTGCAGATGTAATTTCTGAGCCTCTGTCCATTATTTTTGAGAAATCTTGGAGAACAGGTCAGGTGCTAGAAGATTGGAGGCGGGCAAATGTTGTCCCCATCTTCAAGAATGGGAAAAAGGAGGATCCGGGTAACTACCGACCCATCAGCTTGACTTGTATACCGGGAAATGTTTTTGAACAAATAATCAAACAGTCAGTCCTTGAGCATTTAGAAAGGACGGATCTGAGTACTAAGAGCCAGCACGGGTTTCTCAAGAACAAGTCATGCCAAACTAATCTTATTTCCTTTTTTGAGAAAGTTACTACCTTGCTGGATCAGGGGAATACTGTAGACATAGCTTATCTTGATTTTGGTAAGACTGTTGATAAGATTCCCCATAATATTCTTGTTGCCAAATTGGGAAAATGTGGTTTAGATCCTATTACTGTTAGGTGGATCTGTAACTGGTTGACAGATCGCACCCAAAGAGTGCTTGTTAATGGTTCCTCTTCCACTTGGAGAGGAGTGACTAGTGGAGTGCCTCAGGGATCTGTCATGAGCCCTGTGTTGTTCAACATCTTTATAAATGATTTGAATGAAGGAACAGAGGGGATCCTTATTAAATTTGCAGATGATACTAAATTGGGAGGGGCAGCAAATATGGTAGAAGACAAAGGCAGGATACAGGATGATCTTGACAAGCTGGAGAATTGGGCTAAAACCAATAAAATGCATTTCAACAGAGATAAATGTAAAGTTCTGCATTTAGGTAGGAAAAATCAAATGCATAATTACTGTCTTAACAGTCTTGGGGTCTTAGTAGACCAAACACTGAACAGAGTCAGCAGTGTGATGCGGTAGCTAAAACGGCAAGTGCAATCTTGGGCTGCATCAACAGAAGTATAGTGTCCTGATCACGCAAAGTGATGGTATCACTTTGCTCTGGTTAAACCTCATGTAGAGTATTGTGTTCATTTTGGGGCACCGCAATTTAAGAAAGATGTAGACAAGCTGGAACATGTCCAGAGGAGGACAACAAAGGTAATAAGGGGTCCGGAGACCAAGTCCTATGAGGACTTCTTTTTCCCTACATTATAATTGTTTGTAATTTGCATAAATATCAAACCTGTTCATAATATAAAAGCATAACTTTTGTTAATCTAATAAATGCTTTAAATACTTTACAATCTTTGACAATATTTATCCAGTCAATATTTTTAAGAACTAGTAAAAATGCCCAAGCCATACCACAACTTATATGAAACTTTCCCTTTCTGAAGTAAAATTTCTCTCCAGACATGTATCAAAGTTATCAGAGTAGGCTTGATGTATTAAAAACTCAAAAAATAAGCACACAAATGTGATTAGTGACCCCTTCTCCACAATAACTAAGGGCAGCTGCTCATCTTCCAAGCAGAAGGATTTTCTTCAAGGTGCCTCTGATTAAGTATGTTAGAAGTCTGAGGTTAGCACACACAAGAGAGAAGGCAAGCAGAATGCACTGGAACTGAAGAGCAGCCTTCACTCAGAATCAGCTGGCAACTCTACTGCAAACAAGAGAACCTGCAAATCTGCAAAATTGCTGTTGCATTATGCTCCAGAGAAATGCTCCAGTTTTATTTATTTAATTCAAGCCAAAATGGCTTACATCATTCTCACACACATGAACACATGAAGCTGCCTTATACTGAACCAGACCCTCCTGGGTCCATCAAAGTCAGTATTGCCTACTCAGACTGGCAGCGGCTCTCCAGGGTCTCAGGCAGAAAAGGGTCTTCCACATCACCTATTTGCCCGGTCCCTTTAAGTGGAGATGCTCCTGGGGATTGAACCTGGGAACTTCTGCATGCCAAGCAGAGGCTCTACCACTGAGCCACAGCCCTTCCCCCCTCCCCCCAGCTTCATGCCCTCACATTCTCCTCGCCTCCATTTTAAAAACCAGCCCTCCCCCGCTCTTCCTTCAAGGGATCCAGAGCAGTATGTTTGCCTTTTCCCGCCTCCATTTTATCCACACAACAACCCTGTGAAGTAGGCTGGCCTGAAAGAGAGTGATTAGTCTAAGGGGCAGGGGCAGACGGGGACTTGAACGTGCCCCCCCCCCCGGAATTTTAGCGGGGAGCTAAATATGGGGCTCTCCTGCTTCTTTTAACATTCCCCCCCACGCACCCCCAAGGTCTACTGTGTGGCGCGGCCAATGGGGGAGAATCAGGCAAGGGGTCCCGTGGCAGCTTAAAGAAGGACGTGTGTGTGGTCCCCAGCCCCCGGGGGGGGCCTTTCCACGGTCTCTCTGACGGGCTCGACTCCGCCGCCGCCGCCCAGGAGCAGGGAGGGAGGGAGGGAGAGAGCCCCCCCCCGCTCCACCGCCCCCCCCCGGGAATTATTACCCAGGGAGGAAACGCGGGACTCGCACGAGGGTTCGAGTCTCGTTTGAGCCGCCAACCCCCCCCCCCCACACACACACACACTGGGGCCCTCGCCCCCCCCCGCTTCACAGAGGCCGGACTATGAGACATCCCTTCCCTCCCCTCCCCCCCCCCCCGTAACGCTCCCCTGTCTGTCCGCCGACCGACCTCCCGAGCGGCGGTTCCGGAGGCCAGAAAGGCGGCTGGGCGGCGAGACCGTCCGGGCGGGGGCGGGGTCGTCGTCGCGGGGGCTCCACCCCCAGCAGGCCGCGAGGGACCCAGGCGGCCGTTACGCTGCCATGGCGACGGCCCCGCGCGCCCCGCCCCCTCCCCCTGGCAACGGCGTCGTCGTCGTCGTCATGTGCGCGCAAGAGGCGCGGCCAACATCCGGGCGCCTTCCCCCCCCCCACTCACCCCTGGGCCTCGGGCCTCCCCCTGGAGCCGGGAGGGGGGTTTGCTCGCCTCGGAGCCCCCCCCCCGCAGCCCGTCCGAACGGGGCCCGGTTCCAGGCAGCCGCCGGCGACATTTTCACCCCGCCTCAGATCAATGGGATTCGAACTCTAATTGAAGTGCCAAAGAAGGGGGGGGGTGTTGGAGCGCGGGAGAGGGGCTGGGGGGGGCGGTGGGCGCCCTAATAAGCGGCTTCGTGCCCTAATCGGAGCAGACTAGGTGGGCGTGAGACCCCTGGTAGGGCCCTGATGGGTGCGAGAGAGTGGGGACCGGGGCCCTTAACGATGCCCCTGCAAAGGGGGCACGAAGCGCCATAACTGTGGAATGAAGGCGAAGCAGAAGCAGAGTTGGGTCTTCATGTTGCCGCCTCTCTCTGCCGCTTCAGGGAGACTCAGACCGGCTCACAATCGCCTTCCCTCCCCCTCCCCACAACAGGCGCCCTGTGAGGTAGGTGGGGCTGAGAGAGCTCTTAGTAGAACTGTGACTTGCCCAAGGTCACCCACCTGGCTTCGTGGGCAGGAGTGGGGGAAACAAATCCAGTTCACCAGATCAGAGTCCACCACTCCAAACCGTGACCCCACGCTGGCACTCATTAAGGCCTGAGGCCACTCTTTTGGCACTTAGTAGGGACCGACCCCCCCCCCCCGATTTGGCACTTCAGCGCTCCTTATTTGGCACTTACGAGGGTCCAAACCCCATCTTTTGTACTTCATATGCCATTTGTGAGAGTCCCCAACCGAACTGTGCTAACTCCATAAAATCACTTGCTCAGACGTAGATGCAGAAACAAGGAGTTTATTGAAGGCTTTAGACAGTACAAGGCATACACGAGTTAAAGTTGCAAGTGAGCTAGCTATCAGAGTTACAGAATATATTTCCTACAGGGCATCAGGGTTCACACCTATGTTATGGGAAGCTACAAGATAGATTGGTACAATACAGACATCAAATGGTCCCAGAGGGATTGTTAGGGCTATCTGATCTCCAAGGCCGAATCTGGCCTGAGGGAGTGAATACAAAGCGCGGTAGGGGAGGCCTCCACAAGGGAGGCGGTATCTAGGTCTAACGGATGTGGCGCCTGAACCCAGGAAACGTCAGAAGGTGTGAACTGCTTTTACGAGTTCAAAGCAAGGAGGAGGGGGAGCGCCGGGACTCGCAGACAGAGAAGAAACAGAGCTACACAGACCCTCACATTCTGCCCCCCTTAAGGCCCCCCTCCCCCGAGGTCGGGTGGACGAGGCTTATCAGGGTAGGTACTGTGGAATTCCTGGACCAGGCGGGGGGCGGCCATGTGGGGAGCCACCACCCATTCATCATGAGCTGGGCCCAGATGTTTCCAATGAACCAGATAGAACACCTTCCCTTTCTTCAATTTGGAGTCTAAGACCTTGGAAACTTCCAAATGCGTCTCCCCGCCCACAACCGTAGGAATCTCAGGCTTAGGGGGAGAGTGGAACTGGGGTGCAGCCACGTATGGTTTGAGTAGGCTGATGTGAAATACGGGGTGTACGCCCCGAAGGGATTTGGGAAGTTCCAACTCCACAGTGACATCATTGATCACTCGAGATATGCGGAAAGGTCCTACATATCGATCGCTCAGTTTCCTGCAGGGTCGAAGTGAGCGCAAGTTTTTCGTGGAGAGATAAACCTTCCCCCCCACTTTGAGTTCCCACCCCGGGGACCGGTGTTTATCGGCCTGGTCCTTATATTTACGCTTGGCTCTTTCAAGGTTTTTCTGTAACCAGGGCCAGGTTGACCGCACCACTTGTACCCAATCCTGAACTCCCTGAACCTCCTCGAGTTCAGGGGTGATGGCGGTCGAACCGAACGGGCCAAAGTCCTTCCCATATACCACATGGAAGGGACTGAAACCTGTGGAGGAATGGGGGGCATTATTGTAGGCATACTTGGCAAAAAGTAACAGGTCCACCCAATCGTCCTGGTGGTAATTAAAATAACATCGGAGGTAACATTCGACCACCGCATTAACTCGTTCTGTCTGACCATCGGTTTGGGGGTGGTAGGCAGAAGAGAGCCCCTGTTCCCCAACCCCCATGAGTTTCAGGAAGGCTCTCCAGAACTTGGCAACGAATTGGACCCCCCTGTCGGAGAGGACCTTCCTGGGGACCGAGTGAAGTCTCAGGACGTGATTAACAATCAGTTTAGCCAATATTTGGGCCGAGGGGAGACCGGTACAGGGTACGAAATGAACCTGTTTGGAGAATAGGTCAGTGATTACCCACAGCACAGTTTTACCCTGACTGGGTGGCAGGTCGGTGATAAAATCCATAGCTATCACTTCCCAGGGCATGGTTGGCGTCTCCAAAGGTTTTAACAGTCCCGGAGGTTTCACCATCCGTTTCTTGGCCGTGGCGCAGACGGGGCAGCTGCGAACGTACAGTTCTACACCGGCTCTCATGCTGGGCCACCAAAATTGCCTTCTTACCAAATGTAAAGTTTTCACAAACCCAAAATGACCCGCAAGTTTGGCTCCATGGACCATCCCTAGTACCTCTTTGCGAAGAGAATCAGGAACGTAGAGTTTACCCCCCTGCACCCACCAAGAGTCCCGTTGTTCCATGCCCGCGGGGAGGGTTTGCTGCTCCGCTTCCCTGAGAGAAGCGTCCCGGAGTCGTTGCTGAAAAGCCTCCGGGACACCTCTGAGAAGGGGATTTTCCGGACGGCGGGCCTGGGACCGGGTGGTCACGGCAAGTCCTGGAACCTCCCCTCTTTGCTCGGGGGTGAACAGGGAGTCTACTGGGCGGTCAAAGTCGTTGCGGTACTGGGGGAGCCGGGACAGGGCATCCGCCAGGGCATTGTCTTTCCTGGGCACATGTTTCAGGACGAATCGGAACTTCGCAAAGAACTGAGCCCAACGAATTTGTTTTGCGTTCAGCTTTCTTGCTCCCTTCAGAGCCTCGAGGTTTTTGTGGTTGGTACATACTTCGAAAGGAGTCTCTGCCCCTTCTAAAAAATGCCTCCAGACGGTGAGGGCATGTTTAACGGCAGCCGCCTCTTTCTCCCAAATGGCCCAGTTTATCTCCGACTGGGAGAACTTTTTGGAGAAATAGGCGCACGGTTTCAAAACCCCATTCTCGTCCCGCTGCAAGAGAGCCCCCACGAACGGTCTGGTGCAGTCTGGGTGAGCGAGCACGGGTTCGGACGAAAAGAGCAGCTTAAGCGTCTCGAAAGCCTGCTGGCAGGCTGGGGACCATTGCAACCGGGCAGAGGGCAGAGTGGCGTTTGCCCCCTTCCCTTTGGTACGCAGAAGGGAAGTGAGGGGAAGAGCCACCTGCGCAAAGTTGGGGATAAAGTTTCGGTAGAAGTTGGCAAAACCCAAAAACTGCTGCAGCTGCCTACGAGTAGCGGGAGGTTCCCAGTCCCTTACGGCCCGCACCTTTTCAGGGTCCATTTCTAAGCCTTGATGGGAAATCACATAGTCCAAGAAGGTGATGGAGGGCTGATGGAATTCACATTTGGAGACCTTGGCAAACAATTTATGCTCTCGTAGCCGCTGGAGGACTTCGCGCACCAACCGCACATGCTCTTCCATGGTCTCCGAATAAATGAGGATATCGTCCAGGAACACCACCACCCCACGAAACAATAAGTCATGTAACACTTCATTGATTAATTGCATGAACACACTCGGAGCCCCCGAAAGTCCGAACGGCATCACCAAATATTCAAACATGCCAAAACAACTAGAAAAGGCAGTCTTGGATTCGTCCCCCTCCTTTATACGGATGCGGTGATATGCCTCCACCAAATCCAATTTGGTGAAGATCCGGCCTTCCTTCAATTGCGCTAGAAGGTCTGGAATGAGAGGGAGGGGGTAAGCGTTAGACTGAGTGACAGTATTCAGTCTACGAAAATCAATACACAGTCTCAAGTCTCCCGTCTTTTTCTTGACAAAGAAGGCGGGGGCCGAGTATGGAGCCTTGGACAGACGGATAAAACCCCTCGCTAGGTTAGTGTCCAGATATTCCCGCAGTACCGCCTTCTCATTGGGACTCATGGGATAGACTTTCCCTTTGGACAATTTACCATCCCCCACAATTTCAATAGCGCAATCAGTCTCTCGGTGGGGGGGCAGTTCATCACATTCCTGCACATCAAACACATCCGCGAACTGGGAATACTCGTTGGGCAACTGGGGCGGTGGGGTGTCGGATACGGGGGCCCCCACCAAGGCGGCTGCCGGGGCGCAGAGTAGTCAGTCTTTATCATGCAATTCACAGGGGTCCCTGGGGAAGGTGAGCGTCCGTTTCACCCAGTCTATGGAGGGATTGTGGCCCTGCAGCCAATTCATCCCTAGTACTACGGGGGCGACTATGGGGGCACTGGTAAAGTAAAGTCGTTCCCAATGCTCCCCCACAGCCATGACCACCGCGGCGGTGCGGTGTGTGACGGGCCCCTTCTTAAAGTCACTACCGTCCATCTGAGAGAAGCGGAGGGGGTCTGGGAGGCGTTTGCGTCTGACCCGCAATTTCTTGGCCGCTTCCTCGCTTATCAGGGTGCGAGCGCAGCCAGAGTCAACTAGAGCAGGGAATTCTAGCACGGGGCCCCCTTTGGGTAGTGAAAGATGGACCCTAATGTAAACATTGTCCTCTTGGGCGCTTACCATCAATGGAGCTCCTTGCACAACTTTCAGAGCGGTCTGCTGAGGAGCCCCCTTTACAGCAGACCGGCGGCGTTTTTTGCCGACATTTCCCAATCTTCTTCTTCGCTGGAGGAAGTAGACGTGGTATTTGTAATCCGTGACTCCGATGAGTCAAAGGCGTCATTTGTAATCCTTGGTCCCGTTGGACCAGTTGAGGACGAGGTCCCGGTTTGGGTGCGTGCGTGCAGGGCGGGAGGTGCACTCCGACGGCTGGTTGCGCCGCTCCGGCGGCGAGGTTGCCCTTCGGTCGGAGCCTTCTCCGGTTCGGCCATGGCCGGACGAGGCGGCACCGGGCGTCCGGAACGAGACGGGCATTGGGAGGCAAAGTGTCCCTTCCCCCCGCAGACGAGGCAGACTCCGCTCTCAAAGCGTTTGCGGCGCTCGGCCATCGAGGGGCCCCCTCCTCCCTGAGGTCGGGAGTCCCTCGTGCCGCTGGGTCTGTCCCCCCTGGGTTTGAGATCCCGCCCGGTGCGTTGTTTGGACAGGGTCAAGAGTTGTTTTCGATTTTCGATGTCAGCAGCGTGACGGACCCAACCTTCGACATCGGGGGGGTTACCTTGCATGAAGGCCCAGTGTTGCAACTCCGGGTTCAGTCCCTCCCTGAAGCACTGCACACGAGTAGCTTCGCTCCAATCCAAAATTCTGCTTGACAGTGACTGAAATTCACTCGCATACTGCGCCACTGATTTAGTCCCTTGGCGCAGCTGCATCAAGGTGGCTTTGGCTCGCTCTCCTAAGTTCGGGTCCTTGAAACGGTTTCTGAGGGCCACCATGAAGTCATCGAGACTTCGCAGGACTGGGGAGCGGAGTTCATATTGTAACACCATCCAAGCGGCCGCTTCACCCTGGAGAAGAGATGCCACATACTGAACCTGGGACTCTTCTGAGGTAAAGGTTCGGCCCTGTTCACGCATAAAAATGTCCACTTGCACCATAAAAAAGGTCAATTGGTCCCCCGACCCATCATACGTGATTTTCAAATCGCGGCGGGCCGGGGTGGCAGGAGGAGTGGGTGGCGCGGCCGGTGCTCCGTCCGGAGGGTCGCCGGTGGGGGTTTGTACCTTCAGTGCATCCAATGCGCTGGCCATCTCGAACATTATGTTTTGCATAGTGTCCATCCGATCAATCAAACCCTGGCGCTCCTCTTGCCACCGCTTTCGTTCCTCATCCATCTGGTGAAGTAGCAGGGCTTCCTTCCGAGCGGGGTCCTCCTCGAATCCCATACTGGGAACCGCCGTTCGCCGCGACCGCGACTCGGTCCGGGAGAGCGACCACCCTCTGGGAGAGTCCAGCCAGGAGTTAAAGGTGGTTTTGGGTTTCGTGCCCAATCCCGGGCCCAAATCGGGTCCGCTAGGAACCTTTCGCTTCGACTCACCCTCCGGGGGTTCGGGGTCGGGCTTTTTAGGTACCACATTATTCTTCGGCTCCTCTGGTGGTGTAGGTGTATCCCCCTCGTCTAGCATTGCTGTCCCGAGACGGTACAGGAGCAGAACGAAGAGGCAAGGACTTGCAACTTAATGTGAGAGTCCCCAACCGAACTGTGCTAACTCCATAAAATCACTTGCTCAGACGTAGATGCAGAAACAAGGAGTTTATTGAAGGCTTCAGACAGTACAAGGCATACACGAGTTAAAGTTGCAAGTGAGCTAGCTATCAGAGTTACAGAATATATTTCCTACAGGGCATCAGGGTTCACACCTATGTTATGGGAAGCTACAAGATAGATTGGTACAATACAGACATCAAACGGTCCCAGAGGGATTGTTAGGGCTATCTGATCTCCAAGGCCGAATCTGGCCTGAGGGAGTGAATACAAAGCGCGGTAGGGGAGGCCTCCACAAGGGAGGCGGTATCTAGGTCTAACGGATGTGGCGCCTGAACCCAGGAAACGTCAGAAGGTGTGAACTGCTTTTACGAGTTCAAAGCAAGGAGGAGGGGGAGCGCCGGGACTTGCAGACAGAGAAGAAACAGAGCTACACAGACCCTCACACCATTATTGCATGCTTACTACAGCCCTAACCCACTTGACACTCATTAGGGTCTGAACCCCCTCATATGGAACTTCAGTGCCCTAATTGAGATCTTATTAGGGTCCAAACCCCATCATTGTACTTTGAACCTCCTCATTTGACACTTATTAGGGTCCAAACCCCAATTTGCCACTAAACCCTTTTTTACACTTATTAGGAATTGAACCCCCTTATTTGTGCTTAAAACCTCTGCATTTGGCACTTATTAGGGTCTGACCTCCCTTATCTGACATTTATGGAGGTCCAAATACCTTTATTTGGCAAAATAGGGCCCAAACTCCCAGATTTGGCACTCCGGACAACCACAGTTGGCACCTACCAGTCTGAAGAGCCATATTTGGCACTTATTAGGGTCTGAACACTCTTATTTGGCACTTCCATCCCCTTATCTTAGGGTCCAAACCCCCTTATTTGGCATTATGACATCATTGCAATTTGGATGTTATGCCTCTGTTGATGCACCCCAAGATCGCATTGGCTTTTTTTGTCATTGCATCATACTGTCTGCTCATATGTAACTTACAATCCACCCGTACCCCAAGATCTTCTTCACACACATACTTCTAGCCAGAAGTGTACCCCCATCCAGTATGCATGTCTCTCATTTTTGTTACCCAGATGTAGAACACTGCATTTATCCTTGTTGAATTGCATCTTGTTCATACCTGCCCACTTTTCCAGAGTGTTCAGATCTCGTTGAATTCTGTGTCTTCTGGTGTGTTTACTGCTCCTCCCAATTTGGTGTCATCTGCAAACTTAATGAGTAGTTCCCATTTCACCCAACAGTGGGCCTATTGCATCTTCTATCTTGTGTTTGCTCCTCACGGATCTGAAGAAGCTTTTCTTGTTGTAGTGAATCTCCCTGGCCAGCCTCAGCTCACTGTGAGTTTTAGCCTCTCTGATGGTTGACCTTCAGTTCCTGTAGATACTCTCCTTTTAGAACACGGGTCGCAAAAGTGCGGCTCCCGAGCCTCATGCGGCTCTTTGAGCCCTTGAGTGCGGCTCTTTCCACGTGCGGGCGCGCAGGCACGGGCGGGGTGTGTCGGTCGGTCGACGGGAGATGTGGCGCAGGCGGGCCGCAGTTGCCAGGGCGACCCAAGGGAGGCATCTCCTCTTTCCACCCCCCTCAACCCCCTCCCCGCCCCATAGCGTGTCCTTAGTTGAAGGTTACCCGGCAATGAGCATGCTTGCCCTGGAGCTGCCGCCGCCCTCCTGAACCGGCCCGTCCAGCACGCTGACGCAGGCCGGCAGGGGGAAGAAGGCCCGGCCTCCCTCCTGCTGCTCATTGTTCCGCGTCGCCGGGCGAGACGCCGAGGCTACAACCCCCAGCTCGGCGGCCTCCTCCTCCGCCTGCACTCTCCACGTGCCCTTTGGTGGCTTTTGCAGGTAGGCTGGCCGGGGAGAGGCGAGGGAGGTCCGGCGTGCCTTGCAAGCTCCCTCCCTGAGCGGTGGCGTGGGCAACGCGCCCCTCTCCCCCTCCGAAGGCAGCTCTTGGCCTGCTTGCCCTCTCACCCGTGAGGAGGGAAACCCCCGGCAGGCTTCAACTTGGAACTGCGCGAGGCTGCCGGCAAGCCACGGAGGGGAACGGGGGGAAGGCCCAGGGCCCAGCGGGAAAGTGTTTTGTCCCCGGCCGGCCGCCTCTTTCAGCTTGCAGGCCCGGGTTTGAATGCGCCCCGCCAAACCCCACCGGAGCCTTCTGTCTGGCATGCAGGGAGCATTCAGGTGTGCAACTGCCCCCCTCGAAGGCCTGGGAGCTGCCTGAGGGGATCGAGGAGAAGGAAGGTGGCGAGGAGGAGCTGCTGCTGGAGCCTGGAGGCCCGGCCTCGTTGCTGCTGGACTCGCCGCCCCCGCTGTCATCCCCCGGGCTGGACTTGGTGCCGCTGCCACTGGCAGGGGCCTTCAAGAGGGCGGCAGGGAAGAGCGCCAACACAACACCTTCCCCCCCCACCGTGTGCACGTCAGCAGGGCTGAAGGCTTCGTGCCTCGCACGCACGCGGCTGGCTTCTTCCTCTTCCCCCCCTCTCGCCCCCCAACAGCTGACAGGTGGCAGGGAGGCCAGCAGCAACAAGGCGGGGCCTCCTCCTCCAGGCTCCAGCAGCAGCTCCTCCTCGCCGCCTTTCTCCCCCTCGTCCTCCTCAGGCGGCTCCCAAAAGTCCAGCTCCAGGCTGCCGCTGCCATCGTCCTCCTCCTCAGGCGCCTCTCCCCCGGCCGTTTTCACCCGCCTCCTCCTCCTCAGGGAGCTTGCGGAGGGCCAGGCGGCCCCTCAACAGCCGCACGTCTGCCAGATAAAGGCCTGCCATCCCCACCGTCCTCCCCCTCTCCTTTCTCCCCCCTCTTTCTTTCTTCCTTCCATCCTTTCTTCCCCAGTTCCTTCCTTCTCTTTCCTTTCCCAGTTCCTTCCTTTCTCTTTCTGTCCCTCCCCCACTCTTCCTTCCTTTCATCCTTCCTCCCTTTTATCCTTTCTTCCCCAGTTCCTTCCTTCTCTTTCCTTTCCAGTTCCTGCCTTCCTCTTTTTCTCTCTCTGTCCCTCCCCCACTCTTCCTTCCTTCCTTGCATCCTTTCTTCCCCAGTTCCTTCCTTCTCTTTCCTTTCTGTTCTTTTTCTTTCCTTTCTTTCTTTACCCCTCCCCCTTTCTTCCTTCCTTCCCCAGTTCCTTCATTCTTTTTCCTTTCCCAGTTCCTTCCTTCCTTTCTCCCTCCCACCTCCCTTCCTCTACTAGGGTTGCCAACCTCCAGGTGGTAGCACGAAGGCTCAATAAATAAACACCAATTGGTAAGTACATAAAATTATAATAAAGGCATTACGTCATGCAACAGACAAAATGTAAATCAAATGCTGAAATCACAAACTCAAAATACCATACAACATGTGGATAAGCAACTCCACGTTGCAATAGCAAGAAACCTCAAGCGGAAAACGTCCGTTCAAATATGAAATATACATGAAAAGTCCAAAAGTCAATGAATAAATCCAACTAAAGAGAACGCGTGGCTAGTCGTTGGTGAACGTTTAAGGCTTTCATCAGCTCTTGTTGAACAATATTTATACTCTTATCTGGCAACCATAGGCTTCCATATAATGAATAACAGCCCAGTTGTCCAAACGACCGTCAGCTGTAAAAAAGCATATATATCAACCAGAGAGCATTTGAATATAAAAACAAAGAAGAAAGAACAGCATGGACATGTCCATATTAAACAAAGAATACTAAGCATACCAAGAGAAAGCGTCTATCGGGAATTCCAAAGCGCGTGTATCCTCACGTAGGCGGTGAAACAATAGAGGGGTTGCGAGATTTTAACTCTAGCTCCCATCAGAACCTCGACTGAGGCTGAGTAGATTTAAAGGGGAAGGAGACGCTATCTTATACAAAACATGAGAGATCAAACTCATTGTTGAGACCATTAGGGGTTAGAGTTCGGAAAGAATAGATTAATCGGGATTCCTGTTGAAGCAAAATTTTCTGAGCATTCTGCACATGAAAAGGTTTAGGTTTAAAATGCCATAACACAAAAAAATAGAATATCCGTGTCAGAATGATGGAAATTGATGTAAGGGGTGCTGCCAATCTCTTTAACTTACATTATTTCGGCACAGTTACTCTTCCTCCGACAGAGATAGGATTTTAAAACTGCTTCCTAAAGCAAAGAATAAACCTCCTCCCAATTCTAAAGTTAAAGATTTTTCCATAGTCATGAACCTCTTCAAAAAAAGCCTACGCTCTGAAGCACATGCACATGCTTTGAATTTATCACAATATTTACAGTTGGATATCATCCCTAGGGGGTTATGTATTCAAAAAGCTCCTGCTTTACATCAAACTGACAAAGAATTTGGAGATAAATAGGTCGCTATCTTGAATAAGTGTTCCATTGACCTAATGACTCTCATACCTGAACATTCTCTTCTTGTTAGAGATGCGACACAGGAACAAGCTCTCAAAGCCCAAGAAGAATTTAAAGCAACAGTCACTGACGATGTGTTTACTGCACAGATAGAAACACTTGAGAAGGAGTTTGCCGCCTATGCTTCTAATATTGATAATTATAAAAATAGGAAAATCATCAGGGATCAAGAGGACTATGCTCAAGACAGGGTTTATTTTTGGTTGGGGCAAGGCACAAGACATCCTCGCAGGCAAGGTAGGGTTCCTCCTAACAATCGGTCTGACTCGTCTGCAGAGCACAATACTTCTAGCGCCTCCAGCCTGTGATCCTACGGCTCCTCCTACTCCTTAAGATCAGGACTCACAGATTTTCGCAAGGAAACCAGACCACGCTGTTGTCAGAAACCAAAAACTTGATTTTCAATTTATCATCCAGGACACTTACCCCTGAGGAGCACCAGGTACTTGAATTGGGTATCAGCTTTGTCCCCACTCCCCGCTATTCTAGATTTCAAAGCCGGGTTGATTTGTTTAAATTTTTTCGAACCTTAAAGTTAAAGGAGTATTTCCGGGACTCTTCATCATTCGTCAAGCCAGCAAATGTCTTCAAACCTAAATCCACCTTTATTCCCAAAAATTGCAGTCATTTTCTTGCCACCTTCCAATCTTTAGTCCTTTGGGACGTTCAGAAATTGGAGGATTGTAGAGCCAATCAGCAGACTCGTTCTAACATAACTCCTTCCCAGATGAACATACTTCGAAATTTGGCACAGGATACCACTCTGGTTTTTCGTCCCGCTGGTAAAGGGGGCAGTCTGGTTATCCAGGATCGAGCTATGATTTAAAAAATTGGAGACAACTCAATAATACTACTTACTACAAAAAATTGGCCATGAATCCTACCAAAAAAATCTATAACATCATTAAAACCACCATTTTTGAAGGGTCTGCATTGAATTATATAGATAAGAATACTGCTGACTTCCTACTGGTCCAATACCCACGTGTCCCTATATTCTATACTCTTCCTAAAATCCACAAATCCTTATCTCAAACTCCTGGAAGACCTATCATCAGCTTGGTTGGCTCTCTCTTGGAACCCATTTCCAGATATTTAGATTCTTTTCTACAAGTCTTTTCCAGGGATACTCCCTCATTCTTGTCAGATACCAGACATTTAATTTGAGACATTGAACAACTATCTATCCCTTCTGAGGCTATTTTGACCACATTTGACGTATCTGCACTATACACTAACATTCCCCTTGATGAGGTTCGTTTAGTTATTGAAGATTTGCTCTCTACACGCCCTGATCAGACCCCTCCCACTCATTTTTTGATTAGTCTTCTGGATATACTTTTTGAGAACAATTTCTTTCGCTATCAGGACACTTTCTTTTTACAAATCCGAGGAGTTTCCATGGGAGCTGCCTGCGCTCCTTCTATCGCTAACATATTCATGATTCACTTTGAGAAGACCTGCCTTTATTCTTCTGCCATGTTTTCTTCACTGACTCTTTGGTACAGACGTTACATTGATGACGTCTGTGCCATACTTGTTAATGCTGACTCGTTTCATAATTTTTCTTCTTGGCTCAATTCTTTGCATCCCTCCTTAACCTTTACAGGCTCTTTCAATACCCAAAAGATTGCATTCTTGGATGTGACTATCTTCCGTGCTTCGGATAACAGGCTGGCAGTCAAACCCTTTACTAAGCCAACCGACTCAGGATCTAATCTGCATTTTACATCATTTCATCCACTGCAGTTAAGGGCTAACTTACCTTTTAGCCAATTTCTTCGGCTTAAAAGAAATTCTACTAACGAACAGGATTTTGTTAAAGCCTCCTCAAGTCTAGCTTCTAATTTCCATAGAAGAGGATATCCAGACTACATTGTTCAACACTCATTCAATAGAACGCATTCCAGATCGAGGACTACTCTGCTTCAAAAGGAAACCTCTTCGTCTGTGGATCCTCATTCCACAAAACAGAGGATTGTAGCTTCCCTACAGTATTCACATTTGGCATACGACATCAGGAAGATTTTGGCTCGACACTGGCATCTTATACAGGACATCCCTGGTTGCAGTCAACTTCCTATTTTGGGCATGAGAAAAACAGTCTATCCGTGATATCCTTATTAAAACGGATCTTTTGCCCTCTACAGGTGATTTACAGGTCACGGGACATTACAAATGTGGGCACTGTTCCATGTGCCCTTACAGCCTTCCTATTAAAGATGTCCATTCTTCCTCTACTAATTTTTCCTACACTTTGAAACAATTTAGCAACTGTAGCACGGCCACGTCTGTTTACACTGTCCTCTGCCCGTGCCGTTTGATGTATATTGGGTGCTCTTCCCGCCCTGTGCGCCTCAGGATCGGGGAACACAGAACGCGCATTCGCACGGAATTTAGAAGCACCCCTTGTACAACATTACATCAATTTCCATCATTCTGACACAGATATTCTATTTTTTGTGTTATGGCATTTTAAACCTAAACCTTTTCATGTGCAGAATGCTCAGAAAATTTTGCTTCAACAGGAATCCCGATTAATCTATGCTTTCCGAACTCTAACCCCTAATGGTCTCAACAATGAGTTTGATCTCTCATGTTTTGTATAAGATAGCGTCTCCTTCCCCTTTAAATCTACTCAGCCTCAGTCGAGGTTCTGATGGGAGCTAGAGTTAAAATCTCGCAACCCCTCTATTGTTTCACCGCCTACGTGAGGATACACGTGCTTTGGAATTCCCAATAGACGCTTTCTCTTGGTATGCTTAGTATTCTTTGTTTAATATGGACATGTCCATGCTGTTCTTTCTTCTTTGTTTTTACATTCAAATGCTCTCTGGTTGATATATGTGCTTTTTTACAGCTGATGGTCGTTTGGACAACTGGGCTGTTATTCATTATATGGAAGCCTATGGTTGCCAGATAAGAGTATAAATATTGTTCAACGGAGCTGATGAAAGCCTTGAAACGTGCACCAACGACTAGCCACACGTTCTCTTTAGTTGGATTTATTCATTGACTTTTGGACTTTTCATGTATATTTCATATTTGAACGGACGTTTTCCGCTTGAGGTTTCTTGCTATTGCAACGTGGAGTTGCTTATCCACATGTTGTATGGTATTTTGAGTTTGTGATTTCAGCATTTGATTTACATTTTGTCTGTTGCATGACGTAATGCCTTTATTATAATTTTATGTACTTACCAATTGGTGTTTATTTATTGAGCCTTCGTGCTGCCAATCTCTTTAACTTACGTTATTTCGGCACAGGTGTTTCTTATTATTGTAACCTCCAGGTGGTGGCTGGAGACCTGGCAACCCTAGCATCTCCTCCCAGTGTACCTATAGTTTAATTAAGACTTAAAACTTTAATTAAAGTTTATTAAGTTAATAAACAGTGTACCTACCTATATAGTTTAAGTTCAAGAAATTTGGCTCTCAAAAGAAATCTCAATCATTGTACTGTTGATATTTAGCTCTTTTGACTAATGAGTTTGCCGACCCGTTTTAGAACAATGCTAATTCTGTGAACAATGCTGATTCTTTAGAGCAATGTTCATTCTGTGCCATTAGGCAGATACTGAGAGGGAGGCAGGAAGGGTTGACAGTGTTTGGTTCTCGTGGCCCTTTCTTACATGCCCAGGGTGATGCCGATGACCACTTTGGGGTCAGGAAGCAATTTTCCTCCAGGCCAGATTGGCCAGGGATTTTGCAGTTTTTGTTGCCATCTTCTGGGCATGCAGGTGTGGGGGGAGGCAGTTGTGAAATTCCTGCATTGTGCAGGGAGGTTGGACTAGATGGCCGCCTCCATTTCTTGAACATTTTTTTCTCCCATAGCTGTTCATCCACATTGGATTCTTGGATCTCCTACCATGTTTCCTTCTTGTTGGAATAGCAAGGGCTTGAGCTTGCAAGAGCTCTTGTTTTAGGAGAGCCCACCCTTCACTTGCTCCTTTCCCTTCCAGAAGTCTTGCCCATGGAATGATTCTCATCATGCCTCTGAGTTTATTAAAGTCTGCCCTACTAAAATCTAACAGACACGTATGGCTATGAAATTCCTTGGTCTTCCACAGCAAAAGGAATTCTAGGACATGGTAACTTTCCCCTCAGGTCCCTACCACCTTCACCCCATCTACCTGTGGTCAATATTAAGTAGAGTATAGCTGAGCCCCTCATAGCTTTCTTTCTCTGCCATTTGATGAAGGAAATTGTCGGCCAGGCAGGTCAGGAACTTGCATTACTGTGGACACTTTGCAGAGTTTGTCTCCCAGCAAACATCAGGCACCCATAACTTTGATTCTTTACAGGCAGTAGGACTCCTAGTGAAGACACAAGATAGAACAAGCTCTAGCATTCTGGGACTCCTGTTTGCATGAGGCTTCCTCTTGCCTATATGAAGGATTCTCCCTACTTTCAGAGGGTCCCTTATGCAGAGGCAACCCAGTGGACCTTAACCCAATGAAAGAAATAAGATCCCTCATGAAGACAGTCATTTCTTCTGCTGGCAAAGGCCCTCATGAAGACTAAGGCTGCCAATATTTCCAGCAGTGTATATATGTGTGTGAGAGAGGGGGTTCCTTGTATGGACATTTTGCTCTCACATTCCTGACGGGAGAGAGAATGTGGGGTTTATTGTTTTACTTTTCTCACCTCTTTTGGCCTCACCACCACCAATAAGAGAGTGGTCTTCTGCATTCTTCTCTATTACCTATTTGCGCTGCCATTTACCCTTAAAAGTAAAATGTCTTTTCCCCCTTGTTCTTGGGTAGCATGAAAAGTAACTCTGCTAGTTTATGCAGGACAGCCAGGCACTGAAACCAATATAGGACTACCAAATATGAAAATGCTCATTAAAAAACTGAATAATTTTTAATGATATGTTTAACTGGACATTTGTTGTGCAGGTACATCTCCTGGTTGTTTCCTTGAGTGTTAGCATAGCAAACAGAAGTGGAAATCCGTCTGCAAGTTCTCCCTTCTAATACCATTCAAATTGCCCATTTTCCTTTCATTGACTTTCTTCCCAAGTTGGCACTCACAGAGCCTTGCTGGTGTCACTTTGAAGTCTTCGTATCAAGCTTGTCCTTGGCTTGCTCTGTACCTTGAAAACACTGCCACACACACACACAGTTTTCTACTGAAGATGCCAGAATTAAGAACTAAGGAGCTGTACTCGGAAGACTTCACTGCTTTCTTCTGCCTCCATCTTCTCTACCCCCCACCAGATCACTGACTTCTCTATTCAGATAAATCTTCCTTGACTGTTCTTCAGTTTTCTCCCCTGCCTAGTAATTAACTTTTAATTGGATTTAATTTGTACCCCCTTTCCCAACAAAGCCAGGCATTATAACAAGATTTTTAAAAATATGTCATCTTGATCCAGGTGTGAACCCAAAGCCATGTTATAAGACACATGGAGTAAAAACAGAGTTTCACTTACCTGTAACTGTTGTTCATCTGATGGAACTTCTATGCAGTAACACATTGGGACTGCGCAGGCCAGCCACGGATAAGATTTGTTAGCTTCTAGCAAATTCTAAAGAGTGCTCCCCCTCCCCTTGGGGCATGCAATCTCCCCACCCCTCAGTTACATGTCCCAAGGGGGAGGGGGCACTCTTCCCTCCAGTTCTCCAACCGGCCGCCACGGAACCATAACTAGGACTAGCCTAACGGTCCCACAGTGGGGAAGGAGGGAGGGAATGTGTTACTGAATAGAAGTTCCATCAGGTGAACAACAGTTACAGGTAAGTGAAACTCTGTTTTTCATCTGAATGGCTTCTATGCAGTCCCACATTGGGAGAGTAGCGAGCTCACTTACCAGGACGGTGGGTGTGGGACAATCACCGGAATAAGGAGTGCAGCATGGCACGTCCCACAGCTGCCTCTCTCGCTGAATCCACATCCACAGCATAGTGTTTCATGAATGTTGAGGGAGTGGACCAGGTGGCAGCTCTGCAGATGTCCCGGAGATCTATCTTCGAGGAGAAGGCTGTGGAAGCCGCATATGCTGTAGTAGAATGCGCTTTAATCATGGGAGGACATTCTTGACAAGCAAGCTCATAAGATAGTTTGATGGTAGAGGTGATCCACCTTGAAAGAGTTTTAGGGGAGGCACGATGACCTACCCTATGTCCTCCAAAGCAAACAAACAGGTTGTCATCTTTGCGAAAAACATGAGATCTTTTGATGTAAAAGAGAAGGGCTCTTCTAACATCTAGGGAATGCAACGCTCTTTCCACCTCCGAGGAGCGATGGGGGAAGAAAACAGGGAGGACAATGTCCTGGGCAAGGTGGAAGGCTGGGACTACCTTGGGCAAAGAGGAAATCTGTGGTCTGAGTACTACTCTATCTGAATGAAACTTAGTGTATGGGGTGATTGAGATAATGCTGATAGGTTACTCACCCTTCTTGCTGGCGTGATTGCCACTAAAAAGGCAGCTTTAAAAGACAGCAATGACAAATGGCACGTAGCCATTGGTTCAAAAGGAGTCTTCATGAGCTGTGACAGAACTAAGGAGAGGCTCCACTGAGGGACAGGAGGAGTAACCGGGGGGTACAAGTTAGTGAGACCTTTCAAAAAAAAATTGGAAAGGGGATGGGAAAAAACTGAGGAGTCGATATTAGGGTGAAAAGCCAAAATTGCGGCTAAATATACTTTAATAGAAGAATTTGATAAACCACCATCCTTGAGAGACAACAACAACTCAAACCACCTTAAGGGGGCAGGAAATTGGTGAAACATCTCTGGCCTCAGCCCAAACTGAGAACCGACTCCATTTCATATCGTAAGAATGTCTAGTGGACTGTTTCAAGGCATGTGATAAAACCTTGGCTACTCTGTCGAACCACTGACCCTGGGTTGTACCCTCCAAGCTGCTAGTTGTAGGTCTGGAGGGGAGTGAGGGATCCTTCGGGAGAAGGATGTGGTTCCCTTGGGCAAGCGACATTAGCACTGCGAACCACGACCTCCTGGGCCAGAATGGAGCAATCACAATAGCAACTGTGTTGTCCACACTCAGTTTGGCTAGAGCTTTGTGAAGAAGAGGGAATGGTGGAAAGAGATAGAAGACAGCTCCTCTCCAAGTCATCTGAAAGGCATCCCCCAGAGAGCCCTGTCTGGTCCCTGCCCTTGAACAAAAATTGCAACACACAGCGTTGAGGTGAGTCGCAAATAGGTCTACTTGCGGATGGCCCCATAGACGAAAATCTGATGGAGGCAACTGTCTGATAAGGTGAGCTCGTGTGTCTGGTTGGGAATACGGCTCAGTGCATCCGCTAGAGTGTTGGTCACCCCTGCAATGTGAATTGTTACCAAGGTAGCCCGGTGAGCTATGGCCCATTCCCAGATCTCGCTGGCTTCCCTGGAGAGCAAAACGGACCCTGTGCCGCCCTGTTTGTTTACATAATACTGGGCAGTGGAGCTGTCTATAGCGATCTGGATGTGATGTCCGTCCAGGTGCCCTGTGAAGGAAGACAGAGCAAGACGGATAGCACGAAGCTCTAAGAGATTTATATGCAACTGGGACTCTGATTGCGACCACGTACCCCTTGATGCAATGTTATCACAATGGGCCCCCCACCCTGAGAGGGAGGCATCTGAGAAGAGGTGTCTGTCAGGGGAAGGACGTAGGAACGGGACTCCTGAAAAGAGATTGGTATCGTTTAACTACCACTGCAGGGAGGCAATGATGTACCTGGGGATAGACAAGTGTTTATACTGGGAGTCTACATTTGCTCTGAATGCCCTTATAAACCAATTCTGAATTGGTCTCATTTGGAGTCTTGCAAATTCAACCACAGCCGTGGTGGAGGCCATAAGGCCTAACAGTTGCTGAACATGATAGGCTGCTTGGAGACGTTTTTTTGTGAACCTGGTAACCATCTTTTGGATGGCACGACCCCTGTCAACTGGAAGGAAGGCCCTAGCCTGGATTACATCCAGGCGCGCCCCTATGAAGTTTTGAACTTGTGCCGGAATCAGTTTGGATTTTTTGAAATTAACCACAAGTAGTAAGGACTGTGAGGGCTAGGTCAACCTGTGTAGCCAGCTGGGACTGAGAAGTACCCACTAGCAGCCAGTCGTCTAGATAAGGGAATATCACACATCCCTTGAGTGCCAGATGAGCTATTACCACGGCAATGCACTTTGTGAAGGTTCTGGGGGCCGTGGACAGTCCGAAGGGCAATACATTGTATTGGTAGTATCTGCCCCCACATTCGAACCTCAAATACTGGCGACACTCTTGGTGAATAGCAATATGGAAGTAGGCATCGCGTAGGCCCAGTACTGCGAACCACATATGCCTATTCAAGAGCGGTAGGACTTCTGAAAGCGATAACATTCGGAATTTCCTAGTCCTAACATACGTGTTAAGGTCCTGAAGGTCTAAGATGGGGCGTTTGCCACCTCCCTTCTTGTCTATGAGAAAGAACCGGGAGTAAAACCCTTTTTTACACTCATCAGGTGGAACTTCTGAAATAGCCCCTTTGGAAAGGCCATCAATTTCTTGTAACAGGAGGGTAGGGGTCGGCGACCTAGAATGACCCAAAGGTCTATATGCAGGCAATTTAATGAACTCAATGAAGTAACCAATGTTTATTATCTTTAGCACCCAGGTGTCGGAAGTAATGGAAAACCACGCATGAAAGAATTGCGATAACCGGTCCTGGAAATCAATAGGCACATCTAGTCATGCCTGTTTGTTTTTTGAAAACTGCCCAAAGGATCCCCTAGGGCCGTATTGGCGAACCTATGGCACGCGTGCCACTTCCGGCACGCGTCGCCCTTTCCGCCGGCACGCCCGGCTCGCCGCGGCTCAGCTGTTCCTCACCCCTCCCTCTCAGCTTCCTCCAAGTCGCTGGCCTTTCCCGCTTTGCCCCGCCCACCTCCCGGGTGCCTCGTGGTTCCCAGCAGTCCGAGGCAGGAGCTGCCTGCCTGCCTGCTGCCCCCAGAGGCCCTCCCACGCCCGGCAGCAGCAGCTCGGCTGAACTTTCAACTGGGCGCTCACCGGCTATCTCTCCAACCCCGGCTTCTACTGCAGCTTCGTGGAGTGCTGCCCCGGCGAGCAGAACCGGCCCAACTGAACCGGTAGTGCTTCGAGGGAGGCCGGGTCCGCGGGGGGGGGGTGAGGGAGCCTCGGTGCCAGTTTGGGGCCAGGCCGGTGGAGGAAGCGGAGGCTGGGTGGCGGAGAACAGGGCGCCAGGACTGAGAAGAAGGAGCGGCGATGGGGCCGGTTCCATGGGCTGGTGCAACGGAACTGGGATTGGGCGGCCGGGGAGGACAGGGAGAATTGGGTAGCGGGGGGGGGGGAATCTGGGACAGCAGAACTGGGGCCATTGCAACGTTTGCGTTTGCTCGGCATGCAGAAGGCCCCAGGTTCAATGCCCAGCCTCTCCAGTTAAAGGGACCATGCTGGCTGCTTGGGGGCAGCGGATGGAGGAGCGGTGGGGGGAAGGAGGATGAAGTTGGCTCCCTACTCGTGAGTCGCCTGCCCCCGTGGAGCGTGCATGCGTCTCCCCGAGCCCTCCCACCAGGGCGTCCGCCCGCCGCGCACGTGAGAGCTGCCGGGTTGGTGGGCGAGTGGAGAGCAGCGGCTCAAGTTTCAGTAGTAAAGCTCAAATGGCTTGTGGGGGGGGGAATCAGCCTCCGTTTGCAGAGTCTGGATTTTTTTTGGGGAGGTGTCGTTTGCCAGTGGAGTTTGCAGGTGGGAGAGGGAAGGGTCTGCTTCAGCGGGAGGGGTTGGGGTGGGGAGCAGGCGTCGCTAGGGTGGGAGCTGCCCCCTGGGGCAGGGGGTCGGGTGAAGTGGTTGGATTTTGGTCCCCCTCCTTGCTATCCTGGAAATAGGGAGCTGATATCAGAGCAAGGGGGAGGGGTGGGTTCAGAAGGTACAGGGAGAATTGTATTGGAAGTAGCAAGAAGTGCAGGAGGTCCTGCGGGGGTTAGCCATGTTCTGGGCGTGGAGCAGGGGTCACTGGGGGTGGGGGGGCCTTACCATTTGTTACATTGGAGCTCCGTATTATAGTTATTGGCAACTTGCCTGGGGAGGGGCCGTGGTAGAGCATCTGCTTGGCATGCAGAAGGTCCCAGGTTCAATCCCAGCATCTCCGGCTAAAGGGACTAGGCAAGGAGATGAAAGACCCCTGCCTGAGACCCTGGAGAGCCGCTGCCAGTCTGAGTAGAGTAGACAATTCTGACTTGGATGGACCAAGGGTCTGGTTCAGTATAAGGCAGCTTCATGTGCTTTAAGCCTCTTATTTATGCAAATTCCCCAAGAAGGGAATATCAATGTTTTTAGTGTTAACTAATAAATGTTTGTTATTTTTAGAGATAGATTTGTATTGGGTGCTTCATTTTTTTTAAATGTGTTTTTTTAAGGCAAAAGATGTTAATAATGTATGTGTTGTTTTTTCTAAACTGAAACCTCAGTATTCAGATTAAATTGCCGCATTGGCACTCGGCGATAAATAAGTGGGTTTTGGGTTGCAGTTTGGGCACTCGGTCTCTAAAAGGTTCGCCATCACTGCCCTAGGGGCTTTTCGAACCCTGGGTCTGCTCTGAAATTTTCTCTTGTTTTGGGGAAAAGAAGGGCGGGGAAAGGAAGGGCGGAAAGAGGGCTGTGAAAATTGGCCCTGAAAGCGGTATGGGCGGGGTGTCTGGCTTGATTGCTTACCGAAGTACCGCCTTTTAAAGTCTGGCGGCTGAGGGGCTATTCCCAGGGACTTAGTGTTGGTCTTATTCTTTTTAAGGCGATCCAGAAACGTGTGCGTCTGGTCGCTAAAAAGGGAAGTCCCTTCAAATGGAAGGTCTTCAATGCACACCTTGGTGTCGTAAGGGAGCGCAGATTGACATAGCTACGCATGTCTACGAAGGAGTATAGAGGAAGCGATTACTTTGCTGGTAGTGTCAGCTACATGGCTTGCTGCCGTCAACTGCTGTTTTGCAAAGGACATACCCTCAATTTGAACAGCTAAGGCCGATGGACATTGACCCTCAGGTATCATGAGGATTGAAGAAGACATATGATCCCAGAGGCAGTATTGGTATCTTGCCATCATGGCAAGGAAGTTGGCGATGCGGATATTCACCCCACTGGAGGAATACATTTTCCTGGCTAGGATGTCTAGCTTACGCCCCTCCCTATCCTGAGGAGAGGAGTGTATACCCGACCTATACTTTCCTGGCAGGGCTTCTACAATAACTTAATTCGGGGAAGGGTGTTGGAAAAGGAATTCCCCTCCTTCCTTACGTATTTTATACATACTCTCCACTTTTTTGGAGGAAGAGGAAACCGAGGCGGGTCTAGCCCAGTTAGCATGAAGCACTTCCATTATACTTTTAACAATGGGAAAGGCTACAGGGCCTAACTCAGGATTGTGAAGGATATCCATTATGTCATCAATGGGACCTGAGTCCTCAGATTTATATTCAATTTTTAGGGCCTTAGCCATGTGGATTAGCTGTTCCGCATATAAACGAGTGTCCCCCATGGGAGAACCCGGTTTGGAGTCTCCCACAGTGTCCTCTGGCGAAAGGGCTGACGCACGAGACTCCTCATCCTCATCCTGAGAGTAGGACTCATCATACTCAGACGGATCAATGTCCCTTGTCACAGAAGAAGACAGTGCTTGCCTTAAGCGACTGGTGCGGACATGAACCTCAGGGTATCTCGATGGCGAGCGACGACGTAGGCGGGGGCTCCGTGACTGCGATTGGGAGTGAGTTCGCCGACGTCGGTGATCTGACGATGGGCCGGCGTGTACAGGAGTGGGGTATCGGCGTCGAGAAGCCTCTCGGCTTCGACGAGGGGGAGATGGGCTCCTGGAGGAGTGGTGGCGCCTCTGCCCCTCCCGGCTGGAATGGAGAGGACGATGGCTATCTCGGCTCCGGCTGCTGTCTCGGCTCTGGCTGCTTCGACTCTGATGGCTCGACCGTCTCCAATGGCTGTCTCGACTCCGACGACTCGATCGACTCCGACGGCTGTCTCAACTCAACGGCTCAACCGGCTCCGACGGCTCGACTGGCTCCGACAGCTGTCTCAACTTCGACGGCTCGATCGGCTTCGACGGCTCGATCGACTCCGATGGCTGAGCCGGCTCCGGCGACTATCTCGACTCCGACGGCTCGACCAGCTCCGGTGGCTCGATCGACTGCGACGGCTCGACCAGCTCTGGCGTCAGCTGTCTCAACTCCGACGTCTGTGTCGTCGAGGAGGTGATAGACTCTGACAAACCGAATTGTGCTGACCTGAAGTCGAGCGGCGCCGACCGTCCCCAGGCAATGATGGGGTTAGAGATCGACGGTGAGAGGACAACCGCGGTCGAGACCTCTGGCCGGGTTCCAAATGTCAAGAGCCTTTTGGAGACTCCACTTGCATCTGCTCTGCAGAACGCTGGGAGTTTTGCTGATTGCCCACTGGAACAACTGGTTGCTCGGTACCGGGCTGAGGGGTTGCAATATCTGCCCAAGGTTCTGACTCAGCAGGCCGTGGGGACTTTTAAAGCACCTGAGGGACGTCTGTGTAGAGATTCAGGAGGTGCTGTTTAAACCCGTCAGGGTCATCCTGACTACTGCTCGGCCGCACCGGCACAGTAACCAGGGAGCGATGAGGAGAGTCCTCTAAGGAAATGGGCTTCTTAGCCACTTTGACGAGTCTCGTCGCTGCGGATCGATGTCTAGAAGAGGTCGATGGTGATCAGTGTCGAGAAGATGCCACTGTGGATGGACGTTGAGGAGAGGCCAATTGTGATCGGTGTCGAGAAGACTTAGGAGATCTCTACGGCGAGTGATGCTGAGGCGACCTTGGGCTGGAATTTTGGCGCGAAGAACCCCGGCCGCGGCCATCTTGGGACGACGGGGCAAGAAGCTTCGCTGGGTGGCCATCTTGGGACGGTGGGGCAATAAACTTAGCAGGGCTAAGTATCGCCGAGGAAGGCTTTTTGGAGGGACCTCCCCGCTTGGATTTCTTCGACGGGGGACCCTGATCAGACTGAGTCTTACCCGCAGAAGTACTCGGTTCGGCTGATTGACCTCTTGGACGAAGAGATTCCTTGTAGAGATGAGACAGCAGACGAGTCGATCTCATCCTCAAGGCATTCTGAGTGAACTTAGAGCAGCTCTTACAGGTTGAGGGAATATGTCCCTCTCCCAAGCAAAGGAGACACTCAGAGTGAGTATCATTCTTTGCCATTTTAGAGCCGCAAGAGGTGCAGTTCTTGAATAATGGAATTTTCTTGGATTCCATGGCTAGAGCACTAGCTAACACGTTCTCTCTCCGTGGCGGCAGAAAGAGAACTGGAGGGAAGAGTGCCCCCTCCCCCTTGGGGCATGTGACCCAGGGGCGGGGAGATTGCATGCCCCAAGGGGAGGGGGAGCACTCTCCTAGATTGTGCTAGAAGCTAACAAATCTTATCCGTGGCTGGCCTGCGCCTGCGCAGTCCCAATGTGGGACTGCATAGAAGCCATTTAGATGAACTATATTTTACACAAAGCCACACAGAATAAAAGGTAAACATGTAAATTCAATATTGTTAAAATTTAAAAAAAATTGTTATATTGTTAATTAAGGTAATATTAATTGGATTTTTACCCCTTCCTTTTTTTCCTTCCAAAAGGCTTTTATATTTATTTTTATCTTGAACAATGTTTGTGTATATGCCGGGATGTGTATTGTAAAACTGTGTACATATGACCACTGAGGAAGGCCTCTAAAAGGCCAAAACGCATCTGGTCAGAGTTTGTTGCTAGCATCAACTGTGTATGTGTTTATAATATTTGTTACCATTCAATATTTGTGCTTTTTGGGAAGCCTGTATTTTAGGCCCTGTGTTTTTAAATACCACTGTGCACATTATATAATACAAGTATATTTATTTGTTGTCTTATACTATAAGCCACCTCATGTAGATGGAGCTGTCCTCAATAGGGGAAGTTGGTTCAAGATGGTGATCAGGTGACCAGAAGCAGCCAAGAACTCATAGGTACACAAAGGAATAGAGACAGGAGGGAGGGGGGAAGGGAGGGAGGCCAGCTGATCTACATAACCATTGCTGACCTCAACCCTGTTAATCAATCAATCTTTATTAAAAACAGTCGTAGACAAGCACTGCTCTTCACAATTTACCACTAAAACCCTTAGTATTAAGCTCTACCCACAAGTTTATACAAATAGTAAAAAATGTTGTTTACACTCTTTGCAAACTATATATACTACTCTTTAAGATTATTGACCTACCCATGTTCTCAGCAGCGTCTGATGGATTCTACAGGCTGCTGCACAAAACTTAGACGAAAACCCACAGGTTACAGTAGGAACGGCTATGAGCAACATTTTAGTGTACTCCTGACCTGTATGGCTGGAATGCTGACTAAGCCAGAGGGAAGAGCTGGGCATCTGGCAAGGGCGAATGCTCTCCTATATCTGAAGATCTCTAATTGGGAGAGGTAGGCGGCAGGAGCAGCTACATATCTGGATTGTTCTGCTGATAGAAAAGTCGGTGCCTTCTCTAGATCTTTTTGGCACTCCGTTTCCAATATCCTTTGTTTTATAGCTTGCCTCGCCTGATCATATCCCATTTCCAGTGCGGACTGAGGGGAAAAGCCCATTTCAGCCAACTTGCCTCTGACTGCCTTCAGCCACGTAGACTGGTAAGAGAATCAAGGGGGTTAGGCCTTGAGGTTTTTGGTTTAATTTGAGCCAGAGATAGACTGAAGCAAGGCATGCCCTGGCTTCCACTTTGATCTTGCCAGTAGCAGGGACAACCGTATGTTTATGTTTCAGCTTATGTTTCAGTCCTTCAATCTCATTTGCTAAGGCCAATGTCAGTGGCTAAATTAGCCACTAACTGACCTTTAGTAAGCCTGACAAATCAGAAGCAGTGCATTTAGAAACTTTCTGCCCCTATTGATGAGAGACCCCAGAGTGCAGCAAAGTGCTCTTTTGGTAACAGACATCAGTTCCACCACTTCACATGCTGCCCAGGAGCTTCAATATCTTATAGCTTTACTTTCCTTATAGACATAAGATCACCTCATACTTATTTCATGACTTTTAAATTTCTTATTTTACACAGGAATATTATTTACACTCTATATTTGACCATTTTCCACACGGGATTTTAGTTGTTTCCTCGCAGGCTCTCCTTTGGCCGGAAGCAAAAGGCGAGGGTGTGTGTGTCCATGAGTCCAGCATCTCCCCACCCCCCGGTCTGCTCCGGTGGGGCTCCTCCTTTCAGCAGCACTTCCTATGGATTCTGACAGGAAATCAACAGTGGGGACAGGACAGCAAGAACACTAGAGAAACCCATCAACACCTCTGTATTGTCCAGATCCCTTCCCCCAGAAGAGATCTACATGGGGATTCCTGACAGAGAAAAAAATCTAGAATCAAGCTGTGTGAAGCAAAGGGAGTCACTATGTGGGTGTAACTATGGGACAAGAGCAGAAAAAGGTACGACTGAAGGAAAGCAGGAACTTTCTAGACAAACGGGTACATCTGTGTACCATCTTGGTATCACGTTTATTCATTTAAAATCAAAGTCAAGCACAAAAAAGACATAGGCAGCATCCCTTTAAAATACATGTAGAAACTCAGGGGGAATCAATGATTTGGACAGCCTCCACCTCCCCCAAACGCCTCACCATCCAAGATTCCAGGAAAAGGCCAATTCCCCCGAGCCTTTCCTCCCCCCCCCCTTTGAACTGACTTGCATTCGCTCTCAGTGCTCTGTGCATCCCAAAATATCAGGATGTTGCACCCCCCCCTACAAACTTACTTTGTATAGCTCAAAAATCCTGGAGTATGTAGAAAGACCAGGTTCTGCAAGGGCTCAGATTTTGCTGCTTTTGTGATTGGCATGAACCACAAGTAGAGTGACCAAATTCAGTCTCATAAGTGCCTGACTATCTGCTCAAGGCCAGTTCTATCCAAGCCCGGGTCATCCACTGCTAGCAAAGATGGGGCATCTCAGAGAGGCATCACATTATTAGCGTGCCATGCCAAAATTTTGTGTTAACCACAGCAGTCGTCACCGTCCATCACAGTGCTACATTGGCCTTTGAAGTGGGTGATGAGCGGGGCGGGCCAGCCTCTCAGAAGGTATGCTTCAACTTTTCTCTGGTCAGTTTGTCTGTCGCACAGGTACCGGCTTCAGTTTCCCTAAAAAAGAGGGGGAAAGTGGGTGGAATGGGACACACACACACACACACACTGAATGCCCAGTGTGTATCCTCAGCACTTACTGAAAACAATGCCAGTTTGAAGTTCACGGCATGCGTCCCAGGCAACTTTCCTGTGTGCAGAATTTCAGACTCATAATCTAACTATACCAAGCAGCGCCAGCTGAGGACCCCTCCGGCTATTATCAGTTTGCCTTTTAAAAAAAGAGGTGAAGCACTTTAGGAGCTGCTGTGCTGAAAGGTGGCATCTGAATATATAAGCCTAGATGATGGTTTTTAAAAATGTGAAAATACTGAATAGCGTTCAGATATGTTATGTTCTGAAGTAAATGCAGACATTTAATATGAAGAAAAGTCCAGTAAGAATAATAATCTCGTTGTTCCAAGGGAGCCTCCTGCAGAGAAACCATTTCAGAACCCTGTGCAGAAGCGAGATGCAGGAGTGGAACAGCCCATCAGACAGCTGCGTGGGGCCTCTCTCGATGGGAATCTCCAGTTGAGAAAATCCTTTGGCAAGGAATTCTGTTTTAATTATGTACTCAAAGTAAATTTCACTGGGCGTTATATGAAAACACACATCTTTTGTGTAAGAATATTTCAGTCTGTTTATTCTCAAGTTAAGTTTCTGATTTTTTTGCAGCCCCCCACTGCAATTTTCCCTGCACATAAAATGGAGCAATGAATTTTAATTCAGCAGCGTCACATTAGAAACACTCTTCTGAAGGTGAACAATAATGTTCGAATCTTCCAGTGATCTCCCAGGACATACAGTGGATGATCGCCTCCAATCCCTAATTCCTTACAAAACACAACTGACTTTCTCAGGAAACTACAGTCTGTTTACAGCCTGCCAGAGGCGAAGCCTTTTAGCAACCATGGATGTTGAATCTCTATATACCCACATTTCCCACAAAGATGGGCCAACAGCCACCAATAATGTTATCCCAGTTAATACCACTGCAAACTCGGCTATCAAACTTTGCTTATTTGTCCTCACTGATAACTACTTTGAATTTGATAACAGTTTATATCTTCAGGCTAGTGGCACAGCTGTGGGCACTCAATTTTCAGAGCAATACCTCCTCAGCTCCTGTCCTCCACCTCAGATTTACTGATGATATTTTCAGCATCTGAACACATGGGAAGGAAGCTCTCAAGATATACTATTGGGACATTTTCACTCAAACGTCAACCATTCCATACAATAAGTACATTTTCTAAACACCACTGGGAACCAAGGCAGTGGACTCATTGGCTGCCAAACATACGCATGTGCTTCCGCCCACCATCTGGAACATATAAAGCAGTCTACAGTCAAGCAGTGGGTTATAATGACGTTTGTTCTGATCCCTAAGGCATGGGGCTCGACTGGTACCCAGAACCAACCTTTTGCAAGACAGACACCAAAGAAGCCACAACAAAATACCACTGTTTGTCACCTACAGCACACAACTTAAACAGCTTCAGCGCAGCCCTCTCTGGACACTTCTCTTTCACAGGCATATGAGTGGTGGGCCATTCCTTGCCTCCCAACTTAAAAGAGATCATCAACAATCATGTTGTGGGCAGCCATGTTTTATTAGCCTTTTTAGGCCTTAATAAATTTCCATTTTGAACAGTGATAGATTAGAAAAGATTCTTAAGTGTAAAGATGTGTCACTGATCAAGATAATACATACCACAGTATGAATAGGGAATACCCCATTACTATGTATGGGTGTGAAAGTTGGATAATGATGAAAGCAGACAGAAAGAAAGTGGATTTGTTTGAAATGTGGTGTTGGAGGAGAGTGTTACGGATACCAGGGACCACCAAAAAGTGGGTTCTAGATCAAATCAAACCTGAACTCTCCCTAGAAGCTAAAATAACCACACTGAGGCTGTCGTACTTTGGTCACATCATGAGAAAAAGACAATAATGCTAGGAAAGTTGAAGGCAGGAGAAAAAGAGGAAGACCCAACATGAGATGGATTGACTAGAAAGGAAGCCACGGCCCTCAGTTTGCAAAACCTGAGCAAGGCTGTTAACAATAGAACTTTTTGGAGGACATTGATTCACAGGGCCACGGTAAGTTGGAAGCGACTTGACAGCACTTACACACACACACACACAGCCTGCTGAACTTTGCCTACATTTCTGAAGAACAGATACCTGCACAGCAACAGTATCCATCTGAAATGTCTCCCCCTCCCCTCCCCTTTCCTCCCCTATTTTCTCCCTCCCTGGTCTCCTGATCACACCTCCCCTTTCCCTCTCCCTGTTGTTCCCATACTGTTCCCTTTCCCTGTCCATCTCCCCCCCCACCCCCACTGCATGACATCCACCAAATTTGATAAAATGACAGCCGCCATGAGACCATCTCTCCATGCAGGGAAATATTAATATGGCACCACTTATAATTACCATATAGTTATTCATAAAGTTATTAAATTCAGTGTTTTTAAGAAATGTTTTAAATTGTTCTGTATTATAATTATGATGTTAGCCACCCTGAGCCCGGCTTTGCTGGGGCAGGTCAGGGCATAAATAAAACTTCTGTTCTATAGTGTTTGAGATTGGGATGTGCACTCAAGAGACTCGACCTTGCTCTGCTGGAATAGTTTACACAAACCTTGCCAGGCGGCAAGCCAAACCACTGATGGGACGTTATGGAAACGTTTACTGACTGTTTTGCTTACAAAAAGGATGGATGAGACAGAGGGCCTGAAAATCATGCCATAGAGACTGCTTTGACTTTAAACCATTATTTAACCATTCTTACCTGCTATAATAAAATTTATAGAAAAGATTGGTTGCTCTGAGCCCATTTTTATTTTTCTGTTGGGAGAACTAGTTCTCCCCCTTTTCAGGTGGATAAAGACTGGCCTGTTTAGGTAACTGGACAACTAGCAGCAGAGACACAAATCCAAGAGCCAAACCCTGCAACAGACTTAGATGCCAACCATGTCCCCATATACCGTATATACTCGGGTATAAGCTGACCCAAGTATAAGCCGAGGTGCCTAATTTCACCCCAAAAATGGGGAAAAATTAGGCACCCGCGTATAAGCCGAGCGTGGGAAAGGAGGCCCTTCCCCCCCACCCGCAGGCTTACCTTACCGGGCCGCCGCCACCTGCCCGCGAGCCTTCCCTGCGGGCCAGGAGCGGCCCGCGGGGCCTCCCAACCTCCCAGCTGGGAGGCGCAGATCTGTTTAAAGACCCCCCCCCCCGCCCGGCTTCACGGGGCTTCCATGAAGCCGGGCAGGGGCGGGGAACAGATCTGCGCCTCCCACCTGCAGAGAAGGCGGGCGGGCGGGCAGGCGGCGGCGGCCCCCTCCCTGCGCCCAGGAGGCCCCGCGGGCCGTTCCTGGCCTGCAGAGAAGGCGCGCGGGCAGGTGGCGGTGGTAAGTTCCCCCCCCCTCCACCTACCAACCCGCGTATAAGCCGAGTTGGGTTTTCTCAGCCCTTTTTTTGGCCTGAAAAACTCGGCCTGAAAAACTCGGCGAGTATATACGGTACGCTCAGGGAACGTTGTTACAAGACCTTTTAATATCAGCTACACCACCTACTTGCACAACATTCAATTTAATTGTACACCATCATGTTCCAAAACTTCCTTTCTGCTGCCTACGTTGGACTGTGTCTGTCTCTGTGAGAAAATCCATGAACTCGAATTGGACATTAAAAAAACTCACAAGTGGAGGAACATTTTAACCCCCTTGGATAAACTATTAAAATCTGTATGTCACTGTTCTACAAAACAAAACAATTTTTTTCAAAAGAAATATAATGTGAAAATGCTGAATTTTACATTTTTTACATTTTAGGATTGTAACTTTGTTCCAATATGTTAATTTTCCTGTAGGTTATCTGCTTACCTATTCGAACCTCCAGCCCCCCCCCCCCCACCATCCAGTATGTGTTAACTGCTCATTCTGTTGATTAGGACTCATACCTTCCCTTTCTACATCAACCCCTCCATTACATTGAGATTTACACCTGAAAGGCTCACACCAAACATCGATTCCTCCCCCCAGTCTGCCCCATAAAATTTCCCTGTATAGTTTTCCACCCCAACTCCAGGACCAAGACAAGACATAATATTGATTTGCCTGTTGTTACTGGTTATACAGGTGGGTTTTGTGTTGTAAAAGCAACAACAAGGAGGCGGGAGGGGTGTGCGAATTTCTGTTCTCTTACGACTAAGAAAGTGGCCTCTTACAATTTTATTTCATGTCAATCAGGTCCCTATATTTCAGCATCTACAAATCAGAAGAGTTTATTTTGCAATCTGCAATAAGATCTATTAAGAGATCTGAAAATTTGAAAGCATATTATTGGACGATGGAAACATAACAATATACCTAACAGTATATCCCTCACAACAATATATCTAATTCTGAGCATGGTTAAACCTGTAGATACTTTAAGAAACAAGCGCTCTCTAATCCCACCTCTCTTTTGGGAGTTCACTGGGTGACTTTGGATGAGCCACACACTGTCAACCTAACTGACCTCACAGGGTTGGTGTGAGGATATAATGAAGGCAAGCAGAATGATGAAAACTGCTTTGGGTCCCCACTGTAGAGAAAGGAAGGATATAGATGAAATAATAAATAAAGCTGAAGATGGGTGGCAGATAAAAGGTAGCTTGGTTGGTGGGTGGGAAAGAGAAAAAGAAGCAAGGAAAGGTGAGGGTGTGGGGGTTGCCAGGAGGAGGGAAAGAAGAAATAGTGTGAGAAAGTGGATACACAGGAAAATGAGGTGTGTGTCCCGTCCCCCCGTCCCCAATTCCCTGCAGTTTCCTCACGGTACAATTGAGCCATAGTTTTCCCTGCTGGAGGCTGCCGGACGGAGGGGGGAAGCTATCTACAGAAGGAGGGAAATAAGGAAGCAGGAAATGGGGAGAGGCTATGGAGGCTGTCCCAGAGAGGAAACAGGAAATACTGGTGGAGGGGGAAATGAGATGCCCCTTGCAAGTCTTTGCAGGCCCCCTGCATGCCTATTATATTTTGCTAGATCTGCTTTATAAGTCAGAGAAGAGTTTCATTAAAAGGTGGCAAAAAGATTTAAATCACGAGACCACATCAAAATTGTGGCATTTCCTGTTTACTAAAAGTTCCATGTTTTCACTAAAATTGATTATTATTGACAACTAGCGTGGTTTAATGGTTAGAGTGGCAGACTAGGATCTGGGAGACCCAGGTTCAAATCTCCGCTCTCCCAAAGAATCTTGGGCCAGTCACATACTCTCAGTCGAATGAGGTAAACCTCTCTGGGTCCCCACTGGGGAGCACAGTGGGGTATAAATTAAGTAAATAAAAAAAAATTCTGAGAGAAAACATCATCATAATGGTTACAAGAGGAAGAGCTGGTTTTTATACCCTGCTTTTCTATACCATAAAGAGTCTCAAAGTGGCTCCCCACCCCCACAACAGACACCTTGTGAAGCAGGTGGGGCTGAGAGAATTCTGAGAGAACTGTGACTATCCCAAGGTCACCTAGCTGGCTTCCATGTGGAGGAGTGGGGAAACCAATCCTTGTTTTAGAGTCCTCCGTTCTTAACCACTACACCCCACCACACTTGTACTTTCCTCCAGTACATTAGCAATTTTTTTCTATAGTTGTGAAGGACTGGCTTTACAAGGCCCCGTTTCTTTGGGTCCCTCGGAGACTGGAAACCCTTGTAGCTGTCTCAAGTCTCCTCACTCTTGGGGGAGTACCAAAACTAAGCTGGGTGGTAGCCAGTGGCGTCCACCTGCCCAAAGAGGCTTCAGAAATGCACAGAACAGTTCAGAGTCTGGGAACTTCATCTGAACTCCAACATAACACACCGCCCCCACCATCTCCCTAATCCAGAAACTACATGCCGCATTTGTGGAGTTAAGCCCCAACAATAGATGAAACCAGGGGGAGGGGGAGGAAGCATTCACTGTTTGTTGCAACCATTTATATCCCACATTTATACCCACAGTGGCCTTCAAGGCATTTCATAACAAACATTGTCTGTGTCTCATTTAAATGTGAGGCACAGAGTTTTCCTGAATAACTTTGGCTCAGGTTCTTGTCTAAACTGTGTTCCAGCCTGGCCACATCTGAGGCCTGTAACTGATGTAGATATTACACTGGTATGCTGTGTGCATGTTGCTTCTTTGCACATGTTGCTACCTAATTTAAACAAGATGCTGAGTATGTGCAAAGCTTTACCAGCAACATGTTTAAACTGGACCTAAGCAACCTCTGCAAAATTTATAGTGCACTTAGGAACTGCAGATCTGGTACCAGCTAAAGAGAAAGATGAGAATTTTTCTACTCTTACCTAAAGTCTGGAGTCTTGACCGGAGTGAACTCGATCGCCCTGTCCACGGAGAAGACTGTGATCGAATGCAGGGTTGTGCTGAGACTGACGAATCTGTCTACGAAAAGAATACCCATAGGAAATAGGGACTAAGAAAAATAATTAGCTGTCATAGAAGAATTTGATGACAGGAAGAGGGCAATCCAAATCAGCACAGTCCAAGAAGCCAGACTCATAGTCACAGAATCATAGAGCTGGAAGGTGCCATAGAGGCCATCTAGTCCAACCCCCTGCTTAATGCAGGATCAGCCTAGACCATCCCTGACAAGTGTTCATCCAGCTGCTGCTTGAACAGTGACAGTGAAGGGGAGCACACCACCTCCCTGGGCAGCCCATTCCACTGTTGAACAACTCTCGCTGTAAAAAAACAAAAAACCCTAATGTCCAGCCAGTACCTTTCTGCCCGTATTTTATACCCATTTGTCATGAGCTGAGTGGCCTCAGAGCAGGGGAGCCTTATGGTTTCACAATTGTTCTTTGACTTTCCTTTAATTAGTGTGCAGCAAGTTTCCCTCCTGTTCTGTGCTCAGTTCCCTCCCTGATGTGGTTCCCTCCCTCCCACCTCTCTGGGTGGTGGAGGGCTCGGCATGTGAGCAGGGCCCTTCCCTTTCACAAGCTGCCTAACTGGCCCCTTGCTTGACTCCAGCCAGCCAGCTGCAGCTTCTGACCTGCCAGGCTCTCCCCTGCAGCCCCCGCGGCCATCTGGCCTCCCCAGCTGCCTGCTGCTCTGCTGGCTCAGCTGGCTGGGGGAGCCACTGGCTGTTTCTTCCTCCAGCTCGTTCCTTCTCTCGGCAGCTTCCCTTGGCATCTGTCTCCCTGCCTCCTGCCCTCCTCCTCCCCTTTCAGCCTCATCCTTAAAGTACCCAGCCGGCTGCCCTGACCTCGCCCACACTGGCGTCGAAGATCCAGACTGCCGGTCACACCATTATGACGAGTACCATTCTCTGCTGCCAACAGGAACAGCTCCTTGAGAACCAGCGTGGTGTAGTGGTTAAGAGCGGTGGTTTGGAGCGGTGGAGTCTGACCTGGAGAACCGGGTTTGATTCCCCACTCCTCCACATGAAGCCAGCTGGGTGACCTTGGGCTAGTCACAGTTCTCTTCGAGCTCTCTCAGCCCCACCTACCTCACAGGGTGTCTGTTGTGGGGAGGGGAAGGGAAGGTGATTGTAAGCCGGTTTGAGTCTCCCTTAAGTGGTAGACAAAGTCGGCATATAAAAACCAACTCTTCTTCTTCTTGCCCTCATCTAAGGGACAGCCTTTCAAATACTTAAAGAGAGCGATCGTGCCCCCCTCTTCAGTCTCCTTTTCTCCAAACATTCCTGGTTCCCTCAATCTTTCCTCAAAGGGCTTGGTTTCCAGGCCCCTGAAGAAGAAACATCCAAAAAGAGGCTGGTTGAAGCCTGTTATTACTGGATTTCTATGTTTTAAGAAAGAAACAGGCCTGTTCTGTTCGAAGTTTGCAGTAAAGCTCAAAAGTCCATTTCCTGGTGCAATAGGACGCAGCACATCACTTTCCCAGATAAGAGTGGGAGATCAGCATATAGATGTGTCACATCGGCCATTTCCCACAGAATCCTGTAAATCAGGGCGGGGATGAGAAGCAATACAGAATTTCCTCAGTGTGCCACAAATGTCCCTTTCATACAGGTTTCTTAAACCTGCTTAATGGATTATTTTTTTAAGTTTCAGACACTTTAAAATGCTAGCCTTCCCACAATTCATGAACACTTAATCCAGGTTTTCCAAAACTTGTTTTGTTCCTGGTTGTGCTTTAAGGTGATGAAACCTTAAAAAACCACTTGTTTTCAGAAGCCAAAGCCAGTTTTATCCTTGTGTGTGTGCGTGTGTGTGAAACTCAGAAGGGGTTAAAGAGCCCATATGAAAGGGACCCTGCTCCAACTGGCCACTGAGAAATTCCCTGGGGGGCAGCTGCCCTAGAGGGCCCATGGCAGAGGAGAAAGCTTCCCCTGTGTACTCACAGGCACCTCCAGAGCCTAAAGCTCTTCTCCTCCTCTCCCTCTCCCTGCACCAGCCCTCCATGGCCTCGGCCGACCAGCTGGCAGATGGGGCCATGCATGCAGAGATGCAGGCCCTGCAACAGGGAACTGAAAGAAGGCTTGGCTCAAATCCCCTGGCCCCTGGGGAGCCCGGAGATTAGGAGTAGCCAGTGTGGCATCATGCCAAAGGGACCCTGGCCTGCAACAGAATCTCAAAGTGAGACTTCACGGTTTATTATTTAATGTTTAAAATTTAAGCTCTTGGCACCAGAAGCCTAGGAAAAACTGGCAAGTCAAGGCCCCAGAGGGAGGGAGAGGGAGAGAGCGAGAGCAGGAGAGGCATGCAGGGAGGAGGAGAAGCTGGGTGGAGTGAAACCTTCTCTCCTCCCTTGCTGAGGCTTCAAGCCTGCTTTGGGCTGTTAAAGCTTCTTGCAGGGGCAGCAAGGTCTGAAGATAACTAACCTCCCAGGACCCATCCTGCCACCACTCTAGGTCGCTGGGGAAATCAAAAGGCCCAGGAAGGCAGTTTCTATACTTCCCCGCCCCCACCCGCAATGAGAAGCAGTGACAGCTTCCTTGCCACAGGGCAGCATCTACAAGACGTGCATCTAGTGATGTGGGGGGGGGAGCTGCTCTCTCAGCGCTGCAGTGGTGAACGGGCAGCTCCTTCGGCATGCACTGGCTCTATGGAAGAGACGTGCATGCTTCCTGCTGCTGTTTGCCCTTTCCTTGTCTCCTTTCTCCTCAGCCCTCTGACACACATTCAGTCAACGCACACAGAGAGGGGGGAGCGGCGAGGAGTGCTCTGGACCCCCCCGCCCACGACTGGGAACTGCAGCCATCACCACCTTCTGCTTCAGATGCTTTTTCCCAAGGGCTATTTTAGCTTCCCAGTCCTTCCTCTTTTTTCCCCCTTCTGTTTTCTGTAGTCCACCTTTTTTAGATTTCCCCCTCTGCTTATTCTGTGTGCACAGAATAAAACCCTTCAAGATGTAGGACTGGGAGAGGCTTTCAAGAGCCAGCCCACACCACCCTCACAGACTGAGGCAAAGGGAGGTGGGGATCTGGGCCTTTTCTCACAGACACAGGCACTGTGAAGGGGGTGAAGCTGCAGACCTGCAACAGCCCGTCTTAGGGGGAAAAAATTCTTCAAGGTGGTGGCAAGCAAACAACTAAGGCGTCTGTCTCTCTAGGGTCCCAGGCCAGCTAGGCGGTGGAACACCCCCCCCAGGGCTCTGAGAAACACAAGGGTCTGTTGAGCATGTCCACGACGCAGCCACCTAGAGGCTCTCAGGGCACCACCGGGGCCCATTCACAGAAGAGGCTGCAAGCAGCCTGCCAGCTGGGATGCAAGATGCGGGATCCGCGACAAATGCAGCTCCTGACTTTTCCAGCAAGGAAACTGCCGCTGATGAAGAAAGCGAGCCCCTGCAAAAGCGAGCACCGCTACACGCGTGGGACTGCCTCTCAGCAACTACCAAAGCCAAGGAATCAAAACACAGAGGCTTTCTTTCGACAAAGGGCACTGAGGAGGGGCAATCAGAAACGTGCCTTCTGTGCTGACCAGCCGGAGAGGGAGGGCGCCAGGCAAGACGCCACCAGAACCGGCTGGTTTTGCTCCATGCTGCTCACAGGGCTGGTGGCACTTATTTTTGTGGACCTTTCTGTTTTTGCATCACCCACTTAATGCATTTCGGTCTAGAGCAATGGTTCCCAACCATTTTTTGACCAGGGACCACTAGGACTTTTTTGTTTGGTGCAGGAACCCCAAGGTTCAAAATAAAAATTCTGACAATTTGAAAATAAACTTTAATCATAACTGTTAGTTAAACATTAAACTTAGAATAATATTTGAATATATATTTTTATAATAGAGAACTTTTAATTGAAAATATTAATTTATTATGGGTTTATAACTTTGTTTCGCAAACCTTAATTTAGTTCTCGCGGACCCCTGGGGGTCCACGGATTCCCTGGTTGGGAATCAGTGGTCTAGAGCGTACACTTTCTGTACAGGAAATAGTTCCAAAAATACTCCGGCATTGCCAAATGCGAAACCAGGGAAAGTCCAGAGGAGACCGACGGCACCGTGATGCAACACTGACCGAGGGGAGGGGCGAGGGCAAGAGGGTGGTTACCTCCAAGTGCTCCTGGCTGGACCAGGAGCCTGATTCTGTCCTCCGGAAACCAGGGCCCAGCTCTACAGAGCGGACACGCTCCGCAAACTTGAGGGAGCAGAGGGTCTCGCTGCTGTTCTTCTCAATAGGAGATACCTGAAAGATTGTGGGGAGGGGGAGACGTGCCAAAGTCATCATTCATTTATTTGAAGCATGCTGATGCCCCTTTCCCACCCAAGTTAGGGTGCCCAAGGTGGCAAATAGTCAAAACATTAAAGGTTTTTAGAATATACACACACCAACTAACAACAACAATTAAAAAATATGTAAAAGACAAGGAGGGTCAGTGAAAAAATGACAAACAAAACAGAAAGTGTTCAACTGCTCAAGGAGACAATGATAGAGATAGACATCTATCCCTGGGGAGAGAACTGCATAACTTTGGTGCCAAGACCAAGAAGGCCCTTTCTTACCTATCTAGACTCAGATGGTGGGAACATTTACAGCAAGGCCCCTGAAGATGACCATATTTGTGGGGGATTTGGGAACTGTAGGTGCTAGTCCTCTTGGCTGAGGAACTAATGGAGAATTTACCCTCTTGGGTTGAGGAATCTCTAATACGAAAATGAAATGAAGAAATGAACCATGCCTTAAAATCTTCATTGCTGTATAACTGCAACAAAGCAGATGAATAATATTTGGGCTGCATCTGATTCCTTTTAAATAGGATATTGTTTCTCTTACGCTAAGGTAAAAGGTATCTTGCAACAAAGTTAACAGGCTGCATGACACCAGTGTTGAGATGTCACAGAGAGAAATCACACCATCAACAATCACAAGGAATCATTTATAAATTACAACCCACAAGAAACTGAAGGGGAGGGGGCATCCCCTTCTCCCGACTTTTGCTTCCTGTTTCCTTCAACCATAGAATCAGAATCACAGAGTTGGAAGGGACCACGAGGGTCCCCCTGCACAATGCAGGAAATTCAAAACTACCTCCCCCACACACCCCCAGTGACCCCTACTCCATGCACAGAAGATGGCCAAGATGCCCTCCCTCTCATCATCTGCCTAAGGTCACAGAATCAGCAATGCTGATAGATGGCCATCTAACCTCTTCTTAAAAACCTCCAGGGAAGGAGAGCTTACCACCTCCCGAGGAAGCCTGTTCCACTGAGGAACCGCTCTAACTGTCAGAAAATTCTTCCTAATGTCTAGATGGAAACTCTTTTGGTTTAATTTCAACCCGTCGGTTCTAGTCCAACCTTCTGCGGCAACAGAAAACAGCTCGGCACCACATCCTCTATATGACAGCCCTTCAAGTACTTGAAGGTGGTTATCATATCACCTCTCAGTCTTCTCCTCTTCAGGCTAAACATACCAAGCTCCTTCAACCTTTCCTCGTAGGACTTGGTCTCCAGACCCCTCACCATCTTTGTTGCCCTTCTCTGGACACGTTCCAGCTTGTCTACATCTTTCTTAAATTGTGGTGCCCAAAACTGAACACTAGTTGAGTCTAACCAGTCTATACCATCACTTCACGTGATCTGGACACTATACTTCTGTTGATGCAGCCCAAGACTGCATTTGCCTTTTTAGCTACCGCATCACACTGCTGACTCATGTTCAGTGTTTGGTCTACTAAGACCCCAAGATCCTTTTTGCACACACAACTCCTCAGACGAGTCTCCCTCATCCTATAATCATGCATTTGATTTTTCCTACCTAAATGCAGAACTTTACATTTATCTCTGTTGAAGTGCATTTTATTGGTTTTAGCCCAATTCTCCAGCCTGTCAAGATCATCCTGTATCCTGGTTCTGTCTTCTACCATATTTTCTCCCCCTCCCAATTTAGTATCATCTGCAAATTTAATAAGGATCCCCTCTATCATACAAGTTATTTAATTTTCTTTTCTCTCTCTCTTCCTCCCTCTTCCCACCCTTTCTTCCAATCACTCTTGTCTTCTCCTCCTCCTCCCCTCACTTGCCCAGGCACCTGCCAGCTCACAGAGCCATTGCTTCCTCTAGCCTGTCTCAGGTAGTGGCGGCCATGGTGGCCGTAGCTCCTACTTCCCCCGGACCCGTCCCTCCCCCCACTGCAGACAGCCACCGCCAAGGCCACCACCACCGGGGCAGCCCTGACAAAGTAACACTCCCCTTTCAGCGAGGCTCTCTTTCAGCACCTGGAGTCGCTAGGCAACAGCCTGGGATTCTATGGGCGGGCACTTTTCAGTCCCCCATTGTACCTGACCATTCTCTTCCCTCCATCAACTTCCTCCCACAGGTGGTGAAGTCAGAGCATCCTTTGTGAGGCTGCCAATGGCCCCTCCAAGCTGAGGGGGAGCAGCAGCCCTCGCTCTCCCTTCTCCTGCTCACCTGCAGTGGTGTCACTGCTGCCTCTGCCTACCTGGCTCAGGTGATGGCCATTCCCATGCATGTGCAGACAGCATGCCTCTGTTTGGGGTGGTTAACACACACACCCATTTTTTTAAAAAAAAGTTTTTAAGATTTTCCTGCAAATCTCAAGAACAGTTCCCCCAAGGTTATTGAAAAAGTTCTTTTAATCTACATGGCCCAAACCCACAGTTTTAGCAGTTGTTGATTACAGTCCTAGACCAGCAGTATAAAACATACAACAAGAAAAATATTTACAGAAAACCATTGCATAAAAATATTTTAAAAAACAGACGTGTTTCCCTGAGTCTGCACTGAAACATAGCAGACTCCGGTGGCTGCCAGAGCATCCACGGATGGAGGCCACCTTCACTATGAGATCTACTGATTCAAATAGTGCAGATGGGGGAAGAGTGACGTCAGCTGCCACAGCTGGTTCCTGTGAGAGGCTCTTGGCGCAGCTGCAACAGGAACAGAAAGACTGAGAAGAGCACGACAACCCTTTGAGTACAAAACACGGAACTTCTGATGGCCCAAAAACGTGGCAAAGCACTTGCACTGCTTTCAGGAAAAGATGTGGCTTTCAGGGATTTCCCACAAGTTATTCAAGAACAGCCTCCAGATCGACCAGAGGGTAGCAGAGGAGTGGAGTGCTTCAGATCAAATACTTATTTGTGTGCACCCTCCCTCCAAAGAATGATGCACACAACAGCACCTCTCCGGGTTTTCGGGCCTATCGTTTGGTCCGGGGTCCCTGGCAAGAGCCCACCTTCCTCCAGCCCAGCACTCACGTGCACCATCATGAGCGTCTTGCTGTCACCGCAGAGAGAGTCCTGCAGGAGGTAGGTCAGTTTGGAGTTGCGAAACGGTACGTGGCCTTGGCGAGAACGCAGGGCGTGGATCACGTCTCCCAATGCCAGGAGCGACTTGTTGATGTACTGAGCCTCACGCAGCCTGCTTCCCGCTGCACCAGATTTCCCCACCCGCTCAGAACCTGCCAGGTCCACCAAATTCAGCTTTCCTAGAAGAGAACAAAAATATTACTGAGCACAGAGCGGCAAAGCCGTCCGTTGGAGCTACAATCCCTACAATTCATCTGAGAAGCTCTGGCGAGATCAAGCTGTCTTCTCATTGCCTTGTGGGTTAGTGGAGCAAAGACTCAAGGAATTTCCACCCATTTCCAGCCTATTTGGGAGACCAACCTGTGGTTTGTATTCCAGTGCTGCAGTTTACTCCTCTCACTGTGACAATCAGAAGGGCATGAGACCGGGAGCTGTGCTCATTCAGGTAGGTGCACTCAGTAGCTCGGTTGATGTGTCCAAATTCAAAGACCTGGGAGAAATCCAGAGAGCTGGTTTCATTCACCCCCTTGCCAAATGGAGCCAATTCTCTCCATGGGTTCCTTCTCAAACCTGTATCCCAAGCACTGGGCAACTGTTGGCAGATCACTTCCTTTGCAACCAGGCTCTCTTGGCACTGAATCATCAATGAAGGTTCTTAAAACCTATAATAAAAAGAAAACAACACCAACAACCGCCTCCCGCCCCCCCCAAGGAACAGGAACAAACAGTAGGTGTGCAATAAAATCTAATCTAAATTGCACAGTACAGAAAAGTCAGCTGTTAATACTATCATATACTGTACCCAATCACACATGGAACTCTTCATTTACCCTTTCTTCTGAGTAACATAAAGATTACTATTAGAAACCAATGCAGGCTAAAGCCATTCTGCCTAGTCTGCAAGGCCCCAAACCAAAATCCAAATAACAAAAATTCTGGCAGGACATGAGCTTTCGTGAGTCACAGCTCCCTTCTTCAGATACCAAATGGTGGGCCTTTCTTTGCAATCAATAGTGAACATCTCCTTTCTAACCTTATGAATATCTTCCAAGCAATGTACAGGGAACTCAGTCATGCCCGGCACATAGAGCTGTCCGCTGCCATCTGGGCATAGTTTGATGTCCAGCTTCTCCTGAGGCACCTTTCTGAGTAAGTCTCTGAAAGACAGAGGCAGGCAGGGCAATGAACGCTCTCCAGGGAAGCCGGCAAGACTTTGCTTTGTAAAAAGGCAGCCTTACCAACATACTTGCATGTATATCCGAGTCAGAGAGAGAGAGAGATGCAAGAAACTCAAACTTGGTCAATATTTTATAGACCAATGTTTCATTTTCTTGCATTGGGATCAAATAAAAAACAGACACATTAGACCCCTTGCTGCCAGAGGGAAGTATTTTCATCCTTCTTGTCTGACAAACCACAAGTGCTCAACTTCTGAGACAACAAACAACATTCAAGCGGCTGGGCAGCAGACAGAGAATGACTAACTGTAAGGGACGAAATAAAAAAGGAGACTCAGAGGGCAATTCTCTTGCCTCCGCCAAAAACTCTGAAAAGCCACAATGGAACCGTATTGCTGAAATCCAGAGGGCCCGCCAGGTTGGTCTACAGCAGCCCAAACAACAGATTAATGGATCCATTGTGGTGGACGCTCTCATGCATAAGCTTATGCCACAATACATTTATGTGTCCTTTATGAGTTACTTTATCTGGTTGAAGGTGCAGCTACCCACAGATGGAGTCAAGTTTGTATGTAAGGGTGGAGCCATGGCTCAATGGCATATCACCAGCTAGGCATGCAGAAGGTCCCAGGTTCAATCCCTGGCATCACCAACTAAAAGGATCAGTGGTAGGTGGTGTGAAAGACCTCTACCTGAAAGCCTGTAGAGCTGCTGACAGTCTGAGTAGACGATACTGACCATGATGGACCAATGATCTAATTCAGTATAAGGCAGCTTCATATGTTCATGGGTAAACAGCAACCATTGTGACCAACTATTGTGAGTGCTTCAGACTGTGTTGTAGCTCAGCTACTGAGGTTGATTTTAAACCTACAGCTTATTTCCAGAACTTCTGAAATGATTATACACTACCTTTTGATCATGCAGTCAGAGAAGGAGAGCTACTAGCACTCCTTGGGTCAGAGACAGATGCTAAAAACTACAAGTTTCTCATAGACTTGTTAAAGATTCGAATTGTTTCTGCTTTTTGTCCTTATGTTTAATATTTAAAATATTTGCCAGGGGTTTGATCAATTCTAGGCACAGAGTTCAGCCTAGGAAATAAAAACCAGAAGAGATGGTCGTCTTACAGATCCAAAGGAATGAAACTCAAAACCACAGCTGTTGAGAAATGAAACAAAGATCCTCTGTCTGACTGACCAAGATCTGGGAGAGAGGACCAGATCCAAGTGGAGCGTGGTGAAAGAGCTGAAGGAAAGGCTTCAGAGCACACTGAAGAAAAATCCTGGCTTCTAAAAATAGGCAAGGTGCTGGCGTGAGAAAGGAACGTCCCGTGCCAATGGAGAAAGTCTCCAAAAAAACAACGTAGACGGGTCACTGCCTCTAAACCATAAACAATCCACTCAAGTCCTCATAGGACAGCAGGGTTACAAGAGAGGTAGCAAAACAGCGGGCGCTGAATAGCTCACAAGTCATGGTGACAGCGCAGTCGGCAGGAGACAAGCCACGGAGCAGCAGAGTGATGAAAGCGGCACCGCCCACAACGGCAGTGGACCTGCGGGAGCAGCAAAGTAACAAAGGCAGCGACCGCAGCACAACAGTGAGACGGGAATCCAGTATTTCCTATTTCACTTCTTTCTTCAGTCGCATTTCACACTGAAAAGTCTTTTTGTGTTGATAATCCACATATATACTTCATACAAGACCATTTTAAGGAGATGTTGATTAACAATTCTCCTACAGCCTGCTGTCCTATGAGGACTTGAGTGGATTGTTTATGGTTTAGAGACAGTGTTTTTTGGAGACTTCCTCCATTAGCACAGGACGTTACTTATTAATTATATAATTCATTAGGGGAGTGTATGCATGCACTAAATCAAGATGGACGCTGTACTCCGAACTCTCCTTTGAACTAAAGAATTTATAGCTCAAAAAGAATGTAAAAAAGGGAGTCCTAGCATATACAGCGAGATAAGAGGAGAGAAAAACTAAGAGAAGCAGAGGAGATAAAGTTTGAAATTTCAACACCGGTAAGACTGCTTTATTTATAGCTCTCCTGGGGGAACGCCTTGTGGCCGAAAAAAGCCTACTCATTAACTCCCCTAATCAGCTTCTAAAGATGGCTAAGAATATTAAGGAATTATCAGAACAAATATCTGCTCTTCAAAACACAGTGATAGCATTTCAAAATAAAATGAGCGAAGAAATTAAGTCTATAAAAGACGAGGTCACTAAAGTGGGAAAAGAGTTGGTAGGGATTAAGCAAATAGCTACTTCCGCAAAAGAACTGGCAACAGAAAACGTGCAGAAGATTGATCATTTAAACCGACAAATTACTGAACTCTCCGACCGCAACAGAAGGGCTAATTTAATTTTGGCAGGGATTTCTGAAGAGGTTTCTGCCAAGAATTTAGAAGGGACTCTTAAGGAATGGCTTGCAGATAATGGAGTCAAGCTTCAACCAGACGAAATAGAACGAGCACACCGCTTGCAAGGAAGAGGGAGGGGTAGAGCCCCCCGTGATGTTATAATCAAATTCACAAGAGAAAAGCTTCAACAAGTATATAAAGAACTGAAAAAGAGGAAGGACCTGAGCTTCAGAGGAAGAAGAGTGTGGGTGAGACAAGACTTTTGCCAAGAAACTCTCAAGAAAAAGAATTTAATGCATCCCTATGCCCAAAAATTGCATGCAAATAATGTAAAATTTACATGGGGTTACCCATCTTCAATAATTATTTTCCAAGATGGAAAGAGGCTTATGGCATGAAATACCTCAGAAGCGATACAACTACTGAAACAGTTGGGAATAGATACAAAAGATATGGGAGTGCAAGAAATGGAAGATGAAGCAGAATCTGAAGAGGACACTGAGGAAGGAGGGTCAGGAAGAGCTGAAAAACGGCCTAGGACAGACCCACAAAGTGAAACTACCTAAAAGGGAAGTATACAAATGTTAATTGAGCTAATATATAATATGTAAGAGAGTTCAGGAGAGGGAGGGGATGCATGCACTCCAAGAACTGGAGAGAGGGGATGCCTTTTTATCCCAGTTGACTTCTCTTCCACAGGGTGGGAAGGGTAAGGGAAGGGGTGGGTTAGCAAACTATATAAAATACCCTCAGCCACGGTGCCTTAAGACTCATAGTAATAAGGAATATGGATAGGTTAATAAGATTACTTACACTGAATGTCAATGGTTTAACTTCGGATCTTAAGAGATATAGGATATCTAAACTCACAAGAGACCAAAAGACCGATGTAATATGCCTCCAAGAAACACATAAGAAAAAAAATGATAAGAAGCCGCTTTTAAAGGATACGGCCTGGGTGACATTAGCAGAAGCTAGAAGTGATTCTAAGGTAAAAGGAGTAGCAGTCTTGATTCACAGGAAATATAAAGTGGAGGAAGTGGAAAAAACAGTAGATAGAGATAGTAGATATTTATTAGTTAAATTTAAACTGGAAGGTAAGCGGTATACAATAGTAAATATTTACGCCCCGAACAAAGGACAAAAGAAGTTTTTATGTAGAATCTTTAAAAAAACCACACAATTTTCAGAAGGAGAAATCATTATAGCAGGAGATCTTAATATCGATATTACAAAAGATAAAACAATAAATTTGGGAAAATGGGGTCTGAAAGAGGCGCATGAATTTATGGGCTCACATCCCAACCCACTCACATATCTAGCAGACATAAAACAGCATCAAACATAAATTACATAATCCTAGGAAAGAGCAGCAATATGAACATAAAAGGAATTATGTACATAAGGAACATAAAAGGAATAACCACCCAATTTTGATATATGACCATGCCCCAATAAGTATTGAAATAGCAATAAACCAAGAACAAAAAAAAAAGTCACTGGAGGTACAATAATCTAATAATGGCTAAGGAAGAAGATAGACAATATATGAAAGAGCAGATAAAGCTGTATTTTGAGGAAAACAGAAGGTCGGTCGCTATGCTGCATAGACGGTGATAAGGGGATATTGCATAAAAAAAGAAAGAATTATAAAAAGAGAGTGGTACTCAAAAAGACAACTCAAAATCCAGGAATTGGAAAGGTTACAGAGTAAACAAACAGATATAACCCTAATGTACTGAGACAAATTATGGAACTTAAAAAACAGATAGAGATTTTAGATTTGGCAACAATATGGAAAAGGGATATTATGGTGAGGAATGAATTCCAAAGAAATAGCATAAACTCAGCAAAAAGACTGGCTAATTACCTGAAAAATAGAAAGGAAAAACAAAGGGTCAAAAGTATAAAAGTTAATAACCAAACATCACAAAACTCTAAAGTAATTAAGGAGGCGTTTGAGTCCTTTTACAAAAATTTATATAAGAGGGACAAGGTAGGTTTTGAAGAAGACATTAACTTAATATTGAAGGAGACCAAGAAAGTTAAATTGGAAGAGGATATCACATTGCAAGAGATAAGAGACGTAATTAAAGAACTAAAAAAAGGAAAATCACCAGGTCTAGATGGGTTTACAGGCGAATTCTACAAGGAAATGACAGAAATCCTAGCTCCAGAACTTCAGGCGGTGTTTAATGAAGTCTTGAAGGGCAAGAAAGCTCCAGACTTGTGGAGACAAACAGAAATAATAGTGATTTTAAAACTACAGAAAGACCCTGAAGAGGAAGGATCATATAGACCTATAAGCCTTCTCAACCAAGACTATAAGATATTCGCAAAAATATTAGCAAATAGACTAAAGAGGGTTATCCCAAATATAATAAAAGGACCAGCATGGATTTGTAAAAGACAGGAATATAGCACACCCTATTAGAAATATAATTAACGTCCTGCAACATGGCCCCCCCCCAAAAAAAAATGGGCCTCCTGAAACTGGATGTATTCAAAGCCTTTGACACTCTTTCCCAAGAATACCTGTGGCAGGTTATGCGCAAATACGGAATAGGAAGTAATTATTTAAATGCAATTCAGGAGATATATAGGGATGGAACAGCAGTAGTGAAGGTTAACAATGATCACTCGCAAGTTTTTCAGATTCAGAGAGGAGTTCGTCAAGGCTGTCCGCTTTCGCCGCTCTTATTTATCATAGCGATAGAACAACTGGCAGAAAGGATAAGAAATAGCGCAAGGATAGAAGGCTATAAGATCAAGGAAGAAGAAATGAAAATTAACTTATTTGCTGATGACATTATGGTTATTATGACAAACCCTAAAGAAGGAATAAAAGAAATAAAGATTATATTAGATGACTTTGAAAGCTGTTCAGGGTTAAGAGTCAATATGGCTAAATCAGAAATTATATATGTCAATGTGAACAGGATGAAAAAAAAGAGATAAATAAAATTACAAATATAGGATTGGGAGCTAAAAAGTTTAAATACTTAGATATAGTATTACAAAAGAATATTAATAAAATATCAGAGGTAAATTATAATAACATATGGAGAAAGATAGAGAAGGATATGAAAAGATGGAGAAATAAAACTTTAGGAATCCCCTCTAGAATTAGAAGTACTAAAATGTTCTGGGTGCCTAAGTTAACGTATTTATTTCAGACGATACCACTAGGAATTAGTACAAAAAAAATAGAACACTGGAATAGAATGATAAGAGGGTGGATATTCGATAGCAAAAACTGTAGAATTCAAAAAAGGTTGGTATATAGCCTTAGATCAGAATTGGGTTGGGGTGTCCCGGATTTGAATAGCTATTACGCCGCCTTTCAATTAAAGTCATTATTAGAAATAGGAGAAGAAAGTGACCAGAAATGGGTTAGATTTGAAAATAAGATTAACAGTGACATAGGAAGATTTGGCATTTTCTCAAAGGTCATAAGTAAAGATTTTAAATTAACCATAGGGCCCAGATGCACAGCACTAGAGGTATGGAATAAATGGCAACCTTTATGGCTAGGAAGGACTTCAAGATGGGCACCGCTAGAGACTATCCACACTGAAATGAGGGAATGTAAATGGTGGGAAACCCTAAGGTCAAAAGGATACTATAGACTGGGTGATATGTACAGAGGAGGAACCCTAAAACCTCTACAGGAGATAGTAGAAGAAAGTACAAAATAAATTACTTAAACAAGAACAGATTGATAAAATAAAAAATTTGCAACAACAATATGAAATTTTATTAACCGTGGATATAGAAAAAAAAATTGTATAACAGGCAAAGATTTTTCAAACATTCAAACAAACCAGGTAAAATGTTAGCATGGCAGCTTAAACGTAAAGAGAGGAGAACACCAATACTGAAGATAAGGAAGAATGGTAAAGTTTTACCAGATAAACAAAAAATTACAGAAACCTTTATAGATTATTATTCCAATCTTTATACACAAGGAGTAGTTTCAGAAAAAGAAATAGAAAGATATTTAACACAATTTGAATGGGACAAAATTTCACAGGAATATAAGGAATTGTTAGATGCTGAAATAACAATAGAGGAATTAAAATCAGTAATAAATAAAAGTAAATTAAATAAAGCACCAGGAGAAGATGGATTTACAGCTTTTTATTATAAAGTTTTTGTAGATCAACTTTCACCATACTTATTGAGAGTGATGAATAATTGTATACAGGGAGGATCTATTCCAAATAGCTGGAAACAAGCAAATATAGTTTTAATTCCTAAATTAAATTCTGATTCAATGGAAGTAAAAAATTACAGACCAATATCATTATTAAATAATGATTATAAACTGTTTGTAACGATCCTAGCAAATAGATTGAAGAAGGTATTAAGTATTCTTATACATGAAGATCAAGCAGGATTCCTACCAGGGAGGTTGATTAGCCAAAATGTTAGTGTTAGATCTTTTAGAATATGCAGAACTTGATACTACACCTTTTGCAATATTTTTAGATGCATAAAAAGCGTTTGACAATGTAAATTGGAAATTTATGAGAAAAGTGTTAGAATATATGGATTTTGGTGAAAAATTTCAAAGGGTTATTGGAAATATCTATACTTGTCAAACAGCTAGATTATTAATTAATGGGGAATTATCTTCACAATTTGAAACACAAAAGGGCACCAGGCAAGGTTGTCCTCTTTCAAGGTTGCCCTCTTTTATTATTATATTAGAAGTTTTGATGAGAAAAATTAGAAACAATGTAGAGATTGTAGGTTATAAAATAGGGAGAAATCATTATAAGGTTAAGGCATACGCGGATGATTTAGTTTGTTTTTTAACGGATCCTATTACTCAGATTGTTGAATGGAGTAAAATGATTGAGGTTTATGGAAAGCTGGCAGGTTTAAAAATAAATAAAAATAAAACCAAAATATTGGTTAAAAATATCACACCCTTGCAGCAGCAAGAATTAGCGGAAATCACGGGTTTTGTTATTGAGCATAAAGTAAAATATTTGGGAATATGGCTAACTTCTAATAATTTTAATTTATTTAAAAATAATTATGATAAAATATGGCAGCAAATAAATACAGATTTGAAAAATTGGGAAAAAATACCCTTATCGTTATGGGGTAGAATATCGGTAATCAAAATGATGGTATTACCCAATATGCTTTTTTTATTCCAAAATTTACCGATTATCAAGGGATTTAAAATTTTTAAAACTTGGAAAAAAGATATTTTAAAATTTTTGTGGGGAAAAGGAAAACACAGAATAGCATATAATAATTTGATTCAATTAAGAGATACAGGAGGATTAGGATTACCAGATTTGCAACAATATTATGAAGCTTCCTGTTTTCTCTGGTTAAAAACTTGGATTAAGTTAGAAAATTCTCGATTATTAGAGTTAGAAGGTTATAATCTTCGTTTTGGTTGGAATGCATACTTATGGTACGAGAAGGAAAAGGTAAATAGGGATTTTAAAATTCATATTATTAGAGATGGGTTATTCCAAATTTGGATAAAATATAAGAAGGTTTTAGAAAATAGGACTCCGGGTTGGATTAACCCAACAGAAGCTTATATGAGAAGGGGAATACAGTTAAATTTAGATATAGAGATGTATAGGAACATTATTGAGTGGAAAGAGAGTAAATGGGTTTTAAAAAGTAGGGAAGAATTAAATATAAAATATTGGTTTGTATATTATAGGTTACAAGATATTTTTAATAAAGATAATCAACTCGGATTTAATAAAAAATAAATCCGAGTTAGAAAAAATATTAGATAAAGGAAATAAGGGAATGATTGGTAGAATGTATAAATTATTGATTACAATTAATTTAGAGCAAGAAAGAATTAAACCAGTCATGATTAAATGAATGCAGGATATAGGATTTAATATAGATCTGGATAAATGGGAAAATTTATGGAAGAGGGAATTTAAATTTACAATAACCAATGAAATTAGAGAAAATTTATACAAAATGTTTTATAGATGGCATATAACCCCAATTATGGTATCTAAGATGAATAGTCAGGATAAAGGAATATGTTGGAAATGTGGGAAAGAAAGAGGAACTTATATGCATGTCTGGTGGACGTGTAAAAAAATTAAAAACTTTTGGAAAAAAATAGTAAAAGAAACAAACAATTTGATTAATGGCAAAGTGAAAAGGAAACCATCATTTTGTTTGCTAGGAATTCCACCAAACAATATCTATGACCGGGATAGGATTATTTGCCAATATAGTTTTGCTGCTGCAAGAACTGTGATAGCCAAAGTATGGAAACAAACAAATAAACCTTCAATTATAGACTGGAGAGAGAAAATATGGTTATATATGAGGATGGCCAGATTAACGGAATTTTTACATGGAAAGGATATGGAAGAATTTAAACAAACATGGTTTAAGGCCACCTCATATTGGGACAAGATGGCAAAAATGGATTTTATGATGTTATTTAGTGAGTTATAGAAAATAATTTTTTGAAATAAAATTAAATTTTAGACAATCGATACATAAAACTACCAGACACTTCTTCGGAAGTCTGGTGATGGGTCACTTTTTTTCTTCGGTGGGTGGGGGGGGGAAAGGGTATTATTGAATACTTAGATTGATGATGATTGTATTGAATATTGAATTGTATTGAATATGTTGTATCAATACCCTTCTTTAATTCTCTTTTTTCTTTTATTATTGTATTTTTATTTCTTTTATATTGTATGTTTTGTTAAAATTCAATAAAAATTATTTTAAAAAAAGGAGATAGTAGAAGAGATAGGCAAGCAACATTGGTTAAAAACAACAGGCCTTTACAGAAGGGTTAAAATGATTAATGAAAAAGGGGAAATATGGTCAGAGGAACCAATGGAAGAAATATATAAAGAAATGCAAAAATCAAAACAAGGATTGGAGGGAGAAATCTACAGGAAAATGATATCAAATAAAGATAAGACAATATCATATTTACAAAAAACTTGGAGTAAGGAAGGTCAGATATCAGAAAACATAGCAGATAAAATTATGAAAGGATTCGAGGAAATTAAAGTGATTAAATTTAATGAATTGGAACACAAATTTTTCACAAAATGGTACAAAACACCAGCGCAATTAGCGAATATGTTTCCAGGACTAAGCCCCATGTGCTGGCACTGTAGACAATCTAAGGGATGGTTCTCCCACATGTGGTGGGAATGCCCAGAGGTTAGGGACTTTTGGACACAAATACTAAAAATTATAAGGAGAATATGTAAAGTATCCTTAACCGTAGATTTTAAGCTAATGTTAATGAGTACAACAGGGAACTCGGGGGTAAACAAGAGGGACCAGGCCACATTCAAGGCTGTTATTAGCAAGCAAAGCAGTAATAGCTCTGGGTTGGAAGGATAAAAGTAAATGGACTATAGAAATCTGGCACAACTATCTGTTTGAATTTATACAGTCGGATATCGTCGAGTTGATGTGTCAGAAGACTTCATGGGAAGATAAGAACAGGGAAATCACAAGAAGATGAAAGACCTATTTAGAGTGGATATCAATGGAAGGAAGAAAAGACATTCGGTGGAAGATTCAGACTTTGTGCCCGTGGCTGGGGTTAAGAGACTAAAAATTATAAGGAGAAGGTGAGGGGTTAGGGAGGGGGATGGGTGGGATGGAAGGGAATGAGAAAAGAATACGTTATACAAACAATGTATGTAGAAAAAGAAATATATATTTGAAACTTGTATAAAAAGAAATAATAATAAAAAAGACATGCAAAAAAAATGTAATTAATTAATGTCACACCGTGACTAAACCTTGGGATATAACATAGGATTTTTAGCGGATTTTGACGTATATGGCGATATGCATTTGAAGTACGCTTGTGTCTTACGTCTAACTTTGGTTACAGTTGCTGTTTTTTGGTTTGAAATTCTCTGTTTTCAGCACAAGATATTCTTTGTTGCTACTGAAAACAAGACAAGCCCCTTCACCACCAAATTTGACAGACTCAACAGTCCATTGGAGTAACTCCATTACCTGAGAGCTTCATTGTATATCTCTGCCACACTGACTGTGATCTTATAGTCCCAGGCTGAAGCTTTCACCTGTACTTCCGAGAAGAGAAGCTGCAGAGCCCGCTGATTGATTCCCGGGTTCTCAGGAGTTCCCTAGTGAGGGAGATGACAAGTAGAGCACAGAGATGAACACATGCCACAAAGCTTAAGGCTCATGGGATGTGCTGATGCTGGGAAGAGGGAATTTCAGACTCATTATGCATTCATCAACACTCAGCTATCCACCAGCTATCCTGGGTCAGACCAAAGATCAGCCAACATTCTGCTTCTGGCAGGGACCAGCAGGACTCCCCCAAGGTGTCTGTAAGCAGGGCCTGAGGACCAGCGCCCTCCACTGCCATCTTTACCCAGCACCTGGTAAAAAGCACAGAGGATCTAAAGCTCCTTCCATTTCCTCATCAACATACAGAAGAGGAGGGTGGTGTCTAATCCTTTTTAAAAGTCATTTAAAAAGCTGGCGGTAGCTAATTCCATAATACAGTATTTCTTAACGTGTGTCTCTTACCCTTCCCCACCCCCAACCAATGAACTAAGGTCTCTCATACCTAGAGTTGCCAAGTGCCCGGTGGTGGCGAATAAACTACCGCCAATCCACCGGGCTGTCCGCCGACCAGCTGAGAGCCGGCGGGAACCCCGTGTATGTGCACACGTGTGACGCGGCTACGTCAATTTAGGGTTTACCCTGAAGCGATGTGGACACTCTAGCAAATTCAGCAGAAACTCTATGGTTTCCATAGAGTTTCAGCCAAGATTGAGAGAGCGTCCCCATCACTTCCAAGTAAACCGGAAGTGATGTAGGCGCGTTGGCGCGTGGCAGCATCGAGCCAGGCACATGCGTGCACCGCGAGCCCCAGAAAATCTCCCGTCGATTGACCGATGGGACCTGGTAAGCCTACTCATACCCAAAGTGAGAAACCTGGGCCCAGGCCAACAAGTTAGCCAATAATTAGCAGAAACAACAATTTTCTGACTTGCTAGAGTTTCTGGCTGCTTCCTGACCAGGGTGAGGAGGAGGAGGATGCCCTCTTTGAGAAGCCTTACAGAATATCCAGGCAACATTACCTTGTAGTTATGAGTGATTTCTATTTTCCTGATGTGTGCTGGGAGACATTATCAGTTGTCCAGTCATGCAACTTCCTGACCTCCATGGCCATTAATTTCCTTTTTCGAAAGCTATGAGGGGTTCGGCCATAGTCAACTTAATATTAACCAACAGGCTAGAATTGGTACATGAGGGTGAAGGTGGTGGGGACCCTAGGGGGAAGGGACCATGTCCTCCTAGAATTTCTTTTGCAGTGGGAGATGAAGGAAGTCCGTGGCTTCACCCCTGACTCTGCCCAGGGGAGTCTATATATGGGCTCTCCTCGCTCCTTGTTTTCTTCTTCCTCAACAAGCCTTCCCCCAGCTGACTATCAGGCTCGCTGCATCCCGGCTCTGTCTGCCACTCAGCTGTTTTGCGATGAGGGATGGAGCGGCAGGGGCCACCTCAGACAGTATTGCGGTGGAGGTTAGGTTTGTGGGGGCAGCCATGCCAGCACAGGCAGCAGCTCTGCCCATGCTAGGCAGTGTGGCATGTGCCCGCTCGCTCACCTCAACTGTGGGTAGATGGCTGTCAGTGGCCTTGGTGACTGGGGGGCCACATTTTCCCAGCGGTGCCTCCCTGTTGGCAGTGAGGATCTAAGAGGGCTGATTGGGGGCTGGCTATGCCAACAGTCCTGGTAAGTGGGTGGGGCGGCATTGGTCCCAGGACGGCACTTTGGCCAAGTGGCGTCCCAGGACACACATGAATAAAAGACCAATCAAAGATAAATGGAAAGTATATTATTCATATTGTCCACAAAAACTGATGAACAGAAAAGGAGCTTATTAATGTGATATGCTATTTAGAGATCTGAAAAATCTCCTTGGTATATGCAGAAAATATGTCAAATATTGGGGGAACTCAATTTTTAATATTGGGAATAATTATCAGAAATATAAAACAACAATTAATTTTAGTAGAAATATATATAATCCAATGATCAATATTATTTTAATTATAGTATAACTCTTTTAAATATATTGATGAATATAAATATAGTGGTTAATTAAAGAATATTATGATTTATGATAAAATATTAAGATAGTAATTAAGACTTTTTATTATCTTATTACATATTGTTTGAAACTGCCATTATATTTAACCTTATCTTTCTTTTTATTCTGTATAACTGTATTAGCTGTGCTAATTGTAAAGGAGATCATGATTTGATTCCTTCTTCCTTTGTAGTAATCTCAGTTTTAATATGTTCTAATATGTTTAATATGCCTGCCACAGATGCTGGCGAAACGTCAGGAAAGAAAATACCAAGACCACGGTTACACAGCCCGGATAACCTACAAGAACCAATTAATATGTTCTGTTCATGTTTTGTTTTTGTTCTTATAAAAATTTTAAAAAGTATTATACAAAGCAAGAAAACAACACTGCAAGAGCAGAATAATACATACAGCAAACAAATGCACACCACACAGTGGTAGATGCCACAGTCCTGTTCCCATTGTAACAAGTGCCTTCCTGAACCATTCCATTACAATATTGCCTTTATATAAAGGCCCTCGTGAACAATTCTGTTTTACATAGTTTGCAGAGTGACAGAAGCACGAGAACAGTAAGACGGTAAAGAATGATTGCCGGGGCATCATTCAATAAGATACTGACACTCTATCTGCACTTTGCCATTTTAGTTCTACATGCTGTATCTATCTTTTATAAAGGAATGGTCACATTTATTAACTTTTTATACCCACTACTTATGAAGACAACACATTGAAACATATTTGTTCTTTTATGATTTACAACAGGAATCTGTTCCACAGATTATAGACACATTACTGTTCACTTATTAAAGGATACTTATTGTATTTAGATGGTATTAGTATCTAGGAATAGACTTGCATTTATCTGTATTTTTGTTCCTCAGTCTTTTCTGGTTTGTCTTGGTCCCGTGATTCCTAACAAAAACATTTCAGTTGTGCTACAGGATCTGAAGACTGTCACAGCATGTAAAAGAAAAGTATTATGCTGCTCACCTCCATCGTGTAGGTCTTCCCTGCACCGGTCTGCCCATAGGCAAAAATACAAACGTTGTAACCGTCAATGCATGATGTAATCAGGGCTTGAACCTCCTGGAAGATCTTTTGAAAACAAAGCCTGTATAAGATACCAGCAAAGTGATTCCCTTCTCAGCCAAACTGGCTCTTCAAACATGTGTTAATGAGACTGTCAGTCCAATCCATCCCTCTCAGGCTTGACAAAGACCAGAATTTGTTTAAACCAATAGGACGAGACAGTAGGGTGACAAGTGGCTCTGGTGATCAGTCCTCTTTGCCTTCAGGTAAAGATGAAGCCTACCCCAGTAGAGATTCCTATCCAGTTTAAAAACACTGCGATTTCCTTCAAGCCACACTCACCCTTCTCAAACATAGCAGGAGATCTTGCAAACTGAACTGTTGCAAGCCCCAGAATACTGTGGAAATACTTACATCTTCCTGTGTTGCTTCTGGAGGGAAAACCTTGTCCAGTTCAAATGATACCAGCTTCCCTTTGTGCATGAGCCGCAAGACAGCATCATCGTCAGGATCAAAAGTCACTGCATTGGCAGCATCCAGACCGTCTCCATCCTCTTTAGTTATTGGCCTGACACGGCCAAACACTCGAATATTTCCTTCAAAAGGGAATTATGGAAGTTTATACATTTGAAAGCAATTGGGTTCCTGGCCCTCAACTCCTCTGCAAATACCATTTCAGCCAATAAGAACCCTCTTCCAGATGGTATGAGTCACTTCAGATCAAGCCCTTCTTTCTGTGAAGTGGCATGTGAACAAATTCAGCCTTTGTTAGAGAGCCAACAGCAAAACTATCTGAGCCAAGCCACATTTCCAGTCCCCCAGCTAGTTGAAGCTGGGTATTCAACTTCCTGACCACCAGGACTCAAAAGCCCTTCACCAAAGTCTTCACAATGCCACCAGTGTCATATGTATATGTTTATGACTTTGCTGTTAATGAGCAGTAAACAAATTCAGAATAATGCCACCTAAAAAAAGGGGCACAGACCTCTCAACCGCACAAGTTCATTGTGACATTTTTTCCGGAGCTGCAATTCCCTGCGGTATTTTCTTAGTAGCTCCTGGTTTGTGCTGTTCACCTCTTCAACGGCCTGCCCAACCTTCAAAAGAGAACAAAAGATTGGGGGGCAACACTGCTAATAGATACCAGGTATTGTACCCACCTTCACATCTGAATGGCTATCTTCCACTGAAGTACTAATTACTTACAAGGAGCCTAGCAATGGAAAGAGCAGGCTCAACCCCACCTAGAACACAATCCTTAAAGTGTGCAGATGGGTCTTGAGGTTTTTCTGACCTCTGCCTTGGCATCCCGGAAGGCTTCCTCAAGCAACACAGGGAATTCTCTGACTTGTTGCTTGAGGTTGTTGTAATCGTTAGTGAGAGTTCGAAGGGCTGGCTGGAGTGTAAGGAGATTTCTCTGTACTCCTACAAAGAAACATAAAGGAGCAATTATTGTTCCATGCTTAGAAAACTCCCTTTTTCATTACCACAGACAATTTCCCTTCTTTGAAAAAAGCCATAGCAGGGCAAACGGAGAAGGGACACTTCAAAGTATCTCTAACATAAAGGAGAGATTCCACAGGTGTAGTGAAATGCAAATGCAGCCAGCTGGGAGCGATGATTCCTCACGAAGGAGTCCCACCCCAGCTTCTACTCTGTCAGGTCCTCAGAGGCAATATTCACTCACCTGCCAGGTTCTCATGCACAGCTTTCATTTCCATTTGTGCTCGTGCAAATGCTGCTTCAACGGCTTTGTTCTTGTCCTCTTCCATGCTCTGCATTTCCTCCAGCATTTGCTCATGAGCTCGTTCAAGCTCAGACTCATTCATCATAACCTAGAAAATGGGCCACAATGAAATTCCTAGACTAAAGGAGCCAAACCTCTGTCTTCCCTTCCTTCCACAGTCTCCTCTACACTAATGGGAAGGGATTCAGTTCCGGGGATAGATTGCAGATGACCTCTAGGTATGCCAGGTCAGACATGCTTGAGGGAAATGCACCTAGCTACAGTGAGGGATGAGCTAGATTCACGTCCAGTGGAGACCAAGAAGATTTTGGGGGTATCAGCTTTTAAGAGTCAAACTCCCTTCCAAGGGAGCTTTGACCTTTGAACGCTTTTGCCCTCTGAAGATCTTGCTGGTCTCGAATGGGCTCCTGGACTCAAAGCTACAGCTCTTCTACTGCAGACCAACACAGCTATCCTCTGAAGTTACCTTCATTGAGTGATGAGTGTCACCTGCCCTGGCTGAGGAGAGAGTCCAGGGAAAATAAAGTAAGTTAAAGGGTAGAAATTGGGCATGACTGGAAACTAGAAGCTAGCACACCGGCTTTAATGGAAGCTTCTTGCAAATAATCAGGAGAAGAAATCCCCAATGCAACATTTTTAAAAAATGTACTTTAAGTCCCCTCTCCACACAACTAAAAATAGCTCTCTGCCCCTCCTCTAGTGCTGCTTTCTTATCCTTCCCTTTAAAGTGACTGCAGCAGCTTCTCCTCTCTCTTAAAAGGAAAGGAGGCACAGATGTGCACCTTTGCTCTGGATAGGGAAATGGCAGCACCGGCTTCTCCTCTTCCTCCTTCATGTGTGCATACCATGTGCGCTCTTGCTCTAGACAGGGAAGGAGCATGCTGCTCACTCTCCCTCCATCAAAGCTGCTGTTTGCCTCTTCCAAGGAAAGCACACAGGTAACTGTACATTTTCCCCCTGCAGCTAAAATGACAATTTGGGGTGGTGGTGGTGATTTGGGAATCCAACGAAAGGTCTCCCCACACATTCCCTGCAAACCTGCTCTGAAATATTGTCATTTTTGTACAGGCAGCCCTTTTGTGACTGGTAGCTCCCAAGGCTCTTGAAAAAATTAAGTGGCTCCCAAAAGCAAACATTTAAATAATTCTGACACATTAGTCACTTCTCCATGAGGCAACCCATTACAAGAAGGCAATCTAAAACAAAAGTGCAAATAATGGGGCAAATCATTTACAAATCGAGAATGGCAGCAACACCGAAACAGCAATTATTAAAAACAAACAGGAAACCAATTACAACCAAGAACACAGGGATGGGGGTGGGGGGGGGTTCAGAGCCTGAAGCATCATGGAGGGCAGTGTGGTGCAGCGGTCGAAGCGTCACAATAGGACCAGGGAGACCCAGGCTCGAATCCCAGCTCTGCCGTGAAAGCTTGCTGGGTGACCTCAGGCCAGTCACACAACCTCAGCCTAGCCTACCTCACAAGATGGCTGTGAGGATAAAATGGAGGAGAGTAGAATGATGTAAGCTGCTCAATTAGGGAGAGAGGTGGGTTACAGATAAATAAATAGGAGAGAGCAAGCATTTTAAAGTATCTGTACCTGCAACATTTATGAACCAAGCTGAGATGAGCTTCTTTACACCTATTCCCACCTCTTCTGCACTACCAGATCATAAGGCTTGGTGACGCACCTGTGCTCTGAGCTGGGCGGCTGACTTCTGAGAGTTCTGTAACTGCTGCTCCATCTCTTTGAGTACCTGCCTCTGCATCCCGACCTGCTCCTGCAAATACTGGTTCCGGGACTGGGCTTCAGAGAGAGCCTGTTTGCTCTCACAAGACTCCACTTGGACGGTCCTGATGATATACTGTGGGGCAAGAGGGACAAGAACACAGTGACAGAACCATGCAAAGAGATGATATTGGGAAATCTCTGTGGTCACAAACATCAAACCAGCTTACAAAAGTATCAGGATCTCTGTTTGAAGCTCTTCTCAAGGCTCTCAGAAGATGACTCAATTTACACCTTCTACGCAGCTTTAAGGGCTGTGCGACACGTGACGTGGGGCCACCAAGGCTGGCAGTCATATTCTTCTAAAAGTTCCCTGTTGAGCCCCCCCAACAGGAAAAATAACACCCCCCTGCAACCATTTTGGCTCAGGAAAATGGCTGGGGGGGGAGGTTGAAGCCCCAATCCCCACCGTTGTCACATGGCAGGTGGCATGTCTAGTTCAGACCTGAGAAAGCATCATCTACAGCTCCTTTGCAAACCATTCCAAGATCCATCTCACCTTGACCTGCTGAGGTTGGGCTCTGAGACTGGCGATTGTGTCCTGACTATTCCGCAGTCTCCGACAGAGCCTTTCCTCCTCATCTGCTTTCTCTGCTAGACAGTCCTTCAACCGCAGCTCAACCTCAGCCAGCCGGTTGGTTTTCTGCTCCACTTCCAGGTCCAGCTCAGACAAACGGCCTTTCAGTTTTTCTGTTTCTTGCTTCAGTTGGGCCAACTTTTCTTGCAATTTCTTGTTCTCCTGAGCAGCAAACATGGAGGGAGAAATGTCATAAACACAACTGCAACTGGGCCGCCTACGAGCAAACTCTGCCAGAAAGGAGGAGCTTCTTACCTGGCTGTGCTTGCAGTCAGCACATTTCACAGGCTGCTTCTTCAACTCCTGCAGCTTCGCCTCACACAACTTCTGCTCTTGTTTTAGGCACAAATTTTCTGCAGCCAGAAGATCCCGATGCTTCTCCAAATCTGTGCTACCCTGTGGAGGGTGCAGAAGGTGGGCAGGGGGTCGAGGGAACATGTGTGTCATGTGCAACTTTACTGTTACCCCATGTACTTTAAAAAATTTTTTTTATTGTTTTCTCATTTAATACATCTCATAAATCATTATTCAATTATGTAAATCTTATAAATGTATAACAAAATTGGAAATTAAAAAAATCTAATATAAGCAGAAGCGACTTCCCCTTCACTCTCTTCCGTCTAAAATTTAAATTGTATATACTTTTGCTAACATATAATCCCCATCTGTATATTTAAATTGTATTTATCTTATTTTATCAAATCCAGTTCATACAATATTTTAAGATAACTATAGTAAAAAATTAAACCAGGGATCAAACCAAAGAGTATCCTTTAAATTGACCTATCGAAAAATAATCTTCACAATAGATTCTCCACGCCTCCCATTCCCCCCAAAAGTGTACATTATCAGTCCCATTTATAAAAGCTGTAAGTTTAGCCATCTCCATCATTTCTAACATTTTACTTATCCATTCTTTTTTTTTTCTGGTATCTCGTCAGTCTTCCATTTAGCTGCATATATCAATCGTGCCGCTGTGGTGGCATATATCAAAAATGTTCTATGAATAAAAATTGAATCCGGCACCATACTAAGTAGCATCATTTCAGGCATTTTAGGTATATTCTGCTGTAAAATCACCCTTATTTAATTATATATCATTTCCCAAAATCTCTTAGCTTTTTCACAAGTCCACCAAGTATGATAAAAAGAACCAATTTCCTTATTACATTTCCAACAATTTGGTGACATTACGGGAGATGACATTGCTAGTTTCTTTGGTGTTAGATACCACTTATACATCATTTTATATATATTTTCTCTTAATAATTGCGATAATAATCTCAAGTCTCTTGTCCACAGTCTTTCCCATTTCTGCAACAGTATATCGTGTCCCAACATTTGTGCCCAACTAATCATAGTAGGTTTTATTCGATCTTGTTCACAATTAAGTTCAAGCAGAAGTTTGTACATCTTAGATATTAGATGATCATTTGTATCCAACAAAAGTTTCTGCAAGGTTGATTTAGTCTTTGAAAAACCTGTTTTTAAGTCTCGCAAATAGACCGAATTAACTTGGTGATACTGGAACCAAGATAGTAAGTCTTTAACTTCTTCATATTCTTTAAGTGAACATTTTGTACCATCCCATTTCAAAAGATGTTGATAAATTACAAATTGAGCAGGCCTTAGTGGACGCAAAGTTAGCATTTCTTGAGATGAAATCCATAGTGGAGTTTTTATTTCTAACAGATGTTTGTATCTAATCCATATTCTATAAAGGGAAGATTTAACCATATGTTGCTGAAATGATGCATGGGTTTTAATTTTATTATACCACAAATAACCATGCCAACCACTTCTATTATCGTAACCCTCAAGATCCAACAATTGTGTATTTTTTAAGTCCATCCAATCTCTCAGCCATACCAAAGCCGCCGCCTCAGCATAAAGTTTAAAATTAGGAAGTGCAAGTCCACCTCTCTCTTTAAGGTCTGTCAAATATTTATATGCAATTCTCGGTTTTTTACCTTGCCAAATATAGTTCAATATATCTTTCCTCCAGGTATCATAATACTTTACTTGGGATATGATAGGTAAATTTTGAAACAAAAATAGTAGCCTTGGGAGTATATTCATTTGTATCGTTGAGATGCGGCCTAGCAAAGATAAGTTCTTAGTATTCCAAACCATCATGTCTCTCTTTATTTCTTCCCACAGTTTAACATAGTTATTTGTAACCAAGTCCGCATTTTTTGTGGAAATCCAAATTCCCAAGTATTTCACTTTCTTCACATTCTGCCAACCTGTCATATCCATAACGTGTTGTTGTTCCAAACCAGTAACATTTTTAAAAATCATCTCTGTTTTCTCTTAATTTTGAATCCTGAAACTTTACTATAAGAGTCCAATATCTCTCAGCTTGTTTGCTGATTGGTTAGGGTCATCCAAAATCAATAACAAATCATCAGCCAATGCTCTCATTTTAAATTCCTGTTTACTTATTTTCAAACCACATACGTCCTCGGATTCACGAATCTTACAGCATAGGGGTTCTAAGACCAAAATAAAAAGCAAAGGGGAGAGAGGACAACCCTGTCTAGTCCCTTTTTGTATGATGCATTCTCCCGACATAGATTCATTCACCAATATTTTTGCTTGCTGTGAAGTATATATAGCATCTATACCTCTTCTAAATTTTTCCCCGAAGTTCATTGCTTCCAAAGTTTTTTTCATATAATCCCAAGAAACCATATCAAAAACCTTTTCTGCATCCAGGAAAACAAAAGCTGCTTTATGTTGAATATTATATTCATAATACTCCAAGGCATCCAAAAGTACCCTCACATTGTCCTTAATTTGTCTTCCTGGAACAAAACCTGCTTGATCCTCATGTATGAGGTCCGTAATAAATTTTTTAATTCTAGATGATAAAACTGAAGCGTACATTTTGTAATCCACATTTAACAGAGAAATAGGTCTATAATTACCGTATTTTTCGCTCCATAAGACGCACTTTTTCCCTCCTCAAAAGTGAGGGGAAATCTCTGTGCGTCTTATGGAGCGAATGTGGGGGAATGCGGCCCCCGGGGAGAAGGGCAAAGCTGCGGAGAGGCCCGGCTGTGGCAGCCCACGCAGAGCTGGCACGCCCAGGAGCCGGCTAGGAAGCCGCCAGCCAGCTGGGGGGGCGGGAGGGCCCCCCCCCAGCCACACAGCGCAGCGGCAACGGGGCCGGGCCACCCCGGGAGCCGGCCAATACTCAGCCAGCCAGCGGGGGGCGGGAGGCCTTTGTGAGCCGCCGAGGGCAGCGGGGCCAGGCTGCCCCGGGAGCCGGCCAAGACTCTCCTTCCGTCCCTCCCTCCCACTGAGAGCAGCGGGGCCGGGCCGCCCCAGGAGCCGGCCAAGAACCTCCCTCTGCGCTGCCAAGCGCAGCGGGGCCGGGCTGCCCCGAGAGATGGCCAAGACCCTCCCTCCCTCCCACTGAGAGCAGCGGGGCCGGGCCGCCCCGGGAGCTGGCTAAGACCCTCCCTCTGCGCTGCCGAGCGCAGCGGGGCCGGGAGGCCCTGGGAGCCGGCTAAGACCCTCCTTCCCTCCCTCCCTCCCTCCCTCCCAGCCACCAAGAGCAGCGGGGCTGGGTTGCCCCGGGAGCCGGCCAAGACCCTCCCTCTGCGCTGCCAAGCGCAGCGGGGCTGGGTTGCCCCGGAGCCATCCAAGACCCTCCCTCCCAGCCACCAAGAGCAATGGGGCTGGGTTGCCCCGGGAGTCGGCCAAGACCCTCCCTCTGCGCTGCCAAGTGCAGCGGGGCTGGGATGCCCTGGGAGCCGGACAAGACCTATTCATGGAAGGTTTTGCATTGGATTTGCCACTCTTTAGATGCACTTTTTCCCCATCCATATTCTCAAAACTCAACAATAAGCAGCCATGCAGAGTTTTGAGAATTCAGATGGGGAAAATGTGCATCTATAGAGTGACAAATCCAATGCAAAACCTTCCATGAATAAATGGCCCCAGCCACCAAGAGCAACGGGGCTGGGTTGCCCCGGGAGCCTGCCAAGACCCTCCCTCCTAGCCATCAAGAGCAGCGGGGCTGGGTTGCCCCGGGAGCCGGCCAAGATCCTCCCTCTGCGCTGCCAAGCGCAGCGGGGCTGGGATGCCCCGGGAGCCGGCCAAGACCCTCCCTCCCAGCCATCGAGAGCAGCGGGGCCGGGTTGCCTCAAGAGCCGGCCAAGATTCCGCCAGCCAGCTGGCAAAACCCAGCTGGGAGGGGGTGGGCGTGACAAGCAGGCGCCTCAGGGAGGCAAGCTGTGGAAAAAGGGCGGTTTGGGAGGAGCAGGAAGGAGGCGGTCGTTTCTCAATGCTCGCGCAGCGAGGGGCACGTGGTGGGGAAAGACGGTCCTGCAAGGAAAGCTTTCGCTGGGGAAGACGGTCGTGCAAGGAAAAGTCGCCTCCTTCCCCCCCCCCTTCGTGCAGGTAGAGCAGGTCGCCAGCGCCAACAACCTGAAACTTTGAAGGTTATATCCCTCCAACACTAGATATATGCTGCTCAAGATCAATTGATCAAGGAGCTTCTAAGGGATAAAAGGAAAGGAAAGGAAAGGAAACTTTGAAGGCATCACTGAAACTCTGGCAAGGATTTCATGGGGCGCTTGCAAAAGAAAAGGGGAAGAGAAATATTGGGGGGGAGGTTTTCCCCAGATTATTATTTCTGAATTTTGCCTGTATTATACACACAAAGGATGGTGGCTGGGGATGTCCCCCCCCCCCCATTTCTATTGCCCACATTTCTCCAGGCATTTCCTCTTGCTGCCCAGCTCAGTGGCAGCGGGCAATAGGAGCTAGGGGTTATTCTGTCCCCAGTGGGAAAATGGTAAGCCTACTACAAGGCCTTAAACAAACCATCTTCTGGGCATGGAGTAGGGGTCACTGGGGGTGTATGGGGGAGGTAGTTGAGAATTTCCTGCATTGTGCAAGGGGTTGGACTAGATGACCCTGGTGATCCCGTCCAACTCTGTGATTCTATGAAATCGCTGTTATCTTAGCCTGGACACCTCTGCCCCCCCCCCACATTCTCACCGCACCTTGCAGGGGTGTTGCACAAATGACAGCGAATGTACAGGAAGCACTTGAAACACTCCAGGTTTGTCAGGTGCTCTGGGGAATCCCTGGGGATTCTTACAAACTTATCTAGCATTCCTCAACGTTAAGGTCAGTTCCAATGGGAGAGACCTCCTGAAAGAGAGTTGGCTCATCCCATATGATCTGCTCCCACAACCTGCCATGGCAGGGAGGCTTTGGGCGCAGTTCTCAGCTAACTTGGAACAACTATGTGAGAATACTTCCCAGAATCTTTCACAATACTCCGTTCCATGGTAGACATGGACCATTTCTTCAGAGGATTCTGTAAGTGCCAAGCACTATGAATATTTTGAGATTTATTAGCCCGATTGCTAGTTTGAAACAGGCAGTAGACGAGGACAACCTCTGAGCTCTGAACCCGCTCTCTCTCTCTCCCTCCCATCAGGTCTTCCAACAGTTAGGATTTTGTCTGTGTTAGAAATTCTGAATTTTGAAATCTGGCATTTCATCTCTGTCAATCTGGAACAGCACCTAGAATTTCCATGCTGCTCATTCCTCAGGGGGGGGATTCTTCCCATGATGAGCAGGGCTGTCTGTTGTTCACGGAGAAAGCACACACTGCCTTTTAGCAAGAGGGGCTTCTTTGTTTTCTTCGTGCCACCAGAGTGTGTTTTCTGATTGAAAACCATGGTCAGCGGTCAGTGGTAAACATTGGAGATACCGGTACATTACTGACAGTTCCTTCATTACTGTATTTTCTTGCAGAAAACCTTCCCCATTCCACATACAAGGATGATAAAGCAGAAGGGATTAGCATATAAGATTCCTTTTAAACTAGAGGTAGTAAAATATGCTAAGGAGCATGGAAACAGAGCAGCAGAGAGACATTTTGGGCCACCTCCAACTGAAAAAATGATAAGAGAGTGGAGGAAACAGGAGGATAAGCTGCAAAAAGCAGATAAAAGTAAGCACACTCTTCGTGGAAATGCTGCAAAGTGGCCACAGTTAGACGTGGCCATGAAAGAATGGATCACACGTGACCGGAATAATGGCCTCTCAGTCTCTACAAAAATGATAATATATGAAGCCAAACGCATTGCTTTAGAGAAAGGCATTCATGATTTTACTGGATCACCATCGTGGTGCTACAGATTTATGAAGCGATGTGGCCTTGCTATGCGCACCAAAACCAGAATTGCGCAAAGAATGCCAAAAGAATATGAATCTAAGATTCTGTCTTTTCATAAATTTGTAATTGATGCTAGGAAGAAATATGGGTTTGAAATTGGCCAGATTGGGAATATGGATGAAGTCCCGCTAACCTTTGATGTGCCATCTAATAGGACTGTTGATCTGAAAGGTGCCAAAACTATCACAGTGAAAACCTCCGGACATGAGAAAACCCATTACACAGTTATGTTGTCTTGCTGTGCAGATGGCACCAAGTTGCCACCCATGCTAATTTTCAAAAGGAAAACATTTCCAAAAGAAGTGATTCCAAGAGGAGTTGTTGTACATGTTCATGAGAAAGGCTGGATGGACGAAAATGGAATGAGAGTATGGGTTGAAAAAGTGTGGTCCAAACGTCCTGGAGGGCTTCTGAAAAAACCTGCCTTATTAGTACTAGACCAGTTTAGGGCACATATTAGTGAAATTACAAAAAAGTGCTTTAGAGAAGTGAAGACTCATCTAGCTGTAATTCCAGGAGGTCTTACCAGCCAGTTGCAACCTCTCGATGTTTCCCTCAACAAACCATTTAAGGTCTTCATGTGAGAAGAGTGGAACAAATGGATGGCTGCTGGTAATCATGATCTGACACCTACTGGACGAATGAAGAGGCCCACTATAACTCAAGTTTGTGAATGGGTGAAAACATCATGGCACTCGGTGAAGGAGGAAATCGTTGCCCACTCATTCAAAAAATGTGGCATTAGCAATGCTTTGGACGGTCACGAAGATGATATCTTATTTGAAGATAGCGACGAAAGTGATGACAGTGATTGTGAGCAACTGAGCTTCCTAAATTCTGACTCTAGCGACGATGAGTTCTTGGGGTTCACAGAAGACTAGAAGAGTACTCGAACCTTAAAGTCTCTCTTCATTTGTTAATGACAGTGATGATGGTTCTTAATGCCACTGTTGGCTGTTGTTCACTTTATATGGTTGAAATATTATTCTAATAGCTTATTAAATAGTTTAGTACCCCATTTGTTTCAGAATATTTTTTTTCTTGTTTTCCTCCTCTAAAAACTAGGTGCGTCTTATGGTCAGGTGCGTCTTATGGAGCGAAAAATACGGTAGTTACTCATTCAGGATCTCTCCCCTGTTTATGTATCAAGGAGATAAAAGCATGAGTCCATGTTTCTGGTACTGATCCTGTTTCTATTATTGAGTTACAAAGTTCCAAAAATGGTTTCATCAGAGAAGGTTTAAAAGTGCGATAAAACATGGCAGTAATTCCATCAGGGCCTGGAGTTTTATCTGTTTTTTGATTTTTAAAAGCTTTATCTAATTCTTCTAAAAGAGATTGGCTCATCAAGTAGTTTCTGTTGGGCTATTGATAGTTTTTTAATATTTGTAGAATATAAGAATTTTTCCATCTTTTTTATCGATATTTCATCTTTCTGGTACAACCTGGCATAAAAAGATACAAACTCTTTTTGAATATCTGTTGTAGTATAAACAGGACCTTTAGCTGTTTGTAGCTTAGCAATAATCCGTTTTTGAAATTAGTCCCGAAGTTGAGTTGCCAGAAATTTACCTGGTTTATTTGCCTGTTTAAAAAATCTTTGTTTTGCATATTTCAAATTTTTATTCATTTCTTCTGAAACCACCATTTCAGTTGATGTTTGAGGGCCTTTATCTTTTCCTGTTTTTATCTCTTGAATCTTTTTGTAATTCCAAAACCAAATTTTGTTCAAGTTTTTGTAAATCCCAAAGTATAGTGTTAGTCAAAATATTGTCGAAGGCTTTCACGGTCAGAGTTCATTGGTTCTTGTGGGATATCCGGGCTGTGTAACCGTGGTCTTGGTATTTTCTTTCCTGACGTTTCGCCAGCAGCTGGCCTGCCACAGGAACGTCAGGAAAGAAAATACCAAGACCACGGTTACACAGCCCGGATAACCCACAAGAACCAATATAGTGTTAGTCGTCTGTAATTGTTGTTTTCTCCAAGTCGTATTCTTCTGAATCATAAATCCCCTTACCACCGCTTTGAAAGCATCCCATACTGTATTCAAGGTGGTTTTTCCATTCATATTAATTTCAAAGTCATCCTTAATCAAAGTAGATAATTCCTCTGACAGCTTTTGGTCTTTCAAAAGTTTATCATTTAACTTCCATCTAAATGCTTGGAGGTTATTCCATTCAAAAGAAACCAGGTTGTGATCAGAAAAAGTCCTTGGTATAATATGTGTTTTCCACAGTTGTGTAAAAACAGATTTACTAACCCAAATCATGTCAATCCTTGAATGTGAGTCGTGTCTTGCTGAGTAGAAAGTAAATTCTTTAGCTGTCGTATTCGTTGTTCGCCAAATGTCTTGTAAGTCCAACTCAGTCGTCATTTGAAAGAAGGTCTTTGGCAGAATTCCTTCCTTTTCCGTTTTGGCTTGGGTTTTCTTATCCAAAGATGGAGAAATAATTCCATTAAAGTCACCCATCAATAAAATCTGTTCCTGAGCATGTTGAAGCAAAATCTCATGTAAGTGTTCATAAAATTTAGCTTTCCCTTCATTGGGTGCATAAATTCCAACCACCAACGTTCTTTGACCCAATATTTTTGTCCGAATAATAATAGTACAGCCTTCTTCATCTTTGTATACCAATTCAGGAGTCAGACTAGGATGTGCATAGATAACTACTCCTTTAGTCTTTGTTTTAGATGATGCAATAAATGCTAGACCCAACGTTTTTCTATCCAAATATTTTCTATCCTTTTTAGAAATATGAGGTTCTTGTAGACAAATTAATGTATATTTTTGTTTTTGTAACTATTTGAAAATTCTTGCTCTTTTTATTTTTTCATTAAGTCCATTGACATTCCAAGAAATGACTTTAGCCATGATGATTCTTTAATGTGATATAAGAGTCTTATGATCTGGTTCCTCCTAATGCTCCTTTCAATGAAAGATCCTCTTGTTCTTCTTCTTCTTCCACTTCCATTTCAGTAGAGGGGACATACACAAAATCTCTTTTGTACTTCCTCATAAACTTCCCAACGTCTTGTAAGGTAGTAATAGTTGTCCTTATTCCCTTGTACATGAAGGTTAACCCTTGTGGTAGAACCCATCTGTAGTTTATTCCATGTTTCCTTAGTGATGCAGTAAAATCTTTAAAGATGCTTTTTTGCCATTAAATGTCTAGGAATATCTTTTAGCACTATCAAGGTGGTTTCTCCTACCTTCATTGGGTTGTCATAATGAAGTTTCATAATGGCATCCTTCATCTTAATATCATAAAAGGTAATCATAACATCTCTTGGTTTAGTTTTCCTCAATTTTGCTGATAGAGGAATCCTGTAAATTCTATTCACTGTGCAGTCCAATTCTTGTTCATTAATTTGAGTTAATTCTGCAAGGCTTCTTATCAATGTATCTCTAGAGTCACCAAGATCTTCATGGAGACTGCGTGCTCGTAAATTGGATTCTCTAGCTTTCATGTCCATCATAGTCAATTGGTCTTTCACTGTATCCTCCTGGACCCGGATTGCATCCATTTGTCTCTCATGGCTCTCCACCTTCTTCTTGACATCTTTCTGATCTTCCATAACTTTCTTTAATGATCCACCCAATGTCTTCACATCTGTAGTAATTGTGGTGATCTGGGTCTTCACCTCTTTCAGTTCTTCAGTTACACCATATATCTTCTGTGTTAAAGTTTGAACCAAGGAATTCATCATTGTAGTTAATTGCTCCATTTGCTTTGACAGCTGTTCATGCTGTTTGGCTGTAGTGTTTAACAAACAGTTCTTGGATTTTCTTCTCCATATTACCGTCTTGAGAGGAGTCCTTAGACTTAGATATTGCAGGTGATATTAGTGATCCTGATCTTGGACGAGACATTTACCATTGATCACTTTTTTTTTTGCGATTTTGGCAGGTTCATTAAAAGCAAATTTGTAGAGTGTGGGTAGATTAGTAGTTGTTGCTTAACATAATCGCAAATTTTTTTTTGCTTGAAATACTTTAAATCGGATAATATTTAAGCTTTACGTTTTCGAAAACCAACAAGTTTTTTCCGGACGCTCTACTTGACTGGACACCAGTTAACAACCCCACTGTAAGAATGAACAAACTGAACCCACAGAAGACAATTTGCTGAACAATCAGAAGACGTTGGACAAGCAGCCATCTTTTCCCTCTGACCCTGCTGGTTCCCCTGCACAACAGGCAGAAATTGTTTTCATTACTACAGATAATCCACTTTACAAATATCCTTATAAAGAGATTTGTTAGCAATCAGGTACACAATCAACGTTTTTAGGAATCACTAGGCAGATGGTTGAAAACCAAAGCACAGTGTGGCAGTTACAAAGAAAATTTTTCTTGAAATTACTGTGGCAGGGCTCCAGGCAGTTAGGTCAAGTTATGGGACAATCTCGAGGGTTAGACTGAGTTGGGGGGAAAGCATTTTTTGCTGATGCATTAACTAAGATGGTATTAAAGCATCCATAATGTATTTTTAACAGTAGTATCTAGAAAATGTACTCTTATGTAGAATGGTTAAAGGGCAGATTGATGGTGGGGTAAAAAATGCTGAAAGCTTGGTGAAATTTTTCAACACCTTCTTTCCCTTGTGTCTAAATGATGAAAATGTAATCAATAAATCTTGAATGCAAGAGAGGCGCTATTTTATTTATTTATGCTATTTATCATCCACCTTTCTCACTGGGATTCAAAGCAGACTACACAGAGTGAGTCAATACAATCAGCAGGATGGGACATTGAATAAACAATGAAGTAGGATCTGGGTTGTAGAACCAACCAGAAATCTAAAACACAAAATTCAAGCAAAGAATATGCAGTGATGGGAAAGGTGACAAATCAAGGGAATAAAAGACCCAGTGAAGAGTTTCAAAATACTTGGAAGCTTTATTATTCATAAGTTTCATAAAATGCTGTATGGTTGGATATAATTTTATTCTGCAGAAGTAAGCATTACATATTAATTTAAAATTAAGTTAGCACTAATGTTAAAATTAGTAGAATATGAAGTGAAGGCAAGTATTGTGTTGTTTGTGTGTGTTAAATGCCATCAAGTCGCTTCCGACTCATGGCGACCCTATGAATCAATGTCTTCCAAAATGTCCTATCTTTGACAGCCTTGCTCAGATCTTGCAAACTGAAGGCTGTGGCTTCCTTTATTGAATCCATCCATCTCTTGTTGGGTCTTCCTCTTTTCCTGCTGCCCTCAACTTTTCCTAGCATGATTGTCTTTTCCAGTGACTCTTGTCTTCTCATAATGTGACCAAAATACGATAGCCTCAGTTTAGTCATTTTAGCTTCTAGGGTCAGTTCAGATCTGATTTGATCTATAACCCACGGATTTGTTTTTTGGGCAGTCCACGGTATCCGTAACACTCTCCTCCAACACCACATTTCAAAGGAATCTACTTTCTTCCTATCAGCTTTCTTCAATGTCCAGCTTTTACACCCATACATAGTAATAGGGAATACGATGGCATGAATTAACTTAATCTTGGTGGCCAGTGAGACATCCTTACACTTAAGAATCTCTTGTAGCGCCTTCAAGGCTGCCCTTCCCAGTCTCAACCTCCTTCTGATTTCTTGGCTGCAGTCTCCCTTTTGGTTGACAATGGAGCCAAGGAATAGAAAGTCTTCAACAATTTCTATTTTCTCATTGTCAACCTTAGTTTGTGTAATTCTCCTGTAGTCGTTACTATTGTCTTCTTGATGTTCAGTATAGTCCTGCTTTGGCACTTCCTCTTTTAACTTTCAGCAGTAGTTGTTTCAAGTCTTCACTATTTTCTGCCAGTAATTATTGTGTTATTGTTAAAATAATAACAGTACATAGAATGAACAAGCAGGTAAAAACTAACGGCCCATTCCTGAGCCTTTCAGGGGCAGGGGACTGCCACAGTGCCTCAAAAGCTGTTTCCTGGCTGCTGAAAGGCGAAATAAAGCCTTTAAAAATGTTTTTAAAAGAAACGGGGGGGGGGAGCCCCATTGAAAACAGCGATGCTGAGCCAAGAAAAAAAAGCCTTCCTGAATAATTCAGTTTTGCATAGTTTGCGGAAAGCCAGGAGGAGAGGGGAAGCCTTCCTGGCCTCCTCAGGCAGGCCGTTCCACAAGGTGGGGGCCACAACAGAGAAGCCACTTGATTTTGCCCATTGATTTTGCCCTGCTCAGAGGAACAAAGCTGTCGTGGGGGAGCCGTGGGGGACACTCTCACACATATGAGGATCGAAGACCATGAAGGGCTTTGTATGTGATTATATCTCATGGTCCCCACTGTATCCTGCATTGGTCAGGGCCACACTTGGTATACTGTGTGCAGAAGTTGGGGCAGTAATTTAATTTTATAAAGTTCTAGAACTGGAGGAATCAGACAGCCTTCTCTCCTCCTATAAAATCTTAGAATACCAAAAACAGCTTTTTCGAGGTTATACTTGGCATACAGGTTGTCTACGAGCCTGACTGACGAGACATCGCCCCTAAATATTGAAAGCTAGATACCTGTTCTAATTATTTCTCATCCATTGTCCATTTATAATAATGCGGTCTTCTACCAAAAACCATGATCTTGGTTTTATCGTAATTAACATGAAGTAGATTTTTTTTTACAGTAGGAGCAGAACGGTCTCAACAGCCTTCTAAGGCCAACTTGGGTCTGGGAAATTAGCAGTGTGTCATCTGCATACAGCAAGATTGAAACAGATCTCCTGCCTACTTTGACTGGAAATAAATGAGGACCTGACAAGAATTCTACCATATTATTTATGTATAGATTAAAAAGCAATGGGGATAAAATGCAGCCTTGGTGGACCCCTTTTGTGGTTTTAACTGAGCTAGATAATTGGCCATAGCCACCTAGACTGCCCTTTAAACTGGTGTCCTTATAAAGGACTTTTATATGCACCAGCAACCTGTGATCTATAGTCATATTACTTAGTTTTCTCCATAAATTATATCTTGAGATGGAATTAAATGTGGCTGTAAGACTGATAAATGCCACATATAGTTGCGGTGAACCTGCCAACTTCTGGTTTTCAGCGTAATACTGTAGGACACTCAATAGGCTGTGCTCCATATCTGGAGTTTTTATTTTTCCTTGTTTTAGCTTTTATTTAGGGCTTGTTCTAATTGTTTCTCTTTATCACCCACTGCCATTTTTAAGGTTATTCAAGCTGTCATCTTTCTTTTCTAGTTATATTGGCTCTGTTTCCAGGTGTGAGACTGTAGATGCTCAAGGCTGTATTCTGCGTTCAGAGTTTTTAGTCTTATTTTACCTCGCTTCTACTTTTTCTCTCTTTCTTTTGATCCTGGTCCTATTTTATCTTATTCTTTAAAGGTTTTAAATCCTCTTAGCCACTGTTAGCCTCCATTAGGTAACAGTGATAGATTCGCATTGTTAGGATTTCTTTATTCCCTTTATTTTTAATACTTGTAATAGTATTAGTATATTGGGGTTTAACAGTGCATTCCTGAGCTGCTGGCAGCCGGGGATGGCGGGGAGGAGGTGCCACTGTGGCGCCTCTTAAGCTGTTCCACAGCTGCCAGCAGCTTAAAAAAAGCCCTTGAAAGGCTTTTTTCTCTTAAAAAGCAGCTATTTGCCCCATTGAGAAAAGCGAGGCTGCGTCTGCTAAAAAGCAGGCACAGCCTTGCTCTTCTCGCCGCTGGCGTACCTGGGGCGAAAGGGGACAGGAGGCTGCCTAACGGCAGCTCCTCCCCCCGGCCCACCCTGGGAACAACTCCAGGGACGCCGGGGCACCCCCCCTGGAACGCCAGCTCAGGCCTTTACGCCAGTGGGACCTGGGGCGGCACTGCCATGGCAGCGCCCAAAGACCAGCATCCGGGCCTCTCCACTGGTGTTGGGGCCACTAACGCCAGCATAAGTAGCCCAGATGCCGGGATGGGGCTCTAACGCTGGAACAGCCACTTCCTGGCCTCCTAAGGGTTTTCGCTAGGGCTGTCGATTTGGTTCGTCCGAACCGAACAAACAGCCAAATTTCCCCCGATTCGGGGGTTTTCAGTTCGGATGGAATCGAACTAAAAAAAAGGCAGGAAAAATACGCGCCGAATTCGGTGAGTTCCGGCAATTGCCAGATAAATTCGGCAGGTTCGGCATTCCCCGAACCTGCCTTTTCCCGCCTTTAAAGACCCCCCCACACCGGGTTTCAAGGGACTTTAAAGACCCACCGCCCCCCTTCCCGGGACTCCCGGGAAGCCGGGCGGGGAGGGGGGTTAAACTGCCGTCGCCGCGGTGCTCCGCCGGTCCCCCGCCCAACAGCTGAGCGTCGGGACCCAGGCAGCGGAGCAGTTTAAACTCCCCTACCGCCCAGCTTCCCGGGAAGCCAGGGGGGGTTAAACTGCTCTGCGCTGCCTGGGCAGGCAGCGCGGAGCAGTTTAAAGACCCCCCCCCGCCCAGTTTTCTGGGAAACCGGGCGCGGGGTCTTTAAACCAAATTTGTTCATGAATGCTGAATTTCCCGCCGAATTCGGCATTCCCGAACAGGGGGGTTTCAGAATTCGGCCGAACCGGACCCAAGTTGGGCCGGGTTCGGCCGAATCCAAACCGGCCCAAATTTTTTTTTCTTCAACAGCCCTAGTTTTCGCCTTCAAAGGTCAGGAATGCATTGTAAGAGTCACAGAGTTTTAGAGTATTTGGGCGCATTACAAAGGGTGGGCCAAATCGGCTTAGGAGCCAACATGACCCCATGCTGGTGTAAGTGTCCTTTTATCCTGTGATAACAGGTACTTACACTGGCACAGGGGGGCACTTCCGCCAATACCTGGGCACTGCGGAGCTGCAGTGGCCTCCCCCGTTAGCACAGCCTCCTGCTGGCATCCACTCAGCACAAGTCTCCGCGCTGGCGTCCCAGGAGGTGTTCTTGGGGTGTAGCTGCATTTAGGCAGCTTCTTAGCCCCTTTCACCCCGGGAACACCCTCTCCCCAAGGCAGGGTGCCCATGAAACCTTCTTAGAGAGCCAGCATGATGTAGTGGTTAAGAGCAGTGGTTTGGAGCGGTGGATTCTGATCTGGAGAACCGGGTTTGATTCCCCACTCCTCCACATGAGCAGCAGAGGCTAATTTGGTGAACTGGATTTGTTTCCTCATTCCTACACATGGAGCCAGCTGGGTGACCTTGGGCTAGTCACAGTTCTTAAGAGCTCTCTCAGCCCCACCTACCTCATAGGGTTTCTGTTGTGCGGTGGGGAAGGTGACTCTAAGCCGGTTTGATTCTGCCTTAAGTGGCAGAGAAAGTCAGCATATAAAAACCAACGATTCTTCATCTTAGGTGGCAGAACCCTGCTTTCCCCTATGGGGACTTATCAGCATTGTTTTTTACCCCTCCCACAACATTTCTTTCTCTCCGAAGGGGCCAGGAAGCATCTTAGGCGGCATCACGGCTGTGTAGCTCCCGGCCACCGTGGAAATGCCCACCCTAGAAATGCGCTGCAAGCACATTAGTAGTTTAGCGCATTTTAATCATAGTATAGTATTTAAATTATCTATATTTATATTTAACTTATTTATTCTTTATTATTTATTTAAAAACTTTTAACTATTTTAACTCTATGATTCAATGAATCTATTTGATCATCATTTAAAAATTAAATTTTAGTATATAATTAAAAATAGGGGGAAAGAGAGTATTGCTGACAACTCATTAGAATTAGTCCAATCTAAACACAGAAGAATTGATGAAATGTTCCATCCAAATTCCTTTGATGTTTTGGATCTGGATACGCCAGCTCCTGGAAACGACAGTATCCTTTCTCAAGGGACTGACCACGTCAATCCTCTTAAGCTCAGGAAATATGGATTTCGTTGCACAGACTCTTAGAATCCTAGCGTTGGAAGGGGCTATAGAGGCCATCTAGTCAAACCCCCTGCTTAATGCAGGATCAGCCTGGAGCATCCCTGACAAGTGCTTGTCCAGCCTCTGCTTGAAGACTGCCAGTGAGGGGGAGCTCACCACCTCCCGCAGGTAGCTGAGTCCACTGTCCAACAACTCTTATTGTAAAAAACGTCTTCCTAATATCCAACCGGTACCCTTCCGCCCGCAATTTAAACCCATTATTGTGAGTCCTATCCTCTGCTGCCATCAGGAACAGCTCCCTGCCCTCCTCTAAGTGACAGCCCTTCAAATACTTAAAAAGAGCAATCCTGTCCCCCCTCAACCTTCTCTTCTCCAGATTGAACATCTCCAAGTCCCTTGTTAATCAAACTCTTTTAATTGCCCAGTCTAGAGAATTTTTGAAAATCTCGTTGTGCTGCAGGACTCACTTTCCAAATTGAATTCCAAGGCTCGCATTTTAAATTCTCATCCCCCTGCAAACTATGAATTTCATAAAAAATCCTGCTAGGTTTGCCACTCCATTGGTTCTAAGATGATTTCCTTGATGTTGAATCCCTCTCAGGTGGTTCTGCCTGTCACTCCCTGGAAGGGGTTTCTACCCAAATGGAGTGATAGATGGTCTATTTTAAACCATTTTTATGAACGTATGGGTCGGACACTAATTACTATCGATCTGAAGACTTTCCTAATTCTTCTTATACTCGTACTAAGCTTTTGCTTATTTTTCTAAAATTCCATCTATGATATGTGCAAAAAGGAGAAATTTCAAGTCTCATATCTGGAAACAGGGGGTGTTTGACTGTCAAGTAAGTTAAGGATTTGACTGTTAAGTAAGTATGAAGGTCCTCTATTCTCAGCATTCTAATTCCCATGAAGGAAGTCAATCAGAAATTCATAAATCTAAATCCTTGATTAATCCAACTCACAAAACAGATTCTCTAGTTTCTTTAGGAAATTATTCTCTTGATGCAGAAACCCTTGAGTCAGGAATCTTTCTCAAAGTGAGAATGATCCTACAGTATGTCAGCCCAGCCAGATTTGTCAAAAACCAGTTAACAATTCCTAGCAGTGAACCCCCTCATGGGAAAGAACAACTGAAAATCTGAAAATCTTTAGGCCCGTTGCCTTTGTCTAATATTTCACCAATGGACGTTTCAACTCTAAACATTTTGTTCCATCAGACTCCTGTTATGTTGAGCCTTCCCACATTTCCACACCTGGTCAAGTTCCTAATTTTTTTAGAAGCTCAGGAATCAGACATAACCTATGTCTGCATTCTTGGAATACAGCCGGATGGGCTGGGAGACAATCTGATCCCTTGGTGCACCCCTTTCTGAATAATTTTGATATTATTTTGGCCCAAGAAATCTGGGCCCTTAAAATATTTCACTAAAAGGATATTCTTCTTACTCAATAGGTGCCAAAAAACAGGTTCTAAGGGCTGGCTTAGTGGGGGTTTGACTAGTTTGTTGAAAATACTCAACTGAAAGCTAGTCCACTGATTACGGATGATACCGTGGCTCAAGTAAGTTTACTTACAATACATTCCCTAAAACGAACAGTTATAAATGTTTATTTGCATCCTCAGCCCTCTGATTTAGAAACAGCTGCCCAATGGCAGAAATTATGTTTATAAACACAGTCGATTTGCCCAGATATTCTCTGGATAGTCTGTGGAGATATGAATGGTCATATAGGCAATTCCACTTAATATTTAATAAAATCTTTTTGCCATTGGGATCCCTCAATTACCAATGTAATACTTGGTCAAAGTAAAGCTAAAGATGATCAAGTTAATTTTGGCAGCCAGTGTTTGATAAATTTTGCTGTTCAGTTTGGTCTCATGGTTATTAAGGGGAACCAACATTTTGATAGCAAAGGAGATTTCACCTATATTTCAGATAGAGGATGCAGTATTATTGATTATATTTTAGTATCCTCTAATATTACAGACCTGATTTCTACATTTTTTCTTGGTTACCTTTATGATAGCGATCATGCACCCTTGCTTTTAGAATTAAGACTAGATAAATTTACGAGGAATACTAATCTGACCTCTAATAACACCTAATAACACCTTTCACAGAGCCAGGAAATGGTCCTTATTTATGGCCCAAAAGACTGACTCTACCTTGAAGTCCCCAATTCTTGGAGAAATTATCATATAGGGTCCTCCTGAAAAGATGATTCAGTCCTACGAACAACTTATATCCCTTTTGGTTCCTTTTTGCACAACCACAAAATCCAAGAAATCCAAATGTGTCCCTCCCTGGTTTAATGCCGTCTGCTGCAAGCTAAAGCATGCTAAAATATATTTATCTAAGTTCCAAAGATAGGAATTCCTACTGCAATACTTAACTTACAAAAAACAATACTCTCAATATGTTTGTAAAAGGAAAAAAAAACGTTCTCCATTTTAAATTGCCAAAAACTGTTGCATGCTTCACGATATCGTGATACTAAAACCTTTTGGCAAGTGATAAACACAAGCAATAAATCACTTACTAATGCGAACCCTCCACATATTTCAATTAAACCCTAGAAAAACTACACCACCCTTTTAAATGAAAAAGATCCATCTACACTTCCAGCCTTTGCTTTACCTCTGGATAATTTTTTCAAATAGTCCCCGGTTGAACTAGAGGAAATTTTTTTCCTTAATAAAAGGACTAAAGTCTGGTAAAGCTCCAGGCCCAGATTGGATGCCTCCAGAACTTTTAAAAACGTACTGTGAGTGGAGGGCTCCAATTTTACGTCTATTTACTGTGATAGACTCATCTGGTAAAATTCCTGGAAAATGGCAAGAAGTATTTGTTGTTCCAAGGTTCACCTCACTCTCCAGCCAACTATAGACTATAGCTTGTTATCAATACTGAGAAAGCTGTACACAGCCCATCTACAATTGAAACTTCGTAATTGGAGCTACAACTTGTCAATACCAGGTCTGGAACACGTATGCAAGATGTAATGTAGAAAGGTTCATCTACTTTACATCATGCATATGTGCTCTCCTTTCTTGCTGACAAATATACATCATATCCTAAGGGGAAATTGTTTACTGTTTTTATGGCTCTTAAAGCAGCCTTTGATAACATCTCCCACACAAGGCTTTGGAATAAACTGAATCAGTCGGGAATTCCTAAACAATTATTACATCTGATTGTTTCTTTACACACCTCCCAAACAATTATTACATCTGATTGTTTCTTTACACAGTAAGATGTCCCATAACTGGTCATTTCTCAAATCTGGTCCCAGTTACAAAAGGAGTTAGACAGGGATGTATCCTGGCGCCTGCGCTGCAGTCAAAAGAACACCAGGAGGCGTTGATTTGCTGCTTTTTCAGCTTGATGCCTTCATCAGGCAGCACTTTTACCAGAGTCCTGGCATCCTCAAATAGGAGGGCGACATATTGCCCCAACTGCTCCCACGGGAGCATCTGGTAGTAGTGATGCAGACTCACCGTGAAATGGGCAGCCTTTAAACATGGGCCCCCTGAAGAGTAGACTTGGCAGCCGAGGCCATCGAGTTTGTGGCCTTCCTTATCTAGAAGAGTTGTCCGGGATCCCGGTCTCTGTTTCGAAGGCAGGGCCTCAGCTACTACAGAATTTGCCTGGGGGTGTTGAGGGAGGTACTCGCAGCCCTCCTCACTAACTTTTCAGAGGCTGTCCAGCTTCTAAGTTGATCGGCCTTCCTACCTTGCTAGATCAAAAGATATAATATGCATCTGCTAATTGGCTATTTGCACTTATACTGCTTATCTCTTATTTAGTGGTAACCAGATATATAGAAATAACCACATGATTTTGATCAATCAAACTAAGAAGAAGATTGATATTTTTCTATAAATAAGCATTTTTGTGACAAGCAGATCAGATTTCTCTGGCTGGAAGTCTCAGATGAAGAAGAGATAAAGATTTCTTGGTGAGATTTTGGGTAACCTGGACTTTTTTGATAATCCCCGTGGCTGTCCAAGCTCTGCTCACGACCTGAGTTCGATCCCGACGGAAGTTGGTTTCAGGTAGCTGGCTCAAGGTTGACTCAGCCTTCCATCCTTCCGAGGTCGGTAAAATGAGGACCCGGCTTGCTGGGGGTAAAGGGAAGATGACTGGGGAAGGCACTGGCAAACCACCCCGTAAACAAAAGTCTGCCTAGAAAGCGTTGGGATGTGATGTCACCCCATGGGTCAGGAATGACCCGGTGCTTGCACAGGGGACCTTAACCTTTACCTTTTTTAAAAGCAGTAGGACAAAAGCTGAAACCTGATTTGTCTTGAAACTATCATTAGCCAAAGGTAAAGGTGTGCAAGCATTCCTGACCCATGGGGTGACCTCACATCATGACGTTTCCTAGGCAGACTATGTTTATGGGCTGGTTTGCCATGGCCTTCCCCAGTCGTCTACACTTAACCCTCAGCAAGCTGGGTTTCGTTAGCTATAATATGATTAATCAATGCTAGGAATGCTGATAATTGTAGCATTCATTTCAACAGTACTTATAGGGTTAATTATTTTTTCTTTAATTGTTTCTGTCTTGTTCAATAAAAAGACTCTTTTCTTTGCTCAATAAAAGATAAAAGTTTATGCAGGTGTTTTGTCTGGTTTGCTGGCTAATAGTTCAAAATAAAAGAACTCACCCCTTAATTTTGCATTAGCAAGAGTTAGAGGCAGAAATGTTTCTCTAACGTGATGAACCCTGGAGATCCCTGTGGCTAATCAGTGCTTTCGCAGGCAAAGCCCTGGAGCTGTCTGGTGCAGTGTGCGGGGGGAGAATCTCTCGCTACCACAGGGGTTGCTGGGAGTTCTGGTGTGCTCTCTATGCAGTGTGAGCCTTGCCGAGGGGTGTGTGTGTCACTTTTTCCAGTCTTCGGCAAGACCACAGGATGCCAAATACCACTGCCATGCTGACTTGGCTCAGCTCGTTACAGTGGGGCTGCCTATGAAGGCAAAGGAAAAAGTGCAACTCACCAACTCAGAATGAAGCCTCTTCATTTCCTCTGCTTGCTCCTTGAGGTTTTTTTTCAAACATTCTATCTGTCAAAACATAGATAGATTTAAGTAGACACTTTGAAAAGGTCTTCACTTGATACTAAAATTGGCAGTTACCTGAAAATGTGCTTCAGGATCCGACAGGGAATATTGTTTGTTTCCAAAAACCAATGAAGAGGAGTTGCTTTGCAAATATCTATCCAGCTCTAACAGAGCAAAAAGGCAAACACTGAAACTGTGTTTTTATTTTGTTAATTGTATTGCTATGTTGTTAGCCACCCTGATCTGGATGGTCCAGGCTAGCCTGATTTCGTCAGATCTCAGAAGCTAAGCAGGGTCAGCCCTGGTTAGTAATTGATTCAATTCAATTCAATCCAATAACCTTTAATAGGCATAGTACAAAAAACAGCTCATACAGATTTTTTAAAAGCAGTAAGACAAAAGCTGAAACCTGATTTGTTTTGAAACTATCATTAGCCAATGGTAAAGGTGTGCAAGCATTCCTGACCCATGAATGAGAATTCACACAAATCCCTGAACAAACCAGGGCCCCTACAGAGTATACAATACAATTAAGTTAATTCACAGTGGGTAGCCGTGTTAGTCTGTTTGCAGTAGTCAAAAAGGGCAAGAGTCCAGTAGCACCTTAAAGACTAACAAAAATATTTTCTGGTAGGGTATGAGCTTTCGTGAGCCACAGCTCACTTCTTCAGATACAGCTAGAATGTGAATCCATCGGTCTTTAAGTAGAGGAACAGTATGTAAATGTGAATAGCAGGCTTGATGGGATTAGGTGTGATATGCAGAAGAGTCTGTGATGTCCAGGGGAGAGATGGGTGTGGAGAAATCAGCATTGGTAATGGGCCATGAATGCAAGGTCTTTATTCAGCCCAGGTAAATGCATTGACTTTAGTTTGAATATCAACTGTAATTCAGCAGTTTCTCTTTCCAATCTCCCTTTAAAATTCCTTTGTAAGAGAACTGCTACTCTTAAATCTGCAACAGAATGTCCTGGAAGGTTGAAATGTTCACCCACTGGTTTTTGAATATTGTGGTTTCTGATGTCAGATTTATGTCCATTTAATCTTTGTCTAAGAGACTGACCTGTTTGTCCAATGTAGATTGTGGAAGGGCATTGCTGGCATGTGATGGCATAAATCACATTAGAAGATGAGCAGGAATATGAACCTGAGATAGTATGGCTGACATTGGTGGGTCCAGAGATGGTGTTCCTAGAATCTATAGGAGGGCAAAGTTGGCACCTTGGTTTGTTGCAGGCCTTGGTGCCAGAGTCCATGTTCTTGTTAAGTGTAAACTATATAAAATGTACCATATTTTGGGGTTAAAGAAAAGATTATAATAAAGGATTAAAATAATCTAACCATCCAGCCAGACTGCGATATAATAAAGGCCCTCACCCAGGCGACATTCCAACATAATATGCATAAGTGGGTCTGGAGATCCTGAACCACAGGGGGGCAGAGTCTCTCCTGATACGGAATGTGATTGAATCTACCTAGTAAGACCTTTGATGGAAAGGCATGCAGGTTAGTAACTGGATGGGATGGGCACCAAGGAAGGCCAGGGTCTCTATGCGGAGGAAGGCAATGGCCAAACTACCCCTGTCTGTCTCTTGCCTTGAATATCGTACACAGGGTTGCCATAAGTCGGCAGCGACTTAATGGCACTTTGCACACACATATTGTTAGCCGCCCCAAGACGCTTTGTGGGGGAGGGGCGGGATAAAAATCTAAAAAAATAAAAATAAAATGTGGGTCATTCAAGGCAAAGAGAGAACAGCACCTGCTGTCCCACAGTTAACTAGCAAGGCAACAAGCGGACAACAGGAGCTCGTGAGGATCCCAGTAATTACTCCTCAGTGAAGTCACTGCAAGTCAGCTTCAATGGAAGGATGCAGCATAGACAGCAAACAACAATCTTGGAGACATGCATGGCCATGCTCGGGACTAAAGGGACAGAAAGTTATTGTACCAAGTGTGGTTTGGATTCTATTACTGTTAGGTGGATTTCCTGCGTTGTGCAGGGGGTTGGACTAGATTGCCCTCGAGGTCCCTTCTAGCTCTATGTTTGTACGTTTCTATGTTACCACCTTTTTATGCCACCTCTAGCAACGTGAATTGTGGCTCACAGTATGAACTTTCATTGGAGAGGGGTTGTGGCTTAGTGGCAGAGCACATGTTTTGTATACCAGCTTCAATCCTTAGAATCTACAGTTACAGTATCTCAGGTTTGGAGAATGGCTCTCTTTTAAAAGAAGTATCCTGACCTATCAACCTCACCCAACTTTCAAACAATTGTTAGCTAGCACATATATGCTAGCTTTAGTCCTGGGGAACAGCTTGGCAGTCAAGCTAAGTATACACAGGCATGAGGTGTAGAGATGTGAAATTTAAAGAAATTACAGGGGGGAGTTTCTTACCACCCCCCCAATAAAACAAAAACTGAAAGTTCTGGGGAAAACTTAAGCATATGCAATGCTTATTTTGCTATCAAACCCAAAATAATTTGGGTGATTTAACAATATAAAATGAATAATCTATAACTTAATTAACATATAAAATTGTACTATTTGACATTTTTTTGCCATTTAAAAGTATAAATGTCTTAAAAATTGCAAGTATACCCAATACTTGAGAAATAATAGCAAATGGCTACACCCGATGCCACCATAGCACAGACGTTGTGATTTTTGCCATCTGACAGGTAGGAAAAAATGGAAATTTGAAGGTATAAAATAAACTCTGTAGTAAAAGAAAGTGTATTATTTCTCATATAGTTCTGACACAGTGGGATGGACTACTTGCATAGCTAGATACCAAGTTAAACTTTTGATTTAAGAAGCATTTTACTAATTCTTACAAAGGAAATTTCATAGGATTTTTTCCCAGAGTACTCCAAAATTTTCCAATTTTTCCACAAGAAGAATTGGAAAAACATCCTTGGAATAAAATGGAAAAATACCTTTTCCAAAAAATTTTCTGGGCTTTCATATTTGTACTGGGGGATGAAGGGTGAGAGAGTGCTTCACAAGCCCTTTATATTGAAGCCACCATATAAGCAACTGAACATCAGCATTAATCAAGTGCTGCTTCAATTGCAGATAATGCCCTGGGACAGGAAGGAGGAGGCGACCTGTATGCTCATTCACAGGATTATGGGTTTGTGAGACCCAGGCACTGATCTCAGCACACTGTCTTGGAAGCTGATTCTGTCCCTTGATTTTTCCCAGATATGTTGCTTATCTGGATTTCAGTAAAGCTTTTGACAGGGTTCCCCGTGATGTTCTGATGGCTAAACTAGAGGATTGTGGACTCTAGGATAGTTAGGTAAATAGGGAACTGGTTGGAGAACTGCACTCAAAGAGTAGCTGTCAATGGCATTTCATCTAAGTGGAGAGAAGTTCTGGGGCTCGGTTCTGGGCCCAGTACTTTTCAATATTTTTATGAATGATCTGGATGAGGGTGTGGAGGGTCTACTCATTAAATCTGCAGATGACACCAAATTGGGAGGGGGAGTGAACACACCAGAAAAGAGAGATAGAATTGAACGAGATCTGAACACACTGGAAAAGTGGGTGGATGTGAACAAGATGCAATTCAACAAAGGTAAGTGCCGAGTTCTACATCTGGTTAACAAAAATGAGGAACACACATACTGGATGGGGATGCACTTCTGGGTAGCAGTGTGTGCGAACAAGATCTTGGGGTATGGGTGGACTATAAGCTAAATATGAGCAGCCAGTGTGAAGCAGCGGCAAAAAGGCTAATGCAGTCTTGAGGTGTATCAACAGAGGCCTGACATCCAAACTGCAAGATGTCATAGTCCCGCATTGGTCAGACCACACCTGGATTATTGTGTGCAGTTCTGGAGGCCTCACTTCAAAAAGGATGTGGACAGAATGGAGCAGGTGCAGAGGGGAGTGACAAGGGTGACCAGGGGCCTGGAGACCAAGCCCTACGAGGAAAGGCTGAGGGAGCTGGGAATGTTTAGCCTGGAGAAGAGGAGGTTGAGCAGGGACATGACTGTACTCTTGAAGTATTTGAAAGTCTGTCACTTAGAAGAGGACAGGGAGCTGTTCCTATTGGCATCAGAGGATAGGACTCGCCATATTGGGTTTAAATTAAGTTCGGAAAGGTACCAGCTAGATATGAGGAAAAAATATTTTACAGTAAGAGTTGTTCAATAGTGGAATCATCTTCCGAGGGAGGTGGTGAGCTTCCCCTCACTGGCATTCAAGCAGAGGCTGGACAAACACTTGTCAGGGATGCTCTAGGCTGATCCTACATTAAGCAGGGGGTTAGACTAGATCAAAGCTTCTTAAACAGTGGGTCGTGACCCCATATGGGGTACCATAACTGAATGTGGGGGTTGCGAAAAATTTGGAAACGGTAAATGGTAAAATTATGATGTATACCAAAGAATTGTTTTAAAATAAATTTCTTTACGATTTATTATCAGTAAATGTTTGATTTGTATACCTATTTTATATACATATATACCCAGGGTCATGTAGAAATTTCTTGGGCAAAAAAGGGTCACAAGTGGAAAAAGTTTAAGAAGCCCTGGACTAGATGGCCTGTATGGCCCCTTTCAACTCTATGGTCCTATGACTAATAATTCAGAAAGCATCATACATCATAAAAAGGTCAAAAATTAAATGCAGGGGTAGGGGGAGAACAGCATCCACTAAGAGAACAATTTTAAACCACATCTTCCACTTCACAGTGAAGCACTCCACATCTACAGAATCAGACCTGAAGGCACAGGGAGGAAAACTATGATTGCCTTCCTCAGAATAGTGTGAAGAAGAGAACTCGTGTTTCTCGTACAGAAAGCAAAATGCTGCTGTATGGATTTTTTTACTATGTGGATACTAGGAGAGTCAACACAATATTTTTATTTATTAAAACCTTTACATTTAAATGTTGTTACCCTGCGTGCCAATTACATTTTGAATGAATAAATATGATTACCTCACTGTCAGCGGAAATGCCCCATTGTAATGGGTTGTGTAGAGTCTTCCTACAATTCTTAAGTAGCAGAAAGTGTGAAGATCTGAAAGCAGTAGGCCTTAAAAACACAGCGCCCTTGCCAAAGTCTCTCAGACACAAGGGGGTGGGGGCACCTGTTAGTATACTCTGACACCGTTTAAGCGGGGGCACTGGTTTTTGTATGACAAAACACAGAAATGGGGGAGGGGGGAGATGCAGGGATGCCACCCAGAGTGAGATTCTTATACCACAAACTGTTCTAGGAAAAACAGCAAAATACCTGATTTTGTAGGTGCATGGTCTGAGAATACTGGCTACTCTCTTGCACAAAAAGTTTCTCCTGCAGACACAGCAATTCTTGCTGCAGCTGCAACTTTTCTTCTTGCAGCTGGGCAAGAGACTCCACCATCTTCTGACCCACAGGAAGCTGATGTGTCCCTGGCAAACTGGACTGTTTCCTGCTGAAGAATCTCCCACCTGGGAAGAAAAACAACAACACCAGCACAATAAGTCCAAGCAGACCAGTCATCAGCCAGCCACACCTCTGAATGAGGCAACGGGGAGAGAAGCATGTGATGAAGCGGCAGCGCTAAGCCAGGACAAACAGGAAGAAAACTACACAGCAGGGTCCCTGAAGGGCTAAACACAAACAGGCGAGGCAAGATGGAAAGCATCGGCCAAGGGCCATTCCAGGAAGGTCCCCAGTCTTCTAGACTCCTTTGGGAGTTCTAGTGTGAAACTACCAGCTACAACTCCAGCCAAAACTCTGGGTAGAGCCACCTGCCAGCAAAATCCACATTAGACTGCTAGCCCCGAGCATGGGATACTATAATGCTGGAATCAAAGAAAAACCATGTTGCAGATCAGATGCTTACCCTGAACAGTTATTTTCTAAGCTTTGTGTACAAAAAACCTAAGATGACAATGCATGACAAAGCTCTATACCACAATAGCATGTACCAAACTTGTGATGTGACCTCCAGTAAGAAAATGCACATGCATAATAATAAATTATGACTTAACAATTTCCCTGTTTGTGGCAATTAACTTTAAAATGCACAACCGTGGAGCAAATTAAACTGCAGTCTGACAAATGTCTTCATATGTATCCCTTCACAGAGGAAAAATGTTACTTGCTGGAGCCTGTAGGAAGTACCAAGTTTGCTGTGTGGAGGAGAGAAGTCTAGACTGTTCTGCACAGCATAATTCACTCGTATGTGAAAATGGCGACTTCTGATCTAATAGGAGAGCAACAGCTTTCTAAGCAGAGCAACACAAGTGCAAATCTCAGAGATGGCAAAATAAGAAAGAAGACACATCTCAACCTGGGGCTCGTAACTCCCAGAGGGAATCTGGCTAGGGGGGTGCACAATGACAACCACACAAACACAGATGTTGATAAATACCACATGGCCTCTGTGCCCCAGGTGGAGGAGTTCTTCACCCACTGCATGCCTGTCACCACAAGGAAGAAGAACACAACACAGAAACGATGACATTCTGGTGACAACCTGAAATGAACAATATCCTCCCTCTAACCGCAGGTTTGTGAAGAAAGGTAGTTGAGACAGGAGAATAAAAAGGGATGAGCAGCAACAGAAAGCGAAGGGCTTCTGGCAAACAGCCAAACGGCCCTCCCCCCACCGGCTGCTTAGAGTAAGCGGTCATGGCCGGGGTGGCCCGGTGTCCAGGCTGCATAACGATGCGCTGCTGCAGAGGCAGATGACTTCCCAGCCATAATGCCTGGAGCCAAGTGGTGGCCAAAGTAGGCCGCCGACATTGCAGAGTGGGGATAGACCACCATCCACCATTGCTCTTGTCAGGCCCTGCCTCTCGGCCTTAGCCTAACACGACTCCTCACAGGCTCTTGCTCCGAGCAGGCCAGGGTTTGGCTCGGAGTCAAGGCCCTGGTCACATGCTCCTGGTTCTCATGCCTTTGTACAGTATCTGTATCCTGTGTTCTATGCTCAGTATGGTATGCCTATCCTGTTTACCACAATCACCCCAGCTGCATAGCCATGTTATGTCTATACCTACCCTGAGAAAGCTGATCATGGATTGTAGCTGCCTGTGAACTTTGCCTTATCCATCTTTGAAGTCTGCACTGCATTTTAACCATGTACCCTTGCCTTGATTCCTCATTGGTAGCCTTGTATGCCCAGGAGGCAGCCAGCTTCTTACTTTGTCTAACTTTTGCTCCTAATAAAGTCTAAACTGCTTCAGAGCCTTTGCCTGATGGTTTTTGCTTAAAGGATGCTAAGGACAAGTCTCTGAGTCTGACAGCTCTGTACTAAACTGGGACAGGAGCTACAAGATCTGGACTGCCCTCTGTTTGTACTGTAGGAAAAAAGGGCTGCATTGAAACCCCAGAAGGCCCCCAGCGCTCACCTCTGACTATTTGGGTGGTGACACCCACCCCTCTTAATGTTCTCCATGTGCATCCTTAAATTAGGAATAATGGTGTGTGCACATTATAATGACAGCTGGTCCTCCAGGAAGGGGGCCAGGGAAATCCTGTGCCTTTAGTAGCTGCATGACACACAGGAGAAGTTTTCTTCAGCTCTGACTTTCCATACTGAGAAAAGTTACATCTGTTAAAAGTTTCCCTTTTTATTTTCATTGAATTTTTTAATTTAACCTTTGTTGTAGTAAAACCATCATAATCTTCGCAACATCTCAACACACTTAAAGGAAAAACGAACATTGAACACAACACAAAACTCAATACTCCTCTTTCCCATCAGATATGAAGTCAAGAGTCCCTATGTGTTGAAGAGCTTTCACAAATCATAGATTTGTAGCAGTTAGAATAGCAAATTTTAGTTTTTGTAAACCACTCTTAATACCCTAATAGATCATAGGATCATAAAAACCTTCTGGGGCAACAGAAAACAACTCAGCACCATTCTTCAAATACTTGAAGATGGTTATCATATCACCTCTCAGTTGTCTCCTCTCCAGGCTAAACATACCCAGCTCCTTTAACCTTTCCTCATAGGACTTGGTCTCCAGACCCCTCACCATCTTCGTTGCCCTCCTCTGGACACGTTCTAGCTTGTCTACATCCTTCTTAAATTGTGGTGTCCAAGACTGAAGACAATACTGTAGGTGAGGTCTAACCAGAGCAAAGGAAAGCATTACCACCACTTACAAGTTACAAGTCCTAGTTACAAGTACAAGCCAGAGTTTGAGAGAAAGGTGGTACAAGCTGTTCTTTCACTGGTATGTAAATCCAAAAGACATTAGTATGATGAACAAGAATACCAATGGTCATTGTTGGAAATGCAAAGAGGAGGATGGTACCTTTTTTCATACCTGGTGGTCCTGTACAAAGTTAAATAATTTTTGGGTAGGAGTGCATCAGGAAATCCAAAAAATACTAAAAATTACCTCCCCTCTGGATCCTAAAACAATGCTGTTAGGAATCTTACCACCCGTAATAGATAAAAGCAGGGAAGAACTTTTCAGATATATGATAACTGCTGAAAAAGTGGCAATTGCCACCAAACGGAAACAGGAAAAATCACCAGGAACAGTAGACTGGCTAGACAAACTAGCAGAGTGCGGCAGTGGTGGCCAAGCTGACCAAGTTGGTGAACAAAAAACCTATGGAAAAGTTATGGGAAATTGTATTATGATCATGCGTTGAGTTGTATAATGTGTCTTAAAAGTTATAAATTGACAGATGTTAAATGGATTAAGAGTAGTTACTGAATAATATAAATTAGTTAGTTCTTATTTCCTTTTGAGGTGCTTTCTGCTAGTACAAACTGAAATCTTGAGATATATTCATGATATAGATACACCTAGACAAAAGTTTGTCATATGTTGGATTAGGAGTTTACAGGGCTGTTGAAAAAAAAAATTCGGTACAGTTTGGCCTCGGCAAAATTTGACCCTTTTAAATTCGGGCCGTGCTGAAGTCCGAACTGCCCTGCTTCGGATCCCCGAAATTCGGGCGAGATCTGGAGTTCGGGGAAAAATTCGGGGAAGCCCCCTGAAGGCCCGTGGGGAGCCCTTTAAACAGATCTGCGCCTCCCAGCTGGGAGGCGCAGATCTGTTTAAAGGGCCCCCCGCAAGCCTTCAGGGAAGCCCCCTGAAGGCTACGGGGGGGTGGGTTGGAACAGATCTATGCCTCCCGGCCGGGAGGCACAGATCTGTTTAAAGGGGCCCCCGCGCGCCTTCCCGGGAGGTTTAAAGACCCCCCGCCCCCTTCCCAGGACTCCCGGGAAGGCGGGCGGGGGGTTGTCAAGCCCCTCTGCGCTCTCTGCGCGGGGGGCCCTTTAAACAGATCTGCGCCTCCCAGCTGGGAGGCGCAGATCTGTTTAAAGGGGGGTGGAACAGATCTATGCCTCCCCGCCGGGAGGCGCAGACCTGTTTAAAGCCCCCCCCCGCGCCTTCATGGAAGCCCCGTGAAGGCGCGGGGGGGCGGCCGAATCTGCCAAATTTATTCGCCGAACCCCCAAAGTCAGCAAATTTGGCTCCCCCGTTTCCCGCCTTTTTTGAGTTTGGTTCATCCTGAACCGAAAAACAGCCGAATCGGGGGAAATTCGGCTGTTTTTCGGTTCGGGACGAACCAAATCAACAGCCCTAGGAGTTTTCTGTTTAGTTTTGTTATTTTCTGGTTGCATATAATGTTTGCATTATGTCGTGTGTGTGGATTGTGTATTCTGTACTGTGATTGGTGTTTTGCATGGTATTTTGAAAATAAAAACTGAATAAAAAAAAAACATATCCTGGCCCAAATGATAGCCTGAAAAATGTGCATAAATACAAAGGACCATTATTGACCCTGACCAAATGTACTTCGGCCCTTTGGCCTTCTTCAGTGGTCAAATAATATAGATATTAAACATAAAGAAATGCTCCAGATATTAAAACAATACATACATAAGCTCTAAAATAGACCCAGGTGAAATGCAATAGTAATAGTACTCTGACCAAAGGCAGAGGTATAAAACATAAGCCTCTTGCTTAGTAGGAAAGCCAGCATGGTGTAGCGGTTAAAAGCAGTGGTTTGGAGTGGTGGACTCTGATCTGGAGAACAGGGTTTGATTTCCCACTCCTCCACATGAGCGGCGGAGGCTAATCTGGTGAACTGGGTTGGTTTCCCCACTCCTCCACGTGAAGCCAGCTGGGTGACCTTGGGCTAGTCACAGCTCTTAGAGCTCTCTCAGCCCCACCTACCTGACGGTGTGTCACAGTCTCTGCCATATTACAGCACATAAATGGTATTTTGTTGTACATATGCAGAATTATTCACTATAAAACTAAAAGCTACACATACAAACAGCTATACAGTTATACAATTGAAGGTGTGTTTACTTCTAAAAAGAAGGAACTAAAGCCTTTGGTTTCATTAAGCTTATGTTTCTGAAATACACTGACAGATGGCAGGAGAAATGTTCCTTTAGCCTATATCAACAGTGAAGAGCTCTACCAGCAGTTTAGTGAAGAGCTTCATCACCTTTTTAATGAAGGAGCAAAAGCCCTCTTCATATCTTATCGGCTATAAACAGTCTTCTTGCTCGTCCAATGCCATAAACTGTTTTTCTACCCTTCTTAATGCCATAACATGTCTTTCCACCCTTTTAATGGCATTATAAGTCTTTCAACCCTTTCAATGCCATTATAGGTCTTTTCACCCTTCCAATGACATTATAGATTCTCCACCCTCCAAGCCACAAGGCTTGCCAATGCTAATTACTGCAATGTAAGCATATAATTGTTTTTTGGTTTAAACATGTAACCATATTACTATTGCTTCACAAATGAATGTAATGAATGTGTATTATGCTGGAGATGAGAATGGTGTTAAAATTGAGTATATAGAGTGCTCACAAAGCTATAAAACTGATTGTTTATAGTTTAGTAAACTGGACTAAAAGGAAAGGAAGTCCATATAAGGCAAGGGTGAAGGGTTTTCAGTCCTAGAAAAAGGATTCCTCAACCTAAGGAACAGGATTCCTCAACTTAATTGAGGAAGATTTCTCAGCTAGCTTTGCTCTGAGTCAGCATTATTAAGGGGTTTGAAACAGTATAAATATAGGCACAGTAAGACTAGAATTTCAGACCTCAATCAGAGTGTCTCAGAAGTATGGTTTTAATTAGTACTCTAGAACAGTGATGGCGAACCTTTTAGAGACCAAGTGCCCAAACAGCAACCCAAAACCCACTTATTTATCGCCGAGTGCCAATGCGCAACACGGCAACACGGCAAAGGTCTAGGCCAGTGATCAGCAAACTCATTAGTCAACAGAGCCAACAGTACAATGATTGAGATTTCTTTTGAGAGCCAAATTTCTTAAACTTAAACTATATAGGTAGGTACACTGAATAAAACTTGATATCATACTTAATAATGATCTTATTTATTGATAAAAATTAAATTGTAAGTGTCAGATAGGGCTTCTGACAGCTCCGTCCTTAACCAAGATGGTTTCCCCACAAACAAAATGGAGTTCTCCGTGCACTCCTCCCCCCCCCCCGGTTTTGCTCCGGCCAGAGATTTACAATTGCATTGGGACCCGCCCGTGTAAATCTTCGATCTGATATCGGGTCCGGCGCACAAAGCCGAGAGCTCGGCCATCTCCTCCACTGATTGTTCATGATGGTTTCTGTTTCAGTTTTACTTAAGTCGTTACCGGCAGGAAACGACTACATTGTCTCTTTGTTCCTGTAACCCTATTGTATCAGCCCTATAAATGTATCCCCACTCCCCCTGTCATGTATTCCAACCTTGTGCGTCTCTTACTGAAATCACTGACTTCTGAAATAAATCTTTGAATCGCTGCTCTGCCTGGATTGAAGGTCTACTGCCTGAAACGCTGTGAATTTGCTGAAGCCTGACAGTAAGTCCCTGCCATTTCCCCCTCCCCGTCCGGAGTCCTCGACTTGAGGCCTGGTCTACCACCATAAAAGCCTATTGATAGACCTGGCCTCCAGCTGAGTCCCATTGGGAGGCCAGGTCTACCCATTGGCTTTCTTGGCAGTAGACCTGGCCTCCGGAGGCCCATAGAAGCCAATTGGTAGACCTGGTCTCTGAAGGGGGACTTTTTCCCCTCCTCGGAGTCCAGGTCTACCGCCAAGAAAGCCAGTGGGTAGACATTGCCTCTGAGGAGGGAAAAAAGTAAATAAGGTATCCATAAAATTAAATCATGACAATGACTGACAAACATTGTACATTTTCCCCATCTGCATTCTCAAAACTTTGCAGGGGGGCTTATTGTTGAGTTGTGCATCTGAGTGGCAAATCCAAGGCAAAACCTCCCATTCACAAATGGCCAATAACCCTCCATGCAGAGTTTTGAGAAACTGGATGGGGAAAATGTGCATCTGAATGGCAAATCCAAAGCAAAACCTCCCATTCATAAATGGCCAATAACCCCCATGCAGAGTTTTGAGAATCTGGATGGGGAAAATGTGCATCTGAGTGGCAAATCCAAGGCAAAACCTCCCATTCACAAATGGCCAATAACCCTCTGTCCCGCGACGGCCGTTAGCCCTTCCGTCGCGGGCCCTCTACAACGCCGCACACTTACCGCACAGGGGGGCAACCCATGCCTGGAGGCTAGCTCGGGGGGCCGTCTTCCATCCCCGACGGAGGGAGCCGGGAGGGCAGCACGCGCGCCAACAAGCATCCCTTCGGTTTCGTCGCCGGCGACGGAGGACGGTGGCCGTGTGAGCGGCCTGGGGGCCGGGGGGAACCGAGGCCCGGCTGGTCCCTTGCCAATACGTCCCTTCTCTCCTACAGGAAGCCGGCATGAGAGAGGAGCACAGCGAGGGACCTCCCCACAAACGGCCGGGAGACAGGAGGACGAGCGAGGGGGAGGCGAAGACACGCGCCGCCAGCTTCTGAACAGCCCGCCGGCCAGCTGGGCGTCGGACGAGCGCCCCACTCGCTGTGCTCCTCTCTCGTGCCGGCCGCAGCTCAGCTGAGAGAGAGGGCAGAAAGGGCAGAAAGGGCTACGCGTGCCGGAAATGGCACGCGTGCCGTAGGTTCACCAACACGGTTCTAGAATGCGACTTAGATACTTTATGCTAAATCAGACTTATTTGACTATTATAATTTGAAGTTGGATTTTCAAATTGAATGGTATGTAAGACTTGTTTGCTTTATTGCATACATTGTAAAATACATTGTCACTGCATACATTGTAACAAAGTGTAAAGACTTTGTAACTTGCATTTACACATTTTTACAGTTAGTGTTTCAATAAAAAGACTTGCTTTTTAAGAGTAAGTAAAGTCGTTGAGTCCTGCTTAGTGAGTGACTGGCTGAATAAGATAACATGTCATATCACTTCTCAGGAAGTGGTCCTTTCTAAGAGCCTATCACTTCAACAGCACGACCCGCTTCAGGTGTCTGTTGTGGGGAGGGGAAGGGGAGGTGATTGTAAGCCAGTTTGATTCTCCCTTAAGTGGTAGGGAAAGTCGGCATATAAAAGCCAACTCTTCTTCTTCTATTCTGGTGCCCTGGCCAGGTATGCATATCCTTTGGGGGTGGTTCAATTGTGTACCTTCCTCTCCTGCTCAAAGAATGAAATGATGTCTGAAGCCAATACTCATGTAATAGTCAGGGTAAATAATGGTCCTTTGTATTTATGCACATTTGTGAGGCTATCATTTATTTGTGCCAGGATATGTGTTTTTATGTGTGTGTGTGTTTTTTGTTTTGTTTTTTAATAGGAGCCCCGTGGCGCAGAGTGGTAAAGCTGCAGTACTGCAGTCGAAGCTCTGCTCGCGACCTGAGTTCGATCCCAGCGGAAGTTGGTTTCAGGTAGCCGGATCAAGGTTGACTCAGCCTTCCATCCTTCCGAGGTCGGTAAAATGAGTACCCAGCTCACTGGGGGTAAAGGGAAGATGACTGGGGAAGGCACTGGCAAACCACCCCCGCAAAACAAAGTCTGCCTAGAAAACGTCGGGATGTGACGTCGCCCCATGGGTCAGGAATGACCCGGTGCTTGCACAGGGGACCTTTACCTTTATGTGTTTTTAAAGAATACTGTGTTGTATATATATATATAAAGGAATATTGTTATATATATAAGGAATATTCCTTAAAATATATATTTTTAGATTTCATTTATGAAGAAAAGCAAAGATTGGTGGGGTCCTCTCTTGGCCTCGCTCTTCACTTACATAGACAGGAGTGGGCATATACCAAAGGACTGGGGCAGGGCAATTGTGATACCCTTCTTTAAGAAGGGCAAGAGGGACAACCCGGCCAATTACAGGCCCATCAGTCTACTTAGTATTATAAGCAAAATGTATGCCAAGCACCTCCACGAATAAGTTGTCTATCTGGCTAGATCAAGAGGCCGTTACTGTGGAAGAACAAGCTGGCTTTAGAGAGAGTAGATCCACTTTAGATCACTGTATAACATTACAGCACCTAATCAAAAATATTCCTCCCAGGGTCCAACGTCGTTATATGCAACCTACATAGATCTCAAAGCTGCATTTGACTCTATATCAAGAACCAGACTTTGGAAGAAGTTGGAATGCTCCTCCATAGACCGTAGGCTCCTGTTCTGGATTCGTACTTTGCACGAAAATACAACCCTTCAGGTGAGATGCAGCAAACAAGGGCACCTTTCAGGAGTAGTTAACACCTACAAAGGAGTAAAGCAGGGTTGCATCTTGGCACCCAAGCTGTTTAACTATTATATCAATAATATAGTCAACAACCTAAGAGACCCTGCCTTTCATCCCCCAATGCTAGTGCATCGTGTTATCTTTATTTCATTATATGCAGATGACGCGGTTAAATTATCTAGAACCCCGGTGAGACTGCTCCAAAGAAAAACTAGATATTAACTACTCTAAGACAAAAGTCATGGCCTTTGGCAATCGGCCAAAAATGCATTCATGGAGCATTAATAATTACAAATAGAGCAGGTAACCAAATTTAAATATCTGGGTGTGTTAATACAAGCTTATGGATCTAGAACAGCCCATAGTGAATACGAGGAGATAGGGCAAAAATCTGCTTTAAATATAGTAAAAATTTTAAGAATTAGGGGAGGTCATTTCTTCACAGCCGCACTTAAATTATATCAAGTTAAAACCTTGGTCCAACTGATGTACGGGACCACACTTGGGCCACCTTCATCCACCTTTGTTCCATTGGAAAGGGTCCAATCGAAATTTCTGAGAGTGGCTTTACACCTACCTCGCTGTGTCTCAAATGTCACAGCTAGACTGGAGGCAGGGTTGGTGAGGGTAGAGGCTAGGGTCTGCTTGGCTTCTGTTACTTTATGGCTTAAATAAAATCTCAATCCCCAGGGCTTGCTACCCATGTTAGTGCAGGATAAATTCCAATCATCATGGCTAAAGGAGGTCTTCAATAATATGGCCCGGCTGGGCCTCTCTCCACCTTCCTTATTAGCCATGGGTATATAGACCAAGCAGTAAGCTTCCTGAAGAAAAGTATAGAAGATATTGAATGTCAAGTAGACCTCGGAAAATCTCCTTTTTTTATCACCAGAAAAATCCAGACACCTAGTTACACCTGCGACTTATCTCTCCCACTTGGAACTTATTAACTATAGAAAGGCCTACATTTTAGCCCGATGCCAAGCCCTGCCATCAGCTGTTTTAGATGGAAAATATAAGAAGATCCCAAGATCTGAAAGGACTTGTAGGACAGGTGACATAGAAACTATCGAACATGTATTGTTCAGCTGTCCATTTTATCATGGGGCTCGTATTAGACTTATTGATCCCCTGATCATTGGACTCCCAGGTAAGTCGGCTGAGTTCCTGTCTAAGAATCTTCTGAGGGGGAGATTCCTCATATTTCGCTCCCCACTGCTAAATTCTGTGCCATTGAAATTAAAATAAGCAAAAATAGGGTGGAAAAAAACTGTTAAACTCTTTTATACTTCTATATTTTTAGTAACAAGCCACTTTTGTGTCATGCACTAATTTAGTATATCTTATTAATACCAGATTTTTATCAATTTTTGTAATTTGTAATAGTTTTTACAGTTTTATCAAATTGGACAATATGATATACTAGCTTCTGGCTGGTCAAATAGACCGTATTAATAAACTTGACTTGATTTAATTTATGCTTAGATATATGCTTTTAACTTATACGTATTCAGCCCATACATTTATAGTATCTTAACCTTTTTAGTTCTTAGATCACAAGTGGGAGCCGTGTTTGTCTGTAGGAGTAGAAAAAAAGCAAGAGCCCAGTAGTACCTTAAAGACTAACAAAATTTCTGGCAGGATATGAGCTTTCTTGAGTTCTGAAGAAGTGAGCTGTGACTCATGAAAGTTCATACCCTACCAGAAATTTTGTTAGTCTTTGCTCTTTTTCTGGTTCTTAATTCAGTTCATTTTGGGTGAAGTTATTTCTCGTTTCTTCTTTTGTCAAAGTCACTTCAATCACCATGCCAATATAGACATCTGTTTTTTTCTTGTATTTGATCATAAAAATAATTTATTTAGCCAAGTGAGCTATATATTTTTATTAACCATAGGACTAAAGAAATTATGAAAATATAATTTTGTTATTCTTTCCCGATTATTGTTTATTTATTCTTGCAATAGATAAAAGGGGAGATGTAATTACAGTTTGAGGGGGAAAAGAACACACCAAAATGACGCAGGATTTGTGTGAGGACACAGAAGTCAAGCCAAATATCTTTTTACTACATGTGCGTGTGTGTGTTGTGTACACCCTGTGCGTAAGGAAAGTGCCACCACAACGTACGTACTGGGAAGACAGATGAAAGGCAGGGCTGCTCGAGAGAGAGAGAGAGAGAGAGAGAGAGAGAGAGAGAGAGAGAGAGAGAGAGAGAGAGAGAGAGACAGAGAGAGAGAGAGAGAGAGAGAGAGAGAGAGAGAGAGAGAGAGAGAGAGAGAGAGAGAGAGAGAAGTGCCTACAGAGCAAGGAGTTGCTCTACTGCCCCCCCCCCACGTTTTCAAATCAAGTATGTTTAACAAAAGAACGGGAGGGAGCCAACCGCTCACGCTCACCAGAGGGAAACTACAGGGACTCTACTAAAACCCATATCTTGAGGAAACAGAGAGAGGCACAAGTTCCAGCTAGCAATTTCTCATTGCTCCCGGGAAGGGTGACATACTATAAATACATGAGAATCTAATGGCTCCATCTGGCATGTCTAAAAAAGGAGGAGAAGCTGTGGACATGTTTGCTGACCAAGGTCTCATATTCTGCATTTCTCAGCCATAAAGATACCAACAATTGCCTACAGTGTTTACTTTGGAAAAGAAATAGAGCCATGTTGATGGTAACAAAGCCTGTATCTTCAGGTGACCCCTCTCCAAACAGTTTCAAGTAAACAGCAGCATTGAATGAATGGAAACTTGTGGCATGCGGCAATCCAAAGACAGTAAACAGAGAGGCGGCACCTCCTCTGAGCCAGCCTCCAGGAAATAGTAACACCACTGCAAGATGTGGCCACCTAACAGCAACTTGGATAGGCAATTCATACAGATATCGTGGCCAGACACATAACGCCACTGAGAGACCTAGGAGAATCAACAGTGGCATATATCTCCCCAGTCCAACTCTTGGCAGAGATTATTCATCAGGAATGACCACTGCAGTTTCTGTTCCAAAACTGATCTGGAAGCCAGGCAAGACTTGAGCAACATCCAGGAACCTCTGGGCCTACATTACCAACATCTGCCTGACAACCTTGCCTAAGTGTGCAGCAGCAGCAGCCTCCTCAAACCAGCTGGGGAATCCCGCCTTCTGTTCCCAAACAAATGTCCAGTCCTTCTTGGCTGCTCTGGTCAGCCACAACAAACACTGAAGATGGAGTCCCTGGCAGTTATCAGCATCAGCGATATAACATCCGGATTGCAACAAAATACCAGACAAATTGGTCATGGTGAAAATATTGTCGAAGGCTTTCACGGTCAGAGTTCATCGGTTCTTGTAGGTTATCCGGGTTGTGTGACCGTGCTGAGAAATCAACAGTGGCTGAACATGGACTGACCCCAAACAGGACACAGGGTCTTATTCCAAGACACTGAAATACTGGACAAATCTACCAACTATTTTGTCAGATTGCACAGAGAAGCCATTGAAATTCATAAACATCAGCACAACTTTAACAGAAAAGAAGAGAGTTTAAGAATGAATAAGGCTTGGGTTCCTGTCCTGAAAACCTCCAGACTAACAAAGACTACAGTCCACAATAGCCGTACGGATTAGCTTTGGATTCCACGTTAACAGATCACTTCAGGATGCAATGGTTCCACATTAACATACCACACCCTCATTAGCACATTATCTTGATACTTACAGGACAATGACTCAGCTCAAACCCAACCCCCTTCTGACTATATATTGCTCTTCCTACACACTTGACACTGAGAGACACTGTCCTTCAGTGTTACTCCTCTGAAGTTACCTGCCACAGCTGTGGGCGAAATGTCAGGAAAGAAAATACCAAGACCACGGTTACACAACCCGGATAACCTACAAGTACCAATGGTCATGGTGAGTTAAATTTGGCCTGCTTCAGATACCAGGAATCAACCACAGAACTCTTAAAAAACTGTAATCCCATTTTATGTGTTAAGTGTACACATATGCATGATGCAATCAGAGAAATAATAGCACAAAGTATCAGTTAAATCTAACTGTAGATCATAACTGGTCTCTTCTTTTATACCACCACCTGTATAAATAATTCTCCAGTGAAGATCTATAAACCAACCCACCCTCAGTCCTGAACTTTCCAAATTATCCTGTTGTCTTGGCTCTAGGAAGACGGGGATACATTGATTTTACAAAAGGGCAATGGAGAGAACACGGAAGGAGACTTTCTTTTAAATGTGAAAAAATAATTAAACCAAATCGGGGTGGGGGGGAAATCCCTAGGGACCGTTACACATCAGAGTCAAAATGGTTTCAAGCAATAAACAAAGCCAAGAACAACAAGATTGGGGTCCGGGGGACATCCTGACAACAACCTGCCACTTTCAGTCGGCTGTGACATTGTTAAGCCATCGTGACTACATACGAAATGGAAACCCCACCTCTTCCTTTCTGAGGCGGCTTCCCCACGGTCACTTCGTGCCACCTTTGCTTCCACACTGAACCGCTTTTTGTTGACCAGTCCCAAGACACGGCCCTCCCGTCAACCCCTCTCCAGGTTTTCCTCATCTTTTCCAAAGCTGTGCTCTTCTTGGGAGGGGGTGGGTGGGAGCACCCCCCAAGCTTGCCCCGCCCCCAGCTTGTTACACATTTTCTTCAGTCTTGCTCACATCCTTGAGTTTCCTTCTACCAGCTTTCATTTGGGGGGAAAAAAGCTCTCACCTACTTTTCCTTGTGAATATATAAAAACAAAGATACGGGCAGTTTTTGCCCCAATTGCTCAACAAGGACAGAGCGAGGGAGAGACGCAAGGCAGTCCCCCTGCCGGCCCCGGAGGAGGAACACACTGCTGAAGCGATCTGGCGGGGGACACTGTGAATGAAAGCAGCACAGAACCCCCCCCCCCCATCTGGAAGCAGCCAGTGTGGCGCAGTGGTCAGAGTGTCAGGCTGGGGTCTGGCGACTGAGGTCTGAGCCCCCCGCTTTCCGTGGAAGCTTGCTGGGTGCGGGGGTCCAGGGCCAGCCAGACAGCCAGCGTAGCTTTACATTGGATGGTCACTGAAGGATTGGCGTCATTGTTTGGTGATTTTTAATCTATCATGTTTGTTGAACTCTGAAGGAAGCTTTTGTTGGAAAACATAAATGAAAAAGAGTTTCAGTAAGAAAAGCATAAAACCCAAAACAAAGCCAGTATGTGTGAATCCCACCTAACCATGGAGAAGTAGATTGAACTTGCTGAGCAGTCTGTCTGTGGCTTTTCTGTTTGGAACGTGGACTGGGCAGATCCACCAAACTATTCCTGTCCGTGCCAGGAAGGGTCACACAGATAACTGGACCTCTCTGCCTTTTGCCTGTGTAATGGGGGACTTAAGACACCCCCCCCCCAAAAAAATAAAAACCCCTATATGCTTCTCCCTGGTTTTCAGCGATGGGCATAGAAGTGGTGCTGGAAGTCACTGTTGGGGCTGAAATTTTGTGGTAAGGAAAGCCCACAAGGCTAAACTCCAAAGGAAACCTGCCAGAGCTGAGGCCCCCAGGACAGACCACCGACCCTGGAAGTCCAACACACACACACACACACACACACACACACACCCCACAGCCTAATGTCAGCTGGAAACCAGCTGGTGCCCAGGCCCTGCGCGCACCGCCCTTCCTTCGGGGAGAGGGAGAGTCACGCCCCCCCTCTTGCCCTCCATCACCCCCCCACCCACCCCGCCATACTGGAAGTTCCTCCTCCTCCTCCCCCCCCCCGCTTCTGCCACTGATGGTGGGACGGAAGAGGGAGGGCGGGATCTTGCCAGGGCCGCTCAGCACCGCCCCCCCCCCCGCCTGGCCAGCTGTCCGCCCGTCCGACCCTCCTTCCCGGTATCCAGGCAGGGCGCGGCGGTCGGAATGGGCTGATGCCGGGGGGGGGGGACCGAAGGCCGGAGAGCCCCCACCCCCACCCCGGAGTCCAGAGAACCCGGCGGCGGCGGCGGCAGGAGGGGAAAGCGCCCGCCTTGGGGGGGGGGAGAGAGAGAGGCCCCTCCCCCGGTCCGAGAACAGCCAGACCGCCCCCCCGCCCCCAACTGGCCCCTACCTGCGGCGTTGCCCAGCGAGGAGGGGGAGTCGGGCTGCTCCGAGCGGGGCGGCGGCGGGCAGAGCTACCTGCTCGGGGGGGGGGGCTCCTCTCTCTCTCTCTCTCTCTCTCTCTCTCTCTCTCTCTCTCTCTCTCTCAGCGGCGGCCCTCCCGCCCGGCCCGGCCCGGCCCGGCCAGCCACGCGCGGAATGCGCGGCATGGAATGCGGGGAACGCGGCCCCGCCCGGCGGCACGGCGGCGGCGGCGGCGGCGGGGGGGCGGGGCGCCGAGGGCGAGGGGCTGCTCCCTCCCTCCCCACGCACCCCCCGGCCCCTGGGCGCAGCGGCTCGCCGGCCTCTAGCGCGCCCGGTGGGGACGAGGCTCGGGGGGGGGGGCGGGGGAGGCTGGACTCCGCGCCTCCCTCCCCTCAAGGCCCGCCGGCCGAGGAGGCCTCCGGGCCCCTCGGGGAAAGGTGGCCGGGCCGGAAGGGGCCGCCCCGGGCAGCCTTTCCCTCGCCGGCGGCGGGGGGACACCGTTCGGAACGCCCCCCCCTCTCTCTCTCTGGGGAAGGGGCCGAGGAAGCTTCTGATCACAGGAGCGGCCCACCCCTCTCCCCCCCCTCTCCCCCCCCTCTCCCCCCCCCCCCAGGCAGCGGCCGGCCTCGGCCTGGCGGGGCAGTAGTGGAGGGGGGGGGGAGCTGCGTGTGGCGGTGGCGCCTCCTCGTGAGCAGCGGCGGCCCCCCTCCCTCACCCCCTCCCTCCCGCCACCCCCGTACAGGACCGGCGGGGAGGGGGCTGTTTCTCAGTGCGGAGCCCGGCCGGCACCCCGGCCTCGAGGGGCGGGGGAGATGGAGCTGCAAACGGCGTGGGGGGGGGGAGAGAGAGGCTCCCCGCCCCCCAACTGCTCTCTGCAGGGGGAGAAGGCGCCCCCCCCCCGAGTCACACCTGCCCTAGGGCGCCCTGGTAGGGGTCTTCAAGGCAGGAGGCGCTGAGAGGTGGTCTGCGGCGGGCGGCCTCCCATCCAGGGACTGGCCAGGGCGGAGATCCCGCTGGCCCGAGATGTCCCGGTCATTTTACCCCACAATAAAACACTGTTGAGATTAAATGCGGGAAGATCATGATCTTGCGGACTATGGATCACAAACACACAGACTCTGAACAGGTTGCTTTTTTTAACAAAACTAATGTTGACTATATTAAAGGGAGGGTAAACTTGGGATAGAAAATAACTTCTAACGACAATTCATTTCTCTTGGACTCTTGCTGTCACAGGGCTCATCACTTGAGGAAGGAAGGAAGGAAGGAAGGGTTGTGAAGCAGGGCTCCTCATGGATCGCCAGGATTTTTGTGTGGGGTCCTTCCCCCCTCCCCTCCCCGGCCCTCAACATCAAATCACGTATCACAGCAAGTGCACAGACTACCACAAAACACACCATTTTGTGGCACTACCATGGTCAGATCAGCAGGTTGGGGAACAGGCATACCAAGGATGGGCAAAGGACAACCACAGCACCATTAGACCATGTTATCATGTGGGTGTTTCCCCACAACCACCTGCAGTTGGGTAGCTAAAATGGACATAAACATCCGCTGTGGCACCAGAGAGGCGTGTCAGCCAGCCACCCCAAACATGTGCCTGTGAAGATGTTGGTGTGCTAGCAATCAAAAGGTGCGTGGGAGGAGACAAAAGTTGTTCTTGGCTATATACCCAAGGAGCAAGCAGAACCCCAGTGGTGCTGCGTAGGTTTGGGAGGCCACACCTGTTGCCTTATTTATTCACTTCATTTATATCCCCCCTTACTCCATAATGGGGACCCCAGCCGACTTACACCCTCTTCTCCTGGCCTCCACTTTGTGCTCAGAGCACATGCCACCAGCTCTCGCAGAGCAGCCAGTACCTCAGGGGCTCCCCTTAGTTGCTCAAGAGAAGGACGGGCTCTGCATTCCAAACAAAATGGTGTTGTGCATGTGGTTTGTTACATGGGCAGAAAATTGCCTACTCCAGGTTGGGGGCATGATCAAGCCATACTTAAGCACTTTCATGACCCATTCATTTAAACTGCAAGGGAAAACACTTAAATATGGAACTGCTATCAAAAGAATATTGGCCTCTGGAGTGGCGGTCACCTCAGGTCGAATGGTTTCCAGATGTGTCATAGTCAGCAGGTGATCTGCTTTGCAGGAGTCAAACTCAGCAGCCTGCACTGGATGAGATGCTGGAGCTACAGTGATCTTGATCTTCCCCTTCAGTATAGGGAATTTTCTTTCTGATCTAGGATTCTGTCTTTTATTTCATTTCAGTTGTGTGAGCTGCAACCTGCAAGGCTTACCAGGTACTAGCAGCATGCCGACAGATTTTTTTGGCAGCTATAATATGGTATCAAACCACCTCCAAATGTCTCTTGCCTTGGAAACCCCACGGCAGGGGTGGGGAACCTTTTTTCCGCCAAGGGCCATTCGGATATTTATAACATCATTCGCAGGCCATACAAAATTATCAACTTAAAAATTAGCCAACCAAGTCCCAAGCAGGCAGCTGCCCCAGATGACCCCCCTCCCCCGCACGGGCAAGCAGGCAGGCATCCAACAGGTGGTGCACTCGCCCACCTGGGGGCACAGGATGGTCTGTTGCACCAGCCAGCCGTAGCCGTTGCTCCTGCTATGCATGGTCGGGGATGGATTCTACAGCCAGCTCCTACCTCCGCCTGCAGGGATGAAATGAGGACACACTGGCTAAGAACTCACCCCCCACGCATTCTGGCCCTGCCCCCTTTAAGCCCTCCATTGTCGCCACTTCCACCCCCAGCCCTCTTGTAGTACAGAGGGAATACGTTTCTCCATGGCCCGGGCAGGAAAGGGTTAACACAGTTTCTTGGGTGGTCCTAGCAGCTCCATAGCAAAGGACTCTGATTTCGGGGGCCGTTTAAGGCCTGATGTTCCCCACCCCTGCCCCATGATTTGACAGCAAAAAAAAAAAAAAAAACCCACAAGATGTGGACAAATAGCTGTTAAATTGTTCAGTACAGTAACATCTACAAGTGCCTCTTGACAAACAGTTGGTATCTTCTCATAGCTTTTCTCCCCTTTATACAAGATCCATGATTTGTGATGGATCACAAGCTATATGAGGAAAGACTATAAATGAAGGTTTCCAGTGTTGCATAACCCATGTAAAGTTTCTCACCAATAAAATTTTTGCATTGCACATAAGGATACCATTGCTTCCATTGTAATTGTTTCCCATTGTGAAAGTCTTTTCAGAGCTGCATGAAAACTCTTCAAGATATTTGTGGTGATGCCAGTTTTTTATTGTGTATGTCCAGTTTCTTCAGAATCCAGGCACCAGCATGAGCTATTATTGCTTGGTGCAGTTCTTCATTAAAGTACTCCAAGAACACTTTGCTCCACTTTCTACTGGTTGTCTTTAATTTGAATGTGTGGTCCTGCTTAGAATTGAACTTTAGAAGGCAGAAAATGTCTGCAAGTTACATGTTAGTATCTTCTGAACTGGCACCATGTTTTCTCAGCCAGAACATGATGTCTCTGAGGATGTGATTCCAGCACACCACATTGTGGCTCTTGAGCAAAACATGATCCAAAGCCTTCTCAATTCCTTTTTCTTTGTCAGTCACTATGCCAACCTTTTCTGAATCAAGCAAAGGATGCTGCTTTGAAAGGTTTTCGAAAAATCCCCTATGATTGTCTCTCATCTGCTATCACGTATCATAAACGTTACAGGAATCGGTGGATTCAGCGAAAAGCACACTTTGAAATCATAAAGTAGATGTGTAGAATTTTCTAAGTTGTGTCTTATGAGAAAAGCATAGACACAGTCTTCAGTAATCTTACTTTCCCTACTGAAATATCACGTAGGCCAATAATAACAATCCTGAATAATCACGGATGAAGCCTTCAAGGACTTCTGTACATTCCAATACACTAAACAAATCATGGCTGATTCGTGGATGTTGTGTTTCAAGTTTAAATTTATTTCTTATCTGCTCCAGGTTTTTCAGCTGAGTTAACGGGTATATGAGCTGAGTCAGTGACTGGGTTGTAACTAAGGTGTTAATAGATTTTTTGCAGGCTGAGCATTTGTATCTGAAATCTTTCCGATTATTGAAGGCATTGCTCATCCATGTATGTGTTCTTACCATTTCCCCCCCTTTCTATTACCATGAGGAAGTGGCTGGAATTCCATCTGATCTCTTTTTTTAAAAATAATTTTTATTATTTTTCCATGATATATAAACAAACAGTTCAACAATTGATAAAAGTCATCAAGAGAGAATAAAAAGCAATGAATTATTGTTGAAAATACAGATATATTAAAATAAAATATAAAGACTTCCCCTTCACCTCCCTCTATCTTGTTATAAATTTATGTACTCTTTTGTATAGAATTCTGATATTGTTTTATATATTTAAATATAATTTCTTTATCCAAAATCAATTAACATATAAATTCATATTTCAAATCATGAATGATTATTTCATTACTTCAAGTCAACCATAATGTATTAAGTATATATTTTGATTATAAAACATCGTTATTAATAGTAAAAAATGGATTAGATCAATGAGTAACCCTTAAGTTCCGCCATTTGAAGTTCATTTTCACAGTAGATTCTCCATGCCTCTCATTCACCCATAAATTGCGCATTGTCTTTTTGATGTACCAATGCCGTAAGTTTTGCCATTTCCACCAGTTCCAGCATTTTTTGTATCCACTCTCTCTTGTCTGGAATATCCGATGACTTCCATTTAGATGCATTTATCAGTCTTGCAGAGGTGGTGGCATAAATCAAAAATGATCTCTGAGTTAAAATAGAGTCTGGTATCATACTAAGTAACATCATCTCAGGTGTTTTAGGTATATTGTTCTGTATAATTAACCTTATTTCATTATAAATCATGTCCCAAAATTTTTTTACTTTATCACAAGTCCACAACATATGATGAAATGAGCCTATTTCTGTATTCCAGCACTTCGGGGACAACGATTTGTAGGTCATTGCCAACTTTTTAGGAGTTAAATACCACCTATACATCATTTTGTAAATATTTTCTTTTAATGATTGAGCAAGAATAAGTTTCATGTCTCGTGTCCAAAGTCTTTCCCATTTATTCAATAATATATCGTGGCCCGACATCTGTGCCCAAGTAATCTTGGTAGGTTTTATCCGTTCTTGCTCACAATAAATTTCTAATAATAGTTTGTACATCTCAGATATTAAGTGATCATTTGTATCCAGCAAAAGTTTTTGAAAAGCAACCCAAACAACCCAAATTCCATCTGATCTCAAAGGTAATACAGCAATCTCACTAGACGGGTCAAACAGTGTATAACTTATGAAGTTGCCTGTACTTGAACCAATTTTGAACTTTTGAAGTTGCCTGTATTTGAACCAATTTTGATTTTAAGATAAAATTTTCTCCACTTTTGATCCTTTTTTGGCCAAAGTTGGACCCCACAAGTGATCCAAGAATACTGATCACAGAGCCAATCATTTTTTCACTGAGACCATTTGCAAGAATACAGGAAGATGTCAACACCATGAGGGTTGCATGGTGGATCAGTTACAATCTTCTGATAATCAGGATGAGTTCGAATATGAAGGGCTTCATCCACTGTAAAAGGGATTGGTTCTCCTAAAATATAAGACCATCCAGGAAATTTCTCTCTACAGAATTTTGGAAGCCTGTAGCATAAATTGACAGTGCTCTTTGTGAATCTGCCTTCTTGCACACAGTTGGGAAATATACAGAAAATCTTTCTCTCTCCAGTTCTGCATCTTCAGCTTGAGCACCGTAAACCAGAGGCCACACCAAACTGAGCTCCACCAAAAGCTCATCTCCCTTATAGAAAGAGTTACCTGAAGCTATAATAGTTTCATCTTCCATAGTCATAAGACAAGATCCATTCACATTTACACAAGTAGAGCCCAGTACCTTATCTACAGCAAGTAAGGTAAAGGTAGTCAGTCCCCTGTGCAAGCACTGGGTCATTCCTGACCCATGGGGTGATGTCACATCCCGACGTTTACTAGGCAGACTTTGTTTGTGGGGTGGTTTGCCAGTCATCTTCCCCAGTCATCTTCCCTTTACCCCCAGCAAGCTGGGTACTCATTTTACCGACCTCGGAAGGATGGAAAGCTGAGTCAACCTTGAGCTGGCTACCTGAAACCAACTTCTGTTGGGATCGAACTCAGGTCGTGAGCAGAGCTTGGACTGCAGTACTGCAGCTTACCACTGCACCACGGGGCCATGTATCTACAGCAAGACCCTTCACAAATCAACAATTATCCTTGCACTTCACTGTTGTTTTATTATAATCAAAATACTTCTATGTCACCTTTCAACTTTAAAAAATCCCCAAGGTGGCTAACAATCAATCAAAATAAATAAAAACAATTAAAATCCAACAAAATCAAGTTACCTGGTCAGACGGAAGGTAGAGGGTCCACACAGAACTCCAAGTTCAAAATTCAAGCAGTAGGTATTCTGGCCACACAAGGCCCAATCTACTGTCCCAAAGGGCAGGCTGAAAGGAAGGGCCAAAGGGTTGAAGGGAGGATCGAAGGAAGGAGTTCTTTCTTTTTCTTTGTTGTGCTCCATTAATGTTGATGTCAACTGTGACTAATGGTCTATATCGTAATGTTCCATGAAGAAAGCCGGAAAGGCCAAGAGAATCTGCACCTTGGATCCTTGCAGTATTTCGATTCCACAGAAATATAAATCCATGCGTTTTGTGGCGCACTCCCTGGCCATCAACATGTGTGAATTGACGTGTGTTAATCTTTCTAGAGCCCAGGTAAAAAATCATAGGCGTCAATGACAAAGCATGTTTTCTAATGCAGCTTTTGTGCCCTGGGGATGCCCCGGGTTCCCTAGTTTTTCTAGCCTCCTTCCATGGACAATAGTGCAGTGTGTGACTTCAGAGTGGATTTTGATGGGATTCCGTGTACAACAACAACAAGTTTATTTACGGTCAAAGACCAGCAACAAATTGATAGGATTCTAGACGTATATAAATAGTTAAAAGGTACAGTTATAACACTTGAATAACTAATTAAAATTTAGGTTACCTTCCTCTGTCTTATTAAACATGCTTGTGCACAGAAGTTTGCCACCTTAAGGGTGGTCTCGTTGGAGCAGTCAGCAAGCAGAAAGTCAGTAAAAAAGGAGCTTGCTCCACCTGGGTATTTGGACAATACTGGTCTAATGAGCCTGGACCTAATGTCCTGAAAGTAACAGCAATCCAATAAGAGGTGTTCCGTGGTTTCCATCCCGCCTGGCTGGCAAGGACAAGTTCGTCGATCCTCCGGGATACGGGCATCTCTTCCTTCCATAAGGGCGGATGGAAGTACGTCGAACCGGGCTAAGGTCCAGGCTCTTCTCCGCTTCGGGCTTTCCGGCGAGTCAAGGTCATTTAGCGGCACCACGTTTTCATTTCACTCTTTCTGTGCTGGTCAGAGGGGGGGGGGCCGGGCTCTGTCAGTCCCATCGCCTCTGCTGAAGTTGTCGTTGAGCTACGGGGTCACCCAGTAGGAGTACAGCTTCGCGGCTCCACCCCAGACGGCGCCCGCGGCCCCCGCTCAGGCCCCGGGACGGCGACGACGAGGCCGCCGATGGCCCCTCCCTTCAGCCCGGCCGGGGGGGGGGCGGAGGAGCGCGGGGGGCGCGGCGCGTCACGGGGCCGCTCGCCTCTCGGATAGGCCGGCGGCGCCGGTGGGCGGGGCTGGGCAGCAACGGCGGCGGCGACGGCGGCGGGGCGGAGCGCGGCTGCGCGCGGCCCTTCGGCGGCCGGCGACGCGGTGAGGGGGAGAGGGGGAGGGGACCCGTCTCCGTCTCCCTGGGCCGGGGGTGGAGAGGGGGCGGCGCGGCGCGGCCGGAGCCGCCTGGGGACGCCGCCGCAGGGCGAGTGTGCGCATGCTCGGACGCCCCCCCCCCGCTGCTGCTGCGCCTGCGCCTGGCCTCGGAGCGGGGATTCGAACCCGGGTCTCCGGCCGGCCCTGCGCTCCGGCGTGCGCCCCCCGGTCCCTCCCGCGTTTAGATGGGGGGGAGGGGGGAGCGTGCGGGGGGGCACCGCACCGCTTTGAAGGGTTTGTTAGGGGGGGAAAACCCCCGTCACAAGGCGGCCGGGGCAGGGGGGGCCGCGTGTGTGTGAGCAGCGGGTCGTTTGTGCTGCGCGGACCCCCCCCTCCGCTGGGAGACCCCTTCGGGGGAGGGGGGGAGGGGGCCAAGAAAAGGTGGGGGCGGGGTTTTCCCAGCAGACCTGTGGGAGGGGGGCGAGGGTGTGGGGGGGGCGAGGGGGCCCCCTACCCCTTGCCTAGAAGATGGCCCCCAAAACGAAACGAAACCCCCAACCCTCCAAGGGTCCCCAGCCAATCTGGCCTGGGGGGGAAGATGGCTTCCTGGCCCCATCGAGCGCTGACCCCCCCCCCCGGCCCTTCCTGCCGGATGAGTTGCCCGCAGCAGGGGCCGCAGCTGGCGGGAGTCGGTTTTCTGGGAAGTTTGTGCTTTAACGAAGGGGGGGGGGAAATGGGGAGTTCTTGAAGCCCCGTCTGGGGGCCCCCCGGTCCCGCCGAACGTAGGTTGCCGGCCAGACTGTGGACAGCAGGGATTTGCGCCTTCTCCTTTATAAAGGAGAAACTCGTCTGCATTGGAAAAGGGTTGCTGCACTTGTTCAGGCGGTCCAAGGCGCAAGTATTCGAAGTAGAATTTGTCAGCTGCTTGCATGGACTCTTTATGAAGAATAGTTGGAGCAAAACTTGTAAGCAATTCATAAAACAGAATTTTTGAGTCGATGAGTGCAAATGTCCCCATATCTGGACAATCAGAAACCCTAAAAATTGGAAGGACCAGGAGGGGCTTGGAAAGGGAAGTGGTTGATTGATGGGTCCTTTCTTAAAAGTGCTTTTTTATGTTGCATTTTTGCCAGGGGGGATTCTTTAGGGCAGCTCTTACTTGTGCTTTCTGGGTAAGCTGAAAAACTTTGGATCGTGTAAGAGAAGCCCAAACTCTGTGGGTTCTTCTTGACATCACCGTGGAAACTGCATCTGTCCCTCACCACAAGCATTAAAAGGGAACAAGGAAGGCCACTGAATAATTCTCGTGACAAATGGTACCCTTGTCTGCAAGGTCTCTGCCAGGAATCCCAGTCCTGCGACTGGAATTCTTTTATGAGGAGATGCCAGCAGTTGAACCGGGCAGGGCCTTTCTGCGTGGGAAATGTGTACCTTTCTATTCAAAACAGTTCCCTCTAGCGCTGTGTCAATTGCTCTGATTACCTGTTGGCTTCTAGGCCCATTTCAAAGTTATTTTTAAAGCTCTCCACAGCCCACGGCTCCCCTACTCGTTCGTCTCCTGGAACTCTGCCCATGCGCCAGCCCTCTCCTGAAGGTGCCCACTCTTAGGATGGTCCAAATGGCAGTAATTGGGTCGCAAGCTGCTTCTGTGGTGGACCTGGTCCACTGGAATGCGTGGCTAGGATTGTGCAGAGGGCATCTTTGCTCACTGCATTCAGGAAGGCTTATAATGCAGTTTTATTCTAGAGAGGGTTCAGTGGAAAGTAAACTGTTCTAGCTGATTGGGCTATGTCTACCCTGTCTATTGTCTTATCCTGTTTGTAGACAATTATATTTTGATGTGTTTGCAAGTTGTTGCTTTGTTAGCTTCCTTGTTGGACGTAAGGTGGGATATAAATATTTAAAATAAAATTTTACAATGACTGCACTCTGCATCTTTGTGTGTTTTTATAACAGAGAGAATGTAGCGCTCTTGTGTGTGGGGGGGGTCACTGTCCACCCCCTCCTCAGTCAGTGGAAATTTCCCCTTTGGAGTTCCTAACCCTACAGTGGAATTTCATGCAAAGTTACTCCTTTGAAACCAATGAACTTAAACTGGCATCACTCCACATAGGATTGCAGAGTTCGTGATGTTAAGGGAGAGGTAAAAGGAGGACAGTAAGGGTGGGGTTGTGTGTTACAATGAAAATGACAGCCCTGTATCAAGCTCTTCCCTCGCTCATGGTAGCAGCGAGTTTACGGTAGCTTAACCCATGTTTGACACTGCAATGGTGATGCGTGTTTTCCTGACCCCCGCTACATATCATTGGCTTCTGTGGCCTGGGCATTGTAACAATGTCAGGAAATTTGAACACGAGGAAAAGGAATTTGACAGTGGATTGTGGTTTTGGAAGGTAGCCTGTCATTCTTTGGAATATGTAGCTTTTCCCCAAGAAGTAAGGCACATACTAAGGGAAGGGGAGCGGTTGTGTGTTTTTATACATGGAGGTAATAAACCTCTACTTTGTATTATCCATAATGTAGTCTTGCTTGCAATTAACACAGCCTTTAAAAAAGTTTATATCTGCCTTTCTGTGGCATAGGTCAAAAGGGCTGTGTATGAACTTTACATCTCTTTTTTAACACAGAAAATATTAAAATGTTTAAAGTTGCAGACAAGTAGAAGTTTTATTGGATTAGAATTATACTCATGAATTATTCTTACTATTTCAGGACATGTTTCAAGGAGGTGATGAATTCTCTCAAAATGTGGCCAGCCACCTTGAAGAGATGGACACGTCTGACACCCAGTGGGGATGGTTTTACTTGGCTGAATGTGGCAAATGGCATATGTTTGAGGTGCTCATTCAAATATGTAAATAGAACATCCCATTCAACATTTGTTATCTTTACAATTTATCATTCTTCCCACTTTGCAGATGGGAAAGTGAGGCAAAAAATCTTGCCTGAAGCACAAAAACGCAGTAGTCAGCCCAATTTGTCACCGAGTACAGGCTCAGCAGGGAACAACAGCTTGCCCAGGGTCTCTGATGCATAGGACTGGAATCCAGTTCTCCTGGGGCTGTTCAGCTTCTCTTCATGGCGTCTGAGCATGCATATAATTGTCTTAATGGTTATAGGGTTTTAAGTATGAAGTAGTCTGTGGTAGATATGAGGAATCAGGGCTTGTCATTGTAGCAACCACAGTTTTGCAAACAGGCCTTTCAGCAAAACAATGTTAATGTGGGTTTCCAAGTGTGTTCTCAGCAGGGGGCAGCAGGCAACTCCAGCACCCGGGTGAGTTTACCACTACATTTGCAGTTCCAGGCAGGAAACCTGGATGCTTTATTGAGTCACTGGTCAACCACAGTGCATGGCTGCTGGTGGCCTGCATTCAGCATGGGAGGTGACAGGTTGGTAGCATAAAACCATTTCAAGGAAACATTCAAATCGAAGTCACAGGAAACATTTGAGGTCACAGGTTGGTAGCATAAAACCATTTCGAGGAAACATTCAAATCCTTTAATTTCCTTTGCCGTCAAGTCACAGCTGACCTATGGCAACTGTCGGGTTTACAAGGAGACATGTTCAGAGGTTGTTTGTGATCGCCTGCCTCTGCGGAGCAACTCTGGCCTTCCTTGGTTGTCTCCCAACCCAATTTTAGCTTCTGAAATCCAGTGAGACTGGGCTAGCCTGAGCCATTCAGGTCAGGGTTTGAATACTTCAATCAAATTTAGCCTTTGAGCAAGACATCCAGTCGTCAGGGGCAGTTTTTTAGGGGCCTTTGCTGCACTCCCCCCGCTTCTTTTTCAGTAGTGTCCCCCCCGTCTTCCCCTTGTACTTTGTTTTGATGTACTTCCACTTCAGTTTCTACGCCCTTGCTCTTCATTTTCTCCAAGTCGCATCAGTTCTTAACACACAAATGTAGCGTTGAATAAATTATGCAAACTGTTTAATCAGATTTAAATTTGGATAATTTTAGAGTAGGGAGATGGGTTTTCCTTGTAGCAGAAGTTGGGGAAGAGGGCTGTGGCAGAGTATATGTAGCAGAACTGGACACGAACTCACCTCTGTTCTCAAGAAGTTGCCTTGAGTGAGTATCTCTATCTCCTCTGCAGAGGGCAGTACCAATGTTGTCCTACCCTACAGGGTTTTTGCAAGAAGTAATATGATCAAGTATGTGTAGTATGCTAAAGTGCTATTTACTGGCTAAATGTTAAATCCCCAGTACAAAATCTTTCCAAATGTGCTATCTGCTTATTTTGAAGACCGATTCCAGTACTCAGTGTTCAGTGAGCACAGAGGACATTGAGAGGAGCTTCAGAATGAATCCAAAGGACCCTGTGTGCTTCACAACTGCAAAATTTAACTACAGATTAGACTTTTCAGGTATACATCTGTCTGTTTATACCGTTACAGATTTCTTGTGGTATAATCTGCCATCCTAGTTGTGAGAGGTCGGCAGCAACCAGCGTTGAGAGGCTCAATCAAAATTGGCACGACCGGAAGTGTCTCGATGCTGCCGCTGCTTACTTGACGTTTATGATTGTTCACACAGCTAAGCCTTTTGCTGTAGCTTAACTAAAGTCTTTTATCTAGGTTTTCTTTACTTGAAAAATGAATGACTATCTCACACAGGAGGGATCACAAAAGTTTATTTACTCCCCCCCACCCCTGAAGTAGATCAATTGCTGTGAAAAGTGGCTAAATTTCTAAATCTTGTATTTCACTGGAAAATACGTTATCTTACATAACCAGCCACTCAAAGCAATGATACAACTTTGAATTAAAATTCTTTTTATTGTAAATGCTTCAGTATTACAAATGAAAAAGTAAAATAATGTAAAATGTAAAAAACACAAAAATATATGTAGAATATATGAGAGTTAGATTACATGAAAAAATTAACAAATTTGAGCAAATTAGTACAGATCTGGATACAGGGACACAGTAAAAATTCAAACTGTAAATACCATCAAAGAGTCATGTTGGGGAGTCTTAGACAGCATACGAGCGTGCCTGAGACAAGATCTCCAACTACTTTACAGTTCTGAATCTCTATATATGCTTTCTAGAAATTGTGTACCATAAAAATTGTAAAATAATGTTTTGAGAAGTTATAATATTCCCATACATTAAAAGACATATTCTCATACATCAAAAGAAATAAAATGCATTAATCAGACAAAACTTCCTTTGATGAGCATTATCCTTAACTTTGATCTCATGTCAGATGGACAGATGATGTAGGCAATACAGATATCAAAATTTATTCTCAAAATAAAATTTCCACTTCACACATCCTTCTTCAAAGGCTATGGACCACAAAAGAGAAAACAAGTCATTATTAAATTTGCATCTACTGCATTTCCATCAAACTTTAAAGCCAGGTAAAAACCACACAGGCAGAAGAGTTCCCTATTCCCATTGGGGGGGGGGGAATGTAAGGAGAGTTTAAAGAGTTGCTTTTAACTTTTTTTCTCCTTGCTTTGCACTATCAGCAAGCCTGTCTGGCTTTTGTTCCCAAACATCTGATTTTTGCTGACCTCTCTTTCACTCCAGGCATCCTTTCCCAGCCATTCACTTAAATATTATTTAATGTATCATTCAGGAAAATCAAAAGAATCCATTCAAATCTATGTTTGTCAATAATCCATACTTTTAACCCTAAAAATATTGAAAACCATTACACCCCTGGAAAAGATTTAAACGTCATTTATTAATTGTTTATAAATTGTCCTCCCCTCCTCTGTTTCATCTTCCCAGCCAACCAGGGCTCGCTCCGGGTTCCTGTAGCCTTCCCCCCCCCCCCGCAGCCAAGGATAACTGTGCTTCCTCTTCAGCCCCCCCCCCGGTCTTCTCTAATCACGCCCCCTTCCATTTGGCCCCTCCCCTCTGGCTCTGCTCTTTCTTCATTAACCACACCCTTTTCCATTTCAAATTGCTTACTCTGATAAAGAGAAATCATACAAAGCTTTGCTTTCTTGGATGCATTGAAAATCCCAGAAAATTGTCACTCTGAGTACATCCAAAGTGTAAGAGCTTGGCTTTCAGTGGAAAAGTCGTGCAATTAATGTAGAAAAGAGCTCATGTTTTTCAAGTGCAGTATGTTTACAGTTCCCCAGAAGCAATCCAAGTCATTTCTGTTCCCTTATCACTTCCATTATGATTCATAAGACATTTACACCTGAGAAATAATTCCCACTATTCTTTATGATCAAGTTGGCTGTCACTTTTCATTGTAAACACACCTGGCCATTCTGACTGTTAAGTGCTCATATTACTTTACCTCACACCCTGAGCAACACCCCAGCAGCAGAGCCTTTTGCATCCTTGTGGAGACTGCACGGTTCTCTGCCTTGCCTGCAAGGAAATTCCTGGATCCTTTCCCCTTCCCCTCCTTGTTATGGGGCACAGCTGGCCACATCATTAAGAGTTCCTGCAGCTTCAACCAACCAGAACAGCACGCTGAATTTTGTACAAGTGGGGCAGACAGGAATGGCAACGGGCCCTACAATGGGAAGGGGGAATTGGCTGAAAAATTCACAAATTATCTAAAAGTAGCAAAACTTCAAGCATAAATCCACTACACTCATTACTTCGAATAAGAATCTATTCATTTCTAGAATAGGATTAAAAGTACATGCTCTATCTGAATTCTGAGCCCCTAAATAAATTAAGGCCTAATGACACAAGAGATTGTGCAAGCTTTCGAGTTCAGCAGGACTCTTTATCTAGATGTTAGAAAATAAAAATAGGTGGGTGGAGAGATGTTTCCGGCCATGAATTTTAAGATCCGTTCTTGCCCTCGTTCCTGTGTTAATGCAGGCAGGCAAGCAGATATAAGTGGTGCCCCTGGTATCAGGTTGCTCCTAGTTCCCATGACCAAGGAAAAACAAACTATGTTTCTCCCTTGAAATTATACAGGGCAGCAATTTTCCAGGTATCTTAGACACTGAGCAAGATTAACATATCTCAGTAGGATGAAAGATGAGAGCGAAGGATTTACTTAGAATATTAACAATTTTTGAAGTAAATTTAAGGTGATGTATGAGGTCTACAGTGGAAGCCCAATTGGATAGTTCTGCCTCTGGTGACTGGCTCAAGATCACCCAGCAGGCATCCCTGGTAGATGGAGTGCCGGGGGGCGGGGTTCAGACCTGGGTTTCCCATATCCTAGTTGATGCTCTAACCGTGCTGTGCTGCATGACACTGATTAAGGTGAAAATGCGCAGTTAAGGGGGGGGAAAGTGGGTGGGAGAGGCAGGAATAAATGTCCAGTGACTGAGGGGGTGGTCTGCACGCAGTGCACTGCTCATGACAAAGCTGACAAACTGCTTGGGTAGAAGACTAGCTGGGCACCACCACCACCCCTGCATGCTGCCAGCTTCCCTGTGCTCTCTGGAGGAAAGGAAAGGCACGTCTTGGGCTAGAGAAGGGCAGAGTAGAGCAAAGCATCAGTGACAATAAGGTGGTAACAAACTGAAATGGAGCGTTTTCCAGAGTGTTCCTTAATCCTAGAATCATAGAGTAGGAAGGGACCTCCAGGGTCATTCCTCAGTCTTTTATGGCAGCAGTTAAATTCAGAGAGATCAGCACAGTTTAGCTTTAATGGACAGGTTTGTGAACTGCTATTTAGATTAATTTGGGGGTAATAGTTGCAGTATGGTAAAACTGGACTTGACAAAGTGTGGACCATTTTCCAGACCTTGACTAACTTTCATTTGATATACAGGAATGAAACAAACTAACCTGACAACAGGAAAACAGCGTCCCATAAAACGAGCTCCATTTTCTATCACTGCTTTCAGGTAGGAAGTAAAGGTGAATTTAGCTTTCCTTGTTCTGCAGATTTACCTGTCTGGAGTCCTTCCATGCTCTAACAGGTTTTTCTTTCTTTCTGGAAAATGTAAATGGTTTAAAAAATGTAGTTCTGAGGATGTTCCAACAGCTCTTACATATAGCCTTAACTTAAACAGCTGAATATTGGAGTAGAGCGTTAGCTTCAGTGGAGATTAAATTTGGTCTTTAAGGTCTCTGTAATACTGGAGAAGAACGCAAAATAGGAAGTGACAATGTGCTTATTTCTTCTTTTGTATTTAAAGTTATATCTGTGAAAACCAGTCCATCCCCATACCTTCACATTGGGAGAATGTAAACTCTGAAGAACCCTTCCAGGTGAGACTTCAGCAGAATCTATTGAGTATGTGGCAAAGAACAGTTAACAGACATCAGTGAAGATTTACTGATGTCTCTCTTTCAGCTTATTCCTTTGCAAAAGCAGACCAACGAGTATGAAAAAGTTTCTAGTCGCTTTGGGGAAACAATGGAAGGGAATCGAATTAAAAGAATACATAGAATTCAGAATCTAGACTTGTGGGAATTTTTTTGCAGGTAAGAAAGTTTCCAGTGTGATTTTTGGCCTAAACACCCCAAATGGAATCATTGTCCACTTTAAAAAACCTATTAGTATTTACATTTGTCTAATTTTGCAGGCATAAAATGCCTGTTCCATAAATTGGTAAATTGTCCCCTGTTGGCCAAATGACGCTCTCTCATGAATGCACGCCTGCTGTTTCCATGTCTCCTCCCCCACCTCCCTGGGGACATCATTGGAGGTGACGCATAATAGAATGTCCTTGTCCTCCACTTCCCCCCACCCCCCAAGTGGGATGGGGGAATGCTGGCCGTGGGGATGTCACGTGGCTTCTTTAATGAAGCATTGCCAAAGTAGTGCTGGACAGTGGCAGCCACACGTTCATGGTAGCACGTGGCTTGGGACTGGACCAGTAGCTCAGTGCAAGAAGACAAACCATTTGATGCCACAGGTTACAGCAGCTGCCTTCCCAGAGAGAGCACGACGACGCAAAGACCACTTCAAATGGGAGTCCTGCGAGAGCAGGTATCTGAGGAGGAGGAGGCTGGATTTTCTCTTGTTGAAGGAACTCTGCAAGACTAACAGATTCCCCTGAAGGCACCCGTTAGCAAACCATGTAGGGAATTTAACTAACAAGATATATTTTTGCTTTCACCACTGGTTTGGGGCTTATTTTTTATCTCTTAGTGACTGGTGCGACCCTTTTATTTTCTCCTTTCATGTCGTAATGCAGGACAGATTGGCACCACCACCACTCCTCTAGGATGTCCCTTTAGTGCAGTTAGCCAAGCAGTCCTGGGGTCCGGCTATGCTGGGGGCTGTTTTGGCGTAGCTGTAGGATGCTGTAAGGTGTTCTGCCCTCAGAGAAATAACAGAGAAATATCATGAAAAACCTGGGGCTGTAGGACCAGCACTGCCTGCCAATCTCAGAGCAGAATGCTGACAACACCCCATGTATATGGAAAGAGCCAGTCCACGCACACAGTGATGCTGGCACACCTCTGTGACATCACCATGCCCCAGCATATATGTGCTCATGCACACACCGCAGAACATAGGTGGTGTAATGCAACACAGCACACTCAGCTCTACAAAGAATTGTGAGGCAATCAGTAGAAGTCCCGTGAATACCGTCATCCCTGCAAATGGGGTCCAAGTTACCTCTTGGAGGAAAGAACTTCTGACAAGGCAAATGCAGCCCGCATGGTGGATAGACTAGGACCTAGGAGGCTCAGGCTGCAATCCCCACTGAGCCATGGTAGTCACTCTTTCAGCTTAGCCTACCTCTCAGGATTGCTCTGTGGATAAAACGGAGGAGGTGAGGATGGTGGTGTAAGTTGCTTTGTGTCCACATTAGGGAGAAAGCAGGGTATGGATTTCTAAATAAATTTAAACAAGCATAGGCAATCAAAGAGACATCAGGCCAAGCAAATTGGCCAGTCCCAGAAGGAAAGGCCTTGAGCTGTGAAGCAGCGCCGGCTCTGCATGTCGGAGGCCCTCAGTTCAAGCCCAGCCTGGGAAGAGTCTCACCCCCCAAAGGCACAGCTGGGATTTTACACCATCAGACCTGACCAGTGGGGCCTGGGTGCTCATGCTGATTGGCTTTCCTCAGACCACCTTTCATCTTGCTCAGCTCTGTCCAGCCAGACCGCCCCCAGATTGATGAGTTTAATTATTGTTGCTTGCTGCTGATAATCTCAGTAACCATTGAGCTCCATCGACACCACCCACCACGCTGCAGATCTCCCGTCTGTGAGGGTGCCGTCAACAGGGCAAGGGCTTAGCCGCATCACAGGTTCAGTTACCTGCATAAACTACTCAATCCTGCTGAAAGAAGAAACTCTGTTGTCTGAGTGTATACTCTGTCATAATTAATTGGGTTCCAGAAAACATGCATTTTAGATTTACAAGGGGAGGACTTGCAGGGACATCTCATTTTCTCCTCCCCCACTCTTTCCTCTTACCCTTCCCTGAAACCCCCAATCTCCCCCTTTCCTGCTTTCTTCTCTCCTTCCCTTTGCCAGCAAACCTGCTTTTATCTGCACCCTGGCAGCCTCTCCCAGGGAAAGTTCTGGCTGAGTTGTGCACTGCTGGGCGCCAGGCCAGGCCCAGTTGCATAGTTGGGGAACCAGCAAGGACTCGCAAAGGGCCTCTCATTTGCCCTTGTATCCTTTTCCCCACACTACTTCCTCTTTCCCTCCTCCTGGTAGCCCACATATTTTCAGATTCTCTGCTTCCCTGTCAACTTCCCACTCACCAACCAACCTGTCTCTCCTCCATTTTATCATAACAACCCTGTGAGATAGGTGACGTTGAGCGCTTATGACTGACCCCCCATGTCATCCAGCCAGCTTACATGGCAGAGTAGAGATTTGAACCTGGGTCTCCCAGATCCTAGTCTGAAACTCTAACCACTATACTACAGTGGCCTTTGTGGGGGGGGGGGGAGGCTGTTGTTGCACACGAGTGAGCAGCCAGGTCCTGCAAATCACATGGTATCTAGATGCCCAGTGGTTGCTGTCAGGCCTGGCACTGGCAAGGGCCCTGCCCCCCTCCCCCACTCGGGACTTCCTTGGTGGTCTCCCATCCAAGTACTCAGCAGGGCCAACCCTTCTTAGTTTCTGAGATCTCACAAGATCATGATCGCTTGGGCCATCCAGGTCATCAGATAATGGTAATTTCTATGTATATTGTAGACATATACAACATTATCAAGGTTTTTTTTGGTTTAAATGTAAATAATTTTGGCACCACTTAATATGCTATCTTGTGTTTAATGATATGTTATTTGAGAGTTGAGTGTTTTCACTGTTATTTAGCTTAACTTGAGATCCAAAGTGCGGGTGTCATCCTGCCTGATAAGAACAGAAGAGGAACCTGCTGGATCAGACCAGCGGTCCATTTAGTCCGGCACAGTGTTTCCTACAGCGACCAGCCAGTTGCCCTGGAGTTCCAAACAAACAAGGGCATGGAGGCTCAGGCCCTCCGCTGACATTGCCACCTGGCGCTGAATGTCTGCAGCTGGAAGCAGAGGTTCGTCTATGATCTTCTGTGCAGTCCCACATTGGGACTGCGCGTGCGCAGGCCAACCACGGAAATGATTCTTTTAGCTTCATTTAGATAGATAGGGGGCGTCTTCGCCACTGCGCATGCATCCGCTTTCCCACCTGATGACGTGGCGTACTCCGACGGCGCCCCCCTCCCTCAGTTCGTTCTTTGCCGCCAAAGTAAAAGGACGTTCTTAACAGCTTCGCTTTTATCATGACAAAGAGTTTTCTAGAAATGGCGCAATCAGTGCTCTTTAAAAAGTGTCTACAATGCGACACAAAAATGACCAGGACTGATGAGCACTCGCTATGTCTGCTTTGCCTTGGTGAGTCTCACAACGTGGCTACATGTAAATCCTGTTTGCAATTTACCCCGAAGACCCGTGCCGATAGGGCCTCTCGACTTAAAGCTTGGTTATATGAAAAGGTTCTATCTGGATCTCAAGTGCCGGCTTCGCAGTCATCAGCTGAGCAAGACCAGATGAGTCTGTTGGTTCCGTGCAGTCGGATCCGAACTCATCCTCCGCTTCCAAGTCCCGCCCAAGATCCTCGGGTCCGTCTGACAAAGGTAGAAGCACTTTGGAACCGCCGCCTAAGAAGGCTTGGTCTAAGACTAAACATTTGAATAAGAAACAGAAAGAGACAAAAGAGTCCGGTCCTGGTCCCAAGGGCTCTTCGGAACCGGTGCTCAGAGAGGGCGAGGATACTCCCCCCCTCCTCATACCCCTTCACCACATTTTGAACGGGAGTCTTCAGATTCAGAGGTTGATTTGTCTGATTTCCTATTGAAAGAAGTTCATGATGTGTTTCAACCACCATTTACCAGTGAGCAACCGATGCCGGCTTCGGACTCCACTGAAAATCAGAACAGACAACCTACCGTTCCAACAATGCCTCAATGGTGGCCACCTCAGTGATATTGACCTATTCAATCAGCACCTTGGCAGGGATACCCCTACCCACCGTGGGGTCCTCTTCAGTCCCGACAACAACAGCAGGTGCCTCCTTGGGCTGGTTCTAATTCTCAGCACGATGTCTTACCCATACAGGATCATCGCTTATCCCTGGGTACCTCGGACTCAGAGCAGGACTCTCATTCAGTCCATTCCGAGCTCTGTTTGAAAGAACCTTCGGAACCTACCCCAGACTTAGCATTTGGTGACCATCTCCCAGGTCCCTCAGGAGAGGAGATTTCCAACTTTTCTGACCAAATGTCTAGAGCAGCTAAAGCCCAAAGCCTAAGGAAAAGTTTTTGCCTCCCTTGTTTTCTTAAGCTTTGACTTCTACTGCTTTTCTGGTCCTTGAGGACTATGGATATGGCAAGAAGAGTTTGGGAAAGCCCAGCCTCCACTCCTTCGACTTCCAGGAAGGTAGACAACATGTATAAGGTCCTTCCTACTGGTTGTGAGTTTTTATTTTCTCATCCAGCACCATCCTCGGTAATTGTTGCTGAGTCTCAAAACAAACGTCTGGGCAGCCATTCTACCCTATCTGATAAGGACAGTAAACGTATTGATGTCCTTAGTAGAAAGGCCTATTCATCTGACGCCCTTGGATTTCGGATTGGGAACTATCAAGCTATAATGTCAGCTTATCACCTGTTTCTGTGGGGAAAGATTTCTGCTTACCTGGATAATCTCCCAGAGGAGCAGAAGTCGTTGGCCAGAGTAGTGATATCGGAGGGAACACAACTAGCCAGGCACCAAATGAATGCTGGCAGGCACTCTTCAGAGTCAGCTGCCAGAGGCATGGCTGCTTCATTCTCTTTACATAGATTTGCTTGGCTGCGCTCTACAGCTTTGTCCCATGATGTGAGGAGCACTATCGAGGACTTACCTTTTGATGGCAAAGGTTTATTCTCTTCGACCACTAATGACACTCTCAGTCAATTAAAGAAGGAGAAGTAAGATGCCAGGTATATGGGAGTGACCACTCAGGCAACTTTCAGAGGCCTCTTTATGGCTATGGGGTAATATTTACCAGCCAAGGTTCCAGAGACCTCCATCGCCCAGCTCGGATGGGCAGCAGCGGTCCTTCCAGTCGTTCCAGCATCAGAACAGGTGGAGATACCCCAGGTCTCGCTCCTCTGCCCCAAGATCTCAGTCACCTAGGGGACAAGGCCCAAAGCCATCCTTTTGACTGCAGGAAAAGGGGGGAAATGCTGATTGTGTGTTTGGCGACCGTTTAGCCTTTTTTGTTTCAGTTTGGTCTTGTACAACCTCTGATTCTTGGGTTTTGCACCTCATACAGCATAGTTATTCGTTAGAATTTCAGCATATGCTTAGGTTGGGCCTTCCCCCACTAAGCATGGGTCCACGATTGTCTTCAGCCTTACAAGAGGCCCTGAACAACCTAATTAAAAAAGGGGCAGTTCAACCTGTTACAGTTCCCCATCAGTTGCGGGGTTTTTATTCCCATCTGTTTGTAGTTAGCAAAAAAGATGGCAGGTTACACCCAATTCTTGATTTGAGATGTTTGAACAAGTGTTTACAGTACAAAAAGTTCAACATGCTTACTGTTCAAAATGTTTTGCAATTATTAAAAGTTGGTTGGTTATATATTATTATTGACCTCAAGGACTCTTATTTTCATGTTTCTATTCGGGAAGACCGCAGATATTTGGGGTTTGTTGCAGGAAACAAGATCTTTCAGTATGCAGTGCTGCCTATTGGTTTATCTACAGCCCCTCGAGTTTTTACTAAGTGTATGGCCGTGGTAGTGGCACACCTCCGTACTAAGGGTTGTGTAATTTTTCCTTACTTGGACGATTGGCTAGTGACAGCCCCATCGGCTGAGCAGCTAGCCTCTCAGAGGGAGGTTATACTAGATTGCTTGGAATCCTTGGGTCTCATGGTGAACCACAAAAAGTCTGCACTCGTCCCGGCTCAGACTGCTAGGTTCGTGGGTACCCTTTTAACCTCCACTTTGGGTAAGGCTGTTTTACCTACGGATAGGACCAGTAAACTTTCAAACATGGTTAGATCTTTCCAGAAGAAGAGGCATCAATCTGCGTTACGAATTCAAACACTGTTAGGTCTGATGGCCTCTACAACAGCTGTTATTAGATCTGCCCGCTTACATATGAGGCCCCTCCAGAACTGGTTTGTTAGGAAGTTCAAGCCCTTGAGTCAGTCCCAGGAAACTAAATTTTCAGTCCCTAGGCCGGTGTTACGTACCCTGTTATGGTGGTCTCAAATGGAGAATTTAACTTTGGGGTTTTCCTTTGGGGTGTTCACTCCCGATGTGGTACTCACATCGGATGCTTCATTGATCGGCTGGGGCGCCCATTGTCAAGGGTTCTCGGTTCAGGGGTTGTGGGCCCCTCACGAGGTTGCTCTGCACATTAATATTCTAGAACTACGAGCAATTCGTTATGCTGTTATGTCTTTCACAGAGCTCCTGTGCAACAACGCGGTGCTCATCCAGACAGACAACATCACCACAATGTTTTATCTAAACACAAGGGGGCACGGTTTCCCTCAGCCTATGCAGAGAAGCAGAGAACATATGGGAGTGGGCATTGCTGCACAACGTTTCACTACAAGCCATCCATATTCAAGGAATAAAGAATATCAGGACAGATTCATTGAGCAGAATATTTTCCCCTCACCATGAGTGGTCCCTCAAATGGGATTACGTTCTACCCATCTTCCTAGAGTGGGGGATCCCCGAAGTGGATCTGTTTGCCACTTCCCAGAATGCAAAAGCACCTCTTTTTTGCTCCAGGGCAGGCCACAATCTGTGGTCTCTAGGGGACGCATTCCTGAGGCCTTGGGTGGGGGCTCTTTTTTACGCCTTCCCCCCAATACCTTTGATCACCAGAACACTGGCGCAAATTCAGGCTTATATGACTCATTGCATTCTAATAGCCCCCTACTGGGCCAGGCAAGTGTGGTTCACAGAGCTGAAGAACCTAGCACAGGACAATTTCAGACACCTTCCGTCGGAGCCAGACCTTCTGTCAGTAGGACAGATGCAACATCAGGAACCAGGCATGCTCCATCTGACAGCATGGCTCCTAAACTCTCCACAGTGAAACTTTCTGACCAGAAGTGACCCATTTCGAAGTGGTTTTGAATTCTAGGAAGCCTTCCACTAGGGCGTCCTATGCTTTTAAATGGGAATGTTTTTCCAAATGGGTCAATTCTACAGATTATTTTCCGTCGTCATGTCCGCTGCCGTTAGTTTTAGATTATTTACTGTCCCTTAAGAGAGGAGGGTTGGGGTTATCCTCTATTAGAGCACATTTGGCAGCCTTGTCAGCATTCCATGTGGGGGTGAATGGATGTTCCCAGTTTTCCCATCCCACGTCTAAATTGTTTTTAAAACGTTTGGCAAACATGTTTCCCACGATACATATTCCAGTGTCCCAGTGGTCCTTGTCCTTAGTTTTGGCCCAGTTAATGCTACCTCCTTTCGAAGCTATGGATAGGATTTCTTTAGCATGCCTGTCTTACAAGGTGTGTTTTTTTGGTGGCCATTACGTCGGTGCATAGAGTGGGTGAACTCGCCGCCTTAAGATGTCACCCCCCTTTTGTTCAATTTTACCCTTCTAAGGTAGTGTTACACACGAGCTATGATTTTAAGCCCAAGGTCGTGTCCGAATTTCATCTCTGACAGGACCTATCATTTCCTGTGTTCTTTTCAGACCCTCAGTCTGAGGCAGAGAGAATACTTCATTCTTTAGATGTTAAAAGGGCTTTATGATATTATTTAAGTCATACAAAACAGTTTTGTAAATCGAAGGCTTTGTTTGTTTTGCTGGCCCCAAGAAAGAGGATGCTGCTCCTCCCCAGTCTCTTTCCAGGTGGATAGTGCAGACGATAAGACAGTGCTATGGGAAGGCTGGTGAGAGGTGTCCCAAGTCCTTACAGGCCCATTCTACTAGAGCCCAAGCTTCTTCGGCTACTTTTTGGAAGAGAGTTTCCATCAGGGAGATTTGTAGAGCTGCTACTTGGGCTTTGTCAGAGACCTTCGTGAGGCATTATGCTGTCGATGTGGACGCCAGACAGGATGCAGCTGTGGGGAAAGCGGTTTCACAGTCATTGTTTGGCTGAGAGCTCATCCCCCGCCTCCGGGTGAGTTTGCTATATAATCTCCCAATGTGGGACTGCACAGAAGATCGTAGATGAAAACAGAGTTGCACTTACCTGTAACTGCTGTTTGTCAAGATGTCTTCTGTGCAGGCACACATCCCACCCTCCTGCCCCTCGGAGAGCTCGCAACTGTGTGTTTATATTTTTGCTTTAGAAGCCTCTTTGAGAGGGCAAAGAACAGAACTGAGGAAGGGGGGCGCCTTCGGAGTACGCCATGACATCGGGCGGGAAAGCGGACGCATGCGCAGTGGCTACGGCACCCCCTAACTATCTAAATGAAGGTAAAAGAATCATTTCCGTGGTTGGCCTGCGCAAGCGCAGTCCCAATGTGTGCCTGCACAGAAGACATCTTGACGAACAGAAGTTACAGGTAAGTGCAACTCTGTTTTCCCTTTAGCCACCGTGGCCAGGAGCCACTGATAGACCTTAATCTCCTTTTAAAAGCCATCTGTGCTCATGCCCATCACCGCATCCTCTGGCTGTGAATTCCACATTTTAATTCCTCCAACCCCCTAATCATCTTGGCTGCTCTCTTCTGCACTTCTTCCTGCTCTGCAGTATCCTTTCATAGACAAGGCAACCAGAATTGCACTCAGTATTCTAAATGAAGCCACACTTTGTCATTATTCAAGGGCATTGCAGCAGTGGCTGTTTTATTACCCACGACATAGAGTTTGCCTTCCAAGGCCTGCAGTCCTCCTCTGTTTGTCAGCTTGTGACTATTTATGCAAAGCTTTTCATGCAAAGCTCTTTCTCCAGCACCCCCAGCACCAGCATTCCTACTTGAATGTTCCAAAGCGTGTGTATCCCAAGAGCACGAGAGAGAGATTTCCCAGTGAGTTTAACACTGCAAGTTCCTGATTTACATGCCTGGCAACTGCCTGCATAATTGTCCATCACGGATGCAAGGCCTGCACCACAGGGAGGCCAGCAGCTTTCCCGCTCCTCCAGCAGTGGCTGTTTCAAGGTGGAATCCATCAGCCCACCGCCAGTCCCACTGGGCAAGGGCCTGCCTCACTTTCCACATTGGGAAGCTGCTCAGGAGAGCCACGAGTGGCGCGTGGAAGAGCCACTGAGCGAGTATCAGTGTTCTGAATCACAGATAAATATTTGGTGTAATCATTTGAAGTTGATAAGAATTGAGTAGTAGTTTGTGTGTTTTCCTTTACTACATGATGTTGCATTTAAAGAGGGGGATGTTCTAATATCTGTTGTTGTGTTGCCTGGTTTGGGGACGTTCCAACTGGGTATGCAACTGCCGAAAAATTCATAAACATTGTTAAAAACCCACGTAGTTTGTTCAGCCTTGCAAATAAGCCCCCCAAAGTTACTTGCCTGCCTGCCTGCCTGCTCAAACATTCCTTGAGTAGCCACTTGTCTCCTCAGATCATTAACTTTTGTAAAACATCTCTGTGTCATTTCTTACTTGCAATAGGTAACCAGGCAACTTTCTGGATATGAGCCTGCACGCGTGCTTGCAAAGCCTTTTGAAGTCACTATATTTGGCCTTAAAGTAACCTTTTTCATTAGCGATTTCTTTAGCTCCCTAGTCAGGTGTTTGCTGTTTGCAGCAAATCCATCTGCTAGGCAGACAGGTGTGCCTGCCCTCCACCTGTGGTCTCAAGCAGTGTCGTCCGTTCTGGAACACGTGGAGTCCATCATCACATTCTGTTGCAGCTGAATATGTCGCAGATCTATAAGGGAAACCTCCTCTGCTAGTCTTTGCTCTTGCCTTTATATTATGTTAGTGTTCTGTCTCCTTGACAACTTTTTTTGTACAGGAAAAAGAACCAATTAAAGAAGAAAAGAAGGGTCTTTTTCATTAATGAGCAGATGTTGTTTCATGGCACCAGTGGCGAATTTGTGGAAGCTATCTGCATTCATAACTTTGACTGGAGAATCAATGGCATGCATGCTGCTGTATATGGAAAAGGTAAAGGGCTGAATTTAAATTGCTTTTTTCTTACAACTTTTATTGATTCATTTAAAACATTTGTGACCCACTTTTCTGCCCAGTTAGCACTGTCAAGGTGGGGAACAGTTACGAGATGTTAAAATCAGCATTAAGAACAATACATATACATAAAATAGCAAACTAAACAGGAACGAGGGCCATTAAAGGAACACCAAAAGAGACAAAAAAAGTCTTCACCTGCTGGTAGAAGACAATGGTAGGGGGGCAGACAAATATCCCCGGGGCAGGAATTTCATAATTTCAGTGCCATGATAGATAGAGGCCCTTTCTTGCGTTGGCCACCCCATAGTCTCAGATGGGGGGGCACCCTAAGCGGGGTCTCCTAAGATGAGTATAGTAGGTTCATATGGGAGTGCACAGTCCTTAAGGTATGGCGCCCTCGAGCCATAGAGTGCTTTTAAAGGTCCCTGAATTGGGCCCAGAAGCAATTTGGGAACCGGTGTTAGGTTGAACAAGATTGGAGTGATGTGACCCCTACAATCCACTTCCGTCAGCATTGTGGCCACTCCAGTCAGTATTTTGTACCAGTTGTAGCTTCCAGACACTTCAAGGGCATACCCCCCCCCCACAGAACACATTGCAGTAGTCCAATTTCAATGTTACCAGGACAACAAAGTCTTTTTTTACCCAAGGAGGGCTGCAGCTGGCTCACTAGCCAAAGGCTGGTGGATGGTGCTCCTGACTCCACTGCCACCTGCTTCTCCAGCAGGAGGGCCCAGGTCCAGCAGCACCTCCAGGCCATGAACTTGATCATCTAGGGGGGAGTTGCAACCCCATCCAGAACAGGGGGCACTTCAGTTCCTGGGGCAGACCTTTGGGTAATTGGGACAATGTTCCCTCCATGGCAAATTCATGGGAATGGTCCATGCAGTGTCCTTCGCTCAGGGAGTTATACTTCCGATGACTAAAGGATGGGGGTGACTCTCCTGTTCTGCTTGTGATCTCCTGGGGGGGGGGGAGCAGGGTTCGGTTGGCCACCGAGAGACAGCAGTGGGACGATGCCGACCTTTGCTCTGAGCCTAGACAGCAAGGTTTACGCACTTCCTTTTGTTGTACTTGCATCAGAGCCAGTATTGGTGTCCTGGGTGGGATAAGATTGTGACCGGAGGGCATAGGGGAAGGGTCTTGACATGGCCACTCAAGCCCCTTGACAGCAGTGGTGCTTTTGTGTGCCTGGAATAATTCCCACATAGCCATCCCAGTCTTGAAGAGAACAGGGCACCGTGTTGGGGCTTCTGTGTGTGGTTAGACCTTCCGTATCTGAGCAGTGGAGCCTCTGGGGTGTGGTGAGTGTGTGTGCAGACTTCCAAGCCCCGCCTCTGCTTATTTTTATGCCACATTTTCTATTACTGTGCCCACCTGCTTGATATTTGCTCCAGCAGTGGCCTGGGCTGTCGTATGTGTGTGGTTTGAAAGTAGGGCAGAAGGATGAAGTCAGGTAACTTCCTCCTAAGCCTGTTGTCAGCTAGAGAGATCTCCGGTGCACAGCAAGTCCCAGCACGAGGCACTATGGAATAGAAAAGGACAGCTACGTGTTGACTTTTCTTCCTTCTGTCCCCTGAAGTTTGTATTTATTTACGCACTTTATTTATAATCTGTCTTTTTCAATGGGGCTAAAGCAGATTACAGCTAATTAAACAACTAAAAGCAGTGCTGAGAACAGTATAATATATATAGCCAACCATAGTAAATTAAAGAACATCGCACAAAAACATAATTCAGACAGTAATACAGTAGTTACCGAACTGTAGAGCCATGCGATACCATATGTCATAAAGCTGGATTACAAAACAAGAAGGGCAGGGCAATGAAACAACCTGACGTAGACGACGAAGCGTGTCTTAGTTCCACTGACTCCTCTGAATGGAAAGACAGGAAGGGATGTTGTGAAGCGGTGCGTTTTCCCACTCCTGCCCCTCCTGGCATCCTGCGTGGTGGGCTGTGGAAGGAGGGCCTCATGTGAGCATATTAATGCAGACAGGTGGGGAGGAGAAGGGAGAGTGGCGTGGGGTGATGGTTTTGGGCAGTAGCTCCATATTCTTCATCATGTCTTCTGCCCTAAGTAGGCGGAACAAATATATTTCTAGACTATGCTGAAGCACCTCTCTCTTTCTGTAGGGACGTATTTTGCTAGGGATGCATCATATTCAAGCCGTTTCTGCAAAGACGACATGAAGCACAGCAATACGTTTCAGATTCATGGTGTTGATCTACAACTTCACATGTTCAGGAAGCATAAAGTGATGTTTCTTGCTCGTGTATTGACTGGAGACTATATTACTGGGGACTCCAAATATGTGAGACCACCTTCAAAAGATGGGAGCTTTGTAAATCTGTATGACAGTTGTGTGGACAACACTTGGAATCCAAAGATTTTTGTTATCTTTGACGCCAACCAGATCTATCCAGAATATTTAATAGAGTTCAGCTGAGACTTTGGGGGGGACGGACGGATCTGTTGGATTTCCCCCCCTCTTTTTAACTGGTGGCCCGTTACTACTTGTAAAGAAAATAAAAGTTCTTTAGCAGGTAAATGTGTAGCAGCAAGTTAAAATAGAGATGTGGCTCGCTCCACCCTTCACATCATTTAGATTTCCAAATACTAGAAGTCTAAACATCACTGCCAGGGCACTGCGTTATATTCCACTGGTGAGCTTGAGAATGATCATGTCAAATAGGAATTGATAATCTTAGACAACTGCTTTTGTTAGCTTTTCCCACAATCTTATCAAAAACCAGCTGTAGCATTAAATTGACAGGCATTACAGAGTCAGGAAAGACTGCAATAGAATTATAGCATCTAGACCCAATTAGTCATTTCTTGCAATAAATTCCAAAGCAGTCTGTTGGAGCAAAGATTTAAAAAGAGTGTTACATTACTTTAAACACTAGACAGTGTTTTGTGGCATAAAATGCCATGGACTAGAGCTGACTTCATCATGTGCATGAAGTGTGTTCTCAGGTTGCAGATGCTTATACATTAGATAAAGGGGAACTGTAAACAAAGTGGCAATGCAATGCATGAAGTACTGTCTAGATAGATAGCAATGATAATGTTTATCACGTGGTGTGGCAGAGGAGTACAAGGCCGGAGAAATGCTTCCCAGGGGGAAAGTTGGCCCAGACCCACAGATTCCCTGCAGGAGCTGCCCGGGATGCCTGGGTGTAGCCGGCTTCAATCAGCTGGGCCACAGAAGGAGAGCTTTTTCAGTTGAAATGGATTTCCCCAGGGCTGTGGCGTGGGCAGGGGGAGAGAGGGCAGAACATGTGCTGGGGGGTGGGGGTCCAGTCCTTGGGCTGCTCCTGAAGAATGGCCACTCTGAGACACTTGGGGTGGGGGAAGGAGGGGGGAGCTGGAGGAAGGGAGCTCAGCCATGGGAACTGAGGGGACTTTCCTGGAATACTGGAATAGAGGGAAGCTCCCGTGGCTCCTCTGGCTCAAGTATCCGTCCAAGCAGCCAGCCTAGGGAGAGTTCAGGCTTGATTTGATCTAAAACCCACTTAGTTGTCTTTCTGGCAGTCCATGATATCCGCAACACTCTCCTCCAACACCACATTTCAAAAGGAATCTACTTTCTTCCTGCCAGCTTTCTTCATTGTCCACCTTTCACAACCATACATAGTAATGTGGAATACTATGGCATGAATTAACTTGATCTTGGTTGCCAGCAACACATCCTTACCCTTAAGAATCTTTTCTACCTCCTTAATGGCTGCCTGTCTCAATCTCCTCCTGCTTTCTTGGCTGCAGTCTCCCTTGTGGTTGGTGGTGGAGCCAAGGAATAGAAAATCTTTAGCAATATCAATTTCTTCATCATCAACCTTAAAGTTACATAATTCCCCAGTAGTCATTACTTTTGTCTTCTTGATGCTCAGCTTCTGCACTTTCTGCTTTCACCTTCAGCAGTAGTCATTTCAAGTCTTCTTGAAGCTGTTCTTGAGCCTTGCAAAGACATTTTAAACAAGTGGCAGTCGGCAATACTCTCGGCATGCAAGAAAGGGCCACGAGAGCCAAGCACTGGCGTAACCCTTCCTGCCCTCCCTCTCATAATCTGCCTAAATTCACAGAATCAGCATTGGTGACAGATGGCCATTTAGCTTCATCTTTAAAATCTCCAAAGAAGGAAAGCCCACCACCTCCCGAGGAAGCCTTTTCCACTGAGGAACCGCTCTGACTGTCAGGAAGTCCTAATGTTTAGTTGAAAACTCTTTTGATTTAATTTCAACCCATTGGTTCTGGTCTGACCTTCTGGGGCAACAGAGAGCAACTCCACACCATCCTCTATAGGACAGCCCTTCAAGTACTTGAAGATGGTTATCATATCACCTCTCAGTCGTCTCCACTCCAGGCTAAACATACCCAGCTACTTCAAACTTTCCTCATAGGACTTGGTCTCCAGACCCCTCTGGACACGTTACAGCTTGTCTACATCCTTAAATCATGGTGCCCAAAACTGAACACAATACTCTAGGTGAAATCTAACCAGAGCAAAGTGATACCATCACTTCATGTGATCTGGAAACTACTTTTGATACAGCCCAGAAACGTATTTGCCTTATTAGCTACCTCATCACACTGCTGACTCATGTTCAGTGTATGGTCTACTGAGATCCCAAGATCGTTTTCGCACCTACTACTGCCAAGACAAGTCTCCCCCATCCTATAATTATGCATTTGATTTTTTTCTACCTAAATGCAGAACTTTACATTTATTTCCATTGAAATTCATTTTGTTAGTTTTTGTCCAGTTTTTCAGCTTGTCAAGATCATCCTGAGAAAAAGTAGGGATTGAGCAATTCTGCCCTATCTTCATCACCTGTTACAATTTCACTTTCCTGTCCCTGCAATGGGCCTACCGTGTCCTTCTTTTCTTACTCTGAATATAACAAAAGAAGCCTTTTTTGTTGTGTTTAGCATCTTTCGCTAGCCTAAGCTCATACTGAGCTTTAGCTTTTCTAACACTCTCCCTATTTGTTTATATTCATCCTTGGTTACAAGGCCCTCCTTCCACTTCCTTAATGAGTCTTCTTTATTTCTCAAATCTTTAGAAAGTTGTTTATGGAGCTACCCTGGCTTCTTTAGGCTCCTCCAAGTTTTCCGTCTTATAGGAATAATTTGTGATTGAGCCTTTAATATTTTGCTTTTAAGAAACTCCCACCCTCTTGAACTCCCTTCTCCTTAAGTATTTCTGACCATGGGATTCTACCCAGCATAAGTTTAACTTTGTTCATATTTGCTTTTTTAAAGTCAAACCTATATGTCTGACTACATACAACTTTTCCCTTGCCCAATATTGTAAATTTCAAGATTACATGGTCACTACTACCCAGGTAGTCCACCACTTTCACCTCATCAATTTGGGTAGTGGTTAAGAGCAGTGGTTTGGAGCGGTGGATTCTGATCTGGAGAACCAGATTTGATTCCCCACTCCTCCACATGAAGCCTGCTGAGTGACATTGGGCCAGTCACAGCTCTCTCAGCCTCACCTGCCTCACAGGGTGTCTGTTGTGGGGAGGGGAAGGGAAGGTGATTGTAAACCAGTTTGATCCTTAAGTGGTAGAGAAAGTTGGCATATAAAAACTGACTCTTCTTCTTCCTCCTGCTTGTTTCCCATACTGTGTGCATTAGTGTAGAGACATCAGATTCCATTGTTGATGTGTCCTAAGAATTTCGATTCTATGCTTACCCATGAGTTAATGTTTCCTTGCACATGTGCCACTACCTGTAAATCTTTAGTATTCTCATCTCCAGTTATTGGCAACATAATAGGCTTTGAAGTTTTGTCTCACTCCCCCATAGGGTTTAGTTTAAAGCCCTGGTCATCAGGTTTGTAAGGCTCTTATCAAACACATTTTTCCTACCCTCGTGAGGTGCCAACCATCTTCTGATAGAAGAGCTTCATCTCATTAAGTGTAAGCCATGGTCAAAAAAACCAAACCTTTCCTGACGACACCATATACATAGCCAGTCATTTATTTGCAGTATTCTTCTTCCCTTCCTAAGCCACAACCTTCAACAGGAAGAACTGACAAAAACACAACCTGTGCTCCCAGGTCCTTCGCCTTTTTACCCAGAGCCGCATAGTCTCTTTTAATACGTTCTGGGCTATGCCAGGCAATATCATTTGTTCCCACATAGATAAGCAAGAAAGGATAATATCTGTGGGCCTGATGAGCCTTTCTACCCTTATTGTCTCATCCTGAATGCATGAACCTGGTAGACAACATACCTCTCGTGATGACAAGTCTGGTCAACACACTTTAGTCTTTACCCCTCTCAGTAGGGTATCCCCAATTACCAGCTCACGCCTCCTCCTATGCTGGGGAGTGGAAGCTCGATTCTTCTCATCCACAGGGGCCTGAGAAATTTCCTTCAAGCTTCGGGATGGCTGGGGGAGTACCACTTATTCCAGTGTTCCAGAATCAATATCTGTGGGGAGATCCTGGAACCGATTGCTTAGCACCAGAAGCTCAGAATGTCTCCTGATTTTCCTGCTCCTGTGGGTCACATTCTTCCATGCACCCTCCTCCTCCTATGTTGGCTGCTCCTCCATCTGCTGAGATACCTTTCCCTCCTCCTCCTGTTGCCCTCTCAAGAGTGCTTCATGCGTTCTGTCCACGAACTCTTCCCCTTCCCTTATGAAATGAAGAGTGGACAAGCGTGCCTCAAGTCCCTGTATCTTCTCCTCCAGCAGGGCTACCAACTTACACTTGCTGCAAGTGTAATTGCTGTTACCCTCAGGTAAGAATACGAACATGCCACAGACTTTGCATGTCACTGCCTCAGCTCCCTCATTAGCCACGCTGCAGCGATCCATTGCAGAAGTGGTTCAGTTTTTCCGGCACTTCCTTGATAACTCCCCTGACAAACTGCCTCACTAGACTCCCGGCTTGATGAAGCAAAAGAAAAAAGCTTAACACATAGGATGTAAAACCTTCCAGCTTTTTACAGGGACCCCCAGGCCTGACTCCCAGGCGAAGAGCCACAGGGCAAGAGGAGGAGCCTTACTCAGTCCAAGGCTCACCCAGCAGAAGGTGGAGCCATCAGTCAGCCCCCAGGCAAAGCAGACCCTTCCCCAATCAACAACAATCAGCTGCAATCTTCCGCAATTAGGTACAATCAGCTATAACCCAGGCAAAAGAGACAAACAGAAAAAAATGTGTGTATGCATCATGTCTGTGTCTACCAACTGAAAACACACTGTATGCCTGATTGTCCGCAACTGTTTATGCCCCAATGAATCTGTTAGTTCATCATTGGTCTTCTGTGCATGCACAAATTGGGACTGCACATGAGCAGGCCAGCCTCGGACAGTGTCCTAGCTTTTGAACTCCAGGAGGCACTAGACCCGCCTCGAGCTCACTGCGACCATTCCCGCTCCAACGGATACATGGCCAATGGTCTAGCACCCTGCTCCTCGGCTCCTTCTTTGCCGCCAATGGATTAGGTTGTTGCTAGTGTTGATTGTCGTCATTGTGAGTTTTGGAGGAATTTCGGCTTTCCGACCTGTTGCTTGAGGGATCCCCCTCTTCACTACGAGTTAGTTGAAAGACCGCAGGAATTATGGCACAGAAGAGCCTTTTCAAAAAGTGTACACAATGTGGGGGTCAAAATGACTCATACAGATAAGCATGCCCTGTGCTGCCTTTGCTTAGGTGAAGAACATAATGTTCAGGCCTGCAAAATTTGCCTGAAGTTTACGCCTAAACTCAACTGGACAGAGTTTCTAAGCTCAAAGCAGCTCTGTGGGAGAGGGCACTGTCTTCGATGGATTCTCCGGGTCAGACTCAGTTGGTTCCAGGCATGTCCCCTTAAATTGAATCCATCAAATTGATGGCGTCTGTGAGAAGTATTAGTTTCCCCAGCAGCAAGTGAATACAGCAGAGACAGCACGTATACAAAAGTGCTATTTTTATTCACAGTGATAAAGTGCTTCGCCAGCACCTCCTCACAACCCACAACCACTATACACATATTGTACAGATATATACACTTCTGGCACAGTTTGCCAGCCAATGAACTGTTGGCTGCTTTGTTGCCAGGACTAACTTGCTCAGTCCAGTTCTGTCCAGAATTTCTGCTCAGTCATCGAGCTATCATGTGACTCCAGCTATCACCTGGCTGTCACTTGGATCATTGCAATCTAATTGCTATGTGCAATCTTAACTGTCAACACAAGTTGGCACCTTCGGCTCCAGCTAAGGAGTCAGATCGGAGGAGGTCAAGATCCCTGTCGTTTCCAAGGAGCCTTTTGGAACCACCAGTGAAGAAGTCTAAACACAAGGAAAGATCTATGTCTGCTCAGAAGACCTCATTAGGGAAATTGGTCACAGTATCAGAATTGAGACTGGAACTGGAAGTGATTCCCCCACCTCCCAGGACCCCATCAGTACCGTTGGTATCTCCATCATCGCCTTGTTGGATGGAGAGTTGGAATTGAGAGAGCATTTGGATCCGAGGCCATGCTGCTCAGGAGTGTGTGCTGCTGACCACTGGCAAGGGGGCTGGCCTTTTACCTCATGGCCTTACAGCTTGTCCTGTGCAGTTCTCCAGGAGTGGGGAGATTTTCTTAGGTCAAGATCGATTCTCATGACCCGTCCGTCTAGAGCAGTGGTTCCCAACATTTTTTGGGCTAGGGACCACTAGGACTTTTTTGTTCGGTGCAGGGACCCCAAGGTTCAAAATAAGAATTCTGAGAATTTGAAAATAAACTTTAATCATAACTGTTAGTTAAACATTAACCTTAGAATAATATTTGAATATATTTTTATAATAGAGAACTTTTAATTGAAAATATTAATTTATTATGGGTTTATAACTTTGTTTCACGGACCTTAATTCAGTTCTTGCGGACCCCTGGGGGTCTGCAGACCCCCTGTTGGGAACCAGTGGTCTAGAGTGTCCCTGGATCCAGTGACCGTGGCTGCGAGACAAATTATGCACGATTTGGATGAGGAGGAGAAAGAGGAACATTTCATCGGTTTTGATGTTGGTTCCGAGTCTCCATCCAACCCCTCCCCTGAAGAGAAGGTAGGGGAGCTGGTGGCTACATCTCCATCAGAAGACCTGAAGCTCTATGCAGAGCAAATGTTAAGAAACTAGAAGTATTTAGAGGTAGATGTATTCACCACATCTCAGAAGCCTAAACACAAGATTTTGTTGCAACTATATTCAGATTCTCCTGGAGTAGTTGCTGGATGAACACTTGTCAGGGATACTCTAGGCCAGTGATGGCGAACCTTTTAGAGACCGAGTGCCCAAACTGCAACCCAAAACCCACTTATTTATCGCCAAGTGCCAACACGGCAATTTTACCTGAGTACTGAGGTTTTAGTTTAGAAAAAACAACTCATACATTTACATCTTTTGTCTTAAAAGAAAAACACAATAACAGAGCTTTCAATGATACAAACAACTTTTTATGGAAAGGTAAAAGTTTGCAATTGGCATGCTTTTGAAAAATCTAGTCCAGCTCCTGTATCTCACAGTGGCCCACATCTATAATAAGGAGGTAGCACATACCCATCAGGGCTAGTAACCCATGATGGACTTTTCCTCCAGAAATTAGTCCAATCCCCTCTTAAAGGCATCTAGGCTAGATGCTATCACCACATCCTGTGGCAAGGAGTTCCACAGGTTAATTACATGCTGGGTAAGTGGGTGTTCCTCTTTTATTGAGCAGAGGGAGAGTAACTGGTCCTCTGCACCCCAGCAGTGTCTTTTCTGGTGGCTGTCTGCTGGTGTTCTTTTGCTTCTTTTTACATTGTGAGCCCCTTAGGGACAGGGAGCAGTTAGAAAAGTGATATATAAATACTGTCAATAATAGTAATACTGTGCAAGATTGCATTTATTTATTTTACTTTTAAGCCAGCAGTATCCTAGTTGGATGGCTGCATCATGCTGTATTTCATAGAGTTATTCAAAAGGTTTGTGCTCGTTACAAAATTGAAAGGATTTGTGAAGCAAAAGCAAATCAAAACAACAAAGCTTTTAAGCAGCTGGCCACACAGTAGGATTCTTAGGTTCAATAGTTTGGCAAAAACGTAGCAAGTTACAAAAATGTTACCCATTCCAAAAGCGATGATGCACATCAGTTCAGCATTCAATAAATGTTCCAAGAGTTCCGTTTGGCATATCCTGGCCCCAGGAATCAGATGGATTGATGGTATCCGACATGCTGCCCGCGTGTCCAGACCACCACATGCACAGTTGTGTGTGTTCCTCTTATTTTCCAGGATCTTTGGGGGGGGGGGGAGTTCAAACCTCACTGAGATTCTGGAGATGCCAACTGACCGAAGATTGATGACATCCGGCTTGCAACAGAAAACACCAAGGTGACAAATGCTTACAGAGCAGATCACCTGGGGTTCCCTGAGGCAGGATAAGAGTTAATTGCAGGACCATTTGTTACTATGACAACAAGTGGTCCAGCAGATAGGGGAAGCAATTGCATTTTTTACCAATGTTAATTGAGCCACATCCTGGAATGTCTTGCAGTTTGATTTCCTCAGCCAGGCCAAAGGCCTGGACCAAAGATTTTTCGGGAACAAGGAATTGGGGGGAGGGTCCCCATTTCCTTGACACGCCTTACCCCAGACAGGGGAGGAAGGAAGTGCTCCCATTGGGCTGCTGGGCAGAGGGGCGGATGATGTGAGAAATGCCCTCAGGTGAGCGTGGAGAGGGGGAGGGGAGCAGCCCGGCCCCGCATCCCTCTGGCTTTCTAGTAACGAACTCAGGTGAACTCTGTGCTGGGGCGACGGCACACTTGCCCACAGAGAGGGTTCTGAGTGCCCACTCTGGCACACGTGCCATAGGTTGACCACCACTGCTCTAGGCTGATGCTACATTGAACTTGGGGTTGTCAGACTAGATGGCCTGTATGGCCCTTTCCATCTTTGTGATTCTATGATTTATATTATAGGGTTGCTAACCTCCAGGCAGTGGCTGGAGATCTCCCAGAATTACAACTGATCTCCAGATGACATAAATCAGTTCCACTGGAGAAAACGGCTGCTTTGGAGGGCAATACACCCTGCTGAGGTTCCGTCCCCAAACTTACTTTGAGTGGTTGATCCTGTACCCTGAAATGTCCCCAAACATCTCTCTGATATTTTCAATCTGTAAATATTTTGTGTGTGGTTTATTATTAGGTTTTATGTGCATGGAGTTTTATTTGTATGTTGCTGTGATTTAAAATGTAGGCCACTATAGTAAGAAGGGGGTGCTGGATGGGTGATTGAAGTGTGTTGTGATGGGGTTGGAGCTGCTCTCGGGGGGGGGGCAGAGTTGGACAGGTGGTTCAGAGAGGCTTTGTGGGGGAGGGAGCCAAGTGGGGGGAGCACGAGGGGCTGCAAGAGGGATCGGTCTTCTGTAAGGACCCTCAGTGGCGAGTTAGGAAAATAAGTTTGTGAGGAAGTTATTAGTCTGGGTGGGCAAGTGAGCAGGAGAAGCCTTTGGGGCTAGGCTTATTTAAACAAGAGGGATCATACACCTACACCTAGAGCCTGGTGAACCTATGGTGCCGCAGCCGGCACATCAAGCCCTCTGTGGGCACGTGCAGACCCGTTGCGTCTGCCTAGGGCTGTGTCGTGTTGCCGTGGTGAGGGCGCTGTTTGTCGGGGGGCCCGCCTGTCTTCAGTTTGGACCGGGAGGCTGTGGCCGAGCACCTTGCCACGCCCCCCCTCTCAGCTAAGCTGGGGGGCCCCCACCCGTCTTCAGTTTGTCTGGGGCCCCGCCCGTCTAAAAAAGCATTTAGAAAATTCTACATTTGCAGACAATCCTACAAGCCATCAGGAAATCTACAAGGAATTTTCTAACATTGTAGCAGCTGCAAAGGTGAATTTCAGTAACAGATTTTTACAGTTCCCTGAGACAACCCTGTGTTTTCTTACTTCTCCAAATAAAGCCAGATTTGAAGAATTTGATCTTTCCTACCTACACTGGTTAGATTTAGAAAATCTGGAAATGGAGCTAATAGAATTTCAAGAAAGCTCTATCTGGAAAAATAAATTCTATGACCTGCGTGAAACACTTGAGAAGATAGAAGGGATGACAAAGGACAGCACAGTTAGTTCTGAAAATGAAATTCTTAAAAGTGGAATTCTCTGCCAAATAATTTTATGTCAATGAAAGCACTTGGGATTGCTTTCCTTACTTTGTTTGGATCATCTTATGCTTGTGAGCAGCTGTTTTCAGCTTTGAATTATATCAAATCTGACAGCAGAAACAGGCTAACAGATGACCTGAGTGCTGCATGTGTTGCTCTCAAACTTACAAAGTATGAGCCAAGGGTAGACAAATTATCAGCATGCACACAACAGCAAAAATCACATTAATTGTTCAAAAAAATTGACGTCCTCAAAGATGTCACAAAAATGGTGAATTACATCATGGCTCGCGCTTTGAATTGAAAAAAAAAACCTTTAATGGCATAAGTAATATTACAATTGTTACAAAGGTACATAAAATATGCAGTCATTAAGATAAAAACATAGGCCAGTAAATTCCAAAAGTAGAAATTACAAACTTTGGGCTTTTTGAACTTTCATCACATTTACTAGAAAATTGGCAACATCTAAGGTAACCTCTGGATCGGAATCGTTTAATAAAAATTGACGTTTTGCTTGATATTTGGAAAGAAGCCAATTTTTTAACCATTTCCCACGGGGTGTTTCATATAAGGGGCAGACCAACAGAATATGATCAATTGAGTCCAGGGAATAGGTATCACAGGGACAAGTCCTATCCTGGATTGGTATTTGTTGATACCTTCCATATAGCATCCTTGAAGGAAAGGCATTAACCCTAGCAAGAGAGAAGGCTCTGCGGAGGGGTGGGATGTCCAGCGTATGAAAATAATGGGGAATATTGTTGGTTAAATTCTTGAGGCCCAACATTGCTGGAGAGCAGACCAAGGGTTGAGTGGGGAGTAACGTCTGACGCTCCATATCCAGGAAACGCTGTTTAACAATTTTAAAAATGTGGGCCTCACTAGTTAAATCCAGGTCTTCCACAGAGACTCCAGATGATCTTATTTTACACAGAATTTAACTATTCCAGGAGGTATTATGAAGTTCTTTTAGCAGCAGAGACATCAGAGAACCACGCTCTGTTCTAAATAACAGTTTAAGCCAATAACGAATGGTTAGCAGCCATGCCTTGGTTTCACACAAGCTTGGTTTCATGGCTCGTGCTTTGAATTGTCGACAGTTTCAAGCACTTCTTGAGGAGGTTCAGGCACAGTATAATTGTTTATTTATGTACAATAATGTCCGGTGGCTGAGCAGAGGACGAGTCCTGGAGAGATGCATGCCAAATGCAAACTTTTACCTTTCAATAAAAGTTGTTTGTATCATTGAAAGCTCTGTTATTGTGTTTTTCTTTTAACACAAAATATGTGAATGTATTAGTTGTTTTTTCTAAACTAAAACCTCAGTATTCAGGTTAAATTGCCGTATTGGCACTTGGCGATAAATAAGTGGGTTTTGGGTTGCAGTTTGGGCACTCGGTCTCTAAAAGGTTCGCCATCACTGGCCTAAAGGATCCCTTTTTACCTCAGAGCCGCCCCCCCCCCCCACGCTGTCAGGCTTCAGCAAATGCACGGCGTTTGAGCCAATAGAACTCAAATCCAGACAGAGCAGCGATTCAAGGATTTATTCCGAAAGTCAGTGATTTCAGTAGAGACACGAGCAAGGGTGGAATACATGACTGGGGGAGTATGGATACATATATAGCGCTGATACAATAGGGTTACAAGAACAAAGAGACAATGTAGTCGTTTCCTGCCGGTAACAACTTAAGCAAAACTAAAACAAACGATTATGAGCAATCAGTGGAGGAGATTGCCGGGCTCTTGGCTTTGTGCGCGGGACTCGATATCAGATCGGAGATTTACACGGGCGGGTCCCAATACAATTGTAAATCCCTGGCTGGAGCTCATGTGCAAAATGGGGGGGAAGGAGTGCATGGAGAACTCCATCTTGTTCGCGGGGAAACCATCTTGTTTGGGGACGGAGCTGTTAGAAGCCCTATCTGACATTCCGCCTCTCCAAAGACCCCCTCCCCGGGTTTCCAGGTTTGTCAGGACGACTCAGGATCAGAGGGAGCGTTCACGTGTTCTGCCACGACCCACTCATCGTGACTTGAGTTCAAGTGTTTCCAGTGCACCAGGTACTCCAGCTGACCTCTCCGCAGCCTGGAGTCCAGGACCCTGGAAATTTCAAAATGCTGTTCCCCCTGCACCATGATAGGTGTCACCGCCGGGGGTTCGGGGTGCCAATCGGGAGAGGGAGAAAAGGGCTTCAGAAGGCTAACGTGAAACATGGGGTGTACCCCCTGCAAGGTCTTGGGGAGGTTCAGTTCAGCAGTGACCTCATTGATTACCCGAGATATAGTAAACAGACCCACATACTTTTGACACAGTTTCCGACAAGCACGCAAAGATTTTAAATTCTTGGTGGAAAGGTACACCTTCTCCCCGACCACCAGATCCCACTGGGGCGTTCTGTGCTTGTCAGCCTGCGCCTTGCACCATTCCTTAGCCTGGTCCAACTGTTTTACTAGCCCCGGCCAAGTATTTCTGACGGTGTTAGACCAAGCTGACACCTCAGGAGGATCGCCTCCCGGTGGGAGAGGGACTGCCCCTAAGGGGTTGAAATCCATACCATAGACCGTCTTAAAGGGGCTTTGTCCAGTAGCAGAGTGAACAGAGTTGTTATAGGTGTATTCCGCCAGGGGCAGCAGGTCGACCCAATCATCTTGGTGATAATTGGTGAAGCAGTACAAGTAGCATTCAACGACACATTCACCCTCTCCGTCTGCCCATCCGTCTGGGGGTGGTAGGTGGAGGATAAACCCTGTTGTACCCCGACAATCCCAAAAAAACGCCTGCCAGAATTTAGAAAGGAATACCGAGCCTCTGTCACTCACGATCTTCCGGGGAAATCCGTGCAGACGGAAAACCTGTTGCACGAAATGGTGGGCCAATTTGTGGGCTGAGGGCAGTCCTTCACACGGAATAAGGTGGATCTGTTTTGAAAACAGATCCGTGATCACCCACAGTACGGATTTCCCCTGGCTGGGAGGGAGACTGGTCACAAAGTCCATACTGATGACCCGCCAGGATGCCTCCAGAGTCTCCAGGGGTTTTAGTAGACCGGGAGGCTTCCCCATAAGGCGTTTATTGGTGGCGCACTTTGGGCAGGACCTTAAAAAAACTATCGATGTCCTGTCGCATCCCGGACCACCAAAAGCGTTGTCTAACCAGGTGCAGGGTCTTAACAAAACCAAACTGCCCCCCTGTCTTGGAGCTGTGGCTCCATTCTAGCACCTCCCAGCGCAGCTTCAGGGGGACATAAGTCTTTCCCTCCAGGGCCCTGGCCTCTTCCCTCCCAAGAGACTTCCCCCCTCATTCTTCCAAATGGGCCACCCCCCACCTAGCCTAGGTGGCAGGGGGCAGGTCACTAGGGGGTCCTTGCAAGCGGGGGAGTTCAGCCGCTTCCTCTTGCGGGAGGTCAGGGGGAGATGGGGAAACTGCTGCCCGGGTCTGGACTCCCTGGGGATGGGCGGCTGTGGTGGCTTCTCCTTGTGGGAGGACCGGGGCAGGCGGGGGGCACTGCCTGGGCTTGGGCCTGGATTAGAACTCCTGCGCTTGCCCCCTCTGGGTCCAAGCCAAGGTGTTCTGGGGTAAAAAGGGACCCAATCGGCCGCTCGACTCTGCAGTCGTATTGCGGCATGCGGGAGAAACCATCCGCCAGGCAATTCTCCTTCCTGGGGACATGCTTAATAGTGAAGCGGAATTTAGAAAAAAAATCCGCCCAACGAAGCTGTTTGGCTGAGAGTTTCCTCTGCCCCAGGATGGCTTCGAGGTTCCGGTGGTCCGTCCAAACCTCGAACGGCACCACAGCCCCCTCCAAGAACTGGCGTCAGACCATGAGGGCGTGTTTAATTGCCATGGCCTCCTTCTCCCCTATCGGCCAGTTGAGTTCGGCCCCAGAGAAGTTTTTGGAAAACTAGGCGCAGGGTCGGAGCCTCCCCTGAGTGTCCTTCTGCAAGAGTGCTCCCCCCATCGCCCTATCAGAAGCGTCCACTTGAAGGGTAAAAGGTTGAGAACAGTCGGGGTGAGCCAAAACGGGCCCGGTAGTAAATCGGCTCTTAAGTAAGCCAAACGCCGCCTGGCAGAGGTCGTCCCATGCTACCCGATAGCAGCAGTGGCTGCCTGACCCCTCCCCTTGGTCCTTAGGAGTTCCGTGATCGAGAGGGCTATTTCGGCAAAATCTGGGATGAAACCCCGGTAGAAATTTGCAAAGCCCAGAAATTGTTGAACCTGTTTGCGGGTCCGGGGAGGTTCCCAATCCTGGACCACCTGGACCTTCTCGGGGTCCATGATTAACCTGTTGGGAGACACCACAAACCCAAGAAAAGTAAGCTTGTCCTGGTTAAAGGCACACTTGGACAGTTTGGCGTACAGGTGGTGTTCCCGCAGCTGGCGCAAAACCTCCCGCACCAATTTCCGGTGCTCTTCCGGGTCTCGTGAATAAATTAAAATGTCGTCCAAGTACACAATGACCCCCTAGAACAACAGATCATGCAAAATCTCATTGATGAGTTGCATGAAGCAAGACGGAGCTCCAGACAACCCGAAAGGCATTACTCTAAATTCAAAAAGCCCATAGCAACACGAGAAGGCTGTTTTAGCCTCATCCCCCTCCTTAATCCGAACCTGGTAGTAGGCTTCCGCCAGTCCAGTTTAGAAAACACCCTGCCCTCCTGTAGCTGGCTGAGAAGGTCAGGGATGAGGGGGATGGGATACGCGTTAGTTTCAGTAACTGCATTAAGCCCCCTATAGTCCACACACAACTGGAGGTCCGAAGTCCCCTTCTTCTTCACAAAGAAGCAGGGTGAGGAGAACGCAGCCTTGGACGGACGGATGAATCCCCTACCCAGATTCTTATCCAGAAACTCCCGCAATACTGTTTTTTCCTGGGGGGTCAGGGGTAAACCCGAGCTTTGGAGGGCTTCATGTCCACCGTTAACTTAATGGCACAGTCCGTAGTGCGGTGAGGGGGTAGTAAGTCACATAGCAAATAGGGCGATGGGAGTCCTCGCACCGTTCCTGCTAGCGCCGTCATTTCCCTTTGCAGGGCTCCCAGCTGGACCTGAAGGTCCCAATTCTCTCGGGTCAGGTCGTGGTTCCGCTCTTGTAGAAGACGGTGTTCCTCCTCCCAGGGGCAAGGGGTCGAGGTGACTGGCGCCTGGTCTCGAAGCGGTGTCTCCCTCCCGGAATACCGGTCTTCCAGTGGGCCTTGGTACAGGTGAACGAAGTTTGGGGTCGTTGTCGATCGGTGGACATTCTGTCCGGTGCGGAGTTTGTTTAGCGGTGCCCCCTCGGCAAATACTGCGGGGTACCCCACCGGGGTTGCTTCCTCCTGGAGCGGGACGGCTCCCTCCAGGGCTGCTTCTTCCCGGAGCAGTTCCTCCCTCTGCCGTTCCGACTGGCAGACGCGCTCGTACCGCCGGATCAGTTGAGCGGATCAGGACGACATAGAAAACATCTTTTCAAGAACTGGTAGAAAATAAAAAAAATAAAATAAAAAAAATAGTGATTCCAGCCTAATGTCAGGCTTCAGCAAATGCACGGCGTTTCAGGCAATAGAACTCAAATCCAGACAGAGCAGCAATTCAAGGATTTATTCCGAAAGTCAGTGATTTCAGTAGAGAGACGAGCAAGGCTGGAATACATGACTGGGGGAGTATGGATACATATATAGATGTCAGGCTTCAGCAAATACACAGCGTTTCAGGCAATAGACCTTCAATCCAGGCAGAGCAGCAATTCAAAGATTTATTTCAGAAAGTCAGTGATTTCAGTAAGAGACGAGCAAGGCTGAAATACATGACTGGGGGAGTGTGGATACATTTATAGGGCTGATACAATAGGGTTACAGGAACAAAGAGACAATGTAGTCGTTTCCTGCCGGTAACGACTTAAGTAAAACTGAAACAGAAACAATTATGAGCAATCAGTGGAGGAGATTGCCGAGCTCTCGGCTTTGTGCGCGGGACCCGATATCAGATCAGAGATTTACACGGGTGGGTCCCAATACAATTGTAAATCCCTGGCCGGAGTTCGTGTGCAAAACGGGGGGGGGAAGGAGTGCACGGAGAACTCCATCTTGTTTGCAGGGAAACCATCTTGTTTCAGCATGGAGCTGCCAGAAGCCCTATCTGACATTCCGCCTCTCCAAAGACCCCCTCCCCGGGTTCCCAGGCTTCTCGGGACAACTCCGATGGAACTCGGTGATCAGAGAGGGAGCGTTCACGTGTTCTGCTGCGACCCACTCATCATGATTCGAGTTCAAATGTTTCCAGTGTACCAGGTACTCCAGCTGACCCCTCCACAGCCTGGAGTCCAGGACCCTGGAAATTTCAAAATGCTGTTCCTCCTGCACCATGATAGGTGTTGCCTCTGGGGGTTCGGGGTGCCAATCAGGGGTGGGAGAAAAAGGTTTCAGGAGGCTAACGTGAAACACGGGGTGTACCCCCTGCAGAGTTTTGGGGAGGTCCAGTTCAGCAGTGACCTCATTGATTACCCGGGATATGGTAAACGGACCCACGTACATTTGGCAAAGCTTTCTACAAGGACGCAGAGACTTTAAGTTCTTGGTGGAAAGGTACACCTTTTCCCCGACCACAAGATCCCACTGAGGTGCTCTGTGTTTGTCGGCCTGTGCCTTGTACCGTTCCTTAGCCTGGTCCAATTGTTTGACAAGTCCCAGCCAAGTATTCCTGACGGTGTTAGAGCATTCCGACACCTCTGGAGGGTCACCCCCCGGTGGGAAGGGGACCACCTCCAAAGGGTCGAATTCCATCCCAAAGACAGTCTTAAAGGGGCTTTGCCCAGTAGGAGAGTGCACAGAGTTGTTATAGGCATACTCCGCCAGGGGCAACAGGTCGACCCAATTATCCTGGTGATAATTGGTGAAGCAGCGCAAGTAGCATTCAACAACAGCATTCACCCTCTCCGTCTGCCCATCCGTATGGGGTCGATAGGCTGACGATAGACCCTGTTGTACCCCAACAATTCCCAAAAACGCCTGCCAGAATTTAGACAGGAACACTGAGCCTCTGTCGCTTACGATCTTCCGAGGAAAACCGTGCAGATGGAAGATCTGTTGAACAAACAGGCAGGCCAAATTGTGGGCTGAGGGCAACCCCTCGCACGGAATAAGGTGGATCTGCTTAGAAAACAGATCCGTGATGACCCAAAGCATGGTTTTCCCCTGGCTAGGGGGAAGGTTGGTCACAAAGTCCATACCAATCACCTGCCACCTCTGGGGTCTCCAGGGGTTTCAGCAATCCAGGGGGCTTTCCCATAAGACGTTTATTGGTAGCACACATTGGGCAGGACCTTACGAAACAATCTATGTCCTAGCGCATCCCTGGCCACCAAAAGTGCCGCCGTACCAGGTGTATGAACCCAAAGTGACTCCCCGTCTTAGAGCTATGGCTCCATTCTAGCACTTCCTGGCGCAGCTTCTGGGGAACATAAGTCTTCCCTTCTGGGGTCCGTCTCCTCCACCCCAAGGGGACCCTCCCCTCATTCCTCGCGAAGTACCTCCTCCCACCTGGTCTTTGTGGCAGTGGGCAGATCTCCAGGAACCCCCTGAATGCAGGGGGAATCATGAGTCTCCCTCTGCAGGAGGGCCGGGGGAGGCGGAGCACCCGCCGCCCGGGTTTGGGCCCGGGTCCGGACTCCCTGGGGGGGGAAGGCATCGGGTGTTCCCTTTTGCTGGAGGTCCGGTACAGGCAGGGTAACCACCGCCTGGGACTGGGCCCGGGTCTGAACCCCTGGGGGACGGGTGGTACCGCTCGTGCGCCTTGCGGAAGAACTGGGGCCTGTGGGGGGGGGCACCGCCCGGGCTTGGGCCCAGGTCAGAACTCCAGCGCTTGCCCCTTCCCGGTCCAAGCCCAGGTGTTCTGGGGTAAAAAGGGACCCAAGCGGCCGCTCGACTCTGCAGTCGTACTGCGTCATGCGGGAGAGACCATCTGCCAGGCAATTCTCCCTCCCGGGAACATGCTTAATGGTGAAGCGGAATCTAGAAAAAAAGTCTGCCCACCTCCGCTGTTTTGCCGAGAGCCTCCTCTGCCCCAAGATGGCCTCGAGGTTCCGGTGGCCTGTCCAAACCTCGAATGGCACCATCGCCCCTTCTAAGAACTGGCGCCAAACCATGAGGGCATGTTTGATAGCCATGGCCTCCTTTTCTCCAATCGGCCAGTTGAGCTCGGCCCCAGAGAACTTCTTGGAAAAGTAGGCGCAGGGTCTGAGCTTCCCCTGAGCGTCCTTCTGCAGAAGCGCTCCCCCCATTGCTTTGTCAGAAGCATCTGCTTGCAGGACGAAAGGCTGAGAACAGTCAGGGTGAACTAAAATGGGCGTAGATGTGAACCGGCACTTAAGCAAGTCAAACGCTGCCTGGCAGCGGTCGTCCCACGCCACCTGGTAGTTAGCGGCCGTGGCCGCCTGACCCCTCCCCTTGGTCTTGAGGAGGTCCGTGATCGGGAGGGCTATCTCGGCAAAATCCGGGATGAATCCCCAATAGAAATTTGCGAAACCCAGAAATTGCTGAACCTGCTTACGGGTTCAAGGGGGTTCCCAGTCTCGGACCGCTTGGACCTTCTCGGGGTCCATGATTAACCTGTTGGGAGACACTGCAAACCCAAGGAAAGCAAGCTTGTCCTGATTAAAGGCACAGTTGGACAGTTTGGCATATAGGTGGTGCTTCCTCAGTCAGCGCAGTACCTCCCGCACCAACATCCGGTGTTCCTCCGGATCCCGAGAATATATTAAAATGTCATCCAAGTACACGATAACCCCCCGAAACAATAAATCATGTAAAATTTCGTTGATGAGTTGCATGAAGCAGGACGGAGCTCCAGACAACCCGAACGGCATCACGCTAAACTCAAAAAGACCAAAACAACATGAGAAGGCTGTCTTCGCCTCGTCCCCCTCCTTAATCCAGACCCTGTAATAGGCTTCCACCAGGTCCAGTTTCAAAAATACCCTGCCTTCCTGTAACTGACTGAGGAGGTCAGGGATGAGGGGGATGGGATACGCATTCTTTTCAGTCACTGCATTGAGACCCCTATAGTCTACACACAATAGGGTTACAAGAACAAAGAGACAATGTAGTTGTTTCCTTCCGGTAACAACTTAAGTAAAACTGAAACAGAAACAATTGTGAGCAATCAGTGGAGGAGATGGCCAGGCTCTCGGCTTTGTGAGCGGGACCCGATATCAGATCGGAGATTTACACGGGCGGGTCCCAATACAATTGTAAATCCCTGGCTGGAGCTCGTGTACAAAATGGGGGGGAAGGAGTGCACGGAGAACTCCATCTTGTTCGCAGGGAAACCATCTTGTTTGGGGACGGAGCTGTTGGAAGCCCTATCTGACACACGCTGACCATTTGGTCATTCTACCACATGCAACTAAGCCACATGCAATGTTCTTTGGGTCCAACTAAGGTCTCTAAGGTGAGAGAGAGTCTTTGGTGGCAGCCAAAATATGGAAGGAGAGAGAGGCAGCATAACACACATCGTCTCCAAACTCTACAGAGGTTACCTACAAGGGATCTCACAGAAAACGAGCAAAAATGTTACAATATCTAATGCCAGTTTCAAGTTCTCTGGTTCTTGAAGGGTGAAAACCACCATTGTCTATGTGGCAGCTGTGGGGTAAGGGGGGGGAGAGATGCTGAGGCCATTGCCTTCTGGACTGAAGAGCATCCTCCCCCCCACCCCTGACCTCTCCCGTGGATTCTTTAACCACCACCCCAAACCACCCACAATCAAATAAAAAGAGGGGCACAAGCTTTGGTTAAAGGATTGGTAGTGGGTCAGCTCTGCGCTCCCTAAAGATCTCTTATTTGGAAACCTGCTAGACCAAGGCTGCACTTATTTGTGAGGTCACTAGAAAAACAGAGTTGCACTTACCTGTAACTGCTGTTCATGGAGGGACCCGGTGCAGACACACATTGGGACTGTGCCTGTGCGCAGGCCAACTGCTGGAAAATTTTCTTTAGTCTAAGCCCTATAGGGGGTGCTCCTCTCGAGGCGCGCGTGAGTGGATCCAGCCCAACCGTCACACCTACCTCGGAGGTGCGCCCCCGCCCTCCTCAGTTCCTACATGCCGCCACTAACTAATAAAATATATCAGTAAGATAGCTAGCAGCGGGGTAGGTGGGAGGGAATGTGTGTCTGCACCGGGTCCCTCAATGAACAGCAGTTACAGGTAAGTGCAACTCTGTTTTCATCTTCGGTCCCGGTGCAGCCCCATATTGGGATATTAGCAAGCTACTCATGTACCCAGGTGGAGGGGTGCGATCTTACTGGAACATAGAATGCAGTACAGCCTTTCCAACATTCGCTTCCCTTCTTTCTTGCAGGTCAATGGCGTAGTGTTTCACGAAGGTTTCATCTGATGACCACGTCGCTGATCGACAGATCTCCCCCAAAGGAACTTTTGGGAAAAAAGCTGCAGAGGAACCCTGAGCCCTAGTTGAGTGAGCCCTCAGTTCTAGAGGACAGGGAGTCTTACTGACCTCATAGGCCTTTCTGATAGTTGACACCACCCATCTGGAGATGGTTTGTGATGAGGCCGCTCTACCCTTTTTGGGGCCGGAGTGACAAACAAAAAAGGTATTAGTGACTCTAAACTCTCTAGTTCTTTGCAGATAATAAAGTATTGCCCTCTTCAAATTGAGTGAGTGTAATTTCTCTGTTTCTGAAGTGGGGTTCGGAAAGAATATGGGTAGTCTAATGTCCTGTTCTAAATGGAACTTAGAAACCATCTTTGGATGGAAACTAAGTCTAGGATGGAGTACTACCTTCTCATTACATATTTTTAGGAATGGAGGGTCAATGCGTAAAGTTGCAAGCTCGCTCACCCTACGCATAGAGTTGATTGTTACTAGGAAGGTAACCTTCATGGAAAGCAAATCCAAAGGGCAGGTTGCCAGTGGCTCGAATGGCTGACCTATCAGGTAAGTGAGGACCAGGGATAATGACCACTGTGGGGTAATTGTGGATAGGGGTGGGAACAGATTCAGAAGACCCTTAAGAAGCCTCTTTGAGAGTGGGTGAGAAAATACCGAATATCCCTCTATAGGCTCGTGAAGAGAAGATATTGCGGCTAATTGTACTCTGATGGATGACACTGCCAATCCCCTGTGGGCTAGTGACACTAGGTAATCGAGGATCACAGAAATCGCGCATGTAAATGCAGAGAGGTTTTTCTCCACACACCATTGATTGAATTTGTCCCACTTTTTGAGTAAGAATACCTCATAGAGGTCTTCCTAGAGTGTTTTAATGTCTGTATCACCCTATCTGAGAATCTATGCACTAAGGAGTTATTAGCCAGGCTGTAAGGTTCAGCTTGGTGATATTGTGATGTAACACATCCCCCCAACTCAGTAGGTCTTGCACAGCTGGAAGTTGGATGTAGCGGTTGTGAGACATCTTCAGTTCTGTAAACCACACCTGGTGGGGCCAAAAGGGTGCTATTAGTATAGCGACCGAGCACTCAGCCTTCATCTTAGCTAATACCCTTGCTAGCAGGGGAAAGGGGGGGAAGGCATAAAATAAGCATCCCTGCCAGCAGATCTGGAAGGCATCCCCTATAGACAGGGCGTCTTCCCCTGCCCTGGAGCAGAACCTCTTGACTCTCCTATTATCCCTAGAGGCAAAAAGGTCTACCTGGGGTGTACCCCACATACGAAAAATGGGGTAGAGATATCTGAATTGGAGCGTCCATTCATGGTTGGACAGGATGATTCTGCTTAGTTGGTCCGCCAACCGGTTCGAAACTCCTGCAATATGCATGGCCCAAAGCGAGACACCCAAGGAAATAGCAGTGTCCCAGATCTTCTGGGACTCTCCACAGAGGGATAGTGATCCCGTCCCCCCTTGCTTGTTAAGGTAGAAGATTGTGGTAGTATTTAGGGCTGTTGATTAGGTTCATCCTGAACTGAAAAACAGCCAAATTTCCCCCGATTCGGCGGTTCTTAGTTCGGATGGAGCCGAACTCAAAAAAGGCGGGAAATCTGGGAGCCGAATTCATCAAGTTTGGGGTGTTCGGCTAATAAATTTGGCGAATTCGGGGTTTGGCGGCGGCGCAGGCGCAGCAGCTAAATCACCAGTTGGTAAGCAGCATTCTCCCGCGGCCAATGGTAGCCAAGCAGCGTCTTCTCCTGGCCAATCAGAGGAGGGATTATCACTTTTGAATTGGCCCGGAGAAAGTATAACACTCCTGCCCCTCCCGTCCTGTCCCATTGCCTTCCATTTTGGTGATGGTGCGGGCGAGAGATCCAGCCAGCGGAATTAGTGCGGTTGAGAGATCCACCCGAGTCCAGCCAGCGGAATTGGTTTGAGGGTGTTGGGGGGTGTTTTGGTTTGAGGGTGTTTGGGGGTCTTTTGGTTTGAGGGTTTGGTTTGCTTGGGTTCCACACTCCAGCCGAGCCCACCGGCGTTGGTTTGAGAAGGGGGAAGGGCCGCGGTGCGGTGGTGCACGGGGCCTGCGGCTGTCCCCGGCACTAGGCAGGAGCGCCTAGTGTGTTCCCCTTCCCCCATTCCCTGTGCTTGGGTTCCACACTCCAGCCGAGCCCACCGGCATTGGTTTGAGAAGGGGGAAGGGCCACGGCTCAGAGGTGTGCGGGGCCTGTGCCTGCCCCCGGCGCTAGGCAGGAGCGCCTAGTGCGTTCCCCTCCCCCCTCCCCCCGTTCCCCGTGCTTGGGTTCCACACTCCAGCCGAGCCCACTGGCGTTGGTTTGAGAAGGGGGAAGAGCCATGGCGTGGAGGTGCGTGGGGCCTGCGCCTGCCCCCGGCGCTAGGCAGGAGCGCCTAGTGTGTTCCCCTCCCCCCCGTTCCCCGTGCTTGGGTTCCACATGTCGCGCACAGCTTGTCTGGACTTCAGGAGTTTACCTGGTAGCAACTTCACACCACGCAGTTCTGCTATGTACAGTTTATTTACAATATCTACACACAGTCCTTTGGCTGTTAACATTCACAGCTCTGAGCATCAGCATGCTCCGCCAGCACGTATATTTCAGGCAAGAGGTAACTTACATTCACTACACAGACTTATATACACATTTATGACCAATCACAGTTCACCTGAGATGAGTCATTCTGGAAATCCCCATTCCTGGCTGTACAAACTGGATCAGACCAGCATCATCACATGACTTAGCTGTCACTCTGATCAGTATGATCTGTTTAGCAAACTGCAGACTAGGCATAACTTTGACATATGTTGACACGCCTCCCTAGTCAAACGTTTGTTAAACACAGCCATTTCTTTAAGTATTGAAACCTTTCAGTATTCAAACATTTCAGTTTCCTGGCTTAGTGCACACCAACCATTCTCATTTCTGGAGACTTGCACCCCTAGGTAATTCTTAATTGGGCCTAGATGTTTCATTTTAAACATTTCCTGTATGGTCTGCATAAACCATTTCAACTGTTCCTTGTTGTGGTACATTAGACATACATCATCCACAAAAAGTAATAAATAACAGGTTTGTTTACATATTTCCACTTGATACAGACATGGATCAGACACACTTTGCTTAAACCCTTTTTTGGTTAAAGCATTTTTTATACACATATTCCATGCATGTCCTGATTGCTTTAAGCCATATAATGCCTTGTGCAATTTTAACACTGTTTTGGCATTTTGACATTGGAACCCTGGTATTTGATCAAGATATAACTCTTCGTCAATAGGTGTGTTCAGATATGCAGTATCAAAATCAAGATGATCAACTAGCATTCCTTCTGCTCCAGCCTTGGTTAATGCAACTCTAATAGTTTCCATGCGAATCGTGGGGGCAAATGATTCATAATGATCCTGTCCGACCACCTGCGTAAATCCCCTCGCAACTAATCTTGCCTTATATTTAACATTCCCATTTGGCAAGGTTTTGAGTCTGTACAACCAACGGCAACTCAGAGTTTTCTTATCTGCCGGCAATTCAGATAAGGAAAATACTTCATTTGACACCAATGAGTTATATTCTGCCTCCATGGCTTGCAGCCAAGCATTTTTCTCTTCTGAGGCTAGACTTAACACATCATTGTAATCAGTTGGAACTTTCACAAACACATGGTTAGCAGTTACACCATACCTTTGAGGTGGAACACCTTTTGTAGATCTAGAGGACACTCTTGGCACTACTCTCTGATCTGCACTTTGCACACTTTCAGAGTCTGCATGTATTGGTGACTGCACCTCCTGTTTCACTTCTGGCATGTTATCAGAATCATCATTCATAGGTAACAGTACTGTGGATGGTAATTGGTTTGCATGTATCTTAGGCCAATTAGCATCCTCACAGAATGTAGCTGAACGACTGAAACTTAATGCATTTTGGTTATTTACAAAACGGTAAGATTTCATTCCTGTCTGATACCCCAGGAATGTCAACTTTTTTGCTCTTTCATCACCTTTCCTACGTTGTTTCAGTGGTATATTGACCCATGCTTTACTGCCAAATATCCTGATATGATCCAAACTGGGATCTTTCCCATACAAAGCCTTGTATGGAATATTGTTTGTGGCACTTGTCCAAATTCTGTTTGAAATATAACAAGCATTTTTTGCTGCTTCAGCCCAGAACATTTTTGGCAATCCAGCATCAAGTAGCATTGATTTTATCATTGTTTGCAGTACTCCTGCCTTTCTCTCTGCAACACCATTTTCTTGACTCATAGATACATTTGCAATTCTATGTTCAATACCTTGAGTCTTAAACCAATGAGCCATTTCACCAGACATGTACTCGCCCCCAAAATCACTTTGGAACTTACAAATTTTATGCCCCAATTGCCTTTGCACATTGTTAGCCCACATCTTTATAGTATCACTCACCTCTGACTTCTTTGCTATGGGATACACCCATGTGAACCTTGTGGCATCATCTATCAAAAGAAGAAGATATTTTCTTTTAGATATACTGTCTGGGAAAGGGCCTACCACATCACTATGTATAAGATATAGAGAGGTTTTTGTTACTCTGTCACTCTTTGGTGCAACTGGGTGTGCTTTAGACTTACTTTGCTTGCACACATCACAATCCAGATATGTTTTACACCCTTCTACCTTCTCATTGCCCAGCAGGGCAAGAGTTTTATTCAAGGTGCCCCAGCCCACATGGCCGAGTTTTCTATGTAGCAAATGTATACATTTATGGTGTGGGTTTTTATTTAACACTGTTTGTGCTTTACCTGCCATGTTCTCTAGCACATACACATTATCTTTCAAATTCCCCACTGCCATAATTTTATCACCTTTGAGAATATTACAGCAGTTATTTCTGAAAATCACACTGAATCCAGCAGAATCTAGTGCACTTATACTTAATAAGTTTCTCTCAAGAGAGGGTATACAAAGCACATCATTAAATGTATGGTTTAAACTTCCAAACATTACACTTCCTTCACAGGAAACAGTTGCAGAACGTCCATCTGCCAAAATTACATGACCTAAAGCCGATTGATGTGAGTTCATTAGTAGCCTTTCCTCCCTCACAAATATTTGTGAAGCTCCTGAGTCAATTATCCAAGAGTCGTTCAGGGAGTCTGGACTTGCTCTCACCAGCGTAGCTTGCTGTTTGGTCACAAATTGAGTCTTTTTTCCTCCTCTGTATTTCTTTGCAGCAGGGCAAAATCTTTGGATGTGTCCCTCCTTTCCACATATGTAACATTTCCTGACATGTAAAGCTACACAATAGAACCTCCAGCTCTCAGCGCAGTCTATCTGGGCCCATAACCCTGTCGCGCACAGCTTGTCTGGACTTCAGGAGTTTACCTGGTAGCAACTTCACACCACGCAGTTCTGCTATATACAGTTTATTTACAATATCTACACAGAGTCCTTTGGCTGTTAACATTCACAGCTCTGAGCATCAGTATGCTCCGCCAACATGTATATTTCAGGCAAGAGGTAACTTACATTCACTACACAGACTTATATACATATTTATGACCAATCACAGTTCACCTGAGATGAGTCATTCTGGAAATCCCCATTCCTGGCTGTACAAACTGGATCAGACCAGCATCATCACATGACTTAGCTGTCACTCTGATCAGTATGATCTGTTTAGCAAACTGCAGACTAGGCATAACTTTGACATATGTTGACACCACACTCCAGCCGAGCCCACCGGCGTTGGTTTGAGAAGGGGGAAGGGCCACGGCATGGCGGTGCACGGGGCCTGCGCCTGCCCCCTGCACTAGGCAGGAGCGCCTAGTGTGTTTCCCTCCCCCCTGTTCCCCATGCTTGGGTTACACACTCCAGCCGAGCCCACCGGCATTGGTTTGAGAAGGGGGAAGGGCTGCGGCGGGGCGGGGCGTGGGTCCTGCGCCTGCCCCTGGAACTAGGCAGGAGCACCTAGTGCGTTCCCCTCCCCCCCGTTCCCCGTGCTTGGGTTCCACACTCCAACCGAGCCCACCCGCGTTGGTTTGAGAAGGGGGAAGGGGCCTAGACCCATTCCGCCTAGGGGGCTGTGTGCCCGCTCGCCTCTTTGTTTGTGTGTGCCTTCGCCGGTTTCTTCCCTTGGTCACCCTTGCCTGGGGTGTGTCAGCTTGCCTCTCTCTATCACTGCTTTGCAGGGTGGGCTTCAGGTGTGTGTCCTCACTGGCTTTTCGGCAATAAGATTGTTTAGGCATTGTCTGGCCTAGGGCCCTCGCAATAAAAACCATAGCTGTAGTGCAGGTCAGCTTCTCCAAAGACTAGGGCCTGCTAGGATTTTAAAAGCGGCAAGGGATCTTGACTTTTAAGTAGGCTATAACTAGGTAAAGCCGTTGTTGGGTAGCTTCTGGCCTGTCTTGTGGATGGCCGCTGCTACTAGATATAGTCAAAGGTGAGGGAGTAGTGTCCATCCTTGCAGGGACAACATTCCTCATGGTTCCCTAGGGAACCATTGTTGGCCTGCAGAATTAGATAGGGTTTAACTTATTCCAGCCATTACCTCCCTCTGTTAAAAAGGTTTACAATTCCATCTCCAGGGTTAGACAGGTCTCTAGAGTGTAGACTAGGTTCCCCAGGTACTGAATCTAACATATCAGCTGTTGGTTCTTGTAGGTTATCCGGGCTGTGTAACCGTGGTCTTGGTATTTTCTTTCCTGACGTTTCGCCAGCAGCTGTGGCAGGCAACTGACCCTGGTACTCAGAGACAACGACCAGTTACAACGGGCCCAAACTGCGCCCGTTGCCCCAGCTCCCATAACACCGCAGCAGCAGCCGCAACAGCCGCCGCAGCAACCAGCTGCGCCAGTGGTTCCTCCTGGCGGAGGCCCCGCAACTCCTAGCGGGGGTCCCGTAGCTTCTGGTGGATGACCCATAATCCCCGACTAAGTGCCTGTTGCACCTGCATTACCGGTACTACCGGGCGCGCCGGGGTTACCGGGAGCCCCAGTTCCTGGATACCCGTCTGCACCCCCTTTGGAAGCAACCAAAGTTGAAGATTACTTATGACGGCTCTGTTGAAACTTTGCCCCGTTTTTTACATCATGTGGATAGTTATATGAGGGAGCAAAGACAATTCTTCCCTACCGAAGATAGCCTCGTTCGTTTCATTGCCTCCCTGCTAACAGAAAAAGCAGCCGATTGGATGATTCTCCAGTTCGATATGCGATCCCGCTCCATTCGCTCCCTCAACAATTTCATGTTCACCTTGAGAAGGCGCTTTGAGGATCCCTTCATGGGAGAGAGAGCCAAAGCGGAACTTTTGCAACTCAGGCAAGGCTCCTCTCCGGTTCAGGAATTCGCAGATGAATTCCAACGACTCGCGAGTAAAGTAGTGGACTGGCCTGAAGTTACTCTTATCCACTACTTCCGAGAAGCTTTGCACCCGGACATTTTAAACTGGTCTTATATGCGAGGTGACCCCGATACCCTGGAGGATTGGATTCTACTGGCCAAAGAAGTAGAAAGTCGCCGACAGTTCGTTTCCCTGGTTCGAAATCGGGCCAAAGAAAGGGGCAGTCAAAAACCTCCCCCCAAACCTTCGATTCCCAACCCGCGGAGACCAACCCAACTCCCTCTGGATCGCGAGACCCGATTCCAGAGAGGAGCCTGTCTCGTTTGCGGTGTTATGGGCCACTTTGCCGTGGCTTGCCCTCAACGTCCAGAGCCCACTCGATCGGGCGTACCGCCTTGAGCTCAAGGGTGATCTCAACGCAGAGGCACCGCGGCCACCCGCAGCGCAGTGCCGGGATGACTCACACCCTCTGCACTTCACATTGGGGAATCATCTAGTCTCCCTGCACCCATCGACCCCGTAGGGTCTCCGATTACAAGTGCCCCAGTGGGGGACAGCTCTCCTTCCGACGAAGATCATCAATGGAATTCCCCAGCTCTAAATCTGGAATTTCCTCTTGACCTGTCAAAAAACGGACATGGTCTGTGGTGAGTGGAGCGTCCCCACAGACCCTTGCGGAAACCCCTGCAAAACCCAAGGCTCCTGTCATGGTGAGTGAAGTCGATACTGTGTATGTGGACGTAGTGTTACAACACTATAAAAAGGGCCCCCGGTTACAGGTCAAAGCACTCATAGATTCCGGCTGCGGGCGCTCTTTAATCAACGAGGCCACGTTTGCAGCTCTACAAGTCGAATCCGAAAGCCTACCGGCTTCCGTCCAATTCGCCCAAATGGACGGTAGCCACTTTAAAGGGGGGCCAGTCGACCGTCACACACGGGGAGTGGCGATGGGCATCGGTTCCCATTGGGAGCAAATAGACCTTACCATTGCTCCAATCATTTTGGGAATTAACTGGCTCAAAGGGCACAGTCCTTTCATAGACTGGGAGGCTGACACTATTGCCTTTCCCAACCCTAAGTGTGACCAACATCGACACGAGGTAGCGGTTGCTCCTCCACCCGCCCCAGCCTTAACCTCCGATACTCAACCGTCGACCCAATTACCCAAGGCATACCGAGACTTTGAGGATGTTTTTGATGTAAAAGAATGCAATGCATTACCCCCCCCCCATACTACAGACTGTGCAATTGAAGTGGTGGGAGACTGCAAACTGACTAAAAGCAAGATTTACCCTATGAGTGTTTCCGAACGCACCGTGCTGCGAGACTTTTTAGACAAAAATCTTGCTCGGGGGTTCATTCGGCCGTCAACCGCTCCCAACTCAGCCCCTGCTTTCTTCGTCCGTAAAAAGACGGGTGACTTGCGCTTGTGCATTGACTTTCGAAAACTCAACGCAGTCACCCAAGCCAACGTCTACCCCATTCCGCTGATCTCGGACATCTTGGGACAACTAAGGGAGGGGCGCATTTTCACCAAACTGGACTTGGTTGAAGCTTATTACCGGGTCCGGATTCGTGACGGGGATGAACCCCTCACAGCCTTCTCTAGCTGCTTCGGAATGTATGAATTTCTGGTGATGCCTTTTGGGTTAAAAGGGGCCCCGGGGGTCTTCATGCAACTCCTTAACGAGAATCTCCATGATTTATTATATCGGGGCATGGTGGTTTATCTCGATTATATCCTTATTTATTCTAATTCCATGGATGAACATATTACTCTGGTCAGAGAAGTATTACTACGTCTCAGAAACAATCAGCTCTATGCAAAGTTGTCTAAGTGTGAGTTCCACCAAGAGCAATTAACCTTCTTGGGATACATAGTTTCACATCAGGGCCTTACCATGGACCCTGCTAAGATACAATCTGTACTGGATTGGGCTCCTCGCTCCACCCGCAAGCAGGTGCAGCAGTTTCTCGGCTTCGCCAATTTTTACCATGGTTTCATTCCCAACTTTGCTCAAGTGGCACTGCCACACACCGACCTCCTTAAGACTAAGGGTAAAGGGGTCTCTGCCACGTTGCCCACCGCCAAGGTGCATTGGACAGATCAATGTCAAACTGCCTTTGCAACTCTCAAACAGCTTTTTACTTCTGAGCCTGTGCTGCAGCATCCCGATCCAAACCAAATGTTCATTGTGCAAGTAGATGCATCTGACGTAGCTATGGGGGGGGGGGCTCTTTTGCAAAGAGGACCAGACGGTCTTCTTCGCCCCTGTGCTTATTTTTCAAAAAAAATTGCGCACTCTCAACTAAACTGGCCAATTTGGGAAAAGGAAGCTGCAGCTGTCCATCAAGCCCTTACTACATGGAGGCAGTTCCTGGAAGGTTCCAGGGCCCCCTTTGAAGTCTGGACTGATCACAAAAATCTAGAAGCCCTCACGGGGCCCCACAAACTGTCTGCAAAACAACAACGTTGGGCTGACTTCTTTGCTCAATTCCGTTTTGTGCTCTAGCATGTGCCTGGAAAGCAAAACGTGCTCGCTGATGCTCTTTCCAGGCTTCCCCAGTATCCGGTGAAACTCGACCATCCTACGGTCTCCTTATTCACCCCAGCGCAAAGGGAAGCTCTACCAGTTCTAGCTGTACAGACTCGGTCCCAAACTCTGCTCCAGTCCCAGCCCCAAGCAGCGGACAGCAAAGCATCTGTCAAGAAGAAACCAACTCCCTCAACTGACCCACCATCCCCCCCTCCATCCCAACACCACTGCCAGCAGCTCCTGCCTCACCCCCCTCTACGGGGGGGGGTGATCCTGTCCGGCTCCTTCCTGGACTCTCTCCGTGCTCAGTGCCTAGCCGAACGCACCACTCAGGCACTGCCCTCGGGTCTGCTGGAACGGGGTGGTTGTTGGTACAAAGACTCGAAATTATACGTGCCTAAAACACTTCGAAAAGAGATCCTGCAAATGGCCCATGGAGCCAAAACGGCAGGACACTTCGGATTCTTAAAAACCCTTCACTTGTTGCGCAGGCAATTTTGGTGGGCGGGCATGCGTACTGACGTGGATTCCTTCGTTCACAGCTGCCCCATCTGTGCCACTGTCAAACGATCCCAAGGCAACCCCCCTGGACTATTGCAACCGCTAGAGGTGCCCACCAAGCCTTGGGAAATAATTGCTATGGATTTTATGACTGACCTCCCGCTCAACGAAGGGAAAACTGTTCTGTGGGTTATTACTGACTTGTTTTCCAAACAGGTACATCTAGTTCCGTGTGCGGGCATACCCTCGGCCTCGAAGTTGGCACGCCTCTTTATGTCACATGTTGTCCGTTTGCATTCCTTCCCACGTAAGATAATAAGCGACAGCGGGGGGACCTACGTAGCTAAGTTTTGGAAAGCCTTTCTCAAGTTGGTGGGGGTGGAACAGGGTTTGTCTAGTGCCTTTCACCCTCAAACGGATGGGCAAACTGAACGTGTAAATGCTGTACTGGAATGTTATTTGCGGTGTTATGTCAACTATCACCAAGATGATTGGGTTGAACTTTTGCCTTTTGCTGAGTATGCCTACAATAATGCTGTGCACCAATCTACAGATTTTAGTCCGTTTTATGCTGTGTATGGTCAATATTTCAGTCCTATTGGTCATGTTAATGTTGCGGGGGAGGAGGGAAGTGATGACGTAGCCTCCTGGGCTCGAGCTATCCATACCACCTGGCCCTGGCTGGTGAAAAATTTAGAAAGGGCCAAATGCAAATATAAAGCTCAAGCAGATAAACATCGCTCTCCCAGCAAAGACTTCCAGGTTGGTGACCTAGTGTACCTATCCACCAAGAATCTACGGTCCACCCGGCCGTGTGGTAAGCTCAGTGCCAAGTACGTGGGGCCATATTCCATTGCTCGACTGATTAACCCAGTCACTGTGGAACTGACCCTCCCTAAAACCCTGAGGCGCATCCATCCTGTCTTCCATGTCAGCCTCCTCAAGCCTCATGTTGCCGCCTCAGATTGGCACCCGGAACCACCTCCAGAACAGCCGGTGATGGTGGGGGGGAGGAGCATTTGAAGCTAGCTAGTGCCTGTGGGAGCTGGGATGCCTCTAGACTGTTTGAAGTAATCTCATGAGACTGTATTGCTGAACGCTTTTTTCAATGTTCTTATATTATCAAGTGCATGCCATTTGGCCCCATTGCTGTCTTTGGACTTCTAAGCTCTGCTTGCCTATGATACCATTAAATCATCTCTTTTGGACTACTCAGTCTCCTGGTGTGGCTTTTGGTTGTCAATGGTACAAGTGCTTACATTCCGTGGGGTCTGAGAGGCAGCTCAACCAACGTGAGTGGCAGACTATCTCTCAGACTGTGCATGTGCTTGAGCCCTTCAAGCGTTGCACAGAAATGCTCTCCTCTGACACGGCGACGCTGGCTCTGTTCACCCCCATGGCCCACAGGCTTCATGCGAGGTTGAGTGCCTTTCTGGAGCTGGCCAAAACACGTGCAGAGATTCTTTCAGCTGTGAGCGCCCTGGTGGAGAGGCTTCGGGACGGTGTGAAAAACCGTCTGCTGCCTATCGCCCAGGATAAGGTCTACATGGTGGCAAGCATGTGCGACCCGCGTGTCAAGAGCAGCATTGCCAAGCGGGCCAACGAGCTGGTGCACTGGCGAGACGAGCTCTCCCAGCTTGTGGAGCAAGTGCGGGCCGAAAGGGGGATTTCGCCTGAGGAGGTGGAGCCGGATGGCAGCTCCCTTGCTGCCTGTCCCCCAACTTCACCATCTAGGACTGTAACAGTCTCTGACATGATCATGGTATTTTGTGAACATGTGCAGAATTAATTCCATATAGAGCTTAAACACATCATGCAATCTAAGCCACTACATAGGTTTGTGTAATGTATAATGAATGTCTGTGTCATGCTGACAGGCTAGCTCAAGGTTAGCTCTATCAAAGCTAACTACTAAAGTTACTCTGGCTTTGTCCTTGAAGGGGCAGTGCAGAGCACTTTTCTCTTATCTATCTAAGTATGCAAAAGTCACCTTTCTGACTCAGCTGCCAGATGTCAGAATCTCAAAGAATACCAAAGGCAGAATACTTGGCCTTTTCAAGGTTTTAAGATATCTTAATGTACTAAGAGTGCATTAATAGCTGAAACTGTGCTTAATATAGCTTAAAGGCATTACAGTTCTCTCAAGATAAGAGTAATCTGCTTTCTTGCCTTCTGAAGGCTATGCAGCTGACCAAATGTAAACAATGACACTGCAAGTGACAATGTCAGCTATAATTGTGTTTCATGAGTTATATAGTTAAACGTTGTGCTACAGATTTCTAAGTAGTCTCATTTAATGCGTATAGTCCTAACGAAGAGGATGGTATAGAAATTAAATATGTAACGTGATCATGTAACTCAGAAATGAGGGTTTATACTTTAAGCACAGAGGAGTGAAAGGGACGGAAGTCCATATTAGGACATAAGACATCAGAAGACATGAGCAGCTGCTTACTAAGCTATTGCTGCACTGCTCCTGGTATCTGATAAAAGAGAATAAAGGCACCCCTCTGAAGGATAAGAAGGAGGGGATAAAGGATCTTTCTTCACTCTTTATGAGTCTAGAAACAGTATAAATACAGCTATAATACAACTGGCACTTTAGAGTGTTATAGCTGGCAGACTGCAGCTGTCTGAAGTAACACTTCTCCATCTCAAAAGGCTTGAGATGTAAAACATTGAAACTCTGTCCTTGCGTGGACAGTAGTTCTCAGAGATATCTTGAAGTATCAAGATCTGGATATTTCAACATATCTTACTTACAGTCTTCTTGTGAGACTGCTCTATTCCTAGAAGAGGATAGAGACCCTTAGAATTCCTATTCTTTGAATAGGAATCTAAGTGCAGTGATCTTTCCATGTATTGGAACACTGAGAGTCCATCAGATTTATGGATTCTTACAAACTAAGCCTATTTGGCTTACCAATGCTAAGAAGCATCCTGAATACAGGGCTAATAGCTAGACCTCTGAGATTGTGTCAGAACGTCCTCTACTTAACAGAGGGACTTCTGAACCTCCTCAGAGCAAGAGACCAGAGATGTTCCTGAAGGGAAAGGAGACTCTGTACTCTGTGAGATATGCACAATGCACATACACAGATTGGCACAGTCAAAGAGACTGTAAACAGCTTTAAGCTAACACATAGTATTTATATATTCAGCATTGCTGTCTAAAACTAGAAAGAGCATGCATAGCATGTACATGATCTTAATGATGATCAGTTAAGAATATTAATAGAAGTATTTAAAGGATTCAAGACTTAGCAAATACAGATACTCTGGGATAACTTCATATGTGCTCATAGAGCTTAGACTCTTAAAGGACTCCAGATGACACAGATGACACAGCAAGGTATAGTGTGTCTTCTATACAGAAATGTTATGATGTTTTGAATGGTTTGAGTTAGGATGCTTCTAACCAAATCTTTCTTCAAAGAATTAACCATATTTTGACAGGATTTCTGTAACCTTATATTCTGAATGAAGGTGCATTGCACTAAGGATACTTTATGAGTATATTCTGACTAAAATACTCCTTTATGGAGGCATAGAGAATGTGAATGATTACTTGCTACATAAACATGTTTAAGACTAATGATGTCTATCCTTATATGATATTTTAAGGCTTTGCAACCAAAAAGCATATATTATATAATGTAAATAAATGTGTTTTTTATATACTTCTACTCTTGTCCATTATTATAAATTTATTGGCGTGTTCAAGAGATGTCCTACGAGCAATAACAAATTTCTAGGAACCGTTGATTCCGGTCTAGTGGTGTCTCGCTGAATAAGATAATATATCCCTTCTCAGGAAGGGGTCCTTTCTAAGAGTGTAGGCACTTAACGGCCCGAACCGCGACAGGACCGTCCCCCTCCAGGCAACCACCTCGATGACGATGGAGATGGACGTTATCGGGTGGGCAGTTGGCCCCTCCCAGGGGTTGGCAAGGCGCAAGAGACAGGACACGGCGGAGGAGATGGTGAGGGAGTACCTTTCGGAGCCCTACGAATCGCAGACCTTGTGTCCACTGAGCTACTTGGCCGCGAAGGAGTCGGTCTGGCCGTTCCTCTCTGTAGTGGCCCAGAGGCTCCTCTCCTGCCCCCCAACGAGCGTCCAGAGCGAGCGCCTTTTTTCACATTTGGATGAAGTGCTTCGCCCACAACACGCAAGCCTGGTGCCCTGGCACGCAGAGCAGTTGGCCTTCCTAAAGGTCAACCTGCCTCTGTTTGGCTTCCCTGACCTGGAGCTTGAGGATGCATGAGGTGAGCACATGCTTGTGACTGCATGTCCACGGGGCCAGTGTCTGGAGGTTTGGGTGAAGAGCTCTTTTCCTAATAAAAAAAATCAGCATACAGCCTCAGGTCACTTTCCCAAACTGATTTGGCTAATGAAATCTGAAAATCGTTGAGAAGTCACTGATTTTGTAAGACTTCAAGCTGTGCAACCTTTGTAATCCCTTCTTTATATGATTGTTTGTGTTCCTTCTGAGGTCAACTGTTCCTTTCTGCTTGGGGCCACAGGAAGCTTCCACTCCACCCGAGCTCCGGCCAAAGGAAGGTAAGTCTTGGTCTGATCTAGGCCCTCCCCCGCCTCTCATGCCCCCAACGGACAGGTGACACATCCCCAAGTCGCCCTCCACTTCCCAAGGCCATAAAGTATGATGTGTACCCCTTAATGTTTATTCTTCTTTTCAGGGGTGGGTGGTGGGAAATGGAATAGGAAAGCCAGTGATGACAAAGGGCAGTCGCACACTGACATATTCCACCTGCTGCGGTGTGTGTGATGATGCACTGTGCATGACTCTGAAGAGGGAGGAGCTGGACCTGGGTGCGATCAAACCCCTCCCTCTCAATGTCTGAGGCCTTCCTTCCATGGGCTCACTGTGGGTGTGTGTGCCATTCTGGCATTCCTAAATACTGAGGTTGTGGGGGCTTGGGGGCGGAAAAGTGGCATATGAAGGTTGAACTCTGGTGTCAATTTTAGGCCTACAGCCGCTTTAGGTCCGCTTTCACCTCTTCCCCTGATTAAAATTGAGGTGCTAGCCTCAGGTCACTTTCCCAAACTGATTTGGCCAATAAAATCTGACAATCGTGGACAAGTTACTGAGTTTGTAAGACTAAAAGCCGTGCAGCCTTTAAAATCCCTTCTTTATTTGATTGTTTTTGTTCCTTCACAGGTCAATTGTTCCTTTCTGCTTGGGGCCATCCAGGAAGCTTCCACTCCACCCGAGCTCCAGTTGAAGGAAGGAAAGGGTTGGTCTGATCTAGGCCCTCCCCCGCCTCTCATGCCCCAAACGGACAGGTGACACCTCCCCAAGTAGCCCTCCACTTCCCAAGGCCGGAAAGCATGATGTGCACCCCTTAACGTTTACTCTTCTTTTCAGGGGTGGGTGGGGGAAAATGGAATAGGAAGGCCAGTGATGACAAAGAGCAGTCGCACAATGACCTATCCACTTTCTGCACTGTGTGTGATGATGCGCTGTGCGTGACTCCGGAGAGGGAGAAGCTGGACCTGGGTGCGATCAAACCCCTCCCTCTCGATGTCTGAGGCCTTCCTTCCATGGGCTCAACGTGGGTGTGTGTGCCGCTGTGCCTTTGCTAACTAGTGAAATGCGGACACTTCGACAATCAGTGCAACCGTGGAAACCCTGTGTCATTAAACAAAAACTTCAAAGTACTGCAAAAGCAAAGTGGTCCAACTTTGTAACATTTCACCTATTAAAGTATCAACTTCACACATAGACAAATTGGATTAATAACCTTTTTTATGGTCACCAACTTTTGCAAAACAACAAAAATATATATTTTTTAATATTCAACTTTTAACACTAGTGATCAATAATATAATTTTTTCTCCTTTTTTTTAAACATCAACAATAAAACACCATAAACCGTTCAATGTTGTGAGTCTTTGTTTCAGGTTCCGCTTGGCCCAGGCAGCAGTGCCTGTTCCAGGTGCACTACACGGCGCTCCAGGTGTTGTACTGCAGGGGGGGGGGAAGGAACAGAATAGTCTGTAGATTGCAAGGGTCGGTAGGCAACACTTGGAGGGGGGGAATTCCTCAACCGCTCGACGCCTGACCCAATCCTTCCATGGGGTAAATGTGGGTTAATGTGCTGTAACACCTTAAACCAGTGCTCTACAGATTATGTAAACCCAATTTTCAAACGTTATCAGTACACACGAGTATTATTCTACTGTACAGGTTTAAATAGTAAACAGGGCTTTTCTGGATGGTCAACTGGGGGGGGGAAGGAAAGAACAAGATAAGGAGAGAGCGCTAGGTCAGACAGCAACGCTAGTGGAAGCCTGGCTTTTCATAAAAAGAGAAAACAAGGTGGAGGAAGTTCTTGGTCCCTCCTGAACAATGCTCCCAGGTCCCAGCACTCATCGCACTCACCGGAGGCCTGAAGTTGTCCCACAACCTCCCTGAGATCAGAATCTGGTTCAGGAGGACGGGATCTGTGACAGAAACACATTGTCATTGTAGCCAGAGATTTGTTAAATATGAAGCTTGAAAAATAACATAGCCACATGAATAAGTGGTCACTTTTGGGGGAAAGACACTGTGCACATGCTCAAAGGCATGCTGTTTTCATTACAAACTGCGGTGGGCAGTAGTATACAAAGCGGGTTCTTTTTAAAAAAGTGGTGGGGTTGGAGCGGGAGGAGATAGATGCGCATAACCTGGACCAGCAAAGAAGGTGAAAGAATCCAAAATCAACGGGTGGTTATGCATCACATCACGGTTGAACCTGACCTATAAGTTCACTTCACTCACCTTGACCGGGCCCACCGGGCCACGTCTCTTCCCCCGCTGGCCCTGGTTTCTGCCTCTGTAGGGAGGGAGAAAAAGAGATCAGTTCATGTTCCGGCCACTTATAAATGGTGCTAGGTCTTGCACTGGGTTCTCCTCTCTGTAGATGTGCAAGTCATCTTTTTTCGGCTGAGTCCTTGCTCATGTTATTACGGTGCCCTGATCTCCCCTCCTTTTATCAATCCAAATCCAGACAATTGTAAATATGTAGGGATTTGGTGGAAGTGCCATGAAAAAGTAACGCTCATGAGATAGTCTCCCCCTGTTAAATCAGGTGCTGGTGTCCTGAGCTGGAGGCATGCTGGCTCTTTGTTCCAGCTAGCATCCCTTTGGCTGGAAGCAATCAGCAATGAATCTCAACTATACTGGCGCAGATTGGTAAGGGGAGGCATCTCGATGGGTGTAACCCAATAGAGTCCGACTACACCCTCCGAAACAGTCATGTCTCCATGAACTGATCTCTGTATTCTGGAATCAGGAGATTACCAGATATAGCTATGCTAACTGCTCATGTCAGCAAAGGCAGTAAATGTGAGAGATCCCCAATTATTTGAATGTAAGTCCTCGTCATGTGTTTTGAAAACAGGCAGGACTATGCTGCTGTGTGGCCATATTCCTTGTGGGTTTCCCAAAGGCTCCTGGTTATTCTCCATGTAACACAGGTCAGATGCTGGACTAGATGTACCCATGGAAGGCCTGATCCAGCACGGATGTTCCTTACTTAGTGCACTTGCGATTCATTCCAAGCAAAACATGTCAATTATTTCAACCACCATTTTGGTGGTTTAGTGACTGGCTCACCTACACGTGCATCCATTTCTTTCACGGCCTCCTCCCATATCTCCTGCATTCTGTCGAAGTGGTGAGGTCTCTCCCCCCCTCCTCCACAAATCTCCAGTAGGAGGTTCGAAACCTCCGGCAGCAGCTGGCCGTGCTCCTCCGCGCGTACCCGGCGCATACCAGCAGTCTCGCCACTCGCACGAAGACTGGTCTTTGCGGGGCGTTGCTGGAGATCATGAAGGATAAGCCACGGTCTCGGTTAATCTTCAACATTTCTTCCACCTCCTCCCCCTGCCACAGTATCGAACGTCTCCTCGCCGCCATTTCCAAACACGAGGACCTGTGGGAGGCGCCAAGGCGGAGACCTTCACTATACTTGTAAAAGATAGAATAAAAAAAATACACAAAAAAGGGAGGCACCATTTCCTACATTCTTTACTTGGTACATTCCTTGGGGAGGGGGAGAGAGGGGACATAGAACAGAGCTGACCCGGTCTGCACCAGAGGGTTTGACATATGCAAATTTCAAGCCCAGGAGCAGGATGGGTACCTGACTGCTCCCGGCGTTTTGACAGGTGTCAAGAGAGGGTGCTTTCAGGAAAACAGAGAGTACCTGGTTTTTAGATTGAAATAGAAGGTTGGCTTTCCAAGGGTATGTTCGTTTTTAGGGGGAGGGGGATCCCCATGATCTTCAAGTAGATGGTTCGGAAGCCCGCACCACTTGGGGTGGGGAGCTTCTTCACGCAATGGGTAGGCTGTTCAAAACCTGGACAGCTCGAGCGCTTGCACCTCTCGCTCCAGCTACTCCACTATAGCTCAGGCCACCATGGTGGCCCTCAGTCGGAAAGGCAGGAGTTTGCCTTTACAGTGGTCATGATGATATGCCACCCACGGAACTATCCTCCTAGTCCCTCCCTCTAATTTTTGCACTTGGGTTTTGCCAAAAGCCGATAGGCAGCCCCACCTCGGAAAGTCAAAGATAGAATACACACAGAACACAAAAAGAGAAAAGGAAGGAGGGGCTCTGTCTTTCCCCTCCTTCAGTGACTTTTTGTAAGAGAGTTGAGTGGTGTGGTGAATGACCTCCAGCTCCAGCTCGCTGAGCCGCCTTTTGACCATGCAATGCAATGCATATCTTGAGCGCTTCTGCCCAGCCTGCAGTTTGCAAATTGCACAAGTGCAGACTCCTTTGGTTGGGTGTTGCATGCATTGCATGGTTCTGCAAACGCAGACGCTCTATTTCTGTTCTTGGGCGTATAGGTGGGGGGGCCCTTCCAGGCTCCATATCTCGCCCCCCCGGCACCCATCATCACCAAACCTGGGGGTTCTTTCAAGAAGGGCTACCTCAAGCTATGCTGAAAGTTTTGAACGTCCACCTCAAAAAATGCCCCCCCCCCGAGCCGCGGAAGGGCGCGAATGTGTTTTAAATGGTTTTATTCAGCCAATTTTTTTTCCCGAACTTTGCATTCACGCTGAATTTCACGGACCTGAATCTGGGGAGTTCGGATTCGGCATATCCCGAATCAAAACGGGCTGAATTCTGCCGAATCCAAACTTTACCGATTTTTTTTTTCCAACAGCCCTAGTGGTATTGTCCGATTGTATTAGGACATTGGAGTCCCTCAGGATATCTGAGAAGGCAATAAGGCCATAACGTGCAGCTCTAAGTTCTAAGAAATTAATGTGCGCACCAGATAGGGATAAGTCCCAATTACCCTGAGTGACTCTGCCCTCGCATTGAGCTCCCCATCCCATTAGGGAGGCATCCGTGGTCATTGTATGGTGTGCAATCCAATGTCCGAAGGAGGTACCCAGTAGGAGATTGCACCTTCGTTTCCACCAATCCAATGCTGAAAGGATGGGTCTTGGAACTGAAAGGCAACAGAATTGACTGTCTAGGACAGGGTTAAATTTGCATATAAACCAATTCTGTATGTCCCTCATGTGCAATCTTGCATGAGGTGTAACTGCTGTAGTGGAAGCCATGAGGCCCAACAGCCTCTGTATAAGGAGTGCTTGGTGTCTACGGGACCCCTGGAAGGAGGTGACTAGGGATGTGATACTGTATGCTCTATCTGGCGGTAAGAATGCTCTAGTCTTCGATGAGTCAAGGATCCCACCTATAAACTGGACACATTGAGACGGGATTAATTTTGACTTTTCCCGATTTATAAGTAGGCCTACTCTGGAGCAGGGGGTAGTGACCAGCTCAACATGGTCTAGTAGGTCCTGTTTCGATGTTGCTGTAATCAGCCAGTCATCAAGATAAGGGAAAATTGAGCATCCTAGTGTCCTAAGATGTGCTACAACGACTGCCATACACTTAGTAAAAACTCTAGGGGCCGTGGCCAATCCAAATGGTAGGTCTTCTGACCAAAGCGGAATCATAAGTATTTGCGATGTGTCGGGTGTATAGCTATATGGTAATAGGCATCCTTGAGGTCCAAAACACATAACCATACCTGTGGTGAGAGTAATTCCAGTACCATAGGAAGGGAGACCATCCTAAATTTTGAAGCGAACAGATGTTTATTTAACTCTCTCAAATCAATAATGGGACGAAAACCTCCCCCTTTCTTTTCTACAATGAAAATCCTTGAATAGAAACCAGAAATAGGAAACTCTGATGTAACTAATTGGACTGCCCCTTTAGCGAGAAGCTCTTGGAGCGGCACCTCAAATTGAGGGAAAGGGTTATCCCTTGCCTTAGACGGGTGAGAACATACAGGTAAAGATTTAAATTCGAGGGAGTAACCCTCTACAACAATCCTTAAAACCCAGGAGTCAGAACAGATCTCCCTCCACTGTGTAGCAAATCGGCTTAGTCGGTCACCAAACTGGAGCGACTCAGTGGGGGTATTTTGTGATAGTCAAAATTTTTGAGCGTGGCTGGTTAGGACCTGCTCTTGGTCTATTAGGGCCCCTACATCTGCCCGGTTGTTGCTGGAAATTGGGCTGCTGGTATCTATTTGTAGGATACTGCTGTTGGTATTGTCGAGAATATCTAGGAGCCCGGAAGAATGATGAGTAGGATTGCTGTCTTTGTTGAAACCTTTCCCTTGGTTGATTCAGCATGACCCCTAGTGACTTCACTGTCTGCCGATCTTTCTTCACATTAGTCAGAAACTCCGTTGTGTTTGCTGCAAACAGTGTAGGACCTTTGAAGGGGAGGTCCTCAACTTGGGCTCTCGTCTCAATGGGGAGGGCTATTGTGCGTAGCCAAGCGTCTCCTTGCCACGATCGCGGAAGCCATGGCCCGTGCTGCTACTTCCGCTGCATTCTTTCCCGCTGCAATTTCTTGTTTGGAGAGCTTGTTGCCCTCTGACTGAATGAGGTTAACAGCGGTTCTAGCTTCGTCTGGTAGGAGATAAAGGTGGGGGGCAATTTTCTCCCAGAGGAAGAGATGATATCCCCACATAATAGTTTGGTAATCAGCAATGCGGAAAATTAGTGTGGCTGAGGAGTAGAGCTTTCTTCCAAGGTAATCAATCCTGCGACTCTCTTTATCAGCTGGTGTAGAATGCTGCCCCTATCTCTGTTTTGCTTGCATCTCACCGGCTACTATGGAGGATGGGTGAGGGTGGGATTGAAGGCAGTCAAGGGTCCCCTGTCTAATCCTGTATAGGTTCTCCAGTCTCGGTAGAGGCAGATGTAGACGCCGGTTTTTGCCAGATAGTTGCTGCTATATCAGCTAGACCCCCAAGGATGGGAAAAGCCACTGAAGATGGAGAGTCAGTATGGAGCATGCTTAAAATCTTGTCTCTTGGTTTGTTATCGGACTTTGATATATCTATCTCTAACGCGTGTGCCATGCGACACATTTGCTCTGCATGCAGGTGAAAATCTTCGTTAGATGAAAACTGTCCGGTGTCCTCTTCCCTATCCTCAGAGAAACCAGACTGTGTCTCTGAAGTCTCATCCGGAGGGGAGAGTATGTCATGTGACTCAGATGATTCTCCATATGGTACCTGGGTGTAATTTAGCTGTACCGCGGTAGGTTGTGTGTAGCCTGATGGCTGTTAGCCGAATTGTTCCTTTATATGGGGAAATTAGCTGAGCAATCGGTAACTATGTATTTATATAGCGGGTTCGCACTCAACTCTACCAGAATCCATTTAATGAGACCTTGAATAAAGACAGACAAAGGATTCCAAATTAAATAGTGTTTATGTATCTTTTCTTTCAGTCAGTGATGCACACAAACATACAAAGAGGCTAGGAATATACAGAGAGGAGTACAGAGACGTTTGCCAATGTGGCAGGAGATTGTTGAATATATTTACCGTATCCAGATGAGGTGTTGTCCAAATTGACATAGACTAAGACAGATTGAAAGTTAAAGCCGAGATGGGGGCAGGGGTTCCCGTGGACTTGACCAGCAAGGCGGGAGGGAGCGTGGTTGGCTGCGCAAACCAAACCAACAGAGTAACGGCAAAGGTGCCAGGAAAGACCTAAGGTGACTAGAATGGGCTTGGGGCACCCCAGTTATACTGTTTTTCTGGGGGCCGGAAGAGGGGTTTTACCCCTCCCAGGTTCCCAGGTGACAAAAGGTGACAAAAGGATTAAACTGTGTCTACCGGGGCAGGGTAGTGAGAATTTGGAAATCTTTTCTGATGCCAATGACTTTTGCAACCCGTGATGAGCTGCTCTGCTGATGAGATTAACATACAGGAACAATGGGTGCGATCTGTGCAAACGTCCTGGGGTCGCTGCTGCTGAGGAGGAGGAATGACTCATCATGATATCTGGATTGCTGCTGATGACCCATTAAGCGGTGGATGTTGCAAGGGGGGGGTGCTTGACACTGACTACATGACATTTTGCTTCTCTTGACATGGCTGCGGCTGGAATAGAGCCTATACAGGAACATGGCTTCCCTCTGGTTCACCGGAGGCTGCTCCTGCATCTGTGTCAGGGTTTCAGTCCCTCGTAGCATTCCAGTAATATAAACTCCACTTCAGACGTTATAGAAAGTTTAAAGTTTATTTCAGAGAAGCTTACGAGATCAGCATCTTTAAGATATCCATCGGCAGAATGACCAGAGAAAGACAAATACAGCATATATAGAACATACAAAGAATTAATTACAAGTAGACTTTGAAATGCAAGAACAACAAGTTTCTTTGAAGCTTCCACAAGGTGTTACAAATGACACTAGGAAGATCGATCTCAGATTTACAGCAGGAAGGCTTTGAAGTGGAGGTGTTTCAGTTCCCAGCCTCTGTCCCTTTTCCCATGGGAACGGAAGGGGGGAAAGAGGACAGAGTTTACTCATCCCGGGTCCGACTGGGTGCCCTCGCTGACAATCTGCTTCCTAGCTGCTGGCTGCACGGAGCTCGCAAGAGCAGCCGTGTCAGCTTCAAACGGACCATGCAGCGACCGCCCAGTAGCATTTGGAGCGGGCGCATGGCTGGGAAGTAGTCATGTACCTGCATAGCGGGTTGCCAAGTCCAGTCCAGGAGTTTCAGGCAGGCCCGTATGCTATCATGGCTGTACCCTATTAAGTTGTCCTTGTTGCCTGGAGCGGCAAAACTCCATCCATTCTCTCATCAGTTCAGGTGGGAAGTAAGGGAATGGTGGCTGTTGATTCTAGGGGGGGAATGGATCAAAAGGCATGTCCCCTGCTCCTTCAAGAGGGGTGTTGCCCTCAAGATCAGATAAAGATCTGAGGGAGGACTCAGAGCCCCAGGATGGGGTGCCTTGAGAGGCCAGTAAAGTCTCTGGAACTGTGGCATAAAAGGGGGGGTCAAACCTCTGTTTATCCAGGTCCCTCCGAGTAGACCTCGGCTCCTTTGATTTGTCACAGTGCTTATTTTTGCGTTTATGCTTCTTTGGAGGAGGTTCGTCAGAAGCATCAGTGGCTCTCCCCGAAGGAGGGAGGGGCGGAGCCGTCTGTGAGGGAGTCACCGGTATCAGATCCGTGAGTGGAACCGAGCTGGGGTAGCTTGAGCCCTGAGTGGTTTTTGGCAGTGGGGCATTAGAGAAACGTCTCTTGTTAGAAGACATGGTAGACTGAGCGGGAGAAGCCTCTCTCGTACTCCCCGCACGGGTCGTTTCCGAAGGTGGAGTCAAAGCCTTTGTCCAAAGAGCTGCCTTTAAGAGCGTGGCTCTTTCAGACCGGGCTTTTGGGGTAAATTTCATGCACACGTTGCACGCAGTCACCACACGTGACTCCCCCAGGCAGAGTAAGCAAAGCTAGTGTTCATCCGATTGTGTCATTTTGGTATTACATCAGGAACAGTGCTTAAAAAGAGGCTTGGAAGCCATATGTTCTTTTGTGGTTGTTCCGAAAAGACTGAAATGCTGAGGAAAAGTTATTTATTAGTGGGAGCAGCCTGGTCTCACTTTACAGCACCTCACGGCTCATCTCCCAATTCTACTGCAACAGCTAAGAATTGTGCAAAAGGAAACTCAGGTGCCTTTACTGTAATTGGAGGGGCACCCTCCTGGTCAGCAGGGTGAAAGGTCTTTTGAGCCATGGGCATCATTCCAAAATTGGGCTGGTTTCCCTTTGTTTGCTCTTGAAAAACTGACCCTTTTTCATTCAGAAGCTTTGCGAAATCATACATTCAATGACTTAAAAAAAGGAAGGCATGAAAATGCTTATTGAAGAACAAGTCCTTCAGAACACCCCAAATAGCATAAACTAAAACTTCTTTTTTTCTGAAAAAGGAAAAATGAGTGCAGTTCAGAACCTCAATTCAAACAAAAACTGAAGCTCTGGTTTATGTTAACTATGGTTAATTTGTAAAACCAGGATTCAGCTCACAATCACTCAAATGCTAATTTGTGCACACTTCACACAAAACTATAGTTAATATGTGGTTTAATAAACAACTTCAATTTCTGGCTTCCGATCCTAGTGCGATGAAGTCTGACCACAGATAGTAGAGATAATCAAAGTTAGTTTAATTAAATCAAGATTGTGCATGATGTCGGACTCTCAGTTCTCCAAAAAGGAACCATAGCTGAACAAACTTAGAAACTCTCTTGACAAGGGGCCCAAAAATATTTTTCTTCCAGAACTGAGCCCGTGCTGATCCGGGCTGCTGGTTGACATGAACAGGGATCTAGTTGACAAGCACCTGGCTGCATGGGATGAGTACAAATCCCCCGGGCCAGACGGCACGCACCCGAGAGTGCTCAAAGAACTTGGTGATCCGGGGAAGTCAGCATGGATTTGTCCCTAACAGGTCCTGCCAGACCAACCTTGTTTCCTTCTTTGATCGAGGAAGAGCTTACAGATTGAGGGAATGTGGTTAATGTTTTTACCTGGTTGCCTCGGCTGGCTTCTGGGCTGGATAAGAGCTCTCAAGGGGCTGGATCTGGCCCGCAGGCCTTATGCTTGACACTAGGGCTGTTGAATTTTAAAAAATTCGGTATAGTTCGGATTCGGCTGAATTCGGCCCGTTTAGATTCAAGATATGCCGAAGTCCGAACTTCCCCACTTTGGGTCCGTGCAATTCGGCGGGAATTCAAAGTTCGGGTAAAAGATTCGGCAGAATAAAGCCATTAAAAACACAACCGTGCCTTTCCGCGGCTCTGGGGGGGCATTTTTGGGGGTAGAGGTCCCAAACTTTCAGCGGAGCTTCAAAGGCCGTTTCTTGAAAGACCCCCCAAGTTTTGTAAAGATTGGGTCGGGGGGGCTGAGATATGGGTCCCGAAAGGGGTCCCCCCCACCCTTAATGTGCACGTCTGAGCAGAGCTTGCCGCCCACACACAAAGCTCCCAGCCCCGACAAACAGCTGAGAAGTTTTGAGCAAGCATCCAAATAGACCTAACCACTCTTATGAATGAGGGAAAACCTGAAGACACACAACTGAAACCCCCCCCCTCAAACCAGGGAGAGAGAGACTCGAGGGGGAACACACACCCCAGGCAGAACCGGCAAAAGCCCCCTTTGGCTTCCCCCCCACCCACAGAAACTGCTCCCTCCCCACACACACACAAACTCTGCTTTCCCCCCACACACACACAGGAGAAAAATTATAGATTAAAGCCCCCAAAGGGGTCTTACTGTGGCTGTCTTCTGTTCCATCAGGAGGGGCTGGGGAGGACTTGTAATCCAAGACGATTCCAATTAGGCATGGGACGTTTTGCTCTGGAGAAGCATACAGGATCAGCTGATCCATTCATCCCAATAGGGGAAAGGGGAAAGCCCATATCTCGGGACCCCCTGACCCAATGTTTACAAAACTTGGGTGGTCTCTTAAGAAGGCTCGTCTGAAGCTCCACTCAAAGTTTGGGATCTGCACCCCCAAAAATGCGCCCCCTGCAGCCACGGAAAGAGAAAAGGGGGGAGCCAATATTTCTGCCCCCACTGAACCCATCTTTACAAAACTTGGGTTGTATCTTAAGAATGATTGTCTGAAGCTATGCTGAAAGTTTGGGGGCTGTATCCCCAAAAAAGCGCCCCCTGCAGCCACGTAAATGGAAAAAGGGGGAGGGAAAAGGGGTGGAGCCCATATCTCGAGGCCCCCTGACCCAATGTTTACAAAACTTGGGGGGTAACTTAAGAAGGTTCATCTGAAGCTCCACTGAAAGTTTGGGGTCTGTACCCCCAAAAATGCACCCCCTGCAGCCATGGAAAGAAAAAAGGGGGAGCCCATATCTTGGGACCCCCTGACCCAATGTTTACAAAACTTGGGTGGTCTCTTAAGAAGGCTTGTCTGAATCTCTGCTGAAAGTTTTGTGTCTGTACCCCAAAAAATACGCCCCGTGCAGCCACAGAAAGGAGCGAATGTGCAGAAGCACCCCCACACACACACACGCAGGAGGATTTCCCTCTCTCTCTCTCTCTCTCTCTCCCCCCGGCTGGGCCGCACATCAGCTGATTCCTCCAGTACTCAATCCTGACTGATTGGCCAGAAGAAGACCCAGCTTGGCCACCGATTGGCCGGGGGAGGAGACTGCTGCTTACTGACGGTTATGCTGCTTACTGACGGCCCCGAATTGGCCGGATTTATTCGTGAACTCCCGAACTCGCTGAATTCGGCTCCCCGGTTGCCCGCCATTTTTGAGTTCGGTTTGTCCCGAACTAAAAACCACCGTATCAGGGGAAATTCGGCTGTTTTTCAGTTCGGGCCGAACCGAATCAACAGCCCTACTTGACACCCCTGATCTAGTCTATTCTGTACCCTTTGCTCTATTACGGATCTGTACCTTCAACCTGATCAGTTGCATGGATTGGGCCACTGCAGAAGTTATTTCCATAGTAATTTCAGTTGCCCAACCTGCTCTTCCTCTCCTGCTTTCTTTTTCCCGCTTTAAGGAGGCAGCAGCAAGAGAGGAGGGGATAGGATGGGAACAGAGAGCTGGAGCTAACTGAAGTTTAGCATCTGGGGAGGAGAATCGCTTTCTAAAGTTAGGGCAGGTGCAAGAAAACACCACTCTCTGGAGGACTGTGCTCACCTGCCTCTTCTCCCTGAATGGTGAAACGGACTTCTGACATCTCCCCAAATTTCTTCTCTCTCTCCCCCCCCCCATTACGCATCCTGCAATCTGCTTTTTTTGCTTCAGGTTAACAGAAATATTTCAAAGTCTTTTTGCACTTTAGTACTGTTTGAGAGAGACTGATGTCTCAATTCAATGGGGCTTATCCCCAGGTAACAGTTATTATTCTGTTCACAGTAACAGAAAGCCAAGTGATTTGTTATGACATTTATTTTGGATCAGATCCATAGGGGGAGGAGGCCTCTCGGCAGACCAGAGACAGCCAGCCGCTGGACAGCCGGACCCCGATCTCCTGCCCTATGTCTCAGCCTTGTGTAGGGCAGTGGGTTGTGTCCTTTGTCTGTCTGTCTGTGTGTCGGTCTTTTAAAATTTGGGATGCCTCAAACTGGGCTGGAAAAATTTGGAACATGCTTATAGAAAGCTGTTCTGTCCCCCTAACTGGGAGACGGGAGCAGGAGGGAGGGAGGGAGGGAGGGAGGGAGGGAGGGAGAGAGAGAGAGAGAGAGAGAGAGAGAGAGAGCGAGAGAGAGCGAGAGAGAGCGAGAGAGAGAGCGAGAGAGAGCGAGAGAGAGAGCGAGAGAGAGCGAGAGAGAGAGAGAGAGAGAGAGAGAGAGAGAGAGAGGTTTCCTGTACTTTCTGGCTGCCTGGGTGTGTTGATTGACAGTCCTTGTTTTGCTGGGTCGCTGTATATGTAGTTGCTCTTTTGCTCGTATACAAATTTACTGACCTTTAAAACATGGAATTGTTTAATGTGGCCAAAATCCCTCCGGGCTGTCTCCTAACAAGAGCCAAGAGGCAGTATCCTCCAGACACCTTTGCGAATAAAAGTTGTTCTAGGATGTAACAAAGAGCCTGCCTGCATTTCTAAATATACATTTTTAAAATTTGTGCATTGCATGTTGTAGCTGTAGGTATGTACACCCGAAAAAGAGAACATGAACAGTAGCCCCAAGAAAGGCTTCCCTGGTTGAACTGCTCTTACTAGAAGATCCAAGTAGCAGGGGTACACCGAAAGCGCCCGGTGGGAAAACGGCCCCCGCGAAGCGACCAGACGCGACGAGGAAGAACGAGGCCGCCTCGCTCTCGCCCTGCCCGCGCCGCGCCCCGGGGAAGCCGCGCGCCGGCCGGCCAAGGCGGCGCGCCCACAGCCCGCCCGCCCGCCCGGCCGGCCGCCCGCCCGCCCGGCCGGCCGGCCGCCCGCCCCTTCCTGCCTGCGTGCCTGGAGAGGCGGCGAGGCAGCTGCAGGCGTGCAGTAAGAGGCAGCTGCGAGGCTCCGGCAGACGAGGCAGCCGGGGGGCCGCCAGGCGTCTCTCAGGGCACGGCGAGGGGTAAGGGCGCGCGCTCCTTGAAGTCCCAGCAGCGGGGCCCAAGGCAAGCGGAGCAATGGCTCGCGAGCCACACGCCGCATCTCTGAAGAAACCGGCTGGCAGTTCAACCGCGCCGCTGGCGAGGCTGAAGGGTGGCTGGCCCCACTTCCTCCCTCCCTCCCTGCCTGGCAGCGCAACAGCTTAACCGCTTTCCTCTGCTGAGGAAAGACCGGGGGGGGGGGAGGGCTGGCGTTGGAGGGATAGTCTTTGAGTTCTGCCTATTAACGAGGGCAACAGACTTGAAGAAGAAGAGTTGGCTTTTAGATGCCGACTTTCTCTACCACTTAAGGGAGACTCAAACCGGCTCCCAGTCCCCTCCCCTTCCCCTCCCCACAACAGACACCCTGGGAGGCAGGTGAGGCGGAGAGAGTGTGACTTGCCCATGGTCACCCAGCTGGCTTGACATAGCCCTTGAGCCCAGGGTGCCATTTTAGTAGAAATGGGCAAGATAGTTTTAGCGGGAGAGAGATTTGCAGCAAAGTCACCAAGCCAGCTCTTGGAGGAACCGATTTTAAGGCAAAACTGCATTATATTTTGAGAGCATTTGGGGGTTATTTTTCCACTTTGATAATGATAGATGTAATATTTCTGGGTCCACAGATAAGAACAAGGAATGTCTTAAAACAGCTTTAATGGAAACAGCCACTACAATGTCTTCTACCTGTTCTAGAACAAACCGTGGTTACGCAGCCTTAGGGCAAAGAGCTCAGGCTGCCAGTTCCTTAAGGTCACAGACATAAGAACAACTTTCCTGGCAGCAGGCCTATCGGAATACTTCTGAGTGAACCGGTTTAGGATTGCTCCCTATCACTACTAAAGGGAATGGCTCTAAATTACATGCTTTATCACTTCATCTTCCCCCCTTAAAAATAAGATATAAAATACAAATAAATCATACACATGTAAATTAAATAATGAAAATATATTTTCTATAAAAATGACCTTTACCAGTAAAGGTCATAAATTACACTGGCCATTTATGCTTGGTTTTGGCGCAGAGTGTTAAGCTGCAGTACTGCAGTCAAAAGCTCTGCTCACGACCTGAGTTCGATCCCGACGGAGGTCGGTTTCAGGTAGCCGGCTCAAGGTTGACTCAGCCTTCCATCCTTCCGAGGTTGGTGAAATGAGTACCCAGCTTGCTGAGGGTAAAGGGAAGATGACTGGGGAAGGCACTGGCAAACCACCCCGCAAACAAAATCTGCCTTGGAAACGTTGGGATGTGACATCACCCCATGGGTCAGGAATGACCTGGTGCTTGCACAGGGGACTTTTACCTTTTTTACTTATTAGCTGTGTGATCCAAATGGAAGTGTTCCGCAGCTTTTTTTTTTTTTTAACTTATTCATGAATTTTCTGTCCTTCAGGGGTCACCCTGTGGCTACCCAGTACTCTCTAAATTGAATGAGTGAGCAACAGTTTGGTAAATGAAGTTCACTGCTGTTCAGTGTGGTGATGCACACTGGAACAAAAAAAAACCTTAACTTTAAATATATACTGCTGAGTTCTGAGCTGGCTGAGACCAATATTGAAAGAGTTCTTGGGGTTGAAGTGGACAGTACGTTGAAAACGTAGACTCAGTATGCAGCAGCAGTGAAACTGCATGCCGAGGATTATTAGGAAAGGGACTGAGAACAAAACAGCCAGTATTGTAATGCCCTTGTATAGAACCATGATGTGTCTGCACTTGGAATACTGTGTACATTTCTGGACACCGTATCTCAAAAAGAACATTGAAGAGCTGGAAAAAATCACAGAAGAGGGCAACTTAAATGATTAAGGCCCTGGTCTGGATAGCTCAGGATAGTCTGATCTGGTCAGATCTTGGAAGCTAAGTAGAGTCAATATTTGTAAGGGAGACCACCAAGGAAGGCTCCACAGTGGAAAGCGATGGCTGTGCTTCTCACTTGCCTTGAAAGCCCCTTGCTGGGCTCACCAGAAGTCAGCTATGACTTGATGGCACTCTACACACACAGTTAAATTGTGCAATTCATTGCCAATAGATGTAGTGATTGCCATGATGAGCATCCACATTCAGAGGTCATAAACCTCATTGGGGGGGGAACGTGGTCTCTGGCCTTGTTCACTGGCCCCTCCAGGGCAACTGATTCACCACTGTGTGAAACAGGATGCTGGACTGGATAGTCTGACCTATCAGGGCTCTTGTGTTTATACAAGAATACCAGTATTTGTTTGTAGGGCCGGGCTGTTTGCCAGGTCAACAATCCATTCAGATTAATAGGGTAGTACATCCTCTTATCCACACTTGCAGTCTGTTCCTTGGAGTAAACTTAAACTTGAGCTCAAAAGGATGGAGGACTTGTATGCATTTTTTTAAAAAATGAAGACCCAACAGAGTGGATAAAGTCTCTTGAGGAGAAACATAATGGCCAGTTGCTTATATGCTTGGATCCAAGAGACTTCAATAAAGCAATTACTGTAAAAGAGATCAAATTGCTAACTGAAGAGGAGATTTAAATTGGATGCTTCTTCGGGATTTGGGCAATTGAAGTTAACAGAAGAGACTACATTTACTACTCCATTTGGATGATATGGGGTCTCTGTTCTTGCTGTTTGGTGTCACACATCTATGTCAGAAGAGTAGTGGAATGGGAGCACTCCCGTGGACAACATTATCGTTTGGAGGACAACTAAAGAAGAGGCATGATCAATTAATTTGGGAACCTTTGAACACTAGAAGGACTTGCAAACTTAAAATGAAAGAGGGATAAATGTGTTTTCCTGGCTATAGAATTGATATTTCTGCTGAAGGGTAAAATGAAGCAGGTAAAATAAAAATTCTGGCTACAGACTTGAAGCCACAGCTACAGTCAAAGAAAGATGGTCAGTGGCTTTCAGGAATGGCAAACTTCAACGTCTATCTCTATTTTGTCTACAACAGCAGAAGTAAATGAATTAAACTTAACAGAAAAATCAATGTAGACAGGAGGAATCCTGGGAATTCTTAAAGTAACACCTGATACTCCAGCTGGTGTTAGAGTACTACACCCCAAAGGCAGCCGTCTAAACTTCAGCAGATGCCCAGCAAACCAAACTGGGTGCATACGTAAATATGTAGAGCATCTGCTTGGCATGCAGAAGGTCCCAGGTTCAATCCCTGGCATCTCCAGCTAAAGGGTCTAGGCAAATAGGACAATGCGAAAGACCTCTCCCCCTGAGACCCTGGAGAGCCACTGCCTGTCTGAGTAGACAATACTGACTTCGATGGACCCAGGAGGGTCTGATTCAGCCTTCATGTGTTCATGTGTTCATGATGACCACTGGCAAACATATGCATCCAAATTCTCCCTGATGCAGAAACCAGATACACACAGTCTGAGAAACAGCTATTCGGTAAATAGTTTGCTTGTGAAATACTGAAGCAATACATTATGGACAAACAAAAACTGTAGACACAGACAAAAGTTCCTTATAGCTTTATTTAAGTAGATCACTGAATGACTGTACATTACAGTCCCAAAGAGGGATGATCAAGCCACAAATATAAGATTTCTACATGCAATACCACATTTTTGTTTGCTGTTGAAGCATTTTCGAGGGCAGTCCCCCCCCCCCTTACAGTGAACACAGAAAAGAGTTTGGAGAATGAAATGAAAAGCTGATGTGGATGCGACTATGGTTTCGCTTCCAGAGACAAGTAAAACATTGCAACATATTAAAGGGGGGAAAAGGATAAAGATCCAGCACTGCTGACTCTGATCCAATCTGTGAGAATACTAAATGCTAAAGATATTTGTGATCTGAAAACTAAAAACTATTGGATATAAATTCAAATTCAAACCTTTATGGGCATAGAGACTACTGGATATAAATAAAGTAAATGAAATAAATTATGGCCATCCATATTATGAGGATGCCCTGTACGCTGAGATGTTATTTACCAGGTAATGTTATCGACCTTCATGACATGAGGGCTTCAGCAGTTCATTTCCCTTTCCATTCATTAAGCTTCTATTAAAGGGACGGGACCTTTTCCTCCAGGCCTATTGGCAACCCTAATGGTCAGAGGCAGTTTGGTCCCAGGACGTTGGGCGCGTCGAGTTGTATATAACTGGGGCATTCACTCAGGGCCTTGGGAATCGTATGTGGCCCTTTGATATATCCACCCACGGCTCTTCTGAGCGCTGTTGCCTCAGGTGGGCCCTGCCCTGTTTCAGGGAAGTGGGCAGGGCCGTTTCCCAGTAGGGTTTGTTGCTGGCAGGTGGGTTGTCCCTTGAAACAGCTGCTGCCAGCGGGACTGGAGGAACAGTAAGGGGCGAGCATCCCCTCAGCTCACTGGGTGGTAACAGTGGGGGGAAACCTTTCCCCTCCCCTTTCCGCTGGCTTTTAGTGATTCCCAGCACTTTGCCCTCTGAACCTGACCAAAAGCAACCCGTGCCTCGGGTCACCACAAGCCATGTTTATACAATCCAGGCTGTGCTCGCACACAATTTTATTTATTTATATCCTTTAGTACAATCTGTTTCTCATGCTGAACACCGGCTATTTCAAAACCACTGAGAGGTGACACACGCCAAAATACTATTATCTCCCTAGAAATGCAGGAAACAAGTACAGTCATTTTCAGTTTATGGACTTCAAGAATTATCCGTACTTGATGTACCCCCAGACTATTGCCAAATTGCCTTTTTATAAACAATGTATGCAATCACCCATTTAATGAGAGCATGATTCAGCAAAAAAGAAAAAAAAAACATTCCAAATTTAAGAAATTAGTAAAGGCAAGTTGTGAAGTGACAAATTTATATCGAATAACACATCCTTGCCAAAATTTAGAATGTTGCTAATTATACAGAAATTTGTTCAGACATAATTGATCTTGTAGTTTCAATGATACTATCAAGTCAACTCACAAAAATATTAAAATGACATTATCAATGAAAACTAAAACCATCAAACTAGCATAGTATTCATTAAAACTTAGGAAGAGAAAAAACAGCAGCCTTTAGTAATACAGGGCATTAAGTAAAGCAAATAGTCTTTGTACATGATTGGTTAACACAATCCCTTAATCATCCAGGATGTTGTCTCAATGGCTACATTTTAAAAAGCTATTCTTTTAGTCATATATACATTGTCCCCAGCAAGAGAAAAAGGTAACTAGGTCTTCTACTGAACTACCTGGGACAGTAGTCAAAAGTGAAATAATTATTCCATCTCTAAGTCCTTTAGAGTATTCCCCACCAACACCAGGACAAAGGCCATAATTTAAAAGATCTCCTATATTTTGATGCAGTTAAAATATATATTTTTCAGTTAAAATATTTAAATGGGTTGCACACTGCTTAAGGACTGGAAAGTTTCGATTGAAATTTAAAGGTGAGCAACATCTGCATACCATGGCGCACATATTTTGGCAATCTTTTGTCTAATGCCGGCGCTGTCTCCAGATAACACACACACACAAACCAAGACAGAATATCCAGCACAGGTAATTTCTTGTATTACAACTTTTTCCATTTGCTCATACATGCATCTTCAGACACTAAAGAGACATAACTCAAGGGTGTGTTTCTATGACAAATAGCTGAAATGTGATTGCTGTGATCCTTGCATTGTTGCTAATGAATCTATCCCCATGTCAAGACTCGTAAGGCCCCGTTCCTCATTTAGGGAGTCCCAGTTTAGCTCTGAGAAATCAAGCCTGTGCTTGATTTATGTTTATATTTTAACCATCAAGCCAAATTAAGTACCATGCAAACACATGAAGCTGAATGGGACCTTTTGGTCCATTAAGGTCAGTATTGTCTACTCAGACTGGCAGCAGTCTGCAGGGTCTCAGGTCGAGGTCTTTCACATCACCTCCTACTTGGTCCCTTTAACTGGAGATTATCAACAGAGGCATAACATCCTAATTGCAAGAAGTCATAGCCCCCCCCCCCGCATTATGACAGCCAGTGTGGCATAGTGGTTAAAGTGTCAGACTAACATCTGGGAACCCCAGGTTCGAATCCCCACTCTGCCATGGAAACTTGCTGGGTGACCTTGGGTCAGTCTCACACTCTGAGCCTTGACCCTGGTATTTGGATAGGTGACCCCGAGGAATACCAGGGTCGTGACAAGGAGGCTGGCAATGGCAAACCACCTCTGAACATCGGTTCCCTTGAAAACCCTACGGGGTTGCCATAAATCAGCTGTGACTTGACAACAAAAACACACGCACAAACTGCATTGATGAGGCCGCACCTGGAGTACCATGTGGAGTTCTGGAGGCCTCACTTCAAAAAGGATGTCAACAGAATCGAGCAGGTGCAGAGGAGAGCGATGAGGATGATCAGGGGCCTGGAGACCAAGCCCTAAGAGGAAAGGCTGAGGGAGTTGGGAATATTTAGTCTGGAGAAGAGGAGGTTGAGGGGGGACATGATTGCTCTCTTTAAGTATTTGAAGGGCTGTCACTTAGAGGAGGGCAGGGAACTGTTCCTGTTGGCAGCAGAGGATAGGACTCGCAATAATGGGTATAAATTGCAGGTGGAAAAGTACCAGCTGGATATTAGGAAAAAGTTTATTACAGTAAGAGTTGTTCGACAGTGGAGTCGGCTTCCTAGGGAGGTGGTGATCTCCCCTTCACTGGCAGTCTTCAAGCAGGAACTGGACAAACACTTGTCAGGGATGCTCTAGGCTGATCCTGCATTGAGCAGGGGGTTGGACTAGGTGGCCTGTATGGCCCCTTCCAATTCTATGATTCTATGTTCTGCCAGGCCTACAGCTGAGGATAGCTATTGTGAGTAGGGCTGTCAATTCGGTTCGGCCCGAACTGAAAATCAGCCGAATTTTCCTTGATTCGGCGGTTTTTAGTTCGGACGGATCCGAACTCAAAACTGGCGGGCAACCGGGGGGGCCGAATTCAGCGAGTTCGGGAGTTCGGCGAATAAATTCGGCCAATTCGGCCGTCAGTAAGCAGCATAACCGTCAGTAAGCAGCATTCTCCTCCCCCGGCCAATCGGTGGCCAAGCTGGGTCTTCTTCTGGCCAATCAGTCAGGATTGAGTGCTGGAGGAATCAGCTGATGTGCGGCCGGCCGGGGAAAGAGAGAGAGAGAGGGAAATCCTCATGTGTGTGTGAGGGGGTGCTTGTGCACATTCGCTCCTTTCCGTGGCTGCAGGGGGCGCATTTTTTGGGGTACCGACCCCAAACTTTCAGGGGATATTCAGACAGGTTTTTTTAAGAGACCACCCAAGTTTTGTAAACATTGGGTCAGGGGGTCCCGAGATATGGGCTCCCCCCCCTTTTTTCTTTCCATGGCTGCAGAGGGCGCATTTTTGGGTGTGCCGACCCCAAACTTTCAGCGGAGCATCAGACTAGGCTTCTTAAGATACCCCCCAAGTTTTGTAAACATTGGGTCAGGGCCCCCCGAGATATGGGCTCCACCCCTTTTTCCTCTCCCCCCTTTTCCATTTTCGTGGCTGCAGGGGGCGCTTTTTTGGGGGTTCAGCCCCCAAACTTTTGTCATAGCTTCAGAGAATCCCTCTTAAGAGACCACCCAAGTTTTGTAAAGATGGGTTCAGTGGGGGCTGAAATATTGGCTCCCCCCCTTTTCTCTTTCCATGGCTGCAGGGGGCGCATTTTTGGGTGTGCCGATCCCAGACTTTCGGCGGAGCTTCAGTCAAGGCTTTTTAAGAGACCACCCAAGTTTTGTAAACATTGGGTCAGGGCCCCCCGAGATATGGGCTTTCCCCTTTCCCCTATTGGGATGAATGGATCACCCTCGAGAGATGCATACATATGGATCTTATATTGGATACAAATGGAATCATATTGGATTACCCAGCCTCCCAGCCCCTCCTGCTGGAACAGAAGACAGCCACAGTAAGACCCCTTTGGGGGCTTTAATCTATATTTTTTCTTTTCTGTGTGTGTGGGGGGGGGAAAGCAGAGTCTGTGTGTGTGTGTGGGGAGGGAGCAGTTTCTGTGGGTGGGTGGGGGAAGCCAAAGGGGGCTTTTGCCGGTTCTGCCTGGGGTGTGTGTTCCCCCTCCAGTCTCTCTCTCCCTGGTTTGAGGGGGGGCTTCATTTTTATTCTTCAGGTTTTTCCTCATTCATAAGATCAGTTAGGTTATTGATGCTTGCTCAAAACTGGTTTTCAAATGGTGACTTAAAGAATGCATCTGCCTGGTCCCAAGTCCAATGCAAAAGGAGACATTCCACCCCCTCCTGCTCATTATGCATAGCTAGCTGCCTCTGTCCCTTTCCATGGTATGCAAACTCCCAGGTGTCAGGTGTTGCTATGCACTGTTGCAAAGGTTTTGCATTGCGTGCTTGTGTTGCTTTGCAGTTGTATTGTTTTGCAAAATTCTTCACACCTGCCCCGCCCTTTGCATATTTGCAAAGGGGTTGCTCTGCAGTTGTGTTGCTTTGCAAAGTTCTTAGCACCTGCCCCGCCCTTGCTCTCATCAGCTGTTTGTCGGGCCGGGAGCTTTGTGCGTGGGCGGCAAGCTCTGCAGAGAGATCCACATTAAGGGTGGGGGGGACCCCTTTCAGGGCCCATATCTCAGCCCCCCCTGACCCAATCTTTACAAAACTTGGGGAGTCTTTCAATATACGTCCTTTGAAGCTCTGCTGAAAGTTTGGGACCTCTAAGCCCAAAAATGCCCCCCCCCAGAGCCGTGGAAAGGCGCGGTTGTGTTTTTAATGGCTTTATTCGGCCGAATTTTTTTCCCGAACTTTGAATTCCCGCCGAATTGAACGGATCCGAAGTGGGGGAGTTCGGACTTCAGCACCTACCGAACCCACAAGGGCCAAATTCGGCCGAATCCGAACTGTACCGAATTTTTTTTTTTTTGACAGCCCTAATTGTGAGTCCGTCTGCTGATACCTCCTCAGACGAGGAAAAGGTGGAAGAGGTCAGTCCCAGCCCATGGCTGATGACAGAAGAAAACTAGTAGGGAGAAGTTGTAACAGGAAAGTGACTGCAGGCAGAAGCTGTGGCACCATGTCCTCAGCCCTCCTGCGCAAGGACACTGGAGCCTCTAGAGCAGCAAAGGAGGCATTTAAGATGTGAAATTCAGGAGAGACGAAGAAGCGGAAGATTGCTGGCTCAGCAGAGATCAGTCCCTGACAGCAGCACTGAGGCGATGAATTACACCGGGCTGGGCATGTCGAAACAACACAATTAACTACAGCTGGCTTATCTGTCCCAGCAAGATAATTCCCTATTTAAACAGCAGTGAAGAGAGCCTTCTGTTCAAGCAACATCTCACTTGTGTGCCTGCCTTTGTAGCCGTGCTATACGTTGCACTCTGCAAACCTGACTCTTCTAGACTAGACCTTGACCCCACCTTTTGGATTTCCCTTCTCCTGCTTTGATGCTTCGGACTTGGAATTATCTGTGCTTGACCCTGGACTGCATCCACTGACCACGTCTGCTGTCTCCCGCCCTTGCCAGCTGCCTGACCCTGGACAATAGTGATGGTTTACACCAGCTGGTCTCCTTTGCTGGGTACAATCAAATCCCGTGCCTCCTGGTTGACCATGCTCTCTTCTCCAGGACCAGTATTGCCCTGGTTAAGAGTGATTCCCTCTCTAACTTGCTTAAATTGAGGGAACCACTACTAGAGTGCCATTTTTAATTATTTATTAAGGTTATTATAATAAATACTAATTAATTATGTATTTATATGTTTTTATGCTGATGTTTTAAAATGAATATAATATTGTACTGCCGTTGGCTGGGAAAGGGCTGGATATAAATTAAATTAAATTAAATAAAAAAATAAAAATGAATCACAGCAGAAACAAATTGGCTACCTTTTAGGACATAGTAGTTGCTCAAGCAAATTGTGTAGCTTTTGCTTGTGCATGATAGAAATGTGTAGTCCATTTACCAGAAAAGAGAACAATAATATTCAAATACTTATTGGACTGTACTTGTTACAGCCATCTATGAGCAGTTTAAATTTAACTCTGCTGGTTGAAAAGACAAGAATTTTAGTTTTATCTTGATTAATTGCCAAATATTAATCCCTGCAGGTGACTCTGAGAGAATCAGACTGGTCATCAGCTTACAATAAAGCATATTTTTAGCATACTCCAGGGGAGGGGCTGTGGCTCAGTGGTAGAGCATCTCCTTGGAATGCAGAAGGTCCCAGGTTCAATCCCCAGCATCCCCAGTTAGAGAGATCAGGTGGTAGGTGATGGGAAATACCTCTACGTAAAATTCTGAAGTAGACAGTCTCAGCAGACAGTATTGACCTTGATGGACCAATGGTCTGATTCAGCATAAAATAGGGGCATGTGTTAGTGCTGGCAGTATGGGAATTCATGTGTAGTGTCAGCTGATCTTGGAAGGTGAGAATTGCCTCCTAAGATTGCCAACAGGCCTTGGGGGAAATGTTCTGTCCAAAAAAAAAAGTTTTTTTTTCCAAAACTTAACCCTATGAACAGAATTAAGAACCTAGAAGGTCAAGCAAAAAACAGCTTAAAAGGCCAACAATATAATTAAAAGCTAAACCATTAAAATTGGTTCTTGTGGGTTATCCGGGCTGTGTAACCGTGGTCTTGGTATTTTCTTTCCTGACGTTTCGCCAGCAGCTGTGGCAGGCATCTTCAGAGGAGTAACACTGAAAGACAGTGTCTCTCAGTGTCAAGTGTGTAGGAAGAGCTGCTGGCGAAACGTCAGGAAAGAAAATACCAAGACCACGGTTACACAGTCCGGATAACCCACAAGAACCAATGAACTCTGACTGTGAAAGCCTTCGACAATATTTTAAACCATTAAAAACTTGTCTAAGTACATATAAATTTAATACAAGTTAAAACCAAATTATGCTAATGATTCCTATATGGCCTTGCGAGGAGCCTTCCAAACACATGTATTAAAATAACACAATTGACATAATATACAATAAGACATACAATCATATACAAACCATAAACATACAATCACATGTAGACCATATGCGTTTTGGTGTATTTGCCTTCTTCAGTGGTCTAAAAGAAACTAGCACACCAGACTGTAAATTGTATATCAAATTTCTCCAAATCTTTGTGACTTTTGGGCATAGTACTCTGAAAGATTAATGAACAAATAAAAATATTGATTAAAACAATTGTCCTATATACATCATTAATAAGGTTTTAACGTTCTTGTGTCTTAACACTTACAGCAAGGTCTCAATAAATATAGAACTGCAGAGCTTAAAGGCATCCTTACAAATGTCTGCTTCTTTGTCTGTTAAAGGCATCCTTACAAATCCTTACAGCCTAGAAAACAGTAAAGATATTGTTACCAAATAAAATACCCTAAATGTTCTGACCCTTTAGTAGAGGCTCTTAGCAATTATTTTACCACAAAGATTGTGTGTTTTAAGGAAATACCGAATGCTTTGTCTTCTCCCATTTGTATTATTAACTTTGTTGTCAGAGTGATGTCTAATAATTTGTTTAATCTTTTGCTCTTATGAGATGCACATGTCCAAGTGCTTTTTCCCCCGCACAATTTTTTCCCCTGCACAAGAGTATTGTCCCCCTTTTTTATATACCTGGTGTGCCATTTGTCACACTCAGACAAGACAAATACTTTAGGCTTAATATGAGTTATTTGGTTAGGAGATCACTGAGTGACAAGCTTCCCAGAATGACAGCTGGTCCTGACAATACATAGCTGCAGGGGAGCATTTGGTGGAATTCTGATACAGCCGGTCCTCCTTCCTTTGATATATCAACAGGCAGAATTCTAAGCAGGGGCGGCCATGAGGGCAAAGGGGGGCAGAGCCCCACAAGACTTGCTGCTTGCCTCTTTTACAGCAGAAGTCAAATGAAAAGAAAGCTTTACTGAATTTTCTACCAGTCCAGGGCTTGCAAACGGTCCGCTCCCTTCTTAATCAGTCTTCTTGCCTTTCTGGACCTCAGCCAAGTTCCTCCCTACACTCAAGCTGGAGGGGCTTTCTCCCCCTTTATTCTGAAAGGCATGGGCTCTTTTCTGGGCAAAGCCCACGGCTGCCCAATGGGAAAAATGTAGAAATAGGGTGAGACATATTAAAATGGTTTTTAAGATTGGCCGGCTTGGCCAGTGGATTCTGATGGAACTGACGAAGCCACCAGAGACACAGAAGGTTGGTGGTCCCCGCTGTCCTGGGGTGCAGCTTTGCTTTGCTGCCCTGCCCGGCGGAGGCCCTTGCTGCGATGTCTGGCAAGGAATGGGGGGGGAGTTTGTTCTTGTTGATGATCCGTGGAGTGGATTGTTTCCTGGCTCATTTGTCCTGATGAGGGAGAGAAAGAGGGCGTGGTGTAATTTTTATGGTAACCTTAAAGATAAGGAACACCAAGTTGATGCAGGATGCTGGGGGGGAGTGGGGGTATGTAATAACAACAAGTGATCCATGACAATCTATGCAGGTAGATCACAACTGGGAGCCATGTTGGTCTGTCTGCAGCAGTAGAAAAGAGCCAGAGTCCAGGAGCACCTTCAAGACTAACAACATTTCTAATCGGGGGTAGGAGCTTCCGTGCGCCACAGCTCACTTCTTCTGCTAGGTAGGTGTGACTTTTACTTTGTAAAGCAAGAATGCTTTATCTAGGAATATGGCAAGGGAAGGGTTTTTCCTTTTGTGTGTGTGTGCATGATTATATAATTGCTTTCCCTCCATGTGTAGTACACAAGGGCTGCAATTCTTAGCCTGCGTGCTCATGACTAAGTACCATGGCACTCAGTTGGACTTCTTAGTCAACAGCATGTTTAGGACTGCAATGAAAATATTTGCCCCCTCCACCTTTCTCCCGCACACGCGCATGCACACACACACACACACACACTTTTGGTTTGCTTTTTAGTATCCAGCCTTTTGAAGAATTCTGAAGAACTTGAAAACTTACAAACTGTGCTGGGTTATTTTGGCTGGTATTGCATGGCTTTGGCTTCTGAATGTTTTAAAATGAAATATTTTAAATACCTCTCAGGCACACACTAAAATCTGAACTCTTTCCCAAGCACTCCTTTTGTTCCTTGGGGCCGTGGTGGTGATGGAAAATTCCCCTCCAGTGTCAGCCAACTTATGGCAGTCCCTTGGGGTTTTCAAGGCAAGAGACGAACAGAGGTGGTTTGCCATTTGCTGCCTCTGCACAGCAACCCTGGACTTACCTGGTGGTCTCCCATCCAAGTACTAAGCAGGGCTGACCCTTAGGGCTGCCAACCCCCAGGTACTAGCTGGAGATCTCCTGCTATTACAACTGATCTCCAGTCGATAGAGATCAGTTCACCTGGATAAAATGGCCACTTTGGCAATTGGATTCCATGACATTGAAGTCCCTCCCCTCCCCAAACCCCGCCCTCCTCAGGCTTCACCCCAAAAACCTCCCACCAGTGGCAAAGAGGGACCTGGCAATCCTACTGACCCTGCTTAGCTTCTGCAATCAGAGAAGCTTGGGCTAGTTTGGGCTGTTCCCAGATCTACAACCTTTTAAAACTGACAATGTCAGGAACAGAACCTTCGTGCCAGACACTGAGCATAATCACATGAAGCTGCCTTATACTGAATCAGACCCTCGGTCCATCAAAGTCAATGTTGGTCTACTCAGACCGGCAGTGGCTCTCCAGGGTCTCAGGCAGGGGTCTTTCACATCACCTACCTGCCTAGTCCCTTTAACTGTTGGAGATGCCTCTGGGGATTGGGACCTTCTGCATGCCAAGCAGATGCTCTACCACTGAGCCACCGTGGCAGTCTTGAGCATGAGATTCTTGACCATTTAAACGTCCAGAGGACTGACTTCTTTGTCTGGAACCATGTACAAAGGGCCCGTGCAGTGTCCCCAAACCTGACTACTGGTGCAAACATAAGGACATAAGAAGAGCCCTACTAGATCAGACCAGTGAGGGTCCATCTAGTCCAGCATCCTGTCTCACAGTGGCCAACCAGTTCCTCTGGAGGTTCAACTACAGGGCATAGAGGCCAAGGCCTTCCCCGGATGTTGCCTCCTGGCCACTGGAATTCATAGGTTGATTGCCTCTGAATGTGGAGGTTCCCTTTAGTCACCATGGCTAATAGCCACTGATCCTCCATGGGTCTAATGCGATCTCTGCCTGTAGCCATCACAACATCCTCTGGCAGTGAATTCCACATTTTAATCACTCGTTGTGTCAAGAAGTATTTCCTGTTGTCCATCCTGAATCTGCTGTCCATCAGCTTCATTGAATGCCCTCAAGTTCTAGCATTTTGGGAGGGGGAGAAAAAGTTCTCCTTGTCAACTCCAGACAAAATTTTATAAACCTCTATTGTGTCCCCCTTTATTCGACTCCTTTCTAAACTAACTGTGTTTGTGAGTCTCAGCGTGGCTGCCTCTTGTGATACCCTGATGGGGGTAAGAAGAACAGGCTTTTCATTATCTCCCATACTGCCTTACATCATCCAACGTTGTTTGCAGCTGTTTAGTCTCCTGACCCATGGGGTGATGTCACATCCCGATGTTTACCAGACAGACTGTGTTTATGGGGTGGTTTGCCAGGGCCTTCCCCAGTCATCTTCCCTTTACCCCCATCAAGCTGGGTACTTGTTTTACTCACCTCAGAAGGATGGAAGGCTGAGTCAACCTTGGGCTGGCTACCTGAAACCGACTTCCGTCGGGATCGAACTTGGGTCATGAGTAGAGCATTTGACTGCTGTACTACAGTTTACCTCACTGCACCATGGAGCTGGTTGAAAATCACAATCCAAAACCCAGCCACAATCCATGTAATGCCTTTTATTAGGACCAACCAAAATGATACACTACTCACCACTGGGGTCGGGCTGGACTTTGGCGAAGAAAAGGGAGGCGGCGGGGCTGGCAACGATTAAGGTGTTGGATCACCTATGAGGAAAGGCTGAAGAGTATGAGACTTTTCAGTTTAGAAAAGAGATGACTGTCCCTAGAAGTTAAAATGACTAAGGAAGTCCCAACATGAGATGGATTGAATCTATAAAAGAAGGCACAGCCCTCAATTTGCAAGACCTGAGCAAGTCTGTTAACAATAGAATGTTTTTTATTGAATAGTTTTATTGAAGTATGCAAAATATTACATAATATATCAAAATATACAAAATATGTAAAGAAACATAGTTCACAAAAAAGAAAGTGAAGAAAAAAAGAAAAAGTGAAATATAAAACAATTCAGAAACTGACTTCCAACTCTCCTCATACAGAACAAAATATTATAAATATTATTTATTTTGTGAATAACACTTTAATTTTGTCTGTTTTTACTTTAATTATTATTTAGCTATTTTCATCTTAGTCTACAGTTTAGTAAGTTTAGGTTCTAAAACCTAGGGTCATTTTTCTATCCCTAAAATACTGATTTATATATAGTGACCATACCTTCCAATCTATATTAAAGTCGAAAATCCAGCTATCTTCTATATATTTACTTAACTTGGCTATCTTGGCCAACTCCATAACTTTCTGATGCCATTCATACAATGTGGGTACTTCTTCTAGTCTCCATTTTTTCGCCCATATGACTCTTGCCGCTGTTGTTAAATATCTAAAGATATATCCCAACTGTTTTTCTAATGTCCTATTTAAGATACCCAGTAAATATATTTCTGGTTTGAGTGGAATTTTTACTCCCATAACTTTAGAAATTTCCTCATGAATACCTTTCCAAAAAATTTTCACTTTACAACACCACCATTGGTAGAAAAAGGTTCCCACTTCACTTTGACATTTCCAACATTTTTCTATTCCTCTTTTATTCTTCTTCATCTTTGATATTTTAAAAGGCATCAAATACCATCTATAATGCATCTTATAATAATTTTCTTTCATATAATAGCTGGATGAAAATTTGAGGCCCTTTCCCCATGAGTATTGCCAATCCTCTAATTGAATATTATGTCCCAAATTTCTTGCCCATGACACCATAAATTCTTTAGCAATCTCATTTTCTGTGTCTAATTTCAAACATTCCTCATACATGCTTCTGATTAAAGGGTCATCATCATTTAACAATTTATTTATTAATGTAGTTGATTTTAATTCAAATCCGTATTCTTTTTTATCTTTAATATATCTGTCTCTTAATTGGGCAAAAAGCCACCATTCGTTTAGTTTATCCTCTTTTACCAACATTTCCAAGGTTTTTAATTTGTATACTACTCTGCCCTTTTCAATAGTTTCTGATAATAAATCCTTATATGTAAGCCAATGTTTTTCCATACCTATCCTACTCTTAAATAGAGCCTCATGTGGTGAAAGCCATAGGGGGATCTTATCCATTAATTAATTTCTATATCTATTCCACACCTTACTTATTGCAAATCTCAATATATGATGACCAAATCTTTTATTTATTTTTTCTTTTCCATACCAGATATAAGCATGCCAACCAAATGTTATTCCTTTCCCTTCTAATGCCAAGAGTTTTAAATTGGGTACTTTCAACCCTCCTCTTTCTTTACTATCACAAAGGGTTTTCATCTTTATTCTTGCTTTCCGTCCTTGCCAAATAAAATTAGCAAGTTCTCTCTGCCAAATATTTAAAGGGCTATCAGAGTTTATGATGGGTATATTTTGAAAAAGAAATAATATTCTTGGCAATATATTCATCTTAATAATTGATATTCTGCCTAGTAATGATAAATTCAATTTTTTCCATTTCTTCATATCTTCTCTTATTTTTCTCCAAACAGTTTCATAATTACTACGGAAAAGTGTCAGGTTAGTATTTGTTATCAATATCAAAACCTTTAATGGCATAAAAGAAGCAGATTAGGGTAATAATATTTGTTATCATAATTCCTAAACATTTTATTTTATTTACTATTTGAAAACCCGATCTCTGTTCCAGTTGTTTTTGACCCTTTCGGGAGACATTCTTCACCACAAATTTAGATTTATCTTTATTGACTCTTAAATCAGATAGAACGTTTTGGAGGACATTGATTCATAGGGTCACCATGGGTCGGAAGCGACTCAACAGCATTTAACACACACAAAAGGGGAGATATGATAGAGATTTGTAAAATTATTCATGGGGTAAAGAGTGGACATACGAAACTTTTTCTCCCTCCCTCTCGCAAAACTTGAGAGCATCCAATGAAGTTGACGGGTTGTAGATTCAGGACAGACAGAAGGAAATACTTTTTTACACAATTAGTGATTAGTATGTGGAATTTGCTGCCAGAGGATGTAGTGATCATCACAGGCACGTATGTGTGTGTTAAGTGCCATCAAGTCACTTCCAAGCTATGGCGATCCTATGAATTAATGACCTCCAACACATCTTGCAAACTGAGGGCTGAGGCTTCCTTGAGTGAGTCAATCTATCTGTCTCCTTTTGGGTCTTCCTCTTTTCCTGCTGCCTCCAACTTTTCCTATCATTGCTGTCTTTTCCGGTGCCTTCTCATAATGTGATCAAAGTACGATAGCCTCAGCCCACAGGCACAGGTGGTTTTAAAAGGGGATTGGACAGATTCAAGGGGGACAGGTCCAACAGTGGCTACTAGCCATGATAACTAAAGGGAACCTCCACATTCATGAATGTGATGGGCAGATGTGAGTTCCTAAACATCTAGTGGACAAATGTCAGAGAGCCACAACCAAAGGACTCCCTCTGCTGTGGGCATAATTAGGCAGCTGATGAAAGCCCACAGTCTCCACACCAGCAGCAGCGATCACAGCCTGCCCCTTCTCTCTAAGTGGCGGCATTGGGCCTCCCTGGAAGGATTGGGTCTGGCCATCTCTCCCGCTTTCCTGGCATGTATGCCACCTTCACAAATGGAGGTAATGGCTCCTCTTCTTCTGCCGGAAAGTCAGGAGGCAGTCAGAGTCAAACTGCTGCCCATTCTTCCCTCACATGCCCCTGTGAGAAGGGGGGACCCCCGGGATCAGCAGCGCCATCACCAACCAGAGAGAAAGGCAAACAAGTGTCTATGGCTCCTCCAATTGGTGGTTCATGTTCAAAACACAAGGACAGCAGCAGTTGCTGCCTTTGTGTTGGCTGCACTCTCTAGTGGTGACCACTGGATGGCATGTTGCTTAGAGCCCCGAAGCCTGGAAATGCCTCCCGAACATGGAGAGGGGACTCAAACCATGGCTCACACTCTTGGCCCCTGTGCGGCACCAGCAGCCAGCATCGTGGAGGCAGAGGGAATGTGCACAAAGACTTCAGTGAGTTGACACAACCCCACCTTAAGCAATTATTTGCTGTGCAGCAAGTCTGAGGACCAGGATCTTACAGATTACTCTCTTGCCTGGTTTACCTTGGGTGGGCCTGTGTTCATTGTTTTATACAACTAGGATCAGACACTTGTGTGACATATTTACTAGGCCAGAAGAAGCAAAAATAACAGAAAAGGAAGATGTTATTTCTTCGGTGTGGTCCAACTTGTGGAAAGAAGTGAATGCAAACTCTTGTTGTGAGGTCTGTATTTTTTAAAAATAATGAGACAAATTCTTCTGAAACTGTAGAGAATATAGGATCTTTCTATATTGAAAACAGAATGAGAGCGGCAAAACTGCGGTCATCCTAGCAACAACAACAAAGTTTATTATACCGTCAACAGACCTTTCAGTAATACAGTCAGTAAAACAAAATTTAGCAATTGTACTGTAAAAAACTTTTTCCTAATATCCAGCTGGTACCTTTCCGCCCTCAATTTTAACCCATTCTTGTGACTCCTCTGCTGCCGACAGGAACAGCTCCCTGCCCTCCTCTAAGTGATGGCCCTTCAAATACTTAAAGAGAGCAGTCGTGTTCCCCCCCCTCAACTTCCTCTTCTCCAGACTGAACATTTCCAACTCCCTCGGTCTTTCCTCATAGGGCTTCGTCTCCAGGCCCATGATAACCCTCGTCGCTCTCCTCTGGAGCCGCTCCATTCTGTCCACATCCTTTTTGAAGTGAGGCCTCCAGAACTGCACACAATACTCCAGGTGTGGCCTGACCAATGCCGTGTACAGCAGGAACTATGAAATCTTGTGATTTGGATGTTATGCCTCTGTTGGTACACCCCAAGATCACATTAGCTTTTTTGTCGCTGTATCACACTGGCTGCTCATATTTAATTTATGGTCCATCCGTACCCCAAGATCTTGTTCATACACACTGCTACCCAGAAGTGTATCCCCCATCCAGTATGCCTGTCCCTGAGCTAGTGGCAAAGCATTGCAACGTGCTAATGGAAAAGCTGTCCTATATTTCTGGTACATTTAGATCCAAAGTTAAAGGTGAACAAGGCCTCTGTGCCACAGTGTGCACATTCTGGTAATCCATATTTAAAACCCTGTGCTTGACTGCTGCCCTCTCCTTCTCCAGATGGTATGACAGTAAAGCCAAGCACTGTTCAATTTGAGGGGGGGCATAATCTGGACCAGGGGCCTTCCTTAGTTTCAGTTGGGCTTCTCTGGCACTAACCAGCTGTTCTTGGGCATTAGGGCTGTAAAACAAATTTCGGTTCGGGTTCAGGTGGCTTTGATTTGGTTTGGGAATGCCGATTCCCGAATCGCCCTGATTTGGATTCGGGGTGATTCTGCTGAAATTCGACATTCCCGAAATGATTCAGGCATTTAAATGGTATTTAAAGCCATTTAAAGCCATTCAATGCTTTCTGTGGTTCTGGGGGGCATTTTTTGAGGTAGAGGTCCCACACTTTCAGGGTAGCTTGAGGGGACCCTCCTTGCAAGAACCCCTACGTTTGGTGTGGATTGGGTCAGGGGATCCTGAGTTAGGGGGTCTGAAGGGGACTCCCTTCCAGACCCCATAACTCCAGATCTCCTTACCCAGTCCTCACCAAACCTGGGGGTTCTTGCAAGGAGGGTCCCTGCAAGCCACCCTGAAAGTTTGGTACCTCTACCTCCAAAAATGCCCCCCCAGGAGATGTGCAAAAAATCCTCCCATACATAAATAGCCAAGGAGAAACAATGGGAGGTTTTGCCTTGGATTTGCCGCTCTCTAGATGCACATTTCCCCCATCTGAATTCTCAAAACTCAACAGTAAGCCCCCATGCAGAGTTTGAGAATCTGCCTGGGGAAAATGTGCATCTAGAGAGTGGCAAATCCAAGGCAAAACCTCCCATGCATAAATGACCAACAGGTCCATCCGCCCGGGTCTCTCGAGGAGGCGGCCGGGTGGGTCTTTAAAAACATCCCTGCTCCCAAGCCTGGAAGCACAGATCTTTTTAAAGTGCCACCCACCCATGTCCCTGGGTCTCCCAGGGAGTTGGCTGGGTGGGTCTTCAAAAAGATCCCCGCTCCCAAGCCAGGAAGCGCGGATCTTTTTAAAGAGCCACCCGCCTGTGTCCCTGGGTCTCCCGGGGAGGCGGCTCGGTGGGTCTTTAAAAAGATCTGTGCTCCCAAGCCTGGAAGCGCAGATCTTTTTAAAGAGCAGCCCGCCCGTGTCCCCCGGAGTCCCAAGGAGGCCAGCGGGTGGGTCTTTAAAAAGATCCCCTCTCCCAAGCACCTGGGAGAGTGGGGGTGGGGTGGGGAAGGCAAGGTGATCCTGGCCCCTGCCGGGGCCAGGAGCCCCCGGGAGAGTGGGGGTGGGGGTGGGGGCGGAGGGAGGCAGCCAGGTGGATCTTCAAAAAGACCTGCGCTGCCTGGCTTAGCAGCGCAGATCTTTTTAAAGGTCCACCTGGCTGCCTCCCCGGGACTTCCCGCAGAGCTCTTTCTTTTTTTAGGAAGGTGAGAAACTGCCGAATCGGGCAGAAATCAGACTGTAACAGACTGTCCAGTTCTCGATTCACCCTTGTAGTTCCACTTAATTCCCCTGATCGCTACCTGCAAGTCTGAATTTAAGGTGGTTTGCCTAAAGTATAGATGAAACTTTTCTGAGGAATTAAGTTAAAGAAGCAGGGGCATATGATCACTCTCAGGACAGTTGTCAAGTTCAGTGGGTAGTCCATATTTGGAATTCATCAACAGATTTACATTTGAGTTCCTTAATAACCCTTGGACTGGATCCAAACACTTTCTGGACCCATCAGGACCAAAGACTCTCAGTTTCCCTAGTAGTCCTAGAACTTCATTTCTTGTTGCCTTTTATACATGGATAAAAGTGGCCCCTTGATTTTCGCCTTTCCAGCAAGTTTCTGAAACATTGTCATTTAGCACCAAACACGTATCTTCTTGCAGCCTATTTTTGCTGAGCCTATCTTAGCTCAGAGGCTTCTAGCACTGACATACAGACTTTGTTTCCATCTCTAAGGATCCTCTCCTCCTTGGCACTTGATTTTCCTTGTACTGCCCTGCTCTCGTTTTTAAGTTCTAGTCTGCTCCCACCACTGTTACCGTGAGTATTTACCATACTGTCCCTTAGGGGTAACTTGTCCCAAACTGGAGGCTCCCCAGCTCCTGTCAGCATTCCCCCAAAGAATTAGTTTAAAATCTGCTCTGCCACCTTTTTGATGTTAAGCAAAGCCGCCCAGTTCCCTTTCAGTTCAAGTGAATCCCGTCTCCTTTGTACCAGTTTGACTTGTCCCAGAAAGTTCCTCAGTGCCTGACAGTGCCTAACAAATTGAAACCTTTCCTCCCAGCACCACTTTCTCGTCTATGCTTTGAGCTTCCTACCCTCTGCCCTCCCACCTCAAGACCATCAATCTCCATAACAGCAGGTGGACTGTTATTATGGCAGTCGGACCTTAGTCACAGCCCTGAAGGTATCGTCCTTGTACCACTTTGTTTCGGTCAGTTTCTCGAACCTGGCGATCCTCCCTCAAGGGAACTGATCTTTTCCCTGAGAAGCAAGTGCCACAAGCGTGAGCACACAACAAGCATAAGCCCGCAATTATTGTCCACTGGCAAATAACTGTGTATGGCGCTCTTTGTGAAAGATAGTCCCCCACCCCCTGCTGGCCTTCTGTGTGCATTGGCTGCTTTGGCTGTTTAAAGCTGTTCAGGTTATGCACATTCCAGCACCAAGAAACATAATTCCTTGCCCTGTTGTTGAATTTGCACAGGAGGTTTGCTTGTGCATCCTTTCTCGAGAAGCGATGTCTCTGGGGTGATTTGCTGCTCCCCATCATGTAAAACTCCCCTTTTAGCACACCCTGTTTGCACACACTGCTTGCATGAAACCAGGAAACCCGTGAGGCTTAAACATCCTTTTATGATGACATGGGCAGGTCAGTGGGAGGAACTGGCACACCGCTTAATCAAGGGGCTTGTTTTGTGACTCCATGGGATTGGCCAACACCTTCAGAAGAACTTAGAGACCCTTAAACCCTGCTTCCCACCACGGCCAGAAATGTGTGCAAATTTTAAGAATAAAAGGACTTGCTTTCAAACTGCATTTCAGATTCCAGGGAAATGGTCCTTGGCAGCACAAAAGGAAAAGTGCACCAATCCTTGCTCATTTCTCCACCCCTTTCAAAACTTGACACTATGCTCATGCTACAAGAATCAGGCAATCTTTCTTTCTTTCTTTCTTTCTTTCTTTCTTTCTTTCTTTCTTTCTTTCTTTCTTTCTCTCTCTTTCTTTCTTCTCTCTCTCTTTCTTTCTTTCTTTCTCTCTTTCTCTCTCAGTGATGTAGTGTTCAGAGTGTGGTGTGGTGGTTAAAAGTGGCAGACTCTAATCTGGAGAACCAAGTTTCATCCCCCACTCCTCCACATGACCAGCAGACTCTAATCTGGTAAACTGGGTTGGTTTCCCCACTCCTCCACATGAAGCCTGCTGGGTGACCTTGGGCTAGTCACAGTTCTCTTAGAGCTCTCAGCACAACCTACCTCACAAGGTGTCTGTTGTGGGGAAAGGAAGGGAAGGAGATTGTAAACTGGTTTGAGTCTCCTTAAAAGGTAGAGAAAATCGACATATAAAAACCAACTCTTCTTCTTCTTCTCTCTAACCTTCTCTCCTGCCCTTTCTCTTAGAATCATAGAGTTGGAAGGGACCACCAGGGTCATCTAGTCCAGCTCCCTGCACAATGCAGGAAATTCACAACTACCCCACACATTTCCAGTGACCAGAAGATGGCCAAGATGCCCTCTCTCTCATCAACTGCCTGAGGTCACAGAATCAGCATTGCTGACAGATGGCCATCTAACCTCTTCTTAAAAACCTCCAGGGAAGGAGAGCTCACCACCTCCCGAGGAAGCCTGTTCCACTGAGGAACCGCTCTAACTGTCAGAAGATTTCTCTCTCTCTCCCAGCCATTCTCAGTCTCAACCAACTCTCCTACTTTGCTGTCTCTCTCACTCATTCTCCTCTACTCACTGAGAGCTCCTGCTGCTGCCTCAGTCCTCCCTTGCTAGTCAGCCACTGTCTTCATCCTTTTGCTCCTGGACTTGTGCCATTTCTCCCACTCCCTTTTCTGAATCATGAAAGCCCATTGTTGGTCTTTCCCACCTCTTCTCTGCTCATTCTCCTCTTAAGCTTGACTTCCCTTTCTGTTTTTCATTCCCCCCCCCACCCCTTCTCTTCCTTGCTCCTCTTATTCCACTTCTATCCTGGAGAGACCCCCCACACACACACACACACATCCATGGGTGGGTTCCATTGCAAAATAAAGGGCTGGATCCAAGTAGCTTTTCTGCTTGTGAAAAAGGGGAGATCACTGAAGAAGATCACCCTTTGATCACCAAAATCACTTTGCTGGGGATCATGGGATCTGCATAGTGGGATAGGGAGGTTGCAATAAGGAGAGGAATTGGCCAAGAGCAGGCAGACAAACTTGCTGAATCCAACACAAACCACTGCTCTACATGAAGTGATGTTCCTGTTGGCTCACACTGGCCACAGCCTATTTCCTGCCTCTACCTTCCCATTCATTGCCCTTTGTGTGTGAATCATGCACTTAATTAACAAAAGAGATGGTATGTTTTTAATATTCTTTAATTACTCTTAATTAAAGAGGCTGTGGCTAAGAGATTACAAAGAGCATAGTTGAGAGGGGCTGCTCACCTGCTCTATCTTTCATACTCAGATTTTGGTCCAGAATTTTCAGCTAAGTGGCAGCTTTCTCCGATGCTTCTGTGATTAGAACTGTGAAGATGGACAGACCCTCTGCTTTTTCTGGGCCACAAGGAGATCAAGCAGAGAGCAAAGCAGAGAATGAAGACCCAGGAGCACAGCTGAACATTTTCACCAAAGCACAGGAATTCTTTCGGATCTGTGATGTGGAAGGCAAAGGGTTCGTAACTCGCCATAACATGCAGGTAAAACAGCACAATCACAAATGTATTTATGTGAGCAGGAACCTCCAAATTCACCTTGACATTTCACGTGACGCAAACTCTACTCCAAAGTTCTATCACATTTTCCCAGCGCAGAAAGAGTTTCTTTAACACACACAGATTCTCAACAGAACACAGTTTCTGAGAGATTTAGGATGATAGCCATGGCGTAGCTTGATAAATTACCTGAAATAAATTTTTGTGGGCCCCAAGTAATGTTGTGCAGAGTACCTCACTAAGACATTTTGCTGATCTAATCAAATATCTGTTTTGATTCACTCAAATTTCTTGGGATTTGTGTGTGTGTGTGTGTGTGTGTTTGTGTAAGCTGGAACTTGCATGCATCTTGAATTTCTGTTTCTAGAAAAAGTTAAGTGAAAAGTCTTGGCTTGTCTTAAAAAAAATTGTAGGCATTTTTGGCTATAAGATAAAAGTGGGATATACATATTCTCAGTAGTAAAACTATCTCAGTGATGATAATTCACAGTGGGTAGCCATGTTAGTCTGTCTGCAGTAGTAGAAAAGGGCAAGAGTCCAGTAGCACCTTAAAGACTAACAAAAATATTTTCTGGTAGGGTATGAGCTTTCGTGAGTGCTGTATCTGAAGAAGTGAGCTGTGGCTCACGCAAGCTCATACCCTCCCAGAAAATATTTTTGTTAGTTTTTAAGGTGCTACTGGACTCTTGCCCTTTTCTGCTACTGCAGACAGACTAACACGGCTACCCAAGTCAGCAGTGCAGATCGTTCAGTACAAAGGTGATGTGATCTCCGCATCCAAACCCTGACAGCAATCTGGTCATTGCATTTTGGACCTGATGAAGTTTGCAGACAATCTTCTAGGACATTCCCACACAGAGTGTATTGCAATAACCTTAAAGACCGCCTGCTCCATGATGATGATGATGATGATTGATTAAGATTGATTAAGATTGATAAAAATTTATATCCTGCCTTTTCAACCCAGTCAGGGCCACCAAGGCAGTTAACAACTAAAAACAGAGTAGTATACAAACCCATCTTAAACCAAATTAATAATCAGAATGAAATCATCTTATATTCTAATAGTGAAGTAAGCCAAATCTTTGAATACTTAAATCCAGTGACTGGAGCTGTGATCAGGCAAGACAGACCTTTCTACAAACCTGAAAAGGGCCCCAGGTTTGCAGAAAAATGTGAAATCTAAAAAAAACAAAAGCAAAGTACCTGTAGCTTTAAGCAACAGATTCCCTCAGTGACTGTTGCTAGGCAACCATAGCATTCCAGGCTTAAGCTTCTGTGAGTAAAAAGGCAGGGGGAGGGGGCAGAGTACTTTCCAGGCCAATTTTAGCCTTTGAGAGAGTCACTGGGGCCAGGCCTGGTGAAGGTTGCCAGTTTGGAAATTCCTGGAGATTTTGTGGTGAAGTCTGTATTTGGGGAGGGAAGAAGCCTCAGCTGCATTTAATGCCATAGATTCCACCCTCCAAAGCAGCCATTTTTTCCAGGGGTGGGGCAGATCTCTGTTATCTGGAGTTCAGTTGCAATTCTGGGGGATCTCCAGGTCCCACCTCGCCAGTTCATAACTCTGGCCTGCCATCGGGCCAAGGAGGGGGGAAGCTCGTCCTCAGCTCCAACCCGAGATCCTGGCGATCCCTCCAGGGCTCCAGCCAGGGATTGAAAATCAATCAAAAGAAGTAAGAGGGGATTAGTGCCGCAATGTAAGCACTTGTCCCGTGACAATCCCATAAACAACATCCACAGACAAGTAGTCCAAAAGAGAGTTGATTTATTGGAAAATCCACAGGTTAACAGCAGCTAAGAATCAAGGCGGCACTAATGAGAACTATAAGCAGGGTGCAGGGGTATATAGGAAAGAGCACAGAACAAGTCAGGATGCCATGGTAACCCCCCTCCCACCGAGGTAAGATTCCCATGAAGTTCAAAGTCAAAATACATAGTTGGCAGTTGTTAGAGTTGACCTTGGCCGGCACCTGGAGAAAGCACAACATCTTTTGTCAGACCACGCCTGGCATTCTCTGCACACAGCCCAGGCTAGGCCTGACACCAGCAAGCAACATTGGTGAGATTGGCAGCAGACAACAAGCAAGAGAAATGGATTATTGACTCTTGCTTCAACTGTTTTTGTCAATGATAAGAAACTTTTAATGAACTCACAGCAATCGTCTTTAGGACATGTACGTTTAGCAGATGGACGTTCTGCAACTGTCACATGCCAAGGGAGTGTGAAGTTTGAATGTTTGAACTATTGTTTTGATAATGTTCTCTGTGTACCCTCTCTTGAGACCAACTTGCTTAGTATAAGTGTGCTAGATGCAGCTGGGTTCAGTGTAATGTTTAAGGATAAGAGCTGCAATATTCTTAGAGAGAACAAGGTGATAGCAGTTGGAAAACTGACAAACAATGTATATGTGCTTGAGAACAGGTCAGTGAAAGCACAAGCTGTTGTTAATCAGAGTCCACATCACAAATGTATCCATTTATTACATCATCGATTAGCACATGTAAGCTGGGGCACCTTAAATAAAACGCTCGCCCTGTTAGGCAAAGAGAAGGTGGAAGGGTGGAAGTCATACCTAGACTGTGATGTGTGTAAACAGAGTAAATCAAAGCACATCCAGTGGCAAAGAAAAGTGAGAGAATGACTGATACTCCTTTAAAACTCGTACACACCGATTTAGTGGGTCCGTTCCCAAATAGCATATCTAAAAGAAGGTTTTTACTTGTATTGGTTGATGATGCCACAAGGTTTACATGGGTGTACCCACTGGTAAAGAAGTCAGAGGTGTGTGAAACAATAAAAATGTGGGCCAAGAATGTGCAAAGACAAATAGGGCAGAGTATTTGTAAAATCCAAAGTGATTTTGGTGGTGAGTACATGTCTAGTGAATTGGCCAAATGGTTCAAGCTTCAAGGAATAGAGCATAGAGTTGCAAATGTTGCCATGCCACAGGAGAATGGAGTGGCGAAAAGAAAGGCTGGAATTCTACAAACAATGATTAAATCAATGTTAGCAGATGCAGAAATGTCTATGGTGTTTTGGGCAGAAGCAGCCAAGAATTCTTGCTATATATTGAACAGAGTTTGGACCAGTGCAACAAATAATATCCCTTATAAAGCTTTGTATGGGAAAAATCCAAGTTTGGATCACATCAGAAATTTTGGTACCAAGGCATGGGTAAATATCCCATTGAAGCAACGTAGAAAAGGTGGTGCCAGGGCTAAGAAATTAACATTCCTGGGGTATCAGACAGGAATGAAAGCTTACAGATTTGCTGATAATTACAATGCGCTGAGTTTTAGTCGTTCAGCTAATTTCTGTGAGGATGCAAATTGGGCCAAGATACATGCTAATGAATTACCATCTACTGTGTTATTGCCTATGCATAGTGAAACAGATAATATGCCAGAGGTAAAACAGGAGGTATATTCAGATTCTGAGAGTGTACAAAGTACAGACCTGAGCACAGATCAGAGGGAAGTGCCTAGAGTATCCTCTAGATCAACTAAAGGTATCCCCCCTCAGAGGTATGGCGTGGTAGCAAATCATGTGTTTGTAAAGGTGCCAAATAATTACAATGAGGTGTTAACATTGGATACTGAAGAAAAAAATGCTTGGCTAAAAGCTATGTAGGCGGAATATAACTCATTAGTGTCTAACAAAGTGTTTTCCTTATCTGAGTTGCCAACAGATAGAAAGGCAATAGGATGTCGTTGGTTGTATAAGCTTAAGAACCTGCCAGATGGAAATGTTAAATGTAAGGCAAGACTTGTAGCGAGAGGTTTTTTGCAAATAGAAGGACAAGATTTTTGTGAGTCGTATGCACCCACTATATGCATGGAGATGATTCGAATAGCATTGACCAAGGCAGGAGCAGAAGGAATGTTTGTGAATCATTTCGATTTTGACACAGCTTATTTAAATGCACCCATAGAGGAAGAGCTGTATCTAGAGCAGATTCCAGGGTTCAAATGTCAGAATACTCAAACAGTGCTGAGATTGCACAAGGCATTGTATGGTTTAAAACAATCAGGACGTGCTTGGAACATATGTCTGAAAGATACTTTGACACGGAAAGGTTTTAAACACAGTGTGTCAGATCCTTGTCTGTACAGTATAGAAATATGTAGTCAAACCTGTTATTTACTTGTTTTTGTTGGTGATGTGTGTCTAATCTATCATACCAAGGAACAATTGAAATGGTTTGAGAAAACTATACAGGAGACATTTAAAATGAAGCATCTGGGGCCAATTCAAAACTACCTGGGAGTGCATGTAACCAGAAATGCAAATGGTTGGTTTGAATTGAGCCAAGAAACAAAAATCAAGGAATTACTGACCAAATATGGCATGAGTGAAGCTCATGAAGTAACAACCCCAATGACAACTAGCTATAACAGAGAGCCTGTCAGAGGTTGCCTTTCAATGTCTTTGGTTCTAATGTCAGAGGTTGCCTTTCGATTCCTTTGGTTCTTCACTGAATGTCTTCTGAGTCTTTGCCTAGCCATGCTTGGGCTGGCCCATACAAGTGGTCAGGCTCCTGACATGAGTTAGGCCAGTGTGCGCATGTTTACTTTGATGTTCATTTGCTTTGAGATTCCCACTCCTTGTTCCTCCCATGCCCCGTTATCTATCTGTTTCCCAGGCCGTTTGAACCTGCAGCTGTGATGTAATCATGTAACCATGCTTTAAGTTATGCCTTGTAGCCTTGCCCGTCATTAGCAGCTTTGAAACTGCAAGTTGCCTTAGCTTGACCTGATGCTTCTACAATAAAGTTTACCTGCTTCTGACTTGGCTGTCTGAGTGAGTGACTTTTTGGGAATTGCCCAGGTTGGCTGGAGAACCTGACAGAGCCAGATGGTGAATTGTTCCAACAAAAGCAACTATATCAATCATTAGTAGGGTCACTACTGTATATATGTTGTTGGACAAGGCCTGATATATGTATATACACTGGTTGCATAGAAAACTAGCTTGTCCTTACCAAAAAGACTGGGTGGCGACAAAAAGAGTTCACCGATATTTAAAGGGGACAATGTCACATAAACTGATACTGAAGGCAGATAAAGAAACATTATTGAAAGGTTACAGTGATGCGAGTTGGGGAGAATACATTGATGGGAAATCGACATCAGGGTATGTATTATATGTATTGGGAGCATTGGTACAATGGAAGTCTATCAAACAGACTCATGTGTCCGCAAGTTCATGTGAAGCAGAGTATTCAGCTTTGAGTGACTGCATAATTCAAACTGAATGGTGTATGCAATTGCTAAATACCAATACTGATAATGTGTGATAACACTGCAGCATAGCAGTTAGCACAGGATCAAGGTGTGCGTACCAGAAGTAAACACATTAACATAAGATATCAAAATGTGCGTGATGCTGTAAGCAAAGGGTTTGTAACTTTGCAGCATTATAACACTGATAAAAATGTAGCAGATATTTTTACCAAATGTTTATCTGCAGAGAGGTTTCAATTCCTGAAAAAAGAACTATGTATGTCAAACTTTGATTAGGGAGGCGTGACAACATGTAAATATGTGTAACTAGTCAGCAGTTTGAACAGTAGATTAGACTGATCTAGTTGACAGCTAGTGTCATGTGACTGAGCCAGCCTGGACCGGCTTGAACGGCCTGAAAAGGGAATTTCCAGTATGACTCACAGTGACACAGCAAATGTATGTGATTGGTCAACTGTATGGCTGTAAATATATATAAGTCCATGAAATACGTGCAGATGTGTGGTGGTGGAATTACTGATGTATGGCGGAGCAGTTTGTTGGAAAAAACTGCATTCTGGACTGTGTAAATACTGTAAATAAATTGTACATAGCAGTACTGGTGTGGACTGAATTGCTGCCAGGTATACTCCTGCATTCCAGCTCAGCTGCGCGCGTCAGTTAGAGCTTCAGAGTAGGGTCTGGGAGAACCAGGTTCTAATCTCCATCTTGCTATAGAAGCTCACTGGGTGATTTTGAACCACTCAAATAAACTTTCAACCTAACCTACCTGGCAGGGTTGCTGTGAAGATAAAAAGGAGGAGAGGAGACCAATGTAAGCTGCTTTGGTCCCCACTGTGGAAAAAGACCGTAGTTTTCCAGGGTAGAGACTGCAGGGGGGAGGAGATGGAAGACTTAAGACAGATGAAGGCAGGTGGGCTCTTGGGTGGGAAGGAGGTGGGGCTGGTAGGTGGGGAAACTCCTGGAGATTTGAGGGGTGGAGCCTTCGGAGAGTGAGGTTTGAGGAGAGAAGGGACCTCGGGGTTGGGGTCTAATGCCATAGGCTCCACCCTCCAAAGCAGCCATTTTGTGGTGAAGTCTGAGGAGGGCTGGGGTTTGGGGAGAGGAGAAGCCTGAGCAGGGCGCGGTGCACCATAGAGTGCCCGCTCTCCAGAGCAGCCGTTTTCTCCAGGGGGAGAAGATCTTTGATCTTCTGATCTTCTGGAGTTCAGTTGTAATCCTGTCCTCTCGTCACGCACGTGCGCCTGGCTCAGTGGCTGACACCATGCAACAGGGCCCCATGGGGTTGCCAGCTCCCACTTAGTGACCGGCGGGAGGTTTTTGGGGTGGAGCCTGAGGAGGGCGGAGTTTGGGGAGGGGAGAGGCTTCAGTGCCATAGAGTCCAATGGCCAAAGCGGCCATTTTCTCCAGGTGAACTGATGTCTATCGGCTGGAGATCAGCTGTAATAGCGGGAGATCTCCAGCTAGTACCTGGAGGTTTAGCAAACTGAAGTTAGCGTGCTGACAACAACTTAGCAAACAAAACAGCTACGACATGCGAAAAATACAAGTGGTATTAATTTATCATATCCACTGTAGTATAAATAAACAATTGGTTCTGTATGCAACACTTGGTATACTGATATAAAGAAGTACAAACTTGTCAATAACAAGAATTAATACATATTAAATGTTTTAGAAAATACACTGTGCATAATAGCATGTGTAGCTTGTCTCTTGTCCAAGAGGAGAGTTTTTTCTACAGGTGTCCGGTAACCATCTGTTTCGGCTTATAACAAAGCCTTCCTCAGGGACCACTAAATCATAACAAAATAATTTTATACAGTATATGTAACGCAAAGAGGCATAAGGAACAGAATACAAAAAACACAAGGTATAATATACACAAAGTAAAATAGAGTACTCACACGCTTGCTGTTAATAACTTGCTTGCGCGTTGGCAAAGTAGCTCAGTCATAACACTCTATTTAAGCATTGCTATCACCTGAAAAATTCCTGCTTGTAGAGCCTTCACATTTAAAGATACAGTTACATTATAAAGTCATGAGAACAATTAAAGATACAGTTATATAAAACCATAGGACTAGTGCAAAAAGCTATTACAGAAAGCATGCCAAATCCATAGAGGTGTTTAACGGAATTCCTTCCATATTCCATATTTCTCTCAAAGATATGAGTAATAAGCTTTCTTGCCTTCTGTAATCTGTCCAAGGCTGTCAGTTACTAACAGATGTTCACAAAGTGACAAATGTAAACAATAATTGTGTTTTATGAGTTATATAGTTAAACATTGTGCTACAGATCTCTAAGTAGTCTCATTTAATGCGTATTTTCCTAACGAATGTGATCCCAATCTTAAATTAAGCGGGGAGGGCAATATGGAATATGGAAGGAATTCTGTTTTTAGACGTTTATGTCTATAAAAAATTAAACGTAAAATTGGGAGTGTGTCCATTTATGAAAAAAATGGCACGCAATACCTTACTACATTATAAGTCGTTCCATCCGCCCCATTTGAGGGATAATCTCCCATACAGTCAAATGGTTCATTTAAAAAGGAACTCCACAGAGGAAGAGGATTTTGCAAGGTCAGCTCAACAATTTGAACATGATTTAATACAACGAGGATATCCTAGGAATGTTATACAGCAGGCTAAATTTAAGACAGACTAAACTGAGGAAAGATTTGCTAACTCAGACTATTAAACAATCCCCTAAACGTGTCACTTGTGTACTACAATACACTTCAATGTCCCCTCTGATTAAACGTGTTGTGCTTAAACATTGGCATCTTGTTCAGCATCTCCCAGGCTGCCAGTTACCACCACGTATGGCTTATAAGCGTACTAGATCTTTCAGGGACTTGTTAGTTAATAGGATACCACGTCCACCAATAACATCTACACTACCCAAAGGAAATTTCAGATGTGGCTCTTGCCAGAGTTGTAGATTCATGTTAACTGTTAAAGAAATCACGAACCCAGTTACAGGTCGCAAATTTAATATAAACAGCTTTAATAATTGCGATTCTAAAAATCTTATTTATGCTGTCAAATGTGCATGCCAATATTGGTATATTGGTAAGACACAGAGAGCAATAAAATATTGGATTAGCGAACACCGATCTAGGGTTAGGAATTCAGTATTAGAGGCCCCTTTAACCCAACATTTCTTAGATAAAAATCATAGTGATGAGGAACTTTCATTTTTTGTGCTCTGGCGCTTTAGTGCTACAACTAAGTATGACAGGTCTAATATAGACCTTATATTAAGACGCCAGGAATCAAAGTATATTCAATTCTTTGATACCCTAGCTCCCAAAGGGTTAAACACCTCTATGGATTTGGCATGCTTTCTGTAATAGCTTTTTGCACTAGTCCTATGGTTTTATATAACTGTATCTTTAATTGTTCTCATGACTTTATAATGTAACTGTATCTTTAAATGTGAAGGCTCTACAAGCAGGAATTTTTCAGGTGATAGCAATGCTTAAATAGAGTGTTATGACTGAGCTACTTTGCCAACACGCAAGCAAGTTATTAACAGCAAGCGTGTGAGTACTCTATTTTACTTTGTGTATATTATACCTTGTGTTTTTTGTATTCTATTCCTTATGCCTCTTTGCGTTACATATACTGTATAAAATTATTTTGTTATGATTTAGTGGTCCCTGAGGAAGGCTTTGTTATAAGCCGAAACAGATGGTTACCGGACACCTGTAGAAAAAACTCTCCTATTTTATTGCTCTCTGTGTCTTACCAATATACCAATATTGGCATGCACATTTGACAGCATAAATAAGATTTTTAGAATCGCAATTATTAAAGCTACACATGCTATTATGCACAGTGTATTTTCTAAAACATTTAATATGTTTTAATTCTTGTTATTGACAAGTTTGTACAAGTTTGTACTTCTGTATATCAGTATACCAAGTGTTGCATACAGAACCAATTGTTTATTTATACTACAGTGGATATGATAAATTAATACCACTTGTATTTTTCGCATATCGTTGCTGTTTTGTTTGGTAAGTACCTGGAGGTTGGCAACCCAAGGGCCACATAGAAATCAATTCGAAACACAAGGCAGTAAAAAATACAGGCATAAAATAATCCCACAGAAACTGTGGGCATGCATGCTAACAAGATCAATAGGGTTGCCAGGTCCCTCTTTACCACCGGCGGGAGATTTTTTGGCCAGGGTCTGAGGAGGGCAGGGTTTGGGGAGTGGAGGAAATTCAGTGCCATAGAGTCTAATTGCCAGAGCAGCCATTTCCTCCAGCTGAACTTATCTCTATTGGCTGGACATCAGTTGTAATAGCGGGAGATCTCCAACTAGTACCTGGCGGTTGGCAACCCTAGAGATCTGAGTTTCTAGCATTATTCATATTATAATTTATTAAAATTGTTTAAAACAAATCAGGTTTTTAGTTTTTAGTCTCTACTTTTAGGGATTATAAAAAAATAACCAGATTACCCAGTCTCGCCAAGAGATCTTACTTCTTTTTAAACCTCTGCATTCTAAGACTTCAAACTAGAGAAATCTGATTTGCTTCTCACAGGAGTGCTTATTTATGGAGAAAATTATCAATCTTATCTTTCTCTAAGTTTGGCTTTCACAATCATGTGACTATATCTAAATATCTGGTTGGTTACTCCAGAGATAGCAACACAGGTGCAAATAGCCAGTTAGCAAGTGCTTATGAGATCATCTGAGATACTGTCAGGAGCAGGCCATGAAGGCAGTTCATGGTTGCGCTCCCAGGTGTTGTTTTGCAGCTCTCTCCAAGGCCAGATTAGATCACCAGTCTGTGCCCCGTGTTTAGACTTCATAGATTCCTTCAGTGTGGGAAATGCCAAGTACTCCTTCCTGCCTGGGAGGGGGGGTTGCCTGGGTTACTGGTTATCTCATTGCTTTGTATATATGCCAAATGCCTTCCCTTAGCCCCTCACTAGTAACATCCTGAATATGGCTTCTGTAATCTGTAGTGCTTAACCAATAAAACTGCTTTCGTGGACTTGCCGTCTGCTGGAATCTGTTTATGGGATTTGCCACAGGACTAGAGCTTACATTATGTTACTTGTCCTCTCCATTGGATTTAATTGCTGACCTTGGCTGAAGCCCTGGAGGTCCTAGAGGAGACGCTACGAACTGACGCGGAGGCCACCACGCTGGTTTGGCTGGTGAGTGATCAGTGGTGTCACCTGGCAGAGACGACCCCCTGGACGACCCAGGATGCTGACCTACGGGCTCACGATGACCTTTTGGACCTGGATGTGTTACTGGAAGAGACCCGGTTAGCGCAGGAGGACCTCGTCTCACTAACTCGGTTGTTGACTGAGCTGATGCTCAGCGAGTCATGACGGGAGTCGGCAGCCCCTGTCCAGGGACTCGGATCTCACGTCCCGATGGCGGGGACGCCAGAGGGAGACGTTCCGTTAACTGTCCCAGATCCCACCGCATGCTACCGGGAAGCACAGAGCATTGCTGCCCAGACGGTCCTGGCTCTTATGGACTTACTGCTAAACACTGCGACAGTAGTGGAAGTAGAGAAAGTTTTAAACCCGGAGTTTGGGCTTTCTTCCGCGGATCTGGCTCAACAGGTTCAACCGCTGTTGGGTCAACACAAGGAAATCCAATTACTCTTGGAGCAAGTGGCCAAACCAATTGTGACGGCCGCCGCGGTCGCCAAACTCAAGGCGAACTGAGCGCTCGCTGACCAAAAGCGTGCGGAAGAGCAACTGTTGGCGGAGGCGGCCGCCGCTCGGGCACGAGCAACGGCAGAGGCTGGAATCCCGGTCAAAAATCACTGAAGGAATAGACTGGTCTTTTCCTTCCTTCTCCTGGGGTTCTCCAGAGCTAGGGCAACCCCGAGAAGTAGCACGCCGACGTCGGCTCGCCTTCCCTCCTGATGTCCATGAATATGAGGAAGAGGAGACCGAATACCTCGAGGAAGGCGACTGGAATACCAATTACCGGGTCAGCCAGGCCGACGGACTGATACTGGAGAGGAAATCCATGTCTTGCTGGTTCAAAACTGAGAATCCACCCCAAATACCTGGAAACAAGCAAACAGTATTAATTCCTAAACCAAATTTGGATTTATCGGATGTTAAAAATTATAGACCAATTTCATTACTGAATAATGATTATAAACTTTTCATAGCTATTTTAGCAAATAGATTGAAAATTGTATTGAACCAGGTTATACATGAGGATCAGGCTGGTTTTCTTCCAGGAAGATTGATTAGTCAAAATGTTAAGAGTAGTACTAGATCTTATAAAATATGCAGAATTTAATACTACCCCTTTTGCAATGATATTTTTGGATGCAGAAAAAGCGTTTGATAATGTAAATTGGAAATTTATGAAAAAAGTATTAGAATATATGGATTTTGGGGGGAAAATTCAACTAGCTATTGGAAATATTTATACTTATCAAACGGCTAGGTTGTTGATTAATGGGAATTTAACATCACAATTTGAAATTCAAAATGGAACAAGACAAGACTGTCCTCTTTCACCTTTATTGTTTATTATAATGTTAGAAGTGTTATTGAGGAAGATTAGAAATAATATAGATATAATAGGTTGTAAAATTGGAAGAAATCATTTTAAGGTTAAAGCTAATGCAGATTATTTAGTTTGTTTTTTAACTAACCCTATTAGTCAAATTGCAGAATGGAACAAAATGGTTGAGGTTTATGGAAAACTTGCAGGTTTTAAAATAAACAAAAACAAAACAAAAATATTGGTTAAAAATATGACATTTTTGCAGCAACAAGAACTATCAAAATGCACAGGTTTCTCTATTGAACATAAAATAAAATATCTGGGTATCTGGTTAACCTCAAATAATTTTAATTTGTTTAAAAACAATTATATTAAGATATGGCAGCAAATTACCGTAGATTTGAAAAATTGAGGGAAAATACCTTTATCATTATGGGGTAGAATTTCAGTAATTAAAATGATGGTTTTACCCAAGATGCTTTTCTTATTTCAAAATTTACCAATTATAAAAGGAACCAAAATATTTAAAATTTGGAAAAAAAATATTTTAATTTTTTTATGGGGTAAAGAAAAACATAGAATAGCATACAATAATCTGATCCAATTAAGGGAAACAGGAGGTTTAGGGTTACCAGATTTAAGAATGTATTATGAGGCATCCTGTTTCGCTTGGTTAAAGACTTGGATTATGTTAGAGAATACTAAATTTTAGAATTAGAGGGCTATAATTTACATTTTGGATGGCATGCTTACTTATGGTATGATAAGGAAAGGGTAAACAAAGATTTTAATACTCATATTGTTAGAGTTGGATTATTTCAAATTTGGAAAAAATATAGAAGGATTTTGGAAAATAAGACCCCGGGATGGGTTAATCCAGTAGAAGCTCATATGAGACGAGGGATACATTTAAATTTAGAAATGGACATATATAGAGAAATTATTGAATGGAAAGAGGGAAAATGGGTTTTAAGAAGTAGAGAAGAACTTAATATTAAGGATTGGTTTTTGTATTATAGATTAACAGATATATTTAATAAAGATAATCAGGTTGGATTTAATAAAAACAAATCTGATTTGGAAAAAATATGAATAAAAGGAAATAAAGGACTGATAGGAAGAATGTACAAATTATTAACTGAAACTAATTTGTGTGTGTGTTAAGTGCCGTCAAGTCGCTTCCGACTCATGGCGACCCTATGAATGAAAGTCCTCCAAAATGTCCTATCTTTGACAGCCTTGCTCAGATCTTGCAAATTGAAGGCTGTGGCTTCCTTTATTGAGTCAATCCATCTCTTGTTGGATCGTCCTCTTTTCCTGCTGCCCTCAACTTTTCCTATCATGACGGTCTTTTCCAGTGACTCTTGTCGTCTCATGACGTGACCAAAATACGATAGCCTCAGTTTAGTCATTTTAGCTTCTAGGGTCAGTTCAGGCTTGATTTGATCTATAACCCACTGATTTGTTTTTTTGGCAGTCCACGGAATCCGTAACACTCTCCTTCAACACCACATTTCAAAGGAATCTATTTTCTTCCTATCAGCTTTCTTCACTGTCCTGCTTTCACACCCATACATAGTAATAGGGAATATGATGGCATGAATTAATCTAGTCTTGGTGGCCAGAGTCACATCCTTACACTTCAAAATATTTTCTAGCTCCTTCATGGCTACCCTTCCCAGTCTCAATCTCCTTCTAATTTCTTGGCTGCAGTCTCCCTTTTGGCTGATGGTGGAGCCAAGGAATAGAAAGTCTTGAACAATTTCAATTTCCTCATTGTCAACCTTAAAGTTGTGTAATTCTCCTGTAGTCATTACTTTTGTTTTCTTGATGTTCAGCTGTAGTCCTGCTTTGGCACTTTCTCTTTTAACTTTCAGCAATAGTTGTTTCAAATCTTCACTATTTTCTGCCAATAATGTAGTGTCATCAGCATATCTCAAATTATTAATGTTCCTCCCTCCAATTTTCACTCCACCTTCATCTAAATCTAATCCAGCTTTCCTAATTATATGTTCTGCATATAGATCGAAGAGATAGGGAGATAAAATACATCCCTGTCTGACACCTTTGCCAATTGGAAACCATTCCGTTTCTCCATATTCTGTTCTAACTGAGGCCTCTTGTCCAGAGTACAGGTTGCGCATCAAAATGATCAGATGTTGTGGCACACCCATTTCCTTTTAAACCTTAAAACCAGCCATAGCTTTTCATGATCCACACAGTCAAAACTAATTTAGAAGAAATAATTAAACCAGTTATGATAAAATGGATGAAGGAGTAGGATTTAATATTGAATTGGAAATACGGGAAAATTTATGGAAGAGAGAATTTAAATTCACAATAACCAATGAAATTAGAGAAAACCTATATAAAATGTTTTACAGATGGCATATAACCCCTGTGATGATATCTAAAATGAAAAAAGGAGGTACGGATTTATGTTGGAAATGTGGAAAGGAAAGAGGTACATATATGCATGTATGGTGGTTATGTAAATTTTTTAAAAAATTTTGGAAAAATGTTCTTAGGGAAAGTAATAATTTGATTAATGGTAGAGTAAAAAGGAAGCCTGTATTTTGTTTATTGGGAATTCCACAAAAAAATATGAGTAATAATGATAGGGTTATTTGTCAATATAGTTTTGCTGCTGCAAGAATTGTAATAGCTAAAGTTTGGAAGCAAGTGAATAAACCTTCAATTGCTGACTGGAGAGATAAATTATGGAATGTATATGAGGATGGCCAAACTAACAGAATTCCTACACGGAAAGAATATGGAAGAATTTAAAAAATCATGGGTAAAGGCCGCCACATATTGGGATAAACTGGCAAAAATGAATTTTACTATTTTAATTAGCGAGTTATAGAAACTAGTTTTAATATTTTTATATTATACTGTTAATAGGTATTTCATTATAAAAACTGTTTAGACACTTCTTTGGAAGTTGGGTGATGGGTCACTTTTTTAAGGTGGGTGGAGGACGAAGGGGTATCTTTGTGGATTTTATAATTTAGTAATCATGAATGTAATAATTAGTATATAAAGATACTCTTTTGTATTTTCTTTTTGTATTTTTTTAGATTAATTTTATTGTATTTGTTTGTTTTGTGTTATAAAAATTAATAAAAAATTATTTAAAAAAAGAATGGATTTTACTGGCGGAAGAATTGGAAAGTCATCGCCAGTTTATTTCGCTTGCCCGACAGCAGGCCAGAGAGGGGGAAAGTCAGAAAAACCCTCCCAAGCCGGCCGCTCCTCAGGCCCCACGGAGGCAGGCTCTACCTCCATCGGACCGAGGGAGCCTGCCTCATTTGCGGTACTATGCGCCACTTCATGACAGGGTCTGCTGAGTCCCTCTACACAGCCGGCGGGGACTCCTCGCGGGAAGGGGCCGCTCGAGGGAGAGGTGCAGCGGTCGAGCGAAACATCGCTCCAAGACGGAAAACACCCCCAGCCCTACTCGTTGGAGAGGTGACAACGGACCCGTCGCCAACGGACCCGTCGGGGTCCAGGATTACAATTTCTACCCTTGGAGAGGTCAGCTCTGCTTCCTGTGAAGAGGGTGACCACTGGAACTCCCCTGCTCTTTACCTGGAGTCTCCCCTTGAACCACCAAAAAACGGACTGGGTCTGCGATAGAGGGGGCAATACCGCAGACCCCTGCAGGAGTTCCTGCGAAGCCCGGGGCAAGGCCCGGAGCCCCCTTCATGGTGAGTGAAATGGAAGAGACTGTGTATGTAGATGTCTCATTACAACACTATAGAAAGGGTCCTCAATTACAAGTGAAAGCCTTAATTGACTCTGGATGTGCCCGCTCGTTAATAAACGAAACCACTTTTAAGGCACTCCAGGTGAAGTCAGTCCCTCTGCCTGCTCCAGTCCAGTTCACCCAGATGGACGGCAGTGACTTCAAAGGGGGCCCAGTAGATCATCGCACTGATGGGGTGGCGATGGGAATTGGCCACCACTGGGAACAAATCAATTTTACTATTGTGCCTAATGTTAGATATGCGGTGGTGTTGGGAGCAAATTGGCTCAAAGGACACAGTCCCACCATAGACTGGGACGCTGGGACTTTAACGTTTAACAGCCCGTTATGTGAATTGCACCGTCATAACGTGGCCATTAAAACCGTAGTCACGCCAAGCCCTGTTCTTGCCTCGGACCCCTCCAGTCCAACCCACTTACCCCCCGACTACCAGGACTTTGTAAATGTATTCAATGTGCAGGAGTGTGATATTTTACCTCCCTACCGCCGGACTGATTGTGCTATTGAAGTGGTGGGGGATGACAAACTACCGAAAAGTAAGATTTACCCAATGAGCCCTACAGAGCGAACAGTGCTCCGTGAGTTCTTAGACAAAAACCTGGCTCGTGGTTTTATCCGGCCGTCCACCGCCCTGTTCGGCACCAGCCTTTTTCGTAAAAAAGAAAATGGGGGATTTGCGTTTGTGTATTGACTTCTGGAAACTCAATGCTGTTACTCAAACAAATGCCTACCCCATCCCCCTCATTTCTGATCTCTTGGGACAATTGAAGGAAGGACACATTTTCACTAAATTGGATTTAGTCGAAGCTTATTACAGAGTCAGAATTCGGGAGGGGGATGAATCTCTGACAGCTTTCTCCAGTTGCTTTGGAATGTTTGAATTTATGGGGATGCCGTTTGGATTGAAAGGGGCCCCAGGGGTCTTCATGCAACTCATTAATGAGATCCTCCATGACCTGCTGTTCAAAGGCGAGGTAGTTTACCTGGATGACATTCTTATTTACTCCAAAACCATGGCGGACCATGTTACTTTGGTCAGGGAGGTGTTGCAACGTCTTAGAGATCATCAGCTCTATGCCAAACTTTCTAAGTGCGAGTTTCACAAGAAGCAATTAACCTTCCTAGGATATGTTGTCTCGCACCAAGGACTGACTATGGATCTGGAAAAGTTGCGAGCTGTGCTCAGTTGGGAACCACCCTCTACTCGCAAACAGGTCCAGAGATTCCTCGGGTTTGCAATTTTTTACAGGGCGTTCCTCCCTCATTTTGCTCGAATCGCTCTACCCATCACGGATCTCCTTAAGACTAAGGGGAAGGGAGATTCGGCCACTTTACCCAACGCCCGGGTAAAGTGGAACCCCCAGTGTCAAGCCGCCCTCGATAGTTTAAAGCAGCTCTTTACGTCCAAGCCGGTCTTGCAACACCCCGACTGCACTCAATAGTTCATAGTTCAAGTAGATGCTTCCGATGTAGCAATGGGGGTTCACTTCTGCAATGGGGGGAGGATCGACACTTGCGTCTGTGCGCTTATTTTTCCAAAATGTTTACCCAATCTGAACTCAATTGGGCTATTTGGGAAAAGGAAGCAGCTGCTGTAAAACAAGCCCTGACTGCGTGGAGACAGTTTTTAGAGGATTCCACTGTACCTTTTGAAGTGTGGTCCGATCACAAAAATCTGCTCACCCTAATGGAGGCCCGCAAACTGTCCGCAAAACAAGTGCGGTGGGCGGACTTCTTTGCCCAATTCCGATTCATCCTGAAGCATGTACCAGGGAAGCAGAATCTACTGGCTGACGCCCTATCTAGACTTCCCCAATGTCCCACCAAAGTTGACCGACCCACAGAGTCGCTCTTCACTCCTGCCCAACGGGGTCTAGTGCCCACTCTGGCTGTACAAACCCGTTCTCAGACTCACTCCCTGCCGCTGCCGCTTCCAGAGGGCACGAGTGACCCATGCCCAGACGAGCCGGTGATGCCACCCATCTCGCTGCCTCCCCACTTGGAGCGATCTACAACCATGTCTCCCAAGGCACGGGGACCCGAGCACCCTGTTCAACTCCCCTCCATTCCAGTATCAGCTCCGTCCCCGGTCCAGTTGCCCACCGGCACTACTCCAGAGCGGGTGGAGGATCTCTCCGAGTCCTTTAGAGACACTCTTCTTCGTAGTTATCAGACGGAACTTTCCTCACAGACCCTTCCAACCTCTCTAGTTAGACGTGGTGATTTTTGGTTCAAGGGGTCTAAACTATATGTACCAGAGGTATTGCGGGGGGAGGTTTTGGGTTTGGTTCATGGTGCCAAAACTGCCGGACATTTCAGATTCCTTAAGACGTTACATTTGCTTAGAAGGCAATTCTGGTTGGCGGGCATTTGATCTGATGCGGACTCCTTCATCCGCAGCTGCCCCATTTGTGCAGCGGCCAAACGGGTGCAGGGAAAACCGCCTAGACTTTTACAACCATTGGAAACCCCCTCTAAGCCTTGGGAAGTGATTGCGATGGATTTCATGACGGATTTACCCCTCAGTGGGGGAAAGACTGTACTTTGGGTGATTACTGATCTGCCCTGCACAGGTTTCCCTTCTGCCCAGAAATTGGCCCGCCTCTTTGTGTCACATGTCTTCCGTCACCATTCCTTCCCACGCAAGGTGGTGAAGGACAGGGGTTCAAATTTTGTGGCCAAATTCTGGAAAGCTTTCCTCAAATTGGTGGGAGTGGAGCAAGGACTATCCAGTGCCTTCCATCCCCAAACGGATGGTCAAACCGAACGAGTAAATGCGGTCTTGGAGTGTTATTTGCATTGCTATGTTAATTACCATCAGGATGACTGGGTGAACCTGTTGCCTTTTGCCGAATATGCTTATAATAATGCGGTTCACCAATCCACAGGGTTCAGTCCATTTCAGATTGTCTATGGTAAAGAGTTTAATCCTGTGGGCCATGTCAATGTGTCTGAGGAGGAAGGGAGAGCTGATGTGGCTGAATGGGTGCGTTCCATTCAAACCACCTGGCCATGGCTGGTCAAAAATCTGGAGCGAGCCAAACGAAAGTACAAAACTCAGGCTGACAAACATCGTTCCCCCGGTAAGGAATACAGGGTGGGGTCTCGTTTATCTGTCCACCAAAAACCTGTGATCCACCCTCCCGTGTGATAAGCTCAGTGCCAAATACGTAGGTTCATTTCCTATCTCCCGGATCATTAACCCAGTAACTGTAGAACTCTCCTTGCCCAAGTCTCTACCGAGAGTCCATCCTGTGTTCCATATCAGTCTCTTAAAACCGTACATTCCTTCCCAAAAATGGCATCCTGAGCCACAACCTGAAGTGCCTGAAATGGTGGTGGGGGAAGACCATTTTGAAGTGGCTAAGATACTGGATTCCCGCTTTCGCTACGGTGTCCTTCGATACCTGGTCCTTCAATAACATTTTGCTCCCACCGAAGATGAATGGGTGTGTGCCCATGATGTCTCTGCCCCCCATCTGGTGCAAGAATTCCATTCCGCCTACCCTCACAAACCCCCGGGGGAAGGGGGGTCTTTAGGGGGGCAGAATGTCAGGAGCAGGCCATGAAGGCAGTTCATGGTTGCGCTCCCAGGTGTTGTTTTGCAGCTCTCTCCAAGGCCAGATTAGATCACCAGTCCGTGCCCCGTGTTTAGACTTCATAGATTCCTTCAGTGTGGGAAATGCCAAGTACTCCTTCCTGCCTCTGGGAGGGGGGTTGCCTGGGTTACTGGTTATCTCTTATTGCTTTGTATATATGCCAAATGCCTTCCCTTAGCCCCTCACTAGTAACATTCTGAATATGGCTTCTGTAACCTGTAGTGCTTAATCAATAAAACTGCTTTCGTGGACTTGCCGTCTGCTGGAATCTGTTTATGGGATTTGCCACAGGACTAGAGCTTACAGATACCAAGATAAGAAGGCCAATCACAACTCTTAAAAAGCAATTAAGTCTTTTTCTGTAATTATTCCAACTCTGTCCAAAACAAAGGATTGTCAAAATAACAGGAGTGTTCAACTTGCAAATTCAACTCATGGTGTTCCACTCATTCAACTTGCAAATTCAGCAAAAAAAAAAAAGAATGGTATCATTACTACTACAACCGTACCTCATCTGGTTATCTATATACAGAAGGTACACTTTTAGACAGTTTTTGAAAAACACTCTTACGTTAAACTAGATTATTTCAGTCTCTGACTTGATCTCTATTTTGAATTTCACATTCTTTATAATGAAAATTTATATAACCAAATAATGATTTTCTGTTTCAGAGGCTTCATAAAGAATTACCCCTTAGCCCAGAAGAGCTGGAGAAAGTATTTGATACTCTGGATGCAGATGGCAATGGTTCGCTTACTCCAGAGGAATTCACCTCAGGATTCAGTGAGTTCTGAAATGCAAATAGCTCTCCAAAAACCTTTCACCTGACCCTCATAGTCCCAAATCTACACAAAAATGTATATCATTTGAGTCCATTTTACTTTGTCAGTCAGCATTGGATGACTGAATGTGTATGTGTTGAAATTTCTTACACCCCGGGATTAGTGCCAAAATTCACGATCCAAAACTGTGATAATGCCTACTGTACCTTTTGTATTTTGTGGCTTGTTGTTCACCAGGTTTGTTTCTCTGCAGCTATGCACCTATGTGTATTAATAAATGTATACCAACTGAGATTAACGTATCTCACAAAGTGGATTGTAATCTACAAAAGCAACGGCATAACCCTTAACCCCATCCTGAAAGGTGACTAAGCTCTTTGCTGACACATTTAGGAGATATATCACCGTGTCCCAAATATGCCAGCAGCAAGCCCTGCTGGCCCCTGCGCCAATGTAATCGCTATGCGGGTATAGAATCAGGCAGTGTTAGAGGTGTGGTGTGAGTAGAATAGCTTCCAAAACTTAGTTAGCTTCCAAAATCTCTCCAGCTCCTTATACTTCATTGCAGCATTTACTGCAACAAAAGCCCTTACGTATCTCAAAACTATAGAATCCCATGCAAAAGAAAAATCCCTGAGCACCCTCTCACCACCTCCTGCCCCACCTGCGAGCACAGATGATGATAATGCCTTTTTTTTAATTTGTAGTTTTTTATTTTGCACATACAAACAAATACAAACAAATACAATTTGTAACAAATTAACATCACACATTATGATGAATTAGATCAAGAGGTAATGACTTTAAGAATAGTAGGTTAAACCTTTACCCATTGGAACATATTGAGTAGTTAAAACAGGTATTTAAAATCGGGAAAAGCCAACATATCAAATTTTTCTAGGATTGGAAACCTTGTTTCTAAGAAAAGTGACTCGTGGTTGGGGTTTTCCATTTGCTCTACTTTTTCTGAATTTTTTTCCATAATCAGGAAGTCTTTAATACGATTCACCCACATAGAAACTGTGGGAGGATTTTTGTTTCTCCATTGTGATGCTATTATTATTTTTGCTATAGAAATAAGAATTTGTATGAGCTGGATTCTAATCTTGGGAATTTTGGGATCATATCCTTGATTTAGTAGTATGAGTTCTGGTTGTTTTGGTATGGAATAACCTGTGAGTAGGAGGATTTCTCTTAGAATATCATCCCAAAAGGAATTAATGTGTTTGCATGACCACCAACAATGTAGGTAGGTACCCAGACTACCACAATTTTTCCAACACTTTGCGGAGAAGGAGTTATTAATATGGTTTAATTTCACAGGAGTTAGATACTACCTTGTCAACAGTTTCACCATTTGCATCTTGTCAGAAACTATTCTTGATGTATAGCTGTATGATTTCCAGGTTTGTAACCAATGTTTGTCTAAAATTATTTTTCCACAATCTTTGTTCCACTTAGTTAAGTAGGTAATAACTCCTTTTCTAATGTTTTCCTCAGTAAAATATGATAAAGTTTTGAGATTAGGTGTGTAATTTAACCAAAGTTTCAAAATCAGTTAGGGTTTTTTTAAAAGCTTGTATAAATTGTTTATTATTACATAAATGTTTTAATTGGAAATATTGAAACCAGGGTAACTTAGAGCTAGTACCAGCTTCAATCCTGGATTTATCTAATAGATGTCCTGCTTTGATGATATGTTCAAAAGTAATTTTTCCATTTGTCCTCCACCAAGTAAAGTCATTAGTGCTTAAAGCTGGCTTAAACCATTTTTGTCCTTTAAAGGGGGATATTCTAGATGGATGGGGCTAAAGTTTGTTGATATTTGTCCCAGATCTTTATACTCAAATTAAGAAAGGAATTCTGAGTTGTTCTTTTTGGTCTATCAGTGGGATTATTCAAGAGGAATTCAAATATTGAGATTTTTGTTCCGCCAGAGAATTCCAAGTCTAACCAGTCTGGGGCAGGCTTATCTTTCATTAATACTATTATATTTTTGAGGTGAATAGCCTCATGATAGAGGGGAATATCTGGGACATCTAGGCCTCCTTTCGTGGATGGAGACTGAAGTGTATTTAGTGAGATTCTTCGTTTGTGATTATTCCAAATGAACCTTTGGATCTTATTTTGCCATTACTTCCAACAGGAGTAAGAAAACATTGATGGGAGAGATCTAAATAAGAATATAAAATGGGGAAGAATTGAACTTTTAATAAGTTTAATTCTTTCAAATAGGGAAAGTTGTATTCTTTGCCATTCCAAGTATAACTGGTTGAGTTTCTGATTTATTTTAGTTATATTGATTTTTTTAGATCAGCAATATTGACAGGGATTGACAAACCTAGGTGGTTCCAAGTTGTGGACACCCACTTGTAGTCAAAATTCTCTTGGATTGTTGAAAAGGATTTAGGTGTTAAATGTATAGGGTAAAGTTCACTTTTATTTTTGTTAATTTTTAAACCTGAAATACTGGCAAAATGCCCAATAGTTTCATCCACAAAGGGGAGTGATGAGCAGGGTTCTGTGATATAAAGAACCATATCATCTGCAAACAGTGACAATTTGTATATCTTCTTTCCTACGCTAATACCTTCAATTTTTGAATTAGTTCTAATGTGATGGGCGAGGGGCTCAATCGCTAATGCAAACAATAATGGAGACAAGGGGCACCCTTGTCTAGTTCCTCTGTGTAGTCTGATTGATTCTGAAGTCAAGCTATTGACTTTTATTTTAGTAGTGGGATGAGTGTAACTTGCTTTGATTGCTTGCATAAATTTTGGCCCAAATTGCATTTTCTCTAATAAAAGAATTAAGTAATTAGTTTCTACCGAGTCAAACGCTTTTTCAGTAACTAAAGAAATGATGACAGAATCAGTTTTCAAGCTTTTGCAATATTTAATGATGTTCAAGGTTTTCCTGATATTTTTTGTTAACTGCCTCTGGGGAATGAAGCCTGATTGGTCTGTATTGGTATAGTTGCCTATAAACTTGTTCAGTCTGGCTGTTAAAATTGATGCAAAAAATTTTGAATCTTGGTTTAAAAGAGAAATGGGCCTGTATGAGGATGGATTCGAGAGGTCTTTTCCTGGCTTTGGTATTAAAATTGTGGCAGATTCCGACCAGGAGAGGGGAGTTATTGCCCTTTCCATTACCATATTGCAAATTTCTGTAAAAGGAGAAGCGAGTAAATGAGAAATTGTTTTGTAAAATTCTGATGGAAAGCCGTCAATTCCAGACCCCTTGTTAATTTTTATTTTTTAAATAGTATCTAAAACTTCTTGGGGGGCTATGGGTTGATCTAAGAGTTTTTGGTGGTAAGCTGATAAGCGATTGGTATAATCTATTCAGGATACAATGATTTCACATTAACATACCACACCCTCATTAGCACATTATCTTGATACTTACAGGACAATGATTAGCACATTACCTTTAATACTTTGAAGGCAATGATTCAGCTCAAACCCAACCCCTTTTTTGACTATATATTACTCTTCCTATACACTTGACACTGAGAGACACTGTCCTTCAGTGTTACTCCTCTGAAGATGCCTGCCACAGCTGCTGGCGAAACGTCAGGAAAGAAAATACCAAGACCACTGTCACACAGCCCGGATAACCTACAAGAACCTATTGTATTTAGATAGTTCTCAATTTGTTGAGTGTTTGGCCTATGGGAAGAGTATAACTTTGAATAGAATGTGTGTAATAATTTTATAATAGAGTTAGAATCCGTATGGGTATGGCCCTTTTCATCCTTGATGGAACTCACCAATCTTTATTTAATTTCTGTCGAGTTCTCCAGGCCAAAATTTTTAATGATTTAGGGCCAGAGTGCCAATAGCGCTGCTTCATAAATAAAATGTTTTTTTTAATTTGAGAGGATTCCAAGTGTTCGAGTTTTTTCCTTTCTGTTAATAATTTTTTATAAATAGATTTACTTCCCGTTTGCTTATGAAGATGTTCTAGATTAGTAATAGTAGTGATGTTTTGTCTAATCTGATTTTTTTTCTTTTTAACTGCTGAGGCCATGGCAATGAATTTTCCCCTCAATTCAGCTTTAAGGGCGTCCCAAGTTATTGGCAGAGCTACTCCACAATTCCAATTGAGGTCTAGATAATTTTTTATTTCAAGTTCGATTTCTTTTGCAATAGAGCTGTCTGTCAGTAAATTTCTGTTGAGAGACCAATTGTAATTTTTATATTGGTTTTGGGATTTTTTATTGTGGCTTCAACCCAGTGGGGATCAGTCCATAACTTAAGCCCTATCTTTGTTGAGTTGAATAGAGGTAATATTTTTTTTGAAATCAAGATATAATCAATTCTAGTGTACGTCTCAAATTGTGAGGAATAATAAGTGTAATCTCTGCAATTGGGATTGTGGACTCTCCACAAATCAATCATATTAAATTTTTGAAGTGTTATGGCTAATTTTGATGTATTGTTTCCCAGCTCAGATGGGGAACTACGTTTTTTGTTTGTGACTTTAGACCTATCTAAATGAGGGTTGTTAATAATATTGAGATCTGCTCCCATAATAACTTCTCCCTCTTCAAAGTTTTCTAATTTCATAAGAACATTCTCAATGAATTGAGTTTGATTGGTGTTTGGGACATATACTGATGCCAAAGTAATTTTGATGCCATTTAATAAGCCTTTACTAATAGTCTTTACTAATTTTTTGTGGGGTAGTCTTTACTAATTTATAGTCTTTACTAATTTTTGTGGGGTAAAATTAATATTACTGGAAATTAAGATGGCAATTCCTCTTGATTTGGATGTACCATAAGCATATAATGTCTCAGCCCATCTCTTTGATTGAAATGGTTGTATTTTAGAATTTTTTAAGTGAGTTTCCTGGAGGAAAACTGTATCCGGGTGTTCTTTTAGAATCACAGACTGGATACTCTTGGCCTTGATCCGATTATTTAAACCTCTACAGTTGAGGGAGATTATTTTGTGCGACATCAAACAACTTACAAAATTATAACTCTATAACTTTATAAACTTATCTAAATTTCAATTTACTTATTAAACTAAACTAAACTAAACTAAACTAAGCCCCTCTGGAAAAGGCTATACCCAAACATACACACACACAAATTAAATAGGTGTAATAAACTCACCCTTGTTATTTAACAGTAGAAAGTACTTAATTCTATATCTAGCCTATTAAAGCACAGGGTCAATAATGACACCTGTAGCCGGAGGGGTTATAATAAGGAGGGAGAAGATCAAACTATCCTGAACTGCACCGCATAAGCTTGTTAATATATGCAAAAGCCACAAATTAAGTTTTTAAGTATGCTCAACAGTCTGGGGTTTGTTATAATTTTTTTTTGTGTGAAATGCTTTTTCAGTTCTGTGGGGCCTTTAGTTGATTGAGTTTTCGCCAGATCTTCATTCGAGGTTTCCTTTATGTCTATCTCTAAGGGGTATTCTTCATGGATATTTGCTGCTGCTTCGACGCTGTTTTGCGTCGGAGGCAAATTTTGGTTATTCACTGCAGAGCCGTGTTTTCACTCACTGAGCAAAATAAGCCGGTTTAAAAGAGAGGCAATCCAAACCACTTCTGAGCCGTACTTTCCAGTAAAAGAGCGTTTTTTTGCTCGGATGCCCATGAAGAAATGTTTGCTTCGCTCCCCGGGACGTCTCCTTTCTCCTCCCCCAAGAACGGTGATTGGCTGGGGGAGTTGCCACTCTAACAGCATCGCACCGGCAGGAGGGAGACCCAGAGCAGACTGGCTGCCCCTCTTCAGAAGGGTGATGGGGGTTTTGCCGCTCTCAGGATTCCCCTCCCCAACACACACACACATAGGATCGCACCGGCAGGAGGGAGACCCAAAGCAGACTGGCTGCCCCTCTTCAGAAGGGTGACGGGAGTTTTGGCTTGGGTTTGCCGCTCTCATGGTCCCCCCCCCCAAACACACACACACACATAGGATCACACCGGCAGGAGGGAGACCCAAAGCAGACTGGCTGCCTCTCTTCAGAAGGGTGACGGGAGTTTTGGCTTGGATTTGCTGCTCTCATGGTCCCCCCCCCCACACACACACACACATAGGATCACACCGGCTGGAGGGAGACCCAGAGCAGACTGGCTGCCTCTCTTCAGAAGGGTGACGGGAGTTTTGGCTTGGATTTGCTGCTCTCATGGTCCCCCCCCACACACACACATAGGATCACACCGGCAGGAGGGAGACCCAAAGCAGACTGGCTGCCTCTCTTCAGAAGGGTGACGGGAGTTTTGGCTTGGATTTGCTGCTCTCATGGTCCCCCCCCCACACACACACATAGGATCACACCGGCAGGAGGGAGACCCAAAGCAGACTGGCTGCCTCTCTTCAGAAGGGTGACGGGAGTTTTGGCTTGGATTTGCTGCTCTCATGGTCCCCCCCCACACACACACATAGGATCACACCGGCAGGAGGGAGACCCAAAGCAGACTGGCTGCCTCTCTTCAGAAGGGTGACGGGAGTTTTGGCTTGGATTTGCTGCTCTCATGGTCCCCCCCCACACACACACATAGGATCACACCGGCAGGAGGGAGACCCAAAGCAGACTGGCTGCCTCTCTTCAGAAGGGTGACGGGAGTTTTGGCTTGGATTTGCTGCTCTCATGGTCCCCCCCCACACACACACATAGGATCACACCGGCAGGAGGGAGACCCAAAGCAGACTGGCTGCCTCTCTTCAGAAGGGTGACGGGAGTTTTGGCTTGGATTTGCTGCTCTCATGGTCCCCCCCACACACACACACATAGGATCACACCGGCTGGAGGGAGACCCAGAGCAGACTGGCTGCCTCTCTTCAGAAGGGTGACGGGAGTTTTGGCTTGGATTTGCTGCTCTTGGGATGCCCCCCCGCCCAACACACACACACAGGATCATGGGAAGAGTGGGCGGGATTAGGCGGATTTGGAGCGGTGAGTCATGAGCGGCAGCAGACGTAAGCAGCGCAGAGAAGTGCGCTGTTTCTCCCGTGAAAAATTGGGATGGGGGGAGAATCTGCACTGCCATGAAGAAGCTATTTAAATCAGTTTATTATTTGCTCCGGTTCGAAACCGAAGCAAAATCCACCGTGAAGAATACCCCTAAGTCTTGAAGTCCAGGTCTTCAGCTGTGAAAGTATGGCCATTTTTTCGTACCAAAATATTTGAATTAGGCAGCCATTTGTATCTTGTAGATGCTGCTGAAAGAGAGGATGTGATGGGTTTCAGGATTCTTCTTTTAGCAAGGGATTCCGGTGCAAGATCTGGGAAAACTTCGATTTTCGACTGTTTAAAAAGAAGAAAACCTTTAGCTCTGGCCTCGTTGTAAATTTGGTTTTGGTTCTGTTGTCTGATATTTTCACTATAATGTCTCTTCTTAATGATGAGTCTGGTTTAGGAATGGGGCCTGATCTATATGCTTGAGCAATATAGGGAGCCACCCCATCCTCCAAGTTGAATATATTAGCTAACCAAGCAGCTATGAATATTTCCAGAGGTTCGGATTGTTCCACCTTCTCAGGAAATCTTCTAACTTCTTCGCAGTTTATTCTCCATAATGATTATTTTTTCTTTCAAGATGACCTCATTGGACTGCAGAGCTCTAATTTCTTCTTGAGCAGTTATCCCCAGCTCTAATGCTGTTTCTGCAGTTTTATCTGTTTACTTTAAGTTATTTTGGAGCTCTAGAAGAGAAGAAGAAATAGGTTGGAGTAATTCTGCCATCCTACTTACAATTTTGTGCTCGAGTTGGCGAAGGGCAGTCGTTATTTGATTTTCCAAGGCTTCTGGAGCTTGTTCTTTGCACTTTTCTTCCAGCTTAACTTGTTCGGCGGCCATTTTGCCTGCCTGGCTGCCTAGAAACTCTGGAGGCTCTGAAGGTCCTCTACACAGAAAAGGCTTCAACTCCGGCGATTTCTGGTTGCTTTTCCTGTTTCTGCCCCCCCCCCTTGTTTTCCCATAGCTTTTAGGATATTTTTGGCTTAGCTAGGATTTAACTGCGGCGATTTTTTAGTAGATTGGTGCAGAGAGTAGAGATCAGACGTCTTCTACATAGCTCGACGCCCGCCCCCCATGATGATGCCATTTAAGCCTGCAGCCAATCATACCTCTTCTAAAGACTATGTAGACCCCATGTCAGTCTCAGGCGTCTGCCCCTAGCATCCCTCAAGCAAACTCATCCAGACAGGTAGCTCTGAAGCAGTAATACTTTATTAGGAACTAAAAGGCAAATAAAAGAAACTGCTGCACGTAGGCAGCAAAGGTTAGCAATGGAGACCCCTTACAGGCTACCTGCTTAAAAACACTAGGACAGGAGAATAAGATAAACATTGCTAGGCAACAGCGAGATAAGCAGTTCCCATGAGTGAAGAGAAAACACGCCGCAGCTGTGAGAATCGGCACAAACGAAAGTATACACAGGAACTTCCAAACCCTGAGAACCAAAGACTTGACTTGTGGCCTGACTGGATCTTGCATTCAGTGAAGAACTTGAAACCCCAGCCAGGATGTCCAGAGCTCAGGTGATAAGGTGTGTGGCGTAGGGCTATCCTGCTCTGGCCTCATGTCATGCACACTTAGAACACGGACCCCCAAGGGAGCCAGGACAAGGTAACCCACACAGGCAAGCAAGTACCTCTCCCCCCCCGCCCAGTGCCTACTCTGTGTACTGCCTCTACAACTCTGCATCCCACAACAGTGGCTAGCAGTAAGTACAAACAGTGCAGGGGTGGGGGGCTCACAGACATGCTGGTGCTTCAGTACTGCACTGCTAACCCAGCATCTTGCCAGCGCAACCCCCTCCCCCTGTAAGTGCAGAGTGCAGGGAGCGCAATCACACACCACAGATCAAACACATACAATGCCCTTTGCTTTGCATGGTCAGAGCTGCATGGAGCAGTGCTTATGGGAAACTACATTTTTACAGGCTGTGTTTATTAATTTGCTTGTTATGATTGGCAATCAAATTATGCAAACTGTTTTATTTATAGATCCGTTTTGAGAGTCTGCATTTCTTTCATATTCTTACAACAATCCCCAATCCTTTCCTTTCCAAAAGTGGGAGACCCTTGACTGATTAATACCCCTGAAACTCATCTGTTAATTCTAGTCTTTATTTCCATTAGTCCTCAGAGAATACTAGACCAAAATCCTCCTCTCATTCCTTCTGGAAGTATATGAAATTAACAACACAATTAATAAGTGTTACTAAATTCTGCTTCTCTTTCTGCTCTTGTGGCAACATTTTCACTAAGAATGAGATCAAATGTTCTCCTTATTTTTTTGAAGTTTGTTCATTTGTATTTTTATTGTTCACTTTTCTCCCTTATGTTATATCAAATTTTTTGCAGTGGCTTTGGGTGATCAATATCTTAGTAGGATTTTGTGTAGACGTGCTTAAAGATTGCTCTCTTAATCTGTTTTTATTTGCAGGCCAGTTTTTGTTTGGCCAAAAGGAATCAGTTTCTGAAATACAAGGAAGTGGAACTGAAAACATGAATCAGTCCAAATGGACGGGAAGCTGTGAGGATGGTGACGAGGAGGAAGATGAAGAACAGTTTTCAAATCTCATGGAGAAGCTGGGTGCGAACAAGGCCTTAGAAGAGTAAGTCCTGTTACGAACCATCAGAGTCCCAAGAAAATCACGTGATGCAGGTCTTGCGCTAAAGGCTGCACCATTTAGCCCACAACGGCAGTTTTCATATTTTTAATGCTCTCACATATAAAAATGATGGGCACACATAAAAGGACCTCACATTTCAAGTATTTATTGATTTTACAAAATTTATACCCTGCCTTTCTGCCCTCGGGGTGTGTGTGGGGGTAGTTGTCAATTTCCCATATTGTGCAGGGGGTTGGACAAGATGATCCTGGTGGTCCCTTCCAACTCTCTGATTCTTTGATTCATAAGGGCCACCAAAGTGGCTTACAAATGAAGACATCCATCAATAAAATCAACAAATCAATAAAATCAACAAATCAACATCAACAAATGAAGACATATGTCAATAAAATCACATCTTAATACGCTGAAGCGGTAGCCTTAACATGGCTAAAAGACTGGATAACCTTATCAAATACACGTTTACTGGAGCTTGAAGGCTTTAATAATATTAGTGGATGGCATGGCTATTTATGGTATGATAAAATTAAGATACAAGCATCATTCAGGAATCATATAATCAGGTCCTCTTTATTGCGTATTTGGATGAAATATAAACATATTTTGGAACCAGTAACGCCGATGTGGATTTCACCGCAAGAAATGTTAACACTACGTCCACTTAGACCGGACAAATTTATAATTTACCAGGAATTAATTAAATGGGAGGGGAAAAAATGTTTATTAAAAGAATTCCAATTTTTCAAAGAGGATCTACAATGGTTGCAATACTGTCAGATTAAATCAGTTTTTGTACAAGATATGAAAAATGGATTTTCTAAAGAAAAGTCCCCTTTCCATAAGATGTTATTAGATAATAATTTGAAATTGATCTCGAAAATGTACAATCTACTTTTAACAATATATTGTGAGCAGGAGACAATTAAACCAACTATGATCGACTGGGCTCAAAACATGGGACATGATATTGCTTTAAACAAATGGGAAAGACTATGGTCAAAAGATTTGAAAGGAATAAATGCGCAATCAATTCGAGAAAATATTTATAAAATGATGTATAGATGGCATTTAACACCCAAGAAGATTGCAAAGATATATAAAGTGACATCCCCTAAGTGTTGGAAATGTAATAAGGAAATTGGTTCCTTTTATCATATGTGGTGGACTTGTGATAAAGCTAAAGATTTTTGGGATATGATTTACAATGAACTGAGATTAATAGTACAAAAAATATACCCAAAACACCAGAAATTATGCTATTAAGTATGATACCTGACGACTTGCTAATACAAAGAACTTTTTTGATCTATGCTACAACAGCTGCGAGACTGCTTTATGCAGCAAAATGGAAAGGGGCAGAAATTCCCGAGAAAAAAGACTGGATTGGGAAAATGTTTGAATTGGTGGAAATGGCAAAACTTACAGCCATTTTAAATGAAAAAGACAATGTTCGATTTTTAGGGGAATGGGAGGATTGGATGAAATATTGTGAATATGAATTAAAACTGGGGAAAATGGAGGAATACTTATTAATCTGATCTAAAGGACACAATTAATATTAAGAGTTATAATCATTTATATTAATAGAAGATGCTTTATGAAAGTTAAATGAATTTATGATAGTTAAGATCAGACTAATTACGATGGGATGAATACTTTATTGAGGCGGAGAGAGGAGATGGGGAAGTCATAAATTTTCCTCTAATTTGTTTTTTTTTGTTATGAATTCAAGAAACTTTAACAACATAGAGTTAGAAATTTGAATTTCATATTGCTTTTATTGTTGTTTACTATCATGGAAAATTTGTATTATAAAAACCAATAAAATTATTATAAAAAAAATCACATCTTAAAACCATTAAAACCAACAAGAAACACATCATTAAAACCTAGCTCCAGACTAAAACCTAGCTCCAGACACATCATTAAAATCTAGCTCCAGACCAAGCTGCATTGTTCTGTATCCACTGGAGTTTCTGTGTTGACTTTAAGGGCACATCTATGAGGAGTGCATTATAATAGTTTGGCCTCAAGGTTACCATGGGGTGTGGCCAGATCAGCCAGGTCAAGGTAAAGAACCATCATCTGGGCTAAATAAGGATTGAAGAAAGCATTTTTTTGCAGTGGCATTAACTTACTTCTCCAGTAATAATGCTGGGTCCAGTATAACCAGTGTGAGTGTCAGCTGGACCCCATCAAATGTGGGAAGCAGAATGTCCTTCAAGACCTCAGCCTTCCTAATTAGCATCAACTTTGCCTTCTCAGGATTCAGTTTCAACTCATTCACCCTTACCCACAGCAAGCAGATAGTGGATCAGGACCTCTGCAACGTCACCAGGCAATTTGGAGGAAGAGATGTAGAGCTGGGAGTCATCAGCATTTTGCTGGCAATATACTCCCAGAATACAAATAATTTCTCCTAAGGGCTCTACGTAGAGATGAATGGGGATAAGACGTAGGTCTGTGGGATCCCCCAAGAAAGGTTTGGTAGCGCTAACAACTGATTTCCCAACAGAAACTTTCTGAGTCCAGTCTGTAAGTCTCCTCCGGCAGTCTTCAAGCAGCAGCTGGGCAAACCCTTGTCAGGGATGCTTTAGGCTGATGGGGGAGGGGGGGTTGGACTTGATGGCCTGTGGGGCCCCTTCCAACTCTTATGATTCTAGGAACTCTTTAAACCAGTCCAAAGCACTTTCTTTAATCCTTTTTTCTGCCTCCAAACACCTCAACAAGATGGCCATGGTCCACGGCGTCAAAGGGGCTTCTGATAAATCTTGAAAGGACAGCAAACTAGACGCTCACTGTTTTTAAGAGTTAGGTTTGGGTTCCTCACAGCCACACAACAGCTGCAGGGAATTGTTAAAAAATAAAGCAGAGCTCCCCCCTCAACAGCCATTTTCTGCACCAAAGCAGTGCTGGGGGGGGGGAGCTATTTCTCCATTTTTGCTTCTCCCAAGTGCACAGAATACTTCACATGGAGCAGCAAAATGGGGAAATAAATCCCCCCCCAGCACTGCTGTTTCAATGTGGGAAATAGTGGGGGTGGGGGGACAGGAGCCCCACTCCCCTGCAGCAGCATTCCTTCTGCTGTGTGACTGAGGGGAGCCTGAGCTGGGTCCAGTGAGCCCTGGAAACTTGGACCCAACTCTTTGGAAAAGCAAATGTCTAATTTGGCTCAGAGACCATCAGTTTAAAGCTACCAGCACGGCCTCCATCCTAGAGCCTGGCCTGTATCAGACTGAAGGAAACTCCAGTGCAGGTGGCTCACCAAGGAACACCTTGAAATGTTCTGCAATTGGTCTCTCTGTCATCATTCCCAGAAATGGCAACTGGAGACCAGGTGGTAACTGTCCACATCATTTGTCTCTAGTGATGGTTTTTAAAGGATTGGATGGATAAACTGTCTAGATGGTTGGAGGTAGTGAAAACTGATCTGGCTGGCATAATTGAAACCCGGTTGAAAGAAAATAACACGGTGTGTGCCCCAATTAATTTCAGCCAGTTATGTGGTCTTCAATCAACCCCGCATTAGAGGGTGGGGAGGTGGGGCGGCAAACTGTTCATTTAGACATTTGGACTCCATTTTTCTCCCACTGGGCACCCAAAACAGCTGACAACATCATTGTCCTTGCCTCTATTTTATCCTCACAACAATAACACTGAAAAAAAAATGACTGAGAAAAAATGACTGAGAAAAAACCCTGAGAGAAAATGACTGGCCCAAGGTCACCCAGTAAACTTCCATGGCAGAATGGTGATTTGAACCTGGGTTTCCTAGATCCTAGTCTGACCACTACACCATGCTGATATACAGGTTTATATCTATATATTTTTTAAAAAAACATACACAGAGCCATACGTAGAGCCCTCATACACAGAGATACAGAGAATATTTTGGGGGTACAGGGTGGCTGTAGCATCGGCTGCTCTTGCAGCTTGGAAACCTTTTAGCATGTAACAATTACTTTCTTTTCTTTCATAAGTGAGAATGATTTGAAGAAACTCTGGTCAAAGCTGAGGAAAGACGAGCCTTGTTTACTTTCCAGTTTTGAAGAATTCCTGGCAAGAGTTTTCTCTCAGCTTCAAGAAGCTGACCACGAGAAGAATGCACTGGAGTCTGCCCTGAGAAAGTGAGTGCTTCTTTTGATTGTGTCCACGTGGCGCCTTCTCAGGTGGACCGTAGAGGGCTCTTTGCTGCCACCCGCAATTTGCAGAGATGTTTTAAGTAAAGGGTTAGCAATTGAAGAAGTCTCTCGTTTCTTGTAACATTTAGTTTTTCTCCTTCACAAAATCATGCACAGGGTTGACATTTCATGTATTACTACCCCACTAATAATGTCCAAACCAGCCTTGATCGATTGAGCAAATATTGTCAATTAATACTGAACATGGCCGGACTGAGAAGTTAAAATGGTCCTGCACAAAAAGCCCCAGAATGACTGACTCCTCTCGTCGTTCTGATCAGGTTGAAGGGTGCGGCCCCTTGCGCCAAAGGGCAAAGAGCTGTCAGTTCACCATCATGGTACCTGTGCAGGCCCAGTGGTGGCTACCTGTGCACTCGCAGGCCTGAAGTTTCCGAAGCTCAAAAAAAAAAAAAAAACTGGCAGGCGCTACTTTCCCCTCCCCTCCCTTCTGCTTTCCTGCTTTTTCCAGCATAAAAGGAGGGGCAGAGCACACTTTCCTCCGTTCTCTCTCTGCTGCCACTTCTGTTCTTTGAAGCTCTGTGTGAAGAAATTGCAGCCTTTGGAGCTGTCCTGTGCTTTTGCGAATCTCAACCAGTTTGAGGAAACTTTTGAGCAAACTGCCTCAAACAACATGGCCTGGAAAGTTCTTTTCAAAAAATGCATGCCTTGCAGGGCTGAAATCCCCCAAACGGACAACCACACTCCCTGCCCACTATGCCTCAGCAGGATGTCTTGAAGTGCCCTCTGTACATGCACAGTGGGCCACTCCCAAAGCACTTCAGATTTATTATTAATATGGCAAAACCATTAAAATATTCATCTCCCAAACCACTTGGAAGCTGCTCTGTGGGAGAAATCTTGGTCTGGTGCAGCTTTTGACAATCATCCCAGCACGGTGCTGAGACCAAACCCAGAGAGATTTATCTGATCATTGTTGGTTCTGATGGATCCAAAACCAGTTTCAGAGCCTCTAGAAGATACAACACCTAAAAAGGAGCAAAGCCTCGAATACCCCGACATCACCCGGAAGAGGTGCTGCAGAGCCTCCTTCTAAAAAGTCGTGCAACAAATAACAAGCATGCTGACAAAGCCTCACTGAAGTCTTCCAAGTGGTCCACCCTCCTCACATCACAAAGTCATGGGTTCTGGCACAGCCATCGCTTGAACCTGTTGCCAAACCTAACACCAGTCCTGAGAATTCCCTCACCCAGTGTCAGCTTCGTCTTTCTCAGAATGTGAACTTGTCGATTCTGGACCACCAACTCCATGTCATCAACCATTGACATCCCGTTGATTGAGTCAGTTGTATCTGGCACTTCCCCACCTCTCCTCCGCAATCTTTCCTAGAAGGCCCACATGATGCCTACAGAGAATTGGGACCCACACACTCCGCTCAGTTCCGATCAGACTAATGCCATGCAGGATCCTCCAACAGGGCCAGAAGCACACCCTGACTTCAGTGGAGTCGAGATCAGATTTTCAGTCCTACTGCAATTACAAACTGTCACTTTATAACAAACCAAACTTTGATTTAGCCTCAGAACCATCTCAGAGGACCAGCTTCCAGAGCCATCCATATACTCTCCAAGTGAAGATCTTAGGCTCTATAGTGAGCAACTGATTTGTATGGCAAGACCACTTGAAATTGACATGTCCTATGCCCACCCAAGCCACAGATCCAATGTTCAACGTGATGCATGCCAGCACAACAAGTCAGTCACTTTCCCCGTCATTGAGGACTTCTAGAAGTAACAACCATGCCCTGGCTCAAACCTGCATCTGTGCCACCATTAGCCACAGAATCAAGAACCAATATAGGACCGAACAAGAAGGCTGTCCTTTCCTATTCCAACATCCCTTGGCCAACTCCCTAGTGGGTTGACACAATCCAAGGGAAAAACAAGGGCACTCAACAGAGCCTCTGTCAACAGAGAGGTTGCAAATTTGATGGAGTGGGCGGAAAGATTTATGCCTCTTCTGCCCTGGCATTCAAAACTACCAATTACAAATGCATAATGGCCAGAACCAACTGTTCGTGTGGGATGGACTCATCCCCTATCTGCAACTCCTACCAGAGGACAAGTGTGAACTCACAGAGATCCTGGCACTAGAGGCATGGATCCTATCCAAACACCAAATCTGATTCTGATGACATAGAGTTGGTGGCACACAGCATAACCACAGCACAGCCCACGGTGATATATTGGACTTGATTCTCACCAACAGGGAAGAACTGGTTGACGAGGTGAAAAGAGTGGGCTCCCTGGGTAGTAGTGACCGTGTCATTTGGGAATTTACGATCTTGGAGAAGGGAAAAGCTGTATGTAGTCAGACATGTAGGTTGGACCGAGTCATCAGTATGCTGATGATACCCAGCTGAATCTGTTGATGGACAGCTGACTGGATACCGTCCTGGAAAATCTGACCATGTGTTTGGAGGCTAGATCTGGGGAAAATCTGACCATGTGTTCGGAGCCGTCTGAAATCGAAACCATCAAACACGGAGGTCCTGTGGCTGGGCCCGGGGGGGGGGCAGAGTCAGGGACTTCAACTTCCCACTCTTGATGGGGTTCAGCTGGAGTTAGTTTCTTCCATCAGGAGCTTGGGAGTGATTCTGGATGCCTCCCTTTCTTTGGAGGCCCCAGTCACACACACTGCCAGGACAGCGTTCTTTCATCTTTGCCAGGTCCGGCAGCTTACCGCTTACCTATCTCATACTGATCTAGCCACAGTGATCCATGCAATGTTCACCTCTAGACTGGACTACTGTAACTACGCAGGGCTACCCTTGAGACTGCTCCAGAAATTGCAGCTGGTCCAGAATGCGGTGGTGCGCATCCTGACAGGGACCCCATGAAGAGCCCATATACCCCCGGTGCTTCACCAGCTGCACTGTCTCAATGCTGCCCCCTGCCCCCCGGCCCAATCTCTGAGTCTGATGGAGACCCAAGAAACCTGGGGGAGCCAGTTCTTTTAGGATGACAACTTTGCCCTCTCGCACCCAGGTCTCGATCATGCAAGCCTGGTCCACACCCTGTGATACAAAATAATCACGCAGAGTGGCGGTCTTATTATTATTAACTGAACAACGGCAGTGTCAGAGATGGGTAATTCCTAGATCTCCTACCATCGTTTCTCGGGATGGGCTGCAAGTTGGAAGGAGTCCGAGCATATCCATATCTCTGACTCCTTCCCTTGTAACACCTGCTTCCATCGCCATACCTCCCGAACCCCGTCCCTGATAACTGGGATCCCCATGCTGGCCTCCCCAGATCTAACTATTCCTGCTTGCATTTGTTTGCACAGCAGAAATAAATCCTAACTCACTAAAACCTCAGAATCACCAGTACAATGTATAACAACGTACCAACCCAACCCTTCCTCTAACCTCTGTAACTAACCACTTACTACTAGGGATTATACAGTAAACACATACCCTAATCGAGCCAAAGCTTGAATCAAAGCAAATCTCCCAATCAAGTCTCCAAATACAATCAAATGTCCAATTAATCCTGAAGAGATTCGGAGGGACTCAGGTTACAAGTCACTTTAAAAAAATTCAAACTAGAACCTACCCAAAGGATGTTCTTCGGAGGAGCGATCCTAGGATTCCACTTTGGCAAAGACTTTTCCACCCCCAGGCCATGTGTCTAGGGGTATTCCATTGCACTTGCCCATGACTCCAACCCGCCATATTCTTCCAAAGTCTCCTGGGATTAGCAGCCTGTACCACAGCTATAGTCCCATAAGCTTGACTGTGTATACACATCTTACAACTGGGGTTTCTAAGGGTATTCAACATCCTCCATCACCCCCAGTCCAGAAAGTTAAATGCCCCAAGACATGTTATATGTTCCCTGTTCTGGTGGACTCTTCCCCAAAACCTTTTGCCAGGGCTTTTGTTTTACCCCATCATACCAGGAATCACCCTTACCATAGATGCCTCACTGCTAGATTGGGGTGCTCATATGGACTCCTTTTCAGCCAGTGGTGTTTGGTCCACTTGTAAGAAATCACTCCATATAAACATCTTAGAAATCAAAGCAATTTACCTAGTCTGACCGCTCTTCAGCCTCACCTAATGAGGTAGCACATCCAGGTGGCGGCAGACAACTTAACAGCGATGTTTTATAGAAACAAGCAGGGAGGCCCGGCCTCATCTGCTCTGTGCTGCTTAACATCCACAATGTGGGAATGGTGCATCCTTCAGGGGCCCATCATCCAAGCAGCACATGTAGCAGGAAGAAACAACCACAGAGCAGATTTCCTCAGCTGCACCCTACTCGTGTCTCATGAATGGGAACTGAAACATCCCTTCCTCCCCCCACTATTCCAGCAGTGAGACGCCCCCGCAAGCGTAGACCTATTTGTGACCGATGTGGACAAGAAACGTGCCTCTTCCCATGAAGCTTGTTATCCTTGTTTGCTGCTGGGAGATGCCTTCTAGAGTTCACAGATGGGGGGTGGGGGTGGAGGGGGCTTGTACTGTGCCTCCCCTCCATTCCCACTAACGTTACTGGTGTTTAGCAAAATGAGAACCGAACACCACAGCCACCGTAATGGCCTCATTTTGGCTGATGCTGCTCAAACTGTCATGAGGCAGGTACCCTACCCCATCACAACCTCTTGCATCAAGGCCCCTTCCTGTACCCAAACACACGCGGCCTCCATTGGACTGTGGCTCATTCCTTCCACAGCAACAGCTTTTCAGAGCCTGTGAAGCAGGTACCATTAAATGCCAAGAAGCTGTCAACATGGTGCTCCTACTCTGCAAAATGGAAGCGTTTTTCACCCTGGGCCAGCCAGCAACAAATTGACCCAGTGGCATGTCCCCTAGGTCAACTCTTTGGCTACCTCCTACACCTAGTCCACGGAGGGATGTCATTGGTCATTTATGCATGGTCGCTTAACCCTCCTTTATTCCCTGTTTCAGCCAGGATCAAATTTTTCTGTATGCACGTTACCTCATTCCTTGTCGGCTCAACCCTGTGTCGATGTAAAATGAACCCAGCTTTTCCTATTTCTGTCCCGAATTAAACCATTCATCCTGGCTCATTCCAGAATCACTCAGCGAGCACACAACTTTCTCGGGTTGAGCTTCGCCCCACCCTTTTCCAAACCCCTCTTCAGGGCAGCATACAGATAGCCAAACAGGGAAAGCACAGAAGATTGGCTTCTCTCACAGCCAATCACAAAGCAGTGTGTAAAGAGGCAGGGATTCAAGTGCTTCCTGCTACCTCGGAGCTCTTTCTGAGCAAAAGAAAGGCTTTTTTAAAATGAGGCTTGGATTTCTCTCCCCCCCCCTTCTTTCAGGTAGCTCCATTTTTTGTTTTTTGTTCTTAAAATGCTTTTTTATGCAGCAGTTGGGTCTGGGGGGAAGGAAATCTCTCAGGGTGAGTACTGCGAAGTCAGCCAATTACAGAGCAGAATTTAAAGGGGTGGGGCTTGATTTGAGCTTGGGAGACTGCTTCTCTGTATTCATGCCTCCATTAGCACACAGTTTCGTCCCTGATCATTGCAGCCAGTGCACACAGTTTCCCCCAACCCGGGTTACTTTGATCCTGGCTGAAACGGGGAATAAAGGAGGTTAAAGCGACCATGCATAAATGACCACTATCGTCTGTCAAGGTACACCTAGCAACCATAGCCTGCTTCTTTAAAATCTTCAATTCCAGAGCGGTGCTGTGGCCACCTCTCAAATTTGGTCCCAAGACAGTGTCAGAATTTCATTTAAATCAAGACATCAACCTACCAGTGTCCCTTCTGGAACCATAGAATGAGACTGAATGTGACCTTCCCATTCTAGATGTCCACAGAGCCCTACCTGGACAGAAACAGGAGTTTTGGAAAGTCAGTAACGTATCCTATTCAGTCCTTACGTCAGACCTCAGACTCTCCACACAATCCATTTCTAGATGGATCGTCTCCTGTTACACCTCCACGTCCACTCCAACAGAGCGCAATCAATCTTGGCGGCATTCTGGCGAGGCCTTCCCATCAAAGAGCTATGAAAGGCGGCTACCTGGTCCTCCTCTGGCACTTTCGCAAATGCTACTCCACAGACACTGATGCCATGAAGGAGGCAGTAGTTGGAAAGGCGGTATTCCAGTCAATTTTTAGCTTGGCACTCACACCTGTTTTCCAAGACTTGGTAAGTCAGCTGCTGCTCTCCCATGTTGGACCACACAGGTACCATGACGATAATAGGGTTGCACTTATCTGTAACTGTTGTTCAAGTGGTCACCTGTGCATTCACACGTTCCCCCCTCCTGCCCCATTGTGAGCTCTGATAGTTGTGATAAATAAAGCTTAGCTCCTTCCAACAGCAGCAGTGAGGAGCTGGCGGAAGGTTTCCCGCGCCCCCGCCCCCCGAAATTTCACACTGGAAAAGGCAGGAAAGCAGTGTGTGGGGGGGAGAGGAGCTCCCTCTAGAGGTTATGCACTTCAAAATCTCCCAACAGGACCTCTGTGCATACGCAGTAACCCGTATGTGGCTGCACGGGTGGCCCACTCAATGAACAACAGTCACAGGTAAGTGCAACACTATGCTGCTGACCCTGATCTGGCCAGGCCTTAGTTTTCTGTTTCCCTTGCTTCTGTGCTTTTTGAAATATATTGTATAATGCTGATTCATTCATTGCAAGGAATTATAGCTGTATGGCATCTACTTCCTCACACAACAAAAAGTAATAGATATATTATAACATAATTTTGAATAAGGACTGATAAATTAGGATTTAGCAATAGATTTAACTAAACAAACATCATTATGGCTATTGTGAATGGCGCCACTGTGCTTATCTTGTACTTCAAAGTTGTGTAGAAATGTCACCAACTGTATCTCTTTACACACCTATCAAAAACAGAAATATTGGCCTTGCTTATTTAAGTCTGGAAGGACCACAACACAGATTCATTGGATACACTTTTATGTTTCTGATTAGGAAAATTGCTGCCTATGATGAAGAAACTCAGTACCTGTATGAAGAAATGGAACAGCAGATCAAAAATGAGAAAGAGAAATTCCTCCTGAAAGTGAGTAGTTTATTAAAATGGTTACTAGGAATGTAATCCTCCATTATTTACAACATTGTTTGTAGATTGCTTCAGAGCTACCATCCTTAAGAACAACAAAAACAACTAGCATTTATATAATACTTTAAATGCTTAAAGCATAAGTTTAACTTTGTAATCCTGAACTGAACTCATTAGGTAGAAAAGCACATTTGTTGCTGAAAATAGCAGGTGTCAGGACCCCTCAGCAAGCCCTGAGGCCATCATGCTGGAGGAAGTACCCCACCAGTGAATGGGCAGAATTGGGAAACCAGGTACTGGGTTGGTCTGTTTCTATATTTCCCAGGAACATTGCCAGGAATTCAGGAATAAGAAGGCAACCACAGACCAAAAGATGCAGGGTTCACCTGGTTGCACAAAGCAACCCATTTCAGGTCCCACTTAAAGCAAGTAATTCACAGTGGGTGTGAATTAGCTGTGTTAGTCTGTCTGCAGTAGTAGAAAAGGGCAAGAGTCCAGTATCACCTTAAAGACTAACAAAAATATTTTCTGTTAGGGTATGAGCTTTTGTGAGCCACAGCTCACTTCTTCAGATCACTGAAGAAGTGAGCTGTGGCTCACGAAAGCTCATACCCTACCAGAAAATATTTTTGTTAGTCTTTAAGGTGCTACTGGACTCTTTCCCTTTTCTATTAAAGCAAGTAGTTATGCTTTAAATCAAGTCAGGATTATGGTCCCATTAGTGCAGTCAAGAAAGGGGGCAGCCAGAGAGACAAATAGTCAGGTGGACTAATTTCTGCTTCTAGGTCTTGTAGTCCTAGACAGCTTCCCTACAGTTCATCATTCAGCCTTCCAGGCCACTGACCTTTGCTGCATAGCAAAGTTCCTGTCATATATTCCTGTGGGCTGGAGCTTAGGAACTCCTTCACTTTGGGTATTCTATGACCTTCTTCTGCTAAGTCTTGCTTCACGAGAGAAAGACTTCTTCCAGAGGAGAATAACGTTTTCTGATGGAGAAAGGTATCCTGTGATGGTCTTTCTCTGTTGGAGAAACAATTGGTGGAAAGGGAACCACAAGATCCACCCCTTTCGTTTTTTAACAAACATTTTCATCTTTAGTTCTGCATTGGTCTCTGTGTCTGACTAATCCTGTACCTACTAGCAGTATTATTTACCAAGCTACCAAGATATAAGAAGGGTATTTTACCTTTTAAAGGTAAATAGTGGCAGCAGATACCAAGATAATAGATGAGAATATGTAGGACCACAGTGGTGTGCGGCCAAGGTGGAAGGAAAAATAAAATGGACAGTGAAGGGATCTCAGAATAGGTGTGACTTGGTCTTTCTGGCTAGCACCTGACAACTAAGAGTCGACCGCATTTCACAACAGGTGCAGTTTCCAGATCATATTCAAGAACAGCCCCATGTAGAGCAAGTTTTAGTAATCAAGCCTCAGGATAACTTAAGCATGAATCAGCATGGCCAGATCAGGTCTCTGCAAATTGGAAATCAGTTCTGTTAACTAATTGCAGCTGGAAACAGGGTGCCTAAAGGCAATGATTAAAAAAATTTAAACCCACCGTTGTAGCTTGGGGCTGTGCTGCAACCTCTGATCATCTGTTTGAAGACGAGGGACTCATATTCAAGGAGCGGCCTCTCCTTCTGGCCAGGAGGCAGAGAGGCAGAGAGGGCTGGCCAGTAAGTAGCCAGCCCATCCTCACTGGGGGAGGAGGAAAGGTGTTCACATAGTGCTGTTGAGATAGACCTTAAATGGTTTTGGTGGAGCCTTCACTACATGCGCTGATAGACATCTTTGGCATTTGGTGTTGCCTTTTGTTTCCTTAGTTCTTTCTAGTCCCCTGTTTAGAATTAATGTTCATCTCTTCTGAAGGGCGAATCTTTATAATTTTCCAGGACACTGAAAGATTTCAATCACGAAGACAGGATCTGGAGCAAAAACTTGCAGTGAAAGAGCAGGAACTGGAACAACTGGCTCAGAAACAGAAAAGTGTATGTAAACATTATATATGATGCAGAGAGAACAGTGGTTTCCTGGCAAAACTTGAGGTTGGGCGAGAGGTCTGTCATTACCTCTGTTCAGGTGTATGTGGGGCTAATGCCATGTGGTATTTTTGGTAAGGAGGCCTGTAAGTTCTTGACTCAGCCAGGAGGAAGCCCTCAAGTCCGGAGTCATCGAGAACTTACAGCAGGGTATTCTCAGGTGGATCCAGCCAGCTCTTCTGATAGTGAAAAGGGGGGTGGCTATCAAAAAGGCCATGCTGGGGATTGTGGGACCCACGAGGTCAAAAGCTGTGTGGGACAGAGGCCGAATTAAGAGAGGCAATTGAACAGCACTGAGTGAAAAAGTTGAATGCCGGATCCAGCATGGATCTCTTTGATCCTGCATTATCTGGAGGGGATTTAGCAAATAATGTTGCTATCCCTTCCCTCAAAGACATCAGGTCTATGTGACGTAGCCCGCCAAGCAGAATTTAGTCCACCAGTCCTGCATGAAGGCTTGCCAGGGTCTTGATAGCTCCCCTATTTTAGCATTCCAAACAAGCTGCAAAAAGAGGTGGTTTGTCAAGTGCCTGATGGGCCACCTGCGCACAGTTCTCAGTGCGCTGCGTTGGGCTTTGGTTCAAGTCCAGTGGCATCTTAGAGACCAACAAGATTTCCCAGGTGTCAGCTTTGGAGAGTCAAAGCTCCCTTTGTCAGGATCAGATGCCTTTAACAGCTTGGGTTGCCGAGTTGCAGTCTGGGGCGGAAGCGAGGTCTTTAATTCCCCAGGTGGCGTGGCTGTGACTTCTCCTCCCTGGTTTCCCCTGCTCCTTTCATCTGCACCCTCATCCCATCCTCTGTAAACCTGAAATCCTGTTCATTACTACAAATAAGGGATGGAATGGAGGACTGGGTGGGAGCCACCACTGCTGCATGTCGTTCCACCTTGGCCTACAGTTTAGCAAACCAGTTTAGCTGTATGTCGGGCACAACTTCCACACAAAACTTTTTCATCTCCTGGGTGTGTTGCACTGTTGAGTGCCCCTGCTGCAAGAGGCAGAGGAGCCCTGCCAGGGGGGGAAATCCCATCCCTCCGTACATGCTCTGAAAAGAAGGTCAGCTGATGGGCTTTTAGTGGCAGGAACTGAAGATACTGGGACAGAAATTATCTCTAGAGAGTTCCAGGATTAACAGGATGCTGGCTTGACTGGAGAACATAATATCAAGGCAAAACAAAAGTATTCAGGTTTTTGGTATTTTTGAATGACATTTGGCCTGTACCCGCCCACGCAGTTATGAAAACTTAACAGCATTTCTAAGGAGAGGTGTGTGTGTGTGGGGGGGGGGTGTTCAGTCAGTGGGAAGAGGAGAGGGAGCACTGCAGGACCAGAGGCGATGGTGGTGTCGTCTCACTTGACGTTATCAGGTGTGGGCTGAGAGGTGAAAATGGCCCTGGAGTAAACCACCATGGGTGGCCTCTGCTCCAAGATGGCCTTGTGGGGGCCCTCCACTCTGTGGGGCTGACAGTGGGCATTAGCTCCCTACTGCATTGTCCCTCCAAGCAGGGCAGGAGGAAGCACTCTGAGAGCGGACCCCAGCCCCCGCGGCTGGTGAGGGGTCCGGGCTGAGCAGCACCTGAGGGCCAGGCAGCGTTGCTGGGGCTTTTGGCTCCTCTTGCTTCCAGTCAGCAATGGCCCTCTAGGGTGGTGGCCCTAGAGGAGGTGGCTACTCAGTCAAGAAACCCATCCCCAAATATCAGGTAGGCAGGTGATGAGGTTAGTGTGAGGGTTTCCCACCTCCCTGTGCAACTTCCACAAAATCACTTGCTCAGACGGTCAACTCAGAAGCAGGTAAGTTTATTGGAAGGCTTCAGAAAGATAGGATCTCTTACAAGACCAAAGTTGCAAGTGCCAGTACATTCACAAAAGCTAGACTATAAGCATTTCTCTACTGCAGATGTCAGTTACATGTTTTGAGAACTCACAGACAGATAACCGTAACAGGCCAAGCCTTGCACAGTAACATCAAAGGTCTCAGGAAGCTCGTTAACAATCTACACAGCCAAGGTCACGGAAAGCAGAAAGGAGGGAGAAGGGACTGGGAGACAGGAGGGTATGAGAATCAGCACAACATTCCAGTTTGAGGCCCACTGGAAATTTAAAACACAGCAACCTGAACCAAAGTTCTGCCTTGCCGCTTGTACGGGCAAACCAGACACACAGAGCAAAGGAGCAGTACAGTTCCTCACAGTTAGTAGCCCTTAAAGGAGAGCCGGCTTGGTGTAGTGGTTAAAGAGCGGTGGACTCTAATCTGGAGAAACAAGTTCAATTCCCCACTCCTCCCCATGAAGGCAAACCATCTCCAACATCTCTTTCCTTGAAAAAAGTCTTTTATAAAGATGTTAAACAGGACAGGGCCCCAAACAGAAGCCTAAGGGACCCCCCCCCACTCATCACCTTCCTCCAGGTTGATGGGAGTCATCGAACTGTCACCCTTTGGGCACAATCTGTCCACCAGGGCTTAATCCGCCTCACAGTAGTCCATTCCTTATCTCACCACCTTCTCAACAAGAGCATCGTGGGGCCCCATGTCAAAAACTTTACTAAAATCCAAATAGACCACATCCGCAGTATTTCCTTGATCCACCAAACTAGTGACTGTCGAAAAAAGGGATCAACTTGGTCTGACATGACTTATTCCTAAGGAAAGTGCTGCTGAGATTTAACGATAACATAGTGGGAAGGCGGTCATCTATGGTCTCTTCCACTGAGAGCTTCACACCCACCTCCATAACTCAATGAGCTTGCTAATCTCCCAATGTGGGACTGCACAGAAGCCACAAAGATGAAAACAGATTTGGACTTATGTGTAACTGTTGTGCATCGAGTAGGCACACGTTCTGTGTAGGCACACGTCCCTCCCTCCTGCCCTGCTGTGAACTCTCTGGAACTTTAGTTTCTTGGGGTCTCCAGCGGCGGCACGGAGAGAACTGAGGGAGTGGCGCCCACTCCTCCTGGCCAGGAGACCATTTTGGCAGTTAGCTGCCAGAGGGAAGAGGGGCGCTCCTCGTCTGCTAAAAAGCTCTGGACATCTTTCCTGTGGCGGCCTGCGCATGCGCACTCCCAGCATGGGACTGCACAGACTACCACTTGATGAACAACACATACAGGTAAGTACAACTCTGTTTTCCCAGACTATATCCCAATTTACTCTAGAATGAAATCCCTCTATGTGTCAGGTTTCAGCAAATACACAGCGTTTCAGGCAATAGACCTTCAATCCAGGCAGAGCAGCAATTCAAAGATTTATTTCAGAAGTCAGTGATTTCAGTAAGAGACCCGCAAGGTTAGAATACATGACAGGGGGAGTGTGGATACATTTATAGGGCTGATACAATAGGGTTACAGGAACAAAGAGACAATGTAGTCGTTTCCTGCCGGTAATGACTTAAGTAAAACTGAAACAGAAACAATCATGAACAATCAGTGGAGGAGATGGCCGAGCTCTCGGCTTTGTGCGCGGGACCCGATATCAGATCGAAGATTTACACGGGCGGGTCCCAATACAATTGTAAATCTCTGGCCGGAGCTCGTGTGCAAAACGGGGTGGGGGGAGTGCACGGAGAACTCCATTTTGTTTGTGGGGATACCATCTTGTTTGAGGACGGAGCTGTCAGAAGCCCTATCTGACACTATGTGATCATCCCCATCTTCCTCTCCGTGTTGTATTCTAGTTCCTCTACAGGAAAAACCTGAAACAAAGTAAGAATTTAAAAGCTCAGCCATTTCATCATCACTTATTAAAACATGCTCATCCCCTCCCCTTATTCTTCCTCTTTACTCCTAACATGACTAAAAAACCAGCAGCCCCTTTCCACTGTTACCTCCCTCACCAACCAAAGTTAATTTGGGGCCTTAGTGTTAGATTCTGTAACTCAATTAATCTGCTACCATTCAGATTGATGGATCTTGGATTTTGGCTTATTGAAAGTAAAGGTTAGTCACACACAAAAACACCACAGAGTCGTTTTCTTGATCAAATCAATTCTTTACTAACTAATCTCAAGGGTAAGGTACATGGGTTAAACAATAAACTTCCTACATAGCTACGTTCCCTAGGCTTGCTAGACTCCTCTAGCAGTTACTACTCTTACGAGTAGCCATTCTCACAGGGAGAATGTGCTCTTCCGTCCTTTCAGCTTGGTAACTAAAAAGGTAACTGGGCAGCGGTTTCTCTTTCAAACAAAGGATATATCAGGGCAGTAAAATGTAGATTACTTTGCCTACGTGACCATATGACATGAATGCAATGGTGATCTGCTCTTCCTGACCATTTGGCTAATTAACCCTTGACTGTCTGACAAGTAACGAATCTCGCTATCTAAGACCCAACAAGCCCCTTTTCGAGGTTCAGTTACATTCAGACATGCAAACACAATTCATCACATTTATTAACATATCATATCAATAAGTCCTCTTTGTTTCTTGTCTTTCAATGAGTTAATCTTGAGTTGAAGATTTCTTCCTTGTCTTGTTTGATTTGCGTTCTTGCACTTTTCTTTGCTTGAGAAATTCCAATATTTTGACTCTTTCTGTTTCCATATCAAAACAGTGTCTTTCTTCAAAGAGTTTGGATCCTGCTGATTTCTCCAGTTGTTCAGCATTTTTTTTTGCATTTGACTCAGTATCACAGCAAATTAAAACATTATCCATTATCATTAAAATGTATTGCAATAGTCCATTTTCCTTTCTGCTGAATAGACATTTCTCTTTATTTCCTCTTTTGAAGCCTTGCCTCTGTAGTTGCGAAGTAAGCTTATGACTATCTGTAACAGTAAACATAATCACTGGCATTTTCATTGAAGTGGCAATGTTTAAAAGTATGTTTATCGCTGTATGTTGTTGCAGTGATTCCTTCTCCCCAACGAGAAACTTTTGCTCTTTGTTCTCCCGGCTTGAGAAGTTACTTTTCACTTCAGAATGGTTTAAGGAAGGTGAGACATCTACATTTCCATCAGCTTCATCAGGACTGCCCTCATCTGACGCTGTATCCTTTAGACATTTTATTACGTCAGGCGGCATAAGCTCCCACCCTGAGGATTTGACCAGCTCGGTCTCACCTCTTCCAACCTTTCCATCACTCATTCTCTCAGACTCAGTTGCATTCATCTCGTTCACAATGGAAATTTCCTTTCCCCTGAGATGCTAACATTTCCTTCATCAGTAGATGGCGCTAGAGGTTCTGCCGAATCACTCTGCGCATGCTCTGAAGCTTCAACACATATATCACATTGTTCAAATCTTTTCATACAGTCCTTCACTGGCAAGCTAAATTCATGTAGTTGCTGCCTCACAGACTCCATATTTCTGTGTTTCAATTTCAAATGCCAGAAATACACACAATCCTCATGCTTACAATTCTTAGTATTTAAACTTTTGATCTCCGTATTGCAGCCAACAAAGCATTCCTTCTCATTAACAACAGCATCTTCTTTTGCACAAAGTCCATTGTCTTTCTCATACTGATACAGTTCATCAGAATTAACACTGTCCTCAGTATAATCCACAATCTGATCTGCAACATTCTCCAAGTAAAAATGAGAACCTTCTGACAAAACTTCATATTCCCTTGCTTGAGAATCATACAAATAGCAACCGTTCTCATTTATTGTCACTTGGAACTTAGCATTTGCTAGCTTTTTCACAGACAGCAAACAATCTTTGGAGTTTGGCATATAAAGTACATTCTGTAGTTTTAAGCCCATTACATTTCCACAGAGAGACTGGATAGAAACTGAAATTTGTCCTTTCTGGGTGCACATTTGTCTCTCACCATTGGCCATTATGAACGTTTCAGCGCAAGGTTCCAAATAATCAAACGCTTCCATAATTCCGCATGTATGATTACTTGCTCCGCTATCCAAAAGCAATTTTTGTACACGCTTTGGGTCATCTCTAATTGGTAAAATATGAGTTGATTGACTTTTTAGCAAAAGCGTAATGATCTGATCTGGTCTCTTGGGTTTGCTATAGCTTTGGCTCCCTCTTGTGGCTGAATCTGGTCTCTGCTGCTCCCTCTCTGGTCTTTGTCTAAAATTCGCGGGCTTTTCCCCCCGAGGGGGGGGGAGTTCCCCCTTTTGATTCCCTCTGCCTGCATTCATACGATTTATGGCCAATTCTTCCACAGGTGAAACATTTAAACTTTTTCTCATGCACATGCAATACCTGTATTCCATTAGACAGTAGGGCTGTTGGAAAAAAAATTCGGTATAGTTCGGATTCGGCTGAATTCAGCCCATCTGGATTCAGGATATGCCGAAGTCCGAACTCCCCTGCTTCGGGTCCGTGCAATTCGGCACGAATTCAAAGTTTGGGAAAAAAATTCGGCTGAATAAAGCCATTAAAAACACAACTGCGCCTTTCCGCGGCTCCAGGGGGGGCATTTTTGGGGGTAGAGGTCCCAAACTTTCAGCAGAGCTTCAAAGGACCCTTCTTGCAAGACCCCCAAGTTTTGTAAAGATTGGGTCAGGGGGGGCTGAGATATGGTCCCCGAAAGGGGTCCCCCCACCCTTAATGTGTATCTCTGAGCAGAGCTTGCCGCCCACGCACAAAGCTCCCAGCCCTGACAAACAGCTGATGAGAGCAAGGGCAGGGCATGTGCGAAGAAGTTTGCAAAGCAACACAACTGCAAAGCAACACTGCAAAGCAACACCCACAACTGCAAAGCAACACCTTTGCAACCATGCAAAGCAACACCTGACACCTGGGAGTTTGCAAACCATGGAAAGAGACAGAGGCAGCTAGCTATGCATAATGAGCAGGAGGGGGTGGAATTTCCCCTTTTGCATCAGACCCGGGACCAGGCAAATGCATTCTTTAAGTAACCATTTGAAAACCAGTTTTGAGCAAGCATCAGAATAGACCTAACCGATCTTATGAATGAGGGAAAACCTGAGGACACACAACTGAAGCCCCCCCTCAAACCAGGGAGAGAGAGACTCGAGGGGGCATGCACACCCCAGGCAGAATGGGCGAAAGCCCCCTTTGGCTCCCCCCCCCACAGAAACTGCTCCCTCCCCCCCCACACACAGACTCTGCTTCCCCCCCACACACACACACAGAGGAGAAAAATTATAGATTAAAGCCCCCAAAGGGGTCTTACTGTGGCTGTCTTCTGTTCCATCAGGAGGGGCTGGGAGGAGGACTGGGTAATCCAATATGATTCCATTTAAGCACGGAAGGTTTTGGAGATGCATACAGGATCGGGTGATCCATTCATCCCAATAGGGAAAAGGGGTGGAGCCCATATCTCGGGACCCCCTGACCCAATGATTACAAAACTTGGGGTGGTCTCTTAAGAAGGCTCGTCTAAAGCTCCGCTGAAAGTTTGGGGTCTCTATCCCCAAAAATGCGCCCCCTGCAGCCACGGAAAGGAGCGAACGTGCACAAGTAACCCCCCCATGAGGATTTCTCTCACTCTCTCTCTCTCCCTGGCCTGGCCGTGCAGCAGCTGATTCCTCCAGTACTCAATCCTGACTGGCCAGAAGAAAACCCAGCTTGGCCACCGATTGGCCGGGGGAGGAGAATGCTGCTTACTGACGGTTATGCTGCTTACTGACGCCCCGATTTTGCCAGATTTATTCGTGAACTCCCGAACTTGCTGAATTCTGCTCCCCCGGTTTCCCTCCATTTTTGAGTTCGGTTCGTCCCGAACTAAAAAACGCCGAATCGGGAAATTCGGCTGTTTTTCAGTTCGGGCTGAACTGAATCGACAGCCCTATTAGACAGTTCATTTTCGCGAGCTCTGTCTGTCTCAGATTCTTTCAAGACTGTGATTAGCTTATTAAGGGTTAAATCCTCTCTGCCTAGGAGGTTCCGCTTTTCTGCATTAAAGCGGGGGTGCAGACTCCCAATGAATATTGTTAAAAAATCTTCTGAGCTCACTTCCCCTCCTGCAAATTTCACCTCTGATTCCAAATCTTGCATATGCTTTAAATGTTGTAAGAGAGTTACATTTTCAGGCATTTTACATGAGAATAGATCCGCCTTGAGGCTCATTTTCTGATTTTTTGACAAAACACCAAACTTTTCATTGAGTGCATTCATCATATCTTTCGCTGAATTACTATTTAAAATTATGGATGATTCTGTTGGTGATATTGCTCCCACCAAAAGGCACATCCCTTGTGCATCAGCCTTATCAAAAGCATTAAACTTTTCAGTGTCAGTCCGTTCTGGGGCATCTTCATTTAATACATGTTTAATTCCCAGCGCTTTGAATGCTAACTCGACAGATCTTTTCCATATCGGAAAGGATGATTGACTTATGTGAGGGATAATTACTGATTGGATCCCTTTCGCATTTACACTCACGGCTCCTGCGTTTGTGCTCGATGTGACTGGCAGGGTTGCCTGGTTCGTGTCCTCTCCCATTCTTGCAGCGTGCGAGGGTTGAGTTTTCCTGTCGTCCTCACAGACTGGCTGCTCAGCTTCTTCACAGAAAATTCCCTCAGGCATCTGTAAGGTCCTTTGTATTCCTCAGTTCCCCGATGGGACACAATTCAAAAATCAAAAATTATGCTGTGTGACTTTATTTCAATAGCCAGTAACCTCAACCGTCTCTGCTACCACTTGTTAGATTCTGTAACTCCCTTAATTAATCTGCTACCATTCAGATTGATGGATCTTGGATTTTGGCTTATTGAAAGTAAATGTTAGTCACACACAAAAACACCACAGAGTCGTTTTCTTAATCAAATCAATTCTTTACTAACTAATCTCAAGGGTAAGGTACATGGGTTAAACAATAAACTTCCTACATAGCTACGTTCTCTAGGCTTGCTAGACTTCTCTAGCAGTTACTACGCTTACTCACGAGCAGCCATTCTCACAGGGAGAATGTGCTCTTCCATCCTTTCAGCTTGGTAACTAAAAAGGTAACTGGGCAGCGGTTTCTCTTGACTGTCTGACATGTAACGAATCTCGTTATCTAAGACCCAACACTTAGCCCTACTGAGTATCTCACGGCAGATCTTAGCTAGCCTTATATACTTGTCCCTATCAACATATCCCTTCTTCCACTCCCCATATTTAACCCTATTCAACCGCAGATCATTCAAATGCCCCCTATAAAGCCAGTCTGGTTGCTTATAATGACTTCTGTTTTCCTTCCTTCTAGGAATGGATTGCGACTGCGTTTTCAGCATCTCACATTTCCATTTCTGCTGTGCTTGCTTTCAGTCAATCCCTGGCTTCTTTTTCCCCAGACAAATTCCAAAATACATTTCTGACATTTTTTTAAATTCAGCATCTGGGATATAAGCAGAAAATTTAAAAAAAATAATAATCTAACTTCAGAAGGACAAGCATTTTAATACATTAATTCTGTCAAACAGAGCTAACTGCAAAGAAGCCAGATGCAAGCATTCATCTTTAATTTTGCTGAGAATTGGGGCCCAGTTGTATTTACAGAACAATTTTGGATCCTCAGGTGTATGGATCCCTAAGTACCTACTTATTCCAACTAAATGCCCCTCCCCATGTGCTGCCACCATGTGCTGCCACCTGCCCCTCACCCAACCATCAACACTCCTAGACAAACTCGGCCGGCTGGTTGCCCTGACTGCTGCCCTCTGTGCCCCTGTGCCCCCACCACCACTGGGCTCGTCTTCCAAGACGTCCTTATCCCCTCTGGAGGGCCCTGAGCCATCAAAGTGCCCCACGGTAGATTTTTAAACTGTTTTAGCATTTTTTATTGTGTGTCTCCCCCCCCCCCCTTGTGGAACCAACATTAGGTAGAAAGACCGCATAAAAATGAATGGCACTGCACTTTTCATGTGCACACCAGCCTGTCTGCATGTTTCATTAGCACCCACCCGGCACCCACCCAGTCGGCTGATTACTGACATAGTGGGTGTTCCTATGTGTGTAATGAGCTGCTGGATAAGGGGGCCCCCATACTGGGGTCTTGCTTGCAGGAGTAAGTCTAGGGTTGCCAGGTCCCTCTTCGCCACCAGCGGGAGATTTTTGGGGTGGATCCTGCAGAGGGTGGGGTTTGGGGAGGGGAGGGGCTTCAATGCCATAGAGACCAATTGCCAAAGTGGTCATTTTTCTCCAGGTGATCTGATCTCTATCGGCTGGAGATCAGTTGAATTAGCAGGAGATCTCCTTCTACTACCTGGTAGTTGGCAACCCTAAGTAAGTAGATGTGTGAAGACCGCCAGGCTTCAACCAGAACCACTTGCATTCTTGCAGGCCCTCCTGTTGAACTTTTAAAAAGTGTGTACGAGTGCTCGTGTGTGCACGTGCCTACAAGGACCTACTGCTTTCTTGTCTGTTCCCTCTCCCAGCAGTTGCCCTCCTTCCCAAGCCAGTAACTTTCACTTCCCTTCCTGCCTTTCCTGTAAATTACTCTTCCCAGTCTTCCACAGCATGACTTCGTGCAAGACTTGCTACGAAGTTTAGATTTGTGGCCTCCCAAACTGAATAGAAGGTTGAGAAAATACAGTTCCCAGTAAGTTTTGAGCTCGCCACAGCAGTGACGCGCGCAGCTGAGCTGGAATGCAGGGTTACCTGGCAACAATTCAGTCCACACCAGGACAGCTTTATACAATTTATTTACAATATTTACACAGTCAGGATACAGTTCTCTCCAACAAACTGCTCTGCCAAACATCTATTTTCTCTCCACCATACTTCTGTACACATATCATGGACTTATATACATTTACATCCATACAATTGACCAATCATATACAATTGCTGAGTCATGGTGAGTCATTCTGGAAATTCCCTTCTCAGGCTGCTCACGTCACCTAAACCGGTTCTGGCTGGCTTAGTCACATGACACTAGCTGTCACTTTAGATCAGTCTAATCTATGTCCAAACTGCTTACTAGCTACACATTACATATGTTGTCAAGCAGTGGCTCTTGGCCGGCTTCTTGTGTGATGATGAATGCCACCAGCTGCATAGATGCAAAATCGCTCAGCCCTATGTCTCATTTTAGATTGCAAAAGATCTTCAGTATCAATATGGGGGGGGGGGTTGTGCTTGACTTGGGTGAGGATGAGAGATTGCCCTGCTCACAAGTGCCCAGTTTTCAAACCTGCTGTCTGTGAAGTTCGGAGCATTTCTACTACAGCACCTGGTTCCCCTCTGCCTGGCTCTCAGGACATCAAACACCTCTCGTCCTGGAGGAGGGACGGAGAAAGCCCTCCTTGTCCCGGGAAGCATCTCCTGAGCTACCACTGGGGCACCTTGAATGTTTGTATTTCTATCTAACAAGGCAGCACAGTGTACTTTTACAGCCTGTGTTTCTTCTCCCTCCCAGTTGGAGAGACAGTGTAAAGAGCTGCACAGTGACAAGCATGAGACCAAAGTGGAGAATACCAGGCTGAAGCTCACCAACCAAGAACTTCACAAAGATGTGGAGAGAACATCCCAGGAGTTAGTTATTGCCCAGCAACAGTTGCAGATGCTGCAGGATGAGGCCAAAATACTGCAGGAAGAAAAGGAAATGTGAGTAACAGTTGCTCCTACATAAAAACAGAGCCCACCGGCACCTTGAAGACTAACAACATTTATTCCAACATGAGCTTTCATGAGGTCAGAGCTCACTTCTTCAGATGCCATGAAGAGGAAATCATAGTTCACATTTGCCTAAGGAAAACTACAGAAAGGGAGGGGGAAAGCGAGGAGGAGCTGGGGCAGAGAAAGGCTCGGCTGGAATCCCATTGTGCTTTTTCCAGGTATGATTCTCTGCCTAACGGACGGGAATGGGATCAGCTTGTTACACATAATGAATGATGAGAGAGGTCAGGGATTCCAACCTCTTGCTGACGATTAACCCAGTAAAAGGTTACAGTATGATACAGCATATTAAGAATCATGCGTCGGTGGTGCAAGTCCGTTGTAGAAAAGTTAAGGAGTGATAACTTTGTGGCTTTGCTAGATTGAATGATTAATTATATGCATAATTGTAGGATGAGGGAGACTTCTCTGAGCAGCAGTGTGTGCAAAAAGGATCTTGGGGTCTTAGTAGACCAAACACTGAACATGAGTCAGCAGTGTGATGCGATAGCTAAAAAGGCCAATGTGATCTTGGACTGCATCAACAGAAGTATAGTGTCCAGATCACGCAAAGTGATGCAGAGAGCACAGATCTCAGTAGCATTATCTCTAAGTAATACTAGAAATGGAGTTTGATAGTGTGTCTGATATTTGTCCCCCTAGAGAGGTCTACAGAGTGACAGAAGCTTTGCAGAGGGAGAAATCAGGTCTTCTGAAGCAGCTGGATTTCTTAAGGTAAGAACGTTGGTCAGTTCTGTGGAAGGATTTGTGAAAAGGAGAGAGAAGTGATTCTTGAGGAGGAGTTCCAGGTCTGTGGCCGAAAGAGGGAGGCAGCAGAATTGTTTAAGAAAGCAGATGGCTTTGGGGGGGGGGGCTGACTTATATATCAGTTTAACAATTGAACTTCCTGAATTGTACCACACAGGAGGGGGATGGGAAATGACAGCTCGTCTGCCAGGTTTAGTCAAAAGAACAAACCCCCTAATTGTTTTTAAGTGACCTGGTCAGGCACAAAATTATAGCGCCTGGTCACTGTCCTTGGCAAAGGTCCTGTCCTTGGCAAAGGAGGAATGTAACTGTTGGATTGTGAGGGTTTTGTTATGCCCAAATCCCTGTTAAATTAGCAGAGTGCACAAAGGCTGTTGTGCGCAGAGAAGCCCATCCAAACCTCTGTGTGTGCCAGGAACAAAATTGCTAGGAGCCTTTTGTCTATTTAACTAATATACTTCATTTATTATAGGAAATCCATTTCTGGATAGGATAAAGTATAGTTGCCTATCTATTCTAACTAACTAGGGTGGAGGGAGATCCAGGACATGTGTCCTTCCCTCATGGTGGCAAGATGGAGAACAAGTGCTAGTGTGTGTGAGGAGGTGAAGAAGCAGGAAGGAAGGAAGTTTCCTAAGAGTAGCAATCTACACATCAAAGGGATAGGTCAGAGCAGTAGAGAAAGGATGCCCCAGTGTCTTGTCCCCTCTATCTCTCTGACTCACTAGTCTTGTCCTCCTCTGGAGTCTGAGGTTAAGTCCTTCACTTCCAAAGTCCTTCACTTCCAACAGTAACTGATATCTTGGTTTCTCCCTATAGAGAAAGGAACAAATATCTAAAAGATGAACGTGACATGTGTTTACAGGTAAACAAATTTCACTTGTCTAGTTTTTTTTTTCTGATCATGGGTACCTTCAGCATATACCACGACATTCCATCTCTTACCTCAATTCACTAGTCTGGGAACTGTGTTGGGACTGCAGTTTAGGTACTCTGCGTGTGTGTGCCGCCCGCCCCCATCCCAAAACAACACTGTCCACATCCCGTCTGTTTTTGAAGATTCTGACCTCTACTCTTCTGGTTGTCCACAGTAGCTCTGAGTAACGGCTGAGGAACTGAAGCGTTATGTGAAACAATGTTATATATGGTTTAACTTTATTGTGCACGTAGCCACAATCCTGCCACTTGCCTCGTCGAGGCTGTTTTCCTTCCTCCCCTGCCTGCACAATTTTGCACTAATATAAGCATTTATATAACACAATCACCCTTTGCCTCCCTCAATTCAGTCTCTTTACTGCTCGAGTATTTATTTATTTTATTTACACCCCGCCCTTTTCCTTTCCCGGGAAATGCAAAACCCAAAACAAAACAACAACGATAACACACCAGCATGCCCCATTCTGGCTTGGAGACCCCAGAAATGGCAAAGACAGGCATTTCAGAGAAAGGGAAGACAGGTAGTATGCATAATCTACATGAAGTTGCCCTGATCCATTGAAATAAAGAGCAGCTTCCCAAAAGCACAGCAGCGCTCGTATTTAGGAATGCATCATACACATGTCGTCTTTTGTTCTTTTTAAAAGAATCACTGGCTGTGCATTACCAGGTCACTGCCTTTGGCAGCCATTTTTCTTTTGGTCCCACGTTGCACGGGGAGGTTTACTTTGCCACGTCTTTAATTCAGTACAGTATTAACATAGGGATCTGAAAGCCTCACAACTTTAAATCACAAAGGATTTTTCCAGAAACCGGAAGGGCGTGTTCCATTTGTGTAGTGGATAGAGTCTCAGACTAGGACCTGGGAGACCGCTCTGCCATGGAAGCTTACTGGGTGACCCAGAGCCAGTCACATACTCTCAAATTAACCTACCTCACAGGGCTGTTGTGGTGAAAAAATGGAGGAGAATAGTGTAAGCTGTTTTTGGTATAAATGAAGTAAATAATACCCATGAAAATATTTTGCGGCAATTGAAATCAGAAAGGGGAGATATTCAAAATTATATACAGGCAAGTAAGGGTAACAAAAAAAAATGCAGTTGTTTTTTCCCAATGAATCCCTCTGAAATGTGCCAGATCACACCACTTGCCAAGGAGATTCTCTGATCAAAATTTCAGATGGATGGAAGTAGTCAGCTAGATTTTATGAGGGTTATTATGATGGCACGATGCCATCGTCTTCTTCTGTGCTGCTCCCTCTGCTCCACAGTATATCCTTTCCCCAGCTCTGTTGCTGTTATTCCTACCGTTGTACCCTTGCGGTGCATATTAAGGCCACCTTAACCAACTCGCCAAATGATTCTGCTCCCATGAGCTGTTCAGTTTTATTTATCATGCATTAAATTATGTTTTATTCTCTAAACTACTTTGGAGCTAATGGTTGGTGGTAGAAAGAGCCATCAAGTTGCAGCTGACTTTGGGTGACCCCCCCCTCCTCGGGCTTTCAAGGCAAGAGACGGACAGAGGTGGTTTGCCATTGCCTGCCCCCGCGTCACTACCCTGGTATTCCTTGGAGGTTGCCCATCCAAATTCTAACCCTGCTTAGTTTTTGAGATCTGACAAGATCAGGCTAGCCTGGGGGCCATCCAGGTCAGGGCGGAGATCATTGTTAGCAGTAAATAAATATTTTATTGCCTCAAGGCTGCAATCCTAAGAATAGTCTCCACGGAATAAAATGGGACTTACTTCTGAGTATGGCTGCTTAGGATGGCTCCCTCATTCATACATTTCAATAAACTATTTCTCTAGAAATGTAGGAAGAGCGTTCCGACTGCCAGCAGGATACAAAGGTCAGGGTCAGTCATTGGCAAATATGTGGAGGCCAAAGTTTCACTCAAGAGGTACGTCTTTTTATTTTATTTTTAATTTTAAATGTAGAAATGTTTATATACACACGCACATACAAAACACAGATAACATTGATTCAGTGAGACATATGGCATATAAAGAATATACTGATTCATAATTCAGTGAGACAAGCAGTATATAAATAAAATTTCATCCCACTTGTTATAATATAAACAATACATCTTGATTAGCTTGCCCATTTGTTGAACTATTTCTTTTCTGAACTTGTTATTTGTGGTGTTGTCTTCAGCTGTGACTCAACTGAGGTGCAGCAAACAAAACTTCTTTTGAAGCTGGAGGGCTTCCATGAGATAAGGGAAAGCAGCATCCTTACAGCCCATTCATGAGCCGAAAGGACGAAAGTCCTTAGGAGACTGGGAAGGGGCTGCGCTGGCATCTGGGCCCTTTGTGCCTGTGCCACTTATGCCACCCAGGATGGCATGGATGCCGGGGGGGCGCACACCATTCTCCTGGTGCTGCCATGGCAACGCCACCCATGGATGCTGGCACAGCCTTGCGACGGCATCCAAATGGCATCCTTCTATGCACCGTCCTCCCGGGTGCGTTCCCGGGGTGTTCCCGCACCAGGGCAGAGGAGGAGCCGCCTTTGGGCAGCCTCCTAAGCTGTTTCAGCCCAGGAACGCCCCCTTTGCCCTTACCTGGAGATACCCCACCTTTTGAGGTGGCGTATCCCCATGCAACCCAGTGGAGCAGTTGCACGGGTTTTCCCATGCCTCCAGCCACCAGCGCAGCCCTCCCCCTCAGGAATGGGCTGTAAAAGTGGTAGATTTGGGGTGTCGAGTAAGAGTAAATGCTGCAGAGTAAGAGACAGTCAGTCCTTGCCAAGGGCACAGTCCACCAGACTACTCTCTCCTGCGTTGAAATGAATGGGATCACAGAATGTATTTGGAATTGATGGACAGTGGGGTAGGGCTGTCGATTTGGTTCCATCCGACATGAAAAACAGCCAAATTTTCCCCAATTCGGCAGTTTCTACTTTGGATAGAACCAGTCAAAAAAGGTGGGAAAACGACAAGCTGAACTCAGCGAGTTCGGGTGGACGCTGAATAAATTCGTACAAGTTTGGAGCCCCCAAAGCAGCATTCTCCCGCAGCCAATCGGTGGCCAAGCTGGGTCTTCTTCTGGCCAATCAGTCGCGGATGAGTCCGTGAGCCTGGCTGCTGCGCGGTCCGGGAAGTGAAAGAGAGAGTGTCTGTTTGTGTAAGAGATCCCCGTGGGGGGTTCGTGTGCACATTCAGGGGTCCCCAGTTATGGGGCCTGGAAGGGGTCCCCCCATCCGCCCAATGGAATAAAGCCATTTAAAGCCCATTCACGGCTTTCCGCGGCTCCGGGGGGGAAGCATTTTTGGAAGTAGAGGTCCCACACCTTCAGGGTGGCTTGGAGGGACCCTATTTGCAAGCACCCCCAAGTTTTGTGAAGATTGGGTCGGGGGGTCCCGAGTTAGGGGGTCTGGAAGCAGTCCCCCCCCCATCCGCCCATTGGAATAAAGCCATTTAAAGCACATTCACGGTTTTCCGCGGCTCTGGGGGGCATTTTTGGAGGTCCCAAACCTTCAGCATAGCTTAGAGGGACCCTGCTTGCAAGAACTCCCAAGCTGACCTGCTGCTAGAATTGTATTGGATTACTCCTGAGTCCTGACTCCCAGTCCCTGCTCCTGATGGAAGAGAAGACATCCACAGTTTGACCCATTTCTCTATAACTTTTTTTCTGTGTGTGTGTAAACAGGTTTACCTGTTCTGCTGGGGGGTGGGCTTGATTGCCTCTGTGTGGGACTGTGCTTTCTGCTGTTTTCACTGGTTGCCAACTTCGTCTGGAGTTAACTGTGGGTCAGTGAGTCTCTCTCTGGCTGGCTCCTATTATTTCCAATGGGCTGTGCAGCCGCTCCTGTTGTTTCTAATGGGCTAGCCTGTCATTCATTTTAGTACATCCCATGTCAGTGAGTCTCTCTCTGTCTGGCCTGTTCTTCTCCTTCATTAGGAATTTGCGTCTTCTGGTTCGGGGGGTCTGTTCTGCTGGGGGGGGCTTGATTGCCTCTGTGGAGTGTGATTTGGGGGGGTTACCTGTCCTGGGGGGGGGAGGCTTGATCTCCTCTTTGCGAGTGTGATTGTTGCTGTGGAAGATTTGAATCCAGCAGCATGAAATCTATCAATACTGAATATACGCAATTTGCACAGGTCGCACCAACGCTAGTAGCCTTATGAGATGCACTTTGACTGTGTTGAAATGAAAAGAAACGTTACCCATGCTAGTTACACTGTTTACTTACGCTTTGAGCGTTGTTGGATGCACTTTTGGCATAGTTACATCGGCTCTTAGAAGCCACGGACTGGCTTCTACTGTGTGTGAGAGGGGGAGTCAAAGGGGGGGGGTGACCTGTCCTGGGGGGGCTTGATCTCCTCTTTGCGAGTGTGATTGTTGCTGTTTTCACTGGTTGCCACCTTCGCCTGGAAGTCAGTGTAGGTCGGTGAGTCTCTCTCTGGCTGCCCCAGAAACAATGGGAGGTTTTGCCTTGGATTTGCCGCTCTCTAGATGCCCATTAAGGATTGCCTGCTCCCATTCATTCCAATGGGCGGATGGGGGGACCCCATAACCCGGGACCCCCTGACCCAATCTTCACAAAACTTGGGGGTTCTTGTAAGTAGGATCCCTCCAAGCTACCCTGAAGGTTTGGGACCTCTACCTCCAAAAATGCCCCCCCCGAGCCACGGAAAGCCGCATATGTGCTTTAAATGGCTTTATTCCAATGGGTAGATGGGGGGACCGCTTCCAGACCCCATAACTGGGGACCCCCTGACCCAATCTTCACAAAATGTGGGGGTTCTTGCAAGAAGGGTCCCCCCAAGCTACCCTGAAGGTTTAGGACCTCTACCTCAAAAAATGCCCCCCGGAGCCACGGAAAGGTGTGCATGTGTTTTTAATGGCTTTAAATGGCCAAATTTATTTGCGAACTCTGAATTTCAGGCCAAATTCCATGGATCTAAATTGGGGGAGTTCAGACTTTGGCATTTCCCGAATAAAAATGGGCCCAATTTTGCTGGATCTGAATTTTACCGAATTTTTTTTTCAACAGCCCTACAGTGGGGTGTCACAGGGGTCTGTCCTGGGACCGGTACTATTTAATATTTTTATAAATGACTTGGATGATGGAATAGAGGATATGCTAATCAAATTTGTAGATGACACCAAGTTGGGAGGGGTAGTTAATACCCCAGAGGACAGGGCCAGAGTTCAGTATGACCTTGATAGACTGGAGATCTGGGCCATAAGCAATAATGGATTTCAATAGGGAGAAGTGTAAGGTATTTCACCTAGGCAGAAACAACATATAGGTTGGGAGATAGTTGGCTTGACAACAGTACATGTGAAAGAGATCTGAGAGTCTTAGTGGACCACAAACTGAACATGAGTCAACAGGGTGATAGGGCAGCTAAGAAGGCCAATGCAATTCTGGGCTGCATCAATAGAAGTATTGTTTCTAGTAGGGCTGTTGAATTAATTTTTTTTGGCATAGTTCGGATTCTGCTGAATTCGGCCCGTTTAGATTCGGGATATGCCGAAGTCCGAACTCCCCCACTTCGGTCCATGCAATTCGGTGGGAATTCAAAGTTCGGGGAAAAATTCGGCCGAATAAAGCCATTAAAAACACAACCGTGCCTTTCCGCGGCTCTGGGGGGGCATTTTGGGGGTTAGAGGTCCCAAACTTTCAGCAGAGCTTCAAAGGACGCTTCTTGCCAGACCCCCCAAGTTTTGTAAAGATTGGGTCAGGGGGGGCTGAGATATGGGCCCCGAAAGGGGTCCCCCCTTAATGTGCATGTCTGAGCAGAGCTTGCCGCCCACTCACAAAGCTCCCAGCCCCGACAAACAGCTGAGAAGTTTGCAAAGCATTGCAACACGACTGCAAAGCAACAGAACCTTGTAAGCAACACCTTTGCAACTGTGCAAAGCAACACCTGACACCTGGGAGTTTGCAAACCATGGAAAGGGACAGAGGCAGCTAGCTATGCATAATGAGCAGGAGGGGTGGAATTTACCCTTTTGCATGGGACTCCAAATGCATTCTTTAAGTCACCATTTGAAAACCAGTTTTGAGCAAGCATCCAAATAAACCTAACCGCTCTTATAAATGAGGGAAAACCTGAAGACACACAACTAAAACACCCCCTCAAACCAGGGAGAGAGAGACGCGAGGGGGAACACACACCCCAGGCAGAACCGGCAAAAGCCCCCTTTGGCTTCCCCCCCCACCCACATAAACTGCTCCCTCCCCCCACACACACAGACTCTGCTTCCCCCCCCCACACACACAGGAGAAAAATTATAGATTAAAGCCCCCAAAGGGGTCTTACTGTGGCTGTCTTCTGTTCCATCAGGAGGGGCTGGGGAGGACTGGGTAATCCAAGACGATTCCATTTAGGCACGGGACGTTTTGCTCTGGAGATGCATACAGGATCAGCTGATCCATTCATCCCAATAGGGAAAAGGGGAAAGGGGAAAGCCCATATCTCGGGACCCCCTGACCCAATGTTTACAAAACTTGGGTGGTCTCTTAAGAAGGCTCGTCTGAAGCTCCACTCAAAGTTTGGGATCTGCACTCCCAAAAATGTGCCCCCTGCAGCCACGGAAAGAAAAGGGGGGAGCCAATATTTCTGCCCCCACTGAACCCATCTTTACAAAACTTGGGTGGTATCTTAAGAAGGATTGTCTGAAGCTATGCTGAAAGTTTGGGGTATGTATCCCCAAAAAAGCGCCCCCTGCAGCCATGTAAATGGAAAAGGGGGGGGAGGGAAAAGGGGTGGAGCCCATATCTCGAGACCCCCAGGCCCAATGTTTACAAAATTTGGGGGGTATCTTAAGAAGGCTCATCTGAAGCTCCACTGAAAGTTTGGGGTCTGTACCCCCAAAAATGCACCCCCTGCAGCCATGGAAAGAAAAAAGGGGGAGCCCATATCTTGGGCCCCCCTGACCCAATGTTTACAAAACTTGGGTGGTCTCTTAAGAAGGCTTGTCTGAATCTCTGCTGAAAGTTTGGGGTCTGTACCCCCAAAAATACATCCCCTGCAGCCACAGAAAGGAGCGAATGTGCACAAGCACCCCCCCACACACACATGAGGATTTCCCTCTCTCTCTCTCTCTCGCCAGCCAGGCCGTACATCAGCTGATTCCTCCAGTACTCAATCCTGACTGATTGGCCAGAAGAAGACCCAGCTTGGCCACCAATTGGCCGGGGAAGGAGAATGCTGCTTACTGACGGTTATGCTGCTTACTGATGCCCCGAATTGGCCGGATTTATTCGTGAACTCCCGAAGTTGCTGAATTTGGCTCCCCGGTTGCCCGCCATTTTTGAGTTTGGTTCGTCCCGAACTAAAAACCACCGAATCGGGGGAAATTCTGCTGTTTTTCAGTTCGGGCCGAACCGAATCAACAGCCCCAGTTTCTAGATCAAAGGAAGTAATACTACCACTGTATTCTGCATTGGTCAGACCTCACTGTGTCCAGTTTTGGGCTCCACAATTTAAGAAGGATGTTGACAAGTTGGAGCATGTCCAGAGGAGAGTGACTAGAATGGTCAAAGGTCTGGAATCCATGCCCTATGAAGAGAGACTTAAGGAGCTGGGTTTGTTTAGTCTGGAGAAGGTTAAGGGGTGACATGATAGCCATTTTTAAATATTTGAAGGGATGTCATGTTGATGAGGGAACTAGCTTGTTTTCTGTTGCTCCAGAGACTAGGACACGGAGTAAAGGATTTAAACTAAGAGAAAAGCGATTCCACCTAAACATTAGGAAGAACTTTCTGATGGTGAGGGCTGTTCAGCGATGGAATGTGCTGCCTCAGAGGGGTGGGAGTGGAGTCCCTGTCTTTGGAGGTCTTTAAGCAGAGGCTGGATGGCCATCTGTCGGGAGCGCTTTGATTGTGTGATCCTGCATGGCAGGGGGTTGGACTGGATGGCCCTTGTGGTCTCTTCCAACCTTGTGAATTTGTAGACTTGTGTGACAGCCTGATCAGAGCTGATGGTGTGGTGGTGTAGTGGTTTGGGTTTCATGCTTGAGTACCCAGATGTGAATCTCCACTGTTCCGTGGAAACTTGCTGGGTGACCTGGGGTAAGTGACACACTCTAAGCCTAACCTATCTCACAGGTTGTTGTCCGGATAAAATGGTTGAGGGTGTTGTAAGCCACTTTCAATCCTCATTGAGTAGAAAAGTGGGGTATAAATGAAGTAAACAAATCCTTGAGCCTTTAAGGATGAAATACCAATTGCACAAAATCACATGATAAAACAAAGTTATTTGAACTGTTCTGATTTAAGCTGAAGAATCCTCTGAAGAATATTGCCATAATATACTTGACCATTTAGAACATATTTATCCCACCGTATGTTTTCAGACACAAGACCACAGCAAAGAATGTATGGCACAGCTATGGAAGGCTTATCATGTGAAACCAGGAGTGTAGAAAAACACCCCCAACCACCATATTTATGTTTACAGAACGTACCGAAAGATTTATGTTTATTGAAATCAAAAGATAAGAGTAATTTAGTAGTAGAACTGAAATGTCTCAGAATTCTCATATGTGAACTTTGAAATTAAATTAAATATTTGCCATATATTTGACATCTGAATTTAGGGTTTCATTTGTGGTAGGATTGGATAGCTGATTTCCTTTTCTATATTTGAGATTTGCCATGGAGCAGTATTTGATAGCATTCAGTGGTACTTGATGGGATTTAATAGTTGGAATGCAATTTCTGAGAATGGGGGGGTGGGTTTGAATCCGGCCACCTCCTTCTACTGGTGAAAAAGGGAGGAAGGGGTTGCCTTTGATCACTGAAAAGGCCTTCTTCCGCAGCTCATGAAACCATAAACAAATGTTATGTGGGACAGGGACTGATACTGAAACTGAGTAAAAAAGGATCCAACCAATTATTTAAAATAATATTTAATATTTAATACCTTCTAAAATTATTTAAAATATCACATTTTAAATTCAGATTTCACATTCAAAATATGAACTCAAATTTCAAATTCAAGATTTTTCATTCAAGATTCATTCAGAATTCTACCATGATTTTTATGTTCAGAACTATGCAGTATTTGGTAATATTTTTCTTAATAATTTTCTAGCCAGTCTTCAGAGGAAGATGATACAGTTAGCGTCTCAAGAAGAAGAGATTCCTTTGCCTTGAATGGGCACATTTCATTAGATTCTGACTCTACTACTGATGCACGACTGACTAAAAAAAAGCACCTCCAAAGGATAATATCAATTGAAGAAGATCATCTGCCACAGCTTCTTGATAGGTCAGGAGATGGGCAGCTCACTAAATGGCCAGAAGAAGAGGAAAATGGTTCACCAGAAACAGAAATGGACAGAATCCAGATAAAACCCTCTTCTGAACCTTCCTCTCCCAGAGGACAACCAGTGGGGACAGAAGCACTGTCAAATGTAAGGAACAAAATAATATATTTTTTCTTTTTTTCTTTTGCACAAACTGTGTGAACTGTATTTTTACAGATCTCTCCATATAAATGAGGGGCTTGTGTCAATATGACTTATTTGCTGGGAGTATGTGATTGTTAGTACTCCAACATGATGAACATAAGAAAGGCCATGCTGGATCAGACCAAAGTCTATCAAGTCCAGCAGACTGTTCACACAGTGGCCATCCAGGTGCCTCTAGGAAGCCCTCAAACAAGACAACTGCAGCAGCACCGTCCTGCCTGTGTTCCACAGCACCTAATATAATAGGCATGCTCTTCTGATCCTGGAGAGAATAGGTATGCATCATGACTAGTATCCATTTTTACTAGCAACCATGAATAGCCCTCTCCTTCATGAACATGTCCAAGTTGGCAACCGTCACCACATCATTGGGCAGGGAGTTCCGCAATTTAACTATGCATTGTGTGAACAAATATTTCCTTTTATCTCTTTTGAATCTCTCACCCTTCAGCTTCAGCAGATGACCCCGTGTTCTAGTATTATGAGAGAGGGAGAAAAGCTTCTCCCTGTCCATTCTCTCTGTATCATGCATAATTTTATAGACCTCTATCATGAAGTAACAGTTCCAGTTATTACATACTAACATTCTGAGATGTTTGGTCTTGAACCTGCTACCATGTACTCCCCCGCATACTGGGTCACCAGGAGGAACTAGTTCATCTTTGTTGCATCTGTGCATTCCTCACAATGCCAACTGCAAAAAGATGCTCTGGCTTATCAGAGTGTAAGGTACCCCCCGCTTTGCTCCTCTTTAATGTTCCTACCTGGCTTCAGTGTCATGTGAAGACGAGGAGCAGGAGGGGATGCTCACTCTCCCTCAGCCCTCTCCTCACCACTGTGGATAAAAATGTTCATTTTAATCAGACATTCAAACTTTTTTATTCTGTTTATAGGCCACCATACCCACTGAGAAGGCGTATTATATATTGCAAAACAATGTAATCAAATAGCATGAATGATCTAATAAACAATGCAGTAGAACTGGGATTACAAAAATTAGAAACTGAAAAAAGTAGCAGATGATGGGAGCAAGATGACCCAGTGTGAGGACCCCTGTCACTATACTTTGTTTGAGAGAGGGGTCACAAAGCTGAAAAGTGCCCAGTATGAAGACAGTTCCTTGCAAGAGTGAAAATGAAAGGCCAGGTGTGATGGACAGCTGCATAAGGATAAGTTGTCCAGGTCATAGAACTTTGAGTGACAGGAGGTTCGAAAAGAAAAGAGAAAAGCCCTGAGAATTCTACAAGTGGCAGTTGAGGGAGATCAGTAAAGAAACTGACAGTTGATAACTGACAGGTGAGGCTGGCAGCTGGGATAAGAGGAACACATTTGTTTTGGGATCAAGAAGGATCCTATGTGTGAGGGGAGTGATTTGAAAGTCTTTCCCTAAGGGAAATAGCTCCTAAGTGGAAAAAAACTGGGGGAAATTGTGTGTTCCTAACTTTTTCAACTTAAGAACTATTGTTTCAAGAAATGTATGCTTCTTCAACTAAGCAGTGACTGCCAAGTGAACTCTATCTCAGTACGTATCAAAAGTATCAACACCTGTCTGTGAGAAACATCCTGAGTACAAAATATCTACTGTTTATAAACCGCCTAAGTTTTCTTATCCCTGTTGTTTTGTTACCAGCCAAGTTTTATTTTCTGAAACTTCCTTGTTAACCTGACTTTACCATTTCCCCGCAAGAGACAAAACAGTTTTGAGTTTTTATTTCAATAAGCCTCTCTTATGCCATATTTCTGACTTTTACAAAGAATGATTTTTTGGGGGCGGATTCCCCAACCATCTTAAGTGTGGGACAGAAAAAACAACAAGAGACATTTAATAAGTCTCAGGAGTGATAGTGGTGGTTGGTGATGGAAAAAATAAAACAAAAGGAGATCCATTATACCCTGCAAAAAGAGGCCAGAACAGAGAGGCGCTTAGGTTCTGTATGGGTTCCCTGAGGTTTGTCCTTAGAACTTCAGAGGGAACGGCCTCAGGATACTTCTAGTATCTTTAATTATTGAATACAATAAACACATGTTTAAAATAAATTTTATTTTTATTCATTTTATATGCAGGTATAACCGATACCACCCAGGGCCTCACAGTGGTCCCTCTCTTCCCTTGGAGGGCTTTCTTGTTGCTGTTGTTTTAATTGACATTTATGTATTGTTACAACAATTTGTCTATCAGTTATCTCCGCTACAAAAGGGATAAAGACATACCTTTTAAAAATAAAAGCTGAGAATTCAGAGACTTTGACACACAGAGTGTTATATAACATTATAACACTATGCTGATGTGTCAACTGCTGATTAAAAACAAAACATTCTGGTGCCTGAGAGTGGCTGTGAGCAACGTAGTCCAAATGCCTCTGTTTATAAAGAATTACTCATCTGACATCAAAAAGGGCAAGAGTCCAGTAGCACCTTAAAGACTAAAAAAAATATTTTCTGTTAGGGTATGAGCTTTCGTGAGCCACAGCTCACTTCTTCAGATTCTTCAGGTATCTGAAGAAGTGAGCTGTGGCTCACGAAAGCTCATACCCTAACAGAAAATATTTTTTTTACTCTTTAAGGTGCTACTGGACTCTTGCCCTTTTTGACTACTGCAAACAGACTAACACGGCTACCCACTGTGAATCATCTGACATCAGTATTGGAAGGGAAGTGGAGGTAGGGAAGGATGTTTTATATTTGCTGCTTAAAGGAAAGACTCACCATCCTTGAGGAAGTAACTTGTTAGTTACAGATGCCACAAAAGTGAGAACAGGCTTGTGCTTTAACTGTAGTTAATCTGATGCACATCTGTGCAGTCACACATCCCTCCAGTGTGGTGTAGTGGTTAAGAGCTGTGGTTTGGAGCGGTGGACTCTGGTCTGGAGAACTGGGTTTGATTCCCCACTCCTCCACTTGATGCCAGTTGGGTGACCTTGGGCTAGTCACATTCTCTCAGCCCCATCTACCTCAGAAGGTGTCTGTTGTGGGGAGGGAAAGGGAAGGTGATTGTAAGCCTGTTTGATTCTTCCTTAAGTGGTAGAGAAAGTCAACATATAAAAACCAACTCTTCTTCTCTCTCCCGAGAAAGTTGTGAGAGCTAAAGAATTAAGGATGTAGCAAATCCTTTAGAGCAGCTCAGGGGAAGCGAGAGAAGGGGCAAGAGAGGGAATGAGCTAGAGAATAGAGGGAGCTAAAGACCCTTCTGCAGCTGTTCCCTGTGTTTCAGCAGGCTAGCTGCAATCATTTGGCTGGAATCCTGCTTGCAGACAGACTGCTTAACTACTGGAGGATTTGTGGGTTTAAGCAGCTCAAGTGTATACAGGACTGCAGCAGGTGGAATCACCAGAGGCACCCTGTATAGGTTAAAACATGAGAAACTATCACAGGATAGTTTGTGAGGGCGGCCGTGTTGGTCTGCAGTAGAACAGTTGATTCAAATCCAGGAGGACCTTAGAGGCGAAAAAGATTTTCAGGGTATCGGCTTTCAAGAGTCAGCCGCTCCCTTCTTGTCTGGCTGGGACCGCTGGGATTGATTTTGCTGACATTATTTATTTTATTTCGTCCTATCCCGTCAACTATATGTTGGTAGAATTTGGAAAAAGGAAACAACAAACAAAAACAAATTAATAAATCATTGAATATTACAAGTATTTAAAACATGTGCAAGAAATTTAGCAACAATTTCCAACCAATCCATATCATTAGAAAAAACAATTTCAAGATAATATAATTACTAGAACACTGAACTTCAGAATTAACAAAACCTCCCAATATATTGCACCTATCTTTAACAATCAAGGTACAATGTAACAATATGTGTGAGACAGTTTCTATTGTTCCAGGAGCACAACAACCCTTTATTTCCATCCAGGGAATGGCTTTAAGCCTTCCAACATATTCGGCCAATGGAAATGAATGGCATCTTGCTAATAAAATTAAGTGTCTATGTTTAGGGTTTGCATAGTGATCAAACAGTTGGCAACCATAAAACAGATAGTGGGAATACACCCATAATATAAAGAAGAACACTTCCTATACAAATCAGTAAGCAGCCCAGACCAATCTTGCATTAAAATATTTTGCTTATTGTATTTGATAAGCAATCAGAATAATAATTAAATAAATTATCATCTGTCGAAAATCCCAACTCATGCAATTTACCAAGAAAAGTATTGATGATAAAAATGAGATATACTAATTGACTAGGGGGTTGTAGCAAGAATATTTTAAACTACATCTTGATAGCATATTTCCATGTAATTGATTGTAGGGAGCACAACCCAATTTCTAATCTAGTTACTGAATTGGAGACACAATTGGGAATTCCCAGTATACTTTGAAAAAAACTTATCTGCAATTTTTTTGAAATCACATGAACACATGAAGCTGCCTTATACTGAATCAGACCCGTGGTCCATCAAAGTATTGGTCTACTCAGACTGGCAGCAGCTCTCCAGGGTCTCAGGCAGGGGTCTTTCGCAACACCTACTTGCCTAGTCCCTTTAACTAGAGTTGCCAGGGATTGAACCTGGGACCTTCTGCATGCCAAGCAGGTGCTCCACCACTGAGCCACGGCCCCTCCCCTAAAAGTCTTTAACAATCATATGCTGTCCACCTTTTGTAAAGTGAAATTTTTCTGAAGGATTTAGACAGAAGCTGAAAGCTACTTATTATATATTTTAAATGGATTTCCCATGTCAAAAGTGCATCAAAATGGATACCCAGATATTTATAAGCATAGACTTGCTCAAACTCCATCCTCTACAGCCTCCAAGGATCCCCCCATCTTCCTATTGTCTTTGAACACCAGTATTTTAGATTTATTTTGACTTATGCTGAGTAACTCCATGTCACAGTAATTAATAAATTGCTTAATTTGAGTTCTTAAATCTTACCTAATCAATGATAATAACAAGACAGCAATAGCATATAGCATTAGATTAACTAGATGTCTTCCTAGTGATAGAGCCATTACATTCACTTTTGACTAAAACGGTCTCAGGTCGTTTCTAGATTATATGCTGCCTTTTTTCTTTTTCTTTTTTTGCTGAGTGCAAAAAGCATTGGAGCCAAAATGCATCCTTGCCACATTCCTTTAACCACCAGAATTCTTCTGTTAAAAGACCCTGTTTTGACCATCGAATCTGTAAAATTATGTTTGTATACAGCAATTGAATTAGATGCAGTAATCGTTTAGAAATTGCTTACATTTGTAACTCGACCCATAGCTTTTCTCTGCTTATAGTGTCAAATACCGACTTCAAATAGAAGAAGGCAGCATATAATCTATTCATCTTTAGATATTTTTCAGCCAAAATTATCCCATCATGAAAAACCCTTGCGCTGTCATCAGCAGCAAGTGTATTGGTATATATGCTCATGCTATTCTGCAGTGAACAGATGAATCAACTATATGGCTTGAACCATTAAATACATACATTTAATAAACAGACTGAAAGTTAATATTCTGAGCATTATTGAGCCATTCTCGGGATCCTGAGGGAGGGCCGACTGAGGAGCTGGCTGTCACAGAGACCCACATTACAGAAGATGCAGTTGTTCCATGCTGCCAGCTTGTAGTTCACAGCCTTGGTCCCCAAACATTTTTCAAATGGTGAGCCACAAGTCCAAATGTACTTTATATTGTGACCCATGTAAAAAACCAGAGCATGAGCGAACCAATAAAACTGCAGAAGCCAGAGACCCTCTGGCACTGGTAGTGCCGTCTACTTTTGTGTCAGGGGCCCGCACATTGGGAAATGCTGGTTTGCACACACAACCTTACATGAGGCATTTTAAGATACTAGCAGCAAAGGCAGTTAAGATACTAGCAGCAAAAGCAGTTCAAAGAAGGGTTTATAAACAAAGTGAAGTCAAACCTTCAAGTACCTGAAGTCAGAGAGATTTAGCTTTTTCTAACAAAAGGCTCATTAAAATATCTTTCACAGTGAATTTATTGGGTTCTAAGGAAGGTGCAGGACTTGTAGCCCTTACCTGGATGGCCCAGGCTTGCCTGATCTCGTCAAATCTCAAAAGCTCCTGGCCCTGGTTAGTACTTGGGACAGGAGAACACCAAGGAACGCCAGGGTTGTTATGCAGAGAAAGGCAAACCACCTCTGAACGTCTCTTGCCTTGAAAACCCTACTGGGTTGCCATAGGTTGGCTGTGACTTGACGGCACTTTACACACACAAATACACAGGGCATGCAAGTCATTGAGTATCTGCCTGAAAGAAATTTCAGATCTTTTTCTCATTCTGCCAGTCGACACACTCCAAGCATCTATTTACCAGTAGCTGTCTGCTACACAACTGTTTTAAAACTGGTGTTACATAAAATCCCTCTATGAAGCATGTCTCAAATACAGAAGTACTGACTGAACAGCCCATGTTTATGCTTGATTAAAGGAGAAGCGGACATATTCTGCCCCAGATCGTTTATTCAAGATTGTTTTTGTGGGCAATTCGAGCGTGGGAAAGACTTCCTTTTTAAGGAGGTTCTGTGAAGACCGTTTCTCCCCCGGCACTGCTGCTACTGTAGGTAAGTTAAAGAAGACACACATGAGGCACGCGACAACACGCCTGCACACGCAGGTGCTGTCAGCATTTGAGAACTGCCAGCATTCCCAGAAAATGTTCTGAATGTCAAAAAAGAGATATGTGTTTTAAAAAGGTATGTTGGCAGCTACCTAAATAGCATTCACATGAGCAATGGGCCCAAAACTGGGAAATCATACAGCTAATTTTGAACGGCATCTGAGTATGGATTTCAAAATCCACACAATGGGCCAAGTGTAGAAAGATTTCTATAATCTTGGGTAAGCACCTTGGTTTGCAGAAAAAACCCTAAAAGTTAAAAAAATGGTTAGCTTAAGGTCTCCCAATGGAAAAGCTAGGTGTAAGCCTACACACACATCCCAAATTGAAAAAAAGTTGACTGATATCTTCTGAGCATTAAAAAACGTAAGGAGTGGCTGAGGGGAGGGGGAGAAAGCAGAAAATGGAGCATTGAGGGAGGGAGCAAGAGAGCAAGAGGGAGGGGGAGGAGGAGGCAGATGCAAGAGGAGGCGGGGTGGGTGAGAAAGAAGAGAGAGCGCAGAGGCCAGGTGGGGATTACAGGAAATGGGAGCTCCCTTTCCCTATGAGTTCTTTCACTCTTGTAATGCCACTGTTTAGGGGACACTCCTGAAAGTTGGCTGGGATGAAAATGATAAATCAATCGTTACCACAATTTGAATATTCATTGTAGATTATAGACTTGCTCCACATAGTACCCAGCTTTCAAACCTTACACCCTGATCCTATGAATGCCTTTATAGAAGTAACCTCCACTGTGTTCAGCAGGCCTACTCCCAGAAAAGAAAGCATGGGATTGCTGCCTTAATCTGTTCCACACCGTATTTTGTAACTGTGTTTTGTAACCTTTTTATTTTGGGATTTGGGCTTGACACAGCTGCACCTTTTAGTTTTAAAAGTTTTTTTCTCTCTCCTAGAAGAACACAGGCAGGTAAGGGGAAGTCAGTTGCTTCCAAGTATCACTCAACCACCAATCATCAAAACTTTGGAAATGCTAATGGATATTGTGGCCAGAGACATCTTGACTAGAATCTGACATCTAGAAGAGACACAGAGAGTTTGACGTGTGAGGGGCTAGATTGTATCTTCCTAGAGATTTCAGGAAAGGATTGTTTGACCCACAAGGGGATGAAGATATAAAATCCTTTGCCATGAATGGAGAGGGGTCCATTTTGGCAGAATACGTTTGGAGTAAGGAGCTCTCACACCTACCGTATATACTCGCGTATAAGCCGAGTTTTTCAGCCCCAAAAATGGGCTGAAAAAGCCAGCCTCGGCTTATACGCGGGTCAATACGGGGGGAGGGAGGGAGGAGGGAGGGGGAAACTTACCGCCGTCGCTGCCGCCGCCGGGCCCGTGCCACTTCCTGCCGCCGGGAGCGGCCTGGGGCAGCCTCCTGCAGCTGCAGGATGGCTGCCGCGGCCCTTCCCGGCCCCCACCGCCATTTTTCCCGGGCGGGAGGGGCCTTGGGCAGCCTCCTGCAGCCGCAGGATGGCTGCCCTGGCCCTTCCCGCCCCCCCTGCCATTTTTCCCGGGCGGGAGGGGCCTTGGGCAGCCTCCTGCAGCCGCAGGATGGCTACCCCGGCCCTTCCCGGGCCCCGCCGCCATTTTTCCTGGGCGGGAGGGGCCTTGGGCAGCCTTCTGCAGCCGCAGGATGGCTGCCCCGGCCCTTCCCGCCCCCCCCGCCATTTTTCCCGGGCTGGAGGGGCCTTGGGCAGCCTCCTGCAGCCGCAGGAAGGCTGCTCCGGGTCCCCCTGGGCCTCACCGCCGCTTCCTCCCGCCGGGAGCGGCCTGGGGCAGCCTCCTGCAGCCGCAGGAAGGCTGCCCAGGCCCCCCCGGGCCGCGCCGCCGCCTGACCCTCGCCGCTGGAGAGCCCTGTCAGGTAAGCCTGCGGGGGGGGAGGGGTTATAAGCCGACCCTCGACTTATACGCGGGTGCCTAATTTTTCCCCATTTTTGGGGAGAAATTAGTCACTTCGGCTTATACGTGGGTCGGCTTATACATGGGTATATACGGTAAGCTCTACCTTGATGGTCTCCATTGCCATGTGGAACAGACAAAGGATTGGATCCTGAGAAAGGTTCCAAGGTGATGGGAATTGTTTAGAAAACAGTAATTTCTAATTAAAGAGCCTGCCTTAGAATAAGATCAGCTAGGGCATGTGCAGAGTGAGGAACAGAGGAATTGTGTGTTTACACCTTTCTTTTGTATTCTTTGCTGAATTCATTGCTGTGCAGAATGTATTAAGGGTGTACATTTGGATACACACGAACCAATAGTATACCCGAAAAATGTGAGGAACAGAGGAATTGTGTGTTTACACCTTTCTTTTGTATTCCTTGCTGAATTCATTGCTGTGCAGAATGTATTAGGGGTGTACATTTGGATACACATGAACCAAAAGTATACCCGAAAAATGTGAGGAACAGAGGAATTGTGTGTTTACACCTTTCTTTTGTATTCCTTGCTGAATTCATTGCTGTGCAGAATGTATTAGGGGTGTACATTTGGATACACATGAACCAAAAGTATACCCGAAAAATACGTTATCTGTATTTTGGGGGTATATTTGGCATACCAACCATATCTGGGCATTTTTCAGGATACCAAAAGAAACGTCCTGGGAAATCCTAGAAATATTCAGGATATACCGGGAAGACCAGGAGGCTCCCATTTGTTCTCCCCCTCTCCCCCATTGTTTTTGCATCTCAGGAGGTTTTCTATGGGCTTGCCAGGTTGCTTATGTCAATTTCAAGTGTGTTTGACAGTTTCATGAGGGTTTTTTTCTTTGCCAGAGTTTCTTTGTATCTTTTTGGCAGTCCACAGTATTTGTAAAACACTCCTCCAACACCACATTTCAAATGAATCAGTTTTCTTCCTTGTCAGCTTTCACTTCTATACATAGTAATGAGGAATGAATTATCTTGATCTTAGTCTCCAGCAATACTTCCTTATGCTTCAACAAAATTATTTTGTGTCACATACAGACCATCATTTATTCACCAGCTAATCTCATTGGAGCTCACGCTTTCTCCCTGCCTCAGTCTCACACGACAGAGGAGTGTGGATGGCAGAGATTTGATTTCAGAGAGTTCTCAAGTTTTATCAGGAATGCATCCAAATATTATTACAGATGTACTCATTACTTGGATCATACAAGCAGTCCCTGTTGGGCCAGAAGATATCCTATGCCACTCTGACAGTTGGATTAAAGTTCACATTATATTGACCTGCATGTCACCTGCGCACAAGCAGAGATCTGCAGCAGCAATTTGGCATACGATCAGATCTTTACAAAGTATCCTAGAACTGCCAAATGATCATCACCTGAGGGTGGCATTAAGAGAGCAGTAGTGTGTAGAGCAGGGATGGGGAACGTCAGGCCCGGGGGCCGTATAAGGCCCGCAAAATCATTTGGTCTGGCCCTTCATGGGTCCTGGCAGATCTCTAGCTCAGAAGGATGCTGCCCTGTCTGAATCTCTTGGGCCCAGCTGTGGACAGCAGAGCTCAAAAGCGAGTCGCTCTATGTGGCAGACACTCAGAGCCGTATTGTCGAAGGCTGACTATATATTACTCTTCCTACACCCTTGACACTGAGAGACACTGTCCTTCAGTGTTACTACTCTGAAGATGCCTGCCACAGTTGCTGGCGAAACGTCAGGAAAGAAAATTCCAAGACCACGGTTACACAGCCCGGATAACCTACAAGAACCAATGAACTCAGAGCCGTCTCCGGTCGTGCCTCTTGGCTAAATGTTTGACCAAATATAGCAGGCTACTTTTTAAGTTGATAATTTTGTATGGCCAGCAAATGATGCTCTAAATATCCAAATGGCCCTTGGCAGAAAAAAGGTTCCCCACCCCTGGTGTAGAGTTTCCTGGGAAACATGCTTCAGTCAGCAGGGATCTGTACCCACCTAGGAATAGGACTGCTCATGTGCATCCCGGCACATTCACTGGGGAATGAAAAGGGAATGTTTATACAGCCAGTAAATTCTTCATAGACATGGTCTGGCACACCTGCAGAAATGTGGGCACTTAGGGTAGGGGTAGAAAGGGACCCCCAGGACATCACTTTCCTCTCTCCCACTTTTGTTTTCATTTACCATATCATTATCTGACTCTGCTTTATTAGAGCTGCAAGAGATGGTTTTCCAACCTGGTGAAACTATTACGGTTGGGTAGAACATGAAGGGATTCCCTGCCCTGCTTTTGCCATCCAGTCACTTTAAGAAGTACTGTCTGAAGCCAGGAGTGGGGTGCAGCCCCCAGGGAACAGGTGGCCTCGCATCTGCTGGGGCAAACAAGAATTTACTAGTAGTATAAAACCCCTTTTCACTCCAGTGGTAGGAAGTGAAGTGATTCTAAGGCACAGAATCGAGGTGTTTTGCACTCTGCCATTCTGTGTGAGCACAGAAGGAGCCGGCAAAGAGGTGCTCGATGGAGAATTTGTCCTTATACCTGATAAGATCTCAGAAGCTGGAGGAGGAAGTGAATAAGACTTCGGTCTAAAACGCATGGTCACTTACTCTGGTTTCTGCCCAGTTTCCTCCCTGTTTATTCCGTTTCACCCAGGATCAAATCCTCGCAAACGAACAGCACCTAATTTGCTGCTGGCTGAGCAATGTGTCGACCCAAAACGAACCCCGTTTTGCAATCGAAAAGCCAAACCGTTATCCCTGGCTCGTCTCAGATAAACATGAGCCGAGTCTTCCCGCGTCACAACAGCCCGCCTGCCTCCAAACCCCTCCCCTCGCAAGGCTGTCGTTGGTCAGTGTGAATCGACCAATCACCAGGGGGAGGGGGTGTTGCTGAATGACCAGGAAGTGCGTGTCTCCCACATTTTCTGTTTTCACAGACGGATCAGCACACAGTTTTGCCATGGATCAACAAAGGTAATGCGTACAGATTCTCCCCCAGCCCGGGTTCATTTAATCCTGGCTGGAACGGGGAGGAAACTGGGCAGAAACTGGAGTAAGTGACTGTGCGTTTTAGACCTTCCTCTGGTGGTTCAATGTCTTGTACATCCTCTCGCTGCTAAAATTAGCAGCATCAGAATCATCAAAATATATTTAATCTACATTTTTTTAATAGGTTTCAGAATCCAGCTCTTGGGTTACTTTGATACATATTTTTTTAATTGCAGAAGATACACAGCCCAAAGCATATTCTCTTTAACCATGTGCACCTTTGGGGACAGCTCTCCAGCCCCATAACTGCCCTATTTATATGACAGGAAGATGAGGGTTTTTTTCTCAGAAGTGGTCAAGAAGAATAGGGGGTCAGATTAAATCCACATGCAAATTACAGGTATGTCTAATTAGTAATAAAAACACTTTATGTGTACGTGAGACTTTGTTTTTAGGGCTGGTGGTCTTACATTCAGTGTTGTCTTTCTTTCTGGTAAATATGGGTATATGTTTTTATATAAATAATTAGAAGACTGAAGGTTGCAACTAAGACACTCAGGGAAGTCGCTGCCTTGCCTTACATGACTCTGTGAACGAGGCATCAGTGGAAGATCTTGCCGCTTGTGATCCGCCAAGTCAAACGCAGTTCGTCAGCTCAATATGGCAGTCCATGAAGGGCTCAGTGAATTTTCTGGGGGGCTGTGAAAGTGGCTAAGGGAGGCACATTTTAAGCACCTGACAGACTATAATACTTGTCTGGTGAGTTGCATTCAGCTTGGTGAGTCACATGTTATGCAGACATGCTTAAGTGTCAAGTTAGAAAGCTGTGCATTTTCTTAAATGGGTTTCCTTAAACTAAACCAAGTACACAGCAAGGAGACGATTTGTCCTATCTTTTCTTAACAGGTGTGGATTACAGAGTGAAAACAATGACAGTGGATAACAGCCAGGTGGCGCTGCAGCTCTGGGACACGGCTGGGCAAGAAAGGTAAGGAGACGCCCCCTTGACCTGACGCCGTGTTCGTCTAGAAGGAGCCGCCCTGGGATATTCTCTCTCTCTCTCTCTCTCTCTCTCTCTCTCTCTCTCTCTCTCTCTCTCTCTCTCTCTCTCTCTCTCTCCCTCTCTCCCTCTCTCCCTCTCTCCCTCTCTCCCTCTCTCCCTCTCTCCCTCTCTCTCTCCCTCTCTCCCTCTCTCCCTCTCTCCCTCTCTCCCTCTCTCCCTCTCTCCCTCTCTCCCTCTCTCCCTCCCTCCCTCCCTCCCTCCCTCCCTCCCTCCCTCCCTTATGTCTTCAGATTCAAAGGGTTACATTAGCTGAAAATTAATAGGCTTAGAGTATAGGACAGATGGCAGACAGTGGGAAGTCTACTTGTGGAATAAACCAAGTGACATTCCTTGGGGTTTAACCGCATGTCTGAAAAGGACTGGAAGCAAAGAGTGGGAATTGAACAAGGAGCAATAATGTGAGATGCTTTTCTCTCCAGATCAGAAGAGCATGCCAAATATATTAAGTGCTGTGGAGCACAGGCAGGATGCTGCTGCTGCAGTTGTCTTGCTTGTGGGCTTCCTGGAGGTATCTGGTTGGCCACTGTGTGAACAGACTGCTGGACTTGATGGGCTGGGTCTGATCCAGCAGGGCCTTTCTTATGTTCTTATAATGCCTTTCTCAATAGATTGGTCTCCAAAATAGCAAAACAACTTTTGTGTTATGTTGGGCTTCTGCCCAACCGCAGAGTTTTTTGGCATTTCAAATTCTCAGTTTAACAAGAGGACAGCATAGTTTGTAGGCTGCCTTGAGAACCACATATGGTGGACAGGGAGGGCCTAATTTTTAAATATATAAATGATATTGTTCAAAGCTCTATTAAGAAGTTGTGATTTGCAGGTATCACAGCATTGCCAAGCAGTTCTTCCGAAAAGCTGATGGTATCATTGTGATGTATGACATAACAGAAAGAAACACATTGACAGCTGTGAAGCAGTGGTTGGTGAGCATCGAGGTAAGATGGATGAGCTGTAAACACAATGCACCCTAGATGTACCTTGAGGCACTCTGTACAGCCTCCCTTTCATAGAAGAAAGCAGGAAACCAAGAATGCATTTTACAGTCTCTGCTGTTTCTGTCCCATTTATATCCCAAAGAAGTTAGGGAAGCAGACATGGTTGTTCCCTCATTTGTTCTGTCCTCACACTAACCCTATGGGGAGGGGGAGGGAGGGAGGGGGAGAGAGAGAGAGGGGGGGGATTTCCCCAGTGAATTTTCCCTCACATTCAAACCACTGCACTGCATCTTTGTGTTACGCCCACTTGGTGCTCTGTGCTGTCTGCCATAAAGTGAGATTTTGAAGCCATCTTCCAGTTCTTGCGTGCCCCTTGTGAGGGAGTGGGAACTGTACGGCCGAGGCCAGAATCATGTCAGGAGCCGCTTGTACGGGCGAAAGTGATGCATGGCAGTACCTCACATTCTGCCCCTCTTAAGGCCCCCCCACCCCCATCGTGGCTGGATGAGGCTTGTGAGGATAGGCAGCATGAAACTCATGAACCAGACGAGGGGCCGCGACATGGGGAGCCGCCACCCACTCATCGTGAGCAGGCCCCAGGTGTTTCTAGCGAACTAAGTAAAACAGTTTGCCTTTTTTCAGTCTAGAATCTAACACCTTAGACACTTCGAGATGGACCTCCCCACCCACCACCGTAGGCACTTCTGGCTGTGGCTGAGGGTGGAACTGGGGAGCCGCAGAGTATGGCTTCAGAAGACTGATATGAAACACTGGGTGTACCCCTCAGAGATTTTTAGGAAGCTCCAACTCAACAGTGACTTCATTGATGACTCGAGTGATAGGGAAAGGACCCACATACCTGTCATTGAGTTTTTTGCAAGGACATAACGACCGTAGGTTTTTGGTGGATACACCAGTTCTGCCACCTTCAACTCCCACCCAGGGGAACGGTGTTTGTCGGCTTGATCCTTGTATTTACGTTTTGCTCTCTCCAGGTTTTTCTGAAGCCAGGGCCATGTGGATTGTACCACCCGCACCCAGTCTTGTACTTCATGCACCTCCTCAATCTCAGGAGTGAGAGCCGTTGTACCAAATGGCCCAAACTCCCTCCCATACACAACCCAAAAGGGACTGAAACCTGTAGAGGAATGAGGGGCATTATTGTACGCATATTCAGCAAAGGGCAACAGATCAACCCAATCGTCTTGGTGGTAATTCACATAACATCTTAAATAACACTCCACTACTGCATTAACATGTTTCGTTTGTCCATCCGTCTGAGGATGATAGGCAGAGGACAGTCCCTGTTCCTCCACCCCCATCACTTTCAGAAAGGACTTCCAGAATTTGGCCACGAACTGGGGTCCTCTGTCAGAGAGGACCTTCCGTGGGATCGAATGGTGTTTGACCACATGAGTAACGAACAGTTGGGCTAACTTCTGAGCAGAAGGTACTCCTGAACAGGGAACAAAATGAACCTGTTTAGAAAACAAATCAGTTATCACCCATAATACAGTCTTACCCCGGCTGGGAGGCAGATCAGTAATAAAGTCCATCGCTACTACCTCCCAAGGAATGGTTAGGGTTTCCAGAGGCTTTAAAAGTCCTGGAGGCTTTCCCATAAGTTTCTTTGCAGTGGCACAGGTGGGGCAACTGCGCACAAACAAATCCACATCGGCCCTCATACCTGGCCACCAAAACTGACGCCGCAGCAAATGCAAAGATTTGACAAACCCAAAGTGCGCCGCAGTTCTGGCCCCATGAACCATCTCTAACACCTCTTTCCGTAGCTTATCAGGAACATACAGCTTGTCTCCATGAAACCATAAAGTCCCTTGACGGATAAGGGCTTGAGGGAGTGTTTGGTTCCCTTCCTCCTGTTGAGCGGCTTCACTCAGCTTTATTTGAAAGGTTTCTGGGACCCCGCAATGGGGGGTAGAGTCTTTAGCTTGAGCATGAGAACGAGTAGTCACTGCCAGTCCAGGAGTTACCCCTAGTTGCTCTGGGGTAAACAATGACTCAATTGGCCGGTCAAAGTCATTGCGGTACTGGGGAAGCCGAGATAGGGCATCACCAAAGAATTGTCCTTCCCAGATACATGTTTAGGGACGAACCGAAACTTGACAAAGAACTGCGCCCAACGAACTTGCTTGGCTGACAGTTTCTTAGCCCCCTTCAGGGCCTCCAGATTTTTGTGATCGCTCCAGACCACAAAGGGGACCTCAACCCCTTCCAGAAAATGCCTCCAGATGGTGAGAGCATGTTTTACGGCCGCCGCTTCCTTCTCCCAGATGGCCCAATTAATTTCTGCTTGGGAGAATTTTTTGGAGAAATAAGCGCACGGCCTCAGCTGACCACTTTTATCCCTTTGCAAAAGGGCACCCCCCATGGCAACGTCAGAGGCGTCTACTTGTACCACAAAAGGCTTTTCACAATCGGGGTGCACCAATACGGGCTCGGACGTAAATAACTGCTTAAGCGACTCAAACGCCTGCTGACACTCTGGAGACCACAGCAATTTGGCAGTTGGCAGAGTAGCGGCCTCTCCTTTTCCTTTTGTGCGCAAAAGCGAGGTAAGGGGCAGAGCTACCCGAGTGAAGTTTGGGATAAAGTTCCGATAGAAATTAGCAAACCCAAGGAATTGCTGTAATTGTTTGCGCGTGGTGGGGGCGTCCCACTCAACCACTGCACGAACCTTTTCAGGGTCCATTTCCAAACCCAGATGGGATACCACATAGCCCAAAAAGGTAATGGAAGGCTGATGAAAGTCACATTTAGAAACCTTGGCATACAGTTTATGAGCGCGCAAACGTTTCAACACCTCTTGCACTAAACGTACGTGTTCTTTCATCGTTTTGGTATAAATAAGGATATCATCCAGATAAACAATAACTCCACGGAATAACAGATCATGTAAGACCTCATTAATCATTTGCATGAACACACTCGGAGCCCCCATTAATCCAAACGGCATCACCAAGTACTCAAACATTCCAAAACAACAAGAGAAGGCTGTTTTAGGTTCATTCCCTTCCCTTATTCTGATGCGATGATAAGCCTCCACTAAGTCCAGTTTAGTGAAAATCCAGCCCTCCTTCAAATGTGCGAGCAGGTCTGGAATGAGAGGAAGGGGGTAAGCATTAGACTGAGTGACTGCATTCAGTCTACGGAAGTCAATACAGAGTCTCAAGTCCCCCGTTTTCTTCTTCACGAAGAAGGCGGGTGCTGAATACGGTGCCTTCGAGAGGCGGATGAACCCCCGCGCTAAATTGGCATCTAGATAGTCTCGTAACACTGTCTTTTCTTTAGGACTCATTGGGTAAATTTTCCCTTTTGAAAGTTTACCGTCGCCCACCACTTCGATCGCACAGTCAGTATCTCGGTGTGTGTGTGTGGGGGTAATTCGTCGCACTCTCAGACATCAAACACATCAACAAACTGGGCATACTCCTTGGGGAGTTGGGGCGCCGGAGACCTGGCCACTGGCAACTCTGTCAACGCGGCCACCTGCTCCCGGAGTGCCCTTTCCCACCTGTGTTGGCTACACAGGGAGCCCGGGAATGTGAGAGTTCGTTCTATCCAATCAATAGACGGGTTATGCCTCAGTAACCAGTTCATCCCCAACACTACAGGGGCCTTTATGGGGGCAATAGTCAAATGGAGGTGTTCCCAATGTTCTCCCATGCCCAGCACTACCCTAGCCATGCGATGAGTGACTGCCCCCCCCTTAAAGTCACTACCGTCCATCTGAGCAAATTGGATGGGTTCAGGTAACCTCACCCATTTAACACGTAGCTCTCGGGCGGTCTCCTCCCTTATCAGAGTGCGGGCACAGCCCGAGTCCACTAGGGCCACCACACGCACCAGGGGTCCCCCTTTAGGCAAAGTAAGGGCAACCTTCATGTAAACATTGTCCTCCTGGTCGCTTACCATAATCGGAGCTCCCTGCTCGAGGTCCGAAGCGGTCTGCTGAGGAACCCCCTTTACAACAGACCGACGGCGTTTTTTGCCGGCAGGTCCCAATCCTCCCCCTCGCTGGAGGAGGGAGAGTCAGAAACTGTAATCCGTGGCTCCGACGAGCCCTCAACTGCATTTGTATTCCGTGGCCCCGATGGGCCAGCAGCTTTCAACGGTCCTTGGTCGGGTTGCGCTTGCAGAGCCGAGGAGGCGCTCCGTCTCCCTGGCGCGCCGCTGCGGCGACAAGACTGTCCCTCAGGGCAGGCTTGTTCCGGCTCCCTTGTCGCTGGCAGAGCAGGTCCCTGCTTTCCGGTCCGGGACGGGCATTGGGAGGCGAAGTGTCCCATACCACCACAAATGAGACAGGCCCCGCTCTCAAAACGCTTGCGGCGTTCCGCTACTGACGCCCCCCCCCCAGGAGGGAAGCGAGAGTCCTTCAGGGCACCAGGCCTGTCTCCATGGGGTCTGGTTTCCCGTCCTGTCCTCTGTTTAGAGAGGTACAGCAATTGCCTCCGGTTCTCGATGTCGGCTGCATGGCGGACCCAGCCCTCCACATCTGGAGGGTTTCCTTGCATGAAAGCCCAATGTTGCAATTCAGAGTTTAGTCCTTCACGAAAATATTGCACCCAGGTGGCTTCACTCCAATCCAGAATTTTACTCGCGAGTAGCTGGAACTCGCTAGCATACTGCACCACCGACTTAGTCCCTTGGCGCAGCTGCAATAAGGCAGTTTTGGCCCGTTTACCCCAGTGCGGATCCTCGAACCGATTCCGGAGGGCTATCATGAAGTCATCAAGACTTCGCAGCACTCGGGAATGCAACTCATAGTGCTGTACCATCCACGCTGCCGCCTCTCCCCGCAGCAATGAGGCAACATACTGCACCCGGCTTTCGTCCGAAGCGAAGGTTCCATCCTGCTCCCGCACAAAAATGTCCACTTGGATCAAGAAGTAAGACAACAGATCACCCGTCCCATCAAAGGTGATTTTTATATCCTGCCACGGTGGCGGAGCAGGGCGCAGTGGGGGAGCGGGCGCCACGGGCTGTCCACCCCCCACTGGTGCTGCAGGCTGCGACGGGTTCTGTCGCAAGTCATCCAACTCGCGGGCCATGTCCAACATAACGGCCTGCATGGCATCCATCCGGTCAACCATCTCCTGCCACTCCGAACGCCACTGCTGCCGTTCCTCGTCCAACTGGTGCTGCCATACAGCTTCCTTTCGGGCTGGGTCCTCCTCAAGCCCAATACCTGTAAATCTGGGTCTCCGAGACCATGTGTCCACCCCCGACCCCATCCAGTGTCGGGGGGACTCCAGCCAGGCACTCAGCCGGGTATTCTTAGACTTTGCGCCCGAGCCAGATCCAGAGCCAGCCCCACTGGGTGTTTTCCCAGGAGGCTTCTCCGTCTTGGAATCAGGATCAGGCACAGTCTTGTCCTCGTCCGTTTTGTCATCTCCATTCCCTGCCATAGCTGTCCAAACGTCGAACAGGAGCAGGAGTTGAAGCAAAAGACTTGCAGCTTAATGTGAGGCTCTCCAGCCCTCCTGGGCTATTCCAAAAAGGCCACTCGCTCAGACGGTCAGGTCAGAAGCAGGTAAACTTTATTTAGAAGCAACAGGTTCAGCTAGGCCCTCGCAGAGGCAAAGCTGCAAGTGATTGTTCAGAGCACAGTACACAGCTATAAGCAATTCTACAAAGCAGGTGCCCAGCTCTGTGCTGTGGGAAAGGATTTGATAACAGCGAAGCAGACAACACAGGCTGGGGCTTACTCATAGCGGTTGCTAATGAGCGAGCAGTCAAGGCCACAGGGAGGGGGGCAGCACAGGGAGTGGGAACTGTACAGCCGAGGCCAGAATCATGTCAGGAGCCGCTTGTACGGGCAAAAGCGAAAGTGATGCATGGCAGTACCTCACACCCCTTTCTGATTCAGAAATGACTATATCTAGCTATGTAATTCATACAAGTATTCCGCTACAGTTCTGTGACTGCTTCGGTCCACTTCAGTGTGATGTGGTACCCAGTGGCTGATCATACTCTCCTCCAGAAGGCAGTTAAATTGCTTATGGCTGAGACCTCTGGCTTGAAAAAACATTAACAGTTTTTATGATCACACTCATAGTTAAATTGTGGAACTCCCTGCCCCAGGATGTGGTGATGGCTGCCAACGTGGAAGGCTTCAAGAGGGGAGTGGACACATTCATGGAGGAGAGGGCTATTCATGGCTACTAGTCAAAATGGATACTAGTCATGATGCATCCCTATTCTCTCCAGGATCAGAGGAGCAGGTCTGTTATATTGGGTGCTGTGGAACACAGGCAGGATAAATGCTGCTGCAGTTGTCTTGTTTGTGGGCTTCCTAGAGGAACCTGGTTGGCCACTGTGTGAACAGACTGCTGGACTTGATGGACCTTGGTCTGATCCAGCAGGCCTTTCCTTATGTTCTTATGTTCTTACTCAAAACATTATCTGTCTTCGAGGTTTACTGCTCAGCATTTCTTGGTGCAAAATGAAATGGTGAATGAAAATGCAAAAATGATATTGTGGGTTGTGTAGGAATAGGCTCACAAGCCCCCCCTGTTCTATGTGGTTGGCCCCAGGAGGTCGGAAAAACCTTCCCCAAGTCCCCAACTTTTCCTCTCACTCTCCAGGTGTGCCTAAAAACTGGCTACCTGCTGCCACCAATGGCTCTGAAAATATCCCTTGCCCAACAGAGTTGTACATTTAGTACTCTGTTTATAGGCCCTGCCCTGTCCCGATGCCTCCTATAATAGTCCTACAAGCAAGAATTGGGGCCTCCCCCTCTTCGGATCCTAATCAGCCTTCCCCCCACCTTCAGGGAAGGAAAAACAGGGAGAATCTGCAACCTCAAACATTGCAACTTCCTGGCTTGGATCAAGGGGGAAATGAAAAAGACATGAAATCTTCCCTTTCAGAAGCTCTGTTTCTCTTAAGGAAATTCCTCATTCACCCAAAGTAAATTCTTCACTGAAAATTCATACGAAATGCAAAGACAACTCTAAAAGTAGTAGCCAGCCCTACTTTAGAACAAAGTTTCTTAAACTGTGGGCCGCGACCCCATATGGGATTGCATAACTGAATGTGGGGATCGCGAAATAAGAACATCCATCTCATTAGTATGCAAATTTGCTTTTGTCTTTAATAAATGGTAAAATTATATGTATACCGTAGAATTGTTTTAAAATAAATTTCTTTATGATTTGTTATCAGTAAATGTTTCATTTGTATACCTATTTTATATACCTATATACCCAGGGTCGCATAAAAATTTCTCGGGAGAAAAGGGGCTGCGAGTGGAAAAAGTTTAAGAAGCCCTGATCCAGGGAGGGCGAGGACAATTTCCCCTTCTCATCTAGGATTTTCTTTACTTTTTGGTTCCAGATAAAATATTTATATTCATACAAGTTTTAATTAATACCTTTCTTGTTTTGAGGTTGCATTGCTATCTTGGTGACTTCGTTTTATGGTGACTAGCTTTTTGTGTGGTTTTATGTAGCTATATTGTTGTTATAAGAAGGTGCATAAAATAAGATAGAATAGGTGTTAAATAAATAATATGCATGCCCCCAAAAGACCCAAGTCTCTCTCTCTCTCTCTCTCTCTCTCTCTCTCTCTCTCTCTCTCTCTCTCTCTCTCTCTCTCTCTCTCTTTCTCTCTCTCTCTCTCTCTGTGTGTGTGTGTGTGTGTGTAAGGGGGCGTTATCTGTGGAGAAAAGTAGTTATTTGGCTGTTTTCAGTAGCTGATATTTTAGTACTGCTATAAAATAGCCGAGTATCCCAGACTCAGGGATTGCAAGAGTCAGGGAATAGGTTCAGCCCTTCCCTCTCTCTTTTGCTTTCTCCCATATGAACCTATTGTTGCCTTGCTCATCTATGGTTAGAAGGGAAACCCTGTACTAGTTGTTGCAGTGAAAGCAAAGCCTGCTGTCTACAGCTGAGTCTGACTCACAGGCACATACACAATGACCATCGTAACAGGCACTATGTTATGTTAAATCTGAAAACAAGAGTATAATGCTCGTAGCACCTTTTATTGGGAACGACCGATATGATGCAAAACAAAGCTATATGATGGAAGCCTTCTCCAGTACTCTTCGTCAGGCTATATATTACCACACTAAAAGGGTGGAGGGAGACGACTCAGGGAGATGACTCAGGTCACGGTTTTAAGACACTGTCTTGTCAGCATCAAGTATGCAGATTTAAGGTGCTGGTGTCAGGTTGGACCTCTGGCATTCTTGGAGGAAGAAGTAAAAAACTGAGTCCTCCCACTGAAAATACAAAAACCCCAAACAAGGTCACATTATGCCATTGATAATAAAGATTAGAAGCTTTTAAGAGGACATTTAAAGAAATGCAGTGGTTCTGTACTATGTTCCCAATTACAATGCACTTCTAGTTGTTTAAATTATTGCTACAGTTGTTATAATTAGGGGTGTGCATTCGGCTAAATCTGAACTGGAAAAAAAATTACCAATTAAAAAAAATTGCAGAGATTAAAGGGAGCCAAAAAAGCGGATCCCGAATCATGCTGAATTTTCCCAGCATGATTCAGGGCTGCTTCGGCCCCAGTTGTCGCTGCTGCCGCCTCTGAGATGGGGGCGATGAGCTAAGCGCTGGTCTGGAGCCCAGCATGCAGTTTGCCCGTCTGCTGCAGCCTCCAATCCCGGAGGCAGCAGGGGACGGCAATCTAAACTCTGGACCGCCTCCGATGTCCATGTGGACTTCGGAGACCACAGGTGGCACAGAACTAAGCACTGGGCTCGAGTATTAAACCTGAAAAATTTTGATTATTCAAAAAAGCCGAATCCTTTATATTTAGCTTTTTTGGATTTTCAAAAATTTCTGTCTTTAATAAACCTGAATCCGAAAAATACCGGAAAAAAATGGTGCACAGCCCTAGTTATAATTAACAACTAGATAAAATGGAGAGGAGAAAGCTGTTTTGGGTTCTCATTGTGGAGAAAGATGGGGTATTAATGAAGTAAATAAATAAAATAAATTATGATTAAAATCCATTCCCAATTCAATGTAGTGATGTCTAATTGGAAAAAAAGTTACAATACTAAATTATTCCAGGTAAAACTATATGTCTTTATTAAAGATCTGAAAAAATAATTTCTGGCAGAGATCTGAAAAAGGCATTATGATAACAGTCATGAGCTGAATAGAATGCACCTTTTAGTCCTTTTCCTTAATGTAAAACATGATCTTTTTATGAGAAATTGATTAATTGCCTACTGGTATCCTGATAGTATTGTCCATACATTCTGGGAACCAATATCAAGTGTCCATTGTGTCTTAGGAGGCAACAGGGGAGAACATTCCTGTCCTTTTGCTGGGTAATAAAACTGATAATGAAAAAGAACGGGAAGTCCCCTATGGATCAGGAGCGCATCTAGCCAAGGTACAGTATATACACAGATATTTATCAAAATATTTTTAAACACTATTTTAGTTAGAATTTTAAGTTATGGTCTATTTTATGATCTATACTTTTTATGCTGGGATGAGTTTATTTGCTGGATTTTCATTAATACCTTTTGTTTTTATTATTTCCGGAGAGGTGGCATAAACAATTTCTAAATCAATACATTTATATCCCCTTTTCCCCATGGGTCAAGGTAGCCAAGTGTGAAAGAAAGTCACACCAAACATGTTGTCATTAAATAACCTAAATGAGGTTTTAAATTAAAAATTGAAACCCTTCTTTCCTCAATAGTTGTGCTTAAGAACTATTTTGTACAATAATTTAGTCGATGACTGTTGACCTTCTTTGACCTGGGGTTACTGATAAACTGTGGAATATGAATCAGCAGCCTACATGTGCTTTGTTTAGAGAATGCATTTGATGCTGCCGTGTTAACAGTGGGGGAGGACTTGTTTTCAAATTGCGCCTTCCAAGTGTAGAATAATGTCCCTGGTAGAGCCTGGTTCCACTTCTGTTTCTGATGATGAGGGAACAGAGTCCTATCTGGTTTGTAACAAGGGAGCAGAACCCCCTTTCTCAGGGAGGCAGTGCGCGGCTGCAGAATGCCGTCGCCTGCCCTCCACTCCCAGAGAGGAGAAGGGGGCAACGTATCTTTGACATGAAGAGTTGCAGCTCTTTGCATTTTTTAAAGCTGCAAATTCATTGGGTGGCTGCTGCTCTCTCCCCAAACATGTCTGCTGCCAAATTAAGGGAGGTGCTGCTGATTTAAATAAAGCCAAGGACGGTTGTTCCTCCTGCTGAAAATCAGGATTCTGGAGAAAGGGATAAAGCAAGATAAGTCAATCTTACAAGTCCTTCCAATCTATCTCTTTGTGGTGCCTTCTGGTAGGAAAGTATCTGCTTCCTTCTGCAGCTTTTTAGAAGGATGGGTGTTTTACAAATAGGGTTGCCAACCTCCAGGTGGGGCCTGGAGATTTCCTGGAATCATAAGCGATCTCCAGCTGACAGAGATCAATTCCCCTGGAGAAATTGACTGTTTTGGAGCATGGGCTATATGAGGCCACCCCCTCCCCCAAACCCTACCTTCCACTGGCGCCACCCCCAAAATCTCCAGGATTTTCCCAACCTCATGTTGGCAACACTCTTTACAACAACTATTTCCAAACAAAATGCCAGGTGGGGAAAGGTCTCTCCAGAAAAATCACTGAGTTTCCCAATACAAAAAGTTTCCCAAGAAATGCAGGTATCAGTTCCAAAGTTTTTACATGATTCGCCCCAAACGTGAGGGCCTCTGTCTGTGGTAGGGCTGTTGAATTAAAGAAAATTTGGTATAGTTCGGATTCGGCTGAATTCAGCCCGTTTAGATTCGGGATATGCCGAAGTCCGAACTCCCCCAATTCGGTCCGTGCAATTCGGCAGGAATTCAAAGTTCGGGGAAAAAATTCGGTCGAATAAAGCCATTAAAAACACAACCGCGCCTTTCCGCGGCTCTGGGGAGCATTTTTGGGGGTAGAGGTCCCAAACTTTCAGCAGAGCTTCAAAGGACCCTTCTTGCCAGACCCCCCAAGTTTTGTAAAGATTGGGTCAGGGGGGGCTGAGATATGGGCCCCGAAAGGGGTCCCCCCCACCCTTAATGTGCATCTCTGAGCAGAGCTTGCCGCTCACGCACAAAGCTCCCAGCCCCAACAAACAGCTGATGAGAGCAAGGGCGGGGCAGGTGCTAAGAAGTTTGCAAAGCAACACAACTGCAAAGCAACACTGCAAAGCAACACAACCACAAAGCAACACCTTTGCAAATATGCAAAGGGCGGGGCAGGTGCTAAGAAGTTTGCAAAGCAACACAACTGCAAAGCAACACAACCCTGCAAAGCAACACCTTTGCAACCGTGCAAAGCATGGAAAGGGACAGAGGCAGCTAGCTATGCATAAGGAGCAGGAGGGGGTGGAATTTCCCCTTTTGCATTGGACTGGGACCAGGAAAATGCATTCTTTAAGTCACCATTTGAAAACCAGTTTTGAGCAAGTATCAAAATAGACCTAACTGATATTATGAATGAGGGAAAACCTGAGGACACACTGAAGACTCGAGGGGGCACACACCCCCAGGCAGAACGGGCAAAAGCCCCCTTTGGCTTCCCCCCCACCCACAGAAACTGCTCCCTCCACACACACACACAGACTCTGCTTTCCCCCCCCCCACACACACACACACAGGAGAAAAAGTATAGATTAAAGCCCCCAAAGGGGTCTTACTGTGGCTGTCTTCTGTTCCATCAGGAGGGGTGGAAGGAGGACTGGGTAATCCAAGACGATTCCATTTAAGCACAGGACGTTTTGCTCTGGAGATGCATACAGGATCCCATTCATCCCAATAGAGAAAAGGGAAAAGGGAAAAGCCCATATCTTGGGGGGCCCTGACCCAATGTTTACGAAACTTGGGGGTTCTCTTAAGAAGGCTTGTCTGAAGCTCCGCTGAAAGTTTGGGGTCTGTACCCCCAAAAATGCGCCTCCTGCAGCCACGGAAAGAGAAAAGGGGGGAGCCGATATTTCTGCCCCCACTGAACCCATCTTTACAAAACTTGGGGGGTCTCTTAAGAAGGCTCGTCTGAAGATATCCTGAAGATTTGGGGGCTGCACCCCCAAAAAAGCGCCCCCTGCAGCCACGGAAATGGAAAAGGGGGAGGAAAAAGGGGTGGAGCCCATATCTCAGGACCCCCTGACCCAAAGTCTACAAAACTTGGGGGGCCTCTTAAGAAGGCTCGTCTAAAGCTCCGCTGAAAGTTTGGGGTCTGTACCCCTAAAAATGTGCCCCCTGCAGCCACAGAAAGAGAAAAGGGGGGAGCCCATATCTCGGGACCCCCTGACCCAATGTTTACAAAACTTGGGTCTCTTAAGAAGGCTTGTCTGAAGCTCCACTGAAAGTTTGGGGTCTGTACCCCAAAAATGCACCCCCTGCAGCCACGGTAAGGAGCGAATGTGCACAAGCACCCCCACACACACATGAGGATTTCTCTCACTCTCTCTCCCGGGCCCGGCCGCGCAGCAGCTGATTCCTCCAGTACTCAATCCTGACTGATTGGCCAGAAGAAGACCCAGCTTGGCCACTGATTGGCCGGGGAAGGAGAATGCTGCTTACTGATGGCCCCGAATTTGCCGGATTTATTCATGAACTCCCGAACTCGCTGAATTCGGCTCCCCTGGTTTCCCGCCATTTTTGAGTTCGGTTCGTCCCAAACTCAAACCCACCGAATCAGGGGAAATTTGGCTGTTTTTCAGTTCGGGCCAAACTGAATCGACAGCCCTAGTCTGTGGTCCACAGTCCCTCCACTCCTATTTGCCTATATTTTTGCCATTTTCTTGGTGGAAGACTAATGTAAGCAAACTGTCCTCTTCCCATTCTGTTCTAGGAGTATGATTTAATTTTCTACGAATGCAGCGCCTTGTCTGGTCACAACACCAGTGAGTCTGTACTTCATTTGGCAAGGTAAAGAAGAGAGTGGTTGCTAGTACACTGTGCCATAGGGGCACCAGCTGTGTCGGTCTACCATAGCCACAATAAGTAGAAAATCTGGGGCTCCAAAATTTGGGGGCCAGTTTTTATGTTATAAATACAGTGAACCGTGTTGGTGTTTTTCCAGTTTTCCTGGTGTTGGAATCCCTGTGCATCAATGTTGGGGGTGCAATTAGACAACCAAGTCAGGCCGAGGTTGATGGTCGTGGGTGCTTTGCAGCCTCCGTTGGTTGGGGGCTGGTTGCGGAAAAGACTGGACGTGGACGTGCCAGGGCGTTGTGAGCTCAGTAGCCTCAGGCTGGGTGCCCCTGCGTTTTCCTCAGTGGGGGTGCCCCCCAGGCTCCCCTGGGGCCCACAAGCGCTCTCTGGCCTCTCATCAGAGTCCAGCGAGTGACCTCCCCCGCGCTCGGTCCCTTGCCCTGGTGCTGCAGAGAGCTTTGCACACCTTCCCTTTCGCTAAGGACCTGGCTGACCCCTTGCGCCTTCTGACCTGCCAGGCTCCCTGCATCCCCTGCAGCCTCCCCCGGCAAAGAGGGGTCTCCTGCAGGCTCCACGAGCCCGGCTTCCTCCGTAGCCAGGCTTGCCAGCCACCTGCTGCTTCGTGAGTCCCAGCTGGTCAGGGGAGGTGCTGGAAGCGTCTTCCTCCGGCTGGCGCCTGCTGCGGGCAGCTTCCCCTGATGTCTTCCTGCCTCCTTCCTTCCTTCCACCTCCCCTCACCCCTCGCAGTCTGATCCTGGAAGTACCCGGCCCCACTGGCTGCCCAGACCTTGCCACACGCTGGCATCAGAGAGCCGGGCTGGGAAGGAAGCTGGTCTCGGAAGCAGCTTTCATTGGGAATTTGGGTCAGAAACAGCCTGGGGGGGGATCTCTGGAGGTTCTGGCTCTTTGGTGGCACAAAGCCATTTAACTATCATTTGCAAGGAATTCTTTGCTTACGCTGATAAGGATTTTCAGTCTTCTTTCTTTTGCTACTTCTATGGAAGAAGGGTATTGTGGGGAGAATTTCCCTTTTCCCTTCCCTTGGTTCTTTTACATTGGAATCTCTCTGCCTGCTACTTACCAAAACAAAGCCAGAGAATGTGATAGAAACACAGACCATAGACTTAGGACCAATCCACACACACGCATATAACAGTAAAGCTTATAGATTTATTGAACTTACAAAGGTTATAAGGCAAAAGAGAAGAATAATACGTGACAGATTTAATAAACCCCACACAGAGACTAACAGACAGACCAACAATAAGTCAGAGCGCTCTGGATCACCCTGAGGAAAGACAAAGATGGCAACCACAATGGAAAGCCTGATCTCTTTCCCCAGAATGACAAAGAGCTGGTCAAGTTTGACTTCTTTTGTAGGCTAAACGGTGAGAAAAGGGTTTCAGCCTGACCCCTCCCTTTCATATTGTTCAGGAGATGGGCTTTTTTCACAAATCATGGCTAAATAATGTTTTGTTCCAAATTAGTTACTCAGTTTCAGAGTCTCTGATACTGTTTGTTCTGTCTGTCTGTGTAGATAAACAATTTCCTTCATTTGCAAGCAGAAAATCTTGTTGCCTGTTCAAATGGCCTTCCTATCCTTGAACATACTTTCAGACATTTAATGTCACCCTCTAAGGTCAGAGGCCCAGTTGAGAGCTGGGGTCAGTTGTCTTTAGAAAAGCCATAGTCAGGCTTTCGAAGCTATAGGTTATAAGGTGTGTATGGAGACAAAAAACAGGCATTGCTATAACCTGTTCATGAGCTCCCCAGAGAGTGTGGCTAGTTGTGGTTGTAGACAGAATGCAGGATCAGATGAACAATTGGCCTGATGTAGCAAATCAGCTGTTTTATGCTTCTTTCTAGGATTTTAAAAAAACAAGAAGACAAAGTGAAGGAGAAGACTGTTCAGCTGCATCAAGGTTTTAAGAAAAAGCCATGTTGTTCCAGACAGTAGAGGACCTGTATGTTCCCACTTTCCCTCTTGAATAAGGAAACGTAATACCCCCTTTGCTTACATTGCCACGTTTGTCTTATGCAAAAGCATATTGGTTGCATTTGTGGTTTATTCTGGGGCTCAATTAGTCTTAACAAACACCTTATTCTTGTTTTCTCCATGGAAAGATAAAAAGCCGCTGAATGAAGTTGGGGGTGTATTTACTTTATGTGTGTTACTGAATATTGACAGTGGTAAAATTCCACAAAAGAGCCAGTCAGTTATCCCCTCCCAAACAGATCTCCCTCCCAGCTGGACCTCCGGGCCCCTGCGTGGCTGGCTGGCTGCTCTTCCACCTCCTCTCCGCTGCAGCAGGGGTGCCGCAGGCTAATGTGAGTTTCCCTACTCTTCATGGGCTGTTGTTTCCGGAGCCAGAGGAATGGGTAATATGATGACGTCATGGCACTTGTTTAGTCCTACTAAATATTGCCGGGAGAGAGAAGGGACACTGTTTATGACACTAGACAAGAGTTGGCAATAACGCCTGGTTGTAGCTTAGAGCTTCATGATCCAAGTTCTCCCCTCGCCCTGTAGCATCACTCCTTAAGGAACTATGGTGGAATGAGTCTGCAATGCTGCTTTTGCCTATCTTGTTCTTCAGTTTTCCTCTGCACTAAAAAATAATTATATTATCTACATTTTAACAGCATTCCCAAAAGTGTAAAAATAAATGTTAAAAGGGATTGGTAGGAAAATGAAACTGTGCCAGATAGCCATACAATTCATTCATCTACACTAGTGTTTGAAGATGGAGAGCAGTTTCTGTCCCCAAAAATAATTTTGTCAGATGGAAGGAAACATGCAATTGCCTTTAACAAAAAAAAGGTCACCCCCCGCCCCCCGCAGAAAACCACAACCATGGAGCTCCTTGGTTTTACCAGATTTCACACATTATACTTTGTCTCTACTTGGAGACCTACCAAGGTGTGTGTGTGTGTTGGTGGCTGTCCAACCACAAAGTGTTTGCTTTCCCTTCTCTCTCTCTCTCTCTGTGTGTGTGTGTGTGTGTGGTGTGCTCCAGTGAAATGTCTAGTCATAGGGGCAGATATAGACAGAGACTCTTCCCCATGTCCCAAGTCTCCTTTGCCACCGGAACAAGGTCTCAGGTTACATTCCCCCCCCCCCCATTCATCATCCACTCAGCTACCTACTAAGAGGCAGAAGTAATGGGAGGCCTTTGTTGGATGACTTATCTTTAGGGTCTGAGTGCTCTGATACTTCCTTAGCTCCTGAGGAGGGAGATACTGGCTATTTCATCAGGAATATTTCCCAAAATCTTGTGTAAGGTGCTCAAGATCCATTAACTTTGCCAGAGCTGCCTATTGGCTCCCTACATCTTTAACCTCTACCTAAACAATATTGATGGCTCTCTTTCTAGTGAATCATTCCATCCTCCAAACCTATCCAGTAGACCTATTTCACATTTACTTTATGCAGACAATATTGTGTTGCAATACTGGGCTGAGGCGATTGCTGAATGCTTTCGCACATTATTGCATGAATAAGTCACTGGAAATTAATTATCAAAAGACCAAAGTTATGGTTTTCTGTAAAGGTGCTCCTTCACAACATTTATCCTGGTCTATAAATGATCAGCAAATTGAGCAAGTGAATACTTTTCGTTACCTTGGTGTTACCTTTAATTATAATTTAAATTGGAAAGGACACATTACTGCTACTAAAAAGTTAGCGTCAATACATTCTTCAGCTCTTTTGAGATTCTTTTGAACTTTGGGTGGTAATTATTTACCTGCTGCTATTCATGCTTTCCATGTGAAGGTAGCACCCATTTTATTTTATGGTGCTCCATTGGCCATAGCCAAGATAAATGAAAGGTACAACTCCTGTTTAAATTATTTCCTAAGTTCACTGTCAAATAGCCCTAAACGTGTCTCCGGCCCAGCTATTTGCCTAGAATTTGCCATACCATCCATGGAGGCCAAGGCCTGGATAACAACCTTTTCCCTTAGATAAAATCCACCATTCTCCAGAGGTCTGCTACCTGTACTATCTGAACAAGGATGGTTTTCAAAGTTCATGGTTGAAATTGGCAGATGACAGATTACAAAAATTGGGTCTTTTCTTTGAAACTTTTAACCAAATGGATTTACACTTTGCATGCAAGCAAATTAAACTTTGTGTCTTTAAATTCGATAAATGGAGCATATGCTGTACAGCTCAAAGAGTATGCACTTTATATTATTTGGGTCTTCAAATTTCGAAGACCCTAATCAGCATACTGTAAGTCTCTAACAGGACCCAAATATAGAATTTTATTTTCAAAAGCCAGAATGAACTCCTTGCCCTTTAGGGGAGCCAACAGGCAGATTCAAAGGGGATCCCCTTTTCCAAGCAGCTCTGCAACTGCAAATCAGGGGAGCTGGATACCACCTGGCAATTCTTTATCAATTGTAAAAAGTATAACGCGGCCTGAGAGAAATTGATTACTAAATATATTCAGAAATGGAGACTTATTGAAAAACAGGAACTTGTAATCAAGCTATCAGTAGACACCGATCCAAATGTGACTCCGGCAGTTGCAAAATTTCTATCTGTGGCATTAAATGATGCTGCTAAATTTTAAACTGTACAATTTTGTATATCTAAAATTTTAAAAATGTTTTATGAAGGCTGTAAATGTAATTCCTATATTTGAGCTTGTATATTTAATTGTGTTTTCTAATAGTGTACCTTTCCTCTATGCACATGACTGATTGGTCTATGAGCATTAAATAAATGAACAAATGATCCATTACCTTTCTGAGTTGCCTAAGAAATCCTATTTTTGAGCAGCCCTGCCCTCTGATCCACTGAAGTATCTTCCACAGTTTTACCACACATGATGCCGTATGCTGTCAGATATCTAGGTGCAAGACAATACGCATAAGTTCATTCTCTTAACTATCCGACATCTGCTTGAGATAGTAGTAGAACCTGTTCCTGAAGAACAGCTTCCACTCTGGGGACTACTCAATTTCTTTCATTGTGCCCAAGAAAAGTTGAGGCTCTTGACCATTCTGGATCTTAAATGGCTCAACTTTTAGATTAAAAAGATTCCTACCTCTGGAGGGAATCTTTTCATTCAGTTGTGTGATCCTTACAACACAATGACTACATAATATCTGTGGACCTGTCAAACGTTTACCTCCACATTCATATCAGGCCTCTCCCCCAATTGTTTTCTGTGGTTTGCCTACACAGGAAGTAATTACCAATACAGTGCAAAGCATCCCCATTTGGGCTGTTGGCCTTTCTAAGTGTTTACTAAAGTGTTGGTGGTTCATATTACTCACCTCCTACACCCTACACCCACACCTCAGCTCCTCCAGGGCTGCTTCCAGACCAGGGTGGTTTTCTGTAGTGGCCAGGTTGCTAATGTGGTGGTGTATGAAATAGTCCTTGCAGCAGAGATTCTAGGTGGCAGAAGGTAATCCATTTTTCACATCCAATGTGCATTGAAGCCCCGCTATGTTCTCATGTGACCCTCAGCATTCACTACCCTCCCTTTTCAAGTTTTATTTTGAGAAACAAACCCCTTCCCTCCTCCCAGTCCAAAAGCCAGGCTGAGGTATGGGGGGTTCTGTTCTGGTTTTGGGGAAAATCTCCACAAGCATACCTAACACTGCATAGGAATAATGCAATAACTTTTAAAAACTGTTTTTCAAAGTCCACGTATTTGCAGAGGCCCTTCCAGACGTCCCCTCTCCCTTGTTTAAAAGGCAGCTGGTTCTCTTCTGTTATGTTAATTGTTGTCTTGGGCTGACTGGCCCCCTGCGGTCATCAACAAGTGACTGACTAGCTCTTCACTGAAGTCCTGCCATTACAGTATTCCCCCTTCAGACACAAGAAAATGCTCCTGCTGATAGTGCTCATAGCGCACCATTTATTTACAGGCTTAAAATAAAATATAACCGGCTGCTTGTGCCAACGCCCAGGGATAACCACCAGTACCAGTAGAGCTTGACACTTAGATCCCCTGAATCTAAATCCACCTGTCATAGCTAATATGAACAGACTTGCATATTCTGTCACTCCTTCTCAAGTTTGTCATATTTGCTTTGACAGTTGCAAGAATCTGTTGCAATCCACCACCTTGGTGAACAGATCTGCAATATTGTTTACACCTGCACATCTCATTACTGTTATCAGATTATTGTTTATTGCAGCCGACACATTTTGATACCTTATCTTGACATGCTTGCTCTTGCCACGGAATGACTGCTCATTAGCAAGAGTTTGCGCTGCTTCATTATCTGAAAACACTTGTACCAGCAGAGATACATTTACACCCAATTCCTTCATTAAGAACACAAACCATTCTATTTGTCCCACACACTCTCTAATGGCGCTATACTCTGCTTCACATGAGCTAGTAGCCACGAATGTTTGCTTAAGGGACTTCCAGTGAATTGGTGCCTTCCCCAGAAACAAGATGTACCCACTTGTTGATCTGGAATCTTTCTCATCTGCACTGTTTCCTGCTCCTTTTCCTCCCCATGCAGCCTTGGCCAGTTTAAAGATTCCCCAAAGCTTGCTGATCTGCTGAACGTGATCTTATTTTGGGGATCTCCAAACCTGTAGGATATGGCTGCATTCTGATAGCCTAGGAAAAGTAATTGTTTAGACCTTTTGCCACCCTTTCTTCTTTGATGCAAAGGTATATTGACCCAAGCTTTAGACCCAAAAATCCTCAAATGCTTTAAAGATGGGTTCTTCCCATATAACATTTTATAGGGGATGTCATTTATGCTTGAGGTCCACAAGCGGTTGATCAAGTAATTTGCAGTCTTGATCTCCTCTCCCCAAAATCTAGGTTTGAGCTGAGAGTCTTCCAGCAGAGCTTGCATCATTGATTGCAAGTATTGATTGCACTCTGCGACCCCATTCTCCTGTGGCATCCCGGGATTAGCAAGTCTCTGCTCAATGCCTTTACTTTCCAGCCACTGATCCAGGGCATGTGATAAGAATTCTCCACCCCTATCACACTGTATCTTTTTTACTTTGAGGTTTAATTGCCTTTCAACCCTGGCAAGCCAATATTTGATAGTTTGACAAGCCTCACTCTTATTTTTCAAGAGATAAATCCATCCAAAACGGGTCCTGTCATCAACCACACATAATGCATATTTATTCTTGGACACACTGTCTGGATAGGGGCCACTCAGGTCCATGTGCACGAGCTCTAGGGGTTGGCTACTAACCCTGCCGCTGGCTTTTGCCACTGGACCCCTCCTACTCTTCACTGATTTGCAAACTGTGCAGTCCAAGAAAGAGTTGCACTTATTTACTTTCAGTTCACCCCCTAATGCCTCTAGGGTTTTCCTAAGAGTAGAATATGACGTATGGCCAAGCCTCCTGTGGAGGAGATGCTGGCAGCCATCATGTGGTTTAGGGTTTAATGCTTCCACCGCATTAGACTCTTCTGAGCCACTGTGCACCACATAAACATCTTTGTTAATGTGCCCCTTTAACAACACAGCCTCATTTTTCTTAATCAGGCCGGCTTTGTCCTGAAACACCACCATATATCCAGCCTGGGTGAGGGCTGAAACACTTAATAGATTATTCTCGAGCCCTGGGACACACAGCACAGACTTGAACGTGTGATTTAACGCAGAAAAAAACACCTCCCCCTCACATGCCACCTCCAAACGCTTCCCATCTGCCAAACTTACATGACTCTTGGCAGAACATTTCTTTGCGTTTAACATTGCAGCAGAGTTAACAAAAACCGTGGAAGCTCCACTGTCAATTAGCCAGAGGCTGCTTGCTTCTCCAGCCTCTGCCAGTACTACAGAGGTATGTGAGGAATGTTCAATCTGTTTACGCTGACGTCTCTTGGCCAGCTCATTAGGGCTTCGAAGTGCTTGAAGTGCTTCATTGAGCCACAGCTGAAGCATTTCCTGACAAAGAGCACGCACTCCTCCGGTTCCTCCTTGAAGCCACCGCTCCTCCGACTAGCTCCACATGCTTGCTTCTGCTGCAAACTCTGCGCAGGGTAGACGAACGCCTCCCATCCTGGTGTCTTTGGCGATGTCATCGGCGAAGTCATCGGCGTTGTCATCTGCGTTGCCATCGGCGTAGACTGTTTGGGATGTCCCTCTCTCGGGTGACCCTCCCACTGCTGGGCTGCTGTCTGCCACGATGATTGATGAGCTGCTCTTATCACCGGATGCGGTCTCGCATGGGCTGCGGCCATCTCATCCTGGCTCTCCCACCGTCTTGCTTCATCTTCAAGGATTCTCCCCGACACGTACTCTGACGTTAAACGTGCCGCGTCCATACACTCCAGAGATGTTATCAGCACATGGTAGCTTTCATCTAGGGATCCTAGCATAATGTGCATTCAGTCTTCTGGTGTGTAATTCTTCCCCCTCAGCTCTAGCTGTCTGAAAATCTCTGCTAGATTCCTGAGGTGCTCGGCTGCTGGCGTGTGGGGTGATTTATGGCTTCGGTACAGCCTCCTCGTTAATGAGAGGATAGTCCCGGCTGAAGTCTGAAGATGCACCTGTTTCAAAGCCTCCCACGCTTCCCTGGCATTTGCCTTTCCTGACACGTAGACTAATTGACTGTTGTCTACTGACAGAATTATATTAGCTAGAGCCTTACTAACCCGTTCCCGCTCCACTGCAGTTACAGGCACATGATCTACGGCTCCCCACTGAGCCTCCCTCTTGAGATAATGTTCCAATCTCACCGACCACGTAGCATAGTTGTCCTGGGTCAGCTTCTCCAAGGGAATTTGAGATTGATCCATCTCACCACTCTATCTCCCACTGCTTCTACAGCTTCTATGGCTTCTGGAATCCTGGATGCTGCTGTGCTACTCTCACTAGTCCCGTGAGGCGTAGCAAACTGGGCCCAGAGCCCTGTTGCGGGAGCTGGCGGATTGTGCCAATGCCCAGGGATAACCACCAGTACCAGTAGAGCTTGACACTTAGATCCCCTGAATCTAAATCCACCTGTCATAGCTAATATGAACAGACTTGCATATTCTGTCACTGCTAATGGTCGGTGCACAATTAGAGGACAAAATATCATGTGGAAACATATTTAAAAACCTGTACCAGTCTAGTGGCTGAAATGTGGAAAACACCTGTCTTGAAAGCAGTCCAGCTTGGCAGTTGAGTGGCAGCAAAATACAAGATTTGGGGAGCACCACAAAAACTGGAAGGGGGTTTTCTTAGCAGGATGCAAGGGTAGGTGTGCTAATCAGCACAGAAATGTGACATTCCTGGATTTCCTTCAGGATGAACTCAGCAAAGCACCAACATATTAAAGTGTCTGATGTGCCATTGCTGAGTGCCTTGAGCCAGGCTATGCCTTTTATCCTGACACAAACATAGTTGTGCTTGTATGCAGTATACTCCCTCCACTTGGAAACTTAACGTCTTCCCCCTTTGGCTCTCTCCTTTAAGACATTCGCCGCTTGTCCTCTTAGCTACTTGTCAATAAAAATGGCCACTTTGATAGGAATCACATCTAGAACCTTATGTTTGATACATCTGACTTGAAACAGAAACAAAGGAGAAAAAGCAGAGGGAAACCACTGAAGATTAAATATAAAGCTTGTGTTTATTATGAAGCAAAATGAGATTGTAAGAAGAAGAAAAATCCACCCTGGTAGCCTTTGCTAAAAATATGCTTTAGACGCATCACATTCAGAGACCATTTTGTTCAGTTTCAGCTGGCGTCCGTGCAAACTCCACTCATAAGCACCACATTCAAGTGATAAAAATCTTTACAGTTTTCTTAAATGAGAAAACCCTCTATAGCCAGCTTGGTTAGGCATCTACATAAAAATAGTCACTATCTGTAATGAAAGCAAAATCAGACAAATCAGAAATCAGCCTTGGAAGTTAAAAGAAGTCTTTCAAAGCATGAATAGGAGCAAAGAGCTGTGCTTTAAAAAAAGAGGAAAACTCACTTTCTAGCTTTCACTAATGCATAGCTTGAAGAACTTCTCAAAAACTGCAGTACAGAAAACCCCCAAAAAAGCAAGGAACTGCCCACATGCTCAGAATGAGAAGCACCCCCCCCCCCCCGTTCTACTATTGTGCTCTTCGACATCTCGCGTGTTTTGGTAAAAAACAAAAACTGTGAGGGTGGCTGGCAATTTAGTGCAGTTATCATCTCAACTAAAACTGAAAGAGAAACAAACCAGCCAACCACAAAACAAAATTCTATGATGAAACAACAGAATTCTTGTGACAGACAGTATTAGGGGTATATTTTATACTGCAAACACTCTCAGTCATGTATGGCAACTCCCTGTCCTTAAATATTCTGGTAAGAAAAATGCTACACTGTGCAGTGGAAGAACCCTGAAATGCTGCATCATATAGTTTCTACTGCTTATTCATACAAAGCTCTTTTTGCTGCAAGCAGGCGGGACAGAGCGACTAACTTCCCATCGGCAACTGAAAAGTCCTGCAAGTGACTGTTCCCATCATGAGGTGCCGCAGATCACGATTCAGCGTCCTTTTGCTCTTTCAAAGAAAGCCCCCGGCTGCTAGCGCATTCTGTAGTCACTAGACACAGACACATCACATAGTTGTCCTTTCAAATCCAAGTCTAATGTGAAATCCAGATCACGCTGTAATGAAGATGTACAGATTTATGCAGATGATAAAGACACAACTGACTTTGGTTTGTGCTGGAATAAAACACTGTTAAACTGCACAGGGGCTCTCATTAAAAAAAGTTGTTACAACAAATTCTGTTCTCGAGACATACTGCAGTGGCTGAGAGACGGGCCGGCGATGGAGGGCCTCGGGCAATCCACTGTTCCTTAGCTCTGCTGCCGATAGATCGCTGGCTATTCAGGACCCCTACATTGCTTGAAAGTATTATATGATTGTCAGGCAAATAATAGTTTTCCAGGGGTTGCACTGCATCAAAATTAAGTTTTTTTAGGCAATTGTGCTCCAGTTTTTAGCACTCATATGAATGTTTACATCTGGGCAAATGTCCCCTGGTCATTTTTTGTGTAAGAAACATTGATCCACTTGGAAGTGCAGCGCTGGGTTTTGCACTGGGGCTTTTTTGCCCACTTGACTTCTGATTTTCTTGGGGATCAATCCACAAACACTGGAATCAGTTTGGGCACGGTTCTTCTGCACGTCTCTCCCCCCCTCCCCTGGCATTTTCACATCTATGGAGTCAGTTTATTTTCTTCTGCGCTGTCTTAAATAATCACGGTTTTAAAGGGAAGAAGAGTTGGTTTTTATATGCTGACTTTCTCTAACACTAAAGGAAGAATCAAACCGGCTTACAATCGCCTTCCCCTCCCCACAGCAGACTCCTTGTGAGGTGGGTGGGGCTGAGAGAGTTCGGAGAGAACTGTGACTAGCCCAAGGTAACCCAGCAGGCTTCATGTGGAGGAGTGGGGAATCGAACCCAGATCTCCAGAGCCCCACTGCTCCTAACCGCCACACCATGCTGTGCGCTGTTGTCATCAGTGGCCTCACAGCACACACACACCCTTTTTATTTTTTGTGCTTGCTGATATCAATATCATTGATGCATTTTTTTTAGAAGGCGCTAAAATATCGCCATAACATCTGTGACGCCGGGTCACTCAGGTTCTCTGAATTCCCAGCTCATTTTTAAAAAATAAGTCTCTAACCTTTCCCTTGTGGAGATATGCCTTTCCCCCTTATATCTCCACAAAGGAAGTTGATAGGGGAAAAGAGCAAGAGTCCAGTAGCACCTTAAAAGACTAACAAAAATATTTTCTGGCAGAAAATATTTTTGTTAGTCTTTAAGGTGCTACTGGACTCTTGCTCTTTTCTACTACTGCAGACAGACTAACACGGCTACCCACTGTGAAGTTGATAGGGATTTACTTTTTTTTTAAAAAGGAAGTTGGGAACTTGCTTGGCCTACCTTTACAGTGGTATGTCGGCATTTCGAGTCTAGACTACTGTAATGCATTGTACATGGGTCTCCCCTCAGAGTCAATTTGGGAACTCCAGCTGGTGCAGAATGCCACGGCTTGGCTATTAAGGGGAGCTGGTCAGAGCATGCCTATTCTCCCATTCTGCAGACACCCCATCGGCTGCCCATCTGTTACCAGGCTCAATCACATACAAAGCCCTTCATGGCCTTGGCCCCTCTTATCGGTGGGACCGCCTCTACCCCTATGCTGCACCACAACAGCTCATGTCAGCAGGGTCTCCTGTGGGTGCCAGCCTACAAATGGGCAAAGTCAACAACCGTCCATACATGTGCCTTCTCCATTGCGGCTCATGAAATGGCCTGTCAGAAAACTGATCTCTTAATGCAGTTCCTTGCTTTATTCAGACAGTGGTTCAGGCTGAGGCCTAGCAAAGATGGACACTTCTTTAACTGAAACTCAGCAAGTTGTTGGTAACTGCAGAGCCTAAGATAAAGGAGAGGGGGACCCAGGTGCTTTGTCTCAGGTGCCTACCCTGTGCCTCATGTCTCATCTGGTTGGTGGGGCTTGCTGACAGGAAACCTTGTCTTGGACTGTGGACTTTGATTCATCATGAAAGATGCCCTGGCACCTAGCAGGAGGGTGGGCCTAATGGAAAGGGAGGCAGCCACCAATCATGGGCCTGGATAGACAGCCATATGGCGGCTCATCCTGGTACCGTGGGTGAGCGTTGGAACCCCCGCACAGTTGGCAGCCACCACTCTCCACAGCATGCCACTATTCCCGCTCCATAGTGGTCCCTGCAGGGGCTGGAGTTGGCTTGGGAAGAGACCAGTGGTGGGGGCCTGCGGGGGCCCAAGGAGCCACTAATGCCTCCTTTCAGCCACACCGTTCAAGATTGGCCACATGGCCTCTCCAAAGGGGGATAGGCGTGGTTTCCCGCAACCAGCCATATCTGTCACCACAAGGGGACTGCCCCAGCTGTGGCCCCTCTCCAACCCACCCCTCAATGCAAGCTGAGTCTTGGTTCAAGGGTCCCTTTCATTGGGCGCTGCCATTCTCTAGCCCTTCCATGTATTTGCCCAGCAATGCTACATGTCTGCAAACTCCCTCCCTCATGTCCACCCCAAGCTCCAGTAGAGGGTCCACCACGCTGCTTCTGGGGTGGGGGCACTCATCTCCCCCTGGAGTGACAAGGTGTTGTAGGCTGCTGTGCTGGCAGAGCGCATGGCTACATCCGGCAGGCTGTAGGTGCTCAATGACTATCCAGGGTGCACCTCTTCCAGGGTCTTCCAACCCACCCTTCCTTTCAACCACCTGCCCTCATAGAGGACAGGAGACGCTGGGATTGGAGTAGTGGAAGCTTTATTGGGGGGGCAAAGGGAAAAGGCGGACTGCAGACTGGCCATGGACCTTGGGCACTGGCGCTATCCCCAATGCCAGACACTCCCAGACAGGCAAGCTCACCAGGGCATGAGTCTACGGGGTCAGCCCCCAGACAGGTGTGGGTCTGAGCACAAGACATTCAGGCAAATGCAGATGTTTCAACCACTGGACACCTCTGTGGGAGGAAAGGTGTTTGTAAAGCCACACCAGAGCGCCAGAAGCTTCCTGGTGGGTGCCCCAGAGGTCAAGAGGGTCTTCACCTAGTCTAGGGCCAGCCCTTGGGGTGGGGCCAGTGGCAACAGTGCCTCAGGCCTGCCCCCTCTGGCATCACGGTCTCATCGTTGAGGTCACCCTCCACTCCATGCTGTGATGACTATTGCCCGCAGTGACCACCAGTCCTCCTCAACAGCATCCCTGCGGTGGGCCCCTCGGCATCGGCGAGGGTCCTGGTCCTGTTTGGGGTTCCCGACATCCATGATTGCAGGGTCAACCTCTTATCTACCCCACCCCTCACAACTATTCAATCAGTGAGGGCCAATCCCCACTGGGGCAGCCAACCATTAGCTCTAGCGGAGGCACCCCCATCCCCGAGCCATTATGTCCCCATGTGAGCGGTGGCTGAGGGGGGAGGGCACCAGTTCACATAAGCAACTGTTGCCTCTGTCTGGCAGTGGGGATTACATGGTCCCCGGGTCTGTGAGGGCTGCTGATCCCAGGGGGGACAAAAAGATGTTATGGGGGTGTGCGAATTTGCAGTGCTGCTGAGCTGAGGCTCAGCGCTGGTGTAACCAGCCCTTACACTGGCATTAGGGCTACTTACACCGGCGTTTGGGTCACTCTGATCCCTCAGGCCTTTCAGTCCCTCCCCTCAGGATTGTGCTGTTGGTTTTTATAAACTATATCATGAAAAGATGTCCCCTCAGTTTAATGCTTTTTAAAAGCAATGGGCTTTTAAAGCTAATTTTGTCAGTGCATAACTGATGAAAGGGAGTTACCTGGAAGCCTATAGAATATATACTTATATGTAAAGTACTTTGTAGGATATCTCTGATGAAGCATTGAAGAGTGGCTATTTTTATAATAATGACTCCGTCGGTGAACACATTCATTAGTAGTGGGTTAGAAGTGCATTATAAGCATTTTATCCTTTCTGGGTTAACTTTGTTCTTTTCTTTTATGTTTGTCAGGCCTAGCTTTCTAACAGGAGTATAGGCTGTTGACCTGAGCTAGGCCAGTGCTTGGCTACGTATCAAGTCTTCAGTTCTCATGCCAGAAAACTCAGTTCTCATGCCTGTAAACTTTGTGTATAGTATTCACCATCCTGTTTTCCCCAGCTCCGCAGATGTCGGGCCGCTGTTTAGTCTTTCTCCTTGGGAACTGCTTATCTCAGCCCGTTCCAAGCGATCTATGGTAAAGATTTCGGACCCTTTGGTAAAGTGAATCTTACGGGGGTGGAGGTTGACACTGACGTGGCCGACTGGGTGAACACAATACAGAACACTTGGCCCTGGTTACAAAAGAACCTGGAGTAGTAAAAAAGAGCAAGAGTCCAGTAGCACCTTAAAGACTAACAAAAATATTTTCTGGCAGGGTATGAGCTTTCGTGAGCCACAGCTCACTTCTTCAGATACATCTGGAGAAGTGAGCTGTGGCTCACGAAAGCTCATACCCTGCCAGAAAATATTTTTGTTAGTCTTTAAGGTGCTACTGGACTCTTGCTCTTTTCTACTACTGCAGACAGACTAACATGGCTACCCACTGTGAAAAGAACCTGGAACGGACAAAACGCAAATACAAAGAACAAGCAGATAAGCATCGTTCTCTGGGGTGGGAGGTTAAGGTGGGGGATCAGGTTTATCTGTCCACAAAGAACCTTCGCTCTTTACGCCCATGTAAGAAACTCAGTGAGAAGTATGTGGGACCCTTCCCGGTCTCACGGCTCATTAATGAAGTCAATGTGGAACTCAGCCTTCCGAAGTCCCTGCGGGGCATCCATCCAGTGTTTCATGTCAGTTTGCTAAAGAGACGCATGCCTGCACCAGAATGGCACCCCGGTCCTACTCCCAAGCTCCCGGTGTTGGTGTGTGGGGGGGGGACATTTCGAAGTTTCCAAGATCCTGGATTCCTGAGTTCGCAATAAAGTGCTTTATTACCTAGTTCGTTGGAAACACCTGGGTCCTAGCCATGATGAGTGGGTCGCGGAACACCATGTAGCTGCTCCCCGTCTGGTGCGCCAGTTTCACGAAGCGTACCCCCAGATGCCTCACCCACTGGCTGAGGGAGGGGGGCCTTAGTGGGAGCAGAATGTCAGGCCTAGCTCTCTAACAGGAGTATAGGCTGTTGATCTGAGTTAGGCCAGTGCTTGGCTACGTATCAAGTCTTCAGTTCTCATGCCTGCAAACTCAGTTCTCATGCCTGTAAACTCTGTGTATAGTATTCACCGTCCTGTTTTCCTCAGCTCCGCAGATGTCGGGCCACTGTTTAGTCTTTCTCCCTGGGAACTGCTTATCTCAGGATTGCTTGCTCATGTTTATTTCCAGAGCCTGCATTGCTTTTAAACCATGTCACCTACCAATGTTTCCTCATTACAAGCCTCACCTGTTTGTAGACAGTCAGTTCTTTTATCTGTCCTGTTGCTCCTAATAAAGTATTACTGCTTCAGAGCTACCTGCCTGGATGAATTTGCTTGTAGGATGCTAGGGACAGACGCCTGAGTCTGACAATGTTTGTGTCTGCATACTCCGGTCAAGATGTGCTTCTTTATCATGTCAAGTATGGCAATGCATAAAATGCCACTGACCCCTTGGGAGGCTGATGCTGGGAAGTGGTCTGAGAAGGGGCTGCTGGGGCCCTTGGGGCCCTTGGTGCATCTGAGGGGGGCCGAGGGCGAGCAGGACTTGGGCAGTGGAGGGCGAGGACACATTCCCACCATGGCAGAAGTCATTTTTATGGGATTCTACAGTTTTAAGAGCTCACCAAATGCAATGCCAACCCCTTAAAGATCTGGCAGACCCAGTAAAGCAAAATTACCAACTTCTTAAAAAAGCTTATTTACATAAAACTCTGGAATAATTCTTAGAACTCGTTAAAAAACACTTAGAAAACATTTATTTAAAACACAGAGAAGGGGAAAAGTCTGAAACAATTTAATGAAAGTTTAACGTGCAAATAACTTTAATTTTTTTCATTTTGCTAGTTGCTTGGAGTCTGTTGAAGAGGGGTTTCTGAGTGGTTCTATGTGTTCTTTTGTCTTGTTGCTGAGTGAAGAGGTCCTGTTTGCCTCGACTGTTGAGAGGTGGGGCTGTGAGCTTTGAAGTACAAGGCTCCTCCTCGCCAGAGGCACAAGCCTTTGGCAAGAGCCACAGGGTTAGAGCTAAAGGGCTCTTGCCCTGTGGCTCTTAGGCTGGGGATCAGGCCTGGGCACCAATTAAGTAGTTAAGAAGTGTTTACATTGGTGTTCTTGTTATCCCTTTTGCCTTCAGTAGACATTTGTTCAGGTCTGTTAGTTTCAGGGTAGATCAACACATTCGCTACATGTGTGATTATGGATGCTCACGAACCATTTCCAGTCACCTGCAGGGAGTGTGCCATGTTTGTCCTCCCTGAGGACAAGATTGACTTCACCTGTCAGAAGTATAAGTTGATAGGACTTTTAGAAGACAAGGCTCGGAGCCTGGAGGAAAGGATTGCTACTCTCCATGACATCAAGGAAGGGGAGGATTTTATTAACACAAGCCTGGAGGCCCTGCATAAGAAGGGAAGACAATCCAAAGGGACAACAGTGTGGTTGCCTGCCCTAACGGGACTCCTCAGAGCCCCGTACACAAAGGCATCGAGAGAGACGGTACTCAGTGCCATTAGAACTCAGGATCGATTCCAGGCCCTTGTGGTGGTGGCAGAGCCGGAAACACTGCCAGCAGAAGAATCACAAACACAAGGAAGACAGAGGGAGGAGAATAGGGGGACACGAAGAGATGGCACTGGAAGGAAAAGGGAAGTGTTGGTTGTCAGGGACTCACTGCTGAGGGGTATGGAAGGTCATGTGTCCAGGCCTGACCCCATGACCCAAGAGGAGAGTTGCTTGCCTGGGGCAAAAATTAAAGATATTGTAGACCAGACACCCAAACAGGTCAAACCTAAAGACCATTACCCACTTGTGATGGTCCATGTGGGAACCAACACATGGACCATGAGAACACCATCAAAAACATTAAGGCTGACTATGAAGCTCTGGGGAGGAAGCTGAAGGGGATGGTGGCACAGTTGGTGTCAGAGAAAGGGGGGAATGCGTGATGGGAACATAATGGAGGTGAACCACTGGCTGCGTTGGTGGGCCTGGCAGGAGTGATTGGGATTCTGGGACCACAGGGCTGGGGCTTCCTGGATGACGACCTACCAGCACGCGATGGAATTCACCTTTCAAGGTTGGGGAAGAATGTTTTTGGAAGAAACCTGGAGAGATTCGTCAGGAGGGCTTTAAACTAATACTGCAAGGGGATGAGCAACGTAGGGATTTAAATGAAGATGATCAAACAGCAGAGGCCCACCTGGGAGGGCTGGATCTAAAGGAGCCACAGGTGCGGGGCTTCAAGTGTCGATGTACCAATGCCCAAAGCTTGGGCGATAAGAAGGAAGAGCTTGAGCTTCTAATGCAGACAGAGGGATATGATTTAGATATGATTAGGTTTGCTTGTCAGGAAATACTAGCGGAGGTGGGTGACAGCCCAGTGGAAATTTTCTGGGTGAGGATAAGGGAAGGAAGGACAAACAGTATTGTGGTCTTCTACAGACCTCCTGACCAGGGTAAGGAAGTTGATGCTACACTCCTTGAACAGCTTGACAAGGTATCCAAACAACATGGGTGACTTGAACTTTCCTGGTGTGTGCTGGGAGACAAACTCTGCAAAATATTGTCGAAGGCTTTCATGGTCAGAGTTCATTGGTTCTTGTGGGTTATCCGGGCTGTGTAATCGTGGTCTTGGTATTTTCTTTCCTGACGTTTCGCCAGCAGCTGTGGCAGGCATCTTCAGAGGAGTAACACTGACAGTGTTACTCCTCTGAAGATGCCTGCCACAGATGCTGGCGAAACGTCAGGAAAGAAAATACCAAGATCACGGTTACACAGCCCGGATAACCCACAAGAACCAATAAACTCTGCAAAGTGTCCACAGTAACAGAAGTTCCTGATCTGCCTGGCCAACAACTTCCTTCATCAAATGATAGAGGAAGCTATGAGGGGCTCAGCTATACTCGACTTAATATTGACCAACAGGCAAGAGATGGTAGATGAGGTGAAGGTGGTGGGGACCTTAGGGGGAAGCGACCATGTCCTCCTAGAATTCCTTTTGCTGTGGGACACCAAGGAATTTCGTAGCCACACGTGTCTGTTAGATTTTGGTAGGGCAGACTTTAATAAACTCAGAGGCATAGTGAGAATCATTCTATGGGCAAGACTGCTGGAAGGGAAAGGAGCAAGTGAAGGGGGGCTCTCCTGAAACAAGAGCTGTTGCAAGCTCAAGCCCTCACTATTCCAACAAGAAGGAAAGGGGATCCAGGAAGCCAAGGTGGATGAACAAAGGACTCCATGATGAGCTAAGGGAGAAAAAGGAAATCTTCAAGAAATGGAGGCAAGGACAGAATTCTGAAGAAGAGCATCTGCAGGTTTCTAGGCACTGTAGGTCAGAGAGGCCAAAGCTCACAGTGAGCTGATCATAGAATCATAGAGTTGGAAGGGACCACCAGGGTCATCTAGTCCAACCCCCTACACAATGCAGGAAATTCACAACTACCTCCCCCCCCACACCCCCAGTGACCCCTACTCCATGCCCAGTGTGTGTGTGGGGAGGTAGTTTGGAATTTCCTGCATTGAGTAGGGGGTTGGACTAGATGACCCTGGTGGTCCCTTCCAACTCTGATTCTATCACAGGAGTTCTTGAGCATGTACAAGAGAATGCATGGTGTAACTCATGAAAATTGGCTCACACAAGTTCTCAATGTAGGGTTCCCTTTTTAAAAAAATAAGAACAACGAGTGCATTAATGTCCCAATTGAGCCCAGAAGGAGATTGAGCCCAAAAAGGCCGGACCAGAACCAATGGGTTGAAATTAAATCAGAAGAGTTTCTGTCTAGACATTAGGAAGAATTTTCTAACAGAGCGGTTCCTCAGTGGAACAGGCTTCCTCAGTAGGTGGTAAGCTCTCCTTCCCTGGAGGTTTTTAAGAAAAGGTTAGATGGCCATCTGTCAGCAATGCTGATTCTGTGACCTTAGGCAGATGATGAGAGGGAGGGCATCTTGGCCATCTTCTGGTCACTAGGGGTGTGGGGGGGAGGTAGCTGTGAATTTCCTGCATCGTGCAGGGGGTTGGACTAGATGACCCTGGTGGTCCCTTCCAACTCTGAGTCTATGATTCTATGAGACAAGAGATTCAGGATTTTTCATGCAATAATGCTCACCCTGAATTGCTCCAGGACATTCAATTTATTTGTTTTAACTTCAGATGAAAACCTCACATATGGACAGAATGACAACAGGGAAATGGTGGATCCATAACAAGCTTAATCACAAACATACACACACACATTCCCTGACACGTGACGCAATCTTGAAGACAGGAAGATTCCTGAGTAATCTACATATCACAGGTTGCTATAAACGGATGTGAATGCCAATTGTTTTCAGGTATTTCAAACCAACACTGTGCCCCTGTTTGTGATGAAATCTAGAACTTCCCAAATGAAAAACCTTCCCAATTCAAGTAAGCCAAGCCAACTCACCACATTGTTTGCATTTTGTTTCATGGACAGAGTGCCGAAGATTTCCTCCCCTCTTCTTACAGTTAGGTAGTCTTCCAAGTAGAACACAGTTTGCTTCCAGTGGGTGTAAGGAGCGTCTGGAGCTGCAGAAGGGATTAACAGGGCTTGCAGACACAGCAACACATGTCAAGACCCTGGAGGGTGGATCGGTGCAGCATCACTGCGGCATGCAGCCTGCCCTGCCTGCCTGCTTTTGGCCTCCTTCTTCAAGCAGCCTCAGCAAGCCCACGTCCTTGTGCAGTCTCCTTAAACAGCTGTGCCAGCCCATTCCTAATCTAGAGATTACCCCCAGCCAATTCACCATCAATGCATAGAACGTAAGAACACAAGAAGAGCCCCTGCTGGATGAGACCAGTGAGGGGTCCAACTAGTCCAGCATCCTGCCTCACACAGTGGCCAACCAATTCTTCTGGAGGGCCACAGCAACAAGGGCCCCTTCCCTTGATGTTGCCTCCTGGCCATTGGGATTCAGAAGCTGACTGCCTCTGAATGTGGAGGTTCCCTTTAGACACCATGGGTAGTGTCCATTGATGGGCCTCTCCTCCTCCATGGATCTATCTAATCCTCCATGGATCCATCTAATCCCCCGTTGCCCACACCCTCTGGCAGCTAATTCCCCCTTTTAATCACCTGTGATGTAAAGAAATATTTCCTTTTGTCCATCTTGAATCTACTGCCTATCAACTTCATTGGATGCCCTCAAGTTCTGGTATTTTGGGTGAGGGAGAAAAAGTTCTCCTTGTCAACTCTCTCCACCCCATGCATAATTTTATAAACCTTTTTCATGTCCCCTCTTAGTCGTCTCTTTTGGAAACTGAAAAGAACTGATTATCTTTCACAGACACAAGTTCTAGCTGGCTTGCAATTTATGATTAAATAGATAACTGAAAAAAATCTGTACCTGCCCCCTCCCATGCCCCCTCCTCTTGAGGCAAATTCCCCACTACAAACAAAGGCTGCAATCCCCAAATAGGATACATTTAGGGCTGCCAATTTCCAGGTATTAGCTGGAGATCTCCTGCTATTACAACGGATCTCCAGCCGATAGAGCTCAGTTCCCCTGCAGAAAATGGCCGCTTTGGCAATTGGACTCTATGGCATTGAAGTCCCACCCATCCCCAAACCCCGCCCTCCTCAGGCTCTGCCCCAGAAACCTCCCGCTGGTGGCGAAGAGGGACCTGGCAACCCTAGATACATTTCACTTCAGCTTCTGTTCAACGTTCTTACTTTTCACTGTGCACATTGAAGCAAACAGAAAAGAAAGAAAGATGCAAAGGGTCAAGGCAGAAAGGCTGATGGGACAGAGCAGGATAGAATTAATTTGTCCCGGAAGAGTTTCATTTCCCTATCCTCCTTCCTTCCCAGGCAAACCAAACCAAAACATCTGATTTGTCTATATATCTGATTCCAAAGTGTGCCCCTTGACTGCGGATACTTAAAGCCACAAATAGAGGGCACACTCACCCCAAACAGATGTTTCGCCATACTTGGGGCACGCCCCAAGTTGGCAGAAAAAACTGAAAGTAAAAAAAGTGTGTATGGGGGGGTTCAAATCCAAATTTATTAATACGGCCGACTGACCAATCACGTGCCAACACATCAAAATATCCAGACACAATAGTTTTGCTGTTGTTGGAGGTTTAAATTCTTTCAGGTTTTTTTTAAAAAAGTGTTGTCTGCGCATGTGCAGAAAGCCACTGCAGCAGAAGCTGGAGCCTCAATGGGCCTGAGGTCGGCGGCAGCAGCAATGTGTGTGTGTGTGTGTGGGGGGAATCTGCAGCGAGCTCAGCAGCAGAGGCTAGGAACTTTACAGGGCCCAGGATGGCCAGCAGCAGTCCTGGGGGCAGATGGGTTTTCCCTCCCCATGAAGGGGACATGTGGGTTCCCCCCCCCCCGTGAGTTTCGTGGGTGCCCACTTATGTTACTGTTGTCAGGCCTAGCCTGGGCGATGTGCAGAGAATGCCAGGCATAGTCTGACAGAGGATGTTGTGCTTTCACCAGGTGCTGGCCAAGGTCAGCCTTACCAACGGTCAACTGCCAACTATGTATTTTGACTCTGAACTTCATGGGAACTTACTCCAGTGGGAGGGGGGTTACCATGGTATCCTGAGGTGTTCTGTGTTCTTTCATTTATACCCAGCACCAAGCTTTTAGTTCCCATAAGTGCCGTCTTGATTCCTAGCTGTTGTTAACCTGTGGATTCTCCAGTAAATCAACTCTCTTTTGGACTACTTGTCTGTGGATGTTGTTTATGGGATTGTCACGGGGCAAGTGCTCACATTACGGCACTTATCCTTCTTACTTCTTTTGACTGATTTGCAATCCCTGGCTGGAGCCCTGGAAGGATCGCTGGGATCTCGGGTTGGAGCATAGGACGTGCTCCCCAAGTGAACTGCCTCTGGCTGGAGCCCTGGAGGGTTCGCCTAGACACTCGTTTTCTTCGTTGGGAACACCGGACGCGTTCTCCGATGACCCTGACCTGTTGCAGGACGTTTTGGATGAGACACTGCGGACTGACGCAGAGGCCACCCAGCTTGTCAGCTTTGTAAGTGACCAGTGGCGTCGTCTGGCCACGGCGTCTCCCTGGAAGTCTTCAGATGCTGATCAACTTGCCCAGGACGACTTTCAGCAACTGGACATTTTGCTCGAAGAAGTCCAGCTAGCTACATTGATTCGTTTGTTGGCGGACCTCTCTCTCCGTGAGGCGCCACAAACGCCAGTGGCCCCAATCTGGGGATCTGAGGATTTTACAATTATGGCGGGAGTTGTGGGGGGAACTCTCCAGTCCACTGTTCCCAATCCCGCTTTGTGTCAACAGGAAGCTCGGAACGTGGCAGCCAGGATGGTTATGGTCCTTTTGGACTTGCCAGCTATGGCACTGGTGGCCGACGTTGAGAAACTGCTGGCCCCATGAACCAGATGTAGAACCTCCCTCTGTAGTACCTTAGGCACATACAACCTGGAGTCTTTGTACCAATAACCCCCGTGTTCAATCAGTGACGTTGGGAGGGTCTTCGCAGAGAGTTCGGCTTGGCAACCGCCACGGAGAGATTCCCTGAAGGAATCGGTTAGTCCCTCTATGTCCGGTGTAGTGGGCACCACGCTAGCAGGGTTTGTTGCAGGAGAAGGAGTCGGTGCCGTCGGGGTGGTTTGGGCTGTCGGTTCGCCTGGGCGGATGGGCCCCATGGGCAGTGCAATTTGAGCAAAGCTGGGAATGAAACCCCTGTAGAAATTTGCGAACCTGAGAAATCTTTGAACCTGTTTACCGGATGAGGGTGGTTCCCAAGTGGTTACTGCTTGCACTTTCTCCGGGTCCATCGTGAGTCCATGGTGTGAAATTATATAGCCCAGAAAAGTCAACTGCTTTTGGTGAAATTCACATTTGGACACCTTAGCGTAGAGTTGATTGCATCTAAGACGTTGTAAGACTTCATCGGATGAGGACCACCACTGGGATTCTGCCTTAAACCTGGAGGCATTGACGGGGGCTCACAAACTGTCCGCGAAACAGGTACGATGGGCGGACTTCTTTGCCCAATTCCGCTTTGTATTGAAATACGTGCCGGGGAAGCAAAACGTGCTGGCTGATGCTTTGTCTAGACTCCCCCAATACCCTACCAAGATTGAGCGCCCCACCGAGTCCCTCTTCACTCCTGCTCAGAGGGGTTTACTGCCCACCCTGGCAGTGCAAACCCGGTCGCAGACCCGGCTCCCAACACAGCCTTCTCAGGGGGGAAAAGCCCAAAGCCCGACCACGTCGGTCGGCCCGTCCACCCCGCTTCCCGAGCCTCCTTCATAGGCTCTGGCTCCACCCCCATGCAATCCCGGAATGCCAGTCCCGAGGGGCAGGGGCCCGTCCGCCCAGGCGAACCGACAGCCCAAACCCCCCCAACGGCACCGACTCCTTCTCCTGCAACGAACCCTGCTAGCGTGGTGCCCACTACGCCGGACATAGAGGGACTAACCGATTCCTTCAGGGAATCTCTCCATGGCAGTTGCCAAGCCGAACTCTCTGCAAAGTCCCTCCCAACGTCACTGATTGAACACGGGGGTTATTGGTATAAAGACTCCAGGTTGTATGTGCCTAAGGTACTACGGAGGGAGGTTCTACATCTGGTTCACGGGGCCAAAACAGCAGGACATTTTGGTTTTCTTAAAACATTACATTTACTAAGGAGACAGTTTTGGTGGGCGGGCATGCAATCTGACGTGGATTCATTCGTCCGCAGTTGTCCAGTCTGTGCTGCTGCCAAAAGACCCCAGGGCAAATCACCCGGGCTGTTACAACCTTTGGAAACCCCCACTAGACCCTGGGAAGTGATTGCCTTGGATTTTATGACTGATCTACCCCTCAGCGAGGGAAAAACTGTACTTTGGGTAATCACGGACCTGTTCTCGAAACAGATGCATCTTGTACCTTGCGCCGGCATCCCTTCTGCCCCAAAACTGGCCCGCCTCTTTGTGATGCACATCTTTCAATTCCACGGATTTTCGTGCAAGGTGGTCAGCGACCGCGGAAGTAGTTTCGTGGCTAAATTCTTGAAAGCTTTCCTAAAATTGGTTGGGGTGGAACAAGGACTGTCAGCCGCCTTCCATCCCCAAACAGACGGCCAAACTGACGGGTGAACGCTGTGTTAGAATGTTACTTGCGCTGTTATATTAATTACCACCAAGATGATTGGGTTGAGCTGTTGCCCTTTGCTGAATATGCTTACAATAACGTGGTACACCAATCCACTGGGTTTAGCCCTTTTCAAGCTGTATATGGACACGATTTCGGCCCCATCGGCCATATGGACATGTCTGAGGAGGTGGGAGGTGGAGATGTGGCTGCCTGGGTACACACGATTCAAACCACCTGGCCATGGTTAATAAAAATTTGGAACGGGCCAAAAGCAAGTACAAAGCTCAAGCTGACAAACACCGGGCGCCGGGTAAGGACTACGGGATGGGGGATACAGTTTATCTCTCCACCAAAAACCTATGGTCAACCCGCCCATGTGGCAAACTCCATGCCAAATATGTCGGTCCATTCCCCATCTCCCGCATCATCAACCCAGTCACTGTAGAACTTTCGCTCCCGAAGTCTTTAAGGCGTATCCATCCCGTGTTTCATGTCAGTCTGTTGAAGCCGCATGTTTTTTCCCCGGAGTGGCATCTCGAGCCTCCACCCGAGGTGCCTATGCTGGTGGGGGGGGAGGAGCATTTTGTAGTTGCTAAGATCTTGGACTCACATATCCGTCATGGTTCCCTCCAATATCTATTTCGTTGGAAGCACTTCAGTTCTGCTCAGGACGAGTAGGTGCGCTCGCGTGATATTTCCGCCCCTTGCCTGATCCGTGAATTCCATGATGCCTACCCGCATAAGCCAGCGCCAGGAAGGTGAAAGGGGGGCCTTTGGGGGGGCAGAATGTCAGGCCTAGCCTGGGCGATGTGCAGAGAATGCCAGGCATGGTCTGACAGAGGATGTTGTGCTTTCTGACAGAGAATGTTGTGCTTTCACCAGGTGCTGCCCAAGGTCAGCCTCACCAACGGTCAACTGCCAATTATGTATTTTGACTCTGAACTTCGTGGGAACTTACTCCGGTGGGAGGGGGGTTACCATGGTATCCTGAGGTGTTCTGTGTTCTTTCATTTATACCCAGCACCAAGCTTTTAGTTCTCATAAGTGCCGTCTTGATTTCTAGCTGTTGTTAACCTGTGGATTCTCCGATAAATCAACTATCTTTTGGACTACTTGTCTGTGGATTTTGTTTATGGGATTGTCACGGGGCAAGTGCTCACAACTGTATATTCTAAATAGTGAAGCCAGCCGTATCTTTGGATACTTAAACCCATGACTGGAGCTGTGAACTGGCAAGACAGATCTTTCTACAAACCTGAAAAGGGCCCCAGGTTTGTAGAAAAATGTGAAATCTAAAAAAAATACATTGGGGGTTTAAAAAATCCGAAAATGATAAAAGGAGCACCAGTAGCATTTAGCAACAGATTCCCTTAGTGGCTGTTTCTAGGCAACCACAGCATTCCAAGGCTTGGTTCTGTGAGTAAAAGGCAGGGGGAGGGGGCAGAGCCCTTTCCAGACCTATTTTAGCCTTTCACGGAGGGCACCTTGTGGCCAGGCCTCACTGGTGTTGCCCGCTCCAGAGATTTTGTGGTAGAGTCTGAGGATGGCAGGGTTTGGGGACAGGTGAGTCACACACTAAGCTGCCTTCTACTGAATCAGACACACACACCCCCGGGTCCATCAAAGTCAGTATTGTCTACGTAGACCAGCAGTGGCTCTCCAGGGTCTCAGGCAGGGGTCTTTCCCATCACCTACTTGCCTGGTCCCTTTAACTGGAGATGCTGGGGATTGAACCTGGGACCTTCTGCATGCCAAGCAGATGCTCTACCACTGAGCCATGGCCCTTCCCCAAACCTTGCCCTCTCAAGGCTTTACCCCCAAATCTCCAAGAATGTCCAAACCTGGAGCATGCAACCCTAAGAGAAAACTGATCTCTGCAGTTGGGAGATCTGTTTTGATTCCAGAAGGTCTCCAGGCCCCACCTGGAGGCTGGCAACCCTAGAAGGAGAGAAGGAAGTAGGAAAAGGGGAGAGGGGCTCTGGGGGTGCTGAGGAAAGGGAAAGAGGAAACAGTGAGGGGGGAGGTGAAAGGAGATGCCTCCCGCAGGTCTTTGTGGGTTCCCATTCATTATTATTATCATTTCCATCATTATAAAAGACTACAGGCTTATTTTTTATTTTAAATTAAAATTGGGAATCCAGAGGAGATGGCATATTTCTGGGAATACGGCCACCATTTGCTCCCTGTAGGTACAGGGCCTGCATATAATCGTGACCCATAATATGAAAACAATACAAAGGAATTTACCTGTAGAAAATCCCGTCGTCTTGTGGCACTTTGTAAAGTCTATATTAAAGTACGTAGCCAAGGCGTGGATGTAGTCATTGCGCTGAATCTGGAGACAAAATGCTGAAGTAAACGCCAGGTCCTCTGGCTTCACTGTATAAATATCCACTTCCTGTATTGATGGAGAAAAGCAGGGCATTTAGACAAGTCTCGATAAATATATCTAATTCCCAACCTGACAAAATAAGAGGATTTTTTTTACTGACTGAAGGGCACAAGGCAGAGAGGGCTGGGTTTTTTCTTTTTCTTTTCTTCTTGGTAAGCCCTTTTGAAATGGAGGTGAGTAAGGCATCAGGGGAGGGGCCCAGGTACCAGGCCACAGCCTGCTGCTTTTGGATACATTCAAGATAAAAATTAAAAGCAGTATATTCATTGCATTGCATTCTGTTCTCAAAACAGGGACCACTAATCAGTGTGTGTGTGTGTGTTCCGGCAAACTTGGGATTCCCACCAGGTATGCAGAAAAATCTAAAAATTTTGCCAAAATTGGCAGGTGGTCTTTAATCCCTCCCCCCCAAACAGACCTCTCTGCACCAGCATGAGGGAGAGGGGGAGAGGAAGAAGGGGGAGATTGATTGAGGGGAGAGGGTAGCAGAAGTGTTCTTGGAACTGAATGACAGATAGCAGAGTGGAATGACAGCCCCTCAGAGTAGCAGAAGTGTTCTAGGACTAAAATGAAAGCCCCCCCCCCCGGGATCATCATTCAACTCAGGGGGGCTGTCATTTGAGTCCCAGAGCTCTGATTTTATTCCTAGGGACTCTGTCATTCCACTCTGCAACCGATCATTCCACTGCCAGAACACTTCTGCTACACAAGGGGTGAGGGGAGAAAGGGGAGGTAAGAAAAGATGGCTAGAGAAAGGAGTGGGGAAAGACTGACATATAGGGATTGGGGAGAAGGCAGGTGAGCAAAGATTGACAGATATGGGGTGGGGCAGAAAGAGAGAGGGGGAACTTTGACCGAGAAGGGGGAAGAAGAAGAAGAGTTGTTTTTTATACCCCACTTTTCTCTACCTTTAAGGAGTCTCAAAGCTGCTTATAATTGCCTTCCCTTTCCCTCCCCACAACAGACACCCTGTGAGGTAGGTGGGGCTGAGAGAGCTCTCAAGTTGTTTCGGGCCTTACGCACCAAGGAGGCCACACGCTGGATCTTGTCTTTGGGGCCGGGGTAGGTTTGGCTCTGATGCCGAAAGAGGAAGTTCCACGGTCAGATCACATTGTCCTGAAGGCCTGGATTGACTTCTTGCCTCTTCCTTGTTTGGGCGAAGAGCTGATTTACGCTCGCCCACAGAGATTCATGGATCCAATTGGATTCCAGAGGGCTCTGCAGGATCCTAACCCACCTGGCGGTTCTCTCGATGACTGGCATAGCCGACTTTCCACTGCCATTGATGAAATCGCACCCAAATACTCTCTTTGCCCTCGCCGAACCTGAGCCCCTTGGTACACTGAGGGCCTCCGAGTAATGAAGCAAAGGCTTAGATGGCTAGAGCGAGTTTGGCGTCGAACTCACACCAAGGCTGCAAGAACATCTTATAGGACGTTTATGAAAGCCTATGAGATGGCGGTGAAAGCTGCTAAAAAAGAATACTACACAGCGAAAATCGCGCCTGCTAGCTCTCACCCAGCACAATTATTTAGAATAATTAGGTCTCTAACGTCCCTGGATGGACAGCCAAATTTAATTACGAATTTGACCCATAGCTGTGAGGCATTTGCAAGCTTTTTTGCGGATAAGGTCTTGTCGCTCCGCCGTGACCTCCCTGCCAATCTTGATACAGTAAGGGAGCTAGAGGCCATTTCAGTCGGCTTGAACCAGCCGATGTTGACAGGATCCTGCTAGCTGTGAGGCCTACCACGTGCCTTCTTGACCCATGCCAGTCCTGGCTGGTGAAAGCCAGCCTGGATTTGGTGCGGGCTCCCCTGGGAGAGATTGTTAACCTGTCCCTAAGTACTGGGACCTTCCCAGGGGAGTTAAAGGAGGCCGTGGTATGACCGCTCTTGAAGAAGCCTTTGTTAGATCCTAAGAAACTTACCAATTACCGCCCAGTTTCGAATCTCTCGTCCTGGGCAAGGTATTTGAGAGAGCAGGTTGCCGAGCAGCTGAAGATTCCTGGATGATGCATTGGCGCTGGACCCATTCCAGTCGGGCTTCCGCCCTGGCCATGGGACGGAGACGGCTCTGGTCCCCCTCACAGATGATCTCTGCCGGCAGCTGGATTGAGATGGGTCGGGGCTGCTGATACTCTTAAATCTGTCAGCAGCCTTTGACATGGTCGACTACGATCTTCTAGACCACTGTTTCGCCGACATTGGAATCAATGGTTTCGCTCTTTTCTCCAAGGTCGGGAACAAAGAGTGGTGCTAGGGGAGCAGGTGTCACAGTGGCACCTTTGGTGTGTGGGGTGCCGCAGGGTACAATACTCTCCCCTATGCTGTTCAACATCTTTATGCACCCTCTTGCCCAGCTTGTCAGGAGTTTCGGGCTGGGTTGTCATCAGTATTGTTAAGTCCACGTGGGGAGGACACACGAGGTCGAGACGGAGTTCCAACAGCAACGCGTTTATTGTGAACAGAACAGAACTAAGGAATACAGTGAACCAGCCCTGCTTATATGCCCCCCTGGCTGCCCGTGGCCACTCCCACCCTGATCCAGGGTAGGGGGGAATAACCCCCAGGTCACCAATGGCATGTGCTGGCTTAGGGCCAATGGCAAGTGCCGGCTTAGGGCCAATGGCAAGTGCAGGTTTAGGATCCTTCATCGGGGACTCAAGCTCCTAGGTTTTCCCCTGCTTACCGGCCTAACTATATACATACATAACACCCCTCCCCCCTAAGTCCGAACAATACACGAACACACAAAGTCCTCGAGATAGCTCAGCCTTGCTTGTGCCTGCTGTGAGCGGCGAGGTGCTGGAACGGGAGTCCCTGGAATGGGAGCTGCTGCTGGTTCGGCGGTGCCTGGGCTGGACGCACTTGCAGCGGCCAGTCCTTCCTCCAGACGGGCCTCGGGGGCATATGCCTCATTTGCTGGTGGTCACCGCTCGGCGCACTCGGTCTCCAACGCCGCAACTTGCTCCGGCTCTGCGGCTCTGGGGAGCGCTGGGGCTTCCGAGGCGGTGGCAAGGTCGGGCGCATCTGCTGGGCAGCAGCGCAGTTGGTCAATGTGCCGCCTCAAGACACGACCCTCCGGGGTGGCGACCCGGTAGGACACCGGGCCGGTGGCTTCCTGGACCGTGGCCGGGATCCAGGCTGGGCCCGCCCCATAGTTACGGGCGTAGACCAGGTCATCTTGTTCTATGACCCTCGGGGTGGCAGTAAAGTCCTTGTGGGCCGGACACTCTGGCGCAAGATCGGGGTGTAGTCGGTCGAGCAAGGCCTTTGGCCGGCGGCCCATGAGGAGTTCGGCTGGGGTCCTGCCGGTCACAGAGCTCGGTGTGATGTGCTGGATTAACAGGAAGTCTGCCAGTCACACGTCCCAGTCCCCGCAGTCGATGCGCCGTAACGCCTCCTTGGTCATCTGGGCCATTCGCTCTGCCTGGCCATTGGTGGCGGAGTGGAATGGTGCTGAGGTTATATGGCGGATTAAGTTCTTAGCCATGAAGTTCTGAAACTCGGTGGATGTAAATTGGGCCCCATTGTCGGAGACCATGGTGTCCGGCAAGCCGTGGGTCACAAAGATCCAGTGCAGCTCCCGAATGACTACTTGCGAGGTCATGGACCTGACGTCGACCACTTCCAGCCACTTGGAATCCACGATGATCAGGAAGGTCTTGCCCTGGAATGGCCCCGTGAAGTCTATATGGATGCGGGACCAGGGTGTGTGTGTCGACTCCCAGTGTTGGGTCGGGGCACATGGAATTTCCGGTTGCAACTCCTGGCAGGGTTGGCAACGCTTGACCCATTCCTCCACTGGGGCATCGATGCCCGGCTACCACACGCAGCTCCTTGCTAGCGCCTTCATGAGCACGATCCTCGGGTGGCAGGCATGTAGAGCCTCCAGGACCCTCATGCGGAGCTTGGTTGGGACCACGACCCGGCTCCCCCAGAGGAGGCAGCCCTTGTGTAATGACAGCTCGTGTTGGCGGGTGGTGAACGGCTTGAATTCCCCATCTGGCCGAGTTGCCGGTCACCCCTTCCCCACCCAGTTGAGAACCTGGGCAAGGGTACGGTCCTTTGCCGTATGGGAGACAATGTCCACTGTGTGCAGGGGAGGCTCTGGAAGGGTTTCCAGTAGGAGGACGTCGTGGGCCGGGGAGCGGTTGGGGTCGTGTCCCTCGAGCGGCAGGCAGATGAGGGCGTCCGCATTGGCGATGCTCTTCCCAGGCTGATGCAGGAGCCAGAAGTCGTATGCGTTGCGAACAATCGACCAGCCGGGGGACAGGATCTGTGACGTCTGGCGATCTGGCACGAACAGTCCCAGGAGCGGCTTGTTGTCCATCACGATGGTGAACGGGGGGCCATAAACGTAGGCATGGAACTTTTTAAATCTGGCCACGACGGCGAGTGCCTCCCGGTCGATCTGGGCGCATCACACCGTGGAGAAAGTCCAAGAGTAGAAGGCAATTGGGGCCTCCCGACCGTCTGGCAGCAGGTGGTTGAGGACTGCTCCGACGCCATAGGGCGAGGCATCGCAGGTTAAAACCACCAGCAGCCTCTCATCGAAGTGCACAAGCAAGCTGGAAGACGACAGGAGGCCCTTGGCAGCCTCGAAAGCGCACTGCTGGGCCGGCCCCACGACCATGGGGCAGCCTTGTCGAGGAGGCAGTGGAGAGGCTCCGCAACCGATGCCTTGTTGGGGAGGAAGGCGTCGTAGAAGTTCAAGAGCCCAAGGAACGCCTGGAGCTCCTGCTTGCACTGGGGTGTGTGTGCTGTGGATGGCCTTGATCTTGGTGGGCGTTTGGTGGATGCCATCTGTGTCAATCAAGTAGCCCAGAAATCCCACCTTCATCGCCACTGTTAAGTCCGCGTGGGGAGAACACACGAGGTCGAGACAGAGTTCCAACTCTTGATTGCATGCAATTAACATCTGCCCCTGCCGTCAAGAGTCTGGGTGTGATCCTTGATGCCTCCTTATCTATGGAGGCTCAGGTCACAGCAGTGGTCAAGGCGGCCTTTTTTCATCTCCGCCGGGCCTGGCAGCTGGCGCCTTACCTCTCCTGCCCCGACCTAGCGACGGTCGGTGATCCTTGCGACGGTCACCTCTAGACTGGATTACTGTAACTTGCTCTACGTAGGGCTGCCCTTGAGACTGACCCAAAGGCTCCAACTGGTGCAAAAGGCTCCTCACAGGGTCTTTGCCGAGGGATCATATAACACCAGTGTTAAAACAACTGCACTGGCTCCAGCTGGAGTATCGGATCAGGTTCAAGGTGCTGGTTTTGATCTTTAAAGCCTTACACAGTTTGGGACCATTGTACCTGCGGGACCGCTTCTCCTGGTATGCCCCCACAGAGAGCGTTACGATCTGTTAACAGTAATTTACTGGTGGTCCCTGGCCCAAAGAATGTGCGGCTATCCTCAACGAGGGCCAGGGCTTTTTTGGCCCTGGCCCTGGCCTGGTGGAATAGTCTTCCTGGTAACATCAGGGCCCTGCAGGATCTTAAGGAGTTCCGCAGGGCCTGTAAAATGGAGCTATTCCACCAGGCCTATAACTGAGAACAGCAGCAAGAAGAACATCCATCTTTACTGGCCTCCCCATCCTGCCCCCACTCTTGAAATCTGTGGGGGACTGATATGCTGACACTTATCTGCTGGGGCACCTAGGTATAGTTATGGCCATCTGGTTAGGATTTTAATGGTTTTAATGTCTATGGGTTTAATTTTTTATGGTTTTATATTGGATATTTATGTTTTAACTGTTGCTACCCGCCCTGAGCCCGGTTTGCTGGAGATGAGGGCAGGTTATAAATTCGAAAAATAAATAAATAAAACAAATAAGAGAGCTGTGACTAGCCAAGGTCACCCAGCAGGTTTCATGTGGAGGAGTGGGGAAATCAACCCAGTTCACCGGATTAGAGTCCGCCTCTCTTAACCACTACACCACGCTGGCAAATTAGTTAATTTGATCAAATGGTAGGTCTCCTCCTAACATTTTTGAGCCCATTCTAGGACTTACTGGTCTCATTTTTTTACCGTCTGAAGCTGATAATTTTGCTTTTATCTAGTTCTTGTTTACAGTGTCTTGCAAGGACAATTCTAGCCACTGTGATAAGATTCAACATTGTAGAGTGTAACACTTTCGGAACCCTAGGAAGATAGTTGAGCAAAAGAGCCTCGATTGACAAAGGGGAGTTTAATCCGAAGCCCCCTCCCCATTACGTCTGAGCAAGCTTTCCTGTAATTATTTGCTCACGGGCAGGGGTCCACCACATGTGATGGAAACCTGCTCTCAGTGATTTAAATACCAGCATATATCAGGTGAATTACCATAGATTCTTGCTAATTTATGTGAGGTAAGATACCACTGGTGTAACATTTTCAGGAAATTTTCCTTAAAATGAGAAGATACAGTAAAATTACAGCCCAAATCCCTTTCCCATTTTATCTGAAAGCTTTGCTTATTTGCTAGATCAACATTATGGACATTAACAATCTGTAAATTAATGAGAATGATCTCCCCTGATTACATTTTCTAATTCCAAATTCTTTCATAATTTTAAGCCATCACTTGGCTTTTTCCCCGATAAAAGTTTTTAACATGAAGATACTTGAAAAAATTTACCTTATAACTGCTTCAATAAATAACTGTATCGAAGTTAGTAATGGAATTATACCTAATTCAATTTTCATAGGTGTCTAAGATTACATCATTCCCATTTTTTTACCAAATGAAGCTGATAATTTTGGATTTTATCTCATTCTCTCACCATGGAGGACAATGGTGAAATGCCCGGAGCCAGTTTCTTTCTCTGTGAATCTTAAAACTGCAGTTTAATTATTGCTGATAAAAATATCCTTCTTACATAGCTGGTGCCTAATAGACGTGCTAATCCAAGGGGAAGGGTTTTCAGTAGCGTTCTCACAAAAGCTTACTACTCAGTTGCAATCTCAAGATCAACAGGCTGGTTCTTAATCCCTTTTGCCAGCCAGGCTATCTTTGCTGCATGGTGGTATAACTTAACATGAGGTACCGCAATACCTCCCTGGGCCTTCTTCAGTTGGGCGACTTTCAGTCTCATCTTTAGAGTATCAAATAAATGTATTTATTTCACTCTGCCACTCTTTTGAAGTCTTGTTAGGGATCATAACAGGGACAATGGATACCAAGTAATTAATTTTAGACATTACCTTTGCAGCATTTATACACATTTATACACTCTTCAATCATAAACTGAACTTTGATCTTGCTTCGTTAAGCATCAAATTCTTTATATTGTGGCCAGCTTTATGTTTAGCTTCCAATTCTTTAATTATATTGATACACTTATTATGCTCTGCTTCTCTATGTTTTCTAATATACACATGAACACATGAAGCTGCCTCATACTGAATCAGACCCTTTAGTATTGCCTACTCAGACTGGCAGCGGCTCTCCAGGGTCTCAGGCAGAAAAGGGTATTTCACATCACCTACTTGCCTGGTCCCTTTAACTGGAGATGCCAGGGATTGAACCTGGGACCTTCTGCATGGCAAGCAGAGGCTCTACCACTGAGCCACAGGTACTGATTGCAAGACCCCTGAAGTAAGCTTTACCTGCTTCCCAAACACTAATAGGCAAAGTCTCCTGTTCCAAATTGATATTAAGATAAATCTGCATTTCCCTTGGCCATTTCCCCCTTATTTCATGATTATAGCCACCCTGAGTCAGGAATGGGCAGGATCAAAATTGAATTAAAGAAACAAACAAATAAAGAAATAAATTGTCACATTATCAAATCTCCAATTTCTAGACATCTTTTTTGAAAATCAGATTAATAGAAGTCGTAGCATGAGTTGCAAAAGTGTTAACCTCAATCTTAGCCTGGTCTATATTATTAACAAAAGCAGACAACACTAAGGAGAAATGTATGTGTGAGGGGGGATTACGGGGGACTGGGAAAAATGTATATGTTAATTTTGGGTGAAGGCATTGTCAAACATCTGTTAGGTTAAATATTTTGATAGCTTGCTTAAACATATAGGGCAGAGTGGGAGTACTGCTTCTTTTGTGAGATCTATCCAATATGTTCCTCATAAGCATTCGCCGTGGGCCCGCCCTGAATCTGGCCCCAACCACCTGTGAACCATATCTCCAGCAGGGAACGTGCCCTGCTTTCATATTGAGGTATTTATTTATTCATTCCCTTGGCACGCTATCAGCCCACCCTGCCTCCAAGGAGCTCAGAGCAGCTGACCTCAGCCCCCTCCACCTCCATTTTACCCTCACAAAAACCATGCGAGGTAGGCTAGGCTGAGAGTGAACTCACCCAGTGAGCTTTATGGGTGAATGGAGATTTGAACCTGGGTCTCCTACTCTAATCACTACAGCATGCTGAATTCATGATGCATTTTAGCAATGCTAAGTAACTAGGAGAAAACATTGCCTTCCTGAAAAATGTCAGAAATCCTTCAAGAAAAGCCAAGTTTATACTTTATAAAGCACCAAACCTTTATTAAACAGGCATTGGTCACCACTTGCTTTGGGTCTACAATGTCCACCAATGGCTCCTTCATGGCAACATCCCTGATGCAGGTCATGTCAAAGCCGTACACATTCTCCCACCCTGTTAAATAAATGCAAGAGTCAAAAGTCAAGGACCAAATTGAACGAGAAATTGAAGGACCAACCTGATTTCTCATTTGTTTATACTTCTGTAAATTGCAACCATAAGATTGCTTACATTTTTTATAACTTAATTTGCACAGTATACTCATGTTAAAAGCAAATTATATTTTTTTGAGAAGAGAAAATGGAAAGCAGAAAACTCCCCAGAAATGTTGCTTAAACATTTTTATGATGTTGCTATGGAGCTAGAAAAGAGTCTACCGAAGGCAGGACTGCTGATATGTGGGGCTGCACTGGAAGACAAACGATGAAAATTTGCATGCGTTCTTCAAAGGAAAGTCATGCTTCACCACCATCATCATCATCATTAATCTTTAATTGGCATAGTTCAAAAGACATCTCATACAGATTCTCATGATCAAAATCAAATCACACCAACCCAAGATGAACAAACCAGGGCCCCTATCAGGCTCAGAAATATACAGAATATATAAAATACAAATAAATATGAAATATATTAAATGTACCACATTATTGAAATTAAGCAAAAAGTTAAAATAATCTGCCCATCCAGCTGGGCAGTGATACAATACAATAAACAATAATAGTCAATCATAGACCATTCACTAGATAAAGGCACAATCACAACAGCAGCTTAAAATATTAGATGGGCTACATGGATCCCCGTCTCAATAACGTTACCAAATATTTTGCAACCGAAGCAGTTGTTTAAGGCTTAGCATCAGACAATAGAGCAAATAACATTCAACTTTTATTATTGACTATTTTCGTGTCAAGCAGATCTAATAGACAGTCATTATGAGGGCCCTCACCCAGGCGGCATTCCAATATAATATGCATAAGCGAATCTAGAGATCCTGAACCGCAGGGGCAGAGTCTCTCCTGATACGGAATGTGACTGAATCTATCTAGTAGGACCTTCGATGGAAAGGCATTCATATGAGCTAAGAAAAAAGCTCTTCTTTGGTCTGGATCAGAAAATAATGAGCCATAGAGCTTAGCTGGCTAGAAATGCCAAAAAAGTAGGTGAACATATATACTCCTTAGTAGGAAAAAGGATTTGCAGCTCATGATCCAGAAGCCTTTGCTTGATTACTCGAAAAGCGGATCTTTCATCAGAAAGTAATAAAGTGTCAAAATCAATTCGAATACAGGCCAACGTCTGTAGAATAGCTTTGCGGGCTATAAGGATCCCTTTTCAAATAGGTTAGAAGACTGTCAGGTACAGATCTAAAATGGATTTTAATCCAATATTTAAAAGGGGCAATCCAAGCCTTAGTATTAATACAGATTTGACCTAACTGCACAGGTAGCTAGGTAGGAAATGCATTTAGGTGGTCCTAGAATTCGTCTTAGAAAAGAGGCTTGAATGCTCCCAATAGTTTGATTGAGAGCTGTGATCCAAATGGGACAACCGTATAAGAGTTGCGGGAGCACCTTCTTGGCATTAAACATTTTGTGCTTCACCAGTCTTTTGGAGTTCTTTGAGCAGGTTAGCAAGCATGTGGATAAGAGTGAGCTGGTAGACATTATACACCTGGCCTTCGCAAAGGCTTTTGACAAGATTGATACCAAGTATTCAGGATGGTGAAAATGAAGATTTGATTTGAGTGGCTCTATAGCACATCATCTCTATGCCTAACTGAGGCAGGAGAAAGCTGCAACGGCCATCTGAAAAACAGTCCCTAGAACAATAACAGCTGGAGAAGCAATGGCGCTGATCAAAGTAAAGAAAGAAGAAAGTACTATCTGAGATGAAATTGCTGTTTTTTTAAATGGAAAATAGAGACTATTCAGTGCAGCTCCACTAAAATTCAAGAAGCTGCCCAATAGCAATCAGCTTTAGTTAAGAAGCTGCACATTTCTGTATCGTAATGTATAGGAAGAGAGTATAACCTGGGTACTCACAGTGAATTTTGAAGTCCTTGTACTGTCTGTCTTCAATTGCTACTACATACAAAGCAGCCCGGTCTGGAAACATGAGCCCGCCAGGTTTCTGTTGATGAATTGTGGAGAAATGCATCTCGTAATCTATTCACCTGACAAAGACACCACATTTTGAACTGAACATACAAAAACACATACTGCCAGCCCTCCCCTCTTGAATGCAATTGTGTTATTTTTCCTCCAAGTGTCAGAGTGAGATTTTGTGTCAGGGGACAGTGCCCTTGGGCCTCAAAATCAGGAGTGCATAGGATTGCGAGCGCCACATTCCTCCTTTTCCTGTCGAATCCTTTCCTTTTATAATTAAGCTTCCATGACCAAAGGTCTTGAACATAAAACCAATACATCATTGGAGATCAAAATTCAGACCAATATAACATGACAGAACAAAAAAAACCCTACAAAATCAATAAAATACATATATCTCATAAAATCTACGACACATTAAAAAGTAAGATATAACAATGAGCCTATACATTTTCTCCTAAAATCACAAAATAGTACTCATTTTAGCAATGTTTTAGGGAGATCACTATTGTCAGATATTTTGCAGCAGATCAGGTTATTTGTGGATCACGATCTGCTAATAATAACAGTACCACCCAGGGCTCAACAGGGAGCTGGTATCTGGACCAAATTGGAAAAATCCAGAGGGCTCAGGGAGGAGCCCATTGGTCACAGAAATGCACAGCATGGTCTGGAGTCTCTAATGCACCAGATACACAATCACAAAAACATTCTGAGAATGGTATTTTAGCGAATCATCCTCTCATTTCTGCAATTGGCAGGACATTCAATCTGGTGAGCATAAAAGCAACGCCTATGGCTAGGTGTCGTAAGGAATTTCAAACATGAGGGAAGGGTCAAAGGGGGAGGAATACCTAGTGCAGAAATGGAGCAGTCATGCCTTGCCCGGATCCCTTTCTTGATAAGTCCTCAGCCCCCTTTCCAGCTGCCTTGAGAGGTGTCCTGACAGGCTGTGCGTGGCCCCAGCGGCCCTTTCCTCCATGAGGATTCTTCTCCTTGTGAGGGGCAGGGGACCACCCAGTCAGCAGCCAAGGCTGAGCCCTCCATTACTTTGACCCACCCAAGCTGCAAAGCTGTAGCGTTAGTAGTTGTTCTGTAAAGAGGCAGGCTTCTGGGGTGGATACCCCAAAGCAGCCTCCCAAAACATGCCTTTGAGCCACTCAGTACAGCAGCAAAACCACACGGCAAAGTTTTAATTCAACGCTGCAACTTCTTCGCCTTGGTTTATTGCAGCCTCTATGCAGACCTTTTACAAAGCATCCATCACAACTGATACTCTTATGGTTAATTATGTCTTCTGGTGATAATTAGGAGAAGATAACAGAATGCTTCGCAATTCCCTCTGGCAAGAAGTGGGACATATCATAGAATCATAGAGTTTGAAGGGACCACCAGGGTCATCTAGTCCAACCCCATATAAAGCACTTACCAGCCACTTGTCTCGGGCAAAGATAACTGTGTTCAGCATGGACTCATAGAAAAGGCAGTAACCCATCCATTCACTGATGATGATGTCTACTTTGTTGACGGGCAACTCAACTTCTTCTACTTTGCCCTTAAATATTGTGATTACTGCACAAAGAACCCAAAACAAATAAATTTCACACAGTAGTATGCTCACCTAGTAAGACTTTGCTATTGAGCATGATTATATCTTCCAGTTATATATACAAATAAAGACCTGGTGAAAAACAGGGTCTCTGGCACTGGGGTAACTGGATTTCATTCTCATCCTGTCCCTTTGTCTATTTAGGAAGGATACATGAAACTTTTAAATGTCTTCTTTGCAGAAAAATAAAATATCATGATTGGGACTCTAATCTAAAATAGCAGGTATGCAGTTTACCCAAAGGAAGGATCTTCTAAATAGTTCATGTGTTCATTTGGATCATTTTATTCATTTGGAAAACTATTGTACAACAAGTGGGGGGGGCATGCAAGGATGTACAGAGGAGATCCCCTCCCCCATTTCCTCTTTCTCTTCCATTGGAGCCCCCATAGCCTCCCCTTTCCCCCATTTTTTCTCTTCTTTATCTGCCCCTATCTTAGGGTTGCCAATTGCCAGGTAGTAGCAGGAGATCTCCTGCTAATTCAACTGATCTTCAGCCGATAGAGATCAGATCACCTGGAGAAAAATGGATGCTTTGGCATTGAAGTCCCTCCCCTCCCCAAACCCCGCCCTCTTCAGGCTCCGCCTCCAAAATCCCTCGCCGGTTGAGAAGAAGGACCTGGCAACCCTACCCCATTTTCAGCTTTCTCTCCCCCCCCCCACAGCCTCTACATGGGAAACCTCTGGCCCAGCTGTATGGTGCTGGCTGCCAGGCCAGGCCCAATTGTGTGGTAGGGAACATGTAAGGATGTACCCCCCGTACCACCCTCCCCACACTATTTGTGGAGTTGTAAAGGAAATCAACTATAGTGTGGGATGCCAGTATGTATCCTGAGGAACAATTTGTAGGATGAAGGGGTTTTTCTCAGATTAGTTTCCCAGGTCTTTGCAGCCCGAGGATCTGGGACAGGAATTGCCACGGGGCTGGTTGAACGCCCGTGTCCACAGCTTCGTAGCTCAGAGGATGATGACAAGGATAGATTCCCTAAACACAATTTAGAGTGTGAGAGCTAAGAATAATTTGGGCAACTAACCAATCTATGTAATCTTTTGTCTCATGTATAGATGATACAAATGTTTTACTGGCATATGCCGTACTAATAATAAATCTGATCTGATCTGGACAACTAATCAGAGTAGAGTCACCCAAACATGGAATGAGGTGGGTAGAAATGCTTGATGTGACCTCTCCAGTCTTAGGTAGGTACCTGAACTGGAAGATGGAGTTTAGAGTTTAAATAAAATGATGTTCCCATTTGTGACTTGTTTAACTCCCCCCAAAATGTTGTCTTTGTACACAAAAGCCAGAATCGCCTGAGTGATTTGGTGCTGGCGGCAGCGTAATTTTCTCCTTAGGGAGAGACTCAGCTACACCACTGTTCTTCCCGGCATAGCCCCAGCACAGCTTCCCCACCCCCCTACCCCCCCCAGACTGTGCTGCCTGGCCAACTTTCTACCGCAGTTAAAACCTCAAAAAGGGGTACATCAAGGTTGTATTTTGACCCCATTGCTTTTAAATGTATATATAAATGATATGGGACAATACCTGTTGGGATCCCAATTTTTTGAAGCTAGAGTAGGAGGGAAGGCCTTCTCAGTTTTATTTCATGCACATTACTAATTTTCCATACCCAAGAAGGTTGTTGAAACAGTTCAGCTCCTATCGTAAAACAAATCTACTCCATGTAAATTATGATAAAAATAAGATCATGGTCTTCAGAGGAACAGCACCATCATTATAAATGGACAATGTATGAGAAGCCATTATAGCAGGTGTCTGGTTTTCAGTACTGAGGGGAGGGTATTCCATCAGTCAGGCTCTTGGACTGCCCATATTGATTATGCCAAGCATAACTAGGGCTGTTGAAAAAAAAATTCGGTATAGTTCAGATTCGGCAGAATTCGGCCCGTTTCAATTCAGGATATGCTGAAGTCCAAACTCCCCCGATTCGGATCCGTGGAATTCGGCGCCTAGTTCGAGTTCAGTGGGAATATTCGGCCGAATAAAGTCATTAAAAACACATTCGCGCCTTTCCGCGGCTCTGGGGGGGCATTTTTGGGGGTAGAGGTCTCAAACCTTCGAGGTAGCTTGAGGGGACACTTCTTGCAAGAACCCCCAAGTTTTGTAAAGATTGGGTCAGGGGGTCCCGAGATAAGGGGCCCGGAAGAGGTTGCCCCCCAAAAAATCGCCCACAGTGACAGGAATAAAGCCACTTAAAGCACATTGGCGCTTTTCCGCGGCTCCGGGGGGCATTTTTGTGGGTAGAGGTCTCAAACTTTCAGGGTAGCTTCAGATTAGCCTTCTTGCAAGAACGCCCAAGTTTTGTAAAGATTGGGTCAGGGGGTCTCGAGATATTGGGCCCGAAAGGGGTCCCCCCTTAATGTGCATTTTTATTTCATTTATAGCACACATTCGAGCCACTCTGTGGCTGCAGGGGGCGTTTTTTGGGGGGTGCAGCCCCCAAACTTTCAGCGTAGCTTCAGATGAGGCTTCTTGCCAGAACCCCCAAGTTTTGTAAAGATGGGATCAGGGGGTCCTGAAATATGGGTTCCCCCCTTTTCCCTATTGGGATGAATGGGATCAGCCGATCCTATGCATCTAGAGAGTGGCAAATCCAAGGCAAAACCTCCAGTGCTAACCATTGCAATGCAAAGCAACACGTGAGCGACCATGGAAAGGAACAGAGGCGCACTAGACCATGGAAAGGAACAGAGGCGCACTAGGCTAGCTATACCAAAAAGGGAAAAAGGAGCAGGTGACTTGGACAGTGAAAATGTATTGTGAAAGTCAGATTTTGCAAAAACATTTTTGAGTGAGCAACAAAACAGACCATGCAAAAAACAACAACCCCAGAGTTTGTATTTTCTGCCCTGCTCCTTCTCATGGTGGAGGGACGCTCCCCCCTTATGCAGACGACCCCACCAAACTCAAGCAAGTCTCACCAGCACCACCCCCCACCTCTCCAACCAATATGGCGCCACAGTGCACCCCCCAAACAGGGAAAAAATCCAAGACACAGGGGATCTCACGCAAGCCGCCCCATTGCACTCAACCCCAGGCTAGAGGCAAAAACAGTGAAAAACACCAAGGAGGAGGTGCGGCCTGGGTGCTGAGCGGAGAGAGACTCGCTAGCCGCCGCACAGACTCAACTTTAAACTTTAAAAAAAGCAGTACACACACTCCCACAGAGGTGAGCGGTCACACACACCTTGACAGAATGGGCGAAAGCCTCCTTTGGCTCCCCCCCCCACAGAAACTTCCCCCCCACAGACTCTGCTTTCCCCCCCCCACATACACACGGGAAAAAATTATAGATTAAAGTCCCAAAAGGGGTCTTACTGTGGATGTCTTCTGTTCCATCATGAGGGACTGGGTAATCCAATACGATTCCATTTAAGCACGGGAGGTTTTGCCTTGGATTTGCCACTCTCTAGATGCATAGGATCCGCTGATCCCATTCATCCCAATAGGGAAAGGGGGGAACCCTTATCTCTGGACCCCCTGATCCCATCTTTACAAAACTTGGGGGTTCTTGCAAGAAGCCTCATCTAAAGCTATGCTGAAAGTTTGGGGGCTGCACCCCCAAAAATGCGCCCCCTGCAGCCACGGAATAGCTCGAATGTGTGCTGTAAATGGAATAAAAATGCACATAAAGGGGGGACCCCTTTCGGGCCCCATATCTCGGGACCCCATGACCCAATCTTTACAAAACTTGGGGGTTCTTGCAAGAAGCCTCATCTGAAGCTACGCTGAAATTTTGGGGGCTGTACCCCCAAAAATGCACCCCCTGCTGCCACAGAAAGGAGCGAATGTGCACACACACACACCCAAGGGGATTTCTCTCTCACTGTAAGCACTTGTCCCCATGGTAATCCCACAAACAGCATCCACAGATGAGGAGTCCAAAAGAGAGCTGATTTATTGGAAAACATACAGGTTTGCAGAGCTACAGGTAAATTGGCACGAATGGCAACGGGGAGCACAGTGTAGGGCCTATAAGGGAAAGTACCAGTCACAACGGGTCATGGCGGCCCCCCCTCTAACGAGGAGCCGTTCCCACAGGAGATAGCGCTGGAACAGGAATTCAGCAGTTAGCAAGTTTGACCTTGAGAGGCACCTGGTGGAATCGAAACTAAACCATTCTCAGTCTGACAGGCTGCTGAGAGCAGTGGAAAGCAGGCCTGACACTCACACAAACAGATACTCTCTTTCTCTCCCCAGGCCACACGGCAGCTGGGCTCACATGCTCAATCGCAACTGATTGGCCAGAGGAAGACCCTGCTTGGCCACCGACTGGCCACGGGAGAATGCTGCTTACTAACTGACGGTTATGCTGCTGTGCCGAACCCTGAATTTTCTGAATTTATTCACCGAATACCCCGAACTCACTGAATTCGGCTCCCCGTTTTCCAGCCTTTTTTGAGTTCGGTTCCATTTGAACTAAAAACCGCCGAATCGGGGGGAATTCGGCTGTTTTTTGGTTCAGGACGAACCGAATCGACAGCCCTAAGCATAACCTCGAAAAGGTTGTCCTTGGTATCCTTAGATATTATAGGAAGAGATGAGGTTGCTTGGTTTCTCCAACTTTTTAAATTTTTAAAATGAAATTACTGCCCCAATTTCTATATGGAGCAGTAATTGGAGGCTCTAGAAATCTCCAGTGCCTATAAGTTGCAGAAAACAACTTTGCCCGCCTCCTGTTTGCTGCTCCTTTCTCAACATCTTCAGCTATGTCCAGAGGACAATGATCACCGTCCTCAATAACAACCTTGGATTTACAAAGCAGCCATTAACTATTGGCTAAAAATGATCTTTTGTACACCTCCAGGGCCTGCTCTTTTGATTATAAGCACATGGAGGAGTTGTCAAATGTCACATTCCAGTGCCCAAGATTTGAGGCTGAGTGCAAAAGATTTCTGAGGACCATTAAATCTTGTTTCCCAGGAAGGTCAGATCAGGATTAGTAATACTACTTGCAGATAGGGGGAAAATGTATTAAGTTTCTGAATGGCAAGGTTTGTTGCCACTGTGATAAAGATGAGACAGTTTGGGGGTGCTGCTGGATCCTGGCCTACGGTCGGAGGCTCAGGTCTTCTCTGTGGCAATTAGCGCTATCTGTCAGCTCTGATGGGTTCACCAGCTACCACCATTCCTCAGAAAGGGTGATGTGGCCACAGCAGCCCATGCACTGACCACATCCAAGTTAGATTATTCTAATGTGCCCTATGTGGGGCTACCTTTGAAAATGGTCCAGAAATAATGCTGCAGCCAGGTTATTGCCAGGGGCTGCTTACATGCATTGTTTCTGCATTGAAAAATTTGCACCATCTCCTCCCGTGCTATCCAGCTCACCAGTTAAGATCTGCCTCTCCAGCTCTGCTCTCTGTGCCCCTGCCTTCATAGTCGAGGCACGTGACAACCAGAGACAGGGCATATTCTGTGATGGCACCTCACCGTTGAAACATCTGCCACCTTGAGGCTCACCTGGTGCCTACTTTACTTTCTTTTAGGTGCCAGGCCAAAATATATCTTTTTACACAACTTCCTGATCTGCCTGGCCGCCAACTTCCTTTTTCAAATGATGGAGGAAGCTATGAGGGGTTCAGCCATCCTCAACTTAATATTAACTGATATTTGTGTGTGAACAAGATACAGAGGGGACTGTAAACTGAATATGAGCAGTCAGTGTGATGCAGTGACAAAAAAGGCTAATGCGATCTTGGGGTGTATCCTCAGAGGCATAACATCCAAATCGCAAGATGTCATAGTCCCGCTGTCTACTGCATTGGTCAGGCTGCACCTGACCAATTATGTGCAGTTCTGGAGGCCTCACTTCAAAAAGGATGGGGATAAAATGGAGTGGGTGCAGAGAGGTCGACAAGGATGATCAGAGTCCTGAAGACCAAAACCCTACAAGGAAAGGCTGAGAAGAGGAGATTGAGGGGGGAAATGATTGCTCTTTTAAGCATTTGAAAGGCTGCCACTTACATTGAAAATGCATGGCTGTTTTGCCCAGAGATTCTCCCACGAATGTTGTGAATATATAATGTTAAAATGCACATCCTTCTCCTATGCGCATGATCAACCCACCTCCTACGTTTCTGGATTTTCCAATTGCTGCTTTGTCGCGATTTAAATGGAAGGTTTGTGATAGTTCCTAGAGTTTGCCGGTGCGTTTTTGGCACCCAGGTCAACTCCCCGCCAGGGGACTGCCCAGCACCAACAGCAGCGGCAGCGGCACCTTTCCACCCCAGACCCTGTGCCTCCTTTCCCCTCTCCCGCTGCTTCCACGCACTCCTCCATCTCCATCTCCTTCCTCTCCACTCAACAGCCCGCCAAGAAGAGCACACGTGCACCAATGGTGCACACATCCAATTGCCATCGCCTCTACCCGTCAGAGGCAGAGAGCTGGACCCCGAGCCTCTCTCTCCCCCCTCCCCCGCCCCCTCCGCCGCTGCCCCCCTCTCAGCTCGGCAGCCCAGTCGCTGCCGCCTCCACTTGTCTTCACTCATCAGAGGCAGAGCGGCGGCATGCCTTGTCGCACCATGCGCTCAAGTTCAAACCTAGCTATGCATTAATGGTCTTAGAGAAGCATTATGTCCACCAGAAGAAAACAACCTCCTTGGGAGAAAAGACTACACAAACCAAACAAAAAACAGAGACTTTGATTTACAATCTATCTGATAGGACTCTCACAGAGCTGGAAGAAATGCCTTCTAAGCAGGAGTTTGTCTTTTGTACCCACACGCCTCCTCATGATCCAGTAGATATAAAGTTGGATTTTTAAGTTTATCAGGAACCTGATGCTAAAAGCTTTTTTGGGGGGTGGGGGGTGGGGAAGTGCATTAGAAAATGGTTCTTGCTCTACAAAATTCCACCCTCCCTCCCAATTTATGCCCCCAGGTCCTGTGCCTCTCTCTATTCAGGTATTTGAAAACAAATTAATGCAAGATTTAGAGAATATTGAAAAGGATATAAAACCTTATTGGTCGAATTTAAATAATCTAGAAAGAGAAGCACTTACCTTGACCAATGAACATAGCATAATTATAAAGGGAGCAGATAAGGGAGGAGCCAATTGTTATACAAAACTGAGTAGACCATGAACTACAGGTTATGGGGCAACTCAATAATCAAACTGGTTATATCCTTTAAAATCCATACAGGATGAAATTAGATTTCTACTGGAAGAAGTTGAGATAATGGGTTACATTTCACCAAGAGAGAAAATTGTTTGATATAATATAAATCCTAAAACACCAGTATTTTATGTATTACCTAAAATTCATAAAGGTATTAAGTCCCTTCCAGGGAGACTTTTTGTATCTGGAAGCAATTCTGTGTTAGAACCCATTTCCAAATATCTGGGCCATTTTCTTAGACTTTTGGTTTCCAACGTTCCTTTGTATATAAAAGATACCTCTGGTATTTCATTCATAAGTGGAACAGCCTGCTGGTCAGCTCACCCATCAAAAAAAGATCAACCATGAGCATTTCTAGCAGTGGTCTGGGAACCATCCTTCAAAATGAGGGTAAATATTTTGGGGTCTTTTTAAAAAAATGGCTACCTATTTAGCAAAAAGCAGGGGGGGTTTTTTGTTTGTTTGCTGCCTCCTATTTTGTTCCGGATAGCAAAAGTGGGGGCAGCGGCAGGGATTCATCATCACAAGCCTGCACGTGCAGCAGCAACTCCAAAGAAAAGAATACAGCTCCGCAGCAGGGCCTCCAGAGTGCCACGAAGCCCAAAAAGCCACAACCAGCTATCTTTAAATATTTGGATTGCACGCTGTTTTGTGGCATTTGTGGCAAAATGCAGGGCAAGGGTACAGTTAAAAAAATTATCTGGGTGGGTGGGGTTAGCGTTAGGAAATGTTAAATGGTGTTGGAAATGTTAAATGTTTTGAATGAGTATTATAAGTTTGATTTGGTGAAATGCCCCCACTGCAGAACACATGCTAGCAACGAGGGAGCCCCGTGTACAAATAAGTAAGTAAATCCAATGGGCTGTGTCCACCCCAAAGTTTGTGGCTGTTCCCAGTGCAATCATTTTCTCTCTCCCTCCAGACCTATGGCTCTCCTAAAAGAGCTTCAAACCAAAGCTCCCTGCAGCAGAACTGCAGTATAAACCACTAGTCAAAAAAGCAGCACGCCTCCTCTTGTGAATCTGCCAGCAAGGCCTCAAGATCAGCAGTCCCTACAACAGACCTGTGTGAAAGGATTGGCAAACCGACCCGAGCCAGAAGCACATGGTAAATCAAAACTAGCCCTCACGCACACCAAAACAGCTACAGACAGAAAAGGGGTGGTGGTTTTGTGCCGCCCTGCAAGAAACAGAAAATGGGCATTACTAATCCTAATGCTGCTTTCAATGCTGCATGTGATAGCACGTGGCTCGTTTGGGTTATTATGCAAAGGAGCAGATGGAAACTCTGGGTAAACGAGCACCAGGTTTTCTGGGCATGAACACACAGGCATCTTCCGGTCCTTTAAGAGCTATGGAGACCATCCGGACTGTGGCTGCTTCATGTGACAACATTCTCAAAAATTTAAAAAGGGATCCCGCATGTATAAAATGTGGAAAGGGGGAGGTGGGGGCTCAGGCAAAGGGGTGTTAAGGGGCTTCCGCCAACACACAAGGCAAACAGTTGAAACTAAAGAAGTTATACTAAAATGCCTAAATAATGCTAAACTTCTTAAATCTTGACATAAAATTGATCTCTTTGGAAGTTCCTACATACAGTCAGAAAGGCTGAAAGACCAAATGATTTGCACGGTTGATGGTCACTGCTGTATAAACATACAAAGCATTGAATCCTCCTGTGACGTCTTCTGTGAAAGGTAGGTTTTGACAGGCTGATTTGAGGCCACCCCTAAAAGGTTCTGCAGATGCTGAAAAGGTGTAGGTAGGTGGCACTTTTAGTATGACCTTCCTCAACACAGTCATAGTCGAGGCTCAGTTCAGGAGAGTATTGATGAGACTGAGTGACAATGGCCAAAACCACATGGTGTCAGATCTCAGCAACACGTTGCGTTCCTGGTAATAAAGACTTTCCTCCAGACGGTGCAGCAAGTTAAAAGTTTTATTTCAGCAAGTCAGCTAGTTCAGCAGATCATAGAAACATAAGACTAGAATACAGACATGGGGGGGTATCGGTACATATATAGGGTAAATACAATGGGGTTGATTAGGTTATAGAAACAAAGAAACAATACAGAAATGAACTACCGGTAATGACTTAAGGCAACGCATATAGGAAATAAATGCGTGCTTTAACTGGCTGATCTTCCCGGGCTCCCGGCATTGTTTTGCGGGACCCGATATCAGATCAGCGATTACTCGGGTGGGTCTCCATTGAGGTGCAGATCTTGGTCAGGAGACCGGGTGCAAAAAGGAAAGGAATGGAGTGCACAAAAACTCCATTTTGTCCGTGGGGGGGAACCATCTTGATTATTATCTGGGGCCGGCAGAGAGCCTATCTGACACATGGTCCCTTAACCCACTTTATTCCCCGCTTCAGCCAGGATCAAATTTACCCTGGCTGGGGGGAAACTGTACGCGTTACCTTGAAAAACAGGGACGAAACTGTGTGCAAATCAATCCATGTAAATAGAAAATGTGGGAGAGATGCACAGTTCCTGTTTAGCTTGCAACATCCCTGCCCCTGGTGATTGGTCATTTCCCAGGGCAGGGAAGGCCGTCATTGGTCAATTTTAAATGACCAATCACCGGGGGCGTGGGGTGTGTGCCAAACTAAACTGGAACTTCATGTCTCCCGCGTTTTCTGTCTACATGGATTGATTGGCACAGTTTCATCCCTGCTTTTCAAGGTAATGCGTATAGTTTCCCCCCCAGCCCTGGTAAAGTTGATCCTGGCTGAAGCGGGGAATAAAGTGGGTTAAGGGACCATGCGTTTTTGGCCAATGTTTATGTTCCCTGCCAGATCATAAATGCTGAAATCACACCTCTTCTCCCTGTAGAAGATTCCAAATGTTGCATCTTCAGTGAAGGTGTTCCAGCTGGGAGGATCTCCATCTCTCCACCAATCCTACACCTCAGGTCCCAGGAAGGTATTTCGGTATTTTTCTTCAGCTTTATTCTAATTTTCATTATTAATGGTCTGTGTACCACAACTGGCTCCTTGTCCTGGGCTTGAGCTTTTCCATCTTCTGCTGATATAATCTATTTGAGTTCTATATTGGTTGTATGGTGATGTCCATGGTTCTATGAAAAAAGCCCACAAAAAAAGCCCACAAAAAAATTGCCCACAGAAAAAACCCATGGTCATAAATGCACACAAGAAAAAAGCCCACATGGAAAAAAGCCCACACGGAAGAAAGCCCACATGGAAGAAAGCCCACACGGAAAAAAGCCCACACGGAAAAAAGCCCACACGGAAAAAAGCCCACATGGAAAAATACTCAAAGTAAAAAATTTCCATATTCACAATATGTTTGGAAGCAAACATCTTATTTGTTTAAAATGATGAGTACCTTCATAGTCCATTTGAAAGGCCATCCGTTACCTTCAACAATTGGCTTCCTGAGTACCTTCAGTTCAGAGAAGCAGGGCGTTACCTCTGGAGTTCTCACACAGATGTTAATTGAGTTGCATTCTCTACTGGACTCTTGCTCTATTCTACTTCGGACACACAAACACAGCTACCTCATCTATCCACGAAGGGGGAAAAGTGAGTCTCTATTTTATTTTACTTTTCAGTCATGTTATCATTTCACTCTAGTTTGGAAATAGAACACTGGGGAAGGGTAGTGCCTATATTTCCTTGTTGAAATAGCTTTGGTTGTTTGCTTGCTTGCTGCTATTGTCATTTTTTGCTAGGCATGGGGTATATCCTTGATTGAGAACATTCTTTTGCATGGTAGGGAGGGGGGCTGCTTCAGGTACTCCTAAGCTCTTCTTTCAATCAGGTTGCAGCCAAAGCCTTAGAAAAGAGCTGTTCTGAATTTGGAGGCTCTGCCAGGCAACAACTCCAAGTTTCTCCCCTCAGAGCTGACACAGTTCTGAAGTGTCTTTGTAAAAGGTGTTATGGATCAGAAAGTTTTTTGTGCTTTTTAGTTGGAGCTGCCTGTTTGGACCTTTTCAGCCCCTGTAGTTTTTGGAGAATTGCTGAAGTGTGTGTAGTTTCCTGTGCTTGTGTTCTGAGACAACAAGAACACTCTCATTTGTGAAGACCCTCGGAGGCCAGGTCTACCCTTTGGCTTCTATAGGCCCCTAGAGTCCAGGGAGTCTACCACCAAGAAAGCCAATAGGTAGACCTGGCCTCCCGATGGGACTCAGCTGGAGGCCAGGTCTACCAAGAGGCTTTTATGGCGGTAGACCAGGCCGCCAGATGAGGACTCTGGATGGGGGGCAGGGGGATGGCAGGGAGGTGCGCCAGAGGCCTACTTCAGCATTTGCCTCAAGTCTGAGTTGCACAGGCACACTATTGACTTGCACAATTATTACACAACTATCTTATTTTTTTAATGTACATTATGAGTTTTATTTTTTATTTTTGTAGTGCAAACAGTGGAGTTTTCAAGAAGCCAGAAGAACAATGAAGTTATGATTTACTTGGGGTTTGAGTATCTCACTTTTCTCACTGTCAATGGAGTGGTGACTTGGAGATGCAGACAGAATCGCTCTATAAAGTGTCATTCAATTATAAAAACAAAAGATGGCAACGTAGTTCAAGAACCAACAGAGCATTGTCACGATTCCTGTCCTCACAAAGCAGCAGCAAACATTGCCAGAAGCAAAATGAGGGAAGACATGGGAGCAGTAAGTGCTACTCCTCGCAATGTGATGGGAAATGTGTTGTCAGTGTTAACTAATGATATATTGGCCCATATGCCCAGACAATCATCCCTTGCAAGAAGTCTTCTCTATCACAGACAAATGGTAATTTGCCTAACCCCAAAACCATAAATTTTGACATCCCTGAAAAGTACAGTCAACTCATACTTCACGTTTCAGGTGTGGAGAATCCAGACAGAATTCTGGTTTTAGTTGATAGAGATCTGATGCTCGAATTGAACAAAGATACCATCTATGGAGATGGCACATTTGATAAAGTGCCAAATATGTTTTACCAACTGTACACGTGGCATGGTAAGGTGGGTAATTCATATCCGCCATGTATTTACATTTTACTCCAAAAAAAGAACACAGACACCTATAATAGAATGTTTCAAATAATGAAGCTATTGATTCCAAATCTGGCACCTCAAAAGGTTTTAGTCGATTTTGAGAAGGCTTGTATGAATGCAGTGAAGATTGCCTTTCCACACGCTGAGGTCAAAGGGTGTTATTTTCATCTGTGTCAGAGTCTCATTAGGAAAATCAACAATGTTGGCTTGAAGACTGAATATGAAACTAATATGAACATAAAAATTACACTGAAGTCTCTTGCTGCATTTGCCTTTGTCCCAATAGATGATGTAAGAAGTGTTTTTGAAAAGCTTGCCGCCACATTTCCAGATGAAGACAGCTACAATGAGGTGCTCACGTACTTCTTTTCTACATATATCGAGGGTGCAGCAGGTAGAGATCCTCAGTTTCCTATAAGAATATGGAATCATCATGATGCAGACCTTGAACGGTCACCAAAAACTACCAACTGTTGTGAAGGATTTCATAACGCTCTTAATTCCCTGTTCCACTGCAGTCATCCCAGTGTGTGGTTTCTATTTGATGGACTGCAGAGGGACCTGGCTTGCCACAAATTAACGTTGGATAATGCACAAGCAGGTCGCCCAGAGGTGAAAAAGAGAAGATACGAGGCACTACATGACATGGTTGCCACTTCTGTGCAGGAGTATGAGCAGGTGGAAGATAAACTTACTTACTTAAGGAGATTGGCTAATTTGCAGTAAAGATTTATATCTGAATTATTATTTACTCGATTTATTATTGAATGTTGGTCCCTCATTTAATCCAGGGGGTCCCCATTCATTCCGGGTTTGTTTTCAACAGCTGGCAGAGATATAAAAACAGTGACATAGCTTCATTTTCATGTCAAATGAAAGAATTGGCAGGGATATTAAAACAGTGAAATGGCTTTAATTTCATGTCAAATAATCACTATAAAGGAATAAAGTATACAGTTAAATAACAAATAAGAGACTTTTACAGAAGTGTGAATAAAATTAACGTGAAATGTAAGAATAAAAAATGAATAATTATCAGGTATTATCATACCACTACAAATAGTGTTTTTCATGATTTCGAAATAATAAAATATGGTTCTTTCTGATCTAGTTATTTTTTATTAAGTAATTGTTAATGTTAATAGTTGTGAAAGTTATGTTATGGGTTGTAAAAATTATATTATGGCTGTAATTTTTTAAAAACAAAATAAATAAATAATATTAAGTATTCAAATGTGAGTATTTTTCTGTGTGGGCTTTCCCCCATGTGGGGTTCTTTCCGTGTGGGCTTCTTTCTGTGTGGGGTTCTTTCTGTGTGGGCTTTTTTCCATGTGGAGTTTTTTTGTGTGGGCTTTTTTCCATGTGCGGTTTTTTCTATGTGGGCTTCTTTCTGTGTGGGCTTCTTTCCGTGTGGGCTTCTTTCTGTGTGGGCTTTTTTCCATGTGGGCTTTTTTCTGTGTGGGCTTTTTTCCATGTGGGCTCTTTTCTTGTGTGCATTTATGACTGTGGGGTTTTTTTGTGAGCAATTTTCTTGTGGGCTTTTTCATGTGGGTTTTTTTCTGGTTACCGATGTCCACATATACAGTTGTTTGTTTGAATACGTCTGAACATGTCCTTCACATTTTTTTAAGGCTTCATTGAAGCGCTCCACGTTGGCGGCTCTGACTTCAGTATTGGTGACACAGGTGATAAACTCCGTGCTGCTTTAACACACTGCCTAAAGACTTGTTTAGAAACTCTTTACCATGATCAGTTTGAAGCTTAGTGGGTGTTCTTTCTTGCTTGAAGATATCTTTACAGGCTTTCAACATTCCCTTCCCTGTCTTGTCTGTTAAGACTGAAGCCCGGGCATAATTAGGGATGGTGTCCACCATTGCTAAAAAGTACTTGTAGACTAGAAACTGTGTTGTTGTTTCCCTGGCTTGCTTATGCAATGTGTAAACATCTTGCTCTGAAAGCCGGGGAGTAATATTATTTTGAGTCGGAGTTTTGCACTGCTTTTTGGCTGTTGGGCAGAGAAGGCTCACCCCACCAAAGCTCCCTGAAAGAATTAAGCTGCTTCTGCCTGTTTCTTTAAGGTCACAAAGATAAGTCGAAGGCCTGTCTCCTCAGATAGAGAGTTCCACCAGGCAGGGGCCATGGCCAAAAAGGCCCTGGCTGAGGACAATCAGACTGCCCTCAGGCCAGGGACTGCCATTAAATTATGAGAACTAAAATGAAGCATCCTGGGGGGAGGGAGACACAGCAGGAGAGGCATTCCCACAAGTATGAGGGTCCCAGACTGTTAAGAGCTTTAAAAGTTAAAACCAGCACTTTGAACCTGATCTGGAAGCATATCGGCAACCAATGCAGCTGGCAGAGAATAGGCTGGACAGAAACTCTCCAAGGCGACCTTGTTAGATCCCTTGTTGCTGTTTTCTTTACCAATTGAAGCTTCTGGAGCAGCCCTATGTAGAGCAAGTTACAGTAGTCCAGCCTGGAGGTGACTGTTGCATGGATCCCTGTGGCCAAGTCAGAGCAAGACAGGTAGGGGGCTAATTGCCAGACACGGTGATCAAAAGCCACCCTGGTAACAGTCAAGACCTGCTGTTCCATGGTCAGCGATGGCATCTAGACTCCTGATGGACGATCTTGGCTCTAATTGTGTCCCGTCAAGAGCCAGTAGCTGTAGCCCCCATCCTAGTCCAGTCTAGCTCAACCACAGAAGCTCTGTCAAGTTTCAGCCGGCACAGTCTCAACCACTTCACCACGGCATCCTGGCCACTAGTCAGGTCCATTGCCCCCGATCCCAACTGGTCATCCATCAACAGGTGGAGCTGGGTGCCATCCGCGTATTGGTGACAGCCCAGCCCAAAACTCCTGACTGGGCAAGAGGGCGCATATAAATTTTGAAAAGTATTGGGGAAAGGACTGGCCTTTGTGGCACCCCACACAGTAGGGGTGACGGGACTATAACTTTCCCCCCCAGCGCCACCCTGGAGAAAGGAAGAAAGCCACTTCCCGAAGTCCAAGGTGGGCGAGGGGCGGTGGTTTAACAGCTCATGATCAACCCTACCGAACGCTGATGAAAGATCAAGTAAGATCAGCAGCGCTGACTCACCTCGAACCAGCTATCAAGGGAGATAACCTGTGAGGGTAACCAGGGCAGTTTTGGTTCCATGACCAGGCTGGAAGCCTGACTGGAAAGGGTCAAGAGCTGATGGGTCATCCATGACTTCTGAGGGGTCATTTTGCCACACAGCCCACCTTGTTTCTGAGGACATTTGTGGACTGCTGATGGTGTTCTACTGGCCTATGGGTAGAGTTACACTTTTGGTGTGCTTTTTAGTTTGTTTTGTTCTCTCCTAATTTTTCTTTAATGCATTTAATTATTATTATGTAAGTTGCTTTGGGCTTTTTGGAAGAACAAGATATGCATTTTTAAAATAAATAAGGAATGACGTCATCAGTGACATGCATGACACAAATACTGGCAGCAGAAATGGATAAATAGGCATTTTTGCGTTCAGTCTGTGTCTCTGTTTTCCTCCCATCACTGCACTGTCCCCCAAGATTTAAGAGGGCTTTTCGAGCCTATGTAAGCATGTCCTGCTGGCCAGGCAGAGGACAAGCTTTCCTGATATCAACTGGTCGATGGGGTGTGGGTGGGGGGACAGAGGCCAAGGCCCTTCCCTCCTCACTACAGGAAGGCAATGGCAACAAGACTCATGAGGCAGAGGGACAAAGAGAAATGCTTTGTTTATATAGTCACTGGCTGACAGGAGGAGCTACAGAACTGCACCAAGGTCCAAGGCAGACAAGCAGATGCTGAGGCTTCTCTCAGATCATCTCTCTGTGGTAGGGAACTGATATTTAAAGGTCTTCTATCCTGAATTATATGTAATGTCATACTTTTGGCATTAAAGAGTTTGACAGACTAAAGTTACAATCAAACTTTAAATCAGATTTGTCTTTGCACATGTCCTATTAACAGTAGTCATGATAGCTCCATGAAAGCCCTATGTGTGAATCCTCTGAGGCCCATTGCCTTAGGAAAAGCCTTAGGGGAAGACCGGCCTCCACATGCTCAGAAGCATCTGGCCGGCCACCCTGAGGCTAGCCCAGCAAGGTTTTTCTTACATTAAGGGACTGGTTCTCTTCTATTAATGGAAAGATTTGTGACTCTCAAGTTATAATAGTGTTCCTATGGTTATGAAGGCATATCTTTTATATTACAATAAACCCATCAACTGAATAGGCGGACACCATTATTGCTGTATAAATAATGTACAAGAAAACCAAACAGTAGACACAACCACATTTTTTAGAACTTTCTTACTGTGATCCAAATGGTTGGCCTTGATGATTTTTTCTGAGTAGTCAGATATACTGGAACATTCAATCTAAAGAAGAATAGGAAAGGGGGGTGGAAAAAGATAGGGATAAAGGGTAGAGAAAGGAAGAATTTTGAGTTGAGCTTTTCAAAACCAGAGAATAGACCTAAGAACATAGGTACATAAAAGCATATAACTAAAAGGAAAGGAATGACTGCTGAACTGATTTAAGTTTATAGTATAGTTTAGATTGTCCTGACCTGGATGGCCCAGGCTAGCCTGATGTCGTCAGATCTCAAAAGCTAAGCAGGGTCAGCCTTGATTAGTAATTGGATGGGAGACCACCAAGAATACCAGGGTCATGACACAGAGGCAGGCAATGGCACACCACCACCTCTGAATTACTCTTGCCTTGAAAACCCTACGGGGTCATCATAGGTCAGCTGTGACTTGACAGCACTTTACACACACACACACACACACACACACACACACACAGAGGGCAGAGTAAAGATTCTCTCTGAGTTGGGATGTTTTAGCTACAGGTCTTATTATTCTATTTAAGAAAAAAATAAGAACTCTGATTATTTCCTGTCATATAGCGTGATTCAGGTCATACAGAGTGATTCAGAAAGGTGACAAGCCAACTGTATTGAGACTGTATTTGATTATATCACTTGGAATAAACAATTTTTAGGTGGGGCTTCAGCATGCAATCATCCAAATTAGTACCACTTCAGAATGCAGAGATGAAGGGCTGCCAACATGCCTGAAGAAAAATGTTCTGTCCTTATAACACAGGCTTAATGTGTGGGAATAGGCAGTTGAAGCTTTTCATGGAGGGAAATGTGTGTGTGTGTGTGTAAAGTGTCATCAAGTCACAGCTGACTTATGGCAACCGAGTAGGTTTTCAAGGCAAGAGACGGACAGAGGTGGTTTGCCATTGCCTCCCTCCGCACAGTGACCCTGGTATTCCTTGGTAGTCTCCCATCTGAGTACAAGCCAGGACTGACCCTGCCTAGCTTCTGAGATCTGACAAGATCAGGCTAGCGTGGGCCCCATTAATCCTCTGTTAAAGGGTAGGACATCTTTCTCTAGGCATGTTGGCAGCCCTAGTTTTACATGATTAAATTTTGACCAGATGTTTAGCAGAAGCCGAGCTACACTTAGTGGGGCAATGCAAAGACATTATTGCAAGCCAGGAGAAATGGGTTGCTGTGAATACATACAGTCTTAGGAGCTTGGTCTAAAGTGGCATGCAGAGTCCATGGGCGAAAACGCATGGTTGCTTTAGCCTCCTTTATTCCCTGTTTCAGCCAGGATTCAGCCAGGATAGAACGCATGCGTTTCACCAAACGTGTGTTTGATCCTGGCTGAATCCTGGCTGAAACAGGGAATAAAGGAGGCTAAAGCGACCGTGCGTTTTTGCCCCATGACAAAAGGCATGGTAATGTTTCTTAATGAGTGTACATATCACCTCTTTAAGTGTTAGAAATTGGTTCTATCCAAAAATTTATCAGAACAGAATCTACATGAACAGAATCAAGCCCACAGATTATTATCCTCTACTGCTAATCCATGTGGGAACAAATGATATTGCCCAGCACAGCCCAGAATGTATTAAAAGAGACTATGCAGCTCTGGACAAGAAGATGAAGGACCTGAGGGCCCAGGTTGTGTTTTCATCCATTCTTCCTGTTGAAGGAAAAAAGAATACTGTGAATAAACGACCAGCTACATAGATGGTGTCATCAGGAAAGGTTTGGTTTATTGGGATCATGGCTCACACTTTCCACATGAAGCTCTGTTATCAGATGATTTGCACATTATGAAGGTAGGAAAAATGTGTTTGGTAAGAGCCTTGCAAATGGATAAGGAGGGCTTTAAACTAGATCCTATGGGGAAGCGAGACAAAACCTTAAAGCCTAGTATAATGCCAATAACTGGAGATGAGAACACAAAAGATTTATGGGGAGTGGCCAATATGCAAGGAAACATTAACTCATGGGTAAGCCCAGAAATGAAATCCTGAGGGCACGTAAACCATGGATTCCAATGTCTCTTCAGTAATGGTTAGAGTATGGGAAAAAAGCAGAAGGAACTTGAAGTCCTGGGACTAGGCATTACTGAAACTTGGTGGGATGACACTCATGATTGGAATATTAGGATTGATAGGTACAACTTGTTTAAAAGGGATAGATAGATAAGGGGGGAGTAGTAGTATTAGATGTCAAGGATGTGTATACTTTTGAGGAAATACATGAATCTGAGCATGGAAGTTCAGTCAAGAGTCTCTGGGAAAAAATAAAAGGAGTAAGAAATAATAGTGATATTGTGGTGGGTTTGTGGTATAGACCACAAAACCAGGCAGAGAACTTGGATGAGACACTCCTAGACCAGATTACAAAGTTGTCAAAGAGATGGGACACAGTGGTCATGGGAGATTTCAATTACCCGGATATATGTTGAAAGTCCAACACTGCTAAAAGTGGAAGGTCAAATGAATTCCTGACTTGTCTTGCAGATAACGTCATTTTCCAGACAGTGGAGAGGGAAACAAGGGGTTCTGCTATCTTGGACTTGGTTCTTACCAACAGCGAACAACTGGTTGATGAGGTGAAAGGAGTGGGAACCCTGGGTAGTAGTGACCATGTAATTTGGAATTTACAAGCCTAGATGAGGGAAACGCTGTACATAGTCAGACATATAGGCTGGACTTTAGGAGAGCAAATTTTAACAAACTTAAAGTTATGCTAGGTAGAATCCTAGGTTCAGAAATACTTAAGAGAGTTTTTAATTGGGTTTTATTGTTTAATTTTAGAATTATTACTTTATTATTAATATTGATATGTTTGATGTTCCCCGCCCCGAACCTGGTCTTGGCCGGGAAGGGCGGGTTATAAATTGAACACACACACAAAAAGAGGGGTGAGAGTTTCTTAAAAGTGAAATATTAAAGGCACAATCACAAACGATTCCTACGAGAAGGAAAAATGGGAGGAGTCTAAAGAAGCCAGGGTGGCTTCATAAAAAAGCTTTCTAAAGATTTGAGAAATAAAAAAGACTCATTTAGGAAATGGAAAGAGGGCCTTACAACCAAGCATGAATATAAACAAATAACCAGTGCTTGTAGGGAGAGTGTTAGAAAAGATAAAGATCAGTACGAGCTTAGGCTAGTGAGAGATGCTACACACAGTAAAAAGGGGTTCTTTTGTAATGTTCATAAAAAAGAACAAGGTCATGGCTGGCATATTGCGGGGAAAGGGAAGTGAAATTGTAACAGGAGATGAAGAGAGGGCAGAACTGCTCAATACCTACTTTTTCTCAGTCTTCTCTTTTGAGGGAAATGGTGCTCAACATGGCAAAAACAGAACAGATGATGAGAGAAGGGAGTTGCAGCCTAGGATCAGTATAGGGGTAGTACATAAACACCTAGCTGCTTTAAATGAAAGTAAGTCCTCAGGGCCAGAAGAATTGTATCCAAGGGTACTAAAAGAACTCGCTGTTGTAATTTCTGAGCCCCTGTCCATTATTTTTGAGAATTCTTGGAGAACAAGTGAGGTGCCAGAAGATTGGAGGCGGGCAAATGTTGCCTCCATCTTCAAGAAGGGGGAAAATGAGGATCCGGTAACTACCAACCCATCAGTTTGATGTCTATACCTGGAAAAGTTTTAGAACAAACCATCAGTCAGTCCTTGAACATTTAGAAAGAATGGCTGTGATTACGAAGAGCCAGCATGGGTTTCTCAAGAACAAGTCATATCAGACTAACCTCATCTCTTTTTTTGAGAAAGTTACTACCATGCTGGATATGCTGTGGATATGGTTTATCTTGACTTCAAGTAAGGCTTTTGATAAGGTTCCTCATAATATTCTTGTTGACAAGTTGGTAAAATGTGGGTTAGATCCTATTATTGTTAGGTGGATCTGTAACTGGTTGACAGATCACACCCAAAGAGTGCTTGTTAATGGTTCCTCAACCACTTGGAGAGAATTGACTAGTGGAGTGCCTCAGGGATCTGTCCTAGGACCTGTGTTGTTCAAATTCTTTATAAATGATCTGGATGAAGGAATAGAGGGGATGCATATTAAATTTGCAGATGATACTAAATTGGGAGGGGTAGCAAATATGGTAGAAGACAGAGCCAAGATGCAGGATGATCGTGACAGGCTGGAGAACTGAGTTAAAACTAATAAAATAAATTTCAATGGAGATAGACTTGTCTTGGCAGTAGTATGTGCAAAACAGACCTAGGGGTCTTAGTAGACCATACATTGAACATGAGTCAGCAGTGTGATGCAGTAGCTAAAAAGTCAAATGCGATTTTGGGCTGTATCAAAAGAACTATAGTATCCAGATAATGCAATATGATGGTATCGCTTTACTCTGCTCTGGTTAGACCTCACCTAGAGTATTGTGTTCAGTTTTGGGCACCACAATTTAAGAAGGATGTAGACAAGCTGGAACGTGTCTAGAGGAAGGCAATGAAGACATTGAAGGAGAAAGGCTTGGAGAAAGGTGCTTGCCCCATCCCAGATAAGAGAGGGATGACTTGAAGCTTCAGAGGAGTGTAGTGTCAGAGGGTGTTCAATCCTGGTAATATGCCAGGAAGAGTTCCTGTTTGCTTTTTGGGGGGTGGGTCGGCGTGGAGGCTTACATAGCCGAAGCCTTGTTGAGGCAACTCACTTCCAACAATTGCCTGGTAAACTTCTGTTGGAAACTTGTGAGCCCATTCCAGTCCCATGCCACGGGCATTGCTGTGAGACCACCACTCAAGGACAGCAGCCCTCCGTCTAGAGGGGACCACAGAGGAGGCCATGAGGAGAGGAAGCAGGTGACTTCCAGCTACGCGGCCTGTTTTTCATAGGTGTAAGATTCTGGGGTCAGTGCCATGAGACATTTCTTTTTTATTAAGCTTGAGGGAAGAGTTCTGTGCATTTGTAAAAGATTCAGGGGGCAATCCTAAGGCCTGGCTTGACACTGCTGGGGATAGCTGCTAGCCCCCATTTCATCATAAATCAGATTTTTGCAGTTACGCCAGCATCGTGGCTGACCAATGCTGTGCTGGTAAACCTAGCACTGGCATAGGGGCCAGATATGGGCAGCACCAAGGGCATGCTGGGTCAACAGTTGGTGTCTTAAGCCCTCACAGTCCTGCCCTCACGCATCCTGCCCTCTGCACAAGGCTACCCTGGTACACATGAACACATGAAGCTGCCTTATACTGAATCAGACCCTTTGCCCATCAAAGTCAGTCTTGTCTACTCAGACCGGCAGCGGCTCTCCAGGGTCTCAGGCAGAGGTCTTTCACATCACCTACTCGCCTGGTCCCTTTAACTGGAGATGCTGGGATTGAACCTGGGACCTTCTGCATGCCAAGCAGATGCTCTACCACTGAGCCACAGCTCCTCCTTTTTAGAAGGGAGTGTAAAATCTCTGGTACAAATACACACATTGCCAGGGAGACCAGTGGGAGTAAAAAGATGACCCCCCCACCTCCCACCATGTCTACATGGCCAGGGCACAGTTTAGGATGCAAACTAAGTCTGCAGTCAATCCCAGCTCTTTTAAGCACAGAACCATGAAATCAGCACAAAAGAATGTGAATGGAGGAATCCCGCGTGCGAGTGATGGAAACAACCAGCCCGACCACATTTCTTGGTGACTAGGAGCCACTCGCTGACTCACGATCTTCTGGAGTAGCCCCAACAGGAATGGCCATTAAGATTGCAATGCAATTCCCTACAAGGTATGGGTAAGTACTGGCTGAATAACTACAATGTCTCCCTGTTAGCTCTAGTCCCATGATAATCCCATAAACAGACATCCGTAGACAAGTAATCCAAAAGAGAGTTGATTTATTGGAAAATCCACAGGTTAACAGAAGCTAAGAGTCAAATGGACACTAATGAAAACTATAAGCACGGTACAGGGCATATATGAAAGAGCATAGGGCAAATCAGGGTAGATCTGGATGCCATGGCAACCCCCCTTGCAGGAGCTGTCAGGGAGGTAGGATTCTACCGGCATTCCCACAGAGTCCAGTCAGAACACGTTGTCTGCAGGGCTAGAGCTGGCCTTGGCCAGCACCTGGAGAAACCACAACATCCTTTTCTCAGGCCATGCCTGACACTCCCACAACAAATGCATCTCACCATGCGGGAACTCCTAAGGGAAGCCATGGCTAAGTACATGAGCCCACACAACAGCTAAATGCTGTGCGGTAGTGTTGCCAACTCTCACCATGACAAGCTGTTAAAAAAACAGTTGTTTGACCTATCTTGAGTTGTACCTATCTTGAGCATACCATGATAGGGTTACCTCTACCCGTGATTCTGTAGTCTGTCAAGGGCACTGGAGCCTTGCTACACCAAGAGAGTTGGGCTAATCTCCTGTTAAGGAAAAATATCCCAACACGCAGCCACTTCAAATTCTTTTGTTATTTTTATATTTTTCCTATGCTTAGTATCTCTTTAAATACCAGTTCACAAAGTTTTCATAACACGATTTACAATACTAAACCACCATAGACAAGATAGATAAATTGTCCACAATGTCCTGCAATCCAAGTCCTCAAAGAGAAATTACAGATGTCTTGCTGCACAGTGTCGTCTTGCAATATGTCTTCTAAAAGTCAGCTGACAAGCTGACCAATAGGATTCCTCTTTTGCACAGCCATTTAACAATCCATACTCAGTATCCACCGTAGTGAATATATGCAGGCTAATGCAATAATATGACAAGCAACCGGTTATGCCTTGTTTCACTGGATTTCTGCTTCTTCAGATAATTACAATTTCATCTACAAAACATAATGGTATAGATAATATAATGCTCCTTACATTTATCAATTATAAAAAATATAATATAATTACATGCAAGTATTATTTTACCAATATTAATATCCTTTTACCCGATCACAATTTTGCGATTCAAAGTTCCATGCTCATAAGCCTTATAGGCACCTTAGATTCCTAAGCTTAACTATTCTACTTTAAAGATCACACAGCAAACGACAGGTGTATGCATTCAACTTCCTTGTAAAAGGTAAGTATTCTGTTGTACTTAGCATTCACTACAGCCCTAAACTATGACCTACCCCATGGGATTCACAATTATAACTATGGATATGTCCTATAATATCTAGCACTCATTTACAAAGATGTCTCCATATCACTTATAATGTCAGGCTACTTCTCTTTTACATTGTATAAATTCATACAGGTGATATCATTTCATTTCACAGGTACAACAAGGGATAATTCCATCTTAATTGTGATTTTTCAAGGTTAACAACTATAATTCACTCCCCTTTGAATTACAACCTGTTATGTAATTTCATACATGTAATATCATTTCAATCTACAGGTACATCAAGGGATAAATCTTACAGTCAACTCTTTTACGAAAGGTAAGTACTCTCTATGATCTACTCCCTTTGAATTACTGCCTGTTGTACACATTCATAGTGCAGGTAAATCAAAGGATAATTCTTACATTCTACTACTCTTACACGAGAATAGTACTCTATTGGTATTGTAATTCCCTATAGCTATCTATAGCACTCATTTACAAAGATGTCTCCATATCACTTATAATGTCAGGCTATTTCTCTTTTACATTATATAAATTCATACAGGTGATATCATTCCATTTCACAGGTACAACAAGGGATAATTCCACCTTAATTGTGATTTTCCAAGGTTAACAACTATAATTCACTCCCTTTGAATTACAACCTGTTATATAATTTCATACATATAATCATTTCATTCTACAGGTACATCAAGGGATAAATCTTACAGTCAACTCTTTTACAACAGGTATGTACTCTATATGATCTACTCCTTTTGAATTACTGCCTGTTATACACATTCATAGTGCAAGTAAATCAAGGATAACTCTTACGTTCTTCTACTCTTGCAAAAGAATAGTACTCAGTGTTGTAATTCCCTATGGCTACCACTACTTTCTCTCCCTTTAGAATTACAACCAGTTATGTGCAAAATCTACTTATTCCTTATTTACAAAAAACAGATGCGGTCCAAGGAGGAATTTAGGCCAAATGGCTGAACCGAATTGAACATATGGATAAAACACGCCTCCTGCTGGCCATAGGTAGCCATAGGGAATTACAACAGCTGACTTTTAGAAGACATATTGCAAGACGACACTGTGCAGCAAGACATCTGTAATTTCTCTTTGAGGACTTGGATTGCAGGACATTGTGGACAATTTATCTATCTTGTCTATGGTGGTTTAGTTTTGTAAATCGTGTTATGAAAACTTTGTGAACTGGTATTTAAAGAGATACTAAGCATAGGAAAAATATAAAAATAACAAAAGAATTGGAAGTGGCTGTGTGTTGGGATATTTTTCCTTAACAGGAGATTAGCCAGCCTCTATATACAACACACCAAGAGAGTTGGCAACCCCATCCATCTGCCTTTCTTTCAAAACCCCATTTCTGATAACATGTGGCTTGTTTTAAAGTTCTGTTTATGTTTGTTTAGCAAGAGCCCCGTGGCGCAGAGTGGTCAGCTGCAGTACCGCAGTCCAAGCTCTGCTCACGACCTGAGTTTGATCCCGACGGAAGTTGGTTTCAGGTAGCCGGCTCAAGGTCGACTCAGCCTTCCATCCTTCCGAGGTCGGTAAAATGAGTACCCAGGTTGCTGGGGGTAAAGGGAAGATGACTGGGGAAGGCAATGGCAAACCACCCCATAAACATAGTCTGCCTAGTAAACGTTGGGATGTGACGTCATCCCATGGGTCAGGAATGACCTGGTGCTTGCACCTTTACATTTTACTTCTTTATGTTTGCTTGGGAGTTGGTAGGTAAGGATTGATTTCCACTCACTGCTCATATTTTCAACAGTTTTCAAGTTTCCAACAGGGAAGGGATGTCACACTAGTGAGCATGGTAGGTCTGAGAGGGCTTTTCTGAGTTCCCAGGTCACCCTGACCGCTGTTGGTGTATTAATAACAATAAAAATAATAATATATAATAATTACAAAACTAGGGCTGTCAATTCGGTTCGGCCCGAACTGAAAATCAGCCGAATTTCCCCTGATTCGGTGGTTTTTAGTTCGGGAGGAACCGAACTCAAAACTGGCGGGCAACCAGGGGGGCCGAATTCAGCGAGTTCGGGAGTTCGCAAATAAATTCGGCAAATTCGGCCGTCAGTAAGCAGCATAACCGTCAGTAAGCAGCATTCTCCTCCCCCGGCCAATCGGTGGGCAAGCTGGGTCTTCTTCTGGCCAATCAGTCAGGATTGAGTACTGGAGGAATCAGCTGATGTGCGGCCCGGCCAGGGAGAGAGAGAGAGAGAGAGAGAGAAATCCTCGTGTGTGTGTGGGGGGGTGCTTGTGCACATTCGCTCCTTTCTGTGGCTGCAGGGGGCGTATTTTTGGGGGTACAGACACAAAACTTTCACTGGAGCTTCAGATGAAGCTTCTTAAGGTACCCCCCAAGTTTTGTAAACATTGGGTCAGGGGGTCCCGAGATATGGGCTCCCCCCTTTTTCTTTCCATGGCTGCAGGGACGCATTTTTGGGGGTACAGATCCCAAACTTTGAGCGGAGTTTCAGACCAGTGTTCTTAAGATACCCCCCAAGTTTTGTAAACATTGGGTCAGGGGGTCTCGAGATATGGGCTCTCCCCCTTTTCCCTCCCCCCTTTTTCCATTTATGTGGCTGCAGGGGGCGCTTTTTTGGGGATATAGCCCCCAAACTTTTAGCATAGCTTCAGTCAATTATTCTTAAGATACTACCCAAGTTTTGTAAAGATGGGTTCAGTGGGGGCAGAAATATCGCCTCCCCCCTTTTCTCTTTCCAGGGCTGCAGGGGGTGCATTTTTGGGGGTGCAGATCCCAAACTTTGAGCAGAGTTTCAGACCAGTGTTCTTAAGATACCCCCCAAGTTTTGTGAACATTGGGTCAGGGGGTCCCGAGATATGGGCTCCCCCCTTTTTCTTTCCATGGCTGCAGGGGGCGCATTTTTGGGGGTACAGATCCCAAACTTTGAGCAGAGTTTCAGACCAGTGTTCTTAAGATACCCCCCAAGTTTTGTAAACATTGGGTCAGGGGGTCTCGAGATATGGGCTCTCCCCCTTTTCCCTCCCCCCTTTTTCCATTTATGTGGCTGCAGGGGGCGCTTTTTGGGGGATATAGCCCCCAAACTTTTAGCATAGCTTCAGTGAATTATTCTTAAGATACTACCCAAGTTTTGTAAAGATGGGTTCAGTGGGGGCAGAAATATCGCCTCCCCCCTTTTCTCTTTCCATGGCTGTAGGGGACGCATTTTTGGGGGTGCAGATCCCAAACTTTGAGCGGAGTTTCAGACCAGTGTTCTTAAGATACCCCCCAAGTTTTGTGAACATTGGGTCAGGGGGTCCCGAGATATGGGCTTTCCCCTTTCCCCTTTTCCCTATTGGGATGAATGGATCAGATCCTGTGCATCTTCTCCAGAGCAAAACGTTCCGTGCCTAATTGGAATCATCTTGGATTACAAGTCCTCTCTTCAGCCCCTCTTGATGGAACAGAAGACAGCCACAGTAAGACCCCTTTGGGGGCTTTAATCTATAATTTTTCTCCTGTGTATGTGTGTGTGTGGGGGGGAAGCAGAGTCTGTGTGTGTGTGGGGAGGGAGCAGTTTCTGTGGGTGGGGGGGAAGCCAAAGGGGGCTTTCGTCGGTTCTGCCTGGGGTGTGTGTTCCCCCTCGAGTCTCTCGCTCCCTGGTTTGAGGGGGGAGGTTCCAGTTGTGTGTTGCAAAGGTGTTGTTTAACAAGGTTGTGTTTGCAGTTGTTTTGCTAATTTCTCAGCTGTTGTCGGGGCTGGGAGCTTTGTGCATGGGCGGCAAGCTCTGCTGAGAGATGCACATTAAGGGTGGGGGGACCCCTTTCAGGGCCCATATCTCAGCCCCCCCCTGACCCAATCTTTACAAAACTTGGGGAGTCTTTCAATAAACGTCCTTTGAAGCTCTGCCAAAAGTTTGGGACCTCTAACCCCAAAAATGCCCCCCCAGAGCCGCGGAAAGGCGTGATTGTGTTTTTAATGGCTTTATTCGGCCGAATTTTTTTCCGAACTTTGAATTCCCGCCGAATTGAATGGATCCGAAGTGGGGGAGTTCGGACTTCGGCACGTACCGAACCCACAAGGGCCAAATTCGGCCGAATCCGAACTGTACCAAAAAAATTTTTTTGACAGCCTTATACAAAACAGCCCAAGGATGGGTGTGGGCTGGATCCAGCTGAGGATATCCATGGACAGAAGGGATTTCCATCTGCAGACCCCAACATTCTTACCTCCCCACTCCCAATTCAGCCCAATTGCTACTCCTGGGGAACAGAGGGGCCCCAGGAACCTTGCAGGGACAGTCACCATCCTGAATTCTTTGATATCATCCGCTGACTTGGTCAATATACCCAATTCCAGATCACTAATAAATAATGTAAATAGCACCACTCCAAATATTGATCTTACTGCTCACTTCCCATAGTGGGAATGAAAGAAGAAGAAGAGCTGGTTTTATACCCCGCTTTTCTCTACCTTAAGGAGTCTCAAAGCGGCTTACAATCACCTTACCTTCCCCATAACAGGCACCTTGAGAGGTAGGTGAGGCTGAGAGAGTTTGGAGGGAACTGTAACTAGCCCAAGGTCACATGAAGAACACATGAAGTTGCCTTATACTGAATCAGACATTTGGTCCATCAAAGTCAGTATTGTCTACTCAGACCGGCAGCGGCTCTCCAGGGTCTCAGGCAGAGGTCTTTCACATCATCCTCCCGCCTAGTCCCTTTAACTGGAGATGCTGGGGATTGAACCTGGGACCTTCTGCATGCCAAGCAGATGCTCTACAAACTGAGCCACGGCCCCTCCCACAGCCCCTCATCCAGCAGGCTTCATGTAGAGGAGTAGGGAATCGAACTCGGTTCTCCAGATTAGAGTCCACCGCTCTTAACCACTACACCACACTAGCTCTCCAATTGTTCATTTATTTCTGCTTTCTGCTTCCTGTCAGTTAACCAATTTTAATGCTCTTATCCAATGACAACTAAACTGACTCAGGAATCATCAGCAAGGAAAACTGTCAAATGACTTTTGGAAGTTGAAGTATATAATGGGGTGGATCCCATGCTTATCCTACCACTCCACCGAGCAAAGGAGGCCCCAAAAGAAATCCAAAAACTGGGCTGGCCTTACAGATACATGGCTTACATTAATCTATGTATCTCATTCCCGAGTGTGGCCCCTGCCTGCAGATTCTTAGATCCGCAGAGAGGGGACACGCTTTCCCCAACAGGTTTTTCTGCTGACTAAGGGGACCTCCTGGGTTTGCGGAAAAATACAAAAAGTTTTAAAAATAAAGAGGGGGTTAAACCCCCCCCCAAAAAAACAACTAAACAAAGTGTTGTCTGCACATGCTCAGAGAATACACTTACCCCCTTAGAGCCTGGCGAGAGTTGTGGTGGCAGAGGAGGATCCTGGGCTCGGATTCCATGGTGGAGTCAGCAGCAGAGTCTGCCCATGGCAGAGTTTGGGAGCGCGGCAGCAGCAGAGCTCATCCACGGTGACGGGGGAGCCCGACAGCCGACAGCAGGCCTGCTCCCCACCCACCCACTTCGCTGCAAGGTAAGCAATGGGAGGGGGAGGTGGGATTTCCCCCTCCCCTGCAGTGGAGGCCAGGAGCCACTCCAGACCCGAGATGGTGAGAGAGCGGGGTTGGGGGGGGAGGCCTCACCATGCCATCACGGAGCGGCTTTGGGCGAGCTTGCGAGTGAGTGGGGCTGGGAGGTGAGGAGGCCTAGAGCTGCGATTGGGGGCAGATGGGACTTCCCCCCCCCAAATGTGAGATGGGATTCCCCCTGTGAGTTCCGTGGGGCCCCACTTGTGTCTTCTGTTTTACAATGGCCATTATCCACATTTTGGTGATATGTTGAATTTTCACTGGTGGGTATATTCATCATGAAAAGGAAGCCGAGGAGTGGTGTTTACCCTGACTTTTTAATGCTTGTTTGCTGCCTCTCTTGGCAACTCCATCAACATTGTTGACAAACAGTAAGTGTTCTTCTCATAGGCTACCTGATCCCATCTGTTCAGGGGTCATGGAAACAGTGCAAGCCAAGGAACTAATCGGATCGGGATACAAGTGGATAACACTGAAGTCCTCACTCTAAAATGCATTCTTATCACTGAGACAACCAGTGTGGTGTAGTGGTTAAGAGTGGTGGTTTGGAGTGGAGGAGACTGATCTGGAGACCAGTTTTGATTCCCCACTCCTCCACATGAGTGGCGGAGGCTAATCTGGTGAACTGGGTTGGTTTCCCCACTCCTCCACATGAAGCCAGCTGGGTGACCTTGGGCTAGTCACAGCTCTCTTAGAGCTCTCTCAGCCCCACCTTCCTCACAGGGTGTCTGTTGTGGGGAGGGGAAGGGAAGGCGATTGTAAGCCGGTTTGATTCTTCTTTAAGTGGCATAGAAAGTCGGCATATAAAAACTAACTTCTTCTTCTTCTATTTGAGACCAACAAGAGCCAAAGGGAGCCAAAGCTCCCTTTGTTGGTATCTGACAAGGGTGGCATCGACTTTCCATATCTGCAACTGGACCTTGTGCAGCGGGCAGAACACACATCATCCCGTGAGGGCAAGGGGAGGGGGAGCAGAGAACAGATGATCCTGCCAAGACACTAGAGGGGCTTTCCCAAGGAAATGGGGGTTCCTGGCAGCAAGGAGGCAAAAGGTCTTTGATGGTCTACTGGGTAGCAAAACAGGCCACTGTAGGAAAACCAAGCTCAAAGGAAAAACGGCAAGGAGGAGGTGAGGTAGAATTGACCACTCCTGGTTCTTAGGCAGGGTTCGACTTAAAGCATCCTCCTGAAAGCTCTCCTTCCCAGCTATTACGTATAGTCTATAAAATACAATCATAATGTCTGTGATGACACTATAGCAAAAGAAATGACAGATCTTAATGCTCTGTGTCTAAGAGGGTAGGGCGACAAATTGATTTAGCAGGAGACCAGGAACTACTGGTAGAGATACCCTTACAGCAGGTACCCCATTCTGTAAGGGAGGCATATGAGGTTACACAAAAATCCAGAGACACAGAGCCAAAGAGGATGCCACAGGAAAAATTATGACACTGAGGACCACCAGGTCAGCACACAGGACTATCTGCCTTGGAAGAGAGAGAGAAACAATATTGTGCCCAAGTGTCCCATACAGGCACACTTTTACTGCAGTAAAAATTCAACTGCAGTTGAGGAGACCATAAAGGCTCCTTTTGTTCTGTGTCAAACAGAAGAAAAGGGCCATGTTTTGCTCATGAATATTTGCACACCAAACACAGAGGGGCTTTCTGCAGGGAGGTAGAGAGAAGTTGTTGTCTCTCAAAATTGTCTTTTTATTATAGCTTATTATTGATTTTACCTTGATGACATAGGCCTGTTTCTTAATGTTTGTGTTTCATTGACTTTTTAACGATTGGCTTTTTAAATTATTTGGTTTCACTAGTTGTAAGCTACTTAAAGTTCTGGAGCGGGAACACATAAATGTTCTAAATACATAAATAAAATTATGGCAGGGAACCAGACCTATATTTCTAACAATTGTAAGGTAACCAAGCAAAACTTAGAAACTGTAATCCACTAAATCAGATCATACAGAACTAAAAATAGGAAGAAGTAGCAGGGATAAAACCCTTGCTCAGTCACAGGGGAATCCATAGATGGAATTCTTCCTTTATTTGGAAGGCAGGTGACCTCCACACAGTAAAGAATGGCAAGGTCGCTAAGCGATGGGGAGTGAGTCCCCAAAACAAAGTGATGGCAAGTGAGTCCCCACAACACAGATGGGGGAAACAATAGGAAACAGTCAGACAAAACAATGTTTTGACTCCCAAGCGATGGGAGTCATTTTCATCTAAAAGTTCAGAAAGAGTGGAAATCAGCCAATGACAGATAAGGCCACAGATCCACAGTATATCTTTTTAGAGTACAGATGGAAAGAGGGTATTCACAGTAGGAATAGGAGTAAAGTATTTGGAAGCTGCTAAAGGACTGGTACCCAGGATCCTCATATAAGAGGAGAGGCAAAAGAGGACTTGTCAATGAGCCTGTTCTTTCTCATTTTTCTTAGGGCATCATCTGCCCAGGTATTAAGCACTTCATAGTCCTCAAGTAGTAAATCCCCCACACTGCCTCATGTAGCCAAGACACTGAATCTAAGCATATGTAAAACAGCAGCTGAGGCTATGGACCAGGTAGAACAAAGATAAACATCTGTTGGAGAGCTTGGTGGCCTCAGTTTATAACACCTTGGCTAACCTCTACCAGATGGAGTCAAAGAGAAGGGTCATGTGCTGGGGGGGAGCCGGTAATTAGCCTGTTAAAGGGAAATTGCTGAGGAGGATATAGCTGCTTGCCAAGGGCACATATCTTAAAGACTTTGCTGAATGAGAGGTGGAGCGATATTTTATCTGCATTGCATGAACATCAACAGAGATTAGTGTAAAGAGGATGGAACAATCCTGAAAGAATATGCATATTCTGAAGGTTTCCAGAAGCAGCTCTATCAGAAGCCAGTTTAGAAAAGACTGCAATGTCCAGGGAGACTTCTTCCATCAGAGTACCTACTGTGAGTAGAGACGTAAGTCCTCCTTTAGAGAGACGGATGCAGAGTTGCAGGGGGTGTGATGTGTGGATGACTCTGAAGGCTGGTCAAAACTGGTGGAATGGAGAACTCTTCCTCAGAATCAGTGATGATTCTAGTCCTCAGAACACCAGGGACAGTCTTATGTGGAGCGATGCCAATAAAAGAGAGGAAAGGAGTGAGAGCAAAGCCTGAACATAAACACACATGGAATGATGAGCCTCAGAGGTGCCCTCACAGTCAAGACAAAAGCATCACCACTTCTGTCAGAAAAGGCAGCTGAAAATACCCAAGACACTTCTTCAATGATTGGGAAGACTGCAATGGAACCAAGCAAAGAGTGGCATATTGCTTAAGCTTGCCCTCAGAAAGGGATTTTGAGACACCCTCCAGGAGTGAGGAGGGGGTGTAAAGCCAAGCATCTGCTCCAAAACAACGTCTTCCTAGTCAACAGCTAGAACAAAATCAGGTGGAGCCAAGCTTGATTTATTTGAGTGTGAGCCTTAGAGCTAGGCATTAGCAGGAGTTTCAAAATAGGTGTGCTGGGTAGAGAGAGATCAAAGCTGATGGAAGCAAAGATGGAAACAGGGGGCACCTGTCTGCCCTTTAGCTGTAAAACTAGGCTTTAGCAGGAGGCTCAGAGCCGAGAGCACCAAAAATGCAGAGCGCGTCAACAGAATGGTTGGTTCTCACCTCAGAGCCAATGGTTCTTAATCAGGATTGTGTGTGTAAAGTGCCGTCAAGTCATAGTTGACTTATGGTGACCCCAGCAAGGGGCTTTCGAGGCAAGTGAGAAGCAGAGGTGGTTTGCCATTGCCTTCTTCTGCAGAGTCTTCCTTGGATGTCACCCTTCTAAGTACCAACCCTGATTAGCTTTTGAGATCTGACAAGATTGGGCTATACCAGGCTGCCTTCCCTCCAACCAGGATAAAGGCATGGTTAAAATTCCCAGTTGTCGGGAAACAATCCTGTTGTTAATGCACACTTACTAGCATGTGATGACAAACTGGCCTTAGCTGAAAACTTCCCTCTAACCCCAGGGGAGAGAAGAGAGGCAGCTTTCAAACCCAACAGTTAACTCAAATTCTGCCCATCCGTTTGTTTGTGGTATTTCCACTGAGCTGCCCTGTCTTGTTGTGCTGCACCACCAGGTTCACGACCTGCTAGTCTAGTGTTGCAAGGCAGAAATCTTGCTGCCTGTGCAACAGGAATGTGTGTCCTCCCTGCTGCTCCCGGAAGTCATTGTTTTCATGCCCTCCTGAACAGAGAAAGGAAAAGAGAATATCCCTCTATTGCAAAAGTCACAGACGTGGTGCCTCCATCCAGCTTGAGCCTCCCTGAAAAACTGCTAAAAGAATAGTCACTTGGGAGCAGCACCACTACCACCACCGCGCGCACACACACACTGGCCGTTTTGGATGAGAGCCAGCATGGTGTAGTGGTTAAGGGTGGTGGTTTGGAGCAGTGGACTCTAATCTGGAGAACCAGGTTTGATTCCCCACTCCTCCACATGAGCGGCGGAGGCTAATCTGGTGAACTGGGTTTCATTCCCCACTCCTACACATGAAGCCAGCTGGGTGACCTTGGGCTAGACACAGCTCTCTTAGAGCTCTCTCAGCCCCACCTACCTCACAGGGTGTCTGTTGTGGGGAGGGGAAGGTGATTGTAAGCCAGTTTGATTCTTCTTTAAGTGGTAGAGAAAGTCAGCGTATAAAAACCAACTCTTCTTCTTCAGTCTGCTTTAGTCTCAGGCACCTTATCTGGCTTTTTGGACTGGTGCATACAGCCCTCTGGCCTTCAGTCCTCTTTGCATGGGTGCAGCTGCAGGCATGAGTCACCTCCAATGTGAACTTCAATAACAAGTAAAGATGCAGTTCTTTTGTTATGCTGATGAGCAGAAAAGATTGGATTTTCAACCACTGAGAAACCATGAAACAAAGAGGGCTTGAGGCTAAAGGAAGAGAAGGAATTCAACGGTATGGACAAGTCTGACTTAAAGAAAAGCACCTTGCAACCCATTTGGGATTGTTTATCCTCTTAATAAAGTATTATCGTCTATAAACTTTGTGTCATCCCTGTTTCACCTGAATCCTCCAGACAATTAAAAAAAATTAACGTGTGCCACTCCCGGTGGGGCTCGTTTGTTCCATCCTCATTTGCTTATCTGAATTGGATTTCTCCTATATGTTTTTGCTTTTATTTGGGCTTCTTATACAGTAGTTCTGAATGGCTCCATCAAACTGATTTGTCCATGGATTTTTCAGGGGAACGCTTGGTTCTGATGTAGAGGACCATGAAACTGATATTGGGACCAATGGAAGCAAAGTTGATCTTGCACATCTGTTGAAGACATCTTTATAAACCTTCACAATGGGTGAAGTGTGGCCTTCCCCACCTTTCCCCAGAAGGCTGCTTTTGAAGCCATATCATTGTATGCCTGAAGCATAAACTGCTGACCTACCCAGCAGCAAGAGACATCATGCTCCTCACCAAGGAGTGAATGTCAACTTGGGATATCTCACCATTGCTACTGGGAGCACTTTTTAAAAAGCACTTCTTTTGCCATAATGTGGAGAGAGTAGAGATGCTGAGATTATTCCATGCCTTAGAATGAGAGGTGCCAAAGACAAAAACACAAAGCAGGAGCTGCCGATAAAAGCACGTCTTCTCTTCATGCAGGGAGGCAGCAGGCATCTCCACCCACATCCAACTACATGCGAAGTGTTCACATCAGGTCCTCTGTGGCTCAGGGGTCACAAGGATGAACACAACAAACAGAGAAAGGAAAGGAAAGCACGATGGAATGAAAAGATTTTCACCTGGCACCTAGATCCCATTAGTGAGGGCACTAGATGAACTTAATTGGGATGATGTTCCAGATATGTGGTGCCACATCAGAAAAGGTTCTACCACTGGTCACAGCCCATTTCACCTCAGGCAACAGGGAGACCACAGTGGATGGGTAGATTCATGTATACGAAACCAAGAACCCGTCTGAAATTGTGGATTCATGCCATGAAGGCTTCCACACATCAAGAAACAAGTGAAAAGGTCCTGCCAGACGGGCCCCAGGGCCCCCAGCTCAGCACCAACCTGCAACGGCAGCATTTTTGGACCAGGTGACGTTTCAGTGAAATCTGCAAAGGAAGCCCCAACTCATACAGAGTTATTTTGTGGGTCATATATTTCTCATTTGTTTTGGTATTTTATATATTTTGTATTTACTTTTGATAAGGTTCAAGAAGGGTCACATCTGGTATTAGAACCAATGCTGATAAAAAGGGGGTTGAGTCAAACACACAGATTGAAACACACCCCAAACTCAGAAGAGCCCTATCCAGAAACGGTCGACAACTGCAACCCTGGTAAGGACATTTCATTATGACTGTATTGTTCATTTTTTTAAAAGTAACAATTATTATACTAGTTTGGATTATTTTTTCTCCTGTTTTATTAATTTTCATTGGTTTAAATGGGAGACACATATCCACCTGGTTTTCACATTGTTGTCTGCTAACATAATACAAATTAGGTATGACACGAATTTTTGAACTCCACTAATGTTCCTTCATAATTGCACATTTCCCCCTAGGACTGTACATTTTGTACATTTTAAAAATCCGGCAATTGGAATTAAATTCTCAGGCATTGTAGGGAATTTGCCTGCAGGTTTGAGACAGATGAGAGAAAGCAACTCCTAATTTAGAGGCACTTAAAATCCTCATTTGAACTGTGGGCACAGGGAGGGTAAATCTGTCTGCAGCTGAACGTTTCCTCTTTTCCTGGGATCCGCAAGTGGAGGTGATGGGGTTTTTGTTTTTATTTGCTTATTTTTATTGTTTATTTTTACAAAAATGGAAAACACAGGTAAAAGATGCTAAATCCTGACTCCTGCTTGGTCGATTTCAGCATTTTTTACCTGACCTGGCTGGTCTGATTGACTGTACCAATAAATATTATTATTATTATATTACCTGACCTGGCAGACTTGTGGTATTGGACACAAATGCTTCAAGCAGCACAATAAGGCTCTCGGGCATTCTGGTTTTATTTAATAACAGTCTCTCCTACTCCCACTTTTTTAAAGCTTAGATGGCAGGATGCCTGCTGCAGGGAGCAAGTATTTCCATATTAAATTAGACACTACTGATTGATCTCAAATCCTGAACCGGCTCTTCTTCCTCCCATGGAGAAATCTAATTCTTCCTCACCACTAGTCACACTTGCATTATCTGGTTTGGTGTGAATGTATGAGAATATGTAAAAGGGAATGCATATAGAATAAGTACAATATGAATACTTAATGATGGAGAATCTGTGGGAAGTAAAATGAAACGTGTGCCCTTCCCTGCCTTCCTTGCAGGAGTACCAAGCATGCCGTGGGCTGCTGTCTCTGACCGGCTTGCTGATTTCGTTGTGGTGTCCGAGGAGCCTTGCCTTGGCTGCCGTGGCCAGGCCCCACAGGGATCCGTGGCAGAACCCAGGAGCTGGCGGGGGAGCCCAGCAGCTTGGCGGCCGCAGAGCCCATCCGCGGTGGTAGGGGAGCCTGGGAGCTGCTGGTGGGCCCACTTGCCCCCCCATCACTGCAAGGCAAGTGATGAGGGGGGAGGGGAGACGGGATTTCCCCTTCCCCCACAGTGGCAGCAGGAGCCGAGAGCCGGCCAGAGAGTGGGGCTGGGCGGGAGGAAGGCATCACCACGCGCTCACCGAGCGGTTCTGGCCAATCCGGCAAGTAAGCAAGGCTGGGGGGGGGGGAACACCTTGAGCCCTGAAGGGGGGGATGGGACTCCCACCACAAGGGGGAGATGGGATTCCCCCCTCCACACAAGCCCCCACTCATACTTTTCTATTTACAGCGATTAATTTATAACACAACATATGAACACTGGGACTTCAGAAGGAGACTGATAAGTCAAGTCAGCTGGGCTGAGAGAAGGAGCAGAGAACCACCTGGATGGAGTAACTTGGTGGACACCAGCCCAAGATGTATTGTGTGTCTGTGTGTGTGTGGGGGGGGGGGGTTCTATTATTTTATTGAAATTTGTGAAGAAGAGGAAGAGGAGGGGGAGGAGTTGGTTTTTACATGCTGACTTTCTCTACCACTTAAGTAATCATAGAATCATAGAGTTGGAAGGGACCACCAGGGTAATCTAGTCCAACCCCCTGCACAATGCAGGAAATTCACAACTACTCCCCCAGTGACCCCTACTCCATGCCCAGAAGATGGCCAAGATGCCCTCCCTCTCATGAACTAAGGTCATTGCTGACAGATGGCCATCTAGCCTCCAGGGAAGGAGCGCTTACCACTAGGGCTGTCGATTCGGTTCAGCCCGAACCGAAAAACAGCCGAATTTCCCCTGATTCGGCGGTTTTTAGTTCGAAATGAAGCGAACTTAAAAATGGCAGGAAAACAGGGGAGCCGAATTCAGCAAGTTCGGGAGTTCACGAATAAATTCGGCAAATTCAGGGCGCAGCAGCAAAACCGTCAGTAAGCAGCATTCTCACCCGGCCAATTGGTGGCCAAGCTGGGTCTTCTTCTGGCCAATCAGTCAGGATTGAGTACTGGAGGAATCAGCTGCTGCGCGGCCCGGCCAGGGAGAGAAAGAGAGAGAAATCCTCGTGGGGGGTGCGTGTGCACATTCGCTCTTTTCTGTAGCTGCAGGGGGCACATTTTTAGGGGTAGAGACCCCAAACTTTCAGCGGAGCTTCAGACGAGCCTTCTTAAGAGACCCCAAGTTTTGTAAACATTGGGTAAGGGGGTCCCGAGATATGGGCTCCACCCTTTTCCCCTCTTTTCCATTTCCGTGGCTGCAGGGGGTGCTTTTTTGGGGGTGCAGCCCCCAAACTTTCAGCATAGCTTCAGACGAGCCTTCTTAAGAGACCCCCCAAGTTTTGTAAACATTGGGTCAGGGGGTCCCGAGATATGGGCTTTCCCCTTTTCCCTATTGGGATGAATGGATCAGCTGATCCTGTATGCATCTCCAGAGCGGCAAATCCAAGGCAAAACCTCCCGTGCTTAAATAGAATTGTATTGGATTACCCAGTCCTCCCAGCCCCTCCTGATGGAACAGAAGACAACCACAGTAAGACCCCTTTGGGGGCTTTAATCTATAATTTTTCTCCTGTGTGTGGGGGGGGGGGAAGCAGAGTCTGTGTGTGTGTGGGGAGGGAGCAGTTTCTGTGGGTGGGTGGGGGAAGCCAAAGGGAGCTTTCGCCCGTTCTGCCTGGGGTGTGTGTGCCCCCTCGAATCTCTCTCTCCCTGGTTTGAGGGGGGGGCTTCAGTTGTGTGTCCTCAGGTTTTCCCTCATTCATAAGATCGGTTAGGTCTATTTTGATGCTTGCTCAAAACTGGTTTTCAAATGGTGACTTAAAGAATGCATTTTCCTGGTCCCGAGTCCGATGCAAAAGGGGAAATTCCACCCCCTCCTGCTCATTATGCATAGCTAGCTGCCTCTGTCCCTTTCCATGATTTGCAAACTCCCAGGTGTCAGGTGTTGCTTTGCATGGTTGCAAACGTGTTGCTTTGAATGGTTGTGCTGCTTTGCAGTTGTGTTGCTTTGCAAACTTCTTCACACCTGCCCCGCCCTTGCTCCCCGCAGTTCAGCTGTTTGTCGGGGCTGGGAGCTTTGTGCGTGTGCAGCAAGGTCTGCTCAGAGATGAACATTAAGGGTGGGGGGACCCCTTTCGGGGCCCATATCTCAGCCCCCCCTGACCCAATCTTTACAAAACGTGGGGGGTCTTGCAAGAAGGGTCCTTTGAAGCTCTGCTGAAAGTTTGGGACCTCTACCCCCAAAAATGCCCCCCCGGAGCCGCAGAAAGGCGCAGTTGTGTTTTTAATGGCTTTATTTGGCCAATTTTTTCCCCCGAACTTTGAATTCGCGCCGAATTGCACGGACCCGAAGTGGGGGAGTTCGGACTTTGGCATATCCTGAACCCAGACAGGCCGAATTCGGCAAAATCCGAACTATACCGAATTTTTTTTTCCAACAGCCCTACTTACCACCTCCTGAGGAAGCCTGTTCCTCTGAGGAACCACTCTGTCAGAAAGTTCTTCCTAATGTCTAGACAGAAACCCTTTTGATCTAATTTCAACCCATTGGTTCTGGTCCGACCTTCTGGGGCAACAGAAAACAACTCGGCACCATCCTCTATGTGACAGCCCTTCAAGTACTTGAAGATGGTTACCATATCCCCTCTCAGTCTTCTCCTCTTCAGGCTAAAACATACCCCCAAGCTCCTTCAACCCTTCCTCATAGGACTTGGTCTCCAGACCCCTCACCATCTTTGTTGCCCTCCTCTGGACACGTTCCAGCTTGTCTACATCCTTCTTAAATTGTGGTGCCCAAAGCTAAACACAGAGCAGAGTAAAGTGATACCATCCCTTCACGTGATTTGGACATTATACTTGTGTTGATGCAGCCCAAGATCGCGTTTGTCTTTTTAGCTACCAGCTTACAATCACCTTCCCTTCCCCTCCCCACAACAGACACCTTGTGAAGTAGGTAAGGCTCAGAGAGCTCTAAGAGAGCTGTGACTAGCCCAAGGTCACTCAGCAGGCTTCATGTGTCGGAGTGGGGAAACCAACCCGGTTCACCAGATTAGCATCTGCCGCTCATGTGGAGGAGTAGTGGGGGAATCAAACCCAGTTCTCCAAATCAGAGTCCACCACCCCAAAGCACCGCTCTTAACCACTATACCACACTGGCTCTACATTGTATGTTACATTGTATTGTGTTTTTGTAAGCCGCTTTGAGTCCCCGCTGAGGAGAAAAGTGGGATCAAAACACACCAAATAAATAAATAAAATCAAAAGCGATGCCTTTCCACCGGCGTCATGTGGCTGGTCTTGATGTCTGGGGGCTGCTACATGATGCCAGTGGTGTTCTGCTGCATCTCATTCCTGTGTGCCCAGTTGGAGAGGTGGTTGGGGAGCTGCTCCGGAGTGTGTGTGTGTGTGTGTGTTGGGGGGGGGTGGGCTGAGGCCATCCTCTGCTCTCTGCTTTGCTGCCGCTTGCCAAAAAGCGGGCTTTGTCTTCTGTGAATGCTGCGGCAGCTTTGGAGATCTCCCCTTCCCTATGGAAACACCTGGCAAAAGGAAACCTGGTTGTGGGAAAGGACTCAGACCCACACCTGCTCCTTCTGGCCGAGCATGATCTGCCCTCTTTACTCCCTCCCTTGACATGCTCTCCATATGGGTGAAGGTGGCCTAACATCAGGGGCCGTGGCCCATGTCTACGCCTGCCTCTCAGCATGCCACTCATGACCGGTGGCTTTCTATGGACTCTGGCGCAATCTCCATGTTCTCTGCATTTTGTTGGGGAGTTTCTGCCACATATTTCCCCTCAACCAGGATCCTTACAATGCTATAATGGTCTCATCAATGCACTGGTGGTGGAGCCTGAGGCCATTGGGTAGCTGTGGCTGGCCTAAGGAGTGGACTTCTCGTGTCAAACCCTGGTTTGAAACTGGCCAATGCTTGTTTGAATACAAGTGCTTATATGTGTAGCCACCACTTTTATCACAATTTTATCTATGAATCACCTTTATTAAGATATTTTTGACACTAGCAACAATTGCATATTTATCTTTTCCCTTTTCTTTGTTTACAGGGCTTTAGGAGGGTGTTTTCATTTCTCAGACTGCTTCACTGGCACGAGTAAACCACCACAAAGATTACTGACAGAAGGAGGCGTTGCTTAAAGGCTCTGACTACGGATAAGTGCCTCTCTTCTTTGCAATGTTGCTAACCCATTTTTGCTTCTTTCAAGATTCCTTCAACAATTTTTACATTTTGGATCAAAATAAACTGGTAGCAACTGAGAGGAAGGCAGAAACTCAGGGCCAGTTTTGTGGGCCTCGCTGAAATACTTGCTTGCTTTCTTCACAATTGCTCAGATAAATCACATGAAACCAACCTTCCAAATCTGCCTGGAGGGCAGATCCAGCTCAGATCAGTCTCCAACTGCAGCTCTGCATAAAGCCCCATGAGGGTGAACCAGCAGTCCCAACAGGTGGTTGCTGTCTTTCCGCACTCACACACCACTGGGCACCATTACCTCCTCCTCATCAACTCACCCCGATACCCCTCGCCTCAGAATGGACTTCTGCCTCCCACCTCATTGACATCCGTTGATGATCTGGCCCAGATGCAAATACGCATAAAAGTGACACACATGGTGACAAACTGGAGGAAAACAACATCAATACAGAAATAATATCCCATGCAGGTCCCTTCCGAGTAGGGTTGCCAACTCTCCTGACACTCCCTGCCCCCGCTGGTATGCCCCTTGGCCTTTGTTCATGGCATAAATCTTTCACATAGATGCCAAGAATTTGGGCTTATTGTTAGAATTTTTTTAATCAAACTGGATTTTTGGTATGTGAAAAGCCAACGGCTGTTTTCCCACTCAGTGCCCAAGCTTGAGTTGTGCACGGGCAAAAAGGAACCATGTTGTTGAGCTTGCCCAGCCGACCATCTCCCGTGATTCTGCATTCCAGTTTGCCCCGTGCCTGTGGGTGTGGTTCTGCTGTTCCTCTGTAGCTGCCCACACAGGTTCTGCTGAGTTGAGCGAAGCAATGATGCAGAAAGCCAAAAGGAAAAGGGGCCTCAGCAATTGGAGGGCAAGAGGAACGGCTCTCATAAATACTCCCACGTCTGGCTCCTACTTGCTGATCTGTAAAAATCCACTGGAACGTCCTCCCTAGCCCCATCCAAGTTGGCAACTCTACTTCTTAAGTGTGTGTATTTCATGCGTGTGTGGGCATGTATATATTATATATATATATATATATATATATATATATATATATATATATATATATATATATATATATATATATATATATTCACGTGCTGTTGTATGTGTGAAAGGGAAATGCTCTTCTTACCCCGTACACTTTCTTGGCTCCCGCCTTTGCTGCAAACATTGAGAGGATCCCCGTGCCACTTCCAACATCCAATACAATCTTATCCTTAAACACATGTTTATTGTGATACATGGAGTTCCTATATGTTAATGTGCGCACCTCATCCTTCAACATTTCCTGTGTTAGAAAAAGGCATCAAATGTTTACTTGACAGCACAAAACTAAATTAATTTTGTAAAAGAATCACGTATCACAAGAATGCTGTTTGCCAATGTGAAAGGACACAAGCAGAACTTACAACATGCCAAAGCAATCTGAAAATGTTAGGCAATCTAATACTAAACACCATAGTTGGTTGGCTAGAGCTGAGACAATCAGAGAGAGGTATTTGGAGTAAGGTTTTTCCACCAGAGCCACTTCATGTGTTGCCTCTCTGGAGCCTGATGCAGAAGCCTTCTTTACAACATAAGATTAAATTTGCCTAATGACATGCACATTGTCTCAGGGCAACATTGACCTGATCCTGTGGAGAGGGCAGGCTGCAGTGCCAACAATGAAATGCCACTGATTGCGCCAGACAATATTAATCAGTGGTTGGTGAATGCCAGAAACGGCCACCAGATCGCCAGGATCCAGCCCCTTCCTGGGCCATATTATCTGATCCCAAACTCCCAAATTTTAAATATGGTATAATAAAAGATTTGATTCTTTAAACAAAATACTTGCTAGCCATGCAGATGCTTCTCACATCTACATCTAAAATTACATCCACATTACAGCAGAATGAGGCACTGTCCAGCAAGTTGACTGAAGCAGAGTATAGGAGAAAGCAAACATAAACAAAGTCTATAGTAGATATCTCAGTGCTAGGAAAGAGGGTGGCAACCAGACCTCGCAGGCCTGGTGCTGCAGCTGAGATGGCCCTCCTCACTGGTCACCATCACCTCACCTCCGAGAGAAGAGTGACTCAGGGTCAAACTACACATTATATTTGTGGACAAGCTGGGTCCAGCTTGCCCAGCCCCAACTCCCTTTCCTCACAGTCACACACGGCAGCTGCAGAGAGGGGAGCTTTTAAAGTCCCTCGGAATCCTAACAGGCTGGCGAGGGCTGTGGGGTGGTGGGAGGGGCTCCTGCATCCACCCCTGCATTGTTATCCTGAACTGAAATGGCTGGGGGGGGGGGCGGTAATTTCCCCATCTTCGGAGCTGCATATGCATGGAACACTCTACGCATGGGGGGGAGCCCCTGCTCTCCCCGTGCCATTGTCTTGAGCCAAACTGGGCTCCTGGGGGATCCAGGGACTGAACGTGTCCAAAAGCATACTGTGTAGTTTGGCCCTCGGGGAAGTGCCTCTGAAGATTACCTCAGTGAACTGACAGGAATACATTGGAGAAGACGGTGCCTCAGACGAACCAGGCCGTTCAGGACTGCACAGACTAGCTCTTGGAGTTCAGTCCAGTGTAAGCACTTGCCCTGTGACAATCCCATAAACAACATCCACAGACAAGTAGTCCAAAAGAGAGTTGATTTATTGGAGAATCCACAGGTTAACAGTAGCTAGGAATCAAGACGGCACTTATGAGAACTAAAAGCTTGGTGCTGGGTATAAATGAAAGAACACAGAACACCTCAGGAAACCATGGCAACCCCCCCCCACCGGAATAAGTTCCCACGAAGTTCAGAGTCAAAATACATAGTTGGCAGTTGACCGTTGGTGAGGCTGACCTTGGGCAGCACCTGGTGAAAGCACAACATTCTCTGTCAGACTATGCCTGGCATTTTCTGTACATCGCCAAGGCTAGGCCTGACATTCTGCCCCCCCCCAAAGGCCCCCCTTTCACCTTCCAGGCGCTGGCTTATGCGGGTAGGCATCATGGAATTCAACGACCAGGTGAGGGGGGGAAATGTCGTGCAAGCGTACCCACTCGTCCTGAGCAGAACTGAAGTGCTTCCAATGAACTAGATACTGGAGGGAACCAGGACGGACACGCGAGTCCAGGATCTTAGCAACTTCAAAATGCTCCGCCCCACCACCACCAGTATAGGCACCTCGGGCGGAGGCTTGGGATGCCACTCTGGGGAGGAAACATGCGGTTTCAACAGACTGACATGAAACATGGGATGGATACGCCTTGAAGACTTCGGGAGTGAAAGTTCCACAGTGACTGGGTTGATGATGCGGGAGATGGGGAACGGACTGACATATTTGGCACTGAATTGGCCACACGGGCGGGTTGACCGTAGGTTTTTGGTGGAGAGATAAACTGTATCCCCCACCCCGTAGTCCTTACCAGGCACCCAGTGTTTGTCAGCTTGAGCTTTGTACTTGCTTTTGGCCCGTTCCAGATTTTTTATTAACCATGGCCAGGTGGTTTGAATCGTGTATACCCAGGCAACCACATCTCCACCTCCCACCACCTCAGACATGTCCACATGGCCGATGGGGCCGAAATCATGTCCATACACAGCTTGAAAAGGGCTAAACCCAATGGATTGGTGTACTGCGTTATTGTAAGTATATTCAGCAAAGGGCAACAGCTCAACCCAATCATCTTGGTGGTAATTAACATAACAGCGCAAATAACATTCTAGCACAGCGTTCACCCGTCAGTTTGGCCGTCTGTTTGGGGATGGAAGGCGGTTGACAGTCCTTGTTCCACCCCAACCAATTTTAGGAAAGCTTTCCAGAATTTAGCCACAAAACTACTTCCGCGGTCGCCGACCACCTTGCGCGGAAATCCGTGCAATCGAAAGATGTGCGTCACAAAGAGGCAGGCCAGTTTTGGAGCTGAAAGGATGCCCGCGCAAGGTACAAGATGCACCTATTTCGAGAACAGGTCCGTGATTACCCAAAGTACAGTTTTTCCCTTGCTGAGGGGTAGATTAGTCATGAAATCCATTGCAATCACTTCCCAGGGTCTGGTGGGGGTGTCAAAAGGTTGTAACAGTCCGGGTGATTTGCCCTAGGGTCTTTTGGCCGCAGCACACACTGGGCAACTGCGGATGAACTAATCCACGTCAGATCGCATGCCCGCCCACCAAAACGGTCTCCTTAGTAAATGTAACGTCTTAAGAAAATCAAAATGTCCTGCGGTTTTGGCCCCATGAACCAGATGTAGAACCTCCCTCCGTAGTACCGTAGGCACATACAACCTGGAGTCTTTATACCAATAACCCCCGTGTTCAATCAGTGACGTTGGGAGGGTCTTTGCAGAGAGTTCGGCTTGGCAACCGCCACGGAGAGATTCCCTGAAGGAATCGGTTAGTTCCTCCATGTCCGGCATAGTGGGCACCACGCTAGCAGGGTTCGTTGCATACCTCCATACCTCAAATGGGACTTTAGAACCCTCCAAAAATTGTCTCCACATGGTGAGGGCATGCTTAACCACGGCCACCTCCTTTTCCCAGATCAGCCAATTGAGCTGAGAATGTGTGAACTTCTTTGAGAAGTAAGCACACAGGTGGAGTTGACCGTCTCTCCCTCGCTGCAATAAAGCACCCCCCATCGCAATGTCTGAAGCATCTACCTGGACTATAAACATTTGTTCTAGGTCCGAGAACTGCACAAATTACTGCAGGACTACTTTGAAATTAATATGGATGGAGAAACTAATTTGAATATAGTTTGGGATGCCTTCAAAGCTGTTTTAAGGGGATTTATGATTCAAAAGAATACTGCCTGGAAGAAAAAACAGCTGCAACAAACCAATGAAATACTATGGGACCTACAAAAATTAGAACAACAATTAATTCAAGAATTAAATGATGTCAAAAGACTTGAAATAATCCAGAAGTTAAAGGTAGTGAAACACCAATTAAATTTAGTAGTTATGGAAGAAATGAATAAAAATCTGAAGTACGCGAAGCAGAGATATTTTGAACAAGCAAATCGACCAGGAAAATTCCTTGCTAGTCAACTGAGGAACTCTAGACAAAAAACAAATAATAAATAAACTACAGATGGTGAAAGGGCCAGTTTTTACAACTACTGCTATACAGAAAGAATTTGAATCATTTTATACAAAATTGTACCAAAAGGATTTGATCCCGGAGAAGAAAATGGAAACCTTTTTGAGTACAGTAAATATTAACAAGTTAACCTCAGAGCAGCGAGACATGATTGATGCTTCAATTACAACTACGGAACTAGAAGAAGCTATATCTAGGCAAAAGATTGATAAAACACCTGGCCCAGATGGTATTACAGCTATGTTTTTTAAATTGTTTAAAGAAGACTTAAAGACTCCCTTTTTGAGGATATGTAATTCCATATTGCAGACAGGTCAAGCCCCAGAGACATAGTCACATGCGTTTATATCACTCATTCCTAAGGCTGGAAAGGACACAGAGAGAGTTACAAATTATAGGCCTATATCACTATTGAATGTGGATTATAAAATATATGCCTCAATACTGTCAAACCGGCTAAAGCAGATCATAACAACCTTGATATATGAAGATCAAGCGGGTTTTGTACCTGGAAGGCAGATAAAGGACAACCTGAGAATACTATTTGATGCAATAGAATATTACGAACAAAATATACAACGTAAAGTGGCTTTCATTTTCTTGGATGCGGAGAAAGCTTTTGATATGGTTTCCTGGGAGTTTATGAAAAAGGTCTTGGAAAAGTTGAATTTTGGAAATAAATTCCGAACAGGGATAGATGCTATCTACAAGGTGCAAAAAGCTAAAATACTAGTAAATGAATCGATGTCAGCTAACTGTGAGATACAAAAAGGAACAAGACAAGGTTGTCCTTTGTCGCCTTTATTGTTTATTTTGACTTTGGAAACTCTCTGCAGTAAAATACGTGATATGGAGGCTATTCGTGGTTTGAAAGTAAACAAACATGAGTATAAACTAAGAGCCTTTGCGGATGACCTGTTATTTATTTTGGATGGCCCAAATCGTTCCATAAAATATTTGTTGCTTTTGATGAAACAATATGGTGAAGTTTCTGGATTCAAGATAAACCAAGATAAGACTCAGATATTATTTAAGAATCTTTCTAAGGAACAACAGAAGGATTTTTTGGAGATTTCTAACTGGACAAAAATGAGTAAGGTACTATACTTGGGAGTTTGGATTACAAATAAAACCAAGGATTTATTGGTTAATAACTATTCTAAACTTTGGGAAGTAGTTAAAAAAGATATGATATTGTGGTCAAATAAAAATATTTCTTTATTGGGTCGTATTGCTGTAACACAAAAAAACATTTTGCCAAGGATGTTGTTTTTGTTTCAGAACTTACCAATACTTACGCAAACAAAATATTTTGATGTATGGAGGAAAGACCTGTTGAACTTTATTTGGCAATGGAAAAAACCAAGAATCGCATATAAATATTTGGTAGATGCAAAAGAGAGAGGTGGCTTTGCTCTTCCTAATTTTAAACTTTATGCGGAAGCTTCAGCTATGGTATGGTTAAAAGATTGGATAACGCTGAAAAATGCACGTTTACTGGACTTAGAAGGCTTTGACAATAGATTTGGGTGGCATGGGTATTTGTGGTATGACAAAACTAAAATACATGTGGCTTTCCAACACCATATTATCAGATCATCATTGATAAAAACCTGGTTGAGATATAAACATCTGTTGGAGACAAAGAACCACTATGGATATCTTCTCAAGAAATGTTAACTTTGCGACCGTTAAGACCATCACAATTTATAATATACCAAGATCTTTTAAAATGGGAAGAGAATACATGTGCCCTGAAGGATTTTGATGAGGTTAAAGACATAAAGTATCATGGCTTCAATATTATCAAGTACAATCTGTATACATCCAAGATATGAAAAAGGGATTTCTTAAAGAAAAATCAATTCTACAACTGACACTTTTGGATAATACTGATCATCTAATTTATAGGATGTATAAGTTTTTATTGTTGCTGTATACAGAACAAGAAAGAATCAAGCCAACAATGATTACCTGGGCACAAACAATTCGTCACTCTATTTCCTTGAAAAGTTGGGAAAGACTTTGGTCAAGAGACATGAAAAAGATTCTTTCCCAATCAATAAGGGAAAATATCTACAAAATGATTTACAGGTGGTACTTGACACCGAAAAAATTGTCTGCAATGTACAGTACAATGTCACCAAACTGTTGGAAATGTCAGGATAAAGTTGGCTCATTTTATCATGTTTGGTGGCTTTGTGATAAAGCTAAAAACTTTTGGGATATGATATACAATGAGCTAAGGTTAATTCTACAACAAAACATCCCTAAAACTCCAGAGATGATGTTGTTAAGCATTATACCGGACCACATTATAACACAACGGACTTTTTTACTCTATGCCACCACAGCTGCGAGAATGGTATACGCAGCTAAATGGAAAATGTCTGAAATACCGGACAGAACTCATTGGATTCATAAAATGGTTGAACTAGCAGAAATGGCAAAATTGACTGAGTTAATAAATCAAAAAGATAATGATGAATTTGTTAAGGAGTGGGAGGCGTGGATTGTTTATTGCAAAAATGAACTTAATGTACAAAATGTTAAAGGTTACAACTTAGACTAGGTTAATTTTCTTGTTTCTATTTTTCTTTCTTTTTTAATAACTGTAGAAGGTTTTACAAAAAAATTTTTTATAAAGAAGTAGAAAATAATTGCTAAGAGGATTACAAAGATAAGTTAGAGATAGAAGAAGGAAGAGGGGAAGTCAAAGCAGGGGAAGATAATTGTTATATATATATTACTCTTAATTGAGAATTAGAAAATATTGAAAGGTAATGTTAATTGATTGTATCGAATGTATGAAAAAACAATAAAAAATTTTTTATAAAAGAAACATTTTAGAAAAAAAAAGAAATTTGCAAATCCGAGAAACCTTTGAACTTGTTTATGGGTTGAGGGTGGTTACCACTTGCACTTTCTCCAGGTCCATCGTGAGTCCATGGTGTGAAATTATATAGCCCAGAAAAGTCAATTGCTTTTGGTGAAATTCACACTTGGATACCTTAGCATAGAGTTGATTGTGTCTAAGACGTTGTAAGACTTCCCTAACCAGGGCGACGTGTTCATCCATGGTTTTAGAGTAAATAACAATGTCATCTAAATAAACCACCACTCCTTTATATAGCAAGTCATGCAGTATTTCATTAATGAGTTGCATGAAGACCCCCGGAGCCCCCTTTAATCCAAACGGCATCACTAAAAATTCAAACATACCAAAGCAACTGGAAAAGGTTGTTAGGGGCTCGTCTTCTTCTCGAATCCTGACTCTATAATAGGCTTCGACTAAGTCCAACTTGCTGAAAATGCATCCCTCCTTTAACTGTCCCAAAATATCTGAGATCAAAGGATCTTGGATTTGCCACTCAGATGCACATTTTCCCCATCCAGATTCTCAAAACTCTGCATGGGGGTTATTGGCCCAAAGTCAATGCATAATCGCAAGTCACCGGTCTTTATGTGCATGAAGAAAGTGGGGGCTGATTTGGGGCAGTAGAGGGTTGGATAAAACCTCGAGCCAAATTCTTGTCTAAGAAGTCACGAAGCACTGTTAGTTCAGACGCGCTCATGGAATAAATCTTGCTTTTGGGTAGTTTCCCCTCCCCCACCAGCTCAATAGCACAGTCTGTTCTGCGGTGGGGGGGTAGTACATCACACTCTTGTACATCAAAGATATCCGCAAAGTCCTGGTATTCAGCAGATAGTTGGGATGACCCAGAGGCATCCGAAAACAAGGCAGGGGTTGTCGGGAGTACGGTTTTAACAGCCACCTCATACCGATGTCATTCACAACATGGGCTGGAAAATGATAAAGTCTCGGCCTCCCAGTTAATGGAGGGGCTGTGTCCCCTCAGCCAATTAATTCACAATACGACAGCATACCGTATATTGGGAGCTATAGTGAAGTAGATTTGTTCCCAATGGTGACAGATGCCCATCGCCACTCCCCTAGTGCGACGGTCAACAGGTCCACCTTTGAAGTCGCTGCCATCCATTTGGGCGAAATGAATGGGGGTTGGTAGAGGCACTGATTTTACCTTGAGTGCCTTGAAAGTGGCTTCATTTATCAAAGAGCGGGCACATCCCGAGTCTATAAGAGCTTTAACTCATAACGGGGGTCCCTTGCTATGATGTTGTAATTCCACGTCCACATATACAGTCTCTCCCACTTCACTCACCTTCACAGGAGCCTTGGGTTTGGCAAAAATGTCTGCGGAGGTCTGCGGGGCCGCTCCACTCACCGCAGACCCAGTCCGTTTTTTGACAGATCCAGAGGAGACTTCAGGTTCAAGGCGGAATCCCAGTAGCGGTCCTCATCCGATGATGCTGAACCATCCCCTGTTGGGGCAATTGTAATCCGGGACCCCGACGGGCCAATTGTAATCCGGGACCCTGATGGGTCTGCTGGCGAAATCTCATGTTCTGGCTCCTCGACATGGAGGGCTGGGGGCGCTCTCCGCCCCGGTGCGGCACTGCGATCTGTCGCTGCGCTTCTCCTCGGAGCATGTCCCCTTCCACAGGGTGTTCCCTCTGGGCGGGGAGCGAGAGTTGGCTGCTCCGGACGAGACGGGCAGGCCCCAGCAAAATGACCCATGCCACTGCAAACGAGGCAGGCTCCCCTTTGAAAACGCAACACTCGGTCTTGCTCGGGTTCAGCCAGCCTCCACGGGATAGGAGCTTTTGGAAGGGCTTTCTGGTTTGCTCCCTCCTTGGCTTGACGTCGGGCCAAGGTTATGAACTGGCGGCAGCTCTCAACTTCTGCTGCCAGTAGGATCCACTCCTCCAGGGTGGCTGGATCCCGTTACATGTAAGCCCAGTTCAATATCTCGGGATGCAAGGCTTCACGGAAATAATGCACCCGAGTAGCCTCAGTCCAATCCACTATCTTACTTGCTAGTCGTTGAAATTCATCACCAAAGTCTCTGACTGAAGAGGATCCTTGACGGAGCTGAAGGAGGGTGGCTTTGGCCTTCTCCCCTTGGAACGGGTCTTCAAACCGTCGCCGTAACACTCGCATAAACTCGTTAAGCGAGCAGATGGATCGGGCCCATGTGTCGAACTGAAGGACCATCCAATCCGCGGCCTTTCCCACCAAGAGCGAGGAGACGAACCAAACCCTGCTATTTTCCGTGGGAAAGTGGTGCCCCTGTTCCCTCATATAACTGTCCACTTGGTGCAGAAAACAGGGTAACGTCTCTACGGAGCTGTCATAAGTCACTTGTAGACGGGGTTGATTCCACTGCATAACTGGGACCGCCGGAGGAGGTGCCGGAGGCTGTCCAGGAAGTGGTTGGGCCGGCAGTGCCAGGGGTTGCTGGACTGGTCACTCTGGGGGCACTTGTGATGGAAGTGCCAGTGGTGGCACTTGCGGCGGTGGCACCTGTGGTGGTGGCACTTGCGGTGGAGCTGCCGGAGTCGTTTGAGTGCACTGTAGACGGTCGTATTCCCGCATCAGTACGTCCATTTGGTCTTGCACACGGGCTAAGTGGTCCGTTAAGTCCCGGTTTTGGAACCGTAGGAGATGAACCTCCTCTTCAGATGTCCCGGTGCAGCAGGCTTGGCTGACACGGAAGTTGGTATTCCATTCGTCCCCCTCACAGTAAAAATCCTCCTCATCCGAATATTCTAGCATGTCGGAAGAGAAGGTGAGCCGTTGTCTGCGTGCCGCCTCCCGGGGCAGACCTCAATCCGGTGAAAATGAGGGGAAATACTGTCCTAGTCCTCTGGACCCCTTCGGGCGCACATCGGTTCTTGCCGCTGGTCGCGCCCGAGCGGCAGCCGCATCGGCCAAACGTTGCTCCTCCGCTCACTTTTGGTCAGCAAGAGCTTGATCTGTTTCGAGTTTGGCGGCGGCAGCCATTGTCACGATCGGTAGGGCCTCACGTTGCAAGAGCAACTCAATCTCCTTGGATTGGCCCAACAGCGGTTGAACCAGGGCAGCTAGATCCGTTGAGGCAGAGCCAAACTCAGGGACCAGTAGCTTCTCGACCTCAGCCACCATTGTCGTGGTCGGCGGCAAGTCCAGGAGGACCATAACCATCCTGGCCACCATGTTCTGAGCTTCCCGTTGGCACCAAACGGTAGGGCTGTTGAAAAAAAATTCGGTACACTTCAGCTTTGGCAAAATTCGGCCCTTTTAAATTCGGGCCGTGTTGAAGTCCGAACTGCCCCTCTTCGGATCCCCAAAATTCGGGCGAGATCCGGAGTTCGGGGGGGAAATTCAGCCCCCCCGCGGGCCTTCACAGGGCTTCCCTGAAGGCGCGCGGGGGGGGGGCTTTAAACAGATCTGCGCCTAACAGCTGTTAGGCGCAGATCTGTTTTTCCCCCCATGCGCCTTCAGGGGGCGTCCCTGAAGGCGCACAGGGGGCCCTTTAACAGATCTGCACCTCCCAGCTGGGAGGTGCAGATCTGTTTAAAGGGCCCCCCCGCGCCTTCAGGGAAGCCCCCTGAAGGCGCGCGGGGGGTGGTGGAACAGATTTGTGCCTCCCGGTTGGGAGGCACACATCTGATTAAAGGGCCCCCCATGCGGCTTCAGGGAAGCCTTTTGATGGCGCGCGGGGGGGGGGGGGAACAGATCTGCGCCTAACAGCCAGGTAGCCTCCGCGTCAGTCCGTAGCGTTTCTTCCAAAACGTCCTGCAACAAAGCGGGATCCTCGACTAGTAGGCCACGTTGTGGAGACGAGCATCCTGGCACACCCTCCAGGGCTCCAGCCACGATCTAGGCACCCGGGGAGCACGTCCTCTGCTCCACCCGAGGCCCCGGCAATCCCCTTAGGGCTCCAGCCAGGGACTTGAGTCCAGGTACAAAAGGTAAGAAGGAGATAAGTGCCGTAATGTAAGCACTTGCCCCGTGACAATCCCATAAACAGCATTCACAGACAAGTAGTCCAAAAAAGAGTTGACTTATTGGAGAATCCACAGGTTAACAGTAGCTAGGAATCAAGACGGCACTTATGAGAACTAAAAGCTTGGTGCTGGGTATAAATGAAAGAACACAGAATAACACAGGAAACCATGGCAACCCCCCTCCCACAGGAATAAGTTCCCACGAAGTTCAGAGTCAAAATACATAGTTGGCAGTTGACCGTTGATGAGGCTGACTTTGGGCAGCACCTGGTGAAAGCACAACATTCTCTGTCAGACTATGCCTGGCATTCTCTGTACATTGCCCAGGCTAGGCCTGACATCCAGAAGCAAACTGGAAGCTGGTGTGGTGCTCACAACCCCCGGTCCATACAGTCATTGTTGCCCATCATTGTGACGGACACACCTGGCTCTGAAAAGGCTGCCGTGCCATTGATGGGCAGCATTACCCCCTACTATGTAACTCCAGGAAAATGCTGAGAACACAAGAAAATCCGGTGGCACCTTAAATACTAACGGAAATACTAAAACGAGTGTTCTTAGTTTCTCTGTCAAGGTCAGTGTTTCTCTCTCTGTGTGTGTGTGTGTTCCCTCGCTTCTCATTGCTATGATTCTTTGGAGAGTACACTCAGGTTTTCATCAAAGCCCTCTAATAAGAAATAGGACAATTATGTAATATGGTATATTTTAGAAATCTCAGAGGTGTTCTAGAAATAATAATGTTACACAAAAGAATTAAAACAGATCACACTAGAGAATTTCATACAATATTATTTTAATGGTGACCTGGACAAACATTTTGATCAGTGCTGAGTCATGGATAGCCAGTTTGGGAATATTTTAATGAAGTTCCTCTACCCAAGGGTAAGGCAGGGCAGGCGTGCAAAATGCAAACTGCAACAAGGAAATGCAAAGGCCTTGGTGGCCCAAATGAAACTGGGGATGGTTCACCCCGTAATAATTATCTATCTGTAAATTTTTTGATATAACCATAAAACTAATCTGAAAAGTTATTGGTTCTCGTAGGTTATCCGGGATGTGTAACCGTTGTCTTGGTATTTTCTTTCCTAACGTTTCGCCAGCAGTGTGGCCGGCATCTTCAGAGGAGTAACACTGAAGGACAGTGTCTCTCAGTGTCAAGTGTGTAGGAAGAGTAATATATAGTCAGAAAGGGGTTGGGTTTGAGCTGAATCATTGTCCTGCAAAAAGTAACAAAGGTAATGTGCTAACCATTGTCCTGTAAGTATCAAGATAATGTGCTAATGAGGGTGTGGTATGTTAATATGGAACCATTGTATCCTGAAGTGATCTGTTAATGCGTGATATCCAAAGCTAATCTGCATGGCTATTGTTGACTGTAGTCTTTGTTAGTCTGGAGTTTTTCAAGACAGGAAGCCAAGCCTTATTCATTCTTAAACTCGCTTCTTTTCTGTTAAAGTTGTGCTGATGTTTATGAATTTCAATGGCTTCTCTGTGCAAGCTGACAAAATAGTTGGTAGAATTGTCCAGTCTTTCAGTGTCTTGGAATAAGACCCTGTGTCCTGTTTGTGTCAGTCCATGTTCAGCCACTGCTGATTTCTCAGGTTGGCCCAGTCTGCAGTATCTTTCATGTTCTTTTATCCTTGTTTGTATGAAAGATACTGCAGACTGGGCCAACCTGAGAAACATGAAAATAGTGCAAATCCCAGCCTTGGCACAACATTTTCACACCCTTTGACATCTGTCCACTGATACCACTCAATCATATAATTTATATATTGTGTGAATGTACAGTGCAAGACTGAAGATAATTTGTAAAGCTTACAAACCTTTGTTTCCTGCAGAACCCCCCAACTACATGGATCCCTCTCCTAAATTACCTTTTCCAATGGGAGAGTTGAGGGGGGGGGAATTCAAATAAATATTTGACAGCACCTTTGTGGCTTGGCAAGCAAATGTGAAGATGCTTCAGAAAGAAGAACAAAATTCAAGGTAATAAACTTTTATCATAAACTCAACAACTTACAACTAGTGGTACAACTGATGGCGCTTTCACACATGCTGAATAATGCACTTTCAATCCACTTTCAATGCACTTTAGCAATCGTTTGCTAGTGGATTTTGCCATTCCACGCAGCAAAACCCAGCTGCAAAGTGCATTGAAAGTGGATGGAAAGTGCATTATTCGGCATGCGTGAAAGTGCCCTGAATCAAAATGCTTATTAACACGAGCATTTGTAGAAACAGGATCACCAGTGCCCTTCAGAAAGGGGACTCAGAACAAAAACAAATCCCAGCAAACAGTGCCCAATAGCGCAAGGAAAAAAGAAATCCAACAGCTTAATTTAAAGAAGTGGAGAGCGCCTTTCCCCCCATCTGCTCTTTCAACGGCTCTTGCTGCTGCTGCTGCTGCTGGATGTTGGATTTCTCTGGCTTGGGCTTGCAAAGAAATCTGCAGTTTCCCTCAGTCAGTCCCTGGGCTCTTTCTCTCCTGCTGCAGGCCAGACTGGCTCCTCAGGGGAAAGAGTTTGAAACCAGATATCTTAAACCACAAATCAGCAGCTTAACAAAACCTTTCTTTCTCCCTGGTTGGGCCCACCCCCTACCTGCAAAGACATGAGCAGTTCCTTCAGCCCAGCTCCGCGCTTTCTCCACTCGCCCGCTACAGGCCAGACTGACTTGAGGAGGGGTTTTTTTGCAGTTGGTAATATGCCAGCAACTTGACTAACTGCCCATGCTCTGTGACCTTTTGCTCTCTAGGCCCTAAATTCTAAACCTTTTAATAGAAATGAAATGTAAACGTAAAAATGACATGGGTTCCACCTGCAGACATGAACACGCAATGATCCTCAGTTCCCGCGGCATCTGCCGACTGGGCTGGCTGATGTGTGCAGCGGAGAGTTGCCAGCTCCAAGTTGAGAAATACCTGGAGATTTTGGCAGTGGAGCCTGAGGATGGCGGGATTTGGGGAAGGGCTTCAATGCCACAGAGTCCAATTGCCAAGGCGGCCATTTTCTTCAGGGGAACTGATCTCTGTCGCCTGGAGATCAGTTGTAATAGCAGGAGATCTCCAGCCATGACCTGGAGGTTGGCAACGTGTCCTGTCCAGCCCATATCACCAAAATACAAACATTCTGACTTTAACTCTGACTTTGGACTACAAAGTAAAATAAAAACATGTTTCCATGTATAACTCTATGTTGCTATTATTCTTTGTATAGCATAAATGTTACTTAAGTGTTGTTGCTTAGATTTTTGTGCATAGATTTTGTCATCTAGCTTGTCTAAAACTTTTTTTGCCCAATTGGTTCTGATGCCCCCCCGACCGTTCCCTGTTCCCTCACTGCCTCCTGGATCTTTCGGTACTGCCCCCTTTGGGAACCACTGTTCTAAATCAACCATTTTTGCCAGTGGAACTGATCTCTGGATGTTGGCAAGCTTACCTAGTGCTAAGTGAGTGCAGCCCCCCCTTCCTGCTCCTTAGACCCCCCCCCCAGTCTGATCTTCTCCCTTCAGTCCTGCCACTGTGCTGCTGCCTCCTTTGGGACTGCACCCCTGCTCCTCCCCTCCGGTCCCAGGGGTTGGGTGCTCCAGGGCCTGACACAGGCCCACCTGGCGATCTGGAGCGGACAGGGACCGTTTTAGTGATTCTGGGGCCCTGGGCAAACATATTTATTTTACTTTTGATTTTTAAAAAAGGCTTACACTCTAGTAAACATGTAAAGCCACAACATACAATAAGGTATAAAATCTGGCCTTCAAAGCTACGTAAAAAAAGATCCAGACCAACACAGATGAGAAACTAAGCAATTAGTACAATACCATCATCACAATCCTAGAACCACAGCTAATCTCTCCACCTACTGGAAACAGTCTTGACTATTTTTGTGAAGTCCAAAAGGAATTGGGCCAAACAAGCTTCACAAAGTAGGGAGTTCCAAAGTTTTGGTGCTGCCAAATTTTTAAGAAGGTCTTCTCTTGCATGTCCTCCTCTGCATTTCCAGTGGTGGTAAACCATGGATCAGAATGTCTCCCAATGACCGAGGCATGTGGGTGCCTACTAGGGTTGTGCCCCCCCAAAGAAAATTGGGTAAATTTGATGTTCGCGTGTTTTTGGCCTGATTTTTTGGGGGGTAAGCCTGAAATAAGCTGAATACCCATACCGGTAAATATGGGTATTTGGATTATTTTTAGGTTTCCTGAAAAATTCAGGCCCATTATAGTCAATGGGGATTTTTCGAAGCTCCTGGGGGGACATTTTTGGAGGTAGAGTCCCCAAATTTTCAGTGTGGCTGCAAGGATCACCAACAGTCACCAAAGTTTGATGAACATTGGGACAGGGGGTCCAATTTTATGGGCCTGCAAAGGGGTTGCCCCCATCCCCCAGGCATTTGCGAGCCGAGCTGTCCATCAGGTTCAAAGGTTCAGCACTGCCAAGGACTGGCGGACAGAGGCGATTCCAGGCTGGTGCCTCAAAGTCTGGGGTCTGCCCTCATTTCTGGGTTGCTTTCATGATGTCCATGCAAATGAGCTTCCAAACAAAGGAAAAAGGCTTAAATACAAGAGAAATAAGGCATGGTAAACATTCCTTTTGGTGGCAAATGACACCTTGTGAGCAGCCCTTTATTGGGGTTATGAAAAATCTGATTCAAACAGATAGTCACCGTGCGGGGAAACGAAGCCTCTACTAGGGGCAACCTCAAGTTTGAGAGCAGTTTTTTTTGGGGGGGGGTGAGATCAGAGCCAGTCAAAGTCTTGACCATAGGGACTGTCTGAAGGAGATTGCTCATCCACGTGGATTAAGAAATCTCCTTCGGAAGCCTGGTAGTGTCAGCAGCTGTTGAAGCTGGCTCTTTTTATTTGGAGGGTATATCCCTCTGGATGGAGCTAGGTGAGCCCCATCTTTTAATGACTCTTCTGCCTGCAGACTAGTCTTCTGTTGGGTGATATGCCTGGAAAGCTGGTCAGACCAAGTTGGCTCTGATTACATGATCCCCATCTCAAAAGGGCCCCATAGACAACCAGTCAAAAAAAGAAAGAAAAAGGGGAGAAAGCACAGACCCGTGCCTCTGAGCAAAAGTGACTAGCCAAACCCGAAAAGCTGAATATTCAGCTTTTTCGAGAATTGGCTATTCGGCTTCGGCTTTGGAGTTCAGTAAACCCCAAACCCAAAACTTACCAAAACAGCTAATTTCGGGTTTATTTTTGGTTCGGGTTTATCAATATGCACAACCCTAGTGCCTACATGTCGGAGAAGGTGGTCCTGAAGACACTGAGAGCTTTCAGAGTCAAAGCGAGCAATCTGAATTGGGCCAAGAAACATAGTGGAAGCCCATGAAGGACAATTAATACAGGAATTGAAGGATTGACACACTGCGTCTCCATCAGCACTTAAGTAGCCGTATTCTGCATCACACTCCGCACCAATGAAGTGGCAAGTAAAGGCACAGCCTGGTGTTGCTGTGAGCTATGGCAGGTTGGGGGGGGGGCAGCTCGGTAGATGAATGCTGTTTTCAATGGCAGCCCAATGCTGTTCATCACATCCGGTTAACCATTACATAGTAAGGAAGTGTTTGAAAATACATTGCTCTGTTATATGTTGCCAAAAGATTTATTATTTTGGAGTCCCAGCCTGAGACAAAGGTGGGTTAGACGTTCCCCCCCCAAACAAACAAATGTAATTACCTCATGAATCCCAAAGTGAGCGTACGAATCAAAATAATAATCTCTTGATGTCATCTCTTCTGGATTCAGGAGTTTTGCCAATCTTCCCCGGCCCGGGCAGCTGGCTTGCAAAGGCTCATGAATTACAGGCTTTGAAGCGGCAACAGGTTGAGGAGTCTGGGAAGGGCCACCGCAAACCTAGGAAGGCATAAGCCAGTATTAGTGCAACTGAGCCAAAGGGCTGCTTAACCTGGTGCAATGTCCAGTTTTCCAGTTATGCATCTTCCTTCTGTGTATTCTCTCCCCCCACCCATCTTTCTATGTGTAGCTTCCCCAACTTGAAAAACATTGCCAAACTAACACTCCTGTTTCTTACAGCTAATGAAAATTAATGAAAAGCTTGAGACATTTTGGCTTTTTTGGACTCATCCCAGTAAGCGTTTCACTCGAGAGCCAAAATTAATCTGAGAAAACACAACATACATGTCACACAGATAAGGGAACGATCCTTGCCATTTGTTGAGTTTGGTTCTGTTACTGCAAAATAACTTATCAATTCAGATTCAAGTTTCCAACCTTCAGATTCTTGACTTTCATCCTATGCGTGACAACACCATTGCCAACAGCGGCGGCGGCAGCACCAATGGAGCAAGTTCTAAACAAACTCAAGAAGGTCTGGCCATTCCTCATGCAGAAGGAAGCAGCCCCTGTACATTTTGCCCAATCCTCTCACAGTCAGTCTCCCCACTGCCTTCCCAACCCAAAATGGTCCCAGAGCTGATTATTGATCCCATTTGGAGAGGTACATGCACAGAATACTACACCTTGGGGAACTCTGACCTGGCTCATGTCAAAACACAAGGTCTGGTTTTGCTCTCAGAGAACATCATCTGTTCCTGGAAGTCAGGCTTTAGGTCCAGTTGAATGTCATTCAAAAAATATGCTTTGCAGTCTATTTTAGGAGCAAGGGGTACATGCAGATGACCACCGAAATGGGAGCAGTCTTGGGTTACTAGAGACTATCTTTATTTTACTGGTTATTTTTCTTAAATTGTTGGAGACATTGGGGCCATGAGCAAGCTACAAATCATTAATTCTCAGAAGCAGCACTCGCCAAAGGTGTGACTGGTTTAATTTTAATGATTGGTATTGAACAGTATTGCTAGAGAACATTAAGGGAAATAGGAAAAGAGTAAGACCCAAAATGAGATGAGACCCAAAACACACACACACACCCATTGATCAGTAATGGTAGAGTCATAGAACCATAGACTTGGAAGGGACCACCAGGGTCATCTAGTCCAACCTCCTGCACAATGCAGGAATTTCACAACTGCTTTCTCCCCCACACCCTCAGTAACCCAGACTTCATGCCCAGAAGATGGTAAAAAAGAACATCCTCCAGGATCCCTGGCCAATCTGGTCTGGAGGAAATTCCTTACTCCAAAGTGGAGGAAAATTGTGGTGATCTATATTTTCCTGGGCATGTAAGAAAGGGCCATGACAGCCAAATACTGACACAACCGTTCCTGCTTTCCCTCTCATTATCTGCACAGAATCAACATTGCTGACAGATGGCCTCTGCTTAAAAATATTCAAAAAGGAGGGCCCATCACCTCCCGAGGAAGCATGCTCCACAGAGGAACTGCTCTAACTGTCAGGAAGTTCTTCCTTATGTTTAGCTGGAAACTTTTTTTATTTAATTTCAACCCGTTGGTTCTGGGCCAACCTTCTGGGGTAACAGAAAACAACTTGGCACCATCCTCTATATGACAACCCTTCAAGGACTTGAAGATGGTTATAATATCCCCTCTCAGTTGTCTCCTCTCCAGCCTAAACATACCCAGTTCCTTCAACCTTTCCTCATACATCTTTGTCTCCAGACTCCACACCATCTTTGTTGCCCTGCTCTGGACACATTCCAGCTTGTCTACATCCTTCTTAAATTATGGTGCCCAAAAATGAACACAGTATTCTAGGTGAGTTCTAACTATAGCGTGATCTGGACACTATACTTCTGTTAATACAGCCCAAAATAGCATTTGCCTTTTTAGCTACCACATCACACTGCTGACTCATGTTCAGTGTTTGGTCTACTAAGACCCCAAGATCCTTTCAGCACACACTACTGCTCAGACAAGTCTCCCCATCCTATAATTATGCATTTGATTTTTGATCTGTCAACTAGTTAGATACATAACTTTATAGACATATAAGTTCCTGGACTAGTGGTATAAGCCAGTGGTCGGCAAACTCATTAGTCAACAGAGCCAAATATCAACAGTACAACGATTGAGATTTCTTTTGAGAGCCAAATTTCTTAAACTTAAACTATATAGGTAGGTACACTGTTTATTAACTTAATAAACTTTAATTAAAGTTTTAAGTCTTAATTAAACTATAGGTACACTGAATAAAACTTGATATCATACTTAATAATGATCTTATTTATTTCCTCAACGCCTTTTAACAACCATTCATGCATGGGAGGTTTTGCCCTGGATTTGCCGCTCTCTAGATGCACATTTTCCTCATCCAGATTCTCAAAACTCTGCAGGGGGGCTTATTGTTGAGTTTTGAGAATCTGGATGGGGAAAATGTGCATCTGAGTGGCAAATCCAAGGCAAAACCTCCCATTCATAAATGGCCAATAACCCCCCATGCAGAGTTTAGAGAATCTGGATGGGGAAAATGTGCATGTAGAGAAAAATGCAGCCCGCTGATTGGCTGCCGCCGCCAGCCTTGGCGCCGCCGGCCCTCGAGCGCCGTGTGCAAAACCCGGATGCGCTGTGAGGGGAGGGAAATGGGGGTGTCCTGGGATGGGGGTACAACCCCGTTCCACGGGTCTTTCTCACAACCCCACACTTACCAGCCCTCTTGCAACGCCAGCCACACCCTGTCCGTCTTCCCTTGCAGGAGCCAGCAGAAGAAGAAGACGCGGAGGGAAAAGCGGCACCACCCCAGCAGCCAGCATGGAGCGGTAATCCACCGCTCTGGTGAAGGCTCCCGCAGAGGAGAATTGCCCCGCCCATCAGCTGATCGGCGGGCGCGCCCCAGGAACTGCCGCACTGCACGCCAGTCGCCGCGTGATGGGGAAGGGGAGGGACTCACCTCCCCGCACTTGAGGGTCTTCCGGGGGGAGGCTTAGGGGCGGAGTTGGGGGAGGGGAACTCTCTGGCCGAGAGGTTAAGAGGCCAGAGAAGCTGTACTGCCGGGGAGGATGGAAAAGCCAGAGGTTGCCGGTGCTAAGCACGCGGAGGCACCCTGGCGACGTCGGAAGGAGAGAGCAGCTCAGACTCCCCTTCCGACTGGTCTGAGGCGGAAGAGGTTGTCTTGGTCACTCCGTCCTCTCGGGCAGAGATGGTCTCTGCGGCGATGGCCACGCCCCCGTGTGATAGGGGGAGGAGGAGGAGGAGGAGGGCGCTTTCCAGAGCCGCACTCAAGGGGCCAAAGAGCAGCATGCGGCTCGCGAGCCGCGGTTTGCCGATCACTGGTATAAGCCAACCTTACTTTTTGCACTCAGAACACAGGTCCTGAAAACACTATGGTCAATATATTGTCGAAGGCTTTCATGGTCAGAGTTCATTGGTTCTTGTAGGTTATCTGGGCTGTGTGACCATGGTCTTGGTATTTTCTTTCCTGACGTTTCGCCAGCAGCTGTGGCAGGCATCTTCAGAGTAGTAACACTGAAGGACAGTGTCTCTCAGTGTCAAGTGTGTAGGAAGAGTAATATATAGTCAGAAAGTCAAAATATATAGTCAAAATATATAGTCAAAATTACTCTTCCTACACACTTGACACTGAGAGACACTGTCCTTCAGTGTTACTCCTCTGAAGATGCCTGCCACAGCTGCGGGGGAAACATCAGGGAAGAAAATACCTATGCCACGGTCACACAGCCCGGATAACCTACAAGAACCACTATGGTCAATATTTCAAAACTTGTTTTATTTTCAAATTATTGGGATAGATGTTACACATACTCAAATAGTTGTAAGAATAACTAGGTTCAACCCTTAGGCATCACTTTCAGAAAACATTTTATAAATATCTATATGCGATATTGAATTAATGCTCTCTAGTTCCACTACTGGTTTTTCTTCAAAAATCACACATCTGAAAATGTGCGCTGTGACTCACAAAAGCTCATATTGAAATAAATTGTGGCAGTCTTTCAGGTGACCCACTGGGCTTCGGTTTTATTTTGCTTCAAAAACCTGCAATCCATCCTGTGAATTCCTTCAAAAATCTGAATTGCTTCAAAAACCTGCAATCCATCTTGTCAATTGCTTGATTTATTGCTGTTTTGACATCTGCTTGGCAAGCAAGTAGCTTATTAATGTAAACAATCACTGGCCTCAGGGAGGAAGGAGACAGAGAAAGGACAGTCTTCCAGTACAGAAATTCCTAAAGAAAAAAAAAACCCTCCCTCTCTCTGCAGTCAGTTCACAGCTGACTTAGGGTGACCCTTTGTGGGGTTTTCAAGGCAAGAGACTAACCATTGCCTGCTTCTGCTAGTGGCCCTGGACTTCCCTGGTGGTCTCCCATCCAAATACTAACTGAGCAAGATCTGCTGAGATCAGGCTGACCTGGGCTATTGCTATCCAGGTCAGGACTTCTCTTACAGGCTCAAAAGAGAAAGAAGAGTTACTTGTGTCTTCCCCCTGGGGCAAGACAGCAGGATATCTCAGGCGCTAAAAAACAACAGAGACTATCATGACACCATTTATGTGATGCATTTACAATTTTCAGAGGACTTCACACATGTTGTTTTAGTAATCTTTATAATAACCTTGTAAAGTAGGACACTACTGCAGATGTGGAGACTGAGAAAGAACAGGCTGTCAAAAACTAGAGATTTGAACTAGGAAATTCCAGTTCTGAGCTCCCCAAAGTCAGCTGACTGGCTGTTTCTGTTGGAAGCAGAATGCGGGACTAGATGGATCCTTGGTGTGATACGAGAAGGCAGCCTTTGAAATAGTTATGAAGTGTAGTTAAGATGCTGTCATTCTGATGGGCACCAGTCTTTTAAATGTTCCGAAAACCTTGCCCTGTGAAGGTTCTGTTCCCTTACGAGGTAATTGCAAAAGCAAAGGAGAAATTGCTCCGGAAAGACTTCAGCGCACTTGGGACCTCCTCCATGCCATCCCACTCAGGTTTAACCAGTAAGCACAGAGAGCCCAGAAAGTCTTTCTGGACCCAATGAACTTGGGGACTGCACATTCTCCACTGCCCTACATATTGGCATGTCCTCTTCAGTCGTGGGCCGTGAGCCGTGGGACCCTTCAGAAGGACTCCAGCAGATGGATCCTGAACAGCACTCAATGGCTCCACGCCTCCACCCACCCTGAGACCTCTGTGGTGGGGTGCATTTTTTCTGTCATTTGCATGGGGCCATGATATAGTCGATGGGGAGCAGGCAGAGTCCCACCCCAGTCCCAGGCAGGCACCAACCCTTTCCTCACACTTTGCCTTTCTGAGGGAAAAGAACATTCTGCTCGGCAGCATGGCCTTCAGCCTACACTACCTGGAGGGAACAGTTTTAAATGAATCCAAAGCACACCCTTTCATCCCTACCCCTACCTCTACCCCCAAATGCCTCAACAAGACCACCTGCTTCACAGTATCAACAGCTGCTGAGAAGCCCCGCAAAAGCAACCAAGGGGCACAAGTCCTCGTCCACATTCAGGTGGAGGTCCTTGACTGAGGCCGCTGGCGCTGCCTTCATCACCTAGCCTGGCCTGAAACCGGGCGGAACGGTGTCCAGGACAGATGAGTTATCTAGAAAGACCCAGAGTGGTTCTTCTGCTGCTCACTCTATCACTTTGCTTGAAGGTAAAGGTCCCCTGTGCAAGCACTGGGTCATTACTGACCCATGGGGTGACGACTTTGTTTACGGGGTGGTTTGCCATTGCCTTCCCCAGTCATCCTCCGTTTACCCCCCAGCAAGCTGGTTACTCCTTTTACCGACCTTGGAAGGATGGAAGGCGGAGTCGACCTCGAGCCGGCGACCTGAAACCGACTTCCGTTGGGATTGAACTCAGGTTGTGAGCAGAACCTTGACTGTAGTACTGCAGCTTACTACTCTGTGCCACGGGGCTCCTTGCTTACAAAGGGCAAAACAGAGATCAGGAACTAGCTGGCTACATCATTCTTCTCTAGCGAAGATGTTTAAAGTAACGGACAGATGACCACTGGTTTTAGAGCCCAGGGAAGGGGGCTGTCAAGAGTCATGCCAAGAGGCATGTCATGAGTCCTTCCAAGAGTCCTGCTTATTTCTGTTCAAGTGTATCTAGTGGTTGTACTGTTCAAGTGTAACTAATGGTTTAGTTGTTCAAGTATGTCTAGTGGTTTTGTTTCTCTGAAATGGTCAAGCTGTCTGGAGTCATGCTGTCCAGACAGGCTCCTGACATGAGTTAGGCCCATTCCTGTTCCTATGTTATCCTTTGGTTTTGTTTCTCTGAACTGTTCAAGCTGTTCCCCCTCCTTTCCTCCCCCTCTGCTCTGACCTTGAGTCTCTAGCAAGCAACTTCAGTCTTATGGCTTGCTCACTCCCTGCTTCCTACCAGGCACTGTTATCTCTTAATTCCCAGGCCGCTTGGCTTTGCACCTGGGATGACACCGTGCTTAAAGTTATGCTTTGTAGTTTGGTTTGCCATTAGCAGCTTTGAACCTGTGGATTGCTCATGCTGTGTCTGCGGCTCCTGAATAAACGTTTACCTGCTTTAGACCTGCCTGTCTGAGCGAGTGACTTTTTGGGATTGCTGAGGTTGGCTGGAGAACCTCACAGGGGCCTTGGGTCTTGACGGATTTAGAACGGACATTAGGAGCTCATTGATATGATCCTGCTTACATGCATTCAGTAGCAGGGCTGGAAAGGACCCAGACTACAAGTGGCAGCCTTTCCAGGTCTCAGGGTCCTCTAGGCAGCCATCAAAGTGATCCATGACTGAGCCAGACGGCGCACTGGGGATTTCCGGTATTTTCCCAGCGATGTTACAGCCAGCCAGCCAGCCAGCCTCCCAACGAGAACATACCGGAGAGACTTTTCTGGGCAAAAGCAGGGCAAGTCCTCCTCCCCATCAGGTCCTGGGCTCAAAAGCGGGGAAGGGGCCGGCCAGCTTCCAAGGGGAGGGCCAAGCACGTGCTACAGATCAGCCAGCGAAAGGTCTCCTGAATTCAACGCTGGATGAAGCCAGGAGAGCATCCCAGCCATGCCTGGCAGGAGGGGAAGGCTGTCTGGGGGGAGGCCAAAGGGAATGGAGGCGACCTCCCCTGAGGGCAGGAGGCCGACGCGCGGGGAGGGGAGGGGAGGGGAGGGGGCGGCAGGGGGCCGCTGGGCCCCGGGCTGTGGGGCGGTGTGCGGCCGGGCTGGCCAGGGGCCCGCGCCGCCCACAGCTCCTGGACCCTGGAGGCCCGCTCCTGCCGGGGCCCCCTCCGCCGGCCTCTCCTTTGGCCGCCGGGCTGGGGGCAGCCGCAGGGAGGGGGGTCCGGCCCCCACCCCCACCCCCCCGCGCCCCCTTCCCTGCAGAAGAGGCAGGGGCGTGAGGCGAAGGACCCCCGCCGCCGCCCACCCCGCCGCCCCCCGCTCTGCTCGCCGGGCGGCCCAGTCACCCCAAGCCAAGCCCCCGCCCCCCACCCCCACCCCGGGACCGCGCCCCTTCTGGCGGACTCGCAGGCCTCCACCCAGGGGGGCAGCATGGGCGGGGGGGGGGCGCCGCGCACCCCCGGGGGGCTCCCTTGGCGGAGGGCTCCCCAACTGCCCTCCTGCTGCCGCCGCCTCCGGGGGAGCGGGCGGGACCTGCCTGCCTGCCGGGAGAGCGCCCCGCCGCCCCCCCCAGCCCCAGGAGCCGGCCCCTGCAGCACCCGGGACAGCGCCCGCCCCCAACCCCCAACCCCCCCCCCCCGCCGCTCCGCTCACCTGGCCGCCCTCCGCCGTGTGCCTGGGCAGGAGCAGGCAGCAGCCCGGCGAGGAGGGCTTCCCCCCCATCGGGGCCCCGCACGGGCCGCGCCGCTCGCCGCCGCCGCCGCCTCTGCCCGCCGCGCCTCGCCGCACCGCCCGCCCCCTCCCGCCCCCCCGGCCCGGCCAGTCCAGCCCACCGGTTGCCGCCCCGGGGCTTGGGGGGCAGGCAGGCAGGCAGGCAGGCGACCGACCCCCCCCCCCGCCGCCCTCGCCTCCGATGCTCCACCGGCTGCCGAAAGACTACCGGCCCCCCTCCCCCTCCCCCCCGGCCTGCCCCCCCCTTTGCCCGCTGCCCCCTGGCTTCCCTCTGCCTGGGAACAGGGCCAAGAGTTGCCCTCCAAAGCACTCTTGGGCAGGCCGGGCCAAGCAGGGAGCCGGAACCAAACCAGGGCCCACAGAAGACCCTTCCCAAGGACCGCCCCCCCACCCCAGGACATGCAGCAGAGCGCCCACCTTCCCCTCCGCCAGGACTCGCCCAAGTTCACAGTTGCCTTTTTAGCTACCGCGTCACACTGCTGACTCTTGTTCAGTGTTCGGTCTACTAAGACCCCAAGATCCTTTTTGCACACACTGCTGCTTAGACAAGTCTCCCCCATCCTACAATTATGCATTTGATTTTTCCTACCTAAATGCAGAACTTTACATTTATCTCTGCTGAAATGCATTTTATTGGTTTTAGCCCAATTCTCCAGCTTGTCAAGATCATCCTGTATCCTGGCTCTGTCTTCTACTGTATTTGCTGCCCCTCCCAATTTAGTATCATCTGCAAATTTAATAAGCATCCCCTCTGTTCCTTCAATCAAATCATTTATAAAGATGTTGAACAACACAGGGCTCATGACAGATCCCTGAGGCACTCCACTAGTCACTCCTCTCCAAGTGGAAGAGGAACCATTAACAAGCACTCTTTGGGTGCGATCTGTCAACCAGTTACAGATCCACCTAACAGTAATAGGATCTAAACCACATTTTCCCAGTTTCTCAACAAGAATACTATGGGGAACCTTATCTAAAGCCTTACTGAAATCAAGATGTGTGCGTTAAGTGCCGTCAAGTCGCTTCCGACTCATGGCAACCTATGAATGAAAGTCCTCCAAAATGTCCTATCTTTGACAGCCTTGCTCAGATCTTGCAAATTGAAGGCTGTGGCTTCCTTTATTGAGTCCATCCATCTCTTGTTGGGTCTTCCTCTTTTCCTGCTGCCCTCAGCTTTTCCTAGCATGACTGTCTTTTCCAGTGACTCTTGTCGTCTCATGACATGACCAAAATATGATAGCCTCAGTTTAGTCATTTCAGCTTCTAGGGTCAGTTCAGGCTTGATTTGATCTATAACCCACTGATTTGTTTTTTTGGCGGTCCACGGAATCCGTAACACTCTCCTCCAACACCACATTTCAAAGGAATCTATTTTCTTCCTATCAGCTTTCTTCACTGCCCAGCTTTCACACCCATACATAGTAATAGCGAATATGATGGCATGAATTAATCTAGTCTTGGTGGCCAGAGTCACATCCTTACACTTCAAAACCTTTTCTAGCTCCTTCATGGCTGCCCTTCCCAGTCTCAACCTCCTTCTAATTTCTTGGCTGAAATCTCCCTTTTGGTTGATGGTGGAGCCAAGGAATAGAAAGTCTTGAACAATTTCAATTTCCTCATTGTCAACCTTAAAGTTGTGTAATTCTCCTGTAGTCATTACTTTTGTTTTCTTGATGTTCAGCTGTAGTCCTGCTTTGGCACTTTCTCTTTTAACTTTCAGCAGTAGTTGTTTCAAATCTTCACTATTTTCTGCCAATAATGTAGTGTCATCAGCATATCTCAAATTATTAATGTTCCTCCCTCCAATTTTCACTCCACCTTCATCTAAATCTAATCCAGCTTTCCTAATTATATGTTCTGCATATAGATTGAAGAGATAGGGAGATAAAATACATCCTTGTCTGACACCTTTGCCAATTGGAAACCATTCCGTTTCTCTATATTCTGTTCTAACTGTGGCCTCTTGTCCAGAGTACAGGTTGCGCATCAAAACGATCAGATGTAGTGGCACACCCATTTCCTTTAAAACCAGCCATAGCTTTTCACACAGTCAAAAGCTTTGCTGTAATCTATGAAACACAAGCTGATTTTCTTCTGAAATTCTCTCGTACGCTCCAGTAACCAGGTATATTTGCAATATGATCTCTAGTGCCTCTTCCTTTTCTGAAACCAGCTTGAACTTCAGGCATTTCTCGTTCCATATATGGTAACAGCCTTTGCTGTAAGATTTTGAGCATCACTTTACTTGCATGAGAAATTAATGCAATGGTCCGATAGTTGTAGCAATCTTTGATGTCTCCTTTCTTGGGAACTGGAATGTAAATGGATCGTTTCCAGTCTGTGGGCCATTGTTTTGTTGTCCATATCTGTTGGCATATTCTTGTCAAGGTTTTGATGGACTCCGTTTCTGTGGCTTGGAATAGCTCTATTGATATCCCATCTGCTCCTGGTGATTTGTTTCTCCCGATTGCTCTCAATGCAGCTTTCACTTCACTTTCTAAAACTGTAGGTTCTTCTTCAAAAGATTCTTCTTGGAAAGAATCTTTTATCCTTTCATCTCTTCTGTATAGTTCTTCAGTGTATTGTTCCCATCTTTTCTTTATTTTGTCCTGTTCAGTTAATGTATTTCCTTGCTGATCTTTCAGCATGCCTAACCGTGCTTTAAATTTCCCTTTGATTTCTTGGATCTTGTGGAACAGATCTCTTGTTCTTACTTTTTTGTTGTTCTCTTCTATTTCTTTACACTGGTTATTATAATAGGTCTCTTTGTCTCTACGTGCTAGTCGCTGTCACCTTCTACTTTTGCTTCTCATCTATCTCTGGCAATTTTAAGAGTTTCCTCAGACATCCATCGAGGTTTTTCTTTTCTTTTGGCTACAGGAATAGTCTTTGCACATTTTTCCTTGATAATAGCTCTAGTTTCCACCCATAGTTCTTCAGGTTTACATTCACTTGAACTTAGTAATGCAAATCTGTTCTTTACATGGTCTTTAAACTCTTCCGGAATATTGCTTAGATTGTATTTTGGTGCTATGAATGTTTTGGTGTTTTTCTTAAGCTTTATCTTGATTTTCGATATTACCAATTCATGATCTGTACCGCAGTCGGCTCCTGGTCTTGTTTTGGCCGAGAGAATAGAGCTTCTCCATCTTCTGCTTCCAATTATATAATCTATTTGATTTCTATACTGGCCGTCTGGTGATTTCCATGTATACAATCGTCTGTTTGGTTGCCTGAAACATGTGTTTGCAATGAACAGATTGTTGTCTTCACAGAATTCTACAAGGCATTCTCCTGCTTCATTCCGTGCTCCTAGCCCAAATCTGCCAACAACATTTGATTCTGCTTTGTTTCCTACTTTTGTGTTCCAATCACCTATGATTATCAGCATATCTTGTTTAGGTGTGTGATCAATTTCTTCCTGAACACTGGCATAAAAACTTTCAATTTCTTCCTCATCAGCATCTGTAGTTGGGGCATAAACTTGAAGGATGCTTATGTTGATAGGCTTTCCCTGAAGTCTGATTGATATTATTCGGTCAGACTTTGCATTATAGCTCCTGACTGCCTTTGCTACATCTTGCCTCACTATTAAAGCAACTCCGTTTCTTCTCTTTTTGTCATTCCCTGAATAAAACACTTTGTAATTTTCTGATTGAAAATGTCCTAATCCAGTCCACTTTAATTCACTTACTCCCAGGACTGAAATGTCCATACATTCCATTTCTTGTTTAACAATTTCAAGCTTACCCTGATTCATGCTTCTCACATTCCATGTTCCTATTATATGCGTCGAACAGCTTCGGACTTTCCTTTTGCATCTATTCATGTCAACCACTGAACGTCCTTTCGGCTTTAGTCCAATCGCATCATTAGGAACAGCGCTACTCGTACTTGTCCTCTGCTCTACCCCAGTAGCAGATTGAGTGCCATCCGACCTGGGGATCCCATCTTCCAGCACTATATCTTTTTTCATTTTGGATTGTCTCATCATAGGGGTTTCAAGGTAAAGGTTGGTCAGAAGTGGTTTACCAGTGCCTTCTTCTGTGCAGTACTAACCAGAGTTAGCCGTAGTGGCACTGCCGTTGTCTACGAAAGATCTTCCGCCAGTGTCACCTTCCACTACTGCTGCTGCCCAGTAGCTAACCTTCAGGGATTCCTCTACCCCCATCCCCATTGGAACTGCCTGTTCTGCGGATGTGGCCATTGCTCCCTTAAGGGGGTGGATGCATCTTTGTCTGGTGTCTCAGCTGTGACCATTCCGTCTTGAGTGACTCTGCTAGGAGTTTAGTCTCTTGATAGAGTCAAGATCCCTTACGGTATTGCTCTAAGCTTTCCTGACACTCACAAACCCCCTCACCACATTAAGATGTGCATCCAGAAGGGGGGAAATCAAGATAAGCTATGTCTACTGCATTCCCCTGATCCAGCAAGGTAGTAATTTTCTCAACAAAGGAGATAAGATTAGTCTGACATGACTTGTTCGTGCTGGTTCTTAGTGATCAGATCCATCCTTTCTAAATGCTCAAGGACTGACTGTTTGATGATTTGTTCAAAAACTTTTCCCGGTATAGAAGTCAAGCTGAGGAGTCGGTAGTTACCCGGATCCTCCTTTTTCCCCTTCTTGAAAATGGGGACAACATTTGCCCGCCTCCAGTCTACTGGCACCTCACCTGTACTCCATAAATTCTCAAAAATAATGGACAGAGGCTCAGAAATTACACCTGCAAGTTCTTTGAGTACCCTTGGATGCAATTCATCTGGCCCAGAGGGCTTTGTTTCATGTGTTCTGTTTATATCATGTTGAGCACCACTTCCCTCACAAGAAAAGACTGTGGAAAAGTAGGAATTGAGGAGTTCCGCCCTCTCTTCATCTCCTGTTACAATTTCACTTTCCTTTCCTTGTTCTTACTCTTACTCTGTACATCGGAAAATAATTCTTTTTGTTGTTAATTCACAGTGGGTAGCCGTGTTAGTCTGTTCGCAGTAGTCAAAAAGGGCAAGAGTCCAGTAGCACCTTAAAGATTAACAAAAATATTTTCTGGTAGGGTAGGAGCTTTCATGAGCCACAGCTCACTTCTTCAGTGATCTGAAGAAGTGAGCTGTGGTTCACAAAAGCTCATACCCTACCAGAAAATATTTTTGTTAGCCTTTAAGGGGCTACTGGACTCTTGCTCTTTTTGTTGTGTTTAGCATCTCGCTCTAGCCTAAGCTCATACTGAGCTTTAGCTTTCCTAACACTTTCCCTACAAGCACCAGTTATTTGTTTATATTCCTCTTTGGTTATAAGGCCCTCCTTCCACTTCCTAAATGAGTCTTTTTTATTTCTCAACTCTTTAAAAAGCTGTTTATGGAGCCATCCTGGCCTCTTTAGGCTTTTCCAATTTTTCCTTCTCATAGGAATGGTTTGTGATTGTGCCTTCAGTATTTCATTTTTAAGGAACTCCCACCCTTCTTGAACTCCCTTCTCCTTAAATATTTCTAACCATGTGATTCTACCCAGCATAAGTTTAAGCTTGTTAAAATTTGCTTTCCTATAAAGTCCAACCTATATGTCTGTCTACATACAGTTTTTTCCTTTCCCCAAGATTGTAAATTCCAAGATTACATGGTCACTACTACCCAGTGTGCCTACTACTTTAACCTCATCAACCAGTCCTTCCCTGTTGGTGAGAATCAAGTCTAAGACAGCAGATTCCCCTTGTTTCCCTGTCCACTTTCTGGAATAGGAAGTTGTCAGCAAGACAAGTCAGGAATTTATTGGATCTTGCATTTTTAGCAGAGCTGGTCTTCCAACAGATATCTGGATAATTGAAATCTCCCATGACCACCACATCCCGTCTCTTTGATAACTTTGTAATCTGGTCTATGAGTGTTCCATCCAAGTCCTCTGCCTAGTTTGGTGGTCGATAGCAGACCCCCACCATAATATCATAATTATTTCTTACTCCTTTTATTTTTACCCATAGACTCTTGACTGAACTACCATGTTCAGATTCATGTACTTCTTCACAAGTATACACATCTTTGACATACAGTGCTACTCCTCCCCCCTTCCTTATCTGTCTATCCCTTCTAAACAAGTTGCATCTTAACATTCCAATCGTGAGTGATATCCCACCAAGTTTCAGTAATGCCAATTAGGTCAAAATCCCCTTCCTGTATTAGGGCTTCAAGTTCCTGCTTGTTTCCCATACTCTGTGCATTAGTGTACAGACATCGGAATCCATGGTTTATGTGCCCTGAGGTTTTAGTCTCTGAACTTACCCTCAAGTTTATGTTTCCTCGCATACATGGCACTCCCCACAAATCTTTATTGTCCTCATCTCCAGTTATTGTCATCAAGCTAGGCTTTAAATTCTTGTCTCGCTCCCCCATAGTATTTAGTTTAAAGCCCTCCTTATCAGGTTGGCAAGGCTCTCACCAAAAACATTTTTTCCTACCCTCATGAGGTGCAAACCATCTCCTGATAGAAGAGCTTCATCTCGAAAGCATAAGCATGGTCCAAAAATCCAAACCTTTCTTGACGACACCATCTACGCAGCCAGTCATTCATTTGTACTATTTGTCTTTCCCTTCCTAAGCCACGACCTTCTACAGGCAGAAATGATGAAAACACAACCTGTTCCCCCAGGTCCTTCACCTTCTCACCCAGAGCTGCATAGTCTCTTTAAATACGTTCTGGGCTGTGTCGGGCAATGTAATTTGTTCCTACATGAATGAGCAAGAAAGGGTAATAATCTGTGCGCTTGATGAGTCTTCCTACCCTTTCTGTCACATCCTGAATGCGGGCACCTGGTAGACAGCAGACTTCTCAAGTTGAAAAGTCCGGTCGGCACACCGTAGACTCTAACCCTCTCAGTAGGGAATCCCCAATGACCAGAACATGCCTCTTCCTTAATTGGGGAGTGGAAGATTGAGACCTCTCATGCGCAGGAGCCTGAGAAATTTCTTTCAAGCTTTGGAGGGAGGGTAGCCCTTGTTCCCGTAGTCCAGAATCAGTATCTATGGATTGGTTCTTGTAGGTTATCCGGGCTGTGTGACTTGGTATTTTCTTTCCTGACCTTTCGCCAGCAGCTGTGGCAGGCATCTTCAGAGGAATAACACTGAAGGACAGTGTCTCTCGTATCTATGGAAGTTCCTGGAACTGATTGCTGAGCAACAGAGGATCAGAAGGAGTCCTGATTTTCCAGCTCCAGTGGGTCACATTCTTCCATGCCTCCTCCTCGTGTTTGGGTTGTGCCTCCATTCATTGAGATTCATAAAATCATAGAGTTGGAAGGGACCACCAGGGCCATCAAGTCCAACCCTCTGCACAATGCAGGAATTTCACAACTACCTTCCCCTTCCACACCCCTAGTGACCAGAAGATGGCCAAGATGCCCTCCCTCTCATCATCTGCCTAAGGTCACAGAATCAGTATTGCTGACAGATGGCCATCTAACTTCTTAAAAACCTCCAGGGAAGGAGCGCTTACCACCTCCCGAGGAAGCCTGTTCCACTGAGGAACCGCTCTGTTAGAAAATTCTTCCTAATGTCTAGACAGAAACTCTTTTGATTTAATTTCAACCCGTTGGTTCTGGTTCGACCTTCTTGGGCAACAGAAAACAACTCGGCACCCTCCTCTATATGACAGCCCTTCAATTACTTGAACATGGTTATCATATCCCCTCTTCTTCTTCTCCCCTTAGTCTTCTCCTCTTCAGGCTAAACATACCCAGCTCCTTCAACCTTTCCTCATAGGACTTGGTCTCCAGACCCCTCACCATCTTTGTTGCCCTTCTCTGGACACATTCCAGCTTGTCTACATCTTTCTTAAATTGTGGTGCCCAAAACTGAACACAGTACTCTAGCTGAGGTACTCAACTAGTTCCTTTCTCTAGTTGAGTTACTCAACTAGTTCCTTTCTCTCTTCCTCCTGATGTCCCCTAAAGAGTGCTTCATGCATTCTGTGCTTCATGAACTCTTTACCCTCCTTTATAACATGGAGTGTAAACAAGCCTGCCAAGTCCTGAAGTGAGCTACACACCCTGTCCAGGACTTCTGAATGGAACTCCTCAAGATGAAAGAGCCTAGCTGCTGCCAAAAGGGAGGCCCGCTGTCCGCTTGGAACTTGCATGACGGCCTCTTCAAATGACCAGTTAGTGGAATGAGTGCAGTCATAAAATATTGCCCACTGGCCATGACTGTTTAATACTTCATTATGGCACAAATGGCAACATACATTGTTACAAGCCCCACCATGTTGCTGTCTAGAGATCCCCCCCCCACAAAAAAGAAGCAGCAGCACATTTTAAAAGTGATATGGATCATGTGCAAACTCCAGGAAACCTTGGGATGCCTGCCAGATTATGAAAAATTCTTGGCAGAATCAAAACCCTAACGTGGAGTCACCCTGCAACAGAGGACGGGACGGCAGCTGCATGTGTGCTCCACACCCAGACTCCAGACTCAGCATGCCAGGACGCATGTGTGAACTCCCAGAAGCTATGATGTTGCATGGGGTCCTTTGGGCAGGGGGGCAGAGCAGTCATCATGGCAGCTGCTCCTCTAGACCCGGGTGGCGGAGGGCTGCATGTGCAGCTTCAGCAGGGCAGTGTGTCTCATGTGCTGCATGTGTAGGATGAGCATTTGGCAGAAATACTTAATGTCATCTACGCATGCTCAATAAGTGCTTCAACAGAGGTTTTCAGTTTAGGGCACCAAATAAAACCCCCTTGCAGAACCCTGGACAACCTCTTCGGGGCCCTCTCTGCTGAGCCCTGAACTGGGCCTCAGACTTTGGGTCAAAAAGTCCTGCCGTTTCAGAACCGGGGTTACTTCAGAGAAGTCAACTTCAAGTTATAGAGTGATGAAAATCAAGAGATCATCCAGCCCACATTGTTCAGCAACCAGAGGATGAGAGACACCAGAGATGGGCCTGGATGTGAACCCTCCGCAGCAGCCACCGTCTCCAACACCATCACCCCTTTCCAGGCAATTTCCGTTTAGTCTTTCTGTAATAGAAGATTATGTCTGAAACTGGGCTTACTTTCTTGGCCGTTGTGATTCATCACTAATTCATGGAAGTGCCCTTTCCTCCCTGCATTTGTCTCTCATCCAACGTCTTTTAAAAGTTCATCATATCACCATTAGCTACTTGAGCGGTGGAATGAAATTATCTCCTTTCTTTCCCCTTTTACTGCATAGTTTAGCTACCAGAGTATTTGGCTGCCTTGAACAATTTCACCTCCCATGCAGCCTTAATGATAACCGGTTATTATATCTGTGAACGGCATTTCTTTCATCAGGTCATCAATTTCTTTATGAGGTCTTGTAAAATATTTTGGAAAGTGTAACCAATGTGGAAGGGTGGGGGGCTCTCCCGTGGGAAGAAGGTGGACAAGGATGCAAAAATAGGCATCAAGGGTTAAGATGAAAATAGCATGAATTTATTAATTTTCTCTACCTTTAAGGAGTCTCAAAGGGGCTTACAATCACCTTCCACTCCCCTCCCCACAATAGGCACCTTGTGAGGTGGGTGGGGCTGAGAGAGTTCAGAGAGAACTGTGACTAGCCCAAGATCACTCAGCAGGCTTTATGTGGAGGAGCGGGGAAACCAACCCACTTCGCCCCCTCCCCGTTGGCTTGCCCAGACTGCTTCACGCAGATGCACCGAGGCTTCCCTCCCTCCCTCTTGCTCTTTCGGTGGCTCACCCAGACTGGTCTAGTCAGGAGCTCTGAGGCCCCTGCTGGGAGCTACTGAGGCCGCCGCTGGGCCCAATGCAGTCCTAGGTGGGGCCCCCAAGTCTGCAGAAACATCTGTTTGGGGTGAATGTGCCCCCCTATCTGTGAATTTAGGTTTCCACAGACAGGGAGCACACGTGGGAATTAGATGTATAGATAAAGTCCCAGTAATGGAACACAGCCTTCAAGCATCCTTTGGCATCTCTCAAGTATTCCTTATCCTCAGTCATAATCTTTTGTTTCCTAAAAAGAACCCCAAAACAGTACAACAGTATAATTAGCCTGGCTTTAGAGCCAGTAATCTGATTCTGATCCTGGCTACCAACTAAACTGCAACAGACATGGGGTCACTCCTTCTTTCATCTCGATTTATTTGCAGACTAGGACAGGTATCTTTGTTCCCCATTTTAATCTTTCCCCATTTATTTTCCAGTCCACACTTGCACCACACAGGTAGCTGGCATTTTGCTCCTCTCTGCTCTTTAGGCCCTCACATCTGAAATTCTGTCCCCCTCTGTCCCAACTGATTTTACTTCTCCTCGGTCCTGTTCCCCATTTCCCCAAATGTACACCTTTAGCTCAAAGATAACTCTGCTGAACATTGTTGTTGTTGCTATATTAGATAGCATAAGGAATGTCTGTGGTTTGATTTACTATCACTACTTTTTGCTTAGGATAAGATCCCCCTCCTACTATTGTACTAAATCCCTCAATAAACTCTATATTCCTTTTAATTAAGTTTCTGCCATTCTTTTCCTACTGAAAATTTGCTACTCACAGCTATGTATGTTCACGTGTTGGTGGGGATGTGGTAACAGTAGGATCTTGTAATGATTGTAAAGTATCAGAAATATAGACTTCAGATGTTCAGTTGTAAATGCTGACCTTCAACAGAAGTCTACAGCTCATAACCAGACCCCCCCGGGGGGGCGCAGCTTGCCCCATCTGCGTTTAGATAGTTAACTTTTGAGATTTTGAATTTATTGTTTCTGAGCAAGTCAGAAATCCCACAACAGTTAAGATCTTAATAATTGGATTTTAGTAACTGGATTGATTCTGTTACATAATCTTGTTTCCATAAGGCACTCCAAGTTTCAAGCTTTTGAACAGTTCTTATACTTCTCTCTATAGGAAGACTGACTGAACACTTCAGGGGATATTTGGATCAGCAAAACAATTACATGTTCAGGTACATCAAAACGCTTTTCACAGTTCTATTTTAAAAGATGTGGTAGAAAAGCACACACCAAATCTAAGAATTTTGCCTGCCTACTAAATTTTTTAATTCTTTCAAACTTAGACTCAAAACTGGCAACTACCGTATTTTTCGCTCCATAAGACGCACTTTTTTCCTTCTCAAAAGTGAGGGGAAATGTGGGTGCGTCTTATAGAGCGAATGTGCGCACAGAGCCGGCTGGGCGCGCTGGGAGGCAGCCGGGGAAAGCTGCCTCGCACCGTTCCAGCGCGCCCAGCCGGCTCTGTGCGCCCCCCCAGCCCGCTCTGTGCGCTTGCTCGCCTCCCAGCTGGGAAACGGAGGGGGGGCGGCTTGGCGCGCCCGCCCGCCTCCTCCCCGCCCGCTCTGAGCGCTTGGCGCGCCTCTCCCGCCCGGCTCCTCCCAGCTCGCTCTGAGCTCTTGGAGCGCCCGCCCGCCTCCTCCCCGCCCGCTCTGAGCGCTTGGCACGCCTCTCCCGCCTGGCTCCTCCCAGCTCGCTCTGAGCTCTTGGAGCGCCCGCCCGCCTCCTCCCCGCCCGCTCTGAGCGCTTGGCGCGCCCGCTCCCTGCCCGCGTTTCTAGAGGAGGAAAACAAGATTTTTTCTTGTTTTCCTCCTCTAAAAACTAGGTGCGTCTTATGGAGCGGTGCGTCCTATGGAGCGAAAAATACGGTATTTATAATTTGGGTTCATTTAAAAATGTTTGAAGGAGAGGAAGAGAGTTCCTTTCAAAGAGTCATAATCTTATGCAGGGCTCTCTGTGGCCTCCATGTATTTATGTCGTACAAGTCCATTGCTCTGCTAAATGGAAGACATAAAAATTGTTTTCTATGAAATAATTGTAACCATGCTGTACCCAGATTCATCACAATTCAATCCCATTCAAATTGAAATCCATGGAAGTGAACCAAACAGTTATACAAACTAGTTCCTTGAAACATGACATCAGCTTTTGCTGGACTGTTATGTCCAAGGCCAAACTGCATGTGCCGTTTTGAGCATTTCTCAGTACAGAAAGGCACTTTTAACTGTGCATGTAGCAGGTTTATCGGCACTGGATCCATTTCAATCCAGCTTCCGGCCTGGCAAAGGGCCGGAGACAGTGCTGGTAGCTCTCACTAGGGCTGTCGATTCGGTTCGGCCTGAACTGAAAAACAGCCGAATTTCCCGATTCGGCGGTTTTTAGTTTGGGACAAACCGAACTAAAAAATGGCGGGAAACCAGGGGAGCCAAATTCAGTGAGTTCGGGAGTTCATGAATAAATTCGGCAAATTCCGGGCGTCAGTAAGCAGCATAACCGTCAGTAAGCAGCATTCTTCTCCCCCAGCCAATCGGTGGCCAAGCTGGGTCTTCTTCTGGCCAGTCAGGATTGAGTACTGGAGGAATCAGCTGCTGCGCGGCCGGGCCGGGGAGAGTGAGAGAAATCCTCATGGGGGGTGCTTGTGCACATTCACTCCTTTCTGTGGCTGCAGGGGGCGCATTTTGGGGGGTAGAGATCCCAAACTTTCGGCGGAGCTTCAGACAAGCCTTCTGAAGAGACCCTCCAAGTTTTGTAAATGTTGGGTCAGGGGGTCCCGAAATATGGGCTCCACCCCTTTTCCCTCCCCCCTTTTCCATTTCCGTGGCTGCAGGGGGTGCTTTTTTGGGGGTGCAGCCCCCAAACTTTCAGCATAGCTTCAGACGAGCCTTCTTAAGAAACCCCCCAAGTTTTGTAAAGATGAGTTCAGTGGGGGCAGAAATATGGGCTCCCCCCTTTTCTCTTTCCGTGGCTGCAGGAGATGCATTTTTGGGGGTGCAGCCCCCAAACATTCAACATAGCTTCAGACGAGCCTTCGTAAGAGACCCCCCAAGTTTTGTAAACATTGGGTCAGGGGGTCCCGAGATATGGGCTTTCCCCTTTTCCCTATTGGGATGAATGGATCACCCGATACTGTATGCATCTCCAGAGCGGCAAAACCTTCCATGCTTAAATGGAATCATATTGGATTACCCATTCCTGCCAGCCCCTCCTGATGGAACAGAAGACAGCCACAGTAAGACCCCTTTGGGGGCTTTAATCTATAATTTTTCTCCTGTGTGTGTGTGTGGGGGGGGAAGCAGAGTCTGTGTGTGTGTGGGGAGGGAGCAGTTTCTGTGGGTGTGGGGGGGAAGCCAAAGGGGGCTTTCGCCCATTCTGCCTGGGGTGTATGTGCCCCCTCGAGTCTCTCCCTGGTTTGAGGGGGGGCTTCAGTTGTGTGTCCTCAGGTTTTCCATCATTCATAAGACCAGTTAGGTCTATTTTGATGCTTGCTCAAAACTGGTTTTCAAATGGTTACTTAAAGAATGCATTTTCCTGGTCCCAGGTCCGATGTAAAAGGGGAAATTCCACCCCTACTGCTAATTATGTATAGTTAGCTGCCTCTGTCCCTTTCCTTTCCTTTCCTTTTATCCCTTAGAACAGTGGTTCTCAACCTTTTTCGAGCCGCGACCCCCTTTTACAATTGTTAAGTAACCTGCGACCCCCGCCACATTTGCATAAGCCATAAAATGACATTTTCAATAGGATAAAGAAAACACATTAAAAATAGATTTTTCAGAATAGAATTCCAATGTAATATTTAATTAACTAATTTCATTAAATAATTAATTAATATTTAATGTGATGGTTGTGCTTGCATCTGGGTAACCAGCTTCAAAATTTGTGGCTGAGTGTTTGTTAAAGCCAACCTCATGTCATCCTCAACATTTAGTCTGTTTCTTGCCTTTGTTTTGATATGAAGAAGCGTTGAAAATCCACTCTTGCAGAGATATGTAGAGGCAAATGGAATTAAAACTTTGGTCACTGAGATTGAGAGGCATTACTACCCCAGAGAAAGATGATGATCCAACTCTTTGGAACAGGTAGTGCTTCAGAAGATCACAGGAGGCATCCTCTGCCTCCACACAGAGTGCCCATTTGGAAGCAGATACCTCTGTAGCAAGAGGACACCAGGCTTGGAACTGCCTGACATTTTGTGATTCCCCTTCCCCTATTACAGCCATTTTATAGTTGGGACAGCCTCCTATGGCACCTACTTTATGATTGGCCTTGCCAGTTTATGATGGAACCTACTACTCTTTTTCAAAACTGACTCACCAACAGCAGGGACCCCTTAACTGTCTCCTTTTAGCCGTGTTGGTCCACAGAAGGGCAAACCAGCTGAGTACTTGAAAGTTACCCAATTTAGACCCACTAAATTCAGAAGAATAGCCCAGTCCAAACTCCTCTGCCCTCCAATAGATTTCATTGGATCTCAAAATTACACAGGAGCAAAGTGAGATCTGGTTCACAAGAGGATACACCTAAATTCGTTAGCCTTTCAGGTGCACCAAAACTCTTATACCAGCCTCATGCACCTGTTCACCCGGAAATGAATTCCGCTGGGTCCAACAGGACTGATAGGAGCTCCACCAGACTGCTTGCCCAAAAGGCTCATATCCTGCACACACTTCCCTGTGAGGAGGCTCAGCAGGGGCACTTTCACACAGCCCAAATAATGCACTTCCAGTCCACTTTCACTGCCGCTTAACTATTGTTTGCAAGGGGATTTTGCCAGTTCACACAGTAAAATCCACCTTCAAACCAGCCCAGCCCAAACAATGGACTTTCAATCCACTTTCAATGCACTTTGAAGGTGGATTTTACTGTGTGAACCGGCAAAACCCACTTGCAAACGATTGTTAAGGTGCCGTGAAAGTGGATTGAAAGTGCATTATTTGGGCTGGGGTTCTCCCCCCCTTCTTCTCTAAGAGGGCGCTTCAATGCTCAACATCCAACAGAGGTGCTTCCACCATTAACGGAAAGCGCACCGGCCCTTCCCTTGTTGCACAGACGAGCCACCAAAGGGGAACGGCTCGTGCAGGCAGGCAAGGTGCGGTGCCATCCCCGTCCTGATGATACGGGCATAAAGAAGGCTGAGAGCCAGTCGGCACTTGCAGCTCCTCTGTCCGCCGCCCCAGCGGCCTCCTCAGACCCGGGCGCCTTCGCTGCTGCAGCCGCATCCCTGCCCACCGCTCAAAGGCCTAGATGGAAAAGGCAGTGGGGCGTCCAAGGCGGTGGAGCCAAGCCGAGACTTATCGCGCTAGACGTTTTCCGCTCGACTCAAGCGGCTCCCCCCGCGCTCTCCTCCGGTGGCAGCGGCGCACCCCTAACACGTCATCCGAGCTCGCCGCAACCACTCTTGATTGGTTACCGCGGGCACCATCTTTCTTAAGGGCAGCAGAGCGGGAAGGGAGAGAAAAAGGACGTGGAGAGCGCTCAAAAGTGCGCAGGCGCACTGAAGGAGCCGGACTGCCCTGTTCCATACCAAAGAAGCATGGGCTAAAACGTATGGGAGGCGACGACCCCCCAGAAAACCCACAGGATGAGAACCACTGCCTTAGAAGCTCCTTGATCAATTCATCTTGAGCAGCATATACCTAGCGTTGGAGGGATATAAGGACTGAAACAAATCTTGCCACTGACAATGTAGCCTTGGGGTCCCTATCACAGTAAAAAAGGCATTATGTCAGTCACAGAGGCATTGGATTTGTATATTAAAAGGGGGGAAAATATAGTGCGAATGAAGTTCCTCGTAAAAGCGGCATTCCAAAAGGGCATGGGCTAATGAGTCAATAAAGCCAAAAGAGCAAGGGCAGATCCTGTCTGAGTATGGTATATTCAGAATTCTGCCCTGCATTACCATAGAAGGGTTAGCATTCAATCTAGCCAAGCAAAAAGCTCTACAGAGATGAGGAGTTGTTAGATAATATGTATAGGCAGGCAGACCACGTGGAGGGGGTATTCCGAAGAACTGGGATGAACAGACATGACGAGCACGAAAAGTAGTGCTGTTATAATCGAGCTCTTTAATGCGCTTTTTAATTTTGGCAAAAGCTTCAGTTTTCCCAAGATCTGATATATCCTGCAAGAAGCCCAACAACGCCAGTTTCTCATCTAAGATTTTTTGCCATGAGGATTTAAAAGGGAAGCTAGGAACCCCTCAGTGCTAAAGCACAGTTTAAGGTGTAGTTTAAAGGCGGCCAACCACTCCCTAGCTTCAAGTGACATTTGGCCAAACCCGGAACGAAGAGTAATGCCAGCAACACATCGAGGGGCATTTAGGAGTTTTCGTAAGAACTGAAGCAGTGGACGATCTATAGATTCATTGATGACTGTAATTGATGACTGATGACCTTGGGAACACCAAAGAGGATAATTGGGGTAATTTTCAGGTTAAAAACCTGAATAGCCCCTGGAATATATTTGCCACCTTTGGTGTGAAAAAAATTGACAATAGCACCAACCCCAGGTTTAATTTTGTTGGACACTGCTTTTTGATGGGCATTCCAATTTAGGTTATGGGAAAACAGAATGCCAAGGTAAACAAACTCCTTGACTTGATCAACCTCAAAGCCATCTAATACCCAGCGAAAAAGAGGCATTTTTCTCCTCTTAGTGAAGATCATAATCTTAGATTTATGATGGTTTATTTTAAGACCTTCCCTAGAGCAGTACTCAGAAAAAGTTTGCAAAGATCTTTTCAAACCAATTCTTGTGCGGGACAGGAGAACTGCATCGTCAGCATAGAGTAGAATCGGGGTGGGATGACTTGCAAGCTTTGGGGGGTGGTAAAACTCTGAGAAATTGGTTGCCATATCATTCAGGTATAGATTAAACAAGAGAGGAGCAAGGAGGCAACCTTGTCTAACTCCCTTGACGAGCTCAAAGGGCTCGGTTAGTTCTCCTTGGTTGCCACAGCGAACCTGAGCTGTGAGGTCGGTATGAAATTGCTGAATAAGCCATAGTAACCTCCTATCCATAGTAGAATGTGATAGTTTCAACCATAGCCTCTCCCTCGGGATGGTATCAAAAGCTCCCTTAAGATCCATAAAACCCTTTCCATGGTTTGCAAACTCCCAGGTGTCAGGTGTTGCTTTGCATGGTTGCAAAGGTGTTGCTTTGCAGTTGTGGGTGTTGCTTTGCAGTTGTGTTGCTTTGCAGTGTTGCTTTGCAGTTCTGTTGCTTTGCAAACTTCTTAGCACCTGCCCCGCCCTTGCTCTCAGCTGTTTGTCGGGGCTGGGAGCTTTGTGCATGGGCGGCAAGCTCTGCTCAGAGATGCACATTAAGGGTGGGGGGACCCCTTTTGGGGCTCATATCTCAGGCCCCCCTGACCCAATCTTTACAAAACATGGGGGGTCTTGCAAGAAGGGTCCTTTGAAGCTCCGCTGAAAGTTTGGGACCTCTACCCCCAAAAATGCCCCCCCTGGAGCCGCGGAAAGGCACGGTTGTGTTTTTAATGGCTTTATTCGGCCGAATTTTTCCCCCGAACTTTGAATTCGTGCCGAATTGCACGGATCCGAAGCGGGGGAGTTCGGACTTCGGCATATCCTGAATCCAGACGGGCTGAATTCTGCCGAATCCGAACTATACCGATTTTTTTTTCCAGCAGCCCTAGCTCTCACAGACAAACTCCAGAGACAACTGGATTGGGGTGGGTCGTCGCTTCTTGTGTTGCTCGATCTCACAGCAACATTTGACATGACCAACCACGACACGGCTGACCAACCGCCTTGCCAGTGCTGGAGGGGCGGGGGGAACCGCCCTTCAGTGGCTGTCTTCATTCCTCCACGGCCAGGGACAGAGGGTGGTAATTGGGGAGAGGCAGTTTCCACACACCATGCAGCATCCCACAAGGGGCGATTCTCTCCCCAGTGCTTTTCAACATCTACATGCGCACCCTCAGCCAGTTGGTATGGAATTTTGGGCTTGGGTGTCATCAGTATGCTGATGACATCCAGCTATATCTGTTGATGTGCGGCCAGCTGGCCACTGCCCCAGAAAATCTGGCCAGGTGTCTGGAGGCTGTGGTGAAGTGGCTAAAGCAGAGTCGCCTGAAATGGAACTCATCAAAGATGGTGGTCCTGTGGTTGGGTCGGGGAGGCACAGACACGAATTCCATCTTCCCACTCTTGATGGGGTGTAGCTTAAACCATCAGCCTCCATCTAGAGTCTGGAGGGGTAACCCTGGATGCCAGCTTATCTATGGAGGCCCAGGTTACACAGACTGCCAGGACAGCATTCTTCCACCTTTACCAGGTCCAGCAGTAAGCCCCCTATCTGTCTTGTACCAACCTAGCCACAGTGATCCATGCAATGGTCACCTCTAGACTAGACTACTGTAATTCGCTCTTTCTGGGGCTGCCCTTGAAGTTGCTCCGGAAACTGCAACTGGTCCAGATTGCGGCTGTGCGAGTCCTAACAGGAGCATCTTGGACTACACATAACCAACCGGTGCTTCACTAGCTGCACTGGGTCCACACTGAATTCTGGATCAAGTTGAAGGTTCCAGTTTTAACCTTTAAAGCCCTAATCTACTGGCAATCCCTGGCCCTAAGAACATCTGGCTGTCCTCGACCAGGGCCAAAAAGGCCCAGTTCCAGCCTGGTGGAACTCTCTGTCTAGTGAGACCTGGGCCCTGTCCTCAACTAGGCCTGGTGGCCTAGGTCAGGTGGAATCCTGTATCTGGTGAGACCAGGGTCCTGTTGGACCTTAAGAGGAGGAGGAAGAAGAGTTGGTTTTTACATGCCGACTTTCTCTACCACTTAAGGGAGAATCAAACCGGCTTACAATCACCTTCCCTTCCCCTCCTCACAACAGACACCCTGTGAGGTAGGTGGGGCTGAGAGAGCTCTAAGAGAGCTGTGACTAGCCCAAGGTCACCCAGGACCCCTGCCCCCCATTGCTGCCAGGCCAAGCCCTTCCTGGAGGAAGACCCTCGGCCCTCCCGCCTGCCTGCCCAGAGAAGAAGAAGAGTTGGTGCCGACTTTCTCTGCCACATAAGAAAGAATCAAACCAGCTTACAATCGCCTTCCCTCCCCCCCCCACAACAGACATCCTGTGAGGTTAGGTGGGGCTGAGAGAGCTGTGATTAGCCCAAGGTCACCCAGCTGGCTTCATGAGTAGGAGTGGGTAAACCAGCCCAGTTCACCAGATTAGCCTCCGCCGCTCATGTGGAGGAGTGGAGAATCAAACCCAGTTCTCCAGATCAGACTCCACCACTCCAAACCACCGCTCTTAACCACTACACCACACAGGCTCTCTTAAAGACTTCTGCAGGACCTGTAAGACGGAGATTCTCCACCAGGCCTATAGTTGAGGACAGTGACGGTTCCATCAGAGCTGACCTCCCTACCTCCCCTTTCCCCTTAAGATGTTATCAGATTGAATTAGGGGCCCTGACTGCATTGCAGGGGTGGCTGCCGGCAGCCCCGCTTCTCTTATCCTGCTCCTTTGGAGTGGTTTATCTGTTGGAATCTGTGATTTTAATGATTGTAGATAGATTTTATGGTTTTATTGTATTGCGATATGGATTATATTAGATGACAGAGGCCACCTTGAGCTCCAGCGATGGAGGGCAGGGTAGAAATGAAAGAATAAATAAACCAGAAAGGCAATTTGAGGTGCGCAGGTATGGGTTTCTGAACTCGTTGATGGCCGTGCAGGAAGGTTTGCCATTTTCCTGTGCTTCTGGTATATGGATTTCGGAAACAAGAACCTGCACACATTGTTTATCACAACAGCTTCACAGTTAACTGTATTATTTAATGTTCTCAGAGAAAAAAAAATGGTTTCCCCTGAGAACACCCATGCTTTAGAAGTTGTCTCCAAGCTAAGCATATTCATGCAATTATGACTAAGATCATTTATCAAGCCTGGCTATATTATATGTATATAATATATGGGGGGCATCATTTTCTACTTTTGCCCCCCCCCCTTGAAAATAATGTAGATAAGGCCCTGGTAACTGTTGATTGTGTTTTAGGTTCAGCAGATGATTGGTACTTTGGGTCCATCCTGACCTGCATCCCTGCTGGAGCGCTGCCCGGAAACAGTGGGCGGCCAGGACATGAGCTGAACTGCTGAGTGCCGTTCAAGCGTCCCTACTCAGCACTCAAGCACATGCCTCCTCTTGTGGGAGGGAGAGACTCTGTACAGTGAGCAAGGACGTGGCCGTGTCTCAGGCTTCATGACCATCTTTTAAAGTGTACAGAAAACCACTTGTTAGGGGGTTGTGCCTGTCATACGAGAGCCCTGGTGGTTGTGGGAGAGCAGCATTGGCAGAGAGCCGCCGTTGAGGCTCCTGGGCAGGACTGTAGTGGTAAGAGTCCACATTCAGCACAGGCGGAGGCGCGAGGCACTCCCACGGGGCAGAAGATCCACGCTGCCACGGAGGTTCTTGTTCCTGGAGTGTGCAAATACCGTGTGCTAATGGAAGTAGTGCTGCTCTTGCATCCGGAGGAGCTTCTCATCTGCTTGAGTCAACATCTTCCTGCCAGAGACACCTTCCTGCCTACCTTTGAACTCCCAGGAAAAACACGGTTTTAGCGCAGGCATTTGTGTGCTCTGGAAACAATGGTGTGACTTTTATTAGACGGCTGACTTCCTGAGTTCTGAGTGCAAAAAAGTAAGGTCGTGTGAGCACTTGTCCCATGACAATCCCATAAACAACATCTGTAGACAAGTAGTCCAAAAGAGAGTTGATTTATTGGAAGATCCACAGGTTTACAGCAGCTAAGAGTCACGTTGGCACTAATGAGAACTATAAGCCTGGTGCAGGGTACATATGAAAGAGCATAGAACAACTCAGGTCGCCACGGTAACCCCCTCCCATTGAGGCAAGATTCCCACAGAGTCCAGAGTCAAAACACATAGTTGGCAGTTGGTAGAGTTGTTAGAGCTGACCTTGGGCAGCACCTGGAGAAAGCACAACATCCTCTGTCAGACCATGCCTGGCATTCTCTGCACATTGCACAGGCTAGGCCTGACATTCTGCCCCCCCCAAAGGCCCCCCCTTTCACTTTCCGGGTGCTGGTTTATGCGGGTAGGCATCATGGAACTCACGGATCAGGTGAGGGGCAGAAATATCATGCGAGCGCACCCACTCGTCCTGAGCAGAACTGAAGTGCTTCCAACAAACTAGATCTTGGAGGGAACTATGACGGATACACGAGTCCAAGATTTTAGCAACTTCAAAATGCTTCTCCCCCCCCCCCCCACCAGCACAGGCACTTCAGGCGGTGGTTCGGGATGCCAATTCGGGGAGGGAACATGCGGCTTCACAGACTGACGTGAAATATGGTATGGATTCGCCTTAATGACTTCGGGAGCGAGAGTTCTACAGTGACTGGGTTGATGATGCGGGAAATGGGAAACGGACCCACATACTTGGCACTGAGTTTGCCGCACGGGCGGGTTGACCGTAGGTTTTTGGTGGATAGATAAACCGTATCTCCCACCCCGTATTCCTTACCCGGCGATCAGTGTTTGTCAGCTTGAGCCTTATATTTGCCTTTGGCACATTCCAGATTTTTTATTAACCACGGCCAGGTTGTTTGAATTATGTGTACCCAGGCAGCCACATCTCCTCCTCCCTCCTCCCCAGATATGTCAATATGGCCAATGGGGCTGAAATCTTGTCCATACACAGCTTGAAAAGGGCTAAACCCGGTGGACTGGTGCACAGCGTTATTATAAGCATATTCAGCAAAGGGCAACAGTTCTACCCAATCATCTTGGTGGTAATTAACATAACAGTGTAAGTAGCACTCCAACACAGCATTTACCCGTTCAGTTTGGCCATCCGTTTGGGGATGGAAGGCGGTTGACAGTCCTTGTTCCACCCCAACCAACTTTAGGAAAGCTTTCCAGAACTTAGCCACATAAGTACTTCCACGGTCGCTGGCCGCCTTACGTGGAAATCCGTGCAATCAGAAGACGTGTGACACGAAGAGACGGGCCAGTTTTGGGGCGGAAGGGATACCTGTGCAAGGTACAAGATGCACCTGTTTCGAGAATAGGTCTGTGATTACCCAAAGTACAGTTTTTCCCTTGCTGAGAGGTAGTTGTCATAAAATCCATTGCGATCACTTCCCAGGGTCTAGTGGGGGTTTCCAAAGGTTGCAACAGTCTGGGTGGTTTGCCCTGGGGTCTCTTGGCAGCAGCACACACTGCAGATGAACGAATCCACGTCAGTTCGCATGCCCGCCCACCAAAATTGTCTCCTTAGCAGATGCAAAGTCTGAAGAAAACCAAAGTGTCCTCCGGTTTTGGCCCCATGAACCAGATGCAGAACCTCCCTCCGCAGTACTTTAGATATATACAACTTAGATTCTTTATACCAATAACCCCCGTGCCCAATCAGAGAAGCCGGGAGGGTTTTCGTGGAGAGTTCGGCTTGGCAACTGCAACGGAGAGATTCCCTAAAGGAATCGGTTACTTCCTCCATGTCCGGCGTTGTGGGCACCACGCCAACAGGTTTCGTTGCAGGAGAAGGTGTTGGCGCTGTTGGGGGGTTTGGGCAGTCGGTTCGCTTGGGCGGACGGGCCTTTGCTCTTCAGGACAGGCATTTCGGGATTGCATGAGGGGTGAAACCAGAGCCGGTGAAGGAGGCGTGGGGAGCGGGGTGGACGGGCCGACCCATGTGGTCGGGCTTTGGGTTTCCCCCCCTGCGAAGGCTGCGTTGGGGGTCGGGTCTACGACCAGGTTTGTACTGCCAAGGTGGGCAGTAAACCCCTCTGAGCAGGAGTGAAGAGGGACTCTGTGGGGCACTCAATCTTGGTAGGATATTGGGGCAGTCTAGACAAAGCATCAGCTAGCAAGTTTTGCTTCCCTGGCACATATTTCAATACAAAGGAAAATTGGGCAAAGAAGTCCACCCATCTTACCTGTTTCGTGGACAGTTTGTGAGTCCCCGTTAACGCTTTCAGGTTTCTGTGATCACTCCACACTTCAAAAGGGACTTTAGAACCCTCTAAAAATTGTCTCCACACCGTGAGGGCATGCTTGACCGCAGCAGCCTCCTTTTTCCAGATCGGCCAATTGAGCTGAGACTGCGTGAACTTGTCAGCACTTGCCCCGTGACAATCCCATAAACAACATCCACAGACAAGTAGTCCAAAAGAGAGTTGATTTATTGGAGAATCCACAGGTTAACAGCAGCTAGGAATCAAGACGGCACTTATGAGAACTAAAAGCTTGGTGCTGGGTATAAATGAAAGAACACAGAGCACCTCCGGAAACCATAGTAACGCCCCTCCCACTGGAATAAATTCCCACGAAGTTCAGAGTCAAAATACATAGTTGGCAGTTGACCGTTGGTAAGGCTGACCTTGGCCAGCACCTGGTGAAAGCACAACCTTATATGTTCACAAAACCTTTCACAATAGTCATACAGTTGAGATCATTACAAAGAGAAACACGAAAACACCAGAGAACTCAGGCAGTCTAAAATAGGCATGACTGCCACAGATCCAGAACTAAAAATCACCAGTCTTTCCACAGGAGCTGTAAAACAAATGAGTCTGAGACACAAACAGAAACATACTGAAGCCGCCCCCTTTTGCTAATGCCAGGCAGGGGAGACAAATCCACAGTCTCAGGCAGGAGGCAGGAGGCCCGACTCGGAAATGGGTATTCCAGTCCTCCTCTGTATACAAGTCCTCATCATCCGAGTACTCCAGCACGTCGGAAGCGAAGGCAAGTCGTCATCTGCGTGCCACATCTCGAGGCAGGCCACAATCCGTGGAAAACGAGGGGAAAGATTGTTCCAGTCCCCTGCTCACCTTTGGTCGCACATCGTCTCTTGCCGTCACTCGCGCCCGAGCAGCGGCCGCATCGGCCAACAGTTGCTCCTCCACCCGCGAGCACTCGGTCCGCCTCGAGTTTGGCAACTGCGGTGGCCGTCACAATGGGTTCGGCCATTTGTTCCAAGAGTAATAGGATCTCTTTATGATTTCCCAACAGCAGGTGTACCTGTTGAGCCAAATCCACGGAGGAAACACCAAAGTCCGGTTTTAAAACCTTTTCCACTTCTGCAACCGTTGCTGTGGTTGGCGGTAAATCCATAAGGGCCAGGACTGTCCGAGCAGCAATGTTCTGTGCTTCCCAGTGGCATGCGGTGGGGTCTGGGACAGCTGGCGGAACGTCTTCCCCTCCGGTTGCCGCCATCACGGAACTGGACCCGAGCCCCAGTACGGGGACCACTGACTCCCATTGCGGGTCGTTGAGCTTCAGTTCAGACAACAACCGAGTTAGCAGGGCAAGGTCCTCATGCGCCAGCCGGACCTCTTCCAGTAAAGAATCCAGTCCCAAAAGGTCGGTGCGGGCACGTAGATCAGCGTCTTGGGTCGTCCAACGGGTCGTCTCAGCTAGGCGATGCCACTGATCAGGTGGCCTCCGCGTCGGTTCGCAGCGTCTCCTCTAAGACGGCATGCAGCAAATCGGAACCCTCGCCTCGTACCTCAAGCGGAGGAGACGAGTGCCCAGGCGAACCCTCCAGGGCTCCAGCCAAGGTCTACACGCTCGGGGAGCACGTCCTCTGCTCCAACCCAAGGTCCCAGCGACCCCCCTAGGGCTCCAGCCAGGGATCCAAATTCAATTAAAAGAGGTAAGGGAGATTAGTGCCATAATGTGAGCACTTGTCCATTGACAATCCCATAAACAACATCCGTAGACAAGCAGTCCAAAAGAGAGTTGATTTATTGGAAAATCCACAGGTTTACAGCAGCTAAGAGTCACGTTGGCACTAATGAGAACTATAAGCCTGGTGCAGGGTACATATGAAAGAGCATAGAACAACTCAGGTCGCCACAGTAACCCCCTCCCATTGAGGCAAGATTCCCACAGAGTCCAGAGTCAAAACACATAGTTGGCAGTTGGTAGAGTTGTTAGAGCTGACCTTGGGCAGCACCTGGAGAAAGCACAACATCCTCTGTCAGACCATGCCTGGCATTCTCTGCACATTGCACAGGCTAGGCCTGACAGGTTGGCTTATACTGCTAGTCTAGGAATTTATATGCCTATAAAGTTATGTATCTTTAACCACCTCTTAACCACGCTCTTAACCACCACACCACACTGGCTCAATAAGTAAGCAACAGTGAAATGTTCATCATTATGGCAAGTCCACCGTTAGAGTTAGGGTGGAACAGGAACAGGGCAAGCAGCCGGAGGCACCCAAAGACTGAAGTCCCCCTTGGGGCTGCCAGATCCAGGCTGGGAAAGTCCTGGAGATTTGGGTGGAGCCTTGGGAGGATGAGGTTTGTGGAGGGAAATGACCTCAGCAGGTTATGACACAGAATCCACCCTCCAAAGCAGCCATTTTCTCCAGGAGAATTGATCTCTGTCATCTGGACAGCAGTTGTAATTCCGGGTGAGTTTCAGCCCACACCTGGAGGTTGACAACCTTAGTTTCCCTGGAGGAAATGGCTGCTTTGGAGGGTGGAGTCTATGGCATTATATCCCTCTGAGGTCCCTTCTCAAACCTCACCCTCTTCTGGCTTCATCTCCCCAGATTATTAGGTGTTTCCTAACCTGGAGTTGGCAACCCTATCGCTTTCCTACCCAATTGACCACCTACCTTTATCTGCCCTCTGTCTTATGCTTTCATCCACCACCCCCTGCCCGGCAGCACCTGCCCAGGGAAACTGTGGCCCACTTGAATGGTAGGGAATCCTGAAGGGCTTTAGAGAGGACACCTCACTTTCCTCCTCCCCACACTGTCTTTTGACACTCCTGGCAACCCCCATATCCTCTCCCCTTTCCCTGTCTCATTCTCTCCTTCTCAGTCATTCACCAGATTTCCTTTTATCTACCTCCCCTTTTCAGCTGTATTTATTATTTACTTCATTTATACTTTACCTTTCTCCACAGTGGGAACCTAAGCAGCTTACATTATACTCCGCTCCTCCTTTTAATCCTCACAACAACCCTGTGAGGTAGGTTAGGCTGAAAGTACATGGTTGGGCCAAAATCACCCAGTGACCTTCCACAGCCAGATGGAGATTCGAACCTGAGTCCCCCAGACATCACTCTGAAGTTCTAACCCCTATACCACTGGCTTTCATAGGGTGCCTGCTGTTGAACAGTAGCAAGCTGGTAGGCCTAGTTGAGTCATGCAAGTTGAGTGGTATCAAGTCACCCAGTGGTTACTGCCAGGCCTAGGTTGCCAACCTCCAGGTGGGACCTGGAAATCTCCCAGAATTACAACTTATCTCCAGATTACAGACATCTGCTCCCCCCCCCCCACAATTGGAGGAAATGGCTGCTTTGGAGGATGGACTCTATGGCATTAAATCCAGCGGCGGTCTCTTCCCTTCCCAAACCCTGTCTTACTCAGACTCCATCCCAAAATCTCCACAAATTTCCCAATTTGGACCTGGCAACCCTACAGGGTTTGGCCCCGATGAGGCCTCCCTCAAAGGCCAAAACAACCCTGGGAAGTTCTCTGCCCCCCCCCCCCTCCATTGCTTTTACTGACAGAACCTAGCCTTGGAACCTGTAGTTGCCTAGCAACAGCCAGTGAGGGAATCTGTTGCTTAAATGATAACTCCTGTTATCATTTTTGGTTTGTTTTTAAAACTCCCCCCATGTATTTTTTTATTTTACATTTTTCTGCAAACCTGGGGCCCTTTTCAGTTTGTAGGCCCCGTTCACAGCTTGAGTCACTGGATTTAAGTATCCCCAGATTTGGCCGACTTTGCTATTAGAATATAAGATTGCATCATATTTCAATGAAGTATCGAGCAGCTACCTAGGAGCAGAATCAAAATCCTTCAGAAAGGACATTTTAATATCCCATTTAACAGAGAAGAAAGCAGTGAATAAGAAAGGGCTATTTTTACATACTCAGAGAAGAACTGGATTTTAATAAAGCCTGAAAAATTATGTTCACCCACTCAAATGAGGTAATTGACAGGTAATCAAAGTGCCATTCATTTAGCCATTGTCTGTACCATGGTATAAACAGGAGGCTGATATATTCAGTATCCACTTAAAGTACAAGAGGAATTAAGTTTATTCTTCAGCTTATTTAGAGGCTGGTTGTTCTTGGGCACTTTCAAATAAAATGCAGGTTTGCACACAGACAGATTTTGATGCAATCCGAACATTCATATCAAGTCCCCACAGGCTTGAATAGCCCTGCTAGAGGGTCCTTCTAGACCAGTGAGGGTCCTTTTAGACCAGCAACCTGTTCCACTTAGGGTTGTCAACCTCCAGGTACTAGCTGGAGATCTCCTGCTACTACAACGGATCACCAGCTGATAGAGATCAGTTCCCCTGGAGAAAATGGCCACTTTGGCAACTGGACTTTATGGCATTGAAGTCCCTCCCCTCCCCAAACCCCACCCTCCTGAGGCTCTGCCCCAAAAACCTCCTGCCAGTGGCGGAGAGGGACCTGGCAACCCACACAGTGGCTAAACCAGTTGCCCTGGAGGTCACCAAACAGGTCATAGAGGCCAAGGCCATCCCCTGCTGTTGGCACCCAGGCATTTTAAAAACAAAAACCCTCCCTTGAACCTGACTGTCCCACTCATTCTGAGGAATGGTAGAAGTGTGGAAACTTTCCTGACCTCCTCAGGCAGGCCGTTCCAATGGGGAAGCGGTCACTGCGGAGGGTAGGGGGAGACGTGGTCCTGCTGATATATGGGCCCGAGGCCCTTTAGGGCTTTGTAGATGACACCCAGGACCTTGAATTGAATTCAGTAGAGGACTGGTAACAAATGGAGAGTCTACAGAATGGGTTTCAGATATGTGTTCCCCTTAGTGCCCAACAGTAACTGGGCTGTAGCATTCTAATACGAAAATGATACAGATAAGAAAACAACCCAGTTTCCACACATTAAAAGTAAAGGTCCCCTGTGCAAGCACCAGATCATTCCTGACCCATGGGGTGATGTCACATCCTGACGTTTACTAGGCAGACTTTGTTTACGGGGTGGTTTGCCAGTGCCTTCCCCAGTCATCTTCCCTTTACCCTCACACATTAAGCAGCTAGATAGTAGAAGTGGAGGAGAAGGATTGGTTTCTTTAAATTCTTAGCAGGTACCAGAACAGGCTAGCCTACATTTTGCCTGAAGAACTTCAAAAGTCAAGGGTGATTCAGTGTACGCTAAAGACAGGGGTAAAGGACTGAGAACTGGAAGCAAAGGAGGGTCTGGAATAGATTTTCATTACCGAGTGTCATGGCACAAACTAAAAATAGAGCTGCAGCGCTCGACAGAGCCACAGCGCCCGGGGAGAACGAGCTGCCAAAAAGTAACCTGCCGAAAAAAACAAGGCCACACAAGGACAGGGTGTGTGTGTGTGTCTCTCTGCTCCAACACTCATTTCAGAAAGATCGCAGGAACATGATCCTTTCTTCAGTATTGTTTTTTTTTGTCTCCTTGAGAGGGAGTGCAACTGGGAATAACTCATGTATTCATCCCCCACAGACATCATTTTTTTGTAACAGAGATAGATACACATTTCAAGGTGAGTTCCTTACATAATTTTCAGGGCAACAAGGTCCCCCCATTTTTCTCTTCATTTCACCTTCTTCCATCTTTTTAAGGGAAAGTGTCAAGTGTGATATTTTGCACTGGGCAGGTCAATAAGGTCTTAAGATTGCTGTTATTTCTACATCAATTCTACAATGCCTTTGGTGCATACTTTACACAGTGATGTAAACAAAAATGATATCCCTGCCCTGACAGAAGTCATTCCCTAACTGGTGCTCCACACTCAAACAGGCCACAAGAGGTCAGATAGTGTGGCATGATAATTTAATTAGCCCAATAATTAAAACATCCCATATGCCCATCTAAACAAAGGATCACTACTTTGGCCTTGCCAACATCCAGAGCGGCCAAAAGCCACCATGGGCAAGGATTCCCTCTGCCCCCCCATACAACCCTGATCCGAATCAAATACCACTCCCAGAAAAAAAAAAAACCACATTGGGCTGGCTCTTGCCATGCATCTGTAATAATAATTTCAAAATCCACATGTCCATCTGTCTGTCTATTGGTGGAAGGCATAATTCATCAGACTATAAACCTAGGAATGTCAAAATGAGATGATCATAGGAGTTCCAGGGCCAAAAATGAAAGGAATCAGACCATCCTGGCCCAGGTTAACTACACACACACACACACACACACACACACACACACACACACTATTTGCAATGGAGGCTAAGCTAAGATATAACTTCTGTTCCTCATTTATTACCAAGGCAGATTAACATTCTATTACCATGCATATAAAGGGTGGAAGTGGGGGACATCCTTTTACTACTTTGATCGATTATGGGAAAATATTAACTCTCCCCATCTGTTCATAATATTCCCAAAGGTTTGCTGCTATCCTACTATTAAATGCATTCCAAGTTGCCAAGCAGGGTGGATGAGGAGGAGTTGTGACTGAAAAATGGGGGTGGGGGGCTGCCTCTGTCTGAATAAGAATGTCCAGCCCTCCTCCTTTGGATTTTTCCATCTCCAGGCATCTTTCAATTGCAGCATTTCCACATAGCTGGGAACATTTTTTGGTAATTCACCTCCTCTGTGATTTTTTGATCTGTCTAATTTTGGCTCTAGAACTGTGTAATTGGATATATGTGATACTATCTGTTTTGTCATCTTGTTTTTTGTGAAAAAAATTAAGTTTTTTTTAAAGGCTATTTCTCAGCAAACATTCCTGTTCAATAACTCTTTCCAAATGTAGGGGACTAGAGCAGCTACCCTGTGGGGAAAGCTTGGAAAGAAGGCGGCTAAGGGACTTCCGGTAGAGACGCTGATCTGGGTGCCACGTTCCTCGGGAGCTCCCGAGGGACCCAAGAAACGTTTGAATTTGGGGTGCAACCCTGCACCCCCCCAGGTTCCTAAACAGTGAACTGGGAAGCAGGAATACCCCTGCAGCCATGAAGAGCGGTTTGACCCCCATTTTTTCTGAGAGAACTCCTGGAAGTCTCTCGGAACATTGGGTGTGGTCCCGCCGGCATTGAGGGGAAATATATCGCCGCAAACGTCTCTTTGGCATCAGGCTCAGATCTCCTCTATCTATTACCATCTAAGCAACTACATGGAAGCTAGAATACCTACTCTTCTAAAATCTGAGTAAGTTACAAGAACTCTTTCGTTTTACCTGGATTTGGAAGCTCTGAAGGATTGTTAAATACATCTATTAAATCTGCGTCTCCCCGCCTAATGTATAAATGACTCGTTGAAAACAAGAAAATATCTGATAAACCGGCAGGAATCTTATCAATTTTATCGGTGGGTAGACATAACGAACAGGATCTTTTGAAAGACGCTACAACTACCAATCAGACACTACGACACAGAAAGGGGAGGGAGGAGATACCCCCCACCCTAGTGGTGATGCCTTTCCGACTTAAGTAGGTCCTCCAGCCACATTTCCCCTGGAAGCGACTTATCTTGGAGAACCGGAAGACAGTAAAAAACTTGTTGCTCTCTAAGGCATCTAATACCATTGTAGTATCATCGATCATGGGACCGGAAGTGTGTCTCCCTTGTGCAAATGGCAAATATCTCCCCAGTTCCTGGATATCAAGAGGAGGTAACGGAAGGTCCACGATCCAGTAACTTCCTGTGTATATCCTGTTTCCTGCAGCATCTCTGTGCTAGAGTGTCTTCAACTTGATGGTATTCTAATACTGAAGTACTACCCACAACACAAGAACCCTGCCAAACTATTTATAAACTTTCTTTTTTCGGTGTATTTGTCTGGACTTTTCCAATTAAGCTTTAACAGAATTTTTAAAAGCAGCAACCATGGAACGTGCGATTAATCAGCTGGATCAACTACTTGCTATGATAAACTCTCAATATCAATCTATCAACCAAAAATTGGACATCATCGTAGACGAACTTAGAGATATAAATAACCAAGCTACTATAATGAAGCCAGATGTGGGAGCAGTGGATTTTCTAACTGGGAAGACGGCTGAAGAACAGAAAAATCCTATAAAGGAACTGGAAAGCCATGATAAACAACCAGAGGCTGCAGACCTTCAAGAAGAAACTGTAATAGATCAGCTGGCTATAATGGATCTGAATGTAAGAGACTTTGATTTCTGTCTTTGCAACCTGCCTGAAGAACTCTTTAATGCTAACTTGGAGGATTTAAAGGGTGGAAAGGCTGGAGTTACTGGGTTCTCTCTCTACGACTTTGGGATGGAAGAAATTACAATGCAGATTTACTATGAGAACCCTATGGCTGCAGAGGGAATTTTATCAACACTCTCCAAGGATGCTCTTCGACGTTTGGTGTTAAAGAGGAAAAGTGGAAAACATTGGAAATTCTGGACAAAGGGACTGGTTAAAAGAGTTTAGATTTTCTGGAACAAAAAAGGAACTGGTTAAAAGGCTTAGTTTTGGTGAAAATGGAACAATTTACTAACCTCATATACTAGAAAGATAACTTACAATTATGAGTGATTGGGAGACATGGAGGGTTTACAGAGAAATTGACTTTTAAAGGAGGTAATAAATGTTACTGATTCTTCTAATCCATTTACTATTAATGAGATTTATTAATTTTTTGTTGTGTTAGTATCAATTAATTTTTTAACGAATATATTCAATGCTTTACCTTTAAAATTGCATGTGATTTAGTTTAATTAATAAAATTACAAATATTAGGATTGGAATTATCTATACTAAAGAGTACATAGGCTTATTGATGGATGGAGGAAGATTTAGGGGAAGTCTTTTTTCTTCTTTTTTCTTTTTCTTTTTATATTGGATATACTTTCAACAACAATATAACGTGTTTTTTTCTTTTTGTTTGTTAGCAATTGTAGAAATGTATATGTTTATTTGACTTAGAAAAACAATAAAAATTATTTAAAGAAAAAGAATAAGAAAGAAGGCGGCTAAGGGGGAGACACGATAGATGTGTATAAAATTATGCCTGGTATGGAGAGGGTGGACAGGGAGAAGCTTTTCTCCCTCTCTCATAATACCAGAATGTGGGGTCATCTGCTGAAGCTGGAGGGTGAGAGATTCAAAACTGATAAAGGAAGTACTTCTTCACACAACGCATAGTTAAATTGTGGAACGCCCTGCCCCAGGATGTGGTGATGGCTGTCAACTTGGAGGGCTTTAAGAGGAGAGTGGACATGTTCATGGAGGAGATGGGTATCCATTGTAAAAATGGATACTAGTCATGATGCACACCTATTCTCTCCTGGATCAGAGGAGCATGCCTATTATATGAGGTGCTGTGGAACACAGGCAGGATGGCGCTGCTGCAGTTGTCTTGTTTGTAGGCTTCCTAGAAGCACCTGGTTGGCAGCTGTGTGAACAGTCTTCTAGACTTGATGGGCCTTGGTCTGATCCAGCATGGCTTTTCTTATGTTCTTATGTACTTACCCAAGCTTTGGAGTATTGAGAGAAAAGACAGTCTGGATCTAGCCAGGTTCGCTGAACGGGTGGCAGGGGCGGGGGGGGGGAGTAAACTACCTTGAGAATCACAGTACATCACAAAAATGAATTGCTGCAAATATTGCATTAATGCCAAACTGTTGATTAAATCTATAAACCAGTGTATCGTCTTAGCTGCAACACCCTCAGGCAGCCAAGAGCAGAGATTAAGAAAAGAGAGGGGGAAGGGAGAATGAGGATGGGGAGTGGCGGTAATATGGATCCAGCTAAACAAGGAGTCGCAAAGAGAGTGTCAGGTTCTTCGCTGAACCCAACTTTCAGTCAGGCTCTTGACATAAGATCAGGCCAAGTTCTGGCCACAAGTCAAGTCCTTGGTTCCCAGGGTCAGAAGCTCCTGTGTCTCTCCTGTTTGTGCCAGTGCTCACAGCTGTGGCGTGTTTTGTCTTCATCCACGGAAACTGCTTATCTCGCTGTTGCCTAGCAATGTTTATCTTATTCTCCCGTCCTAATGTTTTTAAGCAAGTAACCTGTACTGGGTCTCCATTGCTAACCTCGCCTGCCTGAGTGCAGTCAGTTCTTTTATTTTGCCTTTTAGTTCCTAATAAAGTATTACTGCTTCAGATCTACCTGTCTGGATGAGTGTGCTTGAGGGATACTAGGGGCAGACGTCTGAGACTGACATTAGGTTAGTAAATCTATTTTCAGGCTGAGGTGCCGTGTTCTCCCCAACACCATGGGGGAAGCTCTGGACACCAAAGTGCCAGACACTATGACATGGGTTTTCCTGATCAGGAGCCAGCGAACCCTAAGGCACCAGAGGAGGAGCCTAAGTTGCCGGAGTTGCCGGTGGGACCAGGGGACCCCAGGTACCTGTTGGAGAAACTGAAGCCTTGGGGCACGGACGGAGGGGTACCTGGACTTCCAGACGTTTGTCTGCGACTATGGCTGGAGTCTCCTCGGCCATGGGTGCCTCCACACGTTAATACCCGGCAGCGGCGGGGAGTGGGCTCCATCTTGCCGGAGGAAGACTGGGATTTTGCTTTTGACTCTTGGATGGGAGAGACAGGGGGTTTTGAGGAGCCACCACTGTGGGGCACGGGACTGAGCCAGATGCAAAGGTGGCGAGAGAGAGACGAGGACTTTCAACTCCAGACACAGAGATGGCGAGAACGGGACGAGGATTACCAACGCCTCCAGCACCAAAACCATGAACTGATCGAGCAGGTAGCTACCCTGCGGGGCTTGCTGGAGAGGCTATGGCAAGAGGTGGACGAGCTATGTCGAGCACACCCTGCTCAACCCATGGTGGGACAGGTCCCATTGTCCCAGGCAACTACATATGAACAGGATTTTGATATGAAAACATGTCCCATTAGGCTTCATAAAGACAGAAATGTGTTAAAAAGATGTTGTGTTATTGTGTTACTTTATTGCAAAGTGTATAGTGTACCTTTGACTGAATAAGCTCAAGGCTTACTTGCTATGCTGTAGAATCCAAACCCAGATTCTGCTGCTATAGTCATATAATACAGCTGTCACAGCTGAAGGTCACAGCTGCAGATATGCTCATCTGATTAAGCAAAACATACTGCTTGACAAGGAATGATAGACAAGGTCATATCTACTGACTACTGCAGATGGCAGTCAAGTACATAGTACTGCTTATGAATAAGGCCTACTGACTAACTACTGACTAAGTTACTGTTTATTTATAGAATGCTTTAGCCAAAGGATTCTAGAACCAAAGGTGACTGGAACTATTCCAGCACATCTACAAGATAACGGCTCTGAAAAGGTATAAATAGAGACCTTTCTCTGACTACAGGTTAGAGAAGTTCCTGATGGTCAAAACCTATTGACCTATGGACTTCCTCCATCTACCAAAGATGTAAAACCTTGGCAGCCTAATTCTTGCGTGAATTAGGAACCTGATTCTTGCATGAATTAGGAACAATCATTTATACTTGTCTCTGTCTGGAGAACTCTTACAGAGAGAGATATTATACCACACAGTTTGTCTCTCTGAGACTGATTGTCTGCAATAACTGTCTGCACAATGCTTCATCCTAAATATGTGACGAAGGCCTTTAATCTAAGGATCATAAGGGTATGGATCTTATCATACTTGAGTATGGTGTCACTGAGAACGTATAGAAGCCATTGGCCAAATATAAGTCCTCACAAGATCTATCTTATGTATGGACTTCCTAGTTCTGACAGAGAAGATGTAAATGCAGCTTCTCTAAGAAGCCTACCTAAGAAGCTTCTCTAAGAAGCCCACTACCAGAGCATATTACAGGGGTTTCTCTACACAAGGAGGAAGCATTGAATATACTCTGCAGTCAGTTCTAAGACTAAGGTCTCATACAGAACTGTCTGACATACATATGCATACAAACATGCATCACAGCCAACAATGGCTAACACAGAATTACTCCAGTTGGAATACATATAATTGGAATATATGGATGGAGATCCATGGAGCCTTAAGCTCTTAAACTGAACTATACTCAGTACTCTCTAAGTTTGGCACTGCCAGAGATATTGTAGAATAGAGTTTATACTCTAAACATAATAGCTTTACACATAGCTTCAAATACTGATTAATTACAGTACAGCCAAAACCATCAAGATGCTCTTAGCTATACAGCAATGCTTATAGCAAAGCATACTCAAAGATGGCTTTCACATAGCCTTTTCTAATCTGAACATGGGCTTCAGACCCATAAACCTCAAACATATAGAGACTCTATGGTCTCATGCCTTCAGTCACAAACAGACTGCTGGGAGAGCTATATTATCAGCTCTAACATGAAACTATGGAACCAAAGAGATCTCTCCTACCTTTAAAACTACTAAAGGCATTGAAATAACAGAGTAATACTTAGAGAATACCTGAAGGGAATCTAACTATTCTAAGTGAACTTATAGAAACCTTACAGAAACTCTGCAATGACATGACTGGGTAAAGTATGTCTTATATTTACATAAAGTGAAGTAGGATACCTATTCAATGCACTAACCATTATTTTACAAGATTTCTGTAAACTGTATTAATTTCTAAATGAATTATATACTTGGAAAACTCTCATATAGAGTCATAGAGATTGCTGATATTGCTAATATTGCTTGCATACATATGATAGCATTTATAAGAATGCCTATATACTATTGAACTAAACAATATAGTTTTTATTTCTGTAACCATTTACATGCATATATTTTATGTGAAATAAATAGTATTTTACTCATATATTCTTTTCATATTTTTACTGGAACATTTCAAGAGAAAGTCTATTTTGAAAGAGGTGGAAAGTGTTGATTCCTGCTTAGTGGGTAACAGGGTGAATAAGATAACATATCCCTTTTCAGGAAGGGGTCGATTCTAAGAGCTTGGTTACTTGAACGGCACGAACCGTGACACCATTGCCTCCTCTCGTACCCCAACAGCCTCAGCTGCCACGGGCACCTGTACCTCCGGTGCTCCCGGCACCGCCACCACCCCACCCCAACCCCAGCCGCCTGCTTTCTGGAGAGAATTGCAGGCGTTCTTTGATGGCTCTGTAGATAAGCTCTCCTATTTTTTGATCCAAGTGGATGGCTTTATGAGGGAGCAGGGAGCCGCCTTTCAATCAGGCGGCCAGTTAAGCTCGGGCCCAGAGAATTTTTTAGAAAAGTAAGCGCAGGGTTTGAGCGTCCCCTGCGCGTCCCTCTGAAGGAGCGCTCCCCCCATGGCCTTAACAGAGGCGTCCACCTGGAGCGTGAACGGGCGAGAACAGTCAGGGTGGGCCAGAATGGGTTCTGAGGTGAAGCAGCTTTTCAGTAAGTCAAACGCCGCCTGACAGCGGTCATCCCAGTTTGCAGCTGTAGCTGCCTGTCCCTTCCCCTTAGTTTTTAGGAGGTCCATGATAGGGAGGGCTATCTTGGCAAAGTCGGGGATCAAAGTACGATAAAAGTTCGCAAAGCCCAGAAACTGTTGGATGTGCTTGCGAGTCCTGGGGGGTTCCCAGTCCCGGACCGCCTGAACCTTCTTGGGGTCCATGAGCAACCCGTTAGGGGACACGACATAACCGAGGAAGGACAGTTGGTCCTGGTTGAACGCACACTTAGACAACTTTGCATATAAGTGGTGTTCTCGCAATCGGAGCAGTACCTCCCTTACAAGCTCCTGGTGTTCTTCCGGGTCCCTAGAATAAATTAGGATATCATCTAAATAAACAATAACCCCCTTAAACAAGAGATCGCGCAAGATCTCATTAATCAGTTGCATGAAGCATGATGGAGCTCCATCACCAAAAATTTAAACAGACCATAACAACACAAGAAGGCTGTTTTCGCCTCATCCCCCTCCTTTATCCGAACCCGGTAATAGGCTTCTGCCAGGTCCAGTTTCGAGAACACTCTGCCTTCTTGGAGTTGACTGAGGTCAGGGATGAGGGGAATGGGGTAAGCGTTTGTTTCAGTAACAGCGTTAAGCCCTCTATAGTCCACACACGACCTGAGGTCCGAAGTTCCCTTCTTCACGAAGAAGCAGGGTGACGAAAACACAGCCTTGGAAGATCATATGAACCCCAGGGCCAAGTTCTTATCAAGGAACTCCCGCAATACAGTCTTTTCTTGGGGGCTCATGGGATAGACCCGGGCTTTGGAGGGTTTAATGTCCTTGGTCAACTTGATGGCACAGTCCGTAGTGTGGTGAGGGGGTAGTAAATCATAGTCCTTCCCCTCAAACATGTCCGCGAAATCGCTATATTCCGAGGGCAGTGTTGTGGGTTCCGCCGCCGTGGCACTCTCCCCCCCCCTCAGGCATGTCCTCCCTGCAGTGTTGCTCGCATTGGGGGAATCAAACACCACCTGGCGCTGCATCCAGTCGATGCTCGGATTGTGCCCCGCCAGCCAGTTACTCCCAAGGACCACCGGATAGGCGATCCCAGGGGCTATCGTAAGGCCGATCTGTTCCCAGTGATCCCCCACCCCCAACAACACCAGGTGGGATCACTCCCATCCATTTGACGGAACCGTAGGGGTTGGTATTTTAACCTACAAGTGTTTAAACCCACCAAGAAAATACAACAGATGCTACGATCAGCAAAAGACAAAAGAGACCCCTTAACCTCTGCAGGAGTATATCGTATACCTTGCAGCTGTGGACAAGTTTACATCGGGACAACAAAACGCAGCATACAAACAAGGATAAAAGAACATGAAAGATACTGCAGACTTGGCCAACCTGGGAAATCAGCAGGCTGAACATGGACTGACACAAACAGGACACAGGGTCTTATTCCAAGACACTGAAAGACTGGACAATTCTACCAACTATTTTGTCAGATTGCACAGAGAAGCCATTGAAATTCATAAACATCAGCACAACTTTAACAGAAAAGAAGAGAGTTTAAGAATGAATAGGGCTTGGCTTCCTGTCCTGAAAACCTCCAGACTAACAAAGACTACAGTCAACAATAGCCATGCAGATTAGCTTTGGATTGCACACATTATCAGATCACTTCAGGATACAATGGTTCCATATTAACATACAACACCCTCATTAGCACATTATCTTGATACTTTCAGGACAATGATTAGCACATTACCTTTGATACTTTTTGCAGGACAATGATTCAGCTCAACCCAACCCCTTTCTGACTATATATTACTCTTCCTACACCCTTGACACTGAGAGACACTGTCCTTCAGTGTTACTCCTCTGAAGATGCCTGCCACAGCTGCTGGCAAAACGTCAGAAAAGAAAATACCAAGACCACAGTTACACAGCCCGGATAACCCACAAGAACCAATGAACTCTGACAGTGAAAGCCTTCGACAAGATCTTTACTCAGTTCATAAATTCAGAAGGGGTGACAAAGGATTGTACCACAGAATACAGAAGCTCCCAGTTCAACCTATCAAAGGCTTTCTGTCAGCTCAGGTGTCTATCCCTAGAGTCCCATAAACAGACACGCTCAGGCAGGTGAACCTTAGCAATGCTAATTTATTAGGAGCAAAAAGTCAGATTTACAGAAGTTGACTGCCTCTCACGCAGGAGAGGGTGTTAATGGAGTCAATGCAGACGGGTTACAGTTTAAAAGCATTCAAGGCAAAAAAGCAATACAAAGTGAAATCGCAGTGCCATACTAAGAGATAACAGTTCCTATAGAACCTTCCAGGACATTCTGTTGCAGATTTAAGAGTAGCAGTTCTCTTACAAAGGAATTTTAAAGGGAGATTGGAAAGAGAAACTGCTGAATTACAGTTGATATTCAAACTAAAGTCAATGCATTTACCTGGGCTGAATAAAGACCTTGCATTCATGGCCCATTACCAATGCTGATTTCTCCACACCCATCTCTCCCCTGGACATCACAGACTCTTCTGCATATCACACCTAATCCAATCAAGCCTGCTATTGACATTTACATACTGTTCCTCTACTTAAAGACCGATGGATTCACATTCTAGCTGTATCTGAAGAAGTGAGCTGTGGCTCACGAAAGCTCATACCCTACCAGAAAATATTTTTGTTAGTCTTTAAGGTGCTACTGGACTCTTGCCCTTTTTGACTACTGCAAACAGACTAACACGGCTACCCACTGTGAGTTCCTATAGAATCAAAGACATAACATGGAGATGGGATAAACAGGATTCGCAGCATGAAAACAAAACCTTGACCAGCAGCCAGAACCCGGCCTTGACAGAGAGCCAGCCTCTGGCCTGCAAACCTCTACTTCAAAAGAAGCAAAGGCCTGACACCTTCTCTGTATCCAGTGACGAGGCCAACAAAGGATCTGTAGCAGCAATAGGGTTGAAAAATATATCTATTGGTTCTGATATTTTCTGATCCGTTAGCAGAGTGCTTTTTAAGCTTAGCAAACAGTGAAAGCCCACGTGTGCATGTGAGTGAGAAATCAAAAGGGAAGCAGCTTTTGTTTCTAATCAAACTGAACTCATTTATTGGTGAAACACATTTTGGATAGGAAAGACACAATACAAGTCCGCTATCCTAATCTATCTTGCTAATTCTCTAGATAGAAAGGTTCCACCTTCCTTCCTCCCATTGGGGGAGGGAGGTCTATGCGCAGAGCGCACGGCTCCTACCGTCTTGCTTGGATGAGGGGACAAAGGGAAGAGAGAGAGAGAGAGAGAAGTTTCCCTGACAATATAACTCTAAACATCAAAGGGGACAGGAAATGAGGGTGAGGTGTAACTACAGACGACCCTCTCTGTCCTGTCTCTATCTGACTCTCTGGTCAGTTCCCCCCTCTGAATGTGGAGGCAAGTGACACCGTAAAGAAGGGCATATTTTCCAACAAATAGTCTCTATCAGGAGTCTGGGATTATCAGCACTTGGTCTCTTTGAGACAAAACCTACTTGATTCAGATGGCACAACACAGGTAACACACATTTAAGGTGTATGAGTGCTATTGCAAACCTGACCTGGATGGCCCAGACTAGCCTGATCTTGTCAGATCTCAGAAGCTAAGCAGGGTCAGCCCTGGTTAGTATTTGGATGGGAGACCACCAAGGAAATCCAGGGTTGCTGTGCAGAGGAAGGCACTGGCAAACCACCTCTATTAGTCTCTTGCCATGAAAACCCCAAGTCACCATAAGTCGGCTGTGACTTGACAGCACTTTACACACACACAGTGCTATTGCAAGGATTTTTAATCAACATTTATGAGGGATACTGGCCTGTACTTAAAACAGATAAGCAGGTCTTTCCCTGGCTTAGGCAGAACTGTAATCGATGTGTCATAAACTGATTTTGGCAAAACACCAGAATCCTGTGCCTCTCCTGCAATCTGAACCAAGAGGGATGCCGGCTCACCGCTCAGAGCCCTTATGCCATTCCACAGGGCACCCATCTGGCCCAGGAGCCATACCACTTTTCCTACTTCTGATAGTTATTGCAAGTTTAAAGCAACTGCCAGAAACTCCCAATACTGCTTGTTCAAAGCTGGCAGCTATGGACTCTTGCCGTTTAGTTTCTGGTTTATTCAGCTCTTCAGCGCATTGGCTTTTTTGGTGAAAGGCATAAGCAATGATAAAGCCCCTTCGGTATGCTTTAAGACTGTCCCACAAAATGGGCCGAGTGACCTACGTGTAACATTGGCAGATAGGGAGTCTAACATGAAGCTCCACTCCCTTTTTAAAGGACTTGTCAAGGAACAGAGATGTGTTTAAACTTTGTCAGGGGTGCCCCCCAGACACACACACACTTACCGTTCAGGGAGGACGGATAGACAGGACCTGCATAGATGCTGGCGGCTACTGTTGTGGGCAGGCAAGGGAGATGGCAAAGACCCAGCCAGAGGAAGAAGAGGCCATCGAGACACAGCAGGGCCCAGAGCCACAGCAGAAGGCAATGTGGTGGCTTGTGCAGGTGCCACCGCCTTCATGTCCTAAAGCGCCACTGCCCATCTTGAGGGGAGGGAAGCAGAGGCTGGCAGACAGCAACCTGCGGTGAAGCCATGGCTACGGCTTGCAGGACAACCTCTGGAACAGAGAGGCAGGGGGTGGGCAGGAAGGAGGAGCAGGACGAGAAGGGATGACCCTACCCTACCCAGGCCTAATAAGGCCTTAGATGCCAACCCTTCAAGATGAGGGGAGAACAGAGGCCAGGTGAGAAACTTCCTGTTGGCTTGGGGCCCTGACAATTGGGAGGACCCCTCCCTTTCTGACAAGGGAGTGGAGGAGGCCAGGGGGTTGCCCCTTCCCTGGGAAGCTTTTTGAGGGCATTGAGGGAGAGCCATGGAGGAAGAGCCAGGCCCCATCCCTGGCGTGGGTGGATGAAAGCTGAGGAGAGGAGGGGAAAGGTGACTGGGTGACTGTGATCCCCCCCTTCCCCTCTTGCTTGTCTGAGGTGCTCCAAGAGACCATGTGAGGAAGAAAAACGACCCTGGAGGGTGGCACCAGGGCCCCCAGACCCGGACATTCTTTTCAGCATCTCCCAGACTAACTCTCAATGAAACAGGGGAATGGTCAGAAATAACACCGGTACCAACAGAACAAGAAAGCGCTTCAGGGAGCAGGGAGCCACTTACAAGAAAACAGCCTCATGCAGGGGTTCCTACTCTTTTTGATATGGTGACCCAGAAGTCCAAATGCACTTTGTACAGCCCTAGCCAGGGCTGGCCCAAGGTTGTTTTTTTTGGGCATCCTAGACAAAACTATGATCTTGGGGCACCCCATCTGCATTCCGTTTTCTAGAAGGGTCCAATGAGATGCTTTTGAAAAACCAGCAGCCGTGACACAAAGGGGGGGGTGCAGGGCTGCCCCCTTTGCGGGGGGTTCCCCTCCTCTTCCTCTGCCAGCTGGGCCAGAGTTGGAGTTCGAGGAGGTGCCCATGGAGGCCACTGGGCTGAGGAGATATGCTGAGATGGCAGACGGTGGTGAAGAGGATGGCGGCAAGGGGGCTCAGCGTAGCGCGTCTCCCACAGCAGCTAGAAGCCAGTCGGGCACTGCAGGCAAGAAGGCGAGTCCTGAGGGTGCGATTTTGCTAGAATCTTGGAAGGGGGGAGGTGGAGAAATGCATTTTTCTTTGGAAATCTGAACTGAGCAAAACTTTCACCTTGAGTTTTAAAACGTTTTTCTCTCTTTTAGGAAAATACAGGGGGGGTGTTAATTGCTTGCCAGCCAACAGAAGGCTAGGCACAACGAGATGGTCAAATTGCACAGACAGACTCCTCCGGTTAGACAGGGACCATCTTGCAGGGAACAGTTTTGGAGGATCAAAACCCTAGAGAAGTCTTTTCCTGGAGACTTCAGAAAAAACTTCTTTGCCCTGGCCTGACCTGGCCAGTGGGAAGAGAAAGGGAGATGCTATAAAACCCCTGGGCACAAGGAGGCGGCAGTCTTTGGGGTCAATTCCATGGATGCAAGCAGAACTCTCCGTGGGGGCTGGCCAGGGCGGCCATCGCCCCGTGAAGGACTGCAGGCCTGAGCAGAGGCACCAAGGTAACAGGAACCCTGCAGAACAACTGTAGCCTTTCAAGTTATAGAGCCTGCCATATGTTCCCATCCACTAAGGGGGGGCTGTTCTGCCACAAGCAGTTACGTAACACTCCTGACGTTACAATCCCACAAGTGCTCTATGCGGTCTTCATAAAGTCTGACAACAGTCTCCTTAACATACAGTAAAGGTATTTTACTTCTATGCCGAACGAGAAATGTCAAAATTGGACCCTTCCACTAACCTCTTCTAAGGAATCCAGAGTGTATCCTGAGGCCAGACTGTATCCCGAGACACCCCCCTCCCCCCACACACAAGCACTTGATTCTGGCCTCTCAACGGTCCTTAAAGCATCAAAACATTTTTACAACACGTTTTCATCTGATCAGGGTCCCCAAGGCGGTCAACATAAAAACATCAGAACATGAAAACATGAAGCTTCCTTATACTGAATTGCTACATTACCAGCATTGGGATGCCTTGGATTACGATGGCACAATAGTGCTATATCAGAACGTCCGAAAGAAAAAGAAAAAGCCTTAAAAGAACGTGCTGTGGAAAAAGGCCGGGGGGGGGGGGGGGGAGAAGCGGTCCTTTACGGAAGCGTTCCAGACATTTTAAACAGCACGCTGCAGCAAGTCAGAAGTGCAATGGAAAAAACTGAAAACGGGGGAGAAAGCAGCTTTCATTTTAAAAAAACAGCAACAACAGCTGAGAGCCCCGGGATGCCAACAGTTTGAAAGGGGACTAAACCAGAAAATTACAGACCAATTAGTCTTTTGTCTATTATAGGAAAGCTCTATGCCAAGCATCTCCTCAAGAAATTATCTGAATGGATGGCCCTTCATAATCTCCCAGGGAAAGAGCAAATTGGATTTTTACCTAACCATTCTACAACAGATCATTGCACAGTTCTTGCATTTTTGGCAGAAAAATATCTTAAGTTCCCTAGAGGAAAGTTATATGTTGCTTTTATCGACCTTCAAAGAGTGTTTGACACAGTCGATAGACAGATTTTATGGGAGAAACTATGCCATATGGGCCTTGACCAACGCCTTTTGTTTTTATTACGTAACCTCCATACATCCAATACCTGTCAAGTTAGATTCGATGAGGGGAGCCTTTTAACCCAAAAAATCCCGGTGACAAAGGGCGTAAAGCAAGGCTGTGTACTGGCACCATCCTTATTTAATTTATTTATTTCAGATCTCCCTGCTTTTTTAGCTAATACTGATGGTCATGCACCTAAGCTAAGCTCTGAGAAAGTCCCTATTCTGTTATATGCGGATGACGCAGCAGTCCTATCCCTTTCAAAGATGGGTCTTAAACGTTTATTAGCTTCTTTTATCCTATTCTGTAAACGGAATTCTCTATCTATTAATTTTGATAAGACCAAGATCCTGATCTTTTCTAAGACTTGGAAGCAATCAGTTTGGAAAATTGAGGGAAGAGAAATCGAACAAGTGAAAACGTTCAAATATTTGGGGGTCTCTTTTCATTATAATTTAAAATGGATTGCACACCGTAATCAGTCCCTAACCTTGGCCAAAAATAAGATGGCTGCAATAACTCGTTTTTACTATAAGAAGGGTAACCATTTTGTTCCGGCCGTCTTACAGATTTTCCAAGCCACTGTGATTCCGCAACTTTTGTATGGAATCCCAGTTTGGATCCAGGGTTTTAATAAAGAAGTGGAGCGTCTCAGGGCAGTTTTTTTGAGACGCATCCTTGGCGTCACAAACTCTGTTTGTTATTTCTCTCTGTGCGCTGAGCTGGGACTGCACACGATAGAATCTGGTGCTTGGATCACTACTATCAAATACTGGTTACGCTCTCATTTTCGATCCCCCCCAAGTAGTTTATTGGCAGCTTTACATACTGACTCAACTGTTTCTAGATGGTCTCGGCTTATCTTAAATAGGATCAGATCACTCGGGATTGATCTTGATTCCTTGTCCAATTCCAGTGAATTATATATTTTTAGGTCAATCCAAAAAAGGATATGGGACAGTGATTCCCAAATAATAAAAGCCGGTGCTGAAGGTATCTGCTCCCCTCATTTTTTAGGCCTTTCTTATCAAACAAACTCTATGGCCCAGTATTTTTTTAACTTAACTATACCCTCTCACCGTAGAGCATTTTTGTTGGCCAGATTTAATATATTCCCTTCAGCTGTTGTTAGTGGTAGATACAAGGGAATACCACGCGAAGCAAGATATTGTAGGTGTCAATGCAAAGAACCTGACACAATACAACATATTCTCTTGTACTGTCCATTTTTCACACAGCTTCGATGCAGCTTAATTAGCTCCCTTCCTCAATTTATTATTGCAATGACTACTGGAAACATAGCCCATTTATTGGATGACAAAAGCTTTGAAGTTACCACTCAAGTAGCCGAGTTCCTGGCCAAGGTCCTAAAGGAGGGAGAAAGAAGGAGGAGAACCCTCATTTAATTGTATTATAATATTTACCGATGAACTGTGTATTTATTCTTTTTTAGATCCATATCTAGCTGCTTTACATGTTTGTTTTGTTATTGTTAATGCCAATAAAGGTTCTGTTTTCTGTTTTCTGTTCTGAAAGGGGACTAAGTTCAGAGAATCAGGCCAGGCAACAAGTAGAGTGATATGCAATTGTTAAGATGGACAATGTTAAATTCCCCCCTGTGTGTTGCACACCCTGTTCCTAAGAAATCATCTCAATTTGACATCTGTGGGATCATACAAAGGGCAATCACCAAATATGCAAGAGCATTTCAGTTTTACTCATGTCTCTATCCCCAAAGGAAACAGATATCAGAAAAGAACCACTGCTATCTATCAATATATATAAACAACACAACACAACATTTTGTATGTTTAAAATATTTTTATTCAATATTGGATTTTATTTAAAAACATGCTAAGAAAGTAACCAAAGTGATGGGGAGGCAAAAGGAAATAAAATGCGCCAACAGCCCCGTCCACTAAATGCAAAACATATAACCACCCTCTTAAAACAAGATCTGTATCTCTTCTACCGAACAGTTTCAATTAGCGCAATTAGTATTGGCTTTGCTATATATCATCTCATCCAGTGTAATGGTTTTGTTCTCCTTGCCGTCGTGTCTACAACTGTTTGTCCCGTTTGCAATGACAGCGGGAAGTCCCCCCTTCCCCAAACCTTGGCTTTCCCCTCCCCTCTTCCCTTGGCTTCCCCAGGAACAGAGCCACACAGCCAGATGATGCCTTCCACTGCTGGGCCACTGTGGTGGCCGTGGAAAGAGTGGGCTGAAGGGAGCGCTGGTCTTATTCCCTCTTGATCAGCAGCACTGGTTGGATTCAGCGGGTGATATTTAATACTGCTCAATATATTGAAACGCTTCAGGAAATAGCTATGCAATTGTAGTGATCTCTCCATTAAAAAAAGGTTTCAGAGGAGGCAAAGAGAGCTGTCTGATCCTGGCCATTTCTGACTGAAGGGGAAGCGCGCACAGGAGCCCCGAACCACTTCGGGCTGCAACTGGGGGCTCAGGGGGACGGCACCCCCCTCACCCTGGCATCCCGTTTTTACTTGGACTTTGGGAATATGTGAAGAGACATTCAGTAATGGGAGGCTGCACTGGCAGCTGGAAGGAGAAGAGTGCAAACTCAGAATGGAATTCTTCGGGGGGGGGATGTGCAAATGCTACCTGCACATGATATGATCCAAGCATTGCAAGCAGACATTGGGGGGGGGGACCATGAGAACCAGGGTGGAGAGCAGCACTGCACCATGTTTTCCACAGATATGGGGGCCGGGGTTCTCCAACAGATGTACCGGGATGTTTAAGGATACATATCTGTTGTTCACACTTTATGTGTTTGCTGCAGCAAACACCAAAGTACCAGATTTTATCAGGCAAAAAGCAGAGCTGCTGCTTAACAGCAGGACAAGATTGTTTTTGCCTTCAAGTTGACGTGTAGGAATGCATTTCATTTTCTAAACAAAAGAATCCACAGATGACAATGTGATGATTTAGCAGGTGTCACTGTGCAGCTTAGAAAAATCTTTTACTAGTACTTAATTTCTTGGGTCCAAACGTTGGCTTATGGAGAAACATTTAACTCCTCTGGAGTGATTCTTAAGCTTGTTACCAACAAACCAACAGTGCCCGCATGTGAATGGTTTGCTCAGGCAATACACATGCTAACACAAATTAAGTTCAGTGGTACAAAGGTAGCATAAGGCATGACGAAGAGCATGAGATTTGCATCAAAACCAGAACTATATTGTGAAATCCCCCTTGCTCACGTGTAGTAATAGAAACATGTGAAGCGCCGCCGCCACATTGTGCAGTCAGGCCACCCCTGACAGCCAGCAAGGTGGGATGGCAGCAGGAAGACGCATGGCAAAGAAGGACATGTTTCCATCACCCCACTTTCGAAGGGAGGAGAAGACTCGACGTGGGTGTTGGCACCATGGCCACGGCCAAACCCAACCCTGAAGAAAAGCCTCCACACCTCAGAAACCCTCACGGCACAGCTTCACATTCATTGGTCCTCTGGAGCTGTACTGTGATGTCACCGGTCACTTTCACATGCTGGGGAAAACACATCAATGGCCACATCCCATCAATCCCAACTGCGTTAATTACTCATTTATAATTGACATTGATAGACGTTTCTGCAGCAAGTCTCATGAGACTTTAGCTATTGAGTGTGTTATTCCAAGAAGAAAAGTAATGCAATCCTTTTTAATGGCTTTAAAAAAATAAAAACATTTTACGTGACTCTAGAAAGAATGAGAATATTTTGGTAAACTTGATTTGATGGAAGAAAACTCTACTAAAATGAGAAGATAACGTGTCATAAGATTTAAAAACAAAGTTTAAAAATTAATCCCCCTTTTGAAAATGTGAACACTCTCATACAAGTGCCTGCATATATCTCCCAATACCATTAATTGGAAGAAGGGCTTATTAGATATCGTGTGCTGGTTAAATAGTAATATTCTGAGGCACTACTACCCAGGTATGCCCATTGTACCTTATGGCACCTGTGCTATCTGCTTGCTAGCAGCAAAAAGTGGGAGAGGGTCTTGCAAACGTCAGATGCTTTATCCAAGTGGAAGTGCTAACAGATGATCCCCACCAACGAGGATCATCCCTGTAAAAACAGTGTGCGCACTATGCTTCCAACTTCCTCGAGTCATTGTAATGTTACTTCTGTCTTGAAGAGAGCTTTCTTGCTTCTATATATGCGGAAAACTTTTTGTTTGTATTTCTGAAGGCAAATGCTAAAGACCTGAGGTACAAGGCAGATGCTACATCCACATCATGATAAGCAGCTTGACTGTAGGTAGAAACTTTTCTTGTACTGTCCGGAAGGCAGATGCTGAAGGGGGCAGTGGAAGGGGGGAACAACAAAGACTAGGTTGTATCTCCCAGCTTCTTAGGCTGAATGGAGATAACAAAGATGCTGTTTTGTGCCCTCTGGAATACAGGCTGGCTGGTTGCTGCTGTGCCATGAAGGGTTGGGGGAAGTAGAGGCAAACACTCCCCCTCCCATGAAAAGTGGTGCCGAACCAGAAGATATGCAAGAGATCTGAAGAACAATCTTATGAAAATCACGATGTTTAATGCTGTTTCCAAGCAGCACTGGGGAGTCAGTTGTGGCAGTAGGACGGAGGCGGGGACACAGGGCTGCCTTGTTTAGGCTACAGGTGCGAAGGTCAGGGGGAAAAGTGGGACAATTCGGGGAGGGGGTCCTTTTTTTTTCTTTTGCTCTGAGGCCTTTTTTCAATTTTTTGAACAAAAAAAATGTTAATATCAGAGAGTACTGAAAAAAAACTCCTACAAAATATTTTGCCATTTAGAATGAATGACATGCTTTCAAAGACAAGGTGAGCAGCACATGCTAGAGACACAGGCAGCTCTCAAATGTGAGATGCTTTTCTGCACCTAGAAGGCTACCTGATTTCCATGAGGGCCGCATGCAGGGCTCTCGTTGCTTCTGTGTGGCCCTTTTGACATGACTCTTCCCTTGTGGTTGACCTGTATGCATGTATGTATGTATTGGATTTTTAACCAGCCCTTTCCCAACCAAGATCGGTTTTCACCTCTTCCTCAAACCACTGTGACACACATACCCACAGATTGGGTAGCAAGTAGCTTATCGCCCCTACATTGCTGGAGGGGGACAAACCCCAGAGGAGGTGGGGGCAGAAACGGCACCAAAGCCTCAGAGGAAAACTCTAAAAGTTACACTGAGAGCGGAGACCTCCTCCCTAATCAGTATTTACAGAAGGAAGAAGGCAACATCTAGCAGGAACCATATCTAGCGGTGCAAATATTATTATTGTTCTTTTGTGTAACCCTCTTTTCTGACCAAGAAGAAGAGTTGGTTTTTACACTCTGCATTTCTCGACCATAAGGAGTCTCAAAATGGCTTACAGTTGCCTTCCCTCCCCCTCCCCACAACAGATACCTTGTGAGGTAGGTGGGGATGAAAGAGTTCTGAGAGAATTGTGACTAGCCCGAAGTCACCCAGCAGGCTTCATGTGGAGAAGCAGGGAAACAAACCCAGTTCACCAGATTAGAGTCCATTGCTCATGTGCAGGAGTGGGGAATCAAACCCGGATTAGAGTCAGTTCACCAGATTAGTCTGCCACTCTTAACCACTACACCACACTGTTATTTAGCACAAAGCTTGTCTTTTCTGTTTAACTCCTATTTTACTACTTTTCTTCTTTTTCTACTTTTCAGATAGCAAAAATTAAGGTACATGTGCTAAGGTAGCATAGGGCACACCGGCTTGAGGTTTTCTCTTAAGCATTGGGTATATTTGCAATTTTGCTTGTAGAAAACTAAGGCATTTATAACTTCTAAATTCCATAAATATTTCAAATATTGCAATTTTAAATGCTAAGTGAGTAATAAATGATGCATTTCAGTTTTCCCCAACATTTCCACACACACACCCCAAATGGGTCCCCCCCCCCCATGGCTTCAAAATGTCTGAAAATTTTACATCTCTAGTTTAGGCCCCAATGGCAAGGGTCTCATCTGCATGAGTTCATCTGCAAAAGAAGCCGGGGCTGGGAGTGAGGGGCTCTATGCTGAAAGCAAAAGGGAGCGCCCCCCCTCCCCTGGTAGGCAAGAGCAACCACACCCCTGCCCCTCCTGCCCCCTGACCTCACTTGGCTCTCAGCTGCATTTTTCTCCCAGGCCAGCTTTGCCCCTGGGAGGGAGCTGGGCTGGAGGGAAACGGCAACAGACACAGAGTGCTGTGAAGTCAGGCGATGGGGAGCGGCATCTGGACCTCCTCGCTCTGCTTTGTTTCAGAAGAGACTCCTGCAAACACCTGCGTGAGGAAAGGAGAACACCTTTGCCTGTCAAATGTGGTGCCATTTCCATGTGCCCACCCTGCAAGTCAGAATGTTTGTTGTCTATCTGAAATTTGGCAAGGAGGATCCTTGTACTAATGAGTACAGTCTGAAAATTCCACCTTGATAGGAAATGAACAAATTAAAAAACAACAACACAAACAAACGTGGAAATGAATCCGACAGAAACGAATACAAAATTTAACAATGAAAACTGATATGGGTAATAATGAAAGCAAAAATTGAATGGCAATATTTATGTACAAGACAAAATGAATATACAAAAACAAAACACAAAATGAATCCCAAAGAAACCCTCAATTTGGAGCCACACCAGTGACTAGGAGAGCATTTGCTTATGTCGTTGGGTGCCTCCAGATACCCCGTGGAACTTCTGAATCAGATCCGCGCTGCACCCTGAGGGAATGCTGAGGAATTTTGCCCTTCTGCTTCCAGATATGGATATGGTTCAGAACCATCGACAATCACAGGAGCAGGCTGATAATCCAGTTCACACCTGCTGAATGTTCGAGATCGGGGAATCGTACAAGTGAATGTTGACAGTGACCGTGAGGCAACTGCCTGTATTTACTGGCCTCTGCCTGTATTTCTGGTCATTCAACAGAACCATGAGGAATTCCCGACATTCTCTTGAGATTCTAGACTGAATTTTGGGCCCTGAGGGAAAGAGGACCAGGCCTAGTTCCCCATAGTAAGTTCTGCATGTAAGCAAAGCAGAATGAAATGAATGCAGAGAAACTGCTCTGTTTTCATTTCCGTTTGTATCTTCCACTTTTGAAGCAGCATCAAACCCTTGGTCAAAAGATATTAACAAGGGACTCATTGAGAGGAGCAGCAATCATCCAAGAGAGGTATATATTTAAGTTTGCAAACTACAGGAATGTCAGCAAAAAGGTATGGTATTCTTAAAAGGAAATGTTGAACAAACTCCAAAAACTGAAGTCAGACATTTGCATGTCTTTTGTCTGCAAAGATCTAGCTGCGTTTGAACCAAACAGACTCAAAGTGTTTTACTGGTGATTACTGAGCAAACACTCAGTTCAGCTTCTCCTCACAATTTCCACAAAAGCCTGCCACAGATCGTTCTCCTATTTTTCTTTACCCATCGTCACCTACCCCTCATACTTTTTGAGAGTTCAATGTTTGGAATACTTGAAGACATCACCAAGGAAATTGTTTTTTCAGGAAAGTTGGCAATTAGTCTCCTAGCAAGATGGCAGGACTCCCTATCTGAAGCAGCACAAATACAGTTTACACAAACCACCCAGGTTCCTCACAGTTGTGTACATGTCAGTCCTACTGCCTGGATTTTACTTCAGTGGACAAAGATAATTTTTTCTCCCTCTCTCAAAATATAAGAAATTGGGTCACCCAATGAAGCTGATGGGTGACAGATTCAGAACAGACAAAAGGAAGCACACTTCTTTAGCAAGCAAGTAGTCAAAGAGTGAAATCCACAGCTGTTGGTTGGCTATAAAAGGAGATTAGACAGATTAAGAGAGGGACAGGTCTATCCGTAGCTATTATTCATAGCGATGAAAGGGAACCCTCACATTCAGAGGCAGCGCATCACGGAATACCGTTGCTAAGAGTCAATATCAGGGAAGCTCTGTGCCCCTGGAGGGAAAAAAAACTAGGTTACTAGGCAGAAGGTCAAAGGTCAGGATCTCAAAGGTAACATTCTCAGAATTGCTACCTGTTCCATACACGAGACTAGCTAGACAGGCACAGATCAGGGGTCTCAGTGTGTGAATGAGAAAGGGGTGCTGGGAGGAAGGGTTTTGACTTGTTAGGCACGGGGAACTTTTTGGGACAGGCAAAAGAGACAGAAACTCATCTGAACTGAAAGGGAACAAGTTGGCTGGCACTTAATCTCAAAATGGTGGTAGAGCAACTGCTAAACTAAGGTCAGGGGGAAAGCTGACAGGAGGGTTCACGACAACTCAGCCCAAATTGGTGGGGGGGGGGGGAGTGTCGCAACCCACTATATTGAATGCTGGTAGGAGCACACCAGCACCTGGGAGTGAGAGCAGTGTGGAGGAGGGGCACGTGTGAGGACAAAGGGGCTGTGGGAAGCGAGGGTGGGTGGAGATGAAGGCACACGAGAGGCCCGTGCATGCCAGTCCCAGAAGCCAAGATGGGGGAGCTGGAATTCTTGGTGCCAAATGACCGTTTGGATATAGTGGTGGTATCAGGAATGAGTACCCAGCTTGCTGGGGGTAAAGGGAAGATGACTGGGGAAGGCACTGGCAAACCATCCCGCAAACAAAGTCTGCCTTGGAAACGTTGGGATGTGACGTAACCCCATGGGTCAGGAATGACCCGGTGCTTGCACAGGGGACCTTTACCTTTATCAGGAACACGATGAAATGGGGAAAATCAAAGGGACACTGTTGTCTCTGGATATGAACTCTCTGGACAGGACAAAACGGGAGGGTGTTCAGGGAGGTGTTGGTTTGTGTATCAAAGCACACACAAAGAGTCACACAAACTAGAAAACATTTGGGAAATGAACTCACCCACAGACTCACTGTGGGTGGAGACAAACTGGGCCCTCAAGGTTCCTTCCCCTTTCCCCAGTTGATCTCGAGATGAAGAGGGAGATAAGGGAGATGGCTAAAGCAGAAAATTGTTGCCATACAGGGTGACTTCAACTTCCCTGACATTGATTGGTTAAATGTGTACTTGTAAGAATGAGGTGGTTCTTATACATCACAAATGACCGGGCACTACTAGAACCGTCTGTCACAGAGCAGACCAGAGGGTTAGTCATCTTCAACTTGGTTCTGAGAGGGCCTCAGGACCTAGTGCGAGAAGTGCATGTTGGGAATAGGGTTGCCAGGTCCCTCTTTGCCACCCGCCGGAGGTTTTGGCGCTGGAGTCTGAGAAGGGCGGGGTTTGGGGAGGGACTTCAGTCTAATTGCCAAAGCAGCCATTTTCTCCAGGTGAACGGATCCCTATCGGCTGGAGATCCATTGTAATAGCAGGAGATCTCCAGCTAGTACAGGATATGGCAGAAGTAACGTAAATTAACAGTTACAATGCAAAAAGAGAATTTGAAGAGCAGATTGCTAAAAGCACAAACACAAGCAACCATTTCTTTAAATACACCAGGAACAGCAAACAGGCCAGGGAAACAGTAGGGCAATTAGTTGACATAGGAACGAAAGGATCAGGGGCACGTGTACCCACACCAGGACCCCCACTGTTTGCAGGAAGGGAGTCTAAAGAGATGAGTCAAACTGAGGTAACAACAAATTAAAAAACCGTAGGTCTCCAGGTCCTGATGGCATATACCCAGAGGTTCTTAGGGAACTCAAATGTGAAACTGTGGATCTACGAACTGTATATAATTTGCCATTAAAATCAGCCTCTGTAGCAGAGGACTGCAGAGTAGCAAAAGTTACAGCAATTTTTAAAAAGGGTTCAAAGAGGAGCCAGGAAATTACAGCTTAATGTGTGTCCCAGGCAAATTATTAGAAAATGTAGTCAAAGACAAAATTAATAAGCACATAGAGGAAGAAAGTCTGCTGAGGGGAAAATCAACATGTCTTCTGCAAAGGGAAGTCCCCCCTCACCAATCTTTTGGAGTTTTTCGAAAAAGGGAATAAGCATGTAGATAATGGTGATCTAGTAGGCATTATATACTTGGACTTCCAAAAGGGACCTCACAAAAGCCTCCTGATGAAGGCGTGCAGTCGGGGATAAGAGGACAGGTCCTCTTATGGAATAAAAACTGCTCAGACAACATGAAGCGAAGGGTAAGAATAAATGGACAGTTCTTGCAATGGAGGGAAGTGGGCAGTGGAATCGCATAAGGCTCGGTATTGGGGCTGGTGCTTTTTAATTTGTTCATAAATGATCTGGACTTGGGGGAAGTTTGCTGATGACACAAAATTATTCTGGATGATGAAAAACAGAACAGGTTACATGAGGATCTATCTAAACTGGGCAACGATGTAGCAAAAGAAGGGGAAGGTGATGCACATTGGAACACAAATTCCAGTATATACTGATGAGTCCCGAACTTGCTAAAACTGAAAGGGGTCACAGTGGATACTTGGGGTCACCTTGAGGTCACAGTGAATAGTTCAATGACAGTGCTGACTGAGTGTGCAGCAGTGTCGAATACTCCATGCCGGGGAGAATTAGGAAAGGTAATGAAAACAGAACTGCCAATATTATAATGCCCCTGGACAGATCCATGGTGCCGGCCTTCTTTGGAATACAGTTGTGCAGTTTTTGGTTGCTGTATCTCAAAAAGGACACTGCAGAGATGGAAGAAGTGGGGAAGAAGGCAACCAAGACAATTTAGGGGTTGGAGCCCCTTTCCTACACAGAAAGACAGAAGGATCTGGGACGTTTCAGTTGTTAAAAAAGACGACTAAGGGGAGGACATGATAGAGGTTTATAAAATTATGCACCAAGCAGAGAATGTGGACAAAGAGAATGTTTTCTCCCTCTCCCAAAATGCTGGACATTGGGGGTACCCCATGAAGTTGATGGGAAATAGATTCAGGATGGATGAAAGGAGCTAGTTCTTTATTCAATGAGATTCAACTCCAGCAGCAGCTTAAAGACCAATAAGATTTTTGGTTGTATAAGCTCTCGAGAGTCAAAACTCCCTTCATCTGATACTTTGACTCTTGAGGGAACTTTGAGTTTTGAAAGCTGACACCCCAAAAATCATGTTGGTCTCTAAGGTGCCACTGGACTCTAACCTAGCTGTTCTACTGCCGGCCATCACGGCTGACCTCTGAAACTTCATTCAATGAGTAATTAGTGTGTGGAAGTCACTGCCAAATGTGGCCAAGGCGATGGCCACAATCGTCAATGGCTATAAAAGTGGATTAGGGAAATTCATGGAGGATACTTCCATCAGTGGCTACTAGTCATGGCTACTAGTTAAAGGGAACCCACACAGTCAGAAGCAGCAAACCTCTAAGTACCAACTCTAGGAAGCAGCACTGGTCTTGGCCTCTGTAACCTGTCACTGGCCCTCCAGAAGAACTGGTTGGCCACTGTGGTGGGATGGGATGCTGGACTAGATGGACCCTCACTGGCCTAATCCAGCAGGGCATAAATCTTCTTCTTATGTTCTAATGAAGACCTCGGCCTCTGTGTTCTTATGAAGTCTTGGCCCCCGTGCCTTCTTTGTTGCCCACTGGTGTGTGCCAGGGTGCTGGACTGATCCAGCAGGAACCTCTTAAGGATCACAGTGTGAACTCTTAATTCACAACATGGGCTGGTCACTGATAGGACAGCTTATACAATTAAATGGATCCAGCAGTAATTTTTTCCTTCCATGGTGCTGCTTCAGATTACAGATCTGAATCACTGAAGTCTCCCGGGGGGGGGGGGGAGGATTTCCTACAGCAGGTCAGTATGAATGGCTTAGCAGGGCACCCTCTTTCATACGCTATTTCTTCTTTGGAAAGGCAAGATGGGGTAATAGAGGAGAATGCGGGATTAGGTCATCAAAAATACGGACAGAGGTATAAGGTCTTCTTTGGGCCACAGGTGCAGCGATTGACCAGCTTGGGCGTGAAGCTACTTCCCAGTGGGGGAGGCAGGAGAGCCCCATGTCTGTGAGGCAGACAGCGTCTGCAGGGTGGTTTGCCATCTCTTACTGACGCTGAAAATCATTTCACACTTTCAAAAGCCACATTTCAATTACTTATTGTAACCGATGGCTCCCCCATATTCTCTACTACAAACAAAGAAAAAAATCTCTGGCTTGTAGGGGTGGTGTTAAATATGTCATGTTTCAAGGAGAATTCATCTGTCTCATGGCTGAGCACTAGGATGCAAAGCTCATCTAGAGTGAATTTTGCTAAATATTTTTCAAGGACTTGTCTAATGGTTCTAGTCTGGACATCAAGGCTTCCAGACCACGGTCAAGCCAGGTTTCTTGGTTCTCTCTAACCTTGGTCACTTCCGCACATGCCGAATAATGCATTTTCAATCCGGTTTCAATGCACTTTGAAGCTGGATTTTACTGTGCGGAACGGCAAAATCAACTTGCAAACTATCGTTAAAGTGCATTGAAAGTGGATTGAAAGGGCATTATTCAGCATGTGCAGAAGTGAACCTTGAGAAGAAGCCTGCCTTGAACTTGGTTTGGAGGTAAGGAGAAAGGCTAACCTTAGACAGAGGGGAACCTGAGCCCCACCAGCCTTTGACTGCACAAAGAAGAAGGTAATGTTCTCCCTAGGACTAGTCTGGTGCTTTGGACTCAAAGGCTTGGAAGAAAGGCGGCACCTACAGTCTGTGTAGAAAATTAGATGGGCTTAATGCAGTGTTTCACAAACGTCTAATAGCAGAGGCACACTTTTTCTGAATTAAAATTGAATATATATTTCATCCTTCCATTCCAGAATGTTTTATAGTGTATAAAAGTTACAGGTGGTTTCTGGACATGCTTTCTAACAGGAAAAAGGCCATGATCCAAACAGGTAGATTTCAGATGGCTAACTGCCACTCAGGAGCGACCGAAGGATCCAAACGCATCCAATGCAAAAACAATGTGGAATAAATGCCCCAAGTATAACCTGGCCCTGACCTGGATGGCCCAGGCTAGCCCGATTTCCTCAGATTTTGGAAGCTAAGCAGGGTCGGCCCTGGTTAGTACTTGGATGGGAGACCACCAAGGAAGTCCAGGGTGGCTACGCAGAGGCAAGCAAGGGCAAGCCACCTCTGTTCGTCTCTGCCCTTGAAAACCCCACGAGGGGGTCGCCATGAATCAGGTGTGACTTGACAGAACTTTCTACCACCAGTGTAACCTGATCCGAAGGAGTTCAAAGGAATTTCGAATTACTTCATTAATTTCTTCTAGCACAGCTGTACTTCTCTAATTGACATGGCTTCACACACCATTCTGGGAAATGTTGGTCTAATGGCTGCGGGGGGGCGGGGGGTGATGCTGCTCCCTGTGGCGGTTTAGCTCTTTCTACTCCAATTCTTGCAGGAAATGAAATGGGAGTCCTTGTCTCATGGCAGATAAGGCATACTAACAGGTTGTGGGGGTTTTGCCGTCAAGTCACAGCTGGCTTATGGTGACCACGTGCGGTTATCAAGGCAAGAGATAGTCAAAGGTGGTTTGCCATAGCCTGCCACTGTGTAGCAATCCTGGACTTCCCTGGTGGACTCCCATGAGACGGATGTCGCGAAACAGGCTGCATTTTTTCTTTCTGCATTTAAATTGCAAAGTTTAAAAATAGCATCCTTCAAAGACTGCATGAAGTTACTCTGAGAATAGCCTTAGGAAAAGAGGGAAAACAGTAAAAAGTTATAAATCAGGTTACTAAATTCTAGTATACACAGTAAGGTACAAAAAATCTGCATCCGAGCAGCTTAGTGGCTTTTCCAAGTCTCCCAGTATGGTGTGGTGTTGGGGCACAAGCAGTTTATTGACGTACTAGAAGACTTTTAAGAGGATTCTCTCAGGAAGCGAAACACACATCAGTGGGGTTACCTTCACAAGTCTTAAAAGCGATTAGTACAGTAAAGTTTGTTCCTTAAATGGTGTTAGAGAAAAGTTTTAACCACAGACCTTTGAATTAGTGCAGAAAACTGATTTGCTTTTTTAAATTTCCCTTCTTCTTTGGCAAAAAATGGTGAATGAAAATAAACAAGTAAATCCAGTCCCATGTTGTGCTCAGGTCCTACCAGCCACATGCTGTAGACTGATCGGTGAGGTGGAGGCCCCAAACAGGGCAACGCTCTGGATTCTCTTGTTCACCGCTTCCTTTTTAACGGCAAGAGAGAAGTGTTGTTGCAGTTAATAATATGATGTTTTAGGCATCATATTTTTTACCAGTTCTGTGAATCTGCTGGAAGAGAATCATGGAAAAGGCCATGCCAAGTATCTGAGAGAGAGAGAGAGAGAGAGCAAAAAAAATAAAAACACCCTCTTAGCACATCATGTTTACCATTTTTTCCTGTTCAAAGGCTTTCACGTGCACACTAATTCTTATAACAACCATCAGGTAGACTAGTATGATTAACCAAATATCACAAGTCATGGACAGGAGGCTGAGGAGAATTGTAAATTCCATGCAAATTATACATAAGGCAAAATTAAACACAAATGTGGTGGTGGGGGGTCATCATCAGATTAGGAACTTTGAGGGAAGCCAAGCAAGTTGAGATGAGAGCAGCAAAACTCCTTCTGAAGAGAAGGCTGCTTTGAGATGAGTACCCTGTTCAGGTAGGCCCCTGGGCCTTTCATGCCCTTATATTCCTATAGCAGGACAGTTTCCATACCCGTATCTGAGACATCAGTTGCCAATTACAAGTATTTGCCATAGTCAGGAGATTTCAATACTAGCAAAGTAATCAAAGCCCCCTTAAACAGGTCAAATGCAGTTTGGCACTTTGGAGTCCAAACCACACTGTGGGGCTTTCTTTTCTGAGAACTAGGAGGGAAGTTGCGATAGTCCAAAGCTTCAGCACAGATCCAGAGTCATCGTGCACCAATCCCTGGAATGCCCCGGCCTGTCTTAGTCCAAAGGGGCTGCCAACTACAAATTGCAGCAACATCGATAGAAACAGCAGCAAATTTCCCCATCCCATCCAACTAACTATTCAGCACTCTCTGGAAGGACGTTGATGAGTCCTAGAATCCGCATGGGAGTACTCTGGACTCATAAAGGTACAAGGTGTGATAAAATAGCTTTGGCCCCCTTCGTCTAGAACCATCTGCCAAAATCCCTTACACAAATGTACTGTTAGAATCACCTTAGCAGAACCCAACATGTCTAGAAAAACATCCATCCTGGGCACGTAATATCCATCTGGCTTTGTGCTGGCATTATTTTTTTGATAATCCACACAAAATTAGTTGGAACCATCTGGCTCAGACACCAGAACAACGGGTGATGCCCAGGGGATTATGGAAAGCTGAACCATCCTCAAATCAAGCATGTCCAGTTCCTCATATCACTCAGAACCTTTCCATTAGCCCTATAAGATGAACACTGGATTGGAAGATGTGTGCCCATGTCTAAACTATACTTAGTGAGCTCTGTTCTTGAAAATGAAGCCTCTCAACTTTATTAATGTGGAAATAGCTTTTAAAAGGAGAACTAAAAGCACAACCCCAGGCATAGTTCAGATTTTTTGCAGTAACTGAAACTGGAAAAGATTCATGGTATGTTCAAAATGAGCAGGGGGGGAAATAGCAAACACGTGCAACCTCTGCTTCAAAGAAAACGTTTTAAATAGCTGTGATTCAACTGTTTTTCCAGGGCTCTAACTGGTATTTGGGCCAGAATATACCCCTTTGCCAGGCAGGTTCTCAGAGCCAGATTCCAGAGGGATGGCAGGGACTGCCTGCCGAAGTTTGCAAGGAAGAGGGATATTCAGGCACGGCAGCGATGGGCGGCTGCTTTTCCTTCCGGGCTGCCCCTGCTGCTCCACAATGTGCAACAATGGTCATGCGGGTCACTTAGGGGTACCACCTACCTGCATTATGAGGATACACATCCCAACGGTCCCAAAAATGTGCTTATTATCATCAAACCACATCTTAACTTTTTCAAAACAGCCCTGGGGGAAAAAGGATTTTGAAACAACATATTGATTGAAGAAGCATCATAAACATGGAAGAAAGTTCAGATTGTACTGATAACAAAAGCTGGAAAAGCACAGCATCTGCTGGTTCTCTCCCTGCTAAACATGATTATAAATCACTGGCCTTTCTACTTGCCCATTTAAAATAAGAATATCTGAAAATATATCTATACTGAAAACATGAGCTGTATTCCCAAACATAGTAGGAAGACTGCCGGAAAAATGTCAATGTGGTTTTTGTACAGTGCACATTTAATTGCTATTTTATTGCCCAAAAGCATCATGGGGGAGGTTGTTTTTGAGCAATCGAGTAGGATTATCAGTGCGATCCCAAACAGAGTCACTCTCTTCTAAGTCCGTGGTTCACCAGGGGCCCCCAAAGCCTTTGGGGCAGCCCTGAACTCATATCATTTATTCAGGCAAGTGAAGGCAGCAGTCGCTGCGACTGTGCAAGCGAGGTGGGTGGGGGCAAATACTCATGCCAGAAAGCGGAGAGGCAAAAGCTTTGCTCCCCTCGCACAGGCACCGCCCCCTGGTTGAAGGGTTGGGGTGGTTCTTGGCATTGGGCGGCTGCTCCACTGAACTTTTGGGTTCGGGTCAGGGCCCGAGTTCATGAAGGAAGGCAAGGCTTATCCCAAGGCGAGAGAGTTAAACCCACTCTCTAGGGGAATCCTTTCGGTCCTCCAAGGGGCTCCTAGAGGCATCTCAGATACCACAAGGTTGGGTGAAACAAAATCGAATTAAACAATGAAATATATTTATTACAAAGTGTATCTCTATCTCTATCTCTATCTATCTATCTATCTATCTATCTATCTATCTATCTATCTAAATAAATAAATAAATAAATAAATAAATAAATAAATAAATAAATAAATAAATAAATAAATAAATAAAACAAGGACACCTTTAGCCCTTATGGCAGCAAATACCGGGCTGATAATCTAAAACCGCATGCCAAACACGTTTCGGCCCCCAGGCCTTCTTCAGTGGTCTAATAACAACATATCGTGCACGTATTATGTACCAAACAGAACAGTTTGGTTGACAGTGATATGCACACTTTGAATGTAATGTCAGCCCATATCAAAAGGAAACATTAAGGCCGCATTCCTCAGATGTGCACCTGCACAAGTCTAAACATACTTTATTAACAATCCTATTACATAGGCACATAGCCCATTTGGAATATACATACCCGGACTGATACAAAATGCAAATCAATTTATTTGTTTAATCTATGTGTATGTATGCATAATATGTTGTTATTAGACCACTGAAGAAGGCCTGGGGGCCAAAATGCTTTTGGCACGTGGTTTTAGATTATCAGCCCTGTATTTGCTGCCATAAGGGCTAAAGGTGTCCTTGTTTTTTATATATATATGCGCACGTGCACTTTGTAATAAATATTTTTCATTGTTCAATTTGATTTGGTTTCTCCCACCCTTTTGGGTACCCAACTCTGTTTCGAGCTTGAGTCGTTTCCTCCCTCTGTTCTGTCCGGCATCCTTCTGGGGTGGGCCCAGAGTCGCCTCCTTGGCCTTCAGCCTCTTTGTTCGGGCCCGTGTCCAGGGCGGACCGCATTCGAATTTACTTTGGCCCATATCCTTACTTTGGGAGTCAGCTTTTGCCATCTATTAAATGTGGACATTTCTGCTTCTCTGTATTTGCAATCATGCTCAATAATGATATTCTTGAACAAACAGGAAAGAAACTGAAGTTAATGGAAGTAATTTCCTGAGTGACACTAAAGACAAAATTAAGATTATACATAAACTAGAGTTTACCATTTTCCACACTAAGTTTGTGTTGGTAGAATTCCGACCGCAGTCTTGGGAATTTTCCATACAGCATCTGTCAGGGACGGTGTTCTCCCCCAGCACTGGGTACCAGTCTGTATAACTAGTAACACCACAGCAGTGCATCTGTGGGACAAAGACAAGAAAAGAACGTACACAGATTTAAAGCATGTTTTAGAATGTTCCTGCTAATAAATCAGATGTATGACCGTATTAGCCTATCCATTTCAAAAGCAGCCATATGACTGAAGAACCTGAGACATTAAGGAGTAGCAGTACACGTACACTTAAACTCTGAAACCTGCTACCCATTTCAGTTTATTCCATTTAAGAACATAAGAGAATCCCTGCTGGATCAGACCAAGGCCCACCAAATCCAGCAGTCTGTTCACACAGTGGCCAACCAGGTGCCTCCAGGAAGCCCACAACAAGACGACGGCAGCAGCGTTCTCCTGCCTTCTTTCCTGCCAGCTGTGTGTTGACAGCTGTATCACCTATTCCCCTGTACAGAGGCCACGTCAAGGCAAATGACGTTGTTCTGATGTTGCTCATATTAGTGTTGCTTGAGAGTTCAGAAATGTGTGGAAACATCATACAAGGTTTTCATTGGCTCCCACATTAAAGAAAGACATGTCGTGGTATACAATGTGAAGGAACAGCATTTATTCCAAAAGATTGTTCCATTTCCTTTTAAAGTACATAGTAAGCAGAAAGGCTCCAAGTTCATGGAAGGGGAAGTTCACTCAAACAGCTCCAGTGAGGCTGTGTGATGGTGAGCAGGGACCTTTCTGTGGAACATTAGGGGAGGGGGAGAGCCCATAAGCACATTTCATGGGACAGAACTTTTTTTTGTTCCAGACTTTACAAAAATAATACGCCAGTGTCTTTACCTCTGCCTGAATGATATTCCAAGCATTCTTCAGTCCAACATTATTGTCTGTGTTATACAGCTTGAGCCCTTCTTTCAAATCCTCCTTTGCATTTTCACTGACCTGTTCATACAGATAAACAAGGTTAGTAAGGTTATGTTACAGTTTTAAATACTGATAGATGCTCTGCTTTGCTACAGTTTTTGGGGAAATATATCTCCTCTCCGTTCTGGAAACTGAGGGACATTTATAGGAAACAAACGCCTGCCACATATTGGCAGTCATTCTGAAAGCTGATCACATACTGGCAGGGGAGGGGGGAGAGGGTCACACAATTCTCACGGCTATAAGCATCGAAGAAAACAACTCCTTCAACGTACATTTCGATAAAGAGAGGTGTTGCCCGTATGTTTACCAGCATCCTTCCAGGAACCAGCAGTGCTGTGTATGCAGTGTTACCTACACTGGGGAGGGCCACATTTATACTTTTACTTGGCTTATTGGGGCTGGTCTCTCACTAGGTGTTAGCTCAATATGTGAGTGGGATGAAAAAATGCAACAAATAAAAATGTGCCTCCCATAAAAGGTAAAGAAATCTCTGATTTCAAATAAATCCCCCTTACTGGGGAAACGTGAAGATACAGCGGCCGATGTGCATGTGACATCATCGCCAGACCAGAATGATGTCTCACCAGTGTAGCCACAATGCACCAGCCCTGCTCATATGTCACAGTGAACACATGCACAATGTGCAGACACCAGCTGGTAAGGAAGAGCCAACCCAGCCTCACTTTACATGCAATGAATGCAACATGAGAATCACTCAACGTATGTATGGAGAAAAATCAAAATGGATTGCACGTGCATCCACTGTGGTTTGTCAGTGGTATGTCAGGAGAGGACTGGGGCTTTAGTTGGGGTCATGAGTATTGTTGGCTCAGAGTCCCACGTCTAGTGCTGGCGTGGTGTCGCAGAAGAGATGGAATAAGCAGAAATGGGAGGAAAACTCAGTGGGAGGGGAAACGGAGCTTTCTGATGCATGGGAGGTTTTGCCTTCGATTTACCGCTGTTGAACGGCATAACCCCCCCCCCCCATGCATAAATGGCCTGCCTGTCCTGCCTACCCACCCAGCCACACAGGAGCAGCAGAGGAGTCCAGCTCACCCACTGCAGCACACAAAAAAACCCATGATGGAATCCCCCAGGACAGGATGCACGGCACGGAGCGCTCTCCCTTGCTCTCTCTCTCTCTCTCTGGCATTGTGATGCGCCAAGGGAGGACACGCAAGCAGGAATACGGACACCCTGGAGATGCCTTTCACAAAAAGGGCTCACCTTTGGGCTCATAACATGCGTAGGAAGATCAGCCCGCAAACGCTCTTCTTCTCGGGACCCTCCCAGGGACTCCAGCTCAGGACATGAAACCCCAGTAGGAATGGGCAGTGCACCCCACACAGGTAAGGAAGGGGGGGAGAGACTTCATGCCTGAAAGGTTACTGTTACAGATGTCTACTTTCCTCCCCCCTGCCGTACTTTGTTACAGGGTATCGGCTTAACAAATTTTCCTCCTCAGCTGTTGCTGGCATTGGCGTTTTCCACATGGGGGGCAGGTCTGCAGATTTCCTTGTTGCTGCCGTGGGGGCTGACGGCGTGTGGTGACTACCTGCCAGGCTTCCACCTGCCAGGCTTCCATGCATCCCTCTGCCCTCGTCTCTGGCAGCCCCCACTCCCAGTTGTTCCCCTCCGCACTACGAAGGCCTTTTCAGGTTTTTTTTTAAAAAAACTGGCAATTTAATAGCGTTATATTATTTGTAATCTTCATACACTCAGTATCTTGGGTTCTCTGAATTCCCAGTTTTGATTTTTAAAAAGTAAGTATCTAGTTCCTTTTGCTGCAGAGATGTAAGGGGGAAAGACATCTTCGCAATGAAAGGGGACTTGCTTTTATTTTAAATGAAAGCTGGGAGTTCAGAGAACCTGATGCACAGACTGTTATAACATTATAGTGATACAACAATATTAAAAAAAATACAAAGCCCCCTTGCTGTCAGGGGGGAAACAGACACCACGAGGGACTGGGGCAGCCATGTTGGTGGGACCTGGAAAACGTAAATTTTCCTGCACATACAACAGGCCTTTGTCCAGGCTTTGCTATCATCTTTCCCAAAACTTGGCTGCAATACTGGGTTCAGAATGATCACAGAAAAGCTCAGGAAAATCCAGCGGGTGCACGAACACACCACAATGCCATGAGGGTGCTTGGAGGTGGGGGGGACCTTCCCAACAGCATTGATCCCAGGGCAAATAACTTGTATGGTGGGAGCGGTCATTGTCTTCCACACAGGGCAAGTCTGCACAGTGCAACGAGGGAGCCATTGCACTGCGGGGCCGTGGCTCGGAGGCACAGCCTCTCCTGGACACGCAGAAGTCTCTGGGTTTAGTCCCCGGCTTGTTCAGTTAGAAGGATCAGGTAGGAAGTGATGCAAAATAGGATGCGCACCTGGAAAAAAAGCCCCCCCACCCCCCAGGGTTCGCAGGCTGGACAGAGAAGGTCTTTAGGTAGTTGTAAGTTTCCCTCCCGCCTTGCTCTTGGCTAACTCAAAGGCTATATCGTATTTTAGTATACCGTACAGTATCCGCTGACAGGCTTGCCTCTTCCACTGAAGCTGCCTTTCTCATCTGCCTGCCTTCCATATCTTCCTTGACCTGGTGCCAGTGGTTGGTGGGGGAAATAAGCAGTTTTTTTCCTTGGGATGGGAGTGAAAGAAACAGCTTCCCTTCTGACCTCCTGCACACAGGCTTACCTTGTCCATATAAACGAAGAACAAAATGAGCAATATTAGCTCAGCCAGGAGGATGATCAGCAAAACAATGAAGAACTGGAAGAAAAGGGCAAGGGACAAAGATTACAATCCGAGAAGGAGAGAGAGGCCGGAGGGCGCCTCACTTAAATGGCAGCAGCACGGAATAAGGAATTGTGAGCCATTGCAATAAAAACAGCAATGAAAACATCACGTGACACTGAAAAGATCCTTTTGAGTAAAATTTATGTCTGCAGCAGCTGACATATTGCCCCTTTCTCGTGTCTTCTGACATTTTCTGTATAAATTCCCAAACACTGTTCTTTTGCCATTATGTGAATGTTTTGGGTTTTTAATTTTATCTGATTTATGATTTTTTTTTTACTTAATGAAGACCTAAACATATAAAATAAAAGCCCTGTAGCATCTTAAAGACTAACAACATTTATTTCAATATGAGCTTTCTTGAGCCACAGTTCACTTCTTCAGACGAGTGTGTGAAGGGAAACTGTACTGGGCTATCTTATGGGGAAGGTGGGGAGGTCAAGGCTTGGTATGAGTGATATCATGAGTCTCTCGAGTGATGTGTGGGGTGGGGAGGAGGAGCTACTGTAGGAAGGCTGGGGGTGGTGGTGGGGGTGGTGAGCCCCATCATAAATCAACCTTCCCCATAGGATTCCCCAGTACAATTTATCTATCTGAAGAAGTGGGCTGTGACCCACAATATCTCATATTGGAATAAACGTTGTTTGTCTTTCAGGGGCTGCTTGGCTCTGTTTTATTTTGCCACAAGAGAGACTGCCGGTGGCTGCCCCTTGGCTATGCATGTGGGACCACGTCTGAGTAGCTCTGGTGCTTTTGCCCTTTCACCTTCTCTACGGGGTGTATATTCTGCATTGTCTACCACTGTTTCTTGCGAAGGCAAGAAAAATGTGATCGTAGGCACAGAATTTAATCTCCTGAGAATCCCAACTTTCTTTCAAAAGGCAGGTTTCTAGCTCTTACAATTGATGGATTATGCCTGAAATATATGTGAGAGGTGTCTGCTGAATCCACAGTGGTTAGTGGAATGGCTAAATATGTATTTTAGGATTGCTGCAAGAAACATGGTTGTTTGGGGCAGCAAATACCATCTGGAAGTGACATACACATTGGGCACCGTGTATGTGTGTTGGAGACGCCTTGGGCCCATCAGGTTTCCCACATGCACGTATTTCAAGACTTCAGGTGCTCAGGATGTGACTTGTTTCATCGGTACTTCCTGCAGCAATGTAAGCGTAGTGTTTCGTAAGGTTCCCAGTGGTTGGCCCTTCAATGCCCTGGGCAAGCAAAACCAAAATGGAATAGCAAAAATCCTGGTGTGCTTCCCGGCATGTCCTCTGGACTAAGTCCAGCCACCCCTGACAATGGGAAAACAAACACTGCAAGACAGCGGCATATACTCCCCAGCAGACAGAATAACTCTGACGCCTTCAATTCATCATAAAAATCCTCTGTGGGTGAGTGAGACATAAATAGTCCCGGGAAACCTGTCTCCTCCAGGGTTCCAAGCTCTAAGGGAAGGCCAGCGGGCCTTTGCCACGGCCGGCTTGGCAGGGGGACAGAGCTTGAAAGGCAGGGGCCTGAGAGAAAAATACGTCACAAGGGCCTTGCAGGAAGCCTGCTGGAGCAACCCATGTTGCCTGCTTGGCCAACTTACACTGAGGAGGAGGCACTTGTTTTCCTTGATAGCACCCAAACAGCCCAAGAAGCCCGTCACCATGATGATAGCACCAAGAGCAATGACCAGGTTGGCCGCTGACAGTGACGGGAAGCTGGGAGAGAACGTGGCAAAGTTTCCTTGCGACACCGACAGCCATATTCCGACCCCCAGGAGGCCACAGCCACATAGCTGAAAAGAAAGACAGAGAGGAAAGACACCATTAACAAACAGGATAGGGCTCGTCTTTGGCAGCCTGGGCAGGGGTAGAAATGAAAGTGGCAAGCGTTTAGCTCTCTGGTTGACAGGTGATTGGAACCCGGAACTGGAAATCCTTGATTCCCACCCCCACCCCTAGTCAGGCGAGAGGGATCACACCAGCTCTCGTGTTTCAAATGATCATCTGTAGGGAGGCAGCACGACAACTGCCCATCCAGAGACAGTGTTGAACAGAAGAGCACGTGCAGGAGTGCGCAAATGTCAGTCTCCGGTCATTCAAGGTTGGTACAACTCAAGATAACTGCGTAGGGCAGAGGAAAGGTTGATACATGTAAGCATCTGAAGAGCATGGAGGAGTCAGGGGAAGGGGAAAAAGGGGTAAAAGCATCTCAGCCATAGAGATGAAGCTGCATTTTTAAATCAGTTTGGTTTTATCCAATGGAGTTTCTCCCTGGTGAGAAACTAAAACCCCCAGAGGGAGTCTTTGGTGGGAATGGCATTCTCCCCCGCTCCCTCCCCAAATCCCTTCAGGTCCCTAAGTTCTGAAATATAGTGTAAAATAGCACAGAAATGTTGAGGAATGACATACAAATGGCATATTAATGGAGCAAGTGATACAAAAGAATCAACAATGAGAGAAGCAAAAATGTGGTAAAACAAAACCATTGACAAACGCACAAAAACCAAGAAGAAATAAATACGGTGGGATCAGGGCCACTTGCTGTATTCAGCATTAGAGCTCGGAGCCAGTTGGATTGAAGTTGATTCCAGACAGATGACAGTATGTCTTGCAATACATCATTAATTTATATCAATATTTTTTCACAAAAAGCAGTGACAGCCACCAGTTTAAGGGCTTTATTTAGGCGAATTCATAAAGGATAAGCCAAGAGAGCTCCACTGAGTCTCCACGTACAGAGGAAGGATATATTTGGATCCCGGATACTAGAGACTGAGGAGGGCTTTGCCAAATCTGTTCCACAAGACCCAAGAAATCAAAGGGAAATGTAAAACAAGGTTAGGCAGGCGTAAAGATCAACACAGAAATACATTAACTGAACAGGACAAAATAAAGAAAAGATGGGAACAACACACTGAAGAACTATACAGAAGAGGTGAAAAGATGACAGATTCCTTTCAAGAAGAATATTTTGAAGAAGAACCTACCGTTTTAGAAAGTGAACACTGCACTGAGAGCAATCTGGAGAAACAAATCACCAGGAGTAAATGGAGTATCAACAGAGCTATTCCAAGCCACAGAATCAGAATTCATCAAATTCTTAACAAAAATATGCCAACAAATATGGAAAACAAAACACTGGGCCCACAGGGTGGAAATGGTCAATTTACATCCCAATTCTGAAAACAGGAGATGTCAAAGACTGCAATAGCTATCAGGCCATTGCATTAAAGTGAGTAAAGTGATGCTCAAAATCCTACAACAAAGACTGTTACCATATATGGAACAAGAAATGCCAGATGTTCCAGCTGGATTCGGAAAAGGAAGAGGCACTAGAGCTCATATTGCATATTTACAATGAATATTGCAGCATACGAGAGAATTTCAGAAAATCGGCTTGTGTTTCACAGATTACAGCTTTTGACTGTGTGAATCATGAAAAGCTGTGGTTGGTTTTAAAAGGAATGGGGGTGTGCCCCCCCCAGCATCTGACTGTTTTGATGTGCAACCTATACTTTGGACACGAAGCTACAGTTAGAACAGAATATGGAGAAACAGAATGGTTTCTAATTGGCAAAAGTATCAGTCAAGGATGTATTTTATCTCCTTATCTCTCCAGCTGTGTGCAGAACATATCATAAGGAAAACTGGATTAGATTTAGGTGAAGGTGGAATGACAACTGGTGGAGGGAACATTAACTATTTGAGATATGCAGATGAAACCACATTACTGGCAGAAAACAGAGAAGACTTGAGAGGACTACTGATGAAGGTTAAAACAGAAAGTGCCACAGCTGAACATCAAGAAGTCAAAAGTAATGACTATTGTAGTATTACTCAAGGTGGACCTTGAGGAAATTGAAATTGTTCAATAATTTCTGTTCCTTGGCTCCATCATCAACCAAAAGGGAGACCTGCAGCCAAGAAATCAGAAGGAGATGGAGACTCGGGAGGGCAGCCATGAAGGAGCTAGAAAAGATTCTTAAGTGTAAGGATGTGTCAATGGCCACCAAGATCAAGATCATTCATACCATAGTATTTCCCATTTCTTTGTATGGGTGTGAAAGCTGGACAATGAAGAAAGTTGAAAGGAAGAAAGTAGATCCCTCTGAAATGTGGTGTTGGAGGAGAGTTTTACAGATGCTGTGGACCACCAAAAAGACAAATCAGTGGGTTCTAGATTAAATAAAGCCTGAACTCTCCCTAGAAGCTAAAATGATTAAACGGAGACTATCATACTTTGGTCACATTATGATAAGACAACAGTCCCTGGAAAAGACAATAACGCTAGGAAAAGTGGAAGGCAGCAAGAAAGGTGTGTTTCCTATTCCCCCAAGAGCAGGGCCCCATGTTGTGTGCCCTGTCTGAGCTATGGGTGTCCTGGCTGGGGTTTATATCCTGCTAAGAGGACTGGGAATGGATGCTATGAGTATTGTGTGACTGGCTGCCAGAGAGGGCTGTGACTAGTTGCTCATTTAGTTAGCATCCTGAATTGTGCTGGACCTTGAGGATGGGCACGGGTGGATTTGATTTGTCACTATAGTGGGCTTCTATAGAGCCAGCATGGTGTAGTGGTTAAGAGCAGTGGTTTGGAGCGGTGGACTCTGATCTGGAGAACCGGGTTTGAATCCCCACTCCTCCACATGAGCGGCGGAGCCTAATCTGGTGAACATGAAGGAAGCCAGCTGGGTGACTCTGGGCTACTCACACACTCTCAAGCCCACCTACCTCACAGGGTGTCTGTTGTGGGAAGGGAAGGTGATTGTAAGCTGGTTTGATTCTCCCTTAAGTGGTAGAGAAAGTCAGCATATAAAAACCAACTCTTCTTCTTCTATAGGCTTTGCCAGGGTTTTGACTGACGTAACAGTATGCCTGTGTCATGGGCGAATACATGGCAGCAGGGGGTTAGGAGGACAACCAAGTCCTGTTCAGCCCACACTACACCCTCGGTATTACCCACCGCTATGCTGGTGGACCCATTCAACTGGTGTGAATCCAGCACAACTTGCTACCATCAAATCTCCAGATACACCAGTGTAGCTCAGAGACAGACTTGGCATAACGCTTTAGTCCTCACCCTAAACCCTTTTTGACCTGAGGCTTAAGATGGGTTTATAAGTCTCTATTACTCCAGATCAGAAAACTTTTCCTGGGTTCACTTTTCTGGAACGGAGACACTGTTGGACTGGGATTCTTCTGGTACTGGATGCCTCTGCTAACTGAATCATGAGGTACTGAAGATGGGCCCAGTTTCTTCAGACCTCTTCATGTGGACTTTCCGCAATATACAGCCTGGAGGTTTTTGTGAAGGCCAGAAGCCCTCTTGGCTTCTCCACTCCACTGAACATGGTGAGGGTTCCAGCTGGCATGCCTGGAAATCTTTGCATCTGAGCCCAACCATGCCATTAAGGGATTCTGGTCCATCTGTATTCTGACCTGCAACCTGGCCAACTGAGTATTCAAAGGTGTCGTTCGTTTCATGCACGTAGCCTTGTACAACTGGAAGCCCATGTTTGCATTTGCGCAAGCCATTAGCAGAATTTGTATCCAGCAAGCTTGTGCAAGTATTTGATATAGGGTAGAGGGAAGAAGCATGCATCTCCACAACGTGCAGTAAAGAGCTTGGGGTCAAGGGCAGCAAAAGAGCAAACCGGTTTTATTTAGTTATGATACTTGAATCTACTTCCAAAACAGTCTGTCTGCAAAATAGCAGCAAACTATTTTTTTATTCTTGCATCAATGGAAGTTTATTTGAGAAAAGAGGTGCTGCTATTTGTCATATAAACTGAGAAAGATCTCTGAGGATGGCAGGACAGGCTGTTTCTTCTTTGGTTGCAGCAACCACCTAAGCTGCAAATAAGGGTATCCTGCTGCACTTGACAAGAGAAACAGGAAAGACTCTACTAGGGGACAGTACTGGGATGTTACACTGAGCAACAGCACCGCATGTTCATTTCAACCCAAGCAAATTCTAATGAGATGGGGCAAGACAGATGGTGAAAGGAATGCCTGGACTGACACATGGTAGGAAGAGTCCAGGATTATTGTGCTTGGAAGGAATTACTGGAGAGGATGTGATGGAAGACATGAGCAGGGCAGGGGGCTCCAGAACAAAAGACCACCTGCCATTCTCTTTTATCCCCCTGGGAGAACACAGGGATGCCTAATGATTAAGGAAGAGAGTGAGACCACCTCGTGCTCCTCCCGGATGGTCATCACGCCAGCATTCTGCCACAAGAGATTAGGGAGGCAGGACCGGAGGCTGCACCCCGGCACCAACAAGCGTGATGGTGGGCTCTGGTGGCCGAACCCTCGAGTCCCCCTGGGCTCTCCCCAGACATGAAGCAGGATGGAGAGAAGGTGCGGTTCCTCACCCCCCTCGGGAAAGAGCCTCGGTCATCCTTCTGCGGCATTGCATTCTACTACGCTAATCAATACAAGAGCTGCCAATTTTAATGCTCGCATCTCATTAAAGAAGTCTAAATGATAGAACAATGTAATAAAGACCAGTAAATACATAAATAAATAATGCAATAAAACTGGATTACAGTTAGAAAACAGAGAAATACAAACAGGATTACACAGCTGTAATACACAGGATTACAAATAGACAATAAAGTATTGGGGGGGGGCTGCCTAAAATGCACCCAGACATAGGGCTGTCAATTCGGTTCGGCCCGAACTGAAAATCAGCCGAATTTCCCGATTCGGTGGTTTTTAGTTCGGGGGGAACCAAACTCAAAACTGGCGGGCAACCAGGGAGGCCGAATTCAGCGAGTTCAGGAGTTCGCGAATAAATTCGGCAAATTCGGGGCCGTCAGTAAGCAGCATAACCGTCAGTAAGCAGCATTCTCCTCCCCCGGCCAATCGGTGGCCAAGCTGGGTCTTCTTCTGGCCAATCAGTCAGGATTGAGTACTGGAGGAATCAGCTGATGTGCGGCCCGGCCAGGGAGAGAGAGAGAGAGAGAGAGAGCGAAATCCTCGTGTGTGTGTGTGGGGTGCTTGTGCACATTCGCTCCTTTCTGTGGCTGCAGGGGGCGTATTTTTGGGGGTACAGACACAAAACTTTCACTGGAGCTTCAGATGAAGCTTCTTAAGATACCCCCCAAGTTTTGTAAACATTGGGTCAGGGGGTCCCGAGATATGGGCTCCCCCCTTTTTCTTTCCATGGCTGCAGGGGGCGCATTTTTGGGGGTACAGATCCAAAACTTTGAGCGGAGTTTCAGACCAGTGTTCTTAAGATACCCCCCAAGTTTTGTAAACATTGGGTCAGGGGGTCTCGAGATATGGGCTCTCCCCCTTTTCCCTCCCCCCCTTTTCCATTTATGTGGCTGCAGGGGGCGCTTTTTTGGGGATATAGCCCCCAAACTTTTAGCATAGCTTCAGTCAATTATTCTTAAGATACTACCCAAGTTTTGTAAAGATGGGTTCAGTGGGGGCGGAAATATCGCCTCCCCCTTTTCTCTTTCCATGGCTGCAGGGGGCGCATTTTTGGGGGTGCAGATCCCAAACTTTGAGCTGAGTTTCAGACCAGTGTTCTTAAGATACCCCCCAAGTTTTGTGAACATTGGGTCAGGGGGTCTCGAGATATGGGCTTTCCCCTTTCCCCTTTCCCCTATTGGGATGAATGGATCAGCCGATCCTGTGCCTCTCCAGAGCAAAATGTGCCATGCCTAATTGGAATCATCTTGGATTACAAGTCCTCTTCAGCCCCTCTTGATGGAACAGAAGACAGCCACAGTAAGACCCCTTTGGGGGCTTTAATCTATAATTTTTCTCCTGTGTATGTGTGTGTGTGTGTGTGTGGGGGAAAGCAGAGTCTGTGTGTGTGTGGGGAGGGAGCAGTTTCTGTGGGTGGGGGGGAAGCCAAAGGGGGCTGTCGTCGGTTCTGCCTGGAGTGTGTGTTCCCCCTCGAGTCTCTCGCTCCCTGGTTTGAGGGGGGAGGTTTCAGTTGTGTGTCTTCTGGTTTTTCCCTGTTGCAAAGGTGTTGTTTTACAAGGTTGAGTTGCTTTGCAAACTGTTGTCGGGACTGGGAGCTTTGTGCGTGGGCGGCAAGCTCTGCTGAGAGATGCACATTAAGGGTGGGGGGGACCCCTTTCAGGGCCCATATCTCAGCCCCCCCTGACCCAATCTTTACAAAACTTGGGGAGTCTTTCAATAAACGTCCTTTGAAGCTCTGCTGAAAGTTTGGGACCTCTAACCCCAAAAATGCCCCCCCAGAGCCGCGGAAAGGCGCGATTGTGTTTTTAATGGCTTTATTCGGCCGAATTTTTTTTCCGAACTTTGAATTCCCGCCGAATTGAACGGATCCGAAGTGGGGGAGTTCGGACTTCGGCACGTACCAAACCCACAAGGGCCGAATTCGGCCGAATCTGAACTGTACCGATTTTTTTTCCCGACAGCCCTACCCAGACACTTGCAAGATTTTGTTTCACCACATCACTCTTCCCTTCATAAAAATGCCCTCCTGAAAATGTCTGTTTTGCACACTCTTCGGACTGACAGGAGTGTGGGGCGCTTTCTTGATCTTGTCAGGCCGGCCATTCTACCAGGTGGGAGGCACAGCAGAGAATGCTCAGGTACGGGCAGCTTACCAACTTAATACGCTTTGGCCAATGCTGCCTTAGACATCTCCCAGCCCTTTTTAAGTCACCCCAGCTCCACGGATTCCATCTTGAGGGAAAGGCAACCTTGTCAGTAGGTTATAGGAGCCTCCTGTGCCTCGGTCCCACTGTGACCCTCACTGGAACTGTAGTTTGGGGTCTCTCCCAGAGAGAAGAAAAGCCACCACCTTGGAAGAGGTGTTCCTCCATCTCTTGCACAGAGATGAGGCCTCTTCAGAGATTATTCCTGCCAGAAGCAGATTAAGAAAGTGCTGGTATTAAAGGTAGTTTTTTTTTTTAAGTATTGGCAGCCAGATTAACTGGGGCAGTTTGTAAAAATCCATTTATGTTTGTATTCAGTTTGATAAGGAAAAAAAGCCCCCACCTTTTAATCCTATGTACCCTTGCCTCCCTGTTCCTGGATCCGAAACAGAGGATCTTCTGGATCTCTGGGGCCCACAGACTTAGCTCACCACCCCTCCCTCCTGAGCAGACTCATTTTTTTTATTTTATTTTAATTTAATTTATGCCCTGCCCTTTTCCAACCAAGCTGGGCTCATGGCAGCTTCCAATGATCAATATATAACTAGACAAGAAGACAAGAAGAGATCCAGGAGAAGGAAAAGAGGAAAAGAGCCAGCGGGGGGGGGGAAGGGAAAAGGGGGAAGGGAAAGAGAAGGGGGGAGGAAAAAAGGAGAGGAGGGGAAGGGGGAAAAGGGGAGGCCAGATGATCTACTAAACTGTTGCTGCCTCAACCCTATGCCTGGTGGAGCATCTCTGTCTCACAGGGCCTGCAGAACTGAGTCAAGCCCCGCAGAACCTGGACCTCGTTAGGCAGAGAGTCAGGGCAGGCGAGGGCAGCCAGATAATCTTGGGGCCAGGGACCACTAGTAAGTGGTTTCCTGAGGAGCAGGAAGTTCTCTGGGGGTATATTGGAGAAAGCGGCCCCGAAGATACAGAGATCCCAGACTGTTTAGAGCAGGGATGGGGAACGTCCGGCCATTCTCGGCTCCAGGGCCCTGCCACAGAAACACAGCTCAGCATGGCCCTCCCTGAAGCCACAGTGTGCAGGAACGCTGCGGTCCCTTTAAACCCCCTCTCCCCGACTGTCACCTGTCAATCGGCAAGAGGAGGGGAGAGGGAGAAAGACGTTTCCCCCAAGCGGGGAAGGCGAAGCACAACAGTTTTCTCTCTTTTCTTCCTTTTTCTGTCACTCTCTCTCCTATTCTTTCTCTCCTCTTTTTCTGTCTCTTTCTTTCTCCCCCTCTCTATTTTTCTCTTCTTCCCTTTTCTTTCTCTTTCCTTCTTTCTTTCCTGCTTTCCCTGCTTCCTTCCTTCCTTTTAGAAGAAGGAGCTACAAGCTGCGCCCCCCTGGCACCTCGGTTGCCTGGGCCCACCGCTGGCTGTCCTCCCACCTGGGAGGAGGGGGAAGACCTGGGGGAGCAGAGGTACCCTTCTCTGCATAGCCTCCCCTAGGGTTGCCAACCTCCAGGTGGCGGCTGCAGATCTCCTGCTATTACAACTGATCTCCAGCCAATAGAGATCAGTTCCCCTGGAGAAAATGGCCACTTTGGCCATTGGGCTCTATGGCTATGCAGTCTTCCTCCCCAAACCCCACCCTCCTCAGGCTCCACCCCCAAAGAGGACCTGGCAACCCTAGCTTCTCCCCCCCCCCACCACCACCAGGAGATCTACGCCTGGTATGGCCCCCGAACGATGTTATAAATTTGCAAATGGCCCTTGACAGAAAAAAGGTTCCCCACCCCTGGTTTAAAGGTAAGCACCAGAACCTTGAACTTGATCCGGTACTCAATCTGGGGCCTGTGCAGCTGGCGGAGCACAGGCTGAGTATGCGCCTTCCAAGGGGCACATATTCGAGCTCTCCAAACACCAGCCCTTCAGGCAGTCTTGTAGTCTCCACGGCCACTGCCCCCAACCCTGGAAGAAGTATCTGACACAGAGAAAGTCTTCCAGCACCCCTCCCCCCTCTACCTCCTCTTCTGCTTCCAGCTAGATCTGTGTCAGTGATGTAAAAGGGAACTAGTATGAAGTTTTTAACCCTGCACTATCTGATGAATGGGAGGTTGTAAAAGGTAAATTTAGTTCTGAAGAAGATGACCCCTCAACATAATTCTCAGTAATAAACAGACCAAGAAACTTGCACAACAGACAATGCCCACTTCTAGGATTCAAGTTCAGGACCTGGGAAGAGCTCCGGAATGGCAATGCAGCCCCATTTCTACTTTCCCCCTCCGTTAATATCCCAACCATCAGGGTGGGAGTCCTATTCAAATTCAAGTTCCCTGGTCTTTTGGAGACATAGTTAATTGGTCAAATAGGTTCCCCAAGCTTCAGGACAATACTACTGGATTCCATGACAACCTACAGCAAATTTTTCTGTTTATAATCCTGCATGGACTGACATTAACATTATTCTAGGAGGAATTCTAGGAGGTAGTGGGAGCCGCCCAGCGGAAGGCTCCCACTACCCAGGCAGCCTGGCCCCAAGCAGATGCTGGAAGGGGAAATGTTAACATTCATGAAAAACTTTCAGAAGCTGTAAAAACAGTTCCCCCCGCCCCCCCAAAAAAAGTGTCCTGAAGTAACTGCTTGTAAACAAAAGCTAGAACACCTCCAGGATTACAGCCATTGCCTTGTTGAAGCAGTGGACTCTAATCTGGAGAACCAGGTTTGATTCCCGACTCCTCCACATGAGCAGCGGATGCTAATTTGGTGAACTGGGTTGGTTTCCCCGTTCCTACACATGATGTCAGCTGGGTGACCTTGGGCTAGTCACAGTTCTTTTAGAGTTCTCTCAGCCCCATCTACCACACAGGGTGTCTGTTGTGGGAAGGGAAGGTGATTCAGATTCTTTTATTAATACGGCAAATGTCACTAAAAACATGCATATCAGTTACAGGGAAGGTGATTGTAAGCCGGTTTGATTCTTCCTTAAGTGGTAGAGAAAGTTGGTGTGACAGATAAGGGGTTGATCTGCAGCAAGAGCTGACAGACCAAGAGTGGGGGGAGCCAGAGAGAGCTGCTGACACCCTGAGCTCTGAGAGACAGAGAAAGCATTCGAAGCTTGGTTGGGATCCAGCCTGGGTAGGAGGAGGCTGTGAAAGGAGTCCTAAGCTTGGGACCCAGCCTGAGAGGAGGAGGCTGTGATAGATTCTGAGCTTGGTAGCGAAACGGAGCAGAAGCCAGACTGTACTCTGTCAACCCGAGGGGGTTCTGTTAAAGCCGAAGCTATTGAAACACACACAACCCCTGTGGGAGTGACAGAAGTGAGAACTGGGTTCGAGTCTGAGGGCCCATTCTCAGGTCACAAAGGGGAATGAGTCTCTGAGGTAGAGCCGTTCCGGTAGCAGGGAGGTGTGGAGGATCACAGCCACTGAGGTGGGGTAGTCAGAGAGAACTGGAAGAGGGATTTTGGATATTTCCCCAGACTTCTGTGAGTTCTCTGAGGAGGGAGAGGGACTCAGACTTCCTTCGCTCCTGTGAGCTGGGCCGGGGACAGAGTCTGAGAGTCTGAGGGACAGAACTAAGCGTGAAACTAAGAACGAAAGGAACTTGATTGAAGAAAACTTCTAAGCTATCTCTCTGAAGTAATCTTGTGTATATAAATCTGACTTTGAGTTTTCCCTCCAATTCTGCCTTTTCCCTACAAATCAATCTCTGTGAGTTCTGTTCAATAAACTTCCCTGTTTTGTCTGTTTAAGTTAAAAAGCCTCTTGTGTCCTATTTCTCTCTGAGGTAAATACTGGTGTGGGACTGGAGGAGAAGGAAAATAAATCTCCTCGCAAATACACTCAGGCCAACGCTTTTCCCTCAGCGTATACAGACGGGCTGAGAGAGTGGGATATTGAAGGGGTTGAAGTCATAGTCGGCATATAAAAACCAGTTTTTCTTCTTCTTCCTTTTAAAAGATTTTCTGGTAATTCTGACCCTGAAGCCATTTCCACTGCAAATTTATTGCCTCTACCTTAAACCCCCCCACCAGCCCATCAAAGATTTCCCATAGGTTTCAATGCAGCCAGAAACTTTCAATGCAGTGGCAAATATATTTCCAAATTAGTCTCAAGACTCAAAAAAGATTGCCCACCAACAAGAGAATGAATAAGTGAAGACTGAATTTGAAAATCTGATCGGGAAACCCAAGGAGCTCCTCATGGGAAGGATTTACAAATTGTTACTTAGTACGATACCAAATTTGAACAAGCCATGCCTGGTGAAATGGATGCAGAACACAGGAGATACCAAGGCAATCTGAGAAATGTCCTGGAATAGAGGAATGGAAGGACGAGATAGCAGAATATGTGGGGATGGTGAAAATGACGGAATACGTGAACAGAAGGCCAAGCAAAGAATTTCAAGACAAATGGAGATTACATTTTTTTATATACTTCTCAAAATCTGGTGTGAGGGTGCATGCATATGGTGAGAACATGATTTCTATGCCAAAATATCAGGGCTAATACGAATAATTTTAATCAAGAATAATGAATGTAGAAGTTTTATGTAAACTAGCATAATTAAGATATGATTAAATTGATTGAATTAGTTATAATTGTGTGTAATTAAACCTATATATTCTATACAATTTTTAATATTTAGAATTAATTAACATATAGGATTAGAGTTAACCACAGAAAGATAGAATATATGAGGTATTTTTTTTGAAATATAAAACTATCTAAAAACATACAGGAAGTGATGTTAAGTTATGCAGGGTTAGTTTAGAGTAAACGAATGCATGAAAGTAGCTATAATATTTCAGCTTAAAAGTATATTTTGTAGCAAATTCCATTAAGGTATCAATATTTGACAATTGTATGTTAATTTGTATCTTTTTAGGCACATTATGTTTTCTATTCTGTATTTTCTATATTTTTTCTATTTCTATTATTAAATAATAATAAAACAAGTTTTGTTTAAAAAAAGATTTCCCATAGGTTTCAATGCAACTAAATATTTTCCCACACTCTCCCCTTATTTGCTATTGTAGGAAATTTCTCTCATGAGATTCTCTGGTCTGACATATATTAATTGAACCCTATGGAAATTTTTTGCGGGGCTTGAGGGGGATTCAGGTACAGACACCGAATTTGCAGTGCAGCTGCTGGTGCCTCTCCTTACACCAACCGGAGTTTGGTAAAGATTGCGTCAGGAGGTCTAATTTTATTGGCCCCCAGATGGAGGCTTCAGAGCCTCAGTAACAATTTCCTTGGGAGGCAGAAGAGGACATCGCTCCTGAAGTAGAATCAAGGGGTCCTAAAGGAAACTCACTCTCCTTGTAACACTCCTCTTCTGCCTGTCTAAAAACCTGGTAAGGTTTCTGAGGATGGAAAGCCTCTATATCGTCTTGTTCAAGATCTTTGGGAAATCAATGACCGTGTAATTCCTTGGCACGCCCTTGTTTCCAATCTGGCAACTATACTTACTTTGATCCCTCCCACAGACAAATGTTTCTCATGCCTTGATCTTTCTGATACCTTCTTTACAATTAGACTCTGCACTCTGATGGTTACCACTTGTTTGCTTTTGTTTCCAAAGGTTAACAGTATACTTCCACTCACCTCCCCTGGGATTTCTGAGATTCCTCAGCGGAACAGGCTTCCTTGGGAGGTGGTGAGCTCTCCTTGTCAGGAGGTTTTTAAGCAGAGGCTAGATGGCCATCTGTCAGCAATGCTGATTCTATGACCTTAGGCAGATCATGAGAAGGAGGGAATCTTGGCCATCTTCTGGGCACAGGGTAGGGGTCACTGGGGGTGTGCGGGGGTAGTTGTGAATTTCCTGCATTGTGCAGGGGGTTGGACTAGATGACCCTGGTGGTCACTTCCAACTCTATGATTCTATGAATTAATGCCCAATGTTAAAAGAAAGACCTAGATGATCTTGTATTACCTGCAAAGGCTGTTTTGATCTAATATATTGGATCTCACACCAGAGAAGCATGTGTTACTGATACTGTTTATGTGCTGCAGGCCCTACATGCACGAGTTCATAGGGGTTCTCGGGTGAAATTAAAGTTGTCAGGCTTCAGTTCTCTACTTAGGTCACAACATTTCTACGGGGCAAAAAATCTCTCTTCTGAGCACCTTCTCAGAAGAGAGATGTTTTTGCCCCACAGCAAGTGACAGCTTTGCAGTTTTCTGGGGGCAGCCAACTACTGTCATGCTGAAATTGCCAAGCCCCTCCTCCTCCTTACCTGCAACTCCTCTCTGGACCCATTACCAATGGGGGGGATGAGCACACCTCTGCTTTTCTGCCCTGAAAGTTGCTCTGGCTTCCTCCTCCGCTCAGGGTCTGCCATTGGTTTTTTTTCGTCATGAATTGTCAGGTGTGGCAACTGGAGTACTAGCTCAGCTGTCTGGCGATGCTTACTGCCCCGTTGCTCATTTCGGCTCTGCTTTAGACTCTGTGGCCCCTGGCTGCCCTCCCACCTAAGGGCCTTGGCAGCCCCTGGCCTGCTCACTGAGAAAGCTCACAATAGTGTTCTGGGACATCCCTTACCTGTCGCCATTCCCCATGCTGTACTAGCTCTCCTTGAGCAAAGCAAAACCCAACACCTCTCCTCCACTCACTGAACCCACTATGATAAGCAGCTTTTAGCATCTGATAATATCAACCTGTCAGAAGCAGGCCATGAGGATGGTATGCGGTAGTGCGATTGTGCTGCTTCCAGGTGCTGTTGTGCTATTCTGTCCAAGGCCAGTCTATGTCCCGTGTTTAGTCTTCATAGATTCCCATACTGTGGGAATCACCAAGTACTCTTTCCTGCCTCCTGGAGGGGGGGGGGGTTGCCTGGGTAACCAGTTATCTCCTTTTGCTCTTCCATATATGCTGTGTACCTTGCCTTTGACCCTTACTAGTGTCCTTTTGAATATGGCTTCTGAAACCTGTCGATCTACCCAATAAAACTGCTTTTGTGGATTGGTTGTCTGCTGAACTGTTATTGGGGCCGCAGGACTAGAGCTTACACAACCACATTCATTATAATGGCCTTAACCCTACTTCTTTACTCCCACTTTCCTCTGATGGGGAACCCCACGACATCAACCCTCATGGCTACTCTGAACTTATCTCTCAGACTTTTTCTGTTCGTCCTGATCTCTCCGATGCCTCTGTCTCACCCTACGTAGACGGCTCCTGCCTCCACTATTCAACTGGTTGGCTTTGTGCTGGACAGGCCATTTGCAACAACCGGGGAGTTATCGAGGCAGCACCCATTCCTGTCTGCAGTGCCCAAGCTGCTGACTTAATTGTCCTCACCCGTGCCTGTCGACTAGCAGCCTCACTTTCTGCTAACATTCATGCAGACAGCCTTTATGTTTTTGGAGTTTGTCGCTTTTGGCACAATCCGACGGCAGCGGGGATTCCGTACAGTTTCAGGCTCTCCGGTCAGTCAACATGCTCTCATGACTGATCTACCAGCTGCTCTTCTTCTACCTTCCACTCTCTCTATTGTCTGGTGTAAAGCCCATTCTGTCATTTCTGACGAGGTCAGTGTTGAAAATGGCTGTGTGGATTCTGTGTCCAAAAACGCCACATTGGCTGAACCTGTGGCAATAGCCGGTGAGGATACCCCCTCTGCTACCCCTTCCTCCCCCATTCCCTTGACCGAGCTGTTTTACAGGGCCACGTGTCGGAATCTGAGAAGCTCATCTGGCAACACGCAGGATGCGCACTGGGCATTGATGCTCTCTAGAGATACCCTGATGGCCGCCCCTTGGATCCCTGCACTGTTTTGCACCTCTCTGCCAAAATGGCTCACGGTATGGCTCATTCAGTGAAAGGGGGGATGGCAGCAGACGTCCGTTGGCCCTGGTGGGCTCCTGGCGTTGCATCTGTTGTGGCCCACTTCTGCATGACATGCACAACATGCCAGTGGTAGAATCCTGGACAACCTGGGGAAGTTCCTCAGTTTCACCACCCTATAAGCCGCCATCCCTTTTCCCATCTCCAGATGCACTTCATTGACTTGCCTTCATCACAGGATTTTCAGCATGGTAAAGGTAGGCCAATTTCCCGGATAGCCAGTGGGTGTGGTGGCAAAGAAACTCCTGACTGACTTGGTACCTTGGTGGGGTTTGCCTCTGACTATCTACCCAGATCTCGATTGACACTTTGTGGGCCAAGGACTCCAAGAGGTCTGCAGAGTGCCCCAGATCCAGTATAACTTCCACATCCCATACCATCATCAAAGTGCCCAAGTGGAACAAATGAACTCTGACATCAAACGAAGACTCTCTAAACTGTGTTCTGGAACTCATCTAAAGTGGCCCAAAGCACTCCTCCCCTCTGGTGCTGTACAAAATCGGTGGCTCTGACTTGGCACCTTTGGAAAGGGCCTCGGACTGCCCAGTGAACGTTCCTGCATCCTTACCATTGCCACAGGGCCTGTCTCAGTTACATGACACTGTGCTTAGCTACTATAAGGGGCTAACTAATGTGTTTAAGTCTCTCCCTTCTCAGGTGAGTGAGAGAAGCTGCTCCTCCTGCCCCTGTGAGGATGGATACTCATCATGGCATTCCAGAAAAACTGCCTGGAGCTGAGGTGGAAGGGGCTGTTCCAAGGGCTTCTGAGCACCCCTCTGCCATTCACCATGAGGGCCTGGTCAAGCGGACACACGCCCCACACTGTCAAGCGGCCCCTGCCCAAGCTGAGGCCAGCACACTCTGTGCTAAAGCCCCCAGCTCTGAGCCCCTCCAGCACCATGCTCAGCCTGACCCTCCCGGACTGAAACCAGAAAGCTGGCCAGGCCCTCCTGAACATCCCAACCATTTGCAGACCAGGAAGAATTAGTCGTGAGCCAAGCGCCTGCTGGTTGGTGGGTGTAAAGCTGAGACTTCAATACACTTGAAACAAGGGCTGCCAGAACCAAAGGAAAACCACTGGGAATCATGAAGGAAAGACATGCAGAGCACCATCTAGAGTCTCTTTTATATAATGTCCACAAGTTTTGAAATGTCTCCAGGTTCTGGAGAGTTACTTTAGACTTGTTGAGGCAAATCGGGTATCCACTCAGTGTGTCTGTCGGGTTGTGGGCGGGTAACTCAAATGTGGAGAGTGTCGAATTAACAGAAGGGTCTCAGGCAACAAAACCCTTTCAGTGCTGGGTACTCTGCGAAACATTTATGAACCACAGGGAAGAGCAGGGATGCCAAAGCTAAATTTTGATTCCTGTATAGATCTACATAAATGCACGCTGGTTGTTTGAAAGAGTATTGTCCAAAGTGGTTTACACCAATCATTAAAAATTGCACCAATAAAACTGAGTTAATAAAATAGGAGAGATAAAAACCTAAGAAAAGCCCTGCTGGATCAGACCAACATCCATCAAGTCCAACAGTCTATTCACTCAGTGGCCAACCGGGTGCCTCTAGGAAGCCCACAAACAAGATGACTGCAGAAGCATTTATCCTGCCTGTGTTCCAAAGCACCTAATATAATAGGCATGCTCCTTTCATACTGGAGAGAATAGGGATGCAAGATGACTAGTATCCATTTTGACTAGTAGCCATGGATATCCCCCCCCCCCCAAGAACATGCCCTCTCCCCTCTTAAAGCCTTCCAAGTTGGCAGCCATCACCACATCCTGGGGCAGGGAGTTCCACAATTTAACTAGGAGTAAAAATAATAAAAATGTAGCATAAAAACAGAAGACCCCCGCCCATCAACCAACCATATTATAAAATCATGAATTAGGAGAAACTGATCAGCCAAACAATTTGTGACAGAAGCCCAAAAAACTGCCTTAAAATCAAAAAGCTTTTCAGGGACCAACAGGTGCAACCATCTGTGAGAATGAAGAAGCAAAGCAACCAAAGCAGCCCCAAATGCCTGAGTGAAGAAGACACCTTCCACCGGCATCCCAAACTCAGAAATGTTGGCGCAAAAGACATTAACAACCGGCAAAAACGCTTGGAAGCAGGTGGACCCTCTGAAAGGTGGGTTCCACTCCATCTATGGTTTTCTGGAAAAGCTCTTTGAAATTGGGTTCAGAAACACAGCCAGCCAATGCAGAATTTTAAAAAATACCCTGTGTATAATCTATACCTGCCCACAGTCTGAGCAGCAGCATTTGGACCAATTTAAATTTCTGAATTGGCTTCAGAAGTAGCCTCCTATGGAGAGAGAGCGTCCTGCAGAAAGTGGACGGTGCCCCCTGACGGAAGGACCCCCCAGCTGCTACGGCTGTGTGATGCAGAGGAGGACACCTGAGTGGCCCATCAGTAGAGCTATAGACCCAGACAATCCCCAGGGGGGCAAACACCTGTCCCTTAAGGGAGTACAGCCTTGTTTTGAGTAGACTGAACCCCAACTCCATGATCAACTTTATTACCAATGAAGAGTTACAGCAAGAGAAATACTGGCCAATTAGTAACTGGAACGTTGGCTTTATAATTCTGGCCGGAGGTGGGAGTGAGCAGCTTCTATCTGCTCTGTGGATACTGAAGATTATTTTAGCAGAAGTGCTACATAAAACTGAAGCAAATCTTCATTGTCATGTGTAAGAACGCTCCCTTGTGTTGGTACTTATTACAAGCAGGTGCATGTTTTTCCTGTGCTGCCTTTCTTGGCGACCCTTGGTCAGAGCTGCTGGGGTAGGCTGGGGACTAAAATTTAGGGGCCTGAGTCAGCCGGAGGACCCCTGAAGCCAGAATCCTGCTGCGTTCACAGAATGCATTTAATTTTTTTCTAATGCAGTTCCGATTGAAGCCACTTGGGGGCACAAGGGAGGCAGGAGCGCAGCAAAGAGGGCAGCAGGCGTTCAGTAGCGCTACAGCAGCAAACCTCTGTTGATCTTGTGAGCGGCCAGTTGCAACAAGAGGGACCGAACAGCATCGAAATACGATGAAGGAAGGCGAGTCTTTTCAAGGAGCTTTTGGCTGTGTACTATGGGTTACTTCTGCAGCAAATATCAAAGCGAGAGACTATCCAGAACAATCCTAACGCAAACCCTTCCCCGTCGCCCACCACCCCTGTCTCTCCCTTGCTCGCTGAACACCTGGCTGCCCAGAGACAGAAATGAAGCAGGTATTTCCCTGCCGGTAGGCATCGCACTGTAGCTGCGGCTGTCTGCTTAGCCCAGCGAGGCCGACTTGAGCTCTTGCTAGGAGACCCACGTAAGGGTTTGTAGCTGTCAGCGAGGACAAACTGAACAGCGAGGCGGCAGCCACCTTGGAAGACTCCCTGTCATACTCTTATATGAAATACCACCATTGCTATTAGAATTTACTATTTCCTACCTCTCAGCTGAAGGATTTAGTTACTGTGTAATCGGTTCTGAAAAGCCAGCTGCCTAAAATCCAAATATAGAACACCAGGAAACAAATAAAACTTGAGAAAAAGATCTCAGTAATACCGTCAGTCCCTAGTACAATGAGAGATGGCAGCCCACTCATCCGACTTACTTATAGTCTTCCTGATGCTGTTTAATAAATGTGTTGACTGCTCAACAGTTGTGTTTCTGTTTGATTAGCATTTGACAGATTAGTATCAGTTTCCACCCCCTCCTCATTCCCAATTTCAGCCACCTTCAGCATGCGGATCATGTGGGGGAGGGGGCCGAGGGGGGGATGAAGGGTTCACAGGTATGCTTTGGTGAGGGGGAGGGTCTCCAGGTTGCACACTCCCCCGTATCACTACTAGTGTCTGATAGGCCATGGAACTTGTGAAACGAAGGGTCAGGATGCGAACCTGAAAGACTGTTGGCTGAATAGGAGCAGTCAGCGTAAATGAGGCCTCGGTGTGCAAGGAGGGAGACAGAATCATGGAATCCTAGGGCCATTTTTGCAGGATCAATTTTGATGCTCGCTCAAAGCTCTTTTTAAAATGCAACTTTAAAAATGCCTTTTCATGGTCCCGATGCAAAAGGAGAAATTCCACTCCCCGCACCTGCTCCTTTGTTCCAGTATGCATATCCATTAGCATATGCATAGCTAACACGCCTCTGTTGTTTTGCATTGTTCCTTGTGGGAGCTTCTTCGCAGCAAACCCCAAAGGTCGGGTTAAATGGGCTCTTAAGTAATGTGAAGCAGGTATGCGCCGACTTCCCAGTCACTTCCGGAATGACAGTTCAGCGGGCAAAATTCAAAAAAATATGCGGGGTAATTCAGCTGGAACACACTGCTAATTACCATGCAAAAATGGCCATAGACTTGGAAGGGGCCAGACGAGGCATCTAGTCCAACCCCCTGCTCAATGCAGGATCAGCCTAGAGCAAGGGTGTTCAAAATAAGGCCCGTGGGGCGGATCCAGCCCTTTGAATGCCATTATCTGGCTCACGAGCCGAGTCGAGGCAGCCACCCTCCCTGCTCCCCCCAATTCTGGGCTGCGGGGGCCTTCGGATCCACACCACTCATAAGAACATAAGAAAGGCCCTGCTGGATCAGACCAAGGCCCATCAAGTCCAGCAGTCTGTTCACACAGTGGCCAACCAGGTGCCTTTAGGAAGCCACAAACAAGACGACTGCAGCAGCACCATCCAGCAGCACCATCCAGCACTCGCCAGCTTAGACCTCCATGTGGCAGCAGGGATTGGAAGGCGGGGGCTCCAACCCTGTGTGTAGACTGCCTTTCCCCACCACCCCCAAAGTTGGGGGCTGCTGGGGGGGATGTAAATGCTGGGCTTCAGCCCAGCACTTGGATCAAGTTGGGGGCAGCCAGGGAGGTCGATGTACGCCCTGGGACTCGCCAACCGAGGCAGGTACCCCGCCCCCCAGTCCCAATCTGTGCTGGTGAGTTTCCTGAAAAGAGATAATCATTTGCCCAACTGTAAGGAAGGGGCAAGATGGATGGCTATTGCAAAACATGAGCTGGGCAATAAAACCTGTGAGAAACCTGCATTGACTGGGGAAGGAGTTCTAGGATCCCACTCAGGATTGGATAAGGGACTTTCATCCAGCTAGGGCAGGAAGAATTAAAAGATCTGAATACCCTGGTAACTAGTCAAGGTTCTTACCCCCGTCCCCCCGCAGGTACTTTACCCTGCGATGAAATGGGATGCAGAGAGGGGACGGCATGCAAGGGTCTCGGTTGCAGCTCTTCCTCAGAAGCTTTTTCACTGGGAAGGCTGCACGCTGCTGCTGCTGTGGCACCAGAATTTTCCTTCAGAGGCCACAGCTTCTTCCCACCCTTTTTGCTCTGGCCACCATGATATCTCTTCTGGGTGGCCTTCTTAGAGACAGGCCGATTAACGGCATGCTCCGCAGGCGGCTCTATCTGATCTTGTCTCTCCAAATGTCCACAGGAGCGGCAATCGGGAGGCTCCTTTGAATTGGCGGTTTGTTGAGTGTTCGGATCTCGATCCTGAACCGGTGAGGTCGCGCATTGGTGTGCGCGTAGAGCACGGTTATGGTCAGCCTCAGAGAGATAATCCTCCTCCTCCCGGCCTCTCGGGATGGTGTTAGCAGCCATGCCCTCCGATCTCACAGCAAAAGTGTGGGAGACACAAGGAAGGAAGAAGGTTCACAGAAGAAAGGGGAACCACAGGCAGGGAAAGGATTTTTTTTAAAATAGTAGATAAAGATAGGTAAGTAGGATAGATAGATAGAAGGGAGTAGAAATCTCCCTACACTAGCTAAAAGTTTACAGCGGCTCTGCTGTATACGTGCTCTCCCCAGCAAGGCAGGAGGGAAACTGGAAGCTGGGGCTATTCCCGCCCTAGGATACAGGAAGTTGAAGATTAGTTCTGCCTCCACTAGCAATGGGAGTGAATAACCCGAGCTGCAAGATGCCCTTACCCTCAGAGTGGGAACAGGTACTCAATCACTGAAACATTTACGCATCTCTCCATTGTTTTTAAGAGTTGGTCTTGTGCTGGGCTACCGGCCACATGCTGGCTACTGGCCCCTAATAATTGGAAATGCTTCCCCAGCCTCATCCTCCTTCACCCAGCAGAACTCCTACTGCCCAAGGGAGAGGCTGAGTTCAGGACCTCAACACAGTCTCCACAGAAACTTTCCCTCTCCTTTGTGATACTTTATGAATCCCGCGAGTTTCGTAGGCTTGTGAAGTGGACGGCCAAAGGGACAGGCGGGAGGACCCTCCACCAAGTGGGCAGCAGCAGCAGGAATCAGCAGTGCAGCTCAATGAAGATGACAGGAAGTTACAGGCCGGCCTGTTTGCCTTCTTCCCTCTTGTAAAAATGGATACGTGAGAAATGGGTTAATGACATGGGAATGCTTTGTCTTATTAATCAATGTATCTATTGCATTTTTACTCAGCCTTTCTTCCTTCACACATGAACACACATGAAGCTGCCTTATATTGGATCTAACCATTGGTCTATCAAGGTCGGTACTGTCTACTCAGACTGGCAGCAGCTCTCCAGGGCCTCAGGAAGAAAGGTCTTCCACATCGCTTACTGCCAGACCCTTTAACTGGAGATGCCAGGAACTGGACCGAGGGCCTTCTGCATGCCGAGCAGATGCTCTCCCGCTGAGCCATGCCCCCTCCCCTCCCAGGGTTCCCAGAGATCGACCGGGTCCATCTCTGCTTAACTTCACTAAGACTGCTGCATCCTTTGCACTCTAACCACCCCCACCCCCCGTGGAGAAACCAGCTTCCCCCCCCCCCCAACGGACCATGCCTGACAGAGTCCAAAGGCAGCAGCTCTGGCACAGGAACAACCCACCCTGGCTCCACTTCCGTGGCCCTTTCTGTTTGGCCCTCTTCACTGAGTTATGAGAGTCTCAAGAGCAGGATTCCTCCTCTGCTGCCCACAGACACGTACTGATGTTGCAGTGCAGACAATCCGGCAGAAATTTCACCTTGCAGAGTTTAAAATTAGACTGGGAAACGTTGCCACGCTGATCTGGAATTCTTGGCGGACGGATGAAATCTTTCTAAAACAGCTTCTGTAATGCTTGGCACTGAAGACTGGGAACAGCTGAGTTTTTACTGAACCAACGTTATTAGTTCTGATCCTCTTCCCATGTGGTTGCTCTGCCTAAGCCTGCAATATCCCTTTCATTAAGCATTTCATGCAGGCTTCTTCGAACTGGTCACACAGTAAAGATATCTGCCTCATGCAGGCCCTCCAAGAGAAAGGTCAGCTCGAGTCCAGCCGAGCACCTCTCTAGTCACAAGGAACTGCTATGTATGGGCCAAAGGCAACTGGTGTCAGGTTTCCTCTGCTTCCCCAGAGGCCAGCTTGGAACCGAGGCCGGTATTCTCCTCCAGTCTCTAGAGCTCAGCAGAGACGTACAGCAGCCTTTGGCCCTTATGCAACCCCTTTGTATTCTTACACAATGAATGGGCACAAAACTATCTGTGAGAACGACACCAGTGTGGAGACCACGAAGGAGAACCGATGGGCTGTTCTGTGGGCTTCAGCAGGTTATCCGATGCCCCCTTTATGCCTGGTAGATTCAGCCATCTTTACCTTCACAAGGGTTACATTAAAGCTGCATTACAAATTAATATTACAGGACAGTTGTGTACCATGAACCTGCATGTTAGATTTATGCAGTGTTTGCCTTTCTTTGCAAAGAAAGAAGGGGGAGGGGAAAGAAGAGAGGGAAGAGAGGCGGACAGAGCCAGTGAGGGCGGCAAACATTGGGGGAAGCAGGTGCAAGGATGAAGGTAGAACAAGTAGGGGTTCCCAAGAAGGGGGAGGGGCCAGCAAGGGGAAAGAAAAATGGGAAACCCCCCCCCGCACAAGTTCTCACCAATAGACCCCTGTGGGACAACATGGTAACGTTCCTAAATGCTTTGTTTTTTCCTTGTACGGAAGATGCTCAAACCCCTTGACCATTTTGGTTGTCCTTTTAAGCACTTTTTCTAGTTCAATCATATCCTCTATTTCCAAATACAACTGAATCATATTATACAAAAGGGGCATGATGATACTTGCTTTTAAAAAATTTGATCCTTTTTCTAATAAACCTTAACATAAAACTTGCCCTTTTCCACTACCAGTACACACCAAGATGGCAGTTTCATTGAGTTATTAACAGGGCCTCAATATTGCTTTCCTGATAATTTTATTTATTTATTTATTTATTTAAATATTTATATCCCACTTTTCCTATTGGCTCAGAGCAGTTTACAAATTATAATTAATTAAAATCATCACCATTTGAAACCCCAAATGACCGCCCCCCCTCCAATCTTGTGTACATGTAAAATAAACATAACGGTCTGCCATTTCATGCAAAAGGCCACTTTGTTGGAATCAGGAAGCATTTTCACGGGAGCTGCAAAGAGCAGAGGGGGGCTCATTACAAAGAGAGCGCAGAAGACCCCAGTTGGGGGGGGGCTCCAGAAGATGTGTGACCTGGCATTGCGGAGCTCAGGTGAAAAAGTGACTCCCACCGAGTAGCTGTCAACCTTTCTAAGGGCCTTTCTTATGTTCCCCCTTCCCTCAAAAAGTGGTGGTCACAGGAGTGAACTGACAGGGTGTTGCAAGCACAGCCTGGCAACTGGCAGGAGAGCAGGTGGGGGGGAATACATGCGGTGGGGGTGGGGTGTGTGTGGCCATCGCCAGTGGCATTACATCGCTTCTGGGAAAACCCAAAAGTGACATTACACCTCTCTAGGAATCACCAGAAACTATGGGGAGGCCCAGAAGTGAAGTCATACTGTCAGCCCAACAGACATTTAATTTTTCCCCCCATCTCTTTTTTGAGCCCTCCGCGGGACTGTTGGCGAAAGGCCTGTCTCCGCCTGCATACATGTGAAGTGCTTCTCTGTGTTTGCTGCGCATGTTGTTGCTGGGTGTGTCTGAAACAGGCTGCGGCATCTGTCTGTCTGTCTGTCTGTCTGTCTGTCAAGTGCTGCTCTGCGGGTGTGTGTGTGTGAGGCTGCTTGTGAGGGCTTGCTGAGTATGTGGAATATATCCACCAAGTAATCTATCCAGTAATTCTACCTATAAAATATACAAATGTTTTCTAGATGCTTAATTCTACAGCTATTTAATTCATATGGGATTCAGAACATAAGAACATAAGACCATGCGGGATCAGACCCAGGCCCACCAAGTCCAGCAGTCTGTTCACACAGTGGCCAACCAGGTGCCTCTAGGAAGCCCACAAACAAGACAGTTGCAGCAGCAGACCTTTTTAGTTTAAGAGAAAACCCCTACTTAAAAATTCACTAATGCACAAAAATGCTTGGAAATTGTCAGTTAAGGTGCCACCTTAACTGTATAAAGTATATCACTATATAAGCAGTCAGCCCATTCCACAGTCTCAGTATCCGCACTCCTACATATCCCTCGAAGGGCTAAATCCAAGCTACGGAACAACCTGGGGAGTTCCAGTCCCCTGTTGCTATTGCAGGCTACCAATCAAGAGAGAAAAGAGAGAACTTCTCACTTCAGCCAGTGAGCGGAAGCCCAGGCAACAGCCTGGCGAAACACGGACAATATAGTCAAAACATCAGCTGCACCAAAAACATCTCTGCATGTTACAGATATGGAGCACAGAGATGATGTGACAAATATGAATTTTTCATTCTCTCCAGCACAAACCCCAGTGCTTCAGTGTGCGTGGGCCACTGCCTCCCCCCCTCCCACGCAAGTAGTACATCCCACACAAATACACAGGAGGAGCAGCTCTTCACAGGAAAACATACTTTCCTTGAATGTGCACGCTCAGACCAGCATGGAAATGTTTCCCTCTCATGTACATCTCCTGCTACATCTCTGCATCTCTGTCTGTCTGTCTCTCTCAGACACACACAAACACAGAGAGCAGAAGCTCTTCTTGCACAGAACAGCACATGTGCACATCACAAGTGTAGTTAAGCGGCAGCATTTCAAACATTATCACAGATACTTTAATAATATCACTACATCTCATTCCAAAGGGCTGCCCCCCCCACCCGTGCAGAACCTATGACTTGCAGAAAGTAAATCTAACCTTTTAAACCCTTCCCCAAATATACCTGTGAATCTGTACACACTCAGATGTTGGGGGAAGACGACGACGCAGAACTGGAGTTCAGCTGTAACAACCACGATGCCCAGTGAGGCAACCACTGCAAGATTTCACCAGGGCTTGGGAGGAGGGGCCAGGAGAGGGCCAGACAGGAAAGGCAAAGTGAAGAGGGAGCAGAGGCAGCCGTGGGCAGGAGGAGGAAGAGGAGGAGGAAGAAGTAAAAGGGAGCTGAGGTCCCCCCCACTCCTGCGATTCCTTCTGGGGCCACACTTGCTTTATAACAATGAGGTTTGGGTTCTAGTCCTTAGAGGGCGTCTTAAGAGGCCCGGTGACAGTTTTCATGACATGATTCATGTGGAGAAATCTAGAACTTCTTGTGAATCTGCCACGATTACGCCAGGGCAAAGGCAACCAAGTTAGTCTTTTGCAGATTATCCACCACCTCCTGACAAACAATGAATGGCAGCAGGTTTCTTGACGAGGGCCTACCACAAAGGGGGAGGGCTTTCCACGCCAGGCGCACAAGAGATTCTGTTCATCTAGAGTGCACGCACGCGCTCATGCTCTTCCTTCTTTTGCAATATTTTCCCCTGGTAATATTAATGTACAGCTGCAGACCTCAGTCCCAGCCTCAGCCAGATGGCCCTCTGTAGAACGAGCGCTCAGGAGACACCATCTGGCTTTGATAAGCATTGAAAATGTGCAGTGTATGTCTGAGTAATGGGATGAGATTAAGCACACAAGAGTAAGTGGATCCTTTAAGATATGGCAGACAACAAGAAAAGGATCAGATCTGAAAGCCTGGAGTTGCATGGAGGCAATGCTGGGAGCAGGGGCACAACCAGCGAGGCGGCAGAAAAAGGTGACCGCCTACAGAGCACGGAAATCACGACCTGGGCATCCATTGATGGTTTGCGGGGGTGGGTGTTCAGGTGAACAGAATCTTTTGTGCGGCTGGGGTAGAAAGCCCCCCCCCCTTCGTGACCCCCCCTAAACTGAAGGTGTTGTTTTTTAAATCATAACTGTCATTTTTTTCCCCAAAGGAAACTGACACGTCCTCTCATTGGTGAGAAAGAAGCATGCGTGGAAAAGTAATCTAACGGTGGTTCTATAATAGCATTCACGTAGCATTCTGAAGCGCTGAAAGCCCTTCATAGCTTTACATCAGCCTTGTATGATAGACCAGTTTTAATATTATTAGGCATACTCAGGGTTGTCACATTCATGCTGGAAAATTCCAGGAGACCCCGGGGACAGCAGGGCTTGGGGGATGGGGGAGGGAGTTCAGGGGGTGTAATACCACAGAGTCCTTAAGCTGCTATTTTCTCCCCAAGAGGTTGTAAGACATAAGACTTTGGGTCATGAGATGTGATGTAGTTGAAGTGGTTGAACATGGGGAGGGGGGGAAAGGCGACAAAAGGTAACGGCTGAGAAATTCTGGGTCTCCCGCAGTCGGTGACGATGATCCAAATATCTGTCTGAGTGATACGGCCAGTGGCGGCTCCATCAGTTAAGAACAAATCCCAGAAAGGGATTATGAAACAGCAAAGCGTGAAAGTCTGTTCCAATAAGGCCCAAGGGGTTCACCACTGAAGCCCACAGAGCACCACCGAGTCAGCACAGATCAATTCACCGCTGGATCCCAAGAGAACACTCAATTCAAAGTGTTCTGGCCCAGTCTAGAGATGAAGGATTTGGAGGGATCACCACAAAAAGATATGCGAGTCATTCATAATCACACTATAAAGATTTCAAGCATACTGATAAGAGAAGACTGTGATATTTATAACACCATCAAAGAAGGACATTCCTTGCTTCCAGGCAAGGAAGTTACTTCATCCCAGCAAAGACTGGTTCTAGCATGATGGTTTCAATGGGAACAAATGCCAGAATCCAGCAGTGAAGCCTGTGGAGACAAATGATGTTGGGATTGGAGCCTGAGGTGTGGACATAGCTACAGGACTACCGGAAGTCACAGAGGGCAGTGTGGAAGGCACCGTGGGAGACTCGGTTCTAGGGTGATGTTTCTGTGCCTTTCCCCCAGATGTCTAGGCAATATCTTTACTAGGGGTCAAAAGGACTGAAAATCCTTAGGTTGCTTCTTAGAAATTTGCTTGGGAACACAAACTACTTACCCTAGAGGTTAGAGATGGAATCCAACTGAGGCAACAGACGTTGTTCCTGAGGTGCTCGTGGCAACAGTGGGCATGTTGATGTTGGAATTATGGTCAAGTTGATTTCATAGTACTAGATTTCATTAAGTTGGTCCAAAATGCCAACCATCTATGTCTTCTGCCGCAGGGAGTGCAAAGCCTCGCCACGTCCGATGTCTGTTCTTGAAAAGCAAATCAAACAGTGATGCTGACTGTCTGCGCTTGGAAGCTCTCCCCTCTAAGCACCACGTGGCATTTAGAAAGGAACCTGCTGCACCATGAGCACATGGGGGGGGGATGATGACAAGAAGAGAAACAAAGAGGGACAGCATCATACTGGGCTCCACTAAAGGGTTTCGCTCTTTGCCAAAACTCCCGTTCAAGAGGAGCATGAATGGTGCGAGCCTTCCCAAGCGGCTACTGGTGTGGTGATGAGAGTTGACCTGAGGGGGGGAAGGCATTCCCTTCGTCAAAGCAGGCCCAGCTAGAGGAAAGCTTCCTCTGCACGGGGGTGGGGGTTGTTTCTGAAGTCAGGAAGGCCACAGGGACCACAAGAACTATTGGTCCCTGAGAAAGGTTAAACACAAGGTGACGTGGTCAAGGAAATATCCCCACTTTGTTTCTGTCAAGTCTCTAGGGACTTTGGAAAATGTCAGAACAGACATGCAAGCCTCAATTCATGTTCTGTTTCCTTTGAGGTGACAGGACTGTCGCACACTCTTACCCTCACAGAATACATCGCCATAGGGAAGAATCACAAAGGGTATTTTCAACGGCAGCCTCAAGGGGTGCTTCACAGTAGTTGGGTGTTTTTAATGCATTTCCACCTCAATTGCTTCATTGTGTTAGAATAAAATTTGACATTTCAAAATTAATTTCAACATTAATTTGAGATTAGGAATCAAATAATAGGCACCCTGACCCTGCAGCACATAATCCGCACTATATCAAACAGTGAAATCCCACTTGCACTGACTGACAATCAGCAAGGAGGAGAATGAGCAGTCAAATACTAAACCTTCATAAAATCAACTAAACTACGTTTGAATATGTTAGCTGACAGTGAGATTAATCGAACGAAAAATTCTATCCATTACTACAAGACATCAGCCACAAAATCCATTAGGATCAGCTAAAGTGATTTTTACAATATGGTTATCTCCCTATTCTAATAGCACAATCCACAAGGGGGGGGCAAAGGGGTGAGGAGGCAGCATGACCCTGGTGCCAGCAAAAATGCCACTTGCACCGGCACCAAGGCACTTATGCCAGTGAGCGAAGCAAGAGCACACCTCCAATGCAGGGGCTCGCACTGGCACCAAATGGAGTGTTCCCAGGGGCAGGGGTGAAAGTTATTTGGATCCCTGAGCCCTCTCACCCCAGGAATGCCCACATTTGCCAGCACAAACTTACTCCAGCAAAATAGTTGGCACAGCCCCATGGAGCTGCATACAGCAGTTCCATAGGGTCAGGAGAGCATCCCTGTTGGCAAGCTGGCTGCAGCGCAGCAAGCCGCTTAGGAGATGGCTTGGCTGCTCTGTGGCTGTGCCATCCCCAGCTGCAGTGCAACCCCCCCCCCCTCCAGATTGCGCTGCCTGACATCAAGTAAATCTTGTAGGAATTTGAGATCCAGTAAAACTTAGTATTTAGAGTATCAGGATGAGGGAAATCCAGTTCAAATTGGCACTAAGGGCCAAACTAGACGTGATGGAGTCCTTGTGGCTGCCACAAGGATGCTGCTATTTTAAAGTCACTTAAAAATGCTGTGAGGCATGCTGGGGGCCTGATCAGAATTGAATGGGTTGGGTGCCACGTGCCCCCCCTGGCTGGGTGGGGCCTTCACTGCTCAGGCCCTTCTTGTCCCTTGGCTGGTCCAACCCACATGTCCAGGGAACAAGAAGAAAAAATAAAGGACCTTGATAATAAAAGTAGTCAACCAAGATTAAAAATTAGAGAAATAAAAGGGGAGGAGGAGGAGGAGTTGGTTTTTACATTCTGCTTTTCTTTACTGTAAGGAGTCTCAACATGGCTTACAATCATAACTGGCACCTTGTGAGGTAGGTGGGGCTGAGAGATTACTGCGAGAACTGTGATTAGCCCAAGGTCACCCAGCAGGCTTCAAGTGGAGGAGTGGGAAAACCAACCCAGATCACCGGATCAGAGTCCACCTCTCTTAACCACTATACCATGCTGGAGGAAGGAGGAAGGACGGAGGAAGGGAGGGAGGATGGAGGAAAAGAGTAAGGAAGTAACTTAGATGTATATCTAGAGAATATTTTTTTCAGGGGTCCCAGGCTTTGACTTTTTGGAAGATGTGAATGTCTACAGAGCATTTAGTGTTAACTCACATATAACCCATACAAAGGATAGTTGTAACTTTCAAATTGTAACTTTCAAGTCATAAAAGATCCAATGGTATGTAAACTATGTGAAGAACCTTTAGTAATTGTTGGGGATACAGCAATTGGGCCTTTCTGTAATCCAAAAGTCACCGGGGGGCACTGAGGTCTCACAGCTTTATTGTAATGTGGGACCAGTTTTAATGGATGGGGAAGCTGGAGTGCTCAGGCACTCAATGATCGTTGATGAATGGGAGTTTTACCTGGGGCTCAATGCTCGCTCGTCCCACACTTTTCTGTTGCAAATGCTAAAAATGCTATGTACCTGCACAATCACCAGTTCAGTTCCGGAAGCGCGAGACCCCGCCCCTTGAAAACACTGTTTAGTAATTGGCTGTAGTGCTTACTGTGAGAAAAAGTCCACTTCCCCTCTTCCCCCTCCACCGCAGAAATCCAACTGCCTTGTTAAAAACCATTTCACAAAAAGGAGCTATTTTAAAGGAACAGAACAGGGGGGGGAGCCCAAGCATTGTTTTCAAACCCACTTTTGGGTGACAAATCTACTCAAAAAGAACTCTGGCTGGGAGATGAAAAATCAGGAAGCATTTTGAGTCCCTGCCCCTTGAAATGCTACTTTGTAATTGGCTGTAGTACTTACTGTAAACCCCCCCCAGCTCCCCTATCCTGCGCTTTGGCTTATGTATGGAGACCTGGGCTGATCTCAGGAGATCGAAGAATCGGGATTTAACAGCAACAGGAAAACCCGGGATTTGCGAGGGCTGGCTGCAAGGTCATCTCTGAGAGACTGAAAACGCATGCATAACTCCAAGGAACAACCAAGTCAGTCCTGGGGCGATGTCAGGCCTGCTCGTTGCTGAGACAGCTAGACTATGCATGTTTTGGTTTCGCCAGGTGCGGCCCAAGGTCGGGCCTATTAATTGTCAAATTCCTCTCGCTAACTCTGTGGGAACTGCCCTCGTAGGGGAGGGTGGTTGCCATGGCTGCCACCGCTATCTGATGTGACCAATGCTCTTCCATATAGGCCGTAGGCCGTGCCTTTAGTTCTCATTTGTGCCAACTTACCTATAGCTGCTGTAAACCTGTAGATTTTTTCCAATAAATCAACTCTATTTTAGACTCCTTGCCTATGGATGTTGTTTATGGGATTGTCACGGGACAAGTGCTTACATTTCGGCACGAATCCCTCTCTATTTTTTACCTGCCTGGCTGGAGCCCTGGAGGGATCGCCGGGATCTTGGATTGGAGCAGATGACGTGCTCTCCGAGTGAGTTGCCTGTGGCTGGAGCCCCGGAGGGTTCGCCTGAGTCCCGGGTGGGAACAAGGAAAGTGCTCCCCGGGGAGAGGGTTCCTGGCTGGAGCCCTGGAGGGTCCTGAACATTGGTACCTTCCATTGGGACCGTCGGACAAGTTCCCCGACGACCCTACCCTGTTGAGTGACATTCTTACTGAGGCGCTGCGGACTGATGCGGAGATCAATCGCCTAGTTGTACTTATTCGGGTTCAGTGGTGTCGCCTTGCTGAAACGACCCCCTGGACGACCCACGACGCTGATCAGAGTGCCCAGCACGACCTCCGGACACTGGACAGGCTGTTGGAGGAAATTCGGCTGGCGCAGGAGGATTTAGCAACGTTGACCCGCCTGTTAGCGGGGTTAACAGTACGTGAGGCGCAACAGGAACCGGCGGCAGACCCGATCCACCCCGTGTGTGACTCTCCCATGGCTGGATTATGGGAGGAGGAGGTCCCGATGTCAACCGTTCCCAATCCTAACGTGTGCCTGAAGGAGGCACAGGATGTGGCGGCCCGGACGGCTTTACAATTTGTGGGACTGACCTCGGCCACGGCCACGGTGGCCGAGATCGCGAAATGATTAACCCCGGAGTTTGGACCAGACGCAGTTGCTCTGGCAGTCCGGGTTCAACCGTTGTTGGACCAAAATTCCTGAGCTCCTTCTGGAGCAAGAGGCCCTCCCGATCGTCACAACGGCGATCGCCGTTAAGCTCGAGGCCGACCAAGTGCTCGCCGATTGGAAGCGAGCCGAAGAACAGTTGCGAGCTGCAGATGCGGCTGCAGCTCAGGCGCTGGCCGATCTAAACAAGGCTGAGGAGATACATTTGGCTAAAGCGGCCGCTGCTCGAAGCAGCGCAACGACGGCAGCAGACGTGCGTCCCAAAGAAGGCACAGGGTTTGGATCGTTCCCCTCATTTCCCCCGACCTATGGCCCGCCTCGAGACGTGCAACGCGCATGTCGGCTCGCTGGTCGCTTGATCGAACCGGATTACTCGGATGAGGAGGAATTGTACTGTGAGAAGTCTCACTGGGCTACTGGCCTCCGAGTCAGCCAGGCCCAACGCACTGGGGGAACTGGGGATGAAATGCGTCCCTTACGGGGCCTGAACCTGGACTTGTCTGATCTTGTGGCCCGTCTGCAGGACTAAATGGAGCTCCTAATGCGAGAAAACGAACATTTACAGCGAGCTCAAACTCCCCCAGTTCAACAGATGCCAGGGCGTCCAACTCAGCCGGCTCCACAACCACAGTTTCCACCGCTGAGACCGCCAATTCTGCCCCCTCCGGGCCAACCAGGCCAACCGCCTCTGGGACATCCGGCCCAGCCGGTCCCAGGAGCACCAGTTCTGCCACCCCCTAGGCAACCAGTTCTGCCGCCCCTAGGGCAATCGCCAGCACTACCCCCAGCGCCCCTCTTATGCAGTGGAAGCAACCACGGTTAAGGGTGACTTACGATGGCTCAATTGAGGCTTTGCCCTGCTTCCTACACCAAGTGGACAGTTACATGAGAGAACAGGGGCAGCACTTCCCCACTGAAGACAGCCGGGTACATTTCGTTGCCTCACTAATGATCGGAAAAGCCGCCGACTGGATGGTTCTCCAGTTCGACACTCGGGTCCGATCCATACGCTCGCTCAACGATTTTATGCGAGCATTGCGGCGACGTTTTGAGGACCCCTTCCTGGGCGAGAAGGCCAAAGCAGCTCTTCTGCAGCTCCGACAAGGCTCTACACCTGTGCGAGAGTTCGCAGACGAATTTCAAAGACTTGCCAGTAAAATAGTGGATTGGACTGAAGCTACCCGAATACATTATTTCCGGGATGCCTTACACCCTGAAATATTGAACTGGGCTTATATGCAACGAGATCCAGACACTCTAGAAGAATAGATCTTACTAGCTGAAGAAGTGGAAAGCCGCAGCCAATTCATTTCGCTGGCCCGACGTCGAGCCAAGGAGGGGGGCCACCCAAAACCCCCATCTAAGGCTGCAGCTCCTACTCCGCGGAGACCGGCTCAACCCCCCCAAGACCGAGAGTCTCGATTTCAAAGGGGAGCCTGTCTCGTTTGCGGTGCCATGGGCCATTTTGCTGCCGCCTGTCTGCTTCGACCGGATCGGTTAATCCCCTCGACCTGATGGGCCGCCCCAGAATAGGGGGCGAACTTAGCGAAGAGGCACCGTGGCCAACTGTAGTGCTGCACTGGAACGGACTGCGCCATCAGCGCTTCGCGGCGGAGATGCACCCAGGGAGCCTGCATCGATGGACCCACCGGGGTCCAGGATTACAAGTGCCCCGGGAGGGGACAGCTCACCTTCTTCGGATGAGGACAGGAGCTGGGACCCCCCAGCTTTAAATCTAGAGTCTCCTTTTGACCTGTCAAAAAACGGGCAGGATCTGCGGTGAGTGGAGTGACACCGCGGAGCCTCGCAGCTGTTCCTGAAAAACCCAAGGCTCCTGTAATGGTGAGTGAGATTGAAGATACTGTATGTGGACGTAGTGTTACAACACTACAAAAAGGGCCCCCAATTACAAGTCAAAGCACTAATAGATTCCGGGTGTGCCCGCTCCCCAATCAATGAGGCCACTTTCAAAGTGCTCAAAGTCAAGTCAGAGACTCTGTCAGCTCCCATTCAATTTGCCCAAATGGATGGCAGTGACTTTAAGGGTGGGCCAGTAGATCGTCGTACTCGCGGGGTCACGATGGGCATTGGCCACCATTGGGAGCAAATAAACTTCACCATAGCCCCTATCAAATACGAAGTGGTGTTGGGAATAAACTGGCTCAAGGGACACAGCTCGTATATTGACTGGGGGGCTGGGACTATAAAGTTCTCTGGTCCTGATTGCGACCAACACCGTCACGAGGTAGCTGTTGTACCTCCATCAACCTCGGCTTTAGTCTCAAACACCCCCTCTTCCTCTCCACTGCCTGCTGAATATCAGGACTTTGCAGACATTTTTGACGTACAGGAATGTGATGTACTACCCCCACACACATACCGCAAAACCGACTGTGCTATTCAGGTGGTGGGGGATGTGAAACTGCCTAAGAGTAAGATTTACCCCACGAGCGCTTCCGAACGTACAGCGCTACGTGAATTCTTGGACAAGAACTTGGCTCGAGGTTTCATCCAACCATCTACCGCCCCTTCTTCGGCCCCTGCTTTCTTTGTGCGCAAGAAGACAGGTGACTTGCGGTTATGCATTGACTTTCGGAAACGCAATGCAGTCACCCAGTCCAATGCCTATCCCATTCCTCTGATCTCTTGGGGCAACTAAAGGAGGGGCGTATCTTTACTAAATTAGATTTGGTGGAAGCTTATTACAGAATCAGGATCCGGGATGGGGATGTACCCCTAACAGCCTTTTCCAGTTGCTTTGGCATGTATGAATTCTAAGTGATGCTGTTTGGATTAAAAGGGGCCCCGGGGGTCTTCATGCAATTCATTAATGAGATCCTACATGACTTGTTATATAAAGGAATGGTGGTTTATTTAGATGATATTCTCGTTTACTCTAAAACTATGGACGAACACGTTGCCCTGGTGAGGGAAGTATTGCAACGTCTCGGAGACAATCAGCTCTATGCTAAGGTGTCCAAGTGCGAATTTCACCAAAAACAGTTGACTTTCTTGGGCTATATAATTTCACACCACGGTCTCACTATGGACCCTGAGAAGGTGCAGTCTGTAACCAGTTGGGAGCCACCCTCAACTCGCAAACAGATTCAACAATTTCTTGGATTCGCTAACTTCTACAGAGGGTTCATCCCCAACTTCGCTCAAGTCGCACTCCCCATCACTGATCTCCTTAAAACTAAGGGAAAGGGAAGTGCAGCCACGTTGCCTTCAACTAAAATCAATTGGACCCCCCAGTGCCAAACCGCTTTTGATACTCTCAAGTGACTATTTACCTCCAAACCGGTGTTGAAACACCCTGATCCTGAGCAAATGTTTATAGTCCAGGTTGACGCCTTGGACGTGGCAATGGGGGGTGCACTTTTACAGCGGGGGAGGGACGGTCTTCTGCATCCGTGCGCTTACTTCTCTAAGAAGTTCGTGCAGTCTCAGCTCAACTGGCCGATCTGGGGAAAAGAAGTGGCCGCCGTCCCGGGAGCCCGTAAACTGTCCGCGAAACAGGTACGCTGGGTGGACTTTGCTCAGTTCCGCTTCGTATTAAGACATGTACCAGGGAAGCAGAATGTCCTGGCGGATGCTCTATCCAGACTACCCCAATACCCTACCAAGGTTGAGCGCCCCACAGAGTCCCTGTTCACTCCTGCTCAAAGAGGTTTACTGCCCACTCTGGCGGTTCAAACCCGATCACAAGCCTGGCTCCCGCCACAGTCTTCATGTGGGGGGGGGGACTCCAAGCCGGACCACGTCGGTCGACCCGACCGTTCCACCCCCCTTGCCTCCTTCGCCAGCTTTGCCTGTGCCCGGCCGCCCGGGTGATCCAGCTGTCCAACCCCCCTCAGAGACACCAGCTTCCCCTCCCGCAGTGAAGCCCGCCAGCACGGTACCCACGACGCCGGATGGGGTGGGTCTAACAGACTCCTTTATGAACTCTCTTCGTTCCAGATGCCAAGCCGAACTCTCTGCGCAAACCCTCCCCGCTTCTCTGATTGAACATGGGGGTTACTGGTACAAAGACTCTAAGCTGTATGTGCCTAAGGGACTGCGAAGGGAAGTTCTGCAGCTAGTCCATGGAGCCATGACCGCGGGGCACTTTGGATTTCTAAAAATGTTGCATTTGTTACGGAGACAGTTTTGGTGGGCGGGCATGCGAACCGACGTGGATTTGTTCATCCGCAGTTGCCCAGTATGTGCTACTGTCAAAAGGTCCCAGGGTAAACCTCCCGGGTTATTACAACCGTTAGAGACCCCCACTACACCCTGGGAAGTAATTGCAATGGATTTCATGACTCATCTCCCCCTCAGTGAAGGGAAAACTGTACTCTGGGTAATCACTGACCTGTTCTCTAAACAGGTGCATCTCGTCCCTTGCGCAGGTATCCCGTCCGCCCCAAAACTGGCCCGCCTCTTTGTGTCACATGTCTTTCGACTCCATAGCTTTCCGCGCAAGGTGGTCAGTGACCGCGGAAGTAGCTATGTAGCCAAGTTCTGGAAAGCTTTCCTCAAACTGGTGGGGGTGGAACAAGGTCTTCCAAGTGCTTTCCATCCCCAAACCGACGGCCAAACGGAACGGGTAAATGCTGTATTAGAGTGCTACTTACGTTGTTATGTTAACTATCATCAAGATGATTGGGTTGAATTGTTGCCCTTTGCTAAATATGCATACAATAATGCTGTACATCAGTCCACAGGGTATAGCCCCTTCCAGGCAGTGTATGGTCAAGACTTCGGCCCCATTGGCCATACTGATGTCTCCAGGGTGGAGGGAGGTGAAGATGTTGCTGACTGGGCTCACACAATTCAAACAACCTGGCCTTGGCTGGTAAAGAACTTGGAACGAGCCAAACGTAAATACAAGGCTCAAGCTGACAAACATTGCTCACCTGGGAAGGACTATACAGTGGGGGACATGGTTTATTTGTCCACCAAGAATCTACGTTCCAACCGCCCGTGTAACAAACTCAGTGCCAAATACGTGGGGCCTTTTCCCATTTCTCGAGTCATCAACCCAGTAACTATGGAACTCTTGCTCCCGAAATCATTAGATATCCACCCCGTATTTCATATCAGTTTGCTGAAGCCACATGTTCCTTCCCCGGAATGGCATCCTGGGCCTCTCCCTGAACCACCAGTGATGGTAGGGGGGGGGGGGGAGAACATTTTGAAATTGCAAAAATCTTGGACTCACGTTTCCGTCATGGTTCTCTCCAATATCTTGTTCGTTGGAAACACTTCAGTTCTGCGCATGATGAACGGGTATGCGTACGTGATATTTCTGCACCTCGTTTGCTCCGTCAATTCCATACGGCTTACCCTCACAAACCAGCGCCCATGCACAGGACAGTGGGAGGGGGGCCTTAAGGGGAGCAGGATGTCAGGCCTGCTCATTGCTGAGACAGCCAGACTATGCATGTTTTGATTTTGCCAGGTGCGGCCCAAGGTCGGGCCTGTTAATTGTCAAATTCCTCTCGCTAACTCTGTGGGAACTGCCCTCGTAGGGGAGGGTGGTTGCCAAGGCTGCCACCGCTATCTAATGCTCTTCCATATAGGCCGTAGGCCGTGCCTTTAGTTCTCATTCGTGCTAACTTACCTATAGCTGCTGTAAACCTGTAGATTTTTTCCAATAAATCAACTCTTATTTTAGACTCCTCATCTGTGGATGTTGTTTATGGGATTGTCACGGGACAAGTGCTTACAGGCGAGCATGAGTCCAAGTACCCATGCATAAAGGACCGATGAGAAAACTAGTTTAGTGGGCTGTTCAGAAACCTGGTGAAATGAGGACAGTCTTTGGAAAGGGTTATCCTTGGATATAAACCCTATGGAATGGACAGGGAAGGATGTACTGTGGGTAGTGGATGTTTGGTACATCAAAAGGGTATTTACTTATATTTATTTGAAAGATTTCTCCAAATCAACAGGACTCAAAGCACCTTATGTCATTAAAACCAGCTAAAATTTGAATCCACAGAAATAGGGTAGGATTCCACCCTTAACGTGAACCTCCCTTCCAAAGGGGACAAATGGGGGGGGGGGGGGTCAGATCTTTGCAAAAGTATGATGGATGGCCAAGCTAGCAAAACCTGGGGGAGGGGAAAGAAGGCATCCCCCCCTGCAAGTCTTGTGGGTCCCCACTTGTATTTATGGGATTTAGAAGTATAAATGCCTTATAAATACATCCACTACTAAAGCAAAACAGAGTTTGCAAACTGTTGCACCCTGTTAACTGAGCACATTTCACTCATTTACAAAAGGGAAAAAAATCATAGTTGTTTTAAGGTCTTCCCAAAATTTCCCAATGTTTCCACCAAGAAAATTGAAAAAAAAAATCGTTAGATCTTTTAATGCTGTACACTTTGAGATAGTAAAATGTCACATTGGAAAGCATTTCACTCATTCTAAAAAAAAAAAAAATCCATAGGGATTTTTTACAAGGTTCTCCCAAAATTTCCAAATCTTTTCATCAGAAAAAATGAATGCTATACATTTTGAGTGAATAATTTCCTTGTTTTAAAATACATTTTAACTCCTTTCAAAGAAAAGGCCTATATGGCCCCTTCCAACTCTATGATTCTATGAAAAAAAGTATTTCATATGTTTTTTTTTTAGTGGCTCACCAAAGTTTCCAAGTTTTTTTTTTTAATTGGAAAAACTGGACAAAAACACTTTCCCCTGAATTTCTCTAGACCTCTTTTTGGGCCTTCATTTCTCTAAGCCGGATGTGACAAGAGCACCCCTTCCCCATGGATGAGGAAGCCCCTCAGAGCCAGCACTCAAGGGGTCTCCAGCACCAGCACCAACGCGGACATGGAACAGTTAGCCGTTCAACTGGGCCCAGCTGTCCTTGGTTACACAGAGTCAGGACCAGCAGCAGTGAGCACTGGGACTCTGAACAAGGAGAAAACTCGTCATGTGTCACAGGAACCCCCACCTATCAGGGCTTGTGAAGGACAACATACCAGGCTGGAATCAGCGTGGCATAATCTGAATCTTCCACATCAAGCAAGCCGGGTCTATGTTCTCCAATCTCCTCCAAAAGAAGAGCAGATCAAAGAGGCCTTGTTTCTTACTGATCCTGCACTGTACAACATCGAGGTCAGAGTGTGGGAAACATTGGTATCAGCTGCCCTCATCTCCCAAGAATAGATGTAGCCTGGACTCACTGCGAACGCGATTCCATCTCTCTGCCTGGCTCTCAATGTTCACATTCCTCCCACCGCCACACCTCCCATGGCCAGCTGCACTCCAATGCTGTTACTCATCAGTAAGCACTGACTGACCGGCACAGCGACACAAAAAGCAATGTTGCCATCAAGGTCTCACAACCCAATCACAGGAAGCCATCAGGAGAAAAAAACCAAGTTTGGGAGGAGGGGGTTGGACCAGTCTGCTCAGCCTCGACGGCTTCCTCCTCAGGCAGCCTCTTAAGACAGGACATCTCTTGGTCGCTATTGGATGGCAGGGCCACAAGCTAAGAGACAAAGGCCCGTTGGCACCTGTCCTTCAGCTCATACCAAAGGTTCCCTTCTCTGGGAAGGCCAGGCTTTAGGAAATTACCTGCAGGAAAGGGGTGCGGCACAAAGTCAAATAAGCAAGAAAATATGACAAGAACCTCCCACTTGGAATTGCTATGAGTATGCTATGAAACTATTACCATATATGGAACAAGAAATGCCTGATGTTCAAACTGGATTCAGAAAAGGAAGAGGCGCTGGAGATCATATTGCAAATTTACGTTGGTTACTGGAGCATACGAGATAATTTCAGAAGGAAACCAGCTTGTGTTTCATAGATTACAGCAAAGCTTTTGACTATGTGGATCACGAAAAGCTATGGCTGGTTTTAAAGGAAATGAGTGTGCCACAACATCTGATCATTTTGATGCGCAACCTGTACTCTGGACAAGAGGCCACAGTTAGAACAGAATATGGAGAAACGGAATGGTTTCCAATTGGCAAAGGTGTTAGACAAGGATGCATTTTATCTCACTCTCTCTTCAATCTGTATGTAGAACATATAATTAGGAAAACTGGATTAGATTTAGATGAAGGTGGAATGACAACTGGTGGAAGGAACATTAACAATTTGAGATATGCAGATGATACTACATTAGTGGCAGAAAATAGAGAAGAAACGACTCCTGCTGAAAGTTCAAAAAGAAAGTGCCAAAGCAGGACTACAGCTGAACATCAAAAAGACAAAAGTAATGACTACAGGAGTACTCAATTTTAAGGTTGACAATGAGGAAATTTAAATTGTTCAAGACTTTCTATTCCTTGGCTCCATCATCAACCAAAAGGGAGACTGCAGTCAAGAAATCAGAAAGAGATGGGGCTGGGAAGGGCAGCCATGAAGGAGCTAGAAAAGATTCTGAAGTGTAAGGGTGTGTCACTGGCCACCAAGATCAAGTTAACTCATGCCATCGTATTCCCTATTACTATGTACTGGAGTGAAAGCTGGACAATGAAGAAAGCTGATAGGAAGAAAGTAGATTCCTTTGAAATGTGGTGTTAGAGGAGAGTAATGCGGATACTGTGGACTGCCCAAAAAACAAATCAGTGGGATATAGATCAAATCAAGCCTGAACTGACCCTAGAAGCTAAAATGACTAAACTGAGACTGTCGTACTTTGGTCACATTATGAGAAGACAAGAGTCACTGGAAAAGACAGTCATGCTAGGAAAAGTTGAAGGCAGCAGGAAAAGAGGAAGGCGCAACAAGAGATGGATTGACTCTTTTAAGGAAGCCACAGCCCTCAATTTGCAAGACCTGAGCAAGGCTGTTAAAGATAGGACGTTTTGGAGGACATTGATTCATAGGGTCACCATGAGTCAGAAGCGACTTGACGGCACTTAACGCACACACATAGATACCATGCCCAAAAAACTGGAAGCAATCTATCCCTCTGAGTGTGATCTTGAGATGGAGAAAGATGCTTATTTATTGACTTCATTTATACCTCACCTTTCTCCCTAATGAGGACCTAAAGCAGCTGATAACATTTTCCTCTCCTCCATTTTATCCTCACAACAATCCTGTGATGTAGGTTAGGTGTGACTGGCCCAAGGTCACCCAGCAAGCCTCCACAGCAGGATAGAAAATAAGGAATGTGATCAAAGCGGTAAATTTCTAGTGGCCATAAATGATTGTTCCTTGGAACAGTGAGCTGTAGAAACAGCCTCCCCAGAGGTAGCCCTGGACTTGGCTGGAGTGCAGCTCAGGATCCGGGACACGAAGTCAGTGTCATTTGCTCCGCTGGGAATTGTGACCACCATGCTGTTGAGCTCAATATTCATATAAATGGAAATTTGTCCAAAATGTCCACACTGGGTTCCAGAAGAGAAAACCTCTCAAAACTGAAGGGATTAGGCAGAAGAAATGCAAAGAGATGTCTGGGCTGCTTGGAAATGGTTTTCATCTACTATGGTGGAAGCTGAGCCAGACCCCGTCCACCATACATAGCAAGGGGAGCCACCAAGACTACGGCGACACCTCCATGGTTCATCCCCAAAGGCAAGGAAGCCACTAAAAGTCTGAAGGCCTCATCTTAAAAAGGTTTTGTGGTGAGAATTAGAAGATGCGCAGGCTCTAGCAGAACAAATTTAAGTTGACGTTAAGGCAAGCAAAATGAGAACTGGAAGAGTATGCTGCTAAAAATATTAAGATTAAAAAGTACCGTATTTTTCGCTCTATAACACGCACTTTTTTCCTCCTCAAAAGTGAGGAAAAATGTCAGTGCGTGTTATAGAGCGAATGCAGTGGCAGAAGGGCGCGGAGCCGGGCCACCCCGAGAGCCGGCTGGGATGCCGCCAGCCAGCTGGGGGCGGGAGGCCCCTCCCAGCCGCCCAGCGCAGCGCAGAGTAAATTAAAGACCCACCGCCCCCCTTCCCGGGACGGGGGCGGTGGGTCTTTAAACTCCTCTGCGCTGCCTGCCCAGGCAGCGCGGAGCACTTTCCCCCCCTTCCCGTCCCGATGCTCCCGCCCAACAGCTGAGCTGGGGGGGGGAATGCTCCGCGCTGCCTGGGCAGGCAGTCCGATGCTCAGCTGTTGGGCGGGACCCGCCTGGGCAGGCAGCGCAGAGCACTTTAAAGACCCACCGCTCCCTTCCCGACAGCCAGCTGGGAGGCGGGCGGGCGGCACAGAGCTGGCTGGGCGCATGCGTGGATGGCTCAAGCTGGCGTTCCCCGCCCCGACAGCCAGCTGGGAGGCGGGCGGGGCAGTACAGAGCCGGCTGGGTGCGTGTGCCAGCTTGCGCCGTCCCGACGCGCACGTGCCCAGCCGGCTCTGTGGGGCCCCGCCCACCTCCCAGTTGGCCGTAGGAAAGGGGAACGCCGGCTTGCGCCATCCCCACGTGCACGCGCCCAGCCGGCAATCGCTCCATAAGACAAGTTTTTAGAGGAGGAAAACAAGATTTTTTCTTGTTTTCCTCCTCTAAAAACTAGGTGCGTCTTATGGAGTGGTGCGTCCTATGGAGCGAAAAATACGGTATCCATTTTCAAAATATATTTGGAATGGGAATCTGGCCAGTCAGGTTGTTAGAACATGAGAAGACAAAAGCATGGAAGGATTCATCAAAGAAAGACTGCAGGACCCCTGGCGAGGGGCAGCCCCTGCCCACTCCCTGGCCAACTGGTTCTGTTGTTGAACTGCTCTTACTATTAGGATATTTCTATATCTAATTCTGAACCTGGTTCCAGAATGCAGATTTAAAAATTCACACAGTGGGGTCAGAGACATACAGGGAAGATGTTTCTCCAAATGTGGAGGGATTCAAATGTTGTTTGGATCAGATATGATAAATGAAATAAAATACCAATTGCTCATCCCTAAAAGGAGGACAGCCCCCCGCCACACACTGAAGCCAGAGCTCTGCCCTTACCTTTGAGCCCTGTGGAACCACTCAACAGCGTTCCACCAGGCTATGCCATCTAAAAAGGGGGCATAAATCGAGGTAAGGGCAAAGGGGACATTCCCAGTCTGAAGGGGGTTAGGAAGCGGCCTAAAGGCAGCTCTGCCCCTGGAACGACTAGGGAAGGCCCCCTCAGACAACAGTGGGAGGCCGAGCTGACGTCCCAGGGCCATGCTGCTGCAACAGTACACGGAGGCCGGTGTGGACCCTTGTGTGCCTCCTGAGGACTTTCAGAGAGGACTTGGCTTTAAAGGTATCTTTTAAAAAACACAGAAGGGTATTAACCTGGTTACAGGAAACATAATACCCATTTCACATACCATTTCCTAAATCTGACATCCCAGATTTTGACTCTTGTGGGCAAAACCAGAATATATGCAATAAATCGTCTCTTAAAGAGTCATATGTCCAACGGGTATGAGAAATGGATGATAAATGTGAGTTGATTTCATTAATTTATTTGGTGTTGCTAGTTACCAATGGTACACAATTTCAACAAAATTCTCCCTCAACTCTGATAATATCATATCGACAAGAATCTTAAACCACCAAATCCAATAGTTTCTCCAATGAAATTTTCATTTTATAATAAAATGTAAGGATGATCTTTCCTTATCGAAGCACAGAGCATAAAAAGTGCTGTTTCCATGCAAATTGCTATTATAAAATATTTCCTTAAATTTCTTATGACATCTTTATATTATTACAGATTTTAATGGATATTATGGGTTGTATCCAGCAAGCTATTTTACTCAATCTCACTCAGTTCCCTTTCTTACTGTAGACCGTACTTCATGTGGCTTTTGTCCATGCAGTCCCCATCATCTCAGAAGAGCCCTTTTAGTAAAGGGGACCCCTCTACTTCCTTTTTAGATCCAACCCTATGTCTGATTTGGAGGGTTTGGAAAAAAGGAGGGTTAGAGCCATTCACTGTCAGAATTAGCTCTTTAAGCAGATTTTCATCATATGTAATCCAGAAGCAACCCATCTTGGAACATTACCCAAGTGTGACATACCTTATAATTGCTCCTTACAAAACATGTATGTTCGAGGCGACAAGCATGGGCTAAAGTTAGATTTTAGCTTGTACCACATACTGGCTAAACAATATGATCCTTCCGTGCACTCCCCCCCCCTCCCTCCTGTTTCATTCCTTTCTCGGCCCTGGCAATATTGTAAAAATTCTGCACGTTCCAAGGGATTCAGCGACCAGCCTCAGCTACTCGAAGGCTGGTTGGTGCTCAGGGACATTCTTAGCCAACGTCCAACTGCCACACACTGGCTGCTTCTAATTTGGAGGCGCAGAAGCCCCCCCCCATTGGTGGGGGGCACCCAGCAAAAGTGTCCCCCTTTCTTTCTTGGCTCACATGGGGGAAGGGGACACACACTCTGATTCCCATGCTCCACCTGGGGGGAGATGGGCATGCTTCAGGGAGGCGTAGCTCTTTCCTGCCTCTACTCCTCTCAGTAGGGAATCCCCAATTACCAGCACACGCCTCTTCCTAAATTGGGGAGCGGAGGCTCGATTCCTCTTATCCATAGAGGCCTGAGAAATTTCCTTCAAGCTACGGGAAGGCTGGGGGGGGGGGTACCCCTTGTTCCAGTGGTCCAGGATCAATATCTATGGGGAGATCCTGGAACCGACTGGTTAGCAACAGAGGCTCAGAATATCTCCTGATTTTCCTGCTCCTGTGGTTTACATTCTTCCATGCGCCGTCCTCCTGCGCTGGGTGATCCTCCATTTGATGCGATACTTGTGTCTCTACCTCCTGCTTCCCTCTCAAGAGGACAGGAGAACTGTACACAGGATTACAAGTACAGCCACACCATAGATCTATCTAAGGGCATTATAATATAAGCTGTCTAGTTTTCAGTCCCTATCCTAATAATGCACAGCATGCAATTTGCCTTTCACTGTGGCCTCATACTGAGTAGGCATCTTCATCAAGCCCCAAGTCTTTTGTCTATGCAGATCCTGTGAGCCCCACCATAGCTTTTTTTTGGAGATTAAGGGGGACCCTCCTCCTCCCCTTTTCATGAACAAAAAAAAAAGCTGGTTGGATCCAACCCAATGGTAGAATGGCACATGATGTCTGCTGAAACCCTCCCTCCAGAGACTGGCTCCCAGAGGAGCGGAATACAAGGTCAGATTAAATTAAGAAACATTTTGGGATGCACCCACCAGTAGAAACTGACACACTTGATTTCAGAATTCAGCATTTGAACATAACTATAATTATACCTTTTGTACTCCACCTGAAATACAACTGAACTCACAAAGGCAGTCACTCGAGCAGATAATGTGCTTCCTTGAACAATAGAACCATCTGAATAATTTGCCTTCCCACACATTATCGGCTAAGAGACAGTGATGTCAGCTAAACAGGATATATTTTGAGGGCACCCAGATGAAAAGATGTAACACAAAAGGCTGCCATACACACATATGACGCTGTTTTCAAAATGTGTCTTATCCATGACTCTTGGCTTAGACTTTCTTCCTGTACCAACAGGCCAACAATGAGCAAGAAGGTCTCTTTCTGTCTGTCTTTGTCTGTCTGTCTCTCTCACACACACACCCCTCAACTTAGGGTCATTCCTGGTATTGTGTTGGGTAGCAGGGAAACAAAGCCATGACTGAGCCAGGGTTTCAGCAGTACTTTTATTGCTACAGCAGATGTTCTGCCTAAACTTCATCCAGTTGCCCCCAGAGCAGTAACTGTCAACCTAAGCACCCCCAGTAGCCAAACAGTCCCTCACCCCATAGTTTACACCATCCTTGTTCCAACAAGAGAGAAAAGGTTCCACGGGCTCTCTCAGGTGCAGTACAAACTGCAGGTGATTTCTGTGGCCGAGGGAGGGAGGGACGGAGGGCTGCTCCCTTGGCTGAGCTGGGCAGGCAAGTCTACGGAAGGAGTAAACACCAGCCACTTAAGGACCACGACTGCAATCAATGGGAAAACCTTGTGTGATTTAATTCTCTAAACAATGAATGGAGAGGTGTGACTTCAGTAATACTACAAATTCATCAACTAAGCTGTGAGTGGAAAAGGTATAATTAATGCTCACAATATAGCAAATGTCTGGACCCTGGAATTTTGTTCAATTTTGTTAGAACAGTATCACTGTGGGGATTCCTTCTTCAGGTGAATTTAGAGACATACGAATGTGTTAATTTTCAGTTCTTCTAGATTTCTTTCATATTTGGGAAGTCCATATTCTTTCTACCTGAGTAAGGTTTTATTATTTTATCAATGACAAATTATGATTTTTTTTCCTTTTGCCTATTATTGTTCTTATCCAATTACTCTTAATATTCAAACCTCTGTGTCACCTCAACTAGTACCTTGCTCCAAAAAAGATGACATATGCTTTGTCTTTGAAGCTCTAAAACGTGGCTTTCTGAAGCCAAATATGCAAGGCTACTTACCAGGAGGTGGATCCCTTTGGAAGAAGAGAGAGCGCTGGACTCTTATGGTGTTTGTGCAATGTTGGTTTTATTAGAAATATACAAACAGAATCAAACTGAGGTAACAAGAGATTAAGTTCTAGGACTGCTAACTATCTGTCTGTCTATTAAAACATTTATGCCCTACCATTCCATATGGCTCAAGGTGGCTAGCAAACTGAAGCCTCTGAGTTCAGATGGCATACATTTGAGGAAGGAACTCAGGGGTGAAATTGTTGATCTGGGTGGCGTAGAGGAGGAGGAGAAGAGGAGGAGGAGGAGTTGGTTTTTATATGCCAACTTTCTCTACCACTTAAGGAAGAATCAAACTAGCTAACAATCACCTTCCCTTCCCCTTCCAACAGACATCCTTTCAGGTGGGTGGGGCTGAGAGAGCTCTAAGAGAGCTGTGACTAGCCCAAGGTCACCCAGCTGGTTTCATGTGTAGGAGTGGGGGAACCAACCTGGTTCACCAGATTAGTGTCCACTGCTCCTGTGGAAGAGTGGGGAATCCAACCCAGTTCTCCACATTAGAGTCCACCGCTCCAAACCACCGCTCTTAACCACTACACCATGCTGGTGGATTCTAATCTGGAGAGCTGGGTTGGATTCACCACTCCTCCAAATGCAGCCTGCTGGGTGACCTTGGGCTAGTCACAGTTCTCTCTGAACTATCTCAGCCTCACTTACCTCACTGGGTGTCTGCTGTGGGGAGGGGAAGGCGATTGTAAGCCGCTTTGAGCCTTTTTAAAGGGAGAGAAAAGCAAGGTATAAAAACCCTCGGAGCACCTTTTGTATGAGGTCGGAGCATCTTTTGTATGAGGAAAGGCTAAAGAGTCTGGGAATTAGCCATTAGGGGAAAAAAGGTGACTAAGGGGGAACATGATAGAGGTATATAAAATTATACATGGGGTGGAGAAATGTAAAATAAAACTTTTTGCCTTCTTTCACAATACTAGAATTTGGGACACCCAATGAAATTGATGGGTAATACTTTCAGGACAGACAAAAGGAAACACTTCTTGACTCAGTAATTAAAAAGTGGAATTCACTGCCAGTGGATTTAGTGACAACCACAAGCATAGATGGCTTTAAGAGGGATTTAGATTCATGGAGGAGGGAGGTCTATCAATTGCCCCTAGCCATGGTGACTAAAGGGAACCGCCATATACAGAGGCGGCAAACCTCTGAATACCAGTGCTGGGAGGAAGCATCAGGTGGTGGCCAATAATATCTATGCCTTGTTTGCTGGCCCTCCGTGGCATCTGTTTGGCCACTGTGTGAAACAGGATGCAGGACAAGAGGGACCCTCAACTGGTCTGATCCAACAGGGTTCTCCCCATGTTTTTTTTTATGTTTATGTTCACAGCTGTTGCTGTATGTCTCTTTCCCAGTCTTGGGTCCATTCAACTGTTTCTCCACACACACATCTGTCCCCTCCATTCAGTAGGGGGAGATCACCTTCTCCAAGTTCTCAGGGATCAACAGTTAACCTACTCCTCTAGGAAACATCAGCCAAGCATTCTGAGTCATCAACACAGAAGAAGCAGCAGTAGAAGAAGAAGAGTTGGTTTTTATATGCTGATTTCCTCTACCTTTTAAGGAGAATCAAACTGGCTTACAATCACCTTTCCCTTCCCCTCCCCACAACAGACACCCTGTGAAATAGGTGGGGCTGAGAGAGCTCTAAGACCGTGTTGGCGAACCTATGGCATGCATGCCGACTCCGGCACGCATAGCCATCTCTGCCGGCACGCAGCTCTCTCCCTCTCTCAGCTGAGCTGCGGCCGGCACGAGAGAGGAGCACAACGAGGGACCTCCCCACAAACGGCCGGGAAGTCCGACCCTTCGCCTTCTGCCCCGCCAGCGCTCGTCCGACGCCCAGCTGGCCGCTCAGAAGCTGGTGGCGCGTGTCTCCACCTCCCCTCGCCTCCCCCTCGGCGCCTGGTTCCTGGCACCCGCCCCTACAGCGGTCCGCTGCGTTCTTGGGGGCTGTTGGGCCCTGCGCGGTGCGTCTCCTCGGGACCTCTGCCCGATCCCAGGTCCGGTCGCCAGCATGCAGAGGGAAGAGGAGGGTCCCCTGAGGAGGAGGTGCGCCAACCCGGCTCCCGTGGGCTTACGGCGCCCTTTTCCTTCGCCGCCGCCCTCCTGGCCGCCACGCCCCACCCCCGTTCCCTCTTTGCAGGTCATTGCAGCCGCCTCCTGGTTCTCCCGGTTTCCAGGTGAGAGGTGGGACCGGGGAAAAGCCTGCGCCGCCCCGGGAAGGGCCGGTCGCAGGACAGTGTGTGAGGTAAAGTGCCCTCCTCCTCCCCCCCTTTCCCTTCCCTCACAGCGCTGCCGGGTTTTGGGGGGTTATTGGCCATTTGTGAATGGGAGGTTTTGCCTTGGATTTGCCACTCAGATGCACATTTTCCCCATCTAGATTCTCAAAACTCTGCATGGGGGGTTATTGGCCATTGAGGTTTTGCCTTGGATTTGCCACTCAGATGCACAACTCAACAATAAGCCCCCTGCAGAGTTTTGAGAATGCAGATGGGGAAAATGTACAGTGTTTGTCAGTCATTGTCATGATTTAATTTTATGGATGACAAAGGATAGCACAGTTAGTTCTGAAAATGAAATCCTTAAAAGTGTGGAATTCTCTGCCAAATAATTTTAAGTCAATGAAAGCACTTGGGATTGCTTTCCTTACTTTGTTTGGATCATCTTATGCTTGTGAGCAGCTGTTTTCAGCTTTGAATTATATCAAACCTGACACCAGAAACAGACTAACAGATGACTTGAGTGCTGCATGTGTTGCTCTCAAACTTACAAAGTATGAGCCAAGGGTAGACAAATTATCAGCATGCACACAACAGCAAAAATCACAGTAATTGTTCAAAAGCATGCCTTTCAATAAAAAGTTGTTTGTATCATTGAAAGCTCTGTTATTTTGTTTTTCTTTTAAGGCAAAAGATGTTAACGTATGAGTTGTTTTTTCTAAACTAAAACCCCAGTATTCAGGTTAAATTGCCATGTTGACACTTTGCGATAAATAAGTGGGTTTTGGGTTGCAGTTTGGGCACTCGGTCTCTAAAAGGTTCGCCATCACTGCTCTAAGAGAACTGTGACTAGCCCAAGGTCACCCAGCTGGCTTCAAGTGTAGGAGTGGCGAAACCAACCCACTTCACCAGTTTAGAGTTCACCGCTCCTAACCACTATGCCACACAAAGGAATGGTCAGGCAGCAGCTGTGTGTGTCTGTAAAGTGCCTTCAAGTCACAGCTGACTTATTGCAACCCCACAGAGTTTTCAAGGCAAGAGACTATCAGAGGTGGTTTGTCATTGCCTTCCTCTGCACAACAACCCTGGCATTCCTTGGTGGTCTCCCATCCAATTACTAACCAGGGCCGACCCTGCTTAGCTTCTGAGATCTGATGAGATCAGGCTAGTCTGGACCATCTAGGCCAGTGTGGCAGCAGCAGCAGCTTTATATTTTAAAAAAATTAAGCTACACACCCCTCCCCAAATAACAAGCAATTTCCCCATCAAATTTCAACGTGATTTGAAAATGTGGACTTATGTGTCAAGTAAAAGTGGTCACTAAGCATCACTACCTGTAAAGACCATGTGTGCAGCCATCACCAATGGTCTTATGGACAACACTGTGAAGAAACTGCACCTGCACTGGTGAATATAAGGCAGGATCGGCTCCTTTATGCTTTGCTCTTTGCAATTTTCATAAAGTCTATAGCAATTTTAATTACTATGTATGATAAAATTAATGTAATAAAAATAGAATATTGTAATGAAAATTATACTTTGTGCTGACGACATGCTACTTACTCTCATGAGTTCCGAGAGTCCTTTACAAAAAATATTTAAAATATTCCAAAATATGTGGACCTTTCTGAATATAGAACAAATGGGGGTATTAATTTAGATGTACATATTAGAAGAAGGTTTATATATGCCCACTTTCTCTACCACTTAAGGAAGAATCAAACCAGCTTAAAATCACCTTCCCTTTCTCTTCCCACAACAGCCACCCTGTGAAGTAGGTGGTGCAGAGAGAGAGTGACTAGCCCAAGGTCACCCAGCTGGCTTCGTGTATAGAAGTGGGAAAACAAATCCAGTTCACCAGATTAGCCTCCGCCGCTCATGTGGAGGAGTGGGGAATCAAACCCAGTTCTCCAGATTAGAGTCCACCGCTCCAAACCACCGCTCTTAACCACTACTCCATGCTCTTAACCACTTCACCACGCTGGCTCTCATTAAAAGTCTGACTGCCCAACATTATGGTATCACTTGACAAAGAGGCTGGTGAAATATCCGGGTGTGCAGTTTTAGCCTGCATTGTTGAGAATTACTGTAATGTTACGATTGGTTATATACCATCTTAATAGACTTTCTCAAGAACTTTAAAATGGTCTTCTGTAAATGTTTTGTAAATGGGACAAGTTTTGATATTAAAACTGAATATTATGTTTGTTATTAAAACTGAATATTATACAGATTGTTGTTCATAATAATGTGGGGTAGCTGGAATTGGACTGTAGGGGCATCAGGCTTCAATTTGCCACGAACCTCATGGGGGGGGCAGCGCTCAGTCCAGTCATTCTCTCTCTTTTTAAGCTACCTTGTTGTGAGTTGTTGTGAAGATAAAACGGGAGGAAGGAACAGCTGTGTGCACCACCCTGCACCCTTTGGGGAAAAGCAGGATAAGAATGTAATAATGACTATCACGTTCATTCCTCTTTTGATAACTAAGACCACGGCCAGGTATTCCGCTGAGTTCTCTACGAAGGCAGATGGCATCTGCTGGGCTGCATTTCAGATGGACACTGCAGTGGTCGGATGCCAGATGGGAGGGAGGCAACCACCAGGCCCAGCCTCTCTTGCCTGGACACTGCTCCCGCAGAGCCCCCCCTCACTCACTCCCCCCCCAGCTTGCAAAGGTCACCGCCAAGGTGATCGGAAGGCGGCCCTGAAGCGGCCAGGCAGCCCTCAGCCCAGAGGAAGAAGACTATGGCCCTCTGGCCGAGGGGGGCAGACAGGTGAGGGCTGAGTGGAAGCTGGGTAACCTGTTTGGCAAAATGGTCACCGGACATTAAGTGGGTGAATCTGCCCATCCTGGATGATCTGTCCTTGGCCTCATTCTGACTAATGTGAGATGGGGGGGAGGGGAGAGGGGGGGGAACAGGAGAAATAAGCAGAGAGAAGAAAGGGGGGAGAAGAGTGCCAAATCGCGGGTCAGAAAGCCTTTGCTAATGTGGAAGATTTCTATTGCATTGAACCCGTGACTCTCGTAGTGGCAGTGAAACACACACACACATCTGAAGACTAAAGGTCCAGTACAGAAACATGTTCTCAGGAACAGCCAAAAGAAAATAACACCCACAAATTCCCCTGAGATTTCTATTTGCAGAACAAATGAGAAATACCCTGAAGTCAAGTCTAACTTGGATTGATGGCTGAGCAAATTCCCTGCCTGCATTCTGTAGAGCTGCTCTCCTCCAATCAGGGTGCGCAGTTTCGAAGGGGCTGGGGGAGGGGGGGAGAGGCAGATTCATTAACTCGCTCATTTATTATTCACCCCACATGAATGCTGAGTTGGGACGTGAATCCATGAGGCAGCAAAGAGCTGTTTCTCCGGAGTCTGCGTCCATCCGCCCGACAAGTTGTCAGGCAGGATCGGGTCAGCCAACAGCACAATGACCGAGGGGCAAGAGGGGCCGGGCACCTGCCCCACCCGAGGGTCCCCTGGCGGCTTCTGCCCTCTTGCCTCGTGTGGCTCAAGTACAGCTGGGCATCTCAGCCCCCCCGGGGGGGGGACAAAGGCCCCATGGGGCATCTGACGGACCAAAGAGCTGGCTGGTGCTTTGACCGCCCCAAAGCAGAGAAGGCGCAGCGGGCTCCCTTCCCCAGCAGCAATGCCGGCTCAGGCTTAATTCACCATGTCAGGGACAAGCGATTCTGCTAAAGCCTACAAAGGAGCTGAAAGTAGGGCACGTGTCAGAACAGATGAACAACTTGGAAAGAGGCAGCCCCTGAAGAGCCGAGGTTTCATTTCCTTAGATGACATTTGTTGTGTTTTTAAATTCTGCCGAGGGTCTCACACATGCACAGACCAAGAGGGCACCCACGGCAACTCGGCCCCTCTGCTCCAGAGTGGGGCGGGGCCTGTGGGTGAGTGGGTGGGCGAGAAGAGGAGAATAAAGTGGGAGCAGGATCCGCTTCTGCTCCCTAAACGCCATCGCTGATCTGAATTCACAAGCAAGCAAGCAAGAACGCCTCAACATCACATTTGATGCTGACAGAGGGAATGCACGTCAGGGAGTCCACCAGCTTGAATCTCACTCCTGCCATGAATTCACCGGGTAGCCTGAGGTAGCCATTCAAGCTCCCTCCCCCCCGCACCCCGCTGCAACATTCCCATCCCTTTTCGTGGCCCGTGCTCATCACCAGCACAGGGAAAGGAGACTGACCACAAAGCAGAGGAAAGTGTCTCTCCTCAAATTTATCCCAAATACTGTTAATAAAAACACTACCAGGTGCTTCCTTTTCTCTCAGCATGCAAAGGAACTGTGTATCTTAATTGGCACTTGATCCGATTTTGGATGGACTTCAGCTGATCTCTGTATTTTCAGTGAATGAACAAAGAGTAAACACTATCAGACAAAGCTAAGCTGTGTGCATCTCAGAGAGGATGCTTGTTAGATCAGGTCCTAACATCACAGCATGAAAAATTAGCCATCCCTCCATCTTTATAAAGATTTTGTGCTTGTTTTCGGATTTTGAATGGACCGGTCTGGCTGTTGACAACTTTTTCTCCTAGCCAAGCCAACCAACTCCATGGAAGGCACAAATCTGTCAAGGAGTAGAGACCACCTCAGAGCGTATCCACTTAGGGTCAGGAGTTGTGAATCAAAGGATGAAAATAAGTGGTCAGAAGTCTAGGGGTAAAGGGGATCAGAAAAGCCAACCAGAGACAGTGTGATGGTGTTCAGGCAAGCTGCTTTTGATACTAAAAAAAATGTTTCTTGTTTCATCTGGCTAAGGGCCGTAAATAAACAATCTATCTACTAAAAAAATGAATATAAAATGGATGTTAAAATCAGCTGCAGGCCTAGTCTTGAAAAGGTTTTAAAAGTAAAGCAAATTCCGTTGTGTTAAAAGACACCAAACCATTAAAAATCAAATGGCCGTTGACCAGAGGGCAGAAAAATCAGTTATGCCAGTAGAAAATTGGCCAACTGCCAATTCTAGTTGGGCTTCAGCATTGCCCAAGCAAATTTTTAACAAATATTATAAAGCTGGCAAATGACAGAAACCAGGGGCAGCGGCCAGGCCAGGCCCTGCTGCCCAGTACTGGCCTAGTTACAGAGTGCTGTCCAGGTTGAGCTACACAGTACTGCTGACTGGGCCCGGCTGTGTGGTGCCAGTGGCTGGGCAACATCAGAGGAAGGACTCTCTGCCCTGCTTGCTGGCCCTCCACAGCAACTGATTTGGGTGTTGTGCAAAACAAGACGCTGGACTAACCAGTGGCCATAAATAAGGGGGTGGAGGGGGTGCAAGGGCGCCTCCAGGAAGAGGACCGGGGAGGGGGGCAACATTCATCATTCGGAAAAAAACGATTTTCGTTTTTTAAAAAACTTCCCAAATCTTCTTCTGGAGCTGGCACTAGTTCAGAATCTTTGAATTTGGGGAGTTTAAAAAAAACTGATTTTTTTCAGTGATGAATTTTACACTCCAGTTCTTTTGAAAGTGGTCCAAAGTCCAAGCTAGGGGAAATGAGCTGGAGTGGGGAGGGCAGCGTTAGGAAGGTGAACCCAATTTCCGTTTCACTTTCAGCGAGTCCTAGGAGGAGGAGATTGATGGTGCTGGAAGGCTTATAATAAGGCTGATGGGCCCATTGGCTAGACGGCCACTGCAAAGCAAAGCTTATTCTGTGTGAACTTAGGCAGATCATGAGAGGGAGGGCAGGAAGGGAGGAGTCCTTACTCAGCTCTCATGGCCCTTTCTTACATGCTCAGGGTAATGTCAATCGCCATTTTGGGGTCAGGAAGGCGTTTTTCTCCAGGCCAGATTGGCCAGGGATCCTGGAGTTTTTTGTGTTCCTCTGGGTAGAGAGTGGGGGTGGGGGGAAAGCAGTTGTGAATTTCATGTGTTGTGCAGGGGGTTGGACTAGATGACCCTTGAGGTCCCTTTCAGCTCTAGGTTTCCATATTGTAGGCTATGCACCCCTCGCCCATTGCCCATAGGATGTGGTGCCAAATGGAGGAGGGGGAAACCCGAGTTTAACTACTCAGCGTGACGCGTACTGGGTTATTTTGAACCAGTCACTACCTCTCGACTTAACCTTTCTGATGGGGTTGTTGCTGGAATCAAATGGTAAAAGGATAATCATGTATACCTTTCTTGAGCTCCTTGGAGGAAAGGTACATAAAAATCTTAATTTTGCTTGGGAATTCTAATTTTTTTCTCACTTGCTCACACGCAGTGAACAAAAAGTGGGGAAAATGCTTCTGTCAGAAGCCAAATTTTACCATAGCTGTGGCTCCTTTAATTGGAACGATGGCAGATAATCAAGGGAGGAGCACAACAAAAATTGTGCTTCCCTCCCTATGCATTTCTCTAAAGTTCAATGATCTTTTTGCCTGTCTCTCCCTGTCGGCTTTTTATTAAAGATCATTAATGAAAGTTGTTGCTTTGTGGTTCTAGATTATATACAGATAAGAGTATTTGTAATTTTCAAATTAAGAAGCAGCTTCATCAAGAACAATTTCTGTTTACTGAACAGTGAGTCTGGCTATTGTTCAGTGAAGGGGTGTGGGGGTTTCACTGCTCTGCACCCCCATGCAAAAGGAGATAGTTACAGCCCTGATTGGATCCAGCAGGGCTCTTAGGTTAAATAGCCCTTCTCCTTCTGCGCTTGTCATGCCCTTCGAATCACAGTCCCAGAAAAGAAGAGAGATAAAATCCTGCTCAACAGGCAGTTTTGCTCTGGTTATTAAAGATTTGAGACATTGTCAAAATGGTTAACCTGATGTGCTCTCAGCAACAGAAATATGGACAGCGGTTTGAGAGGTGGCTGCCAAATGCTGAAGAACAGAGATAATTGATGGATGTTATAGTTGTGTTTATATTTTTTGTACATCAATAATATAAAAACAAGTAAAGACATGAGAAAAATATGAGATGTCACCTCAGGGGGTCTGGTCCCCTTCCTTGTCGGGCAGGCCGCTCCAGAGTCAGCAGTTCCCCGACTCCTTCAGCCCTGCCAGGGGCCTGGGATTGTTAGCCGCTTCCCAGGACCGTAGCTGGGATGAGGCCAGGACTGCACCTGGAGATCAGGCCTTCTCTCGCACCCCAACAGCCAAGGGGGGAGAAGGAAGGAAACCAACTCTGACTCTTGCAAGCAGGTAGAGAAGGGCCAGAGACTCCAGACCCCAGCCTGGCTGCACCCCTCAGCCCCGTAGTCCCAAACCAGTTGAAGGAGATGGCTATGTTCAGCCTGAAGAGAAGACTGAGGAGGGGACATGAGAACTATCTTCGAGTACTTGAAGGGCTGTCATATGGAGGGTGGTGCCGAGTTGTTTTCTGTTGCCCCAGAAGGTCGGACCAGAACCAACGGGTTGAAATGAACTCAAAAGAGTTTCCGTCTAGACATTAGGAAGAATTTCCTAACAGTTAGAGCGGTTCCTCAGTGGAACAGGCTTCCTCGGGAGGTGGTGAGAGCCCTCCCCACCCGCCTGCTGCAGCCCTGGACTGAATCGTGGCCCTGCAGCTGTGTGGCTGCGGGAAAAGTGACCCCGGATTTGTGAGCAAACCAGACGTGCAGCATGACCCTAAGCCCACCTGGTGAGTTGGCAAAGGTGAGACAAAGAGGAGATTTCCTGGTTTGCCCGTTCCTATGCTACACCAGCTCTCAGTTAACAGGTAACAACATTGTATTTTTCCCACACCTCTTTGCAGAAAAAATTCTTGCATACCCACAGCCACTGGATGACCCCTGGTCCATACTTTCCCCATGGCCAGGGCTCAGTCAAGGTAACCGGGGTGTGGTGTGTCCCCCTCACACCAAAGGATCCACACTGGAGTCGAACCACATGGAAACCTCTCTCGTATTATGTCTCCGCTTCACAAATGAAGCGGGGTGGGGGGTGGGGGCACAGATGGAATCGCCGCACAACTGGAGGTTAGTTGTAGGGCACACAACAGGATGTGCCTGGCAGAAGGGGGAGGGCCCTGTGTTAACAGGGTAGCCGTTTCCTATTGTCAGGTTAATGTTGGTAGATACATAAGCAGAATTTAATCCTGGAGATATTGCAGTTTTGGCTTCGTGACTAAAAAGTGCCTTAAAACCAAGCTGAACGCAGTGGAAGAGGGCTGGGTTTTTTGTCTGCTCAAAACTTTTCACCTGCTTCATCTCAATGCCACGTATATCACCACCACAGGTACACAAGTCAATACGCCCCTCCCCGCTTCCTTATCCCCTCAGCTCAGATGTGTCTAATCCCTTCAAGAAAGCAATGCCTCGGCAACGCAGCGTTACGGGGGTTGGTCTAACTGGCGGCGAGGGGCTTCACTGGGCCCTAGTTTACAAAAACACTTCCACAAAATGTAATGCCCACTGTAACATGCCGCTGTCACACCCAATCTAGGTAACAAAAGGACTCCAAAGACGGCAGGGTTTGGGGAACGCTGCAGTTGTTATGTTATCTTGTTCCTTTGATTTGCAGGGTGGTAATTTTAAGCAAGACTTACACAACATCTAACCAGAAATGGGGTTGTGAGGAGCATGAAGCCAAATGGTTTGCTGAGGCAATGAACAGCAGCTAATTTATCTATTTTGTTTTGGTTTTTTAATCTAAATTCCGCCTTTCTCACCAGTGGGGACCCAAAGCGGCTATACACCGTTCCTCAGTTTTATCTTCACATCAGTCCTGTGAGGTAAGTTAGGCTGAGAGTGTGTGACTAACCCAAGGTCACCCACCAAGTTTCCATAGCAGAATGAGGATTCAAACCTGGTTTCCCCAGATCCCAGTCCGACACTTTAACCGCTACACTACACCCGGGCAGCAGATACAGGTAGCTAAGTTAAGAGAGTGACCGGGATCCAAGAGAGTCCATCCCTTCATCCTTTTGTTTCATTGTGGTCATTTTAGACCATCTTTCTCCCAGCAAGAACTCAAGGGTGCCTAATGATGACTGACAAAGTACATCGCAGATGCACATCACTTCAAAAACAGATGCAACGCCAGCCACAGGCAGAAACTGCACAACAAATGCCCTCTTGAACTGTTTGGCCTTACAATGCTACCATCCTGGCACATTCAGGAAGGCCGTTCTACAATGCAGGCGCCACAACTTAGAAGGCTTGAGATGGGCAGTGGCATATTTAACCAGCCTAGTGACACTAGCTCAGCTAAGTCAGCGTGAGATAGAATCATAGAGTCGGAAGGGGCCATAGAGGCCATCTAGTCCAACCCCCTGCTCAATGCAGGATCAGCCTAGAGCACCCTTGACAAGTGCTTGTCCAGCCTCTGCTTAAGGACTGCCGGTGAGGGGGAGCTCACCACCTACCTAGGCAGCAGATTCCACTGTCGGAGAACTCTTACTGTAAAAAAAATTTCCTAATGTCCAGCCGGTACCTTTCTGCCCATAATTTATTCTTGTTATTGGGTACAAATGATTTATACCCATTATTACATCAGAAGAGCCCTGCTGGATGAGAGCCGTGGTCGACCCAGTCCAGCATCCTGCCTCACACAGTGGTCAACCAGTTCCTCTGGAGGGCCAACAACAGGACACAGAGGCCGAGAGCCCTGCACCCCCTCCCCCAGGATGGAAAGCTGGAAAAATCAGCCTTACCCATCAGACTCACTGTTTTTCAAACAGAACTGCGAGGTCCAACAAAACACCTAAGCTGAATCAATTATAAACTACCCCCTTTGAGGACAAGCAGCAAAATATCCAGCAGCCTTGCCAACCAGTTCATCTCCATATGGTCTGGATTAAGCTTCAGGATTTGTTTGTTGGTTTGTTTTGCCTTGGCCAGGGGGCCCGTGGCCCACAGCGAGCCAAATCTGGCTTTGAACGAGTCGTCTCAGGGGCTGTTACTTGCCTGGTTGTGGGGCTGCATGTTTTGGCTTGGGAAAATGGCTGAGGAGGCGGGGGGGGGGAAGAGAACGGTCCCTCCTTCCCTATGCCCTGATCCTGATCTGAATTGGGCACTGTGATGCTTGGGGGAAGGAGTTGATTACGGGAAATCTTTATCAGACTCCTTTAAAAAACATCATGGAGTTTGGCTCAAATCCTGATCTACCGCATGGTTCCATATGGGTAGTCGTGTGGGTCCGCTGCAGCGAAAATAAACAGGGGTTTAGCAGTTCCTTAAAGGCAAATGCAATTTCATTCCAGCAAAATCTTTTGTGAACTAGAGCCCACATCTTTACCTCCTCACTATGCAGACTTGTTATGTAGGAGATCTGAATGGAAAAAAAGAACAACAGGGTAAAGGAGCCATGAAATACAGGAAGCTCAGAGTGACACGTAATTGTGTAGAATTCACATCTAACAAAGAAAAGTACATTTACTACTTTTTCTTGTAAAGGGTGAGGAATCCAAGATTTTGCTAGGGTAATTAACTCCAATAGTGATGAAGAAATCCTAAGTTCTTGTTCAGTTCTGGGACGTAGTGAGAGCTCGGGGGGGTGGGGGTTGGGGAATGGGAAAAATTTTCTGTCAAGATTTTTCCAATTTTTTCAGTGGGAAAAATCTTAAAAGAAATTTTTTGGGAACACTGAAAAAACACTCTTATGAAACATTTTCTCTTCTAGAATGAGTAAAATGTTTCTTAAGGCAGCGTTTTTCATATTCAAAATATTTTAGTCTGTCAGCTTTTTCAGTTTTTCCAATGGAAAAGTGGGGAATTTGGGGGAATCCTGTACCAAACCTCCTATGAAATATTTTCTTTTTGACTAAGAAAATTTTTGACTTACAAAGCATTTCACTCATTCCAAATCCACAGCCTGAAACAGTTTGAAGACTTTCTCAATTTCTCCAATGGAAAATGTCAGAAATTTTTGGGGAGCACTGGAAAAAAAATTCTTATACTACACAAGTTTTCCCCCCAAATATAATTAATTTTGGCAACAAGTAATACTCTGGGGTTAGACAAGCTGGAACGTGTCCAGAGGAGGGCAACAAAGATGGTGAGGGGTCTGGAGACCAAGTCCTACGAGGAAAGGTTGAAGGAGCTGGGTATGTTTAGCCTGAAGAGGAGAAGACCGAGAGGGGATAGGATAACCATCGCCAAGTACTTGAAGGGCTGTCACATAGAGGAGGGTGCCGAGTTGTTTTCTGTTGCCCCAGAGGGTCGGACCAGAACCAACGGGTTGAAATTAAATCAAGAGTTTCCATCTAGACATTAGGAAGAATTTTCTAACAGTTAGAGTGGTTCCTCAATGGAACAGGCTTCCTCGGGAGGTGGTGAGCGCTCCTTCCCTGGAGGTTTTAAGCAGAGGCTAGATGGCCATCTTTCAGAAATGCTGATTCTATGACCTTAGGCAGATGATAAGAGGGAGGGCATCTTGGCCATCTTCTGGGCATGTAGTAGGGGTCACCGGGGGCGTGGTGGAGAAGTAGTTGTGAATTTCCTGCATTGTGCAGGGGGTTGGACTAGATGACCCTGGTGGTCCCTTCCAACTCTATATGATTCTATAATACGCTACAGTAAAGGGGGGAGGGGGCACAGCAGTAGGCATTGTTCATCCAACAGGTGCTGATTAAGTGGTTACAGCAGGGGTTTCCAACATTTTTGAGCCTGTGGTCATCTTGGAATTTGGAGAAAGGATGGTGAGTGTGGCCACACCCCTCAAAAATGGCTTCTGCAGGAGGTGGAGCCCAAATATTATATCTCCTTCACCGCTTTGCAGAAAGTTGCAATAAAGGAAAGCCTGAGGAGAGGAAAGAGGAGGGAGAAAGAGATGCAGGAATAAAAAGAAATGGAAGGGGGGAAGTCCGGGAGGGAAGAAAGGGAGAAAGGAAAGAGAGAACGAAAAGGATGGAAGGGGGGAGGGGAACATAGGCCCAGGTGCTGACTGGTCCCTTCCTTTGAATGAGGTCTGCCAGCCGCAAGCCCTGCCGTCAATGGCCCTGCCCGCTTTTTGACAAGCTTGGCAGGTGCCAGGAGAAGCAATGGTGAGCACCGTGGCAACCACGGGTGCTACCCTGGGGAACCCTGGGGTAAAGAGTCAGTCTAGAATTAGGGAGACCCAGATCCAAATTCTCATTCTGCCAGGAACATTGCTGGGTGAGCCTGGACCAGTCACTGACCTGCCTTACAGGGTTGTTGTGAGAATAAATCGGAAGAGGGGAGAACAACATATATTATCCTGAGTTCCTTGGAGGAAAGGCAGGACAAGCAAATAAATAAATAATAAAAGTCCCCTGCCACCAAACAAAGCGTGCATACAAGCAGAAGCAGAAGATCATTACACAAATATCTGAGCAAAACTACAAGACAATTAGTGAATCCAAACCCACACAAAGCCGGGAACCTCAGGGAATGAGCAACTCTCTTGCCCTATGTGCTCTCTCGGTCAGAAAGAGAACTTCCAGACAATCGGATTCCCCGTTTTGATATTGTTTGTATGTGTCTGAATTATTAAAAGACAAAGTGAGTTATCTACCAACTGTATCAGAGGGAGGATAAGAGGAGCCCATTTTTTACACAAGACCTTCCAAGTGAAGAGTGTGCATTTGGGGTGTGGACTCGGAATTCCATATGCTGTCTCCAAACTGCAAGGCAGGAGTGGAAGTTAGGTTTGCCAGCCTCCAGGCGGAACCCGGAGATCACCCAGAATTACAACTGATCTCCAGACTACAGAGCTCGGATCCCCTGGAGGAAACGGCAGCTTCAGAGGGCAGATTCCACAGCATCACATCCCTGCTGAGCTGCCCCCCTCCCCAAACCCTGCGCCTTCCCAGGGTCCACGCCCAAATCTCCAGGGATTCCCCAACGGGAGAGCTTGCAACGTGTGCTGATCAGGGTTTTGGTGAAAGTAACTCTGTCAAAACCCAAGATGTATCTGCAGATTTCTGAAATAAGATCTTTTGTCCAAGTTGGCATGGAACAAAATACAGTTTTAGGTTTGTTAACAGCAACGTAATAGCACAGTGAACTCTTGTAGCCTTTATAACTAAGATCTCTACCCAAAAGGGTACAACCAAAAACCTGGGAAAACAAATTGCTTTTCAGAAAAATCTGCGACATTCCCGAAAGCACACTGGAACTGTGGAGCTTACGGAAACGGCACATACATTTCTAGACTGGGATTCTTTGAGGTAGACTCCATGGTGGTACACTGAAAGGTTATTTTTTTACTGGTTTAGGACATGTATATGTAGCCTATACAGAAATCTATTTGAGGCACCTCACAAAGAAAACAAAAATACAATAAAATTCTAAAAACAACAATACAAGAATTATCGAGGATAAAACACACCATTAAAAAAAGCCAGGGGCAGAAAAACAGCATAAGACAACATTCAGCAGCCTGCAATGATGTCCATAAAGCAATTCTTAGGCTAGAGGCAAAGCCATAAAACAGCTATGAAAGATGGAGAACCTCAGTCCAAAGCCCAGAGAGCATTTTTAAGAAGCCGTCCTGGTCAGCTGCCAACTCTTGCCACCCAGGCTGCAACGCAGCTCCACAGAGGTACAGAATAAACAAGTAAATGAGATCTGCAAAACGGATCTTCTGTCCAGAGATGCCCTGCTGTAGGAAAGGCAGGGAGATGCGAGTTCAGCTCGCTTGAAGCTACAGAACTAACACCCCTTCCCCCGAGTTGGGATGCATTTGTGAAGTTAGTGGACACCTTCATCTCACAGCAAGGACTTCAGGAAGTCTGAGCAAGCACATTCTAGGACAACGATCTACAAATCCTGACACCTGCCATTTGAGCCTGCTGGCCGGACACCTGAGAAGGAGCCCCGGAGCCCAGCCGAGAGTCATTTGGTAAGCAGTACAGATGCTGTCTAGGGGGCAGTTTCGTGCCAGCCGCATGAGGAGTAAAGCCTTGCGCTCCTACGCGTTCACTTGTTTGCTCAGTCCCCCCCCCCCACTGTCTCCCTTGGGAGGTTGAGGGTGCAATAGTGAACATAGCCTTAGCGCTTTGTAAATGTTTAAGCCAGCTGATCCACCCTGAAACTATTAACATAGCCTGTCCGTTGGAAGGAATGGCTACAACAGCAATGCCAATATGGAGAGGGGGAACCAAATGGACATGGTCAGAGGAGCGACTATGCCATAATGGACACCAGCTCAAAATGCATAACTGTGCTCTGCCAGCATTGCTCTCCTGGCACAGAAGTAAACATTTGACTGCCTTTAATGCAATATTTCCATATTGGAATGAAAGAATGAATGATTGCCATGTGCCTTCATCTTACCTCTTCTCTTTATCCAGAGTGTACTTAAAAAAATTAGAATATAAAATATTTAACATTGTGACAGTCTACATAATATATAGCCAGCTGTTAAAATTCTTGCAAACTGCTGTTCATGCGTGGTCTAGGGTCAGAGGGGCTGCTGGGACCCCAGAGACGCATGGCGGTGGGGGAGGTTATTCCTCCGCAGCATTCCCTGGGGGTCTTTGCGCCTGCATTCTGTTTGTGAGATTCTTCAATGAGATTCTGCATTCTGATTGTGAGATTCTTAAATTATTGCTGCCATGAGCCAAACTAACCTATCTGGAGCATACAGCATAAACCCCAATTCAAATAGCTGGTCTATACCAGTCATGCTTAAGCTGAGATGCACGCCCCCCCCCCACGGCCCTTGGAGCTCTGGCACAGGCCCTGAAGCCACACTGGGGCTGGGTGGAGAGGAAAATTCTAAACAAGCAGAAGTTCCAAGGAAGAAGAAGCCCCCCCCCTTTTATTCAAACCGAGCAAGTGGCTCAAGCTCTGCACATGGGTGGGGCCCCACCCACCCTAACTGCATTTTAAATTTTAAATGTCACCTCTCACCCCACCCCCATGCCTGCCCCGTGATGGCTATAAAGTAAGTAATCCTGGCTGTCCCCAAACAGCATGAAGGGGGAACATCTGTCCTTCAGAAAGTATTGAAAATTACTAGATCCAACCATTTTAAAATCTCTTCCAGTTCAGAGACCTTCTTGGATCTCTGTGTGCCCCGTGCAGTGTGAAACACAACAGCCAGAAACTGCTAACAGGGGTAACGGTAAACTCATGCAGTCAGCATGTAAAATCAGGGCTCCAAAATGATTATACTATGAAATTACTCCAGGAGCAAGTGGCAGAAATTTCTGCTGATTGTGAAAACACCACCCTTGATGCGCACGGACAGAGTTCAGTTCTGAGTAAAACAAAAAAACAAAAAAAACTCCATCTGGAGAATTCTCTGTCAGGCAAATCTCTGCACCTCCTTCCCGTCCATGAAGTATTTCGCCTCTCGAGTGCAGGAGGACGCTTGTGCCCCACAAGGCACCTCCATGTTTTTTCCTGTGGGGGCAAACAGAGCTCCAGGGGGCAAGATTTAAATCACAGAAATAGTGTGCAGGGACTCCGAACCCCCTTAAATGCGACAGACCTGCTTGGGTTTGTCTCCTCCGTCCCACGGCCACTCTTAGCTTTGAAAATGAAGAGATCCTTCTGCCCTCATATCAAGTCCCCCCCCCTCAAAGACAGAAAAAGGCAGCTACCAAGGAATAAAGTATCTTCTGAATGCTGACTTAAGCGTAAGTGATGCAACTCTACTGTACGGTCACGCGACAAACAAGAAAATAATCATTGGCCACTTGGATTTTTAATGTCTTGCTGGTGACCTTGAAGGAACAGCCTCCACCGTTCATTCAAACCTGCTGGCTTTTGCTCTGAATCAACAAAACAGCCAGTTGCACCCATACATCAAGCATGCAAATTTTAAATTAATTTCCTTGTGTTTTTTTAATTACAACCATTCGCTGACTGACATTGGCAGCCTGGTTTTTCATGCGCATGTTACCTAATTTTGTCATTGTGGTCTCCCGAGCTTCCAATTCTGCTCCCCGGAGCATCCTGACTGGCTGAATCAATGGCGACCCTCCCGCACCCAGAAAAGCAAGCCCCCTTGCCTGCCAACCCGACACGGTAACACGAGCCATGGAGGTAAACCATCCGTCATCTGGGCTGACAATAGGAAGGGACTGGTTAGTTTAAGAACAACTGATACAGGTGAAAAATTGAAACCTGAAAAGTCACTTGTCACTTTTTTCTTTTCTTTTCTAGGCAAGTCAGCCAGATTAAGAGGGACAGCTGAGAGACGAAAACAGAGAATGCGGCTCCTGAGGGATGGAGAGGGAATGCAGAACACAGAACTAATGAGGGGCACTCTGGCCACTCCAAAGGGGAGTTTCCTTCAATGCAGCCGGCCCAGCGCCGCCCCCCCCCCTCGTCTTTTGCCAAAGTACAGCCAGAGAGAGCCAAAAGGCGGGGGAGACGGGGGCCCACGCGCCAGCATCCATCTAGCCCCGTCATTTATCCCATGCAGGTAGAAACAGCAAGCGGGAGCAGTGGTGGGCCTGCATGTGTCTTAAACGTCATGCTGAAAAGAGACCCTCTGCTCACGAATGCCGCAGGGAAGGAGGAAGACAATAGAAAATGCAGTACTCACCCAAAATATTAAATTGAAAAGGAACATCATGTATTTCAAACAACACAAGCAGCCTCTTGCCATGCTGCACTTCTGAAATTCTAGAAGGAAAACAAAGGATAGATCCAGGTAAAAGACCACGTATTTGCTGCCTTTGGGTGCACGGCACTTGCCACTTTTTACGCCAGTCCCGGCGGCAGTCCCAGCTCCGGCTGCATTGGGGCTCTGCTTGCGCGATCCAGCAGTACCGTAGAAAGCTCCGGCAGTGAAGCCTCGGCCGAACTGCCTGCTCGAGGTAGAAGGCTTTGCGAAGTCGGAGTCCTTGCTATCCAAAGATGGACTCTGGTGAATGGAGGAATCCTCGCTACTTGATTTCTCCATGGTCTCTATTTGCACAGTGGTCAGGTGGAAGGTTTAGCATCTCTCTGCATTCAACACAACACTGTGGGTCAACTCCGCCACTCATGAGAGGCTGGCAGGCAGGCTTCTCTGGGCTTCACCTAATTATTTGATCAGGCAACCCAAACCAGGCATCGACTGCAATATTCCTCTCTGCATTGCCTCTCTTTCACCACCCTCACGCCACAGCAGCCTGTCCAGGAGGCATCAGCGCCTGGGATCTACATGCCCAAGTTCCACGCAGCACCATCCCACCAGTCGCCTGGCCAAATCAGTTACGCATAACTCAGTGTTTCATTCAGAAGAGCCATTAGGTTCCTTTGCCTGCCCTGTCTGCAAGCCCTGATCTACAGGCAGCAGCTGGCCCTTGCCTCCATTTCCACGGGGGTCCTGATTTTTTCTGAGGACGCCTTTAAGGCACGCACTTTCCCTTCTCTCTCCTCGCCTCTGAACACTGACTGCCGCTGCCGCCCCCCCACCCCACCCCCTGCCCGGCTGTATCTCATTCAGCTATTAGGTCACCCTCCCTCTCTCAGCACCGCACTGCTGCTGCCAGCCGCCAGTGTGAAATCATCAGCAGCAGCCACCGCTGGCATTTCCCACAGAAATCCTCGATCTAACTACGGTATATCAGGTCATAAATCCTCCCCCCTTTCACAAGCCCCTCCCCTCCTGCATTGCATCCTGCCAATCAGGAGAAACCTTCCCCCCCCCTCTTTCTCACACACACCCAGGCACATACAGAGGATTTCCCCCCTCCTCTATGACATAAGATCTTTAATAGGATTAGTGTTACTCTTTTGACTATACAAGTACATAACAAGAAAATCTCTTTTAAATGTCAAGTGCTGTTAGCTGTTCAAGCATTTGAACTACAAGGTGGGTGACCCTGTATTCTTCTGCTGTAAAAAAAGAATGAGTGTAAAAATCAGCAACGGATACCAAAGCATTCTTCTGACCCACACCCAAACCAAACGGGCAGTAACCCCATCCTTTCAAATTTCTTGCCACTTAACACAAACACCAAGGAACCTGGGACCGCAGGCAGGCTCACCCGGAGCTGTGGAGCTTGCAGGCGGAACAGTTTTCAGATTGCCGTGCTTGCTGAAATGACACCATCCAGCACAGCACAATGAAGCATAAAGGATGCACACGAACACGCATATTTTAAATGCTGATCGACAACCCATACAGAAACCAAGCAATCAGTATTTACACACTTGGATGGGTGTATCAGAGAATGCAGCAGGACACAAGCAGGACTGCTGACACTTTTTAAAAGCAGAAATTCAGCCATACTATCTCAGGTTCACACTCCTGTTCATCTTCTAACGTGATTTATGCCTTCACAAGCCAGCCATGCCCTTCCCACCCTCTACATTGGACAAACAGGCCAGTCCCTGAGACACAGAATGGACATAAGTCTGACATCAGAAACCAGTGGGGGAACATTTTAACCTTCCAGGACATTCAGTTACTGATTTAAGAGTAGCAGTTCTGTTTCAAAGGGAGATTAGAAAGAGAGACTGCTGAATTACAACTAGTAATAATGAAGCTCAAGACTATGCATTCTCTGGGACTTAATAGAGATCTGGGATTCCTGTCTCATTACCAAGGCTGATTTGTCCACACCTACTACCCCTCTGCATAGCACACCTAATCCAATCATGCCTGCTAATGTCATTTGCTTGCTTTTGATATTTACATTGCCATTGTGTGTTTAATTCACTCATCTCTACTTAAGGACAGATGGAATCATATTCTAGCTGTATCTGAAGAAGTGAGCTGTGGCTCACGAAAGCTCATGCCCTGCCAGAAATTTTGTTAGTCTTTAAGGTGCTACTGGACTCCTGCGCTTTTCTACTGCTAGTGACAGACTAACTCAGCTACCCATCGTGATCTATCTCCATGGAAGGCACCACATTTTTTAAAGATATACACCCAAGATGTTTAGAATGAACACTCGAAAATGGAAAGTAGTAGACAAACGTATGTTTGCAATCATGAATATACCAGCCTGGTTTACACATTCATGTTCATTATTTGAGGACCACCACATCAAGTGAAGACCGGGAACCTCTTCAGCTATTTACCTGTGTGTTTACATGCGGCGAAGACAGTGAGACAGCGCCTCTCGGCCCCACTCCAGATGACCACACATTCAGGTGAATGTTTGCAGTGAGCCCTTCTGCACACACATCTGGACATGCCTAAGCCCCTTCATGTGATCAGAACCCTGCTATCTGGAGCGTTCCCGGTCCAGTGAAGCAGCCTCTTGGTGTACTCTTGCCGGCACCACAGGCTCACTGCAGATGTTCAGCTGGACATGTGAGAGTGGGGCTGGTGGGAGTGATGCACCACTCCCCTCTGCGTATCTTCAGTGAAAACACAGATGAAAAGCCATAAATGTAAAACTACTAATACAGGACAAAATAAAGAAAAGATGGGAACAACACACTGAAGAACAGAGGTGAAAGGATGACAGTTTCCTTCCAAGGAGAATCTTTTGAAGAAGAACCTACAGTTTTAGAAAGTGAAGTGAATACTGCATTGAGAGGAACTGGGAGAAACAAATTACCAGGAGCAGATGGGATATCAATAGAGCTATTCCAGGCCACAGAAGAAACAGCGTCCATCAAAATCTTGAGAAGACTATGCCAAAAATACAGAAAATAAAACAATGGCCCACAGACTGGAAACGGTCAATTTACATTCAAATTCTCAAAAAAGGAGACATCAAAGATTACAGCAACTATTGGACCAAGGCATTAATTTAACATGTGAGTAAAGTGACGCTCAAAATCTTACAACAAAGACTGTTACGCTATATGGAACGAGAAATGCCTGATATTCAAGCTGGATTCAGAAAAGGAAGAGGCACTAGAGCTCATATTGCAAATTTATGTTGGTTACTGGAGCATACGAGAGAATTTCAGAAGAAAATCAGCTTGTGTTTCATAGATTACAGCAAAGCTTTTTACTGTATGGATCATGAAAAGCTACGGCTAGTTTTAAAGGACATGGACGTGCAGCATCTGATTGTTTTGATGTGCAATCTGTACTCTGGACAAGAGGCTTCTGTTAGGACAGAATAGGCAGAAATAGAATGGTTTCTAATTGGCAGAGGTCTCAGACAAGAATGCATTTCATCTCCCTATCTCTTCAATCTGTATGCAGAACATATAAAGGAAAGATGGATTAGATTTAGATGAAGGCAGAGTGAAAATTGGCCAAAATTACAGTTTCTTTACATGGTAAAGATATGCAAGAATTTAAATCTACATGGTCAAAGGCTGCCGCATATTGGGACAAATTGGTAAAAACGGATTTTAAAAATATTATTAACGAATTATAGTATAAAGTGATTCTTAATTAATATATAATAATAGAATTTTTATATATTGCCACAACACTCCATCGGAAGTCCCTTGGTGAAGGGCACTATGGTGGGGGAAGGGTTTTGGAGTCAAAGCACTAATAGGGTTTTATATTGAATAATGTAACAGTAGTTAATCAGTGCTTTGTATATGTATTTTTTCTTTTTGTTTACTTTGTATTAAATGTTTTTTTTCTTTTCTTTTATGTTTTCTTTGTATGTTTTTCATTATGAAAAATGCAATAAAATTTATAAAAAAAAAAGGCAGAGTGAAAATTGATGGAAGGAACATGAACAATTTTAGCTATGCCAACGATACCACATTACTAGCAGAAAATAGCAACTACTGAAATGACCACTGATGAAGGTTAAAAGAGAAAGTGCCAAAGCAGGACTACAGCTCAATATCAAGAAAATGAATATAATGACTACTGGGGAATTACACAACTTTAAGGCTGACAATGAAGAAATTGCAATTGTTAAAAGATTTTATATTATTTGGCTTCATCATCAACCCAAAGGGAGACTACAACCAAGAAATCAGAAGGAGATTTGAGACTGGGCAGGACAGCCATGAAGGAGCTAGAAAAGATTCTTAAGTGTAAGGATGTGTCACTGGCAACCAAGAACAAGTTAATTCATGCCATAGTATTTCCTATTACTAGGTATGGGTATGAAAGCTGGAGTCACTGGGAAAGACAACAAAGCTAGGAAAAGTTGAAGGCAGCAGGAAAAGTGGAAATCCCAAAATGTGATGCAGTGCAGCTGTCTTGTATGTGGGCTTCCCAGAGGCACCTGGTTGGTCACTGTGTGAACAGACTGCTAGCCTTGATGGACCTTGGTCTGATCCAGCAGGGCCTTTCTTATGTTCTTATGCGGGCTGTGGCTTCCTTTATACAGTCAGTTTGCAAGATCTGAGCAAGGCTGTTAACTATAGGACGTTTTGGAGGATGTTGATCCATAGGGTCGCCATGAGTCAGAAACAACTTGACAGCACTTAACACACACACACACACAATACACCGTAATAAAGGGGGAGGAAGTGACTCGGTAAAGATGCAACTTTTAAGGGTATGTGTGTGTGTATGTATGTTAAGTGCCGACAAGTCGCCTCCGACTCATGGCGACTCTATGAATTAAAGTCCTCCAAAATGTCCTATCTTTCACAGCCTTGCTCAGATCTTGCAAATTGAGGGCTGTGGCTTCCTTTATAGAGTCAATCCATCTCTTGTTGGGTCTTCCTCTTTTTTTAAGGGTATACAAAATAATAAGTCAGATGTGAAAAGGGACCCCTGGCTTACCTGTGAGGGGTCCTTCTACTCTGAGGAAGGAGGACATCTTCAGCAGCGGGTGGTTTCCTTCTCATGCTCAGGAAGGCAGGATTCAAAACTTCCTCTTCCTGTCCCCTGTCCCCTCTCTGTTCCAGTTTGAGGACTTCCCTAGCTAACTTGGACAGAAAGAACAACAAATAGAGATAACACAGGTAACGTGCACGTATAAAGGGGGTAACAATTGTTAGTGTTAACTGAACATAGTCTAACCCGACAACCACTTTAAGACAGGGGGGAAACTGGATTCTTCCATAATCTCTTGAACACTTAGTGACCTTTTATCACTTCTGGTGCTGTATTCTTACTTTCACATTGAGTATTTCGCCCTGGGTGGGCAAGATGTCCTCCTTCCTTAGAGTAGAAGGACCCCTCACAGGTAAGTCAAGGGTCGGTTCTCACTCTGAGGGCGGAGGACATCTTCAGCAGCGGGATTTTTAAAAGCTGTTGTTCTTGGGTGGGCTCAGTTGTCGCTCACCACTTGCTGCAACACTCTTCTGCCAAGCCTGCATCGGCGAGTGCGTAGGTGTTGAGTTCATAGTGATGCACAAAGGCAGATGTGGACGACCATGCTGCCACCTTACGGATTTCTTCAATCGAGGCATTCTTGTTGAATGCTGCCGGTGTGGCCACACTGCCTACCGAATGTGTTGTGATTCCTGTTGGAATGGGAATGTTGCTGTGCTGGTACACCATCTGTATGCACTGTTGGATGCATTTGCTTATCATCTCATTGGACATCTTGCCACCCTTATTGGGTGGGGAGGCTGATATGAATAGGGCATCTGTACAACGGAACGGAATCATTCTTTTCAGATACACATGTGACACTCGCTTGACGTCTAGAGTATGCCAGTCTTTTCCCTTGGCATACGCCGGTTGAGGACACAACGTAGGTAGGCTCAATTCCTGTTTTCTGTGGATTGAGGTGGAGTACTACTTTGTCACAATGGAATATACATATACCCTTTCTTGCTGACAGCATCCCAAGCTCCGATACCCTTCTGGCTGAAGTAACTTCCGTAAAGAATAAAACCTTCATCAGAAGGTAATCTGATGGTGGATGTTTTGACAAGCCGTTCAGAACCATGTGAAGTCGTCAGGTAGGGAATCTACGTATCACTGGTGGAGACAGGTCAGAGACTCCCTTTAGAAAGGATATTACATGTGGAAGTCTAGTAGTGGAGTAGCCTTCCATTTGTGGTATTACAGTTGCTATAGCAGCCACTTGATGACGTGGGGTGGATGACTTTAGATCTTGTTTCAGACCGACCTGTAGGAACTCCAGCAGGATTCTCCTAGACATGTTAGTTGGATCCAGCTAATTCCTTTGTACCACCATACAAACGTTTTCCAGGTGAAGTATAGATTCGCCTAGTGGGGAGCTGTGCTGGCTAGATGCCAACTCCCGGGTATCAGCCCACAGTCTCTCTGAATTACAGCTACAAGCAGCAGGGAGAGTTTAGAGCAGCGTCAGAAATTAGGTCTGTTCGTCAAAGCCACAAATCAGAGTCCAGTACTTGCCAAATCAGCGTCACACTTCGTTGTACATCCAAGGTCAAGGGTCATGGAGAGTCGGAGGTCCAAGTAGCCAGTCCAAGGTCTCAGATCACAGAGATTCGTTCAGGCATAGGAGTCAGCACATTACCCAGGTATGCACTGCATTGCTTCCTCATCTCTGGGTTGTTCAGCTGCGGCTTTTCTGACATATTGATTCCACGTCAGTCCTCCTCCTGCAAGGACTCGCTATTCTGCTGCTGTTCCAGCACACGCCAGTAGGCTTCCAACCAGGCACTATGTCTTTTAGCCATCAGTGCCTTTCTCTGCTGTTGCCTCCACTTGTCAGCCTTTGATGCTGCCTCAGTAGCTTGAGGGCTCACAGCTGGGCCACTGGGTCCAGGCTCTGAGCAGGACAGAGGTGGTTCTGCCATGACTTCTGACTGCAGGTCCTGTGCATGCTCTGGAGAGCCACCAGCTTCAGGGCTGTCAGCCTCCTTGCAAGGCTGTGCTGAGTCAGGCCCCACTTCAGGCTGCGAGGTCAGAGGCAGTTCCAGTGGGACTGAATTCTCCTAGTAGAGTTACTCCTCTGAGGAAGACCCATTCTCCAGGGACTGCCCCATGGCACTGGCCTTTTGGTTTCCCTTCCTGAACGGTGTTCACCGTGTCTGGTGAGTATCCCATGTCTAACATCCGTTGTCTCTCAAGGCCCAAGCGTTCAGATGCAGCCATCCTGGGTCCGGGTGAAATAGAGGGCCCTGGGGTAGTAGGTTCTGCTGATACTGGTAGACGTAGTGGTTCTCGGACAGACAACTCTCGTAGTGTTGAAAAACCGAGGTCTCTGTGGCCAGTGAGGAGCTATGAAGATGACACTGGCTTTCTCCATCCTTATCTTCCGTAGGGCCTTTGGAATTACTGGAAGCTGAAGGAATGCATATAAGAGTTCCTTTGGCCATGGGGATAACAGAGCATCCACCTTTCTGCTGTTGGATGGACCAATCTCGAGAAGAACCTCTGAGTTTGGTGGTTCTTTGGAGACGCAAAAGGTCCACTATAGGTGTTATGTATGCATGTGGGTGTGGGTGATTGAATCAAGGGAAGGAGCTCCTTGTAATTGCATCAGGGGAAACCCTGGGCAGCTTGGAGTTCCCCAAGGCTCCTGACCGGTATGTTCCAATTGGCTACTGGGGTTTACCCCCTCAATCAAGGTCGTGGGGGGAGTGGCCGCAGGCGGCCAAGCAGGCTTATAAGCAGGGGTCTGGGCACTGTAGTTAGTTCTGTTCCTGTTCACCTAATAAAGCGGTTGCTGTTGGAACTCCGTCTGTGACCTCGTGTGTTCCCCCCCCCCCACGGACTTAACAATAGGTTTGCTGGAATACTTCCTGGTTTAAGGACCACTCCCTTGCATCCACCTGATGACAGCTCAGTCAGTCAGTCTGTGAATTTAGAGTGATCTTTATGTGTTCCGCCCTCAATGGGGTCAGATGTATTTTGGCTCAGTTTAGTATTGTTTCTGCTTCTGCGTGCAGGGACAATGCGAGAGAGCTCCTCCTTGCTTGTTTACGAGTGTTTTTGCTGAGATGTTGTCTGTCCTGATCCGCATATGATGGTTTATTATTGATTGAAACTTCTGAAAGGCTTTCTGGATGGCACGCAGTTCCAGCTTGTTAATGTGTTGTAGATGTCTGGAAGTAAGTCTGTCATTTGGGGAGATTGGTTAGTCTGGTCCACCAAGAAGACTGTTTTGGACTTGGTTGTTCAGAGTAATTTGAGTATTTTTCTTTTGAATGATGTGTAGGTGATGTGGCTTCAGGAACCACTGAAGTTGTCTTGCATGCAGTCTTGCCCAGGGAACAGTTCCTATACAATACACCATCAGGCCTTAAAAATGGGCTAGGGTCGTGAAGCCAGCTGATTTGGCTTCACTGACATGTCCGGCAATGCCTTGGGGCAGGGATAACGTGTTCCGTGCGGTGTCTAGCATCACCCTCAGATGCAGGATGGTCTGTGATGGAGTCAACTTGCTTTTGGCTTAGTTCACAGGGAAGCCATGTTGTTCCAAAAGGTTTGGAACTTTTAGTGTATGTTGGAATGCTGACTGCTGCGAGGGAGCGCTTACCATTATATCGGTCAAACAAGGGAAGATGTGGATTCCCTATTCCCTTAATATCACCACCTGTGGGATGAGTATCTTTGTAAAGACACCAGGGCTGATGAAGTCCGAAGGGAGGCACTCTGAATTGGTAGTGGCGTTGACCGTGGGTGAACCGCAGATACTCTCTGTGCAATGGGTTTATCGGTATGTGCAGATAAGCCTCAGTCAGGTCTATTGACGTTAGAAATGACTGAGGGCTCAGAGCTTCGACAATGGGTTGGGGTGCCTCCTTCCTGAACCGTTTGTTTTTGTTTTTTGTCTTACAAAGCGGTTCATGTACTTCAGATCCAATATTGCTCAACAGTCTCCATTTCCTTTTGGAACAGTAAAGAAATTGGAGTACGCTCCGGCATGCCGCTCTGTAATGGTATAAGGTTCTATGGCTTAGATTTCCAGCAGGTGGTGAATAGCTGATTATTTGCGAAGACATTTTTCCGATTTGTTGAGACTGGGGATGGCCTAAAAAACGGTCTGGTGGAAGGAACCTGAATTCTATTGAGTAGCCATGGTTTACTTATGAGACCCAGGCATCTGGTTGGGCAAGATTCCAGACTCCGGCAAAGTTCACAAGTCTTCCCCCACCTGAGGTGGGCTGCAGCCATTGTTTTCCTTGTCTATCCCATTGGTTCTGGTCCGACCTTCTGGTGCAACAGAAAACTCGGCACCACATCCTCTATATGACAGCCCTTCAAGTACTTGAAGATGGTTATCTTATCCCCTCTCAGTCTTCTCCTCTTCAGGCTAAACATACCCAGCACCTTCAACCTTTCCTCATAGGATTTGGCCTCCAGAGCCCTCACTATCTTTGCTGCCCTCCTCTGGACACGTTCCAGCTTGTCTACATCTTTTTAAAATTATGGTGCCCAAAACTGAACACAGTACTCTAGGTGAGGTCTAACCAGAGCAGAGTAAAGTGATACCAGCACTTCGCGTGATCTGGCACTATACTTCTGTTGATGCAGCCCAAGATCGCATTTGATGCTATCGCATCACACTGCTGACTCATGTTCAGTGTTTGGTCTACTAAGACCCCAAGATCCTTTTCACACACACTACTGCTCAGACAAGTCTCCCCCATCCTATAATTATGCATTTGATTTTTCCTACCTAAATGTAGAACTTTACATTTGTCTTCGTTGAAGTGCATTGTATTGGTTGTAGCCCAATTCTCCAGCCTGTCAAGATCATCCTGTATTCTGGCTCCGTCTTCTACTGTATTTGCTACCCCTCCTAATTCAGTAACCTTACGGGGCCTGACTGCAGAGGGCAGGAAAGAACAGCATTCCTTTTAGCATCCCTGCCCCGCACAAACAAAAAAGTGCACCTGGAAACGGAGTGGCATACTCCTTCACCCTTCCTCCTCCTCTTCAGTATGCAAACTTGCCCCTCCCTCTCATTTTCAGAGGTAATTTGGGTTAGCATTACTTCTGCACCAGCTTTCTAGCTAATCAGGTTATCTTTATTTCATTCTAGTACAACCCGTCATATTAAAATACCAGTGAAATGCCCTTCGGGATAATGGAAGAGCGAGGAAGAGTTGAATCCAGTCCCACCTAGGGCTGTGTGGCATGGGCTCAGTATTCAGGTGGAGTGGCATGCCATGCCATGCCATGCCAGTCAAGCACATCCCTGAGAGGCAAAGTACACAATACATTCCTCACTTGTTTATACTAGTTTCCCACCCCCTTGCTCCCTGCAGCAACACAGCAGCTGCAGGGAATGGCTTCTAAAAACAAACAAATAACCTCCTCCCCCACCTCCAAATAGGACTGGAATGGCGCTGCAGAGAGGAGGAAAGCCTCCTGCCTCCCCCCAGGCAGTTTTCTTGTGCAAAAGCTCCACGGAGGGGGGGACTTATTTCACCAGTTTTGCTGCTCCACAGGCCCCCCATGCCCCACACGGAGCAGCAAAATAACTCCCCCTCAGCGCAGTTCTTGCACAAGAAAACTGCCTGCGGGGGGGGGGCTGCTTGGGCTCTCTTAAAAAGAAGGAGTTCCCTGCAGCTGCAGCGCAGCAAACGAGTGTAAATGAGCAATGAAACGTATCAAGCCATTTGTCTCTGTGTCACACCGTCCCCTTGATGCTGGTCTCCACCCCTGGCCATCCCCAGACACGGACCCTCAGAGATGGTGCAAAGGTCCTGAAGCCCGGGGGGGGGCAGAAAAGGGGCCAGATCTGTTCTAGACTGGATCCATCCCCTCATGAGGGTAGAAAAGACTAGACAGCATGTTGGAATCATATTTTGAATTATTTCCAAAACACTCTACTAATTGTAAACTCCTCAAAATTTATAACAGCTTTTTAATTTTGCCATATAAATTTGAGTACCAGACATCTGTTTTCACGGCAGCTGTCACTCTGTTTTAAAAAGAGCAACGTGAAGATTGGCTCCTACACCCATATTTGGGTATGAGAGGGCTCCCAGAGATCCAGAGAATCTGCAAACCTAAGCAGGTGCCTAAATATGGATTTTCAGTTGCTGCCAGTTATGCGTGTGGCCTGCACAAGGCACCTTTAAAAAAAGGTTCAAACATCTTCATGGCTTATTTCAGATAACTGCCTTGAGATATTTTCATTTTCTGTTCATAAAAGTTTCTGGTCCTGTATTTGGACCTTTTCAATGACAGTTAATTGCATTTTAAAACTCCGCACAGGGATTGAATGTGAAAACATTGCTTTTCCAAAGAGTTACACAGTTCATTTCTAGCAAAATGACCATCATTCGGAGGAGTGTGTGTGTATTTGCAAGTGCTACTTGAGAGCGCCATACAAGTCTATTTGGAGGTGCTCAGACAAGGCCAGGTTTTTCCTTCCCCTACACAAAGCGTGGTGCCTCCAGGTTTCCGACCTCCAGGTGGGGCCTGGAAATCTCTCCGGATTACAACTGACCTCCAGATGATGGAGAGCAGTTTCCCTGGAGAGAATGGCAGTGTGCGTGTGTGTGTGTGGGGACCTTAGGGTGCATCACATCCCTTGCTGATCCCCCTCCCCTCCTCAAACTCTGCTGAGACACGCCGCCCATCTTCCCACAGACCAACGGGATTGAAGCAACCAAGAGAGTGAGTAAAAATATTGGGGGGGGGGGAAATTAATGCAATTCTTTCTTATCAAGCATAAACTAACTTTACTGCCTTAACAGCATAAAAATACATAATTCATAACTGCCTTACTAGAGTGTGGTGTCAGTTTCACAGCATCCTATTTGCCGGTCTCGCACTGGGGGTTTTATTGGGCTGCCGCAACAGCAGCAGCACATCAGGCTCTGTGGAACCCACCTTCACACCGCGGTCAGGCCGGCTGCTGAGATATTTGGAAACGGCATCTCCATAGTAGGAAACACGCAGAGGCCTACAGGCTGGGCGCCCAAGGGAGAAATGCCTGGCCACAAAGCAATTTTGCCCAGAGCAATATGTAAACTGCAAACTAATCCTTATTGCTTAATTGTTTAAACGTTTAGTGTTTTACATCCCTAATCTGCAGCAGGACTGCTAAAGCGGCCCAGAGAATGAATGTCCTGGGAGCAGAGATAAAGAGGGGTTTGGTAAAGTGGCGACTGTCTTTCTGCATGCTGGGGGCAGCATTTTGAGGGCCACGGGGCCACTCGGGCTGAAGGGGACTTGGACCGGGCAGCTCAGATATGACTCAGCAATTCTTACTTCCGCTCAAGGAAGCCTGGCTCTGAAAAGCCAGAAATGGTGGCCGAACCCACGAGTTCCAGCTCAGCAGAGTCCCACCAGCTCCAGCACCAGCTTTGGAGAGGGTCTCTGGAGGTGGCCGGAGAAAGCGGGGGGAGGTGGGAAATGCTTTACGTGAGTGATTTCTACTCCTGTTTCTTAGGATTCACACCCCTTTGTCTCTACTGTCTTGGACAAGTTATGCACAGCAACACTGCGGGGATTGAGAGCGGGCAAGTTGGATCTGGTCACTGAGGAGCCCTGGGGGTCCAGAAAGTTGTCTCACTTTCTTGTTTTTACTTTGTGCCTCTGTGCGCACACTTGCAAACCTGATCCCTACCTAACTGACCCCCAACCTTTAGCCCCATTCTGATTTTTGTTTCTTGGTCACTCAGAACTGTGACAGAATGTTGGGAGAGGAGGAGGGAATCCTAGAAAAGTGGTTTATAAGTATTTTACATTTATTATTTAAAGGACCAAGATATAAAATTCCAGCCATGGTGTGATGAAATGTGCAAATTGTTAGAAGTCAGCAAAATCTAATGTCTGTCAAGATTTCTGCTTTAACCATCATTAGTCATTCCAAGTCTTTGCTATTTTCTGCCAGTGTTGTGGTGTCATCTGCATATCTCAAACTGTTAATGTTGCTTCCACAAATTTTCACTCCACCTTCATCTAAATCCAATCCAGCTTTCCTTATATAGGTTTAGTCTCACCCAAAGCTCTCCCTCGCCTGCTTCATTCTTCTTCCCAAACTTCCCCTGCATGAACATAAGAAGTTTTGCTCAGGAGCTTCAGACAAGAGAGCTCAGCACAAATAAGCATATCTCCTTAAAGATATTATTGTCTGGGATGGCCTGCAACTCTGCCACTCACCTCGCAGTCACACACACACCCCACGGCTTCAGGGCTTTGCTTTGATTATGCATGCCTTTTCCGACCGTCAGTGGGTCACCTCGCTCTCCCCGTGCGTTTCTGCGCGTTTTGCCCACGTTTTGAGGATGCTGGCTGAAACATTGCCTCTACCTGTGTTCTTCTTGAGTACATTTTCAATAAAGCAGGTATTATCTAAACACCTTAAGTCTCAAGAGCTGCCCCATCCAGAGAGAACCAGTTCAGGTCAGCATCTCCCCTGGAACTTCTCACCACTGAGAGGGATGAGGAATGTACAGTAATTCTCTCACTCTGTACAAAGTATTCTCACTGTGACCTTGGTTCGCTTGTACACTTCTGTGTCTTTGCGTGTGACCCATTAACCACCCACAAGTTTGTGACTGTGGCTGTTTCAGCCTTGGATAGTCTTTAAAAAGTCTGGATCTTCCTCCTGACTCAGAATACGCCCTGCAGTGGGCCACAACAGCACAACAATTGTTTTACACAGGGATCGCCTTAGAACATAAATGAAAAGGAATGAAAGAATGTGGAAAGCAGGCAAGACAAATAGAACACTGGAAAACGAGGGGCGGGCAGAGGAAGTGAATGTACAATAATGTACAGAGTGCACAACTGGGGCTAAAGGGGAGGAGTCCCTAGTTTGAAAACGTTGAAAGAACAACCTTTAGTTTGGGTCCTTCATGCATCTTCTACTTATGGTACTACACAAGAATGGGAACATTCCAGTTAGTTTGCAAAAGTTTTTTTAAAAACTACCCTTGATAGGCTCTTATGATGGGCCAGACTATGGGTCTTCCTTTCCTTTCCCCCTGTTCTTAGACAGAGGCCTTGAACAATAAAGCCATAAAACTTAAATGACCCATCTCTTAAAACACCTCCCTTCCTCTCTTCTCTGCAGCCTCCAAAAACCGAGCAACAAAACAAGTACGCTGCATGTCAGAGTCCTCTTAAGAGGAACTGAACCTTTTGCTCCCAGGTGCTTGAGAAGATGTGGACCATTTGTTAAAACAAAGTTGGTCTGAAAAAGGGATCTTTAGCATAGGACCCAGCAAAACCATTGAAAAAGGACAATTAAATCTTGAATGCCAGACTATGGGTCATGCTGCTACCTATGTCAATTTGTAATGTGTCTCGATGGAGTGGAGAAAGTTGAGTGACATTTTTTCCAATCCAACAGGGAGGATTTTTTTCTTAGTCACAGTCTGACTAAGCCAGCCCTTTTGCTCAAAGGGCCAAGCGAATGTTGACCGGCCAACTGAAAAGCACTAAAAGACATGACAGAGATCTTTACATGGCTGCAAGGGAATATGGGGGCTAGACGGAGACTTTACAATTTTTGAATGAAAGCTGTGAATTCAGAGAGCCCCCTATTTACACCCTAATCAACCAGCCCTGAAAATGGATGGCGATGGAGCACCGGAGGCCCCACACCCGGCTGTCAGCGGTGATGCAGGCCGCGGGGGGCTACGCTGCAACGAGTAGGAGGGCCGCTGCCACGGGCCTTGAAGCCTAGGGTGTGGGGGCCTGGGTGGAGCCACCGTGAGTGCAGATCTTGAGGGTAGCAGCAAATATTACACCTATAGTTACAATAGTATATCAATATAATGATATTCTAGTGCCAATTTAAACAAAACAAAAAATCCCCGTGGGAGCAGGGGGAAAAAATGGCTGCTGCGCAGACAGGCTGCGCGGAAAATGGCTGCCAATTTTCCCACCAACACAGCAGCCATCCAGGATTTACTGCAATCTTTCCCAAAACTTTAGAGCACAGCAGGTTTCAGAAAGATCAGAGCAAAGCCTGGGAAAGCAGGATGCGGTATGGAAGCAGCCTCCCCCGCCCCAGCTTCTTCACAGCATTGAGCCCGGGGCAGATAAACCATGCGGGAATTGCAGCAAAGAAACATGGAAACAGGACCAATCGAGGACAACGTCATGCGGATCCTCCCAAAACACCGCGGCTGCAAGGAAGCCAGGGTGGAGCAAATCATCCATGTGGAAACAGCCCCTGCGTCCTCAGCAGGTACTGATCTAATAAACAGGCAAAGATTTGATCAAAAAATACACCCTGTTACGATTCCGTGATGCTCCCTAGTAGAAAGGTCTTACTGACGAGCCATTCTTTCACACCACACTGTCTCCTAGCTTACTTTGCATACTGCTGCAATCGGCCCTGCAAAACATTCCCTGCCGCTTATCACCCACCCCACTCGGGCCTCACGGGCAGCACTCCGTGCTGGTAGCACCCACACTGGAGTTCTAGCCAAATCCACACTGATGCCACAGTTTAGTCTCCAGCTGAGGCACTGGCTGCCTGGAGCCAGGGCGCTCTCAATCGTCAATGAACTCCAGCTGGACATTTTAAAACACATCTATCATCAACTGTAGCATAAGTGGGGGGGGGGACACCCATGATGCCCATTAGAAATACAAATAATACAATTTGGAGGGTAATGCAAGTACTTTTAAAGCTAGTTAACCCACTGTGTCCCAAACTTTCAATATGTTGGGAAATCTGCATTACAATGAGAGCTAGCAGCAGCAGCTTGCTGAACACCAAGCAGGGCATCCTCACTGCAACTATTGGCACCCAGGCCCACGAAAAAGGGTGTCTTAATTTTCCAAGTGACCCTTCAGTCCTCTTCTGGGAACATGGAAAGTTGTCTTCTACAGAGTCAGACCTACTGAGCCCAGCATGAACACAGCTTTGGCGCTTGGGGCAGCAGCACAGAATAGTTTGAACGGGAGAGGGCATTTCCAGACAGGGCCGGGCGCACTTCCCCTCAGGCGGAGGTCAAAGGCCTGGGAGCCACTGAGCAGCATAATTTTTCACTGACACATAGGTTAGAATCCCTCATTAATTATCTGCAAAGGCCAGGAAGGATTTGCAGGACAGTGTGTTTTCTCTCCTCTGAAATATCAGAAATCCTCCTATTTGGAGGTAAAACCCAAGACCACGGAGCTCTGGGTCTGGGATGACTGCGGGCGCTTGGCAACAGATCTGACAAACCCCACAGCTGGAAAGGAATTTTCTCCAAAACGGACTGACTATTTTCCTTTGCAGAAGAGGATTGTCCCCAGAGTCCTATGACCAGTAACCAAATTAAGCTCCTTTCTTTGGAGAGAAGACCAGAATTGGTACACCCTTTCTTACCTGCCATTTCTTTCTAGAATCCAAACTTAAGGCCGCTCAAGTCTGCTGACGGGATTGGTGAGGTGAGCCAACCATTAGCGTGTGCCTCGGCTTCTAGATTGCATATATGTCCTTTTTACATTAATGTCTGGCTGTATCAACGGACTCTTCATGTGTGCTTTCAACGCTGCTTAAGAACAGGGATGTCATTGATTAAAAAAAATCCCTATGTTTTTGTTTCAGTTGAACCACATTTGTTTTTCATTTCAATGAATTATTATTATTTAAGGTCAATATTGATGTTTTACTTTTATTCCATGCTAAATTTATAATACATGCAACCAAACAATGATCTAAGATCTTTACTGAATCTTCTTGGGACAAAAAGATCAGATCAATTTGAGCGTGTTGCCTTCCTCCTCTGGACACGCTCCAGCTTGTCTACATCTTTCTTAAACTGTGGTGCCCAAAACTGAACACAGTACTCCAAGTGAGGTCTAACCAGAGCAGAGTAAAGCGATACCATCACTTCGTGTGATCCGGACACTATACTTCTGTTGATGCAGCCCAAGACTGCATTTGCCTTTTTAGTTACTGCATCACACTGCTGACTCATGTTCAGTGTTTGGTCTACTAAGACCCCAAGATCCTTTTCACACACACTACTGCCAAGACAAGCCTCCCCCACCCTATAATTATGCATTTGATTTTTCCTACCTAAATGCAGAACTTTACATCTGTCTTTGTTGAAGTACATTTTATTAGTTTTAGCCCAGTTCTCCAGCCTGTCAAGATCATCCTGCATCTTGGCTCTGTCTTCTACCGTATTTGCTACCCCTCCCAATTTAGTATCATCTGCAGATTTAATAAGCATCCCTCTATTCCTTCATCCATTTATAAAGATATTGAACAACACAGGGCCCAGCACAGATCCCTGAGGCACTCCACTAGTCACTTCTCTCCAAGTGGATAAGGAACCATTACCTAGCACTCTTTGGGTATGATCTGTTAACCAGTTGCAGATCCACCTAACAATAATAGGATCTAAACCACATTTTCCCAATTTGTCAACTAGAATACTACGTGGAACCTTATCAAAAGCCTTACTGAAATCTAGATAAACTATGTCTACAGCATTCCCCTGATCCAGCAAGGTAGTAACTTTGTCAAAAAAGGAGATAAGATTAGTCTGACATGACTTGTTCTTGAGAAACCCGTGCTGGCTCTTAGTGATCAGATCCATCCTTTCTAAATGCTCAAGGACTGACTGTTTGATCAGAGTTGTTCAAAAACCTTTCCCGGTATAGACGTCAAGCTGATGGGTCGGTATTACTCGGATCCTCCTTTTTCCCCTTCTTGAAGATGGGGACAACATTTGCCCACCTCAATCGGATTTGAATAGAAAGAATACTTTATAATCTTAATGAAAATACCTTTAACTATATTAAATGTAAGGACTGAATTTCAATAAAAATTTTGGCATCAAATTAGATGGCTTCCTATCTATTCTATTTCAATCCAAATTGGGGCCAAGTATTCCATTAAAATCTCCCCTGAATACTATTTCTCATTCAACAAAATCATGCAGGTCACTGAAGAAAGCCTCATAAAATTGCTTCACATCTGTGCTAGAAGCATAGAAACAAATTTAATTTAATTTAGAAGTCATTATTTCAATCTATATCATTACATGTCTCTTGCAACATTGCTATACTGGGATGTAGTTTTTTATGTTATTAGTCATAATCCTATGTTTAATTGGGCTGTTTATTCAATTTACATTCAATGAAATAACCTATATGTGATCCATTTAATATATAAAATAAATCATTGTCATCATCATAAATCACTGACATATAAAAATCAACATTCACATACAAGACATAATATTTAGGGGAACACTCAAAGCAGAAACAGCCATAGCCATCATTCTTATTTCTCAGGGGTACTTATTTATTCTATAAGCAACTGGCACTGATTCCCATCTATAGGCACTGCTCATATCACTATTGCTATTTACCATTTACTCTAACATAGTTACCCTTTTAATTAATATGCCTTTAATAACTGAACATATGACATTACTACCGACTTATCAACATCTTCTCTCAGTCCTCTTATAAAGCTTTCGTCATCCTAGGGTTCTCTGCCTCCTGCTTCAACTGGAGCCCCTTTCCCTCTTTCATCCGGGTCCTCACTCTGGCAGACGGCAGGGGCCTTGTAGCAGAAGTTGGCCCACTCTGCTCTGGGCCCAAGGAGGGCTAGCCACCCTCCCGTTCTTCTCGCAATGCACCCTTCTTTCCGGTTGGTTGCCACACAGTGCAGCTTAAACACTCACTATCCCCAAAGCCTCCCAGCAGTAGCTCAGCTTGTTGTCATCCTAGGACACCAGACCCCATCCCAGGGCTTTGTACAGAGGAACAGGTCTCCGAGCCTCCCCACCTCTGGCTCCATGGGAAGCAGCACAGATGCCCCTGGCCAGGGCCCTGCATTCCGCACAGAGGAGGAGGGGGGGTAGGGGACGGCATTCATGTTTGCTGAAGATGTTTGAGAATGATTACTATATATCACAGTTTGTCAAGTAGGATCTGCTATGGAGCCAGAGCCCCATTTCAGTAGCAGAGAAGTGGGGCAGAACATTTCCCGGAGATTCACTCTTTTGTGGGAAGTTTTCAATGTCTAAAGATTCATTTGTTTGATAAAATTCATGAAAACGAATGGACGCCACCACAAACACAATATCAGTCAAGCTTGGCCAGTTCAAAGTTATAGTTAAATGTTTTTCAGGTCATTAGACCTAGAAATTGTGCGCAAGAGTGCATGTATGTTTCACTGTTGTGGAGGGAGGAATAAAAGCACAGTATAATAACCCACATTTTAAAAAATCAAGTTCACCTGATTGGCTGAGCAGATCAAATCAAAATTCTAATGCTAGAATTCTTATTTATATGTCTCCTCTCACGTGGTGGAAGGGATATTGGAATAAGCAATTTGGCAGGGAGCTAGTAAATAATGCCAAGTGATGCCACAGACAGTGGTGGTGGTGGTACCTCTGTGGTCTCTGCAGGAGAGGTAAGCATAAGTAGATGACCACATCCATGACGTGCCACACGCAGGTCTTTAGGTGAGCTAAAATCAGCGCATCAGACATTTTCAGGACTGTCTTTTTTCTTGAACAATGTAACAGAAACAAAGCAGCAGCTAGGAATACAACACCCTAACCCTAACCATTACTCATACTAGCTCTCCTCATTATTAACCAGGCCCTTCACATTTTCAGAATTAGGAACAGAAAGAATCAAAGCATCCCCTACTTGAAGAGCCAGCCAGTAATTCCCTGCAGTTGAAGAGATTTGCAGGATGGATCAGGGAGGCAGATGCCAGTTTAATGCAGGGCACACGTGGCCCCGTTTTATTAGACAGAGGGCACCGTGGCAGGCAGCGCAAGCAAGACGGTTTTAGGAAAATAAAATAAATGTTTAGTGGTGACTCATACCAGAAATGTTATTAGTAACCTCTTTATCTTCTTAAGTAAGCACCTAAACAACAATCTATTTGATCTGGTGAATTAATTTGGTAATGATTCTTCCTAATCTGATAACAGCAATCTTGCCCCGGATTTTCAGTTTTGCATTTAACAAAAGGAATAGAATCAGAGAATGAACCAACTGTATGCATAAAACTCCCATCCTCTTAACTACAACAGAATAGACCCAGGAAAGATGGAAGGAATCAAGACAAATGCAGGACCTTATCCTCAATGGATAAATCTAACATATTTGCAAAAACAAACCACCACTCCCACAGCCACCCCCCAAGAAACCCAGCAAAACAAAATAGGGATTAGTAATTAGAAGCTTTACTAAATTCTTTGGGCAATCCATCTGGCCCAGGAGGCTTAGCAGACAGGGCAGATGAGGGGGGGGGCACAGCAAAGCTCTAACAAGCATCCAGCAAGAACAGATACAGGAAAGGGATAATTAAATAGTATTCCCTTTACTGTTGCAAGCAAATAAATAGGCTATTGGGGAACAGAAGCGCATAGAGCAGAGTTTCCAAAGTGTGGTTCGCGCAGTCTCTGAAAGTGGGTCACAGGGCCATCCCTACCTAATGGCTCTCTTTTGTATTTTGGAAACCAAGATCTGGCCCTGGAAGCAGTCTCTTCCGTGCCATACACTCGCTGGTATTTTTCTCTTCACTACATATACATATTGATTAAGTAAAACACATCCTGACGGTGACTAGAGTGAGTTTCTCAGAATCTTAAAGGGGGAGTTAGAAGGAGCGATGGAGAAGGAGAGGGAGGGTCAAAGGCTGGAGGGTAACCTCCACGCGCCACGGCTGGTGTAGGTTCATAGTGGGGGCAGCTGCACCCTTGGTGTGACGTTTGTTGGTTTCTCAAAAACATTCGGTTACCCACTGTAGAAAATGGAATGCTGAACTAGGTTGGAGGCCAGCATGACAGTTTGCCTTGGGTGCCAAAAGACCTTGGGCCAGCCCTGGATGGGTCACCACACCAAGTAAATTTGGACTTGTGGGTCACCATACCAAAAAGGCAGGGAACTGCTGGTTGTGAGGGTCTCTGTCTTTGTGTCTCTGCTTTCCATCACCTGCGGTGTTATCAGTGAACTCGTAAAAGCAGTTCACACCTTCTGGTCTCAGGCGCCAGGCCTGATGGCCCATGTATCTTCCCCCCCGCTGTTCTTCCTGCCAGTACTCCCTCAGGCCGGTGCGGCCTTGGAAGTGTGATAGCCGCACCAGACTTCCTGGGATCCGTCTGATGTTTTGTATTATGCCAAGCTTGTAACTTCCCATAACAATAAGTGTGAACCCCAGTGCCCCAGTGCCCTGGAGTCAATATATTCTGTAAACCCGTATAGCCCCTCACTTGCAACTTTCTACCTGTGCCTGTCTCATCTCCTGAAGGCTTCAATAAATCTATTGTTTCTGTATCAACGTCTGAGCAACTGATTTGGAGAAGCAAACTCAGAGAGGGGGATCTCTCACATTAAGTTGCAAGTCCTTGCCTCTCGGACTGCAGCTGTACCGCTTTGGACAGAATGTCAGCCGACGAGGACACCACCCCTAACCCCGATGCCCCCAAGGAACCGGACGAGCCGGAGAAGCCGGACCCGAAGGAGGAAGGAGCCAAGCCAAAGAAACCGAAGGGTCGCGCCCCCGACCAAGATCGGGACGAACGTCCCCGGGGGCTTACTTATTGGCTGGACTCTCCCAAGGGCTGGTCGCTCTCGCGGACTGCGGCGAAGGATCGCCGGTTGGCCTTCCCCAGCACGGGACTCGAAGGGGACCCGGCCCGCAAAGAGGCCCTCATGGAGGAAGAACGAAAGCAGTGGCAGGAAGACCGCCGGGCTATGCAGGAGCAGATGGAGATCATGCAACGCGTAATGGGTGAGATGGCCACGACCCTAGATGCGCTGAAGTTGCAACCTCCAGCCGGTGCTCCCCCAGACGGGGCGCCGGTAGTTCCGCCCGCAACCCCTGCCCCCCCGGCCCGTCGGGACCTGAAAGTCACGTATGACGGGTCGGGAGACCAGTTGACCTTTTTTATGGTCCAAGTAGACATTTTTATGCGGGAACAAGGCCGAACCTTCGTTTCTGAGGAGTCCCGGGTGCAGTACGTGGCTTCCTTACTGCAAGGGGAGGCGGCTGCCTGGATGGTGTTGCAGTATGAACTCCGCTCGCCGGTGCTGCGAACCCTGGACGAGTTCATGGTAGCACTCCGAAACCGTTTTGAGGACCCGACTCTGGGTGAGCGGGCTAAAGCCTCCCTGATGCAACTGCGCCAAGGGACTAAGTCGGTGGCGCAGTATGCAAGTGAGTTCCAGTCACTGGCTAGCCGAATTCTGGACTGGAGTGAAGCTACCTTGGTACAATGTTTCAGGGAGGGTCTCAACCCAGACCTCCAACATTGGGCCTTCATGCAAGGGAACCCCCCGGATGTGGAAGGTTGGGTTCGCCATGCTGCTGACATCGAGAATCGCAAACAACTCCTGAACTTGTCCAAGCAACGGCTAGGGCGAGACCCCAGGCCCCGAGGTGACCGTGGCCGGGAACTCCGGCAAGGGGGTGGCGGGGGTCTCTCGGCCGCGGAACGCCGCAAGCGGTTCGAGGCCGGCGTCTGCCTGATTTGCGGGGGAAAGGGTCACTTTGCATCGCAATGCCCCTCTCGCTCAGGCCGTCCGACCCCCCCCCGCCAAACCCAGGCCGAGCCGACGAAACCGGCCGCCGACAGCCAGCCTCGCCGCAGAAGTGGACCACTGAGCCGGCGCTCCGGCGCACCCTCCGCTCTCCACGCGCGCCCCCAGGATGGGGCATCCGACTCTACGGTCCCATCGGGGTCCCGGATTACAAATACCGTCTTTGATTCGGACGGCTCCCCGGAAGCCACCACCCCGTCCCCCTCTTCCAGCGAGGAGGAAGAGTGGGAACAGCCGGCAAAAAACGCCGTCGGTCTGCTGTAGAGGGGGCTCCGCAGCAGACCGTCCCTATCGTTGTGCAAGGAGCTCCACCGATGGTAAGCGCCCAAGAGGACAATGTATTTGTGCGTGTTCATCTGTCCCTACCCAAAGGGGGTCCCCCGTTAGAGGTCCCCGCGTTGGTCGACTCGGGGTGTGCCCGCACCATGATAAATGAGGAAACTGCCAAGAAGTTGGGTGTCCGGCGCAAGCGGCTTCCGGGACCCCTCCGTTTTTCCCAAATGGACGGGAGTGACTTTAAACGGGGCCCTGTGACCCACAGAACTGCAGCCGTGATTATGTCCGTGGGGGAACATTGGGAACGGTTGTATTTCACCATCGCCCCTATTGTAACCCCTGTGGTGTTAGGGATGAACTGGTTAAGGGGACACAATCCCTCCATTGATTGGGTTAAACGGGTGCTTTCCTTCCCCGAAAACCCCTGTGGGTTGCATGACAAGGAACGGGTACTCAGAACTCCAGCCGCCGCACTGGTAGGGTCCCCCGCCCCAGTCTCTCCTCAATTACCCTCTGAGTACTCGCAGTTTACTGATGTTTTCGATGTTAGAGAGTGCGACGAACTGCCTCCCCACAGAGAAACGGACTGTGCCATCGAGATTGTAGGGGAAGGCAAACTGTCTAAGGGAAAGGTTTACCCCATGAGCCCTAGTGAAAAGACTGTATTGCGAGACTATCTGGATGTCAATCTGGCGAGGGGTTTCATACGCCCCTCCAAGGCTCCTTATTCAGCCCCAGCTTTCTTTGTAAAGAAAAAGACGGGAGATTTAAGACTGTGTATTGACTTTCGCAGACTGAACGCAGTCACCCAGTCTAATGCTTACCCCCTCCCTCTTATTCCTGACCTTCTAGCACAATTAAAGGAGGGCCGAATCTTCACCAAACTGGACTTGGTAGAAGCCTACCACCGCATTCGCATCAAAGAAGGAGACGAACCCAAAACGGCATTTTCCAGTTGTTTTGGGATGTTTGAGTACCTGGTCATGCCGTTCGGACTTTCGGGGGCTCCGAGTGTCTTTATGCAATTAATTAATGAAGTTTTGCATGATTTACTGTTTCGGGGGGTGGTGGTATTTCTCGATGACATTCTTATTTACTCTGAGACCATGGAAGAACATGTGCGCCTAGTGCGAGAAGTGCTCCAGCGGCTGCGGGAGCACAAACTGTATGCTAAGGTGTCCAAGTGTGAATTCCACCAACCTTCTATTACATTTCTGGGGTATGTGATTTCCCACCAAGGGTTGGAAATGGACCCCGCCAAGGTCCAGGCGGTGCGGGACTGGGAAACCCCCACTACCCGCCGCCAACTTCAACAGTTTTTGGGGTTTGCCAACTTTTACCGGAATTTCATTCCCAACTTTGCCCAAGTTGCGCTTCCCCTCACTGCCCTGTTGCGTACCAAGGACAGGGGGGCTAGCGCCGCACTCCCCTCAGCCCGCCTGCAATGGTCTCCCCAGTGCCAGCAAGCTTTTGAACGTTTAAAGCTACTTTTTTCATCCGAACCCGTTTTGGCTCACCCGGATTGCACCAAGCCCTTCGTGGTGCAGGTGGATGCCTCGGATGTAGCCATGGGCGGGGCCCTATTGCAGAGGGATGAGGGGGGACGGTTGAGGCCATGCGCCTACTTCTCCAAGAAGTTTTCCCAGTCCGAAATCAACTGGGCCATTTGGGAGAAGGAGGCAGCAGCGGTCAAACATGCCCTTACCATATGGAGACACTTCTTGGAGGGGGCCGAGCTGCCGTTCGAAGTGTGCACAGATCACAAGAATCTTGAGGCTCTCAAGGGAGCTAGAAAACTCAATGCCAAACAAATTCGGTGGGCCCAATTTTTTGCAAAATTCCGGTTCACCCTCAAACATGTCCCTGGCAAAGAAAATGCCCTAGCTGATGCTTTGTCACGACTTCCCCAGTATCGCAACGATTTCGATCGCCCCGTCGACTCCCTGTTCACTCCCGAACAGCGAGGGGAAGTCCCTGGCCTGGCCGTCACCACCCGATCCCAAGCCCGCCAACCGGAGACCCCCCCTACGCTCAAAGGTATCCCGGAAGCGTTCCAACAGCGACTCCGGAACGCCTCCTTACAGGAGGAGGAGCACCATCTCCTCCCCACTGGCTTGGAACGAACCAACACTTGGTGGGTGCAAGGGGGGAAACTTTATGTCCCATCTTCCCTTCGCAAAGAAGTATTGGGACTTGTACATGGAGCCAGGCTAGCGGGTCATTTTGGTTTCATAAAAACGCTTCACCTGGTTCGAAGGCAATTCTGGTGGCCCGGTATGAGATCTGATGTAGAGTTGTATGTGCGCAGCTGCCCCACCTGCGCCACAGCCAAGAAACGGATGGGAAAACCCCCGGGGCTTCTCAAACCGCTTGAGAACCCCTCCCGTCCCTGGGAAGTCATCGCCATGGATTTTATCACCGACCTACCTCCAAGTCGGGGGAAAACGGTTCTCTGGGTTATCACAGACCTCTTTTCCAAACAGGTTCATTTCGTTCCATGTGCAGGTCTTCCTTCAGCCCAGGGGTTAGCTAAACTGTTCGTCACGCACGTCCTCAGGCTACACTCGATCCCGAGGAAGGTCCTCTCCGACCGGGGGGTCCAGTTTGTTGCCAAATTCTGGCGGGCTTTCCTAAAGTTAATGGGAGTGGAGGAACAGGGCCTTTCTTCCGCCTATCACCCCCAAACGGATGGTCAAACGGAACGAGTAAATGCGGTAGTAGAATGTTATTTGCGTTGCTATGTAAATTTCCACCAGGACGACTGGGTCGACCTGCTGCCATTTGCCGAATATGCGTACAACAATGCGCCTCATTCCTCTACCGGCTTTAGTCCCTTCCAAGTTATATACGGGACGGATTTTGGCCCTTTCGGTTCTGCCCCCGTCTCGCCAGAGCTCCAGTCTACCCCTGATCTTCAGGAGTGGATTCAGGTGGTTAAATCCACCTGGCCATGGTTGCTCAAAAATCTGGAAAGGGCAAAAAGCAAGTACAAGGAACAAGCAGACAAACACCGGTCTCCGGGATGGGAACTCAAGGTGGGGGAGCAAGTCTATCTGTCCACCAAAAACCTCCGCTCTCTTCGCCCCTGCAAAAAACTGAGCGACCGTTATGTAGGACCTTTCCCCATTACCAGAGTAATCAACGAGGTTACCGTGGAACTGAGTCTCCCTAAGACCCTCAAGGGAGTTCATCCAGTCTTCCATATAAGCCTCCTCAAACCTTATGTAGCAGCTCCCCAGTTCCACCCCCCTCCCGCTCATGAGATTCCTACCGTAGTAGGAGGGGATACCCATTTGGAAATATCCAAGGTTTTAGATTCCAAATGGAAGAAAGGGAAACTGTTTTACTTTGTTCGCTGGAAAAACCTTGGCTCCGCTCATGACGAATGGGTGGCCGCACCCCACATGGCAGCTCCTCGCTTGGTCCGAGAATTCCACCTCGCTTATCCCGATAAGCCTCGTCCTCTCGGAGGGGGGCCTTAAGGGGGGCAGAATGTGAGGGTCTCTGTCTTTGTGTCTCTGCTTTCCATCACCTGCGGTGTTATCAGTGAACTCGTAAAAGCAGTTCACACCTTCTGGTCTCAGGCGCCAGGCCTGATGGCCCATGTATCTTCCCCCCCGCTGTTCTTCCTGCCAGTACTCCCTCAGGCCGGTGCGGCCTTGGAAGTGTGATAGCCGCACCAGACTTCCTGGGATCCGTCTGATGTTTTGTATTATGCCAAGCTTGTAACTTCCCATAACAATAAGTGTGAACCCCAGTGCCCCAGTGCCCTGGAGTCAATATATTCTGTAAACCCGTATAGCCCCTCACTTGCAACTTTCTACCTGTGCCTGTCTCATCTCCTGAAGGCTTCAATAAATCTATTGTTTCTGTATCAACGTCTGAGCAACTGATTTGGAGAAGCAAACTCAGAGAGGGGGATCTCTCACACTGGTATAGAGTGAAATGGGACTGTGGTCCAGTATGCATCTCAACCAGCCCTACACCATCGGTCCATCAAGTAGCTCCGAGCTGCCTGCTCTGATTGGCCGGCGCTCTCCAAGATGTCTAGAAGGTTTCCTCTTTGTGTGTTATCACTGCTGCCTGAAATCCTTTAAATGGATGTCAACAGGAATCAATCTGGGGCCACCTGGAGGCAAAGCCAGCTCTCCACCCCTAAGAAGGCTCATCCATCCATATGCCATCCACGATTAACAAACTAACAGAATTCGTTTTCATCATAGCACCTCTGTCTCAGTGATTACGACTATAAAGCTATCCTTCTCTTTATATACATACATATTCATACTGCAGATGTTGTCTTAGAATAACAGGGGTTTTTTTAATCACTTTCACAAATACAGATTAACTTCTTTTTTGTTGCTCTTTTTGGTTGAGATCCACTTTTCTATTAATACTAATACTAATAATAATTCCATTCAAGTTTGAGTAAAAGTGAATTCTGATGAGATGCTGGTTGAGAAAGAAAGGTGTCTGGTTTTGAGGAGGATTTGTTCCTTAGTTTAGATATGGTTCAGTGCTCTGTAACAGATAATGTAAAGAATTTGGGGTTTTATTGTACTAGCAGGAGATGGCTCTATGCTAGCAGGAGGGAGAGGCTCTGCTCTTAGAATAAAGTCTACAGGAGGCTTGTTAGCCTAAGAAAGAAATGGATGTTCTTTGTTACATAAATCTATACTGTGATAGGAAAATCAATATAGGCATTCCAGCTATCTGTCTAACTACAGGCTTAAGAGCCAGCGGCAGGAAATGGGGGAGGCAGGGTCTTATGCCGTCAGCATTATCCCTACTGCAATGATGTCACTTCTGGGTTGCACTGGAAGTACATCACTGCACTAGGGGGAACACTCTGGGATTCACCCCAAAACTTCATGGTTTAACCAAGGTGTGAGAGTCCCCAACCTAGCTGGGCAAACTTCGCCAAATCAATTGCTCAGACTTGGATGCAGAAACAAAAGATTTATTGAAGGCTTCAGATAGAGAAGACAGGCTCATGGATTCAAAGTTGCGAGTGACTAGCTTATCGGGGTTACAGTATTTATCTACTACAGGGCACGAAGGTTCACACGCATGGGAGGCATGGGAGGGTACAAGGCAAACCGGTGCAGCATAAAACATCAAACAGTCCCAGAGAGACAGTGAGGGCTATCTGCATTTCAAGGCCGGACTCGGCCCGAGGGAGTGAAGGCAGAAAGCACAGCAGGGGAGGAGAGGTGGCACCTGGGCAAGACTCAGGAAGACACACAGAGGTGCGAACTGCTTGTACGAGTTCAAAGGGGTAGAGATAGAAACAGATAAGAGCCAAAACCAGATGGCCCTCACATTCTGCCCCCCTTAAGGCCCCCCTCCCGCGAGTTCGGGAGGTCAAGGCTTCTCGGGATAAGCGCAATGGAATTCGTGTACGAGCCGGGGGGCTGCCATATGGGGGGCCGCGACCCATTCATCGTGTGCAGCACCCAGATGTTTCCACCGTACAAAGTAAAACAGCTTTCCCTTTTTCCACTTGGAGTCCAAGACCTTGGACACCTCCATGTGGGTATCCCCTCCCACCACAGTGGGCACTTCTGGCTTGGAGGGGGGGTGGAACTGGGGAGCGGAGACGAACGGTTTGAGTAAACTAATGTGAAACACGGGGTGTACTCCCCGAAGAGTTTTGGGCAGATCCAGCTCCGCAGTTACCTCGTTTATCACTCGGGTAATGGGGAAGGGACCCACATAACGGTCATTGAGTTTTTTACAGGGTCGGAGGGAACGCAGGTTTTTCGTGGAAAGGTAAACCTGTTCTCCCACCCGGAGTTCCCATCCCTGCGACCGGTGTTTGTCAGCTTGTTCCTTGTATTTCTGCTTGGCCCGTTCAAGGTTCTTCTGTAGCCAGGGCCAAGTGGAACTGACCGCTTGTACCCATTCCTGCATCTCGGGCACTGCCTCGAGTTCGGGAGTGACGGGGGCGGCACCGAAAGGGCCGAAATCGGTCCCGTATACCACTCGAAAAGGACTAAACCCAGTGGAGGAGTGGGGGGCATTGTTGTATGCGTATTCGGCGAAAGGTAACAGGTCCACCCAGTCATCCTGATGGTAATTAACATAGCATCGGAGGTAGCACTCGACCACGGCATTCACCCGTTCGGTTTGACCATCAGTTTGAGGGTGGTAGGCAGATGAGAGACCCTGTTCCCCCACCCCCATAAGTTTCAGGAAGGCCCGCCAGAATTTGGCAACGAACTGGGCCCCTCTGTCGGAGAGGACCTTCCTAGGGATCGAGTGAAGCCTGAGGACATGGGTGACAAACATTTTGGCCAATCCCTGCGCTGACGGGAGTCCAGTGCAGGGGACAAAGTGGACCTGCTTGGAAAAGAGATCTGTAACAACCCACAGTACAGTTTTGCCCCTGCTGGGGGATAGGTCGGTGATGAAATCCATGGCGATCACCTCCCATGGCCGGGTGGGGGTCTCCAGAGGTTTTAGAAGCCCTGGGGTTTTGCCCCCCCTGTTTTTGGCGGCGGCGCATATGGGACAACTGCGAACGTACAATTCCACATCCCCTCTCATGCCCGGCCACCAGAACTGCCGTCTTACCAAATGCAACGTCTTGACAAACCCAAAGTGACCGGCCAGCTTGGCTCCGTGGACCAGTCCCAAAACCTCCTTGCGAAGGGAGGCTGGGACATAGAATTTCCCTCCCTGCATCCACCAGGACTCTTGCTGTTCCATACCGGATGGGAGCGTCTGCTGCTCCGCTTCCTGTAGGGACGCTTCCCGGAGGCGTTGCTGAAAAGCCTCCGGGATTCCCTTGAGCGAGGGACCACTGGGGTGGCGGGTTTGAGACCGGGTGGAGACCGCCAAACCAGGGATCTCTCCCCTTTGTTCAGGAGTGAATAGAGAGTCCACAGGACGGTCAAAATCGTTGCGGTACTGGGGCAGTCGGGATAGAGCGTCCGCTAGGGCGTTTTCCTTGCCGGGCACGTGTTTGAGGGTGAACCGGAATTTGGCAAAGAATTGAGCCCAACGTATTTGCTTGGCGTTGAGCTTTCTAGCCCCTTTGAGGGCCTCCAGATTCTTGTGATCGGTACACACCTCAAAAGGGAATTCTGCCCCCTCTAGAAAATGCCTCCACACGGTGAGGGCGTGCTTAACTGCCGCGGCTTCTTTCTCCCAGATGGCCCAGTTGATTTCGGACTGGGTAAACTTCTTGGAGAAATAGGCGCATGGCCTTAAAGCGCCGCTTTCGTCCCGCTGCAGGAGGGCCCCACCCATAGCCACATCGGAGGCGTCTACCTGGACCACAAACGGTTTGGTGCAGTCCGGGTGGGCCAGGACCGGCTCGGACGAGAAGAGCAGCTTCAAGTCCTCAAAAGCCTGTTGGCAGGGAGGGGACCACTGCAACCGGGCCGAAGGCAAGGCGGCATTGGCACCCTTTCCCTTAGTGCGCAGGAGGGAAGTGAGAGGAAGGGCCACTTGCGCAAAGTTGGGAATGAAGTTGCGGTAAAAATTGGCAAACCCCAGGAACTGCTGCAGTTGCTTGCGCGTAGTAGGGGGTTCCCAATCCCGCACTGCCTGAACTTTCCCGGGATCCATTTCCAACCCCTGGTGGGAGATTACATAGCCTAAAAAGGTAATGGAAGGCTGGTGGAATTCACACTTGGACACTTTGGCATATAACTTGTGGTCCCGTAACCGCTGAAGGACCTCCCGCACTAGCCGGACATGCTCTTCCATGGTTTCAGAATAAATGAGTATATCGTCCAAAAATACCACCACCCCCCGAAACAACAAATCATGTAACACTTCGTTGATTAACTGCATAAACACACTCGGAGCCCCAGAAAGTCCGAACAGCATTACTAAATACTCAAACATGCCAAAACAGCTCGAAAAAGCCGTCTTAGGTTCGTCCCCCTCTTTTATACGGATGCGGTGATAGGCTTCCACCAAATCCAGTTTGGTGAAAATCCGGCCCTCCTTCAATTGTGCTAGTAGGTCTGGAATGAGAGGGAGGGGGTAAGCGTTAGACTGCGTGACAGCGTTAAGTCTCCGAAAGTCAATACACAGTCTTAAGTCACCCGTTTTCTTTTTGACAAAAAAGGCGGGGGCGGAGTACGGAGCTTTGGAGGGGCGGATGAAGCCCCTCGCCAGGTTGGTGTCCAAATAGTCCCGCAATACTGCCTTTTCACTGGGGCTCATGGGGTACACCTTTCCCTTGGACAACTTGCCGTCTCCAACAATTTCAATCGCACAGTCGGTCTCCCGGTGCGGTGGCAGTTCGTCACACTCCCGCACATCAAAAACATCCGAATATTGGGAGTATTCCGAGGGCAGGTTGGGGGTATTGGAAACGGGTCCTGGGGAACCCACTAGTGCGGCCGCCGGGGTGCCGGTCATGCGGTCCCTGTCATGCATGGCGCAGGGGTCCTCAGGGAAGGTAAGGGTCCGCTTGACCCAATCAATGGAAGGGTTGTGGCCCCACAGCCAGTTCATCCCCAGAACTACAGGGGCAACTATGGGGGCAATGGTAAAGTACAGCTGTTCCCAATGCTCCCCTACAGTCATGACTACCGCGGTAGTTCGGTGAGTGACCGGCCCCTTTTTAAAGTCACTCCCGTCCATCTGGGAGAAGCGGAGGGGACCCGGGAGGCGCTTGCGGCGGACTTGCAATCTCCGGGCCGCCTCCTCACTAATTAAAGTGCGGGCGCACCCCGAGTCCACGAGCGCGGGGAACTCTAAAACCGGGCCCCCCTTGGGTAGGGAGAGGTGAACCCGGATATAAACATTATCTTCCTGGGCGCTTACCATCGGTGGAGCTCCTTGCACATCGGACGGTGCGGTCTGCTGAGGAGCCCCCCTTACAGCAGACCGACGGCGTTTTTTGCCGGCACATCCCACTCTTCCTCCTCGCTGGACGAGGGGGACGAGGTATTTGTAATCCGTGACTCGGCAGAGTCAGAGGTTGCACTGGTAATCCGGGGTCCCGATGGACCGGTCGAGTTGGCGGTCCCATCCAGGGCGTGCGCGTGTAGTGCCGAGGGAGTGCTCCGTTGTCCTGGCGCGCTGCTTCTGCGTCGCGGCTGACCCTCTGCAGGGGCTCTCTCAGGTTCGCTCGGAACGGGACGAACGGAAGCCGGGCATCCGGAGCGGGATGGGCATTGGGAGGCGAAGTGACCCTTCCCTCCGCAGACCAGGCACACCCCTGCCTCGAAGCGCTTGCGGCGCTCCGCTGACGTGGGGCCGCCACCGCCTGGGGTACGAGGGTCACGGACTCCACTTGACTTGTCTCCTCTCGGTTTAAAGTCGCGGCCGGAACGTTGCTTGGACAGGTTCAGGAGCTGCTTCCTATTTTCGATATCAGCGGCATGGCGCACCCAACCCTCAACGTCAGGGGGGTTACCTTGCATAAAGGCCCAATGCTGCAGGTCCGGGTTTAGGCCTTCCCTGAACAACTGCACCCGGGTAGCCTCACTCCAGTCCAGAATCCGACTCGATAAGGACTGGAACTCGCTCGCATACTGCGCCACCGACTTGGTCCCTTGGCGCAGTTGCATCAGAGCGGCTTTGGCCCGCTCCCCCAGATTCGGGTCCTCGAACCGGTTTCGGAGTGCGATCATAAAGTCATCCAAACTCCGTAGCACAGGGGAGCGGAGCTCGTACTGTAACACCATCCACGCGGCCGCTTCGCCTTGCAGGAGGGAGGCCACATACTGGACCTGGGACTCCTCGGAGGTAAAGGTCCGGCCCTGTTCCCGCATAAAAATGTCCACTTGGACCATGAAAAAGGTCAACTGGTCCCCCGACCCATCATACGTGATTTTCAAGTCCCGGCGGGCCGGGGTGCTGGGAGGAGGCGCGGGGGGAGCCGCCGGTGTCCCACCTGGAGGGTTACCCGGCGGGGGCTGTACCTTCAGCGCGTCCATGGCAGCGGCCATCTCCTCCATCACAAGCTGCATGGCATCTATGCGCTCCACCATCGCTTGGCGTTCCTCCTGCCACTGTCTCCGCTCCTCATCCATCAGAGCGTCCCGACGAGCGGGGTCGTCCTCGAACCCCGTACCAGTTAAGGCCAAGCGGCGGTGCTTTGCCTCAGTCCGGGAAAGCGACCAACCTTTCGGCGAATCCAGCCAAGTGTTAAAGGTGGTCTTGGGACGCGTGCCCGGACCCGGTCCCGGGTGGGGCATGCCTGGCACCTTCTGGTCCGGTTTGTCCTTCGGGGCCGGCTTGTCCGGTGCACCGCTTCCATCCGGCGAGGCCGGAGGGGTAGTTTTTTCCTCGTCGGCTGACATGGCTGTCCCGTAGGGTACAGGTGCAGAACGAAGAGGCAAAGACTCGCAACTTAATGTGAGAGTCCCCAACCTAGCTGGGCAAACTTCGCCAAATCAATTGCTCAGACTTGGATGCAGAAACAAAAGATTTATTGAAGGCTTCAGATAGAGAAGACAGGCTCATGGATTCAAAGTTGCGAGTGACTAGCTTATCGGGGTTACAGTATTTATCTACTACAGGGCACGAAGGTTCACACGCATGGGAGGCATGGGAGGGTACAAGGCAAACCGGTGCAGCATAAAACATCAAACAGTCCCAGAGAGACAGTGAGGGCTATCTGCATTTCAAGGCCGGACTCGGCCCGAGGGAGTGAAGGCAGAAAGCACAGCAGGGGAGGAGAGGTGGCACCTGGGCAAGACTCAGGAAGACACATAGAGGTGCGAACTGCTTGTACGAGTTCAAAGGGGTAGAGATAGAAACAGATAAGAGCCAAAACCAGATGGCCCTCACACAAGGGCGACTGCTAGAGCACTGGCCAATGCGATGATGTCACTTCCGGATCATGCAGGAAGTGACATCATTGTGCCAAGGTGATCCTGGTCACCCCATTTCATGCAGCATTTTCCTCCCTCCACCCAGCTGAGTGGCAGTGGACAGAGGCGGTGGAGGCAGAAGACCTGGTAGTCCTGATGGAGAGAGGTTCTGACAGCACCCTTAGGGGCTGCAGAAAGAGAAAAAGCACAAGCACAGAAACAGAAGGAAGTCCCTGAGATTAGCATTCTGGGTAATCAAAGAGACAGCAGCAGAACAGACAAGAGGAAGGATACAAAAAAATCTGACCCGTCCACTTTACTAGCTCTACTGGCCTCTCCGGAGATAGAATTCAATGAGATCTGAACACACTGGAAAAGTGGGCAGATGTGAGCAAGATGCAGTTCAACAAGGATAAGTGCCGAGTTCTACATCTGGGTAACAAGCATGAGGAACACATATACTGGATAGGGGGGATACACTTCTGGGGAGCAGGGTGTGTGAATAGGATCTTGGGGTACAGGTGGACCATAAGTTAAATACAAGCACTTCTCAGGGTTGCCTTAGGCTAATCCTGCCATTGATCAGGGGGATGGACTAGATAGCCTTTATGGTCCTTTCCAACTCTGATTCATTGGACGTCTTATGCTGTCTGAGTGTTTTTGAAAGGAGCAGGGTTATGAGCTTTTGTGAGTCACAGCTCACTTCTTCAGATTCCTGAAGAAGTGAGGAACCTAAAGATGTGAGCTGTGACTCACAAAAGCTCATATTCTGCCAGAAATTTGGTTAGTCTTTAAGGTGCTAAAGAGTCCAGTGGACTCTTGGCTCTTTTCTACTACTACAGACAAACACGGCTACCCACCGTATTTCTTAAAAACATTTTGTAATCTACCTTAAGTCTCAGTGTGAAAGGCAAACTATAAATCAAGTAAATAAATGTGGCTTATAAATTTCTAAATGTAACCTCACATTTAACAATAAAATATCAAAAACATAGAAACAGCATTTTGTTGTACAAAAGGTCAGGTCTGCACATTCTGTCCCCTTCCCAAACGTTCCCTCATATGCCTCTGAGGAAAAGAGAGAGAACCCAGGAATAAGCAGGAGCAGAGAGATGCTGGCAGGACAGCTAAGGATCAGCTCCAAACACCACGGGAACGCGTGAGACACACTGCTCTGTGAAAAGGCACCTGGGGGAAAGATACCCTGGGGGGAAACCGGCGGTGAAGCCTAAAGGTGCCCCCTGCCCTTGAGCGGCATGCCTTCTCGTTGGGGTCAGGAAGGGGAGCCCCTCCCTCCAATCTTGCCTGTCCATGAGAGGCATTCAGCTAATAACCAAAACCACAGGAGTTTCCAGCACAAACTCTCCCGTACCCGTTTGGTTCAGTTCTACTTTTCATTAAATGCCAGCATTTCCCCCCTCCACAGTCAGCTCCCCCCATCCCACCCGATTATGAGAGTGTTTTGTCCAGTCAGCTTCTGCTGAGGGCCTCAGATCGTTTCCTTCACATCTGTGCCTCTCCATCAGGCCTGAGACTGCCGACCTCCCGGTGGGAGCTAGAGTTCCCCCAGAGAACTACAACTGATCTTCAGACTGTAGCAATCAGTCACGATGGAGGGAATAGCAAGTTTGGAAGGTGGACTCTATGGCAATACGCCTCCGCGTAGTCAAGGTATATTTAAGGCCAGGAGGGAAGGCAGCACAGCAGAGCCCGATCTCGTCAGATCTTGGAAGCTAAGCAGGGTCAGCCCTGGTTAGTATTTGGATGGGAGACCACCAAGGAATGCCAGGGTGGCTGTGCAGAGGGAGGCAGTGGCCAAACCACCTGTTAGTCTCTTGCCTTGAAAACCCCAAAAGGGCAGAAAAATACCGGCTGGAAATTAGGATTTGTTTTACACTAAGAGTAGTTCAGCCATGGAATCTGCTGCCTAGGGAGGTGGTGAGCTCCCCCTCACTGGCGGTCTTCAAGCAGAGGCTGGACAAACACTTGTCAGGGATGATCTAGGATGATCCTGCACTGAACAGGGGGGTTGGACTAGATGGCCTGTTATGGCCCAACTCTATGATTCTATGCCTGGTAAAGGGTCACCATAAGTTGGCTGCAACTTGACAGCACTTTACATACACACAGAGTTTCTAATTAAATAAGCTTCCAACCACCACAGCCAAGCTCCACACACACACTCTTGTCTTTGTTGTGTGACTTGATAAAGCAGTGCCAGCCCCACCCATTTGATTCCTATCATAACCAGCAAAATTTGAAAAGAACTGAATCCACCTCTCAACAGCTAGGTAGGTAGGATGCTCACAAAGAATTCTTATTGGCTCAACTTACGGGTTTCTTTTTTATTTAAAAAAATACATATACAAAAGCATATACAAAACACAATTTCCAACAGCTCAAACAAATAAAAATGTAATAAAACAAGAGTGATCCTACAACAATGCTACACCAATTGTGCCTTAAAACACTTGCTATGAAAAATCTGTTTTTAGTCTATCGTTAAGTTTTTGCTGGATTTTAATAGAAAATTTTGCTGGATTTTAATAGCAGCGGCACTAAACTCAGAGACCCTGGGGCTTGCTGCACGGTCTGAGCTACGAGGAGAACTGCTCTTGCTACCGAGGGACTTCTCTGGCCTTGTTTCTCCTCTGCCCTGGCCTCACTCCACCCTCAACTCCACAGAAATAGATTATGACACCAGGTAAGTACCGAACCTGTGTTTAGTCACAAATGTTGTTTTGAAGACTGAAAAAAAAAATGGAGTGTGGGGTAAGATTCAAAATTGTGTTGAAACAGTGATGTGGGGGAGGGGATAGAAATTAATCATTTCCTTAATTTAAAAACGGGGGTGTTCCTAAGTTACACCTATCTGTAAATCATTTCCTGCAACTAAGCAATTATCCCCTAACATCACACAGGTAGCTGTGTGTGGTTCCAAGGGAAAATTACTTTGCAAACATGCAGAACGTTGGCAATCTTGGCATTCAGAGAATTGATTATTCTTGGCACAAATTTACTTAGATCCTCACATATTTCTTTTTCTGTAGAAAGAGATTCTGGTGCTTAAACCTGCCTGAAGATGGCTCTTCTCTAATACCGTATAACAGCACGGTGGCTTGCAATTAATTATTAAAGCCAGATACCAAGCATTCATTGTTTTCTGCTCCAATCGCACTACCTACATCTGAGGCAAATTTCCCACTGCAAACATGTAAGGCAACCCCAAAATAGTATAATACTATTTTATACTATTTTTCTGCCCATGGTTCTTACCTGTGGACATTGAAAAGGGCCAACACAAACAAGAAAGAGGTAAAGGGCCCAGGAAGGGATGGATTTGGTTAGGAAGGGGTTAACCGGATTAGGTCCCACCTCCTGCAGCTTCCCCTCCTCTACTCCTTCCCAAGCAATGCAGAAAAAAACTGCTTGCATGTTCCCCCTTTTGTCTCCACAATGAAAAGGGCCAGATATTTTACTTTTTAAATGAAGGCTAAGAATTCAGAGGGGAGCCATGACATATTTCTGGAGGGGCACAGCCCCCATATACTCCCCTGCAACTATCAGAGACAGCATCGATTTCACCTTGTCAGGGAGTCCCACAAGCTGGGTTTGGTAGCTAAAAAAACCCTCCTGTCTTTGTTTGTTTGTTGTTTTTTAAAAAAATAAACTAATTAACTTCTGGACAAATGGAACTTTTGCAAAAGACACCCAAAAGTTCACTACAGGCTTTGTGATCAAGGATTCTGTTGCAAGAATAACTGCATGCAATTCTAGCTTAAGGACAAGAGCCCATTTTCAGAAGTGATTGTGCCACGGAACGAATGTTTGCTGCTTGTTTTGAGCTTCTCTAGCATGTCTGAAGTCCCCAAAGGCTCTTCTTTGAAAAAAGTCCTGCTTTAGGCCGATCTTTGCTTCACTCAGCCAGCCCTACTGTTGACCCTCTCGCCCGCTGGCTGCCAAATCCCAAATGCTGTTTTCCAACAGTCCACTCACCAACATTCCCTCTGCTCTCATTGGTTGCTCCCAGAGAGAGGCGGAGCCTACCCTGTCCGTCACACTGGCTCAATGGGGCTTCTTCTGGTTTCCAGAGGAATGGTTCTTTCTCTTCTCACTTGCTCTTCTAATAAATTAATGCTTTAGATACTTGAGAATTACTGGCAAATATTTGACAAGAATCCTTTTGGCTGGTCAAGCCAATCCTCACCACTAGAGAATGAATAATGGGGGAGGGGGGGTGACATGATTTACAAAAAGGGACACACTGCTGGCTGGTTCTTCCAGTGTTTATGTTTGTATTGTAAAACATACCTGGGTGATTCCATGTTTACTCAGAGCTATGGTGCTTGGGGAAGGGGTATTTCACCTCCTCTTCACGTAGTTTTTCCCAATCTACTTCACTCCCCTTCGCACCAGTAGACCGGCAGGGGAGGAACTGGGGAAGTTGGCAGCAGCTGAGTTTCCTTTCCTTTCTGCACAGTGATATTCGAGGCCTGAGTGTGCCCAGAGATGCCTGGCAAAGACGCTCTGGTCCTTCAGCCCTTAGCCTGATTGTCAGGGCCTAGAACTGGGCAGAAGATCGGTGAGTGGAAAGAGAAAAAACCCGCTGGGCAGTCAGAAGCCTCCCTTCCCTTTCTTGTTCGTTACTGCATTTCCTTCTCTGTGTACTGTTGGCAAAATTGGGTCCCCACTGGGGAGAAAAGCTGAATGTAAATATTCTACGTGAATACAAATAAACAGACGTGCAGCAAAAGGAATCAGGAAAAGGCTACAGGGGGAGGGACAGCCAAAGACAGCCACTCCTGCACTTACCCTGATGGTCAACTTTGTACGGCTGCTTTAAAATCAAAACAAAAATCTCCAATTATGAATGAAGTAACACTCTTTTTTATTCCCTCTTCTTTTTATTAAATTGCTTAGGCTTTTTAAATGATAAAATCAACACAATTGTCTATTAAGAACATCTTTCAGGTTCACCCACCAGACAACTAGGACAAAAGCAGCAAAGAAGAAATTCTTACTTTTGACAGTCACCCTGGCTCTTCCAAAGTTGTTTTCTTCCAAAGGTTAGCCACTAGAGATGCACATCATCTGCTTATATCTCAGTTGTTCTATCCTGGAAACCAAACAACCACAAACAATGTTGTTGTTTTTAAAGAAAAAAATCAAAATGCCCACAATGCAGCAAAATCAAAGACATCCCTTGAACTGGATTCTAGAATAATTACAGCTTAGAACTTCTACCTCATGTAGAGATGGAATGAGGAGAAGGTGCAGTTAGGGAGCCGAGGGCCGTGATGCAGACCTCCATGTCCAAAGCCTGCCCTGCCCTGCAAGAGGGCTCCCCGTGCCCCACTCCCTTCCTGATCCACCAGCCCAGACTGTGCCCATCCGTAGAAAAGCACATTCAGAGGGTAGGGCCATGGTGGTCTGCAGTGGAAAAATGGCAGATTCAAGTCTGACAAAGGGAGCTTGGACTCTCAAAAACTGATGCCCCTGTTATGGTTTTATGCAAATTTTAGGTTAAGAAAAACATCAAATTCAGTTGCAAATTGCGACAATTAAGGTATTAAGGCTAACTCCTGGCTGAAACTTGGTAAGGGCAAGTTGTTATCACTGGTGGAAGGCTAAAGAGATTTGCAACAGTGGAGTCAGCTAAAATCCAGGAATGCGGCCAAACAGAATTCTGTAAACCCCAACAGAAGAGATAACAGCGAAAAATTCATGTCGTTTTACATTCTGGGGGTGGGGGGGGAATTGGGTTGCATTATTTCAGCATATAAACATATTTCTTAGTCTTTCAAGTGTAAATCAAAGTATTCTTAACTACATTATTATAATAGATGTTTATGTCTTGTGGTTAACATTCAGATCAAATTATCTGAGTTACTGTGTGAAACTGCTGAAGATGAAATTTTAGATTTTGAGAACATACTTTGAAACTGCACACTCTTATCAAATTTCTACACAACATAATTAATCTGAGAAGGGTTACAACGGATGGGAAAATCAGAATGAATGCTTATTGGGGAAAATTTTGTCTGATTTGTATTTTTAATATATGAGAATGTCTTTGATCCTTGGGAAAGATTTGATTAGAAAGTTGTAATAGATGGGAACAGATTTAAGTTCTCATGGAGAAAGAGTATATAAGGGGGTAAAAACTGTAAGACATTGGAAGTCTCAGTCCGAGCTTCCCGTGCAGTATGTTCTTCATGGGTATGTAAAACTGTTATATTTTTTATTGTGATATTTAGATGTGTGAAACTTTGTAAACTAGCTTGTTTTGCTTTTCTTACATTTATTGCATATATACTGATTTTATACTAATAATTCTGAAGCATGTAAGCTCTAGTCCCGTGATAATCCCATAAACAGACTTCAGCAGACAAACAATCCAAAGAAAGCTTGATTTATTAGAAAATCCACAGGTAACAGAGGCCAGGAGTCAAATGGACACTAGTAAAAGCTATGGGTACAGCATAGAGCATATATAGAAAAGCAAAAGGGCAAATCGGGGAGATCTGGTTACCATGGCAACCCCCCTCCTTGGAGCTGTCAGGAGGTGTCAGGAGGCGTTAGGAGAGTTCCCAGACACTGGGAGTCTAAACACACTATTTACAAGGCATGGAGCTGGCCTTGGCCTGCACCTGGGGAAACCACAACATTCCTTTCTCAGACCCATGCCTGACAAAGCATAGCAATAAAAAGAATTAAACTAATTCAATTAGGTTGCATCACTACTTGGGGTGACCATCATTAATAAGGAACCATACCTTTCAGTGAGGTATAAATCCTACAATTTTAGTCACTGATCACAGTAGCTTGAGCAGCTTCACCCTAAAAATCTTGTTGGTCTCTAGGGTACTCCTGGACTAGAATCCAGCTGTTCAAAGAAAAACAGTTCTCATCCACTGCCAGCCCTTTCAAGGAGGAGGCAAACCACACTCCACCAATTAAGATTTTCCATTCCTTGGCTCAATCATCAACCAAAAGAAAGACTGCAACCAAGAAATCAGGAGACCAAACCCATGAGGGAACTAGAAAAGATCTTCAAGTGTAAGAAGGTGTTGAAAGAAATCAAGATCAAGATATTTCATACTTTGGTATCCCCCATCACTATGTCTGGAGTGTGGAAGTTGGACAATGAAGAAAGCTGACAGGAAGAAAATGATTCATTTCAAATGTGTTGTTGAATACCACAGACTGCCAAAAAGACAAGTAAGTGAATACTAGATCAGATCAAGACTGAATTCTCCCTAGAAGCTGAGGCTATCATACGTTGGTTACATCATGAGAAGACAAGACTCAATAATGACGACATTGAGAAGGCAATAATGCTAGCAAAAGTTAAAGGCAGTAGGAAAAGAGGAAGACCCAACGTGAGATGGACTGACTCAATCAAGGGAGCTGACGGTCCACCGCAAGGTGAGTGACCGCCCTGTCCCAGCCCCACCCTCCAGTCTGTGTGTTCTCAGGCGGTGTGTCTGGGCGGCGGCTCTGCCCCTGCTGGGGAGTCCACAGCGGTCTTGCCAGCCCAGATCGGGACTGGGGGGTGGCTGCCCCCGCTAGCTCGTAGGCCGGATAAAAGCTTTTTGAATTCTTTTAAGAACCAAAGTTCTCCCTTGAACAAAAGACAACACACATATTCAGGCATTCGTGCTATTGAAGTGTGCAGCAAAGTCAGCACACCCTACTAGATATGTTTAAATAGAGAAGTGGCATTCAAAATAAAAGACTTGAAAGAATTTTTATACTACAATACTTTAAGAATAATGCAGGTAGTTCTGGGATACTCTGCATGGTAATTACTTTTAAAAATGTACCAGCTGGCCTCCATCTTTCCCTGCTGCTGCTTTCCAGCGAGCCCTTGGGCTTCTCCTCTGCTGGAGCCTGTGCTGACTCTAAGAAATTCCTCAGGTATGGGAAGGAGGCAGGAGTGGGGTAAGCGGGAACACACACGGCCCCCAAATCCACACCTGCCTGCAAATCACTTCCTCCAACCTAGAAATTCATCCCCTAATAACAAGTAGATAGGTGTGTGTAGTAAAAGCACGCTGCACATGTGCATAGCGCTTGCTGTCTCAGCCTTCATAGGACGGAGTATTCTTAAAGGTAAAGAACACGGAAACATCCGAAAAGCCCTGCTGGGTCAGACCCAGGTCCATCAAGTCCAGCAGTCTGTTCACACAGTGGCCAACCAGGAAGGCCACAAACAAGACGACTGCAGCAGCATCCTGCCTGTGCTCCACAACACCTCATATGATAGGCATGCTCCTCTAATACTGGAAAGGATACGTGTGCATCCTGACTAATAATCATTTTGACTAGTATTTATTTTGACTAGTTGGCTAGATTACCACAGGTAGTTATTCCAAGTTCCGGGTCATTCCTGACCCATGGGGTGACCTCACATCACAACGTTTCCTAGGCAGACTCTGTTTACGGGGCAGTTTGCCTGTGCCTTCCCCAGCCGTCTACACTTTAACCCCAGTAGGCTGGGTACTCATTTTACCAACCTCAGAAGGATGGAAGGCTGAGAACCTTGAGCCGGTTTCCATCGTGATCGAACTCAGGTCTTGAGCAGAGCAGTACTGCAGCTTCCCACCCTGTGCCGTATTTTTGTGCAGTGGCACTTATGACTGCCTGGGTATTATTGCTCCCTCTGCTCTTTGGCCTTCTGAAGTACTTCTTTTTTTAAGTTCTGGGTTTGACAGCCCATTCCTGAGCCTTGTGGCAGTCGGGAATAGAGTAGCTGAGGCGCCGCCATGGCGCCTCCACAGAGGTTTCATGGCCGCTGCAAGGCTTTAAAAAGCCTTTTTTAAAACAAAAAATAGAAAATGGGGAAAACAGCCACCTAGAAAAAAGCAAAAACCTGGCGCAACACGGCTGAGGCGTGAGGGGGCGTTCCCAGCCTGAAAGGGGTCAGGAAGCTGCCTGCCAGCATCTCCACCCCACAGAACACCCCCGGGATGCTGGCACATGGACTTGTGCCGATGGGATGCTGGCAGGAGGCCAAGCCGGTGTCCCAGGGCCACGCTACCATGGCAGTCCAGGGAGGTGGGCATGAGCGCTCCAACGCCGGTGTCCGTGCCAGTCTTGGCGACAGAAGTGGCACGGGCACTGGCGCAAGTGATACAGACACTGGCGCAGCCACTTGCGTGCCTCCTGAGGACTTTCAGCCCAGAACCTCAGGAATGGGCCGTAAACCTGCCTGAGCATTATGCCTCTTCAATCCTTTAGCTCTAATCTCAGATTTGTTGTGGGGGGAGGGGGGAGTGATAGGAGCTTGACAGTGGTTAATCAAAGGCTTTCTACACATGCTCAAAAGCATGCATTTCTTCACACAGGCAAGTTACAAGGTGGTTTGCAATTAATGATTAAAACCAGACACCAGGCTGGGTGAAGCTAGGCATTCATTTTTCTGCTCCTATCCCCCTCCCATAACCCCCCCCCCCATCGCTGAGGCACCTTTTGCACTGCAAACAGATGAGGCAAGGCCAAAATAGTACCAATACTACTGAGGAGGACATATAAAATCAAGAAAGATCCAAGAGGCCCGGGGAGAAAAGGTGATGGAACAGAGCAGAAGAGAATGAAGCCGTCGGGAAGGGAAAACCAATTCAGCTACAGCTTCCTGCAAGTTTCCCCGTCCTTCCCCAAGACTCCGGACAAAATCTGCTGGCACATTTTCCTTTCTATTTCTGCCACTTCCAAAAGACAAAAGGTGGGGGGCATGGCGGATCTCCGAGAGGCGCCGCACCCAGCTTCCTCCCAGGCTTGGTCTCATATAACCTCTTTGTGTAGAGAGGTGTGGGGAAAACAGAATTAGTAACTGGAAGCATTAATAAGTAAAGCAATAGAGATCTTGTTGTTTTACCAATTTATCATTATACACACAGGAAATTCTCGTAATCGTAACAATAAGAGTATTAAATCTGGCACAGAGAATCTAACGATGGACATAATGTGGCAAAATTTCTTCTTTGCTGCTTTTGCCCTAGTTGGGAATCCTGTATAGTGCTTCCAGTACTCGCAATCTGAGGCATACATGTGTCTGAAGTTTTGCCTTGCTATCAGCCACTAGCTGCCAATTGTCGAAGAATGGGTGGCAGAGACAGAACTGAGGGAAGGGCGCTCTGCCCCCTTATCATGCTGCAACAGGTGGGGAAACATTGTGGAGGAAGGGGGCAGAGCGCTGTCAGGAGTTGTTGAGCTTCAAAACCTCTCTGTTTTAGGCCTGTGTTTGCGCAGTACCCATGTGTACAGGTACCATGATGATGAACAACTGGCTAAGGTTATCCAGAGATGTGGGGCAATATGCCATCAGTATCTACTCAAGTCTACTCTACTTCAGTCAAATGAGATGACGGAAGTACTAAGCAGATGCCTGAACGTACTAGAGGGTGGAATGATCAAACTTAATCCAGACAAGATGGAAGTGCTATTAGCGAGGTGCTCTTCCAACCAAGAAGTGCTCTCGTCACCTGTCCTCGACAGGGTAGTGATCTCACATGAACACATGAAGCTGCCTTATACTGAATCAGACCCTCCTGGGTCCATCAAAGTCAGTATTGTCTACTCAGACCGGCAGCGGCTCTCCAGGGTCTCAGGCAGGGGTCTTTCACATCACCTACTTGCCTAGTCCTTTTAACTGGAGATGCCGGGGATGGAACCTGGGACCTTCTGCATGCCAAGCAGGTGCTCCACCACTGAGCTACGGCCCTTCCCGAGAGATCTCCTGAGAGGATCACAAGCATAGTTTGGAGGAACTTTTAGATTTGGCCTTGTCTTGGATCATAGAATCCAGTGCTTTCCATCAGCTTTGGAAAGGAAAGACCTGGCTGCAATTTTTTACGGCCTGATGACGTTGGGCTTAACATGATGCACTCTTGCAATGAATCGTGGGGTTTGGGTGCCAAGAATGTGTGATTTTTTCTGTTCTGTTCCCTGGCCCCCTGCAGCTTTTCTTTCATTGGGGTACCTTTTAGGGCAGTCAGAACAGCTTCTCTCCCTCTTGGGCTCTTTGACAGGGGTCGTGTGTTTAAAGGAGCATTTTCTTCGGGGAGAAGGCGGCACTCCTTTCCTTCCAGTCCTCACTCTTCCTGTCTGGGAAATTCAAGCCTTTGGTCCTTGTCCATTCTGGAGGGGAACTGCAGCCACTCTCAAGCAAGGAGGCTTCAGAGAACTCCTCCTCCTCCGGAGCTCCAGTTTGCACTCCCTAGAGCAGGGGTCTCAAAACTGCGGCTCCAGAGCCGCATGCGGCTCTTTGGCCCGTTGAGTGCGGCTCTCCGAACTTGGTTCGGAGCCCCTGCTCTTGCGCCCGCTCGCGCCGGCAGCCAGGCTGCGGAGCCGGCGCACCTGAGAGAGAGAGAGAGAGAGAGAGTGGGCGAGCTGTCTCTCTCCCCCCACCCCCGCCGTGGACAATGGCCGGGTCCCCCTTTTCCTTGCCCTCAATGGTTGGGAGGCTAAAGCCTCCCCTCCCCTCTAGCAGCGCGATTGATGGGCGGGTGGCTCGGCAGTTCCTGGCCCCCCCGCCTATCAGCTGTTGGGCGGGGCGGGCTTCCTTTGGTAGACCTGGCCTCCGGCTGAGTCCCATTGGGAGGCCATGTCTACCCACTGGCTTTCTTGGCGGTAGACCTGGACTCCGAGGAGGGGGAAAAGTCCCCCTTCAGAGGCCAGGTCTACCAATTGGCTTCTATGGGCCTCCAGAGGCCAGGTCTACTGCCAAGAAAGCCAATGGGTAGACCTGGTCTCCGAATGGGACTCAGTCGGAGGCCAGGTCTACCAATAGGCTTTTATGGCGGTAGACCAGGCCTCCAGACGAGGACTCCGGACGGGGAGGGGGAAATGGCAGGGACAATTTAATTTTTATCAATAAATAAGATCACTATTAAGTATGATATCAAGTTTTATTCAGTGTACCTATAGTTTAATTAAGACTTAAAACTTTAATTAAAGTTTATTAAGTTAATAAACAGTGTACCTACCTATATAGTTTAAGTTTAAGAAATTTGGCTCTCAAAAGAAATCTCAATCGTTGTACTGTTGATATTTGGCTCTTTTGACTAATGAGTTTGCCGACCCCTGCCCTAGAGAATCGTCCAGCAAAGTGGCTCTTGTGGGTGGGCTCTCCTCAAGCTAAGAAAATCCCAGAAGAGCAGGGTATAACCCCTGGCCAGTTTGAAGGTACAACCAGGGCAGGAAGAAGAGAAGGGGGGATAAAAAGCAGATGAGGAGGTGCAGATCTAGCTGCTGCCCATCCAAGTGCTTCCCATTTCTACAACAACTTCACGTGGGGATGCCTTTGAAGACCTTTTGGAAACGGCGGGTGGCCCAGTACGTGACAGCCAGCATGTTTTCAGGTTCCAACCCAGCCAAGCTGACTTCTATGGCAATGGGAGATTTCCGCAGAGATTTGCCAGGCCCTAATGTCGCTGGTGTTTACACCAAGCCAGTTCTGTTCTGGTTGGGTTTTGGTTAGCCTAGACCTGTTAATTATTTCAATAATATCCCACGATACCCTGTTCCCCAATCCTGGTTTTCCTTGTTTGCAGCCCTGATGCGAGCAGAACTCAGTTTGCCCTCAATCAGGGCCCGTGTTCACTTGGCCCTGTTAAGATCTTGGAGAAAGCATAGCAGTGATGCCACCAACTTACATCGCAGGCAGTGTTTTAAATTGATGATGCAAAATGATGCCGCCAAGCTAGCCTGCTATAACAGCATCCTGCATTGCTACGCCATAACAGATGACACCCAGGCTGTTCCCATAGGAGGTAGCAACATTCAGGATTGGGTGTTCAAACGTGATGCTGCATCAGACAGGCAATCAATCTCCCAGTCCAAATTCTCACCATGGTTTAAACAGTTAAAAAGGGATCATGTCAGAGCTTCATACCTGGTCAGTATCTCCTTCCATAACCTCAGAATAGCTTTTACCTCCCTCCGGTTTCAAACCATGCCAACGGCTTGGATAGTTGGACGTTACTCCTGAACACAGTGGGCCTCTCAGAGCCTATGTATTTGTGGGGCTGCTCCAGAGGACCTAACTCATTACACCTTATTCTGTCCTCTTTATACAGAGCCCAGACTTAAATTCCTCAGAGCGATTCTAAAGGGCCTAAATCTTTCTCCAGATCCAGAGAAGCTGCACTTTCTCCTATCAGACACCAACCATGATGTTTCCTACAAAGTGTCACTCTTTGCTTTAGCAGCTAAGAAAATCCGAGCTAAAGCTGTTTTTAATCAGGGAACTTAACATATTTAAATACTAGTTTCTTGGGGGTCAGACTGTTTTAAAGTTATTTTAATGTTATTTTATATTACTTTAATGTTATTTTAATGTTTTGTATGGTGGATTGTGATGGCCTTCGGCTGCAGACAATAAACTTTATCACTATATATGTTTTTAAAAAATATTTTATCATATTAGTATGCGTTTTGAACTGCTTTGAATCCACTGGAAAAGTGGGACATATCCCAGCATTCAAACTCTGTGGGGGTTTTATATCCCTCCGACTTTGGACCAGAATTTTGCTTTTGTGGACCAGCATGGCTGCAAACAACTCATGTAAGCCCCACCTGTGCCCGTACTCTGGGGACTGACTATTCTTCACGCTTTGCCACCCCCTTCCCCCTCCGTCCCCTCCCAATAAAATTAAGGCTGAAAGGAAACCTGGCAGAGTCAGAAGTTTCAGCCAGCAAGTCAGATATATTTTTTCCTGTGAGAAAAGAATGGGAAGAATGCAGCTAGACCATTAAGAAATCTGCTCAAATGTCAACTCTATACATTATGAGCTCTTGTGTTGAGAGGGGCCTGGGGAGGAGGAGAAATCCAAACTAACCTTCTGCCAGAAAAAAAAAACTTTCTTAGAAATCTGAGACAGCAGCTGGAAAGATTTAACGCCCTATGGAACCTTCCTTAAAGCTCCAGAGATCTCTTCTGAGAACAAGGAAGGGCTTAGGACTCAGAAAGTGAAGTCTCTGGTCCTCAAGCAATGCAGGCTTTAGAGCAGAATCAAAGGAAAGATACCTCCAATTATCATAAGCAGTAATTTACTGTTGTTGCTGTTATTCATATAGCAAAATCAACATGCTTTACAGAGCACACAGGTACAAACTGATGCCTGGAGAGATTACAATGCAAGATTTGACGCCAAGAAAAGAAATCTGACCACGGTCAGAAATCAAGACCACGGTCACACAGCCCGGATAACCTACAAGAACCAATGAACTCTGACCGTGAAAGCCTTCGACAATATCAAGAAAAGAACGTTTTCTAAAATCAGAGTCCTGCCTCCTATAATTATGCATTTGATTTTTACAACCTAAACGTGAATTTTATTAGTTTTAGCCCAATTCTCCAGCCTGTCAAGATCATCCTGTATCCTGGCTCTGTCTTCTACCATATTTGCTATCTCTCCCAATTTAGTATCATCTGCAAATTTAATAAGCATTCCTTCTGTTCCTTCATCCAAATCATTTATAAAGACATTGAACAACACAGGGCCCAGGACAGATCCCTGGGGCACTCCACTAGTCACTTCTCTCCAAGTGGACAAGGAACCATTAACAAGCACTCTTTGGATGCGATCTGTCAACCAGTTACAGATCCACCTAACAGTAATAGGATCTAAACCACATTTTCCTAATTTTTCAACTAGAATATTATGGGGAACCTTATCAAAAGCCTTAGTGAAATCTAGATAAACTATGTCTACTGCATTTCCCTGATCCAGCAAGGTAGTAACTTTCTCAAAAAAGGAGATAAGATTAGTCTGACATGACTTGTTCTTGAGAAACCTGTGCTGGCTCTTAGCAATCAGATCCATCCTTTCTAAATACTCAAGGACTGACTGTTTGATGATTTGTTCAAAAACTTCTCCCGGTATAGACGTCAAGCTGATGGGTTGGTAGTTACCCGGATCCTCCTTTTTCCCCTTCTTGAAGATGGGGCAACATTTGCCCGACTCCAATCTTCTGGCACCTCACCTGTTCTTCAAGAATTCTCAAAAATAATGGACAGAGGCTCAGAAATTATATCTGCAAGTTCTTTAAGTACCCTTGGATGCAATTCATCCGGCCCTGAAGACATTGTTTCATTTAAAGAAACTAGGTGTTTGTGCACTACCCCAATGCCAATCCTAGGCTGCAACTCCCTTCCCTCATCATGTGTTCCGTTTATATCATGTTGAGCATCCCTTCCCTCGAAAGAAAAGACTGAGGAAAAGTAGGAATTGAGTTCTGCCCTCTCTTCATCTCGTTACAATTTCACTTCCCTGTCCCCGCAATGGGTTTATCTTGTCCTTGTTCTTACTCTGTACATAGGAAAAGAACCTTTTGTTGTGTTTAGCATCTCTAGCTAGCCTAAGCTCATACTGAACTTTAGCTTTCCTAACACTCTCCCTACAAGCACTAGTTATTTGCTTATATTCCTCTTTGGTTATAAGGCCCTCCTTCCACTTCCTAAGTGAGTCTTTTTTATTTCTCAAATCTTTAAAAAGCTGTTTATGGGCCACCCTGGCCTCTTTAGGCTCCTCCCATTTTTCCTTCTCATAGGAATGGTTTGTGACTGCGCCTTCAGTATTTCATTTTTAAGAAACTCCCACCCTTCTTGAACTCCCTTCTTGTATTTCTGACCATGGGATTCTACCCAGTATAAGTTTTTGTTAAAATTTGCTTTCCTAAAGTCCAACCTATATGTCTGAATACGTACAGCTTTTCCTTTCCCCAAGATTGAAAATTCCAAAATTACATGGTCACTACAACCCAGGGTGCCCACTGCTTTCACATCATCAACTAGTTCTTCCCTGTTGGTGAGAATCAAGTCCAAGATAGCAGATTCCCCATGTTTCCCTCTCCACTTTCTGGAAAATGAAGTTGCCAGCAAGACAAGTCAGGAATTTATTGGCTCTTGCATTTTTAGCAGAGTTGGACTTCCAACAGATACGTGGGTAGTTGAAATCTCCCATAACAACTGTGTCCCGTCTCTTTGAGAACTTTGTAATCTGGTCTAGGAGTGTCTCATCCAAGTCCTTTGCCTGGTTTGGTGGTCGATAGTAGAACCCCACCATAATATCACTATTATTTTCTACTCCTTTTATTTTAACCCATAGACTCTTGACTGAACCAAACACATTTTTTCCTATACTCATGAGGTGCCAACCATCTCCCAATAGAAGAGCTTCATATCGAAAGCATAAGCCATAGTCCAAAAAACCAAATCTTTCCTGATGACACAATCAACGTAGCCAGTCATCAATTTACAGTATTCTTCTTTCCCTTTGACAGGAAGAACTGATGAAAACACAACCTGTGCCCCCAGGTCCTTCATCTTCTTACCCAGAGCCACATAGTCTCTTTTAATACGTTCTGGGCTGTGACGGACAATATCATTTGTTCCCACATGAATGAGCAAGAAAGGATAATAATCTGTGGGCTTGATTAGTCTTTCTACCCTTTCTGTCACATCCTGGATGTGTGCATCTGGTAAATAACATACTTTTTGAGACGACAAGTCCAGTCAGCACACTTTAGACTCTATCCCTCTCAGTAGGGAATCCCCAATTACCAGAACACGCTTCTTCCTAAGTTGGGGAGTGGAAGCTCGAGTCCTCTCCTCCATGGGGGCCTGAGAAATTCCCTTCAAGCTTTGGGAAGGTTGGGGGGGGGGGTAGCCTTTGCTCCAGTGGTCAAGAATAAATATCTATGGGGCGATCCTGGAAGTGATTGCTTAGCAACAGAGGATCAGAATGACTCCTGATTTTTCTGCTCCTGTGGGTCACATTATTCCATGAACCCTCCTCCTGTGTCGGTTGTGGCTCCGTTCATTGAGATTTCTCTCTCTCTTCCTCCTGTTGCCCTCTCAAGAGTGCTTCATGCTGTCAGGTCTTTGCTACCTTTGGCGTAGGAGTTTGGCAATTGCAGGCCAGAGGTTGGCTTCCTGTCAAGGCCAGGTTCTGGCTGCTAGTCAAGGTTTTGTTCTCATGCTGCAAATCCTGTGTACTGTTTATCACAGGTGTTATGTCTGCGATTCTATGGGAACCTTTATCTCGTAGTTACTGAACTGTGGTTTCGCTTTGTTTTACTTTCTTGCCTAGAATGCTTTTATACTGTAACCTACCTGCATAGACCCCATTAGCAACCTCTCCTGCGTGAGAGGCAGTCAACTTCTGTAAATCTGTCTTTTTGCTCCTAATAAATTAGCATTGCTTAGGTTCACCTGCCTGAGCGTGTCTGTTTATGGGACGCTAGAACATGCGTTCTTTCCATGAACTCTTCACCTTCCCTTATAAAATGGAGTGTGGACAAGCATGACTCAAGTCCCTGTATCTCCTCCTCCAGTAAGTGTAATTGCTGCAAGTGTAATTGCTTTTACCCTCAGGTAACAATACAAACACGCCACAGACATTGCATGTCACTGCCTCAGCTCCCTTGCTAGCCATGCTGCTGAGATCCATTTCTGAAGTGGTTAAGTTTTTTTCCTGCGCTTACCTGATAACTCCCCACTCAAACTGCCTTTGCTTGAAGAAATAAAAACACTCAACACATATAAATGTATAAACTACTTACAGCTGCTTTCAGGGGCCCCAGGCTAAGAGCCACAGGGCAAGGGCCTCTGGCGAGGAGGACAATCAAGGACAATCAGCTTCTGCAATCACCTCCCTCAATCAGGCACACTCTGCTACAACCCAGTTAAAAGAGGTAAACAGAAACAACACTTACAACTCAAACAGGCACCACTCTACAGCAGGCTACACACACCCTCAAGCAATGTCCTCCCACACAGTAGCCTCAGCTAAGGAAGAAAGAGGGGGGAAATCACCCACCAGTCCCAGTAGCTCTCTTTCCCACTCCTACTCAAAGCCCAGCTAACTGTGGTCTTTTTGGATAAGGAGCTAGTGGTGAACTTGTCTTTCAGAATTTATTTGGGGTTTGTTTTTTTTGGGGGGGGGGAGATAATTTGTCTTTCTGGTTTAAGAGGAACCAGTGGAGAGTTTCTGCTTTGGGAACTAGTTCTCTTGCTTGAGGGACCAGTGGAGAACTTGTCTTGTGGAATGTATTGATTGGAGAATTTGTCCTCTTGGGTTGAGGATTTTATAAGAAGAAGTTGAAATAACGGGGGCAGCACAGAGAGTAGACGCGGAAGGCAGTTCTTAGCTGGAGGGCTGCACAAGATGGAAACACAGGAGGTGCTCCTTTGTGTTTTCTGGCCCTAGCCATTGAGGATTTTACAGTAAGAACCAGCACCTTGAAACAAATGAGCAGCCAGGGCAGATCTGTCAACAACAGACTGATACGATCCATGTTTGTGGCACACGAAGAGGACCTGTCTGCTGCATTTTGGACCAGCTGAAGTTTCTGGACCATTTTCAAAGGTAGCCCAACATACAGTACATGACAGTTAATCTAACCTGGATGTGATCAGAGCATGGCTCACTCTGGACAGATTACACTTTCAAAGAAAGGCTGTAGTAGCTGGTGTATCAGCTGAAGCTGACCAAAGGTACTACATGCCGTGGAGGAGACCTGGGCCTCAGACCATAGGCCAGGATCCAGCCATGTCTCCAGGCCACCAATCTGCTCCTTCAAGGGAGAGCAACCTCCTCAAAGACAGGCTGACCCCTCAATCCTTGAGCAGCTTTGCCATTGACCAAAAACACCTCAGTCTCGTTTGGACCGAGGTGCAGTTGACTGGCTCTCACCCACCCCACCACCTTCTCCAGGAACCTGCTGGAGACCTCCACGCTCCCATGTGACTCTGCTCTCAGGGAAAACTGGGGGGCATAAAGAGATTCACAGCCATCTTCATCACTGAGCGCTCGCACCTCCTCACAGCAATTTAAATGCACGGGGTATTCTAAAATATTCCAAGAAGGCACCAAATATCTTTGATATTAAAGAGGAAAAGAGAGAAACGGAAAGGTTAAGCGGCCTTTCTGGACACGGCAGCAGGGCCAAGACCCTCCTGTCAGTCAACCCTAGATGTAGGCCAAGTCCTTTAAGTTTTCACCAACCGTTTGGGATATGCTGGTTCACTGCAGGGCAAGCACCCCCCGCCCCCTAGCTTTAAAGGACATCAAACTCACTGGGAATTTTCCTTGTAGACGCTGGAGTGTCTGAACTCATGGCCTCCAAGTCCCGTCATCTATAAAAAATGCTGATTCTAGGAGATGATACCTTCAAGTCTTTTAAAAAACATTTATGCCATACAATGTCCTCATAGGATGTTGTACAAGTACGAGCATTGTGTGGCATTCATAGGGAATGGGGAGAGGAGTGGTTAACCAAACGAGTTGGATTATCAAGTCTATTGCTCTGCTCCAACTTCTACATGGAGGAAAGGGTGGTGAGCAAACCCTGCCCCCTTGGGGACACTGTGGTGAGCAAGCCTCCATGCCCAGCAGGACCCTTAGCACCCCACCCATGCTGCTGCCCTCTACAGCAGGCAGACGTGTGGGCCCACTGCCCAAGAGCCCTCTGGCACAGCTGGCTCCCAGCAACTCAAGGAAGATGGAGGGGGGGAGGCGCCCAAAGATGGTGTCAGCTGGCAGCACCTGCTGCCCAAAGCCTGGCACGGCCAGAGGGCATCCAGCCCCATGGCTAGAGAAGAGTGGGGGTGGGGCACACTCACCCAAAGGTGCACAGACAGGGGGCTGTAGGGGGAGGAGTGACCTTCTGGGCCATGCTCATCCTAGTTGCCCTGATATTCGAGTGCCAGCTAACAAAGCTTTTACTGTATATATCAGGGCTTCCCAACATGGATCCCATGGGTGGCATGGTGCCCGCCGACACCTTTTCTGGAGTCCGCCAAGTGTTTCTAGGAAGTAGGTTGGGCCAGGCAGGGCTTTTGCCCAGCAAGCTTCTGACTACTGCAGCTTTGATTGGCTGTGTAGATTTTTTAAAATGTTGCTTTGGCAGCAGCTGACACCGCAGCACGAGGATCTGCACTGTGTGGCTGAAGTTAAGCTGCGGCGGCCCTTTCGTGGCTGTGCCCACCATGCCACATCAGAATTCCAAATGCCCCCCACAGGCTCAAAATGGTTGGGGACCCCGGTATATGTGCATGCTATAGAGTCGATAACCAGTGAACATTAAAGTTGCCTCAAAATTGGGAAGATGCAGACCCCGCAAGTCAAGCATTTCTCTGTTCTAGGACGTAAGAGGAAGATGTGAAATTCTGGACTGTGGCACAGTCAAGGGTCAGGACTCAGCTCCGTCAAAGATGGAAGAAAAGAGGCAGGCTTTCGATGTACGTTTTAAAAACTCCGGCGCTTTCGGATCTAAACGAAGACCTTGACTGGATGACTGTGTTGGCCTAAGAGATTCCGTGACAGTTTCATGGAGGGTCAAGACGCAGCTAATGGCGACCCCAGCAAGGGGCTTTCCAGGCAAGTGAGAAGCAGAGGGGGCTTGCTGTTGTGTGAGCACTTGTCCCATGCCAATCCCATAAACAACATCCACAGATAAGTAGTCCAAAAGAGTTGATTTATTGGAAAATCCACAGGTTAACAGCAGCTAAGAATCAAGACGGCACTAATGAGAACTATAAGCAGGGTGCAGGGGTATATAGGAAAGAGCACAGAACAAGCCAGGATGCCATGGTAACCCCCCTCCCACCGAGGTAAGATTCCCACGAAGTTCAGAGTCAAAATACATAGTTGGCAGTTGTTAGAGTTGACCTTGGTTGGCGCCTGGAGAAAGCACAACATCCTTTGTCAGACCATGCCTGGCATTCTCTGCACAAAGCCCAGGCTAGGCCTGACATGTTGCCTTCCTCTGCAGAGCCTTCCTTGGTGGTCTCCCTTCCACACACCAACTCAGGTTCACTTCTGAGATCATGCTATACTATACCATTCCACCTACAACTTTATTGAGTGTCTGCTTTTAAATAGTAATGATGCTGGTTTGTATTGTACTGATTAGTGATTATGAATGTCCCACATTTATGTCCCCCACCCTACCCCAATTTAACAGTATTCCTTGGAACCAAAACTGTACTTTTCAAAAAAATCTAGAAACCTAAGCATAATCGTTGCAAAGTATAAAAAATTTTCTTGGGCTGGAACCTGAAACATTTGGAAACGGAATTACCAATGGATATATTAGCAAAAGGACATGGCATTAAAAATGCCCAACAGGACAGGTAGGTGACCTCTGCAGCATCTGCCCTTCCCTGGCCACCCCCTTGGCTTCCTGCTGTGGCACTGAGAAGAAAAGAAATGCAGAACAATGCGCCACAGCTGCTTGCAGCCAGCCAGTCTGCAAGTCACACCGCCAGCATGCCTTCCGTTTGCATGCATGCTCTACTGAGGAATCCTGCTTCCCGGCATCCGGAGATAGAAGTCTCTCTGTTGGGGTTGTTACCTAGCAATCATGGAGCAGAGGCATTCTCCGTGGAGCAGAAGGGGCTCCGCTGGCGCTCAGGGGTGATTTGGCGGCGGGGGGGGGGGGGAGGGAGATGATGAAACGGCAACAGCTGCAGGAGGCAAAAGGAGGGGGGGACACGGGGCTGGAGCTGCTGGAGCCGCTGGAGCGCTCAAGCAGGGTTGGGTTTCACAGAAGTTCCCATGAACCAAAGCCCCCTCGGGCACTTCCCTTCCCCCACCCCCACCCCCGGGCTTTACTGGGGCCAGCATCAGTGTAGTCGGGGTGCGGAAAAGAAAGGGTCTCCAACCAGCATGCCGCACCCAGTTAAGGCAGCAGCGCAACATGCCTGGAAGGGAAGCTCAGCATTTTCAGGCAGGTGGTCATTTGAGACTGGGAAAGACAATCAAGACTTCGCCAAGGGTTTATTTCAGTCCGTTTTGCTTTTAAAAAGAAACCAGGCTGGTCTCTGGAAGAAGCCTCCCTCCAGCCCCGCAGGGCCTCCCGAGACCAGTTCTCAAAAAACGCAGCTACGGATTCTCCATGACTGCCTGTCACGCATCACACCAAAGCCAAGCAGTAGGGGGATGTGTCCAGGGCTTGGACAGGAAGCTGCTGGGAGCCCCACGGGAGCCTCAAAGAAAGAGTCACAAACACATTCCTTGGGCCCAGTTTACACATGGCACCAGGGGCACCAGACTTTCTAGTTTCCCGGGGGGGGGGGGGCTGGGGCTGGGCCAGAGGCATTGCTATGACATCACAGGGAAGGGCCTCCATTGCCACTATCTATGGAGGTTGGGCCATGGAGGAATTTAGGGAGGGGTTCCCCAGAAATTTAGGGGGCCCCAGGCACCCTCTAACAACGCCCCTGGGCTGGGCCAAACCTAGGAAAATGTTGGAGTTGGCCCAGTGGTTGTAGCTGTGTCTCAGCAATCTCCTGCTGTGTCCCGTTTTTGAAATTCACTTTTAGGACAGTCACTTTAAGATCTATAAACATACATCCCATGTGCATAGAACAAACTAATGGTCGCATATTTGACACTAAGAAAGGCAACACAGGCCTTTTATGCACGGCCTTTGTTTCCCTTGCGGTCAACCCCCTAACTACTTCGGGGCTTTGTTTTGATTATGCCTGCATTTTCTGAACTTCTCCCTCTCCCTGGCTGAACAGCATCCAGAAAAGAGAGAGCCAGGGGACACCCCACCCCCAAAGGTCAGAAGATGCAGACATAATCAAAACAAAGCGAAGTAGTAGGGGGATGACCTTGAGAGAAACAGCCGTGCAGAAAAGGCCACAGAAAAGCCTGTAAAAAGGGGGGGGTTTAAGTTTTCCTGGACGTTCATTTACAGAAGTCTTGTTTCTGCCTTATTCATAAGGGTGACGTAGTACTGACATTTGGTAAATGCATGGTTGAAGTCTCTGAGCCAGGGCAGAATACAAAATAGTTGTTGTGCATTCAGTTTCTGACCAATGTGCAAAGTTCAGAGAAGTAGCAATTTTCTTCTTCTCATTTCAAACTCATATCCTGTAAGTGAGTACAACCACATTTTGAGGCAATTCAGAACTGTGCCAACAGCCATGACCCCAGAGAAAACACACATTTCTCGGTTCTGGGTGAAGGACATCTTTTCATTCGTGGGTATTATCATCACGTGCCCAGGGAGGCGGGACCAAAAGTTTTCCAACTTCCTGTCTCCCTGGGAGGGAAGCCCAGTTTCCGTCCAGCCTTGGCTAGGGTGGCAGCGTAGTCTCTGAACTCCGATCTTAGTTACCTTCTCCCTCCTCGTTTTCAGTTTGTCTTTCCTCCTTGTTTGTCTCCTGTCCCTTAGGGCATACCGGCCTCAGCCGCGTCAACCCGTACGAGTTTTTTCTCCATACCCTCCTCCCTCCCCCCCTCTCTTCTCTGTTTGTAACCTCACCTCTCCAACCCCACTTTGCCTTGTTAGGCAAGATGGCAGACGACAGGAGAGAGTCAGATTCGGACCTTCTGTCCGAGGAGGATTGCGACCCAGCCCTCGTCGTTTCGACAGGGCGGCGGCACAAGGAAATTTCCGACAGGTGCGGCGGTGGCTCTAGGAGCCTCGGTGCCGAGGGGCCATCAGCTTCAAAGAAGGCGCACTCTCAGGAGCCGCCTCAAAATGGAGCGGAGCGGGACGAAGCTCGCAAGATGGCGCCGGTTACAGCCTTAACCTCGACGAGCCCCAGGAAATTCGGAGACTCGGCCGCATCCGATCTTCAAAGGGGGGGTAACGTATTACAAGCGGAACCGGAGGCTCCGGTTACTAGACGAGAGATGCTTGCCCTCTTTAACGGGGTATTAGATAAACAAGCGCAGATGATGGAAGCCTTTAGAAGTTTACTCGCCCCCATCATCCAAGGCTCCAATCCTATTTATGATCAACCCAGTGCCCACTCCCAACAGGAGCAAGGGGATAAGCAGAGCCGACCAGGAGCACAGCGGCGATCTAGGGCAGCTCCAACGGCCCAAACCTCCCTTCAGCCCCACCAGCTCCTGGAAGAGCAACTGTCGGTACTCTCTGATACTGAAAGCAGAGAGGAAGGGGAGTTCGATTCCGACGAGGACACTCCAGTCCTGTTGGAAGAACAACATCCTTGCCTCTTTTGGGCTGAGGATTTCCAGGCTTTGCTTAATAAGGCACTAATAGCCCTGGATCTCAATGAGGACCCAGATCCGACCACTGAGGTTAAGTCCAAGTCCAAGAAAAAGGGAACCAGGGAATTCTTCCCCAGTACCAAGCCTCGGGTCTGGGAGATCCCTTTCCCAGAATTCTTTGAAACCCAGGTTCAAACTGAATTCGATAGGCCCCTCGCTAATAGGCAGTTCCCTGTCAGCGTCAACAAGCTCTATACCATGGTGACTCTTTCAGCTTCCACTCATAGACGCACCTGTAGCTGCTATCCACTCCCCTGACCTACCCTCTGAGGATGGCATGGGGTCCATAAGAGATCTGATAGACAGAAAGGCGGAGATCCTCTCCAAAAAGGTGCATGAGGCCTCCACACTGGCCATTCAGGCCTCTGCTGCTACTTCCCTCATGGCACGAGCCTCCATCGTGTGGCTCAGAAAAATAATCCAACTGTACACAGGTGATAATCGCAAAGTATCTGAGGGGCTCAACAGGCTACTCAAGGCCTCTGCCTTCATGGCAGATGCCTCTCTGGACGCTATTTCCTTTGCGGCCCGGGCCACCTCATCGAACATCACCATCAGAAGGGCGCTCTGAATACGCCCTTGGCAAAATGAAATCAAGACTAAGACCTTAACCATGTCTTATCCCTACACAGGGGGTAAACTGTTTGGAGAAAGACTAGAAAAAATTCTAGTAGAGAACAAAGACAAAAAGAAGGTCCTTCCCAAATCCTACAAAAGAGATGGGAGGTCCTAATCTACCTTTCCTAATTTTAGGTCTTCTCACACGCTGGCCCCATATAGGACTGAAAAGCGAAGGGGATCGTGGAACAACACTAACAGGGGTCCCTTTCGCAGAGGGGGGCAGCAGATTTTTTCATCCCCCCCCCCCAGGGACAACAACATCAGTTTCCAGGCAATAGAGGGGACAAGTTCAACAAAAACCCCAAGCAGTGACGCCAAGCCACTGGAGGGGGGGGGGCAGGCTCCTACAGTTCCACCAGGCGTGGGAACGCTCCTACACAGACGCCTGGGTATCCCAAATCATTTCGATAGGATACCTCATAGAATTCACCAGCATACCAAAAGACAGGTTCTTAAATTCCCCAAGGTCTATTTGGCTAGAAAAACATCTAAGGACCCTACAGGCCATAGCTCACTTACGGCAAATCTTGGCCATAGAACCAGTCCCAACGGAGGAACAAGGCAAAGGAGTATATTCCATCTTCTTTACAGTCCCCAAGAAAAATGGGGACTGGAGAGCTATCTTGGACCTGAAGCACCTAAACAGAAGGGTCCAGTACAAGAAATTTCGGATGGAAACACTCCGATCCATCCTAGAAGCCTTGCAGATAGATCAGTTCCTAACCTCCTTGGACTTGAAGGAGGATTACCTTTTTATCCCAATACACACCTCTCACCGGAGGTTCCTCAGGTTCTGCTACAACGGGTCTCATTACCAATTCAGGGCACTCCCCTTCAGGCTTGCATCGGCCCCGCGAGTCTTCACAAAGACTCTAGTGACACTGGTGGCACTTCTACGTCAGGAAGGGATATTAATATTTCCTTATCTAGACGATTTACTGATCTGTTCAAAGTCCAGAGAGGAAGCCACCTTGCACACATCCAGAGTGATCGACGTACTGGTGAATCACGGTTTCCTTGTGAACATGGAGAAGAGCCACCTGACACCCACGCAGAGGTTAGAGCATCTGGGAGTATCATAGAGCATCATAGAGCATCATAGGCACTCACCAGAACCGAATCTTTCTGCCACGGGACAAAATCACCACAATCCAGTCCATGGTTCAATCCACCACCAGTTCCACTCGGGGAAAAATTATGACTCTAGCCAAACTACTAGGAAAAATGGTAGCGTGCCTATGCTCGGTACCATGGGCCAGGTTTCACTCCAGGCCACTGCAGAAACTACTGCAGCCGTACCAGGACCTCATTACACAGAGCAAGGCAAAACCATCCTTCTTCCCTTAGAATTCCGACGCTCCCTTCTCTGGTGGAACAAGGCTACTAATCTCAGCAAGGGGTTACACTTTTTGACAGAGGAACAGATTCAGATTTATACAGATGCCAGTCTGGAGGGTTGGGGAGCAACCTGCCAGAACTTCATCACCCAGGGGACATGGTCTCCAACGGAAAGAAAACTTCACATAAATCTCTTAGAGTTAAGGGCAATCCGATTGGCTCTAGGACATTTCCAACACCTCTTGATGCACAATCATGTCTTGGTCCGAACAGACAACATATCGGCCAAAGCTTATCTGAACAAGCAAGGGGGGTCGAGGTCGTCCAGACTGCACAGAGAGGCGGAGTCCATCCTGTCTTGGGCCAAGGCAAACCTGCTGTCGCTCACAGCGGAACACGTAAGTGGGGTTCTCAACACTCAAGCCGACTGGCTAAGCCGTCAGGTGCTGGACGAGGGGGAATGGTCCCTCAACAGGTCAGTCTTCCAGCAGGTGATACGGAGATTCGGCCAACCCCAGGTAGATCTATTTGCTTCGGCAACCAACCACCTCCTGCCAAGGTTCCTAACCCGCTATTTTCACCCGGAGGCGGAAGACATGGATGCCCTTCTGGCTCCATGGCCAAGGGAGCTCCTGTTCGCCTTCTCTCCCATTCCCATCCTTCAGAGGGTGATAAGGAAGATCAGAAGGGAAGAAGCAAATGTGATTCTCATTGCTCCCATGTGGCCAAGGAGACCATAGTTTCCCAGCTTACGAGAACTCTTGATTCAGACACCTTGGGAACTTCCAAACATTCCGGACCTGCTCAATCAGGGTCTGCTGTGGCATCCGGAACCTCAATGGCTACGCTTAACTGCGTGGAAATTGAGAGGAGGTTCCTCTTAGAGAGGGGTTACTCAACAGTGGTGGTGGACACAATGATAAAGGCAAGAAAGCCCTCCACCAGGAGGATCTATAACACTTCCTGGAGAGCTTTTGTGCTGTGGTGCAAGAGCAAACACCTTGATCCCCTCTCTCCATGCATTCCCACCATCCTGGAGTTCCTACAAGAGGGAGTTCAGATGGGTCTCAAGGTCGCCACCTTGCGTAGACAAGTGGCAGCCCTGTCCACTGTGCTGTCAGCGGAAGAGGGATCTTCACTGTCCAGTCATCCCCACATCATAACGTTTCTCAAGGGTGTGGGGCAAACTAGCCCACCAATAATCCAACGCTTTCCCACCTGGCGGTTAAATGTGGTCCTAATAGCGCTAACCCGTCATCCCTTTGAACCAATAAGAGAGATTCCTCTACGAATGCTGAGACTTAAAACCATTTTTCTTGTAGCAGTGACCTCGGCTCGTCGAGTTTCCGAGCTGAGTGCACTTTCATGTGGGGAGGGGTTCTGCATATTCCATAGACAAAAGGTTGTCTTACGACCAGACCCCACCTTTATCCCCAAGGTGAACTCCATTTTTCCCTGGTTACAGGAAATTCATTTACCATCCTTTTGCCCGAACCCCACTCATCCCAAGGAAAAAGAGTGGCACCATTTAGATCTAAGGAGAGTGTTGAAGGTGTATCCTAAGCGTACCGCGTCCATTAGAAAGTCGGATGCACTATTCATCTCCTTATCCAGTCCTTCCAAGGGTGGGAAAATGTCTCCCTCTGCAGTTAGCACAGCGGTAAGGCAATGTATCACAGAAGCCTACAGGGCGAGTAAGATTCCTCCCCCCTCAGGCATCACCGCACACTCTGTACGCAGTGCGGCCACGTCTGCTGCCTTTAACAGGCAGGCATCACTCGACGAAATCTGTAGGGCGGCCACCTGGTCAACGGCCTCTACGTTCATCAAACATTATAAGATTGACTCTACGGCCTCTACAAACGCAGCCTTTGGTCGAAGGGTCCTGCAGCAGGTTTTGGAGGCATCCTAATCCCACCCAGTCATCTATCTCTTGGATATTCCACGAATGACAAGATGCCCTTCACCCAGAACCGAGCCTTGTTTACTAACCGTGACGGCTCCTTCTGTTCCGGGTTGAAGGGCATCTTGCCTGCCTATTAGGATGCCAGGCTTATCTATCATCTGCTAGAAGGGATGCAAAAAAGGGGTTGCTCACAGGTTTAGCATAGTACAAGATGCTCCCTATGTCCACCATCATTCCTAGTGTTGTTTAATGGGCCTATTCCGTTAAGCCTTTCTCTGCATGTTATGGTTGTAAAGGAGTTCATAGTTAATGTTTATAGCTTAATGTTTATAGTTTATAGTGTTTATTGCTTGCCGTTTGTTTTTTCCTTTCCGTATGTACTTACCTGTCTCATTAGCTCGGGGAGTCCGGAAGTTGGAAAACTTTTGGTCCTGCCTCCCTGGGCACGTGACAATAATACCCACGAATGACAAGATGCTCTTCAACCCAGAACAGAAGGAGCCGTCACGGTGAGTAAACAAGGCTCCATTATGCCACCTAGGATTTTATGTACAAGAGGAATCTTCAGCATCAGAAAGAAGAAGAGTTGGTTTTTATATGCCGACTTTCTCTACCATTTAAGGGAGACTCAAACCGGCTTACAATCACCTTCCCTTCCCCTCCCCACAACAGACACCCTGTGAGGTGGGTGGGGCTGAGAGAGTGTGAACAGCCCAAGGTGACCCAGCTGGCTTCGTGTGTAGGAGTGGGGAAACCAACCCGGTTCACCAGATTAGCCTCCACCGCTCATGTGGAAGAGTGGGGGATCAAACCCGGTTCTCCAGATCAGACTCCACCGCTCTTAACCACTACTGGCTTTCCTCTTTATAATTACAAATCTAGCATGGCAAATTGAATGGTGGACTGGAAATAATTCAAAGGAAAATATCAGGATTTTGAAGTAGAAGAAATTACATATAAAAAATAGGAGAGGGGTGGCCATGTTAACCACAGTATCAGAGAACAGAGATTTCTAACCTGATCCTGAAGGGGGTCCAGGTTTGAAATAATACAAATACAAAACTACCTAAAAATACAGTAAAAAAAGAATCTCAGACACAGTCTGAATATTCTGGCCTGTATACATTAGATGTTATATTTAGGTCCTTGGCAAATATGTATGAATGTCTTGCTGGGACGGGCTTGCCTGGGTTGTGCAGGCAGGGTGTTGTGGCCACTGCAAGCTCCTGACTTTTCATAATAGCATTTCAAATTTGCCAAAGCGTTTTATAGCTTTTTTATCCAAAAAACCACCATGAAAAGAAAGCCACAGTGCCATAAAATACTATTATATGCTTGAAACCAGCTCATGTTAGCTGTAAGTTGCCTAAGTGGTGAACAATTGTCACCACACACCTACTCGACCAACTCTTTAGAATGTCAACATTTTGAAAAGGATGCTTAACAGGATTCCTGGTGCCATTAATTAACTTTAAAAAAAATGGTTCAGCATCTACTTCAGCAACCATAGAAAAGCCCAGAAGCTCTCTATCAACCAAAAGAATCCCAAGATCCCCAATACAGTAGTTCTGAAAGCGCTATTCAACTGTTGTTTTTTTCAATTGCTTCTCTAAGCATGAGCTTAGTTGGTTGCCCCTTTGAAACTGTACCACACTATTTAGGTAACAGCAAAATGAAGAGTATGAACATGTACAGAGCGCAACATTCCTTGTCAATGTTCTCTCTGGGCTGTACAAAGGCAAAAGGAAAATTTTTAAAGGCCTCTGATCTGCATTCCCCCCCGCAAGTCTTGTTCACGCAGGGGGGCTTTCTCGTTGCTTCAGGGAGGCAGCACCCGGACTGCCATTTTAGGAACTGTCCTTTTCTTCAATAGATACCGGCTCTCTATTTAAAAATGAAATAAAAATTGAAATAAGAGCTTAGGAGTGGCTGAAAGAGCCTCCCCCCACCACTACCATGACAAAAATAACTGTTCTCAGTCAAGGCTACACAGACACCCACACACACACACACACACACACACAGCAAAAAGCAACAACCGCAGCGAGCCAACAAAGCCGTTTCAACAAGGAAACAGAGGCTGCTGCTGTAACTGAGTCCCTGGTGTGAGTTTGTCAACATTGTCTGGCACTGGTTGCCCGGGGGGAGACTAAGCCCCCTCAGCCAAATCCAGGGTGGGGGGCTTGAGCCCATCAGCCCCCCTCCCCCCCCCAGTGTATGCCTATGCATGCCACCCTGAAGAAGTCACAAGCCAGCGTGTAACCGCTCGGCACCACAACCGCGATGGCGCAGTGTTTCTTGCACCCAGATTCTTCCATGAGATTCTTTACAGGCATTGAGGAGGGAAAGAGACCTGCGGAACAGCATGTCTCAAAAGGAAGTTTCTCATCTTCACAGTTCAGTAATACTGTGGAGAGCTAAAAGCCCAGGGAACCGATGCCTGTGCTTCTCTGGAAGAGGCAAGTGGCAGAGTACGGGGGGGGGGGGGGGAGCAGCCAGCCCTACAGACCCTGCCCAGCCCCCAAGCTGCTGAAGGCTTTAAAGGGGACCTCCCGAGACTTTGAATTGTGCCCCCAAAACAAACAGGTAGCCAGAGCAGACCTTTCGGCATCTGGGTGCTGCAGTCCCCATGTCAGCACCCCCCCCCCCCCGCAACAACCACGCTCCCACATTTTGGATTAGCTGGAGCTTCCAGACAGTTTTCAGAGGCAGCAGCTCCACATAAAGCCCACGACAGTCATCTGGCATCTTAGTGTGACCAGAGCACAGGTCGCTGTAGCCAGATACCACCCTTTTAAATGGCACATCATCGGGAGCAAGCAAAAGTGGCTGTGTGCCACGGAGAAGACCTGCGCCCCCCAGGCGTGGGCTGGGACCAGCCCCACTCTAAGCGACATGCCAGCCCTTCGAGGGGGGGTGCAGCCCCTCGCCAGACGGGCCCAGCCTTCCATTCTCGGGCAGCTTCGCCAACAGTCTTGTCTGGACTGAGCTTGGATTCGAGTGCAGGAGCCCCTTAGAGACAGACCAACAAGCATTTCAGGGTAGCCGCTTTCGAGAGCCAAAGCTCCCTTCACCAGGCACGGACTGTGTCAGACGGTCTCTGTCGAAGAGAGCTCTCTGACCCTCAGAAACAGACACCTGGAAACGCCTGCTGGTCCTGCCTCTAAAGGGGCTCCTTGTCAGGATCTCACTCGAATCTAACTGTTCCACTGCAGACCAACACAGCCGCCCTCTGAAACAGTTAACAGAGCTGGGTGCCACCTTGGTGCATATCGGTGATCTTTCCCAGCAGTTTCATGTAGATGGTAAACAGCAAGGAAGACACGGGATGGACCCCCACGGGGAGGCACGAGAAGCACCGGGCCAAGCAGCCGACTCCCCGCACCACTAGAAAACGGACCGCCGGGTAAAAACAGAACCTCCAAAGCACAGGCCCAACTCAGCCAGCCTCTCCAGAAGGATCCCATCGCAAAGGCCACCAAAAGGTCCACGAAAATCAACAGCACAGCACATCTGTCACAGCGGGAAGCACTACTGAACAGATACTGGCATTTTTTTTAAAGCACTTCTGCAGGCTGCTGCCAGGGAATTGCCTCTTCAAGCAAATATCTAGAGATACTGACTAAGAACGGAAAGGCTTGAAATCGACATGGCCTTGAGACACTTTGGACAGGGGTCTCTGGTCTAGAGCAACAGACATGAGAAACACGAGGGCCCTTTGGGCCCTCGGGCCAAGGATAAAAGACATGGTTCCACTCCTAGATGCAGCTGACCAGTTAAGGGCCAGTAAATAACAACATACCTGGGGAAAGTCTAGTTTCAGGGATCCCTAGCTTTTCTCAACCTGTGAACGCCATCAGAATTCTTACACAAAGTGGTGGTGTTAACCCCAAAATGGCTGCCACAGGAGGCAGCACCAACTACAAAATGTCCTCTGATACATCCCCAACACCACCATGGAGAGTATGCATGGGTCTTTTATGCCAATAGAAGGCTACAACCTACTAGTCACATTCTTCCAAGTTAATAGAGCTGGTGTTGTGTGGTCAGTCCCTTACACAAGCCAGTCTTCAAGATATCCCAGCCCAAGGGACTTACGTTTGTATACTAGAGCCTTCCGGGCAGCGTACCTGGAGAACTCTGCTCTTGAGCCGGGGAGGGTCCTTATCTCTCATGCAACCCAACTAGCCGTTTCTCTTCCTAAAACTAGAGTAGGCAAGACCCTAAGGATATATCTGGCAAACTGACAAAATCTTTTAAAAACTCTTTTAACACTTTTTGCTGATTTTATGAAGCAACATAATATGCATATAAACATGGCACATATACTGCACAGCTGCCATTCATTTCAAGGAGGGCTGTCCTCAAAAACTCCCCGATGGACCATGCCCCATATTAACTAGTCGGGGCAGGTCCCTTTGGATTTTCCACCTCAGCTATTAAGACGGCTTGAGCAAACCTCTGACTCTTCCTGCGGTGCTCACAGTAGCCCTCAGACTGGAAAATCCCTTTTACAAATCCCCACAGCAGTAAGATCATTTATGTATGTTTAAGTGGGTTAATGACTTGTTATTTTGCTTTAGTAGAAAAGGGCAAGAGTCCAGTAGAACCTTAAAGACTAACAAAAATATTTTCTGGTAGGGTATGAAAGAGAACTGGTCTCTCCCAGATGAATGAGTTTAATAGGGCATGAAAGTCCTTCAGAGTGGTACTTTTCCAGTCTGGAGATCCTAAACAGGCCACCAGTTCAGATGACAAAATATTCTTTTGTGTGTATCTTCCACATAAAACTCTGCCAGGAAGACCTGGATATATTTAGCTACACAGCAAAACACAAGGAAACGGCATCACAGCATCCAACCAGTGGTAGCAGGGAGATTCTAAAATGACCTGTGAATCTAACTAACATGATACCTTGTTCCTGAGTCTGTCCCCAGGTCAAGCAGACATGGGGAGGAAGTTCCTGGAAAAACTCTGATTCCCTTGCAGGGGGGGGGGGGATTCATATTGAGGCCGCTGTGCACAGGAAGGAGGGCATAATCCTTCCTCCACCACACCATTTTCCTGACCTGAAATGGCCCTGGGAAGCCACCATGAGGAGGAGGAGGAGTTGGTTTTTATATGCCGACTTTCTCTACCACTTAAGGAAGAATCAAACTGGCTTATAACCACCTTCCCCTCCCCACAACAGACACCCTGGGAGGGAGGTGGGGCCGAGAGAGCTCTGTGACTAGCCCAAGGTCACCTAGCTGGCTTCATGTGGAGGAGTGGAGAAACCAACCCAGTTCACCAGATTAGCCTCTGCCGCTCATGTGGAGGAGTGGGGAATCAAACCCGGTTCTCCAGATCAGAGCCTGCCACTCCAAACCACTGCTCTTAACCACTACACCACGCTGGTTCTCCTAACCACTACATCATGCTGGCTCCACTACACCATGAGGTTCACTTACACTTAACTTACCCTTAACTCTTCAAGTCAGGCTCCAGACCCCCATCCCCACATGTCTCGGTCCTGATCCAGTGCACTGTGCAGTTAGGCCCTAAGTTTATCCCTGAGGGAAGGGGTAGACCCCAAGCGACCGCTTGACTCTGCCCCACTGCCTGCCTTGGTCCACATCACAGCCCGTGGGGAGCAGAGAAAATCCGGGCATCCACGGTTTGGCTTGCCCCCGGGCCATCCTGCCCATTCGGCGATGCCATCCATGGAATGTCTACTGAAGATGCTCCTGCCAATAGTGGAAGTGGGTAGAGACTCAGGACAGGGCCTTCTCGGTGGAGGAGAAACGTGGAATAGCTCACCCGCTTTGGTGCCATGTGAAAGGACTTCCTGTTGCATTTGCATCTGTTTAAGATGGTAGTGGTGTCTATTATTCTGTTTGGCTTTTAATTATATGCTTGTGTGACCCATGCCATTTTCATGTTTGCCTTTTATTTCCATTGGAAGGTGTGGACTTTAGGGCCTGGGGAGCAGCTGCTCGCTGAGCAGGGGCGATGGGTAAGGTTGCTCCCTCATTACCAACTTAAGAGCCCCCCACTACCACTCCCCGGCAGCCCCTCAGACAGCCTGGCCTGCTGGCAGCAGCAGAGGGAAGCCCCGGAGACTGACGGAGGGAACCGCCAACTTCCCTGCCTGCCCAAAACAGAGAAACATCCAGGGTGGTGGCAGCAGCAACAGAAAGAGCCACGGAAGAGCCAATGGGGAAGAAGTTGTCCTGCCCTTCCGAGTGACCTTTTTGGACTTTCTCTTTTCTTTTTATTTAGGGTTGCCAGCTCCAGGTTGGGAAATACCTGGAGATTTGGGGGGTGGAGCCTGAGGAGGGCTGGGTTTGGGGAGGGACTTCAATGCCAGAGTCCAGTTGCCAAAGCAGCCATTTTCTCCAGGCGAACTGATCTCCATTGGATGGGGATCAGTTGTTATAGCAGATCTCCAGCCACCACCTGGAGGTTGGCAACCCTATTTGTTTGACTGGGCACTGTTTGCTATAGGACACCTTCCTGGAGGGCCCTGACAATCCGGTCTCCTTCAATTGTGCCACGTTCACAGTCATTATGATTTACTGTTACCTTTAGATGTAAGTTGTGTTTATGGAGTTTTACTTTTAGTTTTTACTTTTAGTTGCAAGTTGATTTAGTTTTACTTTTAGTTGTAAGTTGTGTTAAGTTTATAATGTTTTACCTGTTTGAAGCAATTTCACATTTGTTTACCTAGCCACGAGGGTACTGTTATTTATTGATCTGAACCCCCCCCCCCTCCAACTCTCCAATAGGGATCGACGTAGTCAGGGTTCTGCTGGGCTAACACTTGGATGCTGCAGAGTCTGCAAATGGAGCTAGGCCATTCCCACCTTCCCCTCATTTTAAAAAGAGATATTGGGGAGGGGGTCCTTAGAGAAACCTCAATGTTAAAATATATTTCCCTCCCCCCATCTTCCCAGCTTGAAACCTTTCCTGCATTTGATGTTTAGAGGAACACTATAAGCAGAAAACCTAAGCCGGTGAAGGGAGCTGGAGATCAAGGAAAACTGTCTTTGCTTTGGGAGGCAGAGAAAAACTCCCTGGGCTTTGGTTAAATATGGATTTGGCAACTTTTCCTTGGCTTCAGGAGTACCAAACATACCTGCTTAAAACACTTTCTTTCTTTCTTTTACAAAGAGATTAATGTTCATTTTGTGTATGTAAAAGGTTATTTGCACCCTTTCCTCTAAGCTGTAGAAAAATTTCCTGGAATAATTATTGAACTGTGTCTCGCTTGCATAAATAAAATGTTTTTTAAAAACACAGAAGCAAAATAAATGAATTTCTGTACTGTAAAGTAAATAGAAAAATCAGCAAAAATACTCACAAAAGAACTGTTGGATAAAGGATTGTATGGGAGCTATCCACATTCATGCGCTCCAACTACCAATATCTCCCCAAGAGAAAGTGAATTCAGAGGATACAGGAATGCTTTTTGTGCTGGAGATGCGTATTTCTTTCTTCTAAACCTGGATGCCACCGACTGGTCCCCAAAAACAGGTTCCTCTTCTGAACAACGGCCTGCACCCACACGATGGGCAAACAAGCACCGCTTGATACTGGGTAAATACTGAGACAAAAACGCTCACGTTTCCAGCCACCAGCCACAGTCCCTCCCATATCCAAACCCTACAATTAAGGCCACGTTTTTTCAGTCCCTTCTAACGGATTTCTAGCAGGCATCCTTCCAGCTCAACGATGCGAAGAACCAGGTCGGCACAGCCAAACTCCCACTCCATGTCAAGCCTCTTACAGAACAGGCCCAAGACCGAACACTTGCAACTAACTACCAACTGCAACCACTTCAATGCATCACGTAATTGTATTGCCAATCACAGCCATTGTGAATGGTCATGTGCTTATCTTGTATACTTTTTTGCACAGGCACTTCACAAACTATAGCTCTTGCCTTTCATTGCTGCTTAGTCCACTGTTTACACTGCTCCCTTTGTTTATGTAAATTATATATAAATTCCAAACTTGGCCCCCAGCATATGGATCAGAAAATATACACAATGGGGCCAGGTAAGGACTGGGTTGATGTTTCCGTGAGGTGGAAAAGCGCAGGTTTGTGGGAAAATCCAAAATAAACAAACAAACAGGGAGCCTTTAGAAACCCCCAAAAAACAAAGAATTAATGTGTGAGCAGCAACACACATTGCAAAGTAAAAAAATTGCTGATCAGTATCTCACTAGATCACAGTTGGCATAAGCAGGTAGTCTAACAGCGCATTCCTGAGCCTGAAGGGCAAAAGCCCTTAGGAGGCCAGGAAGGCGCTGTGCCAGCGTTCGGGGCCCCCGCGCTGGCGTCCAAGCAACTTACGCCAGTGTTAGTGGCCCGAATGCTGGTGGCTGCCATGGCAGCGCCACCCCGGGATGCCGACGGGGGCTTCCGCCAGCGTCCCACCGGCGTAATAGCCCGTTCCGGCATCCCAGGAGGTGTTCCTGCATCCCAGAAGGCGTTCCCTGGGCGTTCCGGCGCCGCGCTGGGGGAGGAGCCGTCTTTAGGAGGCCTCGAAAGTCCTTTTGGGCCGGGTACAACCCTTTTTTATTTTTGCGACATCCATGCAACCCTATGAAGGGTTGCACAGATTTTTTATGCCGCAGGGAGGTTTCGGGAGCACTGAAACCTCCTTTGGAGGCAGCGCAGCCACGCTGCCTCCTATGACCGACGCAGGCATTCCTTTCAGGAACACGCTGTAAAAGAAAAACAAGAAGCAGCTGAGATGAGCAGGAGAACACGACAGCAGGGGGGCTGGGGAAAGAAGCAAGTCAGGGGCCAAGATGGTGGGAAGGAAGCAGAGGCAGCAGAGGTAGGGGCAGCGATGGGATGGGGCAGGTGGTGGCAATGGCGGAAGAAGGGAGTCCGCAGTGGGAAGGGGAGGAAGCAGCAGAGGCAATCATGATGGGGAGGGGAAGAAGAGGCAGCATGGAGAGGAAGTGGTGACCAGTGTGGAAGGCATCAGTTGGGAAGCACGCTTCCAACTCCAAGCCCTCGCCCCCACAGATAGCCCTTCTCTTGGTACAGTGGAAGGAGAAAGGGGAGGAGGAGGAGGAGTCATGATTTCCCCTCCTGCCAGGGATCCTTCTTGTATGTATATGGATGGAAGACAGATACATGCTGAGAATTCTCAACATGCGTCTGATTAAATCACTTCGTCTTCGGAGATGTTCCTTTTTGGTTCTGCTGCTGCAGCAAAACTCCCTAGGGCAGCGTTCTTAAAGTGCCCTGCAGGATCCATCACCAGTGAGCCCTGATGCGCTTTGGGGAGATCCCCAAGACCACAATGAAAACAACACAGAGATACTGTTTGAGGTTTCTAGGCCATCCTCTTTTATTATAGTATCAACGTTTAACAAAAACCTTCTCCCTTCTTCTGCAATGAAAATGGCTGCAGTGGGATAGATAGGAACAAACCCACCAGCCGCATACAGAGATCTCCCCCTTGTGTTTATGCCGCTTCACTGGAGGACAGCCACAGCTAAGCAGCTGAACTGATTTATTACACATAGAAATATGCCAAGCAGTAGCTATAAGACAGTTATGTAGCTGCACAACATTAGCAAACCAAAATAGTACCGTATTTTTCGCTCCGTAAGACGCACTTTTTTCCTCCTCAAAAGTGAGGGGAAATGTCGGTGCGTCTTATGGAGCGAATGTGCAGACCCCCGCCCCTCCCGCCAGCCCGCGTTCCCCGCCCGGACGGCCAGCTGGGAGGCGGGGTATTTAAACTGCTCTGCGCTGCCTGCCTAGGCAGCGCAGAGCAGTTTAACCTCCCCTCCCCCCGCGCGCTCCCCGTTCCTGAGCCTCAGGACAACAGTACTGAGTAGACAGTACTGACTTGGATGGACCGAGGGGGGGGGTCTGGTTAAGCATAAGGCAGCTTCACGAGGAGGGGCCCATGGCTCAGTGGCAGAGCCTCTGCTTGGGCATAGCAGGAGGCCCCCGGTTCAGTCCCCGCGGGGAGCCTCCACTCCCACCCACCCCTGGCCCAGGCGAGCCCGGCACTGCCAGGCCTCCGCCTCCCCCCCCACTCGCTGCACGGACGCCGGGCGGGGCAGGCGGAGAGCGAGGGCGGAGAGCGAGGCCGGATCCCGCCGCCAGGACAATCCGCCCGGCCCTCCCTCCTTCCCTTCCGCTCGCCCGGCCTCAGTGCAGCAGGGATCGCCGAGGGGGAAGTGGGAGAGGGGGGAAAGGAAGGCCGGGAGTGGGGGTGGGGTAGGCCTGAGGGGGAGACGCCGCCTTCACTCATCCTTCGCTCAGCTTGGGCGGGGGCGCTTCAGGGCCGGGAAGCGCGGGGGGGGGAGGTTTAAACCCCCACCACCCCCCTTCCCGGGAGTCCTCACAGGAAGGAGGCCTGGGCCGGGGGTCGAAGATGGTGGTGCTGGGGCGGCTCCTGCTGCTGGGCTCCTGGGCGGCCGGCGCTGGAGGTAAGCAGACCCGCGGCCTGGCTTCCTTCGCCGCCCGGGAAGGAAGGAGGGTCTCCTCAGAAGGGGCTCCCCCTCGCACCGGCTTCCCTTCCCCCCGCGGGCGCGAAGGCGGTTTCTCCCCCTCAGGCCTACCCCACCCCCCACCCCCGCCTTCCTTTGGCCCTGGTTAATTCTTGGATGGGCGACCTCCAAGGAATACTAGGGTTGCTGTGCAGAGGCAGGCAATGGCCAATCTCCTCTGAACGTCTCTTGCCTTGAAAGCCCGATGGGGTTACCCATAAGTCAGCTGTGACTTGACAGCAGAAAGAAAGAAAGAAAGGAAGGAAGGAAGGAAGGAAGGAAGGAAGGAAGGAAGGAAGGAAGGAAGGAAGGAAGGAAGGAAGGAAGGAAGGAAGGAAGGAAGGAAGGAAGGAAGGAAGGAAGGAAGGAAGGAAGGAAGGAAGGAAGGAAGAAGGAAGGAAGGAAGGAAGGAAAGAAGAAGAAAGAAAAAGAAAGAAAGAAAGAAAGAAAGAAAGAAAGAAGAAAGAAAGAAAGAAGGAAGGAAGGAAGGAAGGAAGGAAGAAGGAAGGAAGGAAGGAAGGAAGGAAGGAAGGAAGGAAGGAAGGAAGGAAGGAAGGAAGGAAGGAAGAAGGAAGGAAGGAAGGAAGGAAGAAGAAAGAAAGAAAGAAAGAAAGAAAGAAAGAAAGAAAGAAAGAAAGAAAGAAAGAAAGAAAGAAAGAAAGAAAGAAAGAAAGAAAAGGAATATACACCCTTCCAGTTATCAGTATACTTCATGTTGGACACAAATCACATTCTCAACATTCATCAAGACCACAAGTACTGAAATTCACTCCAGCTACAGCCTTTCCTGGAAATACGGAGCAGTGTGTTCAATCAGAGTGTTCAAAAGAGAGACACTGAAATCAATTTCTTATAATGGCAGAGAGAAGTCCCTCAAAACTGCAGTACAACAGGCAACATTTTGTAAATGTTCAGAGCAGAATCTTTCATTAAGATAGCAATAAAAAAATTCCTACGGAATCAAAATATATATTAACTTTAAAATCTTTACAAACCACCTTGAGGGAAGGTTCACAGGCAGCTTAATGGCATAGCATCTGCTTTACACACAGAAGGTCCCAAGTTCAAGACCCAGAGTGTCTTCAGTTAAATTATCAGATAGTAGGTAATAAGACCTTTCTCCACTTAAAATTCTGGACAGTAACTGGAAGTCAGCAAAGACAAGGGGTTGGATCTTGTGAGGCGTGCACACAAAGATTGCAAGATTGCTCTTCTGCCTCTTGCATGAGCAAAGCTACGGGGAAGTGAAGGGAGGGGCAATCTGGGACCATCAGCATCTTCCACTGGCACGTCCATGGGTCAAAGCCAACCGTCTTACTCAGTGTACACCATCTCGACATGATCACAAAGGTAGGACAGTATTATTAACCCCATAACAAGAATCTTTAAAAATGCCATAATAAAGGAGATGACATTACTTAAAAAGGCAGCATAAACTCTAAGCAAAGACACTCTCCACATTCTCTCACAAAGGATGTTTACAATACTACTGAACTATTATTAAAACATTTTGTGCAATTTCTCACTCTCTTATCTTAGAAATAGATAACTAAATTATCTGCAGTTCAAAATAGACATCGTTCAGATAGATTTTTCTCCATCTGGAAAAGTGGGTGGATGTGAACAGGATGCAATTCAACAAGGATAAGTGCCGAGTTCTACATCTGGGTGACAGAAATGAGGGACAGGCATACAGGATGGGGGATACACTTCTGGGCAGCAGTGTGTGTGAACAAGATCTTGGGGTACGGGTGGACCATAAGTTAAATATGAGCAGCCAGTGTGATGCAGCGACAAAAAAAGCTAATGCAGTCTTGGGGTACATCAACAGAGGCATAACATCCAAATCACAAGATGTCATAGTCCCGCTGTCTACTGCATTGGTCAGGCCGCACCTAGAGTATTGTGTGCAGTTCTGGAGGCCTCACTTCAAAAAGGATGCGGACAGAATCGAGCGGGTGCAGAGGAGAGAGATGAGGATGACCAGGGGCCTGGAGACCAAGCCCTACGAGGAAAGGCTGAGGGAGCTGGGAATGTTTAGCCTGGAGAAGAGGAGGTTGAGGGGGGACAGGATTGCTCTCTTTAAGTATTTGAAGGGCTGTCACTTAGAGGAGGGCAGGGAGATGTTCCTGTTGGCAGCAGAGGATAGGACTTGCAACAATAGGTTTAAATTGAGGGTGGAAAGGTACTGGCTGGATATTAGGAAAAAAGTTTTTACAGTAAGATTCCACTGTTCGACATTGGAATCAGCTTCCTAGGGAGGTGTCGAGCTCCCCCTCCCTGGCAGTCTTTATGCAGAGGCTGGACATATACTTGTCAGGGATGATCTAGGCTGATCCTGCATTGAGAAGGCAGGTTGGACTAGATGGCCTGTGTGGCCCCTTCCAACTCTATGATTCTATGATTCAATCACAAGAGTTTTTCAAGGTCAGGATCGGAGATTGTTTCACTCCCAACAAATCAAACACCTGAGACTGTGAATTCTGGGAGGGCGGGAAATGCGCACCAGCTGTCGCACAGAACACGCCCTGGTAAAGAGTACTGTGACAACGTCAGAGTTGGCATCATCTTGTCAGATCGATAAGATTAACCGAGCTCCGTTATACAGCCCCTTTCAGTGAAGTTTGCTCAGGAGAGCTATAAGTAGAATTAATGACTATAAGTAGAATTAGTGGGCTACTATTTGGATTCCAGCCCTTTGTTTCAATGGATATTGTGCAGGAGAAATTCTCACAGATTGTGCCCCATGGATCAGCTCTGTCCATCTCCCATTCTGCCAAAATTCTTCTGCCTCATATTAGAGCTGCCTCCAATCTTGAGGCAACACAAGCAGCTCTCACCTTCAAGTCTGGGAGCCCCCAACCATCTTGACCCTCAAATACTGGTAATCAGACATTTTATATGACCTGACATTTAAAAAAATGAAAATACAGCCCTTTTTGCTGGAACTGACCATAATTCCAACTGATCCAACATTAAAAAGTATAGATTGCAGCAGTCAGTTTTAGTGAGTGGCATTATTGTGGGCAACAAACGAACCTATTGTTTCCCTTTCCTCTTGTCTCCAGCCCTACAGGAAAGCACAATAAAAATGAAATGCATGATGGTGATGCATCAGGATTTATAGTACACAAAAGAACGCCAAAAGGGCCCCCCCCTGGGGGGGTACTCCACAGGCCACTCCCCTGGGGGCCAAGAAAAGCAGAAAATTCTGAGAGGGGTGGCGGAGGCTTCCAGCATTTGTTCCCAGGAGTATTATGACAAGCTTTAAAAGGGTGGAGGTATTTACCATTAGATTGATTCCTTAAGGACATAAAGCTGTCTTATTTTGGAATGGAAAATATTCCATCCATCCACCCAACAAAAGTGTGGCACAGATTACAAAGAACAGCTTAACTAATGAGTCATTTACCTTTGGGTGAAGGAAGGCACAACAGGTGAAGCACATTCCAGACAAATACTGCACTAGTTGGCCCAAACTTCTGCCAGACCAGATAAGGTTCTTCTGAAGGGCCATCCAGGTCAGTCTGTTGCATCCAAAACAACAGGAGAGTCTTTTGGCACCTTAAAGGCATCCATTATGAATGGGTTTTTAGGCCAAAGTCTATCTTGTGAGATACATGAGTTGGCAGATATACATCTACACAGACGTAAACTGAGGAAGGGACAAGGAGGAGACAGAGTTATGAGCAAATGCGCTGCTGTGGGGCTCAGCTAGAGGATGGGAGAACCACATCCCTCGCCCACAGCTCCTTGGCCAAACAGTGGAATAAAACCACGTTAAATAAACAGAATTAACTAGTTGTTTGATTAAGTGGAAGGTTATTGGTTACAGAGGCTGGGAGGTCTGCCATGATTTTTTAAAACTGACTATTGTTTATTTTAAGAACACTAGGAGAACAGTAGGCCTGAAACAAGTTTTGAATGTTGATAACATTTAGTCAGTGTTTGGTGTTTTCTGAAATAACAGAGGGGCCGATACTGTTGGCACTGGATATTGTCATGACCCCTTCTGCCCAGCCCAGTGGCTCTGACTCTGAGGCCCCAGGAGAAGAGATGGAGGAGGGCCGGCAGCATTAGCCAGGGTCAGGGCTGAGGGGGTGTGACTGGCCCAAGGTCACCCAGCAAGCTTCCAAGGCGCGGAGTGGGGATTCGAACCCGGGGTTCCCAGGTCCTAGTGTGACACTTTAACCGGCACACTACACTGGCTCTAGAGCCATTAGCATCTTAGAGCACCATAAACAGACATTTTATATTTTCTTGATTAGACAAGGATGGTCCTAATCACCTCTAAAAAATAAAATGCTAATTAGAACAGCCTCCGGAAGGCTGACCAATTTCCGCATTTGGCATCGCCCAGCTAATCCTCCAATACAATTAAATTAAAGAGTTAACGTTTAAGCCGGTGCCTAAGAAGATGAAAGGAGGCCTCGGCTCCTCTGCCCTCTTCTGCTCACCTGCTCAGGCAGAGGGCGAAGAAGACACTCGGCCAGCTGCTCGGCCTCACATCTCTCCAGCCTCCCTACGGTGCAAACTTGAGCCACCAGCGGGCAACACAGAGAGAGGGACCTTTGCCAGGACAGGGACACGCCTGATAAAAGTCTGCAAAACAGGAAGGCCAGGGTCGTTGTGCAGAGGCAGGCAACGGCAAACCACCTCCACTGGTCTCGTGCCTCAAAAACCCAAGGGGTCGCCATGAGTCAGCTGCGACTTGATGGCACTTTATATACACACACACAGAGTATCTAATTTCCAGACATTTTACAACTCTAAGCCAACCTTTGGGAACTCATAAACAGTCGGTAATGGCAGCACTCTCCTCCATTGTGCCTTCACAGCTCTGGATATTTATGGACAGGACTGCCTTTGTACACAGAGGTTCCACTGAGCAAACATAATAAAACAGCACGGACAAAGGCATGGAACGTCAGACTTCTACTTAGAACAAATAAAAACAGTGACTGTATTTCTTCAAAAGGAGCATGACTTACATAAAACCAATCAATCTCAATAACATTTTGATAACATGAACATCACAAGCCATTACAAGTGAGCCATTGCCAACATTTCAAAAATCTGCTGTCCCAAATTTCTAATCAGAGTACAGTTTGCGACAATACACATTAAATCAGTTGTCACTATTGTGAAATACAAATTTAAACTTAAAAGAAAATTATGGTAAAATGCTTTCTAAAATCTATTAAAGTTAATTTTTCTTCTGCTATGATAAATTACCTGGTCTTAATTAGGCTATTTTTAAACAGAAATAAAGTTAACCTTGCAAACTTCTTTTAATAGCGACTATAAAAACAGTACATCATCTATAAAAAAAAAACACTGGCTCCACAATTAATGAGACCCCATACCTCTGAAATACAGAGTTGTTTTCCAAAGGAAATTTAGTTATTGAGATGCAGCAAAGCACCCCCCCCCCAGTGGCCCCAAAGACACCGCAAGGAAAGTGAAGTGGTTCAAACAACCCAAACAGAACCAGAACACACACACACACAAAAACAGATTTTCAACAGAGTCCCTGAACACGGGAAACATTGATTTGAAGCAATTCAGTCTCTGCAACTAATTTATAAGAAGCCAGGAGCCGCCACGATCTTGCTCAGTTAGCAGCTCACAGAGTAAAGGCAAGATCGTGGCGCGCGTACGTGGCCGTAGGTCTGGTCAAGTCACCCCAGTCAGCTTCTGCTTTGACCCACCTCCTGAGCCCACGGCAAGCTGAGAGACCGAGGCAAAGGCCGAATGCAAGACTGTACAGCGGGCGTGCTGCTTACGTGGCACAAGACACGCGGGTGTGCCCCCCTCATCGGCCACTTCCAGGGTTTCCTGCACTTACAAAGCTAGTAAACGGAAGTGTTCTTGATCCTAGGAGAATTGCTGTGCCTAGTAAGTACTGCCTGCTACATAACTGTGTCACATTTATTATTTGTCAACCGAAAGGTTGTCCACTGACCATGAAGTCCCCTCTTCAGCAGCCCTAGGGCCGGGAAGCTCTCCCCCCGCCCCCGCCAGGCAGGCAGGCTGGGTCATCATCAATCCTTCACTGACTCCTAGTGGGAGGGGCTTCTCCCACCACTCCCAGATCAGCCCAGAAGCCTTCCATCAGTCAAACGTACTAGGTAATGGACTCTAACAGTCAAAGATTAAACTGAAAACAGAACAGAACAGTCAGGAACAAGAGACACAGCGAAAGGCCGTCCTCCACGGTTCTCCCACTGGGGCTCTTGACAGCAGGGAGGGATGGACTGCCCCAATCTAGGACCACTGAGAAAGGGGCTTCATGCTAAGTGACCAGACTTTCCATTCTCCAGGGGTCCCAGGTGGGGAAGTCACGACTCACGGGATGTACAAAAGCAATAAACCCCAGGGAGGGCCCTTTAAATACTCTGCCAGAGCCGGCTGCAGGATTCCCCTCCTAAAGGTGGCACCCGCTGAGGCCGGCCTATCAGTACGGTGCTGCCGAGTAAAAGCGTGCACGGGCTTCCAAGTGGCTGCCCAGCACACCAATCCCAGCGAAGAAAAGCCCCAGTCAGCTGCTGAGGAGGCAGACCCCCTTAGAGGGTGAGTCATGACCCCACCACCACCACCACCACCGAGGGCTTTGTATGCCAGACCTCTGCAGCCTCAGACCCACCTGCCCGTGGCAGACACAGATACTGCGGTGCCCACGGAAGACCTCCGGAAAGAGGCACAGAGTCAGCCCTGGTTCTATTGGTGTGAAAACTCAGGGCTCCCCATAACGTCCAGCCAGCGCAACTCCCTTCCCTGCAGATACCTGGGATTTGGGCAAAAGGATGGTAAAATTAATTCCTGAGACCTGTGGAAACCTGAATTCACCTGAGGGGTGAAAGCAGGGTCAGTCCTTAACACCACTTTGTCATTGTGGAAGATGCAAAAGTCCTTATCCATGGAAAGAGCATGACGCTCAGCGATCTCTGGGAGGAGGTAAAGCCGCTAAGACCACTGTTGTGAAGGCAAGCTCCTCCAGGGGACATGAGGGCCATGGGCTAGAAGGGAATCTTGGTCAGCGCCTGAAGGATGGTGCTTAAGGCCCACATGGGAAACCCATGGACTACTGGAGGATTCAGAAGGCCCTCCCCTAAGGAACCTCTGAACATGAGGATGGGAGAAGAAACCTCACTCCTCTCCCCACCCCCGTTTTGCTCCCACCCTGGGGCTCCCAGGTGCTGGTGCTCAGGCCCTGGTCCAGCCCCCACAGGAGGAATTCCAAAACATCTCAAGTTTTGGCCCTGAGGGGAACTATATTCCTCCCCTCACACAAGGACTGGAAGACTTGCCAGGTGTTGTCCTTTCCTTTCCAGCACTCCGATCAACAGATCTGGAGCAATAACTGGAAGGAGTACTAAATTAGTTTCCAAAGAAAAGTATGATTGGCAAGAATTTATCAACCAGTAAGGTTATATTTGGATCACTGTTTGGCATCAGAGAGGGAATAACATCCCTTTGAAAAAGCTCAACATGATAAAACAGGTAAAATCCAGTGGTTCCTAAAAACAGCATAAAAGGAGCATTCCAGCATTTTATGAGATGAAGTATCAATTTACCCCCTAGCCACAAGGACAAAAGGCAATCTGAACATCACACATGAACACATGAAGCTGCCTTTTTACTGAATCAGACCCCCTTGGTCCATCAAAGTCAGTATTGTCTACTCAGACCGGCAGCGGCTCCCCAGGGTCTCAGGCAGAGAGGTCTTTCACATCACCTACATGTCTAATCCCTTTAACTGGAGATGTCGGGGATTGAACCTCAGACCTTTTGCATGCCAAGCAGAGGCTCTACCACTGAGCACATCCCACATTTCCACCATACTTCAGAGGGGTGAGTGCTGAGGTGAGCTAGAGCAAATGCCCAGCGGTGACCCACTCTGTCGCTAGACTTCCTTCCGGAGAGTGTCAAGGATGGGGATCATCTGAGCTGAGCAGCCTCTTTCCCCAAACTGCAGCTGCTCAGCCTCTCCAGGCTGCCAACTTCGACAGGTCCGGACGTGGGTGGAGCCCTGGGGAGAGGGAGTCCCTCCTGTGAGGGGTCCACCAACAGGGTCTGGAAGACCCTCTCGCCAGGCCCTGCTGCCATGCTTTGCTGAGACCAGAAAGGAGCTGTGAGAACCACTTCAGTTTTGGTGTCTGTTACTCTCCATATCACCTTGTGGAGAAGTTGTACTGGAGGAAAGGAAGTCAGGGGTTGGTGGGCCGCTGGCAGTTCGGATTGTCCGCTCCCAAGGCTTGAGGACATTTGGACCTCAAGAGGAACCTGGGGATCTGGCAGTTGCTGGGTGACACGAACAGATCCACCTGGGCCTTTCTGAGAAACACCTCAGGGTTCAGCTTCCAATCTGACTGATGTAGCTTTCTTTGACTTAACCAGTCGGCCACCACGTTCTCCATCCTGGATGGAAATCAAATGATTCTCCACCCAAGTTAGAAGCTGAGTCACCTCTGAATTTAGAGACTTCGGTTTGCCCCTTGGCAAGTTTCATTTCATTTCATTTCATTAACCATTATTGGCATACCAAAGACATAGAAAAAACAACAACAAAATACCTCCAAAGGGCAATACATATAAGTTACAGTCGGGTTAATAAAACTTTTCTTGTTCTTTAAGAACTCCTGTAAGAAATTCAGCCACGGTAGCCGTAATTTTGGGATCATGGTCACTCAAAAGAAATTTGCATTTCACTTCATTACTCCTGTATGTCTTGTACTGGAGCAAAGTAGATAGTAGTTTATCCCGCAGAGTCACATAGAAGGGGCAATCTAAAAGGATGTGGTCAATTGTATCTAACAAGTTTAAACCGCATGTGCATAGGCGTTCATGTCTAGGGATCTGGAGGTATCGGCCTAAGAGCATCCTAGATGGGAATGCATTAACCCTAGCTAATAGAAAAGCGCGGCGTTGAGAAGTTATTTCTAGGTTATCTAGATACCTAGCCATTTTACCCGATCCATTATTAAGGCCTAGGGCCGCCGGAGAGCAGATGGGGGGAAGAGCTGGGTTAAAATTCTGCAATTCTACATCAAGGAGACGTTGCTTGATTCTTTTAAAGATGTAAGATTCATTGGCCAGAGCAAGATTATCTAAATCAATTCCAATTTGACAGAGTCTAGATCTAATCAATATGTCCCATGAGAAATAATGAAGTTCACTTTTCAAGAAATATAAAAGGGAACCTGGCTCAGTTTGAAAATATAATTTGAGCCAATATCTTATTGTTTGAATCCAGGCTTTGGTGGCAATCAAGTTTTGCCCAGTTTCATAACAAATTGTGAAATATGAGACACACTTAGGTATCCCCAATATTTGTCTAAGAAATATGGCTTGGATGTTCTCCACTTCTTGATTAAGAGTTCCAAGCCATAAGGGAACTCCAAATAGAAGTTGGGGGAATATTTTCAAATTCAGGATTTTTATCACTGCAGGAACACACTGATTCCCCTTCGCGTAGAAAAACTGCTTGAGTTGATTTAAGGAAATCCTGGTGGCTTTAATAGTATTTTGTCGATGTACAGACCAATTGAGATTATAGTTATAAGTAATTCCCAAATACTTATAGCTTTTAACTTGTTCAATTGAATCCTTCCCAATGTGCCATTTGTATGAGGACCATTTTTTGGAAAATACCACTACTTTTGATTTGGAGGAGTTAATAGAAATTAAATTAAAATGGCAATAATTATTAAAAGCATCTAGATATCGTTGGAGGCCTACTTTAGTGAAAGAAAGAATGACGGTGTCGTCCGCATAAAGAAGTAGAGGTAAAGACTGGGACCCTAATTTAGGTGGATGACCATTAACTGAACCCAATGACTGCGCTAGATCAGAAAGAAAAATATTAAAAAGTAGGGGAGCTAAACCACACCCTTGTTTAACGCCTCTTTGAATTAAGATTTTCTTAGTCCACCATTAGGTGAGTATTTAACTTGGCAGGTGGTATTTAAGTGTAATTTCTTTAAAAGTATTAGCAGCCTGGGGTCAATTCCTAGATTTGACAATTTGTCCCACAGTTTCTCTCTAGGAATAGAGTCAAAAGCACTTTTTAGGTCTATGAAAGCTGCAAACAATTTCCCCCCACCTATCTTCATGTATTTTTCCACAAGAAAGGATAAAACGATACAGTGATCTAAAGATGATTTGTTCTTAGTGAATCCTATTTGCTCTGGGCCAATAATGGATTTAGCTTGAGACCACTCCGAAAGGCGGGTCTCAAGATGTCTAGCATATAACTTGTCCCTTGGCAAGTTATGTAGGGTTTTGCCATCATGTCTGCGACCACCACATGCCTCCCCTCTAGTGATTCTTGAAAAGAGACCAAGGAAAATTGCCTGGTGTTCTAGGAGACTGATGCTCCATTTCCCCACAGCTGGAGATCGCGACCCTGGAGCCACCCTTGCCATAGAGCAGGCCTCTCAACCCAGGAGATCGGCATCGGTCGTGATCAGGGTTCTGGGGGAAGGGGGAGTTTCCCTCAGGGGAGATCTGTGCTGGAGCCTTCCTGGTGATATCCCTACACACACAGGGTTCAGATCTCTGTGTGTGCATACATGCTGTCTTTAATGGAGTAATTCCCAAATGTTATACTGCAAGAATGGTGAATGAAAGACTCCTTTGAGCAGGAGACTGGCCACTCCCTGCCTGCTCTGCCTCATCCCCTTCCAGTTAGCCTCCGCTGGGCAGAACTCGGCCACTCTCTGCATCAGGACCAGCTGGGTCATTCCACCACTCCTAGGCAGAGGTGCAGCAGAAGTACCTGCTCTCAACAAGAGGACATGCTTGGATTTCTAACAGCGCCATCCAAAATGGAATTTCGCCCTGCTACACGCATTGAAGTCAGTGGGCCTAGAATTACGTAACTCTGCTTAGGATGGCGGTGCAAGAGAGCCTCAGCTCTAGGTGCTGGAAACGCTCCTGCTTCTCCCAGCAGGCTCCCTCGTTGTTAAGCCACCTCTGAACTGCATCTGGCACACACATCCCCATAGAAATATTCCGCAGGCCTCAACAGACAAGCGCCTCCTTGACACGGGCTGGTTCCCTGAACCTGCCCCCAGACCCAGCAGTTGGGGACGACTGGTACTGGCCACCTTCAGGCCACTCTCTCCAGACAATAAACTGTTGTTAAAACCACCAAAAGCGCTTAACCCCCTTTATTGTCCTTGGTTATTATCAAAGGAAACATTCACACAGAGACACACAAGCAAGAAGCACAAGTACCGATGCACAAAAGGTTGGTACAAAAATACTGCTGACAGTTTTTGTCGCAATGGTACCTACCTATAGCTGATGCTCAGCATACCTATGCTTCTAAAAACACTTTCCACACTCCACTTACATGGGGAGATATAAAGGTACAGGAGAGGGGGCTTGAGGGTTTGTGGGAAGAAGCAGCCCTCCCAGGAAGGAAGAAGCCATCTGAGGGGAAGGAGCGCGTGAAAGAACAGACTCACAACCCTTCCCTACTCCTTCTGGTTAGCTCCTGGAAGGTCAGAAGAACCCAGCGACCGTCCCCTCCTCCACCTGGTGAAGATATCTCTCCCCCTCTCTCCTCAGGGATGCAAAAAGCACACTGGGTACCACTCACTGTCACCGAGAGCATCTCCTGTTCAATGGACCCATCCGTGCAGCACTCTGCACCTGTTCTGCCCTTTCAAGGCTCCACCTGGTCAACTGCATCTTCTGCTATACCCAACAAGCAAATATGGGGCGGGAGGGCAAGTCTACGGCAACTGTGCACATTCCATCCACCATGCTCCAGGGATGGCCAGCTGACCATCTGCCCCTTCCCATTACCCGCTGCATGCTTCTATGCATGTATCCATGTTTGCGTACATTCTTTAAAATAAAAATTTATTGTCAAAGGCTTTCACGGTCAGAGTTCATTGGTTCTTGTAGGTTGTCCGGGCTGTGTGACCGTGGTCTTGGTATTTTCTTTCCTGATGTTTCGCCAGCAGCTGTGGCAGGCATCTTCAGAGGAGTAACACTGAAGGACAGTGTCTCTCAGTGTCAAGTGTGTAGGAAGAGTAATTTTGACTATATATTTTGACTATATATTTTGACTTTCTGACTATATATTACTCTTCCTACACACTTGACACTGAGAGACACTGTCCTTCAGTGTTACTCCTCTGAAGATGCCTGCCACAGCTGCTGGCGAAACGTCAGGAAAGAAAATACCAAGACCACGGTTACACAGCCCGGATAACCTACAAGAACCAATAAAAATTTATTCTTGTGAAATTGGAGTTACTTGGGTCTCTGCAGCTACAAAAAGGCTTCATGCCTCAGCTCACAGTTACCAAAGTATAAGGGAGATGCAAGGAGTCAGCTTAGATGAGAATCTAACTAGACAGGTTTCAAGAATTTCCCTTCCACCTCCACACTGACTGGATAAAAGGAGGGGATTCTGTGTTTTTACTGAGTCTGGCAGTAGGCTGTCAGATTACAACTGTATTAACAGGCTACTGGTAGCGGCAGAGAGTAAACCCTATTTGAAAAATGGAAATAATGGGGGTGGGGGAGCTGGAGAGGCCAACTCCTCATTGTGGTCTAGCAACTTGAGACCAGGGCCAGCTGAGTAAATCTCTCCTTCTCTGTGATTAAAAACAAGGGCCTGAGAGTTTGTTCTACCACAGTGCCTACAGAACTGTTCTAGTAAGAACCAGTTTTGTACAGCGGTTAGAGTGTTAAGCTAGGATCTGGGACCCCCCTCGGCCACAGAAACTCACTGGGTGACCTGGGCCAGTAGCTCTCGCTCACCCTTCTGCAGAGGTTAAGGAGAGGAAAAGGGGAAGAAGGGGGTATCAATGAAGTAAATAAATAATAAATATAGCTGAAGACTGGTGGGAGAGACAGATAAAAGAAAGGTTGGTTGGTGATTGGGAAAGAGAGAAGGAAGCAGGGAAAGAGGAGGAGAAGACTCAGGGGCTGCTCGGGGGAGAGAAAGAGTAGGGGGAAAGGGTTATGGTGGAAATGAAGTGATCCCCACATGTCCTTGTGGGTTTCCCACTTGCCATATATCTGTTGCCATATGTTATATCTTGATCTCACTGCATTATAATTTCTACTTATGTAATACCATTTCTTGCACTGTGTAATATGTCATGTTTAATACCTTTGCCTCATTTCCAATTTCTGTCCTGTTACACTGTTTATCAGAAATCTCATCATATTGATTACACTGACTTACATTATCTGAAGAAGTGAGCTGTGACTCACGAAAGCTCCGCACCCAGCCAGAAATGTTATTAGTCTTTAAGGTGCTCCTGGACTCTGGCTCTTTTCTACTGACTTGTATTATGAAACCACCTTGAGTTTCTGTGACAAAGTGGACTACAAATAATTTAAATAAATTTTTAAAATAAAAATAATTCTGAATCCGGCCAACATGCAGATAGACAAACCCAGAAAATGGAGCCAGGTACACGCATTAGGCATTTTTTAACAGACCTGGGGGGACCCCCGGGCTTGCAGAAACCCCTCCCCCAAAACACCTAAATTAAACATTTTGGGTAAAAGACCCAAATCTCACAAAACTACATTTTGAGATCTCAGCCATCATTTTGGAGAAGGGTATGACTCTTTCTTTAGTACATACAGAAATAATAGTAGTAATTAAAAAAAAACTATTTTAAAAGACAAAACAAAAATATAATAATGTACAATCACATAGATATTACATCAAAAGGAAGAGTGAATCCTTGAGATAGCAAAGAAATCCAAGCTGTCAAATTTGTTTGCCTATAACACTGAAAACAATAATAAGGCTGTATATTATCTTAAAATTTAATGAGAAATTTCAGTAACTTTTCTGGGTGAAAATTAATACCCATCACTCTATAACACAATAGTTTAGACAACAGCACAACATCCCACATCTGTTTAAACCAATCTGTGATACAGGGTGGAGTTATCTTCTTCTGGTAAGAAAAGATAAGACACATTCAGGCAGTCACAGCTGAATTCAGAGTAATTTTCATATCTGTTTCTTCAAATCTGTTCTTCCCAGATATCCTTAGTAAGAGCCGGCGTCATGGGTGGGCTTAGGGGGACACCAGCCAACCAATGAGAGCTGCTGCTGGTGAGTCCACTTATATTGGGGGGGGGGAGAATCAGCTGAAGCCAGGGGAGGGGAAACGAAGTACAGGATTGCCCACTGGGAACAATTGGAGAGGATGGAAGGCCCACTGGAGACAATAGGAGCCAGGAATGCCAAATTACTTGCATGGGCTCCATTGAAATACATTACAGCACAAAAAAGTTCCAATGAAAATATGGAGTGGGTTTTGGATGAAGGTCTCTGGGGCCAGACAGACGGCTCTGGGAACCGCAACAACAGCCCCCTGAGTGGAATGACGGCCCCGAGGAGCAGCAGAAGTGTTCTGGGGGAGGAATGACAGCCTCAAGAGTGGAACGATGATGGCCCCTGTGGCTGAAATCCAGTGTTAGGTATTTCATTCCACTCTACGGTTCGTGATTGCAGGTACAGAGAGCACTGATTTCAATCACAGGGGCTGCCATTATACCCTTAGACTGGTCATTTCTTTGCTATTGTCACACCAGCAGCTCGTTTACAACCATGGCCCAAGGTCCCTCAGGGATCTTCCATGGCACAAGTGGGGATTCGAATCCAGGTCTCCCAGATACCAGTTTGCCGCTCCGAATTGCTACACCACACTTGGGTGCAAACAATGCAGGCCTTATGTGGAGTGGGGAACGGGCAAGGGGACGCACGTCCTGGCAGCCTACCCCCATCTGCAGCGTCCCATAAGCAGGCCTGGCCAACACCATCAGAAGAACTGCAGTCCAAACGATCACATCGGGGCTTTCTGCATCACCTCGTTCTCCTGCATGTGTGAACCGGGCCTCAGAGGAGACACCTGAACTTTATTCCCATTAAGCAGCTAGCTTTCCTGAGGGAGAGCGGAAAGGTACCAGCTGGATAGCAAGGGGGAAAGTTCTTTTTACAGTGAGAGTAGTCCAGCAGTGGAATGGGCTGCCTGGGGAGGCGGTGAGCTCCCCCCACCCCACCCCTCACTGGCAGTCTTCAAGCAGAGGCTAGACAAGCAGTTGCCAGGGATGCTCTATAGGCTGACCCTCACTGAGAAGGCAGGTTGGACTAGATGGCCTCTACGGACCTTTCCAACTCTATGGTTCCATGAACTCAATAGTTTGAACGTTCAGATGAACCAATGGTGCTTTTGTAAAGGTTTTTACTGATAAATCTCTTGAATGCATTTCTGATTTGACTACATAGCTTGTATAAAAGAAATCTGTAATCTTTCATCTGGTCCATTTACGGACCATTTTGATCCAGTCTCTGCAATGTACGTTAAAGCTATGCCGCTAATTAAACTTTCTGTATATGTAAGTAATGTACACAAGACACTAACCTACCCCACAGGATTGTTGTGAAGATAACACGGAAAAGGGGAGAATGTTGCAAGCCACTTTTGAGTTCCCACTGGGGCGGGGGGGGGGGGAGGAAGCGGAATACAACTGAAGTAAAAACACACCACGAAGACCTCTTCACAGGAAGCACAACAGAAAACGCACCACTGGGGGCCTGAATGACCCCAAAGTCTTATCCAGGCAGCGATTCCTTCCTTCTCTTGGGTGAACAACTCCAAAAAAGAACAAGACTTTAGGCACGAGGCCTCCCCCCCTCCCCCCCTCCCCCACCCCCACCCCCCGGGCAGCGGGGCGGGGCTTCCAGTTTTGCGGGGGGAAGCGATGGGATGTTTCACTCTTTCCCTCCTGGGTCTTTTTCCTGATCTATCCTGCCTCTTCTCCGGAAGCTCTTGGAAACCCCCCCGCAGGCCTGTGCGGGGGGGGGGTGCTGAGGCCGGACCGGAGGTCTGCTCCCCAGCCCCGAAGGAAGGGAGGGGGCCGCGGCAAGCGGGCCACGCGCTGTCCCACCTCGCAGAGTTGTTGGGAGGGAGGGAGGGAGGGAGGACTGGGGGGCGGGAGGAGCCCTGGCCCGGGGGGGGGAGAGGGGGGCAGGAGCCTCCGGCGCTCGGCGGCCTCCGCATCGGAAGGCTGCCCTGGCCGGGGGGGGGAGAAGAAGGGGGGCAGAGCCCCAGCGCCAGCGCCGGCGGGGGAGGCCTCCGTGGGCGCCCGCCCTTCCCTCCGCACTCTGCACGCGCCCAGAGACGCACGCGCCATCCCCCGCCCACCGGCCCACCGGACTCACCGCCTGCCGGAAGGAGCCCCCTGCCCGCGGGGCGGCGGCGGCGGCGGCAGCGGCGGGGTCCCCTCGGCCCTCCCCTCCCTTCCCTCCTCCTGCGGGCTGAGGCGGCGGGAGCGGCCAGCGGAAGCGCGCGGTGGGGGGAGGGGCGGCCGGCCGGGGAGGAGCCGCGCCTAGGGGCGGGGCGGACGGCACGCCCCGCCCCGCCCCGCCGGGGCCTTCTTGCAGGGGGCGGGGCTTTCTGCGCCCCAGTTTTGTGAGTGCGCGGAAGACGCGTCTCGGGGGGGGGGAGGGGAGGGGCTTTCGGCAGCGGGGCTTCTCCGAAGGACCTCCCCCCCCCCGTCAGCGGAGCTGCTCCTGCGACGGAACAAAAACTAGTTAAATGACAGAGGACAGAGAGGAGGAACCAAGGTTCAGCTCTCTCCATGGGGGGGGGGGGGGCAGTGGAGCTATTTCATTTGTTAGTAAATGACCTACAATTGGGGGGGGGTGAACAGGAGAGCGGCCCGCTTTGCAAATGGTACCACCAATTTATTCAGGATGGGGAAAGCCGAGGGGGACCGCGCGGGGGGGGGTGTGGAGGGGGACCCTCCCTGCCCTTGGCTGAGTGGGCGACGGGGCCGATGAAGACCAACGTGAGCGACGCCCCAGGTGAGGCTTCCCGGAATAAAGAAATCCTCTGTGTGTGTGTGTTAAGTCGCCTCCGACTCATGGCGACCCTATGAATCAATGTCCTCCAAAATGTCCTGTCTTTTGGCAGCCTTGCTCAGGTCTTGCAAACTGAGGGCTGTGGCTTCCTTGATTGAGTCCGTCCATCTCTTGTTGGGTCTTCCTCTTTTCCTGCTGCCCTCAGCTTTTCCTAGCATGGCTGTCTTTTCCAGTGACTCTTGTCGTCTCATGGCGTGACCAAAATACGATAGCCTCAGTTGAGTCATTTGAGCTTCTAGGGTCAGTTCAGGCTTGATTTGATCTGTAACCCACTGATTTGTTTTTTTGGCAGTCCACGGAATCCGTAACACTCTCCTCCAACACCACATTTCAAAGCAATCTATTTTCTTCCTATCAGCTTTCTTCGCTGCCCAGCTTTCACACCCATACATAGTGATAGGGAATACGATGGTGTCGCGAGAATTTTCAGTATTGAACATTAGTTCATATTAAATATATTAATTTATATTAAATGAGTTTGGGTTAGAAATGACCGCATGCTTACCTTACCATTATTACCTATAAGTCACACAAAAAATAATAATAATACCTGACCCTTTAAAAGCAGCCCTTTAGCTAACAGCAGCTCCAAGCAGGACTCTGACCTAAAAGGTCAGAAGAAATTGCATTGCTAGCAGTTAATCACCTACAGCACATCAGATGCCCCAAAATTTATGCAAGGTTATTAAAACAGACAACAAATCAAGGGAAAAGATTGTTTTGGAACATGAAAAAACAATCAGTGAGCAGACCCGGACACTGAAAGAATTATTATGGAACAAGATATTTCTAAACAATTAAGTCATGATTTGCAGAAAACTCATTTCCTAAGAATGTGACAGGGAGGGGTCATTTGAGACCCTCTCCTCTCTATAAATGAACAGTCCAAATATCCCTTCTTTGTCCTTCCCAGGGAGAAAGCATTCTCTCTCTCCTTTGGAATGACCCAGAGCGGCTCTGTTTGTGTCTGTTGCTGTCTGTCGGTGTATCAGTTTCTATGTGGGGTATTGTTAAATCTGTCTGAGTACTATTCTTCTCTATGTCTTATAACCTTTAATAAACCTATATGCCTTGCTACTATGAATGTGTGGTCTGAGATAGTCCTGAAAACATGGGGTGTGGTTTCTATTACACTCTCTGGCGTTGCTTTGGTAAGAAGCAGGCAGAGGAGGACCATGCACAACGAACTAAAGGGGGGGCCCACAAAAGATTCCCCCCACAGATAGCATGAATTAATCTAGTCTTGGTGGCCAGTGACATCCTTACACTTCAAAATCTTTTCTAGCTCCTTCATGGCTGCCCTTCCCAGTCTCTGATTTCTTGGCTGGAGTCTCCCTTTTGGTTGACGGTGGAGCCAAGGAATAGGAAGTCTTGGACAATTTCAATTTCCTACCTTCAAATATATGCTGACGGGGTCTGAACTGGCTGAGAGGGAAAGAAACCTGGGGGCTGCCACGGACAGCCCAGTGGATAGATTCACTTTGAATGCTGCAGTAGTGAAAAAGGCAAACTCTACCCTGGGGATTATTTGGAAAGGGGTTGGGAAAACAACACCCAGCTTTATAATGCCCTTGCATACATTCATCATGCAGTCTCATTTGGAGCACTGTGTGTACTCACCTGTCTCAAAAAGGATATTGCAGAGCTGGAGAACATATAGAAGAGGGCAACCAAGACGGGCAAGTGTTTGGAGAACCTTCCCTAAGGGGCTGAGAAGTCTGGGACTTTTCAGTTTAGAAAAGAGGTGGCTGAGGTGAAACACGGCAGAGGGCTATGAAAGTATCCATGGGGCAGAGAGAGAGAGAGGACAGAGTGGGTGTTTTCTCGTTTTCCTAGACTAGTAATCCTAGGCTCCTAATGAAATTGATGGGCAAATTCAATTTCAATTTATTACAGTCATTTGACCAGCATTATAAAAATACAGAAATTCATATCCTCAGTTGATGGGCAACAGATCCAGGGCCACTTTGGGAGGTAATTGTCTAAAATGTGGGACAGAAATAAATATGGTACAAAAAAAATCCAAAGCAAACAATCAAAAGAGGAAAGCTTCTTAAAATGTCACATTTTAATGCACATATATAATTATTTTATTGGCATACAAAAGATATAAATATAATTGATGTAAAACAAGGCACAGCGGAGTCCTCTGCAGCACAAACACAAAGCAGCAAGAGAGCAGACGATCAGCTCCTTCACGGTTTGCACCAGTTTCAAGGAGCAAAAGCTGTTAGATGAGGTTCAAAGTGCAGTAGGATAAAACAGTATTAAAATCACCACCAATGTGTGTGAATGCTAGTTCTTTGCACTGCTATGGCAAGCACAAATGGAAATGACACAAAATCTACTGGCAGCGAAAAAACCAGGCTGGCCAGCACCAAGATGCAAGAATTCAACATTGCCTTGTTTGGTTCCAAACCATGATGTAGCCTAAGTCCATAGGCCATCAAAAGTATGATGTCATGTCAAATTGTATCATCTTTTATAAAAATAATCCCACCACATTAGTCAGAGAAACCCCAAATTTGCTTAAAGATCATATAGCCAAGCTTGATCACGTGCATTCATTTATTTAATATATTCCTATACTGCGCTCACAATGACAATGAATAGCTAGCCAAGTTTCTGAGCTGGTATGGGCAAAGCTATTGGGCGCAATCCCTTATTTAAAAATGTCACAGTAGAGTCAAAAGCGTACACTTTGTCTACCTACAAAGTTCTGTCAATATTACTGTAGTTTAACTAAAAAGGCATCCTGGGAATTGTAGCTTGAAGGTGTACTTTCTCTACCTCTGCTCACAAAATTAGTTGCCACAGGAGAAAGATGTTAAACCAGTTCATCTGTAGCGTAAATGTTACCACATATTTTAAAACTGGCTAACAGCAAACGCCAAGTTACCCATAAACCCGAGAAAACTTCAGGACAGCCAACAATATTGTTAAGTTAGAAATTTTGTTAGGGATAAGGCAAAAACTCAAAATAAGATTTTTTAAATACTTGGTACAGCTGGAAAAAGCAGCCATGGAAGTCTGCCCTCCAAGCAAATAAAATACCTGGGCAGCAATGGCTGCCCTGTAGACCAGCCATGGGCACGGGGGGGGGGAGCCTTTCCCCTCCATTCTACAAAAGCAAAGTGTGCTATGAATGACAATATCTAGAAGGTAGCAACACCTTATCTAGTAAGTCTTGGCCACTGGAGAACCCAGCTTTCCCTTAAACTGATGAGTAAATGTTTGCTAAAAGCAAAATATAGAAGTTATAAGTGAGGGTGACAGCAGATGCATCCGTGGGCTCAAAGGCTTTGCACATGAGTTCTGTCAAAACAAGAAAAAGGCTCCTTGTAGATGCAGATAATACAAGCGATCCTGGAGGAAACATTTTGCCAATGGATAGAAAAATGCAGAAGAGTCCCAAACTGGGTTGTGTAGGTCAAGAGGCCTCAAGCAAAGACAGAGGAAATGAACTGTTCTCAATAGAGAACTCCCTTGCAGGTGTCTCTAAACATTAATGAAGACTTCCTGGAGATTCCCCTACTCCTTGAAGTCAGATTCAGAATGAAAACACTGATGTGAAGGGTCTGACCATCACCATGTGAGTCCCAAAACCTTCACATACAGAGGACTTAAACGTAGAAGACAGAGATGGCTTCTTGAGCCTCTTGCTGTTAAGATCCATAAAAAGAGCCGCCTCTGATCAATATCAAGAAGTTGGGCAGTGATTCTAGCCTCAGCTCCACTGGCAGGGTTTAATGTGTTCGGTAGTCCAAGGTAGGGCTGTGCACCGATTTTTCCCCCAGTATTTTTCGGGTTCGGGTTTACTGAACCTGGAAATTTTCTAAAAACCCAGAAACCCCGGATTTTTTTAAAAAAAAATGGGTTAATAAACCCGAACCCGAAAAATACTGAAAAAATTCAGGGTGGATCTAGCAGGGGAAACTTCAGACTGACGCTTCCCATGCCCGCCTCTCCAGCAGTCCCAGGAAGGCGGGTGGAGAACGCTTTCTTAAGATCCATGCTGCCAGGCTTGGCAGGGTGGATCTTAACAAAGTCCCCCCCCCCCGCCTGCCTTGCCAGGACTCCCGGGAAGGCAGGTGGGGAGTGCTTTGTTAAGATCCACCCTGCCAGGCTTGGCAGGGTGGATCTTAACTAACCCCCCCACACACACACCTGTCTTGCCAGGACTCCCAGGAAGGCCGGTGGGGAGTGCTTTGTTAAGATCCACTCTGCCAGGCTTGGCAGGGTGGATCTTAACGAAGCCCCTCCCCGCCCGCCTTGCCTTCCAGTGTGGGTCTAAGTGAAGCTTCCCCCGCCTGCCTGAAGCAAGGAAAGCTTTCTCCTTGCAAGGGAGGGAACTAGCCGAACCCAGAAAAGCCGAATATATTTTCGGCTTGTCCGGGAATCGCCCATTTCGGCTCGGCTATTTTCCCTCTTTTTTTGCTCCGGTAAAACCTGAACCCGAAAAAGCCAAAATGGCATTTTTTCATTTTTTCCCCGGTTTGGGTTTTACCAAATGCACAGCCCTAGTCCAAGGTTCCACTGTTGAACAGCTCATACTGGGAAAAAAAGTTTTCCTAATATCCAGTCGGTACCTTTCTGTCCATTATTGCAATTCCTGATTTCCTGGACTGACCCTGACTCACGCCTTAGACTCCCCTTGCCTGTGTTGATATCTTGGACTCTGCCTGAACAGTGAATGACATTGGACTGCTGCTTCCCAGACTACGCTTTGAGCCTCCGGGCCTCGCACACTGCCTGCAGCACAAAAGGAAGGGAGGCTGAATAACTGAGTCATATTGAGGTGATGAGTGATGAAGTTCTACACCTATTGGAAAATAAGAAATCAATAACTCTCCAGGTCCTGATGGCAGACACCCCAAAGTTCTTAGGGAAATTAAATGTGAGATAGTTGATCTACTAACCCGTATATGTAGCCTCTTACTAAATTCAGCTGCTGTACCAGAAGATCAGAGAGCAGCAAATTTTACACCGATTTTTTAAATCACAGGTTTAATGTCTGTCCCGGGAAAATTAGTAGAAACTGTAATCAAAGACAAAATTATCAGGCACATCAAAGAATGTGTTCTTTGATGTGCCTGATAATTTTGTCTTTGATTACAGTTTCTACTAATTTTCCCGGGAAACTCAGCATGGCTTCTGCAAAGGGAAGTCCTGCCTCATTTGGTGTTCTTTGAGAAAGTGAACAAGCAGGTGACCCAGCAGACATTATATACTTGGACTTTCAAAAGGCTTTTGACGAGGTACCTCTCCAAAGACTACTGAGTAAATTTAGCAGTCATGGGATAAGAGGACAGGTTCTCTCATAGATTAAAAATTGGCTAAAAGACAGGAAGCGAAGAGGATGAATAAACTGAGTTTTCACAATAGAGAAAAAAAGCCTGGTCTCAATTCTTTAAAATTCCACCACAGGAGGTAAGCAGTGAGGTCCAACAAGGATCAAAATTAGGGCCAGTACTATTTAATTGGTTCATAAATGATCTGGATCTGGTGAGTAGTGAACTGGCCAAGTGTGCAGATGACACAAAAGTATTCAGGATGGTGAAAACCAAGAACGACTGTGAAGAGCTCCGGGAGGAACTCTACAAATTGGGTGAGTGGGTGACAATGTGGCAGTTGAAGCTCAGTGTCAGTGTCAGGTGAGGCACATTGGGACAAAAAATCCCAGCTTTCAGTATAGGCCAATGGGGTCTGAACTTGCTGAGACTGAAAGGGGGAAAGATCTTGGGGTCGTAGTAGATAGCTCCATGAAAGGGTCACCCCAGTGTGATGCAGCGGTGAAAAAGGCAAACTCTGTGTTAGGGATTATTAGGAAAGGGATTAAAAATTTCAAAAGTTGATATTATAATGCCCCTGTATATATCAATGGCGAGGTGTCATTTGGAATACTGTGTACAATTTTGGACACCTTCTCTCAAAAAAAATATTACAGAGATGGAAAAAGGGGGTTGGAGCACCTTCCCTATGAGAAAAGGTTGATGGGTAGTAGATTCTGGCAGGCTAAAGGAAATGCTTCTTTACACTATGAGTTATTAAAATGTGGAATTCGCTGCCAGAGAATGTTGTGATGGCCACAGGCCTAGTCAGCTCTAAAATGGAAGTAGGAAGATTCATGGAGGAGAGGTTTATCAGTGGCTACTGGCCATGTTGACTAAAGGGAACTTCCGCATTCAGAGGCAGTCAACCTCTGAATGCCAGTGCCAGGAGGCAACATCAGGGGAAGGCCTTAGCCTCTATGCTCAGTTGTCCACCTCCAGAGGAAGTGGTTGACCACTGTGTGACACAGAATGCTGGACTAGATGGACCCTCACTGGTCAGATCCAGCAGGGCTCTTCTTATGTTCTTATCTGTGCAATTGCTGAGCAGACTCCTCTCTAAGGCAGACTTGGCTTCTGAAATTAAAAGGTACTGGTTGTGGCCACCTATGCTGGCATGGGACAACAGAACCAGCCAGTTTCTGATCTGCAGTCATAATTCTTGGCATGTTTATTTATTGTTACACCACATTAAATCCCTCCTTTCAAAAAAACAGGGTTAGTTCTCCCTTACTTTTAAGCAGCTGGCCAAAGAAGATCAACGTAGCAGCATAAAGGAATAGGACATCTGTTTCTGTTTTAATGTGCCTGTTCCGTCCGAGCATTCACAGACAACTGCAAGTCTTCCGTGGAAAGGGCAGGCTTATGGTTGCCCACCACTTCGTCCAGAAACAAATCTGATGCCTTTACTCAATGCAGGCTTCAGAATAAGTACTGCTGTCAGAATCAGAAGATGAGTTCCATGGGAAGCATCATGACAAAGGCAGAGGTTGGTTTTGTGCAGGACTACAATGTTAGCTATGGTGAGCGCGATGGGCACGGAAGTCAGAATCCACTGCAAAAGATAGGGAGCCAAGGGCATCAAGAAGGTGTTAGGCTCATAATGGACGAGGGGGCCGGCCTGTCTCCAGAACAAGTAGAACTAGTTTACAAATACCCATCCAGGTTACAGAACTCCCTGCATAGTGGTGGGATTGGCACCATCTTCACAGGCCTTCTGGTGTACTTTGAAAATATCTATTCTGGAAAGTCTTAAGATTAATCCATTGTTTAGTGCATCATCCTGAAATCTATAATGCTGTTACTTTTTAAGTGCTGTTTCATCTATCCTGTTAGATTCTGACTGCTAAAAAAAAACTTGAGGCATAAATGCTATAGATGTTGTCCCTCCGATGCTGTTAGATATGAAATTAGGCAGTTGAGGCAGAAATTATAAAATATAAAAACAGAAAGGCTGCTCTGGAAGCTTGGGAAAGAATTGGGCAGAGAACCCAGCCATGGCCTCAGGACTGTGACTACAACACAAGGCGGGGGAGTCATGGCAGCCCCAGGCCCTGGGATGAGACTGTCCATGATCCCACCAGAAAAGAAAGGCTACAGATCAATGTGAGGAGATCTGGTCACTAATGAAGCATAGGAACAGCGGCCCCAATCCAGAGCACAATGTGAAGGCAAGTCTCCAATGGTAAAATCAAAAACACAAACAAAGTTGGCTGTCATTTCACCAGTCCTATTCCCAGTATCAAAACTTGCCATTATTTGAATAAGATTTTGATAGATGGTCCCACGAGAGTGGTTTTGAACCTGGGCAAACAGGCCAGGCCAGTGGAGAGGGAGGCCTGTGAAGGGAAATGGCGTAATCAATCTTCGCCTTCAGAAACTGACAAAGAACACAAACAACCAGGGAAACACTTTGATCCAGAGATGGCGCTTTAGGAATTAAGTAGTGCAGCAGTTCATCAAGGGTGACATGTGAGACCACTCAAGGGAGCTGGCTGGGGTGCCAATATCTACCAACCTGTCTAGGAATTGTATTCTACCTCATCCTTGCTTAAGGATGCATTTCAGTTTTTAAAAATCATAGTGGAGAAATTGCACAGGTCTGTCCATGAGCACAGATATTGGTACTTTGACATCAACTGCAGCCCTCATTACCTTTTCAAAGTAGACAAAACTGATAGCTTAGAAGCAGAAGAGGAAGGTTTCTTCCAGGGAGGGGATACATTCTTCTTCAAAGAGCACTGGTTATGATTTTCTCCTTGGCTTTACCTTTAAATTACTTATGATCAGATTTTGTGTCAATTCCAAGCAGGAACCTTATTGGATAAAAGACTGACTGTGGAGACGAGAGGTACTGAGATCAAACTTAAGGGTGCTAAAGCTGTTGTACCCTAAGCCATAGAATCAGAAACCCACAAAACTCATTCCCACCATGTAATGCACAAGGTAGATGACCTATGGGAGCACAGCTGTTATGCAAAACTCCCCTCAAAGGGTGGGGCTTTCTAGGGGTTTTAACCTCAGAACTTTCTGAATGTTGTTCTGCCTACGTGCACAACCAATGTGGGTATCTGAGCAGAGGCTACAAAGGAGACTGTCTTCTACTCAACAAAAAGTCTTTCCTGGACTAGAGATGAGGATGCTTTTTTCACAATTTCTCAACAAGAAACAAATCAAATTCCTGAGCAGTAGCCATGATATGCCATGATATGTCATTGCAGCAAAAATAAACAAGAGACTTCTGGCACTTTAAAAGCAAATGAAAAGAGAAAGCTTCAAAGGAAGCTTCAAAACTTGTTAATCTTTAAAGTGCCCAAACTCTTATACATTTAGTTCATTTTAAAAAAATGGTCATTGATTGAAACAGAATTCAAAAGCCACGTGTAGCTCTCCGAAACAGCCTGGAAAGTCAGGGACACACCGAGATCAGCTCCATTCCAGTCACTATTTCCCAACACAGAGTTGTCAAGCAGACAGGATACAGCAAAAGGAGTCACACTATGTCATCTTCAAACCAGCCAAAGACTTTAAACTGCTCGCAACTCTTCCTGGAGAACAAAGTCCTATGGAAATAATGTTATCACCAGAGTAACAACAAGAAACAAGACCCATCAACCTCATTGAAAAACTGTAGAGTAACAAGACATACGGTCACAGGCGATCAGCTGCAGGAACACTGAAAACGCAGCCAGGCGGGAAGGGTAACAGAACAGATAGCAGGGCTCCATTCATAGGATTCTAGCAACAGGGATTCTGACTCAGTTATGCTTGGCTACTCTAGGGGTAGAACATGATAACGCAGCCTTCTTTTGCAAAGAGCCTCCCTTTCTTCCATTTACAACAGCAACATGTTTCCTTTTTCCTACTCGAACGTGTTCCTAGAACCTCACACATGAAAAAAACAGCATTCCCCAGCTGGCTGCTAATGTGCCTTCAGGATAAGAAGCCCATAGTTTCTCTTTAGTACCGTCATATATGTCTCTGGGGGGCTGGAGATCTCCTGGGATGAAAACTGATCTCCAGTTTGGCTGTTTGGAGGGTGGATTCTATAGCATTATACCTCATTGAAGTCCTTCCCCTCTCTAAACCCCACCCTCCTCAGGCTCCTCCCCCAAAATCTCCAGGTATTTCCCAACCATGAGCTGGCAACCCTGCTTACCATCCTACACACACACACACAAACACAACACAGTCTGGACATCAGCTCAGGAAGAAAAACGAATAAAAGGCTGGGAATCCCATTTCTGTCATTCACACGCCAGCTTGCTGTCGAAGCTGGAGAGTCCTATGGCAAAAGCCTGAAGGGCACACAGGGGATAGTTAAAATCCAAAGTGAACACATCTTCAGCGACGCGGCCAAACTGCATCACAATATAGTCCGCTGGAGAGAGGACAAAAGAGAGAAAATCAGATACTGAAGGATGGAAGTCATCATGCTTTCCTGACTAGACCTGCACATCTCTAAGTTGGGGTGGTCCCGCAGCCCAGTATGACTGATTCCTCCTTTCCCCATTTCTTCCAGCCTGCATGCATGGAGACCCCGACACATGCATTCTCTTCCTCGTGGCTGGCAAGCAAGCCACACGTGGCTCCTATGCCGTGCAAAAGCACAAGGTGCCCACCCGTTTGTCTTGCTAGAATCGCTGCCTCCCTCTCCCAGCAGGGACAGAAAACCCAGAGGCCTCATCAGGCCACCCCAGCAATGCACGTCTGAAGGAGCAGATCCCGTGCAGACCCTGAGGCCTCGGCAGTGGAGGCCCATCCTAGGGCAAGGAGGCTAATCTGGCCTACCAAAGGCTGACACGGCTAATGCCAAAGAGCTGGGGGGGGGGGGGGAGACAGGCAGGGTCACGGAGGTACTACGTGTCAGCACGGAACAAGCCGGGCAGGGGCGCATGCCATCCATGCTGGCAAGGGCAGTCTGTGCACAACTGCACCACAAAGCCTGACATGGCGGAAGTAAGAGGTTGAGAGGAGGGATTTGGGGCATGTGGGGATTTGGAAGACTGAGCGTGTTTCGAAGGGAGGCTGGGGGGGGGGCTCAAGCACGGGCAGGGTGACTGGCAATTCAGAGCAGGTGATTAAGTGTTTTGAAAGCAAGTTGTGGGGGGGGGGGTCTGCTGGCATCAGATGGCCAGGTGTCTTTTTAGAAGTAACTGATCCTACCACTGCCCTCCTCCCCACCAAAGCTGACTCTGGGGGATAAGAAATTCCCAGTGTGGACCCTTAGGCACCTGTTGGAAAAGGGAGTGTGGCTTCCCAACCACCATCACCCCCCCCACACACACACACACCACCACCACAGCTCTTACGGTCATTGTCATGAACAATCTGGAAGTTCTTCACCGAGGCCTGGGTGACTCTCCCGTGGAAGTTCAAGACATAAGACTGGGTGTCATCATTCCACACAGGAGCCTTGTTGTGTAGCTCAATCAGGTTGTCTAGGCTTTTATTTTGCCATTTTGACAACAAACTCTCAAGTTCCTATGCAACAGAACAAACAAGAGGAGAAAAGCACTCCTCATCAGAATCTACTGTTAATATCCCACTTTTCCTGTTATTACCACTTTCCCCAGCCTTCATAGCAATGTACCTATTTTAATGTATTTTGTGATGTTTGTTTTTAACAATTAACTGCTTAAATAAATTAAAGTAGCAGCAGGGGGGGAACCTCTATAAGCAATTTAAGTCTTAAAAACAACAAAAAATAAGCAGCAATGTCAATATCATTCTTCTCTAATTCTTTCATAATTAAATCAATATCATCTCAGAAATCCCACTCTACACACGCGCCCTGCAATAGTTACTGCACACAGTAATGAGTTCCATGTCAGTTTTGTTTTGCCTATCAGATTATTGAACAGGCCCACTTTGGAATCACTGAGCACTGGATATCTTGAAATATCTTTAATAATTTCCCACCACAGCATTTCTTTAACCTAGTAGAAGTAGTAGAAAAAGAGTTGGTTTTTATACCCCAATTTTTTCTACCTTTAAGGAGTCTCCAAGCGGCTTACAATCGCCTTCCCTTCGCCGAACACATTTTACAGAATGCATGAGAAGGGTCTTCTCACTGTTGGCTTTCAGAAGAAGTTGTAAGACTAGATTTTTAGAAGGGGGCTGCATAGAAATGAACACTGGGCTTACTGCAAAGGTTCCCTCTTCTGACAGGTGAGGAGGGCTCTCTGTTATGCTTGGTTTCTCCTTCCCATCATCCCTGAAGGAAGGAAATTAGGTTGCTCTTTCCATCTCCAGGAGGAAGGGAGAACCTGCCCTTTCAATCTAGAGACCTCTGCAGCTGTACAAGAGTCAGCAATGCATGCCAGTAACTAGAGATTCTCCTAATAACCAAAGGGGACAAAACCAGACCAACAGCAGGAACCATAAACACTCTGAATGCACAAGCCAAACTTGCCTGATTAAAGAGTCAGGGCTGTAGGCAGCTGAGCACCCCGAAAGAGAGGCTTAAAAAATGAACAGAGCCCTCCCAATCAGGGCGGGTCCAGAGTGTCTTCCTCACACTCGAGAAGGAGGAACTGTTACGGCAAGTCTGACCTTCCGTTCTCTTAAGGGGAGGATGACACTCTGTTGCACCTGTGGTCTTGCACAGTGAACACAAGACAGAGAAGGAAAAATGTGACGGCCAATTCAAGTAATGTCAACCTGAACCATTTGCACACATGAACGCAGGAAGCTGCCTTATACTGAATCAGATCCCTGGTCCAGTATTGTCTACTCAGTATTGTCTACTCAGACCGGCAGCGGCTCTCCAGGGCCTTAGGAAGGGGTCTTTCACAGCACCTACTTGCCTAGTCCCTTTAACTGGAGATGCTGGGGACTGAACCTGGGACCTTCTGTATGCAAAGCAGAGGCTCTACCACTGAGCCACGCCCACGACCCCTCTCCTGCTTCAGAACTCCTCAGCCAAATGTGGACATAATGGAGAGAGTGTAGAGAGGAGCACCAGAAAAGGGCCATGAGGTGCTAGAAAAGTGAAGAAGACTGTGGTGGCATAAAGTGTTGGATTCTGTGTAGTAACTGGAGGCCATGGTATTTTTGACCCACTGAGCAAAAGTGTCGCTGATCATGCCAGCCAGAATTCTGAAGCCACCCGTCCACCAACATCAACCTCCAAGATGTTGTCAGTGCAGTTTTCTTCCCTTTTAGAGGTAAGAGTGCCTTGATGAAGTCTCTGAAGACTTCTTAAATGCATTCCAGAAAACCATGAACAGACTTTATGTGGGCCTTTTGAAGTCTGTCTCCAAGATGTTGTCCAGGATGTCTGTAGCTGCTGTGGACCCACAGAAAACCACAAGGGCCTGGCACTGGAGCCTGATGTGAATGCTGCCACTCTCTCCATTCCGTGGAGGACCCCAGCGGTTGCTGCTTGAGATAGCTGTGACAGTTTTCTGAGCAACATGTGAACAGCCTGTTAGGCCTTGACATGAATAAAGGCTCTTGACATGAGTTAGGCCAGTTCCTGGCTCCACATCAAGCCCTGGTTCTCATGCCAGTGGCACCTGTGTACAGTTCCGTTCATCCTGTTTGCCCCACAGCTGTGCTGATGTTTAGTCTCTCTTTCCTGGGAACCGCTTATCTCGGGCTGCTTGCCCATGTTTACTTTCTCACCTTTATTGCTTTTAAACATGTAACCTGTCTATATTCCCCCATTACCAGCCTCACCTGCATATAACCAGTCAGTTCTTTTCTCTGTCTTTTTGCTCCTAATAAAGTATTACTGCTTCAGGAATACCAGCCTGGATGAGTTTGCTTATGGGATGCTAGGGACAGACGCCTGATCCTGACATTAGGCAGGTTGTGGGAAGTGAACTTTCCCTTTACAGTTGAGGTTTGCCAAGGGGTCAACTTGACATCCATGCCTCTGACCCACTATGCCTCTGACCATCTCTAATTATGCCACTAGGGAAATTCAGAATAGTTCTGGTCTGGCTTTAAGGGGTTTTTGCAACAATGGAATGTTGTTTACGTATGTCCATCCATCCAAACCTTTATTGGCATAGAAGCAAAATATTAACATTCATAAACAAAAAGAAAGAATATCAATAAAATATCAATAAAATATATTCCCGTCAACTGTGGGGGGAAACCAGTCGACGTTCAAAATTTTAAAACAGTTCCCAAAAATCTGGCAACCCCCACTGTGATGTGCGGGCTAAAATCATTCAATAGATAACGAACCAGCCCCTCATTGGTTCCAATAGTACATTTCTTCAGAAGCGGCTCGATAAGTTGCTCACGAGGATAGAAACCAAGTTCACATACGTCTATAATATTCATCTTTATCTGTGTCTTCTGGCACAGATAAAGGAACAATCTTTTTCTTTTTTTTTAAAGGGAGAAGTAAACACACATGGAAAGGCATATGAGGGGAAGGACAATTAGCAACACAGGAACTCCTGAATCAGTAAAATCCAGACTTTTTGGAAGAAAAGTGGGTTTATCAATATCTTACGCAAATTGTTAATTATACACCCACAAATTATGCATTTTCAGGAATTTAAAGGCACTAATGGATTACAGGAGACAACTCACAGAGAAGTGGCCAGAAAAAGAACGTTACATACATAACGGGCACAACCCCCTCCTCATATTTTCCAAGGGCAAAGCTGGATGCCCACTGGAGCTGCTCAGATTTGAAATTCCAGTTTCTCATTCCATTGTAATTGTGAATGAAATTCAGACTTACATTTCGTGGCCTGATTGGAATCCGCTGGTGATTTAGATTCATTCCTGGAATAATGACTGACATTTTCCTGGGTCCCTTGAATCCTAATACATTGGTTTCCTTTTGTGGGGGGGAAGGGAATAAGATTAATTAACCTTACATTGTCTTCCCCAGTTCCTCAAAGATGCCCTTGTAAAGGCTTTCCCAGTGATTCCCAACGTTCTCTCGCATTCCAGCATCTTTAAAAGGAGAAGCAGGATGGAGACATGCAGATGGGGAAGGAGGTTTTCCCACCGAATGCCCCCCTTGATTTTCTCCCATTTAAGTAACACCGCTGCACTTGGAGACATGAACAGCTGAAGTAAGAACAACATTGCCCTCCATTCATGGCACTGTTTGGTCTGGCAAAGTACTACAATGTGTGTGTCTCCTGTGAGTATATCCCGCGCTGCAGTTCCAGCCACAACATTATGCACAATAGTACTCCCTATACTACACACACATACACACAAGCATACAAACACTGATCATAATGATGGTCAGTTAATGCCTCCAAAACACATATTCTTTGCACACAATACAAATTTTCACAATTTGTAATGCTTGGATTGAATAAGAAGGCAAACATGACACCTCTTACTTCTTCTCTGCCGCCTCCTTCTCAACCCAAGTTGACAACAATCAGGAGGAAAGTTTTCCTCTTTCCTTCTTTCCGATCCCCCACCCTGGACACTGGTTCAACAGTGCCACCTGAACACATGAAGCTGCCTTCTACTGAATCAGACCCTCCTGGGTTCATCACAGTCAGTATTGTCTACTCTGACGGGCAGTGGCTCTCCAGGGTCTCAGGCAGAGGTCTTTCACATCACCTACTTGCCTAGTCCCTTTAACTGGAGATGCCGGGGGTTGAACCTGGGACCTTCTGCATGCCACACAGATGCTCTACCACTGAGCAATGCCCAGCACACCCTGGGAACATGATATTCAGAATGTCTGATATCTTAATGTTGAAGCCAATAATTATACTTCCTGGGCTGCATCAGCCACACCTCAGACATTGCTAAAATAATGCTCAACGCATTGGAGGGGGAAGAAGAAGGAAACAGGTGACTCATTCCTCCCACCCACTAACCTGCTACCTGCCTTGATGGCAGCAGCAAATTGTAGGGAAGGGGGCTGGAAAAGACAGTAATGCTGGGAAAAGTGGAAGGCAGCAAGACAAGAGGAAGACATAGCATGAGATGGAATGGTTCTATAAAGGAAACCCTAGCCCTGGGTTTGCAAGACCTGAGCAAAGCTGTTAACAGTAGGGCATTTTGGAGGACATTAATTCATAGGGCCGCCATAAGTCGGAAGTGACTGGATGGCACTTACACGCACACAGAGGGAGGGGGCTTCAGAAATCCCACTGACTCTAACTACCTCTGCTTGGAAAGCTCAGAAAAAAACCATGAGCTATTTGCTGATTTATTAGCAAATAGTTCCGTTTATCTCAGCCAGAACTAAGGGGGATGACACTTGTCACTGCAATTAACACAGACCCAGCTCAAGGAGAGCAGACCTGGTATCCATCAAGAAGCTCAGAAGAAACAGTGACAGCTGAAGCACATTTCCTTTCTTCTGGTTTCCTCCTAACACTGATCTCACAAACAGTGGTAATCACATCCCAGGAGGTAAGCAATATGTGAAGCTTTCCTTATGACTGCACCTCTGTGCTGAAAGGCGCAGAACCTTGGCCCCTAAAAAGGAGGCAGCCCCAGAACAAAAGTAGGTCTCAACAGAATTCTTTTAACACATTTATATTCCATAATAAACTCAGCATCAAGCAACAAGTCACCTAACTGAAGCTTTTCTACCAAGATACTTAAAATGACATGATGCTTCAGAGGTAGATATCGCTAGATACTTATACTCATAACTCTCCAGGACTAACAGAACTCTCCATTCCATGACTAATAGAAAGATCAGGTTAACAGAGGAGCTCCTACAAATGCAGGTGTAGTCCAAAGGGATAGAAATTTTAAGTTGAGTTTCTTCCCAATGTAACCGGTGAACATGACGTACAGTCTCTCACAGACAACTCACTTCCCACAGAGGCTGCAGGCTGCGTGCCACAGTCTTTCTGCCCCAATCTGCTTTCTCTGCAGGTCGGAGTATCAATGAAGCTGAGGTCAATAACATATACCGTATATACTCGGGTATAAGCCGACCCGAGTATAAGCCGACCCCCCAAATTTGAGGCCAGAAAAGGGAATTTCTTATTGACCCGCGTATAAGCCGAGGGGCAATAAGAAATTTCCTTTACCCGCAATGCTGCGCTCTAAAACGGCGGCCGCCATTTTAGAGCGCAGGGCCCCTGCCCCAGGTCGCCCTCCCGCCGCCTCCCAGGCCCTCCCGACCCACCCCGACCCCAGTGCCATCCAAGGGGGGGAGGGGGAAAAGCCCCTGAACCCACTACTTACCTGGAGAGGCGGCAAAGCGGCGGCGGCGCGTCTTTCCTGGGCCAGCAGGAGGCCCCTCCAGGCCGCTGCCGGCCGAAGGAAGGCGCCCAGGCGCGTGGGCGGTAGCGGCGCGACGGGCAGGGGCCTCCCATGGCCCCTCCCGGCGGGGAAAATGCAGCGGGGGCCGGGGAGGGCCGGGGCAGCCTTCCTGCGACTGCAGAGAGGCTGCCCAGGGCGGGGGAAAATGGCGAGGGCCTGGGGGGGCCAGGGCAGCTTCCCTGCGGCTGCAGAGAGGCTGCCCAAGACCCCTCCCAGCGGGAGAAAATGGCGGTGGCTCGGCGGCGGCAGTAAGTTCCCCCCTCCCTCCTCCCTCCTTCTCCCTCCTCCCTCCTTCTACCGTATTGACCCGTGTATAAGCCGAGGCCGGCTTTTTCAGCCCTTTTTTTGGGCTGAAAAACTCGGCTTATACACGAGTATATACGGTAAGTGTTTTTCAGGTATTTATTTTTGTGTGGGAAATCAAGGGACAAGTTTAAAAGTCTAGGGCTTACTTTCTTCTGGTTAACTCTGTTCTTGCTTACCACCACCACCACCCCACACACACACAGGAAACCTGGGACCATAATCCAGAATATCGGGTTGATCACTCTGGCACTTCTTCTACAATCAAATACTTATGCAAATTCAAGCTGAAACTAAAAGCTGGTTTGTAGCTGGATTCACCCCAAGTGCCTTTGAGTCTCAACTTGTTCAGAAACCAGCCTCCTGTCTCTGACATACACCTCCTGGTTAGGGTGAGCACAACACTCCATCTTTCCTTATGACACTTCCAGCAAGGTCACAGTTCTTAAAAGCATTAATTTATCTTAAACAATATAGAAATCTCTATAATTAACCAAATAGCAAAACTCTGCCTATATATACCATTTAGTAACTGCAATGATTTTTTAAAAGGTTACAAATGCTTTTATTTTTAAAAAGTATATCCTGGCTAAACTAACTAAAAACAAACACTATAGTTCACAATACATCTGACAGCTCGCCTCTTCCAAAACTGAGGAGTACCTGATGTGTGACATGCTAGAGCTGGTGTTCCCTGCATGCATGATTACACTCACATCAAAAAATTTGCACCCAAGCAATCTCATGACAAGGAATACTATACCAGGAAGTGCGACCTCAACGACAGCCTATTATTCCTGGGACAGTTCCAGAGTGTCTGGCAAAAAGCTACAACATGGCTATCTTTGGGATGTCCTAGTGGAAAATAAGCTGGTCTTTCCTCCTCCAATCATGCACTAGTGATCATTGGGATAGAGGTGAACCCAGTGATCACTGGAGACCAAGCCTACTCTATCAAGATGTGACTCTTGCCCCCCTCACTATGCTCCCTGATTAAACGGGGAGACAGTGTAGCAGTCTCTGACATGATCATGGTATCTTGTGAACATGTGCAGAATTAATTCCATATAGGGCTTAAACACATCATACACATACAGAGGTTTGTGTAATGTATACTGAAAGTCTGTGTCATGCTGACAGGCAACTCTGTGTCATGCTGACAGGCAACTCAAGGTTAGCTCTAATCAAAGCTAACTACTAAAGTTACTCTGGCTTGCCCTTGAAGGGGCAGCGTAAAAATCATCTTTCTGACTTAGCTGCCAGATGTCAGAATCTTAATCTACTAAGAGTGCATTAATAATTGGAAGTGTGCTTAAAAAATAGTTCTCTCAACGATAAGAATAATATGCTTCCTTGCTCTACTGTAATCTTGCAGCAGAGAATGCAGCAGAGAATGCAGCAGAGAATGCAGCAGAATGCAAACCTGCTAAACTAATGTAAACAAAACAGTTTGCAAAGTGACAATGTCAGCTAAAATTATGTTTTATGAGTTATATAGTTAAACGTTATGCTACAGGTTTCTAAGTAGTTTCATTTAATGCGTATAGTCCTAACGAAGAGGATGGTATAGAAATTAAATATGTAACTTAATCATGTAACTCAGAAATAAGGATTTATACTTTAGGCACAGAGGACTGAAAGGAAAGGATGTCCATATTTGGGCAATAAGATATCAGAAGACAGGAAAAGAAACCACTAAAGCTCCTGATTTTGGATACGAAAGGGAAATAAAATTATCCTTTCAAGGGCTAAGGAAGAAAAGTTCCTGAGGGGAAAGGAACAATCTTCACTCTTAATGGGTCTAGAAACAGTATAAATACAGCTCCAGTTAGCCCAGAGATTTAGAACCTTTTAGAAGGCTCTCAGAAAAAGCTGAATGGTATGTATGGTTTAAATACTTTACTCTAGACTTTGTGAATTAGATACTTTGAACTGAATCAGAATAATTTGACTGTTATATTTTAGAAGTTGGATTTTGAAACTTAATAGTATGTAAGACTTGCTTACTTTTACTGCATACATTGTAACTGCATACATTGTATTTTTACAAGAGCTTTTATAGAAGTGTTAAAGACTTGATAATCTGCATTTACACATATTTTACTGGAAGTATATCAATAAAAAGACTTGCTTTTTAAAAGTAAGTAAAGTTGTTGAGTCCTGCTTACTCAGTGATTGGCTGAATAAGATACCTTCACTTCTCAGTAAGTGGAACATTCTAAGAGCCTGTCATTTGAACAGCACGACCCGCTTCAGTTGGCGAGCCAGCCAGGAGTTACGCCCAGACGTGGGTACGATTCCTGGTTTCACTTTTACTTTCACTTTCACACTTTTACACATTTTTTACATAAAAATTACACCCTTGGTCAAAATAAATCCTATAGGTACCCAAAGCACTGCTTGGGATGGCTCAACAAATACAAATCGCTCTGCTAAATGATTTAGCTAATCAAGCAGGGGTTCAGCTTGTGCATGGTCAACAATTGGTCTTTAGAATGACAAGTGGTCCGCAGGGACTGGGAGATCGTTATATGCGTGGAGTATTAGCATTACAAGACAATGCAAATCCACCAGTTGCCTTAGTAAATCCCACTTTGACTTTGAATCAAGGTCCAATGGATCCACAAGATGCAGTTCTGAGTCTTAGTCACTTTCAAGCTGAAGGCATAGTGGGTCAAGGAAATGCAATAGCTATGGGAGGCACTGCTAGACATGGGCCTTTCCATACAGACTGGCAACCCGAACATCCATTTGCAGCAGGATTTTTACCCATTACTGCAAACGAAATAGCTGCATTAACAATAGCTCAAAGAGGAGCTGAATTGACATTTCTAAGCAGAGTAACTGCTAGAATCATTCAACAAAGTGTATTGGGCTTGGGTGCACAAGCACCAATGGCACTTCATGGTATAGTAACCATACCAGTGAGTCAGCTTCGTGGAGTAGTTGGAGACACTCCCACTGATATAAAGAAAGTAGCAGTATGGCTTTCAAAGAAGACAAGAGCCCTAGATGGGACAATGGCTATAAATACTCCTGAATTAAGAGCAAGAGTTGTGAATGCTTTAATTGCTAATCACCCTTCATTGTCTTTGAGAACAGAGGAGGCTGGAACCTGGCCTCAGGTCATCGGACATCTCTATAAAAAAGCACATGGAGTAGTTCCGGTAGTAGAACTTTCCAGAACATTAACAGACCTAGTGAAAACTGAAGGTTTGATAACTGCTTTTGATATAGGGATGATGTTAAAAGAAGACTTTACTTTAGTGTGGGGTATTCTGAAATCAAGTTGTACAGGACTTGCTGTACTTGCTTCAATTCAAACTGCTTTGTCTATTCTTCCAAATGACAATGTCAGAAGATTACAGTTTGCACAGATAGTAACTACTGTCTATGAGAATCTGGGTTTAGATTCTACAGGTCGACCAGCGCATCGAGAAGCAGCTCGACATCCAGAGACTCCAATCAAAGGAGGAGCTAAAAGGAATGGAAATAATTTGAAACAACAGTTCCGGATTTTCCAACAGAGGACACCTGCTATAGAGGAAAAAGGTCCACAACAACCAGGTCAGAAATTTGTTAAACAAAATCAATCTTCCTTTTCCAGACCCCAGACTAATAAAAACTGGAAAGCTGATTATGGGAATGAGAGAAGCTTACCAGACAGTCAAGAAGCACCAAGAGGCTATGGCCTGAGATATAATGTTAAGCGACCTGATTGGTATGGAAATCCAGAGAGAGGAGCTCCAAATCCCTATAGAAGAGGGGAACCATCTATTCAATCTGCTGAAGAGAGGCAGATTCCTGTGAGGCAGTCACAGCCACCACAGGAGCGCAGAGTTCAACAAGTACAACATGGAAATACTCGTCCAATACAACAACCATCACATGAGGGTGGTCCCAGACACGCAAGCAACAATAACATGTCTGCCCATCAGCTGGATGACACAGGAAGAGATACCAGTGGCAGTGACCTTGGTAACCACCATTAATGGGGGTAAGGAATATGATTTATATTTCTTGTCTTTAACTTTAGATGGAAGAAATATACAAACTGAAGTGATTTTTTATGATGGAACACAAGCTATAGTTTCCATTAAAGATGTTCCTTGGAGAATGGATTCAAGTATAAAATTGACTATTAAGTTACCAATTGAACAATATCAAGAAAGATTGATTCAAGAATCTCAATTGTCTGAAAAAGGATGCTTACAATTGAAACATCTTTTTCATCAATATAGTGAAGTTTTTCAAAAATGGGAAAATCAAACAGGTCATGTGAAAGATGTACAATTTCATATTGCTACAGGTAAAAAAATGCCTAAAGCTCAGAAACAATATCATATTAATCATAATGCTAGACCTGACATTCAAGTTGTTATTAATGATTTATTAACTCAAGGAGTATTAATTCCAAGAAACAGTCCAATGAATTCACCAATCTATCCAGTGCCTAAACCTGATGGAAGATGGCGAATGGTCATTGACTACAGAGAAGTAAACAAAGTTACACCTGTAGTTGCAGCACAGAATTGCCACTCAACTGGAATGCTACACAACTTAATTCGAAAGAAGTTTAAGACTACTTTGGACTTAAGCAATGGATTCTGGGCGTGTCCAATTTCTCCAGAAAGTTATTGGATCACAGCTTTTACTTGGGAAGGTAAACAGTATGCCTTTACACGCCTTCCACAAGGATTTTTAAACTCACCTGCCTTATTTACAGGGGATGTCATTGAAACTTTACGTGAAGTTCTTAATGTTTTTGTTTATGTTGATGATATTTATTTTTCTCATTCCACTGAAGAGGAACATCTACAAGCCTTGGAGGAAATCATACAAAAGCTACTCGCTAGAGGGTATGTAATTTCTCTGAAGAAATCTGATATTGCCAAATCTGATGTTACTTTTTTAGGATTTGAAGTGACAAACACAGGCAGAGGCCTGACTCAAAGGTTTAAAGATAAAATTGTATCTCTTCAACCACCAAAGACTTTAAAGCAATTGCAAAGCATTTTAGGCTTGTTAAATTTTGCAAGGAATTTTGTTCCGGATTTTGCTGAACGCATCAAACCTCTCTATGGACTGATTTCAAAATCAGAAAAATATAGTGTTCCTTGGACACAAGATGATCAAGCTATACTTAATGATTTAATCAGGAACATAAATGACTCTAAATATTTAGAGGCTAGAGATTCAAGTAAAGCTTTGGATGTGAAGTTTTTTACCTCTCCTACAGCAGGATATATAAGATATCATAATGCTTCCTCTACTACACCTATTATGTATGGAAATTTGATTTTTTCTTCTACAGAGAAAAAGTTTACTCCAATTGAGAAACTTCTCACTACAATGCATAAAGCTTTATTACAGGCACTTGACTTGTCACAAGGGCAACAAATACGTGTGTTTTCACCGTTACGTTCGCCACAGCGTCTACAGAAGATGCCGCAAACAGAAAGGAAAGCACTTTCTGGTAGATGGCTAACTTGGCTATCCTACTTTGAAGATACAAGGTTTGAGTTTCACCATGATGATACCTTACCATATCTTGATGATTTACCAGAAGTAGAAACTGCAGATTCTACTACATCTTTTCTCCCACGGCTTCATTTAAATGAATATACAGCTGTTTTTTACACGGATGGATCTGCCATTAACAGTCCTATACAGAAGAAACGGAATGCTGCCGGCTTCGGAATTGTCCAAGGACATTTTAACTCGGACTCACAGTTTGTCATAGACCGCCAATGGAAGTACTCACTTGGTGATCATTCTGCACAATATGCTGAAATTTCCGCAATGGAATTTGCCTTCAAGGAGGCTACACAGGTTACGGGTCCCATACTCATTGTCACTGATAGTAATTACCTAGCCAGATGTTTCAATGAGGACCTGGACACATGGATCTCAAACGGATTCATGAACAATAAGAAACAACCACTACTCCATATAGGTAAGTGGAAAACAATTGCATACATTGCAAAAAACCGCCCTGATATCCAAGTGATACACGAGCCGGGGCACAGACCAATGGGATCCTCCCTACATACACAGGGCAACATGATAGCTGACAAGTTAGCTCAACAAGCAAGCCATTCTATACATACTACCATACATACCAAAGCAATAACTGATTCAGATCTAATTCACTGTCTAGATGCATCCAGACCTAATCCACCTGGATACCCAAAAGCATATACTTACATCAGGAATGAACAAGGTGATGTAATTGTATGTAAATCTGGTGGTAAATATATCTTACCTCCATTTGTTAACCGTCCTAAACTTGTTCAAACAGCACACGCTGGAATGGGGAGACTTCATGGGGGCAGAGATGCCACCTTAACACGTTTGAAGGAAAAATATTGGTGGCCAAATATGAAAAAGGATGTTGTATCTGTTTTAAGACAATGTATGGCATGTCAAGTTGTGAACTGCACTAATACTGTTCAGGTTCCTTTCATTAAGCAGCAACGTCCCAGCGCACCCTTTGAGAAGGTGTTCATGGATTATATTGGACCATTATCTCCTTCAGATGGTATGATAAATATTTTAGTATTGGTTGATGGTTGCACTGCGTTCACTTGGTTATATCCCACCAGGTCACAAACGGTTGAAGCAACAATCAAGGCTCTCACTGCCTTCGTTTCTACATCGGTTCCGAAGATTTTGCACTCTGATCAGGGTCCTGCTTTTATATCTGGCCAGTTTAAGAGCTGGGCCATAGCTTTGGGCATTACTTTGGAATACAGTAGCGTTTATCACCCCCAGAGTAGTGGGAAAGTGGAGCGAAAAAATGCGGAGGTGAAACGTGCCTTGACAAAGCTCCTGCTTGGTAGGCCAAAGCGATGGGCTAAGTTGATTCCTATTGTAATGTTTGGTTTGAATTCATATACAAGTTCATCAAGTGTGAAATCTCCTTATGAATTGTTATATGGTGTTCCGCCCTTATCTCCTTTCACCTCTACCGATACTCCGGTATCTAGAGATGAACAGTTGGCTTTAATTCAAGAATTACGCTTATCATTAGCTCATGATGCTTCTGTTCCAGATGCTTCGTCTCTTTATCCAGGACTATTGATCCAGGAACGGATAAATAGGCCGTCGCAGCTACGACCTCGTTGGAGGAAGCCTACTCCGATACATGCAGTTTTGAATCCCAGAACTATTACAATTTTGGATGACAAAGGCCTGGAAAGAAAATTATCTGTAGATAATATCAAGATTACTAGTCATCAAGATGGTCTCCACAGAGGACATACAGATGGATATGATGAATCAGCAGCTGGAGGAACAGCAGCCCGATCAGCCACAGGATCCGACTGAGATTCCTGAACCACCACCAGATGGCAGCGTTGTCTTTACGAATGACAGTGGTGATGGTACTTCTACTGCTGATGTGAGTACTTCTGCATCTGTTTCTGCTCTTTTACCTCAGATTCCTAACTGGACGCGGAGAACCCGCCGATTTTGTTCCAGACTGGGATGGCTGTGTTTTTGGCTGTTCTTCGTATGCATAATCCTTATATTGGTTTTTGGAGCTATCTTCTGGGTGCAATGGGATGATATAATGCACCAGTTGCAACTCATGATTCTGAGGCACTTGCCTTAACGCCTTATTGATGCTTGGGGACTTTATCCTTATCCTAATTCGAGCAAGGAGAGGGTATTTGGACTGTCTCAAGTATGAAGTATGATGGATTGCTCGATTTTGGAACGGATTGTTCAACAAATGATTACCTACAAAGTGAATAGCTTCAAGATGCTTTCTTTGAATTGCTGTGTGCCATGTGACAGGACACTGAGACTTTGGTTACATAGAAATGTTTAACCAGGCAATAATGCTGGTTACTGCTGGTTTATGCTGGTTTATGGAGAATGTTCGCGGATGACCCACAGAAGAGTTCATTGCGAATCAGTATCCACTACCAGATGTAAGGCAGATCGATATTATGATGAAAATAATGAGAAAGAAACTACAAGCAACTACCTAGATTACTTCAAATGACAACTATCCAGGTGAAAAAGATGACACTTCCACTAAATGAGTATCATTAATTACTGATAAAGCGTAAAAAGAATTGTCTTCAAGACAATACATATTTACGATTGGAGAGTGGTAAGTGTGGAACATCTGGTACGAACGTTGTAATGTTTTCGGTTTTAAAAAAAAGCAATAAATGATATATTGTTTGAAGCTAACAAAAGCTTTTGAAAGCTTTTGAACATAATGAATGAATGTATTTCATGTTGAATGGGATATATGACATAGAGATCAACCTAGTATGGTAAATATACTAATGAATTTATTAGTTTTAAGAGGTTTTTTCAGGATCATAGAGGAAAAAAGGAGCATAGAGAATTCTTCAAATATAGTCGACTCAACCATTGAGATGTGACTTCTAATGAAATGATGACATCTAAAACGTTTGTGTCAAAGCAACAAAAATATTTGCAACAATAAAGAAGAATCATCATCCTAACCTCGATATGATGTCTTGAACTTTGATTTTGAAAAAGAAGAATTTCTTATGGACTATTTGCTATTTGCTAATGAACAAATGGACAATTGCTGAATGACAAACTCAAGTCAATTGAAAGACTCTACAACTTAAAGAATGTACCTAAGTTGTGTTTTTGAATTTCTGTGACATGTTAAATATTTTGCGGGAATAAATGCTGCAAATGTTCATAGGAGAGGGTGTAGCAGTCTCTGACATGATCATGGTATCTTGTGAACATGTGCAGAATTAATTCCATATAGGGCTTAAACACATCATACACATACAGAGGTTTGTGTAATGTATACTGAAAGTCTGTGTCATGCTGACAGGCAACTCTGTGTCATGCTGACAGGCAACTCAAGGTTAGCTCTAATCAAAGCTAACTACTAAAGTTACTCTGGCTTGCCCTTGAAGGGGCAGCGTAAAAATCATCTTTCTGACTTAGCTGCCAGATGTCAGAATCTTAATCTACTAAGAGTGCATTAATAATTGGAAGTGTGCTTAAAAAATAGTTCTCTCAACGATAAGAATAATATGCTTCCTTGCTCTACTGTAATCTTGCAGCAGAGAATGCAGCAGAGAATGCAGCAGAGAATGCAGCAGAATGCAAACCTGCTAAACTAATGTAAACAAAACAGTTTGCAAAGTGACAATGTCAGCTAAAATTATGTTTTATGAGTTATATAGTTAAACGTTATGCTACAGGTTTCTAAGTAGTTTCATTTAATGCGTATAGTCCTAACGAAGAGGATGGTATAGAAATTAAATATGTAACTTAATCATGTAACTCAGAAATAAGGATTTATACTTTAGGCACAGAGGACTGAAAGGAAAGGATGTCCATATTTGGGCAATAAGATATCAGAAGACAGGAAAAGAAACCACTAAAGCTCCTGATTTTGGATACGAAAGGGAAATAAAATTATCCTTTCAAGGGCTAAGGAAGAAAAGTTCCTGAGGGGAAAGGAACAATCTTCACTCTTAATGGGTCTAGAAACAGTATAAATACAGCTCCAGTTAGCCCAGAGATTTAGAACCTTTTAGAAGGCTCTCAGAAAAAGCTGAATGGTATGTATGGTTTAAATACTTTACTCTAGACTTTGTGAATTAGATACTTTGAACTGAATCAGAATAATTTGACTGTTATATTTTAGAAGTTGGATTTTGAAACTTAATAGTATGTAAGACTTGCTTACTTTTACTGCATACATTGTAACTGCATACATTGTATTTTTACAAGAGCTTTTATAGAAGTGTTAAAGACTTGATAATCTGCATTTACACATATTTTACTGGAAGTATATCAATAAAAAGACTTGCTTTTTAAAAGTAAGTAAAGTTGTTGAATCCTGCTTACTCAGTGATTGGCTGAATAAGATACCTTCACTTCTCAGTAAGTGGAACATTCTAAGAGCCTGTCATTTGAACAGCACGACCTGCTTCAACAGGAACGATTACCACCAGTGCCAGATGCTGATGGAGAGGGCACCTTTGCTTTCTGAAGATGCACTGGCATTCACACTGTACACACTCCTGGATATGGAGGAAGACCTGACGGCAAACACACTTGTGGTGTGCTGCACCCTGCACAACATTGGCAAGTCAAGAAGGGACATGTTTCTGGAAGAGCACCAAAAATACCTTTGCCACCTGCATCTGAACTTGGTGAGTTGCCTCTGCAAGGCAGGCTGCCAGCCTTCGGTTACCCTCTCTCGGGTGGCCAGCTCCAGAGAGGTGAAAGCCATCCACTAAGCCATCCAACCAGGATCTGTGGGACCCACACCCCTCTGCCTCCAAGAGTTCCCTCCACTTTTACATCTCACCTATGCTGCTGCTTGCTACTTGCTTTTTCTGTTCAGTAAAGTGCAAGCATTACAATTCATCAGTGTCATTATTGGCTGAGTGGAAATGGGGGGGGGGGTTAACAGGCTCTTGCGGGGGCTGGGACTGTGTATGAACACAGATGAATACAGATAAGCCTGTATGGTGTGTGAAGTTATAAAAAATTAGTTAGGCAAGAATATGAGCGCTCTCAGGTGGGACAACTAAATATGGGGAACTGAACATATCTGGAGCATCGCCTCTGAAGACACTCCTTGCCTGTAACTTGCTTGCTTCTGGTAAAAAAATAATTAATGGGCTCAAATATTTGCTCTCCATTAATCTATGTAAAATTAATGGATGGTAGTAGCTTATTTTTAAGCTATTAAATGTTAAAAAGTGTTAACTAATTATGTTTTAATAAATAGATAAAATGGAGGCTAGGGACCAGACAGTATTCACCTAGAGTTCTTCAAGAATTCAAATGGGAAATTGCTGAACCTCTAACAAAGATATGTAATATGTCCCTTTGATCAGCCTCTGTACCAGAGGACTGGAGAATGGCCAATGTAACACCCATTTATAAAAAAGGTTCTAGGGGGGACCCAGGAAATTACAGGCCAGTTAGCTTAACATCTGTTCCAGGTAAATTAGTGGAAAGCATTATTAAAGACAGAATTGTCAAGCATATAGAAGGGCAAGGTCTGCTGGGCAAAACCCAACATGGCTTCTGTAAGGGTAGGTCCTGTCTCACTAACCTATTAAGAGTTTTTTGAAAGCATTAATAAGCATGTGGACAGGAATGAGCCTGTGGATACTGTGTATTTGGATTTCCAAAAAGCTTTTGACAAAGTCCCCCACCTAAGACTGCTAAGCAAACTTCATAGTCACGGGATAAGAGGACAAGTCCTCTTATGGATTGAGAGCTGGCTGAAAAATAGTAAGCAGAGAGTAGGAATCAATGGTCAGTTCTCACAATGGCGGGATGTGAGAAGTGGGGTGCCTCAGGGATCTGTGTTGGGACCGGAGCTTTTCAACCTGTTCATCAATGACCTGGAGTTGGGGTTAAACAGTGAAGTAGCCAAGTTTGCAGATGACACCAAATTATTTAGGGTGGTTAAAACAAAATCGGACTGTGAAGAGCTCCAGAAGGATCTCTGCATACTGGAAGAATGGGCATTAAAATGGCAAATGAGATTCAGTGTAAGTGTAAAGTGATGCATATTGGGACAAAAAATCCCAACTTCACATATACACTGATGGGATCTGTGCTGGCGGCAACAGGCCAAGAAAGGGATCTTGGGGTGGTAGTGGATAGCTCATTGAAGATATCAACCCAGTGTGCGGCTGCTGTAAAAAAGGCAAATTCCATGCTGGCCATAATTAGACTAGGAATAGAGAATAAAACTGCTGATATCATATTGCCCTTGTACAAATCTATGGTGAGACCACACTTGGAATACTGTGTACAGTTCTGGTCACCACACCTAAAAAAAGGATATTACAGAGCTTGAGAAGGTGCAGAAAAGAGCAACCAAAATGATTAAGGGACTAGAAAACTGTCCTATGGGGAGCGGTTAAGACGCTTAGGGCTGTTTAGCTTGGAAAGAAGGCGGCTGAGGGGAGACATGATAGAGGTCTATAAAATTATGCATGGTTTGGAGAGAGTGGACAGGGAGAAGTTTTTCTCCCTCTTGTCAGGCCTGTGTCTCAGGTGGTTTCGTTTTCCCACTGACCAGCTCTCAAGGACTGTTATGCATACCTAAACTCTTTTGAAGCTGTGAGAACCACAGCGCTGTTTGTGTTTTGTAATCTCTTGCTTTTTTTCATGCTTTTATATTACCAAGTGCAAGCCAGCAAACTCCATTGCTGTCACCTTTTCTTTGTGCTCTGTTAACCTATTTGACCAGTAAAAACCAACTTCTTTGGACCTGACTGTCTCTGATGTGGTTTTTGGTTCAGATTGGGCCAAGGACTTACACCTCTCCCATAATACTAGAACACGGGATCATCTGCTAAAGCTGGAGGGTGAGAGATTCAAAACAGATAAAAGGAAGTATTTTTTCACACAACGCATAGTTAAATGGTGGAACTCCCTGCCCCAGGATGTGGTGATGGCTGCCAGCTTGGAGGGCTTTAAGAGGGGAGTGGACATATTCATGGAGGAGAGGGGTATTCATGGCTGTTAGTTAGAATGGATACTAGTCATGCTGCATACCTATTCTCTCTAGTATCAGAGGAACATGCCTATTATTTTGGGTGCGGTGGAACACAGGCAGGATGGTGCTGCTGCACTCGTCTTGTTAGTGGCTTCCTAGAGGCACCTGGTTGGCCACTGTGTGAACAGAGTGCTGGACTTGATGGGCCTTGGTCTGATCCAGCAGGGCCTTTCTTATGTTCTTATTCTCAAGTAATATTTCTGTACTGTATCCAAAACGAACCAAACATGTGGTTGAGGTGTACCTCTTGCCAGGAGATGAAGGATCTGATATAAGAAAGCTAACAAGATGCCAGGGGCTTCTTAACTGCCCACCTGAAACTGAATCAGGCCTGGTCAGAGTTGTCTGGAACAATACTAAGATCTCATACACAGAGGTTCACAGTGCGTAGGTGTACATTTTCACCCAGACCCTTCATAAACCTCCAAAGAATGATCTGTAGCATCCCATCAGCTGCTCTCTGCTCTCCATTCTCAACAGTAAATTACTTACATAACAAACAGCAGCCAATTCCTGCCGGGTGTGGGCTTTTTCCACAAGCCCCTGTGCTTTCACTGGATTAATTCCATGATCGTAGACAGTAAATTTAGTCCCCATAAGATTTGATCTAGAATAAGGTAAAACAAGAGTCACTCACAATATTTCCAATGAAATTTTATCACCTCTTCACTCAAAGTAGGCCTTTGACTTTGGTGTCCTAGACAAAACATGGAACAGCATGGGAATCCTTCCCCCCTGCATCAACATATGTAGTCGGGACAATTTATCCATCTAGCCAAATACTGTCCAAATATGAAGTTAGGATTCCTCATATAAATAGGCACTTTCATAGGAGGAAATCCACACATTACTAGAAGCGAGCAGCAGAGGAAAGGCAGTTTTGGTGGAACCAAGAAACAAAATCAGCTGCAGCAACTCGTGTTCCTACAGGGAAAAATTTCACCAAGTATCTTATTTGGAGAGGGGAGCATAGCTGAGTGGCACATGCTTTGTAGGCTGGAAGCTCCCAGTTCAATCTGTGGCATCTACAACCAAAAGGCAGGTGAGCAGAAGAGCGGGGGAAGGCCTCTGCCTGAGAGACGGGGGAGCTGTTAAAGCAGACGGAGCTGGGACAGATGATCTGAATGGTTCACAAGGCAACATCGTATGTTTGTTTAGTCATTTCTTGATGGATCTCACCTGAGTTTGCCAATAAAGCTTTCCCCTTCCCTGGATAAATCTGTTGGATCAATTGAAATTAGGTAATTTGATGTTTTGCTCTTTTTCCTTTTTCTCCCTGCAAGAAGGAATATCTAGAAATACAAGCATTGTTATCAAGGTAAGAGCTATGGACAAAAGTCTATCATGCACAGCAGTTTGTATTTGATTTTTATCCCTCCCTTCAATTTTGAAACTGCTATAGAAAGATATCCCCACAGCTCTGCATTGCTGAGAAGGGGGTTTCCAGAGGCAACTTGCCCTGCCAAGACCCGAAACTCTGCTTTGCAGTCCTAATATTGAACTATCCCACAGACCAGTATACACAAAACTACCCCATGACCTTTTCACTTAGCAATCTAAAAAGGTGGCCCATATTTCCCACCCTAGCAGGGCGAACAGAAGCTTATGGGGGATTTATCAGAACAGTATGATGAAGAACGGATCAACCCTCCCAAATTCAGACTTCCAGGACCAATTATGGTTTCTGCACAAATTAAAGTGACTATTATGGATTGTAATGCTATGTATTCCAGGACAGATGCCAGAGGAGCAGCAGATGAGGATGATTAAACTAATGTGCCAATAATAATCATTAAAATATCTCTTCCTTTTGAGATAGCACAGATGCAAACAAATAATTTTTGCCATTCACTCAGTGTGTTTCAAAAATAAGAGCTGGTACAGGCAAAACTGGTTTCAGGTAGCCGGCTCAGCCCTCCATCCTTCTGAGGTTGGTAAAATGAGTACCAAGCTTGCTGGGGGTTAAGGGAAGATGACTGGGGAAGGCACTGGCAAACCACCCCATAAAACAAAAGTCTGCTTAGTAAACGTCGGGATGGGACATCACCCCATGGGTCAGGAATGACCCTGTGCTTGCACAGGGGACCCTTACCTTTTACAGGCAAAACTAAAAGTTACTTTAGGAAGACACATCAGACCACACTAACTAGAAATCATCCAAACAACTGCAATGAGAATGCATTTTGATGGCGTTCTGAGGCTGACCTGCTAAAATAATGGTGCTGAAGAAATGACAAATTGTGGTTTGTTTCTTGCTGCCAAACAGAATTCTAAACCAAAGATTAATCTAGTTTGGATTATAGTTTGTAAGCAAGAAACAAACTGTAGTTTTGTCATTCTGTTCACTTTGGAAGTCATAACAAACTGTTGTACGTTACGGATCATGAAAGTCCATGAGTTCTGCATGCAGAGAGGAGGAAGCAGGCAATGCCAAAGACTTAAGTGAATGTTGCAACTGATAATTTAGAGTACATTTATAAAGGCATTTTAGACTGCTATATCATTTCCACTGTATTACACTGAGGGGTTGAGCCTCTGTGTTTAGGGGGGGGGGGTTGAATCTATTGTGGGGTTTTTAATCTACATACACCACATCCTATACATTGATGAAAGACACAGTTTTTGCTGTTCTCAGTACTTTTCTGTTTTCATCCCGTTCCAGGTGCATGTAGTAAGTAGGAAAGAGGCCCCGGTCCATCCCCTTCTTATCTCTTGTGATCCGACACTTGGCAGTAATGCCACGAGGTGCGGGTCGCAGGACGAACTCCTCCAGGTTTTCAATTTCTCCCAGCTGTGCATCTGTCTGAGGTGGCACAACAGAGGAAGCACCCAATTCCTGCTGGAGAAATGATTGCTTTAAAAAAAAAAAACACCCTACCTTTAGACACAGATACAGACACACAAAGATATGTCACATCTGCATACATGTTAAAAGAATACAGGTTTAACACGTGTCTTAATTTCAGAAGGAATACTGATGTCTAGAGGCAGGAAAAGGGAGCTGGACAAGAAAACTCTACTCCATGCATCTAGAGCTCTTACTGAGGAAAGTGTGGGATCTATAATAAAAATAACGTTCGGAATGAGCACAAGTGCAAAGGGATCTTTGTAGTCAGGATGAAAATAACATCAAGAGGCCAAACCAGTAGAAGCCCCCTCCTTCAAAAAGAAGCCTCTCCTTGAAATGTGGGGATGAGCACGTGTGTGGCAAGACTTCCCCAGAGTAATAAGCCCCATTCGTCCAGAGTGTGGCTCGAGGAAGCTGAGGCAGGCCTTCCTGTTGGGAAGGGGGAGGGGCTTCTGTGCTTACTGCTGCCGATTTTTCACTGATGGCAGAACGTGGCCTCTCCAGTTCGGAGCAAGGTGAAGGCGGTCCTGATGGCTTCCTGGCTTCTCCCTCCTCATCTGTGTCCTCTTCATCAAAATTCATACTCCCGGAGATACCTGGCAAAAGACATGATCAACTTATCATGCAATCCTAGGCTCTTTCACTCAGAAGTCTGTTCCAGAGGACTTGCTGCTTCCTCTGAGGGCCACCCAGAGCTCCCAAGCAAAGGTTTCCTTGCGGCCCTTGAGCAATACCCGGAGGCTCTGCCTTAGACCGAGTTGGGCTGCTAGTCTATCAAGGTCAGCATTATCTACTCCATCTACTCTGACTGGCAGCACCTCTCCAGGGTCTCAAGTGGAGCCTTTGCACATCATCTACTGCCTGTGCCGAACACTGAACCGGAGACCTTCTGCATACAAAGCAGATGCTCTCCCACAGAGGCACAGCCCCACTCAATCCCCAGCATCAGAGGAAAAAACCACGACTGGCTTCTAATTTTGCCTCTCCGCATCTTTCACAGCTCTCTTGGGGAGGGGGGCTCAATACCACTCAAACATGTGCATTATGCCTTTTCCAGATGACTATTTCTCCCAATGGTGCTTGGTGCAGCCTTAGATTTTTTGTACCAAACACAGACTATCTTTAGTAAAACGGCAATACCTCCTGCACTCCATTTTAAGATCCCTATGCAAGGGGGTTTTGTAACAGTTACTAAGAATCCGCTCACTCTCTCCATCTCCGTGTCCAACTACAAGTGTGACACGCCGGTTCCCCTCGTTCCCTGGACATCTCTTTTTCCCCTCCATCTTGAAGAGCCGCCGGTGTTGGGTGGCAGCTATAGCAGACTCAAGCCCTGAAGGGAACTGGACGATGCCGGCCCAGTTACAGGCCCCAATACCTGGGGAAAGGCAACGTCTGCCTGTGAACGTGTCGGTGTGCCAGCAAGCACAATGGGGAGACCAGGGCTGTGCTTGCAGGCCCAGCCCCAGTGGCTCTGCCAGCATCGCGGAGATCCGCCTTTGCCTCAGCCAGTGGCAGGTGGTGATGGCCATAAGCCACGCCCGCTGCCTTCCCCTGCCCCGGCGGTGCTGCCAGTGCCTCAGTTGCTCAGGCAGAGATCTGGCCCTGGGTGCCACCATCATCAGCACACATGCCGGGAGTTGCCAACCCCAGCCTAACTCATCAAGGTTATTGTGAGGATAAAATGAGGAAGGGGGAAATAGGCATACACCTTTGAGCTTCTTAGAGGTAGGGGGTATAAGAATGCAGTAAATGGATTCTAGAACAGTACTTCTCAACAAGTGGTACACGTACCATCAGTGGGACGCAAAAGTGGTCTAGATAGGATGCACAGCACTCATAGCATTTACTAAGAGTTCCCTCTCCTTCAGTCTCCATGTCCACCTGTGTGACATGCTGTCTCCTGCTGACCCTACTCATCACAGACTAACCATCAGTGACCTTTTGGCATACTAATAGCAATCTTGGACAATCAGTGTTTCTGAGGGTAGCAGGAGACCCTCCTGCTGGCAGCTCCACAACCCCCCTCACCGCTCGCTCGGTAGGCCAGCAGGAGGAAATCACCACTTCCAGTGATGCCACAAAACTCTAGCGGGAACGTTATAGTAAAAGCACAGAGTTTCCACTGAGCAGCATGGATCGACGTAGTCACCCCCACTTGCGCGTGGGTCTTCTTTGCTTCTGAAAAGGCTGGTAATTTTCCCTCTTCAGCGCTGCTTTCATGGACGTCTCCTCCTCTTACTCGTAATTATCACCCATCCCTACAACGCTATCCAACCTCCTCCCTCTTTCTCTAGTTGGCTCTAGTGTGCTTTTGTGTGCGTGCCTGCCTGTGTAACTTACAAATTGAGTCAAATTCAGTTTATTCTTTTTATTTTTAAATTTCCAAGAACTGCCTATTTTGAGAGCTCTCCTGGGACAATCCCAGTATACACAGGTTTATCGATCCTAGTTACAACCCCCACCCCCTCTATCTCTAGTTAATTTCCCCATCGTAAGTGGAGCCTGCCTGCCTGGGGTAGTATGTCAAAGAATGAAGCTCACAACAAGGAAAGTGTGGCTGCACCAGGACCACCCTTTGTGGTTACAAGAGAGTAGCTTTATTTTGTTATTCAAACAACTCTCATCTTCGGTTCTTGTATCCGAGCTGTGAGACCGTGGTCTTGGTATTTTCTTTCTGACGTTTCGCCAGCAGCTATGGCAGGCATCTTCAGAGGAGTAACACTGAAGGACAGTGTCTCTCAGTGCCAAGCAGGTAGGAAGAGTAATATATAGTCAGAAGGGGGTTGGGTTTGAGCGGAGTCATTGTCCTGCAAAGTATTAAAGGTAATGTGCTAATCATTGTCCTGTAAGTATCAAGATAATGTGCTAATGAGGGTGTTCATCACATTATTAGGTGTTTAGCTCAAACCCAACCCCCTTCTGACTATATATTACTCTTCCTACACACTTGACACTGAGAGACACTGTCCTTCAGTGTTACTCCTCTGAAGATGCCTGCCACAGCTGCTGGCGAAACGTCAGGAAAGAAAATACCAAGACCACGGTCACACAGCCCAGATAGCCTACAAGAACCGATGAACTCTGACCGTGAAAGCCTTCGACAACTCTGATCTTATTTCTACCAAACTTTTCCTAGCCCACCTCTTCCTTATCCTCATTCCAGGTGTGTGTGTGTGTGTGTGCAGGGAAAAATAAAGGCAAGATAAAGCAGAAAAGGGCAGCTCCACTGATTTTTTCCATTAGTATGTAATCTAAAATATACCACTTTTCTTTTACATACAGAAAACTCTTGCTATTCTCAGAATTAGTTAATTAGGTAAAAGGTAAAGGTCCCCTGTGCAAGCACCAGGTCATTCCTGACCCATGGGGTGACGTCACATCCCGATGTTTCCTAGGCAGACTTTGTTTACGGGGTGGTTTGCCAGTGCCTTCCCCAGTCATCTTCCCTTTACCCCCAGCAAGCTGGGTACTCATTTCACCGACCTCAGAAGGATGGAAGGCTGAGTCAACCTTGAGCTGGCTACCTGAAACCGACTTCCGTCGGGATCGAACTCAGGTCATGAGCAGAGCTTTTGACTGCAGTACTGCAGCTTAACACTCTGCGCCACGGGGCTCCTTAGTTAATTACTAATCCTGAAAGAATTCTGATTTAGATCCTTGACAACCCACGGTTTATATCCCGTTATCACCTCGTTTCTGTAGCATGTCTTGTAGATTCATCTTGGGAGATGCATCTGCTGAAGCTTCCTCTCTGTCTCCTGGCTTGGCATTATCTTCTGCTGTGGATGATCCAACTGAAATTACCTGCTGTTTTGTAGCCCAGCCTGATGCCTCTGGTGTCAAAGAGATAGCCGGGCCATCAATGCCTGTCAGGGAGAGTTAAATGGATTGCTGAAGTCTCTGACGTGCAGTCATTCTCCAGATATTTCTCAATAGTCTACAGGGAGTTATGGAAGTATTATTCCATTCTGGAGAGATTATTCCAGAGAAAAAAATAGGAAACCTGTATTTGTTCTAATGCCTTACTGAGTCACCTACCACTGGAAATGTTTTAACAGCTTTGGTATTTGCACTTTCCTAAAGCAAAGAGAGCCAGCATGGTGTAGTGGTTAAGAGCGGATGACTCTAATCTGAAGAACCGCTGGGTGACCTTGGGCCAGTCAGTTCTCTCCAAACTCCCTCAGCCCATGAGGAGGCAGGAAAGAACAACCCACCTCTCAAGGTCTCTTGCCTTGAAAACCCTACGGGGTCGCTGCAAGTCAGCTGTGCATCTTCTCTGAAGATGCCTGCCACAGCTGCTGGCGAAACGTCAGGAAAGAAAATACCAAGACCACGGTCACACAGCTCGGATAAGCTACAAGAACCAATGAACTCTGACCATGAAAGCCTTCGACAATATATTCCAACTGACTGAAAATGGTTACGAAGGAAGGAATTTGAGAGTCTCCTGATGTTAGCTATCCTGTCTGGGGTAGGAAGGAATCCTTTGCCCTCACATGAGTCCAGGATAGCCCCAATGAACTGAATGGAAGTGGTGAAATGTAGATTTTTGGACTTCTCCCAGTTAACAATTAGACCCAGACAATGACATGTATGCAAAGTCATGTCAAGGTGTATGTGAAGCTCTTGTTCAGACTGGGCTACCAATAACCAGTCATCTAAGGGTAAATGACACAACCTTGCGGCCTCAAGTACGAAACCACCAGGACCATACACTTAGTGAATTCCCAGGGTGCGGCAGACAGGTTCCGAAGCCTGTTTGGCTGGCGGGTCTGAAGAATCCAGCACTGTCAGAGTTACAAGTTGGCCATAATAGATTTGACAGAGACAGCTGACAGGTAGCTGTCAGATCTGGGACATCTAGCTGATGCAAGAGGCTGCAAGTGCCTTGAGGTCCCAGAGTGAACTGCAGCAAACCAGATTAAGGCAGTAAAGCTGATGCAATACTGTGGCCAGGTCTACAGATGGCCTAATTGGTTTCTGGTGCTGGAATGTATATAAGTCTGTATGATTATAACTCTGTGTTGGAAGTTTGGTGGAGAGAAGTGTACGTGACGGTTTGTCTTTTTGTATCTGTGCATTGTAAATTAAACAACACTGTTTTCTATAAAGCCAAGGAGTTCTGGTGGTGTGTCCTGGATAACTGCTAATCCACTTACTCCACGTCAGGGCTCTGGGCCCAGATTTGCTACACTGCGCAGGTTACGTGTAGTGGCAGCACAATTCAGTTTCTGGGACGTCCAGAGGCTTTTGGAACAGTGAGTGATTGAGTGAAGATGGCTCAATCTGCAATCCCTGTGGAGAAGCTCAACGCTGACAACTACAGTATTTGGTCGGTGAGAATTGAGCATTACCTGAAACGTGAAGGTTTATGGGATGTTGTGGTGCAAGCCCCCGCTGATGAGGAGGAGGAGGAGGAGCAGGAGAAAGGTAAGAAGGCGCTTGCCAATATAATTTTGACTGTGGGGGATAGCCAGCTTGTATACATTGCCAGCAAAACCTCCGCAAAAGATGCGTGGGCGTCTTTGCAAGCCGTTTATCACAGGGACTCAGCTGGAACTATACTTGCACTAATGAGGAGGCTGTACAGGACTCATAAATCGCCTCACATTCCTGCCTCTGAGCATTTGAGGTATCTGGCTGAATTGTTTCGGCAGCTGGAGTTAAGAGGAAAAACTGTTTCAGATGAGGATAAGGTATACATCATGCTGGGTTCCCTGGATGCAAGCGTTGATGTTTTGGTGGCCTCTTTGGAATGCATGGCTGTAGAGCAGCTTACTTGTGATTACGTTACCAGCAAAATCCTGGAAGACGAGGAGCGTCGGCAGGAGGGACGGATTCAGAGGACAACAGCCCAGCTGCGAATGAGTCACCCCATGATGGAAAGAGCAGCGTCTCGTCCATCTTCGGAGACCTCAGCCCAGGATTTTAACAACCCTGACTTTCACCCCTGGCAGCGAGGTAATTTACAGTCAACGCCGAGGACCTCAGCCCAGCAGCGGATTCAGCCTGTAAGTGGAAATGAGTTCTACTCTGCACAGAAGTCGTTGAAGCAAGGTCGTGGAACGGAACTGAGGAGTGACATCTTCAAGCAAGAGGAGGAGGACTATGTGCTCTTTGTGAGGAAATGTTATTCCTGTGGCAGCACTCAGCACCTCAGAAGGGATTGCCCCCAATTAAAGAAGAAGACGGCAAAGAAACAATTCCAGACTGCCACACACACAGCTGTAGTGCTGGCAGAGACTGATAAGGGTGAGAATTTATGGCTGGTTGACAGTGGTGCTAGCAAGATTTTTGTTAAAGATAGCTCCTTACTGTCAAGCACAAAGGTGTCTGCAAGAACGCATGTTAGCTTGGCAGACGGGAAACGTTTAGGGGTCCAGTGTGAGGGCAGCCTAAACTTTCCAGAATTAAGCCATACGTTCCAGAATGTGCTCTGCATACCTCTCCTGGAGAATAATTTGCTGAGCGTGTCAGCTTTGACAAAGACTGGTTTTTCTGTGCAGTTTAAGGGAAACTCCTGCCAGATAAGCAGAGAGGGAGACACGGTGTTGCAAGGGCAATTAAAGCAGGATGTTTATGTTGTGCACAGAGGGGCTGGGGAAGCCAAAAGCACAGTGGGAACTTTAAATGAGAATCCTCATCCAGATTGCATGCATTTATTACACCGGCGTTTAGGCCACACCTCATTTTCAACAATACAGAAGACCCTGAGTTTGCTAGGGGAAAATAAGGTGAAGCTAAACAAATGTAATAATTTTCTTGATTGTACTGTGTGTAAATCAGTAAAAAGCAGAAGGTGTCCAGTGGCCAAAGTCAGCCAAAGAGTGACAAACAGACCCTTACAACTTATTCATTTAGACCTCTGTGGCCCATTCACAGAGTGTGTGTCTAGGAATAGGTGGGCTCTTGTACTGGTTGATGACCACACGAGATTTGGCTGGATTTATCTGCTCAAGCACAAGAGTGAAGCTTGTAAAACAATCAAGTACTGGGTGAACAGGGTGGAAAGGCAGCTAGGTTTGCCAGTTGCCAATCTCCAGTCAGATTGTGGTGGAGAGTTTGTATCTCATGAGTTAACCCAGTGGTTAGAGAGCAAAGGGATTCAGCACAGACTGGCTAACCCTTGTGCCTGATGGCAAATAATAAAGGTGACATAGAACAGTTTGAAAAGCAATTAGGAGAACGCTTTAAATTGAAATGTCTTGGAAGAATCAATAATTACCTAGGAGTAAGAATAAGCAGAGATGAGGATGGGATGTTTTCTTTATCTCAGCCTGACAAGATACAACAGCTACTTGAGAAGTTTAATATGGTAGATGCAAATGTTGTGGATTCTCCTATGGTAACAGGATATGTGAGTAGTGAAACAGAAGCATAGGAACAATGTGACAAGACTATGTATCAGTCTTTGGTGGGAAGCCTGCTGTACCTCACTACCTGTTCTAGACCAGACATTCATCAGGCTGTGCAGTGCCTGAGTAAGAAATGTGTGTCACCAACTGTAACTGATTGGAAGGAAGCAAAGAGGGTGCTAAGATACCTGAAAGGATCTATGCACAGGAAGCTGTGCCTGAGAGTTTGTGATGGGGAGCTGGTTGCCTATTCTGATGCATCGTGGGTGGATCAGGGAGAAGCCAGGTCTACCACAGGGTATGTGCTGTATTTGGGTAGAGCTCTTATTCACTGGAAATCGGTTACACAATCTTTTGTTGCAATGAGTACTTGTGAAGATGAGTACAGCGCAATAAATGAAACAATAACACAGTTGGAATGGTTCATGTATTTGTTGAAAGAACTGAATGTAACAGTAACTTTACCTGTAAAGATACATACTGACAATGCTGCGGCAATGCAACTGGGAAATGAGCAATGTTTCCGAAGCAAAAGCAAACATATCCGGATTAGATATGAGAATGTGTGTGTTGTGTGTGTTAAGTGCCGTCACTTCCAACTCAGGCGACCCTATGAATGAAAGTCCTCCAAAATGTCCTATCTTTGACAACCTTATTCAGATCTTGCAAATTGAAGGCTGTGGCTTCCTTTATTGAGTCAATCCATCTCTTGTTGGGTCTTCCTCTTTTCTTGCTGCCCTCAACTTTTCCTAGCATGACTGTCTTTTCCAGTGACTCTTGTCGTCTCATGACGTGACCAAAATACGACAGCCTCAGTTTAGTCATTTTAGCTTCTAGGGTCAGTTCAGGCTTGATTTGATCTATAACCCTTTTTTTTTTTTTTTTTGGCAGTCCACGGAATCCGTTAACACATGAGAATGTAGCTGATGCTATAAACAGGAATCAAGTATATATTATAAAGTGTACAAGTGAGGAAAATGTAGCTGATCTGTTTACTAAGATAGCAGATAGTAACAGATTTAAACAATTAGTCAAATTATTATGACAAACTTGAGAAGGAGTGTCAGAGTTACAAGTTGGCCATAATAGATTTGACAGTGACAGCTGACAGGTAGCTGTCAGATCTGGGACATCTGCAAGTGCCTTGAGGTCCCAGAGTGAACTGCAGCAAACCAGATTAAGGCAGTAAAGCTGATGCAATACGGTGGCCAGGTCTACAGGTGGCCTAATTGGTTTCTGGTGCTGGAATGTATATAAGTCTGTATGATTATAACTCTGTGTTGGGAAGTTTGGTGGAGAGAAGTGTACGTGACAGTTTGTTTGTTTTGTGCACTGTAAATTAAAAAACACTGTTTTCTATAAAGCCAAGGAGTTCTGGTGGTGTGTCCTGGATAACTGCTAATCCACTTACTCCCACGTCCTGCCACAGGGCAGCCTTCAGCTGCCCAATCATTTCTTACCTTTGGGGTGAATTTTTGGCAAGCTTTACAGGCCGAAACGTTGTGGCCCTTCTCCCAGAGCAGACAGAGGTTAGGCTCACCAGTTTGTTTAAGTATAGGACTGCAACACGCGGGCACTTTTAAAATAAGCTCTTTTGAGCCTTGACAACAAGGCTGTTCTCCACACAAAAGGAGGAAAGGCACAGCTGTCCAAGACTGAAACATGTACAAAAAAACCAAACCCCTGAAAGGTGGTAGATAAGTGACTGACTCCAACAGAGGCAAAGGAAGAACGGAGGGGGGGGGGCGTGCAGCTGCTCCTGAGCACCGTGGCAGTTTCGGCAAGATCACTGACCCGGCCCTGGCGCACTGCACCCGCTGATGGCGAAAGCTTGAAAAGAATCTCCAGTGAGCGGGCGTGCGCAGTCCCAACGTAGGAATGCACAGAGGACATAAGAACATAAGCAAGGCCGTGCTGGATCAGACCAAGGCCAATCAAGTCCAGCACTCGGTTCACACAGTGGCCAACCAGGTGCCTCTAGGAAGCCACTAACAAGACGAGTGCAGCAGCACCATCCTGCCTGTGTTCCACCGCACCCAAAATAATAGGCATGTTCCTCTGATACTAGAGAGAATAGGTATGCAGCATGACTAGTATCCATTCTAACAGCCATGAATACCCCTCTCCTCCATGAATATGCCCACTCCCCTCTTAAAGCCCTCCAAGCTGGCAGCCATCACCACATCCTGGGGAGGGAGTTCCACAATTTAACTATGCGTAGGACCAATGATGAATAACCTACAACTATGACTGGGGAGACCTGGGCTCAAATCCCACTCTGCACAAAGCTTGATGGGTGACCTTAGACCAGTCATTTACTCTCACAACAGGAATCAAGGGCGACCACAACCATCCAGTGATCTCAGCTGTGCCTGGCACTCCTTCCAGAGCATGAACTGGGGATTTCATGCATGCTCAGCATGAACATGAGCATGCAGCTCTTCTGCTGTTGAGGATTCCATATGCCCTACATGGGTTATGCTGGAATACTTTGTAGTACGTGAGATTTGGATTCTACTGCCGCTGCTTCCTTGTTGCTGATGAGCTTTGCCTTATTCCCATCTTTCCCCTTGATGGTGATTCAGCCCCCTTCTCTTGTTTTCACCCAAGTGCTTTTCCCCACTGAGCTACTGGGATGACAGTGAAGCCTTCAGAGAATGTTGCTGTGCATTCCTTGGTTGCTACACACGTACACCCCCTCGCCTTACAAAAGCCTGCTCCTTGGGGCATTCTTCCCCCATCCCGCCCATGTCCTTGCAAGGGAGAGGCTGTAGCTTCCTCATCTGGGTTTCCCCTGCCAAGTGAACTGCAGAGGCATACATCATATGCTTGTGAGGTGGCTACAGTTCTTCACCCGTGTATCTGCCTATGCACTTTGAGCCGCCAAGAGCGTGAGAGTCACACCAAGGCCCTTCCTTACAATGGAGGGTTCTTTCTCTTATTGTGTTGGGTGGGAGCAGGGAGGCCTGTCAGCATCCACACATGTTGGTTGGCTGCTTCTGTGTATAGCTGACGAGGGAGGGTCATCAGAGGACGTGGGAGGGACTGTGGCTCAGTGGCATAGCATCTGCTTGGCATGCAGAAGGCCCCAGGTTCAATCCCCGGCATCTCCAGTTAAAGGGACTAGGCAAGTAGGTGATGTGAAAGACCCTTGCCTGAGACCCTGGAGAGCTGCTGCCAGACTGAGTAGACAATACTGACCTTGATGGACCAAGGGTCTGATTCAGTATATTGCAGCTTCATGTGTTCATCAGCATGCTGCTCTAATGGCTGGTGGGTGTTGGCAATCTATGATCTCCAGTACAACTGCTATACTCTCGTTTTTCGGAGCTGAATGTGTGTTTTTCTCTCCACTAGGAGCATAGGATGCCAACACCACAAGGCCCCTGCCCAGGTACCCAGACTGAGTTGCCTGCTTATTTCTATGTGTGTTCTCCACAAACAGAACACTAGGAGCATCCCTACATGCTGCTCACAACACCTTTTAATACTTGATTTGTTAGAGGCTGCCAGATTCCCACTGTATCTATGAATGATCATTTGGACAAGGCACTGGGGAGAGGGATGTTTAACCAACAAAAGACTATACCTACCATGCAGGACAACATTGTTGAGGGCAGGGGCAGGGGACCCCACTAAGGGGGTCTGCTCCTCAGACCCTCGAGGCTTGGACCTGTGCAGCTTTGCTTCGGGGTTTGGCTGCACCATCAAGGGCTCCAGGCGCTTCTTCCTCTGCTTCTTTTCTAGAAGTGTTCTCTGCCACAGGGGAAAAAATGCTTCACTTACTCGCAGGATCACAGCTGGCCAGTTTGGTAAAAATTCTTCTCCGGAGACCTGGGTTTCATTTTTCCAAAGTATCTATGAGGATAATACTCAGAGTAGTAGCTCAATATCAATTCACTCAGAACTTGGCAAATTACCGATTTGGCCTCCAGTTTCTCCACTAGAAGTAAAGACTCACACTGAGTGGCTGAAAGGTAGAAAGGCCCCCGGAAGTGATGGAATTCTTCCAGAATTCATTAAGGAGAATATAGATTGGTGGGTACCTTTCCTGACCTCCCTATTTACCCATTTAGATAAAAAGCATCAGTTTTCAGAAGATTTGGGTATAGCAGTAGTAGTCCCCTTTTTTTAAAAAGGCAGTAGAAAAGATCCCCAGACTTTAGACCTATTCGCCTGATAAACATTATTGCCAAACTCTACGCCAGGCACTTGTTAGAAAAGTTTAAAACCTGGTTGGAGTTAAAGAATAGAATAGCTGAGGAACAGGCAGGGTTTAGGGAAGGAAGGTCTACCCTGGACCAGTTTAACCTTGCAGCACCTGACAGAAAAATGCAGCTCTATAAGGGGCCACCCTCTCTGTATGCTGCATTCATTGATCTCAAAGCAGCGTTTGAGTCTATATCCCGTCCCAAACTGTGGGCCAAATTAGAAAAACCCTCTCTTGATAGAAGGCTCTACCTGTTTATTCGTGCCCTCCATGAAGGCACATCCCTCAAAGTTAGGTGGAACAGGAAGGGACAACTAACTGAGGCTATTAGTACATCCAGGGGAGTCAGGCAGGGCTGTTTATTAGCCCCTATGTTATTTATATTTTACATCCACAATATGGTAAACAACCTAAAGGAGCAGAATTTCCATCCGCCTAAAATTGCCCATCGCCACGTTCCAGCAGACAATGCTGTTATCCGTTCGAGAACACTGGTGGGGCTTAGGAGGGCACTAGCCAAATTTGCAGCTTATTGCAAGAATGAACTAAGTCTGAATTATCAGAAAACTAAAATAATGTCCTTTGGCAAAAGTCAAAAGCTTAGGAAATGGTAAGTACCTAGGAATGGTACTCCAATCAAATGGCACCAGAAATGCGCACAGCAATTACATGGCTGGTTTAGGTAATAGATCTGCACTGGGTATTTTGAAGCTTTTTCGTAATAAAGGCGGATTAATTGTTCCTGCGGCTCTTAAAACTGTACTACGCAAAAACGTTGGCACAGCACTTATATGGCTCCTTTTTAGGACCAGCTCCCTCTTGCTTCGTTCCTTTAGAGCGAACCCAAACAAAATTTTAAAGAGCATTGCTTCAGGTGCCTACCTGTGTATCGAACTCTATGGTGAGGTTGGAGACTGGCCAAATAAGAGTCGAGGCCAGGATTGCTTTATTATCAATCTATACATGGCTTAACTTGAACCTCAGACCCTGTGGACTTTCTCCATTGATCTTAGAGGATAATTATTCATCAAGCTGTTAGAAACAAAATAGAACAACTTGGATTTTCCCCAGAATATTTGAGGACTTTAGGTTATGACACAGCGAGACACATTTTAAAACAAAGAATAAAAGACACTGAAAGGCAATTCGATCTAGCCAGAGTGCCCTTTTTCAGGGTGCCTGCCAATACCAAGTACATCGCTTGTCCAGCAGCGTATCTTACGGTGTTAGGAGTAAATACTATTAGCAGAGCATTTACTTTAGCTCGCTGTGTGGCCTTGCCCTCTGCAGTACTGAACAGGAAATTTTTCTCTGTAGTAGTGGAGAACCGGAAACACTCGAACTTATCCTTCTTAGGTGTAGTTATTGTAACAAGGACCGGGCAAAGATCTTAGGCCCTATTTTGAGAAAGAGTACTGGTTTTTCTGAACCCTAAACAGTCAATATCCTCCTTAAGGATTAATTTCCACAGGTAACAAAGCAAGTGGCCAAGTTCTATAAAATAGTATATAATTTCCAGAAATCTAAGCAGAAATGAAAAGGTGTTCACTGCCATTGTGCATCTGAAATTACTATCCTTAGCAGTTATACTCATCTTAAAGATATTAATACTTTGTTTAGTATTTAACTAAAATGCATCGGTTTTATACTATTGAAATGGGTATGTAAAGGTGATTTTTAAAACTATGTGTTTGGTCAATGACCGAAATAATAAAAGATGATGATACTCGCAGGAACCTACTTCTAGCTACTTCTGCAAAACTCTACCACTCACAATGGTAATCCAGACCAAGCAACAGACTTCAAGGTGGTACAAAAATGCAGATTAATACAGAGCAAAACAAATGTTATTCATAATCTGTTGATTAAGTAATCAAAAAGACCCAATAACACTTCCTACATTTCTGTAGTCCTGATGTTATATTACAACAGATTTTAATAGCTTGCACAGTTATTATTTGAAAGTTTCAATTGCATGTTTCCAAGCCGCATAATTAATCTAAAGCCATGGCAGAAAGCCATAAAGGAAATGGTCTCCCAGAAACATGGAATAAAATGCTCCCTCGATGGCCATGCAAACTTCTTTCCATCTCAAAAACAAATAGAAGCTCTGAAACACACCTCAGCTTATTTTTTATAAGTAGAACTATATTTTCAGTGGACTTCCATGATTATTTTTCCAGACGTCATAAGAAGAAGTCAGGGGGACATGACAGATTACAGCCATGGGGGGGTGACATTTAAAGGGAGTGGGGAGATGATTTTAATTAACTTTCCCACTGTGGTACAGTGCTGTCAGGAGCTGCTGGGGCTTAAACCCGTGACCCTCCAATTGGGAGCTCCACTGCCCCATGTCATGACAGCAAACACACAAGAGAACACACAGTGTAACAAGCCAAAACTGCAAAATGAGAATAAGCACTACACTGTAAACAAATTATGGACATTTAAAAAGTATAACAGCTGGTGAAAATCATCTGTGCGTACAATTAATAATTAAAGCTGTATACATGGAAATGTATTACCTGTGATATGTGCATGGTGGGGAGACCACCAAGGCAGTCTAGGGTGGCGACACAGAGGCAGGCGTCTGAAGTAGCTGTTGTTGCCTACCAGTACCCCAGAATCCCACCACAGGGATACCAAGAGCGGCCCTGCAAGAGATCCCGTGTCTGCAGCACTGTGCTGCATAGCGTCCATCTCAGTGGAAGGGACAACAATTATTCCCCTCTCCATTGCTAAAGCTGAAGAGCAACCAAGGAATGGTGACCAACAACTGAAGAGGAAGGTCAAAACAGTCTGGCCCCACTCTGACGCCTCATGAGGTCCGTTTAATGAAATATTAGCGTCTTCCCTCCTTTTTTACATCTCCATAGCTGTCCACTGTTATGACTAAAAACTGTCATCCAGGATGCTAAAAACAGAAATTACTTATATAGTTTACACATCTTTCTTTCCACTTGGCCTTTAAATGTATATGGCATCCAAAGATTTAAAGTAGCAAAACGTTGTTAAAGTTTGTTATAAATAAATATGTGGAATGGACTTCCTCAGGTGGTGGGCTCTCCTTCCCAGGAGGTTTTTAAGCAGAGAATAGATGGCCATCTGTCAGCAATGCTGATTCTATGACCATAGGCAGATCATGAGAGGAAGGGCAGGAAGGTTTGCATCAGTGTTTGGCTCTCATGGCCCTTTCTTGCGTGCCCAGGGTAGCGCCGATCACCACTTTGGGGTCAAGAAGCAATTTTCCTCCAGGCCACATTGGCCAAGGATCCTGGAGGGTTGTGGGTTTTTTTGGGGTTTTTTGCCATCGTCTGGGGTCACTGGGGGTGTGGGGGGAGGTAGTTGTGAATTTCCTGTATTGTGCAGGAGGTTGGACTAGATGACCTAGTGGTCCCTTCCAACTCTATGATTCTATGAAATATGACTTTAAAATTTTTTTAAGCATTCATTATCAGATTAGAAATTTCATGAAACAATTTCAGGCTTTTGTTATGAATGCCTGTTCAACTTTTTGCCAGAAACTAAGAGGGCCAGAAAACATCCACATAATGTGAGATTTGCAAACAAGGTCTTTGGCTAAAACAAAATTGCTACCAGTTTCAGCCTGGGAAAGCAAGGCTCACACACCAAAACCTGCTCCTAGACATCATTCTTCTCCATGCTGCCTTTTCAGAGACTTGCTTGAGGCAGCTCCCAAAACAAAAGATATCATATAAATGTATCTTTTGTTTTACGAGTTGCCTCAAGCAGTCTCTGAAGAGGCAGGGTTTTGTCATGTGTTAGTAATCTGCTTTCCTCCTTACACATTCCCCTTCCAGCACCAACTGCTATATCCCTGAAAGAATCTTATTTTCAGATCCTGAAATTACTACTTCTTAAAGGGTGAAATTCATGCAAAATCTCACTTTTCTTTTTCTACATATTTTTACTCTTTCAGAAGACCATTTTTACACGCATTGGGATCCAGGAAGAGACTGACGAGTGCATGAGCCTTGCTTTGACCTGGTTATCTCTTGCATGAGACCGAACGGATCAGAATTTAACTTTGAAACTTCATAGCATTTCCACAAAATCAGGGGCAGGAAGACTCCAATAGCATACTTGTTTTTTGTTTCTTTTACTTCTAAATCATCCAAAGGAGAAAGTTAAGCTTTGAAGGGGAATGGTCATGAAATGGCCACTCATCGGAGCAAAGGTTTTTTGCTGCTGTAAGTCAGCCGGAGTTTGTCCTCCATCATGCTAAAGTGCAGGTGCCTGCTTGGCAACCCATGACTGTCTACAGGGCAAGGCAGGAAGAGAACTCAGCGAACCTCAACTGCAGCCTGATACGAGCACCACTCAGAACCTTCAAAGTGTTAAAAAGGGGTTAAAAGTCTCCTTAGTTAAGCCCGGGTACATTAGCATTCTAATGTACCTCTCCTCCTCTGTGGGCATCAGCAACCGCTGAAAACTCCTGACTAGCAAGACCCATACCAGTGAAATTTATTTGTCCCCACTTTAAAACATGCTGAAATCTATCCCACAGATTACCTGGTTCTCCAATTTCAGTTGCCGCAGTTTCAAAGTTTCATCATCAAAGCCACTGGGAAAGAAGAGAAATGCAGGTATTAGCATTTCTAGTAAAACTAACCTGCATCATACAATAATGTACATTTAACAAACTGATCATACAGAAGAAGAGTTGGTTTTTATATGCTGACTTTCTCTACCACTTAAGAGAGACTCAGACCAGTTGCAATCACCTTCCCTTCCCCTCCCCACAACAGACACCCTGTGTGCTAGGTGTGGCTGAGAGAGCTCTAAGAAAACTGTGACTGGCCCAAAGTCACCCAGCTGGCCTAATTTGGAAGAATGGGGAATCAAACCCGGTTCTCAGATAAGAGTCCACTGCTCCAAACCACCACTCTTAACCACTACCCCACGCTGGCTTTAGATGTTATCTTGCTAGGAAGGTGCACATTTTTCAAGTCCTGCCTGCATCAGCACCATTGGAGGATTAAGAAAAAATCAACAGCAGCCAATAGAACTGCAACATTAGAACATTGTGATAGCGCCCAGCTTTCATTTTTAAAAAGTTTCTAGACATTTTGGCTGTGTGCTGCCAGTACTTTCCCCCTTAAACCTCCCTTATACAAAATCACACAAGATTGGAAGAGACCACAAGGGCCATCCAGTCCAACCCCCTGCCATGCAGGATCCCACAATCAAAGCGATCCCAACAGATGGCCATACCTCCACAAACGGGCTGGAGACTTACCTTTTTTAAATAAAAGCTGGGAAACACCCTCTGGTGGAGTGAGAAAAATGGAAGGCCTGGAAGACTGAAGCAAGGAAACCACAAGAAAAACTTCTTTGTGGGTGCTCAGTTGCCAGTGTGGATGCCTCCGAAATCACAATAGCAACTAGAGCTACGCGGAGAATCCACATGGACACAGCCAAGGACACAATTTGAAAAACAACTTCTAACTGCTAACATACATGGAAATATTTAAAGTATGGAAGGCTCAGAAGTTATTTTCGTACCTCATAGGTTTACTAAACCACTATGTAGACATAAAGTATATCTAAAAAGCAAAAGAGCCCCGTGGAGCAGGGTGGTAAGCTGCAGTACTGCACTCCAAGCTCTGCTCATGACCTGAGCTCAATCCCAACGGAAGTTGGTTTTAGGTAGCCGGCTAAAGGTTGACTCAGCCTTCCATCCTTCTGAGGTCAGTAAAATGAGTACCCAGCTTGCTGGGGGTAAAGGGAAGATGACTGGGAAGGCACTGGCAAACCACCCCGTAAAACAAAAGTCTGCCTAGTAAACAGCGATGTCACCCCATGGGTCAGGAATGACCCGGTGCTTGCACAGGGGACCTTAACTTTTTAAAAAACAAAAGAGGTATTTCACTGAACAGACAAAATTTACTAGAGCATGAAGTGACACTGAATGCTAGTTGAGATGGCTTCAAGAAATAACAGACAAATTCATAGTGGATCGGTTAATCGTACCACTGCCATAATAAACAGAGCAATCCTATGCAGAGTTACTCTAAACCCATTGAAATGAATTGACTTAGACAGGAGTAACTGTCCTTAGGATTGCATTGACAATCTCTGGCCTCCATGTAAATCCTGAAATCAGCAAAATCAGGCCATCTGCAGTGAAGGCGGGAGATTCTACCTTCTCAGGGCGTGACGGGCACATGCCAATCCAGTAGCCTCAACTGTCACTTTTGGCTTTGACAGTTGTCTTCTAACTAAAGTTGTCTATCTGACCTTAGGCAGATGATGAGAGGGAGGGCATCTTGGCCATCTTCTGGTCACTAGGGATGTGGAGGGGGGAGGTAGTTGTGAATTTCCTGCATTGTGCAGGGGGTTGGACTTGATGGCCCAGGTGGTCCCTTCCAACTCTATGATTCTATGATTCTAGTGAAGAACACAGTGACATTTGAGTTATTTTATTTCTGTTGCTTGGTATCACCTTATTTGTTTTGACAGTGAATTATTTTTTGAGAACGAGGGCTAGTATATAGTCCAATTGTCATGAGAAGCCACTGAAGAACTGAGATAAGCTTTCTTTCATCACTGTACATAAAGAATGACGGTCTGAACAGGGAGGAGTAGAAAGCAGGGAACACCAGAGGGGAAGCGGCTAAAGGGAAAAAGGCAGAATTTTGGCTGCTATATTTTTATTCTTTGTACATATGCTCACAATCCTGTAAATAAAGATTTTGGACATGTTTCTTTTGAATACAGTCCATTCAGTAAGGAATGGGTCACTTTTTTCCTAGCAGTAACAGGCCAGATAATCCATCCTTCCTGTTGAAAAAAGCTCTTACTCCTGGTAACTGAACCTTCGAAAAGCAATACTCGGCATATGCAGAAAGAATATGGGTTTGTAAAAATTAAAACAAGGACCCCGTGAGGACTGAACATTCTCAAGAAGACACAAAATGTTGAGAACAGTTGGGAACAGTTGGGAGTCAGTTCAAGGGAGAAGGCAGGGGGGGCGACTGCTCGAGCTGCTAAAAACATAATAGACTTAGGTCTGGGAATTTCCAGTTATTCACTGCTCGAGACCATGCTGTGACATCTCCGCTGCCATTTGGGAGCCAGCGTGGTGTCGTGGTTAAAGAGTGGCGGCCTCTAATCTGGAGAACCGGGTTGGTTTTCCCACTCCTCGACATGAAGCCAGCTGGGTGATCTTGGGCTGGTCACAGCTCTCTCCGAACTCTTTCTGCCCCACCCACCTCACAAGGTGTCTGCTGTGGGGAGAGAAAGGGAAGGGGATTGTCAGCCAGTTAGATTCTTCCTTAAGTGGTAGAGAAAATCGGCATATAAAAACTAACTCTTCTTCTTAGGCCACCACATACACCAACCCCAAGCACCCCCCCCCCCCAGCAGTGGCTGTAGTGTTCTATGAAACTTGCTGATAGGATAAGGGCTCTTTCTCAAGCATCCGGTGAATGTTGTTTCTCTTGATGCCTGGGCACAGGCCCCTTACCCATCTTCAAGTTTTATACAGCACTATATCAGAGGCAGGATACCTTGGTGATACTGTATGGAGTTGCCTTATAACCCCAAATGGTGGCCCAGATCTTGCAAATTGCCTGGGATTCAGATTTCTTTTTCCACTTGTGCTGCCTATGGAAGTGCAGACTCCATGTCTCCATTCTTTCAGTTGCAAGAATTTCTGGGGGGTTCTGCCAAGATTGCAGAAATATCCACCCCCTATCCCTGAGTGGTCCCAACTGGATTTTTATTTTTTTGACCTGCACTGGTGGGGCTTTCCTGGATTACCTTCTCTCCCAGGGAGCCGCCCAGTATACCTCCTCATGCTGGGAGCACTGGGGGAGGAGCTGTGTTCCAATTGCCCCTTACAGTCCTGGAGCTGAGCTTAGCGGTTAACAGAGAGGAGGCTGATTTTACAATTGGGAAAGGTGCCAAGCAGTGAGACTGGAGACCCCTCCGGCCGGCCTCCCAGGTCAACTCTGGAAGCCTGAAAACGGGCTCGCTTATTCTGTGGCAGGCAGACATAAGAACACAAGAAAAGCCCTGCTGGATCAGACCCAGGCCCATCAAGTCCTCCCAGTGGCCAACCAGGTGCCTCTAGGAAGACCCCAAGCAAGACGACTGCAGCAGCATTACCCTGCCTGTGTTCCAAAGCACCCAATATAATGGGCATGCTCCTCTGATCCTGGAGAGAATAGGTCTGCATCATGACTAGTATCCATTTTAACTAGTAGCCATAGACAGCCCATTCCTTCATGGACATGTCCACTCCCCCTCTTAAAAGCCCTCCAAGCTGGCAGCCATCACCCCATCCTGGGGCAGGGAGTTCCACTATTTAACTATGCGTTGGGTGAAGAAGTACTTCCTTTTATCAGTTTTGAATCCCTCCCCCTCCAGCTTGAGCAGACGACCCCCCCCCCCCGCGCGCGTTCTGGCATTATGGGAGAGGGAGAGAAAAAGCTTCTCCCTGGCCAACTCTCTCCAGACGCGCAAGGCAAGGCCGGCCGGCCTGCCCGCCCCGCTCCCCGGGGCACGCGCCACCAAGCGCTTCGGATGCGGGCGCGTGCACGCGCACCTCGCGCACGCCACGGAGGAGGAGCGGGGGGCTGGGGGGGCCACAGGAACGTCCCGCCCCCAGGGGAGCGCCGCCGCCGCCGCCCCGGCCGGCGCCGAAGGCCTCTCCCGGGGCCCGCCCGGCCCTCGCGTTGCCGCGCGACAGGGGACGCGCAGGGCGCCCCGCCCGATGAGAGGGCGGCGGCAGCGCCCGAAGGCCCCGCGGCGGAGAAAAGGCGGCCGCGCACAGCCCCGCCAACGGCGGCGGTGCCTCTGCCCATGCACAAAGAGCGCCGCGCCGGCCCCCGAGGCGCCCCCGCGGCCTTACCCAGCCCCGACGCCAGGCCGCGCCGGCCCGCTCGCCTTCGCCATCCCGCCGTCGCTATGGAGACCGGGGGCAGGGAGGGGGGAGGAGCGCCGCGGCCCCGCCCCCCCCACGGCTCTCATCGGCCACTGAAGGGGCGGGGCGGAGCCGGAGCCACTGAGCCCAGGGCGAGGGGGCGGGGCGGCACTCCGGCCCCGCCCCCCTCCGTGGCCCAGGCGTGCGTTTGGACGCATGCGCACTAGGCCTCGGAGGACACGGGGGGACGAGCGCAAAGGGGGCGGGGCCTCGCCCTTTCGAGCCTCGGGGAAGGATCTGAAACTGCCCCCTCCCGCTAAAAAACCAAACCTTCGCGCTTCCGGGGGGGGAGGGGGGGCGCTGCAGGCCCTTCCAAGGGGAACAGAAGCCGCTTCAACGACGCCCCGTCCCGCGCCTGACTGCGCAGCGTCTCAGCTGCCGCCGCCGCCGCCCCTGAGAAGCCCCCATCGTGTCGGGTTAAGAGTTGGGACGGGGGGGGAGGTTGCGCTGATCAAGCAAGCGTTGTCTGGGCAGGAGTGTTTTCGTGCAGAGAGGGCGCCCCCCCCCGCCCCTCTCCTCCCCTCGGCCCAAGGCTCTCTGCCCACAGGACTCCGTCCCCACGTGGCTCTGCCTCGGATCCACCCCAGAGGTTTCTCCCGCACTCCCTAGGTCCGGGGGGGGGGGCGCTGGCCGTCACAGCACTCAGACACGGAAGGGGGCGGCGGGGGGGGGGGCTCCCGTCGCCGCGCAAAAGAACCCAAAGCAGGGTGCCCCGTTCCCGGGGGGGGGGCGGATGTCGCCCGCTGCGGCTGCCCGCTTTCACGGAGGAGTCCCAGAAGAAGCAGTGGGAAACCGCCTCGGAGTGCCCTTCCTACCAGCGTCAAGGCAGGCCGCGGGAGGGGGGGCGGCGCCTGGTTGACCAGGGGAGGTTTCTGGGGGGCGGCTGCGCCCGCCTGTCCCCCTTGCTGCCGGCCCCCAAAGTAGCAGAGGTCGCCTCTCCTTTCCTCCCGTCAGAGGTCTAGGACAGGGATGGCGAACCTTTTGGAGACCGAGTGCCCAAACTGCAACCCAAGTGCCAAGTCAGCTAGACGTCCACATGGGGCTCGGGGTTGCCAGGTCCCTCTTCGCCACCTGCGGGAGGTTTTTGGGAGGAGCCTGAGGAGGGTGGGGTTTGGGGAGGGGAGGGACTTCAATGCCATAGAGTCCCATTACCAAAGCGGCCATTTTCTCCAGGTGAACTGAAATATCTCCTGCTACTACCTGGAGGTTGGCAACCCTGCATGGGCGGCCAAGCAGGGGAAGGAAAGCTGCTGGCGCATAGCCCCCACCCCTTCAGTTTTTTTTCCAACTGTTATCTTTGAGACAGCAAGGTAGACTTCCCCTGGCTATGGAAGATCCACTGATTTAGCAATTTGTAATCTCTTTTCCTTTCTGTAAATGTATTGAAATGCATTAGGACAGTGAGGGAATAGCTTGTTGCTGGGCAGGATAGCTCTGTGTGTCTGTGTCTGTAGTAATGGGGGCAAGAGTCACAGAGGGTTACAGTGAACCATAACAAGAACTGGGTGAAACTGTCTCTTTACTGCCGCCTCTATGTCCGTAGCGCTTATCAGCTTTACCCTGAATGTCGATGGGTTGTCGTATCTTGACGTTGGATAAATCTCTCTCCCTCAGTACAATCGGGGCTCAGAGATTTCTGCCCATTAGGGCCTCTGGGTCGCAGCTGCCAGAATAAACTGTTTTCTTGAAATAACGATCTCAGGTCTCTCTCCCACCCCCCCGAACCCCTGTTTACCACCACATCTTCATACGAATTGAAAAAGACTGTTATGTGGGGGGGCTGATGGTGGGGACAGCCCTCTGCATGTGCTCAGAGGCACCTTCGGTTGCATGAACGAGCAGAGTGGAAACCCGAGCTAAGCAAAGGGCTCGGCTCCAGCACAAACCCCAGGCGGGTCCCCATTTGGCCCTCACCGCCAATCTCCCGCGCTGCAGTCACCAACCAGCCCGCTCCAGATGGCTGCCCGGCATCCCACTCCCGGTCCAGCCGTCCCGGCTCCGCCTCTTCCAGTCCTCTGTGCTGGGGCAATGGCGCGCGTGCCCACAGAGAGGGCTCTGAGTGCCACCTCTGGCACACGTGCCAGAGGTTTGCCACCACTGGTCTATGACATACAGATCTTGAGCAGTGAACTTTGCACCAGCAAAGGTGGGGCATCCCCAGGTTCAGGCGAGCTGTGCAGGGAATGCCCTCTTCTGCGCCGACGTGAGCCCCTGCCCCAGAGGGACACCAGCATGCCCGCGCTTGGGATGGCCAAGCTGCTCCCCATTGCTGGCAGAAGGGCCCCTTATGCCAGTGTGCTGTTTATGCCAGCGCTGGTGTCACACGGCCTCCTGTGCACTCTCCCCCCCCCCCCGCCTTGTTGGTTGCGCTGTAAAAGGCAGCTGATACCACTGTAGGCTCTTGCAAGGACCACCGGCCCTGCCAGGGAGGGCTCTCTTTCAACCACCCGTGGCTCCGTGACTGCCGAGGAAAGGCCAGGGGCCCTCTGGTGCCTGCCACCACACCCAGCCCCCTCCCGTCTCCCCCAGCAAGGCAAAGCCGTCCTCCTGCCCCGCCTGGGCCGTGAATGCCCTGGCACACCACAAGCGACATTGATAGGGCCTTCTTTCTCTGCACTTCTTCTCTGAGCAGCGCTCTGCTGGTCTTTTCTCTGCAAGGCTGATGGGTTTTATTTTTCCTACACGGCGCCCTGCCCACCGGCACTGTGCGCCTGAACCACTGAACCTGCAAATTGAGGAAACAGCAAAATACATAAATATAGAAGCATTTCAGATGCTTAAGGTGGATTGATTAGTCGGCCCAACAATAAAATGCCCCACGCACAAATGCTTCTGTAGGATAGGTAAGTTGCAGTGGTGTAGCAGGTAGCCTGTCAGACTAGGATCTCCACTCTGCCGTGGAAGTGTTGCGGGGGGACTTTGGGCCACTCACACACTCCGCTTAGCCTGCCTCACAGGGTTGCTGTGAGGATAAAAGGAAACACAGGAGAACCACAGAAGCCGCTCTGGGTGCCCCCGGGGAAGGCAGAGCAGGGAATCAGCGAAGTGAAAAGGAAGCGTTTCTACGAAGCCGCCGCCCCCCCCCCCCGGCCCGATCCCGGACAGAGGCTCGGGGGCCCCTCCGGAAGCCGCCGGGAGGCCGAGGGGCTCGTGGGGGGGGGCAGCGGACCCCGCTCAGGGCCGCCCCACCCGCCCCGCGCCGCGGCCCCAGGAGGCTCCCCCTGGCCGCGTCATCGCCCTCTCGGGCGTCCCCCGCCCCGCGCTCTACGGGGCCGCGAAGGGGCGGGGCCGCGAAACCAGGCCACGCCCCCTTCCCGGCGGCAGCTGCCCATTGGCCCCGGCGGGCCCACGTGACACCCAACGAGCCTGTCGGGCGCCAAATTCAAAAACCTGGGCAGGAGCCGGCGGGGGGGCGAAGGCGGGAGGGAAGGAGCGGAGAGACGCGGCGGTGCCGCCGCCAGAAGACCCCCCCCCCGCCTCTACCCGGAGCCGGACTCCGCCGCAGGCAGGCCGGCGGGCTGAGCGGGAGGGGCGCTCCGGGGCGCGGAGCCGCCGCCGCCGCCTGGGGGTCCCGGGCGTCCCGGGGGAGGCGTGGGCGGAGGATGCCTCCCCCCCTTCGGCGGTGCGCACTCGTAAGTAAGCCCCCCCCCGGGCAGCGCGGTCGCCTGCAGCTGCGCCTTGGGCTCCGGGGAGGGGAGCCGCTGGACACCTACCTACCTACCTGCCTCCCTCCGCCGCGGGAAACGTGCCGGGGCTCCCCGTGCCCCCCCCCGCCCTCCCTGCCGAGCGCGCACGAGAGTGGCCCGGCCGGCCCCGCGGTGGGTGGCGCGCGCAGGCTCCCGGGTGCGGGCCCCCCCCCCGACGCCCCTCCTCCTCCCCCCATTTTGGGACCCTCCCCCGCTGGGCCCCTAACGGTGGGGAGGCCGGGGGGCCCTCTCCCCCCCCTCCTCCTCCTCCAGCCACGGCGGCACCTGTGCTCACGGGCGGGCTCGCAAGTAGCGTATTGCCCTACCTTGCGTGGGGGGGGGGTGTGGGTCAGAAAGGGCACCGAGGCCCTCGTGGGGAATGCCGGCCTGCTCCTCCCGCCCTGGGCTCTCTCTGGCCGGAGCGGCCTCCGGCGGGGCCTCCGCTCGCGCTTTTCTCCCCAGCGTCGGGCCTCTTCGCCGTCTGTGGCCCCGGGGGGCGGGCTTCAGGGGCGCGGGAGGAAGCCTCGCGTGCCGTGCGGCAGGCGCCCCGTGCGCCTCCGCGGCCCGGCCTCAGGCCCGCGCGCCCCGGCGCCGCCCCGTCGTTTGGCTTCCCGGGGCCACCGCGGAAGAGGAAGAGCGCTTGTCTTGGGCCGCGCATGAAACCCACCAGCGCCAGCTCAGTCGTCACGTTTGCAGTCGGTTGGGCGGCGCGCGGCCCGGGGGCTGCAGTTTGGGCAAGCCGGAGTGAGACTGTCCTGTCACCCCCCCCCCCACAAACACCCCTTCGGATTAACCTGGGGAAGTCGTTTCTGCAGGGCGCAGCAAACTGGGGTCTTCTACCTAAAGGGGTGGCTGTGGGGTAGCCAGTCTTCAGCAGGAAAAGGATGGCAGCGGTCTGATTCAAAAGGAACAAAGAGTTTATTGAGGGATTTGATACGAAAGTGGGGGGGGGAACTTATCCTAAACAAATGCTAGTAGTTCCAACTCTATGATTCTATGCTCCTTCTCCTCCCGTGCCCTCATAGGAGAGGTGGCAGCGGTGGGGCTGGTGTGGGCAGGCTTGGTGGGGGGGAGTGGTGGCTCCTGCTCCTTCCCCCTGCCTGCCCGCAGTGCTGCCACGTTGGTAGTCGAGGAGGCAGAAAGGGGGTGAGGCAGTTCTCACTCCTCCTTCTCCTCCACCTGGAGAGGAGGTGCTGGCAGGGCCAGTGTTGGTGTTCGAGGGGGACCGGCTATGCCTCTTGCTCCTCCTTCCTGCCCACCTGCAGTGCTGCCATCAAAGCAATGGCTGGGTGAAGGTGGGGCAGCTTCTGCTCCTTTTCTCCCACCCGCAAAAGAGGGCTGGTGGTGGCAGCCTCAGTGGTGGGGGGTGACGGTGGCAGCTGTGACCCCTGCCACTCCTCCCTTGCCCACCCTCAGTGGTGAAATCTCCAGCAGCTCTTCCTTCTCCTCCCCTCCCTGCTCTCAGTAGGTTTATGTTGGGTTCGCAAGCGCAGTGTTCCTCTGGGGTGATTTAAACCCCTTCCATTTGAGAAGATTTAACACTTTTCTGCAAACCTGGGGTCCCCCGAATCTACAGAAGAACACCCTCTTTCTGAACTTGGCCCCATTCTCAGTCTAACGATCTGCAGGGGTCCTGATTTAGAATTAGAGAAAGTGATCTGATAGGGTGGCCAGCTTCTGACTGGGAAAGTTCTGGAGATTTGGGGGGAAAGCCTGGGGAGGGTGAAGTTTGGAACAGGAGGGAGCTCAGCAGGGACACATGATGCCTTCAGAGTCTACCCTCCAAAGCAGCCCTTTTCTCCAGAGGAACTCATCCCTGAAGATGGCATAGTTCATGCCTTTCAGTGCCTAAGCTCTTTGAATGGACTCCTTCCTGAGAAGGAATATGTTATCTTATTCAGATAGACACCTACTGAGCAGGAATCAACATTTCTTACCGAAAGTAAGCTTTTTCTTGAGATGCGCCAATAAATTTATGAAAAGGGACATGATTGTATGTATAATTAAAACACATTTATTTTACACCACATAATATATGATTTTATCATGGTTACAAAGTCTTAAAATATTATATAAGTTTAGACATCATCAGTCTTAAACATGTTCACGTTGCAAGCAATCTTTAATAATCTCTATGCCTCTATAAAACAGTATCTTATCTTAATATAGTAATGATATTTCATTTAGAATATAAATTAGTTACAGAAATCATGTAAGATATGGTTAGTGCAATGCACATTCATTCAGAATATAAATCAGTTACAGAAATCTTGTAAAATATGGTTAATGTAATGGAGAAAGATTTGATATAGTTAAGAGCATCTCAACTCAAATCACATAGAACATCATAGTAATACAGAAGACATACTATACCCTGTCATGTCATCTGCAAACCTTCTCAACCTATATATCAGGCTTTAGAGAGATCTGAAAAGTTCCTGATCCATGTTCAGGATAAGTTAACCTTTTTGGTCTTTTATATGTTATTTTAGTATTGCAATGTCTTTGCAATGAATGTCTTTCCTGTGTCTTTGCAAAGGTTAGAGAAATCTCAGGTTCCATGAGTGTATGTAGAAATTATATTTTAAAGCATATTTTCAGTCCATGCCAGGACCAAGTCCATGAAATCATAGAGAAATCTCCCAGTGTTCTTAGCCTATGAAAAGGCCTCTGATCTATGTTAGGATCAGAGATATCTATGGTATGGTATGTGCATGCTATTGTAAGGGTCTCCAACCTCCCTGGGCTATTTCCACAAAATCACTCGCTCAGACGACCATTCAGAAGCAGGTAAGTTTATTGGAAAGCATCAGGTATGGTCAGGGCCTACACGGTCAAAAGCTGCAAGTGTTTGCCATTACAAAAGGGTGAGATTATATCCAGTTCTACAGCACAGATGTCAGTTACATGTTTTGAGAATTATACCAGCCTAGACTACATTCAGACATCAAAGCCCTAGAAGAAGCTCGTTAGCACAATTTCTACAAGAGTCAAGGTCGTGGGGGAGGAGGGACTGGGGAGAGGAGAGCGAGCGTTACATTCCAGCAGGGGCCTACACAGGGAGCGCTACAGCAGAAGCCTGAACCACACTCAGACCAGGATCAGTCCTGCCGTTTGTACAGAACAGAAAAAGAAACAGAACAGAAACAGAACAGGTCCTCACAGCTATCCACAGTTGTGTCAAAATCAGACACCAATGCAAAGCTTATGAGAAAGCCATGTAATGTGTTATGTGTAAGCTTAAAGCTGTTATGAAGTCTCTCTGATAGTGCTAATATCAGAGATTTGTGTGTGAACCTTTAGTTCAATGTAAGAGCCTAATAGCTCCATGAATATGACTCCATGTAATCTGTGTAAGCACTGTGTACTATCACAGAGTACAGAGGCACCCCTGTCAGTTAGGAAGACCTCTGGCTTCTGCTCAGAGAATGTTCAGAATCCTCTCTGTCAGCTAGAGAAGACTTCTGACACAAGCTCAGAGAATTAGCTTTTAGTCCCGTGTAAAGGAGACTATAGGTTTTACAGTCTTCATGCTTGCAAGGACTGGGAAGCCAAGCAAGACTAGATAGATCATTGTGAGACTCCATCAATCCTTGTTAGAATAAACGGGCTCTCAGTGTTCCAAATATGGAATGATCCAAACTCCTGGACCCCACTCTAAGGTTAGTAGGAATTCAAAGAGCCTCCATCCCATTCACAGGATGGAGAAGTCTGCAAGCATTCATTTCAGACATCCAGCCTTAGTAGTACTGGCTATTCTGAAAAGAATCTCCCCCTCCAGCCTCACAGGAAGGTTTGTAAAACGTTAGAGGTATCCGTAAGAATCCAGAACATACAAGAAGGCTAAACACTGAAAGAAACCTCTTTTGTCTTGAGAGCTTCAGTCCACGCAAAAATCAGAGCTCAGAGTCTTTACATCTCATGCAAGAGATGGAGAGGGTCAGGTCAGGTCAGCGGGTGTCAGCCTTTCAATAACTCTCTAACGTCTGGCTGGCTAGCTCTTTCTTTTATATTATTGTAGGCATGAGTCACGTTCAGTGCACTGATACTTTTGAAGTATTGCACCCCTTCCATGGCTCTGTTATTTTCCTTGACTCATACCATTTTCCAGCATTGTTTCCTTGTTAAGAATACAGTTAGGCTTGCTGGTCCGTTCCTCTGGAAGGGGTGCTCCATAACCTAACGTCTGTATCTTCATTATGTGTCATCTCATTACATCATAGTTCTCAGTCAGCACTTTCACAGAGCAGCTGTACTCCTCTTATCTATTTGTTAGTGGCTTTGTTCCAGAACGGAGCTGCAATATGTCATAGGGATACAGGAAGACAGGAAGACCTTGATAAAAAGTGTTTCAGGACAAATGCTCCTGCAACCCATTCTTTACATATAACAACATATGTGGAAAATGGGGAATCGTAGCTTGGAAAATAGCGGGGGGGGGGGGTTGATCAAGAGGGAGAGTGAAGATGACCTGTCCAATTCTGCAAAGAAATCAGATGAAAGGAGGAGGGATTCAGTGTGTGTTGGGAACCTCTGCTGCAGTTCAGCTGGTATCTAGGATCCGACTCCTTCCTGGCTCTAAAGCTGGGCTAGTTATACTGTTTTTGGTTCATAGTATAAAATGGGTTATTTTCAGGGAACAAAAGATTGTGACAGAGGATAAAGGAATACTTGGGAGTTGGGGCAACTAATCAGGAGAAAACTATAGAACTGACTGAACAGCACCAGGGAAGTGAGAGGGTGCAACAGGAAGGGAAGTTTCTGATTGAATTATAATTCAGGATTACAAAAGTGGAGGCATTAAGCTGAGTCATAATATTTGGCAGGAGCTTTGGGGACAATGGGAAGATTTGAACCAGAGTTTCCACACGGTCACAGAGCACTTAACGTTCAAATTGTGTAAGTGGCCAGTGTTTGCCAATCGCGTAAAAGACAACGCAGTAAGAGGCATTTCTTCTTGCCTGGCGTGGCTGAATTGCTGTCGTCCTGTTGGCACTCCCCAATTTCTCCCAAAAAGGCTTCCTTCGGAGCACTTTCTGTGCTTGTTGTCACAAGATCCTCTACTGCGTTCAGTGCTGTCAGGTTCTCAGACACAAAATGTGGCGGTGGCTCCCCACTTCCCGTGGGTGCCTCGCAGGGTTTGCTCACACTGTTACGCTGGCAGTTCATCTATTCAGAATGGGAGGGTGGAGGGTGTGCAGATGGTGGGGGGACAAGCAACAGACCCATCTGTTCTCTGTATTTTAAGTTGCAGTTGTGTTTGCCATGTAAAGTGTCTGTCCAAATGGCGACAGGAGGTGCCGCAGCCTTAATTCAGACCAGGTGCTGCGTGTTGTGCTGGTGCCGCCGGTCCTGGTCAGACTAGTGATGAGCATCAGAGGGGAAGCTGCAAATTTAACCTGTAGCCTGGAAGACTTAATAAAATCTATTTCAATATAAGCTTTCATGATACATGATTCACATTTCACTTCATCAGCTGTATCTGGCTCCTTTTTATTTTTCATGTACACTTTGGGCACCTTTACAGATGAAACAGCTGTTTCGGGACACTGCTCTAGGTGTAGGTTTTTGGTGTTCTTTTTCCCCCTTAACTCTGCAAAACCTGAAACCAAAAAAAGGATCCAGTGAAGACTTCTCCTGGGTAAACCTCATTGTTACCAACAGGACCTGCTGTTCTCATTCACTTCTGTTGGAGAACTTCCTTCTCGACTACTTTATCTTAGACCTTCAAATGTTCAACTTTTACAAATACTGAAAATCCAGATATTTCTGCAATTAATCCCTTGTAAAGGGTTAATTTGTAAACAAATGTAAAAGAGGAATGGTCATTACTATACAATAGTCATGCGTCATCATCAAGAGTGCAATGCTGCCAACAGTAAGCAGGGTTTGAATAGTCTGACTACTAGCCAGTACATTTATACAGCTTTAGGGGACCCCCATTGCTTAAGTTTAAGGGCAAGAGAACTAGCAGTATTTTGGAGGTTGTTTCATGGGGTGCTGGAGAAAGCTGGTGTAGCTCCATATGCTAGAACAGGAGGCAGAAGTAACTATAACCTCCATGGAATGTTGGAGGCGTCTACTGGCTGGCCTCCGTAACGGCTACAGAGAGGCTATGGCTGGACGCATCAGTTGCGTAGTCTGATGAGGTTAGCATTCATCTTTACATTTTTGATGCTTTATCTGATGATGATAAGAACTAGTGATAGCATTTTATTAATGTCTGGCCTGGTTTCCTTGACAAATGCCTGCTACCATGGCAGTTCATGAGCCCTGGGCCTTATTTCCAGATTAAGGCACGCACAGGGTTCCCCCACCCCACCCCTGTAGTTTCAGATCAAATTTGATCAGTTACTTCTGCCTTCCCTGAAACAGCTGTGAAAGCAAATAACCATGGAATACCTTTTTGTCAGATATGTTGGGCTGATGTCCCGACTGCATTCAAAAAGTTTCTTCTCTCCTACATGTATTGTTTTTCAATGTATACCTCCCCACCCTCAAAGTCTTTCTAGCATTTTCAAGATGTGATCTGGGAAACCTGAGTGTTTCTCAGTGAGGACGTAAAATTAGCCAAGCCTTCATAGAGGACAGCCTCAGACCCACCTGCTCATCTTCTCCTGTGGGGTTCAATTGCAGGGGACCTTGGGTCACATTCTACAGTGCGCTTTCAGCTGATATGTGACAGCTGGAAAGCTCTGCAGCGAAAACCAGCACCGGTACCCACTGAGTGGGCCGTGTGATAGACTGGAGCATCCTCCTCTGCTATATATTAGCATAATCTAGACGCAGAAAACAGTTTCTCTAGGGTGTCAGGGAAATAAGGCCCAGGGCTCATGAACCGCCATGGTAGCAGGCATTTGTCAAGGAAACCAGGCCAGACATTAACAATGAAATAAGTGAAATTAAAGCTGCTATCATTTATGTGCTTGCCTTAGCTTACACTGAATTTGGGCTTGTTACTGAGTAAACACGTGCTGGAATGGGCTCTGAGTGGCGTGGAGTTACACTTAAAAGGTTTCCATGGAGTAATTTGATGGATGGGTTTTGGTAACAGTTTTGGGTCTGACTAACATTTCTAGTTAATTTGAAAGGCAGTGATATTGTTTTTCCAGAACAATTTTATTTGGAGGGGGGATTCTAGAAAACCTTTTAAGGCCTTGAGTACAACAAGATCTGATTTCGCATGTTTATTTTAACTTATATCTTGTAAACAAATGTTAAAAAGCACCCCATGATAATATTATGTTCCCAATAGCAACAAATACTTTAAAATATTTGATTAGGGGAGAAGCAAACCAAGTGCGATTTTAAAATGTAATATTTCAAACAACTCAAAGCTTTGTGTCAGGGTGAATTTGATGTATATCACAATTTCAATCGATAGTAAGACTAGATTTAAATTATGGCTTTCTACATAAAGACTCATTCTTGCTGGTAGAATCTTAATATTTACAACCAGATGAAGGTTTTATTTCCAGAATAATAATTTTTCAGATGGGTTTTACAGTTATATAAAAAATACTGATTTGGTTATACTATTAGAAATAGATAGTTCAGCTTGCAATAATTTCATAATTATCTCCAGTTTAACAGGTTAATCATTCATATTTGGACAACTTTTCTGCTGTACTTTATTGGAAGGAGAAAAATAACCATTGACTTAATAATAGTTTAAATAGTTTTATTTAATTAAAATAATGTTATAGCAAATGTATTCTTGTAATTGCTCAAGCATCCATGTTTGTTAACTGATGTGGTTAAACAAAATATCTTTTAAAAAACACATATACTTTCAGCCAGGTCCACACTTGAAAAACTTAAAATGCTGTCTTCTGTAGCTCATTCATCTTTATCTTCCTTTTCTTGTTTGTTCATAATCTGGAAAAGAAAAACAAGCTTTCCTGCTTTATCGGGTCCCAACAGATTTCTCAATTTAGAATGAATGAGTCCAAAGGAACAGAATATTCTTTCTGTGCCATACCAGCAGACAAAGCTACTGCTGTTAAAAGTGCTAAATTTCAAGAAGTTCAATGAATAGAAGATTCTTTGGAGTGGAATAGATCTGCACAAGGGGCTAAGTGTGAGGAGGGAGGGTAAGCAGTAAAAATGAAAGTGAAACTTGCTTGCCCCTCCCTCCTCACACTGTCTTCTTCCTTATTTAATGGTGAATAACCTTTGTACTGTAATGCATCGTAAATAGCAAACTATCTTTAGATAGATTTTTCCTCAAAAAGCATTTTATTTTTAAAAATCCATTTTTATTTAAATCAATTTAAATTTTTTAAAAATCATTGATTTTTTATCCACCCTGCTTTATGTGGATTTTTTTACTATAGTAATATTTTTTTGAAAATTAAACACAATACAGCATGAAGTTCCCTTGGCAGCAAAAGCGCAACTAGCATAGGGGTCCAGCAGTTTGTTTTCTTTCACTCCAAGAAAATTAAGGAAGTTACAATTTTAAATTGTGTCAAATTGCAAAATTTAATATGCCCAGTTATGGTTTTTAACAATGGTTTTTAATTAAAACTGTTAAGTATTGCATTTACATCCCTTTTCCCAAACTTCATTTGGTGTGTGTGTGTGTGGGGGGGTGAAGGTCTGGGAAAAGAAACACACAAACCTGGTTCTACACTGCTGTAGAATGAAGAGAAATCCTAACAGCATTTGTGGAAACGGAACTTGTGCCTCCATTAGAGATGCACAATTTCTGGAAATTTTGAAGCTATGGGCGGGGGGAAACATTTTCCCCTGCCCTCCCTGAAAAAAAAATGAAATTTTGGGTGAAATTGAAGTACATTCAATACTTATTGCCTTGTCAAGCTTTATGCTTTAACAACATAAAATGTATCCTTTATAACTTAGCATGCAAAATTGCAATATATGACATCCTTATGGAATGTAAAAATTATAAATACCTTACTTTTTTGAACAAACAGAATTGCAAATACACCCAATATTTGAGGGGTAGAGAGTATTTGGGAGGGGCCATGGCTCAGTAGTAGAGCCTCTGCTTGGCATGCAGAAGGTCCCAGGTTCAATCCCCAGCATCTCCAGTTAAAGGGACTAGGCAAGTAGGTGATGTGAAAGCCCTCTGCCTGAGACCCTGGAGAGCTTAAGGGAAGGGCTGTGGCTCAGAGGTAGACCATGTGCTTGGCATGCAGAAGGTCCCTGGTTCAATCCCTGGCATCTCCAGTTAAAGGAATCAGGCGAGTAGGTGATGTGAAAGACCCCTGCCTGAGACCCTGGAGAGCCGCTGCCGGTCTGAGTAGACAATACTGACTTTGATGTACCCCAACGGTCTGATTCCGTATAAGGCAGCTTCATGTGTTGAGGGAAAACTGCATGCTAATTTTCCCTGTTACCTTAGCACGTATGCCTTATTTTTTACTATCTGAAAAGTAGAAAAAAGCAGTTAAAGAGGAAACAAGCTTTGTGGTAAATAACATAAAATATATTATCAAACTGCAGTGATTAAACTTAGTACACTTTTGTATTGAATTCACAATAAATTGAAACACTTAGCTTTTGATAATAGCATGTGCGCAGCTAGACATAGTTCCAGCTAGATGTGGTTTTCTTCTGTGGCTACATGTTAGAAATAACTCAGTTTTCAATAAACTTTCAGAGTTTTCCTTTGGGGCTTTCTCCCCCAGTACTCCTAAATTTCCAATTTTCCCAGTTTCTCCCCCCCCCCCCCCACCGCAGTTCTTCATATCCCTGCCCTCATGTTACCAGGATGCAACAAAGTTTGCAAAAGTTACTAGCCAACAACAGTTTTTACTAGCTTGTTTATACATATCTATGTTGGTTGAGGTGCATTGATTGCATTCTTACCACGGGTGTCAAGGTGAGTGGCGGTTCTTCATCACAGCCTTTGCTAAAAAATGGGATTCTTTCATAGAAACATTGTGTGGAAACTTATTTCATGAGCGCCTGGCTGGCATGTCGGAGTCCCTGGTGCAGATTCCCCGTTCTGCCATGGATGTTATTTCAACCTAACCTACCTTACAGGGTGGTAGTTGTGAAAATAAAATGAAGGAAGGAGATTTTTTAAAACTGCTTTGGGTTCTCATTGGGATGAACAAGTATATTGTAAGTTGTCGTGAAATGCTGCTCCTTGGAGCCAGCATGGTGGTGTGGTTAAGAGCGGTGGTTTGGAGCGGTGGACTCTGATCTGGAGTACGGGGTTTGATTCCCCACCTCTACACATGAAGCCAGCTGGGTGACTTTGAAAGTTACAGCTTTGTTAGAGCTCTCTCAGTTCCACCTACCTCACAGGGTGTCTGTTGTGGGGAGGGGAAGGGAAGGTGATTGTAAGCCGGTTTGAGTCTCCCTTAAGTGGTAGAGAAAGTCGGCATATAAAAAAACTCTTCTTGTGTTTTTAGGGTCTGTTCATGTGTCTTCAATGGAGGTCAAATGCACTGGCCAAGGATGAAGAGCAGCCCACATAGGCCCCTGATACTCAAGAGACGGAAACTGCCTCTCGCGCATGGGGATGCATTCAGCACTCTTGCAGGAGAGGACCCTGGTGGGCAGGGCACTGGCCCCCTCAGCCACCAGCAAGCAAGGACAGGGGAGCTCAGCGTGGACAGGAAGACGCCTGGAGCCCAGAGGTTCCCTGTTGGGGTTAAGATAAGGAGCCATGCTGCAACGCCTGACGCTCAGGTGGTGGCCGTCCCTGCTGGCCCAGATGTCCAAAGCATCATGGAAGCTCTGGCAGTCAAAGGGAAAGAATGTGGCGGCTCCAGGCCTAACAAATTTATTCTTATCAGTAGTGGTAGCAGCTCTCCCACTGCGGAAGCAAGAAAAGTTCACCAGCTATTCAGATCTGAAGATCAGCACAGTGCTCCCTGCAACGAGGTCCAGGAAGAAGAGGATGCTGGACCAAGCTCTGAGGCAATGAAAGAAACAGCATTTTGGGCCTCGGAACTGCAATCTGTGGAGGGACAAGAACAGGAAGGAAACAGTATGTAGATCTTTATCTTCTATATGTGCCATGAGAGTTAGGACCAAGGCCTGTCCTCCAGCTCTGCAGTGGTCTGTTGACATGCTCTGTTACGTGCCCGAACAGGAATGATGCGCCCACGGGGCCTATGTGATGCATCTTGGTATGATTTGAGGCATGGGTCATACAGAGCACCTGCCCTTGTGAGGGGATAGCCATACAGTGACTGGATAGTGTCAGATAAATTAATTGCTCTTTGGAAAGAGAGAGACGGCAGGTTTACCTGCTCCTAGGATTACCTGCTCCTAGGAGGCATGTGCAGAAACATGGGGCCAGCTTCTTCGAAGGCGGATAATTCTTATACTTTCACATGCTAAGAATAAAACCTTTTGGGATATAAGATTGGTGTGCCTCCCCTTTTTTTCCTGAAACAGAATAAATGTTTCAGTAATTTTGGGAAACAGATGTAAAACAACTAGTCAAAGATGCTTTTCCAGGTTCTGTGAGGTAGTTCGGATGACATAAGCAGAACACAGATTTTTTTTAGTCTGGTAATGTTAGTCTGGTGTAGCAAAGTAAAGCAAAGTCCAGTGGCACCACATAGATATCTATCTGACAAAGCGGCCTGTGACTCTTGAAAGCTGAAATACATGTTGTTAGTCCTTAAGACGCCCTTAGACTTATATCTCTTATACGCTCATGCAACAGATGAAGCCCCATCCGAAACGCACAAGGTGTGTGATTGTGGCTCCTCTCACAAGCGCACAACCCAGAGCATCACCTCTTTCTGGCCGTCAGTCCCACCCACAGTGCCGGCTCCTTGTTCATCTGCTTAATCTCCCAAGGGCCAGATCCTGCACACCTGCTCAGGAAGCTGCATCCTGGAAGAACAAGCCTGCCAGCCAAGCATTTTCCAGTACTTCCTGCTCACATTTCTGCCATTCAAAAGTCTCCCAGATGAGTGTTACATAATTACCTGTTTTCTGTTTAGAATAGTTTGAAACTTCATAAGTTACAAAATATTTTTTTTCCAAAACAATGAAAGACAGCCCTGCAGTATCACTGAACTTCTTTCATTTAAACTGCAAAGGAGCATCAAAGTATGTTTGAGGCAAGGGCGCATATTGTCAAAAACAGGAGCCCCGCACCACAGCCCACTCCAAAACCCACTGGGATTTCCTTGATGAGAGCTCTGATCCTGTAAGCGGGGTCCTGGCTCCGTGGGAGAGCACCTGCTGGTTGTGCAGGAAATCCGGAGGGCAGTCCTTGGATCAAGAGCCAGGGGAGTGGGTGTGCCAGGGCGTGTATTAAATGTGGCTCAGGGGAGGTAAAAGGACCCCTCTGCGGGCTTGCAGATTTGTACAGTATCTTGTTTAAATGGAGCCGTGACCTGTGTGAAGCAGTTCTGCAGGTGTCCTTAGAGGCCAGCCCAGGCTCTTCTCTCCCCTCCCCCCGCCCCAGGCTAAGCTCGTGCAGCAGCTTTGCAGGGTAGCAACCCCTTAGATTGCAGCCATGTGCAAGTACAAAGGTCACAGGTGAGTTCTTTCTCCTCTGTGGGCAGAAAGGTGAGGGGAAACGGAGCTAATCTAAGCGACCATTTATCTTTTGGGACAAGGCTTGAAACTGAAGAAAACTTATTATTTGGACACAATCTCATTGAGTCACAATAGGTAGGACTGCCAGCATTTTTAGAAATGTGGTTAAACTTTGCAACACTAGATCACTGTTTCATATCATTGAACACACTGTGGCATATTAATTTTTGCTGGAATTATTTATTTTTAAACAAATAAAACTTTGACATCTTGCATATTTCTACAGTATACGTTTTTTTTGGGGGGGGGGGGCTTCCAAAATTTCTCTTTTTCAATAGGAAAATTTTAGGAAGTCCTGAAACTTTTTCATGCTGTACATTTGGAGTGACGGAAATGTTTTGTAAGACTAGGTATCCCAAAAGGAGGAGATATTTCATAGAAGGAGTTTTCCCTGCTCCACAGGATCTCCCCATTTTTTCATTGAAAAAAATCCCTCAAACATTTTTCATGCTCTACTTTTTGTACGTGAAAAAGCCTGCCTTCAGGAGCATTTTGTTCATTCTAAAAGAGAAAATATTTTAGTTTTGGGAGTTGTTCATTCATAGGATCGGTGTTCTGCTAGGGAAGGGGCGTTCAGACCCCAGGAGCAACCGTCTCCCTGAGCACAACTCCTTGACCTGGAAGAAGCTTCTGCGCTAGCAGCCGGGATTCGTGAGAACCGGTGGGCGGATGTGCCGTTTTGCCTATTTACTGTTGGGAGCTGCTCTGTGAATTTTTACTTTGAAGGCATGGAGTAGAAGAATTGTAACTAAATTAATGGCTGTGTTTTATTCTGTTGATGTCTGTTCATTTATGCTTTGTTTGTGCTGTCCCTAGTTTTGGCATAAGACAGTTTAGAAATCTTGATTAAATTAAGTTTAGGAAGGTTGCCATTTTTTTAACTGGCCCTGCTCCTGTACTGGAGTACAAAAATTAGAGAGAAGCTTTTACTCACATGTAGGGAAGGCTTCATCTACTAGTGCACGGCCACTTAAAAAGCTGCCCCTGTAAGCAGCATTGCATCATTTAGTGAATATGTGAAGCACAGATTTTATTTTCACGGTGCTTTCATGTGATTCCTATTTTCCGTAGTGTTTTCCAACGTCTTGTCTGAGCCGCTGCCTCTGGCGGACTTAGCCTCTGAACTTTGCCTCTGTCGAGTGCAGCCTTGAGGTCTCCTCTGGCATATGGCAGAATGAGACCTGTGGTTTTGTCGTCCTCCTTCTCCACCCCCCACCCCCAGGCAGTAGGGAAGCTCCAAGCTGCGGCCTGGACAACAGTCTGACCAATATCCAGTGGCTGGGCAAGATGAGTTCCGATGTCCTGAGCCCCTGCAGCGTGAAAAAAGAAACGGAGAAGGAGAACCAGACCCCCCGGCCGGAAGCAGCCATCAAGGTAAGCAAAGGAAGGCAAGCCAGGCTGTGGGGATGCCACCATCCCGTCCCTCTGCAGCGGCAAAGGAGAAAGAGGCAGGGCTTCCCTCCCCTGGTTTTCAGTCTGCCTCCCTCCTCTGCCTGCTGTCCTCAGCAGCAGGGCTCCCGGAAGGAGCAGGGTGCTGGTGACCCTCCTGCCCTTCCTTTCCTGGGGCAACGGCGCTCTCCACACACAGGAAGTGACTCCAGGTGGCAGCCAGGCAGTGCTTGGGTGGGGGTGTGTGTGGAAGCGCTGGTGGAGAGGCGGGGGCGAGCGGCTGCCCTGGCTCCTTTTCAGGTGGGTTTAATTCTGTCTGCTCTGGGGCGTCGGAATGATGGTCTTCCATTTAATGTCAAAATGCGAGAAGCAAAACCTCAGGAGCAAGCGGAGTTCCGTCTTCCGCCTCGCTCTGCATTTGCAGGCCCAAGAAGATGCTAACAAAGGTCTGAGTATGAGGAAAATGAGAACCCTGGGTACCCATGTGTGACTTTGAGGGACCCTGAACAATAAGAACCCTGGGTTCCAGGAGAGGAAGACTGATAGGATCCAATCTTGGTGACCTGACTGCACGCCAGAATCCCCCGCAGGTTGAGTTTTGATCCATTGAGCAGTCTAATGGGGTGGGGGACCAAGGTTCTGTCCCATGATCCATTCTACTTTCATTTCTCAATCATCCCCTACTGTGAGCGGGCTTGACACACTGTCCATCATTGGGTAATGCTGGGTTGCTGGCTGATCATCTGCTGCTCAATAGATTATAAACAAATAACAATGAGAGGAAAAGTACAAAAGCCAAGTAAGAGACCTTAAGTAAGACAACGTAGATATTAGACTGGGACATGGATCAAAGAGAGACCTTGTGGTGTTGTATGTGAAGTGTCAGACTAGGTTCGGCCCAGATTTGAATCCCTGCTGTACTATGGAAGCTCACTAAGGGCCTGTGGGCCAGTCGCATTCTGGCCTAAACTATCTTATAGGGTTGTTGTGATGGTAAAATGGAAGATAGGAGAATGATGTGCGCCATTTTGGCTCTCCGTTGGGGAGAAAGGCAATGTCTAAATGATAAACTATATGTTTCCATAGAAGTAGCTATGTTACAGTGAAGTCCTAACCAGAGGGTCACCCTTCTAAGCCCATTGACTTGGTGTGTGTTTACAATTACATTGTTACAATGCAATCCTGTGCATGCCTACTTGGAAGTAAGGTCCATATTGTTAATCCCAGATACACGTGCATAGGATCGCACTCTTAGTCAACTGTTGAAAAATAGGAAAAATAAACTCTGCACCATCTCCGCCCCAACTAGTCTGCCGTAAACAGGGATGCTGGATTTAGGGCTCATTCCAGATTAACTGCCTTAGTTTAGCAGGGGTCACAGTTGCAATGGCTCAATGAACAGTGTTTGTTTTTTGTTTTCTCTCAATTAGATCTGAACACCAATGACCCCGTGTGCCCCTGTAGGTTTTTTATCCTGTGACTCATACGTTTCACGTCTTCTTGACTTTGCAGTTTCTCCCAGTTCATCCTCTTACATATAATGTTTGTAAGTGGAGCTGTACTCCTCAGCATCTGGCAAAATGGTCTTCATAACAGGAGCTGAGTCTTCCGCATAGTGCCTCAATAGTTACTTATTTATGACATTAGAAGAAGAGTTGGTTTTTATATGCCGACTTTCTCTACCACTTAAGGAAGAATCAAACCGGCTCACAATCACCTTCCCTTCCCCTCCCCACAACAGTCACCCTGTGAGGTAGGTGGAGCTGAGAGCTGTGACTAGGCCAAGGTCACCCAGCTGGCTTCATGTGGAGGAGTGGGGAAACCAACCTGGTTCACCAGATTAGCCTCCGCTGCTCATGCGGAGGAGTGGGGAATCGAACCCTGTTCTCCAGATCAGAGTCCACTGTGCCAAACCACTGCTCTTAACCAAATTCAAATTCAATATCCTTTAATAGGCATAGTACAAAAAACAGCTCATACAGATTCTCACGAACGAGCCAGACTGTGATATAATAAACAATGATGATCATGTAGGGCGTTGGCTCTGTGGTTTGACAACCAGTTTTGTAATTAACACAACTCCCTCTTTTTTTTCTTTCCACGAATGCTTCAATATTTATCTTGCCAAACAACCAGCTAGAAGGTCTCATTTACACCCCCTTCCATGGACCCTGCACTGTTCACGTGTTTCCCTTCTCTTCTGCTCAGCAGATTGAGGAAGGTCCTGCGCCTTCCTCCTCTACCGCCTTGTGGCCGGAGTCCTTCACTGAGCGACCCCCTTATTCCTACATGGCCATGATCCAGTTTGCCATCAACAGCACTGAGAAGAAACGCATGACGCTGAAAGACATCTACACCTGGATTGAGGACCATTTCCCTTACTTTAAGCATGTGGCAAAGCCAGGCTGGAAGGTAATGAACACTTTTCGGCCTGTAAGAAGGGGGGGGAGAAGCTCATCTGTTGATGCTACAGTTGTCCTGTGATAAGGGTGTATCTGCTAAGTGGCCCTGGTTTCACGCCAGTGAATTTGGAGAGGCAGAAACTGCAAGGGTGTAACATGAACACTGCGTGACCAGCCCACAGTAAAAAATGAGGGTTGCCTGGCAATAAGCCCTTTCTCCCAGCATGCTCTGGCTGCATCAGAGTGCTTGGAAAGGTGCGGGTGAATAATAGGTTGATGAGTGAGAACTACAGATTGTGGTCCCTTGAGGACGGCAGCATCCCGTGATACTTTGCATTATAACTGTGGGTGATTGGATTTTGTTGTCTCAAACATAACATTTCTCAGCAAATGCTGAGCTCCCAAAGGAGGGTTGATTTTGGCTTCATTCACATTAAGTGCAGAGGGAGGGATAAGGATCCTAGCTTTGCCCTATCTGCTTTTTTGTGTGTGTGTTTGCAGAGATTGTTTTCCTAGAAGGACGTATTCAGCTTTGTAATCATTCACTTGCTGTGTGGTACAGTCATAATAGGAGTACTGTTTCCATATGCTGATTCTGAATTAGGCTGTAGAAGTGTGAAGGTATTTGTGAGTGTCCTTAGTTTTGTGTGAACAGTTGTCTGCCTCTGTTATGTGACTGGAAACTATAAAGGTTCCTTCCTTCCTATTCAGAACTCCATACGGCACAATCTTTCACTTCATGACATGTTTGTTCGGGAGACATCAGCCAACAGCAAAATCTCCTTCTGGACTATTCATCCTGAAGCAAACCGCTACCTTACGCTGGACCAGGTGTTCAAGGTACGTACGTCCAAGGGAGGAAAGGAGGTCACCTCATTCCCACACTCTGAAGTATTTAGCTGTTCCAAGTCTAAGGAGGTGAGGCACATTGGTGTGGAGCTGAATTTATGGTTGGGTCAGCAGAAAGGAAACTTGCAAAATCAGTGATGCTGCCCTGGAAAAGATTCTGCATGCATAGCTTCAGGGAGAGATGCAGGGTAGACAGTTTTTCATATAAAAGCATGCCTTGTTTCGATTGAATGAATACAATGCCAATCAAATTGAGCAGTTTCTTGTCATTAACTTTTTTAAACGATCATCCCTAGGATGCATATACATTGCTTATATCACATCTACATATCTGCACACATAAAATTTAAATCACATCAAAAACACTTTACTAAATCTTTTTTATATATATTAGTACTTAACAAGATGTTTATATGTGTCTTACGATTAAAAAGGTAGACTTTGTTGTTTAAATCAAATAAATCTACTTAGTAAGATCAGACAGTTTAGGATACCAGAATATGTTCCAACTCAAAATGTTCAAGAAAAGCCACATCACTGATTTCAGGGCAGAACTTAAGTATGAGGCTGGCTGAGTGGGGCAATGAGGGGAGGCGTGCCGGGCCCGGCTGCAGGGGGGGGGTGGCCTGCCGGGTTTGGCTATGTCGGCAATGGGGAAGCCTCGTTGGCCACACTGGTAACGGGAGAAGCTGTGCTGGGAAGAGGATGGATACAGCCACTGAAGGTGCATTGTGTGCAAGTGCAGACAATGGCTCCTATGGTTTTTTGGGGGGAGGGGGTTTAAAACACACCCACCTTGTTGGGTTTTTTAAGGTTTCAGATTTTTCTGCAAATCTAGGGGTCCCCCAAGCATGAAGAAAAATCTCTCTCCACCTGGTCCAGACCCAAGGATATAAGTATCTGCAGATTGGGCCAAATTGACTATTAGAACATAAGATGGTACGATCAAATGGCCTAAGGCAGTGGTCGGCAAACCGCGGCTCGCGAGCCGCATGCAGCTCTTTGGCCCCTTGGGTGTAGTTCTGCCCCTGGGCGCCATGCCTGCTGCTTAGTCTCCCCCGGGGCCGTGGTTCCTGCCGGCGCTTCTCCTGTTGCTGCGGCGGCCGGCCACCCCTCCCTCCTCCGAGACACCTCTGCTCAGGCACCGCTTCTCTCGCCCGGGGGTCCGCTCCCCCACGCGTGCGTGGTCACAGCCCGCCTGCCCCCAGGCCATCAAGCCCAACCCCAGTCCCAGAGCCAACCCACAGGGGAGGGGGGAAGAGCCCTCGGACCCCCACTCACCTGGAGAGGCATCAAGCAGCAGCCGGCTAGAGCTGCCTCCCAACACCCGGGGGGGGCGGGCTCGAGGTCCCCACAACCGCCGACCAGCCCGCTTGTCAGCTGGCGAGCAAGAGAACCGGTCCAGGCAGACCATGCCTGGCCGACGGGGCGCTGCAGTGGCCACGACGGCCCCGGCCCCCAGGCTGGCCCGCCAGACCGCTCCCCGGGGAGAGGCCGAACAGCCCTCCCATCAGCTGGCAGGCGGAGGGGGGAGCACGATGGCGGAGGAAGGCTCCAGGGAGGCAGAGGGGTCGGCGTGGCTCCAGCCCCAGCTCCCACCGGGAAACGGTTGGCGGGACGGTGGGGGGAACAGGCGCGGAGAGGAGACGCCTGAAGGAAAGGGAGGCACCCCTCATCTTGCGAGCCCAGCTGCCGGCCTATCACGGGGGAACTACATGTCCCGGCATGCATTGCTTCCCTTTGAGCTCATGGTGCGCTGCATGTTGGTAGGCCAGGTCTACCCATTGGCTTTCTTGGCAGTAGACCTGGCCTCCGGAGACCCATAGAAGCCAGTTGGTAGACCTGGCCTCTGAAGGGGGACTTTCCCCCTCCTCGGAGTCCAGGTCTATCGCCAAGAAAGCCAGTGGGTAGACATGGCCTCCCAATGGGGCTCAGCCGGAGGCCAGGTCTACCAAAGGAAGCCCGCCCTGCCCAACAGCTGATAGGCGGGGGGGGCAGGAACCACCGAGCCGCCCGCCCAGCAATCGCGTGGCTAGAGGGGGAGGCTTTAGCCTCCCAACCATTGAGGGCAAGGGAAAGGGGGACCTGGCCATTTCCACAGCGGGTGGGGGGGAGAGACAGCTCGCCTGCTCGCTCACGCTCGCTCAGGCGCGCCGGCTCCGCAGCCCGGCTGCCAGCGCAAGCAGGTGCAAGAGTAGGGGCTTCGAACCAAGTTCGGAGAGCCGCACTCAATGGGCCAAAGAGCCGCATGCGGCTCGGGAGCCACAGTTTGCAGACCCCTGGTATAGTGGTTAAGAACAGTGGTTTGGAGCGGTGGACTCTGATCTGGAGAACCGGGTTTGATTCCCCACTCCTCCACATGAGCGGCGGAGGCTAATCTGGTGAACTGGATTTGTTTCCCCACTCATACACACGAAGCCAGCTGGGTGACCTTGGGCAAGTCATTCTCTCTCAGCTTCACCTGCCTCACAGGGTGTCTGTTGTGGGGAGGGGAAGGGAAGGTGATTGTGAGCCGGTTTGATTCTTCCTTAAGTGGTAGAGAAAGTCGGCATATAAAAACCAACTCTTCTTCTAATGTCATAAATAAGTAACTATTGAGGCACTATGAGGCCGAGAAAGTCTGCATACAAAAACCATCTCTTCTTCTTCTTAATGATGGAGCCAAGGAATAGAAAATCTTTTAACAATTTCATTTTCTTCATTGTCAACCTTAAAGTTGGGTAATTCCCCTGTAGTCATTACTTTTGTTTTCTCGATGTTCAGCTTTATATCCTAGCTTAAAGTAAGCATTCAGCCTTGCAAATGCTTTGTGATTAGCACCTTTCCCATTTGAGGTCATTTTTTGTTAAGAATTTTTATTATTTTCTCATTTAATACCTCATACATGTGTCACTACTCAGTTATAAAAATTAATAAATGTAAATTAAAGTCTAATAGAATTTCTAATACAAATAAAAATGACTCCCCTTCACTTTCTTCCATCTGAAAATAAATTGTAAATACTTTTGCTAACACCACAATTTCCATCTATATAAAAAATTCATCCTTTTCCTGTTTTATCTAATACAAATCTTATGGTATCCTAATTAGCCATTATACAAAATATATACATGGGATTAAATCAAAATTTATCCTTTAAGTTGATCCATCAGAAAATAATTTTCACTAAGTTCTCCATGCCTCCTTACCCCCAAAAAATTATAGATTATCGCTAGGTGTTTATATAATAATAAAAAGAATTACCCAACATCTCTTTCCATTCATTAAAAGAATAGTTATTTTATATATAATTTTCAACAAGGTTCGCCCATTCTTTATTTTAAGCATTAATATTCTAATAAATCAGTATCAATTATGAATATCTTTCCATTTAAACCAGTCCCTCTAACCCATTCCCTTTAATCATATCACCAAGAAAGACCCAACTCTTTTATATTAGTCTCTTTGCTCGGAATTTCCAGCGTTTCCTTCTTGCCTCCAATAGTAATAGGCATCGGAAATCATTCTTGGAGGTCATTATTGAAGTCTCTTCTGCATAGAGATGGTCTTCATAGTAAATTCAGGTTGTAGTCTGTTCCATCCCACGTTCAAGTAAAGGAATCTTGTCAGCTCCAATTTTCTTGCTTATTAGGTCCTCCAAGCATATGTTAAAGATTTCCTCAGGCAGGTTATAGAGACACAAATCCAAGTCCTTCACTGACAAATCCATTGTTGGTAGCAGGATTATCGCACTTTGCTTATTGAAATTTCCCATTTCATCCGAATATTTCCTCTGTCTTCTTTCTTGTCATCAAGTGACAATTCTATAGAGCCTTTAAGGTCTTCCTCATTTATTTTTTGGGTAGGTAACTGGATATCAACATTGTAATAGCCATCCATTCCATCTGCTTTGCCATCTGCTCCTGTTTTTTTAACATTTGTTCATACCATCTAGCAGAAGCCTCATACTGCTGGGTAAACATCTTGGATTTTTTCCATTTTCTCCAGGGTGTGGGTAGACTGTTAACTTTTATCAAGCACAATCACTGTGATTTTCTTCAAAGTTTAAAATACCAACGAGTTTTTTGCTGGCCGCTCTAGGTCAACAGTCACAGGAAGCAGGAAGTCAGCCAGAAATGATGCAGCCACGGACCTTCCATCTTCCCCTTTTTGTAGTTTTTAGTATAAACCTTTTATTGGATGCACTGGGGGAGTTTCTGGTCATGCGTAGTTCTGTACTTCCCTTCTGCAGAGTCGACAGGCATTTCAGTTTTGAGTACGTGGCAGGCTGATCTTCCTAACCCGGAAAAGGTATTGTGACCAAGGGAGGGTTTTAGTGCTCCTTTCCCCTCAAACGTCACAGAGTCCAATTGGTGTTTGTTACATCCATCAAAAAGTCAATTATTTAGTCTACCCAAATTTATAACTACTTTACTGCTTTATCCAATATCTTATCTCAGCCAGTCAGTTTTTTGATGTGGGGGGAGAGTGCGGAGTTCCCAATTATTTCTAACAGCCAGGCTGCTCTTCTATTCCCCGTTAAAGCGAAAGTATTCCTGTTACTCACATAGACTTCCGATAGTGAGGTATTTGTTTGTTAATTAGTTGATAAGTTGGTAATAGGTGGTGGAGATCCTGTCCAGACGCCAAAGAAAACGCTCACGGCGATGCTTTCTCCCCTCGATGCCAAGCAGGACAGTCTCCACACCTCCTGGGGACTTAAAAAAGCTCCCTCAGAAAGTATGGGCGTCAAACTGCTATCTTCAGGCTGCAGAGGAATTCCTGTATCCCCATCCACCAATTAAGACTGGGTTGGAGTGAAATAAATCCCTCCAATTAGAGCGTATCTTGGATTCTCTTGAGAGCTCTCTCAAGAGACAAGCTCCGGGATCAGCTCAGCCACCGGACGTCTTCCCATTTGAGGTCAATTTTAAGCATTTAAAGTAAAATTGAAGATTGGGATTAACTGAAATTGCTTCTCCTTTAATTTTAGTAGAAATGAAATATTTCACAGCCCTAAAAGATACAGATATTGTATGTGTGAACTGTTTTATTCTAGTCTCTTGCATTTAAACTATATCCCCCATTCCCCTTTTAAAGTACTATTCAATCTTCTTCATAGGATTACTTGAGCCTTCAATGTATGAAATTATTATCTTTGTTTTTGTGTTGATAAAAAGGGAGGAAAGGGTGTGTGTGTGTGTGTGTGTGTGTGTGTGTGTATAAAGTGCCGTCAAGTCGCAGCCTACTTATAGCGACCCCTTTTGGGGTTTTCATGGCAAGAGACTAACAGAGGTGGTGTGCCAGTACCTTCCTATGCACAGCAACCCTGGTATTCCTTGGTGGTCTTCCATCCAAATACTAACCAGGGCTGACCCTGCTTAGCTTTTGAGATCTGACGAGATCAGGTTAGCCTGGGCCATCCAGGTCAGGGCAACACTTTTACTACCCAGATGCTACACACGCCCTTACCCATTAAGACCCCCAGGAAGGGGTTCCTTAGAGCACAAATCCCAAGTATGAGAGGAAGGCAGCCACGGCAGCTTGGACCAGCCTTCCAGAGGAGGTTAATCTGGGCACATCCTCTCTGACTTTTAGGAAGGTACCTTTGGTCAGTATAGGGGTTTCCTGCGTCTCATTAATGTGACCCACCAGATACAATATATTGTGATTTTATTTTTGCAAGCTCATTTTAATATGAGTGTGTTGTAAACTTGGAGTCAAGCAGCAAAGCCAGCCTCCTAACCTTAAACCTTCAGTGTTTTGTCAGTTTACATTCAGAAACCTTACAAAGTGATAGTGGTCACTTGCTAGTACTGGAAAGGAGCCTTCGATTTCCTTCTTAGCCCTCTGGGCTTTTTGGGGGTGCCCCCATTATTCCTATGAAAGCCAAAGTATCCATTGGCTGGTGAGATATAGTAAATCAGAGAAGGATTCATATTGGTAGATGCAGAGGGTAAAATCCATAGGCATATCAATGTGGCCTTAAAAATCATTAATGAAAAAATGCTGTGTCACAGAGGTAGGGTAAACATTAGTTTGTGTTACAGAATTCTAAGTATTCATTTTTCAAAGCTCATTTTGAGGCCATAGGAAGCAGTTTGTCAGACATGTTAACTAAGACCAGGTTTTTTTCCCCTGTTGTCTAAGCCCCCTTGTCCCACAAGGCTTTGTGATTCTATGACCTTCACCCAGAGTTGGAAGGAGCCGTAAAGTCCATCTAGTCCAACCCCCCTGCTCAATGTAGGATCAGCCTAGAGCATCCCTGACCTGACAAGCGTTCGTCCAGCCACTGCTTGAAGACTGCCAGAGAAGGGGAGCTCACCACCTCCCTAGGCAGCCCATTCCAATGCTGAACTACTCTCACAGTAATTCCCCCCTTAATGTCAAGAGCAAAACACACAATATTGGGGAGTGAATCCTCACTGCTCAGGGTAACAAGCCATAACCAGCCCCTCTAAGCTAACCCTTTGCTTTGCTGAGAGACCAAGTCTCCAGCCCAACTAGATGTTAATCAAGAAGTCACCCCTTGTTAGCCAAACTGCCCTTTGACTTGGGGAATTAGCAAGCAAGATGGCAAATTACAATATTTATTTTTATAGCGGTATCGCAACCTTTGTCTACCAGAATCCGTAACTGTGACCTTAAAATAAAGACAGGAACAGAGGATTTCCAATGAAAAGTGTTTATGTCCGTTTCAATCAATCAGTGATGCACACAAACATACAGAGAATCTAGGAATACCAAGAGAGGAGTATAAGCACAGATGCCAAAATGGCAGGAGGTCGTTGGTGGGATTATATTTACCTTCCAGACGGGGTGGTGTCCAAGCTCAGGTAGACTAAAACAGATTGAAAGTTAAAACCAAGATGGGGGCAAGGGTTCCCGTGTACTTGACCAGCAAGGCGGGAGGGAGCGAGGTAAGGCTGCGCAAACCAAACCAACAGAGTAACGGCAAAGGTGCCAGGAAAGACCTAAGGCTTGAGAGAGAGCTAATGGGATGGGGGCACCCCAGATATACTGTTTTTCTGGGGGCGGGGAGAGGGGTTTCACCCCTCCTAGGTTCCCAGGTGGCAAAAAGGTGACAAAGGACTAAGCTGTGGCTACCGGGGTGGGGCAGTGAGAATTTGGAAATCTATTCTGATTCCGATTACTTTTGCAACCCGTGATGAACTGGAGACTCTCTGCTGACGAGATTAACATACTGGAACAATGAGTGCGATCGGTGCAAACGTCCTAGGATCGCTTGGGCATGGCAAGAGGAACGACTCATCTTGATATCTGGATCACTGTTGACGGCCCATTAAGTGGTGGCTGTTGCAAGAGGAGGGGGGTTGACATCGACTACATGACTGTCTGCTTTCTATGCCATGGCTGCGGCTGGAACAGAGGTTGCACGGGAACTTGGCTTCTCTCAGGTTCACCGGAGGTTGCCCCTGCATCTGCTTCCTAGCGGCTGACTGCACGGCACTCGCAGGAGCGGCCGAGTCCGTGACAACGAAGTGCGCAGCGACCATCCCGTAGAGTTTGGGGCGGGTGCGCGGCCAGCACAGTAGTCGAGTGTCAGCATAGCGGGTTGCCAGCTCCAGTCCGGGAGGTTTAGGCAGGCCCGTTTGCTATCACCCTGCAGGGTAGGATACTGGCAAGGTGTGTTCTCAAACAATTACATGGTAGCTGTAGCCAAAATAGGCCAAGGTACTTGCTTTGGATTGAAGCCCCAAAACCCAGATAACACCACAGGAGTATAATGAATAAAGTTTATTAAAAGAAATGTGCAAGACTATACAAATACAGAAGCAGCGTAAAGCAAGGAAGAAAATAATAAAACTAAATAACTACCCTACAATACTTACTCAGGCTTTAGTCCTCTGACCCAAATGTTACCTGGTTACACTGAAAGTAAAGGGTTCAAATCTCCAAAATCCAAGTATCAGGTGTTTCGGCTGCACAAGGCCCAGCCTACAGTCAAAAAGATGATAGAGAAGAAAGCAGGCCCAAAGGATCGACTAGAATGAATGGTCTTGCTTTAGTCAGACTGCCCATATCTGGCCTGATCCTATTTGGCCAATCAGGTGAGTTGCTAAGACAGGTGAGCATGTACCCCCGCAGCTGGCACATAGTCATAACTCAGCAATTCACCCTCCTAAGAGTTCTTGCACTGAGATGCAATGTGACTACGAAACTCCCCGGCCTCCCCTCCCCCGCATGTTCCTTACTTGTCGCACGCCGCTCCCGCGAGTCACCACCACTCTGCGCCCACGAGCTGCCACCATGCCGCCCACGTAAATATTAATTATGAGTTTATAACTTTGTTTCGCGGACCCCTGGTTTAGTTCTCGTGGACCCCTGGTTGGGAACCAGTGATATAGATGTAAAGACCTTTAAAAATGGCAGAGATTAATAAATAACTTTATATGAAGAAAGACTAATATGGGCAGCCCAGCATTAAGAGGGGTAGTTTCACGGCAGTCAAGGACAGTGCAGCTGAGCTGCCTCCTAAGTGTTTTGCTGCATGGTGGCCAACTCCAGTTCAGCAGCAAATTAAATTAAAATATCGGGAAACTGGTGCTGCCGCTGGCTCAGAGCTGGGCCCTGGCCATCTGGGCAGCATGCGGCCACTAGTGGGCCAGAGGGAGTGACGGGGAGGGGTGGAACTAGAGAAAGAATGGCGGTGGCTGGCTCTGCCTCCACCTGGCCCCAAAGGACTGCAGCAGAGGCTGGGGGAAGGGTGGAAGAGGGCCAGGGATGGCTGGCCCCTCCGGCCAAGCACCAGGGGGCTGTGTGGTCAAACACCAGTAACCTCGCCCACAATGGTAGCCACCAGGAAGATGGCCCCGCATCTTCTATCCTGTGCTGCAGGAGCAACCCCCAATACCCTAGTCGCCCTTGAAGCTTCAGACAGCAAAGCAGGCTGCGCAAAGGCTGGGGGGAGGGAGGGCTGGAGGTGCAGAGGGAGCAGCAGGGTGTCAGTGGGGACCCTGCTGGCCAGAGGACCTCCCACACTGGCGAAGGTGATTCCTCTGGACAGGTTGAGGCACCGGTGGTGGTGGGGAGGCAGGTGGAGCCAGTGCAAGGGCTTGCAGAGAGTGGGACAGGTTACCCAAGACCCCCCCCCCCCCGTACGCATCTGCCCCTTGGCGACTCCCAGCACCACTCAGAGCAAAGCCCCAAGGTTCCCAGAGGCTGTTGCCATGGTGGCCAAGTGAGACTCCCCCTAGTGCTTCCCTTGTGAGATGAATTTGGGCCTTTCACAGCCGCTCTCCAGGCCCCAGTGATGGTGAGATGGTTTCGCTTTGCTCAGAAGGCTGTGTACTGAGGATGACATTGGTTGCCACTCTCCAGCTGGTGGCTGGAGATTTCCCGCTATCACAAGTGTTCTCCAGGCGACGGGGATTAATTCCCCTGAAGACACTGGCCGCTTCGGAAGGTGGACTCGTATGTCATGATCCCTTATTGAAGTCCCTCCACAAACCCTGTCCTCAGGCTTCACCCCCCCCCCCTCAATACCCAAGTGTTTTCTTGCCTGGAGCTGGCCATCCTCGGGTGAGGGCTTGGAATCCAGGGGAGTGCTCGGGCTACCTTGAAACCGTCAATAAACCCTGCAAACAGCCTGTAGCTCCTTATGTTGGCAGCGGTCATTGAGAGTCCCTTCCCCAAACAATCTGCCTGCCCCCACCCTCACAAAGATGAACACATGCGGTTGTCAAAGTTGAGAAAACTTGACTCGGAGGGGTAGCCAACATGGGAGCGCATGGAGCCTCCATATCCAAAGCCTCTGGGTTTGCTGGGAGCTCACATTCCATTCACTCCTGCAGCGGGTTTCCACTTAAGCTTCCAACAGGAGAAGCTGCATGACAGGGCCAGATCCATTGTGAACGGAGGGTGGTTTAGCGGGTGAGCCCATGGGTGGAGCGAAAGGTTGCCAGTCGCATGCAAAGCTTCACCCGTTGGATGGCTTCCCACAGCAGACTGTTGAGAAAAAAAACATTCATGGCCACATGAAGATGCCAAAGGCTTCCTGGTGGGCACATGAATGATCCTCCAGGATGTTCACCCAGTCTAGCCTCTGGGGGTGTGGGTCTGTGGCATTAGTGGCGGGAGCTGTCAAACGCCTAAAATGGGGCTCGATGGGCTAAGCCACAATTTTAGCTGGTGTAACTTTATGCCAGGAAAAGGGGGTGTTCCTGACCCAAAAACCCTTGGAGCCAACCAACATCAGCCCCACCTCTGGGAACACCCCTTTTCACGCCAGCACAAGCCCCTGCGCCTGAGATACACTGCTGTGGGGGCTGGGCAACACTCATGTATCTCACAGCTCCACTGGCTTAGGTGCCAGTTATCACGGTGCAAAGTGGCGCGGACACCAGTGCAGGGTCATGCTGGCTCTTATGGCGCTTCTGTCCCCCCTCAGGATTGCGCAGTGAAAAAATAAGAGTAAGCCCTGCTGTACCAAATGTCAAATTGTATCGTCAAGCTGCAGCACCAGTCTGGATATCGGATTGGATTATGATCCAAAGCAGAGAAATGTAAAAATGGAAATAATTGATATTAAAGAAGGAATACATAATAATAGAACACTTCATACTCAAGACAGAAAACATATTTTGAGAGATGATTCGTTAAGAATATGGTTTTAATGCAGAGGCAGAATGTCTTCCAATTTCACCACTGACAACTCCAATTGACACTTACTGTGATAACACTACACAGATGAAAACTGATTGTAAAACTTATAAGAATATGAGTAAACAAGGGGAAAAATCATGTCAAATAGTTAAAGATGAAGGAAAGACTATTCTGTGCTTATTATATCACCAAATAACATCAATATCGAGAGAACGAATAATAAAAGGTGGGCAATTAAGAAAGTAGTTGACTTTTGAACAACTAATTATTGGAGACTCAAGACATTTATTGGAAAAAATTTATAAACTTATTGCAATATGATACTGAAACAGCAGGTGCATGATAAAATAGATACAAACTTTGAAGGAAGCGTACACATGAGCCGGTGAGAGAATCTTTGGACTGAAATAAAGTTTACGGAATGTCAAATATTAATAGAGAATTGGTATAAAATGTTTTTAGATGGTATTTTACACCTAAAGATCTAGCAAGAGCTAACAAAGATTATAATGAGAAGTGCTGGAAATGTCAAAACACAGATGCAACAGTTTATCATATGTGATGGACGTGTAAGAAAGCAAGAAAATATTGGATGAAAGATTCACAATGAAGTGCAAAAGATCTTAAAACCCAGGTTCACGTTAGGTCCGAAAAGTAGGCTATTAAATACCTTGTCAAGTAATATTCCAAAAATGCATAGTGAACTGTTCAGGTACATGGTGATGGGGGGCCAGAATAATATATGTGACAAAATGGAAGGCAGAGAAATATCCAGATTTGACTGAATGGATTAATATACTGACAGAATATGCAACCATGGCAGAACTGACATCTTTTATACATAATAGATGGATTTCAGGAAAAATTGAATGCCTTGTTAATTATATAGCTAATAATAAAATCAAAACAATAAAAACTGTAAATATTTTATCCATACTGGATCAGACCAAGGCCCATCAAGTCCAGCAGTCTGTTCCCACAGTAGCCAACCAGGTGCCTCTAGGAAGCCCCCAAACAAGACGAGTGCAGCAGCACCATCCTGCCTGTGTTCCACAGCACTTAATATATCTGACATGCTCCTCTGATCCTGGAGAGAATAGGCACACATCATGACTAGAACCCATTTTAACTAGTAGCCATGGATAGCCCTCTTCTCTCTCCAAACCATGCATAATTTTATAGACCTCTATCATGTCTCCCTTTAGCCGCCTTCTTTCCAAGCTAAATAGCCCTATGTGTTTTAACCGCTCCTCATAGGGCAGTTGCTCTACCCCCCTGATCATTTTGGTTGCTCTTTTCTGCACCTTCTCAAGCTCTGCAATATCCTTTTTTATGTGTGGTGGCCAGAAGTATTCCAAGTGTGGTCTCACTATAGATTTGTACAAGGGCAGTATGATATCAGCAGATTTATTCTCTATTCCTTGTCTAATTATGGCCAGCATGGAATTTGCCTTTTTTTACAGCAGCCGCATACTGGGTTGACATCTTCTTTGAGCGATCCATTACCACTTCAAGATCTTTTTCTAGGTCTGTTGCTTCCAGCACAGATCCCATCAGTGTATATGTGAAGTTGGGATTTTTTGCTCCAACATGCATCACTTTACACTTGCTCACGTTGAATCTCATTTTCCATTTTAATGCCCATTCCTCCAGTTTGAAGAGATCCTTTTGGAGCTCTTCACACTCCGATTTTGTTTTAACCACCCTAAATAATTTGGTGTCATTTGCAAACTTGTCCACTTCGCTGTTCACCCCCAACTCCAGGTCATTGACAATCAGGTTGAAAAGCACCAGTCCCAACACAGATCCCTGAGGGACCCCACTGCTCACATCCCTCCATTGTGAGAACTGACCATTGATTCCTACTCTCTGCTTCCAATTTTTCAGCCAGCTCTCAATCCATAAAAGGACTTGTCCTCTTATCCAATGACTATGAAGTTTGCTTAAGCAGTCTTTGGTGGGGGACTTTGTCAAAAGCCTTTTGGAAATCCAAATACCTCATTACCGAGCATATTTGAATACTTATCAAATTTAAAGAAAGAGGGATTGGCTTATTCTTCTATCAAGGTTCATTTGGTAGCCTTTTCTTATTGCCTCCCTGTAGTTGAAGGGTCACCAGTTTTCTGCCATAAATTGTCAAAATAGGCGACCAGAAGCGCTGTAGGGCAAAAGCGCTACCTGACCTGCCCACTCCTGGCAGGTGTCAGTAAGGATGCCAATGGGCACCACATTGTAGACCTCTGTGTTAGATCCTATGCTGTTATTAGAAGATTGGGGGTCATGCTGTTTCAGAGATTGCATTCTTTTGGGTTCAGTTGGTGTAGACAGTTTTCCTGATTCTCACTGGCCCAATCATACTCATCCAAGGGTCCATAGCCTAGTTTATTGCAATGTGCTCTAGGCTGGGCTGTCCTTTAAAATTATTCAGAAGCTGAAGTTGATTCAGAATGGGGCAGCTTGCCCTTTATAGAATCATAGAGTTGGAAGGGACCACCAGGGTCATCTAGTCCAACCCCCTGCCCAATGCAGGAAACTCACAACTACCTCCCCCCTACACCCCCAGTGACCCCCACTACATGTCCAGTTAGGGCTTGCCATCACTCCCATCGTAAAACAGATCCACTGGGTACCTCTGGGGTCCAATTTAAGGTGCTGGTTTTACCCTGGAACCAGCCTATTGAAAGGACTGACCCACTAGATGCGTGTGTGACTTCTTGGATCCTCTTTACAATTCTTCCTGCTAGAGCCTCTCAAAAACATTCAGGTGGCCACTGCTTGTGCTCCTTCTTGTGCCAGTGATCTGGGGTTTTTGTTCTCCCAAAGGATGTGAGGAGGACCTGCTTCCATCAGCATGACTGTCCTGGTCGGACACGCCATGTGTGGGTAACCAAAGACTCTGGGGAGCCATGCACCACTAGTCACTTTATGGTTTTAATTGTTGCCTGTTGGGCAGACCTTTGCCTACTCCTGTGAGCCCCCAGTGGGAATGATGTGATACAAATCAATAAATGATTTGTAAGCTGGCAGACAAAAGCAAAGGCAGCAGCGGGGGGAAAGCAGGTCAGGAAATCCCGAGCTTCCTTCTCCACAAGTGTGCGACCTGTACGAAATTGCAGGGAGAGGAAATCTCTCCCCTGTTGCTCTGGCTGAGCAGCTGAAACTTCCCACTGTGGGGTACTCGATTGGTACTACCCACACGAATGCTCAACAGAAGGATGTCCCTCCATACGTTCCTTCACCCTGGGGGCCACGAGTCACTTATTGCAAAAGAAACTCCCAGAGCTCTGTGGAGCTGGGTGGGGAAGGGCTCACGCCAAGCCTGCCCCTCTGGTTTGCACTCAGGCTGGGGTGCTGCCCGCTGACTGCTTTGCCATCCAAGGCTATGGGAACTCGCCCACCTCTCTGCCCCCTCTGGGGAAAGACAAGCAGTGATTCCACCCTCGCCCGCCCTCTCCTGCCACCCCAGACTCCTTGCAGCCTCCTTGGCCAAGCAAGACAGGTGTGCCTGCTGGAGGCAATGCATCTCCCAGCGCCCATTTCATTCTACTCCAGGAGGCCTGCTGCTCCGGTAGGCAACCGCCAAAGTCAGGAAGCAGTTCATTATGCAGACTGCACTGTTGTGTGTGTGTGTGTGTCAGGGGGAGGGGTATTCCAGGTGGCAGCACCCCACTAGAGGTCTGACCTGTTAGCCAATTTGGGCCTGTGTGCTAGCGGCCACCATGAAGACAGAGGGTTTGCACCTGCACTTTATTGGTTTCCATGGCAACATGCATGCACAGCCCTCTTTCATTGTGTTTCCTCCCTCCCTCCTTCGTGGTGACAAAAGGGTAACGAACATTTTTCTGCATTCCTGGGGTTGCCTCCCATCATGGGCAGAATTCTCTCTTTGCACCTTCCGATTGCTCCTTTTATTATTCAAGGCAATTATGCTGACGGAATATGGACTTGAATCAACCCTTCTGAGCATGGAAGTGTTAGATTATGAATTTTCTTCTCAGACACCTGTGAAATTCCACTACACCATGCACAGCACACTCCGGCTGCATGCACACATGAATGGATATTGCACTATAACAATAATTTGAAACTGAACAGGCTTTGCCACACTAAAAAATCTGGTTGCAAATGACCCCTACTGCACAACGATGGACCAATATCCTTCCACGTGTGGATGCCACCTTAACAGACTGCAGGGTTGTCTTGTCACAGACAACAAAATACCGAGATTCTCTGGGCTTACTGTTAAATGCCAAAATGGAGTTTTGCCCTTTTTTAAAAAAGCAACTATTTCTGTCAACTGGGTCCATGTAAGTTGGTTCATCATAGAGTTTATTTGTTACCCTGTTTAACTTTTTGCCGTTGTGGTTTAAGATTCTTGATGCAAGCCATCTTAACTTTCTTACAAACTAAACCAAATACCATTTACTTAAAAAATTGGCCTAATATAAAGCTCAATGGTGTCCTCAGGGAGGGCTTTTAATGTCGAAAAGGAACGAAAACCACCCGGATCTGGTCACCTCCTGAAACTCTTAGCCACATGAATGTCATTATTTCATTAAACGTGCATAGTAATAAAACAATTGCATTTGATTTAAAAGTAATTTATTGAGCAGCATGTTTTTGGAAGCTCTTTTTCAGAAGCATATAGTAATCAATTTAATTGATCAATCAGCCAAACATGCTGAAAGAGAAAAATCCACGCTGAGAGAGAGAAAAGCAAGAGCCAGTAACACTAAAATAACAACTGGCAAAAATAATCCCTTCTGAATTCTTTCACCCCCAAATGCATACCAGAAGAAGCAAGTCTTCATGAAATACCAGAGCTCTGAAATGGTGGGGGGGGCACTTATGAGAAGACCCTACATCCTTTTCTCACTAGTATAGCCTCCTTTGGGAACTGCTTTCCAGTACCAGGATGTTCTGAGAAAGCTTTTTGGGAAACGGGATTTTCAGCAGATGTTGTTCCTTAGAACCAAGAGGTTATTCTGCCCATGTTTGTTTGGTAATGTCTTTTTTTATTTTTTCTGTTTCCCTGACCACCACCAGTCATTGGATGCAAGGTCAGCACCATCACCCAAGCCCTTGGAATCAGTAAGACCTTTCCTTCTGGGCTGGGCTCTTCTCTTTCCAGGGGTGGGTTGCTGCAGATGCAGGGCGGTGTTTTGCCTGGGGAAACAGGCCCTCCTGTAGCTCCTCTTTCTTTCCCTCTCCGCCATGGGTGTTTGGGAGAAAGAAGGGGTGGTTTGACTGCCTGTGCCGATTTAATAGACTTGAAGAGGGAGACTGGTAAGTATTTGCATTATATCACTTTGGGGGACCCAAGTTTAGGGTCAAAAGAGGTTTATACATTGAAGCTGAGCTTTCAAGTTCTCCTGAAGAACTCTTTCTGGAGTTCTGTCAGAGAGAGAGAGAGAGTTCAAAGGGGGCACGCAGGGCCATCTTGCCCTTCATCCTGACAGCAGCAAGTGGATTGGCTGGATGGAAGCAGAGAACTCTCCGACCCCTGCAAATAGCCAAACAGATTGGCTGTCCCAAGAGCAGTCGCTCTCCTTCCTTCTGTCCCTCTCCTGTTGCCAAGGCAACCATGCTCGCTTTTCTCTTTTTCTGGCAGAAGGAGCTCTGTTTCTGCTGGGCTTTGGGGTAGCTGTCTTCTTGCAGAAGGCAGAGGTGCCACACCCCAGCCAAGACAGTGGTTGGGTGCTGCTTTCCTTGTAGCTCAAAGCAATCGGGTGGTGGTGAGCTCTCTAACTTTTCTCCTCTTGTCTCTCTTGACCCAAACCAACCACAGCAGCAAAAGCGGCACACTCCGGACCTGCAGAAAAACCCTGGTGGTGCTGGTGGGGGCAAGACTGAGCCACAGCCTGCACGTGAGTGTGACTTCTGCCCTTCTGTCCAACCCATCAGGACTGTCTTCCCTAAACGATGGTGGGTGAAACTGGTGGCTTCACGAGGACATTGTCCACTCATGGGGGAGTTCACATGATGAGTAGGTGCATGAATCAGGAAGGAGAGATGAGCACCAGGAGCTCTAGCGAGCCATACAGGATACCAGGTGGATATGACTGCCAGAGCGGGACTGAATTCTTAGCATAGGACAAAACTCCCACAAAACCCAGCAACGCCTGAGGGCCGTTGTCCAGAGAGTGCATTCTTTACATGCAGAAGGCCCCCGTTCAGTCCTTGGTTAAAGGAAGCATCTTGTGATGGAGAGGATGGGATGGAAAGAAAATAGCAGGGCTTGAGAGGACCTCTTCCAGGAACTCAACAGAGGTGCTGCTAGTCAAACTAGACAGTACTGTCTCCTCTGTTCTGACTCCTCAGAAGACATTTTCATATATTCAAGACCCCTCCAGGCTCCCACTTCTGTCTCTGTGTGGTAATGTTACAAACCCCCTTAGGTGTGTAGGGGCTGCCCCACTTCCCACATGTGCGGAACTGCTGTGAATTTCACTGGTTAAAGGAACGGAAGGAATTGCAAGCTCTTTTTATTTATTAGGGGGTTGTATCCTGTCGTGTCTGCAAGGAAGTCAGGGTGGTCCCTCTCACACGTGAGTGAGGCTGGTTCACCTGGGAGAGAAGAATTGGCCAGAAGTGGCCCAGTGATATGTGCAGTACAGGGAGGATGGGACTCTGGGCCTCCCTGGTCACAGGCCGGACATCACACCACAGTCCCAGACATTCAGCGGCCTCCAGTGGAGACTCTTTTGTGTCCGGCCAGACTGAAAAGAGTGGGACCACTGAAGGGCCACACCCTGACCACCAGCTCCATATTTAAGCCGGTGGATAAGAATGGAGTAGTCAGCTGTGTCAAAGGCCGCTGAAAGGTCTAAAAGTATTGACAAGTGTCCCCGGTCTAACTTTAAGCAAAGATTGTCCAGTGCACCTAAAGCTGTCCTGGTACCAAACCCAGACCTGAAACCAGATAGAAATGGGTCAAAGTTACATGTGTCATCAGGAAGCCCTGGAGCTTCTCCGCCACCAGGTGCTAGAAAAGGTCAACTGGAGACTGGCCACCTGACCCCCTTGCTAATGAAGGTTTCTTGAGCAGAGGCTTAATAACTGCCTCCTTCAAAGGGCCAGGGAGGGGCCCCTCCACCTCAATCAGGGAGGAATTGACAATTTTCAGTAATGGTTCCAATGTTTTTCCCCAGCTAGGTCTTAAAAGCCAGGATGGGACTGGATCCAGAGCTCAAGTGGTGGCCCTCACACACACACACACACACACACACACCGCCCAAGGACCTTGTCAGCACCCACAGGCAGGATCAATCTGAAACTGTCCATAATAAAAGGACAGGCAGGCACGTTGACATCTCAGGTGCCCGATGTGCTCTCAGTTTGGCTTCCAAGTTAGCATGGATGACAGATTTTGGCAGCAAAGAACTTTGCAAAAATCTCTTAGTTGGGGCCAAAACTTTCATCACCTGCAGGGTCAGACTTGGGCGTTACCAAGTCACAAACCTCTTTAAACAGTTCAGTTGGGTGAGATTCTGCTGACAAGGAAGCCTTTGCTGCCATCACCGCCGCCACCTAGGCCTGCAAATTGGCTCTATGACGTGCTCTGTCTCATTCCTTCCAAGTCTTCCATCGTTACTCTTGTCGACTTCCAGTCCATATCACCCAGTTCCTTGATTAACCACGGGGTTGGGGACCTCACAGAGCATGGAAGAGGACTCCAAGGAGCATCTGCTCATGGGTCCAGTCAGCCCATCATTCCAGGCAGCTACAAGGGCCTCTGGGGAGTTGCCAGGGAGGCTTTAAAAATCCCCCACAGCCACCTGAAAGCCAATAGGATCTATCAATCTCTGAGGGCGGACCAACCTAATCAGTGCACTGCCCCTGAGGAGGCCACAAGTTTAATCCTACCTTCAAACAACAGTGATCTGATCTCATCAAGGGCCAAACCTCCAGCCCCCTAATTGGATCACCAGCACACTGTTTGGTGCAGAAAAGAAGGTCCAGGGGATGCCCTCTTGCATGCGTTGGGCCCAACTACCATCAGAGACAGACTCATAGTTGTCATGGCAGCCACGAAGTCCTGAGCCTGACCTGACAAGGCAGCCTCAGCTTGAAGTGGAAATTCCCAAGGACAGTCTTCCTTGGGGTCCTCTAAACCAAGTCCAACACCACCTCTACGTGCAGGGGAATTCTTAGGAAGAGCGGGAGACAGAAACCTTCGGCCTTGCACAAATAATTATAGCTGCAATATAGGAAAGCAGTCCTTCGTCTCGAGACCCCTCTCTACGCCTGGCCTAAGTCAGAAAGCAAAACAGTCTGTTCAGACTGAGTTTGTCTCCAGTAATTCTGCCTGTTACCTTCTGAATTTCTCCTAGAGTGTCCTAGCAAAGGCGCTACCAGCATGTAGCTCTGCCCCCAACCCCCAGCCTCCTGGCATTTCCAATTATCTCTTGCCATCTTTGTCCACCTGGTTTAAAGTGGCAGCTGTAACCTTGTAAGCTTATTAAAAGAGTTTAATTTTACATCCCTGCTTTCCAAACATGTTTCTAAATATCTACAGGCGCTTTATTTTCTGAACATTTGAGTCGTTCTAAGTACTGGCTTTGCCGTGATGGCCTGCACTGTTGAGGGAGGGGCAACTTTGAGCGCTGCCGATCTCTCTTCTTCCTTCTCAGGCCGCAAAATGAAGCTGTTGCTGCCCCGTGTCAATTCCTACCTGGTCCCAATCCAGTTTCCTCTGAGTCAGTCTCTCGTCCTTCAGCCTTCAGCCAAGATCTCTCTGCCCGTGTCCCGGAGTGTGTCGGAACCTGCGCAGAGCAGCAAGGGCATGCGCATTGCTCCAAAGGTCAGGTCGCGCGAATAGACCCTCTATAACCCCGTACCAGATTACTGTTCTTTCCCATAAGACTTCCAAGGATTCTTTTTATCCCTAAATGTATTCACTTACTGTTACTAAACCTCTGTGTGTCTTAGAATATCCTCAGCTTGCCTGTCCAGGTCTATTTTTTACTTTTCTAGAGCATGGACAGTTAAGAATTTCATTTCATTTACATCTACTTTGCCATTTACACGCACTGTTTCACACTCCATCCTTATTGGATAGTACAGTAAACGGCATTTAGAAGAGTCTAGTTGAGATTTTTTTATTATTATTTTATTAAATTTATACTCTGGCCTCCCATGGGGGGAAAAAACCCCAGGTTCAGGGCAACTTCCAACACAATACTATCATAATGATAACTTACAAAATTTCAAATTTAATGGTATTCTACATTAATAATGATAAAATCACTTCTAGTTAAGTATAAAAGCATTATTTTGTTCCTTCCATCTCTATCGACAATGTGGCACCCCAATGCTGTGGTCAGATGTAAATTTTGGGGGAGAGGATGAAAATGGAAGGCTCAAAAAACAACTTGTCGGGGACCATGGAGAGTCCAGCAAAGAAGGGGGAGGGGAGGGAAAAATAAGGGAGGGGAGGAGGGAGGCCGGCTTGTGTACAGACCCTCACCGCGCTCAACCATCGACCTTTCTGTCTTTCTGCCCTCATGAAAGCCAACAAAGTAACTAACAAATTAAAAAACGCATAATAAAATCACATTTTAAAACCATTAAAGCAATTCAAAACCGAACTGAAATATGTATGGAGGCATAAAAACAATTAAATCATTTGGTGAGGAAGGAGGAATCACTGAGGGAATGCCAGATGAACACCAAACACCAAAAAAGCCTTCACCTGTTGGCAGAAAATGGCAAAAAGTGATGGATCTCCCTGGGGAGAGAGTTCCAGCATTCTGGTGCCATGACCAAGAAGGCCCTGTCCTAAATTGCCACCTGCCTAATCTCAGAAGGTACCCAAAGTAGTGCCTCAGAATAGGATCATAGTGGCCTGGCGGGTTCATAAGGGAGGAGGTTGGCCTGCAAGTATGTTGGTCCCAAACCATAGAGGCCATTGAAGGTCAAGACCAGCGCCTTGAATTGTGCTCAGATGCAGATGGGGAGCCAGTGTAGATGGGTCAAGTGTGGAGTGATGGGGGTCCCTGCAGCCCACTCCAGTCAACATCCTAGCTGCAGCATTCTGCACCAACCGAAGTTTCCACTTATAGCAGTGGGCTGGACGCGGTCGCAGCTTGGCTTTGCTGCTCAGGCAGGGCCTGGCCGGGTGGAGGCCTTTGGTGCCCCTGCCCTGTAAGGGCCGAGTGGGGGGGGGGGCTTTGCTGCGAAGTCTGGTAAGGAACGGTGGGGGGGGGGGGTTTGTTCTTGTTGATGATCCGTGGAGTGGATTGTTTCCTGGCTCATTTGGCCTGATGAGGGAGAGAAAGAGGACGTGGTGTAATTTTTATGGTAACCTTAAAGATAAGGAACACCCAGTTGATGGAGGATGCTGGGGGGTGGTATGTAAAGAAACAAGTAATCCATGACAATGGAAAGTGCCATCAAGTCGCAACTGACTTAGGGAAATGCTGTAGGGTTTTCAAGGCAAGAAACGTTCAGCAGCAGTTTCCCATCGCCGGCCCCTGCACAGCAAGGCTGGAGTACATTTTCGGTCTTCAGTGCAGCCCCCTATGGGACTGTGCCACTGTGCAGGCCTGTCACCAGCCTGATTTTCTTCATAGTTAAAAACCTTTACAAAAACCTTTAAAAACCCTCCCTTACCCAGTGCGACACTTTCCCGCTCAAGCGTCACATGTCTAGGGGAGGAGTGTCCCTGCCTCAGTTCCTTCTTTGCCACTGCCATGTCTGGTTGTGATCTTCTAGCGCGTGCTAAACAAGTTGGATAAAGTTGGAGATCGATTTGGATTGGACTGAGGCAAGTTGCTTGGCCTAGTCCAAGGATTCTGTTCAAGTATTCGAGCCTCTGTTTGTCCCTCATGCAGGGAAAACGCTTTTGACTGTGCCCTTAATCGAAGAAATGGCCTCCAAAGTGCTGTTCAAGAAGTGCAAAAAGTGCTCAACTAAAATGACTCGCACTGACAAGCACCAACTCTGCCTCATGTGTTTGGCAGAGACACTTAATGTACAGGCCTGTAAGGTATTTTGAAGTTTACTCTAAAGGCCAGGGCTGGCAGGGCGGCCCAACTGAAAGCAGCTTTATGGTGATGACGGCCCCTACTCAGGCAGAGCCCTCGCAGGCGCCCACTGTAGCCATCTTCAGCGCAGTCGGTTCCGTCAGTTCCGATGGATAAGATGGTGTCAAGGAGGTCCGGCCTGCCCTCCAGCAAAACCGGTACCTCCTTGGGTCAAAAGTTGCCAAACTCCCCACTGGGCTTCAGGACTCTCCCTAAAGCACAATGCGGCTAGACTCTGCTACCTTGTCAAGGAGACTCTGTCTGCTCTCCAGCAGGCCGATTCCTCTGTAGTTCAAAGTCACCAAATGTTTCCCTAAGGAAACCCAAATTCCTTACTGTGCCCCAGGATTCCCCCTTTGAGCGTAGTACAGGTATATCGCCACCAGCTCTCAATTCCAAAAGGCTGGCTTTCCCAGGGATGAGCTGAGAGCTACTCTTCCCCAGCCAGTTTCCCAAAAGTCAAAACAAGCAAAAACCGTCCCTGCAGAGTAGAGCTTCTGCCAGGGGAGGCTTATTGCCACAAAACCCTAGGGTAGGTGGTTTCTCACACACACACACACTCAGGCACTTGGATTTAGCCCTGAGACCCAAAAAAAGGTTTCTCAGACTTCAAAATAAAGTCTATAAGTTTATTTAATAAAATGTGCTCGTTACAGAAAGGAAATTGTTTGTGAGGCAGATAGCATAAAAACAAGAAATCTTACCAATCTCTAACTTCACAGTAGTTCTTTAAGTTTCAGGCAAAATAGGCAAAGTTTCCAAGAGAGTAACAAATGCAAGGTTTTAGTTGATTTATAGTTACCAAGACCCAGTTCTGGTCCTAACACGCAGAGTGTCAGCCCTTCATGGTTGCCAGATGATGATCGCTTGGAGACATGACCAGCATGTCTCCCTCCCAAGCTTCATGATTTTGATTAGAACAGAGTTCATATTTATCTCTCCCATCTCATTGGGTGATGGCCATTCCGCCCAATGAGATGTTGGGGACGCAATAAACTTGTAAGATATTTGGCATGACACCTCTAGGCCTTTTGAAGTTACAGATGTATTTGCATCTCTGCAGCAATACAAAACATCTGGGCTCCTTCAAGCTTTTGAGATGTCAGGCTTCTAACAGGATTGTCACCAAAAGAACAGATAGCTGATTTACAATAGGAAGGCTTTGAAATGGAGCTGCTTTGAAGTGGAGGTGATGGTGCTCCGGTCTCCACACCTTTCCCCCCCCAAAGTGAGGTGGCTTCCCATGGGAAATGGGAATGGTTTCTCACGGGAATTGTTTGTGAGAGAGCTGGTCATCAGCTCCCAGAGTCTGATATCAAGACATTGAAGACATAGAAGGCCGCAGCCTGAACCAAAGTTTGGTGATCAGAAGAAGAGCAAGGTTGCTTTTCTTTACAGATGGTTAGTGAAGCGGCATTGGTAAGATCAGCGACTTCCCTCAGGGTGTTTCCGAGCTCGGTAACAGCGTTGTACTCGACACCCCAAGCGATCCAGCCACCAAAGTTAGCCCCCAAACGTAAAGAAAAGCACGGAGAGGATTCGGAACCAGTTCATAAGAAGCATCGTGATAAGAGCAAGCATAGGGAGAAACCTGACAAGAAAAAGACCACTGAATCCGAGGTGATCCTGGTCCCCCCGAGGACGCCCTCCTTACACTCCAGCTTCCCCTCTCCCTTCTTCTCTGAGGTGGTCCCTGATATTATATTCAGTGATGAGGCGGAACCAGCATTGGTTACATTGGAAATAATGGTGGAACCAATTAACCAAGTGCAGTCCTTCAACTCTGTTCATATCCAGGATTAGAAAGATTTTTGCCAGTTCCAATAGATGGAAGGGTCGGCGGGGCAGTTCCAGTCTGCATCTGTACCGACTACATCAGGGTTACAAGCCCCATTCAACTCAACTACCTTATGAGGAGTCAACCAGACAATAAAAGACCACCATATACCTATGGTTCCAAGAGCTGTTTGGGGACCTCGCCTGATGAAAGGGTTGAGGATCCTAGCCCCATGTCCCCTAGTGAGGTAATTCAGCTCTATACTGAATAAATGCTCCGCATGGCAGAAGCATTAGAGATAAATATATACACATCCCACAAGAAGCTGAGGGACAAGATCTTAAGCAGGCTCCATTCTGAGACACGTTCAGTGGTGACCTTTCCAGTTCCTGAGGGCCTCACAGAGCTGAAGGAGATGATTTGTAAGAAACCAGCTTAGAATCATAAAGTTGGAAGGGACCACCAGGGTCATCTAGTCCAACCCCCTGCAAAATGCAGGAAATTCACACCCCCGGTGACCCCTACTTCATGCCCAGAAGAAGGCCAAGATGCACTCCCTCTCATAATCTGCCTACGGTCATAGTATCAGCTTTGCTGACAGATGGCCATCTAGCCTCTGCTTAAAAACCTCCAGGGAAGGAAAGCTTACCACCTCCTAAGGAAGCCTGTTCCACTGAGGAACTGTTCTAACTGTTAAAAAATTCTTCCTAATGTCTAGTCAGAAACTCTTTTGATCTAATTTCAACTCGTTGGTTCTGGTCCAACCTTCTGAGGCAACAGAAAACAACTCGGCACCATCTTCTATATGACAGCCCTTCAAGTACTTGAAGATGGTTATCATATCCCCTCTCTGTCTTCTCCTCTTCAGGCTAAACATGCCCAGCTCCTTCAACCTTTCCTCATAGGACTTGGTCTCCAGACCCCTCATCATCTTTGCTGCCCTTCTCTGGATACGTCCCAGCTTGTCTACATCCTTCTTAAATTGCAGTGCCCCAAACTGAACACAATACTCTAGTTGAGGTTTAACCAGAGCAGAGTCAAGCTATGCCATCACTTTGCATGATCTGGACACTATACTTCTGTTGATACAGCCCAAGATTGAATTTGCCTTTTTAGCTACCGCATCACACTGCTGACTCATGTTCAGTGTTTGGTCTACTAAGACCCAAGAACCTTATTGCACACACTACTGCTCAGACACGTCTCCCCCATCCTATAATTATGCATTTGATTTTTCCTACCTAAATGTAGAACTGTACATTTATCTGTGTTGAAATGCATTTTATTAGTTTTAGCCCAATTCTCCCTCCTGTCACGATCATCCTGTATCCTGGCTCTGTCTTCTACTGTATTTGCTACCCCTTCCAATTTAGTATCATCTGTAAATTTAATAGGTATCCCCTCTATTCCTTTGTCCAAGATTGTAAATTCCAAGATTACATGGTCACTACTACCCAGGGTGCCTACTACTTTAACCTCATCAACCAGTTCTTCCCTGTTGGTGAGAATCAAGTCTAAGATAGCAGATCCCCTTGTTTCCCTGTGCACTTTCTAGAATAGGAAGTTGTCAGCAAGACAAGTCAGGAATTTATTGGATCTTGCATTTTTAGCAGAGCTGGACTTCCAACAGATATCCGGGAAATTAAAATCTTCTATGACCACTATGTCACATCGCTTTGAGAACGTAATCTGGTAGGAGTGTCTCATCCAAGTCCTCTGCCTAGTTTGGTGGTCAATAGCAGACTCCCACCATATCACTATTATTTCTTTCTCCTTTTATTTTAACCCATAGACTCTCGACTGAACTTCCATGCTCAGATTCATGTATTTCTAAACAAGTTGTACCCTCAGTCTTAATATTCCAATCATGAGTGATATCCCACCAAGTTTCAGTAATGCCTATTAGGTCAAAATCCCTTTCCTGTATTAGGGCTTCGAGTTCTTCCTGCTTGTTATCCCATTTTCTTCACAGTGTACAGACATCAGAATCCATGGTGTATGTGCCCTGAGGTTTTAGTCTCTGAACTTACTCTCAAGTTTATGTTTCCTCGCATACATGGCACTCCCCACAAATCTTTATTGTCCTCATCTCCAGTTATTGTCATCATGCTAGACTTTAAATTCTTGTCTCGCTCCACCATAGGATTTAGTTAAAAGCCCTCCTTATCAGGTTGGCAAGGCTCTCACCAAAAACATTTTTTCCTACCCTCATGAGGTGCAAACCAACTCCATAACTTTCTGGTGCCATTCATGCAATGTGGGTACTTCTTCTATTCTCCATTTTTTCGCCCATATGATTCTTGCCGCTGTTGTTAAATATCTCAAGATATCTCCCAACTGTTTTTCTAAAGTCCCATCTAAGATACCCAGTAAATATATTTCCAGCATGAGTGGAATTTTTACTCCAATAACTTTAGAAATTTCCTGATGAATACCTTTCCAAAAGATTTTCACTTTGTTACAACTCCACCATTGGAAAAATGTTCCCACCTCATTTTGACATTTCCAGCATTATTCTATTCCCCTTTCATTTTTCTTCATCTTTGATATTGTAAAAGGCATCAAGTACCATCTTTAATGCATCTTATAGTAATTTTCTTTTATATAATAGCTGGATGAAAAGTTGAGACCCTTTTTCCATGTATATTGCCAATCTTCTAATTGAATATTATGTCCCAAATTTCTTGCCCATGACACCATAAATTCTTTGACAATCTCATTTTCTGTCTAATTTAAAACATTCCTCATACATCCTTCCAATTAAATGGTCATCATTTTTTAACAATTGATTTATTATAGTTTACCGTATTTTCCGGCGTACAAGACGACTGGGCGTATAAGACGACCCCCCCCCCCATTTTTACAGTTAAAATATAGAGTTTGGGATTGTCCCGAGTCCGCGGCCTGGGGCCGGCCCTCGGGACTGCGCCCCAACCCCGCGGCCACCCCCGGTCCTCCTGGGGCGGCTCAACCCCCGGGGAAACAACACCACTTACCGGGGCGGGAGAAAGAGGGGGCGGGGGCGGCCGGACGAGCTGGCAGCGCGCCAGGAGGCAGGGCTGGCGGGAGGAACAGGAGGAGGCCGGGGGCGGACCTCCCGGCATGGAAGAGTGTGTGCCGACCCGGCCCAGCCAGAGCAAATCCTGGAGGCGAGGCGGGGAGGGGGCCTCCCCGGGCAGCGGGAGCCCCGCAGCCAGAGACGCCGGCTGTAGCCAAGGCTCAGCCCCGGGCTCCGGCGGGAGGGTGGGAGCCCGAAGTGGCGGGACGTGGCTCTCGGAGGAGTCGGCGAGGGGAGAAGGTAGCGGGGAAGAAGGGGGACGGGGGCGAGAGTAAGGGCCCTCGAGAAGGGCGAGGCTAAAGGCAAGGGGAAGACTGAGCCGATGGCCCGCGGAGGGTGGGGCTAAAGGAGGGTTTGGAGGGGAGGGAAGCCCATAAAAACAGAAGCTTAAGCGGAGGCCGGGGAGGAAAGGGGGCATGTTGGGTGTGCTAGGCAGCAGCCAAAACACCCTGTGCCGGGAGAAGAGAGTGGCCACCCCGGCCAGCCGGCCAGCCAGCCACCTGCCTGCCTTGCGCTGCCGCTGGAGCGCAGCCGAGCACTTCCCTCCGTGCACCCCGGCGCACCTGGCTCCGACTCCGAGCCGGGCAGTGAGCACCCTCGCCGGGCTCGCCTCCCCTCCCTCCTCCGGCGGACATGGACAGAGCGGAGGCGGCTCCCCAGGCAGATTCTCCAGTCTGGCTCGGAATTCAGCATCCGGCGTATAAGACAACACCCGGCGTATAAGACGACCCCCGACTTTTGAGAAGATTTTCCTGGGTTAAAAAGTAGTCTTATACGCCAGAAAATACAGTACTTTAATTCAAATCCGTATTCTTTTTTTAATCTTTAATATATCTGTCTCTTAATTGGGCAAAAAGCCACCATTCATTTAGTTTATCCTCTTTTTCCAACATTTCCAAGGTTTTTAATTTGTATACTACTCTTTCCTTCTGTATCCCACTTATAATTTAAAATCAATAAAAAATATTTATATAAAAAAAATAGTTTCTGATAGTAAATCCTTACATGTAAGCCAGTGTTTTTCCGTACCTATCCTACTCTTAAATAGAGCCTCGTGTGGTAAAAGCCATAAGGGGATCTTATCCATTAATTTCTTTCTATATCTATTCCACACCTATATCTATTCATATCTTCTCTTTTTCTCCAAACAGTTTCGTAATTATTACGGAAAAGTGTCAGATTAATATTTGTTATTCTAATTTCCAGATATTTTATTTTATTTACTATTTGAAAACCCGATCTCTGTTCCAGTTGTTTTTGGTCCTTTAGGGAGATATTCTTCACCACAAATTTAGATTTATCTTTATTTACTCTTAAACCAGATATTTCACTTAATTCCTCTAGTTTTTTATTTAAAATATCTATACTTTCTTCTGGATCTTCTAATATTATCATTAAATCATCTGCATACGCTTTAATTTTATATTCCTCATTTTTTATCCTCAGACCTATTATCATCTTCTCTAATATCCTCTATTAGTACTTCTAATACCATAGTAAATAATAGGGGGGACAAGGGGCACCCTTGTCTTGTTCCTCTATTAACATTATAACTAGGTGTTATTACATCATTTACAATTAAACTAGCCCTCTGGTCCTTATAAATTTGTTTTATCCAGTTAATAAAATTTTCTCCAGTATCCAATTCCTCTAATATGCCTAGCATAATGTCCCAGTCTAAAGTATCGAATGCCTTTTCAATATCCATAAAAAGTAACGCCAGTTTATCAGGGTGATTTTGATAATACTGTGTTACATTTATTAACACTCTCATGCTGTCTTTTATTTGCCTGCCTGAGAGAAAACCTGCTTGGTCTTCATGAATAACATTTTTTAATCTTGATTCAAAAGTGAGATAGGTCTAAATTCATTTACTTTGGGAATTTCTTTTTCTGTTTTTGGAATTAATACAATATTTGCTTCTTTCCAAGAACTTGGTATGCCTTTGTCTTTGATTCCATTCATAATCCGGCATAAAGGTAGGGATAGCTCCTCAAATAAGCATTTATAATATTTGGCTGTAATGCCATCCGGACCAGGAGTCTTCCCTAGCTTCAACACCATCACTGCTGTTCTCAGTTTTTCAGGTGTGATTTCTCTATTTAAAATTTATTTAAATTTTTCTTTATTAAGATTCTTTACTGTCTTATTTTTCAAATATTGCCTTCTTTCTAAATCACTTCTATTTTCTTATACAATCTAGAGTAATATTCCTGTACTTTTCTCTGGATCTTAAACTTATCTTCCACTATTTCTACTCCATCTTCTACTTTGTCTGTCCATTTCCACTGATGTTGTCCCTTATTTTCCAAGCAAGCCATTTCCCCGGTTTATTTGCTAATTCAAAATGGTTTTGTTCGGCTACTCTTATTTATTTATAAACTTCCTCCGTCAAAATCAGATCAGCTTCTTGTTTTAGCAAATTTAATTTATTCCATACCATCTCATTCCTAGGATTCTTTGTTAATTCTGCTTCCTCTTTTTTAATCTCTTTTTGAATTTCCTGCAATTTCTGGTCTTTAACTCTCCTAATTTTGAATGCTATATGTAGTTAAAATAGCCCTTATAAAAGCTTTACTAATATCCCATACTACTCTGTCTTCCACCCCTTTATCAAAGTTCATCTGACAAAATTCTTTTAATTTCACTTTACAGTTCTCTACATCTTCATCTTGTAACAAAGCACTATTCAATGACCATCTCAATTTCCCATCACTTTTCCATTTCCTTAATTCACACCATAACGGTCTATGATCTGAAATAATCCCTGAAAGTATTTGTTTTAACCATCATAAGTTTTACCTGTTTTGTAACCCAAATAGTCTATTCTAGACCAAGATTTATGTCTAGCAGGAAAAAAAGTAATTTCTTTAATATTTCCATTTAGATTTCTCCAAATATCCACCATACCTAAGTTTTCTGTCAATTAAAAAAATGCTTGGTAATTTACCCTGTTTTCCCCCCTTTATTCCCACCACTTTTTATCTATCCTTGGGTCTACCACCCCATTCATATCTCCCATCATTATTACCTTTGTATATTCTATCACGTCTATAGTATTTTTTAAATCCTGGAAAAAAAATTCTTTCCCCCCATTTGGTGCATATATACCAACCAAAAGAGTCTTACACTCATTCAGAAACATTTCTATTAATAAGAATCTTCCCATTCTATCTGACATCAATAACTTGGGTCTCAACTCTTCCTTAACATAGATAACAATTCCATTTCCCCCCCCCCCCCGATTCACATGTGGCAACACATTCCCTCCCTAGTTGTTTGTTTACTAGAAGTTTCTTTGCTTCTTTTATGATATGGGTTTCCTGTAAACATGTAATATGACATCCTTTTTTCTTAACATACTGAAAAATCTTCCTTCTCTTACAAGGTTCATTCATTCTATTCACATTCCAGGATAACAATTTAATATTCTTACGATACATTGCTGCTTAAAAAACATTGCTTTTATTTAAATTTTTACCTTGAATTTATTTCAACTTTCTTAAACTTAACTAAAAAGTTCTTTGCTATTTGCATGTGTGTTACTTTCACCTTGTTTCCTTTAAACATAAATGAAATACTCTCTATAAACTCCGATGGGTTTATGTTTCCTCACATACATGCCACTCCCCGCAAATTTTTATTGTTCTCATCTCCAGTTATTGGCATCATACTAGGCTTTAAGCTTTTGTCTGGCTCCCCCATAGGATTTAGTTTAAAGCCCTCATCAGGTTTGAAAGACTCTCACCAAACACATTTTTTCCTACTATCTCCCGATAGAAGAGCTTCATCTCGAATATTATGCATTTGAGAGAAACACTTTTTAAAACTCAAGGTGGAGGTTTTGATCAGTTCAGACATCCAAAGAAAAATGCATTTCTCCACAGCTTCAAAATTTCCAGGAATTGTATATCTCCACTTGAGTTGCCATGCCCTAGGCAGGCAGATGCCTGGAATCAACAAGAAAAAATGGCAAGAATTGTCTGTTGTGGATTCAGAGATATATTCAGAGCATTCAAAGATACGCTTTGGAGGAATCCCTGAATCCATGGCAACTGTTTATTTCCACTGGGGAAGGGCAATAATAAGTGCCAGAAGGTCAGAGAAAACAGGAAAGGGCTTACCTGCCAATTGGGAAGGATGTATGATTGTTGTAAGACATGATCTGTGGAAGGGATCATGCAATGCTTGACATCTAACCTGATTGGGGAAGAGTTTTGGGGTATCTCCCCACCAGGGCAAGAGCCCTAAATCTCAACTGGGGAATGTTCCCCCCGAAACAGGTAGGAAGGTGGACTCTTCCTTTGTCCAAATGCTTGGCTCAGATGCTGAGACCATCCGCTGGGACCCAGGCTCCTCTGCAAAGGGAACAGTGTAGGGCCGTGTTGGCGAACCTACGGCATGCGTGCCGACTCCAGCACGCATAGCCCTCTCTGCCGGCACGCGCTGGTGGGCTCCAAAAGGCCTCCCGGGTCATCTGTGCCCCTCCCTCTCTCAGCTGAGCTGCAGCCACGGCTCAGCTGTTCCTCCTAGCCACAGGCCTTTCCAGCTCTGCCCCGCCCATCTCCACCTCGGCACCGCTCCATTGTAAATCCGGCGGCGTGGGAGGCAACTCCGTGCCAGCGGCTCCGGCACCGAGGCGCGCAAAGGGAGAGGAGAAGGAAGAAGAGAAGGGGGGATGGGCAGAGCAGCTCCGACCAGCAGGGAGAGTCGCGAAAAAGTCGCCAGCCCCCTCCCCCCAGCCCCCCTCGCCGAGCGCTCCCTGACTAAGCACTACAAAGGGCAGGTTGTAACTTTTTTTCTGCAGGGGGGCGGCAGGGAAGAGCGCCAACACAGCACCTTCCCCCACACACACCGTGCGTGCATCGGCGCGTCAGCAGGGTTGAAGGCTTCCTGCCTCGCACGCACGCGGCTGGCTTCTTCCTCTCCCCCCCTCTTGCCCCGCAACAGCTGACAGGCGGCGGGGAGGCCAGCAGCAACGAGGCCGGGCCTCTTCCTCCAGGCTCCAGCAGCAGCAGCTCCTCACCGCCTTCCTCTTCCTCGTCCCCCTCAGGCGGCTCCCAAAAGTCCAGCTCCAGGCTGCCGCCGCCATCGTCCTCCTCCTCAGGCGCCTCTCCCCCTGCCGTTTTCGCCCGACCCCGCCTCCTCCTCAGGGCGCTCGCGGAGGGACAGGCGGCCCCTCAACAGCCACACATCCGCCAGAGAAAGGCCTGCCGTCTCCCGCCTTCCTCCCCCTCTCCCCCCTCTTTTCTTCCTCCCTCCCTTTCATCCTTTCTTCCCCAGTTCCTTCCTTCTCTTTCCTTTCCCAGTTCCTTCCTTCCTCTTTCTTTCTCTGTCCCTCCCCCACTTCCTTCCTTCCTTTCATCCTTTCTTCCCCAGTTCCTTCCTTCTCTTTCCTTTCCTAGTTCCTGCCTTCCTTCCTTCCTTCCTTCCTTCCTTCCTTCCTTCCTTTCTTTCTTTCTTTCTTTCTTTCTTTCTTTCTTTCTTTCTTTCCTTCTCAGTCCCTCCCCCCTTTCTTTCTTCCTTCCTTCCCCAGTTCCTTCATTCTCTTTCCTTTCCCAGTTCCTTCCTTTCTCCATCCCTCTCCCTTCCCTTCCTCTACTAGGGCTGCCAACCTCCAGGTGGTGGCTGGAGACTAAAACCTCAGTATTCAGGTTAAATTGGCGTGTTGGCCCTTTGCGATAAATAAGTGGGTTTTGGGTTGCAGTTTGGGCACTCGGTCTCTAAAAGGTTCGCCATCACTGGTGTAGGGGCTGGCGAAAGGGGGAGTTTACCAAAGGGGGAACAACTGTCTTGTACTGTAACTTATTTTCCTTAGATCTGTACTCACGACAGCTATATGCTCTAGCTTAACCGTTAGTAATACAGTTTCTTTCCTGTTTAAGAATGCAGACTATGATTCAAATCCTACCACCATCTTTCCACCACCAGGTTCAGGAAGGAGGGGCCCGTTGCTTTGTCCTCATGAAGAAATGCAAATAGCAGGAAGAGATTCCTCTTTGTCAGTGTCACACTGGCAAGTACATTTGTGGAAGCCTGGTTACACGCATGCTTACAATGAAATTAAACAGATCACACACAGTCACGATGAAAAAAGTCATTTTAATGTAATGATGTCCTTAACTTTTCACACCGCCAGACCTGATTTTGGTACCAATCCCTTGTTTGCAGCTCTGATCCGTCCTCTTCCTTTCTGCATGTCATTTGTAGGTGTTGCCAACGAGTGTGAAGCCAACCCTACTCTTACCTGAAATCTCCATAAAACAGGAGGTTTACTGTGGGGAAGGATCATCTCCATTTGCTTCCCATCAGACCACAAAGGAGGACACGTGTCAGACCAACAGGGAATTGTTCCCCACAGTCCTGGCTATAAAAAAGGAGAGTGACTTTTCCCAGTCTGATGAATGGGCGGCTCCATTCCAACCCGTGTTGCCTGTGGAAGACCTGCCGGTGCAGGGTGACGGAGAGCTGCACTTGTTCCTCCCAGTGTCTGGAAAGGCGGAGCGGCAGCTGGCAGCTCTCAGGCAGCCCTCCCAGGAGACGCGGGACACACAGAGGCCCGAGTTGCATGCGAGGAGCAGACCCAGAAGGAAACAGCACTTGGCCCTGCCTCACCAGGAAGAGCCGGTCCTACTCACGCCTTCCAGCAGTGGTTCAGATTCATTCACACTGGAACACCATTTCCCCTTGGGGCAAGAAGGCTATCCTGTGGGAGACGCATCCCGCCTTAACTGCTCTTCGGGGGGATGTGGCCCATTTAAAACTCAAATTAAAGAGCTGTTTTGCAAGCTGCCAACTTCTTCCACCCCTTGTAAAATGCCCATGACCACCCCTTCCCTGACAGTTACTGATCCCTGGAAACTGGTACCTTTAGTCAAGGAAACGAGCGCACAGGATGTTAGCCCCAGGAGAAGCCCTCCAGGAGCATTACTGTCCCTCCAGCAGAATTTAGACCTGAGACCATCTATGTTTGATTCCCCTCAGCCACTGCTTCTAAATACAGAAGCTAACGAAATGGTCTCAGGACCGCTGATAAGCTCTCCTGCATCCAGCAACCAGTCACCTCCAGAGTTTCAAGCTTCTGTCCTCTCTGAAAACTGTTCCCTCCAAGAGGGCCTGTTCCTGGACACCATGAATGAGAGTTTGAGCAAAATCCTGCTTGATGTCAGTTTCCCTGGCTTTGATGAGGACAATCTAGGGACTGATCTCAGCTGGTCACAGTTCATTACTGATCTGAAATAATCAAAAGCCTCTCAGATTCCGAGGTCAACTTAGTTAACGAAGCACAGTCTGTTGCGCCAGCTCCTTGGCTGTGAGACATATGAGGGTGGTGACCCTTTCACAGGCTACTTAGGGGGTCTACTGGATATGGCTCTGGACTGGGCAGAGGACTGAGATTAGTCTGAGTAAAAAGAGAAATCTCAGTCACTCCTTTGTGACACACGGTAGGAGAAATCCCCATTTCCTGTTCATTGCCTTTCTGTTTACATGAGCATCCAGTCTGTAAATATTTGCACTTTGTAAAAGTTTTGGGGGATTTTTGTGTAAGAAAGGAAAGTTGAGCAGGTTCAGTTTGTTGGAAGAGTAGGATTGAAAGCTCAGTTTGGCCTCAAGTAACTGTCAGCATGACTAACCATGCGCTTAGGTGTGCATTGTTTTTGATTAACCTGGCCTTGTTTACCCAGAGTATTAGAGGCACAGTTTATTAAGAAGCATATATTGACATGCAAAGCGCAGCATTAGAGAGCTACTCTAGTTCTTTCTTTCCTTCCAAATAGAGCTGCTGATGCATTTCTCCTCGGCTTTCCAACACTTAACCCTGTTGACGGGCCTGGGCCCGGGGGGAAAACATTTATTTTAAGAGGACTGAATTTGCTCATCGGTTGAAGAGGGTGTGTGTGTGTGTGTGTGTGCGAAATTACTGTGTAGAACACTTTCTTCTAACTAAGGCCTGGATGGGACCTTCCAGTCCCTGAAGCTGCTGCCTTTAAAGTCGAGCTCCAACATCAGTGTAATTTCCCCTCAAGCCCCTCGCACATCAAGGCTCAGCAGAACAGTGTCCTGATTCCGATGCTCCAAGATTCCCCAGGGTGCACACGTGCTCAGAGACATGGCCACACAGACAACCGTGTCGATGTCACTTCTCCTGGCATGGGCACAAAGGCGGTCCCCTTTCTCCTGCTGCCCTCCCTGTCCATGTGGTCAAGCCCAGCGGCTCAGAGGTTGCTTCCACAGCGCCAGGCTACAGAGAGGTTTCAGGAAGCCTGAAGCCAGCAGCTGAGTGGTGTCTGAGTACTTCATCATAGTGGGCCAAATGAGTGCTGTGGTCCATGGGGCTTTACAGATGGATCTTGAAATCTCAGCGGGAGGGGGTGAGGTGTTCTCAGTTAGCATCTAGACATTTCTCTTCACATTATAAGTATGTACTAGTGTAAATTGTGCCCCTTCTCTGTATTGTATATTTAAAAATGAAAACTATGTGAAGTGTAATTTTGTATTATGAACAGGTGAGTCCTTAAAAGGACCCACATAGAACTGCTTCAACCATATTCTCCATCTGTGTGTCTTGTAACAACCTATGCAATAAAGTCACAGAAGATGCACCTTTGAGTGGTGTCTGTTCCCTTAGAATTTCTCAGTGATCTTCTGTTTATTTGCAAGCAACGAGTCAGCTTTAATCAAAGAAAGCAATTAAGCCTGCAGTCTTATGCACATTTACTCAGGAGTAAATACCAATGAAGACAGTAGGGCTTGATTCCAAACAAACATGCACACATTTTGGCTGCATTTGACAGCTTGTCAACAATGTGTGGCGTCTTCCTCCTGCAGGAGAGCCAATCAAGTTGGAGGAAGTCTCCTGAGGCTGGAGGGAGGCTTCCCACTGAGTAGAGCCAGCGTGTAGTGGTTAAGAGCCGTGGTTTGGAGCGGTGGAGTCTGATCTGGAGAACCGGGTTTGATTCCCCCACTCCTCCACATAAGCGGCGGAGGCTAATCTGGTGAACTGGATTTGTTTCCCTACTCCTACACAAATGAAGCCAGCTGGGTGACCTTGGGCGAGTCACACTCTCTCAGCCCCACCTCCTTCACAGGGTGTCTGCTGTGGGGAGGGGAAGGGAAGGTGATTGTAAGCCAGTTTGATTCCCCCTTAAGTGGCAGAGAAAGTCAGCATATAAAAACCAACTCTTCTTCAGAGTAGAGTGGCAGGAAACAGTGGCTAAGCTCTCAGAGAACGTTTTACTGGAAGTCCGGGGCCTGACAGCCTTTAGAAAAGGAAAAGCCAAGCAGCCACACTTCTCAGGAGGAGAGAAGAGGAGGTTAGGGTTGTGCAAAAAATAATAATGGTAAATTTCGGGTTTATTGGGCCCATTGTTTTTTTCCGATAAACCCGGAATAAGCCGAATACCCATACCAGTAAAGGAGTATTTCAGCTTTATTTCCGGGTTTACCGAAAAAAATTGGGTCTATTATAGTTAGGGCTGCCAACCTCCAGGTACTAGCTGGAGATCTCCTGCTATTACAACTGATCTCCAGCCACCACCTGGAGGTTGGCAACCCTAGCTATACGTTTGTCTGGACCTTAGCCTTTTTTATTGCATGTTGAAGCTGTGAATAAAGTTTCATGTACAAGGAAGAACAGTGTTTACTGTCTTGCAAACAAGGTCAAGAATAGTTCCCTCTTTTGAAATCAAATGTGATTGTACTTTAGGGGCAGCTTTCCATTGACACAAATGCTGAACTTAATAGTAATAAGGTCACTGACTTTTTCCATTTGGTGCAACAACATTTACATATTACACCAGGTCTCAAGTCTTGCTGAGAACCAAGTCCAAAGTTGATACACCTCTAATTGGCTCTGTGACCAACTGCATAGCCATTTATGATGCCTAAAAACCACGTTACCACAGCATGACTCAAGCACACATTTGGTCAGCCAGTGGGAGAGTAGTTGAAGCCCAGGACCACAACATTTCCCACTTTGATCTCTTCCTTTATTTTTCTCTGCATCTTGAGATCTGCTTCACAGTTTTGTGGGGGGGGGGGGAATAGTACACCTTTTAATTAATCGTTAGGGCCCAGTATATCCACCCACAGTGAATCCATGGGGGATTCCTAATGTTTTCTTAGTTTCTTTAACTGTATGCCCACTTTGTTATACCAAGCAACCCAAAAAAAAGGCTACTGATGCAGGACCGCAACCTCCTTGCCCCAATGCTGAACTCTCACAGGACTTTGACTCATGTATCCTTGTTCGGAGACGCTTTGTGGTTGCCTCTCGCTTCCCCTCAGACTCCCCCATTAAACTCCCTTGGTTGGTGCCTGCGCTGAGAAAGGCGCTGCAATTTCCCCATCTACCCCCCCCCCCATAAAACAGCACCCTGTCTGAGTCAATCAGTACTCACGAAGTTCAGGGGTAGCCCAGAGAAAAGTAGACCCATGCAGTCATGAAGGCTTTTGACAATGAATCAGGACTTCTTGGAAATTAATAAAGGTGCACCTCGGCACCAGAATTCTTCTCTAACAAAAGATTCCAATCAAACCAACCCTTTCTGTGAATAATGTTTTTCTCCACTTATGCCCCAATACTGGACAGTTGGGAGCTACTTCTTGTTTCTGCAACCAAACTGCTCACAGAACACATCCTTCCCGCCCCTAAACATTTGGGACTCTCCCCTTCCTCCAGGAGGTTGTGTCCTTGGTCCAGAATCCTACTTGGAAAGATAACTAGAAGCCGCTGCTGTCCTGACCAGCTTGCTCTGCTTCTTTGACTACCTCACCTCCTCTTCCTGAATAATACAGGTTGCTTAGTATTATGCTGGAGCTCAGAGTGTTTGCATTTCACTGTGGGCATTATTGCACTGGATGCTATTTTGAATGTTCAATATTATTTTTGACTGCTTAATATTCCCCTCATGGTGCTCTGTGGCACAGAGTGGTAAGCTTCAGTACTGCAGTCAATGCTCTGCTCACGACCTGAGTTCAATCCCACCGGAAGTCAGTTTCAGACAGCCGGCTCAAGGTTGACTCAGCCTTCCATCCTTCCAAGTTCAGTAAAATGAGTTTGCTGGGGGTAAAGTGTAGACAGTTGGGGAAGGCAATGGCAAACCACCCCATAAACATAGTCTGCCCAGTAAACGTTGGGATGTGACATCATCTCATGGGTCCTTGCAATAGGGTACCTTTACCTCAATATTCTCCTCAAAGTGTCTCTATTCAATATATTCCATCTATCCCTGCTCCTCTTTCAGCTGGTTTAGGAACCCCATTGTCAACAAAGCCAGACTGGCATCCAGAAACAGCCTCTGCTACAAGACAGTCTCAAGGGGGGACAACACAACGTGCCTGATTGTCATCTACAGTTCCCAGCTCAAACCAGTCCAATGCATTATCAAAGTCCTTCAGCCTATCCTGGATAATGACACAAGCCTTGGGCGGTAGGCCTTCCCTTGCCTGTGGGCGGTCCTGTAACGTAAATCAAGTTCTCACCTGTAAGAATACACCACCTAACAGAAACACACTCAGGCACCAGACCCTACGACACACCTAGATGCCATCTTTGTCCCCACATATTACAGGCTCTAATAATATCAGCGACAGCATTTTGAGCCCGCCCACTTGCTCATCCTCCAGTTTAATATCTGCCATCATGTGCCTATCATGCCCTTCCGCTATCTATACTGGGCAAACAGGTCAGTCCCTAAAGTGACACATTTACACCATCAAAGAATATAACATTCTCCAACTGAGCTCGGAGGACATCTTATCAGCGGGTTTTATCGTCCTATGCTCAGGGAGGCAGGAGTTAAATTCTTTACTTCCTTCTCTCTGGGCTAGGCACGCCCCCTGCTTTCCAGTTTTTCCTCCTGCCTTCGAGGGAGCAGCAGGCCTTTGAGCAGGCTCTTCAGCTAGCTTACTTTTCTATTCCTTTCTCCCATCCATTCCTTCTCTACACCTCACTAACTAACATCCCACGTTTGTCCCTTCTTCTCCCCACTTCGCAATTTTCCTAAATTGTGTGACGTTAATCCTCCTCCTCTCCCTCCCCCCCTCCTCGCCCAAAACCCGAGGAGAATGGCAGACAGCAGGGAAGAGAGCCTCGAGGAGCTCATGTCCGGGGACGAGGAACAAGTCTCCGGGCTTCTCTCGCCCCGGCGGGCGCAGGAGACATCCTCAAAACTCCGCTGGAAAAGCTGACGGCTAAAGCCCAACGCGGAGTCATCGGCGGCAAACAAAAAGATGAGCTCCGAGGATGGCTCGAAAAGCGGCGCGAAGAAGGCCGCGAAGACAAAATGGCCGCCACCACTCCCCGTTCGGCCCAAGGGGGCAACGAGGGCGAGTCGGATCCCGGCGCTTCAGCGTCCTGCCGGACAGAGGACACGGGAGTCGAGACTACAGCCGGGTCCGGTAACGTACCAACCCCCCATTCCCCAGGCCAGTGGGAGGTGTGGGCAATCAGGCTATGATCGACCTCATGAGGCAAGCCCTTCGGGAGGAATTCGCCCAAGCCGGGGAGTCCGTTTTTAAGGAGGTTGCCAGCTCCAGAGCCTCTTCCTCTGGGTCATCGGTCTTCGATCGTCACCAACGTAAAAGTCAAAGCGGCCCCAAAGCCTCTAGCCATGCCAGGTATTCCAGGGCAGCTAGGCAACATTCCCCTCCACCCAGTAAACCCACTCCCTCCCCACCATTTTCCGACGAAAGCGAGAGGGAGGAAGGCGAATTTCTCCTCCGGAGAAGAAGAAGTGTTAGGTGGGGGGGGGAGGAACCTACTTCCCAAGATCAGCAATCTCGCCTCTTTGCTGGGGAAGATTACCAAACCCTCCTTTCCAAGGTTATGGCCACCCTGGATTTGTATGAGGATGAGCAGAACGAGGCAACCAAAAGCAAGGCCAAATTCAGGGGCAATAAGGAATTCTTTGCCAGGCTGAGAAGCCAATCACGTTCTGTCCCTTTTCCTGAGTACTTCGAGGACCTAGTAAGGGCAAAGTGGGAAAGACCTCTTTCAGGCAGGCAGTTCCCGGCCACTATCAAGAAACTCTACTCCTTAGAGCCCAGGGGGGAAAAGTTGCTCCAAGTTCCCCTAGTGGAATCCCCAGTAGCGGATTTGCATTCCTCCGGCCTGGTTTCTCAAGATGGGTCAGGTAACATAAGAGATCGCCTAGATAGGAAGGCAGACTACGCCGCCAGAAAGGCGCACGAGGCCTCTGCGACCTCTATTCAAGCCTCAGCCACTGCAGCCCTAGTATCTCGTGCATGTATTATGTGGTCAAGAAAACTAATTGATTTAGTCCCGCAGGACAACAGAAGATTCTTGGATGGCCTGAATCAGGTCCTCAAGGCGGCGACCTTCCTGGCTGACACCACTCTGGATTCAGTTACCTTGTCTGCCAGAGCCCTAGCAGCAACCGCAGTCACCCAGCGCGCTCTGTGGCTCCGCCCATGGTCAGCGGACAACGGCTCGAAGTCTATTCTGCTGGCCTACCCCTTCGAGGGAGACCGTCTCTTTGGGACCAAACTGGACGATATCCTCGTCGAGACAAAAGATAAAAAGAAGGCCCTCCCCAAGTACCTCAAGAAGGAAGGCAAGCCTTCGTACTCTGCTTACCGGCCCTTTCGGACCTCCCACACCCTGTCCCGGCCCAGGGCTGATAGCAAAAGGGGAGGCTGGTCTTCCGGAAGAGGATTCGCCCGTAGAGGCTCCAGATTCGGAAAGTCGTCTCAATTCAGCTACAACCAAGACAAACCTTCCAGATTCAATGACAAGCCAGGAAAGCAATGACTACACTCAACTACCGGTAGGCGGGAGACTACATCACTTCCTCCACTCCTGGGAACCTACTCGCCCAGACGTTTGGGTAACAAGCATCATTCGCAACGGCTACAGATTGGAATTCCGCAAGATTCCCCCAGATCGCTTCGTTGCCTCACACCCCTCCTTCAAGCCGGAAAAACGGCCACACGAGATCCGCAATAGAGCATCTCCTAAGCATAAAAGCCATCGAGCCAGTTCCACCATCAGAACTATACTCCGGGGTATACTCCTATTTTTTCACCGTGCCCAAACGCAACGGCGACTGGCGTTCAATCCTGGACCTGTAGCATGTGAACAGGTACATCCGCCTCAGACGCTTCAGGATGGAGACCCTGCGCTCGATTGTAGATGCCCTTCGCCCACAATCCTTCCTCACCTTCATAGACCTGACGGAGGCGTATATGCACATTCTAATCCACCCCCTGGATCGCAAATTTCTTCGGTTCTCCTACAACAATCTTCACTTCCAGTTCAGGGCCCTCCCCTTCAGCCTGTCATCAGCTCCAAGGGTCTTCACGAAGGTCCTGGTGACCCTAGTGGCTCATCTACGAGAACAAGGGATCCACGTGTTCCCCTACCTGGATGACATACTGGTGATGGCCCCATCGAACCAACTGTCCAGGCTACACACAAACACGGTGCTGTTGGTTCTGGAATGCCATGGCTTTCTGGTGAACAGGAACAAGAGCAAGCTCGCTCCCACGCAGTCCCTGCGACATCTAGGGGTGACCATGGACACGACCCGAAGCATGATATTCCTTCCGAGGGACAAGATTACCAAGATCGCTTCCTTGACCAAGAAGGTGATCTCGTCCAAATCCACCGGCCTCTCGTCGCTGGTCAAGCTACAGGGTCTAACGGTTTCATGCATCGACTCAGTTCTGTGGGCTCGTTTTCACATGAGAAGGCTACAATGGTTCCTGAAACCCTATCAGGCACAGATCGCTCTGAAGAGGAACCCACTCCTCCCCATACCATCTCTTCTCAAGATCAACTTGAGGTGGTGGACCAAATACCACAACCTCGCCAAGGGTCAGTCCTATATCCAGACAACGATCGTGCAACTCTTCACGGATGCCAACCTGGAGGGGTGGGGAGCCACTTTCCTACACCACATGGCTCAAGGCCAGTGGACCGACGCAGAAAAATGACTACATATCAACAGACTCGAACTGCGAGCGCTTTGAAACGCCCTCATCAGCTTTCAGCCCCTGGTGCAAGGTCAACACATTCTCATTCGAACAACATGGCGGCGAAAGCTCATCTGAACAAGGAAGGGGGGTCCTGCTCCTCAACCCTTCATTCAGAAGCGGAGAGCATCCTGTCATGGGCAGAAACCCAACTTCCTCCCTACGGGCGGAACATGTCAAGGGAACACTAAACACCCAGGCTGACTGGCTGAGCCGCCAACAAATAGACGAGGGGGAGTGGTCGCTGAAGAAGGAGGTCTTTCTACTGTTATCAAAGAAGTTCGGTGCTCTGGTTGTGGACCTGTTTGCAGCTCCCGACAATCACCAAACCTCGAGATTCTTCACAAGGTTCGACCATCCAGCAGCGGAAGGGGTGGACGCGCTAGAATCACCTTGGCCTCCAGGCCTTCTGTTTGCCTTCCCTCCTCTACCGATCATACCGAGGGTCCTCCGGAAGATCAGGCAAGAAAGGGCACACGTCCTCATCGCCCCACATTGGCCCCGAAGGCCCTGGTTTCCGACCCTGAGGGAACTCTCTTGACGGAGCCCCTGGCCACTTCCATCGATCCCAGACCTTCTACAGCAGGGTCCCTTACTGTACCCAGACCCAACATGGCTGCAACTGACTGCGTGGGTCTTGAAAGGCGATGGTTACTAGGCCTGGGTTACTCATCCGAGGTAGTCTCCACAATGCAATCTGCCAGAAAACAATCAACCAACCGTATATACAACTTCTCCTGGAAGGCATTCACGTGGTGGTGTGGTCGCAAACACCTGGACCCATTGTCCATCACTACAGTGACTTTACTGGAATTCCTTCAAGACGGAGTGACCAAGAACCTAAAGGCGTCTATGCTACGTAGGTAGGTGGCAGCCATAGCCACTGTAATCCCATATCTCGAAGGACATACTACAGGCAGACACCCACACATCATCTCCTTCCTAAAAGGGGTGTCAGCTACCTCCCCCCCCCCCAGTTTGTCACAGGTTTCCCACTTGGCGCCTGAATGTGGTCCTGCAAGCACTCACAAAACATCCCTTCGAACCCCTGAGAGAGGTCCCACTCTCTTTTCTCAGAATGAAGGTACTTTTTCTCACAGCAGTCACCTCGGCCAGAAGGGTCTCAGAACTGGGGGCCCTCTCTTCTAGTCCAGGTCTGTGTATCTTCCACGCGGACAAGGTAGTTCTCCGTCCAGATCCGACCTTCGTCCCCAAGGTTAACTCAAGGTTCCATCTACAGCAAGAGATTAACTTACCTTCTTTTTGTCCTCGTCCTGTCCATCCTACGGAGAAACGGTGGCACACCTTAGACCTACGACGGGCCCTGCGTATCTACTTATGCCGGACAAAGGATATTAGACGTTCGGATTCCTTATTCATTTCAGTAGCTCCGCCCAACAAGGGCACTAAAATGTCCAACTCAGCTATTAGCCACTGCATCCGTCAGTGCTTACAACTCTGCTACCAACACAGCGGCATTCCGGTTCCGGCCGGGATAACAGCACACTCAGTTCGTAGCTCGGCCACCTTGGCCGCATTCAACAAGCAAGCGTCAATCGAAGAAATCTGCAAGGCTGCCACTTGGTCCAGCCTCTCCACCTTCACACGTCATTACAAAACAGACTCTTTCTCGTCTTCGGATGCCGCCTTCGGCAGAAGGGTTCTCCAACACTTAGTGGCAGACGATTGACCCACCCGTGATGTGCAGTTTTTGAAGATCCCACTGATAAGATGTCCTCCGAGCTCTTGGAGAATGGAACCTTGGCTTACCTGTGAGGGTTCCTTCTCTATTGAGGGAGGAGGACATCTTGCCCGCCCTGGGTGAAGATGAGATAAACACGTGTTGAAGAATGGGATCCAAATAAGCTGACGCAGGACCTTTTCGCAAGACATCTGGAATCGATCATCGATCCATTCCCCTATGTTGTTTGTGTTAATAGTTTTCATGTTATTAACGTTTACGAGTTCCTTTGTTTTCAATGTTTTTTCCCTCTTGAGTGATTAGTTCAATTTGATCCTGCTTGGGAAGTCGTCACTCTGGAAAGCAGGGGGGGTGCCTAGCCCAGAGAGAAGGAAGTAAAGAATTTAACCCCTGCCTCCCTGAGCATAGGACGATAAAACCCGCTGATAAGATGTCCTCCTCCCTCAGTAGAGAAGGAACCCTCACAGGTAAGCCAAGGTTCCATTCATAAACCCCATTTTAATCTTGGATATACTGTAGCAGATGTAAAATTCACTGTTCTACAAAAAAGAACTTCAAAGAGAGAATCCAATATAAAGTACTGAATTGGAACTTATCGAGATTAAGCACTCTCTCTCCCCCCTTCTTAAATGTGTTTATTGTAAACATTTTTATGCCACCTTTCCACCCAACTCAGGGTTCCCAAGGCAGGGAAACACACATTATAAAAACAATTTAAAAACAACAATTAAACAAAATGCATAGACATTTAAACATTAGCAGGAGGTTGGGTCAGTGAGGGGATGCCAAACGAAACTGTCTTCGCCATCTGGTGGAAGACAACAATGGAGTGGGAGAAACAAATCTCCCTGGGGAGCTGATTCCATCATTTTGATTTTGGTGCAATGACTGAGAAAAACCCCTCAGGTTGCCACCCGTGCAGCCTCAGACAGCGAGGATGGTTGGGCAGGCTCACATGGGAGTAGAGAGCTGTGACCGACGGGTGGCCATCTGGCCCTGCTATGTAACAAACCCCCATTACCAAGCTTTGAATGGGCAGAACCTTAGTTATGGCCAATCAGGAGGGAGAGAATCTCAGACTTCTGAATGGGATGGAGGGGTGGGGAGTGGGAGATGCCTATCTTGAACCACAAGGATATAAATGTTTTAAATAAATTGATTAGACAGTTGCTGGTCAGGGAGAGAAAAGGGTCTGGGAGGGTATCCAAGGGTCTGGAGGTCTGGCCCAGGGAGAACAGACTGCTTAGTTATGAAAGAAAAGTGATCATAACTGGGCAGGAGTCCATCTTCTAGGAGAAGTAGACTGTTCACCCTCGTATTGCTATAACCAGAACCCCTGACTGAGTTGATCAACACTCGAAGTTGGTTCTTACGGGGTTTCACTAAAACTGTTGCCCATCTGAGCTGGAGGTGGCTTTGAAGGGATTTTGTTAATTAACCTAGAACCGTGTTGGCAAACCTATGGCACGTGCGCCGACTCTGGCACGCGTAGCCCTCTCTGCTGGCACGCACGTCTTCCTCCCCCTTCCCTGCACTCCCCGCTGCCCAGCTGGGTGGCTGGGGCTTTGAACCGCACTGCGCCGCCGCGCGGAGCGGTTCAAAGCTCCCACCCCCTTTGCTGCACTCCCCGCTGCCCAGCTGGGCGGCTGGGGCTTTGAACCGCGCTGCCGTGCAGAGCGGTTCAAAGCTCCCGCCTCCTTCCCTGCACAAAGTGTTGGCACTTTCCAATAAATAAGTGGGTTTTGGGTTGCAGTTTGGGCACTCGGTCTGTAAAAGGTTCGCCATCACTGACCTAGAAGTACTTCTGTAGCAGTTTTTATCAAAGAATTGAAACATTTACCTCAGCAGAATGCTGTGGCGCTCCATTGTTTTGTGTAAGATGTCCTAGTCCCACTGTACAGGAGAGGGAGGGCCGGGAGGGGTGAGTCCGTGCTGGGCTCTCGTGGCCCTTTCTTACATGCTAATCGCCACTTGGAGTCAGGATTTTTTTTCTCCAGGCCAGATTGGCCAAGGATCCTGGAGGTTTTTTGCCTTCCTGTAAGCAGGGGGTTGGGCTAGATGACCCTTGAGGTCCCTTCCAGCTCTATGTTTCTATGAGCAGTAGCCCATGTGTTGTTGGATTCATCCTGAGTCTTTCTCCACCATTGCTCTATCTCCTTTGTCTTTTCATATCCTGAAGCCCTCCAGTAAAACCAAAGGGCTGCCAGGACTATAAAATCTGAGAGAAGACACTTAGGAGTAAGTGTGTCAATAGCTGAGTCATCTCAACCAAAAATCAACAAAGATCATGGAGGAGAGGGCTATTCATGGCTACTAGTTAAAATGGATACTAGTCATGATGCAGACCTATTCTCTCTAGGATCGGAGGAGCAGGCCTATTAGGTGCTGTGGAGCACAGGCAGGATGGTGCTGCTGCAGTCGTCTTGTTTGTGGGCTTCCAAGAGGCACCTGGTTGGCCCCTGTGTGAACAGACTGCTGGACTTGATGGACCTTGGTCTGATCCAGCAGGGCCTTTCTTATGTTCTTAAGGCATCAACAGAAGTGCCAACTATATCAAAGGACCATCTGAAAACTATTTGGATGCATCCGGCTCTTGGAAGGATCATCTTAATCAGTCCCCCACCTTCGCAGAGTACTGGCATTCCCGTCAGTTTAAACCCCAAGCAAGAGGTGATCTGTTCATGAAGGGGGCTGTGTTTAATCCCCCCACCTTTGGATTACCTTCTTCCTACCCAGCAAAAACAACAACAGATCAAAGGTATGGACCCGCACAGTGCGTGGAGCCGCCAGTTATTATTTGATGGAGGTCCATGGTTGTCATGGAGACCATGAAACCCTAAAGCTCCTGAAAAGGTAGCCTCAGCATCGATGTTGAAGCCCCCCAGAACAACCAGCCTAGGTGGCCTCACCACCACCCACAAGTATCAGAGGTTGCCTTTCGATGCCTTTGGTTCTTCACTGAATGTCTTCTGAGTCCTTGCCTAGCCATGCTTGGGCTGGCCCGTGTAAGCGGTCAGGCTCCTGACATGAGTTAGGCCAGTGTTCACATGTTTACTTTGATGTTCATTTGCTTTGAGATTCCCACTCCTTGTTCCTTCCCCCTCCCTTTGCTCTGACCTTGGATAGCTAACAAGCAATGCCATGTTTAGGCTCCTGTCTCCCTCCTTCCTCCCATGCCCCATTATCTATCTGTTTCCCAGGCCGTTTGAACCTGCAGCTGTGATGTAATCATGTAACCATGCTTTAAGTTATGCCTTGTAGCCTTGCCCGTCATTAGCAGCTTTGAAACTGCAAGTTGCCTTAGCTTGACCTGTTGCTTCTACAATAAAGTTTACCTGCTTCTGACTTGGCTGTCTGAGCGAGTGGCTTTTTGGGAATTGCCCAGGTTGGCTGGAGAACCTGACAACAAGACCACCTCTTAGGGTTGCCAACCACCAGCTAATAGCTGGAGATCTCCTGCTATTACAACTGATCTCCAGCCGATAGAGATCAGCTCACCTGGAGAAAATGGCCGCTTTGGCAATTGGACTCTATGGCATTGAAGTCCCTCCCCTCCCCAAACCCCGCCCTCCTCAGGCTCTGCCCCAAAAACCTCCCGCCCTGCCCCAAAAACCCTACCACCTCTACCAGCTCAGGCAGAGACACAGTTGGGCAGCAGGGTGGCTTGTATACCAACAGAATTGCAGTCCTGTCTAACAGTCCCACCCACTAAATACACCGTCTCAAAACCAGTCAGGCTCTGGACAGGGGCACCGTATTAGGGGAACACAACCCTGACAGACCGCAGTGACGCCACCTCCCCACCCTCCAAGCCTATGCTGGTTTATCACCAAGGACCCCAGGGCACGTGACGGGGAGGTTAAACTTCTTTCCCTCCCCCAGCCAGGTCTTGGTGATACATGCCAGGTCAGCCGCCTCATCCAGAATTAAATCCAGACCGCTGCTGTTTTGCCCATGACTGGCCCCTGGCATCCCAAGGCAAGCTTTTATATCCCAGCAGGATGGCGATAGTCCAGGCTAGCCTGATCTCCAGTCTCAGGAGCTAAGCAGGGTCGACCCTGGCTCCTACTTGGATGGGAGACCTCCAGGGAATTCCAGGGTCGTGAGGGGGAGGCAGGCAGCCGGCAAACCACCTCCAAACGTCTCTGGCCTTGAAAACCCCACCAAGGGTTGCTATAAGTCAGCTGTGACTTGACAGCAAAAACAGGTGGGGGGGAGATGGTGCTATTGTCACCAGCATCATCCAGGCTGGAGGAAGAACCAGAAGGGGCCACGGCCTGCAACTGTCTGATGTCCCTTCCCCTCCTTGTTCTTCTAACACCACCCTATCTCCCCCTACCCCCTATCCTATTGACATAGCACCACCCCTCCCCTATTCCCCCCAAACATTTATCCCAATCAGCAGGTGAGGCCAAAAACAAACATACAAATACAAACACGAGGTGGAGACCTGCGTTTTCTCACTCCCTATAATTGCTAACAGCTCAAAAGGAACACTCTTCAGAGATGTTAATTGTTTCTGCTTATAAAGCTTACCATTATCATACCTGTGTCACAGGGGTCACCCTTCACAGAGGCTGTTTAAATCCCCTCATTCTTCATACTGCATCTTCCTTCCATTGTTTATCCTACTTGGTTTATTTCATTTTGCACATCTTCTATCTATTTGTACCCCTTGAGAGGCTGGAAACCCACCCACCCCGACCCTCCCTCATTGTCCCTTGTGTGCCACAGCTACCTCTATTCTAGTCCCTTGCATAGGAACTCACACCTGAAACGATTTACCGCAGGATTTCTGACCGGTCTCTCTCCTTACAACAGGACTTACAGTTCCTTCTCTTTCTTCCTCGCCCCTTCTGTAAATTCGCTGATAAAATCTCTTCAAAAAGGTTTTCCAACCCTGTACATCTGATGAAGTGAAGTCTGAGTCATAACAGCATATGCAGAAATAAACTTCACTAATTTGGAGCCCCACTGAACTTCTGTAATATTGTGTTGTTGAGACTGTTAGAAACTTCTCAGTGCATAGGTCGAGCTCCTTGTGAGGATTCCTGAGATGTCACTTTTCAAACCTTGGCTGAAGTCATAGTTCCTGGTACGTGACATCACAACTAGTTGCTGTGGAAGAGATGTCATTTTGTTTGAACAGGGAAACCAGCTTTGAAACATGAAAGCACATCAGGAGCAGAATAAAGGCAGAAGGGAAAGAAGCCCACAGAATAAAGGCAAGTAGTTCCTTCTGGCTTTTCCATGTAGCCATATTTGTTTCTTTTCTATACTTTCCCATCAAATCAATACAAGTATGTAATGCAGATATATACAAATGGTTTTCACTGTTCAGAAACCAAAGCTGTCATGGAGTAGAATAGCCAGGGGAGTATCCAAGTGAATATGTTGTCTAAGAAGATGAGGGTTACCAAGGTTTGCTGGCTCTGCTTCTAGTATCTTTGATAGCAGCCACCTGTCAGATAAAAAAGCAGGTGAGGTTTTCCTGGAAAGTGTCCTTTACTTAATTGTTCTGCAAAGATGCAAAGCAGAAATTCCTCAGTTGGCCTGTGTTTGGATATACAACATAGTTTGGATATACAACATAGTTTCATTAAGAAGGAAGGAAAAATTAGGCCTGCTTTATGTACAAGAAGACAGACTGCATTCATAATCCATTAAGCAGCATTCTACCTATCAATATATCTGTTTTCAATATGGCCAAATCTGTGGACACTTAAATCCACAGACTGGAGCCAAGAACAGATTAGGGTTGCCAAATGCCACGTAGAAGCAGATTTCCTGCTAATTCAACTGATCTCCAGCCAATAGAGATCAGATCGCCTGGAGAAACATGGCTGCTTTGGCAATTGGACTCTATGGCATTGAAGTTCCTCCCCTCCCCAAACCCCGCCCTCCTCAGGCTCCGCCCCAAAAATCTCCTGCTGGTGGTGAAGAGGGACCTGGCAACCCTAGAACAGATCTTTCTGCAAACCTGGAAAATACCCCCGATCTGCAGAACAATCTGACATTTAAAAAAATACATTGGAGGGCTAAAACCCTGCAAAATAATAGAAGAAGCATCTGTTGCTTTAACAAAGGAATGCTCTCAGTGGCCACTGCTAGGCAATCACAACACTGTTGCCTGCCTTCAAGGCTTGGTTTCTGTCAGTAAAAGGCAGGAGCGGGGCAGGGCCCTTTCCAGGGCTGTTTTGGCCTTTAAGGGGGGATTCCTTTGGGGCCAGGCACAGCAACAACCACCAGGTGACTTTACATTACTCACCCATGCCCAGCTGCTTGCAGCTGTTCAACAGCAGCTGCCACTCAAAATCCAACTGGTGGTTAAAGTTTCAGACTTGGATCTGGAAGACCCAGGTTCAAATTGGGTTGCCAACTAACAGGTGGGGTCTGGCAATCTAGAATTATGACAGATCTCCAGTCAACAGAGATCAGTTCCCCTGGGGAAAATTGCTGCTTTTGAGGATAGATTCTATGACATCCCTCCTGGCTGAGGTCCCTCCCTTCCCCAAACCTGTCCCTCCCTAGGCGCTACCCTCAAATCTCCAGGGATTTCCCAACCTGGAACTGACAAGCCCAGGTTCGAATCCCCACCCTGCTGTGGAAGCTCACTGGGTGGCCAGTGACGCATGCTCAGCATAACCTATCTCACAGGGTTGTTGTGAGGATAAAAATGAAGGAAGAGAATGATGTACTCTGCTTTGGGCTCCCATTGTGGAGAAAGATGGGATATAAATGAAGAAATTAAATATAATATAGCTGAAGATGGGGGGTAGATAAAAGGTAGATTTGTTGGTAGCTGGGAAGGAAAGAAGGAAGCAGAAAAAGGCAAGGATATGGGTATTGCCAGGAAGAGGAAAACAGGAAATAGTGTGGAAAATGGGATACAGGGGGACATGAGGAGCCCCCACAAATCCCTGCAGTTTCTCAATTGTGCAACTGGGACTTGTCTGGAGATCTGCACCTCATAACTGGTCCAGACGTTCCCTGGGGAGAAGGTGCCAAATGGAGGAAAGGAGGGGGAGCTGAAGACAGGGTCAGCTAAAGGTAGGTTGACTGGTGGCTGGGAAGGAGAAAAAGATGAAGGAAAAGGGGAGAGGCTACGGGGCCTGCCAGGGAAGTGAAAGAGAGGGGGATGAGATGCCCCCGCAAGTCCTTGCATTTCCCCTGCTTGTACACTCTATTCATGAAATCTAGACAATTGTCTCATCATCTTGAAATGTGGCACTCATTAAAAAAAACTCATTAGGGATATAATCTGGCTACATGTCAGAAAAATCTATTTAAAACTGCCAGTTAAAACAGCTGGCAACATATTTATTTAGAAAACTTATGTAATCTCTGTAGACCTGCTCAAGGCACCTTACAAATAAAAACACCATAAAATCATATGTTATCAGTATAAAAATAAAAGAAGACATTAAACAAGAGGGAGGGCATCTTGGCCATCTTCTGGGCATGAAGTATGGGTCACCGGGGTTGTGTGGGGGAAGGTAGTTCGGAATTTCCTGCATTGTGCAGGGGGTTAGACTAGATGTCAGGCTTCAGCAAATGCATGGCGTTTCAGGCAATAGAACTCAAATCCAGGCAGAGCAGCGATTCAAGAATTTATTCCGAAAGTCAGTGATTTCAGTAAGGAGACGCGCAAGGCTGGAATACATGACTGGGGGAGTGTGGATACATTTATAGGGCTGATACAATAGGGTTACAGGAACAAAGAGACAATGTAGTCGCTTCCTGCCGGTAACGACTTAAGTAAAGCTGAAACAGAAACAATTATGAGCAATCAGTGGAGGAGATGGCCGAGCTCTCGGCTTTGTGCGCGGGACCCAATATCAGATCGGAGATTTACACGGGCGGGTCCCAATACAATTGTAAATCCCTGGCCAGAGTCCGTGTGCAAAACGGGGGGGGGGAGGAGTGCACGGAGAACTCCCATCTTGTTTGCGGGGAAACCATCTTGTTTCAGCACGGAGCAGTCAGAAGCCATATCTGACATTCCGCCTCTCCAAAGACCCCCTCCCCGGGTTCCCAGGCTTGTCGGGACAACTCTGATGGAACTCGGTGATCAGAGAGGGAGCGTTCACATGTTCTACTGCGACCCACTCATCATGACTCGAGTTCAAATGTCTCCAGTGTACCAGGTACTCTAGCTGACCCCTCCGCAGCCTGGAGTCCAGGACCCTAGAAATTTCAAAATGCTGTTCCCCCTGCACCATGATAGGTGTTGCCTCTGGGGGTTCAGGATGCCAATTAGGGGCTGGAGAAAAGGGTTTCAGGAGGCTAACGTGTGTCAGGTCCCAGGCGGGGCTAGGAGGCTGGGTAGTCGTGCGGTCCAAGGTTGAGTTAGTGGAGATCAAAGCAGGAGTCCAAACGCGTCCAGAAGAAGAGTCGTCAATCAAACCGAGGGTCAGAGTGCCAGGAATGCAAGCCGGTCGGAGAGAGGGTCAGGAGCCAAAGTGGATGCGAAGCAGTCCGGAAACTGAATTGTTGCTTCCACGGAGACACCTTTCAACAGCCTGGGATTATATGGCCCTCCGGTAGTGTGCTCATTAGCCCCATCAATTACCTAGCCTGGCTCCTCTCAGTATTCAGGGCTTTGTGTCCGTCTATACTCCTGTGCCTGCTTGCGACGGGTAGCTAAGTCTTTGCGTAATCTTTCCCGAAGCCTATCTATCCGTGGGTGTGAATCTTCTATCCTTGCCGGCTGACTCTCCTGATCGTTAATCATGAGAGGAGTGGGAACTTCTGACTCCGACGGAGGCAAACTGCCAACTTCAGAGGAGACAGAGGGCCCCGCCTCTGCCTCTGTTACCAACTCAGCCGGGATCTGTGTCTGTTCAGTATCTAGATCCCTGCTGCTCATGACACTATCCCCCCCGCAGCCCCCCCATCCAGGGGTCCTGGCTTATCGGGGTATGAGGTATGAAACAGGTGAAGCAGGTCGGGTGTATGGAGGTTCTCTGCAGGCTCCCAAGACCGATCCTCAGGACCATACCCTTCCCAGTCAACTAGGTATTGCAGACCTCCACGGTGTAAATGAGAATCCAGGATGTCGCACAACTCATATTCCTCCTGGTCATCAATCACCACAGGAGGTGGCGGCCGAGTTGGAGATCGGGTAGGGTCGGTCGGCCCGGCTGGTGATAATAGCGATCGATGGAAGACCGGATGGAGGTGGAGGGCTGGTGGTAACTGGAGCCGGAAAGCGACAGGGTTGACCTGTTCCACAATAGGGAAGGGGCCAATGAAATGAGCACTTAACTTTTGGGAGCGTCCTGGATAGCGAAGGTATCGGGTAGACAACCAGACACGATCTCCAGGTTTGAGCATCGGGCCTTCTTGACGTTTAGTATCTGCAACTGCTTTGTAGGTGTCTTTTGCCCATTGGAGCTGTTCTTGCAGTAGATTCTGTAGCGCTTGCAATTCTTGTAAGCGAGTCTACAGCGGGGACATTGGTAGGCGGGAGGCTCGCCGGGAAATACCGGGGATTGTACCCGTAGTTTGCGACAAACGGAGTCTGCTGCGTAGACGAGTGTACTGCGTTGTTATAAGCAAACTCTGCAAGTGGCAGCAGCGTGGCCCAGTTGTCTTGCTGGTAACTTGTATAACACCGGAGGTATTGCTCTAAAGTGGCGTTAGTTCGCTCCGTTTGGCCATCAGATTGGGGGTGGTATGCAGAGGATAGGTGAACTTGGGTGTCGAGACACGAGTGGAAGGCTTTCCAGAACCGGGAGGTCAACTGAGAACCTCTGTCAGATATGAAACCGGAAAATGTACTGGATATATAGCTGAGCCGTTTCCTGGGCTGATGGAAGCTTTAGACAAGGAATGAAATGGGCCATCTTGGTGAGGAGATCCACGACCACCATTATACAGGTATATCCCAGGGATCGGGGTAATTCGGTGATAAAGTCCATGGAGATGGTGTCCCATGGACCAGCAGGTACTGCTAAGGGCTGCAGCAGTCCGGTGGGTTTCCCCAGAATATGTTTAGCCCGCCGACACGTATCACAAGAGCTGATGTAATGGGCTACGTCCGCACGAACCCGTGGCCACCAGAATTCACGGGTTAACAGGTGCAGGGTCTTATGCTGCCCAAAATGTCCTGCGGGGCAAGCGTCGTGGGATAGTTGAAGGACCTGGGTTCGTAGGGGCCCAGCTGGTATGTAGAGGCAGCCCCGGTGTAGTAGCAGTCCTGCCTGAGTTGTGAAGTCTGGGGAGGGTTTCTCTTGGAGCTCCAGAAGGTGTTGTTGAGCCCATGGATCATTGGCCTGGTGGGTCCGAATATTTTCTGTCAAGTCGAGGTGATCTGTAGTGGCGAAGACCGACGGTGGCAGAATGGTACTGATAGGCCGATCTTGAGTGGGCGATGGAGTGTATTCTGGTTTTCGAGACAACGCGTCTGCTTTACTGTTTTGGTGGTGAGGGATGTATGAGATTCAGAAGTCAAAACTGGAAAAGAATAGAGACCACCGCATCTGACGCTGGTTCAAACACCGAGTAGTCTGGAGGTGTTCCAAATTACGGTGATCAGTCAGAAACTGAACTGGGTGCACTGCCACTTCGAGGTGGTGTCTCCATACTTCAAAGGCGACTTTAATGGCCAGTAGCTCCCATTCCCAAATTGTGTAGTTCTGCTCTGCTGCCGTTAATTGTCGGGAGTAATAGGCACATGGCTGCCAGGGTTGAGAGGGATCGTCCCTCTGAGATAGCACTGCTCCCAGGCCCACGTTGGAGGCATCTGCCTCCACGAGGAAGGGCAACTGGGGGTCTGGGTATCTGAGGAGCGGCCCTGTGGTGAAACAAGTTTTTAAGGTCAGAAAGGCCTTTTCAGCCTCGGCAGTCCATTCAAACGGTTCTTTAGGGCGGAGGAGTCTAGTCAACGGTACCGTCAGGTCTGCGTAGGCTGGAATGAACTGTCAGTAGTAATTGGAAAAACCAAGGAACCATTGTAGATCTTTGCGGTTGCGAGGGGCATGCCAATCCTGAACGGCCATCACTTTGCTTGGATCCATCCTTATTCCCTGAGGCGAAACGATGAGCCCTAGGAATTCGACAGACTGCAAGCCGAACGCACATTTCTCGAGTTTGGCATAGAGGCCATGGTCCCGGAGCCGCTGCAAAACTTGGCGGACATGTGCCGTATGCTGGGTAGGGTTCTGGAAATAGACCAGTATATCATCTAAGTAAATGATGACTCAACGATCCAATAAGTCTCGGAAGACATCATTCATCAGTCTCTAAAAGACCGCGGGGGCGTTAGTCAACCCGAACGGCATCACCAGGTATTCGTACTGCCCATACTGGGTGCCAAACGCTGTCTTCCACTCATCACCTTCGCGAATCCTAACCAGGTTGTAGGCACCCCGAAGATCTAGCTTGGTGTATATCTGGGCTCCCTTTAGCCGGTTTAACAGTTCAGGAATCAGCGGGAGGGGGTACCGGTCCCGTACAGTGATTTTGTTCAGAGCTCGATAATCATTACAGGGCCGCAGTTCCCCTCCCTTCTTTTTTACGAAAAGGATTGGTGCCGAAAGTGGAGAGGTTGAGGACCAGATGAAGCCTCGGGTTTGATTTTTGGAGAGAAAGCCCCGTAGTGCTTCCAATTCGGGTTCAGACATCGGATACAAGCGCCCAACTGGTAGGGGGGCTCCTGGAATTAGGTCTATGGCGCAATCATAGGGCCAGTGCGGGGGCAGTTTATCTGCTCCTTTCTCCTCGAAAACATCAGCATAGTCGGCATACTTGGACGGCAGCAGTGGTGTCATAATGGAGGTGGTAGCTGACAGGAGTAATGGAGATACATGGTGCAGGCAAGGCTTTTGAAATTGGAGCTCTTGTTCCTTCCAGTTTATGAGGGGGTTGTGAGTATTGAGCCAGGAGAGTCCCAGCACTTGGAGGAACCTTGGCATGCGAGCCACATCAAACCAGATTTGCTCCGTGTGCTGATGCACCTGAAGAGTGACTGCACAGGTTTCTTGGGTTACAGGTCCTGACCATAGGAGGCGTCCGTCAATGGCTTCCACTAGAACCGGAGTTTCTTTAGTTTGAAGGGGGATTTGGTGCTTCTTGGTAAAGTCAGCATCGATGAAACACTGAGCTGCTCCAGAGTCCAGCATGGCATGTACACAGAGCCGGCGTCCATCCGGCAGGTGGAGCTTGACGGGGATCAGGAACGGATCTTGGTTCAGAGTGAAGGGCTCAGGGGAATCAGGAGCAAGCCCCAAGTCAGGAGCCCCACTCAGACTTGGGGCGAGGCTTTTGGCGGAGGCGTTGAGACCAGGGGCCTGTGGCCCTTGGACTGGGGCGTTTGACCGGGCACGTAGACGAGAAATGCCCGGCCTGACCACAGTACAAGCAGAGGTTCAGAGCCCGGCATCGCGCTTTTTCCTCGGGGGTGAGCCAGGGCCGTGCTGCTCCCAGCTGCATTGGTTCCGCTTTGTCTCCTCTACTGCTAGCTGGTGCTGAGCACGGCAGGAATGCTGTAGCTCGGGATGGTCCTGGAGGTCTACAGCCAGCACGGGCTTGGTGACGGCGTTCCAACCGGCCATCAATACGGAGGCACAAGGCGATAAGGTCTTGTAGGGTGGAAGGGCGGTCTACCCGGGCCAATTCATTGAGTACTTCATCGGCCAACCCTTCCACATATTGATCCATCAAGGCCACTTCATTCCAGTTCAAATCTTGAGCTAAGAGCTGAAATTCTGTGGTGTAGTGGGCCACTGCCTCCTTCCTTTGTTTCAGAGCCCTTATCTTCTGGTTGGCTGAGGCTGCTTGTTGGGGGTTTGCAAAAGCAGCAGAAAAATAGTCTAGAAACCCCTGGAAGTTGGTGAGTAAAGGAGAAGAGCCAACCAATAACGGAGTTGCCCATTTGGCTGCCTGCCCCTTTAAGAGACTGATGATAAAGCAAACCTTGGTTTTATCTGAGGGGAAATCCCGGGCCCGTAACTCAATATAGAGCTTGCACTGAGCCAAGAAAGCAGCAAATTCCTCTACATTGCCTCCAAATTTTTCTGGGGGACTCACCGGGCATTTGGGCTGAGGAATGGCTGCAGCTTGTTGGTGCAGTTGTTGCTGCAGATGAGCGACGGCCTGGGTCAGTTGCTGCACCTGTTGCAGCAGGTCGGACATCGTGGGCCCGGCTGCAGCTTCCATTCTTTGCAGTCAGCCAGTTGTGATAAGGAAGGAGAGTGGGAGTTGTAGGAGGTGGAAGCAATCTGTCAGGTCCCGGGCGGGGCTAGGAGACTGGGTAGTCGTGTGGTCCAAGGTCGAGTTAGTGGAGATCAAAGCAGGAGTCCAAACGCGTCCAGAAGAGTCGTCAATCAAATCGAGGGTCAGAGTGCCAGGAATGCAAGCCGGTCGGAGAGAGGGTCAGGAGCCAAAGTGGATGCGAAGCAGTCCGGAAACTGAATTGTTGCTTCCACGGAGACACCTTTCAACAGCCTGGGATTATATGGCCCTCCGGTAGTGTGCTCATTAGCCCCATCAATTACCTAGCCTGGCTCCTCTCAGTATTCAGGGCTTTGTGTCCGTCTATACTCCTGTGCCTGCTTGCGACGGGTAGCTAAGTCTTTGCGTAATCTTTCCCGAAGCCTATCTATCCGTGGGTGTGAATCTTCTATCCTTGCCGGCTGACTCTCCTCATCGTTAATCATGAGAGGAGTGGGAACTTCTGACTCCGACGGAGGCAAACTGCCAACTTCAGAGGAGACAGAGGGCCCCGCCTCTGCCTCTGTTACCAACTCAGCCGGGATCTGTGTCTGTTCAGTATCTAGATCCCTGCTGCTCATGACAACGTGAAACACGGGGTGTACCCCCTGCAGAGTCTTGGGGAGGTCCAGTTCAGCAGTGACCTCATTGATTACCCGGGATATGGTAAACGGACCCACGTACTTTTGGCAAAGCTTTCTACAAGGACGCAGAGACTTTAAGTTCTTGGTGGAAAGGTACACCTTTTCCCTGGCTACAAGATCCCACTGAGGCGCTCTGTGTTTGTTGGCCTGCTCCTTGTACCGTTCCTTAGCCTGGTCCAATTGTTTGACAAGTCCCGGCCAAGTATTCCTGACAGTGTTAGACCATGCCGACACTTCCGGAGGGTCGCCCCCTGGCTGGAGGGGACCACCCCCAAAGGGTCGAATTCCATCCCAAAGACTGTCTTAAAGGGGCTCTGCCCAGTAGCAGAGTGCACAGAGTTGTTATAGGCGTACTCCGCCAGGGGCAACAGGTCGACCCAATTATCCTGGTGATAATTGGTGAAGCAGCGCAAGTAACATTCAACAACAGCATTCACCCTCTCCGTCTGCCCATCCATCTGGGGGTGATAGGCTGACGATAAACCCCGTTGTACCCCAACAATTCCCAAAAACGCCTGCCAGAATTTAGACAGGAACACCGAGCCTCTGTCGCTGACGATCTTCCGAGGAAAACCGTGCAGACGGAAGATCTGTTGAACAAACAGGCGGGCCAACTTGTGGGCTGAGGGCAACCCCTCGCACGGAATAAGGTGGATCTGCTTAGAAAACAGATCTGTGATGACCCAAAGCACGGTTTTCCCCTGGCTAGGGGAGAGATTGGTCACAAAGTCCATACCAATCACCTGCCAGGGAGCCTCCAGGGTCTCCAGGGGTTTCAGCAGTCCAGGGGGCTTTCCCATGAGACGTTTATTGGTAGCACACATTGGGCAGGACCTTACAAAACCATTTATGTCCTGGCGCATCCCTGGCCACCAAAAGCGCCGCCGTACCAAGTGTAGGGTCTTAACAAACCCAAAGTGACCCCCCATCTTGGAGCTGTGGCTCCATTCTAGCACTTCCCAGCACAGTTTCTGGGGAACATAAGTCTTTCCTTGCGGGGTCCCAGACTCCTCCACCCCAAGGGGACCGTCCCCTCATTCCTCATGAAGAACCTCCTCCCACCTGGTCTTTGCGGCAGTGGGCAGATCTCCAGGAACCCCCTGGGAGCAGAGGGAATCGTGAGTCTCCCTCTGCGGGAGGGCTGGGGGAGGCAGAGAACCAGACGCCCGGGTTTGGGCCCGGGTCCGGACTCCCCGGGGGGGGAGGCATCAGGTGCTCCCTCTTGCTGGAGGTCCGGTACAGGCGGGGTAACTGCCGCCCGGGTCTGGGCCCGGGTCTGAACCCCTGGGGGACGGGTGGCACCGCTTGTGCCGCCTTGCAGAAGGACCGGGGCAGGTGGGGGGGCGCCACCCGGACTTGGGCCTGGGTCAGAACTCCCACGCTTGCCCCCTCTGGGTCCAAGCCCAGTTGTTTTGGGGTAAAAAGGGACCCAAGCGGCCGCTCGACTGCAGTCATACTGCGGCATGCGGGAGAGACCATCCGCCAGGCAATTCTCCCTCCCGGGAACATGCTTAATGGTGAAGCGGAATCTAGAAAAAAAGTCCGCCCACCTCAGCTGTTTGGCCGAGAGCCTCCTCTGCCCCAAGATGGCCTCGAGGTTCCGGTGGTCCGTCCAAACCTTGAATGGCACTGTCGCCCCTTCTAAGAACTGGCTCCAAACCGTGAGGGCATGTTTGATAGCCATGACCTCCTTTTCCCCAATCGGCCAGTTGAGCTCGGCCCCAGAGAACTTCTTGGAAAAGTAGGCACAGGGTCTGAGCTTCCCCCGAGCATCCTTCTGCAGAAGCGCTCCCCCCATTGCTTTGTCAGAAGCATCTACTTGCAGGACGAAAGGCTGAGAACAGTCGGGGTGAGCTAAAACGGGCTTAGACGTGAACTGGCTCTTAAGCAAGTCAAACGCTGCCTGGCAGCGGTCGTCCCACGCCACCTGATAGTTAGTGGCCGAGGCCGCCTGTCCCCTCCCCTTGGTCCTAAGGAGGTCCGTGGTCGGGAGGACTATCTCGGCAAAATCCGGGATGAATCCCCGATAGAAATTTGTGAAACCCAGAAATTGCTGAACCTGCTTACGGGTTCGGGGGGTTCCCATTCTCGGACCGCTTGGACCTTCTCGGGGTCCATGATTAACCCGTTGGGAGACACTACAAACCCAAGGAAAGCAAGTTTGTCCTGATTAAAGGCACACTTGGACAGTTTGGTGTATAGGTGGTGCTCCCTCAGTCGGCGCAGTACCTCCCGCACCAACTTCCGGTGTTCCTCCAGATCCCGAGAATAGATTAAAATGTCATCCAAGTACACGATAACCCCCCGAAACAATAAATCATGTAAAATTTTGTTGATGAGTTGCATGAAGCAGAACGGAGCTCCAGACAACCCGAACGGCATCACGCTAAACTCAAAAAGACCAAAACAACATGAGAAGGCTGTCTTCGCCTCGTCCCCCTCCTTAATCCAGACCTGGCAATAGGCTTCCGCCAGGTCCAGTTTCGAAAATACCCTGCCCTCCTGTAACTGACTGAGGAGGTCAGGGATGAGGGGAATGGGATACACATTCTTTTCAGTCACTGCATTGAGACCCCTATAGTCTACACACAACTGGAGGTCCAAAGTCCCCTTCTTTACAAAGAAGCAGGGTGAGGAGAATGCAGCCTTGGATGGACGGATGAACCCCCTAGCCAGATTCTTGTCCAGAAAGTCCCGCAACACAGTCTTTTCCAGGGGGTTCATGGGGTAAACCCGGGCCTTGGAGGGCTTCATGTCCACAGTGAGCTCAATGGCATAGTCCGTAGTGCGGTGAGGGGGTAGCAAGTCACAGTCCTTCCCTCAAAGACATCCGCAAAGTCCTGATATTCTGGGGGCAGTATCACGGGGGTAGCTGTCGCAGCAGTCACCCTCCCCCCATCGGGCATGTCCTCCTGGCAATGCCACCGGCATTGTGGAGACTCAAAAACTACTTGACGCTGCTCCCAGTCAATGCTGGGGTTGTGGTCCGCCAGCCAGTTGCTTCCCAGAACCACTGGGTAAGCGATCTCAGGAGCAATGGTAAGGCTGATCTGCTCCCAGTGATCTCCCACCCCCAACAACACTGGGTCAGAGCGCAAATGAACAGGGCCCCCCTGTAGGTCGCTCCTGTCCATCTGGCGGAAGCGCAAGGGTTGATCCAACTCCACCGCCCCCAACTGCAATCGGTCAAACACACCCTGGTCTATTAAAGTCCTGGAACAGCCAGAGTCCAAAATGCCACTACTGCGATTGGATCCCCTCCCCGGGGATTCTTTAACACCACTGTCACCAGTAGAGTCTCTCCCTGGTCGCTCACCCAGGTCGGAACTGGCTCTTTTTCTTGCAAAGTAGCCTCCTGTGCCAGTTCACTCACAGGAAGCTTCCTTTGTTTTTTGACGGTGAGACATCTCTGGAACAGCAGCGATGTTCACACGGGACAGGCTCCAGGTCCACGCTTAAAGCCGCCGTTCCACGCCGGGTGGGTGTTCCCTCTGTCCTCTTCAGGTCCGGAACTTGGTAGCCGGTCAGAGCTTTCTTGTCAGTCGCCTGCCTGGGCGATCTGCTGGTGCACTTGGCTGCGAAGTGTCCCATCCTTCCGCAACGTAGGCAGGACCCCTCTGAAGCGGCGTGCTCTCTCGTCCTGGAACCGGCCTCGATTCCCTTCGCCTCAGTGTACCTCCGTCGCAGTGTTCCCTTTGGTCGGGCCTCTGGAGGGGTGTTCCTTCCCCGGGCGATCCTTGGCGAACTGCAGGGTAAGCTTGCGGTGTTCTACTTGCCCTGCCAGCTGGATCCAGCCCTCCACAGTGTCAGGGTTTCCCAGAGTCAGGCAGCCGTCCAAAACTTCCCAGCGCAGTCCCTCGCAAAAGTGTTGGACCTTGGTGGGTTCGCTCCACTCTCACACGTTGCACGCCAGGGACTGGAACTCCTGGGCATATTCTAGCACAGACCGGGACCCCTGCCTCCATCTGCACATGGCAATCTTGGCCCTCTCTGCCCGGTGAGGGTCCTCAAACCGGCGGTGCAGGGCTTCCAGGAAATCATCGAGGGAGCGCAAAAGTCCAGGGTTAACTTCTGTTGCTGCCACTGCCCACTCTACTGCCTCCTTCTTCAGAAACCCGATGGCGTACCGCACCAGGGCTTCTTTGGAAGGAAAAGTCTCACCCTGATCATTCATGAAGCCAGAAAGTTGCAGTAAAAAGTGGGGTAACTGGGCACAGGTCCCATCAAAGGAGATCTGCAGGTCCCGGACGACTGTGCATGGAGAATGAATGGGGGGGTAGTCGCAACGCTGATGGACGATCGGAGTCCTCGCACCATCCCTGCTAACGCCGTCATCTCCCTCTGCAGGGCTCCCAGCTGGGCCTGAAGGTTCTGATTCTCCCGGGTCAGGTCGTGGTTCCGCTCCTGTAGAAGACGGTGTTCCTCCTCCTGGGGGCAAGGGGTCGAGGTGGCTGGCGCCTGGTCTCGAAGCGGTGTCTCCCTCCCAGAGTACCAGTCATCCAGCGGGCCTCGGTACAGGTGATCGAAGCTTGGGGTCTCTGTCAATCGGTGGACGTACTGTCTGGTGCGGAGTTCGTTTAGCGGCGCCCCCTCGACAAGTTCTGCAGATCACCCCGCCGGGGCCGCTTTCTCCCGGAGCGGGCCGGCTCTTTCCGGGGCTGCTTCTTCCCAGAGTAGTGCCTCTTTCTGCCATTCTGACTGGCAGATACACTCGTACCGCCGGATCAGCTCAGCGGATCGGGACGACATAGAAAACATCTTTTCAAAAACAAACTGGTCAAAAATAAAAATTAAAAAATGGTGATTCCAGCCTAATGTCAGGCTTCAGCAAATGCACGGCATTTCAGGCAATAGAACTCAAATCCAGGCAGAGCAGCGATTCAAGAATTTATTCCAAAAGTCAGTGATTTCAGTAAGGAGACGCGCAAGGCTGGAATACATGACTGGGGGAGTGTGGATACATTTATAGGGCTGATACAATAGGGTTACAGGAACAAAGAGACAATGTAGTCGCTTCCTGCCGGTAACGACTTAAGTAAAACTGAAACAGAAACAATTATGAGCAATCAGTGGAGGAGATGGCCGAGCTCTCGGCTTTGTGCGCGGGACCCAATATCAGATCGGAGATTTACACGGGCGGGTCCCAATACAATTGTAAATCCCTGGCCAGAGTTCGTGTGCAAAACGGGGGGGGGGGAAGAGTGCACGGAGAACTCCATCTTGTTTGCGGGGAAACCATCTTGTTTCAGCACGGAGCTGTCAGAAGCCCTATCTGACACTAGATGACCCTGGTGGTCCCTTCCAACTCTGATTCTAAGCTTTGTAAACTTAGTATTTTGCATTTTTGTGGTTGGTTTATGTATGTAAGTTCTGTTAAGTCACAAACATCTTATGCCGACCCCAGCAAGGGGCTTTCGAGGCAAGTGAGAAGCAGAGGTGGGTCGCCATTTCCTTCCTCTGCAGTCTTCCTTGGATGTCAGCCTTCCAAGTACCAACCCTGATTAGCTTCCGAGATCTGATTAGATTAGGCTCTACTATGCTGCCTTCCCTCCCATGGTTGATTTGACCTCAGTCAAACATTCATGCTTATTCCATAGGTCATGCTTTTCTTGGACTTATGAAAATTGGCCCAATATTGGGAGATGCCACCTATGGTGGGGAAGTCCCTGTTGTAACCTAATGGCAGTTTATGTGCACGTGTCCAGTCTGTGTTTCAGGTGGAAATGAGATGGCGTGGTGAGACCAGCTGCTCTGAGCATGCCCAGGTCCTGCATCGCTGGGAGGATAAAGATGGCCATAGGCGGCTGCAGGAGTAGAATAACTTTATACACTCACTACCTGCCACACTGTGAGTAATGTAAAGTTGATAGATTTCTGGAAAAAATGCTGGAAAATAACCATGTTACAGGACATCGTGTAGGTCACTTGGGGAGTGTATCCTGGCAAGTTGTGCCACTAGGGCTTTATCTACCCACCACTGGATGTTGTGCTATTGTTGCACTACAGTAAAGATTCACACCTAGATTTTCCTGGGTGGACAAGCCAATCCAGTTGATTTCTAGCACAATGATGCAATGATGTGTGCGTGCAGCCCAGGAGAAGATTTATCCAATTGTGTTAAAGTATAAAAAACAGGTGGAGGGTTGTGAAAAAAACAAGGCTCTTTTATGAAGCAGTCCTGTAAAACTAAGGAGGATAATGGACATGGGCCCATTTTCAGTTAAGAAGCAGGTAAGACTCTTAGGGCTGGGCATATCAATAAACCCAAACCGAAAATAAACCTGAAAAGGGCCTTCTTGGCTTCTTTCGGGTTTAATTTAACCTGAATATTAAAACTGGGAATAAAGCCAAAGCCAGATAGCTAATTGCTGAATCAGCCGAATAGGTATTTGGCTTTTTTTGGCTTAGGCTGTCCCCAGGCTTTTTCCTATTGGAATTATTTTACGAGCTCTGGGGGAGGCATTTTTGGAGATAGAGTTGCATGAACCCCAACATTTGATGAAGATTAGGTCAGGGGGTCCAATTCTATGGGGTTCCGAATGGGTCGCCCACCTCCTCCATAGAAAAGCATGGTAAAGTTTACAATGTTTTTCTATGGAGGAGCGCCCCCATAAAATTGATTCTCCCGACCCAAACTTTACCAAACTTTAGGGTTCATGCATGGCGAGTCCCTTGGAGGTATGCTGCATATTGACTCTACCTCGAAAAATGCCCCCCCCGGGAGAATTTTAAAAGTAATTATTTTTTTATAGCCTGTAATGCTTGCAATGGGCCTGCACAAAGCAATGGGTAAGCAATCATGGTTAACTGAATTTTCCCACAAGGCTTTAGTGAAGACATAAATGTCAAACCTGCAATACAATATGGAATTCAAAATGAAACAAGCATTCCAGTATTTTCCAAATAATTCAAATATCTGGGAGTAACTATACAAACAATCTAAATAAACTACAACAAATAAAGTTCTACCTAGTGATCAGACAAATAAAGAAAGACGTCAAAAGATGGACAAAGACACAATTGACAATCATCGGCAAAACCAGTGCCATAAAAATGGCAGCACTTCCAAAATTAAATTATCTTTTCCACACATTACCCATAGGAGTTGAATCAAGGGAACTGGCTAAGTGGCAAAAAATATTTACAAATTTTATTCACCAAGGCAAGAAGCCAAGACTTATGAATATGTTAAGACAAAAGAGATTGGATCAAGGGGAATGGGGAGAGCCAAATATAAGTAAATATCATGAGGCAAGTAAATTGAGAACCATAGTATCATATCTACGGGATTCATTGGAAAAAGCATGGATAGGTTTGGGTGGACAAAATGGGTGGACAATCCCTTTTTATATACCACACTAAAAATTTGGAACAAATGGAAAAATAAATTAATCCCAGAAATATCTCCATTGATTATTCCATTTAAGCTACATCCTAAATTCTCATATATTGATAAACCAGATAAATATTATATATTGAAAGAATAGGGGCTATATAGAATGAGAGACTTCTACAAAAATAAAAAACCCTGACAGTAGCAGAATTAAAAGAAAAACTAGGAAGTTCAACCAATTGGATGCAATTTCATCAGCTGTACTATTTAATCTCAAACTCCTCAGTAAAGCAAAGTATGACTAGGAAATTGGGGAAATTTGAGCAAACTCTAATGAAGCATATGAACAAAACTAAAGGATTAACTACTAAAATATTTCTGTATTTGACTGAAATTAATACATCCAATGGATTAAAAACAATATGGGAAAAAGATGTTGGGATAAAAATAGAGCAGAATATTTGGGAGAAATTATGGAAAACACAAACTAGGGAAACTATATCAGTGGCTCTTAGAGATAATTATTTGAAATTACTACACAGATGGTATATCACTCTAATGCACCTGGCAATAATAAGAAATGTACATAATCTGGAATGTTGGAGAAAGTGCAAACAACCAGGTGATTATATTAAGATGTGGTGGACAGTTTTGGGGGGAAATCTTTGCAGAAATTTCAAATATTACGCTTCAAAACGTTTATGCCACACCTGCATTGGCCCTGCTATCAATATGGGGGGAGCAAAACCAAAAAGTAATATCTAAAGGATTAATAGTGTTTATGTTAATGGCTGCTCGGAGGGTCATAGCAAGATATTGGAAAACGGCAGAATTTTTAACGATATGCTCTTGGTATTCTGAATGGTGGCAAATAGCTATGGCAGAAAAATTGACACATCAATTAAAGGCAAGGCTAATATATTAGATTTTTACAAAACATGGCGTGATTTCATCTCGCATACAAACCAGAAAGAATTTCAACATGCATCTAAACCATTTCAAAGTTTATGGAAAACAAATTAAGGTTATAATGACAGTGGGTAGCCGTGTTAGTCTGTTTGCAGTAGTCAAAAAGGGCAAGAGTCCAGTAGCACCTTAAAGACTAACAAAAATATTTTCTGGTAGGGTATGAGCTTTTCGTGAAGAAGTGGGCTGTGGCTCACGAAAGCTCATACCCTACCAGAAAATATTTTTGTTAGTCTTTAAGGTGCTACTGGACTCTTGCCCTTTTTGGTTATAATGACAGTTCATCTTCTTTTCATTTCTAAATGTATTAACCACCTATGCTGATATTGCGCACTCCTTTTATACCTTTAATCAAAAGGAAAAGAAAAAAAGTTTATATATGTATATATATGTGTGTGTGTGTATATATATTTATTTGATAGAATTTATAAGAAATATTTAGCCCTCAACCATTAGTGCTGTAATTATAGTTACGCTGCTTTTTTCTTTTTGTTGTTGTTGTTTTGTTTGCTTTATGTATTTATGTGCTCCTGTGTTTTTGAACTGTGATTGTGTTTATTTCTGTTATTTAAAAAATTTAAATAAAAAAACATACCAAAAATAAATGATTAAAATACCAGTTGTGAAGTTAGAAAGCCAGCAGGGATTGGGGGGCTATCTAGTGTGCCTGCGTAGAATGTCACATGTATGACTATCTGCCTGCTGGACAGAAGTCATGGGTATGCGCTCAGTGCAGGATGCCCCTGACTCTAAAGGAGCGAGTTCATTTCCTTGAGACCAAGGTAGCTCAACTGGAGATGCTGAGACAGGAAGAGAGAGAGAGAGAGAGAGAGAGAGAGAGAGAGAGAGAGAGAGAGAGAGAGAGAGAGAGAGGTAAGGACTCCAGGGATGAAATAGTTGCATCCCAGTCCCAGGGTGACGGCTCCCTGCTGGTCACGGATGATGGAGCCCTTGGGAAAGAGCTCCATCATCTCTCTGAGGTAAGGGGATGTGGTACCTTAAAAGGGCCCCTTGCCTTGGATGAACAGATATCCTCTTGTACCGAGGATATGCCTCTGAGAGGAGGGGGGCTTCTTATAGTGGGAGATTCAGTCATTGGAAATGTAGATAGCTAAAAAAACTTCATAGTCATGAGATAAGAGGACAAGTCCTCTTATGGATTGAGAGCTGGCTGAAAAATAGGAAGCAGAGAGTAGGAATCAATGGTCAGTTCTCTCAATGGAGGGATGTGAGCAGTGGGGTGCCTCAGGGATCTGTGTTGGGACCGGTGCTTTTCAACCTGTTCATCAATGACCTGGAGTTGGGGTGAACAGCGAGGTGGCCAAGTTTGCAGATGACACCAAATTATTAGGGTGGTTAAAACAAAGTCGGACTGTGAAGAGCTCCAAAAGGATCTCTTCGTACTGGAGGAATTAGCATTAAATGGCAAATGAGATTCAATGTGAGCAAGTGTAAAGTGATGCATATTGGGGCAAAAAAATCACAACTTCACATATACACTGATGGGATGTGTGCTGGCAGCGACAGACCAAGGGAGGGATCTTGGGATGGTAGTGGATCGCTCAATGAAGATGTTAACCCAGTGTGTGGCTACTGTGAAAAAGGCAAATTCAATGCTGGCCATAATTAGATGAGGAATAGAGAATAAAACTGCTGATATCATGCTGCCCTTGTACAAGTCTATGGTGAGACCACACTTGGAATACCTTGTACAGTTCTGGTCACCACACCTCAAAAAGGATATTGCAGAGCTTGAGAAGGTGCAGAAAAGAGCAACCAAAATGATCAGGGGAGAACTTCCGGTAACTGAGCTGGTCCCGGCTGGTCCCGGAGCTCTCCCAAGGGAATCCAAGATACGCTTTGATTTGGAGTGTTTTTAACACACCAACCCAATCCTAAATAGTAGATTGGGATGCAGGAATTCCTCTGCAGCCCGAAGAAAGCGGTGTGGCTCCCATACTCTCCGAGGGAGCTTTTTTAAGTCCCCCGGAGGTGTGGATGCTGTCCCGCTAGGCATTGAGGGGAGAAAGCATCGCCGCGAGCGTTTCTTTGGCTACTGGCCTGGACCTCCATTACCTATTACCAACTTAAGAACGATTTAATGAAGAAATACCTCACCCTCCAAAATCTATGTGAGTAACAAGAATACTTTTGAACTTACCGGGAATAAAAGTTTAACCTGGCTGGCAGAAATAACTGGGAACTCCGCTTTCTCCCCACCCCCAACATATAAAAACTTTTTTGCTAAGATAAGACATCAGATAAAGCAGCAAGGACTCTATCAATTCGATCAGTGGGTAGACAAAACAACTGAACTTTTTGACAGACGCGGCAAGTACCAATCAGACTTTGTGTCGTTTGAGGGGAAAGGAGGAACAAAACCCTCCCTCCCCTTGGTCACGCTACCTTTTCCGGGCTGGGAAAGGTCCTCCGGCCACGTCTTTAAGATTTGTCATGGAGCTCCGGAAGACCTCTAGGAACATAATCGCATTACAGCATGCCTGCCGATAATGGGGAGAAGGGAAACACAGAAGCACTCAGGACCGGAAGTGAACTCCTTCGGTGCACCATCTAAAAGGTTTGCTACCAAAAACTACAAAAAGGGGACGACGGAAGGTCCGCGGCTGTACTGGTTCCGGCTAACTTCTGACTTCCTGTTGCTTGCCAACCTAGAGTGTCCATAATAAACTCGTTGGTACTTTAAACTTTAAAACTTAAATTCTACTTGCCTTTAGAAGATTTTTAAGAAAATATTTTAGCGATTATGCTCAGCAGGAACTACTATTCTACCCACATCTTATAAAAACATTTTTGAGACCTACTAAAATCGCTGAAAATAAAGCATCAACTATAGATGTCTTCAACTCGTCAAAGATCTGGATCACTACACACAGTATCGCCTGCAATATCTAAATCTAAAGAACCCTCACAAGAAGCAACTATGGAGAAAAAAATTCAAGATATGTTTGCTAAGCAAAATGATACTATTGCAAAACAGCATGAACAACTGTCAAAACAACAGGAGCAGATGTCAAAACAAATGGACCAACTGACTACTATGATGAATACTTTAGCCCAGACTATGACTCAGAAAATGGATGCAGTAACAGAAGATCTCAAAGAAGTGAAAACCCAGGTTAACACAATTACAACAGATGTGAAAACATTAGATGGCTCATTAAAGAAAGTGATGGAAGATCAGAAGGATGTCAAGAAAAAAGTGGATAGCCATGAGAGACAAATAGATGCAATTTTGACTCAGGAAGACACAGTAAAAGACCAACTGGCTATGATGGACATGAAAACTAGAGTCTAACCTGCATCTATGCAATCTCCATGAAGACTTAGGTGACACCAGAGAGGCATGGATAACGAATCTGGCAGAGTTAACCCAAATTGCTGAAGAGGAATTGAACCATGCAGTGAACAGAATTTACAGGATTCCCCTACCGGCAAGGCTGAAGAAAACTAAACCAAGAGATGTGATTATTACCTTCTATGATGTCAGGATGAAGGATTTAATTATGAAACTTCACTATGATAAACCAATGATGGTAGGGGAAACAACTTTGATAATATTTAAAGATATACCTAGACATTTAATGGCAAAAAGGAATATCTTCAAAGATTTTACTGCAACACTACGGAAAAATGGAATAAAATACAGATGGATACTACCACAAGGGTTAACCTTTATGTACAAGGGAGTCAGAACAACTATTACTTCACTACAAGATGTTGGGAAGTTCCTGAGGAAATATAAAAAGGTCTTTACAGATGCTTCCTCTGGGGAATTAGATGAGGAAAAAGAAGAGCAAGAAGATCTTTCACTGAAGGGAGCATCCTGTGCCGGCGTAGGCCAAGGGCTGGGCGGTGCCCGCAGTCCTCAGACGTGCGGGGGGGGGGTATCTAGCCCCTTTCGGAGCAGGCAACAAAGATTCTGTTATCTCTCAAGGTTAGTATTCAGAGGCGTCGTCAAAACAGGCAGGAGTCAACGGCCGGAAAGATCAATCATAGCAGTAGCAAGAAGACAGGGAAATTGCACGGTTGCTTCCGCAAAGTGAAAGTGTGCCTGCACTGCCTTTATCAGTCAGTGCACTTCCAAGCTAGGCTTCATCCTGCAACGACTCAGCACCAGTTCTCTGTCTGCTTAGGCTTTCCAGGCGAGCACTCCTTCGCCTACCCTGCAAAACTATACGCTGGCGAGTCCTGATATGCCTATCAGGTTCAGGTGAGCTTGGAGGGCTGCCATTCTCAGCTTCCACTGCAGGAGTTGGGGGATGAGTAGCTTCTGTCTGCCGTTGTTCCATCTCTCTGCCTAGCTGTGGTTCCTGCTGAGTTGTTTCAGGCTCCTGTACTACTGACTGCAATGGAGGTACTGAAGGCCCAGAGGCAACCTGTTCCTCCACTTCAGCTTCAGAGTCCTCTGGGTCCTCAGCTCTGAAGGCAGGGCCCATGACACATCCGGAGGAACCAGATTATAAGACTATTATACCACATTAAAGAATCACCATGGCTAAGGTAATTTAATGGAATGTAAATGGTTTGAATGGAAAAATTAAAAGAGAAAGGATCTTTAAATTTTTACAAAAACAAAAATATACATTAATTTGTTTACAAGAAACTCACATCTCAAAAAAGGGCAGAAAATATTTGGAAAGGAAATTGCTGGGTCAAGCATTTATTACGTCATCTAAAACTAAAGGAGTAGTTATTTATGCACATCCCAGTTTGAGTCCTGAATTGGTTTATAAAGATGAAGAAGGTCGCATAATGATAATTAGAACAAAAATAATGGGTCAAACAACATTGGTGGTTGGAATTTATGCACCTAATGAAGGGAAGGCTAAATTTTATGAACAATTGCATGAGACTTTACTTCAATACTCTTAAGAACAGATTTTACTGATGGGAGACCTTAATGGAATAATTTCCCCTTTCTTGGACAAGAAAACCCAAGCCAAAACTGAAAAAGAAGGAATCCTTCCAAAGACCTTCTTTCAAATGATGGCTGATCTGGATTTACAAGATATTTGGAGAACAATGAATACGACAGCTAAAGAATTTACTTTCTATTCAGCAAGACATGACTCACATTCTAGGATAGATATGATTTGGGCAAGTAAATCTATCCTTCCACAACTTCATAAAATACATATTGTACCAAGAACTTTTTCCGACCACAATCCGATTTCATTTGAGTGGAATAATCGACAAGAATTTAGATGGAAGCTGAATGACAAACTTTTGAAAGATCAGAAATTGTTGGAGGAATTATCTACTTTGATTAAGGATTACTTTGAAATTAATATGAATGGAAAAACCACCTTAAATATAACATGGGATGCTTTTAAAGCGGTGATTAGGGGATTTATGATCCAGAAGAATGCGGCATGGAGGAAACAGCAGCTACAGTTAACAAACACTATACTTTGGGACCTACAAAAATTTGAACAAGATTTGATTTTGGAATTACAAGGAGACCAAAAAGGCATCATTTTGGAGAAGATAAATGCCCTTAAACACCAACTGAATATGGTGGTTTCTGAAGAAATGAATAAAAATTTGAAATATGCAAAACAAAGATACTTTGAACAGGCAAATAAACCTGGCAAGTTTTTGGCAACTCAGCTTTGGGACTCTTCAAAAACGAATTATAGCTAAATTATGAACAGTAAAAGGACCTATTTATACTACAACAGATATTCAAAAAGAATTTGTATCTTTTTACATTAAGTTGTACCAAAAGGATGAAATATCAATTAAAAGGATGGGAAAAAATTTACACTCTACAAATATTAAAAATTATTATTAGCCCAACAGAGACTTCTTGACTAACCAATCTCTTTAGAGGAATTAGAAGAAGCTTTTAATAAACAAAAAATAGATAAAACTCCAGGACCAGATGGAATAACTGCTTTATTTTATTGCACTTTTAAACCACATTTGCTGAAACCTTTTCTGATGCTTTGTAACTCAATAATGGACACGGGAACAATACCAGAAACATGGTCACATGCTTTTATTTCATTAATTCATAAGTCTGGAGGAGATCCTGAAAAAGTGATTAATTATAGACCCATCTCGCTACTTAATGTGGATTAAAAAATTTATGCCTCAGTTTTATCATCCAGAATCAAAAAATTTATTAATGACTTGATACATGACGACCAAGCAGGCTTTGTCCCCGGAAGACAAATTAAAGACAATGTTAGGATACTTCTGGATGCTTTGGAGTATTATGAACAGAATATTCAACATAAAGCAGCTTTTGTCTTCTTAGATGCAGAAAAAGCTTTTGATATGGTTTCTTGGGATTACATGAAAAAGACTCTGAAAGTAATGAACTTTGGAGAAAAATTTAGAAGAGGTATAGACGCTATATATACTAAACAGCAAGCGAAAATATTGGTTAATGAATCAATGTCAGGAGAATGCAATATACAAAAAGGGACGAGACAAGGATGTCCACTTTCTCCTTTGCTTTTTATTTTGGTTCTGGAGTCCTTATGTTGTAAGATTCGTGAATCGAAGGATGTAAATGGGTTAAAAATAAACAAACAGGAATTTAAAATGAGGGCATTTGCGGATGCCTGTTATTGATTTTAGATTACCCTAACCAATCTGCAATTAATTTGAAAGAGATATTGGACTCTTATAGTAAAGTTTCAGGATTTAAAATCAACCAAGAGAAAACACAAACGATTTTTAAGAATATTGTCGAAGGCTTTCATGGTCAGAGTTCATTGGTTCTTGTAGGTTATCTGGGCTGTTTAACCGTGGTCTTGGTAATTTCTTTCCTGGCGTTTCTTTTCTGGCGTTTCACCAGCAGCTGTAGCAGGCATCTTCAGAGGAGTAACACTGAAGGATTGTCCTTCAGTGTAACTCCTCTGAAGATGCCTGCCACAGCTGCTGGCGAAACGCCAGAAAAGAAATTACCAAGACCACGGTTACACAGCCTGGATAACCTACAAGATTTTTAAGAATGTTTCTGGTTTAGGACAACAACATTTTATTGCTATGACAGGCTGGCAGAAAGCGACTAAAGTGAAATACTTTGGAATTTGGATTTTTACAAAGAATGCAGATTTGATCATCAACAATTACATTAAATTGTAGGAAGAAATAAAGAAAGATATGATGATTTGGACAAATAAGAACAGCTCTGTTAGGCCTCATTTCAACAATACAAATGAATGTATTACCAAGATTATTATTTTTGTTTCAAAATCTTCCTATTATATCCCAAGTAAAGTACTTTAATACCTGGAAAAAAGACTTAATGAACTTTATTTGGCAAGGCAAAAAACCAAGGATTGCATATAAATATCTGATCGATTTGAAAGAGAGAGGTGGACTTGCACTTCCTAACTTTAAATTATATGCTGAAGCGGCTGCTTTGGTATGGCTGAAAGACTGGATGAATTTAAAAAACATACGACTATTGGATCTAGAGGGGTATGACAATAGAAGTGGATGGCATGGCTATTTGTGGTACAATAAAGCTAAATCTCATGCGTCATTTCAACAACATATGGTTAAATCATCCCTTTATAGGATATGGATGAGATATAAACATTTATTAGAAGCAAAAACTCTGTTATGGATTTCATCACAAGAAATGCTAACTTTACGTCCACTAAGACCTGCTCAATTTGTAATTTATCAAGATATTTTGAAATGGGAAGGTACAAAATGTTCACTTAAAGAGTATGAAGAAGTTAGAGATCTACTGACTTGGTTCCAGTATCATCAAATAAACTCAGTTTTTTTACAAGATTTGAAAACAGGATTTTCTAACACTAAATCAACTCTACAGAAACTTTTACTGGATACAAATGATCACCTAATATCTAAGATGTATAAACTATTGCTAGAACTTTATTGTGAACAAGAACGAATAAAACCTACCATGATTAGTTGGGCGCAAATGCTGGGTCATGATATAATGTTGCAAAAATGGGAAAGGTTATGGACAAGAGATTTGAAACTAATATCTTCGCAACTATTAAGAGAAAATGTATATAAAATGATGTACAAATGGCATTTAACACTGAAGAAATTAGCGAGATCATTTCCTTCAATGTCACCAAACTGTTGGAAATGTAACAAATAAGTTGGATCCTTTCATCATATGTGGTGGACTTGTGAAAAAGCTAAGAAATTTTGGGAGATGATATATAATGAAATAAGGTTGATTTTACAACAAAATATTCCTAAAACACCTGAAATAATGCTACTAAGTATGATACCGGACACTATTTTTAGTCATCAAATTTTTTTGATATACGCCACCATGGCTGCACATGTGATATATGCAGCTAAGTGGAAGATTGACGAGATACCGACCAAAAAAGACTGGATAAATAAGATGCTGGAATTGACGGAGATGGCGAAACTTACAGCTTTGATAAATCAGAATGATAATGTACTATTTTGGGGGGAATGGGAGGCATGGAGAATTTATTGTGAAAATCAATTCTTGATGGGACCATTAAAATTCTTGATAGGACCATTTGATTTAATCTCTCATACATATTTTGTATCATGATTATATTAAGGTATTGAATGAATAATACTAGATAAGATAAGATAAACATATATTCATTAAACAATATGGGGATTAGTTCAGTAAGCAAAAGTATATACAATTTATTTTTAGATGGAAGAGAGTGAGGGGGGAGTCACTTTATGCTTAATTAGTACTATTATAGATCTTTTACTATTCTTATTAACTTTTAGTCCCCTGATGTACCAGAATGGCCTCCTGCCACCTGTGACGAGATGAGAGAACATATTATTAGCTTAAAATTGGGCAAAGCCCCGGGACCCGATGGTATTCTTGCAGAGCTCCTAAGGAGTAATTCCGATTGGTGGGCCCCGCCACTCGCACACCTCTTCACGCTTATAGACAAATTTGGTATCCTCCCAGATTCGTGGCTGAATTCTATCATAATACCATTGTTTAAGAAAGGTGATCCCAGTAAACCAGAAAATTACAGACCAATTAGTCTTTTGTCTATTATAGGAAAGCTCTATGCCAAGCATCTCCTCAATAAATTATCTGAATGGATGGCCCTTCATAATCTCCCAGGGAAAGAGCAAATTGGATTTTTACCTAACCATTCTACAACAGATCATTGCACAGTTCTTGCATTTTTGGCAGAAAAATATCTTAAGTTCCCTAGAGGAAAGTTATATGTTGATTTTATCGACCTTCAAAGAGTGTTTGACACAGTCGATAGACAGATTTTATGGGAGAAACTATGCCATATGGGCCTTGACCAACGCCTTTTGTTTTTATTACGTAACCTCCATACATCCAATACCTGTCAAGTTAGATTCGATGAGGGGAGCCTTTTAACCCAAAAAATCCCGGTGACAAAGGGCGTAAAGCAAGGATGTGTACTGGCACCATCCTTATTTAATTTATTTATTTCAGATCTCCCTGCTTTTTTAGCTAATACTGATGGTCATGCACCTAAGCTAAGCTCTGAGAAAGTCCCTATTCTGTTATATGCGGATGACGCAGCAGTCCTATCCCTTTCAAAGATGGGTCTTAAACGTTTATTAGCTTCTTTTATCCTATTCTGTAAACGGAATTCTCTATCTATTAATTTTGATAAGACCAAGATCCTGATCTTTTCTAAGACTTGGAAGCAATCAGTTTGGAAAATTGAGGGAAGAGAAATCGAACAAGTGAAAACGTTCAAATATTTGGGGGTCTCTTTTCATTATAATTTAAAATGGATTGCACACCGTAATCAGTCCCTAACCTTGGCCAAAAATAAGATGGCTGCAATAACTCGTTTTTACTATAAGAAGGGTAACCATTTTGTTCCGGCCGCCTTACAGATTTTCCAAGCCACTGTGATTCCGCAACTTTTGTATGGAATCCCAGTTTGGATCCAGGGTTTTAATAAAGAAGTGGAGCGTCTCAGGGCAGTTTTTTTGAGACGCATCCTTGGCATCACAAACTCTGTTTGTTATTTCTCTCTGTGCGCTGAGCTGGGACTGCACACGATAGAATCTGGTGCTTGGATCACTACTATCAAATACTGGTTACGCTCTCATTTTCGATCCCCCCCCAAGTAGTTTATTGGCAGCTTTACATACTGACTCAACTGTTTCTAGATGGTCTCGGCTTATCTTAAATAGGATCAGATCACTCGGGATTGATCTTGATTCCTTGTCCAATTCCAGTGAATTATATATTTTTAGGTCAATCCAAAAAAGGATATGGGACAGTGATTCCCAAATAATAAAAGCTGGTGCTGAAGGTATCTGCTCCCCTCATTTTTTAGGCCTTTCTTATCAAACAAACTCTATGGCCCAGTATTTTTTTTAACTTAACTATACCCTCTCACCGTAGAGCATTTTTGTTGGCCAAATTTAATATATTCCCTTCAGCTGTTGTTAGTGGTAGATACAAGGGAATACCACGCGAAGCAAGATATTGTAGGTGTCAATGCAAAGAACCTGACACAATACAACATATTCTCTTGTACTGTCCACTTTTCACACAGCTTCGATGCAGCTTAATTAGCTCCCTTCCTCAATTTACTATTGCAATGACTACTGGAAACATAGCCCATTTATTGGATGACAAAAGCTTTGAAGTTACCACTCAAGTAGCCGAGTTCCTGGCCAAGGTCCTAAAGGAGGGAGAAAGAAGGAGGGGAACCCTCATTTAATTGTTTATTATAATATTTACCGATGAACTGTGTATTTATTCTTTTTTAGATCTATATCTAGCTGCTTTACATGTTTGTTTTGTTACTGTTAATGCCAATAAAGGTTCTGTTTTCTGTTCTGTTATTAACTTTTAGTATTAAATGTAGTTTTTTATATGGATGTATTAAATGAAGGAAAAAATAAAAAAAATTATTAAAAAAAACAAAATGATCAGGGGACTAGAGCATGTCAAGATAGCAAGTCATTGCATATCAGGAACTGTGAGGTTGGGAACACATTGCACTGTGGAAACTGGGTTCAGCTGGAGAGAGCAGGTGTTGCTCATGAGCTGATGCAAGAAGGTGCAATGACTAAGCTAAATGAGTCAGCTGGGTGCTGATTGGTTCCTGTAAACCTGAAAAGTATAAATGTAATGTGAAATGTACTAACAGCGCGGAAGATAGTTGGTGGAGTGTCGAGAGTGTGTAAGTTGGATTTTATGCACTGTAAATAAACAATCACAGGCTTTTTGTAGCTTGGCTGTTTCTGGATTCTGCACTAAGGACTCTATAACTAATCCGCCAAGCTCCTCGCGACAGAGCAACTGCCCTATGAGGAACGGTTAAAACACTTAGGGCTGTTTAACTTGGAAAGAAGGCGGTTAAGGGGGGACATGATAGAGGTCTATAAAAGTATGCATGGTATGGAGAGAGTGGACAGGGAAAAACTTTTCTCCATCTCTCATACTAGAATGCAGGGTCATCCGCTGAAGCTGGAGGGTGACAGCTTCAAAACAGATAAAATGAAGTATTTGGTTTGGAGCGGTGGGCTCTGATCTGGAGAACCAGGTTTGATTCCCCACTCCTCCACATGAGTGGTGGAGGCTAATCTGGTGAACTGGATTTGTTTCCCCACCCCTACACACAAAGCCAGCTGGGTGACCTTTGGGCAAGTCACAGCTCTGTTTGAGCTCTCTCAGCCTCACCTACCTCACAGGGTGTCTATTGTGGGGAGGGGAAGGTGATTGTAAACCGGTTTGAGTCTCCCTTAAGTGGTAGAGAAAGTCGGCATATAAAAACCAACTCCTCCTCTTCCTCCTCCTCCTCCTCCTTCCTTCACACAACACATAGTTAAATTGTAGAACTCCCTGCCCCAGGATGTGGTGTTGGCTGCCAACTTGGAAGGCTTCAAGAGGGGAGTGGGCATGTTCATGGAGAAGAGGGCTATTCATGGCTACTAGCCAAAATTGATACTAGTCATGATGCATACCTCTTCTCGCCAGAATCAGAGGAGCATGTCGAATACATTAGGTGCTTTGGAACACAGGCAGGGTACTGCTGCTGCATTTGTCTTGTTTGTGGGCTTCCTTGAGGCACCTGGTTGGCCACTGTGTGAGACAGGATGCTGGACTTGCTGGACCTTGGTCTGATCCAGCAGGGCTTTTCTTATGTTCTTACGGGACACACTGAAGTCAGCATTTGTCACGGCTGACAATCCTCAACAAACTAATGTTGACAATACAGCAATAAGGACACCCCAGTACTGGGGAGACTCATGTCTCCAACCTTATGTCTTCCCTATCTAGGATTCTCTGAATTTCTTTTCAAAATGACCACATGGAAAGAGAGGCACTTCCTGCATAAGGACAAATATATTTCATGGCCTGGATTTTCTCCAAGACCCTACCATAAACTAGCCATTGAAAAACCACCGCATACAGATGCGAAAATCAAGATTAGCCAGAAAATGCGCTGCCCGGTGGAAGAGGGTGCCTTCTGGCATATATGGGGATACCACACCTGGCTGGATGTTGGGAGATTGCCGCCAGTCTATCGCCCAAGACCCGACCAGCCTTTCGACAGCAACACCTGGCGATGGATCACAGCTCCCAGGGTGGACTCCATGGCAAAAAACCCAGTCCCACCTCCATCGCTCTTGGATGGAAATACCTACATTAAGTTCATCCAAGGGGAAGCCTTGTTTGTGAGCCAGAGGCAGAAAGATAGTGTTCTGGCCCGAACCATGAAAGAAATGAAACAGTGTAAGCAACTCAAACTGAGGAGTGAATGCCGAGCCCCTCCGCTAGACGCTGAGGGAAATATTATGCCCCCCCTAGAATTCAAGCGGTAAGTCGTCTTTCCCTCCTCAACGCATTCTCTCACTATGGATGGGGGTGCAAGTGAGGTGTCGCCTCAGCCACGGGGGAGCGGCTTTCCCTTGAGCAGCTGTCACACGGCTGGGGGCTGCACCTGAATGGTCCCATGGGTTTCCCCATAGCTATCTGGGGAACAACCGTTTTGAATCACAGGCACATGACGTGGGAGGCGGCCCTCGTCCAGCATTTAGCCCCACATACTAGGTTTGGGCTCCCAATACAGGGCACCAGAGGGCCACTTATTATTTTTACCACTATGGAAGGACTCGGTTGAATTTTTGCCTCGAACGGTCTTTCAGATTTGGCTGCCTGAGTTTTGGACAGGGCAACATTATTTTCCATCCTCCTCTACTTCTTGCTCCAGCCACCTCCTTTCTAAACGATGGCAAACTTCTTCTGCCTTGTCATGCACCAATCTGCTCACCTCTCTTCAGAACTCTGTAAGATCATTCATATTTCTTGCTCTTCAAGGTGTGTAAATGTCCCTCCTAAAATCCCTACCATAGTTTCCTCTCCTCCATCCAGCACAAATTCCTTGCTATTATCTTAAATTCTCTGTGGCTACACCCCTCCTTATCTCCCTGCCTTCACCCTCTTGTGACATGTGTTTCTCCAGGCTGCAGCTGTTAAATCCCCAAAAATAGAAATCTCAGAAATATGGAGTCCAATCTTCGCTTGAAAACCTCCACCAAGGAAGAACTTGTCATTCAGCATGGCTGGACGTTGGGGGGTACTATATTGCTCTTTGCCCTGGATACAGATTTGTGTATCCAGGATGCTTCTCTTTGTCTAAACTGGGAGATCCTCTTCCTGTACTCTTTGTGTCTCCCACTCTTCTGGTGGACCTGCAAGAAGCAGGATGGAAGAATTAACCCCCTATCCCTCGGTACTGCTTCCACTGTGGAACTGCTCTTACTGTGAGGATGTTTCAAATAATGTTCATCTGAAAGTTGAGAGCTCCTATTGCATTGGATTATTAATACTTATCTTATGGAGACAGCGATAACTTTTGTGTCTCCGGTGGATGATCTGTGGTGTGTGTGTGCCACCAAGTCTCAGCTGACTTCTGGCAACCTCGCAGGGTTTTCAAGGCAAGAGACATTCAGAGGTGGTTTGTGCTTGCCTGCCTCCGCATGGGCTGAGAGAATCTGGAGAGAACCAGGACTGGCCCAAGGTCACTCAGCAGGCTTCATGTGGAGGAACTGGGGAATCAAACATGGTCCACCAGATTAGAATCCAAGGCTCTTAACCACTACACCAGGGGTGGGGGATGTCAGGCCTGGGGGCTGTTTAAGGCCCGCGAAATCATTTGGTCTGGCCCTTCATGGGTCCTGGCAGATCTATAGCTCAGAAGGATCTAAGACTGGTGATCCGCCCCCTCCCGCAGACAGGAATAGCCTCTATTCAAGGAGGATGTGAGTTTGTTTTGCTGAGAAAAGGAAACTTCTTTCCCCCTTGCAGAAGAGTCCTTAGCTATGGAGCTGCTAGGACCACCCAAGAAACTGTGTTAACCCTTTCCCACCCGGGCCATGGAGAAACGTATTCCCTCTATACTACAAGAGCGCTGGGGGTGGAAGTAGCGACAATGGAGGGGTTAAAGGAGGCAGAGCCAGAATGCGCAGGAGGGGGGGAGTTCTTACCCAGTGTGTCCTCATTTAATCCCTGAAGGCAGAGGTAGCAGGAGCCAGCTGTAGAATCCAGCCCTGACCGTGCGGAGCAGGAGCAACTCCGGCATGTGGCTGGACGGCTACGGCCAGCTGGTGCAACAGACCATCCTGTGCCACCAGGTGGGCGAGTGCTCCACCTGTTGGATGCCTGCCTGCTTGCTGCACCGGGGGGGGGTCGTCTGGGGCAGCTGCCTGCTTGGGGCTTGGTCAGCTAATTTTTAAGTTCTTAATTTTGTATGGCCCATGAATGATGTTATAAATACCCAGTTGGCCCTTGGCGGAAAAAGGTTCCCCACCCCTGCCATAGAACATTCTGCTAATGGAAAGTATTTACAGCCACTTGCTGGAGAGGGGGTGGGTAGGTCATCTTGGTGTTCACTGTGGCGGGACTCTTTTGCCCCCCCCCTTTTGTAGTTCTTTGTGCATGGCCCTTTCTGCCTGCTTCACTTACCAAAAAGCAGCCCAGAGCGATCTGGATATAAAAGGACCTTGCATACAGAGAAACACTCTTACACAGTCATTCTTAAACAGCATTCAAACCATATGAGCAGTAAACCATTCAGTTTTATTGAACTTACAAAAAGAATATGAAGCAAAGGAAAAAGCAATATTTAACTGAATATATATGACAGTACTTAACCAATGTACACATATTGACAGACAACAGATACAGAGGCCCCTGGGTCACTTCCAGAGAGAGAGACAGAGATGGCAACCATTCAAAGGGTCTGTGGTCTCTCCACGGAAGGACAACGACTGGGCATCTGGATCAGCCTTATATGGGCTGAATCGTGAGGAGAGGGTCTCAAATGACCCCTCCCTGTCACATTCTTTAGAAAATGAATTTCCACAAATCATGACTAGACAAAACGCAGCATACAAACAAGGATAAAAGAACATGAAAGATACTGCAGACTTGGCCAACCTGAGAAATCAGCAGTGGCTGAACATGGACTGACACAAACAGGACACAGGGTCTTATTCCAAGACACTGAAAGACTGGACAATTCTACCAACTATTTTGTCAGATTGCACAGAGAAGCCATTGAAATTCATAAACATCAGCACAACTTCAACAGAAAAGAAGAGAGTTTAAGAATGAATAAGGCTTGGCTTCCTGTCCTAAAAACCTCCAGACTAACAAAGACTTTAGTCAACAATAGCCATGCAGATTAGCTTTGGACTTCACACATTAACAGATCACTTCAGGATACAATGGTTCCATATTAACATACCACACCGTCATTAGCACATTATCTTGATACTTACAGGACAATGACTAGCATATTACTTTTGCAGGACAATGACTCAGCTCAAACCCAACCCCTTTCTGACTATATCTTCCTACACACTTGACACTGAGAGACACTGTCCTTCAGTGTTACTACTCTGAAGATGCCTGCCACAGTTGCTGGCGAAACGTCAGGAAAGAAAATTCCAAGACCACGGTTACACAGCCCGGATAACCTACAAGAACCATGACTAGATTGTTTAGAAATATCTTGTTCCATAATAATTCTTCCAGTGTCCAGGTCTGCTATCTGATTGTTTTGGAACATTGATGGATCTCCCCCTACGTGAGCAGACAATTTGCCGCCTGCTTGAACGGCCTTGATTTGGAGCACATAATGTTCTTTGGGTGACTAGCTCCTGTGCCCTTTAGGGTCAAGAGCCTAATTAGAGCTGAAGTCAGCTAAAAGTCAGGTCTTCATATTGCTTCTAAGTTATAGATTAATAAGCTACAGATTAATTGGTTTTTCTTAACCCAAACTCATTTAATATAATAAAATATAATATTTAATATAAACTAATGTTCAATACCAAAAATTCTCACGACATTCGCTTTTCCCATGCCTCCACCTTAAGATGCTATTTGCTATTAAGGCAAATAGCAGCAATTTAAATTGAGAAAATGATGTAAGGGTTTGTTTGTTTTTAAATTCCACCAGACCTTGATCTAATTCAAGGATTTCATGGCTGTAGACTTCTACTGTCTCATGTAGTTTGGCTCTGAGTAGCAATCTGGTTCGGTCCATTAATTCTTAGTTAATTCTTAATTCAAACCACCAATGCCAGAAGGCCCCTCTGCTGGCTGGAGTAACACACAAGTGTGCCATAGAGCAGGGAGGCTGAGAGTGTGACCTGGCACCTCCTTGGCTTGAATATCACAATACGGTAGATACCAGATCACTTTAGGCAAGACATATAATCCTTTCAGACTCTGTCCCTATCTATATGATGACAATATAATTTTACCTTCTGTTGCCAATATGAAGATTACTGAAACAATATACTTGGAGCGCTTTAAACCCTTGACATGCATTTCATATCTGCCGAGCATTGTTACTGTTCTTTGTTATAATTCTGCTGTGACCTTTCTTTTGAACAGACACAAGAGACCACTCCCAGGGAAAAGCCCAGCCCCCCGCTGCACCCAACCACTGCCAGTTGTGCCTCCTTCTAAGGACTGCTGGGACTATCCGTGTCCAAGTCTGGAACCTCATTACCAGGAGGCAGCTGTCAAGTTTGCCCTGAAGAACAGCAGTCTGATTTACCCAGAGATGGTGGAGAAATACCGGCAACTGTCCCTTTCGGGGAGCAAAATCCGGGCCTGTACACCCAACAGCTGAATACATGCAAGAGGAGGAAACTGAAATTCGTGGCATCAGTGGAGAGTTTCAACGTTATCTTAGTCATTCGAAATTAAGATCACATCATCACTGCAGGATAATCGACAACCCCTGGAATTTTGCTGCAGCTGCACAAATGGCCCACCCCTCTGGCCCCACTTCCCAGGCACACACCCCCCCCCCCCGAACTTGTGGCCGTTGGAGATAAACGCCTCTTTCACCATCAGCACAACAGCACGGAAGGCTTTGTTGTAATCCAGAATCAAGCACAAAGGGGTCTCAGCAAAGCCACCACTTCCCAAGAGGTGAGAAAAAACAGTTTGGAAATGTCGACTTCTCACTCGGTTCTTTGGACTGTGAGACTCGCTTGAAGTAGCTGGATGTGGCCTTGCGGACACAGGCTGGGAGTGGAAAGGGTCACGGGTGAGATTTCTGAGTCGAAGCTATGTTTGATCTTTGTAAATCCAACTGGTGTCAGCTAATCCATACAGGACATTTGCATAAGAGGTGGTTTGTCCCCAGTGCTACCTACCATTTTCTCAGTTTCCATTATATGATGAAGAATGGCAAAATAATATATATTAGGATCAGCCCTAGAGGAGTGTTGAGCACAGGAGTCTGAATTCCAGCCTAATGCCATTATACTAGAATTCAAACTCCAGTGCTCAAAACTCCTCTAAGGCTGATCACTGAAGAGAAAGCGGCACAGCCCATTGACAAGGGAGAGGCAAGCCGACTTAGCATCAAAACTGCTGAGGAGTGGAAATCCTCAAGAAAAAGCTTATTACTTTTACTTGGTGGCCGTCACTCCAATATTGGGCAGGTGCTTTATATTTTCCCCATTCAGTTATATGTTATTTAGCTATTAAAACACATTGCCTCCCTCCCCCACATGGGGTGCCAAAGCAACTTAAGTCAACACTCAGTGGTGTGTGTGTGTGTGTGTTAAGTGCCATCAAGTCGCTGCCCATGTAGGGCAACCCTATGAACTAATGAGTTCCAAAACATCCTATTGTTAACAGCCTTGCTCAGATCTTGCAAAGGGGCGGGGATTAATTGACTGCGTCAATCCATCTAACAATGGGTCCTCTCTTTCCCTGCTGCCGTCCACTTTTCCTAACATTATTGTCTTCTCCAGTGACTCTTTTCTTCTCATAATGTGACCGAAGTACAATAGCCTCAGTTTGATCATTTTAGGGAGAAGTAGGTCACCATGGGCCACCTTCTGTCCAGTACTAACCAGGGTTAGCTGAAGTGTCCCTGCCATTGTTTGTAGTAGATCCTCTGCCGGTGCCACCTCCCATTACTGCTGCTGCCCAGTAGCTACCCTTCAAGGATTCCCCCACTCCAATTACCATTGGAACTGTCCATAAAATACCCCAAACACATAAATCACATGGAAATGTACTTTCATAATAAAAATTAATTTCAGCTACCAAGGCCCTTTCACAAGGCAACTTCTTCATGCAATTTCCTAAAGGTAGAAAGGGTAGACATTGTCCAGCCCTCCAGGGTGGTCTGTCCAGTAGAACCTGAGCTCCAAGAGACCCCTCACACCACCATCTTCTTCCTTCACAGGGCAAGTATCCCCCCTCCCCCTGCAATCCTCCTTGGCATCACAGTACAATCATGGGAGTGGAGAGAGCTGTTCTGTGCTAGAGATTGAGGTTGCCAGGAAGGGATCTCAGTCCTTCTCTGGGCCTTTCATTTTTCAGGGATGGTGGCAGAAGCAGGCAGTTCACAAGGGTGTGAGAGGTCTTGGGCTGCAGAACAAGCAGGTGCCACCACAAACCAGCGCACATTAAACAAACCAAAACTAGTACATCTCTGTGTGCTCCTGGATTCAGTGGCTAACTTGATTGAAGTCACAGGCTTTACCCCATGGGGTAAGGCTTTAAAAGGTCCCAGAGAGAGAGAGAGAGTAAGAAATTCTGAAATTGCCTAATTTACATCTAGCAGTTGTTTCACTTGTTTGTTGTCTAACAGCCCAACGCCCCCCGACTCCAGCTTCCTACTTCTGAAATATTTTAAAGAAATTCTTAGTGTTTATTGTAACAAACGTGCCCCTCAAATTCTCTTTTTGCTTCTGTTAACAATCTACACTTGTTCTGCCAGAAGCTGTGCTCCTGCTCTGAGAAGAATTGTGGCATTGAAAAAACACAGTAGCTACACCTGCCCTTGAGCCGCTCACTTTTGTCAACCAATAATATTTTTATAGATGTTTCACTGTGTAACAATCCTAATTCTGCACAATATAATGATTAATGCTTTATCAACTTCCTAGTTTCCAACAGCAAAACAAACTAAACCAAGGTAAACACTTTTGGCCATCTGGAAACCCCCCTTTGCCTTTCCCTCACTCAGCAGCAAAGGACGTAGTAAAATGGCCTCAAATCAAAGACTGCCAAGGAGAAACAGACCCCCCACACACACACACACAACTGCTACACCCGCATTCTCATTTTGATGTCATATGCAAATCCCAGGGCTGCCCACCCTCCAGGTGGGGCCTAAAATCTCCCAGAATTACAACTGACCTCCAGACTTTGTTATAGGATATGATGGAAATGGAGAGTAATTTACCCATTTGAATCCCATATAGACCTCATATGTAAAGAATGGGTTGCAGGAGCCTTTGTCCTGAAACACTTTTTATCAAGGTCTTCCTGTCTTCCTGTATCCCTATGACATATTGCAGCTCCGTTCTGGAACAAAGCCACTAACAAATAGATAAGAGGAGTACAGCTGCTCTGTGAAAGTGCTGACTGAGAACTATGATGTAATGAGATGACACATAATGAAGATACAGACGTTAGGTTATGGAGCACCCCTTCCAGAGGAACGGACCAGCAAGCCTAACTGTATTCTTAACAAGGAAACAATGCTGGAAAATGGTATGAGTCAAGGAAAATAACAGAGCCATGGAAGGGGTGCAATACTTCAAAAGTATCAGTGCACTGAACGTGACTCATGCCTACAATAATATAAAAGAAAGAGCTAGCCAGCCAGACGTTAGAGAGTTATTGAAAGGCTGACACCCGCTGACCTGACCTGACCCTCTCCATCTCTTGCATGAGATGTAAAGACTCTGAGCTCTGATTTTTGCGTGGACTGAAGCTCTCAAGACAAAAGAGGTTTCTTTCAGTGTTTAGCCTTCTTGTATGTTCTGGATTCTTACGGATACCTCTAACGTTTTACAAACCTTCCTGTGAGGCTGGAGGGGGAGATTCTTTTCAGAATAGCCAGTACTACTAAGGCTGGATGTCTGAAATGAATGCTTGCAGACTTCTCCATCCTGTGAATGGGATGGAGGCTCTTTGAATTCCTACTAACCTTAGAGTGGGGTCCAGGAGTTTGGATCATTCCATATTTGGAACACTGAGAGCCCGTTTATTCTAACAAGGATTGATGGAGTCTCACAATGATCTATCTAGTCTTGCTTGGCTTCCCAGTCCTTGCAAGCATGAAGACTGTAAAACCTATAGTCTCCTTTACACGGGACTAAAAGCTAATTCTCTGAGCTTGTGTCAGAAGTCTTCTCTAGCTGACAGAGAGGATTCTGAACATTCTCTGAGCAGAAGCCAGAGGTCTTCCTAACTGACAGGGGTGCCTCTGTACTCTGTGATAGTACACAGTGCTTACACAGATTACATGGAGTCATATTCATGGAGCTATTAGGCTCTTACATTGAACTAAAGGTTCACACACAAATCTCTGATATTAGCACTATCAGAGAGACTTCATAACAGCTTTAAGCTTACACATAACACATTACATGGCTTTCTCATAAGCTTTGCATTGGTGTCTGATTTTGACACAACTGTGGATAGCTGTGAGGACCTGTTCTGTTTCTGTTCTGTTTCTTTTTCTGTTCTGTACAAACGGCAGGACTGATCCTGGTCTGAGTGTGGTTCAGGCTTCTGCTGTAGCGCTCCCTGTGTAGGCCCCTGCTGGAATGTAACGCTCGCTCTCCTCTCCCCAGTCCCTCCTCCCCCACGACCTTGACTCTTGTAGAAATTGTGCTAACGAGCTTCTTCTAGGGCTTTGATGTCTGAATGTAGTCTAGGCTGGTATAATTCTCAAAACATGTAACTGACATCTGTGCTGTAGAACTGGATATAATCTCACCCTTTTGTAATGGCAAACACTTGCAGCTTTTGACCGTGTAGGCCCTGACCATACCTGATGCTTTCCAATAAACTTACCTGCTTCTGAATGGTCGTCTGAGCGAGTGATTTTGTGGAAATAGCCCAGGGAGGTTGGAGACCCTTACAATAGCATGCACATACCATACCATAGATATCTCTGATCCTAACATAGATCAGAGGCCTTTTCATAGGCTAAGAACACTGGGAGATTTCTCTATGATTTCATGGACTTGGTCCTGGCATGGACTGAAAATATGCTTTAAAATATAATTTCTACATACACTCATGGAACCTGAGATTTCTCTAACCTTTGCAAAGACACAGGAAAGACATTCATTGCAAAGACATTGCAATACTAAAATAACATATAAAAGACCAAAAAGGTTAACTTATCCTGAACATGGATCAGGAACTTTTCAGATCTCTCTAAAGCCTGATATATAGGTTGAGAAGGTTTGCAGATGACATGACAGGGTATAGTATGTCTTCTGTATTACTATGATGTTCTATGTGATTTGAGTTGAGATGCTCTTAACTATATCAAATCTTTCTCCATTACATTAACCATATTTTACAAGATTTCTGTAACTGATTTATATTCTGAATGAATGTGCATTGCACTAACCATATCTTACATGATTTCTGTAACTAATTTATATTCTAAATGAAATATCATTACTATATTAAGATAAGATACTGTTTTATAGAGGCATAGAGATTATTAAAGATTGCTTGCAACGTGAACATGTTTAAGACTGATGATGTCTAAACTTATATAATATTTTAAGACTTTGTAACCATGATAAAATCATATATTATGTGGTGTAAAATAAATGTGTTTTAATTATACATACAATCATGTCCCTTTTCATAAATTTATTGGCGCATCTCAAGAAAAAGCTTACTTTCGGTAAGAAATGTTGATTCCTGCTCAGTAGGTGTCTATCTGAATAAGATAACATATTCCTTCTCAGGAAGGAGTCCATTCAAAGAGCTTAGGCACTGAAAGGCATGAACTATGCCATCTTCAGGGATGAGTTCCTCTGGAGAAAAGGGCTGCTTTGGAGGGTAGACTCTGAAGGCATCATGTGTCCCTGCTGAGCTCCCTCCTGTTCCAAACTTCACCCTCCCCAGGCTTTCCCCCCAAATCTCCAGAACTTTCCCAGTCAGAAGCTGGCCACCCTATCAGATCACTTTCTCTAATTCTAAATCAGGACCCCTGCAGATCGTTAGACTGAGAATGGGGCCAAGTTCAGAAAGAGGGTGTTCTTCTGTAGATTCGGGGGACCCCAGGTTTGCAGAAAAGTGTTAAATCTTCTCAAATGGAAGGGGTTTAAATCACCCCAGAGGAACACTGCGCTTGCGAACCCAACATAAACCTACTGAGAGCAGGGAGGGGAGGAGAAGGAAGAGCTGCTGGAGATTTCACCACTGAGGGTGGGCAAGGGAGGAGTGGCAGGGGTCACAGCTGCCACCGTCACCCCCCACCACTGAGGCTGCCACCACCAGCCCTCTTTTGCGGGTGGGAGAAAAGGAGCAGAAGCTGCCCCACCTTCACCCAGCCATTGCTTTGATGGCAGCACTGCAGGTGGGCAGGAAGGAGGAGCAAGAGGCATAGCCGGTCCCCCTCGAACACCAACACTGGCCCTGCCAGCACCTCCTCTCCAGGTGGAGGAGAAGGAGGAGTGAGAACTGCCTCACCCCCTTTCTGCCTCCTCGACTACCAACGTGGCAGCACTGCGGGCAGGCAGGGGGAAGGAGCAGGAGCCACCACTCCCCCCCACCAAGCCTGCCCACACCAGCCCCACCGCTGCCACCTCTCCTATGAGGGCACGGGAGGAGCAGGAGCATAGAATCATAGAGTTGGAAGGGACCACCAGGGTCATCTAGTCCAACCCCCTGCACAATGCAGGAAACTCACAACTACCTCCCCCACACACACCCAGTGACCTCTATTCCATGCCTAGAAGATGGCCAAGATGCCCTCCCTCTCATAATCTGCCTAAGATAATAGAATCAGCATTGCTGACAGATGGCCATCTAGCCTCTGCTTAAAAACCTCCAGGAAAGGAGCACTTACCACCTCTCGAGGAAGTCTGTTCCACTGAGGAACCGCTCTGTTAGAAAATTCTTCCTGATGTCAAGACGGAAACTCTTTTGATTTAATTTCAACCCATTGGTTCTAGTCCGACTTTCTGGGGCAACAGAAAACAACTCGGCACCCTCCTCTTTATGACAGCCCTTCAAGTACTTGAAGATGTCCCCTCTCAGTCTTCTCCTCTTCAGGCTAAACATACCCAGCTCCTTCAACCTTCCCTCATAGGACTTGGTCTCCAGACCCCTCACCATCTTTGTTGTCCTCCTCTGGACACGTTCCAGCTTGTCTACATCCTTCTTAAATTGTGGTGCCCAGAGCTGAACACAATACTCTAGGTGAGGTCTAACCAGAGCAGAGTAAAGCGATAACAGCACTTCGCGTGATCTGGACACTAGACTTCTGTTGATGCACCCCAAGATCGTATTTGCCTTTTTAGTTACCGCATCACACTGCTGACTCATGTTCAGCGTTTGGTTGCCAAGATCCTTTTCGCACACACTACTGCTCAGACAAGTCTCCCCCATCCTATAATTATGCATTTGATTTCCTAAATGCAGAACTTTACATTTATCTACCTAAATGCAGAACTTTACATTTATCTCTGTTGAAATACATTTTATTGGTTTTAGCCCAATTCTCCAACCTGTCAAGATCATCCTGTATCTTCTACCGTATTTGCTGCCCCTCCCAATTTACAGTGGGTAGCCGTGTTAGTCTGTTTGCAGTAGTCAAAAAGGGCAAGAGTCCAGTAGCACCTTAAAGACTAACAAAAATATTTTCTGGTAGGGTATGAGCTTTCATGAGCCACAGCTCACTCACTTCAGAAGTGAGCTGTGGCTCACGAAAGCTCATACCCTACCAGAAAATATTTCTGTTAGTCTTTAAGGTGCTACTGGACTCTTGCCCTTTTTGACTACTGCAAACAGACTAACACGGCTACCCAGTGTGAATTATCTTCATGGAAGGCACCACATTTAGCCGTACAGAATGGAAATCCATCAACCTTGTGAAGAAACTATCACAGATACAAACGTATCTGAAGAAGTGAGCTGTGGCTCACGAAAGCTCATACCCTACCAGAAAATATTTTTGTTAGTCTTTAAGGTGCTACTGGACTCTTGCCCTTTTTGGCCTCCCAATTTAGTATCATCTGCAAATTTAATATGCATCTCCTCTATTCCTTCATTCAAATAATTAATAAAGATGTTTAACAACACAGGGCCCAGGACCGTCTTTGCCAGGACTCTGTTAATTTCGTCCAGGAGACTGATGTAGGGAGACATTTTGTCCCACAGGAAGAAGTGGTATTGGCTCATCACCGCAAGGAAATTTATAATCTTAGCTGATTGAACCATGGCTTTATAAATTTTTCTCCCCATCAAATCCAATTTTCTTCCTTCCCTGTCCTGGGGAGAGGTATGGGAACTGGATCTGAATCTACCCGGAAGGGCCTCTACTATCATGGAGTTTGGAGTGGGGTGATGGGTCACGAAGTCGCATCCTTCATGCAAGATCTTATACAAGGAATCCACCTTACGCACCAAAAGTGAGCAGGACGAAGGATGAGGCCAATTCGACTGTATTATATCAAGAATACTCTCGATAAATGGAAGGGCTACCGGCCCACCATCTGGTCTATGAAGAATGTCGGATATCGCATCAACAGGATCAGAGGACGTAGACTTATATTCAATATTAAGGGACTGGGCCATTCGAGACACCTGATCGATAAAGGATCTGACACTATCAGGAGGCGAGGTGTCAATAGCATTATCTATCAAATCCCCTGGTGAGGGTATTGAATTAGCATCAGAATCAGTGTCTGCGCCATCTGAATCGCCAGTGGCAGACTCAGACTCGGAGGCATGCAAGTCCCATATAGGGGAACGCTGCAGCCCCATAGACAGTGGCTCATTCTTGGATGCAGGCCTTGAGCCGTGTTTATCCGGATTGGACGATGTCAAAGCATGAGAAAGACCGGAACAGTGGGTGACAGGGAGTGACGGGGAGTGATGTCGAGACATGGAACAACGTCGAGATGCAGAACGCCTTGAACGGAGATGGTGCCGACCAGGTGAATTCCTTGACGCAGAGGAATCATGCTGTCGAGAACTTTCCTTCGATGTGGAGCGAAGATGGTGATGGGGCGAGCAGTGTCAATAAGAAAGTGTCGGCGAAGCTCTAGGCTAGTGGTCGGCAAACCGCGGCTCGCGAGCCGCATGCGGCTCTTTGGCGCCTTGAGTGCGGCTCTGGAAAGCGCCCTCCTCCTCCTCCTCCCCCCTTTCCATCCCCTCACAGCGCGGCCGGGTTTTGCACGCGGCGCTCGAGGGCCGGCGGCGCCAAGGCAGGCGGCGGCAGCCAATCAGCGGGCGGGATTTTTCGTGCTGGTTTTGGCTGGTGGAGGAGGCCAAGGCCAAGGCGCTGAGGAGGGGCGGACGGCACGCTGCGACTGGTGAGGGCAGAAGCAGCCGCCATTGCCAGTAGAGGCATGGGATGAGCATTTGGGGAGGGGACCCGCTGCCAGCAGCTTCTTCCCCGGCCCGGTAGGGCGAACAGGGCCCCAAGGCCCCAGGAGGAGGAGGAGGAGGGGGCGGGCTTGGTGGCAGCAGTGCGAGCAGGGCACGCTGTGCCAAGCGCCCCCCTGGAGCCTCCAGCAAGCCACCTGCGCAGGCAGCCTGCCCGGTGGTGCTGGGGCGGGGAGATGCGGCTGCGAGGCGGGGAAAGGGAAGCGCCAAGGGCTGGCCGCTAACCCCATCTGCGCCGGCTCGGGCCCCGCAATACTGGGCGCTTCTGCTGTCCAGTTCGGCGGCCCTCTCCCTCCCCTCCATTTTGAAGGCGCTGCGGCAGCGCCCCGATGGCGTTCAGTTCGTCGTGGCAGCTCCTGTCTCCCGTGCAGTGGGCCAAGTGGACGTGGTCCGCTGTGCGGGGCGGAGGGGCCCCCGAGCACAATGCCCTGGCCGGGGGAGACAGGGAGGTGCCAGCGCTGGAGGACGATGAGGAGGACGCGCAGGGCAAGACGAAGTCGCTGAGCCTCAGGCAAGTCCTCGCAGCCTCGGCGTGCCTGGGGTTGGGAGCGGCCGCTTCACACGTTACGCGAAGGCGGGCCCGGGTTTGGGCATCTCTCGTCGACCTGGGGTCCAGGTTGGCTCGCGTGTGCATGCGTGTGTCTTGCTGTTTTGGTGGTGCGCTTTGTGGATGTATGGCTCACACGTGCATAGTTAAATTGTGCATGGTTAAATTGTGGAACTCCCTGCCCCAGGATGGGGTGATGGCTACCGACATGGAAGGCTTTAAGAGGGGAGTGGACATGTTCATGGAGGAGAGGGGTATTCATGGGTACTAGTCATGATGCATACCTATTTTCTCCAGGATCAGAGGAGCATGCCTATTATCTTGGGTGCTGTGGAACACAGGCAGGATGGTGCTGCTGCACTGGTCTTGTTTGGGGGCTTAGGCACCCGGTTGGCCGCTGTGTGTACAGACTGCTGGACTTGATGGGCCTTGGTCTGATCCAGCAGGGCTTTTTCTTATGTTCTTATGAAGGAGCCCAGGCGGCAGCGGCGAGGAGGAGGAGGTTGGGGCCCGGGGGGCGAAGCCATGTTTGATTCATTTGTACTCTCTTTTTGGGATTTGTACTCTCTACATGCACATTTTCCCCATCCAGATTCTCAAAACTCTGTATAGGGGGTTATTGGCCATTTATGAATGGGAGGTTTTGCCTTGGATTTGCCACTCAGATGCACATTTTCCCCATCCAGATTCTCAAAACTCAACAATAAGCCCCCCTGCAGAGTTTTGAGAATGCAGATGGGGAAAATGTGCATCTAGAGAGCGGCAAATCCAAGGCAAAACCTCCCATGCATGAATGGTTGTTAAAAGGTGTTTTGGCTGTCAAAAGAAATCTCAATCGTTGTACTGTTGATATTTGGCTCTGTTGACTAATGAGTTTGTCGACCACTGCTCTAGGCAATGCATGGCACGAAGAGGATGGAGAGTGTCTACGTCGCGAAGACGCCAAGCTCGACGTGGAACGATGACGTCGACAGCAGTCACAGTCATAGTAGCTATATCTCGACTCCCTTGGACTTCGCCTATGGTAGTAGTAGTATCAGGAGTGGGCATGCCCCCGAAGGGACGGCAACACTTGCCGGTCATGAGGTGACCTGGATGCCTTAGACGCAGAAGATTGAGGAGACCTTGGTCGATCCCGAGGAGATTTCACTGGAGAGAGATCCTGATGGGTATCCTGATGCTGAGAAGCAGCATCTCGCCCAGGGGAGCAGCTTCGACGTGGCGAAGCATCCCATTGGGGGAGGCCGAACGATGCCGAGATGTGTTGTTACAGGTCAAAGAAGACGAATGACATCGAGAAGTGGAACGGCGTTGAGATGAAGCACCTCCAGCAGGAGAAGCCGATCGATGTTGAGATGGGGTGCTGCGGTGAACCGACACCACATGGGAACCCAAACTAATTGGAACAGATACCTGACTGCCCACCAAAGGAGAATGAGAGGTCAGTGGATGAAATCTGCACCTGGATGTCCGGAGCACTCGGATCTGAACCCGCGACCGCGACGCCAAGTTGAGGTGACGTGAGCTGGAGTGGCGAACGACGTGGAGACGGAGTACTAATGTCGAGGTTATTCTTCTCGATGTGGAGCCACCTCCTGCTGTCAATGGGACGACTCCGTTCTCGACGTGGGAGATCGAGACACCACAGATTTTAATTTTTTTTATTATCTCTTCTCTTGGGCTTCACCCGACGTCTTCTTAGAACTAGAGGAGGGGGAAAGAGAAGAAACTTTTCCCAGCGATGACGGTACCCGAAGAAGATGGCACAATCTGGGGCTCTAAGGATATGCCCCAAGGTTTTCGTTTCTGTACTTACCCATGAGTTTGTTTCCTTGCGTACATGCCACTCCCTGCAAATCTTTATTGTTCTTGTCTCCAGTTATTGTCAGCATACTAGGCTTTAAGTTTTTGTCTCATTCCCCCATAGGATTTAGTTTAAAGCTCTCCTTATCAGTGGTTCTTGTGGGTTATCCGGGCTGTGTAACCGTGGTCTTGGTATTTTCTTTCCTGATGTTTCGCCAGCAGCTGTGGCAGGCATCTTCAGAGGAGTAACACTGAAGGACAGTGTCTCTGAAGATGCCTGCCACAGCTGCTGGCAAAACGTCAGGAAAGAAAATACCAAGACCACGGTTACACAGCCAAGATAACTCTCCTTATCAGGTTTGCGAGGCTCTCACCAAACACATTTTTTCCTACCCTCATGAGGTGCAAACCATCTTCCAATAGAAGAGCTTCTTCTCGAAAGCGTAAGCCATGGTCCAGAAATCCAAACCTTTTTTGAAAACACCATCTACACAGCCAGTCATTAATTTGTAGTATTTTTCTTTCCCTTCCTAAGCCACCACCTTCGACAGGCAAAACTGATGAAAACACAACCAACGCCCCCAGGTGTTTCACCTTCTTACCGAGAGCCTCATAATCTCTTTTAATATTTTCAGGGCTGTGTCGGGCAATATCATTTGTTCCCACATGAATGAGCAAGAAGGGGTAATAATCGGTGGGCTTGATGAGTCTTCCTACCCTTTCTGTCACATCCTGGATGCGGGCACCTGGTAGACAGCAGACCTCTCGAGACAGCAAGTCCGGTCGGCATACTTTAGACTCTACCCGTCAGTAGGGAATCCCCAGTTACCAGAACACGCCTCTTCCTAACTTGGGAGCAGAAGATCGATCAAAGCCACCCTCTGCCCCACAGGCAGGCAGACAGGTGGTGGTGGAGTGGGAGCTGCTGCTGCTGTTCACCATGGATGGCTCTCCTCTGCAGGCAGGCGGGGGAAGAGGAGCAGGGGCTGCCCCCGTGGCCCCACATGACCCAGGCAGGCATGCGAGGGGGGCACAGTGGTGCTGCTGCTGCTGCGGAGTGGGGTGGGGGTGGCAGGTGAGCAAAGGCAGGAATGGAATCTCCCCACCCTCTCCAGCCTCATGGGTCATCCACTTGTTATTGTCTAATCATGGAAGGTGCAATAGGGAGTGCAGCTAGGCCCTTCTAGAAAGGTCACACCAAATAGGAAGAAAGTTGGACACCTAACAATTTTTATTTATTCACTTAATTTACACCCCAATTTATTCCTCAAGGGGGACCCGAAGTGGTCTATACCATTTTCTGCTCCATTTTATCCTTGCTCTAGGAGGTTGGTGAGACTGGGAATGTGTGACTGGCCCAAGGTCACCCAGCAAGCTTCCATGGAAGAGTGAGGGTTCAAAACTGCGTCTCCCAGATATCCTGCCAAGATGATTTCCCAACACTGATAATCCCCTGGTCATTTGCAATGAGCCAGTTCAGGGGTATTTAATCCCTCAAAGTAACAATGAGTAACAATGACACACATCTCTTCAGTGGGAGAACCAACTCCCCCGACCCAGTCCCAAAAAAGCACTTTAGGGCCCTGACCAGGCATACCTGGGAGATGCGAGATGATGTCATTTCCTCTTAGAAGCTACCTGCTGTCCTTCTAAGTTACATTTGGGTCTGGCAAGCTCCTGCCTGTCACAGCTGCCCAGATTTCAGGGGGAAACTTTGACTTGTACAGACTGATATTTAATTTCAGTTCTGATATGCAATTTGGGGGGAAAAGTGAACAGGATCCAAACCACAGTTTATCATCCTTAGTCAGATTGACTCTGAGGCCTTTTGCGCAATGGGTTGTTTCCGTCACATTCACCCCCTGACTTCTTTGGGGCTCTGTTTTTATTATGCACATTTTTTCGGACCCTCAGAGGTCACTTTGCTCTCCCCTTGGGTTGCCATCCTCCAAGTGGCACCTGGAGATCTCCCGGTATTACAACGGATCTCCAGACAAGCAAGATCAGTTCTCCTGGAGAAAATGGCTGCTTTGAAGAGTGGATTTTGTGGCATGATACCCTAATGAGGATCCTCCCCTCCCCAAACTCAGCCCTCCTCAGGCTCCCCCCCCCCAAAAAAATCTCCAGGTATTTCCCAACCTAGAGCCAGCAACCCTCCCCTCCCCCCCATGTTTTCAGGATGCTGTTTTACTGCGAGGTTAATGCCTGCACTGAGGCCAGCTCGATTGCTACTCCAGTGCATAGTTTTAACTTTGGGTTTGTCTCCCCATGCCCACATTCTCGCTTCTCCCTCCCAATCCTTCCTCCCTGCCACTTGCCTTTCCCCACTCTCATCCAACCCCTCCCTTAAAGCCATTTGTAAGTGCACTTGCCAGAGAATGCTGGAATACTATGAGGCTACGTATTTGGTCAGTTTCACACATCGGTGATCACTCCCTACTGGTTCACATGAACACACGAAGCTGCCTTCTACTGAATCAGACCCTCGGCCCATCAAAGTCAGCATTGTCTATTCAGACTGGCAGTGGCTCTCCAGGGTCTCAGGCTGAGGTCTTTCACATCACCTACTTGCCTAATCCCTTTAACTGGAGATGCTGGGGACTGAACCTGGGACCTTCTGCATACCAAGCAGATGCTCTACCTCTGAGCTACGTTTTTGCTGGGGATGCATAATTGATCACAAGGTACTTTTTTTGGGGGGGGGGAGCCCCTGTGCAGAGTGTTTTGAGAATTCGACTACAAATACTGTGCAGTTAGAGAGCAGCAGATCCAGCAGAAACACACCATGCATAAAAGGCCTAAGTTGATCATCTCACTACAACACTAGGAGATATGCCGGCTTCCTTGGTAAATACTGACTCGCCAGGGATAAACCAAGGTGACACATAGAGGCAGCTGACAGAAGTGAGGGCTTCATCCACCCCAGCCCCATTGGGCTGGGAGGTCTGTTCAGCTGTAGAGCTGCTCCATGGATCAGAAGCCCTGCAAAGACACAGAAGTCTTGCCTTTCCTGGCAAAGAGAACCTGACTGGTCACTTTGCACCAGGAAAGAATGCATGACCTGACACCAATCTCAGCCTACAGAACAAGAATATTCACCTTCAGGCCACAGTCAAGCTTATGCAACTGGAGAACCAGCCGGGGTTAAAAAAACAAACTGCACAAAGGACAAGAGCATAAATTCATGCAAAGATCCAGATGATTATTTGAGTAGAGATGTAAAATTTCCAGAAATTTTGAAGACACAGGAAAATAAAACCCTTTTTGCAGAAAACAACAAATTAGGGGGAAAACTGAATATATGCAATACTTACTGTTCTATCAAACCTAAACTAAATTCACTGCTTCAACAACAAAAATAATTTATAAATTGCTTAGCATATGAAAGTGCAGTATTTTACATATTTATGGAATTCAAAAGTTATAAATGCAGTTTTCTACATGCAAAACTGCAAATATACCAAATACCTGAAAGAAAAGTGCAAGCTGATGCTCCCTTAGTACACACACCGTAATTTTTACTATCAGAAAAGCAGAAAAAGTAACATAAAATATATCATTTGGTCAGAAAAGGGGCTCATACAAAAGATCAATAATAATATTGTCGAAGGCTTTCACGGTCAGAGTTCATTGGTTCTTGTAGGTTATCCGGGTTGTGTAACCGTGGTCTTGGTATTTTCTTTCCTGACGTTTCGCCAGCAGCTGTGGCAGGCATCTTCAGAGGAGTAACACTGAGAGACCCTGTCCTTCAGTGTTACTCCTCTGCAGATGCCTGCCCCAGCTGCTGGCGAAACGTCAGGAAAGAAAATATCAAGACCACGGTTACACAGCCCGGATAACCTACGAGAACCAACGGTCAATAATAATATCTGCACAGTTCCAGGTAGATGCCGTCTTCCTCCTTCTGTGGCTACTGGTTAGAGAGAGCTCAGATCAGAGTTTCCCTCTCGTTTTGGTGCCATTTCTGCCCTCCCCCCCGCCCAGCAATGTATGGGCAATAAGCTACTTGCTACCCAAACTGTATGTGTGTCATGGTGGTTTAAGGGTAGGGTTGCCATTTTGGGTTGGGAGATTTTGGGGGTGGAGCTGGGAGAGGGCGGGGTTTAGGGAGGGGAGTGACTTCAATGGGGTATAATACCATAGAGCCCCCACCTTCTGAAGTGGCCACTTTCTCCAGGCGAACTGTCGCCCAGAGATCAGATGTAATAGTGGGAGACCTCCAGCCACCCCCTGGAGTTTGAGGGAGAGGTGAAAAGGTCAACTACAAGGGAAGAGTCAAGTAAAAAGGGCCACACAGAAGCAACGAGAGCCCTGCAGGCGACCCTCATGGGGATCAGGTAGCCCTCTAGGTGCAGAAAAGCATCTCGCATTTGAGAGCTGCCTATGTCTCTAGCAGATGTCTTGTCTTTGAAAGCATGTCGCTCATTCTAAAAGAGAAAATCATACTGGAGGTTTTTGCCAGTACTTCACCAACTTTCCAGTTTTGGGGGGAGAAAAAAAAAAGGGTTTCCTCTGAATTTTCCTGTTTTTTCTCCCTGGGCATTCACCCCTCTAACTCTGAGTAGTCTTAAGAAACGCACACACCTTTCAGTCACACAGGAATCAGGCCAGACCTTTTTTTGTTCACCATAATCATACGAAAGAGCCTTTGAGATTGGCTGGAGGTGATGAGGCTCCAGGATTGCATCACTTCCCAGGGGCCACCAACACTCTGCAGCCCAGGAGGACATTTTTCCACTGAGCATCCTGCCCCCCACCCACCATGATGGAAACAGAAGTTAGCTCATTAGGACCAAAACAGAAAACCTAAATGTAATTCAAGAGAATGGAATCTCTGGCCTGATTCTGACCCAGTGCATGTCTTCGCAACTGTCACACAGCCAAGGGGAAAAACTAGAAATGACTCAGAAGGGCTGGAATTCCTCACTGCCACCCCCCCCCTCCACAATGCCCTGGTAGTTTACATCAGAAGCATGCCTCTTCAAGATAAAAAACTGAAAGCCACCCTCGGGACTTCAGGACCTTTTCACGGACTGAACAGGACTGCAGGGGCACTTGGGCGGGGTCCCCTTGCCTTGGCAATGGGCATCTTAGAGGGGTGCGTGAAACAAAAATGGAGGACAGGCTGCCGACCACCTTGGAGATGAAAGAGGGCTGGCAATGAATGACCATTACTGAGCATTAAAGGAAGAGTGGGCAGAGGGCAGGCATGGTTCATTTCAGTGCTTCTCAGTCAGCAACCATTCGTGTGGCTGAGAACTGGAACCTCTTGCAAATCAAACACCAATGGGCTGACACCCCTCCCCTTTGCCTGTGTTTCCTTTTCGCAAGTAACAATCCAGCTTTATTACACCACAATACTACAGAATGTTTCCAATTCAGCTTTCCAGAACTTGGGATCCATAAACACACAATACTACCCAAGAGATCTCATTCCTAACATGGCCCAGGGGTCCCTCGGATTCCTGCCCCAACACATCCCCCTTTCTTCTGTATTAGTGGAGTCTGGGCAGGGTTGTGTTAATATGTAAGTACATTTTAGAGTCTGGATTAGATTCTTCAAAGCGATTCTTCAGTTAGGATTCTGATCCTTTCATAGCATGGCCCTTCCCCAAAATTTCAACAAATTCCTCATCAAATCAGTCACCCTTGAAGAGAAGCCCCAAGTTGCTATCCATTCGCCCCTACCCAAGTATGGACACATGGCTCCTTCATCGCGACTGCCCACAGTCCAACCAATTTGCATCAGGGGCCACTGCGGAATCTTTATGGGTGTTCTCCTCTGACACCTCTCTTAGCAGCCTCCCTGTGTATTCTTCTAACCAAGTATTTGTGCAGTATTTGGACCACATCAGTTTGTGATGAAGAGAAATGGGATTAGCATAAGTCTTCATGAAGATTTTCACTGCCCATTTTCTCCTCAGGCCTTGGCTTTTACCTCTCCTGAGGCTTTCTTTTAGAGCCAATGCATGAGAAGATTTGAATAATGGAGGGGCTGTGTCCAGAAAAATATTAAAAAGAGAATGAAATGGACAAGAGGAGAGGCAGAGGGGAAGAGAGAGAGCTGATTAATCCAGGGGAAGCTGTTTCAGAAAACACAGGGTGGGATTCCGACCTTTGAAACAACAGTTGATTTACAAGTGAGATTATTTAGTTGGAATCTCTAATGCATATTATAACCCTCCCCACCCTTTTAAGCTTCACTGTTTTTAAAATATGAACTTCTTTAGTTAGAATATGAATTTCCATTTTTACAGTCTCCTGGTCTTCTCCAGGTCTTTCTGTGTCAACACTTCTGGACATATAACTAGTTTTGTGCAATGATTTAATTACTTTCCTTTTTGTACTCTTCAATTTTCACAATGAAGATTTTTGGGCAAAAGGCTAAGTCTCCGATGAGGATTTAACACAAACAGTGATAACCATGAGAAGAGAGCAAAAGGTATTTCCCATCTCTCTGGGATCAATACTGGTTCCTTCACTCCTTTACATCAGTCTTCTTAATGCTGCTCAGCCAGCTTTTTAAGATTATCCCATGGGCATAACGGACAGCGGCCAACGGAGAGGAGCTGCAGCGCCCTTGGCTCGTCACGATTCTTGGATGGTCGTGCGGCACTTGGAGGAGTCTGTCCTGGCTTGATGCCTTTGCTGATGATGGGTACTTGATTGATGTTCTGGTAAGTAGAGTGTATTGTGAATCAGATCTTTGACAGCAGAAACATCATCTCCAGCTATAAAAGAGAAGTACACACATTAACACCAGAGATTCCACAACCACGACTGATACAAGATGGCGTCCTGAGCAGACACACTGGCGTGTCACTCCTGCCTGTATTGTGGTTTTAAGATAAACATTTTACTTCAATCTTTTAATCTGTCGGCCAAGTTTGGAAGTGGAATCACTACGTATGGACTCCTAGAATTGCCTTGCTTTGTCTTCTGATAAACCAGATATATGTTGCCGCTTTTTTATCTATTGTGATGGGAGCCAGTGAACAGCAGTGGGATGTGGAGGAAGTGGTTATCAGAATTGACTGCTAGAACTGTTGAACTTTGACTCCTTAAAGGAAATAACTGAGAAACTTACTAGGATGGTTCAAGACCCATAGAGAGAAAGCTGTAACCAATTAAGAATGAGTGTCCCTCCCTTCCTTGGTTTTCTCGCACAGCTGATTTAGATAAGAGGAAGAAAAGAAATTCAGACAAATGAATTTCAGTTAGTTGCTAAAAGGCCAATTTATCAATTGATACTGCAAACTAATAAGGTGTGTCTGACAGTTTGTAGTTATAATTTATCTCCTTCCAGTTAAAATGAAAACTCAGACTGAAATAGCTTGGACGGGATTGGAAGCATATATAGGGCATCTAATAAAGACTGATCCCTCTGTACATGTCATCATAGGAGGGGATATTAATGCGAGGCTTGGTAAGGATGACAATAGCAAATATGCCACATTTAAAACATGTCTGCCAGTAGAAGGAAATCTACTTCTCCCATATACAAGATTGTCAAAAGATGTTAAATCCAATTATGCTGGATATATCACAGATGGTCAGTCATTCCAACCTGTGTATTCTAAATGTCTCTTACCCTAATGATCATCTGGTGGAATGGTCAGGAGAAAGAATGAGCCTACTGGATTATATTATAGTTTCTGAAAAAACAGTGTTGCACTTACCTGTAACTGTTGTTCGTTGAGTGGTCTTCTGTGCAGGCACACATGGGGACTGCGCAGGCGCAGGCCAGCCACGGAAAAGATTAGCAGAGCTTCAAGAAGAGTTAGCTCCCAAGGAGCGCTCCCCTCCCCCTCCCATCAGGGACCCAGCCTTAACGGCTCTTCCCGCCCAGGAGTCACCTGACCGGAGGGGGTGGGGGGCACTCTTCCCTCAGTTCTCCTAATGCCGCCGCGGGGAGTACACTCTTTTACGGTGCCATCCCACAGCGGGGAAGGAGGGAGGGATGTGTGCCTGCACAGAAGACCACTCAACGAACAACAGTTACAGGTAAGTGCAACACTGTTTTTCGTTTTCGTGGCTTCTGTGCAGTCCCACATGGGAGAATAGCAAGCTCACTTACTGTGGAGGTGGGTGTGCGATGGTCAACGGAATAACGTGTTCAACACCGCTTTCCCCACAGCCGCATCAGCTCGAGTCGACATCTATGGCGTAGTGCTGAATGAAGGTCGTCGGACTGGACCACGTCGCTGCCTTGCAGATGTCCGAGATGTCGACCGTCGAGGCGAACGCAGCTGAGGCCGCTTGTGCTCTCGTGGAATGTGCGTATAGGTTCAGAGGGCATTCTACCCCTGCTGACTGATAGGACAATCTAATGGCTGACACAACCCACCTAGAAAGTGTGTGAGCGGAGACTGCCTTACCCCTATGTGTCCCTTTAAAACAAATAAACAGATTGTCGTCCTGTCTGAAAGGTTTGGTTCTTTGTAAATAGAATAGAAGTGCTCTACGCACATCCAAGGTATGTAATTGTTGCTCCGACGGGGATTGTGGGGCAGGGAAAAACACAGGTAGGGTGATATCCTGCGAGAGATGGAATTTTGACACCACCTTAGGTAGAAAGGCTAAACTTGGACGAAGGACAACCCTATTTGAAAAGAACTTCGTGAAAGGTGGGTCTGCTCTTAAGGCCCTCAGATCGCTGACCCTTCTGGCCGACGTGATGGCTATCAAAAAGGCAGTCTTGTAGGACAACATGGACACATCACAAGAAGTCATGGGTTCGAAGGGCTTAGACGTTAGGTGTGACAGAACTAAGGAAAGGCTCCATTGGTGGACTGGAGCGTGCACCTGGGGAAATAAATTTTGGAGGCCCTTCAGAAATCTCTTACAAAGTTTATTTGAAAATAGAGAACAAGAGTCTATTCCGTCATGGAAGGCGGAAATAGCTGCCAAGTGGCAATTGATGGACGAGTTAGATAGTCCACTGTCCTTTAAGGATAAAAGGTACTCAAACAACTGCGGTAATTTACACCGTTGTGGTACAATCTCCTGAGACAAAGCCCATTCAGAAAATCGTGACCATTTAAGCGAATACGATCTTCTGGTGGAAGGTTTACGCGCAGAGAGGAGGACATGGGCAACCCTGTCCGACCACTGAGTCACGGGGTGATCCTCCATGCCGCTAGACTGAGAGAGGATGGGTTGTGGTGTAGTACCCGTCCCCTGGTCAGTAGAGAGGGGGAATCGGGGAACCTGATGTATGTCCGATGAGACATGTTCCAGAGGGTTGGAAACCATGGCCTCTTTGGCCAAAAGGGGGTTACCATGATCAAGTTGGCTCCTTCCTGGAGGGCCTTCCCTAACACTCTGGGGATCAGGGGAATAGGCGGGAAGGCATACATCAGAGTTGCTGACCACGGGAGTTGAAAAGCGTCTCCTAGAGATGACACCTCTCGCGCCGCCCTTGAACAGAACTGCGGGCACCGTGTGTTGTCGCTTGTAGCGAAGAGATCTACCTCCGGCCAACCCCATGTGAGGAAAATAGGGTTGAGAAAAGAAAAAGGGATGGACCATTCGTGATCTAGGGACACATCCCTGCTTAGGGCATCTGCTGTAGTGTTGGAACAGCCCGCCACGTGTATGGCCGTGAGGGATATTTGACGCTCTATCGCCCACTCCCATATGCGGGATGCCTCCCGACATAAGGCTAGGGAATTGGTGCCCCCTTGCTTGTTTATATAAAACATAGCTGTGGTGTTGTCTGTTGCGACGAGCACATTCTTTTGAGCGAGAACATCTGCAAAAGAAAGGAGGCCAAATCTAATAGCCTTCAATTCCAACAGATTGATATGCAAGGAGGCTTGCTGGGGGGTCCATCTTCCCTTAGCCGTAAGGGATCCGCAATGAGCCCCCCAACCTCCCATGGAGGCATCAGTAAACATCTGGAGATCATGTGAGACGACACCGAAACTGATACCTTTGAGGAGGTTGGACTCCTGTGCCCACCAAGCCAAGGAGCGAATAATCACTCTGGGGATAGACAACATTTTCCCTTGAGGGTCAACGTTGATTCTGAAAACCCTCAAGAACCAATTTTGGAGGGGTCTCATGCGTAACCTAGCATAAGGGACCACGGCAGTAGTCGATGACATGAGCCCCAACAATTTCTGAATAGTCACTGCTTTTTGATACCTCTGTGATGAAAAATACCATACCAACTTTTGAATGGCTCTAATTCTAGGTAGTGGTAGGAAAGCTGAATGCGCCTCTGCATCTAGGGTAGCTCCAATGAATTCCACCCTCTTGGAAGGTATGAGACGGGATTTCTCAAAATTAATAACTAAGCCAAGACTGGCCAAAGTATCTGTCACCTTCGTGAGAGATGCGATTAAGTTCTGGGGGGATGTGTCCACCACCAGCCAGTCATCTAGATAGGGGTAGATGGTACAACCTTGTAATGTCAGAAAACCTATTACTTCCGACATTACTTTAGTGAAGACACGTGGGGCGGAAGATAGACCAAACGGCAAAACAGTATACTCGTAGGTAACCCCCTGACATGTAAATCTAAGATATTTCCTACATCTTTTGTGGATTGCAATATGGAAATATGCATCCTTGAGGTCTACCACTGCAAACCACATGTCAGGCGAGAGGAGGGGTAAAATGTCACGTAGAGATAACATCCTAAACCTCCTGAACTGGACATATTCATTAAGATCTCTCAGGTCCATAATGGGCCTCTTCCCTCCACCTTTCTTGTCAATCAAGAAATATTTGGAGTAGAAGCCTAATTGCGACTCAGAGGGCGGAACAATCTGAATCGCTCCCTTTAGCAGCAAGTACCTCTTGAAACAGTTGTATAGAAAACCTGCCCGATTCTGGGCTGGGATAAGAACACGGTGGTGTATCAGTGAATTCCAAGAAGTACCCTGATGAGATAATATTCAACACCCAGGAGTAATTGGAAATTTGCAACCATTTACTCAAGAAGGGGAACAAGCGTTGAAAGAACATTGGCATAACTGAACCAGACCTAGGCAAATCCGCCATAACAGGGCTAGATAGAACTGGGATTGGTAATCCTAAACTAGCTAGTCAGGACACGTTCTTCTTTCCCCCTTGGTTGTCTCGTGGGGGGTAACCTCCTTTTTTACCCCTACTCCTAGGGGTGAATCCTTTGTCCTGCTGAGCAGTGGGGAAATGACGGGACTGGGATTGCTGGTAACCCCATGATTGAGGCCTGTGAGCCCTTCCCGAATAATAAGTTTGAGAGTGCCTATAGAAAGGCCTGGGTCTGTAGGAGGGGCCAGCCTGCTGGGTAACCCCTAAGGACTTTGCTGTTGCCTTTTGTTTGCGAAGATTATGTAACACTTCATCAGTTAAATCGCAAAACAATGCTTTCACGTCAAAAGGCATGTCCTCTATCCTTGCCTTGACATCAGGGGCCAGCGTGGATGCCCTCAACCAAGAGTGGTGACGGAGAACAATACTTGACGCCATACTCCTACCCAAGGCGTCCGCCATATGGCGTGAGAGCGATCTGGTTTTTCCCCAGTCTCTGGCCCTCAGATTGGAGGCCCTTCAAGAGAGCTCTCTTCTCCTCGGGCAGAGAATCGAACACCTCAGATACCCTGTCCCATAAGGACATCTGATATCTCCCCATTAGGGCACCAAAGTTGGCAATACGAATGCCCAGAGCAGCCGAAGAATAAAGCTTTCGGCCTAGCCCGTCTAATTTACGCCCCTCCTTATCAAGGGGAGCAAAGTGGGCACCCGATTTATATTTTGCTGCAAGCACCGCAGTAATGATGGAGTTGGGCTGCGGATGTTTATAAAGAAACTTCGCATCCTCCTCATTAATCTTGTAAAGATTTTCTATTTTCTTAATCGAGGCCACAACTGAGGCTGGCCTTTGCCAAGTAGCCATGGCAACCTCTTTAATGCCCTTGACCATGGGTAGTTTGGCTGGGCCTGTATCAGGGCTATAAAGAACACCCATAATGGGGTCAGATGGTCTAGGGTCTGCCTGAATGGCTGATAATCCTAAAACCTTAGCCATGCGTAATAAAAGCTCAGAAAAAACCCTCAGGTCCTCCGTGGGGGAAACCGGGGTGGGATCTCCCACGATATCGTCCGGGGATGGCAGAGAAGTGCCCTCCGAAGAAGACACTGAGTCCAGGTCGGTGTCGTCATCGCTGACGTCGACCTCGGCGACTTGCCTGGGCCTCGATGTCGAAGCCGCTGTTGGCGGTAGCTCCTCGGCGCCGATCGCTGCCGACGTCGAAGGGAGGGGAGCCGGGACGGCAGAAGTCGGCGCTATGCCCGCCGAAGGTCTGGAAACCTCATGACGTCGAGAAGGGGCGTCGGCGAAAGCTGTGGAGGGGGCTGGCGCACTCTGGTGATGGGCCGGAATCGCGTCCCCCCGGCGTCGGTGGTAGGTCCCGGCATCACTCCGGTGAAGGCTGTCGGCGTCGACGCGACGATGATAGTAGTCGACGTCGAGCTGGCGACGCGGGTCGATGAAGTTGAACTGCGGATACCATGGGGGAGGGCAGTACCCCCATGGGCCCCAGTCGTGGTATGGGATATAATCCCTTTGATACGCCTCCGACGCCAAGGGCTCCTCCGAGTCCGAGATAACAACCCCGGGAACCTCAAAGACGTCTTCCTCCGACGACGAAGAATGCACCTCAACCCCCGAAGGCGATGGGGGGGTGAGGGGGCCTTAAGGCAGGTGCAGCTGCACTCTGCAGGCGTTGGCGTGGGCTCCGACCCCGATCATTAGGGGCCGTTGAGCCTCTACTCGGCGGGGAGCGGCGACGAGGTGAGGCAGAAGTATGCCCCGGAGATCTGGATCCCCTCCGCGAGGGAGCTCGATGCCTCGGCGACGATCTCCCGACGTCGACCGGTCTATCGGGCGCGCATGGCGTCGATGCAGTCGACGTCGAAGGCCTAGTTAAGGTAGAACTCTCCGGGGCCGATCGAACCGACTCTTCCCGTTTCTTCGATCTTGGCGAAGCAGGGTTCTTCTTTTTATCCTTGTGTTTTTTCGACGGTGGTTCGGACATGGCTCTATCGTCTCTAGCCCGAGAGGTGGACCTTTTAAACGAGGAAGCGGGGTCTAGAGAACTGGGCCTCAAGGTCTGCTCCGGCCGGAGCGATTTTTCATACAGGGCCGCCATTAACTTCTTAGCTCTGTGTTGGCGGCATTTATGAGTAAACAGCGAGCAGGCCTTACAAGCCGCCACCACATGGCCCTCGCCCAGACATAGAAGGCAGTCCTTGTGCTCATCAGATGAAGCCATTTTCGTACCGCATGTGCGGCACTTCTTAAACAGGGCCATGTCCATACAACTCAAGACTCTCTGGGGTAAAGGTCAAAAGTTTTACCTCAGAGTCGTTACAATAGACGAAGCTCATCCAAAACACTGTTCTCTCCGCGGCGGCAGAATGAGAACTGAGGGAAGAGTGCTCCCCACCCCCTCCGGTCAGGTGACTCCTGGGCGGGAAGAGCCGTTAAGGCTGGGTCCCTGATGGGAGGGGGAGGGGAGCGCTCCTTTGGAGCTAACTCTTCTTGAAGCTCTGCTAATCTTTTCCGTGGCTGGCCTGCGCCTGCGCAGTCCCCATGTGGGACTGCACAGAAGCCACGAAAACGAAATATGGTTCAGTTTGTTGAATCATTTGAGGTTGCTACCTACCATGATAGTGACCATTTACCCCTCAATCTGAAGTTTGTGATACCACATTTTAATCATGCAAGAAAGAGCTGCATAAGGGAGTGTTAGAATATGGAAAAAGAAATTCTAGTCTGAATTGAGGAGAGAAGCTCTTAAGTGGACAGACAGCGCTTGCTGGTGGCTTAAAATTCAAGGGGTAATTGTGTTCAGGAGTTGGGATTTCCCTTCACGCACATAGAGAGATCAGTGTGGTGTAGTGGGTAAGGTGTCGGACTAGGATCTGGGAAACTCGTTCACATCATGGAAGCTTGCTGGGTGACCTTGGGCCAGTCACACACTCTCAGCCTCAACCCTGGCAAGAATTTGGATGGGAGTCCTCCACGGAATACCAGGGGAGCGACGCGGAGGCAGGCCATGGCAAATCACTGCTGAATGTCTCTTCCCTTGAAAACCCCACCGTGTCACCATAAGTCAGCTGCGACTTAACAGCAAAAAGAAAAGAAAAAGCCCCTGCCAAGGATTATTGCACTTGCCTCTTTCCTCCACACTTGCCACTTTCTTTCAAAGTTCCTTAAAACAGAAATCTCTTTTGCTTATTTATTTATTTTGTCGAAGGCTTTCACGGTCAGAGTTCATTGGTTCTTGTAGGTTGTCCGGGCTGTGTAACCGTGGTCTTGGTATTTTCTTTCCTGACGTTTTGCCAGCAGCTGTGGCAGGCATCTTCAGAGGAGTAACACTGAAGGACAGTGTCTCAGCTACGATCAGCAAAAGACAAAAGAGACCCCCTCACCTCTGCAGGAGTATAACGTATACCTTGCAGCTGTGGACAAGTTTACGTTGGGACAACAAAACGCAGCATACAAACAAGGATAAAAGAACATGAAAGATACTGCAGACTTGGCCAACCTGAGAAAATCAGCAGTGGCTGAACATAGACTGACACAAACAGGACACAGGGTCTTATTCCAAGACACTGAAAGACTGGACAATTCTACCAACTATTTTGTCAGATTGCACAGAGAAGCCATTGAAATTCATAAACATCAGCACAATTTTATCAGAAAAGAAGAGAGTTTAAGAATGAATAAGGCTTGGCTTCCTGTCCTGAAAACCTCCAGATTAACAAAGACTATAGTCAACAATAGCCATGCAGATTAGCTTTGGATTTCACACATTAACAAATCACTTCAGGATACAATGGTTCCATATTAACATACCACACCCTCATTAGCACATTATCTTGATACTTACAGGACAATGATTAGCACATTACCTTTGATACTTTTTGCAGGACAATGATTCAGCTCAACCCAACCCCTTTCTGACTATATATTACTCTTCCTACACACTTGACATTGAGAGACACTGTCCTTCAGTGTTACTCCTCTGAAGATGCCTGCCACAGCTGCTGGCAAAACGTCAGGAAAGAAAATACCAAGACCACGGTTACACAGCCCGGATAACCTACAAGAACCAATATTTATTTATTTGTTTATTTATTTATTTAAGTATTTAAAATATTTATCTATTGAAAATGGCCAAGGGGGCTGAAGACAAAATCAGTATCAGTCACATCAGTAAGAATAAAAAGTATAACATGCAACAGTATTATTTAATATTTAAACAGAGAATTAAAAACACTGTCATATTATAAAAACAGCAGGGAAAATATCCAACACCAACCCAGGGCTCTCTAGTATCAGAGGAGCATGCCTATTATTTTGGGTGCGGTGGAGCACAGGCAGGATGGCGCTGCTACACTTGTCTTGTTAGTGGCTTCCTAGAGGCACCTGGTTGGCCACTTTGTGAACAGACTGCTGGATTTGATGGGCCTTGGTCTGATCCAGCAGGGACTTTCTTATGGTTTTATGTAGGGCAGTAAGCAGCAACCATTCAATCAGGAGTCCCAAAAGTATATAGTAGCAGCAAGTATGAGGGAAGAGGAGGAAGACCCCCCCCCAAAAAAAAACTCAACAAAGCTCCAGGGAAAACCAAGGGCTTTCATGATGACTGATGCTCAGATGTGGCATCAACGGAGCTGCCAAAGGGAGGGCACACCGGGCTTGATGTGCTCCCCTCCCCTCCCCTTTGTGGTGATGGTGGAGGCAGAGAGCAGGGCCTCGGCTGGCAATGGATACAAAGGCTCCAAAGGGAGTAAAGGCAAGAATTGCCTGAAAATCGATGGCACAGCGGGTATTAAAAAGTATTCCCATTCATACAGAATGTCCCGTGCTTCCTGTTCTCTACAAATTCTAACGGTCTGGTTCTTATTTTTAAAATCCAGTTGATAAACATTGGTGTGGGTGTATTAAAACATGGATTTAATGTTTGCTGCCATTTTAAGCACAGAATTTGGTTAATTTCAAAGTGGAATTCTAAATGTGCTGTTCATAAGTCTACTCCTCTCTTGTATATAAATGAGCACACACACCCCTCTGGCCATAGGAGACGGGCCACGCACCTACGCCCAGCTGCTGCAGGAGTTTTCCATATTCAGAATTGCTCTCTAGTATCTTCAGCAGATTGGTGGATTCCATTCTTTCCAGCTGGACATCCCAATAAATATAGATCTTCTGGTTGAAGCTGATGTATACCAGACAAGGGCTGTTGCGGCCTCCCTGGCAGGCATACAGACCTAAAGAGATGAAGGCAAAGGGCGGCTGTTACTTAAGGACCAACAGATACATCCAGGGAGATCTGAGAAACAGCTGAGGCCAAAGAGAACTCCAGAAAACAGAAGGGCACCTGGCCTACGCACGCAGCAGCAGCAGGAGGAGGCCCAATGGGCTGTACCACGTCAGACCACAGGGGAGGGACGACCCCTTTTCAAATTTCCTGCATATTCATTGTTCACTGGAATGAATTAATTGGAAAACTGGCACAGCATGCAAAGGCGAGGATACAACCATTCACTCTGATGTGTGTGTGTGTGTTTTTTTTACTTGCAAGGGGTTTTTACATGGGGGAGCATTAAAAATGCAGTTTGTGTTTGGTATATACCATGTTTGTTGGCAGTTGCTACATGAGTTTGGCTGTATACTGACCTTATTTCTTTTGTTTATTCCCTGTACCTGTTTTTGTGCTGGTCGTGAACCTTCATAAAGTTTTAATGTAATGTAATGACCACCACTGAAGCTGAATGCAGATGACTTGCTAGCTGAGCGTCCTGACACATTCAGGTTTTTGCCCACTCTAGAAGGCACAGCCTCGGCGGGACTTGGCTTTAAAGGGGGGAGGGGCCAACACAATGGGCCCACACCACAGGTCTGTGTGGCACTCCCCCACTGAGTCAGGGGCAGGGCTTTTGCCCACTCTAGAAGGGGAAGAGCTCTGCCTTGAAAAGCAGATCTACAGCTTGGGGGTGCTCAAGGAGCCAGCCTTGTCCTTGGATACTCACATATCCTCTTCAGCTATGAAGTACCTTCCCTCAGTCACGGGCCTACAGCCCTTCTTGGAAAGACAAGAACTGGCTATTAGCACACCAGTGAGTTTTAATCCCTCCTAGAGCAGAAATAGGGATTCTGTTGAAGCAGAAGAATGGGAATGGAGTTTAACGAAAATGTGCTCCCAAGAGCACACACTCCCTTGACCGCTGCACTCTTGACAGCGGGCAGCTGAATATGGGACACAACAGCAAGAATTTTATGGAAACAGTGCAGTTGAGGTAATGCTGGGCTGGTTCAGTCACACAGACATGACACCACTTGATGCAACCGTCACCTAGTGCACCAGCACTCGCCCACAGCCTGAGGATTCATGGCATTCCCGCAGAGCAGCTTCCTGGGTGCTTGGCTCAGGGTTTGTTCCCTAAAACAAAATCACAGCAAAGAATCCACCCTTGGATGTAACCTAAGCTGGAGCAAAAGCTTGACCCCCTATTAGGCCAAAAAGAGTAGCCATGCCGGAGTTTGGTGCTCCATCAGACTTTTCTTTTACATCACAAAAGGAGAGGGAGAAGCAAGGCTGCCCAGTTACTGATCTACCCAACACAGCATCATCCAAGATGTCAGGCAGAAGGTGGTCTTTTGCAGTTCACCAATGCCAGGTGTTGAACCTGGGACTTTATGCAGGCAAAGCCACTCTGGCTAACTTTTGCTCATGAGAGTTCATACTGAGTGAGGCCACAGGTCCATCTATGCCAGTAACTGACTTCTCCCACTCACAGCAGCTCTCCCAGGTCTTTAACAGAGATCTCTGCATTACCACTAAACTCAGAGCAAAATATTCTGAGCAAAAAGCAGAGAGCACAGTTCTGACCAGGGCTACAGACCTGCCAAGCACTTAGGTGGCTCACCTGCACAGAAGGCGCTCACATTTTCATCTACCTGGAACCTGGCGACTGTCCGGCTGTGGTCTATGATATACGTCTGGCCATCCCAAGCACAAGCAATCACTTCCTCATAGCCATTTCCCTGGAAGAGATCCAGCATCTAATCAGCACAGTTCTATGTGATGTGTTGGAAATCCCATAAGCCTGCAAGCAGGATACCCATTCCCGCATCCATCCAGACACAGTATGAACAACTTCGCATCAAAGCAGAAGTATTGAGTAAAAAAAGCAAAGAAGCTAGCATGATGATTGCAAATACAAGAGCTGCAACCTGCAAAATGGGAGGGGGGGGACAAACAGCAGTTTAACTCTTGCTTCTCCAGCAGTAATGCTGGAACAACCATAACCCCTAGATTCTTAACTGAGTCAGCAAGGGCCACCTGAACCCCATCAAATGTGGGAAGTATAATGTACGCCAGGACCTCAGCCTTTGCGATGACGATCACTTCTGACATTCGGTTTCAGTTTCAACTTGTTCACTCTCAGCCATCCAACTACAGAAGACTGGCAGCGGCTCAAAACCACCACAGCTGCACTGAGCCACCCAGACAAAGAAATCTAGAACACGGTGTCACCAGCATGCTGATGACAACCTACTCTTAAAACACAAATGGTTTCTTCTCAAAGGCTTTACATAGAAGCTCCCCCAGATCTTCAGAAATATCTGTTTGGATGATTGTGCCCCTCTCTGTGGATTTAAGTATCCGCAGGCAGGGGGCACGTGTGGGAATCAGATTTATATTTAGCTCCCCCCTCCTGCTTCTCCTCCTCTCCTTGCTAAAACATCCATTATTACTACAGGTTGAATATCTTTTATCCGGACGGCTTGGGACCAGAAGTGGTCCATATTTTTGATCTTTCCGTATTTTGGAATACTTGAACACATGATCACATGAAACTGCCTTATACTGAATCAGACCCTTAGTCCATCAAAGTATTGGTCTACTCAGACTAGCAGTGGCTCTACAGGGTCTCAGGCAGGGGTCTTTCACATCACCTACTTGCCTAGTCCTTTTACCTGGAATTGCCGGGGATTGAACTTGGGGCCTTCTGCATGCCAAGCAGATGCTCTGCCACTGAGCCACAGCCCTCCCCTTTGGAACTTTTGCATATACCTAATGAGATATCTTGGGGATGGGATCCAAGTCTAAACATGAAATTCATTTATGTTACATTTTATATATACTTCATGCACATAGCCCGAATGTAAACAATATGGCCCATTCACTAGAGGCGTTGAACTGCTCTGGGCTGCCTGTAGGGCTCCGCCAGTCTGCCTCTTCCCAAGGAGAACGCTGCTACCAATGGTGCCCACTCACCACCCCCAGAGCAGCCCTGCTTCTTCTCAATACGGGGGTGGGGGTGAGGCCCCATCCTTGTTCCTTGAGTTGAGGGGAGGGAAGGAACAGCCGCTACCAGAACCGTGAGCAGGCAGCAGTGACAACCCTCTTCTGGGAAAGAGGCAAAGAAGGACTGCCTTTCCTTCTGACAGGTGACCTGGCTTACTTCTATCTCCAGCCAGGTGAGGCACCGACCTGACCAGAAGTCCTTTGCCCAACACAACCCTGTTGGCCAAGAAAAAAACCTAGAACTCACGGTAACATCCAGTTTTTCTAGAGCAAAAAGTTGGTGGTCGACCTGCACTGACCACAGCAGCTTATCTGCCCTTTCCATCAGCTTCAGTGTCCCTAAAGGAGGGGGGAAGAGAGAAGGAGGGCCCTGTGTCAGCTCCAACAGGACACAAAAGCAAACAATCCCCACCTGCGTCAAAGCTGAGGCACAGAGCCCGTACCAGGGAGGTGACTGCAGGAGGCTGGTGATTCCCAGCCCGGTGCTCTGCAGAATGGGCTTTGCACCCGCAAGAGAGACCATGAGGAAAAGGTGTATCCTAAGAGCACCACGGCTGAGAGGAGAATTCAGTGCTGTGTTTCATAGAAAACACACAGATTAGCTTGTCAGCAGCGGCTGTCACAGTATCCCTGCTTTGCTAAATTGTCAGGACCTCTCTCAGACCTGGGATGCATCAGGAGACATGATCAGAAGAGAGAAGCCCCACTGAAGGCTTCGGGACCTCACAGAAGGAAGAGGACAGGGCCCCACCCAAGGAACCTCAGGACAGCCACTATGGAATGCATCCCCACCCTTGGAACCTGTGTTTTCTGGGGACCTCAGGATCCCCCCCCCAACCAAGAGGGCAACAACTCCTGCATCAAAAGGCAGCCTGTTGGCTCGGCATCATGAGGCCTCCCCGGCCATCCTCTTCCTTCTCAAAAGTGAGAAGCCAGGGAGGGATAGAGCTACAAAGCTGCCCAGTGGCGACCTGAACATTGCTTGTGCGGTCCTTCCCTTCCGGCCCTGCTTCTGGGCTTGGATCCCAGTCAGCAGCTTGGGCAGCTCCCTGCACTCGACACTTGTCCTGGCTCAAGAGCTTCTCTGCTTTCTCAAGAGCCGTGTCCAATAAAACCACTTTTTGCCCTCCTAGAAAGTTGGGGAGTCTACCACAGCTCCCCCAACAAGCTCGAGCACATGAAACCCTTTCCTGGTGTTAACACCCAATTAGGCAAGTGTCCTGTCCATCATTTGGGGTTTTTAATATCAATAATATCAAAACCTTTATTGGCATTAAATAAATAAATACATATTAGGATAAAAGGAGGTTTTGAAACTTGAGTAAAACTCTTCCTTAAAATCATGCACATGGATTAAAATAGTTTTTAAAAGTTTAAAAATAAGTCCCAGGAAGTTGGCAACTCCTGCAGTAACCTGAGAGTGACTATCACAGGAGAAATCTGACTTGCTCCTTATCGGTGCCGCCAAGGCAATCTTTCAGGAGGGGTTCGATAATCTGTTCTCGAAAGGGTGAAAGGGTTGTGGTATTGGGGTGTGTGTGTCAGACATTGGGGGGGGGGGAGATCAAGATTTAATCAGTTAGTCCCAACACATGTAAGTGAGAGAGAGAGAATGTACAGGCTCCTGCTTCGTAATGGCAGGGTAACTGGAGGCAGGAAACGTCAGGCCCCATCCCACTCCTTTGCCTAGAATCCCTAGGGAGAAAATAAAACACTTGCTGACCTGGCAGCAGAAAGAGCAGGGAGTCCCTGCGCTCAGAGCACGTGGAAATATATTGCCTTTCCCAGGTGCTGCTACAATATAGAAGCCCCCCTTCTGCTTTCCAGTCACACCTGTCTTACAGCAACCCCATAGGGTTTTCAAGGCAAGAGGCTTCAGAGGGGGTTTGTGATGGTTTCCCCTGTTTAGCAGCCTCACACTTCCTTGGTGGTCTGCCATCCAAGTACTAACTGTCAAGGAAATGGGTCCCCATAATTCCTTGCGGTTAAATTTCTTTGGTACAGGCTTTTGAACATAAGAACATAAGAAAGGACCTGCTGGATCAGACCAAGGCCCATCAAGTCCAGCAGTCTGTTCACACAGTGGCCAACCAGGTGCCTCCAGGAAGCCACAAACGAGTGCAGCAGCACCATCCTGCCTGTGTTCCACCACACCCAAAATAATAGGCATGCTCCTCTGATACTAGAGAGAATAGGTATGCAGCATGACTAGTATCCATTCTCACTAATAGCCATTAGTTGGCCTACTCTAGATTGATATTAGACTCTGAGCGGTTGGAATGCAAACATTCCAGCCTGCAATTTATTGCTGTGGGAACGGTTTCACTTTTGAAAGATTCACTCCTGTGGGGGCAAAGATAAGATGCAGCTGTGAAGCCTTTACAACTTGCTTCCTCCCTAAATTGAAGGTCGTTAGTCACCAAAGCAACTAATCTGTCGGACAAGGCCTTATCTCTCGCTGACGAGTACCAGGTGAATTGAGTTCTGCATGCTCAAGCTCACCTTTTGACATACCCTGATGCAAGAGGGGGGCAATGTTTGACACGTCAATTAATTACTGGTTTATGGATCTTCTCGCAGTCTCATTGGACAATGTGGGCTCACTCTTTTGGGACTGCGGGGAAAAAAGGGCCAACTGATAGCCATAATCTATGAATGCTTGGGATATACAGCGGCATGTCAGCTTCATCAAAAACCCATTTTGATTTGCCCTTTTAGGGAGACTTTTTGTCAGACTGACTATGGAACCAACTCTGGATGCTGTACCAAGATGCTATGACTTTTGTGGAACTGGTAAACCTTATTTGAAACTTGCCAAAAAGCTTTGCCAAACCTTTGTACCTAAAGATCTTACTGTGTAGTTAGCTGTGTTAAACCTGTTGTTATTTTCTGCTTAAACTACTTCATTAGTCTTTTGCTTTTCTGTAACGAGCACAAATCTTTGGAATATTTAACCTATATTTTGGTTGTGTTCTTTAAGTCTAAATCTGAGTGCCTCATTGTTTTGTGGGTCCACCTACCAACACCCAAACCTTTGTCCGTGTAAATTCTCCCCCTACAAAGCCTCCTACCTTGCAGGGTGAGTTTTACACACTAATTTGGTATCAGCTAGCAGAGATTGCCCTTATCCTCTGGCCTGGGGCTAACTGAATGAATAAGGGCTGGTGGCAGCTTACCTGCTGAGCTCAGGAAGGCTTCCTGTGCTCAGTGTTTTGGTTAGAAGTAACTTTGGGACCATCTTTACAGAGGACCACCCAGCGGAGGCCGGGCAGCTTTCCTCTACATTAGCTATGGCCAACCCTGCTTAGCTTCTGAGTTCTGATGAGCTTGGGCTAGTCTGGGCTATCCACAGAGGGCAAGGCCCCCTCCCGTGTTATGCCGAACAGAATGCTGGGAAGATACTTTGCCCTCTGGCCTCCCCAGTCTGCAGAATCTCTCCCCTCTGCTAGTTCCCAGGTAATCAGGAAGGCTTACCATCCAAAGTGCAGAGTGCAAACAGACCCGAGCCACTGTGCTGCTTGGTACCCCCTGAAGAGACAGAGCACAAGGAAGCGGAGTTAGGAAAGCAGCCATGCCAAAGTCCTCTGGGAGGAGAGGTCCTCTCAGCTGTTTCCCATCCCTCTCCATTACAGAACAGCAGGCGGCAGCAGCCAGGAAACTCACCTGTCTTTGGAAGGGCTTCAGCTCACATGCCGGAGTGTAACCTTCCCATTTGCCCTGTGCCTTCCAAGGGCTTCATTTATGACATTTTTATTTGCTGCCCTTGCTCCAGTGCAGAAGGGCAAGTATATAAAATTTTAAGACCAACAAATGTGACATACCAATTTCTGTTTCAGGAGAAGTCAAAAATAATTGACTTAAGGGCCAACCTGCAAATGGGCAAAATCAACAACTCCCCGTACAAGTGCCTTTTCCGCTGTGGCCACCTTCTTGTGGAACAGCTTGCCCGAGGAAATCAGAAAGGCTCCCACTGTCATGGCTTTCTGCAATCTATGCAAAACTGAATGATTCAAGAGGGCTTTTCTACCCAGGCAATAGTTTGCATTGTACTAAATGAATAACAAAGTTACTTGGAGAAATTATTAGGGACTGGGGTCTGTACTACTGTTCACAGCTTGCTGAAACCAGGGTCCTGCTATGAAATGTTTGCATCATTTAAGGTGTCATTGTTAATAGTTATGCTTTGCTGCAGTTCTGTTTTTAGACTTCTGGCTGGTCCCTAATCCTATAGCACTGTTTATTGAACATCCCATCCATCAATTGCATTTACTCCATATAATCTGCCTTGAGTCCAACTGAGAAAGACGGGCATTACATTAATCACATTACATTTATTGCATTAATATAAATAAATAAGACAATTAGCATAAAATTCATCTACATACAACACCATTTTGTTTCTTCATTTCTGCCACTTACCTCTGCCAATGTTGCCAACAAGATGGGTTGAAACATTCTTGTTATGAATTCTACCTGACGTCTGGTGGAGAATCACATCCCGAATTGGGGCTTCCCTAGAAGAAACCGATGCCTAAAGTTGTACAGGGTATCTGATTGTGAATGCGCAGCATCCTGGAAGCCCCGGCAGTGTGTTAGAACAGGGGGTCACATCCCCTCCAACACCTCACAAAGGGAAACAGGGATATTTCTGTCCATGTGTACATGGATGGGGCCAGGTAGAACCCACTGATACAAACCAGAACTGCAAAACTATCCCACAGAGATTAATTATTTAGATTTATGAGACATTTCGCCCATTTTACAGTGTACAGGAACACAGAGCAAGTGACTAGTAAAGGAGAAGGTGCCAAAGCAGGATTACAGTTGAACATCAAGAACAAAAAAGTAATGATTACTGAGGTATTATATGGCTTTAAGGTTGACAATGAAGAAACTGAAATTATTAAAGATTTTCAATTCCTAGACTCCATCATCGACTGAAAGCTACCCTGCAACCAAGAAATCAGAAGCAAGGGCAGCCATGAAGAGACTAGAAAAGGGTTCTTTTTGTAAGGAGGTGCTGCTGGAGGCCAAGATCAAGATAATTCAAACCAATTGTGGATGTGGACAGGGAAGAAAGCAGACAAGGAAGAAAATTGATTCATTTGAAATGTGGTGTTGGATGCCTTATGGATGCCGTGGATCACTAAACCTAAACAATGTCTTGCCTAACTGGGTGACAGTTGTGTGAAGAGGGCTGAAGCTGCAGCAAGGAAAGTGGAGCTCGGCCCCCTTTTTGGCTGCTTCATACCACAAGTCCACACAAACACTACCATGAACTTGAAGAGGAGTGAGTCTGCTTCCAGTGTAAGAGGTGAAAAATGGAGCAATACTTTCTGTTCCCGCATCCTAAATACAGGGAAAGTACAGGCCCAGACATTACTTCAATGGTTAGAAGTCTAGCATAGTTTGTCATCACAAAAAAATGATCAAGAGAGAATGTGTGAACAGGGGAGAATGCTGGAGTTTGGTTAATTTTAATCTGGTGCTTTAATGCCGATACCCAGAGGAATGAGTTCTTTGTTTGCCGAGTGGAGCTCTGCCCTGGCCGCCACGTCATCCCTTGTCTTGCCTCTTTCCCAAAAAGGCCCTGGGCTCTTCCCCATATATGCCCCCACTCTGCCCTGCCAGGATCAATTAATCAGAGTTGTCTCATTTTGAACATACAAATGGCACTGAAACAGTGTTAAAACAGCATTGGATTAAGAACCACTTTATAAGTTACATTACCTGAGCAGCTAAAAGGAATCTAAACAGAGTCATTTGGATATAATGTTCAACATGGTTTATAAAGGAACAGGACCATTATACCTTCACAACACTGTATCTCAGCCGGCTTGGAAAAAAGGGCAAAACACACCCCAATACATCTTATGAGAGTCACTTTTTGGCTTTAATTTTGGAACCCTGGAAGGGAACGGTTGGGGATATATGGGCGAAAAAGCACGGTCGCTTTAGCCTCCGTTCTTCCCTGTTCCAGCCAGGATTCAGCCAGGATCGAACTCACGTTCATGTGTTCAATCCTGGCTGAATCCTGGCAGGAACAGGGAAGAAAGGAGGCTAAAGCGACCGTGCATTTTCGCCCTATGTTTGCCAGCTAACTGGGGATTTCGTTTTCCTTCTTGTTACAGGTGTATAAACTCAGACAGAGCCAGAGATTCTTTCGGCAACTGAGAGGAATTACTGGGAACATCCCTGCCAGTTACTGAGATCTGAGCTCAGCTTCTTCCTTTTTGCATGGTCAGAGGTACAGCTGGCCCTGTGGATCCAGCTAAACTAAACCCAGGATTTGGTTGTTTTAATTAATTGTAGGTCTTTAAGAACATAAGAAAGGCCCTGCTGGATCACATAATACTTAAATCTAATTAGTGCTAACCATGGTTTGTAATTTTAACCCTAATTATTATTCAAATGCACTCTGAAACCACAGTATAGCTTACCAAGCTAAACCTTGCTCCCAGAGATACTTGATGAATACAGACTATAAAAACCCTTAGTAAGATACTAGCCCCTAGTATCTTACATTAGTAAGTTCTGATCAATACGGGTTTATACCTAAACGTTTTATTGCTGATGGAGTTAGGAAAACAGTGGGATTTCTGTTTCATTCCAAAAAAGAATTAACATTAATAGCATCGGATATCTATAAAGCCTTTGGTTAATTGGGACTATTTAAAAAAGGTTTTATATTTTTATGAATTTGATGAATAATGCCATTTTGCCTATTTACTCTCCATATGGCCTCTAATGTAACAGTATTGTCAGCCCTCAAGTCTGAGTTTCCGTCAGCAGAGGGGGGGCAGGGCCCTTTCCAGCCTGGTTTTGGCCTGTGAAGGAGGATCCACCTGGGCCAGGCCTGAAAGCAACCAGCGGAAGACTTGCTGCCATCCGACCTGCTCATCTCACCCAGGCCCGGCTGCTTGCTACTGTTTAACAGCAGCTACCCTAAGGGCAGTGTGGTGGTTAAAATTTCAGACTAGGATCTGGAAGACCCAGGTTTGAATCACCACTACGATGGGGAACTTTACTGGGTGACCTTGGCCCAGTTACACATTCTCAACTTTACTTACCTCATGGGAATGTCGTGAGGATAAAATGGAAGACAGAAGAATAAAAATGGAAGACAGAAGAATAATATCAATTGCTTTGGGTCCCCATTTTGGAGAAAGATACTGCTAGAAGTGTCCCCACTTGCCGTCACAGGATCCTGGGAGACTCACCTGCTAGCTGCAGCACTGTCTGCCTCCCCCTCCGCTGGAGGCCGGGGATTGGCTTTCCAAGTACAGAGAAGGATTGCATAGCCACAGCCAGGCTGGGAGACGATCAGCTCAGGAGCACCATCAGGGCCTGGATTCACAGACAGGCTGTCTACCTGTTCTAGCACAGAAAGGGAGAAAGTAGAAAAATATAATTTGCCTTCAGGAAAAGAGGGATCAGAGCTAGTAAGAACACAAACACCTGCCTTCTACCAGGAAAGAAAAGGCCAAAGCAGGGCAAACTGCCTTGCAGATTATGCCACCCAGAATAGGCCAAACATTTCCACAAGAAGAAGAGTTGGTTTTTATATGCCAACTTTCTCTGCCACTTAAGGGAGAATCAAACCGGCTTACAATTACCTTCCCTTCCCCTCCCCACAACAGACATCCTGTGAGGTAGGTGAGGCTGAGAATGACTTGCCCAAGGTCACCCAGCTGGCTTCGTCTGTAGGAGTGGGGAAACTAACCTGGTTTACCAGATTAGCCTCCGCCACTCATGTGGAGGAGTGGGGAATCAAACCCAGTTCTCCAGATCAGACTTCATCGCTCCAAACCACTGTTCTTAACCACTACACCACACTGTTTATAAGAGGGAGTCCAAATGGCTGGGCAAGGTCACAACAATGCTAAAATCAGAAATTCAAGCTAAATCAGATTCCTGCTCAAAGAGGATCTGCCACACTGAGCTCGGCAGCTGAAGGAAGGCAGGAGGCAGGTCCATCTCTTTGGGAAGGACATCTTTACCTCTCCAACCAACCACATCCGTATGCTTCACTTCTCATTCCTCCTTTGATCACACAAAATCTCTCGGGCCCACATAATTGTCCCTACTCAGGTATCAGTCTACCAGCCCATGCTAGATACCACGGCAAGTTCACATAACTTCCAAAAGTTAGCACAGCTCCTTAGTTCATAGAATCATGGAAGGGGCCACACAGGCCATCAAATACAACCCCCTGCTCAATGCAGGATCTGCCTAGAGCATCCCTGACAAGTGTTTGTCCTGCCTCTGCTTAAAGACTGCTAGCAAGGAGGAGCTCACTACCTCCCTAGGCAGCTGATTCCACTGTCTTACTGTACAAAACTTTCCTCATATCCAGCTGGTACCTCTCCTCCTGCAATTTTAACCAATTATTACAAGTCCTATTCTCTGTTGCCATTAGAAACAGCTCCCTGCCCTACCCTTCAAATACTCAGAGATCAATCATGTCCCCCGTCAACCTCCCTCTTCTCCAGACTAAACATTCCCAACTCCCTCAGCCTTTCCTCATAAGGCTTGGTCTCCAGGTCCCTTCTGTCCACATCCTTTTTGAAGTGAGGCCTCCAGAACTGCACAGAATACTCCAGGTGTGGCCTGACCAATACTGTGTACAGCGGAACTATGACATCTTGCGATTTGGATGTTGTACCTCTGTTGGTGCACCCCAAGATTGCATTAGCTTTTTTTGTCGCTGCGTCACACTGGCTGCTCATATTTAACTTACAGCCCACCCATACCTCAAGATCTTGTTCACACACGCTGCTGCACAGAAGTGTATCCCCCATGCAGTATGCATGTCCCTCATTTCAGTTACTCAGATGTAGAACTTGGCACTTATCCTTGTTGAATTGCATCCTGTTCACATCCGCCCACTTTCCCAGTGTGTTTAGATTTCGTTGAATTCTACCTCTGTCATCTGGTGTGTTCGCTGCTCCTCCCAATTTGGTGTCATCTACAAATTTTATGAGTAGTCCCTCCACACCCTCATCCAGATTATTTATAAAAATATTGAAAAGTACCAGGCCCAGAACCGAACCCTGTGGCACCCCCCACCCCCCGGACACCTCCTTCCATTCAGATGAAATGCCACTGACAACTACTCTTTGAGTGCGGTTCTGCAACCAGTTCTCTGTCCACCTAACTATCCCGGGGTCCAGACCGCAGTTCTCTAGTTTACCCATCAGAACATCATGGGGAACCCTGGCAAAAGCCTTACTTAAATGTAGGTACACAACATCAACCACATTCCCTCGATCCAGTAAGCTGGTCACTCGATCAAAGAAGGAAAAGAAGGGGGGGAAGGTTATAGTTATTTGTTTTGGAAGTTGAATTGGGTTGCTTTCGGTGTATAGATTAAGGGCACAAAACACTGAAGTTCTTTCAAAATCTGGCACATAATGATATCCCCCCTCCCCCCCACTTGTGGGCCTCCTAGCGCATTTGGTCGGCCACTGAGGGGAACATGATGTCGGACTTCTCTGACATTTTAATCCAGCAGCCACGAGGGTGTGGGCCTTCTCCTTGCTGCTGCCCCTGCTTCTTGCTGCTGCCCCTGTGGCATCCTTGTTTACGAAGGGCACGTTCCTGCGCAGGCACGCACACACAGCACTGGCTACCTGTCCATCCAGCAGCCACTTCTTGAGCAGCACCAGCTGCCCGGAAATATTCTCCGGACTCTCGGATGAGTCTTCCCAGCGAAAGGCTCGCACCACGCGGTCTGTGTAGCCCACAACCAACTCATTCTTCCCATCTCCATCTGTTGAGAGCACAAAACAGAGACAAAAAGCTCATCTCAAGACAGCGTCACGACATTTCAATTCCACTCTGTGTGTTCATGGAAGAGGCAGAAGACGTGGTGCGAACACTCAGGAAATGTCACATTCCATAACAGAAGAAACCCAACTTGCTTGCTCAAAATAAAGTTATGCAAACATATCCCCAACAGCAGCAAGACTCAGTTAGTAGACTGACTTACTTAATCTTTAGTTAACTAATCAGTGGGCAACCAGTTTTAGTTAGTGGGGTAAGACAAGGGCAGGCTCGTTTATTCCAATTCTAGTCTAGTACAGAAAGGTGATCAACATAACTGACTGAGGATTCCAACCAACATTCCTTCTCCTTCTCAGGTTTGAGAAGAAGGGATGCTTGGGGGATATTCTGCTCCCCCATAGGCTCGTGCCTCACTTCCCACCCACCCACCCCAAATTCCCTACCCCCTTCTACATAGCGTGCATCAAAGTACTTGCTCACCGATGTCACTGATCAGCATAACTTTGGTGTTGGCAGGAATGTGCTGCCTGAATCCCGGCTTCTGGTCATCAGTTGTTGGGGGCTCATGGTGGCCAGGGGCATCCAGGTGCTTCAAGGGTGGGGGCGTGAGGTCAAACAGATGAAACCAACCTTCGGCACTCATTGCAAGAATCAAGTTCTGACAGAGAAGTGTTGAGGTCAGTAACAAATAACAAAACTGGGCTGCAGTTCTCCCATGTAGGGTAGGAATGAGCAATAACAGAGACGCCATGCCTGAGACGGTTGTAGGGCAACCTATAGTGCATGGTTAAGGCCTTGAGCTTCCCTCCCCCCACAACAGGAATGGTCAACAAACTGAGCAACACAAAGCCTTTGGAACTAGCACCCGTGCCAAGGGCACCAACTCTCATTTCCTGGAGTCACATACGAAGTCTCTTATATTTCATCAGTAGAAAGAACACAGTTGATACAACTTGTGCTTCAATGAGGCTCAGTTTCTGAGGTCAACCTTTATGTCCAGTGATGAAACGTGAAAGGCCAAACCAAGGCAGGGCCAATCTGCCCACGCAGAGAAATCTCACAGAGCGGCCTTCCCAGAGTTGTCCTTTTCAGGCTGAAGGCAGGGCGAGGAGAAACGATGCATGCAGCCCAAGGGGGGGGGGGGAATTCCCATTTAAACAAAGTCTCTAACCCAGGGGTGTCCAAACTTTTTTCAAAGAGAGCCAGATTTGATGAAGTGAACATGCGTGAGGGCCGACCATTTTGCCAGACATTTTTAATTAAATGCAAATTAACTATTTTATGCAAAGTTTATTGCAAACGGCATACTTATTATGCCCATAACCACAGACTGCGCCACAAAAACCATGGCTACATTCCTTCCTTTCCCCGAAGCCCCTTTCAGTTCACCGGACGCCCCCCAGCTTCTAAATCTCCAACCTTCCTTCTGTAGGGAGGGAGCAGGAACTCTTCCTCCCCCGTCCCCCACTCATGTGCCTCTCTGGGACTGTCGACTCTCTCCCTTCAACCATGCCGGGGGTATTCTGTCCTCCCCTCATCTGAGCCAGGAAATAAACTGGTTTTCATTCTCATGGAGTCCAAGATTCAAACACTCTGACATCTCCCGTGCAGGGAGGAATGTGGCGTTTTTCTCCCCATGAGAGCCAGCGTGGTGTAGTGATTAAGAGCGGTGGTTTGGAGAGGTGGAGTCTGATCTGGAGAACTGGGTCTGATTCCCCCACTCCTCCACATGAGCGGTGGAGGCTAATCTGGTGAGCTGGATTTGTTTCTCCCGCTCCTACACACGAAGCCAGCTGGGTGACCTTGGGCTAGTCACAGCTCTCTTAGCCTTACCTACCTCACAGGGTATCTGTTGTGGGGAGGGGAAGGGGAGGGCGATTGTAAGCCACCCTTAAGTGGTAGAGAAAGTGGGCATATAAAAACCAACTCTTCTCTTCTTCTTTCCTTCTGACCTCTTTGCTCTCTGCTCGGGGCTTTGACCTCCGGAATGAACACTGCAGACTCGGCCCCGTCTGAACGCACCTCATTTCCAAACACGATACATGCCAGGAGTCATTTATTTTCCCCATCCCTTCTTTCGAAGCAGCCACTTGCCTTGGAGAGAACCTGCTGGGGGTCTGACTCCAAACACTCTCCGCCCCCAAATCCAGCCCCCTCTCCCCCCTGCCTTTCCTTGACTCACAATCCCCCCACTCAAGACCCATCCAGTGTCTCCTCTCCTCCCTCCCACCCACCCTGCAAATCTGGATCCCTCGCGAGGCCTCCGCAATGCAGGGAAGGGGCTGCATCTCCCCCCCCACCCCATACTTCTGCAGAGAGGAAGGAGGAAAGAGAGCCAGATGGAGCAGCCCCCCCACTCCCAGGCTTTTTGGTGTTTGTGTGTGTGTGTGTGTGTGTGTGTGTGTGTTGGGGGGTGTCTTTCCTCTCCTGGACTGGGGCCAGCCTCTGATCTCCCTTGCATTTCCCTTCCCCGCCCCCGCGCCACCTTTCCCACCCTTGAGTCCCCCGCAACCCATCCTCAGGATCCCCCTTGACCCACTCGGGAGGAGCTGCTGCTGCTTTTCCATGCGTCAGAACAACAAAGGCCGCATCCCCATGCGCGGGCTGGGTAAGAAGTGGCCTCTATAGGGTTTCAGACTCGCTGGCCTTCATTTCGGGGGGTGGGGCTGAGACAGCCAATCGAGGCGACCCTCCACCCAAGCGTCGCCCCCTCGGTCGGGGATGCAAAGCACAGGCACAGCCCCCTCGCGCCCCCTTTTCTCTCTCTGCAAAACAGGCTGGGGGGCCGTATCAAACCGGCCCAGGGGCCGCAATTGGCCCCCGGGCCGGACTTTGGACATGACTGCTCTAACCTAATCTTTTGGCTGCTGTGTTGCTTTAAAACATGAAGAGAATGTTTCACCTGAAGGAAGGAAGTCAATCACTGCACTGGCATGGCACTGTAGTTAAGTCATGGCTTAATTTACTATTACCATACTTTTGGGAGCCCTGGTAAACTTGCAAACTGAAGGGCTTTTGATATTAGAATTCCTAACCAGGGGTTCTGCAGCCCTCTGTGGTACTAATGCTCAGGTATGGAAGCAACACTTCTCTCAGATGATCACGACTGTGTTTACTTTGATGGAAGTCCCACTGATTTCAACTGGCCCCATTTCCTAATAACTGTATTGAAGTATATAACCTGCATTCTCCTCACAGCAACCTCATGTTCTGCTTGTTCTCATGCAATAAGAGGGATAAGAGGACAAGTCCTCTTATGGATTGAGAGCTCACTGAAAAATAGGAAGCAGAGAGTAGGAATCAATGGTCAGTTCTCACAATGGAGGGATGTGAGCAGTGGGGTCCCTTAAGGACCTGTGTTGGGACTGGTGCTTTTCAACCTGTTCATCAAAGGCCTGGAATTGGGGGTGAACAGCGAGGTGGCCAAGTTTGCAGATGACACCAAATTATTTAGGATGGTTAAAATAAAGTCGGACTGTGAAGAGCTCCAAAAGGATCTCTTCGTACTGGAGGAATTGGCATTAAAATGGCAAATGAGACTCAATGTGAGCAAGTGTAGTGATGCATATAGGAGGGGGGGATCCCAACTTCACATATACACTGATGGGATGTCTGCTGGCAGCGACAGACCAAGGGAGGGATCTTGGGGTGGTAGTGGATCACTTGATGAAGATGTCGATCCAGTGTGCGGCTACTGTGAAAAAGGCAAATTCAATGCTGGCCATAATTAGACGAGGACTAGAGAATAAAACTGCTGCGATCATACTGCCGTTGCACAAATCTATGGAGAGACCACACTTGGAATACTGTGTACAGTCCTGGTCACCGCACCAAAAAAGGATATTGCAGAGCTTGAGATAGTACAGAAAAATGCAACCAAAATGATCAGGGGATTAGAGCAACTACCCTATGAGGAGCGGTTAAAACGCTTAGGGCTGTTTAGTTTGGAAATAAGTGGATAAGAGGAGATGTGATAGAGGTCTATAAAATTATGCCCGGTATGGAGAGAGGACAGGGAGAAGCTTTTCTCCCTCTCTCATAATACTACAATGCAGGGCTATCTGCTGAAGCTGGAGCGTGAGAGATTCAAAACAGATAAAAGGAAGTATTTCTCCACACAACACATAGTTAAATTGTGGAACTCCCTGCCCCAGGATGTGGTGATGGCTGCCAACTTGCAAGGCTTTAAGAAGGGACTGGATATGCTCATAGAGGAGAGGGCTATCTATGGCTACTAGTCAAAATGGCTACTAGTCAAGATGCACCCCTATTCTCTCCAGGATCAGATGAGCATGCCTATTATATCAGGTGCAGTGGAGCACAGACAGGACAATGCTGCTAGAGTTGTCTTGTTTGTGGGCTTCCTAGAAGCAACTGGTTGGATGCTGTGTGAACAGATTGCTGGACATGATGGACCTTGGTCTGATCCAGCATGGCCTTTCTTATGTTTCTGATGACAGACAGGGAACCAAAGGACGACACAAGTCAAGCAGCCCACGCACTGAGCAGCCCCTGGACATGCTGTCATGGGCTTGAGCGATAGCCTGTCCCTGTGGTATTCCTATGAATCTTATGAGTAAAGCATAGAAGTAAGAGGCTTATTTCTCTGAACAGAACTGATGTGAAAAGAAAGTGGAGTAAAGGTCATGCTGGTTAAAACTCTTTTGAGATAAATAAAACTGCAAAACTACAAGGTTAAGATATGCAATGTTGCCCGCTTGATGGTTGAGTCTGGAATAATATCGGCATCACTCATCCGAGGTGTTCTTCTTGACATTAACAAGAAGGTCATTTCTGCCTGTGAGCTTAGCCACTCTGATAGCTGCCTTGTGAGGGGATAATGCTACCATCTAATGACAGTATAACAGATGGTGACCTTGCACTTGTGAACTTGGTGATTTAATGCCACAAACATAGTAAGGCTTTTTTCACAGACCAGGCGACAATGGCACATCACCACCATGTGTGACTCAATGCCAAGTGGTATTAGTGTTGCCTGCCCAGGGCAGAGAAGGTTCTAGCCTCTCAGCTCAGCTGACCACTGGTCTGAGAGAACAAAAGCCAGTACCAAACTGCCAGAAGGCAGAGAGTTGACGGAAGATGGCTTAGGCTGTCTGACCTCACTCTCTCCACATCTTCAAAGATGTAAAACTTGGAAAGAAGTTGGTAGAGGACAATGCTGACTGTCTGGCTATCAGCTTTCTCTGTCTCTTGCATGAGACTAAGAGAGAGTAACTGGAGGACAGCTTCAATCTGTCTGGCCTTGCTCTCTCCATCTTGAAAGATGTAAAACCCAGGATTGTTAGTGAAAGACCACACTGTTGTCTGGTCATTAGCTTTCCTCATCTCTTGCGTGAGATGTAAGAACACTGGTTGCCTGGCCATGGCTCATTCTATTATTTCATATCTTGCGTGATATGGAACTCTACCATTTCACAAGCTCTTTGTGAGAATGGGAAAGACTCTCTTTGAGAGGGATTCATGTCCAGATGACCTGCTAAGGCTGGATGCCTGGAATGAATGCTTGTGGACTATTCCATATGATGCTCTTAGTATTCCTACTAACCTTACTGTGGGGTCTAAGAGTATTGGATCAGTTCCATATTTGGAAACACTGACATCTCATTAATCCTAGCAAGTATTGATGGGTTCTCACTGAATGATCTAAATGGTCTGACTTGGCTTTCCTTGAGAAACATGGAAGTTGTGAAACCCAAGTTACAGAACTGGTCTCTTCAGTTCTCAGAACCAGAAACATGATTCTTAGATACTCTTAGAGATTCCTCTAAGCAACCAGAGATATCTCTCAGGGTAAAGAGTCAGAGGTTTCCTCAACAACACAGAGGAAGCTTCTACACTCAGTGACAATGAGTGACATACACAGTACGCATACACAGTTTACATTATATAGAGAGAGCTATAGAGCTCTTACCTGGAACTAAGGTTCATACAGGTTGTCTCTACATATTGAATTTAAAGCTACACATAGTCTTATAAATTACTGACTTCAGCTTTACAAGAATCAGCTGTCTCTGATACAGAACAGTATTTCAATGAACTTAAACTGGCATGAAATACTTAATGAGCTTTTGGACTATAGCTCTCAAATAAACTAAAAACCAGAGAATCAAAGATATGGTAAAGACATAGAAACATGGGAAAGGACTATGTTCTTACAGGAAAGGTTTGCAATGTCCTGAATATAAGCTAGGAGAAGTTTAGGAATAATATAAGGTTGTATTTTGTATTAAGATGTTTTTAACTATGAATTTCTCTCCTTATACTAATCATATTTTGACAGGCTTTCTGTAAACTGATTTATTCCTGAATGAAATGCATTACAGGTTTAAGGTTAGAAAACCTTACATAGAGAGAAATTGCTTATAAAGATTGTTTGAAACTGCTTGCATATATTAACATAAATGAACATGTAAGAGAATCATAAATGTTTGTACTTTATAACATGTTTTGAGAGTGTGTAAATATTCACATGCATCTATATATATTATGTGAAATAAATATTATTTAAAGGAAGTTCACTGTTTATAAATTTTCTGGCACACTTCAATAGAAAGCCTACAGTAGTAGGAATTATCATTGACTCCTGTCTGTGAGGTCTCGCTGAATAAGATAACTTCACTTCTCAGTAAGTGATACATTCTAAGAGTGTAGACCCCTTAACGACACGAGCCGTGACAATGCTCCTCTTCCAAAGCTGAAGAAGTCTGAAGGTTTCAGACCACCAGACCAGTGGTGACAAAGAGGCATCGCAACACCAACAAGACAAATACAAGGCCCAAGAGAAAGCTTTTACCTTTCCTTTATTGCACACATCTCCTACACCAACACAGGTGAGCTGGAAGAGAATATTTATTTGATTAATTCTAATGTAAATGGTTAATGAAACAATCTAATGAAGAGTGAGAAAGACAGAACATTTACAGCAATGAAAACAAAAAGCTCAACTGAAATAAATTTAGAAAATCACAAGACATTCAAGTATCCCAGATTACTCTGGCCAGCCCCCCCTCCCCCAGCAAACGATGATTTCCTTTCCTACACAAGGAAAGTAGTCAAATGTCACTCAGCAACTCACACACAGAACATCACCCCCCCACACACAAACCCACACTCACTCGTACACGACAGCCAGCCCCCTCGAGTAACTCCACTGCAGCCCAAAGTGCAAGTGGCAAATGCAGAGCCACATGTGCATGATGCCACCCCATGCGCAGCCTCCCATAGCACACTGTGCGGGCACTCATTCGCAGTATGCCTCCCCCCCCCCCACAGCAGCTCACATAAGAGACAGCAGCCTCTTCCCCTCATTGCAGCGCACCCTTTGCCTCTGGCCTAGTTTTCACAGATACAGGAGAAGGTAAACACGTGAATGACACCACCTCGTGCTGCAGTCGCAGGGTTGAATTCCATAATAAACAATTCCCTGCACAGAGAGAGTGATATGTCTAGAAGGACCACTGATTAGTCTCTGCACGCTTACTGCTTTGGAGGCAGAATGTCACAGGTACAATCTATCTGTATGCATAAAAAGATTTCACATCGCAGAGCTGCGAAAGACAGCTGCCTGAGATCCCAAAAAACTGCTTCAAGCCAGAAGAGACAACTTTGGACTGGATGGGCCAGTGGTCTGATGACTTAGCATTAGGAAGACCTGTTTTCTTTAGCATCCACAACCGTATCCTTATGGATTTTGGATGCCACTGTTGATGAGCTACGCCATGAAACAGGTGGCTGCTGGTGTGACCTCCGCTGGTTCTCGTGGCTTTCTTAGTGTCTTTCAACACCCCTGGTACCCTCCTCAGTCACCTGATTAGGTGGGAATCGGTCACTGCATTGCAATAATTCCTCAGGCGTTGGGGACTGGTTCTTGGGATTTCCCCTTTGGAGTTCTCCAAGGGTTAGTCTTGTCCCCATACTTTTAATATTTATGCGAGATTCTGGGAGAAGTCAACCCAGCCTTTTTTTTGGGGGGGGGAAGGGTGATGCTCTATTCCTCGTTTTTAGTAGAGCCAATCCTGGATGAAAAAACCTGAAATCTCATCTAGGCAAACGAAGATGTCAGTGGGGAAGAGCCCCCGTTCACCCGGGAGCTGGCAGAACGGAGCCGGCCGTGGGTGTGTTGGGGGTGGTGGTGGGGATGTTCGCTCAGGAGCACCGCTGGATTTCTGGGCAACGAAATTTATCTTGCAACAAAAATGCGAACTTGTCACTTTATTCACCTTTGAATCCTAAGGTGGCGAGGATAAGGAAAGATCCGTCTGCCTGGTTTTATAAACCTACGTGAGTCTTGTGTACCATTGCGATCGCTGCGTGTTTCCCCCGTGTTCCAAAAGAGGGACCGGAACGAGTCCAAACACGGATCCTGGAGAGGCAGCCGGGCCGGGACTCCCTGCCCTCTCCGGAGGGCCCGACGCCCCCCCACCCCACAGCCCTCCCATCCCTCCCCCCCCCGGTGGCGCGCACTACTGACCATCCCCTGGCAGGGCCGCACCGCCCAGGGCCGGCTCTCGTGGCTCTTGTAGACGGACAGCTTCCCGCCGGTGTCGCCCACCACCAGCTCGTTCAGCTATTGAGAGAGGGAGAGGCCCGCGGGTGAGGCGCGGCAGGGCCCGGCACACCCCCCGCCCGCCCGCCCGCGCCGGGGCCCGGGGGGGGGGTTCCTGGGGCCCTTCCTCCGGGCTCCCCTCCCGCCGGCCTACCGCGTCGTTGTCGGCGTCGCCCAGGCAGACGGCGTGCGGGAAGAGGCTGCCGCCGAAGTCCAGCGCCACGCGCCGCACGTAGCTCACCGACCGCATCGCGCCGCCGCCGCCCACCATGGGACGATAGGGCGCTGGCGGGCGGTTGGTTGGGGGGGGCGGCCGTCGGCGGTCCGTTGGGGCGGGGCCCAGCGCGCAGGCGCGAGTGGCGTCGGCGTCCCGTCAGCCTCTGCGGTTCGCCGGCGCAGAAGCTGACGGGCCGCCGCCGCCTCGGTTAGGAAAGGTGACGTAGTTGCGCTCTAACAAGGGGAGGGGGCATTCCTCCGGGTTCCCAGCCCCCTCCCATCACTGTGGTCAATAATGTGGGCTACCTGACGGCGGGGAGAGGCTGATGGAGCACAAGTACCGCTGGGCTAGTAGCTGCTGCTGGTGGTGAGCTTCACCAACTCGCTGGTCCTACGGGAAGCCGCTAAACAAAAAACATGGGAAGCCAGTCAGCATGACCTGCCCATCCCCAGCAACCGGCCTGAGGGTCAAAAATCTCACTTATGCCTGGTGATCCTTCCAGGACTGGTACCAGGGCTTGAACTGGCAACCCCATGCATGCGAGGCATGTGCACGCCAGCTATGCAGCCTGCTACCTTTGAGAATTCCAAATGCCCCATGGTGCCTACCCAGTTGGGTCTTGTGGTTAGAGGAATCCTTTGCCATGTGAGGGGGTTCTACTCGTTCTGTTTGCTGCACGTCAACTTGTCACTGGCCAAAATGTCAGCTTTGCCTAATTGCCAGTTTGTCCCTCGGGAGAATATAAATGGAACAAACAAAGTACAAACTTCCGCCAAATGTGCTTGGGGGACAGCAAGGAGGCAGGGCCAGCTTCACTACTGATGTGGTACCTTGCTGTCTCACTACACATTGGTAACATCAGGATGCCGTTCCATGATTAGTGTTGCTGGGCTTGGAGTCGGGGTCTCTGCTGAGAACACATGATAGGACTGGTTATGCGGACCCTACTTATTTGAGACTGTCATGATCCCAAGCAAGGTCTCCCTGGCCAGTAGCCATGGAAGGTTTCTTCTAGACTGGTTCTGGCCAGAGAACACTCCAAAAAGTGATGCTTCCTTCCTTCAGGGGTTCCTTCCTGTTTTAGCACGTCCCTTCTCCTTCGTCATATTGCTGTCTTGCTCCAGCACACCCCACAAAGTAAAACAAACTCATCCAGAAGCCAGGACTAGTATTTGCTACCAAGCAGGTCAGTAGTAAAATTGGAGCAGTGAGTGAAATATGGTCTGACTTGCCAGTCCTGCTTCAAGAGCTCTTCACACAATGGCTCACTTAACGTGTCTAGATGCATCTGCAGCAGTTTTGAACTTCAAAATCACTTACTGTAGGTGCAAGCATGAAATGTAGGACCAAATCTACTTTGTATTGAATCAAAGAACACTGCTAGTTTAAATCAAGGGCAATTATTACATGCATTGTTATTGGACGTATGCTAACAAAATGGCTCTTTCCAGCATTTTCCTCATATTTATTAGATAACTTCTGAATGAAAAAATTGTCGGATTGCTTATAACTTAGGAGGAATGCATAAACATTCATAGGATCACACATTCTAATACACGGATGGAGATGTGCACATCTGAAACATGCTCCTGTGCTTCAACATTTGCAGGATATAACCACAAAAGGGCACAGGGAAATATTGGATGTTGAAGCAAAATGGCTTCCTATTTAGCACTCAGGAACACTTCCTAATTGAAGCTCAAACCATGTATATTCTTGTCCCTTAACCAAGAATTGGTGTATTTGCTTTCAGCTTACACTGAAGGACCCAATTTATGTATTTGTTTACTTCATTTATACCCCACCTTTCTCCCCAATGGACAGCCAGAGCAGCTTACAGCATCCTCCTCTCCTTTATTTTATCCACACAACCACCCATGAAATAGGGTTAAGCTGCATGTGACTGGCCCAAGGCCACCCAGCAAGCCTCCATGGCAGAGTGGAGATTCAAACTGGCATCACCCAATGCAGAGTCCAACACTAACCAATATATTGCGCTGCCTCACACAATGAATCCCAATGGTCCAACCATCCTTTCAAAAAAAAGAAAAGAAAAAAAAAGGTGCAAGAGGTATCTGGAACTGCTGACTTGGTTACTGTGTTCAGGTACATGTCGGATGTTTGTTGCAGTGTGTGCTAGAGTTATGGAGTTCTTTCCTTCTCAAGAGGGAAGGCTCACCTCTCTGACTCCAAACAAGGTTACATGACAGTGTGAATTTTGTTCAAGAGCATTTCCATCCGTGTAAGTGCATTTCAGATTGAGACGCAACATATTTACAACTCATGGAAGATTTTTTGGGCATTTCCAAGATTTAAGCCAGTCTGTGATACAGGGCAGAGTTATCTTCTTCTGGTAAGAAAAGACAGACACATTCAAGCAGTCACAGATGAATTCAGAGTAATTTCCGTATTGTGTTTCCTCAAATCTTTCTTCCCGGATATCCTAGGCAGAGCTGGCGTCATGGGTGGGCTTAGGGGGGCACCAGCCGAACAATGAGAGCTGCCAGTGAGCCCACTCACGTTGGGGGAATCAGCTGAAGATGGGAGAGGGGGTTGCCTCCTTCCCAGCTCCCCTCTCCTTTCCCCTTGCAGTCTGCTGTCTGCACACAGCATTTGCCCCCAAGAGTAGGGTTTTAGGATGCATTTTTTACCCTCAGGTAAGGAAGTTGCACTCTGTGGAAATTGCTAATGGGATCCTGTTGACAGTTTATAGTGAAGGGGGAACAGACGGATACTTAATTTAAAATGGAAGGCATGCCCATTGCCTGTTATACCCAAGTAGCCACCTGCCTACTTATGGCTTTGAAATGTTCATGACTTGGCTCCAACACATTCCAACACAACAGGAGTTCACACTAGCAAGGGCCAAAGTCCAGTTCCCTTCTAGGCTAGCTCCCCAATGGTCAGCTCATCGATTGGAAAGGAAATCTGTAATTGAAAACCAACATTTTGCCAAACAAACATACAATCTGTTCTAAATCTTCTCAGGATTTTTTGGTGCTTTATTGCTCAAGCTTTGGACTTCAAAGTCTTTGCCTTCAGCAATGTGCAAAGGAGGAGGCATTACAAGAAGGGTAAACACTTGCCCATGGGAGGAAGAGGGCCTGCACTGACAGAGGAAACAAGACAGAACAAGGCTGGAGCAGGAGGAAGGACACAGTGGTTTTCTTCGTTCACAAGTCTCCTGTACAATGACTTTTTCTTGCATGGATAAAAGCCCACTAATTAAAAAAAAGAAAGTCAAGGGAACCGACCGAAGCAGCAGGATTGAGATCAGACTGAGATGGAACCCGAGCACAAGAGTGAAGGGCTAGTGAGAAGGAAATGGACTCAAGGAGGAAGAGATCCTGAGGGACCTCCCCCAGAGTCAGAATGCACAAAGGAATAAATAAAAGTCCCTAAGATTACACCAGGTCTGTTCTGCCAACAATATTTCCTACGCAGACAGACGCAAAGTGATCCCACTATCTCTCTGCCCCTTGTCCAAGCAGATAGAAAAATAAAGGTCTAGTGTACTGGAAACTCTTTAGTTTTACAAAACTAATGGAAGAGGATCTTGGCCTCAAGCTTCTACATCGACGTCTGTTTTTTCATCAACTCCATTCTGTTTGTCATCTTTCATGTCGGAGCCTTCTTTGCAGACTGTATCAGCTTCCAGCTACAGGGAGGGGAAAAAGCCCAAGGTGAGAAGGAGAGTCTTTTCGGCCTCCATTGTACTGTTTGTATGTCTGGAAGCCGCTTTCAAAGCCTGAGATTCAGGGGATACAGGGTCAAATGGGGGCAAACAGCAACAAGACAACCAACGGAAGGCCCAACGCCTGGCAGAGTATTAATATTCATGGCTTTAATGCGAAGGGGTCCCGACCTGGATAGCTCAGGCTAGGCCAGCCTCATCAGATCCCAGAAGCTAAGCCAGGTCATCCCTGATTAGTACTTGGGTGGGAGACCACCAAGGAAGTCCAGGCTGGCTCCACAAGAGGCAGGCAGTGGCCGGCCACCGCTGAACGTTTCTGGCCTGGAAAACCCCACCAGGGGGGTCACCACCAGTCGGCTGCTACTTGATGGCACACACACACACACAAAAGTAAAAGGGAAGAGGAACGGGGGGGGGGGGGGGTCCTGAACAAGGGATCTGAGAGCCTGCAAGAAAAAAAACTGCAGGCGAAGAAAGGGGAGAGCTGATGTTTATACCCCGCTTTTCTCTACCTTAAGAAGTCTCAAAGCGACTTACAATCACAATCCCTTCCTCTCCCCACAACAGACACCTTGTGGGGTAGGTGGAGCTGAGAGAGAACTGTGACTGGCCCAAGGTCACCCAGCAGGCTTCACGTGGAGGACTGGGGAATCAAACTCGGTTCACCCGATTAGAGTCCCGCCGCTCTTAACTGCTACACCACACTGCCAAGTAGTCAATTGGAGCCCAGACAATGACAATGAAAAGGGTGGACTCCCCCCGCTCTGGATTTCCCATCAATCTGAATGAAGGCATGTTAGTTCCGCCTAGTGGTCAAAACCCAAACAAAACCCAACGAACCCTCTGGCTTACCTTGGTTTCTTTATCTGCAAGCCTCTGAAACATGTTGGCGTACATCTTCTTTTCTCTCTCATGCTGCTCACGTATTTTCTGCTGACAGATGCTGAGCTGTGCCTTCGCTGCTTTGTTGCTTGGGTAGAGCTGCAGCACCTTCTGGAAATCTGCTCTGGCCAACTCAAAGTCATTCACGGCCAGCTGGGCTTCGCCACGACGGAAGAGGCCCTTCTCATTGCTGCCATCCAGCTCCAGGGCCTGGCAATCAGGGGAGACAAGGGCTGAGCCAATAAGAGAACTCCAGGCAGCACGGAGAGCGCACGGGCAGCCATCAGGGCAATCAATGCAGGGCTTGGAGAGGCAAGGGGAAGGCTAGTGATCAGGCAGGGCCGGCATTCTCAGAATGCGGAGCGTCCTTCTGAATAGAGAACACCCAAAATGGAGGTGGGGCAACCAGAGAACTGATAAAGCAGCGTCAGCCACCATCACCATATGTCAAGACAGACCCTGCCTTGGTGCGGTAATACAACCCAGCTTAACCAGGGTTTGGTTTGGGTCACTCTCCAGCAATGTACACCATGAAGCAAAAAGGTTTTATTGGAGAAATTCAAGAAAGCATTGCATATAGTTTAGTGGCAGTCAAAATGCACAGAAAAAATGACAAAGCTAGACTGGCTAACGACTTTCTCAATTCTTTCAGGATATATACTGGTTTCTTACAGCTAAAGCATGGGGTTCCAGAGCATACAAGTATCTTCAGGCGGCACGGGTGGGCTAAGAAATGGAATGGGGAAAAGGGGGCACCTTCTCCCATCACAGGCTATACTTTATAGAAAAAGCAGGCCATAACCTACTGACCATCGCCAACCAATTGCATGGCTGTCTCCAGGGGATATTCTGGATAGGAGTAAACTCCCCCCTCCATTACCAGATTCCCAGCTGAACTGTGTGAGCTAATTAACAGGCCTGGAATGAGGAGTGTGCTGCCCTGGAGGAGAGGAAAATGTTGTGATTTAGGAAACTGCCTTGCCGAATCAAACCCATTGGATATCTTTGGGATGCTTACGGCCAGGCATGCAAACAACCATCTTCCCAGAATCTGGCATTTAGAATTACATGGGCCTTTGGATCCTTAAGTTAAATCTGAACTGTCATTGCCATTTGTGGGTTACAGCCTCTATACATCTCTCTTAACCTAAACCGAAAAATAAGCAGCTACATTTATCTTTCTCCCAATTTTTTTAAAAACTCAAAAAGCAGCCTTGAGACATCTCTAAGCTGAAAAGGCAATGGCTAGGACCACCACCACCCCCGCCCTCCACTCAAACTCTTAAATTCTCCATCTCAATGAAACTGCTTTAAGGCTGGTTACGTATCTTGCCAGGTTTGTTTACCCCCCCCCCCATTTCAGCAATGAAAGCACTGCATGAATGGGAGCTACAGCTGGGGGCAGGGAGGGGGAGACAGTGGCAGATGGTGAGACAAACAAGCTCCTCGACCCCTTTGTTTAAAGAAATCATCTTAAAAATAACGATGAGGAATGTTGCTGCACTTCGAGGTATACATCAACTCAGGTGTGTGTCCCCGCCCCCAGTGACAGCAATGCAAGCTGTTTGCTGCCTGGGAAAGGTAAAGCCCCACCAATGACCAGCCTGCAGGGGAATTCAGCCGCTGGGCAGAGCAGCACAGGCAGAAGCTTGGGATAAAGGGACAGGCAGAGCAATGTCCTCCCATCTCACAGCCCCGTCCTTGAGCACAGCGCTGAGAGGCCACTTAATGGCCAATGATCACGATGCACACTCATCTGCATGCCCACTGTGCCACTTACCTTGTTGCAGTTCTCCAGGGCCTGGGAGAATTCTTTCAGCTTCAGGTGGCACATGGCCAAGTTAAGGTGGGCAGCAAGCCTCAAGCTTTTGGCCTTTTCCTCCTCTGCACCAGAGAGGCCCGATTCATGTTCCAGCCACAACACAATCTTTTTATACTGTAATGTTGCCCGTTTGTACTTCCCCTCCTGGAAAACAATGGAGTTTCAGCAAGAATGTCAAACTCAGATCACGCTAAGTGTCACTTTGCTCTGCTTAGACCTCACCTAGAGTATTGTGTTCAGTTTTGGAATGTGTCCAGAGGAGGGCAACAAAGATGGTGAGGGGTCTGGAGACCAAGTCCTAAGAGGAAAGGTTGAAGGAGCTGGGTATGTTTAGCCTGAAGAGGAGAAGACTGAGAGGGGATATGATAACCATGTTCAAGTACTCGAGGGGCTGTCATATGGAGGATGGTGCCGAGTTGTTTTCTGTTGCCCAAGAAGGTTGGACCAGAACTAATGGGTTGAAATGAACTCAAAAGAGTTTCTGTCTAGACATTAGGAAGAATTTTCTAGCAGTCAGAGCAGTTCCTCAGTGGAACAGGCTTCCTCAGGAGGTGGTAAGTGCTCCTTTCCTGGAGGTTTTTAAGCAGAGGTTAGATGGCCATCTGTCAGCAATGCTGATTCTATGACTTTAGGCAATCATGAGAAGGAGGCCATCTTGGCCATCTTCTGGGCATGGAGTAGGGGGTCACTGGTAGAGTGTGGGGGGGAGGTAGTTGTGAATTTCCTGCATTGTGCAGGGGGCTGGACTAGATGACCCTGGTGGTCCCTTCCAACTCTATGATTTTATTATTCAAATGCCCGCAGTTTTCTGAACAGGAACTCCCCTCCCCCTCCAGTGCCAGCAATTCTGAGATCCACAGATTTCTTACCCCTTGCCCCAGGATGCTCGCAGGATTTTGGTGGCGAGCAGCTGGTGCAGAGCCTGGGAACCTCCCACTCTGGCCATTCAAACAGCCAGCCAGCAGTGGGGATTGTTGGAGGCAGCAGTCGTCTGACTGGGGCCGGGCCCTTCCATACAGCGCTGGGCTGCTTCAGAAGCCTGGAGGCCACTGCCATGAAGGCAGCACTTTTGGCCGCAGCCTGGAGCAGCATCCAGGGCAAGCGTGTGAATGGCCCATGGCTGGCTTAGTCAAGGTGATCACAGAGCAGGGCTGTTCCCCCCTGCAGCCAAGCAGGTGGGTGGGGCTGGCAGCAGAGGCAATTGGCATGGAAGGCTGCTTTCAGGGGTGGAGTGACGGCCTGCTTCCCATGGGGGTTCCTACCAGCTTTCACATTGTAGTTGACGACTGCTACAAATTTCAGAATATTAACAACACTTAGTGAAATAGCTGCAAGGACTTATATCTCCTGACTGCCATAACCAGAAATCAGCTCCAACTGTTAGAAGACCAGCTTTTGTTGTTTGGACATTCTCTAATGTTGAAGAATACCTAAATTCAGGAGAGATGCCTATATCTCATCTCCTACAGGACTTGGTATATTCAAGGCGTAAGACCCAAAAACGTACTGGAGGAGGGGGACCAATCACCTGCTCCGCTCACCTTGAAATACTGGGTGCCCCTCTCCTTGGCCATGGAGCCTTGTTCCAGCTTCTCATCGGTGTTCATCTCCCAGGATTCCTTAGCCTGAACAGGGAAGAGATCAATCAGCTTAGTTACTTTTGAAGAGAGGACTCGTGAGAGAGCCCTGAGCGGGCACACAGATTGCCTGCTGCTGCTGCTGGACAACCCAGGAGGAGGAGGAGGAGGAGTGGAGCCGTTTGCAGAGGTCAAATCTTTTTGCCAGTAACAATAGGTTCTGTCCCACTTTCTGTAAAGTGCCCTTCAGGAAAAATAAAAGGAGTGGCTGAAGTTGAGGGACCCGAACAAGTACATACAGTGGGGGGAATGAAAAGGAGGTTTGGAATCTGCTAGGATTAAAGCCATTTGACAAACACTTTATCTATCAAATACTTTACAAAAAATTATATACGCACGTATTGACTAATGTAATGAATCTCACAGTTTCATAGAGCCTAAGGATTTATTATGATTTTTTTTTTAATCTGGGGAGAAATAGAAAGGGACGAGTTTATGGTCTAAAATGAATATTTCTTGGTTGGGAAGGATATCGGTAATAAAGATGAACGTACTTCCCAGACTAAATTTTTTATTTCAATTTCTGCCAATTGACATTCCCGACAGAACAATAGAAAGTTGGCAAAAACAAATCAATCGATTTGTTTGGAATGGGAAAAAACCGAGAATCAGATTCAAAGTGCTACAAGACGAAAAGAAAAGAGGAGGATAGGCATTACCTAATCTCAAACTATATTACCATGCTGCCTGTCTAACCTGGATTACAGAATGGATAAAACATCCTAAAATTAGACTTGTTGTTTTAGAACGAGCGGACCTCGGACAAGGTTTTCACAAAGTTCTGTGGGATTCTACAACAAAAATTCAAAAGGACAAAGCACCAGAAGACTGCGATGTTAAAATAGCGTTATTGAAAGTGTGAAAAAAATACAAAAAGAGAATAAGTCCTTCTCCACCATCCATAATGTCGCCAATCGAAGCTTATCACAATAATGTCAAATTAAAACCGGGTGTTCACTTTACTTACAATCAAATGATAGAGCCCACAGGAGAAATTAAGAGCCTGACCAAACTTCAAGAAAAATTTCAAAAACTGAATTGGCTGACCTATTTACAACTGAGGTCTAACTTACAAAAAGATTGTTTATACCCCCGGCCATTCCGTGAATTAACAGAATTTGAGCAGATAATATCCAAAAATGACTTTCACTTATTAGGAAAAATTTATAAGTTCCTTTTGAAATACGAAACAGAAGAACAAGTGAAACTTAATATGATAAAATGGATGCAAAACTTTGGAGAAATGATCAATATGGATTTATGGGAAAAACTTTGTACCTCTGAAATGAAATACACTGTGTGCCAAGAAGTGAAAGAAAATTGGTATAAAACATTTTACAGATGGTACTTGACCCCCCAATATGCTTTCCCAGATGACTACTCCTGGAAAAAGAGGCGCCTGCTGGAAATGTCAAGACACGGACGGTTCCTATTTTCATGTTTGGTGGACATGTCCAAAATTACAAATATATTGGGGAAAAATTCATTGAGAACTTGATGTTAGACACTAAGATAACATTTGATCCTAAATTTTATTTACTCAGTATAGTGCCACCAAACTTGCCCTTGAAACTCCATGACATTTTTAAATACGCTACAACCGCAGCCAGAACGGTTTTGGCAAGAACCTGGAAACAAACTCACATATCCGAAATAGAAGACTGTAAAGAAAAACTGTTGTTCTCTTCTCTGAGGATCAGAGGACATCTGATCAGCGGGGTGTTTCCTTTTCCTATGCTCAGGGAGAGGCAGGATATTAAACCTTTTGCTGCCTGCCCTCTGCTGGAAAACGCCCTGAACTGTCAATTCGAGGACTTCCATAGCAGTGAAAAGAGACAGGAAGCACATAACACGTAATACAATAACATAACACGTAATGCAGAAAAACATGCAAGAATAATTGGCTGTAAATACGTAACAACAGGTAACGTATTGTGAAAAAAAGTGATTGTTAGAACATTGGGTAATAACACTCAGGACAGAGTGGATGGTTACTGTACTTTTGAAGTTAGCGCATCGTGATCCTTTTATTAATATTCTTCACCCTGGGTGGGCAAGATGTCCTCTTCCCTCAGAGAAAGAAGGAGCCCTAGTAGGTAAGCCAAGGCTCCGTTCTCTTCTCTGAGGATCAGAGGACATCTGATCAGCGGGATTTTCAAAAGCTGTGTTATCTGGGTGGGATTAAGGATCCTTCGCTACTTGCTGCAGGACTTTTCTCCCAAAGGCCGCATCCGCAGAGGCATAGGTGTTGATTTTGTAGTGCCTGACGAATGTGGAGGGGCTTGACCAAGTGGCCGCTCTGCAGATTTCTTCCACTGATGCTTGCGCATCAAAGGCCGCTGAAGTCGATGGCTACGCACCGAGTGCGCTGTAATCCCCTGCGGAGAGGACATGCCAGAATGTTTGTAGCAGAGTTGAATGCATTGTTTGAGGCACTTGCTAATGCTTGGATTAGACATCTTGGATCCCTTGTTGGGTGGAGAAATTGACACAAAAAGGGCCTCCGAGCGTCTGAAGGGCTTAGTCCGCTTAAGATAAATTCGGAGTGCTCTCCTCAGATCCAAGGTGTGCCAGTTCTTTTCTCTTGGATGAGTCGGATTGGGGCAAAAAGATGGTAAGATTAGCTCTTGTTGTCTGTGAAAACCGGAGTTCACCTTTGGTATAAAAGTTGGGTCCGGCCTAAGGACCACTTTGTCTGCGTGGAATACGCAAAGGCTGTCCCTGGAAGAAAGAGCACCCAACTCCGAAACTTGTCTCGCTGAGGTGACTGCGACGAGAAAAAGAACCTTCATACGTAGGTAGGCTAAGGCGACCTCTCTCAAAGGTTCGAACGGTGGTTTAGTCAGGGCGTTTAGAACTAAGTTCAGACGCCAGGTAGGGAACCTGTGTACAGTAGGCGGAGATATGTAGGAAACCCCTTTTAGGAAGGTGGTGACGTGAGGGTGTCGAGTCGTGGGGTAGCCATCTAGATGGGTGAGTACAGTGGCTATGGCCGCGACCTGTCTGCGAAGAGTGGACGCCTTTAGTTTAAGGTCCAAACCATCTTGTAGAAAGCGTAGAAGGTCAGCTGTTGTAATGGTTAGGGGATCCAGTCGCTTTCTAGCACACCAGCGCACAAACATCTTCTAGGTAAAGTTGTATATGCGTTTTGTTGACCATTTTCTGGCTTCTAACATGGTGGACACTACCTGTTCTGAGTATCCCCAGCTCAGCATCCGCTGCCTTTCAAGTCCCAAGCGGTCAGTTTTAACCACGCCGGGTCCGGGTGCAAAATGGGGCCTTGTTGCAGAAGATCCCTGGGTACTGGGAGCTCCCACGGTTCTTGAATGGATAGTTCTCTCAGCGCTGGGAACCAAGGACGGCGAGGCCAGTGAGGCGCGATCAGGATGACGTGGGCCTGCTCTGTTCGAATCTTCCGGATAACCTTGGGGAGTATCGGGAGGGGCGGGAAGGCATATAGTGTCTCCCTTGGCCAAGGAGTCTCTAAGGCATCGACGCCCTCTGCCTCTGGGTGATTGTACCTGGAGAAGAATCTCTGTAGTTGTCGGTTCTTCGATGAGGCGAACAGATCCACTGACGGACGACCAAATCTCGCATGGATGAGGTGAAAGATTTCCCTTTTTATAGTCCATTCTCCTTCGTCCACCGTCTGTCTGCTCAGCCAGTCTACTTGCAAGTTTAGCACACCTTTTATGTGTTCCGCCCTTATTGAGGTGAGATGTTTTTCCGCCCAGTTGAGGATGATTAGGACCTCTGCGTGGAGGGAGGAGGAACGAGACCCTCCTTGCCTGTTTATATACTCTTTCGCTGACACATTGTCCGTTCTGATGAGGATGTGTCTGTTCTCTATCATTGGCTGGAACTGAAGAAGAGCTTTGTGGATGGCCCTCAACTCTAGTTTGTTGATATGGAGACGAGTCTCCGACGTTGTCCACTGACCCTGCGCTATGTGATGCTGTATAGTTGCTCCCCAGCCTTCTAAGCTCGCGTCCGTAAAAATCTGAATCGCGGAGTCTTGTATGTACGAGAGTCCTTTGGCCAGGTTTTCTCGGCGTACCCCCCACTTGAGGCTGCTCCTGACTTGTTGGGACAGAGCCATGCGAGGGTTTCTCTTTTGGGAGATCTGTACCTGGTAAGGTTTCAGGAACCATTGAAGAGACCTCATGTGTAGACGAGTCCATGGTACCAGACCTATGCAGGACACCATAAGGCCTTGGATACTTACTAGAGAAGAGAGACCCGCCGTTCTCGCCAACATGGTGGTTTTGGCTAGGGTGATCAGTTTGGAGATCTTGTCCTGAGGAAGGAACATCTTGTTTTGCGAAGTGTCGATGATGGCTCCCAGATGGTGTATTGATTGAACAGGCGTAGTTAGACTCTTTGACATGTTCACCAAGAAGCCGTGGTGGATCAAGGTCTGAACAACAACAAGGTGTAGTTGACCGTAGGTGAAGCGGAGGTATCTGCGATGGGATGGGTGTATCAAGATGTGAAGATACGCCTCCGTCAGGTCGATAGATGTAAGGTATGCCTGAGGTCGTAGAGCCTCCACAATGGAGCGGAGTGTCTCCATCCGGAAGTGTTTTTTGCAGACAAAGCGGTTGACATACTTCACATCCAGTATTGCCCTCCAATCTCCATTTCTTTTGGGCACTGTAAAGAAAAGGAGTACACCCCTTCTCGCCGCTCTGAGGTTGGGACGTGTTCTATTGCCTGGATCTCTAAGAGGCGTTGGATGGCTGCCTGGGTCCGAAGGGCTTTGTCTGGTCTTCGAGAGATCGGAGATATAACGTAACGATTTGGAGGGGGTCTTAGAAATTCTATGCTGTAGCCTTGGCGAATTAGTTGTTGCACCCAGGCATCTGTGTGAGGAGAGTCCCAGATGTTTGCAAAATAAATAAGTCTGCCCCCTACTGGAATTGCTGAAGAGTCATTGCTTGTTTTGTTTGTCACCAAATCGTGGTGACTTCTCTGGACCTTGGTTCTGGAAGGCAGATCCCTTTCCGAATCTTGAACCTCTCCTGAAGGATCCTCGGCCTGAACTCCAGCCGCCTCTTCGTCCATCGGATCTGGGGCGAGCCATGAAGTGGGAGGTCCGAAAGGTCCGAAAGGAATGTGAAAATGATGGTTTTCCATCTTTCTTGAGGTACTTAGGTAATGCTTTCTTCTTGTCTTTGGTCTCTATGAGGATGTCATCTAGCTTGGGACCGAAGAGACGACCTCCCTCAAAGGGGTATCCCAGAAGTATGGATTTTGACCCTGCGTCAGCCGACCAGGATCTAATCCAGGCTGCCCTTCTAGCCGCCGAGGACGCTGCCAAAGATTTTGCTGTGAAGGACATAGAATCCAGGGTAGCATCGGCCATGAAGTTGGAGGCTTTTAGGAGCCTGTTTAGGCCATCCAGCACTCTCTTGTTTTCCTGTGGAAGCAAGTCAATAATCTTCCTAATCCACATTATACTAGCTCTTGCCACCAGGGCTGCTGTGGCTGATGCCTGGATAGACAGAGCTGCAGTCTCATGCGCCTTTTTTGTGGCATAATCAATTTTTCTATCTAGGGGATCTTTTATGCTACCTGCCCCGTCCTCTGATATTAAGCCCGAGGATTGTAGATCTGTCACAGGGGCTTCTACCAGGGGTACTTGCAATAAGGTCATGGCTCTGGGTTCCAGGGTATACAACTTTTTTATTGAAGCTGGCACCTGCTTAGTTGACATGGGTTTTTGCCACTCTGCCTTAATTAAGTCTTCAAAATACTCAGGGAAAGGCACTGAAAGTGGTTTAGACTGTAACCTGGCAAAAAACTCCTTAGAACCCCTGAATTTAGTTTTGCTTTTAATAATTTCAGTGTCCTCATCTTCATGGAGGTCAAGGGCTGCCATGACTTTACATAAGAAGGACTGGTAGTCTTCTGCCTTGAATAAATGTGGGTGAGATCTTGGCCCTGGGCCCCCCCTTCTTGCTCCTCTTCTGAGGAGAACTGTCCTTCTTCTCTCTCCTCATCTTTGGAAGAGAGATGCTGGTGAACTGACTTGGAATTGGGGGGTGGGGGTGCCTTTCTGGCTGCCTTTGTTGTCCAGGCAGAGCTGGAACCTTGGGCTGTAGGCTCTGAACGCACAGAGCCTCTAGATGGGAAGGATGCCCTTGAACTCAGTGGCCCCCTGGAAGACGATTCCCCAAGGAGGGCAAATTCCTCTCTTAAAGCCCTTCTCATAAGCTCAAGCATCCCCTGCTCACTGCCCCCCCCCCCGCCGTTAAAAGGGGAAGGGAGGTTTGTACATTACGCCTGCACTGCACGTAGCCGATTCTCCCTTGGAGCTGGCAATACGGGCGGGCTCTGCGCTCTCACCCTCGTCACCCATCAGGGACGAACGGGGAGGCTCTGCGGTTGTTTTCTCGGCGCGCGTCTTTTTCGCGCCTTTTTCTCCGTCGTCCTCAGCCGGCTTCCTCTTTGATTTGGCCGCCGCGGCGGGAGTCTCCTGGCGCCGCTTGCCCTTCCCTCCGCAGTTTTCTGCTGGCTTGTGCCGGCGGGAGGGAAGGAGCTCCGTTGCCACTGCCTCATCTCCTGAGAGGAGTTCCTCCCCAGACTGCTCTGGCGACGACGCCATTTTCCTCAGAGAGGGAAAATATGGAGGCACAGGAGGAGGGGGGGAAAACGGAGCACAAAAGGACAAAGGCGGCCACGGGAGGAAGGGAACACAACGAACGGAGGGGAACAGTTGTTAGGAGACAGAAATATAGGATGGTAAGGTTGAAAGTAGAAGATTAAAGGAGTAAGTTGTAAGGCCTAACTACGGAGCTCGCTCCAACGCTGCTTCTCCCTCTGAGGCAGGAGGAGAATTGATAGTTCAGGGCGTTTTCCAGCAGAGGGAGAAGGAGAAAGAAGGAGCCCTCACAGGTAAGCCAAGGCTCCGGAATATGCCAGTATGGCCAGGATGACTTTCGAGTTAAATTTAAAATCCAGTGAATCTACAGAGCAATTTGATGATAAGTGGGCGTCATTTTATACTTATATGAATTGCAGTTAACTGAACGAAGTACGCTGGTTTAAATATCTATAACAGGCTATGCATTATTTTACATGTTTTAACTAACTGCTAAGCAAACTCTGGATTTTCATATAACAGTATATAAACATGACATAAGTAGAACTGAATGATATTTTGCAACAATGTTTTACGTAGAAAATGTTTTATAATCTATCATAAATGACCAAATGTACACAACTGAGCTTATTTTCTAATATTGTATTGTTTTTACATATATAACGCCTTACCCTTCCCTCTTTTTTCCTGTACCCTACCATTTATACAAATAAAAATCTTTTAAAAAAAGGGGAAAAAAGGATTTATTATGATTTTTCCTATTTTGTATGAGTTCCGTCACTCACTGGGCCTTTCCAAGGAGCATGATCTCATCAGAGCATCCTCTCTGGCATTTTGACTCATGACTAAGCAGCCATGCAGATGACAAAGGATTTGTCCCTCGCCTAGGAGGAGCTGCTAATCTTTCTTTTCTTGCCCTCAATCTTTCAAGTAAATTACAGGCTTCAGGACTGCCCCAGGCTGAAGTCAGCAAGAAGCAGCGCCCCAAACCCTAGCACAGAGCAGCCAAACTCTGTAAAGCTCCCCACCCAGTGAGATCAGGTGGGCCTTTCCTGAACTCATTTAGCAGCAGTGGCTTCTGATGGGACATGTGCCTGCCCTCGGGCAGGGGCCAGGAGCCGTGCCAGCTGGACTCAGGGTAACAAGCTCTGTTTGCTTTTCTCTGCCTGTTCCTCTTTTCAACTGAGTGCCCAGTGCCCTGTGTGTGTGTGTGTGTGAGCACGCGCTATCAAGTCACAGCTGACTTATGGCGACTCCTAGTGGGGTTTTCAAGGCAAGAGACGTTCAGAGGTGGCTTGCCACTGCCTGCCTTTGCGTAGCCACCCTGGACTTCCTTGGTGGTCTCCCATCCAAGTACTAACCAGGGCTGACCCTGCTTAGCTTCTGGGATCTGACAAAATCAGGCTGGCCTGGGGGGCCTATCCAGGTCAGTGTGCCCAGTAGTTTACCTTCGCCCAAACCCTTTTCTTTCACCGCTGACCACACATGCAAAGCCCCAGCACAAGCAGTCCCTCTGCCACTTCACTATGTGTGTGGAATGACACACTGCTTCGCACTCTGAGCATCTGTGCCTTGGTTACAATGCATCCCTCACCCTTGAACCCCAGTCCCTAGGAACCTTGACACCTTTTGTTGGTTCTGCTTGAATGCTCTTTTGATACACGTTTTTAAATGTCTTCCACCCGCCTGCCACTCAAGGCAGCTTTGTCTTTAGGATAAAAGACACGCAGCTCAGGGAGAGGATCTGGGCACTTCCCATTTAACAACTCCCTAATAACTGGAGGTGGTGACAGCAGATGGCCACAATCACTCCACCCAGAGTTAACAAAGACAGGTGGAAGGAGATTATGATCTCCAGAGGACCTGCTTCAGGTGCCTCCCCCATCTGGGCTGGCAACCCAAGAAAGGGTCTTCTCACTAGATGTTGGAACTCCCACCCCCCAAGAGATTAATATATTTCCCTCTATCATCGTCTTCCATTTGGCATACCCCCAATAAAGGTTATTGGTCGGTTTTTGGTATCGCGTTTATACTGTTTTATTGAATTATTTTATATATTATTTTAAGTGCTGCTTTACTGTCCAAATGCTTTCATGTTTGCCAACTTGGGGACCCTGTTTGGATGGAGAATGTTTTAAATAAATACAGCCTCTTACTCCTTCCACTTGTGTAGCCATGTCCTGTGTTCCAGAGCACATTTCTCTGGCTTGAAATACTTCCTACCCAACTTCCTGAGTGCCCCACGTATGGACAGAAAGCACCTATCCTTCAGGGCGGGACTGCCCTCTTCTCCGTTGTATCTGGGCCAGGAGCTCCTGCATCTGATCCACCAACTCTGAGTGGCCCCTCCGGTCCATCCTTGGGTAACTCAGAGGCTGGCCTACCCCTGAAAATCACCTGGAAACTTCAGCCGGCTCAGAACACAGCAGCCTAATTATATCAGTGGCAGCTGATGGGGAACATCTCACCTATCTTAAAGCTGCCTGCCAGTTGGCCTGCAAGTCCAACTTAAGGTGCTTTACAGCCAAGGGCCTACGTATCTCAAGGACTGTTTCCTGCCCTATTTTCCCATGTGCCTCCATCAACTAGAGCCCCCGCCTTTTCCACTCTAGCTCCCACTTTGTGCAAGGGGCTCCCTGAGAAGGAACAGCCTTTAGGAAATTCCAGGAGGTGCTGGGCTTCCCAGGCCTCCCACTGTGGTGCCACCAGTCCAAAGGGCGGAGAGAAGCAAAGAGGGGAGGAAAGAGAATTAGTGTCTTAGGCCAACCTGAGCTGCCCTCCTCCTCTGAGGAAGAGGAGGAGTGGGAACCTGGGCCCGTTCCTCCAAGGACCACACTGGAACAGCAGGAACAGGCATCAGAGCCACCAAGACCAATGACAGGGGATGAGGGCTGCTCATTCTGGCAGCAAACAGAACAGCAAGAAGAGCAGGACTTCTCGCCTGCAAGTTCTCCCAAGCCGGCTGAAAAGCAGAGAATCAGGGCCCGGCTTCAATTAAGGGAAAGACGGCAAAATGCCAGGTGGGCCTTGAAAGAGAGAAAGAAGACAATTAAGCCTAATCAGGGAGGAGTGGAAGTATCTGGAACTGCTAGGCTGATAAAAGGCCAGGCAGATTGCCTGAGTTCTTGTGGGTTCAACACATGTTGAAGGTCACTGACTGAGAGAAGCTCCAAGCAACTGAAGCTATCTCAGTTAACCCCGCCGTGCTAGCTGACGTCTGATCTGATAAACAAGGAGGTTGTGCTGGTAAGTGCCTCTACTCCTTTACCTGCTAATTACCTTAGTCTAGCCCAGTCCACGGGAAGAAAATAGCCTGCGTCAGGCTCTGGGCAACACAGTGCTCCCATTGCTGTTGTTGAAACCAGAGACCAAGCCTCCGGTCTGGTTACTGCCTGCACGCTACACTCCTGCCTGAGCACGACAAGTAGAGAAGGAAAGGAAGCCATGTCATTGACATCACTACGTCACTCCTAGGTAAAATCCAGAAGTGTCATCAGGTAGTTTTAAGAATTGCCAGAAACTCTACGGTAATACCCAGAAGTGAGGTAGTGACCAGTCTGCATGACCAACCAACGCTCCGCCCCCCCCCCCCCCCGCCCTGGGCAACCTGAGGAGGTTCTGCGAGGCCAATGTATTTGCCTGGGCTTTTACCAAGGTATAAACTTCAGGTGACTTTTTTTGAGGGGGGGAATCAGAGGTTTCATTTTGTATGTTAAAGATTATGATGTCTTCGTGATTTGTAAACTGCCTTGAGCCGCAAGGAAAGGCAGGATATAAACATTTTTTAAAAAAACCTAAGTACTACCGTGAGAAAGGAGGGCAATGCTGAATAACCATAAGGAAGGTACAGGATCCAAGCCAGGAATTTCACAGGAAGCCATTTATGTGCCTCAGTTCCCATCACTCAATATATCCTAATAGTTCGCTAATACATGTAATATAATTCTGACTGCCATGAACACACAAACACACCACACAGAGCCCTCAGCTGGGCAAAGGGAAGCGAAATCCCTGAAGCTGCCTGAGACTGAACCAGGCCCCCCCTCGGGATGCCCCGGTCAGCCTTGCCCCCCCTGACTATCCGGGGCCTTCCGCTACACCTGCTCGGCAATCCCTTTTCTTAAGCTGCAGGTGCTGGTGACTGAAACTGGACCTTCTACTCATTTATTTATAGTCCACCTTTCTCACAGGGACTCCAGGCAGATTACACAGAGTGAGTCAATATAATCAACAAGATGGGACATTCAACAAACAGTAAAATAGGATTTGGGTTGTGGGTCCAACCAGAGGTCTAAAAACAGAACTAAAGCAAAGGCATAAATGTTAACATGACACATTGAATGATGCAAAATTACCCAATTGGAACCAACCCACCACAAACGATGCCCCAGTAGCACAGACAACAGTCCCCAATAATTCATCAATGCAACTTTGTGATGCCTTTGGTACAGTACCACCCTATGGCCTATGTAGAAAAGCCTCTTGAATAATTCAGTTTTGCATAGTCTGCGGAAAGCCAGGGGGAGCCTTCTTGACCTCCTCAGGCAGGCCGTTCCACAAGGTGGGGGCCACAACGGAGAAGCCACGTGCTTTTGCCCATTTACAGGTTGGCACCTGCAGAAGGCCCTGCTCAGAACAAAGCTGTCGTGGTGGCGCAATGGGGGGGGGGGAGAGAGACGGTCTCACAGCTACGAGGGTCCGAGGCCACGAAGGGCTTTGTATGTGACGGCCAACACTTTAAATTGAGCCTGGCAACTGATGGGCAGCCAGTGGAGTGACAGCAGAATGGGAGTGACATGCACGGGCCATCTAGCTCCTGACAACAGCTGAGTTGCGGCACTCTGCATGAATGGGAGTTTCTGGGTGGACTTTGAACGGAGAGCCACGTACAGGGCACGGCAGTGGTCTACTACTTGCCAAGCAGAAGCTCTACCACTGAGGTGCAGCCCCCAGTCATTAAAAATAAGTACCCTCCTCACGTACCTTTTCAAAGCTTTTCAGTCTAATGTCGTACTGTAGTTCAGCATCCGGTGGGATCTGAAACTTCTCTTTTCCAGCGCTTCCAAAACCATAGCTGTGAGGGATATGAAAAGGTTGTGAGAGATTTGGGTTGGCCTACTTTTGTTCTCTCTCAAAAAGAAACCCCTCGGCTAAGCAGAACTGTGCTTCCCCAACGTTTTTGAGCCTGTGGGCACTGCAGAAATTTTCAGGGAGTGCAGTAGGCACATTCACAAGGTAAGATCCACCACCGTGCTGGGAGTTTTCATATAAAATTGGGATTTATAGGCATTCTGGCTGAAGTTTTGCCTAGCTTCTTTTAAGTGGAGATGGTGGGGGACCGAATTTGCTACTGAGAGGCAGGCCCTTCCCATGAGCATGACACCCTGTTCCAAAACAGCCTATACGGTTTGACACCAAAGTACTATTTCACTCTCCGGCACTGTGATAAAAGTCCTCTACATACTTCAATCAAAATAATTCTTATAGCACAAGCGAAATCTGAAGATCAGACTGCAATCCTACGCACACTTTCCTAGGAGTAAGTCCACTGAGTATACTGAGAATTACTTCTTAGAACAGGACTGGGCTGAATGCATTATTTGAAGCACACTGGAGATGGCGTGGAATTGGCTTTCTGAAGACCCCACCTTGCCCAAGGCAAAATGAACGTGGCAGAAGGCAAACACGAACCGGTGACTTCCTGCTTTGCAGCTCACAATCCTCCCAGTGGGGAGAAAGGTGGGGTTATAAATTAAGTAAATAATAAACAAAAGTGCATTCCCATCTTAATTTGTTAAAATAAAGCTTAACACCCCAAAGGTTTGGCTGCACTATGACCAAATTCAGACGTGCCACTTGAAGCTCTTTTCAGCTCTTTCCCCAGCACTGGTACACGTGTGTGAAACACACAAAGGCCATTCTAAATGTGTTTGCGCTCAGCTTCTGAATCTACTTATGGTAATGCACCAAGGCTAAACCCTCCTGTGCTTTACAAAGCATGACTTCATTATGAGCTGTGAGGGGGGACATCCCAAGTGCAAACTGTACTTCAGCCATGAGCTTGCTGGGTAGCCCTGAGCCAACCCACTCCTCTCCCCGCCCATCTCCTATATGGGAATACTACTGACCTGCCTTTTGGGGCCTTGAAGGTTTGCTTGCTCTGAAAACTCTGGGCCCTTTCAACACTTATAGAGCATTTCGAATCCTCTGAATGAAATATTTTAAAACAGGAACTGCTAATTCTGTTCTGTGGCCAGTAATATTTGTGTGGCTGGTCCACACCACAAGAAAGAAGCCCCCCACCCCCCCAAGAATTCAGGCTTCAATAAAGCGGGAATCCTGTCCTTATCGGAGCCTTGCAATATCACCACGCAGAGAAGCAGCTCCTGCGGGACTTGCTTGTAACAGGCATGAAAAGGAGCCCAGATTAGTGGTTTCAATAACAGCAGCTTACATAAGTGCTCCACAGAGCATTCCTAACTGAACCTGTAAATAAAAAAACAGCAGTTCACAAATGACACACAAACTCTGCAGGATGAACTCAACACTGGGAAGGGTGGTGTGGAGTCCACTTCCCCAGAGCTGCTGCCTGGCTAAGTGCAGAGCATGCTTGGGCCCAGCCAGCTGCTCTAGGGGACCCAGCACAGATCCATGATTTTGAGTCTGTTCTCAGGCAAAGCGAAAAGCAAGCTCTGCAGAGCAAAGATGGGCAATACGTCTGTCCGGGCACTGCACTGCCAGCTTGGACCCCGTCAACAACACTCAGAAGGGCAGCAACGAGCCACCCTGTATGGCTGAGCACTGAGCAGGGCCTGCAGACAAAGGGCGGGGCCATCCATCCTCCGCAGAGCCATCTCAAATGTGGTTACCAGCACTGGGAGGCCTGAAAGCCAAGTGGCTGCCCAACTGAGCGAGAATGAGGAGAGGGCAGGAGGGGCTTGTCCCAGGATGAGCTGCCGGAAGGAACCCCCCGCACATTCCTGACATGCATGGGGGGGATACCAGGACAAACCCCAATGGCCACCATGCTGCCTGTGGGTGGTGCACCAGGGATGACAGCTGTAGAGGCGTAACCCCACCCACTTGCCAACAAGGAATCCCTCCATCAACTTTCAGGTCTGGGTTTCCATTGACACACTCCTCTGGACTGGCCAACTGAGGAGAGGGGCCAGGGACATACCTGGGCTTGAGATACACCACACACTCCTCTGACTTCTCCATGTTCTGCAGCGCTTTGTCCAGGCCAGTGGGAAGGTCGTAGTTTTCCCCCTCTCCCACTTCAAATCGCAGCTCCCGCTTGTCAAACAGTCTGTCTCCGTGCCGACCTTCTATCTCAACTGGTACAAAAGAGTCTCTAATTTAAATGGAGTTGAGACTGTGTACCTAATATGCTCAGAGTATTTATACAGCTCTGCCATTATCAGTAAGCTAAAATTATACATATCTGTGACCAATTCAAGGGAACAAAAGTTTGACTTGGTTTCTACGTGAGAAAGTGTACCAAAAATGAACAACTGGAGCCAGATCCTGGGCATTTGTAATGAAGGGGGGGAGGGAGGGTAGTTTGCCCAACTCTACTTCCGCTGTTAGCGAGATGGGAGGAAGCTGCCTAGCAAGGCTCTGAGGCTCCAAACCTTGGGAATGGGGGGTTGGGGGTTGAAGGGTACAGATCCTCTCCCTTGGGTCACATCCCCAAGGAGAAAGAGAAAACAGTGTCACGGCCACTGGACTCAAGCATCCACACAAAGAGGTTAATTTCTGCAACTGCAGAATGCTTTTTGTTAACTTTTACCAGGCAGAGAGAACATAACATCTCAGTGGGTGAGGGATATCCAGAATGCTTTCTCCCATTCATCTTCTGCTTAATCTTAATTTTTTCTTTTGTGGGGTGGGGTGGGTGGGTCCTGTCTCCTGAGAAGCAACCAATTCCAGGAATGCCTCCTTCACTGAGAAGTGGCAACAGCAGACACAGAGGCATCAAATGGGCGGATGACACCAGGGTTGTTCTACAGAGGAAGGCCATGGCAAACCACTTCTGTTAGTCTCTTGCCTTGAAAGCCCTACTGGGTTTCCATAAGTCAGCTGCGACCTGATGGCACTTTACACACACATATGCAAATATTTTCTACTGAACACTGCAATTGTCTTCATTATCTAACAAGAAGAAAAACCTTCTGATGCCAGTACTGTGAAACACAGAAACCTCCTGGGGCAAACTCCCCCTTTCCTGCTTAACCACAGTGAAATAGTTGATCGAACCCGGCTAATCAGTGCTGTGCTGAACCTAGAATCTGAATCCCAGTGTGAGGTCGGTGCTGACAAACTGCTTGACCAGTTAAAGAGAGGAAGGGTGGAATCTGCTCCAGCGGAGAGAGTGGCTCCAGGTGCCTGTTTCGGCAGCCGATTCTCAGTGTGCAGCAACCGGCCCCCGGCGGCAACAGCATCGCCTCCTTGGGATCTGGACTCCTGACACCCCCTTGAAACGTTTCCTACTGACTGACCCTCTTCATCGTTCTTCAGCTTGCCTTTCCAAAAGACACTTACTTTCTACCAGGGCTCCCTCGTTTGGTTTGGAATAGCCTTCTCCCTTCTTCCGGATTCTTTGGATTATTCCACCATCTTCATCATCAGTGAGGTCTTTCCCCTTGAAGTCAAAGAGCTCAATCTGCAGAAGACCAAACAGAACACTGAAAACTCAGGTTTATTTCTAACAAAAGTGTAGCAAAATGCAGGAAGAGAGCAGGAAAAAATGGCATTAACAGATGAGCGATTAGAAAATAAATCTCTGCTGAGGAACTGCTTACTTATTTCTAATGTAAATTTATTTTACGTTGCTTTTCCACCCGATCAGGATCCCCAAGGCAATAACCATGAAAATGTTAAAATATTTGAACAATTAAAAACATTTTAAAATATAGTATAATTCAGTAAAAACCCAAACATACAGAACCAGGGAGAAGGCCAATAATGGTTACTGGGGGTATGACAAAGGAAACAAAGTCTTCACCTGCTGGCAGAAGGAACCTGGAGAGGGAGTTCTAAAGTTCTGGATCTACAGCAGTGAAAGCCTTCCCCGGGTCGCCACCTCTCTAGCCTCAGATGGCGGGGCCAACCCAAACAGGGCCTCCAAAGAGGATCAAAGTGAACACGTAGTTCACAAGGGAGAAGGAGCCAGCGTGGTATCATGGTTAAGAGTGGAGGAGTCTAATCTGGAGGACTGGGTTTAATTCCCCGCTCCTCCACATGAGTGGCGGACTCTAATCTGGTGAACCAGGTTGGTTTCCTCTCTCCTCCACATGAAGCCTGCTGGGTGACCTTGGGCCAGTCACAGTTCTCTCTGAACTCTCTCAGCCCCACCTCCCTCACAAGGTGTCTGTTGTGTGGAGGGGAAGGTGATTGTAAGCCAGTTTGATTCTCCTTAAAAGGCAGAGAAAGTTGGCATATATAAACCAACTCTTAAGGCCTGTTGGTCCCAGGCCACACAGTGCTTTAAAGGTCAATAACAGCATCTTGAATTGACCCCAGAAGCAAACTGGAAACCAGAGTAGATGGAACAAGGCTGAAGTGATAGGGTCCCTAAGACCCACTCCGCTCTGGCTGCAACATTCTGTACCAACTGTAGCTTCCAGATGGCATAATCTGGCATGATTGTTTAAACCTGAAATTCCTTTTAAAGAATTTCAATTTTGAACAATTTTGCCAAATTAAAAACAAAATGGAAGTACATTAAAATGTAGCCCACTGTAATACCATTGTCAAAACCAACCAGCAGCTCCAGTCCTAGACTAGGGAATGGCTTCTTCTCCCACATGAACCCTCATCGCACGAGCAAGCAAAGAGTTTCAGCAGAGATCCCGCTGAACATGGAAGCAGCATAGAAGCTACACACGAGGCAACAAGCAGCAGGACCTCTTTGGAGGAAGTACCCGCATCGCTGAGCTCCCCACCCAAAGCACCTCTTCTGCCAACTTCTTTAAAAAAACGGGAAGACCCCTGAACATGTCATGTGAATGGTTTTAACCCCACAGTAGTATTTTAGCACACCTGTTAAGACTGGTTCTTTCTATTTTACTTATCGATGTGGTTTTATGGGGGAAATTCCTTGTTTCCTTTTGGTCCTGCTTTACCCTTAGACTCCTCCGGCAAGTCAGTCTCCTCAGTTAAGTCTAGAGCCACGATAGCCTTAGAGAGCAGACTCTGGTAATCCTCACCCTCGACAATAGAGGGCTCTTCATCAAACACGAACTCCCCCTCCTCCTCGTCAGAATCTATAATGGGAGGGGAGTACTCTACCCTGTGGATGGGGCCGGCTCCTGAGGAGGAGGCTTTCATAGCCACCTTTGTGGGCCATTGTCTACCTGCCTTAGAATAAGAACGCTGGGCTTCCCCTTCTTCAGAAATTAGCTAATAGCTTAGATCTCAGTGCAGAGACGCACTGTGACTCCGCTCTTCCCGTTGAGGCAGAATGCAAACTGAGCCAGCAGGGTGATTCCTGCCCAGGAGACAGGAAATGAAGAGTTGGCCCTGCCTCCCCAAGCGTGCAATGGGGATCAGCCACAGTTTCCACGATGCCCTTCCCTCAGAGCAAGAAGCCCTTGTCTTGCACAAAGTGCTTCCCACCGCAAGTGGTCAGGATTCAGAGTTCAGCTGAAGCCTCCAGGCTGTGAGACTGATTACAGTCTCCGAAGACTGCACGGCACAGATAAATCACGTTTAGGGACCGGCTCCAATGCATGGACTCCCGTTAGAGATATACCCTGAAGAGACGCAGCAGCCATGTGGTCAGGATCCACCTGCCAACTGCATCCATTTCAGGCGTGCAAACAAACATCCTGACCAATAACCACTGGGAGAGCTTATCTACCAATTATATTAATATCCGCAGAACTGAACCACTGATCCTCACAACGCACAGTCTGTAGCACGGATCTTTGGGCAAATAGCTGTGATGCATCCCCTTAGATTTATAGTCAGGGCCATGTAATTTCCATGCAGTCACTGAGGGAGGGCTTGGACACAGAACTCAGCACCCTCCTAAGCCTTTCAGCATTCATTCTAGAACACCTGCACACCCAGCTGTTACAGCTGCAAAGGACAACTTCTGGGGAAATCTCCACAGCCAGAGTGATCAGTGCCTTGAAAAGGCACCGTAGTGTTCTGAGGTGATGGGTGTTCTGCTGCCTCCTTAGTGTTATTTTTTATTTTTGCTGCCATCAAAGGCTCTCGTCTTAGACTTCTTAGTTGAACCCAGAGAACAGGGTGGCATAGTTATGTCTGGGAGAATGTACCTAACTGAAACCATTAGGCTTATGAACTTTACTGGAATTGCTACACTGTAATACTTTTAAACAAAGTGTTTAAGAGAAAACTGTTTTATTTAGAATAAAGGATGGCCTTTTACCTTGGAGCCACCCCCACCCCCATGAACTGACTGTTCTGTCATTTCTTCTATAAAGTTTCTTAAATAGACCCAACTACAAAGTCTTATTTTCTCACTATCTGCCACTAAGGCTAATAACTTACACTTCTCTCTCTCACTCCACACTGTTCATCCGCTCAACCCGCTCCCCATATGCACACTGAACACTCTCTCTCTACAAATCTGTCAACCCTAGAGTACAGCGACCATTCCATCATAACCCACTTCAATCCCCCATCCGGCCTCACTCTTTCTTACTTAAATTTTAACTCACAGCAGCATACATATAAAACCCAAAATTAAATCACAGAAATAAAACACACAAAAATATTTACATACCCAAACACCCCAGGAGGTACAGGGACAGCCTCTTTCCCGTCTGTCCACCCCTCCCTCCCCCCCCCCAAAAATGCAGAGCGCCAGCCTTTTTATCCAGTTTCCTTGCCTGGCCTGCCCTCTCCCAACCTCATCCTCCTTTCACCAGCTGAGTGGTCGTCTTCACCACTAGGATCCCATTCGGAAGCACAGAGCATCCAGGAGCTCTTCAAACTGCAACCTTGCTGCTTCTGCCACAGATGCTTAGGAGGTCATCTCCAACTCACCTCAAAAATCAGCGTGGCATTGGCAGGTATCTTGGGAGGGCTGCCAGCAGAGCCATAGGCATATTCTGGTTTGCAAGTAATCCGACAAAGCTCCCCAATAGTCATCGTTCCCACAGCAATGTCCCACGCTTTGATAACTTCACCTACACAAAAAAGCAGAAATTGATGACATGATTAATACAATAAAAAACCTTCAATATAAGGGTATAATCCCTCTTGCATGGAAATGGTAAGTTATGGCACCCCCTTACCCCTCAGGAGAGAAGGGGGGGCAAGGCAATTGACAAATCCAAAAGAAGGTTGAGGGAAAAGGGTGTATCTATAATTAAAAAGACATGATACAAAAAATTAGTAAACTAATAAATAGATACCACTAACACCAAGCTACTGTTCAAAACCTTCTCACGATAGAACAAAACAAAGGGTCAAATGCATTCCGGCAAAGCCTTCACTAGGGATCCAGTTTCACCATAAGACAAATTAACAAAAACCGTTTGCACAGAATGGAGGGCATCTTTTAGCCACAACAAAATCCTTAAAAGATACACCCACAAGAGTAAAGTAAAATTTCAAAGCTGCTGCTAAGCTAGAGCTGTCCCATAAAACCAAGCAAGGCCAATTTCTGTTTACAGGTCCTTTTAAAGTGACCTAAAAAAGATAATTGCCAAACTAAAAAGTTTTTACCAACCAAGACATAGTTAAGAAATTGACTTAATTTTCCATCAGAAGTACACATTGAGTTACCATAAACCACTATAAAGGATTTAAATATATCTTGGCAACACTGATTTGCCATCACCTAAGAAACAATTAAAGACGATTTATTTGAATGCGATGTTCACTATGTTAATGTACCTCCGACGCTGTGTGAGCCCATTAAAAAAAGTCTACTATTTCATACCTTCAAAACTGCCAAACAGTCCAAAAACATGTTTCTCAAGGCTAACTGGTGGGATATTGTTTAAATGGTTGTGTAAATTAAGACAATTCAAAACAGCTAGAAAGAAAAGTATAACTGCGTGGAAATATAAGCTATAAAATTAGCTCTCCTACCCTTCAGCAAGGTCTTAAAACTGACATATGCTTAACCACACAGGCAAATATGTTAGCACACACACACAGTCCCAAAACTAGGAAGCCTCTCATATCCTCAGGTGGGCAGAAAGCCATCTGGCACCCCTTAAGGCGGAACACGTGGTAGGGATTCCAACATACTAAGCTGGGCTGGGCAGCCATGCCATCCAGGAGGTGGAATGGACTTCCTAGCCATATGTTTTCCAGGTGGGGGCACAGCAGTTCAGCATGCCTCTCACAGACTGGCTGCCATGACAGAAAACAGACAGACGCAGGGGGTCAACCCTTGGTTTTAGCCCATTAAGGCAAAAGGGGTCAATGCGCTAGTTCAAGACTGAACATGAGACCTGATGTTTGATTCAAGTTCCAAGATAGATCAGACAACTGAAAGCAGAAGCAATTCACTATAACAGATAAGGAAGCCATTGGTTCCAGATGTGGTGGCAAGGTCAAGAAAACTGCAATATTTCAGATTTGGGGGGGGGGGACATTTGAAACCAGAAAAGGGAAGATATTCAATGTATCTATTTCTGAGCAAAGATTAAAACGCACCAACAGCCTCTTGTTCAAATAAATATTTGTATTGTATACTTGCGATAAGCTGACCATATTTCAACAATTTGTCTAAAATTTCACCGATTTCCTACTACTGTCAGAAGCTGAAGTTAATACAGAATGGGGCAGCTTGCCCTTTATAGAATCAGAGTTGGAAGGGACCACCAGGGTCATCTAGTCCAACCCCTTGCACAATGCAGGAAACTCACAACTACCTCCCCCTCCACACCCACAGTGACCACTACTCCATGCCTAGAAGATGGCCAAGATGCCTCTCCCTCCCATGAACTGCCCTAGGTCATAGAATCAGCATTGCTGAAAGATGGCCATCTAGCCTCTGCTTAAAAACCTCCAGGGAAGGAGCGCTTACCACCTCCCGAAGAAGCCTGTTCTACTGAGGAACCGCTCTAACTGTTAGAAATTTCTTCCTAATGTCAAGACGGAAACTCTTTTAATTTCAACCCATTGGTTCTGGTCCAACTTTCTGGGGCAACAGAAAACAACTCAGCACCATCCTCCATATGACAGCCCTTCAAGTACTTGAAGATGGTTATCATATCCCCTCTCAGCCTTCTCCTCTTCAGGCTAAACATACCCAGCTCCTTCAACATGGTAGGAGAGTCAAGAACCCAATGTGAATGAACAGAGAGCTCTATAATGAGTTAAAGAAAAAAATGTTATGTTTAGGAAATGGAAGGAAGAGTGAATGACCAAGGAACAGGACCTACAGGTTGCTAAATGCTGCAGGGTGGTTGTCAGGGAGGCCAAAACTCAGAATGAGCTAAGATTGGCCAGTGAAGCTCACATTATTACAAGGGTGGTGTAGTGGTTAAGAACAGCGGACTCTAATCTGGAGAACTGGTTGTGATTCCCCACTCCTCCACATGAAGCCTGCTGGGTGACCTTGGGCCAGTCACAGTTCTCTCTGAAATCTCTCAGCCCCACCTACCTCACAAAGTGTCTGTTGTGGGGAGAAGAAGGGAAGGTGATTTTTAGCTGGTTTGAAACTCCTTAAGGTAGAGAAAATCGGGGTATAAAAAACAGCTCTTGTTTTAGTTTTTTGAGGAATAAATGGAGGGTGAAGGATATGACAGGTCTGTTACTGGGTGAAAGTGGATAAACTGACAGAAGATGAAGCAGATTCCTACATAATATCCAACAAGACGATCAAATACAGGCAGACAATATTATGCATCAATATGATATGATGATCATAAAGTTCCAAAAACACAAAATCTGTTAGGACAACACTCCAGGTGAGCTGTAAAAGCGGGAATGGATTGCCAAGGCGAAAGACGGCCTTCCATTTAAACAATCCATAATCATGACTTAATTAAACTTACCACTATTGCCTCAATTTGGCTATCAACATCCACATGGCATACTATTACAGCTATGCGTTCTCAAAGTTCCAAGACCCAATACTTCCATGTTACACAGACTTAGTAACTACACACCAACTAAATTACTGCATTTATTCTCTTCCAGGTACAACCGAGGATCTTACAGTCAGATTCTTAAAAGGAAAGTTTTAAACTACATTCAAAGAAAGCAAGACAAGTCTTGCTCCACATTCAAGCCATGCAGGATCATAAATGAATAAATATTCAATAAATGAATTTTAAAAGCCTCTTTTTGTAACAGTATCTTTTCTACATCTCTGTGTTGATATTTATGGGGTTTAACATGCCGTATAACAATAAACCTCAAGTCTGTATCTGCATGCTTCATTCTAACAAAATGATCTACCAGAGGAGCATTCCTATACAGGGATCTAATATGGGAGCGGTGTTCTATAATTATAGTCTGTACAGTTCTTTTAATCGACCCAATATATAATAAATTACATGGGCACAATATACAATATATATAATGCTTTGTATTGCAGTTAGTAAAGGATCGCAACTTAAATCTGAAATCAGTATCTGTCCTCTGAAATTATTTAACCTCAAGTGTTAATGCACAAACTAAACAGTAACTGCATTTGAAATGCCCTGCAGGTTAATTATCAACCTCTTTTTCTGATATGTCAGTATGTGTCAATCTATCCTTGAGGAAAGATGTTCTACGGAGTCCAGAAACGGGTGGTTTGGCCACACCCCGGAATCTTCCTGATATATGCCAATGCATATACGTCAGGACAAATGGGTATGTTGTCATGAAGTTACCAATGTATCAGTCTCCAGGCGTGCTTCTTAAGATGACAGCGGTAAGTTTAATTAAGACATGATTATGGATTGTTTAAATGGAACAGTATTTGTTGTAAAATGGATTTTGTTTTCATAACAAGTGTAGCATGTATATGAACAAAGGCAAATGAAACGGAAGAAGTCAACAGACAAAATGGAGTGTTTCTTCTAGAAGGCCGTTTTTCGCCTTTGCAGTCTACTCCTGCTTTTGCAGCTCACCTGGAGAATTTGTTTTTGGAAATTTATGAACTGATCATCATATCGTATTGATGCACAATATTGTCTGTATTTGATCGTCTTGTTGGATATTATGTAGGAAATTGTATTTCATATGTATATAATTAAATGGCATTATAGACAAGAGGTGGATTTCATTTATTGGCCGTCTATGTTGGGTTTATTTGTAGAGGATAAAGCAAAGACAGACAGGCTTAATGCCTATTTTGCCTCAGTCTTCTCTCTGAGGGAGGGAAGACACCCACTTGGAAATAGTGGTGTGCAGGATGCAGGTTTGCAGATAGATGTAAATGCAGAGGTCGTTCCGAAGCATCTGGATGGGTGTAAGTCCCCTGAGTCAGAAGGTGTCCACCAGAGAGTGCTCAAAGAGCTAGCTGGGGAGTTGGCACAGCCGTTATCTTCAAGGCCTCTTGGGGGATGAGTGATGTGCCAGATGACTGGAGAAGGACAAATGTTGTCACATACCTTGGAGCTGATTTTAAAAGGGCTGATTTGTAAACATCTACAGGAGAATATGGTGATAAGACATAGCATGGATCTGTCTCTTAATAGGTCTTGTCAGACTAATCTCATTTCCTTTTGGCTTGGTAGATTATGGGGATACCATGGATATTTTATAATTGGATTTTAGTAAGGCATTTGATAAGGTTCCCCACGATGTTCTGATTGGCAAGTTGGAAGGTTGTGGATTAGATGTTAGGATGCTTAGGTGGATAAGGAAATGGTTTGATAATTGCACCCCAAAGTGTGATAATGGCTCCTTGTCTGATCAGAGAGCAATATCTAGTGGAGTGCCACAGGTCTTGGTTTTCGGGCCCAGTGCATTTCAATGTTTTTATCAACAATCTAGATGAGGGTGTGAAGGGACTACACCAAATGAGGTGGGATAGCAAACACTCCAGAAGATAGGGATAAAACAATCAGATTTTGATACATTGAGAAAATAGGTAGATGTGAACAAGATGCAATTTAACCGAGATAAATGTAAGGTTTTGCATCTGGGTAGTAAAAGTGTTGCCCTGACCTGGATGGCCCAAGCTAGCCTGATCTCGTCAGATCTCAGAAGCTAAGCAGGGTCAGCCCTGGTTAGTATTTGAATGGGAGACCACCAAGGAATACCAGGGTTGCTGTGCAGAGGAAGGCACTGGCAAATCACCTGTTAGTCTCTTGAAAACCCCAAAAGGGGTTGCCTTAAGTCGGCTGCAACTTGACAGCACTTTACACACACACACAATAAAAGTGTTATACATGCATAACAAATTGGGGGGTACTCTTTCAGAGAGTAGCATGCATGAGTGGGATCTAGGGGTTTAACAACCTCTGCTTAACAAAAAGCAGAGGTTGGATAGCCATCTGTCGGGAGTGCTTTGATTGTAGGATCCTGCATAGGAGGGGGTTGGACTGGATGGCCCTTGTGGTCTCTTCCAACCTTGTATGATTTTGTGGGTTTTGGTGGGCTGCAAACTGTGTATGAGTAGCCAGTGTGATGCAGCAGCAAAAAAGGCAAATTCGATCTTAGGGTGCACTGACTGATGCACAGTGTCTAGGATATGAGGTGTATATACTGCAATGGTCAGAATCCATTTGGAGTACTGTGTCCAGTTCTTGAGACTTTTTTACAGGAAGGACATAGAAAGTTTAGAGCGACAAGAATGATTAGGGAGACTTACAGTACAATCCTATGCAGCGTTACTCCAGCCTAAGCCCATTGAAATGGACCTGCACTGCTAGCCTTACAAAGAAAGGCTGAAGGAGTTGAGAATGTTCAGCCCGGAGGAGATTGAGGAGGGATATGATTACTCTTTTTGTATTTGAAGGGCTGTAATTTACATAGGAAGGAAGGGCAGTATTTCAGCTGGTAGCGGAGGATAAGACTTGTAATAATAGGTTTAAATTACAGGTGGGGAGATATCAGCAGTTCAGTGGTGGAATTGGTTGCCCAGAGATGTGGTGGGTTCTCCCCACTTAGGGGTGTTTAAATGGAGGTTGGACAATTATTTGTCAGGGATGCTTTAGGTCATCCTGCATGGTGCAGGGGGTTGTACTGGATGGACTTTAGATGCCTTCCAATTTAATTTATTTTCCACTTTCAATTATTTTTCCTATCTTTTTCCTATCCATAGATGGTAAAAATGGTAAACATTAAGATACATGAGATACAGTAGCAGCTGTTTGCAATTCTCTCTGAAGAATTAGGTATATTTGCAATTTCCCATACAGAAAATAGGGCTGTCGATTTGGTTCCATCCGAACTGAAAAACAGCCGAATTTTCCAGTTCGGATAGAGGCAAAGTCAAAAAAGGTGGGAAAACGACTAACCAAATTCACTGAGTTCGGGCGGACGCCAAATAAATTCGTACAAATTCGGCGTCCCCGAATCGGCATTCTCCCGCGGCGCCTTCCTGAAAAGAAACAAAGAGCGAGCGAGCTCTCTTCTGGAAGGCAAGCAAACTTGCCTTTCAGGAGAGACAACCGTTACTAAACACCAGTGGCCAATAGGTGGCCAAGCTGGGTCGTCTTCTGGCCAATCAGGGAAGGGATTCTCCCATTTGAACCTCTCTAAATTGGCCAGGAGAAGAGAATAATTACTCGCTGGCTGCCACGAGTCTTGCTGCTGCTGTGCTGCTGATCCTGAGCTGACCTGCTGCTAGAATCGTATTGGATTACTCCTGAGTCCTGACTCCCAGTCCCTGCTCCTGATGGAAGAGAAGATATCCTCAGTTTGACCCATTTTGGGGTTTTTCTCTATAATTTTTTCCTGTGTGCGTGTGTGTGTGTGTGAGGGGGGAAGCCAAAGGGGGGTGGGTTTACCTGTTCTGCTGGGGGGTGGGCTTGATTGCCTCTGTGTGGGACTGAGCTTTTTGCTGTTTTCACCGGTTGCCAACTTCATCTGGAGTTAACTGTGGGTCAGTGAGTCTCTCTCTGGCTGGCTCCTATTGTTTCCAATGGGCTGTGCAGTCGCTCCTGTCGTTTCTAATGGGCTAGCCTGTCATTCGTTTTAGTACATCCCATGTCAGTGAGTCTCTCTCTGTCTGGTCCGTTCTTCTCCTTTGTTAGGAATTTGCGTCTTCTGGTTCAGGGGGGCTGTTCTGCTGGGGGGGGGGCTTGATTGCCTCTGTGGAGTGTGATTTGGGGGGGTTACCTGTCCTGGGGGGGGGGGGCTTGATCGAGTGGCGAGTGTGGTTGTTGCTGTGGAAGATTTGAATCCAGCAGCATGAAATTTATCAATACTGAAGTTACGCAATTTGCGCAGGTCGCACTTACGCTAGTAGCCTTATAAGATGCACTTTGGCTGTGTTGAAATGAAAAGATACTTTATCCATGCTAGTTACGCTGTTTACTTACGCTTCGAGCATTGTTGGATGCACTTTCGGCGTAGTTACATCGGCTCTTAGAAGCCACGGACTGGCTTCTACTGGGTGTGTGTGTGTGGGGGAAGCCAAAGGGGGGATGACCTGGCCTGGTGTGGGGGGGCTTGATCTCTTCTTTGTGTGATTGTTGCTGTTTTCACTAGTTGCCACCTTTGCCTGGAGGTCAGTGTGGGTCAGTGAGTCTCTCTCTGGCTGCCCCAGAAACAATGGGAGGTTTTACCTTGGATTTGCCGCTCTCTAGATGCACATTTCCCCCATCCAAATTTACAAATCTCAATAAGTCCCCCTGCAGTTTTGAGAATTCAGATGGGGGAAATGTGCATCTAGAGAGCGGCAAATCCAAGGCGAAACCTCCCAAGGCAAATCCAAGGCAAAAAAACTGGGAGGTTTTGCCTTGAATTTGCCACTCTCTAGATCAGGGATGGGGAACGTCCGGCCCCCAGGCCGTTTACGGCCCCCGAAGCCATTTTCGGTGGCCCTCGGGAGCTCCAGGGCCCTGCCACAGAAACACAGCGCAGCATGGCCCTCCCTGAAGACGCAGCGTGCAGGAACGCTGCGGCCCCTTTAAACCCCCTCTCCCCGACTGTCACCTGTCAATCGGCGAGAGGAGGGGAGAGGGAGAAAGACGCTTCCCCCAAGCGGGGAAGGCGAAGCGTTCCTGCACGCCGTGGCACAACAGTTTAAACCTCTCTCGCCGCTGAGGGAGAGGGGAAGAAGAGGAAAAAGCCAGCCGCTCCTGGGGCGGAGCATGCGCGTGGGAGCCAATCAGGTGGAGGACCTTTGTGGAGGGGGGGAGGGGGGAAGGCTGAAGCCCGGTCGCATGGAGCCGGCTGTGTGTGTGTGAAGGCTTTTCTCTCTTTTCTTCCTTTTTCTGTCACTCTCTCTCCTATTCTTTCTCTCCTCTTTTTCTGTCTCTTTCTTTCTCCCCCCTCTATTTTTTCTCCTTTCCTTTCTTTCCTTCTTTCCCTGCTTCCTTCCTTCTTTCTGTCCTTCTGTCTTTCCTTCCCTGCAGATCGACCACAGGCTACAAGCTGCGCCCCCCTGGCACCTCGGTTGCCTGGGCCCACCGCTGGCTGCCCTCCCACCTGGGAGGAGGGGGAAGACCTGGGGGAGCAGAGGTACCCTCCAAGCCTTCTCTGCATAGCCTCCCCTAGGGTTGCCAACCTCCAGGTGGTAGCTGCAGATCTCCTGCTACTACAACTGATCTCCAGCCAATAGAGATCAGTTCCCCTGGAGAAAATGGCCACTTTGGACATTGGGCTCTATGGCTATGCAGTCTTCCTCCCCAAACCCTGCCCTCCTCAGGCTCCACCCCCAAAACCTCCCGCCAGTGGTGAAGAGGACCTGGCAACCCTAGCTTCTCCCCACCCCCCACCAGGAGATCTATGCCTGGTATGGCCCCCAAACGATGTTATAAATATGCAAATGGCCCTTGGCAGAAAAGGTTCCCCACCCCTGCTCTAGATGCACATTAAGGATTGCCGGCTCCCATTCATTCCAATGGGCGGATGGGGGGACCCCTTCCAGACCCCATAACTCGGGACCCCCTGACCCAATCTGCACCAAACTTGGGGGTTCTTGCAAGGAGGGTCCCTCCAAGCTACCCTGAAAGTTTGGGACCTCTACCTAAAAAAACGCCCCCCCCCCGAGCCACGGAAAGCTGCGAATGTGCTTTAAATGGCTTTATTTGGCCTAATTTATTTGGGAACGCCGAATTCCCCAAATCCGAATAGGGGGAGTTCAGACTTCGTCATTTCCTGAATAAAAACGGGCCAAATTTTGCCGAATCTGAATTTTACCGTTTTTTTTCCAACAGCCCTAATAGAAAACTAAGACATTTACACTTTTAAACGCCATAAATGTGCAAACAGTGCAATTTTATATGCTAAGTTATAAGTGATGCATTTTATGTTATTTAATCAGTAAAATAAATTCTAGTTCAATAGGAAAGTATTACACATATTTCACTGTTCCGCATGGGTTCAAAAATGTCCATAAATTTTACATCTATAGGTAAGGCAAGATGCTACAGGGCCTTTTATGTTGTAGAACCTCATTTAAGAACTCCCTCTCCCCACATTTGCCTAGACACCAGGTGCTCTATTTACCCTAGGCTTTGGGCAAGAGGTGGTCACCGTTTGTCTTCTTACAACCCTCGATTGCTGGCTAAGAATTATTGTGACTGCTCTTTAATTTTGCTGGTGGTATTGTCTTACAGATCATTGGAGTGGGGAATTTATTTTGTACTGGCATAAGTTTCCTTGGGAATTCGTGTTGAGAGGTGGCATAAAATCTCTTAAAATAAATTCCAATAATGATTAACCTGGGTTTTTCTCATCTGAGAATCTGAAACCATTTTAAACCAAGGATAATTTGCTTAGCTATCACTGCAGGATATTACAGGTTGAGTATCCCTTATCTGAAATGCTTGGGACTAGAAGTGTTTTGGATTTTGGAATATTTGCATATACATAATGAGATATCTTGGGGATGGGACCCAAGTATAAACACAAAATTAATTTGTTTTATATACACCTTATATACATAGCCTGAAGGTAATTTTATACCATATCTTTAATACTTTTGTGAATGAAACAAAGTTTGTGTACAATGAATCATTACAAAGCAAAGGTAATCTCAGCCACCCATGTGGACAATGTGTGGTTGTTTGGCATCACCATCATTCCTGACTCTGAATTTAATTGCTACTGATAAGCAATTTTCCCTTGGGGATGCTCAATAAATGGTCTGTGTGCGCCTGAGTTTTGACTGCGACCCGTCACAAGGTCAGGTTGCGTCATGTTGGCGCTCAAAAAGTTTTGGATTCAGCATTCCAGATAAGGGATACTCAACCTATATTCTACCAGCTTGATGTAGTAGTTAAGAGTGGTGGTTTGGAGCGGTGGACTCTAATGTGGAGAACCAGGTTTGATTCCCCACTCCTCCACATGAGCGGCGGAGGCTGATCTGGTGAACTGGGTTGGTTTCTCCACTCCTACACATGAAGCCAGCTGGGTGACCTTGTGGAGAGGGGAAGGGAAGCAGGTTTGTAAGCAGGTTTGATTCTTCCTTATGTGGTAGAGAAAGTTGGCATATAAAAACCAACTCTTCTTCTTCTGCAGGAATTTATTCATATATTCCAAAATTTAAAGAACTCTATGCAGAAGACTAAGGAAAAAGCTATGACTATTTCTGCAACAGGGAACAGAAAGGGGCATAGTTGCTCTTTTAAACCAGCAGTGGGTCTAGTCCTTTCCCACCTCAACCTGCTTAAAAAAAATAATCTCATAACAGCAACAGAAACAGGTATGCAGCTGTCCATTTCTGAGTGGCTACCTAAGTGTTACATGAAAATGCATATAAACTATTTAATGAAAAGCAATTGGAGGGCCATTTTGAGCCAAGAAGCAACGGGGGAGGGGTCCTGCTCCAAACAGCAGCATTCCTTTCCCCTCTCCAGATGCTCTTCCTCTTACAGGAGTCTAGATCAGTTTTTGGGTTGATTAATCTTTACCGCCCTTTGACAGAGTCTGAAGCATTCATAGTATAGAGAAACAAAGAAATATGTTTTTTTGTGGACCAACGTTCATCTCGAGTGCTGCTGTGTTGCGGAGGACGTGACTGAGAACAGAAAAAGATGGATAAGGGTTAAGAAAAAAGGCGTTTCCAGTTACACAGAAAATCGCCACTACAACAGTTCACGCAACAGGCGACAACAATTAAGCATTCAAGACCACTGCCTCAATGGCCAGAGTTGTCTACAGAAGTGTGGCACAAACAGCACTAGCCCTGCAAGTTATGAAGGAGGCCGACTGTTCATCGTGTGACAATATATTGCTGAACCAAACACTACTGTGTACCAGACACAGAATACAGTACCTTTTCCAAAGTCAAAGGAGAACTTGTCCTTTCTGTCCCGGCTGGAGTCAAACTGTGTGCCATCCAGAAGCCACCCAGTATAGTGGACTGTCACTTTATCACCTATCATGGGGGATTCTGTCCCTACACCTTCTTTCTTGACAATCTGTGGAATGAAACATGGACATTTTGTGTTTTGATAAGCAATAATTTCAGTATCAAGAAGCCCAAACTATCAAAAGAGGAAAAGCTAAGTTTGTTAGATTATAAGGAAGGGGAAGCAATTTTTCAATTTCTCTTGGCAATGCCATCTGGATGGTAATGATTTTTAGAGAGCCAGCATGGTGTAGTGGTTAAGAGTGATGAACTCTAATCTGGAAAACCAGGTTTGATTCCCCACTCCTCCACATGAAGCCTGCAGGGTGACCTTGGGCCAGTCACAGTTCTCTCCAAGCTCTCTCAGCCCCAACTACTTCACAAGGTGCCTGTTGTGGGTGGGGGGAGGGAAGGCAATTGTAAGTCACTTTGAGGCTCCTTAACGGTAAAGAAAAAGCAGTGTATAAAAATCACTCTTATTATTCACTGGAAGTGTGGGGGAGGTAGTTCTGAATTTCCTGTATTGTGCAGGAGGTCGGACTAGATGATCCTGGTGGTCCCTTCCAGCTCCATGATACTATGATTCTATTAATTTTATTCACTCAAAATTTACCATCGGCCCACAGACTGGAAACCCTCAATCGACATTCCAACACCAAAAAAAGAGACATCAACAACTGTAGCAACTATCACACCATTGCATTTATTTCTCACACAAGTGATGCTCAAAATTTTACAACAAAGACCATTACCATACATGAAAGGAGAAATGCCTGATGTTCAAGCCAGATTCAGAAAAGGAAGAGGCACTAGACATCACACTGCAAAATATGTTGGTTACTGGCGCATACGAGAGAATTTCAGAAGAAAACCAGCTTGTGTTTCATAGATTACGGCAAAGCCTTTGACTGTGTGGATCATGAAAAGCTATGGCTGTTTTTAAAAGAAACTGGTGTGCCACAGCATCTGTTTTGATGTGCAACCTATACTTTGGACAAGAGGCTACTGTTAGGACAGAATATGGAGAAACAGAACAGTGTAAAGAGATGTAGTTAATCTCCCTATCTGTTCAATCTATATGCAGAACATGTAAGAGAAACTGGATTAGATTTATTTTATTTCAGGGAGGGGAACAACAATACAATTACAGATATACATACATGTATCAATTAAAAACATCTTATTAAAATCAATTCCCAAATTGTAGCCTAATCATTAAAACAGATGGCGCACCACTTAATATGGCACCCGCTGTGACGGTGCTATTGCAACAAAGCAGGCAGGCCAACCCCACCCCCCATATGTCCCAGAATAAACCAGAGGAGAAGGGGTGTAGGGAGGTCAGCACTGGTGAACTACCTGCGGCTGCCCTCAGTTGTAGGCCTGGTGGAAAAGCTCTGTCTAACAGGCCCTGCGCAACTCTTTCAGGTCCCACAGGGCCCTGATGTCATTAGGCAGAGCATTCCACCAGGCTGGTGCCAGGGCTGAAAAGATGAAGGTGGAGTGAAAATTGGTGGAAAGAACATTAACAATTTGAGATATGCAGATAACACCACATTACTGGCAAAAAACAGTGAAGACCTGAAATGACTACTGATGAAAGTTAAAGCAGAAAAAGGCAAAGCAGGATTACAGCTGAACATCAAGAAGACAAAAGTAATGATTACTGGGGAATTACACAACTTTGAAGTTGATGATGAAATCAAAATTGTTCATGATTTTCTATTCCTTGGCTCCATCATCAACCAAAAGGCAGACTGCCACCAAGACATCTGAAGGAGACTGAGACTAGGAAGGGCAGCCATGAAGGAGCTTGAAAAGATCCTTAAGTGTAAGGATGTGTCAATGGCAACCAAGATCAAGATAATTCATATGAGGGGCTGTGGCCAAGAGGCAAGATAATTCATATGAAGGGCTATGGCTCAGTCGTAAAGCATGTGCTTGGCATGGAGAAGATCTCAAGTTCAATGCCCAGCACCTTTAGTTAAAGGATCAGGGAGTAGGTGATGTGAAAGAACTCAGCCTGAGCCCCTGGAGAGCCACTGCCGGTCTGGGTAGACAACACTGACCTTGATGGACCAAAGGTCTGATTCAGTATAACACAGCTTCACGCGTTCTTATTGTACTCCCTATTACTACAATTGGGTGTGAAAGTTGGAAATGAAGAAAGCAGACAAGAAGAAAGTTGATTCATTTGAACTGTGGTGTCAGGAGGTAATTTTTATGGATAACATGAATTACCACAAAGACAAGTGGGTTCTAGATCAAATCAAACCTGAACTCTCCCTAAAAGCCAAAATGACTAAACTGAGATTATCGTACTTCGGTCCCATTATAAGAAGACTCAACGGAAAAGACAATAACACTAGGACTAGTTGAAGGCAGCAGGAAAAGAGGAAGACCCAACGTGTGATGCAGTGACCAGGCACACCCTCTCAGCCTAACCTACAATTCAGGTAATTCACAGTGGGTAGCCGTGTTAGTCTGTCTGCAGTAGTAGAAAAGACCAAGAGTCCAGTAGCACCTGCCAGAAAATATTTTTGTCAGTCTTTAAGGTGCTACTGGACTCTTGCTCTTTTTTACTACTACCATGGTCACCCTGCAAGTTTCCATGTCAGAGTGGGGAATCAAACCCAGTTCCCTCAGATCTTAGTCTGACACCAAACTGGCTAATTAATAATGAATAAAGTGAATAATAAATTAATTTTATATGCTATCAGGTGAATAATAAATTAATAATGTGAATAATAAATGAATTTTTTATGCATGTCATGTTATATCAGTAGACGTTTGATAGGAAAATATTCCATATATTTCAATTTCCCCCCAAATTTCCATTTTTCCAGTGACTTCAGCATTTTCAGAAATATTACATCTCTACTTATATCTTAAAGCAGAGGATGTGAGAAGCATGGTGTTCATGTCCAAGATATATCAACTTTTATTATCATTTGAAACAGCGTCAGAACAAGTGAAAGTATGCATGATTAAATGGATGCAGAACTTTGGTGAAATGATCCCAATGGAGAACTGGGAGCGAATGTGGACTTCTGGAATCAAGTTCTCCTCTTCGCAAGCAGTAAGGGAAAACTGGTACAAAATGTTCTATAGATGGTATCTTTTGCCAAAGGATCTCCAAAAGATGTTTAAGACGAACCAAGCAAATTGTTGGAAATGTTCTGAAATAGAGGGGACATTCTTCCACCCAATGGTGGACCTGTAAGAAGAGCCAGCAGTATTGGAGGGTCATACATAAAGAAATGCAAGACCTTCTACAGGTGAATTTTGAATTAAACCCTAAATATATGTTGTTGGGTATAGTGCCCCCCGCAAGTGAGTTCAACATATAAGGAACTTTTTCAATACCGCCGCTAGAATTCTATATGCCTCACACTGGAAAACTCCAAAAATCCCGGAATTATTTGAATGGATTCACAAGTTATTAGACTTTGCTTCGCTGTCAAAACTAACACACCTGATGAAGAAGAACTTGCTGGATGATTTTAAGACAAAATGGCAACCAATATATGATAAATATCTATCTGTGCCAAATATTATTGTTAGATGTAGGATATAGATACAGATTAGCTGGTATTTAGTATCAGGAAATGATAACTGCTGTAACTCGCTCTACGTAGGGCTGCCCTTGAGGCTGACTCAAAAACTCCAGCTGGTACAAAATGCCGCAGCGAGGCCGCTTACGGGGTCCTCGTCGCGAGCTCATATCATGCCAGTGCCTAAATAGCTGCACTGGCTCCAGCTAGAATCTCGGGTCAGATTCAAGGTGCTGGTTATTACCTTTAAAGCCTGTAAAACAGAGCTATTCCGCCAGGCTTATGGTTGAGGCCAGCTACGGTTCCTATATATAAAGACTGGCCTCCCTAACCTTCACATTGCAGTTAACACCTTTTATTCCATCTGGTGCCTTCCACCTGCTCACCTAGCTGGGTTGTTGTATTGTGACTCGTATGTTAGAGGCGCCCAGGTAAATTACTATAATGATTATGATTTTATAGGGCTATTTTAACATGTTTTAATGCTTTTATTGATTAATATGACTTTTATATTCTGTAAGCTCCTGTAATTAGGAAAGCTGGATTAGATTTAGATGAAGGTGGAGTGAAAATTGGAGGAACATTAATAATTTGAGATATGCTGATGACACTGCATTATTGGCAGAAAATAGTGAAGATTTGAAACGACTACTGCTGAAAGTTAAAAGAGAAAGTGCCAAAGCAGGAGTACAGCTGAACATCAAGAAAACAAAAGTAATGACAACAGGAGAATTACACAACTTTAAGGCTGACAATGAGGAAATTGAAATTGTCCAATTCTTTCTATTCCTTGGCTCCACCATCAACCAAAAGGGAGACTGCAGCCAAGAAATCAAAAGGAGATTGAGACTGGGAAGGGCAGCCATGAAGGAGCTAGAAAAGATTTTGAAGTGTAAGGATGTGTCACCAAGACTAGATTAATTCATGCCATCGTATTTCCTATTACTATGTATGGGTGTGAAAGCTGGACAGTGAAGAAAGCTGATAGGAAGAAAATAGATTCCTTTGAAATGTGGTGTTGGAGGAGAGTGTTACGCATACCGTGGACTGCCAAAAAAACAAATCAATGGGTTCTAGATCAAATCAAGCCTGAACTGACCCTAGAGGCTGAAATGACTAAACTGCAGCTATCGTATTTTGGTCGCGCCATGAGACGACAAGAGTCACTGGAAAAGACATGCTAGGAAAAGTTGAGGGCAGCAGGAAAAGAGGAAGACCCAACAAGAGATGGATGGACTCAATAAAGGAAGCCACAGTCTTCAATTTGCAAGATCTGAGCAAGGCTGTTAAAGATAGGACATTTTGGAGGACTTTCATTCATAGGGTCGGCATGAGTTGGAAGCGACTTGACAGCACTTAACACACACGCACAAGCTGCTCTGAGCCTGGCTTTGGCAGGGAAGAGCGGAGTAACAAATGGAAATAATAAATAAATAAACTTCAGCCAAAGGTTAGATTCAAGGATACAAATCCATATTGTGGTATCAGAATATGGTTGATTAATTATTATTTACTAAGTAGTTTTAAATATCATGTTATGCATAAGGGAATGGCAATATATCACGGGGCACTATTAAGACATAGTTCTAGAATTTTAAGGGTGAGATTGAAGCTGATGTATGAACGTATTACTTTGTTAACGCTTGGACCCAGACTTGTGTTTTGTCTTCTTCCTTTTTAACCCTTTTTTGTTTCTGTATCCCATTATATAAAATAAAAAATTATAATTAAAAAAGCCTGGGTTCAAATCCTGGGCCAGCCAAGAAAACTCTTCTAGACTGCCTTCAGCTTCTCTAAAATCTACTTTGTATAAAGTGATTTCAGTGACTACATCTTCACAAGTGTTATATGAGGTAGGTCACAAAGTCTGTAACAGACCAAGACATTAAAGGTATTGCAGAAGCCAAAAACCTTCTCCTCTAACTTCTCTCATGATGAGCAGGGAACGTCTGTCAGCCTTGCTGCCAGATTTGTAAGCTCAGAGCTGCATCAATGAAGGTGTGACACACAAGGCTACTGGCCACTCCACTGGCTCTGGCTGAGTAAAAGACTTGTGCTGGCTTTGGAGGCACGAGGTCCCAGGCAGCTTCTCCCGTTAAAAAGGATCAGGTAATGGGGTGATGAGAAAGACCTCTGAAGAACTGCTGCCAGTCTGAGCAGACAACGCTAACCTTGACCGACCAATAGCCTGACTTAGTACAAGGCAGCTTCATGTGACTCTAAAGCAGTGGTTCCCAACCTTTTTTTGACCAGGGGCCACTAGGACTTTTTTGTTCGGTGCAGGGACCCCAAGGTTCAAAATAAAAATTCTGAGAATTTGAAAATAAACTTTAATCATAACTGTTAGTTAAACATTAAACTTAGAATAATATTTGAATATATTTTATAATAGAGAGCTTTTAATTGAAAATATTAATTTATTATGGGTTTATAACTTTTGTTTCGCGGACCTTAATTTAGTTCTCGTGGACCCCCAGTTGGGAACCAGTGCTCTAAAGCATTCCTCGAGAATGAGACAGAACTATGGGAATTCCCCTGGTACTCCTCGGTTTTCAGGCTACTACAAGTGGAAACCAGGTTGAGGAAAAGGTTGTCATCACCCGCCCGGGGTTATATTCAGACAAGATGGAGGTGATGCCAGCTGGGAAGGAGGAAACTTATCCAGCAACATTAAAGGTGGGCAAGTGTTTGCTAACACACCAAGTAAAGACCTTGTGGGTACCCTTGGGCCAGGCCTTGTTAATGGAGCCACAGAAATCCCTTCTTTCGGCTACCCCTGGCTTCTAAACTGGCTTATTGGGGTTTTATCAACCTAGCCAGGCTGACCCAGGTCACCCCTACCTACACACGGGACGGCCGCAGTATGCTGCTGCTGCGGGAGTGGCGAACGGTTCAAAACGTGGCAGCGAAGCTCTTCCCTGGGACCAGCCGCGGGCAGCGCAGGTTCAGCCCGGTGTTTAAGCCGGCTCCCAGGGCGCCCTTCAAAGCGAGGCCGTCGCCTGGGACAGCTCGACCTCCGCCGCCGGGCCCCCCACCCCGATGCAGCAGCTCCTCCCGCTGCTCCCCTCCCCCCCCCACACGCCCACCACCCCGTTTAGATCGGCTTAGGCACGCCGCGCCAGGAGCGCAGACTCGCCTTCCCAGACTCAAGAAAGGGTGCCGGCGGGGTGCGGGGGAGGGGTGACCAGCCGGGCCAAGGAGGCCTAGGGAAGCGATGCTGGAGCCCCCCGCCCCCCCCGGTGCTCAACACCCCTTGGAGGACGCCGGCAGCCCCCGCCCCCCCCGCCCGTTTCGGCGCACCTGAGATTCCCCCCGGGGGGGGGCGAGGGGGCGCGCTTCATCCCGCTTGCAGAAAAGCGGCTCGACGCCGCGCAAAAACCGCCGGGGGCGGCCGGTGTCCGCTGGACAAGCGAGCAGCATCCGCCCCCGCGACTCAGAGCCCTGGGGGGGGGGGACGGGGGCGCCCCGTTCCCACTCAGCTAGGCCGGCGCCAGAGAAAGCGTGGGGGGGGAGGCGGCCGCGGCACCCTCATGCACTCACCCCCGCCCCCTTGGAAGGGGCAGGGAGGCAGATTCCGGACCTCACACACACACACACCCGGGGGGCAGCCTGCCCCGCCCCCCCCCCGCCAAGCGGGCCGAAGGACGCGCTGGGGACCCCCCCCCCTCCACCCGAGCGTGAGGCGCCGGGCCTACCTTGAGGACTCCGCCGTCCTGCTTGGGGGTGATGTCGGCGGCCCCCTCGCCGCCCCCCTGGGCGCCCATTTCCTCGGCCTTGGCCTCCTCGGCGGTCATGGCGGCGCCTGTCCCGGCGGCGGCGGCGGCAGCAGCTCCAGCGACGCTCGGCCCCGCCCCCCACAGCGCCGCCCCCGCCCAGAAGCTTCGAGAGCGGCCTCTGCGCGCGGGAGGGGGGAAGAGAAAGAGGAGGGGCGCGGAGACGACTGCGCATGCTCAGTGGCGGCCGCCGAGGTCTCTGGGCCGCCGGGCAAAAGACGGCGGAGGTGACGCGCGTGCCCCGGCCGGCTCCCACTGGCGGAGCGGCCGGAACAGCGACACAGGGCTTTGCCGCGAGAAGCCCAAGCGCCACCCCCAGGGGCCTGAAGAGCGCATGCGCGCTCCCGCCGCTTCTCTCACCGCCCCGCCATCCTCCCCAGCGCGCAGGCGCGGCGGCGCTCATGCCTGGGGAGGGGGAGGGGGAGGGGCCTCCGGGAAACAAGAACACAAGGAAGGCCCTGCTGGGTCAGACCCAGGCCCATCCGGTCCAGCGTCCTGACTCACACAGGGGCCAACCAGGGTGCCTTCCGAGGAAGCCCACAAACCAGACGGCTGCAGCAGCGCCGTCCTGCCTGTGTGCCACCGCAGCCGATAGAACAGGCCTGCCCCTCTGCATCATGAGCAGTATCCATTTTAGACTAGTAGCCATGGATAGCCCTCTCCTCCATGAACAGGTCCACTCCCCTCTTAAAGCCCTCCAAGTTGGCAGCCATCACCACATCCTGGGGCAGGGAGTTCCACAATTCAACTATGCGCTGTGTGAAGAAATACTTCATCTGTTTTGAATCTCGGAGGAGAGCCTGGATCACGTGCAAAACATTTCACTTATTTATTTACGGGTTTCATATCTGGCCAATGTGACCAACATTGGACAGAGGAGGACAGAAAAGCACCACGACCGAGGCGGTGGCGGCCTTCAGCCTGATTTTTTGCACTGAACCTTTGAGAGCGAGTCTGGTCTGTTGCGGAGGAGAGGCTGCTGCCTCTCGGAGAACACTCACACTTCTGCGTGGACACAGCCGTGAAATCCTCACCTTGAAGGGGAAAGTACCCGTTTTGGGAGATCAGCATTCCTGTCCAGGAGGCTCGGCAATGGAGAGGGTGTTGGGGGGGGCAAGTCCTTGAGGAGCGGCAGATGCCTGGGAACCCATTGAGAGGGGTGGGTTGCCTGGCACGTAGCCACCCCCAGGTAGCCGAGGCCATTTATCAGCATCCTCTGGTTGTGCGGGCTCTCCTAGTCCTAGTCCCATTGCATTGTTTACTGGATGTCTTATCCTTTCTGACTGAATTGTCTTATTTTGTAGTCCACTTTGAGTCTCCATGAGAAAGGCAGGCAATAAATGAAGTAAACAAATATGCAGCAAGATTCATTACACAGCACAAACAGATTTTTCCAGTTTTATCATTGATTTTAATTACCATTATTGAACAAGTACATCTTATGCTTTATATACATATAAATGAAATATTACTTTTTTCAGTATCTGTCAATACATAATATATTATCTTCATAATTCTAGCTAAAAAAACAGAACACAGAGGGAAAGGCTCCTGGCTAATTTTGGAGGGACATTATCAGATCTCTTGGGGTTGGGACACAGAGCTACTGAAATGGCAGGACCTGCTACCAACATAGAAGATGCAGCCAGATTCCATTCACATCATCCTGGCTTGACAGGAACCACCAGGCGAGGAGCCTGAGGAGGACAGAAAACCATTTATGACCAATAGTGAAACGAAGATGACAGAAAGCTACAGATAGTTGTAGGAGCAGATAAGCCAAGGAATGCAAGTGGGGTGGAGGAAGGTGATGAACAGCTGGGCATTTAAAGCATCAACTTCCTTAGATAGCAGAAACTGGTCCCTGTTCGCCACAGACAGAATATGCCAATAGAAAAGGAAGCAAGCAATTTCACAGAACATTGACTTCCTGACTAAGGGGGCCAAGTCTCCCGTCTGCAATTCTGGCATCAATAAACCGCAGAAGGGCCAAATATCAGCAGATTTTGCAAGTGTTCCAAGATCAACTATCCTCCTTTTAAAAACCACCAATCCATGGATCACAAGGGATCCAACTGATATGATAGGTTAATAATTACTGCGTATTAGCATCACAAAAAACAAACACTGTGCCGCTTACAAATCTATAGAGCTTAGTAAGAATGGATTTGGTTGTGAGAATGTTAAACAAAGCTGGTTGTTTTTGTACCCGTTTCTAGAGTGCAAGAAAGGGGTGCAAAATCAAACACCTTCACAGCCACCTGAACATGTGGTGGGGGAAAGGATAGAGAAACACTCAGGTAATGGAGCTTAAAGACCTTTGCACAGAATATGAGGTGAGGAAGAGACGGCTTAAAATCACTCCATGATCCACTGATATGGGGAGTCTAAGCAGGAGCCTAAGCCGTCTTCTCTGGGTACAGGATTCCCCCCTCTCAAAAAACCAACAAACAGGGAAAGCAGCGCAGGAGTCCTGCTGCCGGACATGCAGGGGGCCCTGCTATCTATCACTGCCTGCAAGGATGAAAGCAGGAGAACTTCTTACACGTGAACACTATTTACAGGGCTCCACTTCAAAAGATCTTCAAAGTATTTTCAGCTTTTAGGAGGAAGTGACAGAATAAGGGGATTTGTGGATGGCACACAAGGGTCAAGGCAATCTGCGTCAGGATCGGTACCCTTTTCCCTACCACAGGACCGAAGGAAGAAAATGCTTGGGGAAGACTTGAACTCGTCCCACATTATGAGAAAGCCAGCTGCCCCAGGGGGAAGAGGTGTCACCACTTGTGCAGGATGGTTTCTTGAGCTTTCATTTCTACCCTGTTTTTAAAAAACAGTGTCAGAAAAAACAACAACCGAGGTGTTCTGTACTCCTCAGTGCTAGCCAACATGCTCAAGCTAGTATGACTACTATAGTGGGAGGCCTGGAAAAGAGAAAGGGAGCTAATCTGAAGGATGAGCCAACCCTGCTCAGGATTCTCCCATCCCTCACAGCAGCAGCTTCTCTTCCAGATGGCTAGACCTCCCCCTGCCCACCCCCACCTTCATCCAAAGTTACCACTGGGCAGAATTATGAAACATTCCCCAAAGGTTTCCATGGGTTCACTGGATGATCAAAACTATCAATGTGAAATGCAAATGGAATTGTCAACAAAAACAGGATTGTCTGAAACCACGTTTTTACTGAAGACCTAATGAGATCAGATCACTCCCACCCCATGTGGAGCTATTGTGTGCCTTGGTCACCAGCCAATTCCCACTTCATACTTCACAGTCCTTCAGAACTGCACCCAGTTGAATGGCTGGGGAGGCTGGCTGGCAACGCCGCTGGAAGGAAGGAAGGAAAGAAGAGTGTCAGTGGGAGACGGCGGCAGTCTGTGACACAGATTTCAAAGACCCTGGAGTGATGCATCTCAGGGTCCGTCTCCTCCCACTTAAGACCGTCAAGTTGCAGCATGCTGGGAATCCCAACACTGAAAGAGGCAAAAACACCACACACAGAGAAAGAAACAGACGTTTCTAGGGCTTTGGAATGGTTTGCTAGAGGATACCTGGGGTGTTCCTAACTCCTGGTTGTTTTAAGATGAAACAAAGTCTATTTGGATGTTTTGGGGAGCCGGGGTAAGCAGCAGGTTTCTCTCAATGTTATACAGCTTTTAATTTTTTAAATATATTTTGGGATGGATGGCTCATGGATGCTCCAGCAGCATTTCAATATTGACCAAGAGGCTCCCCTGCTATTGGCCCACCCCATCCTTCCCAGACTTGCTACCTGGATGCCGCGCTGAAGTCTCCCCAGAGATCTGTGGTGGCTGGAACAGCAGCAGGTTCAGGCACCTTCGCAACAGGAGGAGGCAAATCCAAGTCCAGCAAGATATCTGGCAAGGAAGAGGGGCACAAGTCCACTTTGTTGTGTTTCTCTACCCAATGTTTCCTCGCAGAGACGGGTCTTCTGCTGTGCTCTTCCACAACTGCTTAATTCCCACACTGGTGCTTCAGCCCGTTACCCCCAAACCATTCACAGGCAAGGGAAATTCAATGGGGGTGGAACTAGAAGCACTGCAGCAAAACAGGTTTCCCACACCACCTACTGTGGGAAGAGGAAATTTGCACAAAGTGGAGGCATATGTAGAAGCGGAAGGGCTTGATTCATCTTCCCACACCTGCTTTTTCTCTGCAACCATCTCCAAAGGCACCTCCTTATCTCTCCCTGCCAAAGATTTCCTGGAGGGTTTTCCTGGATGTGACCTCACAGATTCAGAGGGAAAGCAGCACACATTCTCGCTTGAAATGCCTAAAATCCCTAATTCCATTTCTGTAAAAGTTCCCCATATTACTGGTAAATAAAAAACAAAGGTTAATTCTTGCTAGCTGCTATGTTGTTCTTCCAGATACAGCATTCATATGGAGCTAGCCTTGAAAACGAATTCAGAAAAGCTGCTAGCATTGCCCACTCTGAATTGCAGTGATTATTTGTGGTATAGCAGTGACTTGAAAACCTTACTTACTTACCACAGGGAACCAGCAGAGCAGCTGTTCATTAGTCTGCCAACTGAAGCTTCCCCTCCACGTATTAAAATCATACAACCCAGGGGTGTCAAACTCATTTGTTACGAGGGCCGGATATGACATTAATGTCACTTGGTTGGGCTGGGCCCAAATTGGGAGTGGGGGTGGTACTGCTGCCTCAGTTTATGAGCCGGCAGGGGGCTCACCAGGTCAGATTGGGACAGGGGTACTGCCTCGGCTGGCGAGTCTGCAGGGGGCTTGTCAATCCAGGGGAGGGGTGGCTGCCTTGGCTGGCGAGTTCACATCGGACTCACCAGCCTAGATCGGGGCTGTGAGGGATGGCTGCCTCAGCTGGCTCGCGGGCTGAATAAGACCTCTCAAGGGGCTGGGTCCAGCCCATGGGCCATATGTTTGACACCCCTGATATAACTGCTAAAACGCAATCCTGAGTGGGATGGTGGCTACAGACTGTCTGGGGACGGCGCAGCCGCACCACCTCCTGAGCAGCTTGCTGCCAGGCACGGCAAGCCAAAAGGGCCATTTTGTAGAAAACCCCATGAAACCGCTTATTGGGTTTCACAGGGCTGAGCTAGCAGTTTTGTAGGTGCCAGTTGGCCCCAGCTTTGCCCACATGAGCCTGCCTGGGTCTTGAGAACAGCTTTTGCATAGGCAGAAGGGAGGGCATTTGTAACAGGGCCTTCTCGGCTGTGGCCCCCAGACTGGGACTCCCTGCTCCAAGAGGCCCATTTGGCTCCCTGCCTTTTGCCCTCCCAGAGATTTGCAAAGTGTTTTATTCACGATGACAGCTAGGGAGGAGAACCCATTCCCTGCCATAGTACCAATTTATTTATTGCCATTTTCAGAGTGCTTGTGGCTTTGGCCCCTCCAGTTCACACCAAAGAACCTGGCCCTCCTCCGGCACTTACACAGAAGTTGAGCTGTCTGCGCCGCTCTCAGAGAGGGACTGAAATTGTCGGCCAAAGGCCTAGCCCACCCAGGGCCCAGCAGCCTCCACTACTTGGCTGCTAGTGAGGAGAAAGGCATTCTGAGGGGCCATCACAGTTCCCCAGAGAGCACAAGAGCCAGGGCCAAGTTCAGAGCATGGAGAAATCCCACCCGAGTGATGCTTCCACAAAGGGGAAAAAAGACTCTGGTTTAAAGAACTCCACAGCCAGAGTTGCTTCCATCTGGTTCCCAAGCAGTTCAACCAGCAGAGTTCAAGGCCTGCTGAGCTTCAGCAAGATGCCCGTAGACCAGTCTTTGGATCTCCTTCATGAATACTGACAAGAAAAGCATCTTTCGCCACTCCAACAGATATGACTTGAAAGGATAATTGAGTCAAAGCGACCATTCTCCACACCGGAGACCCAGCCAGTCCCAAATCTCAGAGCTGCTTGGCAGGGAATGTGGTGGCAAACGTTTGCCAGGCACCCCCTCCCCTGCACATGCAGCAGAAAACTGTTAAATTGATGCTTCCTATGGCAGGGGTCCCCAATGTGGTGCCCATCAACACCTTTCCTGGCACCCGCCAAGGGGTAGGCAGGAGGAGCTTTTGCCCAGCAAGGCTGTGCAGATTTTTTAAAATGTTACTTTTGCTGTGCAGAATTTTTAAAATGTTACTTTGGCAGCACTTGCCAACACAGTACAAGGATCTTCACTGTGTGACTGAAGGGAAGCTGCATGAGCCATTTTTGTGGCTGGCTGTACTTCCCGAGGCTGCCTTTCTGCAGCCGCGTCCACCACCCTGTGTCAGAATTCCAAAGGTGCCCTCAGGCTCAAAAAGGTTGGGGACCCTATCCTATAGCGTACACCCCTGTATCAGTCACAGTCAACCCTACTGCTTCAGGAGAACCTGGGAACAACGTTCATACCACTCTTTGCCCCAACTTCTATAATCTCTGCTATTTGGGCTTACAAAGCCTGGTGTTGTCTCACATTATAGTTATTTAAAATATTTATACCCCACCTTGTCAAGGCCAGTCAAGGTAGCCGACAGTATAGGAGTAAAAAGCACCTGACAGCTGAAAGCACAGCCATGTCCGCTACAGCCCTCTACCAGACTGCCTCCAGAATAACACTGTCCCTCCCCACCCCCCGAAGGCAGCGAGCCATTGGTCATTACCTGCGTTGCCCAGGCTGCTGGATTTCGGCACCGGGGGTGGTGTGACATGATTGGAAATGGCAGCCAAGGGTGGAGGTGGGACAGAAGGGAGGGCGACTTTGCCCCCAGGAGGTGGCGGGAGCAGGCTTGGCCCCCCTGATCCCGCTGGACGTGGCTTGGTCGCCCCACTTTTCTTTGTTGGCATGTTCTGTAAAGAGAAACAGAACATCAAGCGGATGCATCCAAAAAAGGGGGGAATCCCCCCCCCGACTCTCAAAGTAAGCTTCTCGGCAGAATGTGCTGAACAAGTCACCAACAGGGAAGAATTGGTTGATGAGGTGGAAGTAGTGGGCACTCTGGGTAGTAGCGACCATGTAATCTTGGAATTTACAATCTTGGGGAAAGGAAAAACTGTACGTAGTCAGACATATAGGTTGAACTTTAGGAAAGCAAATTTTAACAAGCTTAAACTTATGCTGGGTAGAATCCCATGGTCAGAAATACTTAAGGAGAAGGGAGTTCAAGAAGGGTGGGAGTTTCTTAAAAATGAAATACTGAAGGCACAATCACAAACCATTCCTATGAGAAGGAAAAATGGGAGGAGCCTAAAGAGGCCAGGGTGGCTCCATAAACAGCTTTTTAAAGATTTGAGAAATTAAAAAAGACTCATTTAGGAAGTGGAAGGAGGGCCTTATAACCAAAGAGGAATATAAACAAATAACTAGTGCTTGTAGGGAGAGTGTTAGGAAAGCTAAAGCTCAGTATGAGCTTAGGCTAGTGAGAGATGCTAAACACAACAAAAACGGGTTCCTTTCCTATGTACAGAGTAAGAATAAGAACAAGGACAAAATAAGCCCATTGCGGGGACCGTAAAGTGAAATTGTAACAGGAGATGAAGACAAGGCAGAACTCCTCAATTCCTTCTTTTCCTCAGTCTTTTCTTGCGAAGGAAGAGGTGCTCAACATGACATAAACAGAACACATGATGAGGGAAAGGATTTGCAGCCTAGGATTGGCATTGGGGTAATGCACAAACACCTGGTTTCTTTAAATGAAACAAAGTCCTCAGGGCCAGATAAATTGCATCCAAGGATATTCAAAGAACTTGCAGACATAATTTCTGAGCCTCTGTCCATTATTTTTGAGAATTCATGGAGAATAGGTGAGGTGCCAGAAGACTGGAGATGGGCAAATGTTGTCCCCATCTTCAAGAAGGGGAAAAAGGAGGATCCGGGTAACTACCGACCCATCAGCTTGACTTCTATACCAGGAAACGTTTTTGAACAAATAGTCAAACAGTCCTTGAGCATTTAGAAAGGATGGATCTGATCACTAAGATCACGGGTTTCTCAAGAACAAGTCATGTCAGACTAATCTTATCTCCTTTTTGGGGAAAGTTACTACCTTGCTGGATCAGGGGAATGCTGTGGACATAGTTTATCTAGATTTCAGTAAGACTTTTGATAAGGTTCCACATAATATTCTTGTTGACAAACTGGAAAATGTGGTTTAGATCCTATTACTGTTAGGTGGATCTGTAATTGGTTGACAGATCGCACCCAAAGAGTGCTTGTTAATGGTTCCTCGTCCACTTGGAGAGGAGTGACTAGTGGAGTTCCTCAGGGATATGTCCTGGGCCCTGTGTTGTTCAACATCTTTATAAATGATTTGGATGAAGGAACAGAAGGGATGCTTATTAAATTTGCAGATGATACTAAATTGGGAGGGGTAGTAAATACAGTAGAAGACAGAGCCAGGATACAGGATGATCTTGACAGACTGGAAAATTGGGCTAAAACTAATAAAATGCACTTCAACAAAGACAAATGTAAAGTTCTGCATTTAGGTAGGAAAAATCAAATGCATAATTATAGGATGGGGGAGACTTGTCTGAGCAGTAGAGTGTGTGAAAAGGATCTTGGGGTCTTAGTAGACCGAACACTGAACATGAGTCAGCAGTGTGATGCAGTAGCTAAAAAGGCAAATGCCATCTTGGGCTGTCTCAACAGAAGTATAGTGTCCAGAACACGCGAAGTGATGGTATCGCTTTACTCTGCTCAGACCTCACCTAGAGTACTGTGTTCAGTTCTGGGCACCGCAATTTAAGAAAGATGTAGACAAGCTGGAAAGTGTCCAGAAGATGGCAACAAAGATGGTGAGGGGTCTGGAGTCCAAGTCCTATGAGGAAAGGTTGAAGGAGATGGCTATGTTTAGCCTGAGGAGGAGAAGACTGAGAGGGGATATGATAACCATCTTCAAGTACTTGAAGGGCTGTCATATAGAGGATGGTGCCGAGTTGTTTTCTATTGCCCCAGAAGGTCAGACCAGAACCAATGGGTTGAAATTAAATAAAAAGAGTTTCCGTCTAGACATTAGGAAAAAAGTTCTAACAGAGTGGTTCCTCAGTGGAACAGGCTTCCTCAGGAGGTGGTAAGTTCTCTTTCCCTGGAGGTTTTTAAGCAGAGGCTGGATGGCCATCTGTCAGCAATGCTGATCCTATGACCTTAAGCAGATGATGAGAGGGAAGGCATCTTGGCCATCTTCTGGGCACGGAGTAGGGGTCACTGGGGGTGTGGAGGGGAGGTAGTTGCGAATTTCCTGCATTGTGCAGGGGGTTTTCCCTTCCAACTCTATGATTCTATAAGTAAGGAGTCAAACACAATAAGATTCTCACCCCAATATTCAATTTAATGGTCTGTCCTTCCTTAAACCCCAGGTCCAGCTTGGGACGGCTGTCAGTCTCCTGGGATTCCTTGGAGATCTCGGTCTCTTGTTTCACCCACCTAGATTACGGAGAGAGAGACAGAGAGAGAGGAAACAGAAACACACTGACACAAGCACAAGGCAGCTGCAAGACTGACTGAAAAAGGCATGAAGGATACAAGAAAAAGCTCAACAGGGATTTCCCAGCAAGTACTTTGGTATTCTGGGTCCCTTTCCATGACACTGGAGACCAGAAAGCCTATCATGTATTAATTCACCGCTCAGTTTTGCATCCTGCCCTCCTTCCCAAAGCTCAAAGGAAGTTTACTTGAGATCGCCTTGTTTTATCCCATCAGGAAAGTTAGGCTGAACTTAGTACCAAGGTTGCTTCTCATTGGAGAATGGAAAGTATTCCGATGAGGGGGTTACCCCTTCCATTCACTCCACAGGCAAGGCTGTGCTGACAAGTCAGAGCCCATTTCCCATTCTGGTGGGGAAAGCCTATTGCCAGCCCCACCAGTTCAAGCCCTAACTCATCCAAAACAATGCTTAACGTAACTAAGAATGGCGTCCAGCCAGAATTTTGTATGTGTCTCACTGGAAAGATAAAACAATTCCAGCTTTTGCAGACTGGATTGCAAGAATGTTCAATTTGGCGACATTGTCAAGATTAACCAACCTAGTTCACAGAAAACCAATAGATGAATACAAACAGAGATGGCAACCATTCTTTGACAAATTTATGTGATATGAAACTAGCTCTATTCTCGGATTACAACTTTTGCTCTTGAATTAATTATTTCAGTCAGTACACTTTGCAGAAGGCAATGTCTGTTTGATTTTGAAATGATGTTATTTTACATTTAGACTTTATCTTACGAAGACATTTATAGCATGTGGGTACATTATGTATTGTGGAATTAGTTAATATAGCAATAACAGGCACAGCAGACAAGACTTTCTAAGTGGCTACAGCAGCTTATAACTTTCTTATATTAATTGTATTAAATGGATACTGATGCGGAGTAGCTTAGTTTTATCATAATTAGCAATCTGGGGTCATGAAGGAGTAGGTGAGTGTGAGCACTGTTAATCTGTATACCATGGTTTAGTTTTTCCATTATTCCCTTCCCCCTTTTTATTTCTGTATCCTGACATTGAAAAATATTTTTTTTAATAAAATAAAAAGAATGGTGTCCAGCTGTGAGGAGGAATAAGAGCACAAAGATAAGGTAGAAGATTTGATTTGATGCAGTGGAGGTCCTAAATAGCTGCCTGGCTGCTGTGGTTGATCAGCTAAAAGTGAACAAACCTGAAAAGACACAGGTAATGCTGGCTGGAGGTCTTGAAGGGCATTGTGCGCCCCACTTTTGATGGCATTCAGCTGTCCCTCGCTGACTCGGTTAAGAGCCTCGGGGTTATACTGGACTCAACTTTATCACTGGAGAAGCAATTTAAGGCTGTTGCAAAAAAGGCTTTCTACCAACTCAGCCTAGCTTATAAGATGGCCCTAACTTTGATATGGCTGTAGTCACCTGGATTCACGCCACAGTAACACTGAGACTAGACTACTGTAATGTACTTTACATTGGTCTCCCCTCAAAATCAACTCAGAAACTCCCAACTGGTATAGAATGCCACAGCCCGGCTAGACAGAGATTGCATGGTACTGCCATTCTGCAGACTCTCAATTGGCTGACTGTTTGCTGCTGGGCTCAGGTTTGCTACATGGTACAGCATATATAGTGGACCTGAACAGGTAAGACAAACCCCACATTCCCAAGTCCCCATATGGTATAGATATAAAAAACACAACGAGGCTGAGAAAGTGGGGATCACTCTTGTACTTTCCCAGGGAGGGAGAAAAGCCAAGGTGTCCCGTCTCCTCTAAGACAAAACCTTGGCGATGTCAGCCAAGTTTATCATCCCTGGAGCTTGAGGGGTGGCAAGAGGAGGTTTAAAGGTGCCAGAGTGGACCCTTCCCCTCAACTATGGCAACCCCACTGTGTGCCCAGCTGTTACAAAGGGCACTGCAAGATGGATACTTGGTGTGATACCCAGAAAAGTCATAAATTGTTCCAAAAGAGCTTTTGGATTAACACACCTGGGAGCCCTTTTGTCTGAGGATACATCCAAAACACTGTTGCCAGGGTGGCCTTTAGAAAACCAGCAGGAAATTAGCCTGCATGGGTTATCAACAGAAGATGCTGCAAGAACAATTAATTTCTCTCTGTCTTGTGTCACAGGCTGGATTCCACCAGGCCTTGGGGAAACTGACACTCTGAAATCTGGGGTATCAATTACCTGGGATTACGCACTCGTTAAATTATTCTACATAGATATTAATGTTCCCATTCTCAAAGGTAGTGTTCAGAAAAAGCACCAGTATATTCAATCCTTTTCTAGTCACCGATGTTCAACACATCAGACAAGTATAGAAGTGTAAGGGAAACTTACTTGAAATGATCCTGCAGAGCAACATTGAAGTCAAAGGCATCACCCCGGTCTCCAAAGCCTAGCCCAATGAATGCACTGCGCCCTGAAAGGTTGGTGGAACAGCCGTTCAGTAGGAAAACTGCTGGTTACAAAGACTTTCATAGCTCACCCCATGCCCAGGCTTGGGAAAGCATCTGGTGTAAGGGTTTCTGGGAAACATGGCCAGCATCTGCATCTATACACAAAGCTACCCATTCAACAGGAAGACATCTATCTTGCCTTAGTTTACAGCCTTTTCTTCCCAAATGTTTAACCTCTTAGCCCTTAACACATCCACTTTATCCCTTCTTCCACAACAGCAGAACTTTTCCATCAACAGTGGGAGAAGGAAAGCTGCTTAAAGGAAGACTGCATTTGTGTGATCTATGGCAACCTGCACTACTTGGAACTGTGGGCTCCCGTTAAACATTATCTTATTTTGCAACTTTTGCACCACAGTGCTATGCAGTAGCAACTAAGGCCCCTTTAGCAACTGCTGCTGGGTCTTTTAACGTCGGTGAGTTCTGTCCAAATACAAAACGATACCGAAGAGCCCTGCACTTCACTCAAGCGACTTTTTCTGGGTGTGCCAGTTAGTGAAAAAACATGCACTGCTGGGAACATGGTGCGTGGTCTTCCACAGTCCTACTTCCAGCCACATCCTTCTGAAGGTGGCTAGACTGTAGCCCCACCCCACCTCAGTGGAGTAGCAAGAAATCCCGCCTGCTCTCACCGTTCCCATCCTGAATCCGGATGACAAAGTACCGGCTGGAATCCGTCACCGTCTCCACAGCGAGGCCAGGAAACTCATCTATCGGGGCCTGAGCAAAAAGCTCCCCTGAGGAGACACAAGAACACCTCAATGTACACTCACACCCACAGGGAGAACAGCGAATACGGTGTTCAAAATAAAAATCAGGAAAAGCCCTATTGCCAAGCAACCAGCAAAAAAAGACTGTAGTGCTTGCTGTGCACTTTTCAGGCTAAAAGCTCTGGCTAAACTGCAGACTGTTCTTCTGAGTCAAATGCTGCACAGCCCCTCCCTTGCAGGAAAGGCCCCTCTTGTGAACACAAGTAGAGGCAGCAGCTTTCTCCTCTTCAGCGCACAGGTGTGCACAAGCACACACACATACAACTTGCCACAGGACTGGGCATCGCGCACCAACAGCAATTGCTGTGGAAAACCCTTCCATGTAATGCGGGAGAATCATATGGCACATGGGCTGGGCTGGGAGACACAGAGGCAGAGCTGCTGGCAAGCTGAGTGCTGGTTTTGCCTTTACCAAAACTGCTGGGGAGCATTAGCTGAGGTTGCTGTGAGAGGACTGTGTTTGAGGGTGAGTGCTTGTAGCCTACTAAAGAGGGGTTTTTGATTGGTTCTGGGTGGTGCTGTGTGTGAGAGGTGGAGGCTATGAGCATTTAAATAGTAAAGCTCCTTCTCACCAGAGGCTGGATGTAAATCAGCTGGGTTGGGCAACAGAGGCAGAGCTGCTGGCAAGGTGAGTGCTGGTTTTTCTCTTCCTAAAACTGCTGGGGAGCATTAGCTGAGGTTGCTGTGAGAGGACTGTGTTTGAGGATGAGAGGGTGCTTGTAGCCTGCTTAAGAGGGGTTTTTGATTGGTGCTGGGTGGTGCTGTGTGTGAGAGGTGGGGGCTCTGAGAATTTAAATAGCAAAGCTCCTCCTCACCAGAGGCGTGAGCACAAGGGCTCTTAACCTGGGGATTGGTCCCAGGGACCCTACAGGGCGGGGAAAGAATCCTGTTATCAGGGCAGAATAGATCTGTGTGCCCTGCAGGAGTACCGAGCGAGTTAAGCATTGGTGTGAGTTAGCAGCAGGGCAAGGAAGCCAGGGCACTCAGTCCTCGTTCAGTACAGAAAGGGTGCAAGGTATAGAGGGCAGGACACTTTCCATTTCCAGGGTTAAAACATATCAAAAATAAATGATTAAAATACCAGTTGTGAAGACAGAAAGCCAGTAGGGATCAGGAGGGCTATCCAGCGTGCCTGCGTAGAATGTCACATGTATGACTATCTGCCTGCTGGACAGAAGTCATGGGTATGCACTCAGTGCAGGACGCCCCTGACTCTCAAGGAGCGAGTTCATTTCCTTGAGACCAAGGAAGGAGGAGGAGCTGAGACATGCAGAGAGAGAGAGGTGGGTAAGGACTCCATGGATGAAATAGTTGCATCCCAGTCCCAGGGTGACGGCTCCCTGCTGGTCATGGATGATGGAGCCCTTGGGGAAGGAGGTCATCTCTCTGAGGTAAGGGGATGTGGTATCTTAGAAGGGAGCCCTTCCTTGGTGGATGAACAGATATAATCTCGTACCGAGGATATGCCTCTGAGGGGAGGCTCTTGTAGTGGGAGATTCAATCCTTCAAAGACCAGAACTGAGTAGAGCACAAATGCATTTTTAACTGTGACTATGTATTACTTGACAGTGTACGCCCATAGTTGCTAGTTAGTGTTTAATGGCAGTAGTAACCAAATGTATCACCATCAGGTGGGAATCCTGCTACGATAACTGGAAGGGTAAGAATATATCAGAACAACAACAAAAAGTATGATGAACTGGATACAGAAGTTCTATCAGAAATGAAGTAAAGCTGTTACTACTGGAGCGACTGGAAGAGTCCCAATATATCTGGCTGCACCCCCAAGAGCTGGGCATTGCGTATTCTTGCTAGAGGATGCCATCCTTCAGGGCCTCACCTGAAACTTTGTCATCAAGTTTTATATACGCAGTTTTGCCCTTAGAGGTAATGCGGAGTCGTCCAGTCCAGTCTGGCTGATCCAGTTTCCAATCAGAGGCTCTGCAAAGGCAAACAAATCAAGACACGTTCATTGATAAGAAAGCCCCTCTCAGCTTGCTATACTGTCCTGCTGTCGGATTTCCAAACAGCCTTGCTGATTTCACCACAATCCTAGGACACAGCAGATGTAGCCAAAGGCTGCAGCTGGAACGGGTACTGCCCTGTGGAGGACGCGTTCAGGTTTAGGTGCTCCGAGGCATCAGGGCGGAAGAAAGTGGCCAAACCTCCAACTCTGCCATTTTGGTGTTTCTGTCACTGTGTAACAGCACAAGACATGATTATCTTTTTGTTTTCCCACAACCAAGTGCCCCAAACAGGAGCAATTGCAGAGTTGCCACTAAAATTTTGTTTGCCGTTTCCCTGACTTTCCCTGGCCACCATTCAAAAATAGCCCTAAGTTAAAAAAATGCACAGGTTATGTTACATTACATAAAGGTTTTATTAAACACTTTAAAACTACACAAGTACTGAAATGCAAAAACATTTAAGGTAAGAGCATAAACATAAACTTCTGCAACTATTGTTGAGTGAGCACCTCCATTTTGAAAATGCCCTAAAAATTACCCAAATAGAGAACTTCAATACACATAACCTTTAAATATTAACTAATGACAGTACGTTTTTGTTCTTGTTTTAAAACTACACTAAAATTATATAAATTTCAATTAATGTTCTTAAAAATGGCTTAACTGAAGTCACAATATGAAACGTCATTGTGAAATTGCAGTTAAAAGTCAAGTTGTGCTCCAGCTAGTGGGTGCTCTTAAGGCTGCATTCCTGATGGGGGGGGCAGCGAAACCCTTTAGGAGCTGGTGTGGCCCCGCGCTGGCGTGGGTGCCACCTCATCACGGAATAAAGTGGCACCTACGCCGGCAAGGGGGCAAATACATCGGAGTCAGGGAGCTGCACCCACCCCAATTGCCAGTGCAGCCACACCAACAGGGATTCCCCAGAAGTAAAAGTCCGCACAAGGGTGGGGGGCGTTCCCGGGAGTGGAGTTGCCTTTAGGCAACTAACCCCTTTCGCCCTGGGAACGCCCCCTTGAGTGGTGGCAGGGCCACACAACCTTTTTGGGTGGCTCAGCCTCGCGGTTTTCAATGAGGCCATTTTCTTTAATTCTATATTTTCACTTTCAAAATGTCTTTTCAGCGGCCGGGAAGCCTCTGTGGAGGTGGCGTGGCTGTGCCACTCCCGGCCACCACGGATCTCCCCCCCCCTTCAGGAATGGGCTGCCTGTCCCAGAATGAGTCAGGCTGACTCAGAGCGCCATTCTGAATCTCTTTCTTCAGGCCCCAAACAGCTTCCTATAGTCCTATTTTTGCCCATTCTTTTTATTCAGTGCCATTATAAAAACACACACACATTTTACCATTGAGTTTGTGCCAACTGCTAAGGGTACAGAGTTAGACCAATGACAGTTCAAAGTCTGAAGTTCTACTTCACAGTCATAAAATGCTTCTGCTTCAGGTTAAGACCTTCAAGAGGCCTACAAGAAACATGCTTAGATATAACGCTCAATGAATTGGAAATCGTTGCTTTCTTGAACATCATGGAAAACTGGCTTGATACTTTTCTTCTGTTTACTATTTTTGTTATCTTCTTAATATAAATTGAACATCTAATGTTTGTTTCATGACAGAAATGCTGCGAAGTGTTTTTAGAAAGTGAGGGCCCCGGGGGGGGGGGGGCTTTTTCCTAGCAAGGCTTCTGATTGGCTCTGCAAATTTTAAAAAACGTTTCTTTGCCAGCAGCTGCCACCACTGCACAAGGATCTTCACTGTGTGACTGAATGTAAGCTGCAGCTGCCATTTTGTGGCTGGCTCCGCCTCCTCCAGCAGCCATTTTCTAGTGGCCATTTCCTGGTGTGCATTACACTTACTGCCACCTCTCTGCTCCACCTGCCCCAAGGGCACGCTGTCCTCTTGGAGCGGCATTTCAAGTTGGCCTGAACCCCCTCAGCCCATTGTCCCCCTCTCTCTGTCTCACCATCACTCTCTCTTCTAGGCCAGCGGCTCGCCCGGCTACCTCACCAGCTCTACCGCCTTGGCAGCCCTGCTGGCTCCTCCCCTGGCCTTTCCCGTGGCTTTCTGGACGCTCGCCCAGCATCATCATCCATGGCAGCAATTCACCTGCTCCCCCCCCCCCCCCGCCGCCGGTTTCCCTCCCTCGGTGGCTCTGCCGGCTGCTCTCCCAGCCTTTCTGGCAGCCCCCTGGCCATCTGCATGGCTGCCCAGCCTCTTCTCTACCTCAGCAGCCCACCCAGCTTCTACAACAGAAACAGCTCCTCCTCCCCCACCTGCCTGCAGCTCTTCTCGGCTTTGGGGGGATTTAAAAAACCTTCAGGTAATCTCTTTTTCCCCCCTAGGGAAACTCTTTGACAGAGAGGTTTGCAATAATGGCACCATTTGGGGAAAAGGGAGCTCCAAACTCTAGAACAGGTGTGGTTCCACAAATTTTGGGGGGCCACCTGCCCTCCCTTGGTTCCACAAATTCAAACCCAGCGCCCCCCTACCCTATAAAAAGCATTAGTCAAAATAAGGGTTTGCATGACTCTTTAAAGAAGATAATAACAATAAAATTTCAAAACAGTAACAATTAATTGCACATCTATTCAAAATCAAAACTTTTTAGTTGAAATTTATTCAACAAAACTGATGAACTTGATCCAGTGGTACCAGATCTTCAAAGTCTGGAAAAAAATTCTGATAGTTTCCACCAAATTTGCCAGCATGGCGCCATGGCTTGATCTATTGTAAATTAGTGAACAACACAGTTGAAGGGGCCCACCTCTAGTGCCCCTCTGCTGCCCTCTTGCTTCTTAGTGCCCCCAAGGTAATCCCACAGCCCCCCAGGGGGTGAGACTGCCCTCTTTGGGAACCACTGCTTGAGAAGATGCAGAGTGGCTGCCAGGCTAATCGAAAGCCACAGAGCTTATAATCATTGGGTTCACGAAAGAAGCCGGGTTCAAAAGAACTTTGAACAACCAAAAGAGGTGAGGGCTGGAATATTCAGCAGAGGACCAAGCGTGGCCGCTTGGGTGGGCGCCTCCGCTCTTCCTACTGAACTAGGAGGAGCCGTAGCGGCACAACAAAGAGAGGCACCTGCGGCAGACAGGAGATGGTCCGGCCCCTGAAGGAGCCCCCGGGAGCGTGGCAGGAAGGGGGCGGGATGGTGGAGGGGAGCAGAGGAGGGAGGGGAGCCCTGCCTGGGACAGAGCAGGCGGAGACGGGACAGCCTCTAGCCTGGCCCCCGGGGAAAGGAGCAGGCTGGGGCAGGGGTGGCTCTGCCTGGCCGCGTGGCAGAGGGGCTCAGCTCCATCGCCTGCTTATCGGGCCTGTCTCTGGGGCTGAGCAGACCTGGCACTATGGAGTCTGACTCCGGGGACGGGGCAGGCCGGTGGGGGGGAACCCAACCGAGTGGCTCATCAGCAGTAGCCTGCCTGTGTCTGAAAGAACCGAAGGAAATTCTGTCTGCCCTCTAAAGCCATAACTGACTTAAGTGCATGTGCCTGGGCCAGGTTTCTCCTGTGCCTGCCTGGAGACCTGTGCTGCCGTTCCATTCCCTGAGACAATCCTGCAAATCAACAAATCTTCCTTGTGGTTTCTGTTCAAGACCTGCCTCGGTGGTCTCCACAAGCTACTGGCACTCTACATATACTTACCTCACAGCAGCGAGCCCAAAGCCTCCACTCCCGCTACCTGCAGACCACCCACCTGGTGACCGAGGGGAAGGTTTCTCGCTCAAAGCGACCCTCGATTCCAAAGAACTCTTCCGAGGGGAAAGCGGGCTTGCCACAAACGGGTGCCATCGTGGTGGGATACAGGAAACTCTTACCCAAAGTGGTGAGCCAAACTGTGAACCCAAAGCGGTGAACCATAAGGATATAAATATTTAAGAAATTGTGCGAGGTAAAAGTTTTGTAAAAATGCCTCCTAAGTGAGTGAAAGCACTTGAGGAGACTGAAGCGGAGGTGGTGGCTACGGGGGGGGGGGAGCCCAGAAACTGGGGCGAATATTGACCAAGTAGAGATCTGGAAGATAAAGTGAGGAACACAATGTGAGAAATTGAAAGTCAGAATAGCACAAGAGAGGGAACAGAGAGAAACCGAATCAAAACAAAGACAAATAGAATTAAGAAAGAGAAAAGCCCAAAGCCTATGCAAACACACCGCCTGCATAAAACTCCCCGAAACTGAGGGGAAGGTTTCTAGGTTAGAGAATCTCCGGAGGGCTATGTGCGTCCCCTCCGCTGGGGGAAAAGGCTTGTCACAGCCCCACTCAGAAAACAACAGAACAGCTTTTTGGGGCTGGTAGTGACAAAATAAAAGGAAGAGTGGGATTTTCATGAACTGCAACCGGATGACTCAGCAGGCACGTACACACCAAGGAACAGAAATGCCGAATGGAAGGGGGGGGTGTCACATTTTATTTCTTTGCCTGCTGTTCAAGAAGCAACCATCTTCAGAAGGATGTGAAGAGTGAGAAGGGGGCAAAATTGCTCCATTCATTAGCCCTTTCTCATTGCTGCCCATCAATCCACATGGCTCCATACAGGTCCCACAACAGCAGGAATACATGCTGAGCAAAAGAAAAAAAATGACTACTTGGCATTCTCCACTTTAAGAGCCCCGAGATTACACAGGGAGTCGAGGCACACACGTCAAGCCCTGAGCCCCCCTTATCCTTTGCTGGGGGAGCATAAGGGTGTGTGTGTTTGGGGGGGAGTGTACACTGTATGAGTAAGATTGGCAACAGGAGCTCCTGGTTGACACGTCAGACAACGGCAGCCCAATGATTCCTCCTTACGGTGACAAACAGTATTGTAACCCTGTATCACGAGCCCCTTTTCACCTCTCCAGCTTACTGCCCCTACCTTGCTGAACTGAAAGGGGGGAAGAATCAGAAGCAGCAGGGCAGAAATGGCACCAAAGCCTCAGAAGCGGACGCTCTGAAAGTTTATCTGAGAGCTGAGCTCTCCCTAACCAGTCGCCATGGCAGGCAGGGCGTCACCTGGAACCACATCTAGCTGTGCACATCTTATTACTGAAAGCTGAGTTTCCATTTATTGTGAATTCAATATAAAGCTGAACTCACTGCATAAATCTCCGCTGTTTGATAATACGTTTTATGTTATTTACTACAAAGCCTGTGTTCTTTGTTTAACTTAAGGTAACATTAGCTTGCCGTTTTCACTGAAGTACTGGGTATACTGCAATTTGGTTTGACCAAAATTAAGACATTAACTTCTGAATTCCAGTGGATGCTAGTCATGATGCACACCTATTCTCTCTAGCAATGGATGCTAGTTATGATGCACACCTATTCTCTCCAGTACCTGAGGAGCATGCCTATTATACAAGGTGCTGTGGAAAGCAGGCAGAATAAATGCTGCTGCAGCAGCCGTCTTGTTTGCGGGGGCTTCCTGGAGGCCCCTGGGTGTGAACAGACTGCTCGACTTGGTGGGCCTTCTTGGTCTGAGCCAACATGGCCTTTCTTATACTCTTACGAACGTGCAAAATATTGCACTTTCACATCCTAAATAATTTATAACTAATGCACTTTATGTTGTCAAAGCAGTAAAATCAGACTTGATTGGAAAGTAAGAATGGCGTATATGTGTTCCCCAAAACTTCCATTATTTCCCAAGGATGAAAAGGCAGTCCCTCCTGGGCGAGAGAGCTCCCCTGCCCCCACCCCCCGGCCGGAGGCGCTTGTGGGCGCGGCTCAGGGACCCCCACACGGGGCCGGCCGCCTCCCGCAGCCCCCCAGCACGCCCGCCCAAGGGCCGGCCGCGTCAGCCCGGAGCGGCGCGGCGGGCGGACTGCGGGGCAGAGCTCGGGAGACCGGGGTTGGCGCGCAACCGGCCGCCCGGCCCACCTCGCAGGGCCGCTGTGCGGGCGAAAGGGGGCGGGGAGCAGCGCGCCCGCTCGCCGGCTCTGAGCTCTTCGGGGGGGGGAGGCGGGATGGCAACGCCCGGGGGGGAAGGCGCCTCCCTGCCGGGGAGAAGGAGCAACCCCCCCACCCCACCCCAACCCACCCGCCGGGGGACGAGGGCCGGAGCGCGGGGCCTCTGCGCGCTCCTCCTCCTCCTCCTCCTGCTGCTGGGCGGGCGGGCCGGCGGCCTTACCGGTAGCCGCGGTTGGAGGCCCGCGGCGGGATGCGGTAGACGCTGACCTCGGGCTTGACGCACAGGACCGACTCGTACTCCCCCTCGGCGCCCGGCGCCGCCATCGCCGCCCGCTCGAGGCCCGGAGCGCGCAGGCAGGCCAGGCCAGGCCCGGGCAGGGCAGGGCAGGCGGAGGCGAGCAGAGCCGGGCAGCCTATCGGCCGGGCGCGCCTCCCGCCGCCATCTTTCTCCGGGGCAGAAGTCACGTGACCCGCCGGGCCGGCTGACGGCCGCGCGGCGCCATTCGGGGCCCGGGCGGCCCTGTCGCGTCACGGGGAGGCGGGGGAGTGGGCGTGGCCACGGCGAAGCCGGAGCCGCCATGCCCGTTCCGGGCCCACGCCAGGGCTCCCTCCTCCCCGCCCCTGCCGGCCTCTTCGTCCACCCCGGGGGGCTCCCGGCAGCTCGCTCCAGCTCTGCAAAAGCGCCTCCCGCCCCCCCGGCCTGTCCCCGAGGGGCTTCCTGCCGGAGCACCGCCTCGCGTAGGCCCCCGCCCCCCGCCCCCCGGTTGGGAACGGGGCGGCCACCGAGGCGCGCGGCCCCCCCACCCCCCCTCCCGGTTGGGCGGCGGGGGTTCGGAGCGGCGGAGTCTGGCCTGGAGAACCGGGTGGGTTTCCCCACTCCGCCACAGGAAGCCAGCTGGGTGACCTCGGGCTAGTCACAGCTCTCTTAGCCTCACCTACCTCGCAGGGTGTCTGGGGAGGGGCAGGCGATTGTGAGCCGGTTTGATTCTCCCTGGAGTGGTAAAGAAAGTCGGCAGGGAAACACCAACTCTTCTTGGTTTGCTCTGGAACCCACTCATGTGTCTTTTCGGCGGCCCGCTCCCCTCCAGCACCACATTTCCAATGAATCCACTCGCTTCCTGTCCGCTTCCTTCACTGCCCGACTTTCACACTCCATACCTAGTGTCGGGGATCGGGGCGGCCAGTGGCGCCTCCTGACCCTTCAGGATCTCTTCTAGCGCCTTCACTGCCCCTGCCCCAGCCTCAGCCCCCCCTCCTGATTTTTGGGCTGCGGGTCTTCCCTTGGGTTGACGGTGGCGCCAAGGAACAGAAAATCTTTTCACGACTTCAACGTCTTTGTCAACCTTAACGTGCTGGGATCCCCCTGCAGTCCTGACTTCTGTCTTCTTGATGTTCAGCTGTAATACTTAGATGCTCGCTGGACCTCTCCTTGGCCGCTGTGACGCTGCATTGCTGGGGGTCCTCCTCGCCCCGGGTTTTGACACAGGCTAATTTGAATAGCGCTGGCTGGAGGACCACCCACGGCGGGGGGGGGGGGCGGGCTGTGCCCACTGGCTCTCCCATGTGAACTCCGGCCCCTGCAAAGGCCATTCCCACGGCCAGCTTCTCCCCAGCCACCATCGCCTCCTGATGGCTACCAGAGGCAGGCGCAATGGGGAAAGCTCTCGGCCCTGAATCCTCCAGTGGTCGTCTTGGCGGGGTGCGGGGTGGGGGGTGGGCTTTGCACCTAGCTCCCCTCCAGCTGAACGTTCTGTTCTCTGCCTCCCCACCCCGGGCTTTTTACCCGCTGCCAATGGTGGGGGGGGGGCAGAGAAAGCCAAGGAGGGCTTTGCCTTTCTGGAACTCCCAGTAGAGACCCTGGCCAAGCGACATGAGGAGGGTCGCGGGGGGGGGGGTTGTGGAGGAGGGCGCTTGTGATCAAGGCCGGTGCTGTGGGGCAGAAGGGAGCTCCTGGAATATCTTTTGTTTAAACTACTCTATGGGAAAGTATTTCAAGATGCTCCATTATGCTAAGCAAAAGCCGACTGCCCCGCGCCTGGCCCAGGTGCAGCCCACTCACTTCGGTCAGTCAACTGTATTACGAACACTTCTCTTTGGTAAGTCAATGCCTGGTAGCAAACTAAGAAACAGAGCACCCCGCTCCCCAAAAACAAGTCTTGCCCCATTGCACACAGGACTCCGTTTCTGGCCACGATCTCTGCCTTAGCCTCCTCCAGCTGAGGCCCGCTGATCAGAGCCAGGGAAGCCCCAGCCTGTGACTGAAGGCTTCTCCTGCTGCTGGACCGGCCAGAGGCGTGTGCAGAGGGAGGGGCTCCACAAAGATCACCAAGGCTGGGGTTCCTGAACTGAGGAGTCCCCAACTACGTTGGCTGAGCCCTCTCTCACGGCCCCTTTCCCCTCCAACATTGCTTCACTGATAATGTTGGAACTGGGGACCTGGGTTCAAGTGTCCCACCAGTTACCAAGCTCGGGCCACAAACCTACCATAAGTGGGTTCTGGTCCACAAAAGCTTCTTCCAGGATAAAATGCTGCTGGTCTTTAAAGGTGCCACAAGACCTCTCCCTCACAGGGTGGCCATGGAATCAAATGGGATGACCCAACCTGCCTACAGTTCTCCATTCTACACACACCCTGAGTGCCCAGGAAGAAGAAGGGGGCGACATCAGCTGTGAGACAGCAGGAGGGACGACAAAGGCCTACAAGTGAAACGGATTCCTCTGAAGACACCTGGAGAAGCTTCTTCAGAAACGCTACATCAAGTCTGCGGGGAGGCAAATTCTGTACTCTGGAGAGGAGGGGAATAAAAGTTTATTTTTCTCATTTTGCACTTTATTCCACAGCTGTTTTGTAGCTGCATAATTTTACACTGGTTTTTGCTGGTCGTGAGAAACTCAAGCCCCACTCCCAGTCACTACCCATAACTGCCTTTCCAGCCACCTTTCTAGGTTGACATTTCACCCAGCGTTTGCACGCTTAATGTACTTTCTAGTCACAGCTCAAGGAAAAACGGAGCCTTGACTACTTACCGTGAGGGGCTCCTCCTGCTCTGAGGTCAGAAGGGCATCTTGCAGACTTGTGGGTTTTCCCATCACATGCCCAGGGAGGGAGGACCAAAAACAGAATCTCTGTTTCTTAGAAAGCTGAAATGTGCCCTTGATGCCCCCCTCCTCAGCTGGCCTCATTTCCTGCAGAGCCACCCTTTGCCCTGTGTGTAGCCTTAGTTCATATCTCTCCCTATGCCGGAAATAATAAATGATCTGGGACCCTGGTATAGCGGCCCTTCATTAGCAGCCGACCCTTCCCTTGCTGGAAATACAGAGGTCTGAAAGAACGACCGCCAGATCTTAGGCTTTGTTTCAGTAAGAACAGGAAACATTTCCCAGGAATCCAAGCCCTATAAATTGAGTTTCACTCCACAAGCTACCACAAACAAACTAAACAGTGGTACCAAAAGATTAAACATTCACTTTTTTTTATTAAGAAAGCATGCACAAAAATAAATTTGTGAGGCCACATCTCTCTCCTATCTCCTTGGCGTAAAGCATGGTGGGTGGGCAGGCGAGGGATTCCTCTCCTGGAGACAGGCTGGCACCGGGGGCTCTCACTTCGCCTTGGGCAGGCCGTGCCAGCCGCTCACAGCGCTGAGTCCATGACTGTGTGTGTGTAATCCAACGTTAGTTAACCCACTCCAGAACAATGCAGGCCGTTCAGAGGCAAAGACAAGAGTCTGGCTAATTTGCACACTGACCTGCATATATTTACATAGACACACAAGGCGCAACTGACTATGCAAATGAGGAGCCTCTGAAGACATAAAGGAGGGATCTTTCATTAACCCCCCTCCCCAGCATTCTCTGAAAGGCAGGCAATTCTTCCATGAGGTTCGTTCGCAAGTTTCTTGACAAAAGCACTGATTGTTATCCAGAGGAGAAGATCTCTCTCGGTCGTGTCACCAACAAGAACCTCCCCGTCACGTCAGCCTCCTTCCTGGGGCAGTGCAGTCAACAATTGAAACCCCCCCACAAATTGGCTCAGGCATTCTCCTCTCAGAGCACACAACGATGACCCTTTCCCTCCCAAGACCAAAAATGTCCCCTCCCCCCCTGAAAAGCCAATGAGACAGCAAGTTAAAAGCAATGCTAAAGAACTTCCCACCCCTGGCACCACACTGTTCCCACAATGTTTTTGTTTCCAGCTTGGTTTCCCCCTCACACAAAACGGGCTTGCTGTTGGAAGATTATGAAGAGCATGGGGAAAAGTCTGCTGGGAAGGCATGCTAGAAGTTGAGCACAAAGGGGGGAGAGGGCCCCCCCTGCCAGAACCAGGTCAAAAATCTGACACTATCTTGACATGGTTGCCACACCGTTGAACTCCAACCCTTCCTGCCACCACCTGAAGCAGAAGAAGACTTCTAGCCTCCAGCCTTTCCTCCCTAGGCTGTCCCCAAGGAGACGCCCCCTCATGCGACTCCTCGGCATCACATTCCTCTTTTCCCCTCCAGACAACCACAACACGGGACGTGAATTGTTTAGCTATACAAAAGGCTGGAAAGACGCCCTCAGTTTCCTCCCTCACATCACAAACTGCAGCACCTTCCAGAGAATCAAGGGGACATAAAATTTAGAACTTTAATTTTTTTTCCAAAAAAAAAAAAAAAAAGCTTGCAGGTAAAAGGGGCACTTCTTGATTTGCATTTATCTGCATATTCAAATAAGAAGCCTTGCTGCATTATATTAGAGAAGGCAATAAAGAAAAAGGCAAGCCCTCAGGAGTCTGGTTCCATGATGGTGTCCGACCCGCGTGACATGGAGGCAAGCGACACGAACAGCACTTTCCTCTTCTGCCCAGGGCAGTGATCGGAAAAGGGCAGTGATTGGAAAAGGGCAGTGCACGATACCGGGCAAGCCCCGCCCCCCTCTTTCCCAGACACTCCGCCCCTACTGGCAGCCCACTCCCCACCATAACATTGCAGCTAGAGAAGTCCTCGGTTGCCCCTCTCTCTGGCAGGCCTCCCTGCCTTCCTGCCGCTGGCTGCTCTCAAGGGCTCCCCGCTCCGGCCCCAGGCGTTCCCCTGGAGATGCTGCCTCCTCTGGTGTGAGAAAGCTCACAGCACCCCCTCCCCTCCCTCCCCCTCCCCTCTCACCATTACAACATTTAAGAAAGAACATAATTATTACAGACTTTCAAGATCCACGAGGCTCCCTCACTCTTGCAGCCGACACAACAGAGTCACTGACCGCCTGGAAGGGGAAGAGGGATCGCCGCTCAACACAAGCGACAAGGAAAAGGAGGCCCTCCAGGATTTCTCTCACGGCACCACAAAACAGCCCTCCAGTCCTCCCTCGCAAGCTGCCAGGCAACATGTCAAATCCGAGGCCAGTAGATGGAGTGGAGGGGCTGTGCACAATTATGGATAATAATAAGAACAACAACAAACTAAAGAAGAAGAGGGCAAAACGGGGATTAGGAAGGATTATCTTCGGCAGCGTCTTGCAGCAGCTTCTCTGGCGGAAGTAGAGAATATATACCTATATACAGGCAAGGCAAAGAGGCTGAGGGGTGCTGGCCCTGCGACCACGCCTGCCCCCCCCCCAGCCACCGGCTCCCTTCCCACACCCCCTACGCAGGGGAGCGCCATCAAGTCTGTCACTTGCTAGGTGATCAAATCCCAGTTGAAATCATCAGGGATTTCCTCGTTGGCGCCTGGAGGTGGCCGCGGAACCAGATGATGACCTGAATGCACATTGGGGGGAAAGAAAAAAAGAGTTAAACGGACTGTTTAGTTAAAAACGTGTTAATAATTTGAACTACTGTGTACCATGCCTCTGCCCAGAGCCTGGGAGGACAGCCTTCTTTGATCCCCAACCACCCCACCCCCAATTACGTACCAGCAAAACCACGATCCTGCTCCAAAAATTATAAAAACAAAACTTTATTGCTACCAATAATTTCCACAATGTACACTAATTTTTCTAGTTGTGCACATTCTGAAAATTCCTTGGCACTTTAATTACAACTTGAGTTCACGTTTATCTAGTTGATACTGTTATGTACACCTTGTATGGAAGGCTAACACAGCCCAGAAAACATCATCTCTCTCCTTCCTCCTCTGCCTCACGCTCGCTCACCGGATCTCTCCACCTTCTGCTTCCCCCTTGTTTCTTCCTCCAGGCTCGGGCCCCGCCCCTTGCTTTTCCATCCCCTTTAAATTGCATATTTGCTTTGTTGTAAAAAAACGTACTTAAAATGAGTTTTAATTGTCCATGAATTGCTAGACCCCCAGTCAATTAGTATGTCTTATGAGGCAAGCCTCGTTTGTCAAAAATCCCAACTCTCGAAATTTACCAGTAAAAGCATTAAGGCTTGATGATTAAAATGAGTCTTACCTCAGTAATTATTACTCTGATCACTTATTGAACACAGTAAGCAAACCGATTTTCTTGCAAGATTGGTCTGGGCTGCTTACTGATTTATATATTGTATATATACACTGGCTGTATATTTGTATTAAGGGTAATTGCCACTACTTGTTTTATGGTTGCCTACTATCTGATCGCTATGCAAAACCCTAAATATAGATGTTCAATTTTATTAGCAAGATGCAGTTTGCTTCCAACAGCTGAATATATTGGAAGGCTTAAAACCATTCCCTGGATGAAAATAAAGTTTTCTCGAGCTTCTGGAGCAACAGAAACTGTCCCACATGTGTTATTACATCGTCCCTTCTTTGTTAAAGCGAGAAGCGATATACTGGTACATTTATTAATTCTGATGTACAGTGTTCTAGCAATTATATTATCTTGAAATTATTGTTTTCTAATGATATGGATATTGGAAGCTGTTGCCAAATGTTTTTAAATAGTTGTAATATTCAATGATTCATTGATTTCCCCCCCCTTTCCAAATCCTACCAACTTACGGTTGAAGGAATAATAAATAATTATTATTATTATCCATAAATTACAATAAAATAATAACCAATAGAACTCATGCACAATAAAAAAATTGCTCTGGTGTACACATACAGTTGGTCATATAATATAATAAAGCTACAAAACAAGCTAAACGGCTTCTGATAAATGTGGCAATTCAGATAATTGTTATCAAAAGCTGTTTAGTTTGATAATTTTTACTGCACCACTGAGAAACGCAGCCATCCAAAATGTGTTTGGTGTTTTGTAGTTTTATTATGTATAATTAACCCCAATTTAAGGGTTTTTTTTTAAATTGTATGCATTTTGAGGTTTGCTTACTTAATTATTTTAACCCTTTTTGGCTATTTTATTTTCAGGGTTGAGTCCCCCCACCTTTTTCTTTTTGATCCTATTTTGTTGTGTTTTGGGGAGTAAGTTGGACCTCTCATGGCATATGGAGGGAATAAAATATTTAGCTATATAGAAGAACAAATAGGACCTCTTTTGGATAAACCTTTTTTTGGCATACAGAAAATCAATTTTTTAAAAAGTCAGCATAGAAACACATGCTGGGGTTCTTGGTGACTACTGTAGGAAGAAAATTATTCTGAGGGGTTTGCAAATAGGAAGGACCCTGGTATATTTTCACAAAATGAGAAATTCGGGGAAAGGTGGTTTGCCATTTTAAACAATGGTTCCGTTGATCTCATGGCCCTATTAACTGAAATATCAGTTGAGGAAATTTGTACAACTAATTTGAAAGTAGTACAACTTTAAAAAAGGATTTTGATTTACTATGGGTTACAGAACGTTTGGGGAGAAATCCACCTTGTTGGAGAAGGAGATTGAAAAGCAATTTTTGGAATTAAAGAAGGCTAAATTTTAAAAGTTTCAAAGGGATTTGAAAGACTATGAGGACAATATGGTATATTATTGGCAGACAAACAAAAGAAATTGAATTAAAAACAAAATATCAGTGTCTTTTGATTCCACTGCGGACATAAGCCATGAATCAGACAGTAACACTAATTTTGGATGAAGATCTTCAGACAATTCTGAGAATCCTGTAGAAATGAATAACAGGATAATAAGAATTTGAGCAAATTTTTTAGGGAACCAACAAAGTGCCTTAAGAAAAGAGACAGACCTTAAGATCAGAGGATAGGTCAAAAGAAGAAATTTTTTTGAGAACCCAGTGATAGTGAATTTATCTAGGATCCAGTTTACTATATCTGAACAAAAAGGTTTTTCTTTTGTTCTCACTCCTATACATGATCCTTTTAAGACTATTACTTCACCTATCACAAGTGTAAGTTGATAGGGCCCTTAGAGGACAAGGTTTGAAGCCTGAAGGAAAGGATTGCTACTCTCCATGACATTAAGGAAGGGGAGGATTTTATTAACAGACGCCTCGAATCCCTGCATGGGGAAGGGGAGATGATTCAAAGGGACAACAGTGTGGTTGCCTGCCCTAACGAGATTCAGGGTGCCACAGCATGCCCCCAAAGGCATCGAGTGAGACAGTATTCAGTGCCATTAGAACTCAGGAATCTATTCCAGGCCCTTACGGTGGCAGCAGAGGCGGAAACACTGCCAGCGGAAGAAACCTGATTCAGTATAAGGCCGCTTCATGTGTTCAAACACAAGGAAGACAGAGGGAGGGGGACACAAAGAGATGGCACTGGAAGGAAAAGGAAAGTGATGATTGTAGGTGATTCCCTGCTGAGGGGTATGGAACATCATGTGACCAGGCCTGACCCCATGACCCCAGAGGTGTGTTGCTTGCCAGAGGCAAAAATTAAAGATATTGTAGACCTGGCACCCAAACAAGTCAAACCTAAAGATCATTACCCATTTGTGATGGTCTATGTGGGAACCAATACAGCCAACACCATCGAAAACATTAAGGCTGACTATGAAGCTCTCAGGAGGAAGCTGAAGGGAATGGGGGGCACAGCTGGAGTTCTCTTCGAACCTTCCTGTCAGAGGAAGGGTAATGCGATGGGAACGTAAGATAATGGAGGTGAACCACTGGCTGCGTTAGTGGTGCTGGCAGGAGCTATTTAGATTCTGGGACCACGGGCTGGGTTTTCTGGATGACGACCTACTAGCATGCAATGGAATTCACCTTTCAAGGTTGGGGAAGAATGTTTTTGGAAGAAACCTGGAGAAATTCATCAAGAGGGCTTTAAACTAATACCACAAGGAAGAGACGACCAATGTAGGGATTTAAATGAAGAAGATCAAATAGCAGAGGCCCACAGGAAAGGGCGGGGCGTCGAGCTAGGTAGAAGACATCCGATCGCTACTCTCTGCACCAATCTTCTTAAAAATCGCCGCAGTTAAATCTTAGCTAAGCCAAAAATATCTAAAAAGCTATGGGAAAATCAGAAGAAGGCAGAAACAGGAAAAGCAACCTTAAATCGCCGGATTTGAAGCCTTTTCTGCGTAGAGGACCTTCAGAGCCTCCAGAGTTCCTAGGCAGCCAGGCAGGCAAAATGGCCGCCTGTCAGGCAGGCCTGTATCTCGGTTTCTGTGTCTCAGCAGGTGACGTTCTGTATCTCTGTAAGTTCACTTCCCACTGTCTATGCCCAAGGATTGTTATGACTTCCTGCCCCGTTTGAAGCTGTGGGAATCACAGCGCTGTTTGTGTTTTGTAATCTCTTACCTTTTCTGTGCTTTTATATTACCAAGCTTGAGCCAGCAGGCTTCATTGCTGTCACCTTTCCTATTATGCTCTGTTAATCTATTTGACCAGTAAAGACCAGCTTCTTTGGACCTGATTGTCTATGATGTGGTTTCTGGTTCTTTTGGACCAAGGGCTTACATTGTGACAGCAATCCATTTTTCCTCTGTCAGGCTAGAGCCCTGGAGGGTTCGCCTGCCACTCAGATGGGAGCGAGGAGAGCGCTCTCCGAGTGATTCGACAGGGGCTGGAGCCCCGTGTGGTTCGCCCCAAACCCGCCAGTCGTGATCCCCGGGTTGCGGGTTCCTGGAAGAACCCTGGAAGACGATCCCACTCTCGTGCGGGACGTTGTAGCTGAACTGAGCAGGACTAATTAATGGATTAATACAGACCCAGTGGCGTTCTCTAGTGATTTCTCCTTGGATGTCTGATGTTGCCAACACCTGTTTAGACCTCCAAGCCCTTGACCGGTTGGTGGATGACACCCGTTTAGCGGTGGAGGATTTACAAATACTAACTGATTTGTTGGATAAACTTATTGCTCGTGAGACTCACTCAACAGGTGCCATGGCAGGGGCCTCGCCGGCAAGTTTTCCTTTGGTGCCGAATGCAGCCGACTGTCTAGCAGAAGCGAAACGGATTGCTATCCAAACGGCGCTTCTATTCGTGGAACTAACGAAGGATACCACGGTTGCCACTCTATCACAATTGTTGACCCCAACTTTTGGGGCTGATGCACCTGCGCTAGCGGTCCAGGTTCAACCGTTGTTGGATGGGGAGTCCGAACCGCTCCTCGCCCTCTTGGAAAAGGAACTTCTACCGCTTGTGACTGCAGATGCTACCCGGAAACTCGAGGCCGCCCAAGTTCTCGCGGATAGAGAAGCAGCTGTGGCGGCGGAGGCGGCGGCCAAAGCTCAGGCCGCACGGGAAAAGGAGCAACAGTTGGCTGCAGAACGGGCACGGGCGGGTGTGCGCCCCAAAGACCCTGGTCAAACTGGCCCCTCGTGGGGGCCAACGTTTTCCCCAGCTTTTGCCCCGTCCCGCACCGCCCAACGCGCACGGCGCCTCGCTGGACGGCTTTGGGGATCAGACGATTCTGACGAGGAGGACTTGTATAGGGACGGCTCCCAATGGGCCACGGGCTTCCGGGCCAGCCGAGCTCATCGTACTGGTGGACCTGAGGAAGAGGTGCACTTATTGCGGGCTCAAAACCGGGAGTTATACGACCGTGTAGACCGTCTCCAAGATCAAATGGAACGTTTGTTTCAGGAAAATGAGCACTTGCAGCAAGCACTGACGACTCCGGTGCAGCCCATTCTTCCTGGGCCCGCCGCACCGGTTCACCTACCGGGTCAGCTGGTTGTGCCAGCTCACCAGGCTCAACCGCCAGCTAATCTCCCCGTTCAGCCACAGGTCCCCGAAGTGCCAGTTGCACCAGTTCCCGGGGCACCCGTACTGCCAGGACAACCCATACCCGGCCCATGGAAGCAACCCCGGTTAAAAACGACCTATGATGGCTCGCTTGAGACTCTACCCTGTTTCCTACATCAAGTGGACAGTTACATGCGAGAACAGGGACAATTCTTTCCCACAGAGGATAGCCGAGTTCGTTTCGTAGCTTCTCTATTGACGGGGAAAGCAGCTGACTGGATGGTCCTCCAATTTGACACTCGGTCCCGTTCCATCCGCTCCCTCAACAATTTTATGACTGCCTTGCGGAGACGGTTTGAGGATCCCTTTATGGGAGAATGAGCCAAAGCAGAACTTTTGCAACTCAGGCAGGGCTCTTCTCCAGTCCGAGAGTTTGCAGATGAATTCCAGAGACTAGCCAGTAGAATTGTGGACTGGCCGGAGGCCACCTTGATCCACTACTTCAGGGAAGCCTTACACCCTGACATTCTGAACTGGTCGTATATGAAGGGCGATCCTGACACCCTCGAAGATTGGATTTTACTGGCTGAGGAGGTTGAAAGCTGCCGGCGTTTCATTTCCCAGAAGCCCCAGTCAAAAGCACCGCTCCCCAGCCTGCGTAAGCCAACGCTTCCGCCTCTGGATCGCAAAACCAAGTTCCAGAGGGGGGCTTGCCTTATTTGCGGTGAACTGGGTCACTTTGCGGCAACCTGTCCTCAACGCCCGGAGATTTCTCGCCCCAGCATGCCACCCCGAGCTCGAGGGAGACCACAACGCAGAGGCACCACGGCCACCCGCAGCGCAGCGCCGGGACGAGCCACACCCGCTGCACTTCACGTTGAGGAATCAGTAAACCTGCCTGCATCAAGTGACCCCGCAGGGTCCCGGATTACAAGTGCCCCAATGGGGGACAACTCTCCTTCTTCTGACGAGGATAATCAATGGAATTCTCCAGCTTTAAATCTGGACACCCCTCTAGACTTGTCAAAAAACGGATACGGTCTGTGGTGAGTGGAGCGTCTCGACAGACTCCTGCAAACTCCTGCCGAAACCAAAGCTCCCACCAAGGTGAGTGAAGTGGAAACAACTGTTTATGTGGATGCAGTGTTACAACACTACAAAGGGGGTCCCCAATTGCCTGTCAAGGCACTTATAGACTCTGGCTGCGGTCGCACTTTAATTAGTGAAGCCACGTTTGCAGCCCTCAAAGTTAAGTCTGAGGCGCTCCCAGCCCCCGTCCAATTCGCCCAGATGGACGGGAGCCACTTTAAAGGGGGACCAGTCGATCATCGCACTAGGGGAGTGACGATGGGTATCGGTTCTCATTGGGAACAAATAGACTTTACCATAGCCCCCATCCGATTCGAAGTTGTTCTGGGAATTAACTGGCTCAAAGGTCATACTCCCTACATAGAATGGGAAACGGACACTATTACCTTTGTCAACCCCAAGTGCGACCAGCACCGACACGAACTCGCGGTAGTGCCCCCACCCGCTCCGGCATTAACTTCTGACGCCTCTTCAACAAATTCTCTACCCGAGACGTACAAAGAATTTGCTGACGTCTTTGACATTAAAGAATGCAATACTTTGCCCCCCCACCGTACCACTGACTGTGCAATTGAAGTGGTTAAGGACTGCACACTGACTAAGAGCAAGATTTACCCCATGAGCGCTTCCGAAAGCGCTGTGTTACGTGACTTTTTGGACAAGAATCTTGCTCGAGGGTTCATTCGACCATCGAATGCTCCCAATTCAGCCCCTGCGTTCTTCGTCCAAAAAAAGGAGGGGGACCTACGCTTATGCATTGATTTCCGGAAGCTCAACGCAGTTACCCAAGCCAATGCCTATCCCATACCGTTGATTTCGGACATTTTGGGACAATTGCAGGAGGGTCACGTTTTTTCCAAGTTAGACTTGGTGGAAGCCTATTATCGAGTCCGTATCCGGGAGGGAGACGAATCCCTCACTGCCTTCGCTAGCTGTTTTGGAATGTATTAATTTCTGGTGATGCCATTCGGGTTAAAAGGGGCCCCAGGGGTCTTCATGCAACTTATTAATTAAATCCTTCACGATTTGCTGTACCGCGGCGTGGTGGTTTATTTGGACGATATCCTTATTTATTCTAAAACCATGGAAGAGCATGTTGCTCTGGTCAAGGAAGTTTTGCAACGTCTATGCAACCACCAGCTCTATGCTAAACTGTCCAAATGCTAATTTCACCAGACAAAAATAACCTTCTTGGGATACATAATCTCACATCAGGGCCTCAGCATGGACCCTACTAAAGTCCAAGCGGTGCTTGACTGGACTCCACTCTCTACCCGCAAACAGGTGCAACAATTCCTAGGCTTTGCCAATTTTTACCGTGGTTTCATCCCTAATTTCGCTCAGGTGGCACTGCCAATTACTGATCTCCTCAAAACAAAGGGTAAAGGGATTTCAGCAACGCCCTCTGCCAAGATACTCTGGTCTGCCCAATGCCAATCAGCCTTTGTAGCCCTCAAACGACTTTTTACTTCTGAACCAGTGCTGCAGCACCCTGATCCAAATGAAATGTTTATTGTACAGGTCGATGCGTCCGACGTAGCCATGGGGGGGCCCTTCTCCAGAGAGGACCGGACGGTCTCCTTCACCCCTGTGCCTACTTCTCAAAAAAGTTTGCGCATTCTCAACTGAACTGGCCCATTTGGGAGAAAGAGGCTTCTGCCGTCCATCATGCCCTTACTCTGTGGAGACAATTCCTGGAGGGATCCGGGGTCCCCTTTGAAGTTTGGACTGATCACAAAAATCTAGCTGCCCTCATGGGGACCCACAAATTGTCCGCAAAACAGCAGCGTTGGGCGGACTTCTTCGCTCAATTCCGTTTTGTCCTTAAACACGTGCCTGGGAAGCAAAATGTACTGGCTGATGCCCTCTCCAGATTGCCTCAATACCCAATGAAACTTGAGCGACCGACAGACTCTTTGTTCACCCCGGCGCACAGAAGTGCCCTTCCCGGACTAGCAGTTCAAACTCGATCCCAAACTCGACCTCAGCCTGCACCCCGTGCAGAAGCCGACAGGAGCCCTAATCAGCCAGCTCCCCCACCGGCGCCCCTCGCACCGCCTGTGGCCGATCCTCCGCAGCTGCCGATCTCCCCCCCCTAGCTCCTGCAGCACCGTCTACAGCGAAGGGAGGGGGGATGACCCTTTCCAACACCTTCCTGGACTCCCTGCGTGTTCAGTGCTTAGCCGAAAGCACTGCCCAGACCCTGCCCCAAGGAGTACTTGAGCAAGGTGGGTGTTGGTACAAAGACTCGAAACTATACATGCCTAAAATACTTCGCAGAGAAGTCCTACAGTTAGCCCATGTAGCTAAAACCGCGGGACATTTTGGGTTCCTGAAAACCCTTCATTTATTGCGCAGACAGTTCTGGTGGGGGGGGGATGCGTTCTGATGTGGACTTCTTCATTCGCAGCTGCCCTATCTGTGCTACGGTCAAACGGCCTCAAGGCAAACCTCCGGGACTGCTGCAACCACTAGAAATCCCCAGCAAGCCCTGGGAAGTCATTGCCATGGATTTTATGACGGATCTCCCACTTAGCGGGGGTAAAACTGTGCTGTGGGTTATTACTGACTTATTTTCCAAACAGGTACATTTGGTCCCGTGTGCGGGGATCCCCTCCGCCCCAAAGTTGGCCCGCCTCTTTGTGTCACATGTTTTCCGGTTGCATTCGTTCCCGCGCAAGATAATCTGCAACCGCGGGAGTAGTTTTGTAGCTAAATTTTGGAAAGCTTTTCTTAAGTTGGTGGGGGTGGAACAAGGGTTGTCTAGTGCTTACCATCCCCAAACGGATGGGCAAACTGAACGTGTCAATGCTGTTTTAGAATGTTATTTACGTTGCTATGTCAATTACCATCAAGATAACTGGGTTGACCTGTTACCTTTCGCAGAATATGCTTACAATAATGCTGTACATCAATCTACCGGCTTCAGCCCTTTCTATGCTGTGTATGGTCAGGACTTCGGTCCTCTTGCCTCTGGGGAGGTGGCCGAGGGGGAGGGGGATCCAGATGTAGCTTCATGGGCACATGCCCTCCGTACTACATGGCCCTGGCTGGTTAACAACCTGGACAAAGCCAAGCGGAAATATAAAGCGCAAGCCGATAAGTATCGCTCCCCCAGTAAGGACTTTCAAGTTGGTGACTTAGTTTACCTTTCCACCAAAAACCTGCGGTCCACCCGTCCTTGCCACAAACTCAGTGCCAAATACGTTGGACCTTATCCCATTGCCCGGATCATTAACCCCGTGACTGTGGAACTGACTCTCCCCAAAACCTTGAAACGTATTCACCCTGTATTCCATGTCAGCCTCCTAAAACCCCATACCGCTTCCTGGATTCACGTATACGGCATGGAGCTCTGCAATACCTAATCCGCTGGAAGCACTTCCCTCCAGCCTACGATGAGTGGGTGCGTGCACAGGACGTCTCCGCCCCACACTTAGTCAACGCCTTTCATTCCGCCTACCCGGACAAGCCGGCCCCCTTGCAAGGCAGGAGGGGGCCTTAAGGGGGGCAGAATGTCAGGCAGGCCTGTATCTCGGTTTCTGTGTCTCAGGTGACGTTCTGTATCTCTGTAAGTTCACTTCCCACTGTCTATGCCCAAGGATTGTTATGACTTCCTGCCCCGTTTGAAGCTGTGGGAATCACAGCGCTGTTTGTGTTTTGTAATCTCTTGCCTTTTCTGTGCTTTTATATTACCAAGCTTGAGCCAGCAGGCTTCATTGCTGTCACCTTTCCTATTATGCTCTGTTAATCTATTTGACCAGTAAAGACCAGCTTCTTTGGACCTGATTGTCTATGATGTGGGTTTCTGGTTCTTTTGGACCAAGGGCTTACACCGCCGAACAAGTTAAGCTGGAAGAAAAGTGCAAAGAACAAGCTCCAGAAGCCTTGGAAAATCAAATAACGACTGCCCTTCGCCAACTCGAGCACAAAATTGTAAGTAGGATGGAAGAATTACTCCAACCTATTTCTTCTTCTCTTCTAGAGCTTTAAAATAACTTAAAGCAAACAGATAAAACTGCAGAAACAGCATTAGAGCTGGGGATAACTGCTCAAGAAGAGATCAGAGCTTTGCAGTCCAATGAGGTCATCTTGAAAGAAAAAATAATCATTATGGAGAATAAACTGCGTCAAGATAATTTGAAACTTAGAGGCTTCCCTGAGAAGGTGGAACAATCCGAACCTCTGGAAATATTCATAGCTAATTGGTTAGCTAATATATTTAACTTGGAGGATGGGGTAGCTCCCTATATTGCTCAAGCATATAGATCAGGCCCCATTCCTAAACCAGACTCAACATTAAGGAGAGACATTTTAGTGAAAATATCAGACAACAGAACCAAAAACAAGATTTACAACGAGGCCAGAGCTAAAGGTTTTCTTCTTTTTAAACAGTTGAAAATCAAAGTTTTCCCAGATCTTGCACCGGAATCCCTTGCTAAAAGAAGAATCCTGTAAGCCATCACATCCTCTCTTTCAGCAGCATCTACAAGATACAAATGGCTGCCTAATTCAAATATTTTGGTACGAAAAAACGGCCATACCTTCACAGCTGAAGACCTGGACTCAGGTTACAAACTCCTTCAAGACTTACAGATAGACAAAGGAAACCTTGAATGAAGATCTGGCGAAAACTCAATCAACTAAAGGCTCCACAGAACTGAAAAAGCATTTCACACCAAAAAAATGATAACAAAACCCCAGACTGTTGAGCATACTTTAAAACTTAATTTGCGGCTTTTGCATATATTAACAAGCTTATGTGGTGCAGTTCAGGGTCGTTTGATCTTCTCCCCCTTATTATAACCCCCCCGGCTACAGGTGTCATTATTAACCCTGTATTTTAATAGGCTAGATATAGAATTAAGTGCTTTCTACTGTTAAATAACAAGGGTGAGTTTAATACACCTATTTAATTTGTGTGTATGTATGTTTGGGTATAGCCTTTTCCGGAGGGGCTTAGTTTAGTTTAGTTTAGTTTAATAAGTAAATTGAAATTTAGATAAGTCTTTAAAGTTATAATAACTTTGTAAATTGTTATTGATGTTGCACAAAATAATCTCCCTCAACTGTAGAGGTTTAAATAATCGGATCAAGGCCAAGCGTATCCAGTCTGTGATTCTAAAAGAACACCCGGATATAGTTTTCCTCCAGGAAACTCACTTAAAAAAATCTAAAACACAACCATTCCAATCAAAGAGATGGGCTGAGACATTATATGCTTCTGGCACATCCAAATCAAGAGGAGTTGCCATCTTAATTTCCAGTAATGTTAATTTTACCCTACAAAAAACTAGTAAAGACTATAATTGTAGGTATATCTTTGTTTCAGGCTTATTAAATGGCGTCAAAATTACTTTGGCATCAGTATATGTCCCAAACATCAATCAAACTCAATTCATTGAGAATGTTCTTATGAAATTAGAAAACTTCAAAGAGGGAGAAGTTATTATGGGAGCAGATCTCAATATTATTAACAACCCTCATTTAAATAGGTCTAAAATCACAAACAAAAAACGTAGTTCCCCATCTGAGCTGGGAAACAATACATCAAAATTAGCCATAACACTTCAAAAATTTAATATGATTGATTTGTGGAGAGTCCACAATCCCAATTGCAGAGATTACACTTATTATTCCTCACAATTTGAGACATACACTAGAATCGATTATATCTTGATTTCAAAAAAAAATTACTTCTATTCAACTCAACAAAGATAGGACTAAAGTTATGGACTGATCACCATTGGGTTGAGACCACAATAAAAAAATCCCAAAACCAATATAAAAAATTACAATTGGTCTCTCAACAGAAACTTGCTGACAGACGGCTCTATTGCAAAAGAAATCGAACTTGAAATAAAAAATTATCTAGACCTCAACTGGAATTGTGGAGTAGCTCTGCCAATAACCTTAAAGCTGTATTGAGGAGAAAATTCATTGCCATGGCCTCAGCAGTTAAAAAGAAAAAAATCAGATTAGACAAAACATCACAACTACTATTACCGGTACTAATCTAGAACATCTTCATAAGCAAACGGGAAGTAAATCTATTTATAAAAAATTATCAACAGAAAGGAAAAAACTCGAACTCTTGGAATCCTCCCAAATTAAAAAAAAAACATATTATTTATGAAGCAGCGCTATTGGCACTCTGGCCCTAAATCATTAAAAATTTTGGCCTGGAGAACTCGACTGAAATTAAACAAAAGATAGACCAAACACTCAACAAATTGAGAACTATCTAAATACAATAGATTATACCAATCGCTTATCAGGTTATTACCAAAAACTCTTAGATCAACCCATAAACCCCCAAGAAGTTTTAGATACTTTAAAAAAAATAAAAATTAACAAGGCGCCTGGAATTAACGGCTTTCCATCAGAATTTTACAAAGAAATTTCTCATTTACTCGCTTCTCCTTTTACAGAAATTTGCAATATGGTAATGGAAAGGGCAATAACTCCCCCCTCCTGGTCGGAATCTGCCACAATTTTAATACCAAAGCCAGGAAAAGACCTCTCAAATCCATCCTCATACAGGCCCATTTCTCTTTTAAACCAAGATTCAAAAATTTTTGCATCAATTTTAACAGCCAGACTGAACAGGTTTATAGGCAACTATATCAATACAGACCAATCAGGCTTCATTCCACAGAGGCAGCTAACAAACAATTATCAGGAAAACCTTGAACATCATTAAATATTGCAAAAGCTTGAAAACTGATTCTGTCATCATTTCTTTAGATATTGAAAAAGCGTTTGACTCGGTAGAAACTAATTACCTAAAACTTTTATTAGAGAAAATGCAATTTGGGCCAAAATTTATGCAAGCAATCAAAGCAAGTTACACTCACCCACTACTAAAATAAAAGTTAATGGATTGACTTCAGAATCAATCAGACTACACAGAGGAACCAGACAAGGGTGCCCCTTGTCTCCATTATTGTTTGCATTAGCGATTGAGCCCCTCGCCCATCACATTAGAACTAATTCAAAAATTGAAGGTATTAGCGTAGGAAACAAGACATACAAATTGTCACTGTTCGCAGACGATATGGTTCTTTATATCACAGAACCCTGCTTATCACTCCCCTTCATGGATGAAACTATTGGGCATTTTGCCAGTATTTCAGGTTTAAAAATTAACAAAAATCAAAGTGAACTTTACCCTATACATTTATCACCTAAATCCTTCTCAACAATCAAAGAGAATTTTGACTACAAGTGGGTGTCTACAACTTGGAACCACCTAGGTTTGTCGATCCCTGTCAATATTGCTGATCTAGAAAAAATCAATATAACTAAAATAAATCAGAAACTCAACCAGTTATACTTGGAATTTCAAAGAATACAGCTTTCCCTATTTGAAAGAATTAACCTTATTAAAAGTTTAATTCTTCCCCACTTTATATTCTTATTTAGATCTCTCCCATCAATGTTTTCTTACTCCTGTTGGAAGTATTGGCAAAACAAGATCCAAAGGTTCATTTGGAATAATCACAAACCAAGAATCTCACTAAATACACTTCGGTCTCCATCTGCAAAAGGAGGCCTAGATGTCCCATATATCCGCCTCTACCATGAGGCTATTCACCTCAAAAATATAATAGTACTAATGAAATATAAGCCTGCCCCGGACTGGTTAGACTTGGAATTCTCTGGCGGAACACAAATCTCAATATTTGAATTCCTCTGGAATAATCCCACTGATAGATCAAATAGAACAACTCAGAATTCCTTTCTTAATTTCAGTATAAAGATCTGGGACAAATATCGACAAACTTTAGCGCCCTATCCATCTAGAATATCCCCCTTTACAGGACAAAAATGGTTTAAGCCAGCTTTTAGCACTAATGACTTTACTTGGTGGAGGACAAATGGGAAAATTACCTTTGAAGACATCATCAAAGCAGGACATCTTTTAGATAAATCTAGAATTGAAGCTGGTACTAGCTCTAAGTTACCCTGGTCTCAATATTTCCAATTAAAACATTTATGTAATAATAAACAATTTTTACAAGCTTTTAAAAAAACCCTAACTGATTTTGAAACTCTGGTTAAATTACACACCAATTGACAAAAAGGCCTAATCTTAAAACTTTTTATCATTTTTTCCTGGGGAAAACATTAGAAAAAGGAGTTATTACCTACTTAACTAAGTGGAACAAAGATTGTGGAAAAATAATTTTAGACAAACATTGGTCACAAACTTGGAAATCATACAGTTTTTACATCAAGAATAGTATCTGTCAAGATGCAAATGGTGAAACTGTTGACAAGGTGGTATCTAACTCCTGTGAAATTAAACCATATTAATAACTCCTTCTCTCCAAAGTGTTGGAAAAATTGTGGTAGTCTGGGTACCTACCTACATTGTTGGTGGTCATGCAAACACATTAATTCTTTTTGGGACGATATTCTAAGAGAAATCCTTTTACTCACAGGTTATTCCATACCAAAACAACCAGAACTCATATTACTAAATCAAGGATATGATCCCAAAATTCCCAAGATTAGAATCCAGCTCATACAAATTCTTATTTCTATAGCAAAAATAATAATAGCATCACAATGGAGAAACAAAAATCCTCCCACAGTTTCTATGTGGCTGAATCGTATTAAAGACTTCCTGATTATGGAAAAAATATCAGAAAAAGAACAGCAAATGGAAAACCTCAACTGGAGTCACTTTTCTTAGAAACATGGTTTCCAATCCTAGAAAAATTTGATATGGTGGCTTTTCCCGATTTTAAATACCTGTTTTAACTACTCAATACGTTCCAATGGGTAAAGGTTTAACCTACTATTCTTAAAGTCATTACCTCTTGATCCAATTTATCATAATGTGTGATGTTGAATAGTTACGAATTGTATTGTATTTGTTTGTATGTGCAAGTTAAAAAAAAAACCTACAAATTAAAAAAAATAGCAGAGGCCCACCTGGGAGGGACAGATCTAAAGGAGCCACAGGTGCGGGGCCTTCAGGTGTCGATGTACCAATGCCCAAAGCTTGGGCAATAAGAAGGAAGAGCTTGAACTTCTAATGCAGACAGAGGGATATGATTTTGTAGGCATTACAGAGACTTGGTGGGTGACTCCCAAGACTGGAATGTAGTAGTGGATGGATAGGAGTTGTTCAAGAAAAAACAAAAAGGTTGAAGAGGTGGCAGAGTGGAGCTGTATGTGAGGAGAGGGTTTGCTTGTCATGAAATACTGGCAGAGGGGTGACAGCCCAGTGGAAAGTATCTGGGTGAGGATAAGGAAAGGAAAGACAAATAGTTTTGTGTTTGGAGTCTGCTACAGACCTCCTGACCAGGGTAAGGAGGTGGATGCTGCCCTTCCTTGAGCAGCTTGACAGGGTATCCAAACAACAAGTCCTGGTAGTTATGGGTGACTTCATCTTCCCCAATGTGTGCTGGGAGACAAACTCCGCAAAGTGACCACAGTCATGCAAGTGATCTCTTCCTCTATTTCCACCTTACCTCCTCTTGTAGTCTTCACTCAGCCTTTTCTGCCAAGTCCTTGCGTTTCCACCCCCTTCTCCATTTCCTCCCAATCTTTGCTACACTGCAGCCACGTGAGGCTGGAGAGCAACTGCTCCTGGATCCAGCCCTGGCAGGTGCTCCTCTCCAACCCAGCAGGGCAATTCCTGCTCCTGGCAGCAGCAGCCCCACCCACAACCCTGGGGCTGACCTGCCGCTGCCTGGAAGGCTGCTGCGCTGCCTGCCTCCTCCTGGGCCAGCCCACCGGCAGGGGAGCTTTTCCGGCCTCTGGCTCCCTGCCTGGTCGCTGCTGGACCCCTCCCTCTAGCTGAGACAGGCCATTTGGGCAGGTTCCTAGAGGAGCAGACAATACCCTGGTCTAGAGGCATAAAATGTCCAGAAATTTTGAAGCTGGGGGGAGATGTGTTTCCCACCCCTTTCTTTAGAATAAAAGGAAAATAGGAATATCAACAATACTTGCTTTCCTATTAAACCTAAGCTTGTTATTGGTTTGACATTAACAATTTGTAACTTAATTAGCACATAAAGTTTTACTATTTGGCATATTTATGGAAGTTAGAAATATAAATACCTTAATTTTTTACAAGAAAAATTACAAATGTATTATTTTTAGACAGACACTCCCTCATACAGTCACAATAAGTAGGACTGCCAGCATATTTGGATATTAAGCAAAATTTGGATATTAAGAAAACGTCATAACGTTTAGATATTAAGCAAACTTCATAACAGTGAAAACACTGAACTCTTTAATAATGTATTACCATTAAACATATTATAGCGTATTAAGTATTGCCAAAATGATATAAACAAAAAATCTTGAAAATACTGCATATGTCTTCAAAATGAGGTTTGGGGTTGTTATTTTTTCAGTGATCCCCAATATTTCCCAATGTTTCCATTGGAAAATTCGGAAAGTCCTCCGATTTTTCCATACTATTCAATTTGAGTGTGAAAACCTTGCCTTAAGGAGTATTTTCCTAAAACAGGTTTTTTTCCAGTGCTCCCCTAAATTTTCTGTCAGAAGCAATGGGGGGGGGGGGGGAAGTCCTTGGAAAAAAATTTTTTTTTAAAAAAGGTTCTGTTCCCCCCACCCCAGGCCTTCACATCTGTAGGCCGGTCCCCTTCTGGCTAGGCAATGGAAGGAGCACAACAGACCATTGTTCAAGTAATCCTGCACATAGATGTAAGGTTCATTTGAGTGAAATTTTATAAGCAGCATCAATTTTAGGAGGGGAGCCAAGGAAGAGACACACCATGACTAAGGCAGGGAACTTGTGTTGCAAGGAAAGCCAAATTCTACCTCGAGGGAATTCAACTTTGTTGAATAAAACAAATCAGAATAAAACAAATCAGTTAACTGTTTGCAGATCTTCCTCTCACACACAAGACCCTGGCGTCTCTGGCCCATGCCCCAGCACAGCAAAAAGAGCAGAGAGAAGAGGGCCACAGAGGAATGAGGGGTGGGGGCTCTCCTTCCAAGAAAGGAGAGTGACTGGTGGGGTGGGATGAAGAAAACTGTAGATGGTTACCAGGTTCATCAGTGTCATGTCACTGCCAGATGAGTTCAGCTGGTATTTTTCTCTAAGGTTGCTTCTCTCTTGACGCACGTCTAGTGGTAATGACGTGACACTGATGAAGCTTAACTATCTACAGTTTTCTTCATCCTATCCTACCAATCACTCCCCTTTCTTGGAAACAGAGGGATCACTGCAGAGAACAGAGATCTTATCCGTGCCACTCTCATTTCCAGAGGGACCTCAGTGGCAGATGTAATGCAAAGAGGTTCTTCAACATTTAGCCTTCAAAAGGTACTTCAACACTGCCTCCTTACCTGGACGATTATATGCTGGAGAGTCCTGGGTGGGAATCTGGTACATTGGAGATGGTCCAGAATAGAGATGCGGAGGCTGCGGCTGACCATAGGAGTTCACTAGCAGAGAAAAGGGGGAAATAATAGTCCCAGTGACTTGCTTGCAGCAAGGAAACCAGGGATACTCTCAATGGCTTCTATGTGTTCCCCAATGCCTATCTATAGCTTTATACTATGGTCATCTTCAGTTCACGAAACTGGGGATGTTTCCTGATGGGTTAAAAAAATCTGGCCAGTTGCTCCTTCCCCAGGCACAGAGAAACTCACAACAGCAACTTTTTCTGATCAAAAAGAAAAAACCTGTAATATACAGCTTAATTTTTCACAAAACACTGGTCAGTTTTGGGTTGCATTAGTTTCCTTTCTAGAAATGAACCAATCACTACACATATGAGTATCTCTTCTCAAATTACAAGACAAAATTGGCAATAATAGCTATTATAGCACTTAACACACACTTCTTCTCTTACTATCGTTTCAAAAGAGTTTTAGTCCATCATTGCAAAGAAATCTGGAGAAATTATTAGTCCGCAACCATTTTCCCCCAATCACATATTTCAATAAAGTGAGTTCTATAATCTTGATGAATTCTATTGCAAGGTGATGGCATGTTTTCACATAAACTGGGTTTTCCAATGCTAGCAACTCTGCCTTTCCATCAAGGACAGCTACAGAAAATGATTTAGAACTCATTTGCTCTGGTACAGATGACCTCTCCAAGTGGAAGAAACAGTGCATCATCTAGGGATTGAATATTTTCTTGCTTTACCAAATTCTGCTCTGGAAATTTGTCTTTGATCACAAATGGAGGAAGCTCTGTCCCTTCAGTGTTTACGCACACTCTTGCTCTTCCATTAGCTTGCTTTTGTTTGAAGGTAAATTCATTGTGTCACCTCAATTGAACATAGAATGAGGTCCGGTAGAGATACTTACTCAGATTTTCCTTTGGATGGATGTCGGTGCGACATCATGATGCTATTATCAAACAAGTGAACAATGAACTATCTGCCTTCAACTGCGCTACGGTATCTGATACTTTGGTTTTCACAGTTTCGTGTGCAGTTTTACACAACTTTAGATTCTTTTTTTTCATTGCTGCCCACAGGTTGCAACTATCCATTTTGATCCACTCCTTCTTGAAGTTGTCATACATTTGACATCCCTTTTCTGCTATTCTTGATGTGTCCTTTTGAATCGCATTGATAAAAACTGCCTTGGTTTGAGACATCAATGAGTTCTTTGCCATCATATGTTACAGGATTGGTTGATACCATAATGGTGCTGGAGATGCGCTGCACATCTTTTTGACGTTTGGCTTTGATCGCCGTTAGGCGGTGATGTCTGGATCTTGCCTGATCTGTGATTCCTACCATTTTCTTAGCTTCTGCAGACATCTTGACAGCTCAGGAGAGGCTAGAAAGAATCTGGCTAGAGCCTGTTTCTTCTGTGTTACGTTTACACCACCAATTACCTTCATATCCCTGTTTTCATGTTCTAGAGCTTCACCTGAACCTAAAGAACAAAGGAGTACTTCTGTTTTGTCGACTACCCAATTTCCTTTCATTAACTAATTTCATGTTTGCCTTCAAGCTGTTCCATGTCTACTAAGTACCGTGCTATTATACTTGGACAGTTTATCAGATAAAGGGCCAAGAAATATTCTGTGAACTCTTCTAATGAAGCAAGGTGTAACTCCCAACTGGCAGGCCGGATGGATCAAATAAACAAGAGCAATGTGCCTACCATGTGCATGTATTGTAGAGCCACACTGAATGTTGGTTTTTCTTCAGATTCTTTAGTCTTGAACGCTTCCGTTTTGACCAGGACATTAAAATCTTCCAGTGTTTTTACTGCGTCTTTGTGGACTGATTTTGTTTCTTGGGAATCATTTCCTTGTAAACTTTGAGGTAATTTATTTACCTCATGTTTACACCTTTCCTTCATCTATCCAGGCTGTCTGTAAAACTCACTGATGCAGCATCTGAGAAGGGCAAAGCCGCAGTGATGTAGGTGCTTCAACTGCTCTTCTTACACACCTTCCCTGCTAGAATTTCAGACACAACATTCTCATCCTACAGTACAGTGAAGGCAGCTTCAGCGCCTCCTCCTCCTCCCAAAATGGATCAGTAGCTCCGAGCACGGCCATCATTATCCCACAGACCATGTTATTGTGACGTACGCCTCTACGCTAAAAGGCATTTCAGAAATGATGGAGTAATTAATCACGTGCAGCTTCACCCCCTTGTGTGTGTGTGTGGGGGGGGTTGGACCCTCAGAAACATTAAAGGCTTGGGTAAACTTTTGAATTTCAAGAAAATAGGAAGTTTTCCACTCCTTCACAGCAAACGGGTCAAAACGGCTCTCTGATGTCTCCTTGAGTTTCCTGGGTGAATCATAATGGGACTCCTAGCAGAGCGGCTTCTTTTGGCAGTTTACATCTGCTGCTTGTTAACTGTATAGTGAAACATGATCAGCAGCTCTCCCAATCTGCTGACTTTTTCGTACCGGACACCATACTAGGTACGGCAGGGCAGAGCAATGTGCACTTCAAACCCTGATCCTTTCAGAAGAGGCACACACATGAGCTTGAAATGTGCCTTAGCATGCGCACCTCCTACAGGCAGGATAATGTTGAACATGCTTAGCAACAAATACTCCACAAACTTGAGCGTATCCAAGATGGATGCATTCATTTTTATCCCAGCAGTACTTGGCAGAACACAACTCATGCAGCCCACCTCGCCATGAAGCATGGCCAGCAACTATGAAGACAGCAAAGCCCTCGGAAACATGTACTACTCTCGTTTGCTCACTGCCTCTACTTCCCCAACTCACTCAAAGACCAGGATGGAGGAGCCAAGGACGGGCAAGACTTCAGGACCTGACTGCAACTGTGACCGGGTATGACGAAAGCACAAGATTCGCCCCTGAGTCTGAATCTCATGCGGTCCAGCCAACCCTGAGCCAGGACAACCCCGGTTCCAGCTCCTGCCGTGCCCCCTCACAGACCCCCTTTCTCGGTACCTTGGTTCATGGGCTGCTCCTGCTTGCCACTGTTCATGGCACAGGACTCGGAGATCCGGGGGGGCTGCTGTGGGCCTCCCAGGTGAGGGAGCTGGCCGGTCTGGGTAAGGAAGTGATTGAGGGAGTCGCAGAGGTTGGCAATGTGATGCTGATCGAGGGTCCAGTTCTTACGCTCAGCTTGGCGTAGACTCTCCATCAACTCTGCAGGGGGCCGGAGAAATAGACAGGTCAGAAACTGTGAGTTGGTGCTGCTCTCCACCCCTGCCCAAAGGCTTCTTCCCTACTCTGCTGTCTCCACGTCTACAGCTACCTCTGCATCGTCCACCTTTTGCCCTTTCTACCAGGGTGCTGCCTGAAAGACAGAGTGTGAAGGGGCATAAGGAAGTCAGGTAACACAATCCGTCACCTACCTGAGAACTGAGAGTGTTCAATGCTTGACCAGTTCAATCGGTTCACCATCTTGAAACTTTCTTTCAGGGAATCAATGTTGGAGCACCAATCAGGGGGAAATGCTGGAGAACAAGATGCAGAAGTCGGTTAAAAGGGCCCGACACCTCTCTTCCCCTAACTCTTGCCTCAAAGGATATGAAACATACGACAGTCACAGCCTTGGCAGTAGCGAAGGGCCTGTCCCCTCAAAAGAGTCTCCTGGTTCGTGCACCTGAACGCTGCTCCTCTCCCTAGTTTAATTTACGTCAACATGGGATCCCCAAACTGGACTGGGACAAGACCTCTTTCTTGGAAAGGAGAGCAGAAACCACCCCACTCTGATTCTGCTTCAGCAGACTGACGGGGCCGCAAGAAAGCCCCTGCTACGAGATCCTGCCTTTGGGTTAGGGTTAGGACATCTTGGTTCAGACCCAGCAGAGAACCTCTGGGAGTCTCTCATCGTGCAAATGTGCCTCCCCCACCTTAGTGTTTTTACTGCCCCTTAGGAGAGGACGTTGTGAAGAAACCAAAGGCAGCCCCCACTGTGGCTCTCCGATGAGCGCATTCCACACTCCTCATTAGTAAAAACAGATCTGTCACAGTCCTGCTTTCCATCAGGGGCCCCCAATATGGTGCCCACGGGTGGATCGACATCTGCTGGCACTGTTCCTGGCATCCACCAAATGTTTTTAGAAAGTGGGTGGGGCCAGGTGGGGCTTTTGCTCAGCAGGGCGTCAGCCTGACCACTGGAAATCCGATTGGCTGTGAGATTATTTAAAATGTTGTCTTGACAGCAGCTGCCACCACAGCACAAGGATCTGCCTTGTGCGACTGAACGTGTATGCAAGAAAATTGTCGTGACCTCTCTGGTGAGGCCACTCCCCCAAGAGGCCCTTCCCATGTCTGAGCTCACGTCGCGGCTTCTGGAGCTTTAGCAGCGAGGACTTCCTCGGCCTCAGACCACTCAGAAGAGGATGAGGAACTTTCCTCCTCTGAGCAGGCCAGCTTGGTATCCCTGATACAGAGCTTGTAGTAATAGGAGAACCAGCCAGCTTCCTCCTCGGCCTCCACCCTCTGCTGTTTTATACTTCCTCCCCCCTGGGGCTCCTCCCCCTTCCGCCTCAACTCGAGCCTACAAATGTTTCCCCCTGTCCCTCTTCCTCTCGCCAGGAGAGTTTTCCCAGAGGGTATGGGCCTCGTCCTTGCCCTCCCCGGGCCCTTCCGCCCACCCTGAGCTTCTCTTGCCCTGGGTGGGTCTTTCCTCCTTCAGGCTTTCCTTCCCCACGCCTGCTCCCTCCCCCGTTTCCCCAACTGTTTCCCTGTGGCAACAGGGGCGGGCTCCCCGCCGGACCGGCTGCCGCCCTGGGGTCTCTCTCCTCCGCTGCGTCCCTCCCCCCCGCCTGCCAGCTGATGGGCGGGTTTTCCAGTGTTTCCCTGGGGTCCTGGCTTGCCGGCCGGCCTGGGGACTGCTAGGCATTGTGGCTGCTGCCCCGCCCAGCTGGCTGTGCGCGGTTTGTCCGAGCCGTTTTCCCCACTCGTCAGCTGACGAGCGGGCCTGTCGACGGCTGCTGGGGCTCACGGCCCGTCTGCCTGGGCATGGGGCGGCGGCTCTGGCCGGGTGCCACTTGCTGCCTCTCTGGACATCCTCCCCAGTGAGTGGGGATTCGAGGGCCCTTCCCCCCTCTCCCGGGGTCTGCCGCTGGGGCCTGGGTGGGCTGGATATCTCGGGAGCCTGGACGGGTAGATGACCCGGGACAAAAATATTTTTAAATATGTTCATTTTAGAACATATTAGAACAGGCTCATTGTTAAACTGAGCTTCTGCCTGAAATGAAGACGCTACTATTCGAGTTATGAATGACCTCCCACCCTCAGATTTTTGTTTGCTCTACCTTCTGTGGCAGCCATTTTGTGGATGCACCCACCACCCTGTGTCAGAATTCCAAAGGAGCCCGCAGCGTCAAAAAGGTTGGGGACCCCTGCTTTACATCTAAGACGCGCGCTCAGGAATGAACTGTGTATTTTGTCCAAGTATTTTGTCCTTTGTATTTTGTCCAAGTCACAGGGAGGGCGTTCCTCTTGCAGACAGGCAAGCAAAGACCAGCAGGACTCCTAAATCAGAGGTGAATGTACAGCCCCATCCGTTCACTTCTTCTGCCATGGTCCCTTCTGCCACTCACCAAAGCTTGCACTGTTGAGGGACGCCTGTGACTGCGGCTGCTGCGGGTGGGAGTGTGGGTGGTGCTGCGGATGCTGGTGATATCCTCCATGCTGCATCGAAGAGGGGTGAATGGACATCACGGGGGGCGGGCCGTAGTTGTCGCTGGCTTGCTGCTTGCCACCCTGGGATGGGCAGCCTTCTGAGGTTGGCGTGTGAAGGGAAGGAGCAGCCCCCACTGCGGAGGGCATCTGCTGCTGCTGCTGGTACATGTAGTAGTTGTGGTTGGAGGGCTGCATGTCACCCAGCAGGGAAGAGAAATCTGAAGGGCAGAATTGAGAGGAAGCCGTTAGAGGACGGAGCCTCAGGGGGGGGGGGTCCACCGGGAGGCCTGGGCTGCGGTGTCACCCCCATGCACATGGGGCCCAGCTCTGCCTTCCTTTCCCACCTAATTTCGAGGAGGTTGAGAATGAATGAACCGGTGTCTGAAGTCAGCAATGAGCCGGATGAGGGTGAACGAGCGGAAACTTACTCCGGACAAGACGGAGGTTCTCAAGGCAGACCAGGGACGTGGGACCTCTCCTGTCTTGGATGGGGTTACGCTCCCCCTGAAAAGCCGGGCTCGCAGCTGGGGAGTGCTGCCTGACACTGCAGGCACTGCAGAAAACCCGGTGGCTGCAGGGGCTCAGGGTGCGTTCGCCAAGCTCTGGCTGGTGCATCAGCTGCGCCTGTTCCCGGTTCAGTCCGATCTATCCACAGTGATCCATGCCTTAGACTGGACTGTTGCAAAGTGCTCTTCTTGGGGCTACACTTGAAGAGCGTTTAGAGGCTGAAGCTAGTGCAGAATGCCATGACAAGACTGCTCGTCGGGGTCAGCTATGGGGAGCACGTGACCCCAGCACTACAGCAATTGCACTGGCTACCAATCCTCTCCCAAGCCCAATTCAAGGCACTGGTTTTGTCCTTTAAAGCCCTATACCGCTTGAGGCTGGGTTATCTGAAAAACTATCTTCTTCCAAACATTCCTGCCCCAGAATTAAGGCCCTTGCTGACTCTCCCACCAATCACAGAGGTTCATCCAGTGGGCACAAGAGAGGGGGCCTTTTTGATGGGTGCCCCACACTTACAGAACCTCCCCAGGGAGGTGCACCTGGCCCCCCTCCCTTTTGATCTTCAGGAGGCAGCTGAAGACTGCTTTACTGAGGACTGCATTTGACTATTGCTATCTATTAGCAGTCCTAATTGAGATTTTAAATTGTGGTCTTTTATGTGTCTTTTGCAGCTGTTGTTTTATTTACATTGACTTCTGCGAGGTAGAAAGGTGGTTAATGAATGTTATAAATAAAATCATAAATAAATAAAGGATGCAAATCCAGGGGGCGACCAGCTCAACGGCTCCTCTTTCCTAGAAGTGCGAAGCCAGCCCCCTCTGCAGCCCCAGCCCCCACCAGACTAGGAGCCCGACCTTTGTTACCAAAGCAACAACCACATTTCTAGTCACAGTGTTATTTTCCCCCTCCAGTCTCCAGAGTAGCTCCTGCCCACACTTTCTGCCAGTCTTTTTCCACGTGAAAATTACCTTGCCTGAGATCCTGCCCACCCCCAGCAGCACACCTGTTCTTTGCACCCTTTGCACCCTCTGCCCCAGCCCACCCACGTCCGGCACCATTGATTACCATGCTGGGAGGAGGAGGATTTCTCAAGCATTGATTTATACAGATTCCGGAAGGACCAGCTCAGGTCCTGGAAGTTGATCTCAGAATAGGAGAACTTCAAGTCATGGCTGGTACTGTAGTGGGGTGGTGGCACCTCAGTTCCTTCGCGGCCCTGCCCTCCAGCCACCGTGGCCGCCACGTCCACAGGCCCCGTGCTCTGCAAATGACAAAGGGCGAGGGGCATCAAGCACAGCTGCAAACAGCTGGCCCTTTAGGGCAGGGGTGTCAAACATAAGGCCCAGGGCAGAATTGAGAGGGGTGGATAAGGCCCACAAGCCAGCCGACGCAACCCCCCCCCCCCGCTCTGGGCTGGGGAGCCCGCTGTGGTCTCGCCAGCTGAGGCAGCCACCCCCTCAGTCCTGAGGTGTCAATTATCAAAGACTGTTAAATTAAAGAAAATACAGTACGATTATTTTTTACTTAAAATACAAACCTGCTTAAAACTAAGTAAAAAATCATTAATTGGTTTTGCCTGTGTCTTCTATAAAGTTTGTAACTTCGATACCTGGCATTAAATTTTATGGTACCCACTGCCTGGCCAAGTGACATTTATGTCACACCTGGCCCTGGTAACAAATGAGTTCGACACCCCCCTCCTTTTGGGGCTTCAACAGCAGCCCGTCTTCACAAGTTTTGCCTCCAACTAACTCAACACACTTATGTGTTCAGCACTCTCAGAGGCATGCCCAAGCAGTCCCCTCAGGTGCTCGAGCTGGAGGGGGGTCAAAAGGCCATAAGGTCAAGCACCCGTGGGAGCCAGGCCAGTCCCCCCCCACATCGAGAGTCGGGATTGCTGCAGCAAGAGGCAGTCCTGGGCAGCACCACGAGCCCCCAACGAGGAAATGCAAGAAAGTGGCCAGGTGGGGGGGGGGGGAGGTTCCAAGGATCTTCTGAAGTGCAGTTAGGCACCCCCCCATCCCCCGACTCCATGCCCTTCCACCCGTCTTCTCTCCCGTGTGTGTGCGTGTGCACACACACACACACACACACTCAACCTCACAGCCACCCGACTGATGCAGAAGAAGCCAAGGAAAACCTTTTCTCTGCCATCTTCCGAACTGGTCGGGGGGGGGGGGCTGTGCTTTCGCATGCAGAGACACACGTCAGACCCTCCAGACTGACGCAGCCGGCATCCCTGCGTGCCTGTCGGTGGGGGCGGGAATAACCTCAGATCGCCTTTAACGGCCACTGGACTTTTGTGCCTTTAACAGCAATGATGTGACGTAATTAAGCAGGGAAAGCTTTTAGAGGCACGGAAAAGCTTTGCATGGTTAATTTCTTTCAGGACAGGCTGCTGTTAAAGGCATCAGAGCAGGGCTACTTGGGAGAAAAGGTTGGATGGCACACGATCCCGCAACCATCCTGGAGCTAAGCAGATGTGGTCTGCCTGAGGCCCAACTTCGCCCTGCCTCTTTTTTACTGGCCCCTTCCTCCAAGGAGCTCAGGACACCATGCAGAATTCTTTTGCCTCCATTTTATCTTCACAACAACCCTGTGAGGTAGGTTACTCTGAAAGAGAGCAGTTGGCCCAGTCTAGATTTCTCACATTGCTCTCTACTGAAATGTGTGTGTGTGTGGGTGTGGGTGTGTGTTGGGGGGGTGTTTGTTTGGCAAAATTACAGTTCACCCAGGATGCCAAAAGCCATTTGGGCAGCCTTGCCATGCCCTCTTAGCCACCCGTCCCTTTCCATGTCCTTTCCTATCCTCCTCTCTCCCGCCCCTTCGGCCTGCTCCTTTCTCTGGTCTCCCCCTCCTGCTCCCTACTCACTAGCACTTACCTGACTGTAGCTGCCAATCGGCGAGGTGCTTTGCAGTGACAGCTGGGGGGTGGACTCGGGGGACAGCGACGTGTCTGAGTTGACGGGCACGGCCCCCCGCGGGCTCTTGCTCGCCTCTTGTTCTGGAGAGTCCTGTGATAACTGTGGAGAGATGGGAAAGCGCCAGGTGCATCAGGCACAAGTGGGCAGCAGGCAGAACTGCAGAGAAGCCGCCCGCTGCAGGCTCGGCACACACACACACACAGAGGGGCAGAAGACAACCAGCGCGTGGAACAAAACACGCTGGGGCAAGGGAGACATCTGGACCCCAAGACAGAGGGTCACGCACCAAATTTGCTTCCTTCGACACATGTACATAGTCTATCAAGGGCCAGGGCCATGCGGTCGATGCTAAAAAAGCCAGCCAGCTGATGCACACTCAAGGCTTGAAAGCCCAAGCACCTCCACTCATGCACCGCTGGCTCCAGGCAGTGTGTGACTGAGTGGAACTCACCCAGCCAACAGTTTGTGTGGGATCCCTTGCTGCTCTGAGAACTCCTGAATTTTGAACAGGGGCTCGATTGCACTTTGGTCTGGCTGCACGTCATCAAACACTCTCTCCATGATACATGAATGTCACATCTTACTTGTGAACACTTCCCACAGGTGTCCGCAGTGATCCCCCTGGCGGTCTCTCGTCCAAGCACGGACCAAACCCAGCCCGGCTCAGGCCTGCTTCGTTTCAACAAGGTTGCTGCATTGCAAACTTCCAAACTGTGCCCTTGGGAGTCAGCTCTGCTGGGAGCTGAGGGTGCCATCTTATTATTTGTGTTTTATGGATTTTAATCTATTTTTATTATTTCTGTTTTTAAATGTAGCATAGTTTGGAAGTCCCTAGAAGCTAAAATGACTAAACTGAGGCTGTCGTACTTTGGTCACATTATGAGTCACTGGAAAAGACAAGAATGCCCAGGGAAAAGCTGAAGGCAGCCGGAAAAGAGGAAGAGCCAACGTGAGATGGGCGGACCCAACCAAGGAAGCCCCCGGCCCCCGATTTGCAACACCTGAGCAAGGCTGTCCACGAGAGGACATTTTGGAGGTCATTAATTCATGGGATCAACATAAGTCGGAAGCGGCTTGATGGCAATTAACAAACACACCTTCATTTAAAAGGAAATCTTAAAACCATGCAAAGTAAGCAAATTTGCCCTGTTGACTGGAGCATTTTTAAAACAAATTTCCCCCGACTAGTGGTGGTTCTGCTCATTATGAGGAAGGACAGAGGAGGAATTCTGCCTCTCCCCGACCACTGTACTGTTCAGCTTCTCCTCCGTGTTGTAAAAGTTCAGCAGCCAAAGCCTGTGCACCATTTGTGGCTAGAAACTTTTTTAAAAATTAAGCCTGACAGCAAAGATTCTCAGAAAGCGGAATTCTCCCCCTCCACGTGGCTCCTTCTCTGCCCGAGTGGAGCAGAGCCACAGACATGGCCCCAGCAATGCATTCTGGGGGAAAGTCGGACCATTCCTCCCACCCCGAACTGACCGGGGAGGGGTCACACTCACATCATCCTCTGGCGGGTGCCGCCTCTTCCGGGAAATGTCGGGACAGGTATCTATTGTCCAATAAGAACCCTAGAAAGAAGATTGTCACGGATGAGAGGAATGTAAAAGCAACTCTTCTCTTCACAAAAGGACAACCCAGGACACTCAAGAGCACCGTGACAAGCATCATCCCCCAGACACGCAACTAGTTCCTCCCCTTTGTCCCTTGGAGGCATTCGGGAGAAGGCATCTCTGATTGTAAAACAGGCTGGGCAAGAAGAGCAGTTCTGGTGCGAAAATGTGAAATGGAATGCCTCCTGGCAGGAACTCAGCTAAGTCTCAAAAAAGACGCGCTGTTTTCTCCTTTTGATGGCCATGAGCAACACATAATACAGCCTGGGAGACCACATCCCACTGCTTTCTCTACAGCTCCTCTGCACGCAAAGCCCCAGTGCTTTCTTTCCCATCTCAGCAGTAAAAACCAGCTTTTACCTGTCCAGAAATCTGCATGGCATTTTTAAAACGTATTCCAATCCAGGGCAGGAGGAGCATAGCTGCTTGAATTTATATTTATTTTACTGGTTTGTCTGCTCATTAACCTTTGCCACATTTTGCCAACTGTAGGTTTGACTCACAACACAGCTTCTCCTGAATGGGCTGTATCCAGCCCTCGCTAGATTCCCTCACCTTTCCAGGGTCATCCCGTGGGCGAGGAACTTTCCGAAAGCATTTATTCAGAGACAGGTTGTGACGAATGGAGTTCTAATAAGAAAGGGGGGAAAATATAAACATATATACACAAAGAACAGGAGGTTTGTGTGTAAAGCAGGGGTCATCAACCTTTTCTTTAATGAGGGCTACTTCTGAGTAATGAGAAATATCCCAAACTACTTCTCCCCCTCCCACCAGCATCTTACCAAGTTTTGGTCTGTCCTAGGGGAAAAAAGCACAGACCAGGAAGAACACCAGAAATGAAGCTATCAATGAAGCAGCACAGAGAAAAATCCTATGAAATAAAAGCCTTTTTAAAAAGAGTCTAGAGCAGACCTTCCTGTGATCTTTCCTTGGGTCTTGTCGTGGAAGCACGAGCCACTCTGCAGCGGCTGGCAAATCACCTGAAGCTTCTGAGCTACTTGTTAGAGACCCTGGTATAAAGTACAGTGAGGTACTGCAATGGCAAAAAGTCCAGCAGTTCATTAATTTGTGTGTGTAAAGTGCCTTCAAGTCGCAGCCCTGCTATTGCCGCCGCCACCTGAGCCACGGGAAAAGACTGTGGGACTGTGGGACCAACGCCCACAGTTCTCCCAAAGAAGTTACTCAGGGATGATTCACATGTCAGGGTTGTTTCAGTTTGCATTCTCCCCCCACCCCACCGAATGGGTTCAATATGCCCATAGCCTCTTCCACATGTGAAGAGGGGGGAAGTGGGGGAAGTGAGGGGGGGGGGTGCCCAATTGTAAGTCAGCCCTGGAACAACAATCCTACAACTTTAACCCTAGGACAACATCAGAAGGCTCTGGCTAAAGCGTGAAAGCTCGGGGGGGGGGGGGCTTTGCCCTGTAGGAAGAGGAAAAGTGGGTGATCACAGAAGTGTTTCTGGCACTCCTGGACAGCAGCAGACCCATGGCAAGGACTGCTGCCCGCCCTCCCCATGGCGCGGCACTGCCTTGACCTACTGCAGACTGGCACAGAAGCATTTAGGGCTTATGTAATAAATATATAGTTATGATATAGAGGTAAATTGTAATACTCCACCATTTTAGTATTAATGTCATATACTGTTAGTATTGACCACAAGATTCAATAGATGGCTTTTGATCTATAATTAGAAATATATTAGGTAACTTTAGAATTGCTTAGAAATAAGTTTATACACCTCCAATTATATTCTTTTAAAATAGGCCAATTGTAGACCCACTTCAGATTTATATAAATATATATCTTGTCTAGGATGTGCAAAATTATGTAATGAAATATGTATGTTGTGTGTCCTGTATGTTGTGTTTTATGTTGTTGATAACTTAATAAAACATTCTTTTTTAAAAAGCATTTAGGGCTGTAACTGGGGCACATGAATTTGTAGCTCATGTCAATACAGGAGGAACTTCACGCAAATAAAGTCTGAACAGATTGGCAAGTTTAAATATGTGAACCATCAAAAATTAGAAGGTAAATTCTTCAATATAGTAGTCCGTGTGTTTCTTATGTCACTTTGTAAAGCACATATGAAGTACATGGGTGGCGTAACAATAATAATATTATCGAACAAGTAAATTCCTGTGCCTTTGAACGGGTTCTTGCAGGGGCAGATGGCCACTGTCCAGACTTGGCCATTCTCACCTTCCAGCCAATTCCAGCATTCTTGTAGTAGGGAAAGTTGTCACAAATCCAGCGATAGATCTCGCTCAGGGTCATCTTCTTGGCAGGTGATGAGTTGATTGCGTACGTGATCAGAGTGGCATAGCTGTAGCGTGGCTTCCCATCCTGATGGATTGCGGCATCGTCCTTACTCAGAGTGGCGTTTGGGTCAGTGGGCGAGCCGGGAGGGCACTTCCGGGCAGCCCCAGGTGGGCCTGACTGCGAAGCGCCCCCTAATTTCTCAATGGTGGCTCGAAGGGTGAGCTGTGGGAGCCAGTCGATGGACGTCAGGCTGCTCTCCAGGTCAGAGGCCATGATGCAGGAGGAAAAGGTATCTGCTGCGGGAAAAGGAACAGACCAGCTGGTTAGTTCTCACGAATGTCTACAAACACTGAAGCCCCCATTTCAGAGACTCTTCTCAAAGCCAAGGCTTTGAGTGGCCTGTCCAAGAAGTCAGCACAGGCTTGGAAATAACCACTATATAGAATCATAGAGTTGGAAGGGACCACCAGGGTCATCTAGTCAAACCCCCTGCAAAATGCAGGAAATTCACAACTACTTCCCCCCCACACCCCCAGTGACCCATACTCCATGCCCAGAAAATGTCCGAGATGTCCTCCCTCTCATGATCTGCCTAAGGTCATAGAATCATCATTGCTGACAGATGGCCATCTAGCCTCTGCTTAAAAACCTCCAGGGAAGGAGCACTTACCACCTCCCGAGGAAGCCCGTTCCACTGAAGAACCGCTCTAACTGTTAGAAAATTCTTCCTAATGTCTAGACGAAAACTCTTTTGATTTATTTTCAACCCGTTGGTTCTGGTCCGACCTTCTGGGGCAACAGAAAACAACTTGGCACCATCCTCTACATGACAGCCCTTCAAGTAACTAACTACAGAGGGTTCAGAATTCCCTTCAGCCAATAAGAAAGGGAACTTTGTAAAAAGTTGCTTCCCTTTTCTCTTCTTCTAGGCTGTGAATATATTTATGGGACATCTGCACCCCCCGCCTTGCTCCCAACACTGCCAGGCTCCAAGTGGCCCAGCTGTGGCAAAGGACCGGCAGGCGGAGAGAAGGTTTTGCAGGCAGCCCTTGGTGGCCCAGTTCATATTTCTGGGCAAAAGGCAGCGGTAGTCAGGCGAAGGCTCCAGCAGTCTTCAAGCTACACAGGAAGAAGAACTAGAAAGGCTGTCCTGCCTACCAATTCAAAGATGAAACAAAGTTTACTGGCTGCATTTAAGCCAAGAGCAGTAATTCTTACGGGTTGGGGGAGGGGTGTCGACAAACTCTGACAACATTCAGAAGTCGGGGAGGGGGCAAGAGAGGGCATCTGGGATTTTAGGCAGCTCCTTCTGCCCGCTTGTAATGGCTTCTGACAGCCAACCAGCAGAGGAAAGCTCTATTCCACTGATCCCCCGCTACACCTTACAGTTTCTGCCCCTGGCAAACAGGAATCAAAGCAGATAATAGGGAAAGTATACCTGAGATCTGTGTATCAGGTGCACATGTCAAAAATATGCCCATATAAATAAAGTTCCCTTGTCTGGAGTGCTGATTTTATGTTCCAATTGAATGTCCACTTGTCACGTGCCTCCTAGCTGCCACCTCGGAACCTTCCAGGGTTCCCCTAGGTCAGTGGTTCTCAACCTTTTTCGAGTCGTGACCCCCTTTTACAATCGCCAAGTAACCTGCGACCCCCACCACATTTGCATAATAAAGTCATAAATGACATTTGCATAATAAAGCCATAAATTACATTTTCAATAGGATAAAAAACACAATACAAATAGATTTTTTTCAAAATATAATTACAACGTAATATTTAATTAACTAATTTCATTAATTAATTAATATTTAATGTGATGGTTGTACTTGCATCTGGGTAACCAGCTTCAAAATTCGTGGCGGAGTGTTTGTTAAAGCCAACCTCATGTCATCCTCAACATTTAGTCTGTTTCTTGTCTTTGAGCAAATAAATATGTAGTATTGCCAACCTCCTGGTGGGGAGATCTTCCAGAATTACAACTGATTTCCAGATGCCATAGATCAGCTCCCCTGGAGAGTGTACTCTATGGTATTATACCCCACTGGGCTCCTTCCCCTCCCCAAACCCTGCCTTCCCTAGGCTCCACCCCCCAAAATATGCAAGAATTCCTCAACGTGGAATTGGCAACCCTAGGGATCAGGGTATGGAAAGAAAAAGGCAAGCTCAGAGCAGAAGAGAAGCAGGCAGGGATGGTATAGAAGAGTGTTTTGATATGAAGAAGCGTTGAAAAGCCACTCTCGCAGATATATAGAGGCAAATGGAATTAAAACTCGAAAGGCGAGCATGATGACATTTTTATGCTTTGGGCTGGTTTTACCTAATTACATTAAGGCAGGGGTGGGGAACCTTTTTCCTGCCAAGGGCCATTTGCACATTTATAACATCATTCGAGGGCCATACCGGGCATTGATCTCCCGACGTGGGGGGGGGGAGAGGCTAGGGTTGCCAGGTCTCCAGCCACCACCTGGAGGTTTGCAAACCTAGCAGAGGCTATGCAGGGAAAGGAAAGGAAAGGAAGGAAAATGAAGAAAGGAAAAAAAGGAAAGAAGGAAAGGAAGGAAAGGAAGTAAGAAAGGAAAGAAGGGAAGGAAGGAAAGGAAAAAAAAGGAAGGAAAGAGAGGGAGTGAGGTTCCCCCCACACACACACACTCGCCAGCAGCCCGGGGATCTCGAGCACACACACACGTACACGGGGAGGGCTGGGGGAGACCCTCCGGCCGCAGCGAAGCAAGCGCTGCAGCCAGGAAATGGAGCACGAGGAGGGCTGGGGGAGACCCTCTGGCGGCCTCAAGGGGGACCGCCCTATTCTCCTCCGAGACCTGAACGGGCAGCGCCAGGGGAGCTTCCTCAGCCTCCCACACATCCCGTCGCGTCATCCGACCGACAGAGAGGCGAGGTGAGAAACCGGAGAGAGAGAGGCAAGGAACCGGCCAACCAACAGCCGGAAGGAGCCGGGCTGCAGAGATGCGGTGGCATGCCGCCGCACACCAGCTGTAGCCCCGCCACCCAGCTGAGGCGCGGGCGGGCAGGACTGGGCTGTGGGGCTACAGCTGGTGTGCGGCAGCGCACCACCGCATCTCTGCAGCCCGGCTCCTTCCGGCTGTTGGTCGGCCGGTTCCTCGCCTCTCTCCGGTTCCTCGCCTCGCCTCTCTGTCGGTCGGTTCCTCGCCTCTCTCCTTCCGGTTGTCGGCCGGCCGGTTCCTCACCGGGATGGGGGCTGTCCCAGGACAGTGGCGGCGACCCCCCAGAAAACATGTCGCGACCCCCTTGTGGGTCGCGACCCACAGGTTGAGAACCACTGCCCTAGGTGATCCCGCCATGAGAACCTTTACGTATGTACTTAGGAAACGTGTATGCTGCTGCTTCAGAAACCTACTTGAGCATGCTTACAGCTGAGATAACAATACAAAACCATTAAAACATCCCCATTAAAAACAAAGCCATTAAAATACAACCATTAAATAACAGGTCAATGACATTAAAACAAGCCAGGGCGTGACAAATGATGGCAAATTAATTAATCGCCAGGGATGCTGATACTCTCTGTCGGCCCGTAGGCTTCTTATTTGACCTTGTGAGCCCCTACCCAACAGGTGAGAGGTGAAAAGCTAGACAGGTGCCCATCTTGCTTGTCCACTAACCTTAGATAACATGTTAGGACACCTCAGCCATGTGGGGTCCCTGAGCTGTTTGCCCCCTTCCCCTCCCCCATAGAGCATATGCGCAAGACCTCTGATTCAAACTCTGGTATGTCCAGGTAAAAGATCTCGGGCAGAAGGTGTCTGGAAAGCCCTTGGTCTGCCTGAAAGCCACTGCCTGCCAGCCGCTTGGAGGCCCCAGTGGTGAGGAAGGTGCCCCAGCGGACTGACTCGGTACAAGCCTGCTTCATCGGCCTTCACACAAGTACTGCAGGACTAGTCTAGGAAGGCAACTGGTCTCCAACCATGGTCAGCAGGACTGGAAAGCAACGATGCTCCCTTGTTACTTGCACCCGACACTTAGAGACAGACTACTGCCTCCCAAAAAGCACAGGGAGTTGTCACCAACTATTAGTGCGCACTAAAAAAAAACACCGTCTATCCTTCAGTGCCCTTTGTGAAGCATTCTTCCCTATTAAATTAAACATGGGGGGGGGAGAGTCGCCCCTGCGCTCAACAGCTATAATGTGATCCATATTATCACCTCTGATTTTCTTCTCAACTAATTAAGCCAGTGAGCCCAACAGCGTGGCTCGCATCCCTCACACCAAACACACCACATGTTGTGTTGACAGATCTTTATATGGATGCTCCACAACTTCCCAGATCAAGCCCATAAGATCACTTCATTCAGCCTTCAAAGAATCAGCATATCAAAAAAAAAAAGATTGTCTGAATGCGCAAACACATCTTAAAAGGCAACGCTGTGTTTACAAATGCAGTGTGGTCCCCATTCTATACATAATGAAAGAACATCCAACCAATATTAAGTAATGTTTTCCAAAACATTTAAGTAACTGGCTTGAAAGTAACTGGCTTCCTCAAAGTCTAATAAGAGAGAATTTCACATTTTCATTAGCACCAGCCCACCTGGTACATTTCAGCTGCAGGGATAACTTTTTAATAATAATTGACATATTTTAATTACTTACAAGACAGGCACCAAATGGACGATTGTTTCTATGTGAAGGAAGAGCGGGCTACAGATACTGCCCGACAAGCTTGCTTGAAATCTGGGGAACCTGTTTAGCTCTGGTCACAGCAAGGGCGCACCCACTTCTGTGGCTGCTCTGGACTTAGGGAACACTTAGTCCATGGAGGTGCCGTCTGCCCTCCGTAAGAAATGCAAGGACATTCTTTTTAGATGGACATTTTGCGGTTAAGCACCAAGGGCATTATACTGAGGGGAAGTGGAAAAGTTGTCCATTTCTTGCTGACATTTGACTGTAACTGTGAGATGTGGGTCAGGTTTTTTATAAGCCACCTTGAGCTGCTGCAGCTGGTGGTAAAGATGGTATATAAATCTTGCAATAAATAAAGGAGTTTGGTTATAATGTTATGCACAGGGGGGTATTACATTAAAGGTGAAGGGCCGTTGGCTTCATTCTTACAAAACAGCAAAAGAAAAAAAATGTAGTATTCCAGCAACACTTCCCAGTCAAGACATGAGGCGGCCCTTGGGGGCTGTTTGGTTGGGCAATAACTGTAGTCCTGTTCCCATATGCTACAGTCCATCCTGCACGTGCCCCCAACACGCACGCAACCATCTGTAAGAACGAGTCACAAGACTTTCCCTTTAGGAATGAAACCAGGGACCCCCCTGGCTAAAGACACACTCGGTTACATATGCTGTGTTAAGAATTATTCAAGGCACATATAAAGAAAAATCAAGCACACTTTGATTATTATGGGCATTTGCTGTAACTAGTGAAATGGTTTGTGACAGAAGCTGTCACACCACAATGTACATGTGAACCTACAAATGATTCTTTGCATTCCTTGGGACTCCAATATCCAGTGGGAACCCTGCTGGTGAAAAACTATGCAACCAAATAGAAGTAGTCTATGCAAAGCACGACTTAACATGGCTACTAAGACTGGGTTTTACAGAATGTTAGATGTTTCGGCAAGAGAAGGAATGACAAAGGCAACGAAGGTGTGGGTCTGGAGGAGCATGAAGACGTCTCCCTCATCAAAATCTAGGAAACAACAACGACTTCTTCACAGAATCCACAGCATGATGTCAAGTTCACCAGCACCTGCCTTTAATGTAAGCATTCTTCAGATCAGATGCTGCGATTAGGGTCCAATATTGCCAATACCTCAGTATCACACTGAATCAACAATATCCCACACTCCTGCTTCTCAAGTTGGTTGTTGGCTCATCTGCCCTTTAATCTTTCAAGGGCAACTATTTTCAACAGAGAGGCCAGGCCCACCTCCACGGAAAACAGATCATTTTATTTTATATGCGCAGTGGCTGTATCGTCGCCAATGAAGTTAATCTGGGTTTTAAAGGTTTTGTTTTATTGTTTCAGTTGTCACCCCCTCAAGTAGGTCTCTGGAGAGTTGGTATATATACATTTTCCAAATAAACATATTCACCAGAGTGGGAGGCTCTGTGTGGTAATGACCCCTCCCTCTCTCTCTCCGCCAATATACGAGCAACGACTTATCTCAAGGCTGCTCTCATGCAAACATCTCTGCTCAGAAAGTACCAATCCATCCCTGAGCCATCCCTATTTAAGCAGAGGGGAAGGATGCAAAATCACACAAACTCTCTTGAAGCTGGAAAGCAGGTGATTATGTATCAGCTCTTTTGTGAGCTAAGGTACCATATATAATTCTGAGAGTCAGTAAAGTGTCTCCCCAATTTCAATCCAGAAAAAAAAACTTGTCTTCAATGTCTGGGAAACAAGTCTGATTACAATGGAATTGTCGTGGATCAGCCTGCCAACACTTCCTAGAGGAACTAGAGAGTGAGAACAGAGGAGCAGCCGCAGCAGACAGAAGTCAGGGAAAAGGAGTGAAGAACAGGAAATCTCACCCGGGCTGCAGCCTGTCAGCCCAGGAGAACCGGCTTTGTCCGTGGTTCAGCCACAGGTGGCATCGCCTGGAGGTCGCCGAGACCACTCGAGCAGAGACGCTGGAAGATCAGGGCAATAGAAAGCCGTCAGAAAAGTGCAAAGCTACAGGCTCTGCACAGAGCACTCAGCGATGATGAACCCGGGAAAGCCTGAATGACCTAATGAGCAACAGCGAGTCTGCATTCAGATAGGGGCTATTTAGGCAAGCAATGAGGTCAGTGCTGTGTGGGAGCAACTCATCTGTCTGCTGCTACCTCATACCTCTCTTATTCTCTGGACTTCTGTTACCCTGACCTCAGAACTGGACCTGACCTTGAATCTGGATTGCCCCTCCGGTACTGACGCCTAGGACTTGGACGGTACCTGACCTCAGACTGGTTTCCTGATTATGCTTCCTGCCTCTGGCCCTTGTATCTGGCGGCATTCCGGACAGGAATGTTGGTGATCAATACTGAGAGTATCATCATAAAACTAATTAGCAGTCTATGCGGATTAACTATCAAAGTTCATACCCAACCCACAGCAGTTCCTTTTCTCATTCAGGATCAAAGGAGCAAAGCCTGCTCACAGCTTTTCATGGGGTTACACTTAGATAAATTTATTTTACTGGCCTGTACCCATAACCATCGGGCAACTAGGCAAATACCACTATCCCATTAAAGAATAGGGAGTGATCTCAAGGAAAAATAATCCAATATTTTCCCCATTCCACTTCACTGCTCACACGAGCAGGCCAGGAAACCCCCATCTGAGCAATCAGCTACCCCTTTCTAAAAGCAAACATTCCAGTGCAGCCGGGCATGGTTGCCCCAAAGCAGACCCCGCGCTCTCTCAAACAAACCTCTGAGCATACATTCCTGCTTTCATAATAAAAAAAAACTATTCAATCTATATTTTGCATTAACTTTAACCTTTTACAAGCAGTCCTAACAAGTGTGTTAATTCTCAAGCAAGATCTTGTATACTCACCGCTATCACCACCCACACACAAACGAGCTTCAGCAGACACTGCGTAACTGTAGCACTCAACAGATACCCACTATCCTTGCAACACCTCTATAATGTAGGTCACACACAGATGTGTTGCCCAGCGCCTCCTCTCCAAAGCAGTCAGTCAGTAAGTCAGTCCTGGCTTTTCTCCATCAGAGCAGAAGGTGCTTCAGAAGAACCCACGGAGAAGGGCCTGCTGTTGTGTCTACAGGGAGCAGCAGCAGAGGGCATCCCGGGAAAGCCGCCTCCATTGTAGGACGTGTGCAGCCTCCCAGCATTTTGTGGTTGACCTCTGTACCTCAAGAAGCTATTGTGAGGTTCTCCAGCCGCCCTGGGCAATTCCCATAAAGTCACTCACTCAGACAGTCAGGTCAGAAGCAGGTAAACTTTACTGTAGAAGCAACAGGCACAGCTAGGCACACGCAAAGGCAAAGCTGCTAATGACTACTTTAAAAAATACTGCATAGCTTTAACCCAGAAGCCTGGGAAAGGAATTGATAACACTGTCTTGGGCAGGAAGGCAAGGCAAACATCAAAACAAAGGACTTGCTCGTTAGCAGTTGCTTGCTAGCAGTCAAGGACACGGGGAGGAGGGAAGCACTGGGAGTGAGAATATACCGACAGAGGCCTGACTCATGTCAAGAGCCAGACTCTTGTACCAGACTCTAGCCACTTGTACGGGCTAAGCCAAAAGGAAACCAACACAGTACCTCACACCTATTTCGGGTGGGAGCCTGCCCCCCCCCATTACCACAGGTTCAACAAGATTGGGGACCCCACTATAGGTCAGATTCCCTCTAAAGCATATGCAGTAAAAATGTTAGTACTTAGACAACTTGATAACCCAGTAGAGAGTGGAATACTGTTGGCTTCATGACGCTCTGCTGAGTTACAATGCTTATGAGATCAGGTGCAAACGTGAGACTCGGGGCTCAGCGGCCTGCCCTCCCCAAAACCATACACATGGGCTGTGTGAGGTTCACAATAATTTAACAATTAAAATTTTAATGGCCCAAAACTTCAGTTCTCTCCAGTTCTCCTGTCTACTTGCAGCAGGCAAGAAAGGTAGAATACAAAATAAAACTTTCAAATGCACTGAGTTGGGCAAAACCAGCCGACTGAGAACAGAAATGTTCCACCACAGTCTTAGTAAATTAAACTGTGCCCCACAAATTATGGTAGTAGAAAGTTAAATTCTTAGTTAATTTTCATTACAGAGTTAGGCCTTCCTGGATCTGAATACTGCAAAAGCATTTTTCTGCTGAGACAGGGAAGAGGGATCTGAATACTGCAAAAGCATTTTTCTGCTGAGACAGGGAAGAGGGGTGGTATTCTTGGAGGACAGGCAGGGAGACCGATCCTCTGGCCTTCACAGCCAATGGCTGTTCTAGATTGCCTGTGTTAATGTGAGAGCAGGCAAACCCTAGTCCCACAAAAGAGTTTTATGCTGAACCAAAGTTAAAGATGGGATGTATGCATGTGGAAGAACTGGATGAGCGGTCCACTTTTCTCTGACAAACGCTAAACAAAATTAAATCATTGAGAACTGAAAAGTGTTTCCAATGCCAGAAACCTTCCACCAACGGGTAAGCTTCAAAACATAATTTTATTACTAACAATAGATTTAATGATCATCAGATAACTTTGATTGGCATAATATTGATGGTCACAAGATTAGAGATAAAACAGATAATACATATGTAGATTAAAATTTTGTAGATTTAATGCCATACATTTTCAAAAAAAATCTTTACAACCATTAGAGCTAGAAACTTTAAATAGCTTGGAAACCAAGGCCTGTGCCTGTACATATTATATCCATATTATGCCACATTCTGTTGCTTTCCCGCACATAGTCAGATTGTAGTACACACAGCCCTGCTCACAGTGGTGTTTTCCCATAGTGATTTGTGAGATTCAGAATGGCAATAGCTTGGGGTTACAGGCACCACAACTCGGGGGGGGGGGGGTTGGCCGAAAGCACTGCAAAGGTGGAGTGATCCCTGCACCGGCATAACGGGCACTCACACCAGCACTGAGCCAGTTATGCCAGTGCAGGGGCTCAGTGCGGTCGCACAACACCTCCACGCCAGCGCAACTGTGCCTCCCAAACGCCATGGTACATCTCTGGCACAGGAGCCCACGCCAGCCCCAAAAGGGGGTGTTTCCAGAGACAGGGCCGACCTTAGGTGGCTCCCTGGGCAGTTTCAGCCTGGGAATGCCCCCTTTTGCCGGCACAAAGTAATGCCGGCAAAAACTGCAGCACAGCCCATAGGGCTGCATCCGAAGTTCCAGAAATGCCCCCACCTGCCATGGCCCCTGCCCTCATAGCCATAGTTGGGGTTACAGGCATCACAATTCAGGGGGAAGGGGGTTGGCCGAAAGCGCTGCAAAGGTGGCGTGATCCCGGCACCGGCATAACGGGCACTCACACCAGCACTGAGCCAGTTATGCCAGTGCAGGGGCTCAGTGCGGTCGCACAACACCTCCATGCCAGCGCAACTGTGCCTCCCAAGCGCCATGAAGCCAACTAAGCAGCTGGCCACTGGGAAGGCAGAGAACGCTGGCCCAGCCCTCTCTGCAGTAGCCAGTGGGGGCCCCCAACCCCACCCCCCTTCATAAACACTTCCTGGGACACAACACATCCTAGTACTAGGGCGCACAGCTTGGGACCCTGTCCAACACCCTGCAGATGTGCAGACTTAGTGATGGCAGGGAGGCATGCAACGTGACAAGCCCTTGGAGAAAGCGCTTTGCACCATGGGGCTGCCACTAAGCATATAGGGCTGCCACTGTGTCCTCTGGGCTTGCACCTTGCACCGTGGGGCTGATATCGAGCACTAATATCTACCCGAGAGAGGCTGAGTTCTCCCTCTGAAGCCAATTTTCAAGCTACATAGCTGCACAGCCAGGACCTGAGAGGGAGGGCACCAATTGAGCAGTCATCCATGCTTCACATCCTCCCACCGCCTCACCAGGGGCTACTCTGATATAGGCCAAGAGGCTGCAGCAACAGCAGGAGAGGTGCCTTGCCCTCCCCCCATGCTCGCAAGAGGTAGCGTTGCTTGGGAGTGCGCGGCAAGGAATACATCCCTGCCAGTCCCGGGCTTCCTGTGGGGGGCGTGGGGGGGCCTGATCCAGTGGCCCGGACAGTCCCAATGTAACCTAGGTATTATTAAGTAGCAGAGGAAGCGCCGCCCCCCCCCCCCATGAAGCTGTTGGACAGGAGAACGCTGATGTGCTAGTGAGACCAGATTGGGGCTGCAGCCAGATATTCACAACTCGCATGAGCTGCAGCCACCAGCCAAGGAGACAGGTCCAGAGGTGCCAGGGCCATTGGGTGAGGTGGGGAAGCTCTGGGCTGGGACCTGTGCCACCAGGATTCATGCCATTAGTGGGAGGGGTCCCCCACCCTTCCCCCAAGGTTCCCTGGAAGCTTCAGACACCCCAGGGACCAGAAGCCCCAACACCTACCAATCATACTACCCAAGGCAAAGGACAGGGGGGCAAGGGACTCCACAGCAGGAGAAATGGGAGCTGGGCAGAATTGAGGTTACTGTGTGGGAGGACATTGTTTGAGGGTGTGTGTGTGCACACTTGAGTATAGACTGCTTTAGAGTGGTGCCTTTTTGAGTAAGTGTTGTTTCTGTTGTCTCTTTTGCCTGGGTTGTAACTGATTGTGAAAGGTCATTGCAGCTGACTGCGGAAGGTGATTGCTGTTGATTGGGGACGGTCAGCTTTGTCTGGGACTGACTGCTGGGCCCGCCTTCTGCTGGATGAGCCTTGAACTGTGTAGCGCTCCTCCTCACCAGAGACGCGAGCCGAAGGGCGAGAGCTCAAGGGCTCTTGCCCTGTGGCTCTTAGCCTGGGGGCCCTGCAAGAAGCTGAGAAGGTTGTACATCCTATATGTGTTAAGCTTTTTTGCTTCTGCAAGCAGATAGTCTAGTGCCTTGTTGGCGAACCTATGGCACGCGTGCCACTTCCAGCACGTGTTGCCCTCTCTGCCGGCACGCGCGGTTCCTCCCAGCTGCTGGCCTTTCTGGCTCTGCCCCGCCCTGGATGGGAGAGGCTGTAGGGAGGCGGCCGCCCAGCTGGGCGGTTCAAAGCCCCCCCACTCGGTTCAAAGCCCCCCCTTTCCTGGACTCCCCGCCGGATTTTTTCGCCCCGGCCTCGGTCCCGATCCCCTCCTGCCCCGAGCCGAGGGGGGAGCGGAGAACCCCCCCTCCCCGCGGCCTCCCGCACCACTCCCAGGCCTGGCCGTGGGGGGAGAAATCCCTCCGGGGGGTGCGCGCATCGGGGCCTCCCGCTGCTCCTTCCCCGGCCACTGAGCTGGGCCTCCTCACCTCTCGCTGCCTAAAAGAGGGGAGCCCGTCGCCGCTTCCGCTCGCTGACCCTGTCGCGCCTCCTTCGGCGTCTGGCACCCCCCGGAGGGTGTTCCGCCCCACCGCCCTTCTCACTCACGGTGGCCGGCTGGCCCTCGCGGCCCACTGGAGGGCCCACGCGGAGGAGTGGGGCGCGCGTGCACACACGTGTATCTGGGGGGGGGCTGGACTCCTCGCCCGCCAGAAGCCCCCCCCTCTTCGGTTGGGCCGTTTCAGGGGCATCTGCCCTTCTTGCCTTTGGGGAACCTGCGGGGGAAAGGTAGGTTGTGGGGGTCGGCTCCTGCCTGGGGGTGGTGTCATCGGCGCTTCACCCCCCCCCCCGCCAGGCGCCCGACCACGGAGGTTTGTCGGCGGGCGGAGGGAAGGACGGGTGGGAGGGGCTTTTATCCTGCCGTCCTGACTCCTTTTCTCCCCTGCGTGTGGTGGCTAGCCCCCGCTGGTGTCTGGGAAGTCCTGAGGTGGCCCGGGGAGGCCTGGGCTCGGGACAGGGATTATTGGCCATTTGTGAATGGGAGGTTTTGCCTTGGATTTGCCACTCAGATGCATATTTTCCCCATCCAGATTCTCAAAACTCTGCATGGGGGGTTATTGGCCATTTATGTATGGGAGGTTTTGCCTTGGATTTGCCACTCAGATGCACAACTCAACAATAAGCCCCCCTGCAGAGTTTTGAGAATGCAGATGGGGAAAATGTACAGTGTTTGTCAGTCATTGTCATTATTTAATTTTATGGATGCCTTACTTACTTATTTCCCTCCTCAGAGGCCATGTCTACCCACTGGCTTTCTTGGCGGTAGACCTGGACTCCGAGGAGGGAAAAAAGTCCCCCTTCAGAGGCCAGGTCTACCAATTGGCTTCTATGGGCCTCCAGAGACCAGGTCTACTGCCAAGAAAGCCAATGGGTAGACCTGGCCTCCCAATGGGACTCCGGACGGGGAGGGGGAAATGGCAGGGACTTACAATTTAATTTTTATCAATAAATAAGATCATTATTAAGTATGATATAAAGTTTTATTCAGTGTACCTACCTATATAGTTTAAGTTTAAGAAATTTGGCTCTCAAAAGAAATCTCAATCATTGTACTGTTGATATTTGGCTCTGTTGACTAATGAGTTTGCTGACCACTGGCCTAGGGCTGTGCCGTGTTGCCGTGGTACGCATTGGCACTCGGAGATAAATAAGTGGGTTCTGGGTTGCAGTTTGGGCACTCGGTCTCTAAAAGGTTCGCCATCACTGGTCTAGTGAGGCAGTTTGTTAGGGGAGTTATCAGGGAAATGGAGGAAAAAACTGAACCACTTCTGCAATGGATCGCAGCAGCATGGCTGGTGAAGGAGCTGAAGCAGTGACATGCAAAGTCTGTGGCATGTTCGTATTCTTACCTGAGGATAATAGCAATTACACTTGCAGCAAGTGTAAGTTGGTAGCCCTACTGGAGGAGGAGATACAGGGACTTGATGCACGCTTGTCCACTCTTCATTTCATAAGGGAAGGGGAAGAGTTCGTGGGAAGAATGCATGAAGCATTCATGAATCTGAGAATGCAAGTTTAGTCAAGAGTCTCTGGGTAAAAATAAAAGTACCATATATACTCACGTATAAGCCGAGTTTTTCAGCCCAAAAAAAGGGCTGAAAAAGCCGAACTCGGCTTATACGCAGGTCAATACGGTAGGGGAAGGGAGGGGGGAAGGGGAAACTTACCGCCATCACCGCCGCCATCGCCCACGCACCTTTCCCCGGCAGGCAGCAGTCTTCCTGGGCCGGCAGGAGACCCCTGCCAGCTGCACCGCTGCCTACGCGCCCAGGCGCCTTCCTTCCGCCAGCAGGGGCCTTCCTGGGCCGGCAGGAGGCCCCTGCCGGCCGCGCCGCTGCCGCCCACGCACCCGGGCCTGGAGGGGCCTCCTGCCGGCCCAAGAAGGCCGCTTCGCCGCCTCTCCGGGTGAGTAGGGGGTTCAGGGGCTCTTCCCCCTCCCCCCCTTGGATGGCACTGGGGTCGGGGTGGGTTGGGGTGGGTCGGGAGGGCCCGGGAGGCCGTCGGGAGGGCGACCTGGGGCAGCGGCCCTGCGCTCTAAAATGGCGGCCGCCATTTGAGAGCGCAGCATTGCCGGTAAAGGGAATTTCTTATTGACCCTCGGCTTATATGCGGGTCAATAAGAAATTCCTTTTCTGGCCTCAAATTTGGTGGGTCGGCTTATACTCGGGTCGGCTTATACCCGAGTATATGCGGTAGTAAGAAATAATAGTGATATTATGGTGGGGGTCTGCTATAGACCACCAAGAAAGGCAGAGGACTTGAACGAGGCACTCCTAGACCAGATTACACAGTTCTCAAAGAGATGGGACACAGTGGTCATGGAAGAGTTCAATTACCCGGGCATCTGTTGGAAATCCAACTCTGCAAAAAGTGAAAAGTAAAATAAATTCCTGACTTGTCTTGCGGATAACTTCATTTCCCAGAAAGTGGAGAGGGAAACAAGAGGGTTTGCTATCTTGGACTCGGTTCTTACCAACAGGGAAGAACTGGTTGACGAGGTGAAAGGAGTGGGCACCCTGGGTAGTAGTGATCATGTAATTTTGGAATTTACAATCTTGGGCAAGGGAAAAGCTGTACATAGTCAGACATATAGGCTGGACTTTAGGAGAGCAAATTTTAACAAACTTAAAAGTTATACTGGGTAGAATCCCATGGTCAGAAATACCTAAAGAGAAGGAAATTCAAGGGGGGTTGGAGTTTCTTAAAAGTGAAATATTGAAGGCACAATCACAAACGATTCCTATGAGAAGGAAAAGCAGGAGGAGCCTAAGAGCTCTTTCCTGAGAGCTGCGACAGCCAGGCACAGCGTGGCCGTGGTGGTGCTGCAGCGTCTCCAAAGAGGTATGGCCGCTGCAGGAGGGGGGGGGGGGCTTAAAACAGAAAAATAAGAAAACGCCATCTTGCGTCTAAGAAGGAATTCCCTGTAAATTGTTTGAACGTTTTTATCACTTCCTATTTCCTGTTCTTATTCATAACACTTGTTTTTTCTGTAGTGATTGTGGTTGCTTGCACTTACCTGTCTCCTTTAGCTCGGCGAGTCCAAAAACTGGGATTGGGAGGTTTTCCGCCCCAGGAGGACAGGAAGTGAAGCTTTAGTCCTGCCTCCCTGGGCACGTGATGGTAAAACCCACAGTCTGCAAGATGCCTGGAGAGCCCAGAACGAGAACTTAACAGCTGCCTGCCAAGCCACAATTTGTGGACACCTGCTCTGCCCACATCATTAACAAAGCCACTTCCTGATCAGTAAAGTGGATTTCCCAGAAAAATCTGAACCAGAAAATTATCTGATGCCCTAAGCAGATGGTATGCAATGGGGCCGTGGTTCTGTGGTAAAGCACCTACTCTACACGTACAAAGTCCCAGGCTCAGAGGAAATGAGCGCTTTATGTTGCCTCTCCATTAAAATATTTTAACTCCAAGAAATATTTCCTGAAGTAACTGTGTTGGGGCATATAAAGGCAGTAAAGCAGCCCTCAGTGGTGCTATTTCTGAGGCGAAGGGCAAGAAACACCCAGGGGGCACGGCCTACGCAAGGGAAGCTCTTTCTGAAGCACTCAGATCCACCGTACAGCTATAAAACAGAATCACCGCGAAGTTAACATCCTGTGTGGAAAGGTACTGAAAATATACAGGGTGTAAATAATGCTTCTCAATGAAAAGTAATGTTTATCATTTAAACATCTGGAAAGTTATTAGTTTTAAAAATGAGGCGGTTTTACTTCTTCGAGGCAAGTAAAACTACAGAGGCTGTTGGCCCCTAGCTAGGCGGCAGAGCCAAAAGACAGAGCTGCCACCCAGCGCCAGCTAAGAAGAAGGATTCTTCATCTCTGCCCCCACCCCTTGGACAGAAACCTTCTCAGAGTGTCACAAAAGGCAGAACTACCAGCATGCCTGGATAGTAAGCTCAATTCGGAAAACACTGAACTCTTCAATAATGTATGGTCATTAAAAATATTGTTACCAAAATTATTTACATTTGAACAAAAAAAACCCTTGAAAATATTGTATATGTAAGAGTGTTTTTTAAAGTGCTCCCCAAAACTGAAAGTGTGCGGACTTTTTGATTCTGTACATTTGGAATGCCTGAAATGCTTTGTAAAACAAGGTTTTTCTCAGCTCAAAAGAGAAAATATTTTATAGCTTTTTTCAGTGTTCCCCCAAATTTTCCAGTTTTGTTGTTGGAAAAATTGAAAAAACATCCTTAGGGGGAGAAACCCCCCCCCAAAAATAACTGTTTTGTTTCTAAATTTTTCTGGGCTTTCACATCTCTACTTTCAACACATTAGGGAGATGCAGTGTAATTCATTTTTGCCCATACCCATGAGGTTTAATTCTTAAACATTTAGTTTACAAGAAGAGTTAGAGTGCTTTAAAACATGTTTGTGTACCAAAGAGCATGAGAGTCCTAAGTTATGCATCATATTCAACAGCAAACATATTCGAGTGCCTCACATTTTGTGCTCACTTAGCCTCTGTGCACCCACTGACTGGAACGGTCTACAGCGCCATACTAAGCAGAGTTGTTTCTAAGAAGTTTCAATGGACTTCGGAAGAGTGTAACACTTCTTAGGATACCACGGTTAGACCCTGTTCTTCACAGTGTGAAAGAGCCACCGGGGCAGGGAGGGGGAAACCGCTACTGTCCCCTCCCAAGAAAGTTTCCAGCACTCATCTTATATTGGATATTTGCTAGCTCAGTAGGACTAGGGGTAGAATGGGTACAAAATAAAGCCCCAAAATCACAACCAAAATCACAACAGAGACTTGACCAGAGCATATCCTAAGTAGAGATACAAGAAAAAGTATACAGACCTGTGGCACCCACCCAGGGGTTCTCTGATATACTACCTGTGGCTCTTCTTAGCACCACTGCACTGCACAGCACAGCACCAGCCCCATGTTTCAGGGGTTTTGGCGAGGCTATTGCCTGGAGGGGATTGTGGCTGGCAGGAGGTTCCCACTTAGCACAGACAGAGGTTCTAACCACCCCATCTCTTGCAACACGTGAAGGGTACCTTTAATACAGAAACACGTTTATTTTTTAACTTCCAGCCTAATAAAGAGTTCTGGAGAACTGGAAAACTTGTACACTTTTTGGTGTCATAAGTCTCGCTTGTATGCCTTTCCCCTCAGTCCAGACACACAAGGTTCAACAGCGGAGGGGAGAAACAACCCTACATGCTCAGAGGTACTCTAGTAAATAAAAGGGCTATACTAACACCTTGTTGCGTGTGGCGGGGCGCATGGCACGCAATAGTGATATGGCTCATCCGGTTGATGGTCAGTGTGCCACTGTGGCTCTCTGCAAGCCACGGAGTGAGCAGCACCACTACGGACTTTGGGGAGAAATGGACAAGGTGTGAAAACAAACTACTATTTGCAACTTAGTCTTGGAAAGACCCAACAAATTCTACATTCTACACTGAACCAGACCTATTGCAAGACACTGGCATCTGGCAAAATTAACCAGGAACTTAATAACAAAATGTTCATCTAGTAAGATTTAAGTAAGAGATACTAAAATGAGTGGCATAGCCAATCTACTCCCTCTACATAATAAACTCATTTCACAGTGACTCTTCAAGCATGACAGATTTTGGCAGGCATACTATGCAATAAACATAGAAAATTTCAGACTAAAACTGAAAACAGTTAGTCTAGAGTCTCTAGACCATACGTGCAGCTGCATGTTCACTCTCCTCCCCCCCACCCACCCCAAGAAGGACATCGAAAAGGATCAGAAGCAGATTCATGGTGCTGCAGTTTTAAAAATATTGACCACTCATGCTCTTCTGTCCATGGTAGAGCTGGAGAGACGCATTACAGCCAGAAAGGAGAAAGGAGCCTCCTCACCCCCATTATGTTTCCACAGTTCAGCTTTCCAAGGTGGTTTCTTGCAGACAAACAAATAAATCAAAAGCTGCACATGAGGCCATATCCTTATGCAAGAGGAAAGAGCGGGGTGACCGGCACAGAGTTTGCGCTTCCAAAGATCCCACAGCAGCAATTCTACTATCAACTCAGTCCTGAAACTACTGACATGATGAACACTCATTCTAAATGACAGTTTAAACGTAACTGGGAATGTCCCTATCTCGTCAGAAATTATTTGTTCAGTAACAAACTCAAACAGTATCTCAGAGACATCTCCACAAGTGTTGCAATAAAGTCTTCCATGTGCACCATAATTCTAGGTTAGGAATAAGCAACCCCCGCCCCCAACACACACACACACGTACGCAACCGAAACACACCAAACCCTTTTGCTTGGCACCCAGGGTCAGATTTCCACCCAAACGACCCAGGCACTGGGAACCCCACGGAGGCCAGCGGTGCAGGAGAAGGCAGCAGGTGGAGCTTATGCTCACCACTGCCTCGCAAATCCGCACAACCACAGGTGGAGTCCAAGGCTGAGATGCCGGCAGAACCACGTGGGATCAGCTTGCTGCAATCACGTCTGGCCAAGCGCAACCCTCCTCCCTCCCACCATTTTGTTTGCCAGAACTCCAGCATCTTCACAGGTAGGTGCTGTGGCTTTTTCAGAACTTGGGCCAAAAATGGTTGCCTACATACCCCTGCTATAGACATACCAGATTGTTTAACTAGAGTAATTATAAAGAGGGGCCTGTCTTAATGTCAGCATATTTTTATTTTAAAATGAGATACGCTATTGGCAGGCAGTTAGTAGCCAACCAGCCAGCTTTACAGGTCTGAGGAATGGACTGAAAACCTAGGAAAATTGAATTTCTGAAACCAAAACAACTAAACATGTCTTCACCTCTTTACAGATTACACTTGCACAAACTTTTAGCGTAAATGGACATTCCTGTGAATTCCTTCGGAAAAAGGCAGCACAGAGCAGTCCGAAGCACTTCTGCGTCTTCCAGCAGCAGAAGATCCCCAGACTGGGATTTTCCTAGAGCAGGGGGTGGGGAACCTTTCTTCCGCTAACGGCCATTTAGATATTTATAACATCATTCGCGGGACATACAAAATTATCAACTCTAAAATTAGCCGACCAAGCCCCAAGCAGGCCGCTGCCCCAGATGACCCCCCCCCCAGCGTGGGCAAGCAGGCAGGCACAGTCGTCTAGCCACCTGGTGGTACAGGATGGTCTGTTGCACCAGCCGGGCACAGCCGTCCAGCCACACGCCGGAGTTGCTCCTGCTCCACATTGTCAGGGCCAGATTCTACAGGTGGCTCCAGGTGAGGACACATTGGCTAAGAACTCGCCCCCCCCCCCCACGCATTCTGGTCCTGACCCCTTTAACCCCTCCATTGTCGCCACTTCCACCCCCCAGCCCTCTTGTAGTACAGAGGGAATACGTTTCTCCACAGCCCAGGTGGGAAAGGGTTAACAGTTTCTTGGGCGGTCCTAGCAGCTCCATAGCTAAGGACTCTTCTGCAAGGGGGGGGGGAAGGTTCCTTTTCTCGGCAAAACAAACTCACACCCGCCTTGAATAGAGGCTATTCCTGTCCGCGGGATTGGGGGGGGGGAATCACCAGTCTTAGATCCTTCTGAGCTAGATATCTGCCAGGACCCACGAAGGGCCAGACCAAATGATTTCGCAGGCCTTAAACGGCCTCCGGGCCTGACGTTCCCCACCCCTGTCCTAGAGAGTGAAAAGTGTTTTCTGGCTGGGCAGGCAGGATGCAATCACATCCAGATCTCAACTAACGGTGAATCGTTGCACATGTGAAAGAATTTCAGGCCAGTTCGAAGGGTACGGCACTCTGTACAGCACCCCACTGCCCAATGCCTGCTACCCCTCAAGTGGACTCAGGCTTGTGTTGCTGTTTCTCGGATGTTCTTGGGCCTAACATGGGACTAGATGCGTTGCTTGAAAGAGGAAAGAAGAAAACCCGAGCCTGCGCTACCACCAGCAAGGCCCTCTTCCCAAATCTTGGGGTGTAAGACTGATACCCAACCGAGTCTGTGGTTTCATTTGACATCATACACAAACATATACAAACTAAACAAACTCCCTATTCCCCTCCTTTTATATTACTTTATGTTAAGAAAGGGGTAGCCTGCCGCCTCTCTCTGGCTGCATGAGCGATACTTAGACGTCATCTGTAGTTTTTAAGTTTTAATTGGGATTTTATTGTTTTAAATTTAGATTTTTTTGGTTAATATTTATTATTGAGTATATTGTTGTATTTTATATGATGTCACCCGCTCTGAGCCTGGCTTCGACCAGGGAGGGCAGGTTATAAATTGCAAAAATAAATAAACAAACAAACAATATTTTGTACTCAAATAATTCTAGTAAGATTTATGTACAAAATTTGTACTTCGTATAAGCCGCTCTGAAGAATATCTGGGAAAACGGAAAAAATAATGAATTGCATGTGTGTGCGTGTTTTAACTGAAGTAGGACCACAGTAACAACAGCAGAGCCAGCAGCAAATGCTTCACACCAGCACACACGGCTAACACAGCTGTCACCTGGAAGGAAAAAAGGCAACGCTCCAGCCTGCCTGGAAGTTTCAAAACCTGGTTCCAGGTGTGTAGGAGCAAACTGATGTGTGGTGGGGCCCTGATCACCTTTCCCCCTGACTCACTGTGGCCCAGGGCCTTATTAATGTGTGCCATTTGGCTTAATTAGGTTTTGATGGCTTACTGTTAAATTTTTACTCCTATTAGTGTATTGTGTTGTATTGAATTCTATGTTCCATGATCGTTAGCTACTCTGAGCCCTGCCTCAGCCAGGAAGAAGAGTGGGATGTACATTTAATTAATTAAATATGTTGTGCCTACTCAGGAGTAACATAAAGTTGCTGAGCACAGCCGAGGCATCCTTTTTATTAGTCCTTGTGTTTAGAGCCTTAAAACTGAACACTCTTAGTAAAAGGCTGAAGAATCACTGGCTAAACAAATTGGCAAATAAAGCTAGACAAAACTCCATTAAAACTTATGTGACAACCTTTGTTTCTAGCTCTGTTTGACAACCAGAGTCCAAACTACGTACCAACAACAGCTCAAACTTTTACCCCCAATTCAGCTCAAACGTTTACCCCCAATTTTTCTATATCTGTCACTTGGCCCAATTCCTGTCTTTAACGTACATCTATACATCACAACAATTAACCATTCCATCACCAAGAAAGCTAAGTCTCACCCACAAACAACTGATCCACATGAGAAAAAATGTAACACACCTTCTTTTCCTTTAATTTCCACATCCATAGTTTGCATATAAATCTCCTACACTGAAAATTTCTCAATTATATGCACAACCTCATAAATTTTAGTTTACTTTATTATCCACCTTTTTCACTGAGACTCAACAAATAAGAGCCAACTAGCTCTACTACATAGCTCAATACAAAATAGGCACCTCCGTGCCAATACCAATGGTTAGAAAATCTGCAACGGAGTCTCCAGTACAAAAGGAGCAAAAAATTCTTATTGGTGCTTACACATATGACATCAACAATACAAGAGTGAAAGATACATATAAGAACAATCAAAGTTATATACAGTATGTACAATCTAAGTAAGGTGCAGTCCCAGTAAACATATCCAAATCGGCTTCACTTTAGAGTATCCCTCGGGGAACTGAGAACAGAGTGGAAGATTTTACTATTGGGATATGTTTACTGTTTGGGCCTGAAGAAAAGATTTGAAACGGCCGTCCCCCACCTTTTCCCCAAAAGTGTGCTTTTGGGATAGTACCTATCATTGGACTTTTTGAAGAAAATACAATATTTATTTGAAAGAACATGGCAATTGGTGCACTGGGACTGCACCTTACTTAGATTGCAGATTTTCTAACCACTACTACATAGCTCAGCTACTGGTCTTGCAAGTATGTTATAACACTCTAGATGCTAACTCCACTCACTCTTTGGGGTGGGAGAAAAATGGGAACATAAATATTTTATACAAACAAACAAATTAGCCTCCACCACCAAACATTCTGGTAACCCACTTTCTGTGTCAGTATTTAACTGAAGTTCCGCATCATCCTGCTAATATTTTATATCCACAGGAAGGAAAGATGATAGGAAACGTTCAAGCTGTTATTGACTTAGGGGCACAAGAGGGCAAAAAGGAGGGAAGAGCTAATCCCCCATCACTATAATTTTACAAAGGTCAAGTACTTATTCCACTCCTTTAGCTCCTTTTCAGAGAGGAACAGAGTGGTTGTTTATGCCTGGGAGTTTTTGCCTGAGGTTCGTTGCTTGCTGGACCCACACCTCTTCCAGTTGGGAATCTATGCACCAGAAGTCTCCAAGCTCAAATCAAGTCCTGCCCCTTCAAATGCTGCTTTGTAATTGGCTTACTTTGTAGAGCTTACTGTGACAGAAAAGCTCAAATCAAGTCCTGCCCCTTCAAATGCTGCTTTGTAATTGGCTTACTTTGTAGAGCTTACTGTGACAGAAAATCCCCCCCCAAACCCAACTGCTGCATTAAAAAGCACTCTAAGAACAAAAAACGGAGCAATCTGAAAGGGGGGGGGAGGGAGAAATACAAGCCTCGGTTTTAAAAATCCTTTCTTCTGCTTAGAAAGAGCTCCGAGGAAGCAGGAAGCATTTGAATCCCCCGCTTCTTTACATGCTGCTTTGTAACTGGCTGTGAGAGAAAGCAAGCTTGCGTGTCCCGCACTTTGCCTTATGCACGGGGATTTCACCCAGGCTGAGCTCAGGGGAAGAATCAGGTTAACAGAGGAACGGGAAGTCCCAGGATTTGTGAGAGCTGGCAGTGAGGTCATCTCTAATTGACGGAAAACTCATGCATAACTCCAAGGTACAACTGAGACAGATCGAGGGGGGCAAATGTGAGTGAAAGTACCCACGCATCAACGACCAGTGAGAGTGCCAACTATGGCAAATGGGGGAAAGCTCCCTCTAGAAAGCTTGCCTGAGTGAGTTTTTATTTCTTTCTGGAAGACACAGTACTGCTCCCAATGGCAAGGACTACAGGAAAGGGTTTTAACAAAACCCAGTGCCTTGTTCCAGGAATCGTCACGAGTTACTTGTAAGCCACCTTTCTCCTCCCTTGACGCTCCACATTCATCACTGGCAGATTCTGCCAGGATAACTTGATTTCCTGGCAATGGTCCTTGTCTCAAGATGCACTTTACTCTAATCCACAGATGTACCTCAAGTTAGGATTTCCATGCTTATTTCTTTGAAATAGTCATTGTCAACGGGATCTATAGGAGCAGACATCCCTTTAAAGCTCTGTTTACCACAAGAAGCAGATGCAGAGTGTCACTAACAAGCACTTTAACAAAAGGCTTTCAAGGCCTGAGATATGGTTCTCCTAAGTACTTCACATCCCAGTACCCTGGTGCCAAAAGTTGTTTGGAACCCTCCAATAAAAGGAAGAAAACCAGATGTGCCAGATTTCACACGCTCTTCTTGGGATCCTCACTCCAATGCCACCCGCACAAGATCACTCCTTCACTCAAGGTTAAACCACCAAGAATAACTGCCCCATTTCCAAATCCTGTACAACCAAGCTACCAAATGCAAGATAATTCCCAGACCACAGACCTAGCATGAAGCCTCTTCCTCTGCATATTTACTTAAAAGTTAGAGCCTCACATTTCCACGAGGAGCTGTAGGGCTGAGCACTTGAGAACGGAGGCATCTTTGTCATCATCACGCAATCTGCATTTTCTCACCACACGCTTCATCAAAGCACGGGATTTAGGTCTGCAGCTTTATGGACCGTGTGGGATGATACCTGCCGAGGAACTAACTGCCCAACCTGGCCAGCAATTTTTTCCAATCATCACTGTGAGCTTTCTCCACAGACTACCCCTGGATGGCAGTCTATTCTGTCCTCCTCTGCATAATAGTCAAGACCAAATCTCCAATAAGCATACTACCAAAACAATGCAGGGGCTGAAGAAGTTCCTTTGGTCACGCACCGGAAACCCAAATGGGACAGTGTTTCCAAAATGGCAACCCAAAAGATCCAGAAACATCAAAAAACACATACAGAGAAAATGGGGTGGACAGGAGGCAGACCCAAACGGGAAATGATGGAGGGGGAGACGGTGGGCAGAAAAGGGCCAGAGAATGGGGGACGGTGTGGTGGGGGCTCACTCACCTAAGGCCTTCTGCAGTGGAGCTGGTTGTTTCCAAAAAGGACCCGTCCTCCTTCACACTCTGCCGGCAGGTCCCATCCCCAGAGGGCGGCTGCTGCGGATTCTCCCCCACCTGGTCCTTTGTGCAGGGGGGCAGTTCAGGGGCCAGAGACCCTGCCGGGCGATGCAGTTTCTTCCCTCTTTCTGCCCAAGGAGCTGCTCAGAGGAGCCCCCAACACCCCACCCCCGGCTGCTTCTGCTCCCCCGCACGGCCTACACGGGAGGGAGGCGCCCCCTTCTCCTCTCCTCCTCCTCCTCCTGGGGGGGGGGGGCGCGCGCGGAGGCGCCTTCCTGGCCGGGAAGAGGCGGCGGCGGCGGCGGGGAGGTTTTTCCCCTAAGAGGGAGGAATCCGCTCGGCCGGGCTTAGGGAGGAGTATTTATAGTCTCCGCGGCGCTGGCTGGCCGGCCGGCCGGGGGCGGACGGACCGACGGCCTCCTCCTCCTCCTCCTCCTCGCAGGGCAGCGGTTGAGCGGCGATCCGCGGCGTGGGGGGGGGTTTTGGGGGAGCGGGGGGCTTCGGGGTCCTCCCCGCCGCCGCCGCTAGCCCATCCTGCGCAGCGGCCTTCGGGGAGGACCGGGGGGAGGGCGCCGCCGGCGGACCAGCCACGCCGCCCGAGCGGGGCCTAGCGGGCCGCCCGTGCCCTTGGCCTGCCCGCCTCAGCCGCCGGCCCCGCCGCCTCGCGAGGAGGAGGAGGAAGAGGGCGGCCCGGCGGGGGGGGGGTGTGGGCGGGTGGGCCTCCGCGCGAGTCCGGGGCCCGGCTGCGGCCGGGCGAGGCGGGGGCGAGCGCGCTGCCGGCCCTTCCTCTCACGCCGCGGGGCGGGCCGCCAAGAGAGGCCGCGGCGCTGGCTGGGCCTCCGCGCGAACCTCCTCCTCGCCGCCGGGGCCTGGGCCGCTGCGCAGGGGGACGGGGGGCGCCGCCGGAATCCTACTACGCGGCGCGGCGGGGGACGCTCCGCAGGCCCCGCTCCTCCTCCTCCGCCGCCGCCGCTGCTGCTGCTGCGGCCACTCCAGGCTGCGGCTCCGCTGCAGGCCGCGGCTCCTCCCCGGCCTCCGCTCCGCCTCTCCCCGCGCACCGCCCACGCCTTAAGGTGGCTCCGCAGCCCAGCCGCCCGCCCGCCCCGCTGCGCCGCGAGACGCCCCCGCCCGCCCCGCCCGGGGGTCGGTGGGCGGGCGGGCGGCCGAAGCCGAAGGGGGGAGCCGCCCGCCCGCCCCCTCCTCCTCCTCGGGGCTTCCTCGGGGCGGCCGGCAGTGACGCTCGCGAGGCGCCGGACGGAGGAGGCCGAGGCGCTTCGACGGTGCCCGTCGCGGCCCGGAGACCCGCCGCCCCCCCCCCCCTCGCCCCGCCGCCAGCGCTGTCGGGCTACACCCCCCCCCCAGCGCCACCCCCCGTGTTCCGTCCGTTCCCCCACAGGGCATCCGGCGCGGGGGGGGTCTCAGGCTGGGCCCGGGAAAGCACCCTGCGCACTTCGTGCCCCGACGGCGAAACCATAGCCCGTAAGGTGCCAAACTAACCCAAGGCAAAAACCCCGGCCGGGAGTCTCCCGCCCGGGAAAGGAGAAGCCAAATAATAGTCCACAAGTCAAAGGGGCGGGGCGGGGGAGCGTGTGGCGAGTCTGCCTGGGCGGTGAAAGGGGCCGGGGCGCCTCCCGGGAGGAGAGGTCCGCTCACGGCGAAGGGAAATCCCCCCCCGCCCCCGTGCAGAGAGACGGCCTGAGCTCCTGTGCCCCGCCTCGAACAGGCGGACCCTCGCGGCGGGCGGGCGGGCGGGGGCTGCCGGGGCACCAGGGAGGGAGGACCGGTCCGGTGTGTGCGGGGGGGGGGCGGGGTGGTCTCGAGACGGAGGCGTCCAAGCCGGGGGGGGGGCGAAGCCAGAGCGGAGACGGGGGGGGGGGAAACAGCAGCACGCTGCCCAGTTGGTGGGGTGGGGTGGAGGGGGCCAGGGCACCCCCTGCCCAGCGCTTAGACGCCAGCGAGGGCAGCACGGGCGGTGCCAGGCAGGAGCCGAGCACGCGGGCGGGGCTGGGCGCTTCCGCCAGTTCCCCCGCCGGAGCCCCTGGCGGGCTGGGGCGGGGCGGGGCGGCCACCTTAAGAGGCCGAGGAAGCCCGAGAGGCAGCGCGCGGGCGACGCCGCCCAGCCCCGTGTCCGGGGCAGGCAGGGAACGTGTGGGGAGGCGCGCGGGGCCCCGGCAGCGCCGAGGGGGGCCCGGCCACTTCGGCACGGGCGGGGGAGGGAGGGAGGCAGCCGGCTCAGCCCCGCCTTCGCCCCCCCCCGGTGCCCTTTCCACCCGCCCAGAGCTCGCTTGGGGGCCACCGCCAAGGAGGCGGCGGAGGGCCGCCCGCCCGCCGGCGCTAGGGAGGGCGCGGGGCTGGCGTGGGCGCCTGAGGCCCAGCAGTGCTGCGCCCGGGTGGTTGGACGCCCGTGCCGTCGAGGCCGTGCCTGAGATCACGGCCTCACGATCCGGCCTGGCTTGTGGCGGGAAGGCGGGCTTCGGGAGGGGCGGTGGGGCTTCCCCCTCCTCCTCCTCCTCCTCCTGAGGGGCAGAGCTGGCGCTCTTCTCTGCTTTGCCCGAGGGCAGGGTCCAACACCGCACCCACGGAGACGCGCTGCAATTTCCTGGGTCGTCGTCGTCCCCCCACCCCACACCACACCAAACCCAACCCAACCCTTTTTGTAAATGGGTGTTACATTGACCATTCTCCATCCTCTGGTACAGAGGCTGATCTTAGGGACATATGACCTATCGTTGTTAGAAGAACTCTAGGATGGGTACCATCTGGTCCTGCTGATTTGTTAGTTTGCAGTTTTATAGGACTTCCTGCCTGCCTCGTTACCACTATTTGCCCCAGTTCCTCATTCTCCCTTCCCCAAAACCTCTGTTCAGGAGACGGAGTCTGCCCTGTATCTTCAACAGTGGAGACAAATGAGAATAATTTATTTAGCTTCTCTGCAATCGCTTTATCCTCCCTTAGTGTCCCTTTACTCCCATTGTCATCCCATGGTCTAACTCAGTGATGGCGAACCCTTTAGAGACCGAGTGCCCAAACTGCAACCCAAAACCCACTTATTTATCGCCGAGTGCCATTGCGGCAATTTAACCTGAATACTGAGGTTTTCGTTTAGAACAGGGGTGGGGAACCTTTTTTCTGCCAAGGGCCATTTGCATATTTATAACATCGTTCGGGGGCCATACCGGGCGGTAGATCTCCTGGTGTGTGTGTGTGTGGGGAAGCTAGGGTTGCCAGGTCCTCTTCACCACTGGCGGGAGGTTTTGGGGGTGAAGCCTGAGGAGGGCGGGGTTTGGGGAGGAAGACTGCACAGCCATAGAGCCCAATGGCCAAAGTGGCCATTTTCTCCAGGGGAACTGATCTCTATTGGCTGGAGATCAGTTGTAATAGCAGGAGATCTCCAGCCACCACCTGGAGGTTGGCAACCTTAGGGGAGGCTATGCAGCGAAGGCTTGGAGGGTGCCTCAGCTCCCCCAGGTCTTCCCCCTCCTCCCAGGTGGGAAGGCAGCCAGCGGTGGGCCCAGGCAACCAAGGTGCCAGGGGGGCGCAGCTTGCAGCCTGCGGTCGATCTGCAGGGAAGGAAAGAAAGAAGGAAGGAAAGAAAGAAGGAAGGAAGGACAGAAAGAAGGAAGGAAGCAGGGAAAGAAGGAAGGAAAGAAGGAAAGGAAGGAAAGAAAGTAGCAAGGAAGGAAGGAAGGACAGAAAGAAGGAAAGAAAGGGAAGAAGGAAGGAAGGGAAGAAGCAAGGAAAGAAGGAAGGAAAGAATGAAGGACAGAAAGAAGGAAGGAATGAAGGACAGAAAGAAGGAAGGAAGGAATGAAGGACAGAAAGAAGGAAAGGAGGAAGGGAAGAAAGGACAGAAGGAAGGAAGGAAGGACAAAGAAGGAAGGAAGGAATGAAGGAAGGAATGAAGGACAGAAAGAAGGAAGGAAGGAAAGAAGGACAGAAAGAAGTAAGGAAAGAAAGAATGGACAGAAAGAAGGCAGAAAGGAAGCATGGAAAGGAGAGAGAGAGAGAGAGAGAGAGAGAGAAAGAAAGAAAGAAAGAAAGAAAGAAAGAAAGAAAGAAAGAAAGAAAGAAAGAAGGAGCGAGAAAAAGAGGGGGGGAAAGAGACAGAAAAAGAGGAGAGAAAGAATAGGAGAGCGACAGAAAAAGGAAGAAAAGAGAGAAAAGCCTTCACACACACACACAGCCGGCTCCCTGTGACCGGGCTTCAGCCTTCCCACCTCTCCCCCCCCAGCCCCAAGTCCACAAAAGTCCTCCACCTGATCGGCTCCCACGCGGATGCTCCGGCCCCGGGAGGGAGCGATTGGCTTTTTCCTCTTCTTCCCCCCTCCCTCCCTCCCTCCCTCCGCGGCGGGCGAGAGAGGTTTCAACCCCTGTGCCACGCGGCGTGCAAGGGACGTTTCGCCTTCCCGGCTTGGGGGAAGCGTCTTCCTCCCTCCCGCCTCCTCTTGCCGATGGCGAGAGGGGGTTTAAAGGGGCCGCAGTGTTCCTGCACGCTGCGGCTTCAGAGAGGGCCGTGCTGCGCTGCGTTTCTCTGGCAGCTGCAGCGGAGCCCAGTCTGGGACAGGAGCCTTCTTACTCCTCCTCCCAGAGGCTCCGGGGGCTGCTTGGGCGCAAGTCCCGCCGGCCGCCACCACAGCACGCCCCCCCCCCCACCGCACGGGCCGCTCCCGCTCCCCGGCTCCGCTTCACAGGCCGCTCGGTTGGGCTGCGCGCTGGGCAGAACCGGGGCGGCGGCGGCAGCTCCTCTTGGCTGAGCGGGGGAGGCGCCGCAGGTGGCGGCCCGGCCTTCAGGGGCCTTTTGCAGCGGGCGGGCAGGCGGGCCCTGAGGGCGACCGCTGTCCCCGCCCCCGTTCTGAAGCGCCTCCCAGTCCGACCTCGGGCGTGAGGAGCCAATCCGGAGTCGCTGCGGACCGCCCGTGGCGCGGGGCCAGGCAAAGTCGCGCCTCGACCCCTCGCCTCCAGCCCGGGAAGGGAAGGGGAAGGAAGGCTGCTTCCCCGGGGGGTGAGTGGAGGCGGCCGGGTGCGTGCCGGCAGAGAGGGCTACGCGTGCCAGAGTCGGCACGCGTGCCATAGGTTCGCCAACACGGGTCTAACTGCTTCCCTATCTGGTTTCCTGCTTTTAATGTATTTAAATAATTTCTTATTGTTGGCCCTGATGTGTTTAGCAATATGTCCCTCAAAATCCTTTTTTACATTCCTGATTGTTTGCTTGCATTTCCCTTGTGCATGTTTGTGTTTGCTCTTGTTTGCATTGTTTGGGCAATCCTTCCAGTCTTTGAAAGAAGCCTTTTATTCTCTAGTTCCTTCACCTTACTAGTTAACCATGGCAGTGACCTCTTGGACTTTATACTATCTTTCCTGACCTGTTGTATACAATCTAACTGAGCCTCTAGTATTGAGGTCTTGAATAACCCCCAAGCATTTTCCAGATATTTAACCCTCCTAACTGTTGATTACAACTTCCTTTTTACCAGATTCCTCATTTTAGAGAAATTCCCTCTTTTAAAGTCAAATGTAATTGTGTGAGGAGGAGGAGAAGAAGAAGAAGGGTCGGTTTTTCTCTACCTTAAGGAGTCTCAAAGCGGCTTAACAATTACAGTCCCTTCCCCTCGCCACAGCAGGCACCTTATGAGGCAGGTGGGGCTGAGAGAGTTCTAAGAGAACTGTGCTAGCTTGCAGGCACCCAGCAGGCTTCATGTGTAGGAGTGGGGAAACAAACCCAGTACACCAGATTCGAGTCTGCCGCTCATGTGGAGGAGCAGGGAATCATACCCGGTTCTCCAGATTACAGTCCGCCACTCTTAATCACTACACCACACTAGCTCTCTGAGATTTCCCAGGCACCTCGCCACTTACAAGTAAATTAAATTTGATGCCACTGTGGTTACTGTTGCCATTTGGTTCAACTACCTCCACATCCCACACTACATCTCTGGCAACACCACTGAGGATTAAATCTAGGGTTGCCTCCCCGCCAGTCAGTTCCATGGGCAACTGTTCGAGGGCACAGTCATCGAGGATGTCTAGGAATTTTATCTCTTTGGCTTGACTAGAGCACATATTTATCCAGACAATATGAGGGTAGTTAAAGTCTCCCATTATTACTACCTCATCACCTTTGGATGCTTCCCTGGTTTCATTCTCCATCTCTAGATCACCCTGAGCCTTTTGGTCAGGGGGCCGATAGAACGTCCCCAGTACCAAATTACCTTTGTGGCCCGGTATTGTCACCCTCAAGGACTCTGTGGATGAGTCTGCCTTTTTTATTGTTTACTAGTTTATTAGACCCAATGTCCTCCTTGATGTACATAGCAACACCCCCACCAATGCACCCTTTCAGTATCCTTACAACAAGCACGTTCAGTAGGTCAGTGTTTGGATCTCCACGTTGCAGGTGGGCAAAAGGGTTCTTCCAGAAGTGGGGAATCAGTTTGGAATTTACTTCTTCACAGTTCATTGTCTTAGCCATGGTGATGAATTCAAGCGTACATCTCTGGCATTGAAACAAAGAGCCGCAGTACAAATTTATTTATTTACTTACTTCATTTATTATTCACTTTTCTTGTTGAGGCATATTGTTCAAGCAGGTTTAAACTCCAGAACCTCTCTCTGCAGAAAAAAATATTCACTGCAGAGATCACTACATTTTTTTCTGAATATTGCATTAAGGAAGGCCTGAAATAACCCCTGGAAAGATTGCCCTAGTGGAATAAGTGTCAAAACTACATCATCAGGGTACAAGACTTACTCTGCTTTTTACTAAACCCATATGTATGCCATGTATAGCATTTGACTCCCTAGTTGCTGTTGCTGGGGGTTCTATAAATATTGCGAATAACAATAGGGACAATGGATACCCTTGATATCTCCTCATAGATAAATGAAACGTTCAGAAGTATAATTGTTTATAACAGTTCCAGTTGTTGGTTCATCCACGAATCCCGTTGCCATCTGTTCTTTCGATTCTTGGACCACTCCAATCATATCAATCAGTCTTTTGATATTATGTGACATCTTTCTGTTGTTACAGGCTTTGACATATTAGAACATATGAACTGGTATTAGTATTATACATATGCAGAAATATTCAATGTAAAACCAAGCTACACATATGAACTCCAAACTATACAGCAGAGGGTTAAATTTCCTTTTAAAAGAAAAGAGAGCCTGGATATTCTTGGCCAGAGGCTTATGTTTCTGAATTATTCTGTCAAATATTTCAGTGTTACTGCAGATTTGCTCATCGCACTTTCTGCCTTTTTCTATGACCTTTCCCAGCCTTTTCAATGGCTAGAGAGCAAAGCCTTCGCAGCATTTCTTGCATTTTTTAGGCTACAGAGTGTTCACCATACTTCCTGCCTTTCCAATGACTTCAAGTGCAGAAATGCTCTCTACCCTCTATACTTCAAGGGTATATTATTCTGACTAATGATGTAATGTAAACAATATATTGTATTTTAAGATTTAAACATGAAGACATGATGCTAGAAATTAATGACTAGGTTCAATCTCAACTTTCTGTTGAATAACTACTGTTGAAATTGTTTAAAAATGGGAGGTGGATTTAAATCATATGTTAAGTCAGGCAAACTGGGAACCTGGTAGCCTAAGAAAAAGAGCATTTTCAATGTATTAGTGACAGCTAGGACACTTTCTCCATGACCTGGAGTCGAATCCTTGAAGGCCTGTCTGTCCTGAGATGACCTGTATGGCAACTGCTTTCCCCACAACAGGGGCTGCTAGTAGGTTTGCCAACCTCCAGGTACTGTGCAATCCTAAGAAAAAAATCTCAGTACACTGCCGCAATTTTCCTTTCAAATATATTTCTCTCTTTTTCTTTTCTTTCCAAAGTTTCTTAACTTGTCTTAACAATTTATACAACAACAAGGTTATAAGTTCCAATACAGTTTAACTTCACTATACAATTACTTCATTACACTTAATACCTTCTCAGAATCTTTAACATAAATGAGTACTCCTCGGGAACAATGAAATGCCGGCAGCTAAGTCCTTACTCTCAAGTAAGCAATATAAAGACAATGTTGTGAGGAACGCTGTACTCCGCACCACTTCCGCGGTCAGGTGATGTGGACTGGTCCAATCACAATGATGGAATCTCGTTCCTGCCGGTGTTTCTCTTTTGGCTGTAAAAAGCTGTGTATTTTGAATGTGGATCCATTCAATATTCAGATACAGCATACAAAGATGTAACAAGATCCCGGCTGCCTCTTGTTTCGCGTTGTGTATAATTAGCTTCTTCAGACCATGTATTAATATTCTAGAAAATTAATTAACACCATCTCCTGTTATTACAACCAATCTTCAGCCAATAGAGATCAGTTCACCTAGAGAAAATGGGTGCTTTGGCAATTGGACTCTACGGCATTGAAGTCCCTCCGCTCCCCAAACCCCGCCCTCTTCAGGCTCTGCCCCAAAAACCTCCCGCCGGTTAGAGGGACCTGGCAACCCTAGCTGCTAGCAACCCTTTGCCTTCAGGACTATGATCTGTTAGGACCCTTGCTGTTGCTGCTGTGGAGAAGCCAGCAGATTGAAAGAAGGCCAGACACAAACTCCCCCCTTGCAGCTGCTGAAGAGGCCTTGTGGGGCACTTTGAATGTAATAGATGTGGGCTCAGATTTCTACAACTTTCTGGCTCTGTGTGCATGACAGGAGGTGGCCTCTATGGCATCTCGCAATTATTCCATCCGATTGAACCGTGTAAGACAGTGGTCCAGTTTGTGATAATAAGCACGATGGCACCCACTTGGATTTCCCAGAAATTCTTGATGGACGTGGGTTGTGGCGTGGCTGCTGTCATGATTCATCTTTAGCTATTCCTGTTTTCGAAGTACTCGACTGTGCATATTTGTTTCAGCTTACGTTGTTGCCTGATATGCATTATCTGTTAGAAGAGTGAATGAAAGTTCATGGACACTGAATAAGTTACAGAGCTGTTCAGTGGTTGCAGATGAAGATTAGGAAGACATCCAAACACAAAGAGTATGCATCCAACACCATCAGCCCCCTAAATGGACCCGGCTGTTTCTATGGACATAAATGTGGATCCGGTGGGACAGCTCTGTGGAGCAGGATTTCCCAAATCTTCTACAGCATCCATTTTGGGCCACCACAATGCTGCCTTCATCCTGGTCATACCAATGACAAAGCTGATCAAGAAGCATGCCCTGGCCTCGGAGTAGTATTAACTACTGCCATACCCCACAGAGCAACTACATCCTCCATACGCACGTCTCCTCTTCCAGTGTAATAAGCTTTTAGTTCTGAGCAAGACCCTTCAGGCTAGCCATTTAATTCTGGTTGACAAACTCATGGTAAAAATAGGTCTCTCGTGGTCCAAGTCCTAATTTGTTGTGTTGCAACAGGAGCTGATTCCAACTGGCAGAGTGAAAGGACCACTTCTTGTGGTGTATGTAGTTTTTCATGCTGCTCAGGTAGGCAGCTCAGGCCATCCGCATTTGGACTAGCCTTACCTGGTTTGTATAAGATGGAATACTGATAAGCTGCCAGGATGAGGGCCCATTATTGAAGTCTGGCAGAGGCCTGTGATGGCCACGTCATTCAGTTCCCACAACAATGCCAATAGAATGCCTCCAGTCTAGGAACTGGGTTGTCTATAAGACTGGTTGGCTGTTTGCTTATAGTCTCCACATATTTGGGCTGATCCATCCTGCTTCAAGACTGGTACAATTGGAGCTGCCCATTTGCAACAGCTGGCTGCTTTCAGCTGCTTTGGCTTGGGCCTCCCTTTTGTCTTGCAGTGGACAGGGAAGAATTGTGGCCCTTCGAAACTTAGATCCTACTCCAGTATCAATCTGGATATGAATGTTCTGGTCTTTCAACTCCCCGTTTCCTTGGGGAATACCATCTCTTGAGAACCAAAGCTACTAGGAGACCCTGGGGCACCATAAATGACATCTACTTCCATAGAGCCCAGTACTGAAATCTTCTCACCAGAGTATGTCATAAGGACCAAATGGATGCTTGGGTCAGCCTTGTCTAGTTCCTGGAATGTTCCTTCCTCTATAATAGGAGCAGATGTATCTGTGGCTGCTTCTAATTGGCGGGTACTCCTGTTCATGGAAACAGTTGCTATGGTAGGATCAATATGCCAGTCACTCTTTGCATGGTAATAGTGGATATCCATTTCAGTGGCCTCTGTCAGTTTGTTAGGCAATGTCCCGCGTTGCCCGCCCTCCGGGCTTCGGGAACGTCCCAGAGTCCCCTCCTTGGGGAGACCAGCCCAGGAGGAGAAGAGCCGGAAGAAGGCACACCGGCGCCAAAGAAGGAACGGAGCAGCTGGAGACCACGCCCCCAACCGCCCGCGCATCACCAGAGCTATACTCCGGTCCCACCGATCAGCTGTTGGGCAGAAGGCTGGTCACCCCCCAGGGCAACGCCCCTGCCCAGGACCCAACGCTGTGCCTGACGCTGTCCGATCTGGCCAGAAGGGCTGGGAATCGGGCACCCTCGCTCTGCCCTGCCCATCTTGCAGGCAGTGGGATGAAGGGAACTGCCCTCCCGAGGCTGGGTTGCCACAGCAGCAGGCGGCGGGGCCAGTTCCAAAGGAATCGCCCTGGAGAATGGACAGAATGAAAGGGGGGGAATGCACATTGGGGAAAGGCAGAACCAGAGCAGGGCTCCGGCCCTAAGCAGACAGCACGAAAGGAAGGGGGGAGAGCCCCGCCCACAGGAGACACCGTCCGGAAGTCACAGGGTGTTAGTGGAGGGAAGATATATAGCCTCAGAAGGGGCGGGGAGAATGGAGGGGTGAAGGGATACAAGCGGAGAGTGGAGGCCAAGGAGGAAGTGGCTGGCTGAGTGTCGGGTCTAGGCCGTTGTGCTGCAGACCTTCAAGCTGGCCAGCTCAGAGGAGAGCCCATCCTCCTCCTGAGTGATCGGAGGCCGAGGAAATCCTCACGCTGAAAGCCCCAGGGAACAATGAACGGCCGCCCTTAGCGAGGGCCATCGCGGAGGACCCCGTGGTGCCAGCGAGGATGTGACATGTGGAGAATGTGGCCACAGGGGGCTCTGTGAAGTGCATCGTTCCCCATATCCCAGCCCCTCCCGGGTGGAAAGCCGGCAAACCTCTCTTGCGCCCTCCAACGTTGACTGTGAAGCCGGCAGCAGGGGCTCACCCAGAGGCAAACCCTAAGATGGAGCCTGAGGAAGCCACAACAGGAGGCTCCATGGATTTTTCCCAGTTTGGCAAATGTCTCACCGATCAATAGGGCCAACTCATGCATGATTTGTTTAGGCAGCAGCAAGAGTCTCAACAACGGCTGACACGGGATATGGCCACTCAACACCAGGAGGCACAGGCGGCTCTCTTTAGAGATGTTTGGAAAATCCTCAATGCAGGGCAGGGTGGTACCTCCGGCCCCGGGCCTGATGTGGGTAGACTCTCACCTATCCAGCTGACTAAACTGGGACCCGAAGATGATATCGATGGGGGTGGGGTGTCCGGAATTGATCCGTTTCTTTTCCCAGGTAGGCCTTCCCCAAGAGATATTGTCCGATGGGGGCACCTCCTTCTCGGCCAAGGTCACGCGCCAGTTTTGTCGCACTTTGGAGATTCAACAAATTTTTATGACTGTGGCTTACCCCCAAACATATGGCTTGGTAGAGAGGATGAATCAGACTTTAAAAACCATGCTGAGGAAACTGGTAGGTGAGAAACCGCACCAATGGGCCCCCTACCTAGACCCTATCTTGTTTGTGGTACGGGAAACCCCCCCCCCCAGGCTTCCACAGGGTATGCTGTCTTTGAGCTCCTATATGGGCGTATCCCCTGTGGGATTTTTAGGGCTATGGAGGATCAGTGGGGTGGGGCGGTGGAAGTGGAAGGGCAAGCCGCTCTGGAGTATGTGAGGCAACTGAGAGAGCGATTAGAGACAGCACAGGGGTTAGCGGGTCAAAACCTGGAGGCCGCTCAACAAGCCCAAAAAGTGTAAGTACTTGTTCCCGATGCACCCCCACAAGCAACACTCGCAGACAGGTAATCCAAAGAAGAGTTGACTTTAATGGAGATCATACAGGTCTTCAGAGCTTGCAAAAGTAAAAAGGCAGGAATGGGGCAAATGGGACATACAGCAGACTGTATGGAGAAACAGGTCATATCAAGATAGCACAGGTTGGCATGGTAACCCCTCAGTCCAACGGGCCAGGCTCTCACAAGCTTCAAAGCCTGAGAGGAATGCAGTCATTAGGAAAACAGTCCTTGAGCAAAGCAGAGTATCTGTGAGAAACCAAAACTATCCCTGAATGCAGAGAGCAGGCCTGACATTCTGCTCCCCTTAGGGCCCCCTCCCGTCCTGCAAGGGGGCGGGTTGGTGGGGGTAGGCGGTATGGAAGGCGCGTACCAGGCGAGGAGCGGTGTAAGCCCTTGGCCCACTCAGAACCATAAACCACATCAGAGACAGTCAGGTACAAAGAAGCTGGTTTTTACTGGTCAAAATAGGTTAACAGAGCATAAAGAAAAGGTGACAGCAATGAAGCTTGCTGGCTTGCACTTGGTAATATAAAAGCATAGAAAAAAGCAGGAGATTACAAAATACAAACAAAGCTGAGGTTCCCACAGCTTTAAACGGATTTAGGTATGCATAACAGTCCTTGAGACTGGTCAGTGGGAAAACGAAACTAAACAAATCAACTGAGACAGAGGCCTGATAAGCGGAGACATCGCGTGAACGAACCCATTCGTCATAGGCAGGGGGGAAGTGCTTCCAACGGACCAGATACTGGAGGGAGCCGTGACAAATACGGGAGTCCAGGATCTTTACGTTTAGCTCGTTCAAGATTTTTCACTAGCCAGGGCCAAGTGGTGTGAATTGCATCCACCAAGCTGCCACATCTTTGCCACCCTCCTCCCCCGAAACATCAACATGGCCAATAGGACTAAAGTCCTGGCCATATACCATCTGAAACGGGCTGAAACCTGTGGATTGATGTACAGCATTGTTATAAGCATACTCAGCAAAAGGCAACCCAACCATCTTGGTGATAATTCACATAGCAACGGAGGTAACATTCCAACACAGCATTAACACGTTCAGTTTGCCCATCAGTCTGGGGGTGGAAAGCACTAGAGAGACCCTGTTCCACCCCGACCAGTTTGAGGAAAGCCTTCCAAAATTTTGCAACATAACTACTTCCGCGGTCGCTCACAATCTTGCGCGGAAAAGAATGCAGTCGGAAGACATGTGACACAAAGAGGCGGGCCAACTTTGGAGCGGAGGGAATACTAGCGCACGGAATGAGATGTACCTGTTTAGAGAACAAGTCGGTAATAACCCACAAAACAGTCTTTCCCTCACTGAGAGGAAGATCAGTCATGAAATCCATAGTGATTACTTCCCAGGGTCTAGCAGGGACTTCTAACGGTTGCAATAGTCCAGAGGGTTTCCCTTGGGATTGTTTGACAGTGGAACAGACTAGGCAACTGCGGATGAACGAGTCCACGTCGGCACGCATGCCCACCCACCAAAATTGCCTGTGCAATAAGTGGAGTGTTTTCAGAAATCCAAAGTGCCCCGCGGCTTTGGCTCCATGGGCTAGTTGCAGGACTTCCCTTCGTAACCCCGTAGGCACATACAGTTTTGAGTCTCTGTACCAACAACCCCCCCGAGAGAAGGGGGAAGTATGTGAGCAGAGAGTTCTGCTTGGCAGTGGGAACGGAGAGAGTCTAGGAAAGAAATAGGCAGATTCATCTTACCCTGAGAGGTAGGTGAGACATGGTCAGGCTGAGTGGGAGAAGAGTTCTGGTTTCCGGGTGCCGGAGGAGTGGATGAAGTAGGCGAGGGAGTCGGGTTCGAATTTCGGGTGGTGGTCTCCCCCCCTCGAATGTTCATGTCGACCGGTCCAACATGAGAGTGGAGTTGGGTCTGGGACCTGGTTTGGACCGCCAGTGTAGGGAGCACCCCTCTGTGCGCAGGGGAGAAGAGCGACTCGGTGGGGCGGTCTACCTTGGCAGGGTACTGGGGAAGTCGAGATAGGGCATCCGCTAGTACATTTTGCTTACTGGGGACATGCTTAAGCACGAAACGGAATTGAGCGAAGAAGTCAGCCCAGCGTAGTTGTTTCACGGACAGTTTACGGGTCCCAGTGAGCGCCTCTAGGTTTTTGTGATCTGTCCAGACCTCAAAGGGGACCTTGGAGCCTTCAAGGAACTGCCTCCAAATAGTGCGGGCATGGTAGACAGCAGCTGCCTCCTTTTCCCAGATGGGCCAGTTTAGTTGTGAGTGCGCGAATTTTTTTGAGAAATAGGCGCAGGGCTGTAATAAACTGTACCCTGTTGTAAAAGAGCACCTCCCATGGCCATGTCGGAAGCGTCTACCTGTACTATAAACGTGTTCAGGATCAGGATGCTTTAGCACAGGTTCAGAGGTGAACAGTTGCTTAAGGGTTTGGAAACGGCCTGGCACTGGGGTGTCCATTGGATTTTTGCTGTGGGCAACGTGGCTGAGGTTCCCTTTCCCTTAGTCTTAAGTAGGTCAGTGATTGGGAGTGCTACTTGAGCGAAATTGGGAGTGAACCCTCGATAGAAGTTGGCAAAACCGAGAAATTGCTGCACCTGTTTGCGGGTAGAGGGTGGATCCCAATCGATTACAGACTGTATCTTTGCAGGATCCATGGTGAGACCGTGGTGCGATATAATGTAACCCAAAAATGTCAATTGTACTTGGTGGAACTCGCATTTGGATGCTTTAGCATAGAGGTGATTGTCTCTGAGGCATTGTAACACCTCCCTCACTAGAGCAACATGCTCGTCCATCGATTTGGAATAGATAAGGATATCGTCCAGATAAACCACCACTCCTCGGTATAACAAGTCATGTAGGATTTCGTTAATAAATTGCATGAAGACCCCCGGAGCCCCCTGCAATCCGAATGGCATTACAAGAAATTCAAACATACCGAAACAGCTGGAAAAGGCAGTGAGGGGCTCGTCTCCATCACGAATCCTAACTCGATAGTACGCTTCGACTAAGTCTAGTGAAAATGCGCCCCTCCTTCAGTTGCCCTAAGATGTCCGAAATCAAAGGGATGGGGTAGGCATTGCTTTGGGTAACTGCATTGAGTTTCCGAAAATCGATGCATAGGCGTAAATCACCCGTTTTCTTGCGGATGAAGAAAGCGGGGGCTGAGTTGGGGCAGACGACGGTCGGATGAACCCACGAGCAATATTCTTGTCTAAAAAGTCCCGTAAGACAGTGCGTTCCGCAGCGCTCATAGGGTAGTTTTTACTCTTTGGAAGCTTACCATACCCCACTACCTCAATGGCGCAGTCCGTTCTGCGGTGGGGGGGTAGCGCGTCACACTCTTTCGCATCAAACACGTCTGCAAAGTCTCGATACTCAACGGGTAGCAAGGGAGGAGGGGGCATCAGAGATCAAGGCTGGGGCTGTCGGAAGGACAACCGCAGTTTCGTGACAATGCTGGGTGCAGTCGGGGTCGGAAAACGTAATAGTATCGGCCTTCCAGTCTATAGAGGGACTGTGCCCCTTGAGCCAGTTTATTCCCAGAACGACTTCGTATTTAATAAGGGCTATGGTAAAATCGATTTGTTCCCAATGAGAGCCAATACCCATCGCGACGCCGCGTGTGCGGCGGTCTACTGCCCCCCCTAAAGTTACTGCCATCCATTTGGGCAAATTGGACAGGATTGGGTAGTGTCACTGATTTGACCTTAAGTGCGTTGAAAGTGGCCTCATTGATCAGGGAGCGTCCACAACCAGTCTATGAGTGCCTTGACCTGTAACTGGGGGCCTCTTTTGTAATGTTGTAACACTACGTCCACATATATGGTATTTTCAACTTCAATCACCATAACAGGAGCCTTGGGTTTCGCAGGAGCAGGAGAAGCTGCAGGGGTCTGCGGTGTCGCTCCGCTCACCGCAGACCCTGCCCATTTTTTGACAAATCGAGAGGAGATTCCAGATTGAGGGCAGGGGGATTCCAGATGTGATCGTCATCCGAAGAAGGAGAACTGTCCCCCAATGGGGCACTTGTAATTCGAGACCCCGGTGGGTCGGTAGACGCAGGTTCGCTGGGAGCTTCCCCGACGTGGAGCGCAGAGGGCGCGTGTTGTCCTGGAGCTGCGCTACGGGTGGCTGCGGTGCCTCTGCGTTGAGGTGGTCCACGGGTCCGGGGTGGTCCGCCTGGTCGGGGAAGAAGAGTGAGGTCCGGACGGCGAGGACAGGCAGATGCAAAGTGCCCCATATTGCCGCAAACAAGGCAGGCTCCCCTCTGGAATCGGTATTCGCGGTCTTGTGCGGGCTGCGTTGGTCTCTGCGGAGCGGGGGTTGAGGCTTTCGAAGGAGGTTTTGGAGGATTCCCCCCTCTCTGGTCCAGCGGCGGACCAGAGATATGAACTGGTGGCAGCTTTCCACTTCCTCGGCCAGTAAGATCCAATCTTCCAAGGTGTTGGGATCCTGTTGCATATACGCCCAGTTCGGAATGTCAGGGTGAAGCGCTTCCCGGAAATAGTGTATTCAGGTGGCTTCAGGCCAATCCACAATTTTGCTGGCGAGTCGTTGGAACTCATCTGCAAATTCCCGGACGGGAGTAGTACCTTGCTGGAGTTGCAGGAGTTCGGCTTTAGCCTTTTCTTCCAAGAAGGGATCCTCAAACCATCTCCACAGAGCAAACATGAAATTGTTAAGAGAGCGGATGGATCGGGCCCGAGTGTCAAACTGGAGTACCATCCAGTCGGTCACTTTCCCTGTCAATAGAGAGGCAACAAAACGAACTTGGCTGTCCTTGGTGGGGAAGTACTGTCCTTGTTCCCTGATGTAACTGTCCACATGATGTAGGAAGCAGGGTAGAGTTTCGATCGAGCCGTCGTAGGTCGTTTTCAACCGAGGTTGCTTCCATTGTACAGGCGGGAGAGCAGGCGGTTGCCCTGGAGGCGGCAGGAAAGGCGCTCCAGGAGCTGGCAACATAGGTGCCCCAGGAGCCGGTAAACCGGGAGCGCCCGGGGCCGGCACCACCGGCTGAGCACGTTGGCCCAGTTGGGCTGGTGCTGGTTGGCCCGGCAGAGCTGGTGCTGGTTGGCCCGGCAGGGCTGGGGCTGGCTGGCCCGGCAGTGCTGGGGCTGGCTGGCTGGCAGGGCTGGCACGGGTTGGGCCGGCAGGGCTGGCGTGGGTTGGGCCGGGGTAGTTAGAGCTTGTTGCAAACGGTCGTTTACACAAAGCAATCGTTCCATTTGATCCTGTAGAAGGGTCACACAGTCATGTAAGTCCCGATTTTGGTCCCTCAAGAGGCGCAATTCACCCCCAGCTCCCCCCGTGCGTCAGGACTGACTGACCCGAAGATCAGAAGCCCAGTGAGATCCGTCACCCTACACATCTTCCTCGTCAAAGTAGTCCGATCCTGGCAGGCGTTCTGCAAGGCGCTGTGCGCGTTGTGTGGTGCGAGACGGGGCAAAGGCTGGGGAAAATGTGGACCCAAACGAGAATCCAACTCCTACAGTGTCTTTAGGACGTACGTCCGTGGCCGCTCGCGCACAATCGGTGGCCAATCATTGCTCCTCCCATTTGGCCTGAGCCTTGGCCGCTGCCGCGTCCGCTGCTCGCAACTGTTCCGCAGCCTTCTTTTGGTCGGCAAGTTCCTGGGCAGTTTCGAGCTTCAAGGCGGCGGTCGTGGTAACGATCAGGAGGGCTTCTTGCTCTAGAAGAGAGAGGAGCGGGGCAGAGTCCCCACCAAGCAGAGGTTGCACTTGCACAGCTAGTGCGGCCGCACCATCCCCAAACATCGGGGTTAACAGTTGTGTTAGATCGGCCACCGTGGTTGTGGTCGGGGGCAGTCCCACAAATAATTACGCCGTTTCGACAGCGACCTGTCATGCCTCCGCTTGACACATAGCAGGATCAGGTACTAGCGACAGCGGGGACCCCCCCCCCCCGCCGCCGGTGTTCCCGCCATGGCCCGGGGCGAGTAGTGGCGGATAGGGGCCGCTGTCGAGGTCTGTTGAGTCTCTTGCAAAGTCAATCTCACCAACAAGCGAATTAAGGTTACTAAGTCCTCCTGTGCGGCACGCACTTCATCCAATAGTCCGTCCAGGACCAAGAGTTCGTGATAGGCGTCTCGATCCAAGTCCTCGGACATCCAAGGCTTCGCGTCGGCAAGGGAGCACCACTGAACCCGAATAAGTTCCACTAGGCGGTTGATTTCCGCATCAGTTCGTACAGCTTCGAGGAGCACATCACGCAGCAGAGTAGGGTCGTCAGGGCAGGCCGACATTCCCAACAGCAGGGCCCAGTGGTCCAAGTCCTCCAGGATTCCACACAAGGAACTTGAAGCTGAGACGTAGGCAAACCCCCCAGGGCTCTAGCCAGGCAGGTAAAAGAAGAGAGTGATTCCTGCCTTAATGTAAGCACTTGTTCCCGATGCACCCCCACAAGCAACACTCGCAGACAGGTAATCCAAAGAAGAGTTGACTTTAATGGAGATCATACAGGTCTTCAGAGCTTGCAAAAGTAAAAAGGCAGGAATGGGGCAAATGGGACATACAGCAGACTATATGGAGAAACAGGTCATATCAAGATAGCACAGGTTGGCATGGTAACCCCTCAGTCCAATGGGCCAGGCTCTCACAAGCTTCAAAGCCTGAGAGGAATGCAGTCATTAGGTAAACAGTCCTTGAGCAAAGCAGAGTATCTGTGAGAAACCAAAACTATCCCTGAATGCAGAGAGCAGGCCTGACAAAAAGAGAGATATGATAAAACCTCACAATGCGGTAGTAGTGAAAACCCACGTGTTCAGCGCGAGAGCAGGGGGAGACCCCTGGAGGGGTCCCTTTCTGATAGTTCAGGTGTTGGGCCCTAGCTCCTACAGAGTACAGTGCGGACCCACCCAGAGGCATTGTAAGCGTCTCCACATAAACAATCTGAAGGAGTGGGTCGCTAGGGAGAGGGTCAGGAACGAGGACTGCCAATTGGGCCAGGAACCTTTAGAACACTCTGAGGGTGAGCTTCCCAGGGGGCAGGCCTACAAAACCGAAGAGGGACCCCATATTGATGACGCCATGCTCCCCACCCAGCAGACCCAGCTATGGGAGCTTGTCTGCAGTGTCAACTTCCCCCAACCTTCTCTCAGAACCCCAGAAAAATGCATTGGGTGTCACACACTATAAGAACACCATCAAACCAGGTGGCCCACAGTGCCTGGTTACCGATACCCCGCAAACGCTGGGCAGCCGTCAGTCAGGAAGTAGATAAAATGTTAGCCATGAGCATTATTGAACTATTTTGGAGCGCCTGGCGCAGTCCGATTGTGCTGGTACCTGAAGCAGATGGGAGTGTACGCTTCTGCATGAACTATAGGGAGGTTAACAAGATAGCCCTCTTTGATGCTTATCCCATGCCCCGCACTGACATCTTGATTGATCAGCTCGGAACGGCCCAGTACCTTCCAGCACTAGACTTACAAAAGGGTACTGGCAGATACCCATGCGGGGAAGAAGGAGAAGACTGCCTTTGCTACCCCGCGAGGCCTCTTCCAGTTTTGGGTGATGCCTTTTGGGCTACACGGGGCCGCGGCCACTTTCCAGCGCCTGGTAGATATGGCCTTGGCCCAATGTCACAGCTATGCAGTCGCATACATTGATGATATCATAGCCTTCAGTCCAAATTGGGAAACACACCTACAGCATCTTGCTAGCATATTGAAGGCCTTGAATGAGGCTGGGCTCAGAGCCAACCCCAAGAAAAGCCATCTCGGGTTTCGGGAATTACACTACCTCAGTTACCTAGTAGAAAAAGGGCAACTGCGACCATTACCCAAGAAGGTGGCCTCCCTTAAGTATACCCCTCCGCCTCAGATGAAGAAGCAGTTGAGACTCTTAGGTCTCGTCGGCTACTATGGGAACTTCATTCGCCACTTGGCCTCTCGAGCCAGTCCTCTGACAAACTGCCTTCGAAAAACACAGCCTAACAGGATCCGGTGGTCACCGGGTCAAGTGGCCGCTTCCAACGATCTCCGGAAGGCACTCACTCCAGACCCTGTTCTCAAGAATCCTGACTTCACCCGGCCCTTCTCAGTGTTTACAGATGCGTCCGACTCCAGACTAGGAGTGGTCTTGACCCAGGAACAAGGGGGCCAAGAACACCCCATTGTGTTTCTCAGTCGCAAACTGACCCCAGCCGAACGCAACTATGCAACGGTTGAGAAGGAAGCTCCAGCCATCAAGTGGGCCGTGGGATCCCTGCAATGTTACCTGGAAAATAAGCCGTTTACACTGATCACTGATAACGTGCCCTTGTTATGGATGTCACAAATGAAAGATCACAATGCCCGGGTCTTATGCTGGTATCTTTCTCTACTTCCCTTCAGCTTCTCCATCCGGCATCTGCCAGGCAAGCTAAACGTGATGGCCGACTACCTGTGCAGAGCCCACAAAGTAGGCGACCCTGTCAAGCTCACAGAAAGGGGGGGCGTCCCACATCGCCCTCCCTCCAGGGCTTCGGGAACGTCCCAGAGTCCCCTCCTTGGGGAGACCAGCCCAGGAGAAGAGGAGGAGAGGAGCCGGTAGAAGACTCACCGGCGCCAAAGAAGGAGTGGAGGGGCCGGAGACCACGCCCCGCAACCGCCCGCGTAACACCAGAGCTCTACTCCAGTCCCGCCGATCAGCTGTTGGGCAGCAGGCCAGTCACCCCCCAGGGCGATGCCCCTGCCCAGGACCCAACGCTGCACCCGATGCTGCCCGATCTGGCCAGAAGGGCTGGGAATCGGGCACCCTCTCTTGCCCTGCCCATCGGCTCGTAGGCAGTGGGATGAAGGGAACTGCCCTCCCGAGGCTGGGTTGCCACGGCAGCAGGCAGCAAGGCCAGTTCCAAAGGAACCGCCTGGGAGAATGGACAGAGTGAAAGGGGGGGACGCACATTGGGGAAAGGCAGGACCAGAGCAGGGCTCCGGCCCAAGCAGATGGCTCGGGAGGAGGGGGGGAAAGCCCGGCGGGCCCTCCGACGAGAGCCCCGCCCGCGGGAGACACCATCCGGACGTCACGGGGTGATGGTGGAGGGAAGATATATAGCCTCGGAAGGGGCGGGGAGAATGGAAGGGTGAAGGGATAAAAGCGGAGGGTGGAGGCCAAGGAGGGAGTGGCTGGCTGAGTGTCGGGTCTAGGCCGTTGTGCTGCAGACCTTCAAGCTGGCCACCTCAGAGGAGGAGAGCTCATCCGAGGTAATCCTCATGCTGAAAGCCCCAGGGAACACTGAACCTTAGCGAGGGTCGTCGCGGAGGACGCAACAGGCAACCACAACAATATTGACAGCCTTCAAACCTTGGTTTCTGCCAGTAAAAGGCAGAAGGGTCTGTTTTACCAGGTCTGTTTTGGCCTCTCAGTCCACTCCTGCTCCCCTCCCTTCTGCCCTGGAGCAAGGGCTCATTGGGGCCAGAGCCAGCAGCAACCGCTGGGCAACTTGCTACTATGCAACTTGCACAGCTCACCCAGATGCAACCATGGCTACTGGACAGCTTGATGCCACACACCTCACCTGGATGATTTGCTACCACATTACTTTTGCCACTTGGCTAAACTTTTCCCAGGAAGAAACTGCCACGGGAGAGAAGGAGGGAAAGCTAAGAGCCAGGGTGGTTAGAGTAACAGGATAGGATCTGGGAGACCCATGACCAAATCCCCACTCTGCCATAGGAAGCTCGCTGGGTGACTTTGGGCCCATTACTCTTAGCCTACTTCACAGGGTTGATGTGAGGATACAATGGAGAAGAAGAGAATGACGTCAACTCCTTTGGGTCTCATGGGGAGAAAGGTGCGGAATCAGCGAAGTTAATAAATAATAAATGAAGCAGAAGACTGGTGGGTCTCCTCTCCCATAATACTAGAACAAGGGGTCATCTGCTAAAGCTGGAGAGTGAGAGATTCAAAACAGATAAAAGGAAATGTTTTTTCACACAACGCATAGTTAAAATGTGGAACTCCCTGCCCTAGGATGTGGTTATGGCAGCCAGCTTGGAGGGCTTTAAGAGGGGAGTGGACATATTCATGGAGGAGAGGGGTATTCATGGCTATTAGTTAGAATGGATACTAGTCATGATGCATACCTATTCTCTCCAGGATCAGAGGTGCATGCCTATTATTTTGGGTGCTGTGGAACAAAGGCAGGATGGTGCTGCTGCAGTCGTCTTGTTTGTGGGCTTCCTAGGGGCACCTGGTTGCCCACTGTGTGAACAGACTGCTGGACTTGGTCTGATCCATCAGGGCCTTTCTTATGTTCTTATAAAAGAAAGGCTGATGAGTGGAAGGAAAGAAAGAAGCAGGTAAAGGGGAATGGATATGCAGGCTGCCAGGATGAGAGGAAGAGGAAATAGTGTAGGGAAGTGGATACTGGGGGAAATGAAGTGAGCCCTTGCCAGTCTTTGCAGGCTCCCTAATTGTGTGTACAAAAAAAAGTGTGTGTGTGTAAAGTGCCAATCGTGTCACAGCTGACTTATAGCAACCCCGTAGGGTTTTCAAGGCAAGAGTCTAACAGAGGTGGTTGGCCATTGCCTCAAATACTAACCAGGGCTAACCAGGGCATCCAAATACAAACCAGGGCTGACCATGCTTAGCTTCCGATATCTGATGAGATCAGGCTAGCCTGGGCCATTCAGGTTAGAGCACACCCCCAAAATTACCAGTACACAAAATATTCGATCTATAATAATATGGATCAACATATACAAGCCATGATAACCAATAACCAAGAGCATGATGAGTTCTCCAGGCTCAATACTCGTTTCATGACCTTCATCAGACTTGACCGTACATTATTAAAATTCCACCTCATCTGTTGAGCAATGATCCTAACTCTTGATGTAACAATACAAAAGCAGTGGTATCTTCTTCGACACTTTATAAATCTGGGGGTGGGGGGAGACCATCCACGCTGCACCTTAATTCTTATCTTCTCATTTACAGTGAGGGGGAAAAGTATTTGATCCCCTGCTGAATTTGCCCGTTTGCCCTCTGACGAAGAAATGACCAGTCCATAATTTTAATGGTAGGTTTATTGTAGCTGTGAGAGACAGAATAATAACAGGAAAAACCCCAGAATTTTTCCAGCTTTCCCACTTCCTGCTTCCTCCTGATCTCAGCCTTGCCAACAGGCCTGGAGAAAAGCAACCTGTCCTTTTAACAGAGGCTGGATTTTTGGAAATGGACAGTGGAGGCATTTCATGGCAAGGAGGTAAATAACATCCCATTAAAAGGACAGTTTTCTCCAGACTTGTTGGCAATCCACAGGAACAGGGTAAATTAGAGTGTGCCAGTGGGGAAGTGCACGATTTCCTAGACCAACAAGCAGCCCTCAGCACAATTTCCCCCTGTGGTGTCTCCATTTCGGTTTCACCCTATCTGTGCCTTTCCCGAGAGAGGAAAAGGAGGAATTTGTTTACCTTCACAGCCACATGTTGCAAACTGTAAGACGGGGCCCTAGCTTCCTAGTACTGCGAGCAAAGGCCACGGCACACACAGCCTTTTGGACAGGAACCAAATTTAATAATGTTGTAATCCTCCCTCCCCACCGCAAATTCTTATATCTTATATTCTTATATCTCCTGCAGAGGCAGAGATTAACCCTTAAGTTACCACTATGTGGTTCAAAGACTCCTGGAGATCAAAGCTTTTGATTTTTCTACATCTTCTCTCTCCTGCATAAAGGGTTTATTGGTAAAAGTTGTATGCATATTATCAATATTTTTATGAGTTTGAATATCATTAAACATTTTATTGAGACCATTTTCTTTAAAAGACAAGTTATAGATGTTGCTTCTTTGCCCAGGCTCAGCCTGTCCAGGAGCAGCCAGTATGCAAATGTGAAGACTTCCCGTCTGAACTGTGAGCAAAACATTGAGACAATTCAACAAAGAGCAGGACTTCCATGTAAACTATCCATTTGAGCATAGTCAGTTCATATTTTCTGCAAAATGTGTAGCCTTACCCACCTGCAACTGCCATTTAAAACAGATCTGTCTAAAAGTTGTCCTGATTACACTCGATAATGGCTAAGTTCTTTGGGTCAAAGCCCAGCCTGATGGGACATATTGTCTGAGTGTTGTAAAGAACATAATTTTTACCCATGAGAATAGCCAAATGCTATTTTTTTCCTTCATAGCTTAATTAAGGAAGCCCCAATGGTGTCTCCATCATAAGCAGGAGTCTGAACTTGTAAACCGACTCCCTCTCCAAAAAGCAGAGATGAGAAGAACCAGAACTCTTCCCTGAAGCCAGAGGATTCTTTGAGCCTCTCTATGCCGCACCTGAGCAACAGGTGGCAGCAGAAATCCGCTCCCGAGTAGTCAGGAGAGGCCTCTCGCTTTCAGTGCACGGGAGCCCTCAGGCCTTGAGAACTGGAGGACAACAGACACTTTGCGACATACATAAAAGTTACCCATCTGTACATTGCGGTGCAACCCTTTATTCCCTTGGTGGTCTCCCATCCAAATACTAACCAGGGCTGATCCTTGTTCATCTTCTGAGATTTGACAAGCTCAGGCTAGTTTGAGCTATCCAGGTCTCACCGTATTTACATCAGGCTTCCTATCTGGAAAATTAAAGACAGGGCTCCTGGCAAGGTTGGCTGCAAACCTAATGATTCAACAAAAAAATTAAGGCCATAAAACTACAATTCATGCCACGCCAGCAACCAATGATTAAAATACAAACTAAAAAAGGAGTTCACAATAAATTTAGAAGTTCAATTAATTTTATTAATTTAAATAAGACAGTCGAAATTTCACACATATGAGAAACTCAATAATTATTTGGGTACAGTAATATATGGAACAATTTTTAAAAGTGACACAGATATGGAATTTGGACACTTGCTCGCTTGTCACCACCACACAGAACGGCTTTGCTGGAGCGCTTTGACCTTGAGAACTGTAGGACAGACATTGGCACTTTATGCATGAGAGTTTTACCTGAGGTTTGTTGCCCTTTGGACCCACACTCTCCTGTTGGGACGCTATGCACCAGCAGTCTCCAAGCTCAAATCGAGAAGCATTGGAGACACTGCCCCTTGAAATGCTGCTTTGTAATTGACTGTAGTGAGAGAAAAGCCCCCCCCCCAAACCCAATTGCTACATAAAAAAGCATTTTAAGAATAAAAACATAAAAAGAGCTATTTGAAAGGAGAGGGGGGAAGAAACCCAACACTTATTTTTAAAAGCCTTTCTTCTGCTCAGAAAGAACTCTGAAGAAGCAGGAAACATTTGAATCCTAGCCTCTTGACACGCTGCTTTGATTGGCTGTAGTTGTGTCTGTGAGAGAAAGCAAACCTCTGTGTCCCACGCTTTGCCTTATGCACAGGGATTTCACCTGGGCTGAGCTCAGGGGAGAGGGAAGAATCGGGTTAACAGAGGAACGGGAAGTCCTGGGATTTGTGAGAGCTGGCAGTGAGGTCATCTCTAATGGACAGAAAACTCATGCATAACTCCAAGGAACAACCGAGACAGACCAGGGGCGAACATGAGTGTGAGTAAACCTTCACAAACAACCATTAGGACAGATGCTTTGTGACCTACATAAAAGTTGCCAAAGTATAACTCTTTCTGGGGACGGGGTAAAAGCCGGAACGGCCCGGAACAGACATTAAACAAATCATACCACAGCAAAAAACAGTGGCATGCCTTGCAGGGGCTCCAGAACAATATTTTAGAAATCAAAATGCAGAGAGAGAGAGAGCGCATTTATTAACCCTTTCCAGGCCAAAATGCCTCTGGAACAGTACAAAATGGCCCGGAACGGGCATTAAACAAATCATACCGCAATAAAAAACAGTGGCATGCCTTGCAGGGGCTCCAGAACAATATTTTAGAAATCAAAATGCAGAGAGAGCGCGCATTTATTAACCCTTTCCAGGCCAAAATGCCTCCGGAACAGCACAAAATGGCCTGGAACGGGCATTAAATCCTACCACAGCAAAAAACAGTGGCATGCCTTGCAGGGCCTTCAGAACAATATTTTAGAAATAAAAACTGGTAGAGAACATGCATTTAATAACCCTTTCCAGGCCAAAATGCCTCTGGAACGGGCCAAAATGGCCCGGAACAGCCTAGAACGGGCATTAAACAAATCATACCACAGCAAAAAACAGTGGCATGTCTTGCAGGGGTTCCAGAACAATATTTTAGAAATAAAAACGCGGAGAGAGCGTGCATTTACTAACCCTTTCCAGGCCAAAATGCCTCTGAAGCGGCACAAAATGCCTCCGGAACGGCACAAAATGTCCCGGAACAGGCATTAAACAAATCATACCACAGCAAAGAACAGTTGCTTGCCTTTCAGGGGCTCCAGAACGATATTTTAGAACTCAAAACAGGAGGAGAGCATGCATTTATTAACCCTTTCCAGGCCAAAATGCCTCCGGAACAGCCCAAAATGCCTCTGGAACGGCACAAAATGGCCTGGAACGGGCATTAAACAAATTATACCACAGCAAAAAACAGTTGCTTGCCTTGCAGGGGCTCCAGAACAATATTTTAGAAATCAAAATGTGAAGAGAGCGTGAATTTATTTATTAACCCTTTCCAGGCCAAAATGCCTCCAGAACGGCCCAAAATGGCCCGTAACAGCCCGGAACAGGCATTAAACAAATCATACCACAGCAAAAAACAGTGGCATGCCTTGCAGGGGCTCCAGAACAATATTTTAGAAATCAAAACACGGAGATAACATGCATTTATTAAGTCTTTCCAGGCCAAAATGCCTCCAGTACCTCAGAACAGGAATAGGCTCAGAACAGGAATTAACCAAATTATAATTCTGCAAAAGACAGTGGCATGCTTGCAGGGGCTCCAGAACAATATTTTAGATACCAAAACGCGGAGAGCGCACACATTTATTAACCCTTTCCAGGCCAAAATGCCTCCGGAACGGCCCGGAACGGACATTAAACAAATAACAGGACCACAAAAAACTGTTGGATGTGTTGAAAGCCCTCCGGAACAATATTTAGAAACCAATACTCAGAAATAGTATGCATTTATTAACCTTTTCTGGGTCAAAATGCCCCCAGAACGTTCATCTTTCATTTTTAAAATAACAGTTGAATATATCATTATGATATGACAGTGTGTCTCTCTGATTCTCCAAATTCCCAGATGTCTTTTTTTTAAGTGTCTAGCTACTTTTGTTGCAAATATGTTTTCCACTTATATCTCTGCAATGAAACGGGCTAGAGACTTACTTGTTAAAAATGAAAGCTGGAAATTCAGAGAATCAGCTAGATACATTGTTATAAGATTGTATAATGATGTCCATGTGCTGATAAGAAGAGTCATGGTGCCACAGGGAGTGAACTACTGCTTCCGGGGACAGGGGAAGGTAAGATGGCTGTTGTGTGGGTTGGCCTGGCAAAATTCTACTCACATTACAGACATCCAGGGTTTGCTGAGATCTTTCTCACAAATTTGCGGCCAAGCAGATTTAGGAAAAATTAGAGACAAGCAGGGGAAATCCCAGGAGATGCACAAATGCATCTCTCTGGGCACCTGCTGTCCCTTTTGTCAAATCCCTCTTCAAATACCAAAGCTTCATGCAGATTTCTAACCAACTCAAAAGACAGCAGTTGCATTACAGTTTTTATTCACTTCCATCCACTGTACACAAGGCACATCCTCCCCACCTTCCCTTTATTATTGCACTCACGTTCATTCTCACCCACTGCCTGAATTAAGATAGTATATTCTAGGTGGCCCCACAGAAGGGGCTACAATCCCTCAGTTCAAGATACTACAGAAGGTTCAACCTTTTGCATGTCCAGTTCAAGAAGAATTGCTGCAAGCCGGATTAAAGAATATTTGTGTTAGAAAACCTGGGACAACTACTTCCAGTCTGAGTAGAGGAAGGGCCATAGCTCAGTGGTAGAGCATCTGCTTGGCATGCAGAAGGTTCCAGGTTCAATCCCTGGCATCTCCAGTTAAAGGGACTAGGCAAGTAGGTGATGTGAAAGACTTCTGCCTGAGACCCTGGAGAGCCATTGCCGGTCTGAGTAGACAATACTGACTTTGATGGACCAAGGGTCTGATTCAGTATAAGGCAGCTTCATGTGTTCATGTATTCATGACTGGCTGTGGAGAGCAATGCTTAAAGTAGTTTCAGTTGTTCAGTTGTTTAGATACGTTAATATGGGATCTCTTTTTTATTTTTAGCTGGTTAAATACTGCACTTGGTCTTGTGGAACTTTAACAGATTGACTGATGTGCACGTAGGGGACCTGCAAAAACTCTTGGGGAGGGAAAATACCCATTCGCCCCTTCCACAGAACCTCTGGCTCTGCACTGTGTAGCCTCCAGCCAGTTGACCCTCATTAGGTTGAGGCCATGCCTTAAGCCCCAAGCTATCACTGGACAGGTGCAGGGGGGGTGCTTGGCATTGAAAGCATGCCCAGAGGCCCTTTCAGCCCTGACCCACCACAGAAGACCCTGTTGCCTGCCACTCCCACCCAATCCTGTATTGTTCTCCCCTCCTGTAATCTGTCCAACCGTCCTTTCCATAGCCCTCTCTTAGGTCATCCCTACCTTTGCAAGGGGATCTTCAGGTACTAGGCAACCCAACATTTCAGACCATTTTCATGTGATTTCTGAGCAAGTGGAAATGTTGATGGCTAATTTGGATGGATTGTAACCCCCATTTTGGGGAGGGAAGATGACATTGGATGTCATCAAATTTCAGAAGCTAAGGAGGGTTGGTACTTGGATGACAGACCACCAAGAAAGACTTTGCAGAGGAAGGCAATGGCAAACCACCTCTGCTTCTCACTTGCTTTGAGCTCCTAACTAGGATCCCCATAAGTTGGCTGTGACTTGACAGTACTTTACACTCACATGCACAACCCCCATTTTAAATCCCACTTTTCAGATTTTTCTGCAAACGGGTATTCCTAAAAATTGTAGAAACATATCTGCTGGGGATGTAATTTAACTCCATGCCATTAAGCTTTTCATGCTTATTTCCTTTATTAAAGGGACAAGACATTTTTCTCCAGACCTGTTGGTAACCCTTGTTCCAGGCCACTTTATCAGCTACATTAAGTGACTTCCAGACAGCAGAATCACATGCACAGCATGTTTAAAGAATAGTTACCTGAGTAATCCTTTGCCTTTCAAATACATTTGCATGCTACCAAAAAGTCCATATATGTGGCATATTAATAGAAAGAAGTATGAACATACAATTTAACACACAAACTGTGCATTCCTGAGCTTTGGAGCCAAAAGTGCTTCCACTGAGAGCTCAAGGCCACTTACTCCCCACCGCAGACCATCCCTGCGTGGTCATGCAACCTATTGGCATAAAGCGGGCAGCGGACTCCCCATGGGGAGCGGAATGGCCGAGGGTCCATGGGTCGGTGTTTTGCATCACCGGGAGAAGCGGGATGTTGGCCCTGAGGTCATGGTGGCTGACAGCCCTTATCAAACCACCACACACCCCTGTGGCTTCTTCCACTGTCTTGGCCTCCCAATCCACAAGCTTTCCTGTCTGACTGCATCTTCTCGGTGGTGCCTTGTTGGCAGGGGAGTGGTGGGAGGGCTGGGGGCCACCACAGCACTCTGTCCATGCAGAACCACACTTTAATGCTGGCTGCAGCCATGAACGGGGATCTCTGGCGGTGTCTCTGCACATTGGACAGCGCCTGCTAAGGGCTCTCTGGGGAGGCTGAGGTTCAGCGCCTGGGCAGCTCCGACAGTGGCTGGCAAGCCCTAGAGAAGCTGCAGAGGGCATGGGTTGGCATTGCAGTGCTGGCAGCTCCCAGCCATCCTTGTGGACATTTGTATGGAGCTGGAGGTGTCCTTTGGTGCAGGGATGCTTGCGGCCGCAACCTCCCAGTGCAAGCGGCGTCCATTGGGGTGGTAGTGGCCCGCATTGCTCCCCTGCTCCCTGCACCCCGAAAAACCCCAGCAGTCGGGCCACCATGACATCTCGGCCAGGCGTCTCCACACAGGTGGATACCTCACTGCTCAATCAGGCTCCATGGGTCTTGCTGCCTTCCGAGCTTGGACGTCCCACGGCACAGCCACAGGGATGGCCGGGGCCTGCACACTCATGGGAACAGCCATCTGTACAGGTGTGCAGTGTCAGGATCAGGCGTCTACCCCTAGCATCCCATAAGCAAACTCGTCCAGGCAGGTAGTCCTGAAGTAGTAATACTTTATTAGGAGCAAAAAGGTAGAGTAAAAGAACTGACTGTCATCAAACAGAAGAAGGCTGCTAATGGCGCCACATTGGCAGGTTACATGTTTAAAAGCACTGTAGCCTGTGCAAGTAAAACAAAGCGAGGCAAACCCGAGATAAGGTCTTCCCAGGATGCGTAGACTAAATATTACACACCTGTGGAAAACAGGATGGATGAAATTGTACACAGAGTTTACAGGCATGAGAACCAAGGTCTTGACATGGAGCCAGAGGCTGGCCTACTCATGTCAAGCAACCAGCAAAGGCCTGACATTCAGTTCCTGTGTCTCGCCCCATTGGCTAGAGCAGTGGTTCCCAACCTGTGGGTCGCGACCCCCTTGGGGGTCGCAAAGTGTTTCCTGGGGGGTCGTCGCCATGTTATAGTATAAGAGCCCCGAAGGTGCCATGCGCGCTCCTCAGACCCTCTGCGGAGCTCCAGTGGTGCGCGCGCAGCTCTCCCCTCAACCGCCATCGTCTCCTCCTGCTTCTCGCCCGCTCCTCCTCCATGAAGACCAAGTTCTGTAACGGCGGCGAGGCCGACCCTTCCCCGCTGGGGATCCTGCTGGGCTGCAGCCCGGCCCCGTCCTGCCTGCCCTCGCCCAGTCACCCTCCTCGCCGTCGCTGCCTCCCTCCCTCTATGAGGTGGAAGCCAAGGAGCTGGGGCTCCGGGCCAGCAGCCCCTCGCTCTGCCGCCGCCGCCCACCCCTCCCTCCCCACCGCTCGAGGACCAGCCCGACCCCCACACCGGCCGCAAGGCGTTTCTGTGGTGCAAGGAGTTCCTGCTGGGGGCATGGCGGGGGCTGCTGGAGGACCAGCTGTGTGTCACTCCCATCAGGTCAGCACCGGGTGGGTGGGGTAGGCCGCTCGAGTTGGTGAAGGCGTGGTCTGCTAGGGGAAGTGCTGACTGCCACGGGTTTCTGAGCATGTACAGAGCGCTCTTCCCTCACCGTGGAGTCATCCCCCCCGCCATCTTGTGCTAGTCCAGAACAGGCTCCTGATGTCATAGCCAGTGGCGGAGTGGGGCTAAAACTATTGGTTGCCAGGAGACAAAGGGGCCCCACCCACAACTATAAGGCTGTCATTTGGTTTTTATAAAAAAAATTTTTTTTCAAAGAATACAAAAGGGAGAAAAAGGTACAATTAAAATTTCAGTTGCATGCAGTAATAGTATTGGAACTTCTGTTACGTTTTCAGGCTACTAAAAGGTCATTAACATTTTTAACATATTGTCTAATCAGTGGCGGAGGGGGTCTAAAAATGTTGGTTGTCAGGAGACAAAGGGGCCCCTCCCACAACTATAAGGCTATCATTTAATTTGTATAAGAAATAAATAAAAAATTTCAAAAAATACATAAATGGGGAAAAGGCACAATTAAAATTTTAGATGCATGCCGTAATAGTATTGGAGCTTCTATTATGTTTTCAAGCTACTAAAAGGCCATTAACATTTTTAATATATTATCTCATGTTTAAGGGCCCCCCACTTCATTGGGGCCCACTTGCCATCAGGCAAGCGGACACCCTGGCCAGTCCGCCACTGCGGCCAGGGTGTGAGTTTGCCTGATGGCAAGTGGGCCCTATGGGCCCTTGATTAGTTAATTAAATATTATGTTAATTAAATACTACATAATTAAATATTACGTTGGAATTATATTCTGAAAAATCTATTTTTAATGTGTTTTCTTTATCCTATTGAAAATGTCATTTTATGGATTTATGCAAATGTGGTGGGGGTCGCAGGATACTTGGCAATTGTAAAAGGGGGTCGCAACTCAAAAAAGGTTGGGAACCACTGGGCTAGAGAGTCTCGAAGGCAGACCCAAGTAAAAAATGGGGCTGACGGAACCATCTGTCAGCCCCTGCCCCACCGAGCAGAAGTGAGTTGGCTTATGTGTGGCACCTCCAAGCTTGGACGCTGGCAGACCTACCCCCCTTTTTGGGTCCACCTTTCCCTTGGTTCAAAGGCAAAGCTTGCAGCCACCCTCTTGCCATGAGTGGCCATTGCCCCCTTTGCTAATCTGTGGCCTCCAGCACTGGGAGTAGCCGGTGCGTGAGGTGGCTTCCAGGTGGTGGCCCAGGGGGTGCTGCCATGCAGCCATTGAGGGCTCCCACCTGTATAGCACAGGGGGGTGGCAGGAGGACTATGTGGGGATGACGGAGGACACGCTGGACATCAGGGAAGGCACGATGTGTTCAGATGGGTGGCTGCATGGCAGTTGTACTTGCCAGCACCGAGGACTGATACCTCACTGCCACTGGTGATGCAAATGAAGGGCAGGTAGGCATGGATCCATGGGAAGGGCACCTCTTTCCCCATCATCTACCTGCTCCCCCTCCTGTGCTCCCATTCCCCAAGGCCCGTTGCCTCCCAATAAAACTGCTGTCGCTGAAGGCAACGCCTCCTGACTCTTGTCTTGGTGGCGGGGGAGCGGCGGATGGATTGGGGGCTGCCATGGCAATCCCAGACCCTGGGGAGGGATATGGGAGACCATTGAAGGGGCGCTTCTGCTGCCATCTCCATGTGAGGCAGAGATTCAGTGGCTGGACAGCTCCCACATTGGCCGCAGAGCCAGAAAAGAGGTCGCGAGGGCAAGGGCCAGCTTCGCTGCACTGGCAACTCCCAGACACCTTCGCGGGCATGCGCATGGAGGATCCGCCGTCCTTTTGGTTTCCAAAATATAGTTCTGAAGTGTCTGTAAGGCATGCCACTGTAAGCCCCTGCAAGGCATGCCACTGTTTTTTGCTGTAGTATGATTTGTTTAATGCCCGTTCCGGGCCATTTAGGGCCTTTCCGGAGGCATTTTGGCCGGGGGAGGGTAAATATATGCGCACTCTCTCCACGTTTTGATTTCTGGAGCCCCTGCAAGGCATGCCACTGTTTTTTGCTGTGGTATGATTTGTTTAATGTCCGTTCCAGGTCATTTTGTGCCGTTCCAGAGGCATTTTGGCCTGGAAAGGGTTAATAAATTCACGCTCTCTCCGCGTTTCGATTTCTAAAATATTGTTATGGAGCCCCTGCAAGGCATGCCACTGTTTTTTGCTGTGGTATGATTTGTTTAATGTCCGTTCCGACCCGTTCCGGCTTTGACCCTGTCCCCTGTTTCCGTGTTCACGGAAATGCCATTCTTTGTCCCATTAACTGAGTGATGAAGTTTATTCCAAGTTTCTTCTCCTTTCATTTGTGCTTTCTGAAGTACTTTAGCCCGTTTGGATTTTTTAAAACTTGAGTTTTATTGAAAATATTTTTGGTTTACAGAAAAGAAAAAGGCAAACACGTAAACATCATAAATAAGGTAGCATAGAAATCCTCATAGGAATAACAAGTGGGACCTGCAAGGATCTTGCAGGAGTAGCCATCCCATTTGCCCCACCATTGCCTGCCCCTCCCACTGCGGTCATTCCTTCCCTCTGTTTCTGTCTCTTTTTCTTTCCATTTCAGCCATGGCTACTGTCATTCCTCCCCTCCAATGGTCATTCCTTCTCTCTGTATGCCCATTTCCATTTCACCCACACTGTCATTCCTTTTCTTCTGTTCCCCCCCCCCCAACTGCCTGCCTCCATTGCCCTCCAGAGTTCATGGGGAGGGGGCTCCTTGCCTGCTTGCCTCCTCAGCCCCCTCCCCACTGGCACCTGTGGTTCTCTGGAGGGCTGCTGTCTTCCAGGGCTTTCTCTCTGTCTTGCAGCCCCTTCAGCTCTCACTGCAAATGGTGGGTACTTTCTCCCTCCCCCCCAACCTGCCCACTGGGGCCACCTCCCTGGGCCTCTCCCAGCCCCCACCTGTCCTCACTGCAGCTGTCCCACTGCTGCTGCTTCCTGGCCTGCCCAGCCCCGGCCTTTCTGACACTGGACTGTGTCTCTGCTGCCTCATTTTTGCACAGCTGCCTCCTTTCTGCCTGATCTTCCTCTCGGCCACCTCCTCCTCCATCTCCAGCCCCAGTGGCTGGAATAAGACCCGTACCTCCCCCAGCACCCGAGGTTCCTTCCAGCCTGGCCATCTTTTTCTGCAGCTGGCCAGTTCTCCAGGCAGCCCAGAGCAGCTCCAGGCATTCACTTAGAACATATCTACTAGCAGCATAACAGCAAACTTTGGTTGATATTATGAGCAGAAGGGAGGAGTTAATATTTCCCCATAATCTATCAAAGTAGTAAAAGGATGCTTCTCCCTCTCCACCCTTTACCTGAATGATAACAGAATGTTAACCCGCCTTAGTGGTAATACATGAGGAACAGAAGTGAGAACTCAGCTTAGCTTCTATTGCAAATACGGCAGTGTGTTTGTGTGTGTGTGTGCGTGTGCATGTAGATAACATGGGTATCCAATACTTTTCATTTTTGGCCCTGGAATTCCCATGATCATCCTGAAGCTGGTGGCCAGTTTTGAGATTCCTACTTTTATTTTCTGGTGAGTTATGCCTGCCACAAATGGACAGACAGATATACATGCAGATTCTTTGTCCAAAGTATAGGTTGTACATCAAAACAATCAGATATTGTGGCAGTCTCATTTCTTTTAAAACCAGCCATTGCTTTTCTTGATCCACACAGTCAAAAGCTTTACTGTAATCTATGAATCACAACAGTTTTTCTTCTGATATTCTCTCATATTTGCAATATGATATCTTGTGTCTCTTCCTTTTCTCAATCCAGCTTGAATATTTGGCATTTCTTATTCCGTATATGGTAACAGTCTTTGCTGTAGGGTATATAAACAAACAAACAAACAAATAGCATGTAAATAAATAAATAGGAGCCCCGTGGCACAGAGTGGTAAGCTGCAGTACTGCAGTCCAAGCTCTGCTCAGGACCTGAGTTTGATCCCAACAGAAGTCAGTTTCAGGTAGCCGGCTCAAGGTTGACTCAGCCTTCCATCCTTCCGAGGTCGGTGAAATGAGTACCCAGCTTGCTGGGGGTAAAGGGAAGATGACTGGGGAAGGCACTGGCAAACCACCCCGTAAACGAAGTCTGCCTAGGAAACGTCGGGATCTGACATCACCCCATGGGTCAGGAATGTCCCGGTGCTTGCACAGGGGACCTTTACCTTTTTAAATAAATAGTGTGCTGGATGAACAAATAGTATGAGAGGATAAGGCACTTTGACGGGGCTGTCTGGTGGGGCTGCAGTATGCATTGCATGGAAAAGGTTCTCGGTTCCGTCCCTTTGGTTCTTAGAGCCTTGACTGAAAAGGAAGTGAACAATAGCCTCATACCCAACAGATCTTTTTTGTTGTGTTTTGTTGGCTTGCAGCTTGGTCCTGCTCCATTACAGTGGCAATGTATGGCTGGCTGAGAGGGCGCGCTCTGGACCACTGTGCTGTTTGCTTTGTGGGGCAGAGCACAAATTCTGCGTGCAGAAGATCTCGTGTTTATTCCCTAATATCTCGGGTTAAAGGGATCTTGGGCTGCTGGGCTGGGAAAGGTTCTGCATAGCTACTCTCCATCAGTGTAGACATGACTGGTTAGACAGATTAAATAGTTAATTCCTTTATATTATCCTGCAAACTCAGCCACCTCCTGAGCCTTAGGGAGCCAGAGGATCGAGCTTTTAATGGCTTACAGAGCCTGTGCACTCACTCATTTTAATACATTAACACGGGACATTTGAATATGTGGAACTGTGTTGCACTGAATCGGAACACTGACCCATCTTGCTGAGTGCCGGCTACCGTGATGGGCAGTAGGTCTTCAGAATTTAGGCAGTGGTCTGCCAGGGATTCAAGCACCCTGCAGGCAAAACCCACACGCTCTGCCACTGCTCCAGAACCCCTTGGTCTTTTCTTTCTGGAACAGAAATGCTGCTCCATTTAGTAATGCTTTGGAAACATCATTGTGGATTCACAGGGATCATTCAGAGGGCAATTAACTCCCAAAGACCTCTCCCTTCTGTTTGTGTAAAAATGTTTCAGAGGACTTTGTTGAAATTACAATTAGTAATTATTATTTCTGTAGTTTTGTAGGGTATTTCCATCTTTACTGGGATCACCTGAATGTCAGCAAAATTGCCTTCAAACTACCCTGATGCTCATTGTGCTAGTCTCAGACTTCCACCCACAGTTCCCCCAACTGCTAGGGGAAAAGCTGACGTGCCCTGGGGAAAATCCAGAAACCAAAGACATGTAAGAGGTGGAAAATAAATCTGGGAAATTTCAGTAGGGAAAACCACTATGGGGTGGCTCATATTGACTCTTTACACAGGGCATCAATTAAAACCAATTTCCAGCGGGGGGGGCGGCCCTCCAGCAGCCAGCAAACAGCGGAAGTCTGAGGGAGTGGGGCCCCAAAAGGCTGGTGATGTTATGTCACTTCCGGGGAAGATGTGGCAGTGATGTCATACTGCTCTAGGAATTTCTGGAAACACGATGGTTCTGCACTTACCGTGATTTTTAATTTTAACCCCCCCCCTCCTGCCAGCTGCCAGAGCAGCAGTGGGCAACGGGAGCTGTGGGTGGGAGATTTCCCCTCTCAGTGGGTGAACTGCACCCCTAATTTGTTAACATAAGGGCTGCTGTGTTTACTCTCAGCCCTTTAAGGGACTCGTGCATTCCATTTGGCATCAGAGAGACATTTGATCCACGATTTTTTGTTATATTTTCCACTGGGTGGCTTCCAGTCTTGCTTCTTCTTTGCAGCCTGCCAAAGGGCAACCTAATACCAGCCAGTCACACCCTGTGCCCATGGAAGCTCCAATCCCCTCCCTCATGCTGTTCCAGGGAGCCCCCCTCCCCCCAGCAACATTTCATGGGGCATTTTGGGGGAGCTAAGACAATCCCCCTCCACGGTCAGAAATCCTTCCATCAGGAGAAGTTTTTGTGGGATTCAATCTACTGTGCATCTCCCCAAACAAAGCTCCTTCCCAGGGGCATTCCAAGTCGACCCACCTGGGTGTTGGGCAATGTGTGTGACCCTTAGCTTTCCAGCTCTTGTCTTCTCAGCACTCCCTTTGACCTGCAGGTCCCGAGAGGGGGCATAACAGCTCAACTGGTAAAAAAAACAACACAACAACAACCACACCCCTGATGTGCTTTTGTAGTACAGGGCTCTGCCCCACCACCCCTCTTCCGTCACAGGCTGCTCTTGCCTTCTAAGGTCAGCTTCGGTGTCTTCTTTATCGAGATGGGTTGCCTTTCCCCAGCAGTCCCTCCACCTAAGCCCTGGACACTCACCTCAGAGGTGCTGGCTTTTATGCCACCTGCAGCGTCAAGCAGGCGCTCCTCGGACTCCCAGAGAGAAAGGTGCTTGCTTCTTTCCACCTCAATGCAACTCTATTGTGTGTGTAATGTGCTAATATTGGCTTGTTTTCCATTCACAGCACGTTATCGGGACTGCTTCAAAGTCAAAGATAATTTAAAAAAGAAACAAACAGAAGACTTTTTACTGAAACCCGGATAAGAGAAAATACCAGATCCGGGAGCAGAAATATTGCCCAATGCACAGAATGGTGGGAGGGGAAACCTGAAGTAAAAGATTTATATCGGCAGGGGCAAATAGAAACAAGGAGGAGCAAGTTGGTGGTTTGCCAAGCACAATGCCTTTCCCAGGAAAAGACAAACAGAAAAGCCCCCCCCCCAACATGGCAGGAAAGCCGGCCAAAAAAGGAAAAAGAATGGGGAAATCTATATCTGCCCCTGCCCCCTGCCACACAAATCTGTTGGAAGGTGGGGGGGGGGTATCTAGATAGCAGGGGAAATCTTTTCTTATTATAATGCACCAGCCATGTGCAGCAAACCAGACTGAGGAATCCCCAATGGGGGGGTGGGGAGCTGCTCCCTTGCCTCTGGCTCCGAATCCTGCTGCCAGCACGACTTGTAAGTGATCCGCTCAGCCAAACACAGCCCTACTCCAGCCAGGTACCCTGACCTGCCCAGCACTGTATAGTCTCAGGCAGGCAGTGGGACCAGAAAATGTGCGGCATTAATGAGTGAGCCAGGGCCTCCTCCTCCTCCGTCGCTTCGAGTCACCAAGGCCGCCCCTGAACCCTGCCTTTGAAAACAAATAGCAGAACAAATTGGAAGGTGAGACAGGCTGAAATATCACATTTAATGCAGCAAGTAGAAAGTCTATTAGCACAATGTGAAAAATCAGGTTCCAGTAAGAAACTGAAAGAACTTATTAATATTAGGAAGAAATTAGAGCTCTTGAAAATTAGCCATGCACGTAAAACTTTAATTGAAACACACACGCCATGTCGTGTTGAATATGGAAACAAATATAAGAGGTAACTGAGCAGAATTTTAATGGACAAACAGCTTCAGATAAAAGTTGTGTGTCTCAATCTGGGGCATCAGATGCAAAATATCACTCACTTCCCATCTGTCAAGCATTTGCAGGCGTCTGTCACACTTTACACACACCAATCCACAGATTCTATAAAAGCATATCTTTCTTCTGTTCAGATGCCCCAACTAAAATCTGAAGGTGGAGATTTCCGAAGTGCAGCCATCACTACTGAAGTCACTGCCATAATAAAAACCTTAAAACAGGTATATCACCAGGACTTGATGGGTTTCCAACTTAATTTTACAAATCGTGTGTTGCTCTCTTTAAATCCTGTGTAACCATTTTATTTAATGAAGTATTGGAACAGGGCATCATTCCACCATCCTGGAACAAGGCACCTTTGGTGGTACTTCCAAAACCAGATAGAGACCCTACAGCTTGTAACTCATACTGGCCCTTTGCATTTCTTGGTCAAGACCATAAAATATTTACTGTAGCTCTTGCAAATCAAAGTTCTTGCAAATAGTTGAAATCACATTATCTGTAATTACATAGAGATGGGACAGGTTTTATGCCTCAGAGGATGATGTCAGATAATATTCATTGTATGATTATTGTCATCCAAAAAGTACAACTTACCAAACAGCATTTAGCTCTCCTTATGTTAGATGCAGACAAGCCATTTGATCGCCTCTTCTATTTTTTTACACTGGTTATTATAATAATTCTCTTTGTGAGTCACTGGAATGCTGCACTTAGACTTTTGATTCTGTTTTTGTCACCTTTTACTTTTGCTTCTCTGCATATCTTTGGCAATTTTAAAAGTTTCCTCAGTCATCCATCGAGGCTTTTCGTTTCTTTTGGTTACAGGAATAGTCTTTGCACATTCTGCCTTAATAATATCTTTAGTTTCCACCCATAGTTCTTCTGGTTTACATTCACTTGAACTTAGTAATGCAAAACTGTTCTTTACATGGTCTTTAAACTCTTCAGGAATTTTGCTTAGATTGTATTTTGGCGCTATGAATGTTCTGCTGTTTTTCTTCAGCTTTATCTTGATGTTCGATATTGGGGGTTATCGCACTTGTATTCCCAATGATGTATTAAGAGTTTGAAAATGTTATAAAAAATATGGTTCGCACTTTCTGTGTATTCCCAGCAAATGTATTAAGAGTTTGAAAACGTTATAAAAAATACTGTTCGCACTTTGTTTGGCCCCTTTAGCTGTGAAGACGTCTTCCAACCATTTATTAGCCGTGGTATCCAAAAACCCTTTTAAAGCGATGTTTTTTATAACATTTTCAAACTCTTAATACATCGCTGAGAATACAAAGTGCGGTAACCCACATTAACAATTCATGATCTGTACTGCAGTCGGCTCCTGGTCTTGTTTTAGCAAAGAGAATAGAGCTTCTCCATCTTCTGCTTCCAACTATGTAATCTATTTGATTTCTATACTGGCCATCTGGTGATGTCCATGTATACAATCATCTGTTTGGTTGCCTGAAACGTGTTTGCAATGAACAGATTGTTGTCTTCACAGAATTCTACGAGGCGTTCTCCTGCTTCATTCCATGCTCCTAGCCCAAATCTGCCAATAACATTTGATTCTGCTTTGTTCCCTACTTTTGCGTTCCATTCACCATCTTGTTGAGGTGAGTTTCTTCCTCATCAGCATCTGTAGTTAGGGCATAAACTTGAATGATGGTTATGTTGATAGGCTTTCCCTGAAGTCTGATTGATATTATTCGGTCAGACTTTGCATTATAGCTCCTGACTGCCTTTGCTACATCTTGCCTCACTATTAAAGCAACTCCGTTTCTTCTGTTTTTCTCATTCCCTGAGTAAAACACTTTGTAATTTACTGATTGAAAATGTCCTAATCCAGTCCACTTTAGTTCGCTTACTCCCAGGATTGAAATGTTTAAACATTCCATTTCTTGTTTTACAATTTCAAGATTACTTTGATTCCTGCTTCTCACATTCCATGTTCCTATTATATGCGTCAAACAGCTTTGGACTTTCCTTTTGCATCCATTCACATCAACCACTGAACATCCTTTCGGCTTTAGTCCAGTCGCGTCATTAAGAACAGCGCTACTCGTACTTGTCCTCCACTCTTCCCCAGTAGCTGATTGAGTGCCATGCGACCGGGGGTTCCCATCTTCCAGCACTATATCTTTTTTCATTTTGGATTGTCTCATCATAGGGTTTTCAAGGTAAAGGTTGGTCAGAAGTGGTTTAGCATTGCCTTCTTCTGTGCAGTACTAACCAGGGTTAGCTGTAGTGGCACTGCCATCGTCTACGAAAGATCCTTCGCCAGTGTCACCTTCCACTACGGCTGCTGCCCAGTAGCTAGCCTTCAAGGAGTCCTCTGCCCCCATCATCATTGGAACTGCCTGTTGTCTTCTCGGATGTGCCCATTGATCCCTTAAGGCAGGGGTGTCCAAACTTTTTTTATATATATAAATTTTTATTGATTTTATATAGTAAAACATACAAAAAAATAACAAAAATATAACAATGATATTAAAAGCAAAACAAAAAGAAAAACAAAAAAACATAATATATATATAAAAAACATATAAAGCGCACTATTACGACCTAAACTAATACATTAATATTTACTATCTATTTTTTTTTAAAAAAGGCCTATAGTGCCCAATACCCTACCACCCACCTATGTGCCCTTCACCATTGGACTTCCGGCGAAGTGTTATGACAGTAAATAAAATAAAACTGTTATTATATTCATTTATTAAAAATCACATTGAACTATAATTCGTTAAATGTACCTTTAAAATCCGTTTTTGCCAATTTATCCCAATATGCGGCGGCTTTTAACCATGTATGTTTAAATTCATCCAAATCTTTACCATGTAAAGAATCAATAATTTTGGCCATCCGCATATAAAACCATAGTTTTTCTCTCCACTCTTTAATTGAAGGTTTACTTATTTGCTTCCATTTTTTAGCAATAACAATTCTTGCTGCAGCAAAACTGTATTGGCATATGACTCTGTCAGCTTTATCTAAATCATTTTTTGGAATTCCCAATAAACAAAAGGCAGGATCTTTTTTAATTTTTGATTTAATCAAATTGTTAGTTTCATTCAAAACCAAACACCAGAATCTCTTAATTTTTTACAAAACCACCAAACATGCATGAATGTTCCAGTATCTGTTCCGCATTTCCAACAAAAAGCCTTATCATCTTTTTTCATTTTACTTAATAACACTGGGGTTATATACCATCTATAAAACATTTTATATAGGTTTTCTCTTATTTAATTTGTAATAGTGAATTTGAATTCCTTTTTCCATAAATTTTCCCATATCTCCAAATCTATATTATAACCTAAATCCCTCATCCATTTAACCATCACCGGCTTGATCCTTTCCTGTTCTAAATTCATTTCTATAAATAGTTTGTAAATCTTTCCTATCATTCCTTTATTACCCTTAGATAATATAATCTCAAATTTAGATTTGGTTTGATTAAAACCCAGCCTTACTGAATAGATCCTTTAGTTTATAGTACATAAACCAATCTTTCATCTGAAGTTCTCCTCGTGATTTCATCACCCATATCCCATCTTTATATTGTATCATTTCTCTATAGTTATTACAATCCAAATTTAAATGTGCACCTCTTCGCATAAATGCTTCTATGGGGTTATTCCAACCAGGTGTTTTGTTTTCTAGAAAAACTTTGTATTTATTCCATATTATTAGTAGATTCTTCCTAATAATATGGGAATTAAATTCTTTATTTACTTTCTCCTCAAATGCATGCCACCCAAATCGCAATTTAAATCCTTCTAATTCTAATAGCTTCAGATTCTCTAAGAGAATCCAATTTTTAATCCAGGTGAAACAAGCTGCTTGATAGTACATTTTCAAATCTGGTAATCCCAATCCTCCTGTTTCCTTTAACGCTATTAAATTATTATATGCAATCCTGTGTCTTTCTTTACCCCAAAGAAACCTCATGATATCCTTCTTCCATTCTTCAAATATCTGTACACCTTTCAAAATTGGTAGGTTTTGAAACAAAAAAAGCATTTTAGGTAATAACATCATTTTAATTACTGAGATTCTTCCCCACAGTGATAATGGGATTTTCTCCCAATTTATCAAATCTTTCTTTATCTGTTGCCATTGGTTTACATAATTATGTTGAAATAGATTAAGATTATTATTTGATATCCATATGCCTAAATATTTAACTTTATGTTCAATATTAAATCCTGTCTTTTTAATTAGTATTTGTTGTTGTGAGAGAGTCATATTTTTAACCAGTATCTTAGTTTTAGTTTTATTAATTTTAAAACCTGAAAGCTTTCCATAAACCTCCAGAATTTTGTTCCATCTATCAATTTGTTCAATTGGATCAATCAGAAAACATACTAAATCATCCGCATATGCTCTAAGTTTGTATTGATTTCTCCCTATTCGCACACCAACTACTTCATCAATTTTTCTAAGATTATTCAGTAACAATTCTAATACTAAAATAAACAGCAAAGGGGAAAGAGGACATCCCTGTCTCGTTCCCCTTTGAATTTCAATATTCGGTGATAATGATCCATTTATTATCAAATTGGCAGTTTGTTGAGTATATACACTTCTTATAGCGGTTTTGAAATTCTCACCAAAGTCCATAAATTCTAATACCTTAATCATAAACTGCCAATTGACATTATCAAAAGCTTTTTCCGCATCCAAGAATATCAAAGCTAAAGGTGTTGTATCTTGTTCCGCATATTCCAAGAGATCTATTACCACCCTTACATTCTGACTAAGCAGTCTTCCTGGTAGGAATCCTGCCTGATCTTCGTGTATTATTTGATTTAATACCCTTTTTAATCTCTTAGCTAAAATTGCAACAAATAATTTATAATCAGTATTTAATAATGAAATCGGTCTATAGTTTTTAACTTCCAATGTATCCGAATTCGGCTTTGGTATCAGTACTGTATTTGCTTGTTTCCATGTTTGAGGTATAATACCCTTTGTTAATGTTATATTCATCACTTCTATTAAATGGGGAGCTAACTGATCTTTAAATGCTTTATAGTAATTTGCTGTAAAGCCATCTGGCCCAGGAGATTTATTTAATTTACTTTTAGTTATTACTTCATCTAAATCCTCTTTAGTTATTGGAGAATCTAACAATTCTCTGTTTTCCTGGGTAATTTTCCCCAAATCCCATTTGGTAAGATATGAGTCCATTTCTGTTTCTGAAATTTCATTTTTTCTATATAAATTTGTATAAAACTCCACAAATGTATCTATTATCTCATTCTTACCCCTTGTTATCTTACCTTTCCTTTTTAATTGAGTTATTAATACTTTTTTATCTTTATGTTTCAACTGCCATGCTAGCATTTTACCCAGTTTATTGGCATGTTCAAAAAATCTTTGTTATATATAATTTTCCGTTCAATTTCTTCCGCAATTAAAAATTCATATTGATGTTGATATTTTCTTATCACCGCCTGCTGATCTTGTTTAGCTATTTTATCTTGTAATCTGCTAAGATACCTTTCCCCTTGCTTTATTTCATCTAATACCTCTTTTTTCTTTTTCTCCCTTTCCCTATACCATCTCGTATTTTGTTGAATTAATAAGCCTCTAATTACTGCCTTACCAGCATCCCAAACTATATCTTCCTGGGTACCCTTACCTGTATTTTCCTTAAAATAGTTCTGTATCTCCAACTTCAATTTGTCCTCTATTTTATTATTTTTTAAAAGAAAATCATTAATTCTCCAGGGTTTATATCTTCTTTCCCCTATTTTAATCTTTACTGATACCGCATTATGATCAGGTAATATCCTCGGCAATATCTCTGGATCCTCTGAATTCATCATCAAACCTTTCGAAAGCCATAACATATCTATCCTGGAATGTGAAAGATGTCTCTGTGAAAAAAAAGTATATCCTTTCTTATTACCATTTGTCAGTCTCCAGACATCAAACATATCCCATTAGTCTATAAGATCATCAAAAATCCCTGGTAATTTACCTTCATTATTTGCTTTTTTCTTTTTACCAGATCTATCTATCTTAGGTGCCAATACTCCATTAAAATCACCCATCCATATCATTTTTTCTGTGGCATATTCCGCCATTATCATTGCAAATTTATCATAAAATACTTTTTGGTTAGTATTAGGAGCATATATTCCCACAAGTAATATCTTCTGAAAATCACATGTTATCTCCACCATCAAAACTCTACCCTCTATATCCTGATATATAAGTTTTGGTTCTAATAATGAAGGTAAATACATCGCTATACCATTGTTTTTTTTTCCCATTACATGCCGTGAAAAGTGTAAAATATTCCAGTCTGAATATATCCTTTGGAAGTATATGTGTTTCCTGTAAGCAAATAATATTAGCTTTAGTTTTTTGTAATGATGGTATATTTTCCTCCTTTTGTTGGGAGAATTCAATCCATTAATATTCCAAGATAAAACCTGTAACATATCAAAATTCAGTTAGATCCATTAACCCTCATATACAGAATAAGCAAACCTAACTCTTACCCTGCCCCCTCCCACCCCCATTCTTTATTCAGCCAGTATCATCAGTTGGAGACTCCTCTGATGAGTCTATTGGTAAGTCTCCTCCTCCAGATGCTTCAGCAGCCTTTTCTTCCTCTGTAGATTCTCTGGTTTTCACTTGTTTAGTTGGCTTAGTAGGTTTGGCCAAATCTGCATCATACCTTCTCAAAAACTGTTCAGCTTTATCCAGTTCTGTGAACTTGAATCTTTTAGCCTTAAAAATGAAAGAAATGCCTTGTGGATATTCCCATCTGAATTGAATTCCGCTGAGTCTTAGACGTTGAACAATCTCCATGAAATCCTTCCTCTTCTTCAGCAGTCTTGCAGGTATTTCCTTCATCAATCGCAAAGACTCATCTTCAACTTTAAGTGGAGTCTGGTAGTGAGTGTTAAGTATCAAGTCTCGATGGCTTCTTGAAAGTAGTTGAAGTAGGCAATCCCTCGGAACTTTATTTCTGGTTGCATATGCAGAGTTTATTCTGTAAGCTGTCACAATCATCCCCGCTATAACTTCCTCAGGTTCCTGTAAAAAATCCACCAGAAGCACTGTCAGATATCCACGTAGGTCACGATCTTCAACTTTTTCTTTCAAACCACGTATTCGCAGGGAAGATTCTTAATCTTATATTCAATCATTGCTATCTGATCTTGTTGCTTTTCTTCCCTTTCATTTGTAGCTGTTAGTGACATCTCAAGGGTATCCACCTTCTTCTTAATTTCTTTAGTTTCCTGTGTTGTTTTTTTAAGCTTGGTTTCAACCCTATCTTGTCTGACAGTCAGGGATGAAATTGTATCTTGCAAAGCAGCTATTGCAACCGAATTCTGAGATGTAGTAACTGTATTCTGGGATAGCTCCTGCTTCATTTCTGCAGCATCCTGATGAGTCTTAGCTAAAAGCTCATATAAAGAATTCAGTGTCACTTCAGGCTTAGTTTTTGAAGTCATATCCAGTCACTACACCTCATGGCATGGCTCATGAGTGTGCCCTAAGGTGGTCTGATTGGGTAGCGGAGGTGCATATCTCCTCAAGGCACCCTCCGGCAGGAAATCCTATGCTGTTGAATGGGCTAATTTGCGCAGTGGGCATCAGCCCGGGAAGTCCAACTGGAGTCTTGCCCCCTGAGTGGGGTTTCCCCCCCTCAGAGCCAGTGTGGTGAGTGGTTAAGAACGGTGGTTTGGAGCGGTGGAGTCTGATCTGGAGAACCGGGTTTGATTCCCCACTCCTCCACATGAGCTGCGGAGGCTTATCTGGTGAACTGGATTGGTTTCCCCACTCCTACACATGAAGCCAGCTGGGTGACCTTGGCTAGTCACTCTCTCTCAGCCCCACCTACCTCACAGGGTGTCTGTTGTGGGGAGGGGAAGGGAAGGTGATTGTAAGCCGGTTTGATTCTCCCTTAAGTGGCAGAGAAAGTTGGCATATAAACACCAACCTTCTTCTTCTTTAAATGTAGTTTATTCCTTCCTAGAATGACTTTTTTTTTACTACTGTAAATTCTGGTTTTAATACAGCGATATACAGGATACACACAAATTTACAAAAACTAATAATGACCTTACATGGCAATGCAACATAACAGCAAAAATTGGACTCCACAGCAACTCTTATTTGTTGAACATCTTTCCTGTTCCTTAATGCTGCTAATCTAATCAATTAATACGTCTCTCTATATTTCTGTGCACACTCGTCAATGGTCGGCTTGGCTGTTTGCTTTCAACACTTTGCAAATATGATTCTAGCCTCGGTAAAGATGTCATGCAATAGACGGCAAGTTATTGGAGACCTTTGGTATGTAGATCACATTGGGTGGCCGTGTTAGTCTAGCACCTTAATCCAGGAGCACCTTAAAGACTATCACAGTTTCTGGCCGGGTGTGGAGCTTTCGTGAATCACAGCTCACTTCTTCAGATATGTATGTTTGATTAAGCAAACAAGCCTCCATGGTTAAAGCTTAATCAGAACCAAAGCCGCCTTGAATTACATCAAGAGAAGATTGCCAATTATTTTTAGCCTGAACACACATCCACCATGCACGACACAAGTTGGCTATAGGAGAATTTCGATAACTACAATTATGTGATAGATTCTTATAAACTTTTACTAGTTTATACAGAGATAAGTACTATTGAGGTAAAATTTTCAGAAATGACATCGTAAACCTAGAACAATATTTTAATAGGCAGCTCCACATTTCACATGGAATAATTTTACCTAGATCCTTTCCCCATCAGTTCTGAAAACATTGTTTGTCGAATTAATATTAGAAAGAACATTAATTTTCTTTGCAATAAAAAAGTTTTTAATTTGCAAATATTCAAATATTTTAATTTTATGATTACTTAAGTCAGCAACTGTATCAGAACTGATTAGTGACTTGTATTAATGATTAGATTTTTCAAAATTCCCATTTCTTAAGTGACTGGAACTGAAAGTTCTGTAATTGATCTAAATCTTTCACCGCTTAAGACATTTGGGAGAGATTAGGAGCCAAGATCCTTTTATAAGAGTCTCACACAGAAATTAAGTTGTTGATTATAAAGTGATCTTTGTTATATACCCGGCTTCTAATTACCAAGGTAGCCCAAGAAAAGGTCCTTAATGGCATTTTAACAAAGGATTGCTCAACAAGAATGTCAGGGTCGTCTGGCTGATTTTGGATCCATTTTGACAGCCACGCTGCATCATAGTAGAATTTAATACTGAGAATAGTGAGGCCTCCCTGATTCATTTTCAAAAGAGCAACCTTCAATTTTACTGAGCAAGGTTTTGAATATTTGTTGCATTTGAAAGATAAGGGTTTGGTTGTCACCTGAGTTAAGGCATACTTGGCATGCTATTTCTGCTTTCCATGATAATGCTCTTCTGTTTCTTATTCCCAATATCAAAGAAATTCTTGCAGGGCTTGTTCAATGTGTATTCCCCAGTCTCACCTTCTTTCCCTCAATGGAGCTTTCCCTTAGTCCTATCTGAGCTAATGTATAAACCCTTTGAGCCACTGGCCATGTGTTATTTGTCTGTTTTGACTTATAAGACTGCCTGACCATTATTATCTGTACGCGGGGTTGGGGAACTGAAGGCGCTGTGTTGTTCACACACACCCCTTTTTCATACAGGCAAGGTGGTCCTGTGCCCAAATTTGGACTTCCTTCCAAAAGTGGTGTCCACTTTCCACATGTCCCTGAATCTAGTTCTTCTTGTGTATTTTCTCTCTCCCCGCTGTCAGAAGGAACACACATCACACATGCTTGATCTGAAAAGATCTGTAGGGTTTTTTTTTTATTTACAGTGACCTGGATCGCCCTGGCTAGCCTGATCTCGTCAGATCTCAGAAGCTAAGCAGGGTCAGCCCTGGTTAGTATTTGGATGGGAGACCACCAAGGAATACCAGGGTTGCTGTGCAGAGGAAGGCACTGGCAAACCACCTCTGTTGGTCTCTTGCCAAGCAATTAAGCTTGCCTGTTCTTTGTCTGAAGTTGACTGCCCTTTCCCAGTCAAAGCACATTTGGCGAGAGCACAGTCCTCTTCAGCAGAGTTTCTAGGGAAGTTGTGCCTGGACAACATCTGCAGAACAGCCACAGGGTCTTTGCCCTCCACCTTCACCAAGCACTGTGCCATCGATGCAGACTCCAGGAGTGGTGCGTCTGTGGGCAAAGGAGTGTTGTAGTCATTGTTTCTCTGGGGAACCTACTACCTCCTCTGGTGAGCAAGCTTGCTATTCTCCCATGTTGGACTGCACAGAAGCCACAAAGAAGAAACCAGGGTTGAAAATAAGGTTACCTGTAACTGTTGTTCATCAAGTGGTCTTCTGTGCAGGTATACATCCCCCCCTCCTTTCCCTGCTGTGGGCTCCTCTGCTGTGAGAGTCTCTTCTCCATGGTGGTGGACTGAGGGAGAAGCGCTTCCCCCCCCCCCGCCGCCTCCATCACGTGCTGGGTTGGGTGGGAAAATGCCAGCACATACTGGAGGGTAGGGGGAATGCCCCGACTCCTTTAGAAAGAGCTAGAAAGCTTTGGAAGATTAATCTTTGCCACTGGCCTGCACAAGCGCAGTTCCCAGGGGTGCTTGCACAGAAGACCACTTGATGAACAGCAGTTCCAGGTCCATGCAGCCTTGTTTTATTCCAGCATAAATTTGCACAGACTAGAACCCAGGTTCTTTAATCCTGAAAAGTCTACGTTGGTTTAGGATCTGGGAGACACTGGTTTAAATTCCCACTTGCCATGATAGGTATCGTGTGAATGTTTGTCAGTCACTCACTCGGTCTAACCAAACTCACAGGGTTGTCATGTGGAGAATAAAAGCAGGAAGAATGATATATACTGTGATGAGTTTCTTGGAGGGAGGATTGAATAAAATGCATAAAATAAATACATAAATGATGCTGGAAAAAACTGTGCTAGTTCTTATGGTGCCACCAGACTCCTGTTTATTTTTGCTGCAAGAGACTAACACAGCCACCCCTGTACTAAATATTTGGTACTTCCTTTCCTTTCCTTTATCCCTTAGAAGCTCTTTGATCCATTGATCTTGAGCAGCATAGAAATATTGCTACTGGGACTATACACCACACTCTAATTTGATTGAAAATCTCCCCAAGAAATCGATCCAAATTAGAGTTGCTAATCTCCAGGTGGTGGATGGAGATCTCCTGCTATTACAACTGATCTCCAGCCAATAGAGATCAGTTGACCTGGAGAAAATGGCTGCTTTGGCAATTGGACTCTATGGCATTGAAGTCCCTCCCCATACCCTGCCCTCCTCAGGCTCCACCCTAAAAATCTCCCACCGGTGGCGAAGAGGGACCTGGCAACCCTAGTCAAAATGTAGGCAGGCTTTCCTTCTACCAGCAATAACAAATGGTAGAGCCAGGGCACATGGTGTGTGAGATGTTGTCTCCTTTCAGGGGATATTTGCAACACTAGATAATTTTCTAACCCCTCTGCACCCTTCCTTAGACTTCTTTGTCTGCCTCAGGCTTAGAATAAACCCTTGCCTCTGGGCAGGCATTCAACTCAGGACTTTCCTCACAGCACCCTCACCCAGCCCATCCCTTTACAAGCTTGGAAAAACCCACCCTGGGGCTGATTCCACAGGGAAGTTTTTCTCCCTTTCAACTTGTACACTTTTTAAAATTTCCATACAATGTCCTCCATTCCTGTTCAAATCATTAAGAGCTCTTCCCCACCCCCACACTAAAAAACCTCTCCTTTTTAAAAAAACCTAAAAAAACTGGTCTTTCCCCCTGTGGCACTGGGGACAACCGTGTGACAAAAAGAAAGCTGCCTTCTGTTGGAATGAAAAGAATGCCCTTGTTGCCACCTTCAATACTGAGACTGGAGCTGTTGGGATTGGGCTCGATCCTGGCAAGAGCCCACTTTCTAGACTGGCACCCAAGTGCCACAGGGGACTGCCGTGGGGTCCTTGTTGACACAAACAAAACTGTGATTTTTTTTTTTAATTTGGGGAGGGTCAGGGCAACTTTCTAAAACAATATAAGTGACCTGCTTTCTTCTTTCCTCTCCCATTTAGCATTTGAAAAGTTCCTGAATTACTCTTTCCTCTGGCTCAAATAGTGGGAGGCCAATTAGTCTTTTCAGTGTAGATGACCACAATGGGACACCCGGGATCTTCACATCATGAGCATAACCAAAGGATTCGAGTATCCTGTAATTCTGGAACAGCACTATGCAAATGTGCAGGGTTTTTTTAAATTAAAGTAATAGCACAGAGCCGCTACTTCTTGAGCTGTGCTACACATGCACCATTTTTTCAACTGTGAGTAGAGGATAATGATGGTCGCTTGACAACAGGGTGTGTGCGTGAGGCCATCTGCATCTGGTGTGGAAAGAAAACCACAGCTTCCAAGGGTAAAAAAGGGGATTGCCCTGTGCTGTGGGGCGGCTCTAGCTGCAAGTGTGACTTGAGCAGCAATGGGCCTGCACTTCAAGGCAGCTTCGACATGTGCTGAGGTGTGGAGCTGGAGGTGGCCGTGAGAGAGAGCCCTCCGCTCCTTCCCCTGGCTTCATGCTGTCTGCAGGAGGGAATGGGGGCTGATTTCAGGAGCCCTGTTTAGAGTAGACTGGTGAGGGGCCCCCAAATAAGGTGTATCTTGGTGGTCAAGGAGTTTAATTCCTGCAGTATCGATAAAGTAAGGATTTCCTAGAGCTGAATAATAGATAATGGAGATAAACCCAGCTATGTTTTTCGGTACCTTCAAGCAGAGCACGAAAAGACATCTCCATTGTATGTTAGTCATTTTGAAAAAGGAGAGGAGGGACAGGCAAACACAAGCCTGCTCAGGAGGGCATTCATTGGGGGGGGGGTCATGGTACCGGAGGTCAGTTACCCCATGGACACTCTCCACATGTTACTGCTTACCCATGGACTCATCTTAGGAAACAGCTGAGCCCCTACTGGGAACTGGGGGTGGGGCAGGGCTGCTGCACCTGTCCTCCTTCCTTGCCCCCTGTCTTTCTTTCTTGCAGTTCCCCCCTTCCGCTTGTAGTTGTTTCACCTTTGCTGGGCATCCTCCGTTCACCTGAACAGGGCCTTCATTGAGGAAGTGAATCCGGGCATTTGGGTAAAGACGCTGCAGCTCTCTCCCCCCTCTCCTCCAGCACTGAACAACATTGGTGTAAGTAGGGCAGTTGGGACACAGGAGGGTGGGACTCCCCCTTCCCATACATTCAATGGGAAAGTTCTGTTACTCAGCTGCCATACAGCTCCCTCCTCTTTCCTGGTTGCCATTTTTATTGGCCAGCAGTGTCAGGATCATTATGGGAGGTGCGGTGCCCAAGGCCAAAGGGAATCGGAACATCCTGACCCAGATTATCTCCAGAACATCCCTGTGCCCCATATGCAATGGAAGTCATGGTTTACTCACCAGAAGCCAGGTAGGTTGAGACGGAAGAGACATATGTTTCAAATTCATGAATATATGAAGCTGCCTTGATTAGACCCTTGGTCCATCAAAGTCAGTACGGTCTACTCTGACTGGCAGCGGCTCTCCCAGGTCTCAGGTAGAAGTCTTTCACATCACCTACTTGCCTGGTCCATTTAACTGGAGATGCTGGGGATTGAACCTGGGACATTCTGCATGCCAAGCAGATGCTCTACCACTGAGCTACAGCCCCTCCCCAAAACTACTCCTTTCTCTGCGACTGTGGTGCTTCTGTGTAAGGCACCTGTTTTTATAGTCTTCTGCTGAGATCAAAGTTTTCCTGCATGTTGAAGTGAAGCCACAGCTACACAGCTGGAGAAAACAGGCTTTTTAATTCTGGTGTTACCATTGATTTTCTGTTAAAAAGTTATTTTTTGTCAAACAAAACTTCTTGAAAATACTTTTCAATCTAAAAGGAAAAAATTCGGCACTTTCAATGGTAGCCTGCCAACTGTGCGGAGGCGGAGAGTGCCATAAAATAATATTATGAGCACAGGAAGCTGCAAGTTGCTGAGCGAAGCGAGCAGGGGCTGGCCCCTAGGGGAGTGGGCAAGCGCTGTCAAGCCACAGGCAACCTGTTGTTAGCCAAATTGCTGTTTGGGGAATTAGCAAGCAAGATGGCAAACTACAATATTTATATAGCGAGAGCAACCTTTGTATACCAGAGCTGGTAACTGTGACCTTTAAATCAAGACAGAAGCAAAGGATTCCGAATTAAGAGAGTTTATGTTGTTTTCTTTCAAATCAGTGATGCATACACACATGCAGAGAAATCTAAGAAATTCAAAGAGAATAGTACAAGCACAGATGCCAACGTGGCAGGGATCGTTGATGGGGTAATATTTACCATTCTTGAAGAGGTGTTGTCCAAGTTCACGTAGACTAAGACAGAAGAAATTAAGAGCAAAGGCAGGGGCAAGGGGTTCCCGTAGACTTGGCCAGCAAGGCGGGAAGGAGCGTGGTCAGGCTGCACAAAACCCAAACCAACAGAGTAACGGCAAAGATGCCAGGAAAGACCTAAGGTAACTCAATGGACTGGGGGCACCCCAGATATACTTTTTTTTCTGGGGGCGGGGAGAGGGCATTTACCCCTCCTAGGTTCCCAGGTGACAAAAGGTGACAAAAGGATTAATCTGTGGCTACCGGCGTGGGGATGGTGAGAATTTGGAAATCTATTCTGATTCCAATGGCTTTTGCAACCTGGGAGGAACCGGGAGATCTCTGCTGAAGTGATTAACGTTCTGGAACAATAGGCGCGATCTCTGCAAACGTCTGGGGATCGCTGCTGCATTGCTGGAAGAACGACTCATCGCTGATATCAGGATCGCGGCTGATTGCCCATTAAGCTGCAGATGTTGCAATGGGAGAGGGGGGTGTTGGCACTGACTATGTGACTCTGCTTTCCACGACATGTCTGCGGCTGGAACAGAGTTTGCACAGGAACAGGGAGTCTCTCAGGTTCGCTGGAGGTTGCCCTTGCTTCTGTTTCCTAGCTGCTGGCTGCACGGGGCTCGCAGGAGTGGCCGTGTCAGTTTCAATGGAGCGTGCAGCGGCCGTCCAGTAGCGTTTGGAGTGGGCACGCAGCTGGAACAGTAGTCGCGTGCCTGTATATCGTGTTGCCAGGTCCAGTCCGGGTGTTTAGGTGGCCCGTATGCTTTCACTGTGGCCACCCCAGCAAGGCAAGGGAAAAGCAGCGGGGGTTTTGCCCTTGCCTTCCCCTGCAGAGTCTTCTTTGGTGGGGCCCCCCATCCAAGCACCAATCCTGCTCAGCTGTGCCACGCTGCCTCCCCTCCCAGCTGGCCCCCATTTAAATAATAATAAGAAGTGCTTGTCTGCACGGTGGCACGGTGCTCCCTCACCCTAAGAAAATTTGTCATCCCTGTTCTCTTTTGTAAAAAATTATTTCGGATAGGGATTTAAACTAAGCCCTCCTGACACCGAATACAAACACCCAGTGCATGTTTCCTTAATACCCCGTTGCATAGGTGTGTGTTTAGATATGAAAGAGAGCCAGCGTGGAGTAGTGGTTAAAGAGCAGCGGACTGTAATCAGGAGAACTGGGTTGGTTTCCTCTCTCCTCCACATGAAGCCTGCTGGGTGACCTTGGACCAGTCACAGTTCTTTCTGAACTCTCTCAGCCCCACCTACCTCACAAGGTGCCTGTTGCTGGGGGGGGGAGGGAAGGTGACTGTAAGCCACTTTGAGACTACTTAAAGGTCAAGTAAAGCGGGGTATAAAAACCAACTCTTCTTCTTAAACTACCCGCTTGACTTATGTGACTTTTCAGTTCTCGCTTTGCGCTTGTGACATAACAGGGACCTGGACTGTGGCAGGTGGGCCTGTGCTGGCTGGGGGTGGGGGTGGGGTGGGGACATGTGGCACTTGGCGTTGTGGGACTGCTGAGCGCACAGAATAGTTGTGCTCCTCAGCTGAAGAGAATGTTTTCTGTTGGCACCACCTTGTAATGCCTCATCCTTGCCCTGGGCACATGGTTCTCCCACACCCGGATTGGGCTGGTCATGCTCCTGGGTCGGCCCCCTACCCTTTGCCAGATAGCTGCCTTCCAAGAGCTGCCAATCCTACTTATCTCACAACTCCCCCCCCCATACACACACAATACTCCGTGGATACTCTTTGGCCTATGAACCACACAGGGTAGCATTTCCCAGCATGCTCTAGAGATCCTATATGGCAGCCATGATTCAAGGGCAGACAGACATCCTATACCTTTTCACCTCTCCCCAAAGAGACTTTCCTTCCCAAGCAAGTGTTACATGGTTTTTTCCTCTCCCCCTCCACGTTGTTAACAAGCACTTTCTCTCCCCTCTCCAGGTGGTGGCTGGAGATCTCCCGCTATTACAACTGATCTCCAGGCGACAGGGATCAGTTCACCTGGAGAAAATGGCCGCTTTGGCAATTGGACTCTATGGCATTATACACCATTGATGCCCCTCCCCTCCCCAAGCCTTGCCCTCCCCAGGCTCCACCCCCAAAATCTCCAGTTAATTCCCAGCCCGGAGCAGGCAACCCTAGTTGAGGGTCTTCGAGAAGCTTTTATGTGGATGTGACCTTGTGAGGAGTGGGAAGGACAATAATTTAGGGAAGGGCTGAGCAGGTCTGGCCAAGCTGGGTGGGCAAGAAAGGGGAAGGAGGTGCCCTGGTGGGCTGAGAGATCTGAGGAGGAGGAGGAGGAGGGCTTTGAAGGGCTGGCTGTTAAAAATAGCAGGGAGTGCTTTTGTGGCAGCCTTTGCAGAAAGTCAATTCATCCTTCTCTTCTTTTCAGATGCCATTCACACCTCCATGTCCGATATGATAACAGTTTATTGTTTGTGGCCAAAGGCCATCACATTCTGTCATAAAAACCCAGTCATAAATAATAAAATTAAAACAGTTTGACCAAAAAAAAAGCTAGTAATTTAATGCATTAAACACCCTAATTAAAAACAGCTTTAGGCTTAGCCCAGATTTTCACAACCAGCTATTCTGCATCTTCTTTATTAGCAGCACTTCCCATTCTGCTGGTGAGATGCTGCTTGCTGTCCCAGAGAGAAAGCATGTGCTGGCTGCATTTGTGAGCAACAGGACAATAGAACTGAAGGGCAGGATCAGGAGCTGTGGCCGTGACGAGAGAGACAGTGGGCGAGGGAGTGGGGAGAAGGATACGGGGATGTGCACAGAGGAAAGACACAAAGAGGGAAAGAATGGGAGTCAGAGGAGAACATACTGGAAGGAGCTGTGGATAAACTGGTCCCGTCAGCCTGCCTTTCCGTATCATTAATATTTTGCTTTTAGAACTTTTCTGCACCAGCAGTTTCAGTCTGCCCTGTACGTTTTATCCACCTTTCTTCCATGGAGTTTATGGTGAGTGATCCATGTGGCTTTCTTCCTCATTTTGTCATTTGCAACAACCCTGTGAGGTAAGTTAGGCTGAGAGTGTGTGACTGGCCCGTGGTCATCCAGCAAGCTTCCACGTCAGGGCAGGGATTTGAATCTGGGTCTCCAAGGCTCTAGTCTTGGCACTCTAACCACTATGCTGTTGCATGAGCTTGGTGGCAGATAGCAGCTGCTCTCAGGGCTGGTGCCAAGCAGAGAGTTCTTGGGCTAGGAGAGCAGAGAGGTCACAGAGCGAGAGGGAAGGTGGGCGGGATTCATGAGCAGGCTGGAAAGATTGTGGCTGCACAGAAGGGGCCAAGGTGTGACCGTGGAAGATCAGATAGGAAGAAGTAGGACTCTTAACAGAGAACCTCTGATGGTAACACAAGTGTTGGGAATGCACAAAGAAGGGTGTGGTTAAAATTAGGTTTCATTGGCTTTGTTTCACACATTAAAACCTGGTCATTAATTGATTTGATATGGATTCCCCATAGAGTCCCAAGAGTAGTAGTTCCTTTTCAAAGTTCATGGCATCTTTGATCTGAACATGTCATTCCCGCTCTGATGTATATGGAAGTATTTACAGTACAGTCCTAAGCAGAGTTAACACCCTTCAACTTCTGTTAATTTAGAAGGGTGTAATTCTGCTAAGGACTGCACTGTGGCTCTGTTCAATGTACTGTGAAATTTACATGTAATCTGTGTACCATGTAGACTTGATTTTCTGGACACGTGTTTTTATTCTCAGGTTACATTCAGCACATGTACAGGTGAATGTGTGACTGAAAAACCACTTATTTATTCAGACACTGGCCCCTGTTTTCATTTCTAAAGTGAAAGTATGTCGGCTCTTTCTTACAGACAGATGCATGCACATGCAGGCAGGATGCAGGTGCGGTCACTGTAACATGTGAACAGAGCTCGTAAGTCTCATGTTTTGCAAGTGCCGTATCCAACGGTGATGGGTGACCCCATGTCTGGATCAAAAATATCTGCAAGGCTCAGAGTTAGGTGATGTCTTTCAGCAGAGCTGTGGTGCAAAATAAAGTAAAATATATTTTGTTACTTAGTTAAAATCCCCCAAATTCCCTAGGGAATTTACTTTGCAACTTCAGCCTGGGCCTTATTTTTTATCTCTTAGTGACTGTTGCAACCCTTTTATTTTCTCCTTGTTTCAGCAGACCTAATAATCCCCAGATTTGCACAAAAATATGAAATGTTGAAAAAGGCTGGGGATAAGATCCTCCAAAGTAACCCATAACAACAACTGCACATTGCAACCCCCATTAGCTAATACCTTGAGTTGCTTAGCAACACAAGATGCTGCATGACTTTTTTTTTAAAGAATATGGATCATTCCATGGGAGGAAATGGAGGGTTAGGGGTGTGGGGAGGGGAATCCACTGATTAGGTGGTTTAAGGAGCAGAGGAAATCTGGCAGTGGGGTGAGTTGGGGAGGGAGGAAGTGGGGGGTGACAGAGTCAGAACAAGAAAGGAGGAAGCAGAGGCAAGGGGGTGGCATTTCTTATTTTTCTTAATTCCTTGTAGGGTTCTTTGTAATATACTTTTAATTAAAAGTAGACAGTTCCCTTCTTGGCTGCACTGTAAGGCAGGGAATATTAGCATTGGGTTTGCTGCTCACTTGAAGCACATTTTTTCCTTCAAATTTTTCATGGGGTCTGATTTCAATGGATGTATCCTGAAGTTCATGGACCCCACTTCTGCTTGATCAACCAAACTCTGCGCCATCCATATTTGGGGGGGGGGGTTGTAGTCCTGATGTCGCTCACCCCTCTTCCTCCCCCTTTAGATGTTAGCTGCGCATGCACATTTTAGACTTAACTGAAAACCAGGCCCTTCTCCCCTCCTCTCCATTGAAGTGAACAGAGTCCTGGATATTTACTAAAGGCAGAATAGCCATTTTGTTCTCTAGGCCAGTGTGATATAGTGGTTAAGAGCGGTGGTTTGGAACGGTGGACTCTGATCTTAAGAACTGGGTTTGATTCCCCACTCCTCCACATGAGCGGCGGAGGCTAATCTGGTGAACTGGATTTGTTTCCCCACTCCTACACACAAAGCCAGCTGGGTGACCTCGGGCTAGTCACAGCTCTGATAAAGCTCTTTCAGCCCCGCCTCCCTCACAGGGTGTCTGTTGTGGGGAGGGGAGGGGAAGGGAAGGTGATTGTAAGCCGGTTTGATTCTGCCTTAAGTGGTAGAGAAAGTCTGCATAGAAAAACTAACTCCTCCTCCTCCTCACACAAATTACACCGGAGCCAAGCTCAGAAAAACAGAGCATGCTGTTTTAATTTTTTTTAAGTGCATTATTTTGATAAAACAATGTATCATTATATATCAATACAGAGAATACCTGGGAGAAAGATCTGACACTACAAAAACCATGGAATCATGTGCTGAGTTGCCATGTGAATGGGAGCCAGCATAAACTACACTGACCACCTTCCTCCTAAATAAATAAATACACACACACACACACACACACACACACACACACACACATTGTTCAGTTGGGCAATTCGAGGGGAAAGGGACGAGAAACGGACCAGGCTGGTCAATAGGAGCATACATGATGTTTGGCAACTCAAGAGGGGTGGTGGTGGAGCAAGGCTGGCTGGAGGAGGCATGGGAGGGGAAACAAGAATCAGGGGTGTCGGGGTGTGTGCGTGTGTGTGGCAGGGAAGCATGAAGCTAAGATTATTAATGGAAATAGCCTGTTGTATCTCCGCTTTGGGTTTGGGGCCAAAATTAAATTAGTGCTTAATCAGGTTCCTAAAACAGTGGGACAACTGCGGTGCAGCCGCTGGGTGACCCCTGAAAGACGGAAGCATCGTGAAAAAAATCCCAAAAAAGACCCAGGCAATTCTGCCGGGATCGCACAGCTAATAACCAAGAATAAATGGCCCAAGTTAACTGTTGACAATACAAATATTCTTGTGAACAAAGATCTCAGGATATGCAGGTCTGTAGAGAGGGGTGGATATACCTGAGAATGCTTTTCAGTTGAACCTCATACATAAACAATATATGTTTCATAAACATGGAGACTAGCTCCCATTGAAGAAAATGTTGTATCTGGGACAAAGAAAATGCTCAGTTTTTAGGAACTCTAGCACATTTAATGGCTGGCTTGGAATTAATTAATGGATTTGTGACAGTGAAGAAGGAAGAGGCTGTTTATGAAGGATTCAGACAGTGGAATACGGTACTTACCCCTAAAGGGGAACCTTTTTTTAGAACTAAGACTGCCATGGAAGATTCGGCATTTCCCTCCCCTCCCTTTGCCATCCAAAGGGCCAGCCCAAGTCTTGCTGCAGGCACAGGAAATGGGTCCAAGTGGGTCCACATTGGTCAGCTATCTCTGTGTGCCAGTCGTGTCCTGCCAGACCCTCTGAAGGGCAACAGAATAGGGGACTGGCTCCCATGGGGCTGGGTCCTGGAGCTGAGACGCCATGTTCTTTTCCCGGTGCAATGAGGGCTTCTCTGCCGACTGGCCTGGTCCTTCCCATCATCCCTGCCCACCTTTTCAGAGCTTCAAAGGCTTCTGGATTGGGTGGCTCTGAAGAAATCTCCCACAGAGCACCAAAGGCTCTGGCCAGAACAGTGGGAGGGCACCAGTGGGGCTTTCATTGCCCCTCCCAGTTGACAAGGTTGGATTGGAAGGTGAAAAACAGCCCTGGAAAAGGCTCCCACCCAGTACTGCCCTCCCAGTTGAGGGGGAAGGGAGGAAGAGCATGCCACCTGCCTTGTGCAGGGTGAGGACTGCTGGCTCCCCCACACACATCGTGCAGGACGAGGGCTGGTGGTTCACAGTGGCAGTGGTGGACTCTCTTACCTGCCTCCCATGGGGTTGAGGCCGCTGGCTTACACCCGTCTCACAGAAAGGGGGACACACGCCTGCTCACACCCACCTCACAAGGGCGGAAGGGAACCGCTGGCTCAGGCCCACCTCAATGCCTAATGGCCTGTGCACAAAGGAGGGCTGCCAGCTTGCAGCAGCTCATGCCTCCCTTGCTCAAGGGTAGCGCTGGTGGCATGCACCCCCGAACCATCCGTCGACCGGGACTTTCCCCAGGGCCTGAAGGTCACGGCAAAGCAGGAGGCTGGAGGCAAACAGCAGACATTGTTACAGGGAAGGGTGTGGTTGCCGGGACTCTGTTATCAGACAGAGCGTGAGGGGCCCCTCCCAAGGAAGAGGAGGAGGGCGCTCGCTCGCGGAGAGCTCGGAAGGCCTGGGCAGGGGAGGACAAGGCCAGAGCAAAGCAGTCAGTCAAGTGCTGGAAACAACAACCTATGTGACAAGAGGAAGCTGGATGGCGAGGGAGGTGCCAGATAATTTGCAGGAAAATAGGATGGGGAAACCCTTTGTGTGCAAGGCCCATAATCTCTGATGTCTACTTACTAATGGGTAGTCTGGGAGACAAATAGGATGAACTCAAAGGTCATTATGAGCTGGTAGACATCGTTGAGACTTGGGGGGTGGGCGGGGGTGAAACATGACCAGGATAAAGGAAATGAAGGGTATCGCTCCTTGAAAAGAAATATTCCCAAAAGAAAAGAAGCGAGAAGCATTCGATGTAAAGAGCGTAGACCCGCAAACAGAAACCCGCAAAACTCAGAGTGGAAATGCTGCTGGACACCTCTGGGTCTGGGGCAGAAGGAATTGTTCCCATAGACCAAGGAGCATGAGTGTGTGTGTGCGGCCCTACGCACGAGCTCCTCACTCCTGGTATTTGGCATTATAAAAATCTGTTGTGTACAAGAAAGCATAGTGTGGTGTAGTGGTTAGAATGTCAGGCCAGGATCTGGGAGACCCAGGATCAAATCCCCACTGTGCCATGGAAGTCTATTGCGTTACCTTGGACCAGTCATGCACTCACAGACTAACCTACCTTGCAGGGTTGTTGTGTATATAAAATGGAAGAGAGGATAATGACACAAGCTGCTTTGGATCTCCATTGTGGAGAACGGTGGAGGTGGAGTATAAAGGAACTAATAAGCAATATTTGGAAGTGATATTGAGGGGAATGAAGAGAAGGCAATTCTAATTAAATGGAGAGATTTTTATTGACTACAGAGAATAAAGATAGGGAAGGAAAGGGCTCAGAGGATAAATGCATTCACTGGTTCAGCAGCAATATTACCCCAAATGAACATGTTGCTGCTACAGAGAAAATTTATTCAACCTGTACTGTGGTTATGGATGCATGGAAAATGTCCCCAGTACAGAAAATCAGGTGGAGGGTTAAGGTGGAAAGGAGGGAGTGGGAGGTGTAATGCTGGGAAGGCTTTGGGGGGGGGGGAGGTATCATTGCAAAAGGCCGAGCCAAGAAATGTTTTTTAGGAGAGAGGGACCCTTGGGAGACAAGCGCTGAAAGAGGGATATTCATTTAGAAGGTGTGTGGGGGGGAAGGAAAGACCTTGGCCCACCTTGGGCAAACAGGCAAGGGAGGGGTCATCCTTTGCCTGAATGAGGACTCTGGGCAGGATGCTTCATGTTAGAAAATTCTCTTCTCTGTCTCCAACATTCAAGGCATTTAGGCTCATGTGATTTGAGGGGCCAGGCAGGTATTTTCTCATGGAGTGGTACTGTGGCATCTATGCTAATTTGTGACAGGAGATGATTTTATCTCTGCTAATTACTCAGGAAGGTAATTTGACTATCCTGCCTAATGGCTCTGGTATTTACCTGGATATTTCCTTGGTCACCTGGGCTTTATTTTGGGATTATCTCGGTCAGCCACAAGCCTCCAAACCATGGGGTCCTCTCCTACGAGCTCCCTCTTCTCCTCCATCAGTGCAAAGAAAGGAGGGCGGGGGGGGAATTATTTCATTGAAGAGTCAGTCAAAATTCTCTTCACCTGACCAAAAGTGGCTGTTTTATGCTATTCTCTACTTGGGACTCTGGATTTATGCTCACAGCCATCAGAGGGTCTACTGGATGTGAATTCCACCATTTAATTACTCTGCATGCGATAGGGCCAGGGCCAGATCCCCCGCTGGAGATAACTATCTTCTTCCACAGTCAAACAACAGCAAATGCGCCAGACATGCCACAGAGGGCCCTCAATGGCTTTGCTCCTTTACAGTCCCAGCCCCTTAAAGCTCTGGCCCTGGCCATAGCACCCACACACACACACCCAGGGTCCAGCAGGGGTGGGGGCAGTAGGGCAGTTTGCCACAGTCAAAGGGGGATGAATTCCCTCCAGCATCCCTCTAGGCCAGGGCAATGTTTCTGGGTTCCAAGATAACAGACCAAAAGAACGAGGAGTAGTTCAAACAGCTTTATTCTAAGGAGCAACTCTAACAGGTTCATGCAAGCACTCTCATCTAACTAGGGTTGCCAGCCTCCAGGTACTAGCTGGGGATCTCCTGCTATTACAACTGATCTCCAGCCGATAGAGATCAATTCCCCTGGAGAAAATGGCTGCTTTGGCAATTGGACTCTATGGCATTGAAGCCCCTCCCCGAACCCTACCCTCCTCAGACTCCGTCCCAAAAACCTCCCACCAGTGGTGAAAAGGAATCTGGCAACTGCTTCAGTGCCATAGAGTCCAATTGCCAAAGCGGCCATTTTCTTCAGGGAAACTGATCTCTTATCTGCTGGAGATCAGTTGTAAACCCAGGATGTCTCCAGCTTTTACCCGGAGGTTGGCAACCCTACATCTGACTCTACTGGCAACCCTACATCTAACTGAACTGCCTATGTGAACATGTGACCTTAGGGAAGGTCTACAAATTAACTCACTAGACTAACATAAGGGGAACATCATCATGAAATGATCAGTTATATCACAATAGCCAGGAACGCGGCCTTCTGAGCATCCAAGAGGCTCTGTATTCCTTACTAGCACTGGCAGGCCGCCTGACTCCATAGGGTTGCCAGGTCCCTCTTCGCCATCGGCGGGAGGTTTTTGGGGCGGAGCCTGAGGAGGGCGGGGTTTGGGGAAGGGAGGGACTTCAATGCCATAGAGTCCAATTGGCAAAAACGGCCATTTTTCTCCAGGTGAACTGATCTCTATCGGCTGGAGATCAGTTGTAATAGCAGGAGATCTCCTGCTACTACCTGGCTGTTGTAAGAAAAGCAGCACGAGGGCTCATAAAGAATTTTTGTTAAAATTCTATATTAATTCAATAAACTCAAAAACATTACTTCATGGAATATTGCAATTCAATTGTTAGAAAATACAACTTATAAGAGGACCAAGGTAAGTATTACTCTCATACACCTTGACAAGTCAATCACTTTGACAGATCAAAAACCAATCAAATACATCAATAAGTCAGTCCATCATATAAACAAAATAAATAGTCTCATGTCCACCAACTTGTGGTTTATATGATCCAAAATGATTCTTTCTGGAGAGCCAAAAAATGATTCTTCTTGGAAAGCCAAGACGATACCTCCGGCTAGGTATTCGTTTCGCGTTTGCTTCTTCAGTTGATTTTCAATTTGATTATGATAATAAATTCTAATTAAAAATGATAACATTTAGTCATGACAAAAATTGTAAGTTAAAATTATTACATTCCATTAAGTCAAGGTAAGTATTTTTTATCATATACTTAACATATTATATACTATATTGTACCAAATGAATAAAATAAATTGATTCTTACCCTTAATTGTTCAATAAGACCCTGAGGGTTCATAGACCACTGGTTGTCATGTCCTTCAAAGAGGTACTATAATTATGTTTAGTGTCAGGTGCTGAGCTAAGATATAGTCAATTCACACTGCTCAGGTGTGATGCATAAACGTTATCCCCGAGTAAAGCTTAAAGTAACACTAACCTATTTATAGAAAACAAGATAAATCAAACTCGTTGTTGAGACCAGTAGGGGTCATTGTTTTAAAGAGAAATATGAGTTTCATCTCTTGTCTATGTAAAATTTGAGTTATATTTTGAGTATGAAAAGGTTTTGGCTTATATTTCCAGAGCGCAAAAAATAGCATATCATTTTCAGAATGCCCTTTAAGAAGATAGTGCGCCGTGAGCGGAGCCTCAAGATTCCTTTATGTTCACCAATTCTCAACCTAAGCTGTCGTGTCGTGGACCCGATATAAATTAAAGAACAGGGGCACGTGACCGCGTAAACAACATTGCATGATGCGCAATTGCTAAAATGCTGTAACTTATATTTAAATTAAAAAGCTGTGGAGCTTACTTCCTTGACTTGTAAACTTAATGGGCAAAAAGTACACGAGCCGCACTTGAAATGGCTCTGAGTTACTTCCTGTGTGGCTGGTGTTGCACCCGTTTTTAACAATTGGTCCCTAAATGAGGTTGTTTTTCTAAGGCCAAATAAAGGCAATTCTTGACAACCTGGCACATCTCTTAATATATGCCAATGTTTGTTTATGATCCTTTTGAGATCGTTGGTTAAGTGGTTGTATTTAAGTGAAGAGATTATTCTTGATGAGCTCCTCGTATCTTTATCCTGCTGTAAAAGAGAGCCCCTGTCTTTTAGTTCCGCTTTGGCGCATGCACGTTGTAATACTTCACTGGTATATCCTCTATGCTGTAGTTTAGCACAAAGTTCCGAGGTCGCTTGTATAAAATCTTGATTCAAGGTTGCGTTTCTTTTTAGTCTAAGGATCTGACTGTAGGGTAGATTCTGTCGTAAATGCAGAGGATGGTATGAGTTATAATGAAGACCCGCACTCCGGTCAGTAGATTTTTTGTATGGCTTCACTGCTACGTGATCCGTCGCGGTCCTAAAGACCGTCACATCGAGGAAGGCAATCGATTGTTGGTTCATATTGCCAGTAAAATTTAAATGGCTGTCAAGAGAATTAATCCAATTAACTAAAATTTCATAGCTATTGGCAGAATCTAGAATAAAAAATAAATCTAAAATAAATCTAAAATAAAATAGAACATGTGATTGAAAAAACCTATCCTTGAGGAGAAACCTCTTTTCAAAGTGTCCCATATATAAATTTGCAATTACCTGATGTTGGCTCCTGGCACTGGGATTCAGAGTAGGGTTGTAGTAGTAGTTTAGTAATGTGGTCACTGACCAGCAGAAAAAACAACAGCCACAACAGATAATAAGAAAACCTCAGCAACAGCTAGGACTGCTACTACCACTAATAATCTAAGCCTAAAGATTACATATTACATGTATGAATAAAATTTATATAAACATCGTATAACTTAGAATCATAGAATCATAGAGTTGGAAGGGACCACCACGGTCATCTAGTCCAACCCCCTGCACAATGCAGGAAATTAACAACTACCTCTCCCCACATCCCCAGTGACCCCAACCCTCGCCCCGCAATGCAGGATCCCACAATCAAAGCACTCCCGACAGATGGCCATCCAGCCTCTGCTTAAAGACCTCCAAAGGCGGGGACTCCACCACCCTCCGAGGCAGTGCATTCCACCGTCGAACAGCCCTCACCGTCAGGAAGTTCTTCCTAATGTTTAGGTGGAATCGCTTTTCTCTTAGTTTAAATCCATTACTTCGTGTCCTAGACTCTGCAGCAACCGAGAACAAGCTAGTTCCCTCATCAACATGGCATCCCTTCAAATATTTAAACATGGCTATCATGTCTCCCCCCAACCTTCTCTTCTTCAAACTAAACAAACCCAATTCCCTAAGTCTCTCCTCATAGGGCATAACTTGGTGTGACCCCCTTAATATTTTGAGTAACAGAGTAGGAGTGTGTTACTATTGTACTTTTAAAATAACAGATACATGCAAGCCAGTAGAGAGGCTTTAATTGCTCAACCATAGCCTCACTAAGAGGACAATTGATCCCATCCACAAGGAGCATGTTACTATACAGCCCTGGTATAAGTAGGCTTTTTGAATCTTATTATTTTTATATATATATATTTGTATATGTTTTGCTATTTATTGTAGAATTACTGATGTATAAAATGTTCATGTAACATGTATTTTAGAAACTCAATGCATTTCAATGGTGCTCTCTTCCAAACCAGCAGTATGTTTTGAAATATGGATGTAGCATAGCTTGACAAGAGGCTTGAATAGAAATATCGTTTGCACATGGCATGTGCTATGATATATGTTTAATAATGACTTTCTAATGATAGTGGCAGCTGAAGAAGACCCCGAATGGTCGAAATAGGGAATATCCGGCACCCTGTCCTATAATCTGAAGATTGCCACTTGGCTACAAATTGGTAATTGCCACCTGTGAGACCTTATACCTGAAAGACTGTGGCAAGAAGAATAGACTACCTCACTGCCAGAAACCCTTGCCACTGGGACTACCTTCACATCTTCAAGATGCAAGTCAAAGCGAGATATTTGCACAATTTGTGATTGTCAATTGATATATTGTGATTGTACAAATTCATATATGAACTTTAATATAATGTGAATATTTGTGAAACATATATCTAACTAAAAAGATTGCAGTATAAAACTTTGCATATTTTCTGCTATTTCATGGTTTACTAACCTCCAGATGGTGGCTGGAGATCTTCTGCAATTACAACTGATCTCCAACCAATAGAGATTGGTTCACCTGGAGAAAATGGCCGCTTTGGTCCCTCCCCTCCCCAAACCCTGCCCTCCTCAGGCTCTGCCCCCAAAATCTCCAGGTATTTCCCAACCTGGACCTGACAATTCAGAGGTTGGCTGCCCCCAAACATGGAGGCTCCCTTTAGTCACCATGGCTAGTAGCCACTGATAGGCCTCTCCTCCCCCTTTCAAAGTGATCTCTGCCTGTGGCCATCACCACATCCGCTGGCAGAGAATTTCACATTTTAGTCACTTGCTGTGTAAAGAAGTATTTCCTTTTGTCCGTCCTGAATCTCCTGCCCATCAGCTTCATCGGCTCTTTTAGTTCAAATGCAACAGGGACACAAAGGGGGGGGGAGAGCTCTCTGTGAGCCAGCAAAGGCCTTAGATGCAGAGCAAGGAGGGGGGGTTCACCACCCATGACAACTTCATGGTGTTCGCATCCCCAATTCAATGTACATCCTTTTCCGATTAAAGTTTTGTCCAAAAAAAATCCCAACGGTTCAAAAGGGGAGGACAAAAAAGAAAGGAAGATCATAAAGAAAAATTGTTTTCTGTTAAGAAACCTTGCTATCACATGAATCCAAATATACATTTCTCTTCTTCCAGATATGAGGATTTGTGCTTTGGTAACATAACCTACTTGTCAGGCCTTTGCCTTTTAGCTGGAGCAAAGGCTCTTGACATGAGTTAGGCCAGGTTCTGGCTACACGTCAAATCTTTGGTTCTCATGCCTATGAATGTCTGTGTACAGTTTCGCTCATCCTGTTTTCTGCAGCTGTGGTAATGTTTAGTCTGTCTTCCTGGGAATCGCTTATCTCGGGTTTGCTTAGCCATGTTTACCTTTTCAGTCCGTAGTGTCTTAAGCATGTAACCTGCCTGTGTTCACCATTACTGGCCTCACCTGCCTGTAGGCAGTCAGTCCTTTAATCTCTCTTTTTGCTCCTAATAAAGTATTACTGCTTCAGAGCTACCTGCCTGGATGAGTTTGCTTATGGGATGCTAGGGACAGATTCCTGATCCTGACACTACTGGGGAAGGCACTGGCAAACCATCCCGTAAACAAAGTCTGCCTAGTAAATGTCGGGAAGAGACATCACCCCATGGGTCAGGCATGACCCGGTGTTTGCACAGGGGACCTTTACCTTTAGGTGAACTTAACAGCTGCCTGCCAAGCCACAATTTGTGAACACCTGCTCTGCCCACATCATTAACAAAGCCACTTCCTGATCAGTAAAGTGGATTTCCCAGAAAATCTGAACCAGAAAATTATCTGATGCCCTAAGTAGATGGTATGCAATGGGGCCGTGGTCCTGTGGTATAGCACCTACTCCACACGTACAAGGTCCCAGGCTCAGAGAAAATGAGCGCTTCATATTGCCTCTCCATTAAAATCACTTCCTTATGCACTGTTATCTCTCCTTTGGTCAAAGCCTTCTCAAACTGGTCTATAACAGCCAGGCTCAGCATGAGAATGGTTCAGACAAACTGGAAATAAAGATCTGATTTCAGTATGCACCAGTATGGTAAGGAACTAAGTGAAGGAACTACATTGTGCAAACTATGCATTTAAATTATGCTTCAGAACCTAGAAAACCATTTATGTCCCATAAGGGCATAATACCCTGCCCAAGTGAAGACAGCCTGCTGGACGAGTGTAGATAATAAATTGACACGGTGCTGCAATCACTGCATGGCTCCCTGCCATACATCGCAGGAATCCTGACCCCCACCCCACCCCAGATATCCTCTACTCCTATTGTCTGACGCATATCTTGAGGTGGCTGCAACCTGATCTTAATGTGTGTGGTATAGGCCTGCCTTGTGACACGGCTTCTCCATGAGGAGACCCCCTCAACACTGCTGTCCAATGTACCATATTTATTTATTTATGTACTTCATTCATACCCCACTTTTCTCCCCAATGGAGATCCAAAGCAGCTTACATTATTCCCCTCTCCTCCATTTTATCCTCACAACAACCCTGTGAGATAAATAGGTCAGGCTGGGACACCCAGAAAGTTTCCATGGAAGAGTGGGGGTTCAAACCTGGGTCTCCCAGATCCTAGATGGACACTCTAACCACTACTGCACGCTGGAACAAGAGTGGAGACTGCTCACCCCAAGACAGGAAATACCTAGAAGTGTTGGCAGCACACTTCACAGACTCTTGAACTAGGTAAGGATGATGATGATGATGAAAAAGAGGTAGTTTTTATATGCTGACTTTCTCTACCAGTTAAGGAAGAATCAAACTGGTTTACAATCACCTTACCTTCCCCACAACAGACACCTTGTGAGGTAGGTGAGGCTGAGAGAGCTCTAAGAGAGCTGTGACTAGCCCAAGGTCACCCAGCTGGCTTAATGTGGAGGAGTGGGGATTGGGGAAACCAACCCAGTTCACCAGATTAGCATCTGCTGCTCATGTGGAGGAATGGGGAATCAAACCCAGTTCTCCAGATTAGAGTCTACCGCTTCAAACCACCACTCTTAACCACTACACCACGCTGGCTCTTAAATGGTTCCATATTCACTTTGTCTCCAAAAATGTCTTTGGTAGCCATCACGATAACCAACCTTCACAAGCTTTGTACAAGTTAGTTGTTTCTTACAGAAAGGAGCCCTGTGGCGCAGCATGATAAACTGCAGTACTGCAGTCCAAGCTCTGCTCACGACCTGAGTTCAATCCCAACGGAAGTCGGTTTCAGGTCGCCGGCTCAAGGTTGACTCAGCCTTCCATCCTTCTGAGGCTGGTAAAATGAGTACCCAGCTTGCTGGGGATAAAGGGAAGAGGACTGGGGAAGGCACTGGCAAACCACCCAGTAAAACAAAAGTTTGCCAAGTAAACAGCGAAATGGGATGTCACCCCATGGGTCAGGAATGACCTGGTGCTTACACAGGGGACCTGTACCTTTTACCTTATATAAAGAAAATATGCATATAATATATGGGAGGCATCATTTTGTACTTTTGCCCCCCTTAAAAAAAATGTAGATCTGGCCCTGATGGGGAGTATAAAAGCAACTGCAGGGAAATGTGGGGTGGGGGGAGAGCTATATATTTACATGCACAAAAGATGAGAGACCACAAGAGATGAATTCCAGTTGGCTGAGCATTCCTCTGAACTGCTGCTTTGCATGCGCATAACCTCTGGGCCTGCCTCCTCATGCATAGACTCATTGCCATAAAGGCAGCTGAGGGCAGAAGAAAACAATTACGGCTTTCTAGGGCCCACCCTAGCCAAATTCCTTTCTCTGGCAGAGGCAGAGGCCATGCCTCTGTCCCCATGCAAGAGTTGCAGCAAGAAAACTGAGTTGCAATCTTCTAACAGGTGAGGCATCTGCCTCTGGTAGTAGTTTCGGGGTATTCTTAAGAGTGGGAGACTGTGTGGCCACAATCCACTGGGAACCTTTTCTGTATAAGTCTCTCCAGAGCTCCCATCCATGTCAACAGAGGCAATGAAGTCCTGGAGAGTAGCTTACCAGGATAACTTAGTAGCCCTTTTGACAAGTTGAGTAATTCTCAAGGAAGCTGAAGTTGGTTCCCAGGAACCAACTGGGAACCAACTTCACCCTCCTTAATTCTCAGGTTACATCCAATGCATGTCTAGCTGAATGTGTGATGTAATCCCTACCTTTATCCAGGGACTGGCCCCCAGTTTCCTTTGGAAAGTGAACATGCTTTCTCACAAACAGGTGGTGGAAGAAGAAGAAGAAGAAGTAGAAGAAGTAGTAGTAGTAGTAGGTTTTTATATGCTGACTTTCTCTACCTTTTCCCCCCTCTACTGGCTTACAACCTCCTTCCCTTCCTCTCCTCACAACAGATATCTTGTGAGGTAGGTGGGGATGAGAGAATTCAGAAAACTATGACCAGCCCAAGGTCACCCAGCTGGCTTCATGTGTAGGAGTGGGGAAACCAACCTGCTTCACCAGATTAAAGTCTGCCGCTCATGTGGAGAAGTAGGGGATCAAACCGGTTTTCCACATTAGAGTCCACCGCTCTTAACACTGGCTCTAGCTGTATTTGCTTTCACTGTAACATGGGAACAGACTGCTTGGGGAGGGGGGGGAGGGGGTCCTGGCTGATCATGAAATCAAAATATCTACCCATAGTTTGAAACCTGAGTCATAGTCCTGGAAGATGGAACCTGTAGCTGGAGATGACCGTGAATTATGTCAAATGGGCAGGAATCCCTGCATGCTTACAGCGTCGAAGTTCAGTGGCAGATTCTTTACCACATTGACTGCAGATGGTAAATCATAATTGTGTTTAATTGGAGCCAGTGTGGTGTGGTGAATGGAATGTTAGAACTGGGGGGTTTACATTTAGGGATGATTTCCTATAGTTTCCCTAATGCTGCTGCAGCTGCAGATTCCATGCCGTGCAAATGGGTTTCTAGATGGTGGATTTTCCCACATTTTCTCTGCCCTAGACCCCCTCCACAGATCTCATTTCCCCCATCATACCAGTGGGCAATTTTTTTTTTTAGATTAGGTATTGCTAAATCACTATAGCATTGTAAAGTTATAATAATCTGTTGCAATAATGTACAAATTTCCAACTGCCATTTTTTTAAAAGTAAGCCTCCAGGTCTTTTCATTGTGGCGTTATAAGGGGAAAGTTGAAGCTTTCTCATATTTGGAAAGCAAGTTCCTCCTCTCCTAACTTCTGACTGTCAGAGTCAAAACCAGGTCAAGGGAACACTGTCCCTTTAAATTACAAATAATAACATATCACAAACATGTTACAAATCATGTTCACTGTGTACGTAGATACACTAAAAGAATACATCTCGGCACAAACTGGCAAGATGTAAACCCTTTCCTTCCTTTGAACACCATGCTTGCTAAGTGCCAGATGCAGAGCTGGGCAGGTGGAGAGGGAACGATGAGAAAGCAGGTATTGTGTACAGCGATCTTTCCCCCACAATCAGATGTCTGAGTTCTCCTTGGTCAAGCATTTGGTTCCTGTGAGCTGAACTTAAACCTTCATTAGCAAAACAAAAACAGTGCCTTGTGGCTCCAGGAAACTAACAGAAGATTTGTGGCTTAAGTGATTATAATGAAATGAAGCAAATAAATGAATGAATGATCTCAGACTAGCCTCTACTTCATCAGGCAGGTGAAGTGTGTCAGTGGAAGAGGACATACCTTATGCATCTATTGGTGGGCTCTCCTCCAGGCTTATCTGGTTGCTTATAACACAGTGGACAGTATCCAACCGTCCCTGCATGGATGTTTCCCTGCATTCATGCCCACTCTTAGACTGGATGCAAAATCAGATCAAGGTGTCCAGGGTAGGGTGGGGATGCATAGGGAGGTATGTCACCCCAAGAGACTGGCTGCTGGCCGATAATGTGAATGCCGGCCTTATATATTAGCTAGAATGCACATTCAATGTATTTTCCACCTTCAGTAGATTAGCAGGTGATACTAGAAGCTCAGAAATGACTTTCCAAATAGCAGCTTTCCTCTGGGCTGAATTTGATTTCACTCCAGTGTGACATGTCCACACAAGAAAAAAGAGAAAAAAGTCCACACAAAAGGGGCATCTGTGTGTGTGAGTTGTGAAATATCTGTTCCTTTGGGCTGTACCATCTGTCACAGGTTGCCAGTTACTGGTCTGCTAATGTGACTTCTGGAGTTGTAGGACGACTCAGGAAAGTTTCATGAATTAAGGTGCTTACTGTTGTTGTTTTTAAAAAGCCATGTCTGGAGACAACCTTTGCTGTTTAGCTGTAAGAAAGATCATTGTTATGAGGGTCTTTAACAGACCAAACCCATTCCTTTAGCTGTGGCAGGGGCACATAAGCCCCAGAGGTCTGACAGCTTAAATGGCATTCATAGTACTCCGCCAGGGGCTGCCTGAACAGTGGTGAGACCCACACATACATGTATCTATGGGCTTTTGTTTTAGCTGTTCCTGAATGTGGGGCAGAAGACTATTTGTATGGTCTTTTTCAGCTTAATAGTGATATCACGGTTACATAAAAAGAGGAAGAAACATAATTACGAATGATTCCAAAGTTAGAAAAATAACACATGAGTTTGTTTAGGGAACTACTGGGGTGATTCCAGGGAGAAGAATACTGAAAGAGAAGGGAGTGCATGAAGGATGGGAATTTCTTAAAAGTGAGATATTGAAGGCGCAATTTCTATCAGTTCCAAAGAGGAGAAAAAATGGTAGAGGTTGGAAGAAACCAGGGTGGATGTCTAAAGAACTTTTGGTTGAGATAGGATTTAAAAAGAGCATGTACAAGTAATGGAAAAAGGGGGAAATTAACAAAGAGGAATTAAAACAAGTAGCCAGCATAAGCAGGGAGAAAGTCAGGAAGGCTAAAGCGCAGAATGAGCTCCGGCTTGCCAGGAAAGTTAAAAACAACAAAAAAAGGTTTTTTGGTTATGTCCATAGCAAAAGGAAGATCAAGGTAACAATGGGGTCGCTGTGTGGAGAGGACGGTGAATTACTAACAGGGGAGGCAGAAAAGGCAGAATTACGTAACACTTTCTTTGTCTCAGTCTTCTCCCAAAAGGGAAATAGGGCTCAACCTGGGAATCATGGAGCAGAGGATGCAGTAGGGGAATTACAGCATAGTATAGACACTGGGATGGTATGGGAATACCTGGCTACTCTTATTGAATTCAAGTCTCCAGGGCCGGATGAACTGCATTCAAGGGTGTTAAAAGAACTGGCCAAAGTGATCTCAGAACCACTGGCAATAATCTTTGAGAATTCCTGGAGAACAGGAGAAGTTCCAGCAGACTGGAGGAGGGCAAATGTGGTCCCCATCTTTAAAAAGGGGGAGGAAAGAAATCCCAAACAATTATCGCCCAGTCAGCTTGACATCAATACCAGGTAAGATATTAGAGCAGATAATTAAACAGTCGGCCTGTAAGCACTTAGAGAGAAATACCATGCTCACTGACAGTCAACATGGGTTTCTCAAAAACAGGTCATGCCAAACTAATCTCATATCTTTTTTTGAAAGAGTGACAAGTATGGTAGATGAAGGGAATGCTGTAGATGTAGTGCACCTTGATTTCAGTAAAGCCTTTGATAAAGTCCCCCATGATCTTCTTGAAGCAAAACTAGTAAAATGTGGGCTGGACACTGCTACTGTCAGGTGGATTGGTGATTGGTTGACCAACCGAACCCAAAGGGTGCTCATTAACGGCACAACTTCATCCTGGAGAGGAGTGACCAGTGGGGTGCCACAGGGGTCTGTCCTGGGACTGGTACTATTTAACATTTTTATAAATGACTTGGATGATGGAATTGAGGACATGATAAATTTGCAGATGACACCAAGTTGGGAGGGATAGTTAATACCCCAGAGGACAGGGTGAGAGTTCAGAATGACCTTGATAGACTGGAGAGCTGGGCCATAAGCAATAAAATGGATTTCAGTAGGGAGAAGTGTAAGGTACTTCATCTAGGCAGAAACAACATAAGGCACAGGTACAAGATGGGAGCTAGTTGGTTTGACAACAGTACATGTGAAAGAGATCTGGGAGTCTTAGTGGACCACAAACTGAACATGAGTCAACATTGTGATATGGCGGCTAAGAAGGCCAATGCAATTCTGGGCTGCATCAATAGGAGTATTGTGTCTAGATCAAGGGAAGTAATACTACCACTGTTTTCTGCATTGGTCAGACCTCACTTGGAATACTGTGTCCAGTTTTGGGCTCCACAATTTAGGAAGGATGTTGACAAGTTGGAGCGTGTCCAGAGGAGGGCGACCAGAATGGTCAAAGGTCTGGAATCCATGCCCTTTGAGGAGAGACTTAGGGAGTTGGGTTTGTTTAGTCTGGAGAAGAGAAGGTTGAGGGGAGACATGATAGCCATGTTTAAATATTTGAAGGGATGCCATGTTGACGAGGGAACATGCTTGTTCTCAATTACTCCAGAGACTAGGACACGGAGTAATGGATTTAAACTAAAAGAAAAGTGATTCCACCTAAACATTAGGAAGAACTTTCTGATGGTGAGGGTGGTTCGACGGTGGAATGTGCTGCCTCGGGGGGTGGGGGTGGAGTCCCCGCCTTTAGAGGTCTTTAAGCAGAGGCTGGATGGCCATCTGTCCGGAGCACGTTGATTGTGAAATCCTGCATGGCAGGGGGTTGGACTGGATGGCCCTTGTGGTCTCTTCCAACCTTGTGTGATTTTGTGATTTTGTATATTCAAAGCTTAAGTTGTTCCCGAAGGTGCCAGATTGCTGTCAAGGAGCTTCCTGGTTTCCTGAGCACACACCATCTTTGTTTACATATATAATATCCTAAACCTTGAGCAACCAGTCCAGTTTGCCTGGAATATACTGCAACTTCCACTTATTGGCAGACTTATTACGCGTTCAAAATATTGTTGAAGGCTTTCACGGTCAGAGTTCATTGGTTCTTGTAGGTTATCCGGGCTGTGTGACCGTGGTCTTGGTCTTGGTATTTTATTACGCGTTCATTAACATGCAGATGAACCCTGCCCATTTCCCCTCCTGGGCCTCATCCCAGGCAGGCCGTGGTTTACAAGGGTTACATTAGAACTTGTCTTCTTTTGGAATGGATCCCTTTTAATTCTCTTCACATTGTGCTCTGGTTATCCGGAAGTTTTCTTCTGTCAAAGGAGGACACTGAATAAGGACATTTCCCACACCCTTCCTTTCCAGCAAAGTCTCTGTGGTTTACCAGATGCTGAATGGCTGCTGTTTTGCAATGATGTGTTTCCCCAACACAAGCATCTCCAAATCTCATCTGACCTTCATCTGTAGCCAATTTTAGACTGCAGTACTGGAATGGGAAAGAGATGTAGGGTATGGGGGTGGGAGATCATGGAAAGTCACAGCTTCTCTCCCATGACTCTTATGGGTCCTAAGGGAGAGCACTGGGCCCCTCCTCTCTACTCCCCTGCCCTCCTTTTTGTTCTCCTCTACTACTGCGAAAGACCTTGACCTTTGATTGGGGAGCAGAATGTGCGCATGGGCTGGTGTGACTCTGCATGTTTCAGAATGTCTTCTCTATCTGTGTGCTCAAGTGCATGTTGCTGATACCTGCCTGGGGGCGGGGTTGCCCTCTCGGGTCGGCAGTGGAACGTCCTGGAAGACTGAAATGTTCTCCTGCTAGTTTTTGAGTGCCGTAATATCTAATGTCAGATTTATTTCCATTTTTCCTTTTGCGCAGGGAACCAATCTGTTTGTCCGATGTAGCGAGTGGAAGGGCATTTCTGACGCTTGATGGCAGATACAACGTTGGAGCATCTTCCAGCAAGTGAATGAACCAGAGATGGCACAACTGGCATTTTTAGGTCTGGTGATTATGTTGTCAAAGTGAATATGGGTGCAGAGCTGGCATGCTGGTCTATGGGAAGCCCTGTGGCCCCAGAGTCCATGTCCATTATTGTGGGTGAGAAGTCGTTTAAGGTTAGGGGGCTGCCCGTGGGCAAGAAAAGGTTTGCTTCCCAATGCTTCAGGGAAAGGAGTGTCGTCGTCTAGCATAGGCTGCCGGTCCTTTAATGATGCACTGAAGTGGTTTAAGCTAAGAACTGCATGTGACCACCAGTGGTATTCTGTTGCTGTTTCGTTTGGGCATACCTTGGTATCACTCTGGCTTTGTTGATCTGTTTCCTTACTACATCAGGTGGGTATTGTAATTCCAGAAATGTCTGTTGTAGATCCTGCAGGTGAGAATCTCTGTCAGAGAGACTGGAACAGATATGACTGTAGCAATGCATTATTGGAGGTATGTAGATATGTTTGGTGATCAGTAGGTTTCTGGTTTCTGTGCTTCCATCATGTATTTGTACAACGGTGTCTGGAAAATGTACTTATGTAGATTGACTACAGTCTCCCAGAATGTCCAGGACATTCCATTGCTAAGAGTGGCAGTCCTCAAACAGAGAAACTTCAAGGGGAGATTACAATGTGAGATTGCTGAATTTGAGTTCATTCGCAAATTCAGGGGGGGAAAAAACCCACCGCTAAAGAGGGATATAAAATTATAATCTCATTATGGATGCTAATTTTCTGGCCCTAAGCATTTCTCCCTCACCTGATCAAGCGGATTCCATTTTGCATTGTACCTTTGCATCCTGATTCCCTTCTTTGCAACACCCCTCCCACTCGTGTGCCCTCTGGGCATTAGCATGGCTCTCACCCAGAGAACACCCATCTGACTGCCAGGGGTGGAGGATATCCCATACTCTCCCCTCGTACCCACACTGAAGCTCTGGCTGTTGGTCCCAGCACCCAGGGGACCGCCTGAGAGCCCCTTCCAAGCCAGAAATTGATGGCTTGCCCTGGGAGAGAGGATGGCGAGTGGAAGGAGGCCCTTCTGGCATGCACTCAGGCCTTGCAGCAGGGGTTGGCTGGGGAGGAGGCAAGAAGAAAGCCATTCTGGAGACCAGTGTCGGCCTGGATAGAGCATTTTGTGGCTTGTTGGCGCCCCCCCCCCTTGCAGCAGCAGCTGGCACTGCTGGGGGCCCAGGCACGCAGGCTACAGGAGTGGTTGGCACCACCTTCCACCTAGCCTCATGAGGCTTCTGGGTCTGGCACAGATCTTGCTGGCCGGGTAATCGGTGGTACCTTGAGTCTGAGGGTATTGCTCGCACTTTCTGCCTCAAGCCACCCGAAGCTCCTGCTTGTCACCTGGTTAGCGGTCTCTGCAGAACAGCAGCTTCTTGAGGGAAGCACCAATTCCCAAAACTAATTTGTTTAGGTATTTATACCTTTATATAAATATAAATATAAGGGTATAAATTATATAATTTATACCCTTATATAATTTATAAGGGTATAAATTATATCAGCCTTCTTATCCTGAAAAGTATCCCCATTTCTACCAATTCAGCCTCTATTAAAAAGACAGGGCAATTTTTTTCTTGGCCGCTTGATCAAGTGGTGGGGTTGGGGGGGGGAATGCCCACCCCAGGGAAAAAGAGCCGCCTGCTTCTCTGGACTGTGCTTCTAACTCAGGAGTGTTTCTCTACCTGTGGTCATGCTGAGGGACCTTGAAGGGTCACCTCTGCCAGGAGGCAAAGCAAATAATGGGTGCTACACAAAGGCAAATGTTTATACTGCACGTGTGCGGTATTGTAGTTTAACAGAAGACTGAGACCAGAGCAGGGAACGTGTAAGGCTGCCCCACAGAAAATCACCCCCCAGCAGCCAAAACCATGAGCCACAAGCAGCCCCTCTTTTTCTTTTTTTGGCTGGGCTCCTGTACCAAAACCACAGCTAGGTCAGTTTTTCTTAGCCTGGAGTTGGAGTGATGCTGCACCTGTTGGGTTTCAGCTTGTCCAGCTGTTGTTCAAGGCACAGGAACCATGGCACAGGCACAGGATGAAAAAGCAGCTGGTCGAGTTCCTTGCCGTGCCAGCCTGATCCCAGCCAACCGACCCCTGGAGCAACGGAAATATGTGGACCCCCCCCCCCCCTGCAAGGGCTGGTCGGCGGGGGTTTGGCTTCCGGAGTTGGAAGAGGGGGGCAGGCAACGAAGGCAGCCAAGAGGCTTGGAGAAAAACATGTCCTGTGGGCAACCTGACATGCACTAGTTGTCACAAGCAGTCCTGAGGCTCAAGAGGGGATCTGCAATATGGTTCACCATTGACTATCCAGGAAAAAGTCAAGATGGTTCTGAATTACTAATAGGAATCCTGTGTTGATCTAATGGGTGTTCCTGCATTCTTCTCCCAAGAGATTTGGAGGGCGTCACTGCAGTGCAGGAGACAAGACTGTGTTGAGGTGGGTGGGGGAGATAGTAATCAGGACCTTAATTATTAAAAGGGGAACTCCCTCAGTTAAAGCTACCCTCAAATCACTTCCTCCAACTTAAAAACTACACACCAGAGAGATGGGTGTATTTAGTTACTTTCTAGTAACTGCAAAGCACTCGGGGCTTTTAAAAACGGTGTCTTATTTATAGTCCACCTTTCTCACTGAGACTCAATGTGGCTTACAGAGTACTGAAAGAGAGAGAAAAATGTGATAATACATTATAGGACGTTGAATGGACAATGCAGCAGGACTAGGAGTACAAAACTGTTAGAGCAACAATGTGAACAATACAGTGTTAAGAGATACAATGAACAATGCAAATGGGACCAGGGACACAAAATTAAATGACGTGAGCAGAGCGTTTGGAGTCTCAGCATCCAGATAACTGATTATTCTTGACACGGACTTAATTTAACTCCTCCCAGAAGCCTCATTTTATATCCCAAAGCAGGCAGATACGAGGACTGGAGGCAGAAAGGATAGTAGACCAGTCCAAGGCTGAGCACCTTTTTGTCACAGTCCAGTGCAAGAGGGGGCAATCCAAGTCCAGAGTCAGGTTCGGTCAAGGGGTCAGGGTAACCGGATAGCCGGGGACTCTGTCGTCTGTCTTGGATTTCTGACTGGGGCCGTCCTCTTCTCTGCTCCAGCGGCCTCTCTGAGCCTTCCGGTGACGCTGACTGCGGCCGCTGGGCCTCGGGCTCAGCTGGACCCTCGAGCTGGAAGGCTGCAGACACGGTGAGAGACACTTTCTGTCTGCGGCCGCTCCTCCCTTCTCACACGTACGGCCACCTTCTGCTGCTTCTCCTCTGCCCTCACGCTGGCTTCTGCCTCTGTTTCCTCTTTGTCTGAGGAGGTCTCAGCAGGCTAACCCATGATGACATTTGGCTGCACTGAGAGGTGATGGGGCTTGCGGGTGCTGCTCGAGCATTGTGCCTCTTCAGTTCTTGAGCCCTAATCCAGTTCTTGGGTGGGTTGGGGTGGGCACAAGATCTTGACAACAGCATGGTGTAGTGGCTGAGAGCGGTGGTTTGGAGTCGTGGACTCTGACCTGGAGAACTCGGGAGGTGGTGGGCTCTCCTTCCATGGAGGTTTTTAAGAAGAGGTTAGAAGGCCATCTGTCAGCAATGCTGATTCTGTGACCTTGGGCAGATGGTGTGAGGGAGGGCATCTTGGCCATCTTCTGGTCACTGGGGGTGTGGAGGGGGGAGGTAGTTGTGCATTTCCTGTATTGTGCAGGGGGTTGGACCTGGTGGTCCCAGGGTCTATTATTCTAACTGGGTTTGATTCCCCACTCCTCCACATGAAGCCTGTTGGATGACCTTGAGCTAGTCACAGTTCTCTCAGAACTCTCTCAGGGTGTCTGTTGTGGGGAGGGGGAGGGGAGTGTAAGCCGGTTTGATTCTTTCTTAGGTGGTGGAGAAAGTCGGCATGTAAAAACCAACTTTTCTTCTTCTTCTGTTCATTGGTGAGTGAAAAACATTCTGTACATGCTCGGAGGTATGTGTTCCTTAAACAGGCTAGTTACAAGATGGTTTGCAAATATGACCAAAACTGGATAGAATCATTTTGCTCCTGCTGCCTCCCTCTGCTCCATGGCAGCGGGAGCAGCTGCCCCTTGCCTCGTTTCTGTTCATTGCGTGTAGCTGGGCTACAGCCTCTTCCCCCTCACTTTCAGAGGATGCCCCCTGTGGCCGGGGGGGGGGGGGGAAGAAGGAGGAAGAAGCCTGGCAGGGTGCCTTTGTTGGTCTGGGCAGGTAGCCAGGGCTGGCACTTCTGGGGCTGAGGCCCAGCTGCCTCCAGAGGCCCCTCAGCCATCATAGCAGCAGCAGGGTCTTGGGCGGTGCTGCACCTTCCCCACCGGCAGAACAATCCCCCCCCTTGGGGGGAAGAGGGCCTGAGGAAAACACAGGCAGCATCCACACAGGGGCACAGAATGGTGCCCTGCTGTGGAAGCAGCGGTGACCCCGGGTGGGGGGGGGGGCGTCCATCACCTTTTAAAAAATCTCTATCTATCTAGTACTGCTAGATACAGTACTAGCTACAGCTATACATACAGCTATAGCCTTGAGCAGAAAGGAATAAAAAACATCTTCAGTTCTTGTAGGTTATCCAGGCTGTGTGACCGTGGCATAGGTATTTTCTTCCCTGATGTTTCCCCCGCAGCTGTGGCAGGCATCTTCAGAGGAGTAACACTGAAGGACAGTGTCTCTGTGTCAAGTGTGTAGGAAGAGTAATTTTGACTATATATTTTGACTATATATTTTGACTTTCTGACTATATATTACTCTTCCTACACACTTGACACTGAGAGACACTGTCCTTCAGAGTTACTCCTCTGAAGATGCCTGCCACAGCTGCGGGGGAAACATTAGGAAAGAAAATACCAAGACCACGGTCACACAGCCCGGATAACCTACAAGAACCAATGAACTCTGACCGTGAAAGCCTTCGACAAAAACCACCTTACTTAGTGTTATTCTTTTGGTATTTAATTATTGCCCCTATAAATTTTGCCACAGAGTAACAGAATCATTTGTATCTGACAGTAGTCACGTCACCTGCTCCCTCGTACTGCCGGATGCCTCATTGGACATTTCCATATTTTAAAATAAAGGAGTAATTAAACTGGCCCTCAGCTCATTAAACATAGAAGATGATGAAGAGTTGGTTTTTATATGCCAACTTTCTCTACCACTTAAGGGAGAATCAAACCAGCTCACGATCACCTTCCCTTCCCCTCCCCACAACAGACACCCTGTGAGGTAGGTGAGGCTGAAAGAGCTGTGACTAGCCCAAGGTCACCCAGCTGGCTTCGTGTGTAGGAGCGGGAGAAACAAATCCAGCTCACCAGATTAGCCTCCACCGCTCCTGTGGAGGAGTGGGGAATCAAACCCGGTTCTTCAGATCAGAGTCCACCACTCCAAACCACCGCTCTTAACCATTACACCATGCTGGCATGGTGTATAGGACACTCCATGATCAAGTGACATCAAGTCACAGCCAACTATGCCGATCCTCCAGGGTTTTCAAGGCAAATGATGGAGTGAGGTGGCTGGGCCATTGCCTGCCTCTGCGTAGTGACCCTGGACTTCCTTGCTGGCCTCCCATCCAAATTATAACCAGGGCTGACTCTGCTTAGCTTTCAAGAGCAGACAAGACCCAGCTAGCCGGGACTACCCAGGGCAGGGCCCATCACATCGGTGCAGGAGTGCTGGTTCAGCTCCAACTGGGCCGGTCCCCTAAAAAGGGGGAATGCAGGACCGAGTTGCATAATTTTGAAGGCGGAATTCAGCCCTGCCCTCTCCCCAGAAGGGCTGTGGGCACAGCTTGCACAGAGAACCTCTGCCCACAGCCCCCATGCATCTCTTCTGTACACTGGACCGAAGGGGAACAATTCGGAAACCCTCCTCATCTCATATCCAGAATCTCCAGGTTTTGCTAAGCTTTCAGGGGCACGCGCAGGATTTCCCCCCCAAAAAAACTGATAATCAGCAGAAATCAATGTCCTGGAAAAAGTTTAGTTTTATCAGGCTGTTTTTTAAGAGTTTTAGTTGGTTTGCGAAGTCATAATTTGGGCAATGATCCCTACTTTGTGTGTTTCTTTGCTTGTATCGCACTTTGCACCCCAGCGGGGACATGGAGTGGTTGACAGCAGGGCTCCTCTTGTCCATTTTACCCTCAGAACTCTGTGAGGTTGTTGGGCTGAAAGCGGGTGACCTGGCCCAGGGCCACCCAGCAAGCTTAGATGGCAGAGAGGGGATTCCCAGTTCCTAGTCTGACGCTGCAACCACTACAGAATACTGGCTTGCCCGTGGGGGGGTGGGGGGGCTGTTTTGATGCTTTCATACTCCTGATGGGGCATGGCCACCCTAGCATTGACTATACTATAGGCCACAACCCAACCCATAAAAAATCTGGGGCTAAGTGCCCGCCCCCCTGCCCCTGCCCTGTGACATCACCAGGCTCTATTGTGGCCCAGGTAAATATGTGTGAGAGGAATCGGACTCAGCCCTTCTCCTGGCTGACCGGTGACATCCCCCCCCCCATCTCTCCATTGCAGGCCCAGGCCAACAAAAGGGAAGTCTCCTGGGGTGCCATCTGCTAACTGTTCTTTCAATGCAAACAAAACGTTGTAGAAGGATGAATATTGGTGAGAATTTTGCATTCCTCGCAGCTACTGCAGTGGAGATTCCTGGAGATGGGATTCGTCCATGTGAGTGAAATGTGAAGCAAAATCTGTCAGTGATGCTCAGACAGATAACCAGCCCCCTGCAGAGCATCAGATGCAAACGAGAGAGGAGTAAGGAGCATTCCTTTCCAGCTTGGTTGTTAGGCCCTGTTGCCATAGCAACATTGATCAGGAGACACTGAGCCTGTGGGGAAGATGCTGAGACTGGGTATCAGCCAACTTGAAGTAAAGAAAGGCTGAGGGGCTCGAAGACCTCATGCAAACTTCCACAGGACGTCAGTCACGTCTCCCTCGTACGCACAGGGCCAGGAAGCGCTGCAACAGCAGAGCCTGTCTCATCAGAGCATCCTCTCCTTGGTGACGGTGACCTCATGTCTGGCTTCCTCCTCAGACCCTGAAAGGAAGAAGCTGGCGTATCTGCACACACATGCATCCAGGAAAACGTAGACAATGCACAGTTACAAAATTAAAACGAATATTTGTCAGAATAATCATGGGTGTGTGTGTGTGGGGGAGAATCAGGATATGATTTCCAGCTCTAACTTGGAGCGGTTGCACATTGAGAGCCCTTCTCTGCAAATGAGCCCTGGCTCTTCTGGCATTAGCTGCGTGCAGAATTAAGAGGGGTGTCATGGCCCCTCCTCAAAGGGCTGGACACAGGCGGCCACTCTGGGTGGAGAGCAGGGGACTCAGATGACGCCCAGCATGCCAGACCGGACCCAGAGCACCCGGACTCTGAGGACTCAGCTCAAGAGGAAGCTGCCCACTCACTAGACTCTGAAGCAGCTGCCCCTCTTCCTTGTAGGGCTGGACCCCAGGTCACCAGCCCTCCAGGTACTCCCACCCAGTGGGAACGGGGGGGGGGGGGAGGAAGGCAGCAGGCCCATGAAAGGCAGATAGGGTTGCCAGCTGGGAAATACCTGGAGATTTTGGGGGCGGAGCCTGGGGAGAGGAGGGACCTGAGCATGCCATAGATTCCACCCTCCAAAGCAGCCCTTTCTCTGGGGGAGCTGATCTTGGTCCTCTGGAGAGAGATCTCCAGGTGCCACTGGGAGATCACTGTTGATCTTCAGGAAGCAGTTGAAGATTTTAAATTGCTGTTTTTTATGTATCTTGTAACTGTTGTTTGATTTATATTGTAATCCGCCTTGAGTACCGCAAGGTAGAAAGGTGGCTAATAAATGTTTTAAATAAATAACTAAATAAGAGTGGAGATCCCTGAGCCCTCCTATCCCAGTCAGAAGGTGGAAGGGGTGTGACAAAGAAGGGAATCAGGATGCACAGTTACAGTGCAAAATGTAATCAGTCTGCTTAGACAGGGGAGAAATGTTTAGGGGCAGAAAATCAGCATTTTAAAGCTCCCATGGTCCTATTCATCATAGGTAAGGTAAGGTAAAGGTCCCCTGTGCAAGCACAGGGTCATTCCTGACCCATGGGGTGACGTCACAACCTGACGTTTACTAGGCAGACTTTTGTTTGCGGGGTGGTTTGCCAGTGCCTTCCCCAGTCATCCTCCCTTTACCCCCCAGCAAACTGGTTACTCCTCGGAAGGATGGAAGGCGGAGTCGACCTTGAGCCGGCGACCTGGAACCGGCCTCTGTCAGGATTGAACTCAGGTCCTGAGCAGAGCTTTTGACTGCAGTACTGCAGCTTACTACTCTGCGCCATGGAGCTTGTTCATCATAGGGGATCCATTATTCAAAAATCCCCTGTTGTAATTCCCGTTGAATCTCCTCTGCTTGAGGACTGCCACTTTTAGGTTAGCGATGGAACGTCCTGGGCCATTAAAATGTTCTCCCACTGTTTTTTGAGTGTTGTGATTTTTAATGTCAGATCTGTGCCCATTTATTCTTTTGTGTAGGGACTGATGTATTTGTTCAGTGCTGAGAGTGGAAGAGCATTGGTGATGCTTAGATGCCATGTATCATGTCCGAACATCTTCCAACAAGTGAATGTGCCTGAGATGGCCAGGTCGGTGTGGTCAGGGCCAGTGTCTGGGTTGGTAAAAGTGGGCATGGGGACAGGGTTAGCATCCTGGCTTGTTGCAGGCCGCGTCAAGACACACATCCTCCTTGGTGCCCTCCCACAAGGCATCAGACCCCCCCCCCAAAAAAAATCCCCTAATGGTAGAAACAGGAAAGATGCCACTTCTGAGTGGTGCCAGAGTGCTAAACTCCCAACCTTTCAGCATACACAAAAGGCAACTGTGGCAGAAGCTGGAGGCTGACCCCCCCCCCCAGGAGATGTTTTCCTCCGGCACCACCCAGCCACAGGGACTGCGCCGAAACCTTGTGGGGGGTGGGGGGTGGGAGCCTGCCCCCCCAGCATCCTACCCCCCAGGGCACGCGCTCCTCTTCCACGCTCAAGCACAGCTAAGCGGCGAGCCCGGGCCGGGCCGGGGGGCCGGGCGCCCTCTCCCTCCCCACGCGCCCGGGTGGGGGCCGGGGATGCCGCGCGCCCCAGCAGACGGACCCCCTCTCCCCCCGGCTTTGGGGGCTGGGTGGCTCCGGGGGAGGGGAGCCGGGCCCCGCGCCCTCGGCAGCCGGCGGAGGGGCCCGCGGAGGCCGGAGAGCCGGGCGCTGGCCGCCCGCCCGCCATCCACGCCGCCTCCGGCCGCAGCCCTCGTGGGGCAGAGGGGGCGGCGCTGCGGGGGGGGGGCTGTTGGGCGCTGGAGCATCCTTCGGGAGGGGGGGGCGTGGCCTGCCTCTCGCGCGCCCGGCCGCCCCTCCCCGGCCATAAAGAGCGCGGCGGCGCAGCGCGGCGGACAGCCGGGGTCCGACCGACGGGGCCGCGATGGAGGGCAAGAAGGTGAGGGGGGCTCCCGCGGGCGGCCAGGGCGGGCGGCCGGGCCCCCCTCTCCCGCTGGCCGGCCGGCCGGCCGGGGATGCGCTGGAAGGAAGGAAGGAAGGAAGGAAGGAGGGGGGCGCCGTTGCCGAGTCCTTTCGGGGGGGCCGGGGCGCGAGGAGGAGGAGGGGGGGGCGCGGGCCTGCCTGCCTGCCTGCCTGCCTGCCGTCGTGCCGTCGTGCCGTGGCGAGGGCCCCCTCTGCCTGGCCGGCCGGGTCCCGGAGCGCCGCGCAGGGCGGAGGCGGCGGGGATGGGGAGGCCGAAGGGCGGCGGCGGCCGAGACGCCCGCCCAGGCACGTCCCCGCCGCCCCCCCTGCTCCGCCCGAGGGCCAGGCTGGCTGGCCGGCCGCGGCTGGAAGAGCCCGCCGCCCCCCCACCCCGGGCGGGGGGCTGCTGCCCCTCCCAGGCGGCCGCGGAGCCTTGGCACCCCCCAAGCCCCCTGCGGCTGCCCACGCCCGCGGGCCGGGGCCGGAGGATGAAGCTCTCGCCCGGCCCTCCCCCTGCCCCGCTCCGGGGCCGCCCAGGGGGGGGTTCTGGGACCCAAGGGAGCCCCCCCCCCCGCCGCGCAGCACGTGGGTGCAGGATTGGGCCGGAAAGCCGCCCGCCTGCCCCGCTCCGGGGCCTCTGGCTGGCGGGAGGGAGGGGGGGTCCGCGCGACGCCTCTGCCCCTCCGCCGCTGGCGCTGGGGTGCCCCGCGGGCTTGGGCCCTGGGCCCGGCGCCCGCAGACCAGACCCTCCGGCAGGCCGGCAGACGGGGCTGGAGGGCTTCTTGCTTCGGCGGGGGGGGGGGGGGTTGTGTGGGTGTCATGATTTATTTAGCAACCGTTTTTAAAAAACCGTTTTAAGTCGCTTCCTTGTGGGTGGAAAGGTAGCCTATCAATATTCCCGATGAGCAAATAAACAAGTTGTCCCTCGATGATGGATGTCTGCACGATCACCGACCGGTATCCAGCCTCCCTGCCCGCTTCAGCGGGGGTGAGAAAAGGAAATAATTTTTCACCCAACGCAGAGTTAAATGGTGGAACTCCCTGCCCCAGGATGGGGTGACGGCTGCCAGCTTGGAGGGCTTTAAGAGGGGAGTGGACAGGTTCATGGAGGAAAGGGGTATTCATGGCTGTTAGTTAGAATGGATGCTGGTCATGCTGCATACCTATTCTCTCTAGTATCAGAGGAGCATGCCTATTATTTTGGGTGTGGTGGAACACGGGCAGGATGGTGCTGCTGCAGTCGTCTTGCTTGTGGGCTTCCTAGAGACACCTGTTTGGTCACTGTGTGACAGACTGCTGGACTTGATGGGCCTTGGTCTGATCCAGCAGGGCCTTTCTTATGATCATGTCAGGCCTGTGCTGTGCCCATGGCCCTGGGTCCCAGTTTGTCCCCAGCTCAGCTCCAGGTGGAGACATCAAAGCCCCTGCCAGGGGTTCAGGCCACAGTGCCTTGAAGGACAACGTCCTGCCGGCCTGGGCCTTGAGATCCTTGCAAGGTGCCTTTCTCGGGAGGGGAGGGGAGGCTGGCTGGTACTCCCAGGTGGGGGGAGGGCCTTCTCAGATTGCAGCTGTGGAAGTCCCTTCCTCTGGTGCTGACAGTGGTGCCGTCCCTTGCAGCCATACAGACCCCTCTTTTCTGGAGGGCCTCCGATGAGATTGACCTGGGCGGTGGTGCACTGCCCTGTATTTTAAGCAGCGTTTCCATGCTATTTGACGTGGGTTTATTATGTATGGCTTATGTGTTCCTATGTTGCATACTGTGAACTTTTGGTTGAAAAGTGGTCTAAAAGCATGCTAAATAAATACATAATGTAAATTAAACGGTGCTGCTCTTGGACAGTGGGCAGCAAACTTGTGGCAGCATTCAGGCAGCCCCCCTCCCAGAAAGTGGCTGCACGTGGCCAGCAAGAGGGCCACTGTGGGACTGCATCAAGGCACAAGGCTAGAGACGTGAAGGGGAAATTCAGGGGTGGGGGAGATAGTTCTTTTCCAGGTTTTCTCCTGGGAGCTCAACCCCCCAATTTTTCCAATGGCAATATTGGAAAATTTAAGGGAGCAATGAAATAACCTCCTATTAAATATTTTCTCTTTTAAAATTACTGAAATGTGTGCAAAGGTTTTCACATTCAAAATCTATAGAATGGAAGTGTGTGAGGATTTCCCCCCCACTTTTTCCAATGAAAAAATTGTGAAATCTTGGGAAGCGCTGAAAAAACCCCTATCTTACTATAGACGTGTCCACCATCGAAACCCGGAATATGTTGGGCAGGCAGGGCTGAATCCCATTGATCTGACTGAACAAAAACTCTAGGAAGTTGGTGGGTGAACATCTTAACTGTCCCTCCCCCATCATTCTATTAGAGACCTCCAGGTGGTCACCCTCAAACATTTTTGTTTGCATGGATGAGGTAGAACCACAAATTTATGTAGAAATTGGAGTGTGTCAGTCAAAACCTGAACAGGAAGAACGGCTCGTTCTCCTATGATGTATGAGCTGAGAGTTTTGTGATTTCCCCATATGCCGTCCTTAGCAGCAAACGTCCTTTCTGCCTTCTTGCACAAACATCCCACCAGCTCATTTCCTGGCTTGCAGCTCACAGTCCTGCTGGCCTCTGATAAAGTAGCTGGTAGCCTATGAAAACTCAGGCTCTGCACATAAAAAGAAAAGAGTTGGTCGAAGGAGCCGCTGGGAACCAAAAATTTTGGGGAGATGATATATAATGAAATAAGGTTGATTCTACAACAAAGTATTCCTAAAACACCTGAAATGATGCTTTTGAGTATGATACCGGATACCATTTGCACTCATAGAACTTTTTTGATTTATGCCACCACGGCTGCTCGATTGATATATGCAGCTAAATGGAAGACAGTTGAGATACCAGATAAAAAAGACTGGATAAAAAAGATGCTGGAATTGACCGAGATGGCGAAGCTTACAGCTTTGATAAATCAGAATGATAATGAACAATTTGGGGGGGAATGGGAGGCTTGGAGAATGTATTGTGAAAATAATTTTTTTATCGGGACCATTTAAAGGATACTCATTGATTTAATCCCTTATTCATACTTTGTATTAATTTTTATATTAGGCATTGATTTCATAATGTTAAATACGACAAGAACAGATTAATTAAAATAATACTGGGATTCTGTTAGCAAAAGATTATACAATTTAATTTTAGACGGAAGAGGGAGAGGGGGAAGTCATTTGATTGTTACATTAGAAGTACTATTTGTTTTTCTCTTTATTATTATTATTATATTGTTTTTATGGATATATTAAATGAAGAAAAAATAAAAAAAATATTAAAAAAAAAATAGAAGGAGCCGCTGGCCGTTTGTTAATGTACAAGCAATGCGCAGTCCAGTTGATCTAGTCTAGCAACAACTGTTCTCCCCTTAATTGTCAGTAACTTGCATCTTGAGTGACTTCTTGAGTGGTCTGGAGAGGCTGCTGTGCTCTGGCGCGGCTGAGCTCTTGTCTTGCCATTCCCGAAATATTCTAGAACCCCTTCTGACTGAAATCATGGAGAGATGTAAGTAGGGGGGAGCATTTTGGGGGGATGAGATGTGTGAGGGTAATGAAGAGGTAGAGACGCCCGCTCTGGGCTTTCGATGTCCTTGTCCTGCGGTATTTAACTGCCTGGCAGTCATTGGAAGTATCAAACCCAATAGAATCGCTTGTCCCGCTCGGCCTTTAGTGTTCAGCAGGGCCTGTGGTTCAATAGAGAGTGGTGGGCGCTTACGTCAGCTGAAATCCCCACCTCCCGCTAGCTTCCGTGCAACCTAAAGTATTTTTTTAAATGTATGTTTCTCGGGAGGTGTAAAAACATGTGCATTCCTCCCCAAGAAGAAGGAGAGTATGGGAAGGGATCTGTCATCCTTATTTTGATTTTTGAGAAGGCCTCACTTGAGATTTCTGTTTGTTTACATAGTAAACATGAATATTTGGGGAAGTGTAGCTGAACTGACCGGCCCTGCCTTTTCTCCCACAGAAGATCACCTGTCCCCTTGTGTGTACTGTATTTGTGGCTGTCATTGGATCCCTCCAGTATGGGTACAACACCGGAGTCATCAATGCTCCTGAGGAGGTAAGACCGAGGGAAGGGTGAGGGGTCAGGATCATGCCATAGTGTCGTGGTGCAGGCAAGGAGCGAGGGCTGGAAGCTGGTCCGGGGAACAGTCCAAGGTCATTCACAGTTCAGGCAAAGTCCAAGATCTCAATACCGGCAAGGGAAGTCTGAGGCATTAGTCAAAGTCAGTCCAAGAAGTCAGGATACCAGGAATCCAAAGGATAGCAGGGAAACAAGGCCGGTACACAAGGAGGTTGGTGTCAAGTTGCTTGCACAACAGCCAAGCCTAACTGATGGCTTAAATCCCTTCTCCTGCTGCTGTAGCAGAGCCAGCTGATGCTGATTCGGCTGAGTTCCCAGGTGGTGCTTCAGCCCTGCTCTTCCTCATCACTGCTACTGAGGAGGTTCCTCTGTCAAGCCTTCAGTCTAGCACTCTGCCGTCTCTGCTGCATTGCCAGACGGACCTGTCTTCTTCTCTGCTCCAGTGGCCTTGGCGAGGCCTCTGGAGACACTTCATGTTGCAAGGTGTCAGGTCCAACTGGAGTCCTTGAGCTGGCAGGCTGCAGGCATGGTGAGTCATCTCCTGACTTTGGCTGAGCCTCTATTCTGGCAGGCTGTAGGCCCTGTGGTCGTTCCTGTGGGACTTCTGCCTGAGGATGTCCCTCTGTTATTGCTTCTATTTACCCTTCGTCAGAGGAGGTCTCTGCAGGCTGACTCATGACACATAGGTGCGCGCGGTGCTCCGTAAGGAGACGGTCTCCTCCCTGAGGAGCATTATCAGGGAAACCCTGAGGTAAAGGAGGAGGGAAGAAGCCGCATCGGTGTTGGTTACAAATGCTGAGGCTTTAGTCACTTGGGTTGAGGATCCAAAGGTTGTGCGGCAGGACGGAAGAATGAACAGGTGAGTTTTAAGGAACAACAAGGACATTCTGGGGTTTCAGATGACCTGGTTGTTCCATCCTGACTGTAGAATCTGCTCTGTCTGGACCTGGAGGTGAGACGTTTGAGGGGAGTTGTGAAAGACAGAGAGGGAGGAGAACCACAATATTCTGTTTGTATCTTGAGAGGACAAGAAACTGGCTGTGGAGGACAGACAAATCCTTTATTTACTCTGGTGAAAATCAGGGACATGTGGAATTCCTAGTTGCCTCCATTTACCTCACAAATGGCTGTGCCAAAACATCTGTGTGACAGGCAGAAATTAAACTTGTGCAGTTTTCCTGATGGTAGATATTTGCTGGATTTCTGCTTGTCGAACTGCTAACTGTTAATGACACAGAGCCTTTGCCAGGGGAAAAAGGTGCCGACTCATTGAGTGTGTGACCTGTGGGATCATTGGGCAATGTGGGGTTACCTAATCTGTCTGGTGAGGGGTGGGCTGGAGTCCCTCCATAAATAAGTATGTGCCTTTTCCCTATTAATTGTCATATGATGTGGGATGTTGTCATGTTTAGCCCTGCCTGTTTTGTGGATGAAAAGTGACCCAAAGCGGGGTACATTTTCTTTGTGAAGGTATTATGCTACGAAACCATGCCAAATGTTCGCAAGCCAAGCAGCTGTCTGTAGGGATATCTGAGAGGTTGTGCAGGTAAGCACAGGCGTCATTGAGAGGGCCATTGCTAAACCAGCCATCCTGGTGCCAAACTATGTAAGGGGTCCTTGGAGATTCTTCCTGTTCATCTTCGGTCTTCAGTGCAGCCCCTCATTTGGGACTGTGCCTGCGCAGGCCTGCCACCGATAGAGGTTTCTAGCTTCAGACATATGGAGGGGGCTCCCCTCCCCTTCGGAGCGAGCAGGACCAGCGTGGTATAGTGGTTAAGAGCGATGGACTATAATCTGGAGAGCCGGTTTCGATTCCCTCTCCTCCACATGAATAGAGGACTTTAATCTAGTGAACCGGGTTGGTTTCCCCACTCGTACACATGAAGCCAGCTGGGTGATCTTACGCTACTCACAGCTCTCTCAGCCCCACCTACCTCACAGGGTGTCTGTGGTGGGGAGGGGAAGGTGATTTCAAGCCGGTTTGATTCTTCCTTAAGTGGTAGAGAAAGTCAGCATAGAAAAACCAACTCTTCTTCTTGCACCCACTGTTCCTCAGTTCCTTTCTGCCACTGCTGAGCGTAGATGGTTGTCTCCTCTGTTCTTCAAAAGTGAGTTGTTGCCTTTTGACATTGTTCCTGACCGTTGGTGAGGATCTGCTCTCTTGCTCTTAATTCGCGGGTGCCTGAGGTGGGTTAGGGGGTTGGTTGCAGCTATCCACTCTTCATACGATGCCGCTAAGAAATCTTGCCCCTTGGAGGCGAAGGCCCATTCTGCGCAGGCACAGGGGCCATCTGCTGCTTTCCACCGTAGAGTTCCACTGGCCGATATTTGCAGAGCTGCAACGTGGTCAGAGGTGGACACATTTATGAAGCATTATGCGCTGAATCTGTAATCGAGAAGAGATGCGGATGTGGGGAAAGCAGAGTTGCTCTGGTCATTGTTCCACTGAGATCCCCTCCCTGCCACCAGGTGGTGTGGAACTTACTCACTGAAGACCGAAGATGAAAACAGAGATGCACTTACCTGTAACTGTTGTTCATTGAGATCTTCTGTGCAGACACATTCCTCCTGCCCTGCTGTGAGCACTTTGAATGTTTTCCGGTTGTTTTTAGGAGCTTGTGGCGGCATCCAGGAACTACCGAACGGGGGGGGGGGCGCCTCTTTGGAGCACGTGACGGGTTTGGTGGGAAAGGCCGTTCCGCTCCTTCCGAAGGCGAGGCCCCCCCCCTCCATAAGTCTGAGGCCTCTTCATTGCATCAGATGTGGACGTTTCCCCTCAAGAAAGCACTCCCATTTGCAGGGTGTTAGATTTTCCTTCTCTCTCCCTCTCTTTTCTGTAAATGGAACAATAGTTTATATTTAGCTATTTGTTCTTGGGGCAAAGTTTGGGAGTGACAAGCCACAGAATGTCCGGCCCCTCCTAGCTGCCAATTTGGGGCAGTTAGCAAGTACACACTGAATGAAGTTCCCCCTCTCAACCCTCCCCTTTATGACATCCCACATTCAATGGCAAGAGCATGGAAATGGGCACAAGTGGATTGGGGGGGGAGAGAACATGGAGATCAGCAGCAGCATCGCCGTGCCTTCACTCCCCCCACCCGCATTGCAGTGGATCAGAAGGACAGACAGTGTTGTGGCTGGAGTCTGCTACACACCGCCTGGCCAGGCTGAGGGGGGTGGGTGCTGCCCTCTTTGAGCAGCTTGACAGGGTATCCAGGCAATGTGACCTTGCAGTTATGGGAGGCTTCAACTTCCCTCCTGTGTGCTGGGAGATCAAACTTTCTGAACATCCAGAGTTACGCAAATTCCTGACCTGTCTGGCCAACAACTTCCTTTTTCAAATGGAAGAGGAAGCGGTGAGACGCTCGGCCACACTCGACTTAACATTAACCAGCTGGCAAGAGTTGGTAAACAGGGTGAAGGTGGTGGGGACATTAGGAGGAAGTGACCATGTCCTAGAATTTTTTTTCCGTGGGGGACCAAGGAAGTTCATAGCCAGATGTGTATTTTAGTGGGGCAGGACTTTAATGAACTCAGAGGCATGATGAGAGTCATTCCATGGGCAAGAATGCTGGAAGAGAAGGGAACAAGTGAAGGGTGGGCTCTCCTAAAACAAGAGCTCTTGCAAGCTCAAGCTATCACTATTCCAATAAGATGGAAGCATGGTAGGAGATCCAAGAAGCCAATGTGGATGAACAGAGAACTCCATGAAGAAAAAGGAAATGTTCAAGAAAGGCTCGATGCCTGTTTTGCCTCAGTTTTTTCCCTGAAGAAGAGAACAGGCGCATCTATTTTTTTTTAAATTTTATTTATTTAACTTAAAGAGAACAGGCTCATGTAGAGATGGTAGTAGGCAAGGCTCAGGGTCCGGGCTGCTGGTTGACATGGACAGAGAAGTTGTTGAGAGGCACCTGGCTGCATTGGCTGATCTTCCAGGCCAGATGTTGTATAGCTGTAAGCACTTGTCCCGTGATAATCCCATAAACAACATCCACAGACGAATAGTCCAAAAGAGAGTTGATTTATTCGGAAGATCAACAGGTTTACAGCAGCAAACAGTTAGATTGGCACTAATGGGGATTAGGGGTATGGTGCAGGGCCTATATGAAAGAGCAATAGTCATATCAAGATAGCAATGGAAGTCATGGCAACCCCCCTCCTGGCGAGGGTGGATTCCCACGGGACTCAGAAGCAGACTAGGAATTCGGCGGTTGGCAGAGCTGTCCTTGAACAGCACCTGGTGAAACCAAAACAATCTCAGTCAGGCCGCTTCAGCAGAGAACAGGTCTGACATTCTGCCCCCCCAAAGGCCCCCCTTTCCCTTCATGGGCGCTGGTTTGTGAGGGTACGCAGCATGGAAATCACGGACCAGATGGGGGGCGGAAACATCGCGGGAGCGTACCCATTCTTCCTGAGCGGTACTGAAGTGTTTCCAACGAACAAGATATTGGAGGGAACCATGATGGACACGCGAGTCCAAGATCTTCACAATTTCAAAATGTTCTCCCCCCCCCCACCATCACCGGCGGCTCAGGGAGGGGCTCAGGATGCCACTCCGTGGAGGGAACATGTGGTTTCAATAGACTGACAGGAAACACGGGATGGATACGTCTCAGTGATTTAGGGAGCGAAAGTTCCACAGTCACTGGGTTGATGATTCGAGAAATGGGGAAGGTTCCTACGAACTTTGCGCTGAGTTTGTTACACGGACAGGTTGACCGTAGGCTCTTGGTGGATAGATAAACCAAATCCCCCGCATATTCTTTGCGTGGCGAACGATGCTTATCAGCCAGAGCCTTGTATTTACATTTAGCTCTCTCCAGATTCTTGACCAGCCAAGGCCAGGTTGTCTGAATTGTGTACCCAGTCAGCCACACTTGCACCTCCCTCCTCCCTCGATACATTGTTACGGCCAATGGGACCGAAGTCTTGTCCATACACAGCATGAAAAGGGCTATACCCAGTGGACTGATGCACAGCATTATTATAAGCATATTCAGCAAAGGGCAACAATTCAACCCAATCATCTTGGTAATAATTCACATAACAGAGTAGGTAGCATTCCAATACACCATTCACCCTCTCTGTTTGACCGTCAGTTTGGGGATGGAAAGCGCTTGACAGACCCTGTTCCACACCAACCAATTTCAGGAAAGCTTTCCAAAATTTGGCCACATAGCTACTTCTGCGGTCCCTGACTACCTTGGGCGGAAAGCTATGCAGTCGGAAGACATGTGACACAAAGAGGCGGGCCTGTTTGGGGGTGGACGGGATACCTGCGCAAGGAACGAGATGCACCTGTTTGGAGAACAGGTCTGTGATTACCCAAAGGATAGTTTTCCCTTCGCTGAGAGGCAGATCAGTCATAAAATCCATTGCAATTACTTCCCAGGGTCTAGTGGGGGTCTCCAAAGGTTGCAATAACCCGGGAGGTTTGCCCTGGGGTCTCTAGGCAGCAGCACAAACTGGGCAACTGCGGATGAAAAAATCCACGTTGGTTCGCATACCCACCCACCAAAATTGTCTCCTTAATAAATGCAACGTTTTGAGGAATCCAAAGTGACCCGCGGTTTTGGCCCCATGGACCAGCTGCAGAACCTCCGCAGCTCTTTAGGCACATACAGTTTAGAGTCTTTATACCAACAACCTCCACTTTCAACCAGAGAAGCGGGGAGGGTTTGCGCAGAGAGTTCGGCTTGGCAATTGTAACGAAGGGAGTCCTTGAAGGAATCTGTCAGTCCCTCCATATCCAGTGTTGAGGGCACTGCACTGGCAGGTTTCCCTGTAGGAGAAGACGTAGGTGTTACAGAGGGGGGTTGGGTGTCTGGTCCGCTGCCACTGGGGCGAATGGGCGCCCGCACATCGGGTTCCGCATCCTGGGATTGCACAGGGGGTGGGGGCAAAGCCTGTGAAGGAAGTGGGAGATGCGGAGCAGTCGGGCCAGTCACCGTGGACAGGTTTCGGGTCCCTCCCCCTTGCGGAGATTGTGCTGGGAGTCGGACCTGCAACCGGGTTTGGAGTGCTAGGGTGGGCAGCAAACCCCTCTGAGCAGGAGTGAATAGAGACTCTGTGGGGCGTTCAATCTTGGTAGGGTTTTGAGGTAGTCTAGATAAAGCATCAGCTAGTACATTTTGCTTCCCTGGTAAATGTTTCAATACAAAGCGGAAATCGGCAAAGAAGTCTGCCCAGCGAACTTGTTTCGCAGTTTACGGGCCCCCGTTAGCACTTCCAGGTTTTTGTGATCGCTCCACACCTCAAAAGGGACCGTAGAACCTTCTAAAAATTGTCTCCATACCGTGAGGGCATGGTGCACGGCGGCTGCTTCTTTCCCCCAAATTTGCCAGTTGAGTTGATGCTGCGTGAACTTCTTAGAGAAGTAAGCGCACGGATGCATTTGACCGTCCTTCCCCTGCTGAAGCAGCGCACCCCCCATTGCCACGTCTGAGGCGACAACCTGGACTACAAACATTTGCTCAGGATCTGGGGCTGAAGAAGGAGCAGTAGAGGGTTGGATAAAACCTCATGGGGTAAATCTTACTTTTAGGAAGTTTCCCATCTCCCACCACCTCAATAGCACAGTCTGTTCTGCGGTGTGGGGGGGGAGTACATCACATTCCTGCACATTAAAAACATCTGCAAACTCCCGGTATTCAGCAGGTATTTGGGGAGACTCGTTAGTGTCTGAAGCCAAGGCCTATTCCCATCACTACCCCCCAGGTGCGACGATCAACAGGCCCACCTTTAATGTCACTGCCATCCATCTGGATGAAGTGATAGAGGGGCCGATAGAGCTACTGACTTCACTTTCAGTGCCTTAAAGGTGGCTTCATTAATCAGAGAGCGGGCACACCCCGAGTCTATAAGGGCTTTAACTTGTAACGGGGGACCCTTCCTGTAGTGTTGTAACATTACATCCACATACACTGTTTCTGCCACTTCACTCACCATTAGGGGAGCCTTGGGTTTTGCAGTAACATCTGCAGAGGTCTGCGGTGCCGCTCCACTCACCACAGACCCAGTCCGTTTTTTGATAGATCCAGGGGAGACTCCAGATTCAAGGCAGGGGGGTCCCAGTGGCGGTCTTCGTCCGATGATCCAGAGCCATCCTCTGCGGGGGTAATTGTAATCCGGGACCCCGACGGGTCCGCTGGTGAAGGTTCGTGGGCCGGTTCCCCGATGTAAAGGGCGCCCTCCGTCCTGGCGCAACGCTGCGGTCAGTCGCGGCGTTTCTCCGGGCGTGCCCTCTACCGCGAGACGTCCCCTCCGGGCGAGGAGCAGGAGGGGCAAGTTGCAGCAAAGTGACCCATGGCACCGCAAACGAGGCAGGCTCCCCTTTGGAAACGGGACACTCAGTCTTGAGTGGGTTGAGCTGGCCTCCGCGGGATAGGCGCTGCAGCTCTGGGGGGAGGTTTCTGGCTTCCCCCCTCTTTGGCCCGTCGTCAAGAGAAATGAACTGGCGGCGGCTTTCTACTTCTTCAGCTAGTAAGATCCACTCCTCCAGGGTGGCGGAATCTCGTTGCATATAAGCCCAGTTCAGTATCTCTGGGTGCAGGGCTTCTCGGAAGTAATGTACTCGAGTAGCCTCAGTCCAATCCACGATTTTACTAGCGAGTCTTTGGAACTCATCGGCAAAGTCCCTGACCGATGAGGATCCTTGCCGGAGTTGTAGAAGGGCAGCTTTGGCCTTTTCCCCTTGAAACGGGTCCTCAAACCGTCGTCTTAACGCTCGCATAAATTCATTGAGTGAGCGGATGGATCGGGCCCGGGTGTCAAACTGGAGGACCATCCAATCCACTGCTTTTCCCACTAAAAGCGAGGACACGAACCGAACCCGGCTGTTCTCCGTGGGGAAGTTGTGCCCTTGTTCCCTCATATAACTGTCCACTTGGTGAAGAAAGCAGGGCAAGGCATCCACAGAGCCATCGTAGGTCACTCTTAAATGGGGTTGGTCCCCCTGTATCACAGGGGCAGCGGGTGGAGGTACTGAAGCTGGTAGTATTGGTGCGGGTTGTCCCAGCTGTCCTGGGGGTGGCTGTTCTGGCCCCCCTCCTGGGGCTGGCTGAGCTGGTTGCCCCCCTCCAGGGACTGGTGGAGCTGGTTGCCCCCCTCCAGGGGCTGGTTGAGCTGGTTGCCCCCCTCCAAGCGGGCCACCTCCCGGAGGTTGGGCCGGTAATGTAAGGGGCGCTTGCGGTTGCGCCGGAGCCGCTTGAGTCCTCTGTAGACAGTCATAATCACTCATCAGTAAGTCCAATTGGTCTTGCATGCAGGCCAAGCGGTCCGTCAAGTCCCGGTTTTGGAACCGTAGGAGATGGACCTCCTCCTCAGATGCCCCAGTGCGGCGGGCTTGGCCGGCACGGAAGTTGGTATTCCACTCGTCCTCCTCAGTATAAAAATCCTCCTCATCCAAGTATTCTGGTATGTCGGAAGTAAAGGTGAGCCGTTGTCTGCGCGCCACATCCCGGGGCAGGCCTCGATCCGGGGAAAACGAGGGGAAATACTGTCTTAGTCCTTTGGTCCACTTCAGGCGCACGTCGGCTCCTGCCGCTGTTTGCGCTCGAGCGGCAGCCGCATCGGCCAAAAGTTGCTCCTCCGCTCGCCTCTGGTCAGCAAGGGCTTGATCCGCCTTGAGCTTGGCGGCGGCAGCCGTTGTCACGATCGGTAGGGCCTCTTGTTGCAAGAGCAACTCGATCTCCTTGGGCTGGTCCAACAGCGGTTGGACCCCGGCGGCTAGATCCGTTGAGGCAGAGCCAAACTCAGGGACCAATAGTTTCTCGACGTCGGCTACCATTGTCGTAGCCGGCGGCAAGTCCAGGAGGACCATAACCGTCCTGGCTGCTACGTTCCGAACTTCCCATTGGCACCAAGCGGGATCGGGCACGGTTGACTGGACATTTTCCCCTACAGCTCCTGCCATAGTAAAAAACTCCTCAGGCCCCCGGATTGGGGCTGCTGGCGTTTGTGGCAACTCACGGAGGGTGAGTGCCGCCAACAAACGAAGCAAGGTGGCTAGGTCCTCTTGCACCAGCCGGACTTCTTCGAGCAAAGTGTCCAGATGCTGAAGGTCGTCCTGGGCAAGTTGGTCAGCGTATGCAGACTTTCAGGGGGACGCCTCAGCCACACGACGCCACTGGTCACTCACGAAGCCAAGCAGCCGGTTGGCCTCCGCGTCAGTTCGCAGCGTTTCTTCCAAAACGTCCTGCAACAAAGCGGGGTCCTCATCTCGCAGCTCACGTCGAGGAGTCGAACATCCTGGGGAACCCTCCAGGGCTCCAGCCACGGTCTATGCGCTCGGGGAGCACGTCCTCTGCTCCACCCGAGGTCCTGGCGATCCCCTTAGGGCTCCAACCAGGCAGTCCACTTGGGGAGCACAGCTTCTGCTCCAACCCGAGACCCAGGTGGAACCCTCCAGGGCTCTAACCAGGGATTAAAATCCAGACAAAAAAGGTAAGGAGAGATTAGTGCCAAAATGTAAGCACTTGTCTCGTGATAATCCCATAAACAACATCCACAGACGAATAGTCCAAAAGAGAGTTGATTTATTCGGAAGATCAACAGGTTTATAGCAGCAAACAGTTAGATTGGCACTAATGGGGATTAGGGGTATGGTGCAGGGCCTATATGAAAGAGCAATAGTCATATCAAGATAGCAATGGAAGTCATGGCAATCCCCCTCCCGGCGAGGGTGGATTCCCACGGGACTCAGAAGCAGACTAGGAATTCGGTGGTTGGCAGAGCTGTCCTTGAACAGCACCTGGTGAAACCAAAACAATCTCAGTCAGGCCGCTTCAGCAGAGAACAGGCCTGACAATAGCCAAGATCTTAGAGCAAAGTTCTTTGAGCAAACTTTCCAGAGCTTGCAGATTCCTTGTCCATCATCTTCAAGACCTTTTGGAGGATGGGAGGGATGGGAGATGTACCACAAGACTGGAGGAGGGCGAATGTCATCCCAATCTTCAAAAAAGGGAGAAGGGATGACCCAGGAAACTACAGGCCAGTCAGTGAGACCTCTGTCCCAGGGAAGATACTGGAGCAGGTTTTGAAGAGATCAGTCTGCAAGCGTTCCGAGCGACAACTTCGTGATCTGGGGAAGCCGGCACAGATTTATTCCTAACAGGTCCTGCCAGACCAACCTCATTTCCTTCTTTGATCGAGTGACAAGCTTACTGGATCATGCAAATGCCATAGATATTCCTTACCTGGATTTCAGTAAAGGTTTTGACAGGGTCCTCATGATGTTCTGATAGGAAAGCTAGAGCTTTGCAGGCTGGAATCTAGGTTAGTTATGTGAATAGGGAACTGTTTGGAGAACCGCACCCGAAGAGTAGTTGCCGGTGGCATTTCATCTGATTGAAGGGGCGTGTCCAGTGGGGGGGGGGGTGCCACAGGGCTCGGTTCTGGGCCTGGTACTTTTCAATATTTTTATCAATTATCTGGATGGGGAGGTGAAGGGGCTACACATTAAATTTGCATATGACACCCAGTTTGGAAGAGCAGCAGCAGCAAACACCCATGGGGGGAGCTGAGATAATGGGAAACTCTGTCTTTATTGCTCAGAGGCAGCCTTACCAGTGTGTCCCAAGGCACTGGTTACAGAGAAGCTAGATTGTATATCTTAGGGTAGTGGCAAGAAGAGGAGACACAATTTTACACGCAGGCAAAGACGCAACACACATGAGAGAATACAGTGACCAGTATGGGCATGTGACAATAATTGGTATAAATTCCAAGCAGAAAGGTACTGGCTGGACATTAGGAAAACATTTTTTTACAGTGAGTAGTTCAGCAGTGGAATTGGCTACCTGGGGAGGTGTTGAGCTCCCCCTCACTGGCAGCCTTCAAGCTGCAGCTGGACGAACACTTGTCACGGATGCTCTGGGCTGATCCTGCATTGCGCAGGGGGTTGGACTAGATGGCCTCTATGGCACCTTCCAACTCTATGATCCAAGGACCTGCCACTCCATTTCTGCCATCTGCATGAGAAATGTGTCTGTGGGGCTGCTGCCAGTCAGCCTGGCACTTCAGTCTGATGGATCTTGGTGGTGGCAGCCTCAGAAGGAGCTCAGCAAACCTGGGTTGCTTGAGAGCAGCACCCACTTTCTCAAGGAGCAATTCCGTCAGCCAGGAGAAATCTTTGACTGATCAGGACAGTAGCTCCTGGGTGCTACCAGTGCCTTATACAGAAATGCAGTGATGGGAGAAAGAGGCAGCTAGGAGGAGAGCTTGTTATTCTAGTTTTGGGGCCCAGAATTGGGGGGGGGCACTCAGCCCTTCCCACCAGCACAAAAAGTTGCTTTTGAGTTCCGTGGCCTTTTCCGTGTGCCTGCCCTTCATCGCCACCTCCCTGCTAGTGAAATCTGCTTCTGTTTGATTCTCCCTGGGCTGCTCCTCTCTTCACGCCCTCGTTCTGCTTCTCCGGGCAAGTATAGCCAACGTCTTTGCAGCCTTCATACAGATGTACTTGGTCAGTGATGCTGGGCTTCTGGATGTGTCATTTGTGGCTTCCCTCGTGGGCCTGGTGCCGCCGGAGCTGCTGACTTTGTTAATGACTCTGAGCTTCCCCATTGGGGCAGGGATGAGTCAGAATCAATGTGAATCTCAGAACTTCAGCTACACCGTCCACTCCCTGATGAATCCCGGGGCATTTGTTGGTTGCATCCAGCTCATGATGTGTCTGGGATAAAACAGCTCTTTCCTCAGTGCCTGAATGTGGCTACACAAGCCCAGAATTGGTGTGTTTGTGTGTGTGTGTGTGTGTGCGGAGGGGGGTTTCTGTGCCCAGGTGGCTTCTTGGCACAGGCAGACTTGTCCTTCCAGTCACTCTTGCAGCTGCCTGCCTGAGGAGTGGAAGAGGTCTCTTCTAAGAGTGAAGCCCTGCGGTACGGCTCCTGTTCCCAAGTGGTGTCTGGTCAGCATAGATCTCTCCAATACAAAGCTTCCGTTCATGAAGGCGTGAAAAGAAATTTGAATAATGTACGTACTTCTAAAGGGCTGTGTTGACTTTCCCTGCTCCGAACTTTCCTCTTAGAAGCCTCGGAGTTACGTGCAAATTAGATTCATGAGCTTATTATAGAAAGCTAGTCGCAGGCTTCAGTAGATGTTTTTGGAGATGGACAGTGGAAGAGCAGAGTTGGGGGGGGGCTTTAGAAAACTTACATACACACTTGGCTAAGCAAAAAAACCAGCATTTAAAAATGAAACGGCCATTTCCTAATGATCTTATACATTAAAAAGAACCTTAAACAATCTTGAGTGGTAAGCTGCAGTACTGCAGTCCAAGCTCTGCTCACGACCTGAGTTCGATCCCAACGGAAGTTGGTTTCAGGTAGCCGGCTCAAGGTTGACTCAGTCTTCTATCCTTCCGAGGTTGGTAAAATGAGTACCCAGGTTGCTGGGGGTAAAGGGAAGATGACTGGGGAAGGCACTGGCAAACCACCCTGTAAAACAAAAGTCTGCCTAGTAAACGCCGGGATGTGATGTCACCTCATGGGTCAGGAATGACCCTGTGCTTGCACATGGGACCTTTACCTTTTTATAGAAATGGGAAAGGAAGAAAGTATCAGTAAGAGGTCCCCCCCCCCCCGGGAGGAAAGGAGTTGGGGGTTCAGCCTTTTCATAGTTAAAATCCTGTCCAAGTCTGCCCCCTTGGTAGCCTCCACTGGGCAAGAAGGCGGAATAGAATTCTGTAAATATTAGAGAGCCAGTGTGATGTCGTGGTTAAGACCAGTGGACTCTAATCTGGACAACTGAGATCGGTTCCCCACATGAAGCCTGCAGGGTGACCTTGGGCCAGTCACAGTTCTCTCCGAACTCAGCCCAAGCGGAGGCAGGCCATGGCAGACCACCTCCCAACATCTCTTGCCTTGAAAACACTGCAGGGACGCCATAAGTCAGCCGAGACTTGATGGCGCACACACACAAATATAAATAAATTGTATTTGAAAACAAATTCCTGGGCTAAGCCCTGGTGAAGTCTGGTACAAATTAAGCCATTATTTCCAGAGAAGTGGCCATGTTAATCCATTGTGTGGAGTAGCAGTTAACAGTGTCAAACTAATATCTAGGAGACCTGAGTTCAAACCCTCACTCATACCGTGGAAGCTCACTGGGTGATCTTGGGCCAGTCACACTATCTCAGCCTAACCTACCTCTCAGGGTTGCTGTGAAGAATCTGTGGTGATGGCTGCCACCTTCAAGGCTTGAAGAGGGGAGTGGACGTCTTCATGGAGGAGAGGGCTATTCATGGCAACTAGTAAAAATGGATACTGGTCATGCATACCTCTTCTCTCCAGGATCAGGGCAGCATGCCTATTATATTAGGTGCTGTGGAACACAGGCAGGATAATCCTGCAGCCGTCTTGCTTGTGGGCTTCCTAGAGGCACCTGGTTGGTCATTATGTGAACAGACGGCTGCACTTGATGGACCTTGGTCTGATCTAGCAGGGCATTTCTTATGTTCTTATGTCAGATTTAGCTACACACATGATTATAAATTGTGAATACTGGGGTTAAATGCCAAGAAATGCAAGCGGTACAGTTTGTGACACATCTATGCAGAACTCAAAAGTACAAAATAAGTGCAGTCACCATGCACAGTACAAACTCAAGTCCTGGTCAGTACAATTTGTTGAATTCTAATTTACCAATTGTTTAACCCACCCTACAGCTGTTAGATCATCTTTGGGGTGCTGCATAACACCTTGTTGGTTATAAGTAGAAAGAATAATAATTGTAATTAGTTTAGTTTATTTGATTTCTCCCGGCCCTTTCCTTGCCAAAGTCAGGCTTAGGGCGTCATGAAACAACATTGTCTTGATCTATTCCATTTCCATTATATTTCAATTATTATTCCATTGTCTTGATCTGGATGGCCCAGGCTAGCCTGATCTCGTCAAATCTCAGAAGCTAAGCAGGGTCAGCCCTGGTTAGTATTTGGATGGGAGACCACCAAGGAAGTCCAGGCTCACTATGCAGAGACAGGCAATGGCCCAGCCACCTCTGAACGTCTCTTGCCATGAAAACCCCACGAGGTTGTCATGAGTCGGCTGTGACTTGATGGCAAAAAAAAAAGGAACTATAATCCTTTGCAGTGAATGTATCTCCCAGAAAACTATAGGTGATTTTCTGTGAACCCATATCTTGCTGTTCATGAGTGGGGGGGCACAAGTGTGCCTTGGACTGGGCCCTGCTGTGTCTCCCCCTTGTTCAAGGTATGCGGTAGAGAACGCAGAATCAGTTTAGGGCTAAGGCACTAGCAGAGGATTTAAAACAAATCTTCAGCATCATTTTTCCAGGCATCATTTCTGGTCAAGGATCTCCAGCATTACTTGTCACATGAGCCTCACAAACTGACTGGCTGCTAAGTTTTAGTCACTGCTCATTGGCTGGGGATTGTTCCTACAGCCAATCACAACGGGTGCCTGTGAGCATGGAGGCCAAAATCCTTCGGCAAAGTTTGCAAGACTCTGAGGCATCCGATAAGGTCACTGGCCCAGCTCTGCTTTGCTGCCCCAGAACAGCTTTCAAAGCTTCCTGATCCAGGGAACATTTTAACATTGATTTATCTGCCCTGGACATGCCGTGGAGGGTTCCAAAGTAATTTCTGGGATACACAGAATTTGCACGAGGCTCTGTCCTGGCTAGACCCATATGGGCTCACCGTAGGGTCAAGTGAGTGGGGTGTGTGGTCTAGAACACGTGGTGTTTCCATCCAGGGAGTCATGGTTGGTTACCTCTCCCTTAGGGCAGCGAAGCTGCTGTTGCTGATGGTCACACCCGTGATTAGCCAGCATACTCTTCTTTGGGGTCTCATTGGCCACTGTGGAGGATAGGAATCTGGGGAAGGTGGGCCTTTGATGTCATTCAGGCTTCTTATGTTCTTAATTTTGGTGGTCTCCCCTCGTTCCTTTATGGTACGCACAAAAACTTTCCTCAGAAAGCTAGCACTACACTTTTTTGTGCATCTATTATGCCTGGTTCTAATTGTGTGCTTGTGGAATGTATTTTCCCCTTCTGCAGATCATCAAGAGCTTCTTTAATGCCACATGGATTGAACGGAGAGGAACACCAATGTCCAGCGAGCTTTTGACTTCACTGTGGTCTCTCTCTGTGGCAATTTTCTCAATAGGCGGGATGATCGGCTCTTTCTCTGTTGGACTTTTTGTCAACCGATTTGGCAGGTGAGTTAGTAGCAGTCTTGACTACATGTGTAGGCCTGGGGCATTCGTGGGGGGACAGGGCTCCAAGTAGGGGGTCCCATAAAGTGAAGATTTACATGTGCGAATACCAAGAGGTAGAATAAGGTGGCCACTTCGAGCAGCAGATTGTTGGTGCCATTAAAGAGGGCAGGTGAGAGACGGATGGATCTAAAGCACGGTGGACAATTCACTACTGGCCTTCTGTACATTTCACACTGAACTGAGCTTCCATGCTTCTTGACGTGGCTTCAGAGGAAATAATATTCCAGATGTGGGCTGTGCCCCATGTTATGCAGGGTGGGAATCAGCCGGAATTTCTGCTTGAAACTTTACAAAGGCTGGTATAAATCTGCTGTGCATGTTATCTTCAAAGATGTACAGTTTTTAGATTGAATCCACAGGGGAAAAACAGGCGTTTTTTGGGAAAAATCAAATATATGCAATATTTACTTTACTATCACACCTAAACTTTTTATTGATTAGAGCAACATAAAATGTGTCATTTATAACATAGTTAGCATATCAAATTGTACTGTTTAGCATTTTTACGGAATTCTTTGGTTTTCTAAAAGAAAAATTGGAAGAACACCCAGTACTTGAGAAAGAATTGCAAACTGCTGCACCTTATGCTACCATAGCGCACATATCTTTAATTTTTGCCATCTAAGAGGCAGGAAAAAATAAAAGGTGAAGGTAGAAGATTCTGTAGTGAATAAAGTATATTATTTGGACAGAAAATATCATTGGGTTTCTCAGACTGCCAAGGGTGTTTGGATATTAAGCTAAACTTTAAAATATTGGAGTCACTGAACACTTTTCAAAGTCCTCAGATTTTTTAATGTTGTACATTTGGAATGAGTGAAATACTTTGTAAGAAAAGTTTTTCATACTTAAAAAGAGAAAATATTCCATAGGAGGTTTTTCCCCCAATGCTCCCTAAAACTCCCCAGTTTTTCCATTGGAAAAACTGAAAAAGGCTTCACTCTTTTTCATGCTATACATTTTGGGTTTGAAAAACCTTGCCTTAAGAAGCATTTTGCTCATTCTAAAAAATATTTCATAGAAGTTTTTTTCCGTGTGTGTGTGTTAAGTGTCATCAAGTCATTTCCAACTCATGGTGACCCTGTGAATCAATGTACTCCGAAATATGCTAGCGTTAGGCAGCCTTGCTCAGGTCTTGCACACTGAGGGTCGTGGCTTCCTCCATAGAGTCAATCCATCTCACCTCTTTTCGTGCTGCCTTCAACTTTTCCTAGCATTGTTGTCTTTTCCAGTGACTCTTGTCTTCTCATAATGTGACCAAAGTACGATAGTCTCTGTTGAGTCATTTTAGCTTCTAGAGAGAGTTCAGGCTTGATTTGATCTAGAATCCACTTATTTGTTTTTTGGGTGGTCCACGGTATTCAGAATACTCTTTTCCAACCCCGCATTTCAAAGGAATCTACTTCCTTTCTGTCAGCTTTCTTCAGTGTCCAGCTTTCACACCCATACATAGTAACAGGGAATACGATGGCATGAATTGACTTGATCTTGGTTGCCAGTGACACAGCATTACACTTAAGAATCTTTTCTAGCTCCTACATGGCTGCTCTTTCCAATTTCCTTCTGATGTCTTGGTTGCAGTCTCCCTTTTGGTTGATGATGGAGACAAGAAATAGAAAGTCTTGGAACAATTTCAATTTCCTCATTGTCCACCTTAAAGTTGAGTAGTTCATAGAATCATAGAGTTGGAAGGGGCCATACAGGCTATCTAGTCCAACCCCCTGCTTAAGGCAGGATCAGCCTAGAGCTTCCCTGACAAGAGTTTGTCCAGCCTCTGCTTAAAGACTGCCAGTGAAGGGGGACTCACCACCTCCCTAGGTAGTGGAATCCACTGTCAAACAACTCTTACTGTAAATTTTCCCCCTAATATCCAGGCGATACCTTTCCACCCACAATTTAAACCCATTATTGTGAGTCCTATCCTCTGCTGCCAACAGGAACAGCTCCGTGCCCTTCTCTAAGTGACAGCCTTTCAAATACTTAAAGGGAACAATCGTGTACCCACTCAACCTCCTCTTCTCCAGGCTAAACATTCCCAACTCCCTCAGCCTTTCCTTGTAGGGCTTGGTCTCCAGGCCCCTCGTCATCCTTGTTGCTCCAGTAGTTATTACTTTTGTCTTCTTGATGTTCAGCTGTAGTCCTGCTTTGGCACTTTCTGCTTTAACTTTCAGCAGTAGTTGTTTCACGTCTTTGCTGATTTCTGCCAGTAATGTAGTATCATCAGCATATCTCAAATTGGTAATGTTCCTCCCTCCAGTTTTGACTCCACCTTCATCTTAATCTAATCCAGTTTTCCTTATGATATGTTCTGCATACAGATTGTAGAGATAAGGAGATAAAATACATCCTTTTCTAACACCTTTGCCAATTGGAAATCATTCTGTTTCCCCATATTCTCTCCTGACAGTAGCCTCTTGTCCAGAGTACAGGTTGCACATCAAAATAATCAGATGCTGTGGCGCACCCATTTCTTTTAAAACCAGCCATAGCTTTTCATGATCCACACAATCTGAAGCTTTGCTGCAATCGATGAAACACAAGCTGATTTTCTTCCAAAATTATCTGAAATGCTCCAGTAACCAATATAGATTTACAATATGATCTCTAGCGCCTCTTTCTTTTCTGAATCCAGCTTAAACGCCAGGCATTTCTGATTCCATATATGATAACAGTCTTTGCTGTAAGAATTTGAGCATCACTTTACTTGCATAATAAATTATGACGATGGTCCAATAGTTGCTGCAATCTTTGACGTCTTCTTTTTTGGGAATTGGAATATAAATTGATTATTTCCAATCTGTGGGGCCATTGTTTTGTTTTCCATATTTGTTGTCATATTCTTGTCAAGATTTTGATGGACTCTGTTTCTGTGGCTTGGAATAGCTCTATTGATATCCCATCTACGCTGGGTGATTTGTTTCTCTCAATTGCTCTCATCGCAGCTTTCACTTCACTTTCTAAAACTTTAGGTTCTTCTTCAAAAAATTCTTCTTGGAAGGAATCTATCATCCTTTTATCTCTTCTGTATAGTTCTCCAATGTATTGTTCCCATCTTTTCTTTATTTTGTCCTGCTCAGTTAATGTATTTCCATGTTGATCTTTCAGCATGCCTAACCATGCTTTAAATTTCCCGTTGATTTCTTTGATCTTGTGGAACAGAGCTCTTGTTTTATTGTTCTATTTATTTACACTGGTTATTATAATAGTTCTCTTTGTCTCTATGTGTGAGTCACTGGAACACTGCATTTAGACTTTTGTTTCTGTCACCTTTTACTTTTTCTTCTCATCTATCTTTAGCAATTTTAAGAGTTTCCTCAGTCATCCATCAAGGCTTTTCATTTCTTTTGGCTACAGGAATAGTTTTTATGCAATCTTCCTTGATAATATCTCTAGTTTCAGCCCATAGTTGCCAGGTTCTTCACTGAATGCAAGATCCAGTCAGGCTCTTGACATGAGTTCAGGCCAAGTTCTGGCCACAAGTCAAGTCCTTGGTTCTCAGGGTTTGGAAACTCCTGTGTATACTTTTGTTTGTGCCGATTCCCACAGCTGCGGCGTGTTCTGTCTTCACTCATGGGAACAGCTTATCTTGCTGCTGCCTAGCGATGTTTATCTTATTCTCCTGCCCTAGTGCTTTTAAGCACTAGTGTTTTTAAGTTGTGTCCTAGTGTTTTTAAGCCTGTAAGGGGTCTCTATTGCTAACCTTGCCTGCCTGCGTGCAGTCAGTTCTTTTATTTGCCTTTTAGTTCCTAATAAAGTATTACTGCTTCAGATCTACCTGTCTGGATGAGTTTGCTTGAGGGATGCTGGGGCAGACGCCTGAGACTGACAATAGTTCTGTAGTAGAAAAGGGCAAGAGTCCATTAGCACCTTAAAGACTAACAAAAATATTTTCTGGTAGGGTATGAGCTTTCGTGAGCCACAGCTCACTTCTTCAGATATCTGAAGAAGTGAGCTTTGGCTCACGAAAGCTCATACCTACCAGAAAATATTTTTGTTAGTCTTTAAGGTGCTACTGGACTCTTGCCCTTTTCTACTACTGCAGACAGACTAACACAGCTACCCACTGTGAATAGTTCTTCTGGTTTACATTTGCTTGAACTTAGTAACGCAAATCTGTTCTTTACATGGTCTTTAAACTCTTCAGGTATATTGCTTAGATTGAATGTTAGATTGAATGACACTGTCCTTCAGTGTTACTCCTCTGAAGATGCCTGCCACAGCTGCTGGCGAAACGTCAGGAAAGAAAATACCAAGACCACGGTTACACAGCCCGGATAACCTACAAGAACCAATGAATGTTCTGGTGTTTTTGTTCAGCTTTATTCTAATTTTTGATATTAACAAGTCATGGTCTGTACCACAGTCAGCTCCTGGTTTTGATTTAGCCTAGAGAATAGAGCTTCACCATCTTCTGCTTCCAATTATGTAATCGATTTGATTTTTACACTGGCCATCCAGTGACGTCCATGTATGCAATCATCTATTTAGTTCATCGGTTCTTGTAGGTTAACCGGGCTGTGTGACCGTGGTCTTGGTATTTTCTTTCTTGATATTTTGCCAGCAGCTGTGGCAGGCATCTTCAGAGGAGTAACACTGAAGGAGAAACACTGTCCTTCAGTGTTACTCCTCTGAAGATGCCTGCCGCAGCTGCTGGCGAAACATCAGGAAAGAAAATACCAAGACCACGGTCACACAGCCTGGATAACCTACAAGAACCGATGAACTCTGACCGTGAAAGCCTTCGACAATATCTATTTAGTTGCCTGAAACATGTGTTTGCAATGAACAACTTGTTGTATTCACATAATTCTATGAGTTGCTCTCCTGATTAATTTCTTACTCCTAGCTTAAATCTGCTAACGGTATTTGATTCTGCTTTGTTTCCTATTTTTGCATTCCAGTCACCTGTGCTTATCAACGCATCTTGTTTAGGTGTGTGATCAATGTCTTCCTGGACACTTGCATAATAGCTTTCAATTTCTTCCTCATCAGCATCTGTAGTTGGGGCATAAACTTGAATGATGGTTCTATTGATAGGTTTTCCCTGAAGTCTGATTGATATTCGGTCAGACTTTGCATTGTAGATCTTGACTGCCTGTGCTACATCTCACCTCACTATTAAAGCAATTCCATTTCTTCTGTTTTTTGTTATTTCCCAAGTAAAACACTTTGTAGTTTTCTGACTGCAAATGTCCTTATCCATTCCCAGTTTTATGATCTCAAGCTTAACTTGATTTATGCTTCTCATGTTTCAAGTTCCTGTTACATGCGTCAAACAGCTTTGGACTTTCCTTTTGCATCCATTCACATCAACAACTGACTTTCCTTTTGGCTTTAGTCCAGTCGTATCATTAAGAATAGTGCTATTCGTACTTGTCCTCCGCTCTTCCCCAAAAGCTGATTCCATCTGACCTGGGAGCACCATCTTCTAGCACTATAACTTTTTCATTTTGGGTTGTTTCATCATAGGTTTTTCGAGGTAAGGGTTGGTCAGGGGTGGTTTACCATCACCTTCTTTTGCACAGGACTAACCAGGGTTAGCTGAAGTGGCACTGTGGCTGTCTACGAAAGATCCTCCACCAGTGTCACCTTCCACTACTTCTGCCACCCAGTAGTTACCCTTCAAGGGTTCCTTCACCCTCATCATCATTGGAACTGCCCATTCCCCCACACTTCCATTCCCCTCCCCCCGGGCCTTCATATCTGTAGTTACCTTCAGTTAGAACGATATTCTTTGTGAATCTTCCCTGTGCAGGCGGAATTCAATGCTGATGGTGAACGTCCTGGCCATCGCGGGCGGTGCCCTGATGGGCTTCTCCAAACTAGCCAAGGCACTGGAGATGTTCATTGCCGGCCGCTTCGTCATTGGTGTCTTCTGTGGTCTCTGCACTGGCTTCGTGCCCATGTACATCAGCGAGGTCTCCCCCACTGCTCTGCGGGGGGCTTTTGGCACCATGAACCAGCTGGGCGTCGTCGTTGGCATCCTGGTGGCACAAGTAAGACTGATCTCTTTTGCGGTGGCTGCAAAGCTCACTGGTGCGGTGGTGGTGTCTCCTTCCCACACCAGAGCACAAGAAGTGGTGAGCAGATGGGTGCAGAATGGTGTGGGGGGGGGTAGCAGAGAAAGTGAGGCACCAAGAATGAAAGGAAGCTCTCCCAACCCCCCACCCCGATTGCTAGTGCTTAAAATAAACTTTGCAAGATATGGGCTGCTGGAAGTAAAGCTTTAGAATTTAAAAGCACATCTTATTAATGATCAATATGGCTTCTGACTTGGTTTCAGTGGTACACCCAACTTTCAGAGGAAGAGGGTTGGGTTGAAAGGCCAAGGGGAAAATGTCAGCGTACCGTTGCAGTGAGATGTTACAGGACAGATTTACTGATGACAGGCTGCAGAAATTAAGAAGGGTGGTTTTACATACAATGTTTATATTTTTCAGAGCATAAGTGAATTTATAAGCCACTTAACTTGCATGTTAAACTAAAAGTTGTCTTTTGATCCTGTAGTGTTTTGTTTTGTTTTGGATATGCTCAAATCAACTATAAATAATATGGAAAGAGTTTATATTGGTTCTTTCTCTCCTGTATCTGTCCCCATTCAGGTCTTTGGCCTACGTGTCATCATGGGAACAGAAACTCTCTGGCCACTGTTGGTGGGATTCACCGTTGTCTTCTCCGTCTTGCAGTGCGCAGCGTTGCCATTCTGCCCCGAGAGTCCCCGCTTCTTGCTGATCAACAAGATGGAGGAGGAGAAGGCGCAAGCAGGTAACCTCTCCCAGCTTGCTGGGGGTAAAGGGAAGATGACTGGGGAAGGCACTGGCAAACCACCCCGTAAACAAAAGTCTGCCTCGTAAACGTTGGGATGTCACCCCATGGGTCAGGAATGACCCGGTGCTTGCACAGGGGACTACCTTTTCCTTTTTACCTGAAAAGGATTCCTAGTCTACGTATTTGGCCTACATATTCCAGGAGGAGAGGGGTTGTCAGAAACCCACAACGTCTCTTGGATGTTCTCTGCTGTGCCTGTTCCTACATTGTTAGTTTTTCTCTCCGTTGGGGCAATGAAAAAGCTGAGTGTGGGATCCAGATTCTTTTCTTTCTCATGGGGTTCTTGAGGATACTTCAGATAGGCTCCAAAATCCATGGCGGCCTCCGCTTTCTCCAAGTGAAAACTTTTGTGAACTTGCAGCACAGTCACTGGTCAGCAAGGCTTGCCAATCTCTGACCAGTCCATCAATGTTAACTCTTTGTTTGCCATCGTGACATAGTGAATATGGCAAAAGGCATTTTGCAGAGTTATCTGAAGACAAAAAAGTAAGTCCTTGAGCAGAATGCATTCAGTCTTATCTAAATGCTGCCACGCTAGAAAAGATGGCAGAGGAAAAGGTGAGTCTGGGGTTGCAAGGGATGCTGTTGCACATCCTGAAGTTGAAGTTGATGATTAACAAGGTAGACCCAAGGACAAGGTCTGTCTCTGAGCAGAGCAGAAGGGTTGGAGTCTGCTACAGTATCCTATCAGTGTGTGATAGAATCTCAGTTGGAAATGGCCCAGCATTTACCTCTGGAATCCGATTTCCTCTCCTCTGTTACTGTGATGGGAGGGAAAGCAGCATGGCATATCCCAGTCTTGTTAGATCTTGGAAGCTAAGCAGGGTCAGTCCTTGGAAGGAAGCCTCTGCAGAGGAAGGCGAGGGCCAGCCACCTCTGCTCCTCACTTGCCTTGGGAGCCCCTTCCTGGGGTCGCAATAAATCAGCTGTGACTTGACATCACTTTACATGTGCACATTACTGTAATGCTTGTTTTCCCCCACCAGTTCTCCAAAAGCTCCGTGGTACTCAGGACGTGTCCGCAGATATTCAAGAGATGAAAGAGGAAAGTGCCAAGATGTCCCAAGAGAAGAAGGTGACGATCTTCGAGCTCTTCCGTTCCCCCAGCTACCGCCAGGCTATCATCATAGCTATTGCGCTCCAGCTCTCCCAGCAGCTCTCGGGCATCAATGCGGTACGTCCTCTGAATGTTCAGGTTCCTGAGCTCTCTTCCTGCTCAGTGATGTGCCGGTGGGAGGCGGCCACAATCTCAGCTGCAGGCTGAGGAAGGGGGCTGGTTCTGTCTGGAACTGCCGTCAGAAGGCTCCAATGATGGTGGTAGATAGTGGGCATGTGGTAGTCTTTTAGCCTGCCTGCAGGCAGCACACTTAACCATGATTCTGTTAAAAATGTGTCCAAATCCACTTTGTTTCCGGGCTTGTATGAATGCCTTGCTTCTCCTCCTGTGCAGAGAACCCCAGTCAACTAGCTGCAGGTTCCCAGAGAATTCAAATGCAGGTGTGGGGCGTAACATTACATTAATTAAAAGTCTGACTTAGAATCCCAGTTAGGGGGTTAGCTTGCACACCTCCATCCTGATAAGACAGAGGCAGTTTCTAACCAAGATACTTCCGTTGTGCCTCAAGTGAGGAAGGAGAGGCAGCAGAGGGAAGCCGCGCACGCAGGTGGGCTGCGTGTCCATTTGAATGGATCGCCGCCTCAGACTCCACTCCTGACCCCTCAAATGAGGAAGAGCAGCAGGTGAGACCAGGGCCAGACTGTTGTGGGAGTGAATGAGAGCAGGGGGTGGAGTTTACATTTCTTGAGACTTAGGAAGAGGGGAGGCCATGGAGGATCTGTAGGGAATCCAGTGAGATCTGGACGTTGTTGTCGGTTGCCAAAGGGGTGGTGTGGTCAATGGTCACACTGCAGAAATGCATAGGTTGCCAACTCTGCCGTTAGCAGTAGCCAAACAGGCCCTGATTTCGCAGAGAAGCCTTGCCTTTGGATCAGGGGTAGGGGCAGAAGAAGCTGCTGCAAGCCGGGCAGAAGTCCACCTGGGGCATATCATTCAGCCCCTTCCCGATCTTTTGTTTTACAACAGTTGAGCTGGCTTCTTACCACTGCCCAGCAGGGGGATGGAGAGGCCAGCCTGGAGGTGCCCTGCGAGTCAGTCTCTCTCTCTCTCTCTCTCTCTCTCTCTCTCTCTCCTCTCTCTCTCTCTCTCTCTCTCTCTCTCCTCTCTCTCTCTCTCTCTCTCTCTCTCTCTCTCCCTCTCTCTCTCCTCTCTCTCTCTCTCTCATCTCTCTCTCTCTCTCTCTCCCCCTCTCTCCCTCTCTCCCTCTCTCCCTCTTTCCCCTCTCCCTCTCTCTCCCTCTCTCCCTCTCTCTCCCTCTCTCCCTCTCTCCCCCTCTCCCCCTCTCCCCCTTTGGCTGCCTTCCTACCCCCACCCCGCCTGGGCCTAGGGAGAGCTCGATGTGCTGCATTCCCCTGTGAGCAGAGGACAGGCCGGCCTGCTGGTTCTTCAGAGCACGTGGCTGCTGAGGCTTGCCTGCTCTTTTTCTCCTGATCAGTTGGCAAGCTGGGGACAAGATACTGCATTTAGTATTGTTGATTTAACCTCTGGTTGCCCTTCCTTTAAGCAGACTCTTAGAAAACCTAGTGAGTTAACGGCAGGCCCAGGGTCAGCTAGAGATGGAGGTTCTCCCTGGTCTAAATCTTTCCACTTCATCTGATTGGCTGTCTATGGTTATCCTCACTTGATATTTGTGGCATTTGATTGAAATGTTCTGACCACATGCAGTTTGCTCATATTTTTGAGTAGTGATTCTAAATATTTCTCTGCCTCCAGGGGTTTACTATTCTACTGGAATCTCAAAGACGCTGGAGTCAAACAGCCCGTGTATGCAACCATTGGTGCCGGCGTGGTCAACACTGTCTTACGGTTGTATCAGTAAGTGGTCTTAAAATTGCATGGTAGGGTACTTGGCAGCATCATCTGAGGAGTGGGGGGAGGTTTCAGGTGAGCTGCAGATCCCTCGGGTGTTGAAGATGAACAAAATGTCAGAGGCAAAAGCAGGGCATTGTGCGGATGCTTTGTCTCTGCAACACCACAGCAGGTTGGGATTATCTGTGTCAGAGAGCCATCCCCTATCGCTCTGCCCTTTTCAATGGGAAGTCCTCCCGGCGGACAGCTCTGGCAGCTGTGAGAGCGAGCTGTCCTGCGTTTGGGGGCCCTCTGATCCACTCTGGCGAGAGGGGAGGGCACCATTCCTTCTGAGGGGTACCCAGAGGAACCGGGCTGGACTTTGTTAGCAGCAGACATTCCCCCCTGCCTTGGCTTCCAAACTGCAGCAGGTTTTCCCCGTTTCCAGGCTTTCCCTGCCCCTGTTTCCAGTGGAGGATGGATGGGGGCACCCTCTGTGGGGGCCCATAAAATTGGACCCTCTGACCAAACTTACCAAACTTGGGGGGTTCTCCTAAGGAGAGTCACCAGAAGCTATGCTGAAAATGTGGTGCCTCTATCTTAAAAAACAGCCCCCCCCCAAGCCCTGGAAAAATTCCCTTTGGAGGGGGGGGTTAAACTTTAAAGCACCGCAACCCAGTGTGAATGTGTAGAAGTGTTTTTTTTTGTTTTTTTTTACAGTTTGCCCCCTTCCCACCCCCTTGGCAATCCTGAAAAGAGCCCCCAAATTGATTGTTTTCAGGGTGGGGTTTGCCGACCCCTGGTTGAACCAACTATTTTTTCGGTTTGGCTTTACCAAATGCACGCCCCTAGTCCCTCCCACGCAATGCCATTTTTCCTGCTGCATCATTGGAGGTCTTTTAAAATAGTTTAATAGCAGTCACTGTCTGTTGCCTCTGAAGTTTCAGCTTTCTTCTTTTTTGCTGTGGTTCTCAAAAAAGGTTTCAGTAGTGATGTTGTGTGTGGGTGGGTGTGTGTGGGTGGGTGGATGAGAGAGGAAAGTGCACAAAACTAGTGTATAAATGTTCCATGGCCAATGTGAAGGCATCTGCTCTCACGGTGTACTTGACGGGGAACGGAAGGAGCCTTGCTGTCTGGATGCTGCTTTTATTCTCTGGACTACAAGTACCTACATGGAATGCCAACAGCACGTGTTCTTGTGCTTCCCTTCTGCAGCTCTTTCTGGTGGAGCGTGCGGGACGCAGGACGCTCCATCTGGTTGGCTTGGGAGGCATGGCGGTCTGTGCCGTCTTCATGACTATTGCCCAGGCGTTGAAGGTAAGGGGTTGGCTTTAATACATATCAGAAGAATCTTGGTTTGAGACAACAGTCAGGGTGTTCTGCTGCAGTCCCTTGTGCTCTCCCTGCCGGGTCGACCGTGAGGATTTTCTATTAGATGTGTGTTGTGAGTTTCCTCATTAGGAATTCAGTTCCCAACACAGCAGGGGTCTGATTCTTAGGGCAAACCTTGATCTACCTATATATACTATGGCATTTTGCTTCTGAGAGTATACATCAGCACAGCCAATTAAGTGGAAATCCAAGGTTGTATGCACATGTATAGCACCTGTGATCAAATTGTGCAAGAATACCTGGATTTGGAACAAGAGAAGGGGTTTAAATAAGGCAGAAGCCTCTTGTTTTCAGGGCCAGGCGGTCTGTCCTTATAAAAATGTCGATGATCTTTCCCGGTGTGCAGCACTATGGTGACATGAGGCAAACTTTTGTTAGGAAATAATTGGTGCCAGAGGAGTCCCATAAGATTTGAGATGATGGTGGACTCTTAAAATCTGTGTTTCTCTGAGGTTTGTTTAAAAAAGCAAAACAAACCTGACAGGAACTCCCTGCTGGACTCCTTTCTGCCTCAGTCTCTCTGGGAGCCGGGACAGAGCGAGAGCTGGTGGGGGGTGGGTGGGGAGTAGGGAATAGCTGGCATGCCTGGGAAGGGAGGGGCATTCATTACTAGTCAAGATAAGAATTCAGTCTGCAAACCCCACCCCCCAGTCCACTGGTGCTCTCTTGGAAGCCGCCTAGTCGGACATCATCGTTGTCCCTGTGAATGGGATGCCAGTTTGTCACTGAGGGAAAATGAGCCACCTTGAACATGTAACCCTGGAATAAATCCTCTAAATGTAGTTGAGTGGGATGAAATCGCATAAGTATTAGATAGTTGAAGTTGATACTGCTTGCCAGTTTATTTTCAAGTGTAAAAGAAAATCAGATAAGGGAATGAGATAATAGCAAAATGGAAACGGTGTGGAAATATGCGCTGGGGGATGGGCATCCATTTCTTTTTAAAAAAACACAAAAGAAATTCTAAGTCTCACATTCTAGGTAACCTTTTACGATTTGTAGTTTCCAAACTTTTGGGAGCATTGGGTTAATTTGTGCAATGTGCTTTTACTATTTACATGACAATGCAATTAAGCAGTGGTTTAACTTTTATAACCTCCCAAGTTTTTTGATGACCCTGATTTGTCCAACAGTAAGTCTTCCAGGAGTAAAATGTAGTCTCTTAAGTCTCTTAAAAGCAAGCCCAGCTCCAAGGAGATGAGACCATGGCCCTTTCTCCACACAGTTATGGTCAATCAATCAATCAATCAATTGTTTATTACGATCATTTGACCAGCAATATAAAAATACAGCGATGCACACACCATAAGCCTTACCAACAAAAACAGGGCAGATTTAAGGAGAAACCAGATAACACTATTAGAATAAAATATGAACGTTGATAAAATAGATAAGTTAAAAATTATTGCTGTGATTTCCAAGCCCTACATATTAACATGTAATATCTAGCAACATATCTCGAGATCTGGGGATTATTGTCTGCTAACAGGTGATCCAGTTTGGTTTTGTCAGATTCTCCCGAGAATTTCTTTAGCAAAGGATCAATCATTTTACTCCTAGCCTCCTTGTAAAAAGTACACCGTAAAATCATGTTCGATCGTTCCCACCTCTTGAAGCGAGCATGGGCACTTTCTTTCTATGAAAGGGATCTTCTTAAATTTGCCTTCGAGTACCACAGAGGGGAGTGCACAGTTATGGTCAGTCCTGTGGAAATGACCTTTTATCGGCATTTAAGTCTGTGGTGTAGCTATGCCTGCAGGCGCAAAGGATCTATTTGCGTTCCTTCCCAAAGGGTGGAATGAGGGGCCACTGGTAAGGAGCAAAGACAGCGTGGCATCTGCCCTGGAGTCTGTAGCGGCACTGCCCATACCTGCCGGTCATGGAATGGCATATTGACTATGCCCCCGGAGTGGCAAAACAAGAGAAATAGACCACCAGTACCCGGGGTGGGGGATACTGGCTCGTCTCCCTGATTCCCCCAGCCACTGCCCACACACAGAACAAAGGAAACCTGCTCTAAGGAGGAGGGGGATGTTGCATGGCCAGTAAGAACCCTGTGAGTGGCAGAATTCTGGGAGCGCTGCAGACACCGGGTTGAGTCGTGTTGTGCCAGCGCACTCCCTGCTGGGAATCATTTTCCTTACTGGCTCCCCATGAAGCCTGTGCATTCATCTGGGCTGCTTACAAATTCCTTGGATTTTAAGGTTAAGTTTTTAAACTGGACCTGCAGTAATAATGCCAGGAACCACAGTTCTTCTGGGGCTTGAGTTTGTAAATAACAATGAATGAACAAGTAAAGGAAGTTACTGCATTCAGCGAATGCTGGGGTCAGGCAGAAAGGAAATAAAAACAAGACTCCATCCTACAAGAGAATGTCTTTCAGTTATTTTAACATTTTACTGGAACATAAGAGCAGAAAGGCAAAATTAAAAAGTGTCTTCCTTGGAAGTAGAAGTGGAGTTACTGTTTTCCTGTCCACTGGAGAACTGGTGCTGTAATGCACAAAGGAGGGAAAAAAAAAACCACACCTGTGCTGGGAAGCAGGATGACCAGCAAGGAAGCAAAACAAACACACCAAAGGCTCTAAGCTTCTCTTTTCTTGTTGGGAGAGGTGGGTGTGGAGCATGAGCTGCCACAGAGCTGTGGAGTGATAAAAGGAATCCATTGATCTGTACAAGGAGTGAAATGCTTTGTAAAAATGTCAGCCTGTTAGATCTGCAGTGTAAATTTTCTGATTCTGTTGCAGGACGTCGTAACCTGGATGAGCTACATCAGTATTATTGCCACTCTTGCCTTTGTGGCTCTCTTTGAAATCGGCCCTGGCCCGATCCCCTGGTTCATCGTGTCCGAACTCTTCAGCCAGGGCCCTCGTCCTGCTGCTGTGGCCGTGGCCGGCTGCTCCAACTGGACATCCAATTTCCTGGTGGCCATGCTCTTCCCCTATGCAGCGGTGAGAGCTTCCTCTCAAAACTCACATTGTTGAGGGACTCAGCATTATTCAGTGTCTGGGTATATTCCTTTTGCGTGTGTTAAGTGTCATCATGTCATTTCCGACTCTTGGTGATCCTGTGAATCAATGTACTCCAAAATCTGCTAGCGTTAGTAGCCTTGCTCAGGAAAGACCGGGGGGAGGCGGAGTTGGCAGAATAGATGAGATGAGCATCGGACACACGGGAGAAACTGCACTCTGAGCCCAGAGTTTCCTGGGTTTCTCTCGTCCTTTCACCCAGGAGCCATTGCATGAGGCTCCTCTGCTGTTTGTGTGGGGGGAGGGTTAGGCTGAGAGACTTGACTGCAAACTTCCCGGCATGGGGGCATTTGAGTGCAGGGCTCACCAGCCCTATTCCAGCTCTCCAACCACTCCACCCTGCTGCCTGGCACTGGGCAGTCAGGGTTTCTGCTCTTTGTCCTTGCTGTCCTGGGACCGAGGTGTGACAGCTGTGTGTTTGGCTACCCCAGGGCACAAGGATCCCAGGGGAAGTGGTAGCATGTCCAGAACAGCCCTGGCAGGGCACCTCCTAGGAAGAATTCTGACTGCCAGATAGGTAGCATAGGAAAATGGGTGTGCTTTTGTGATTTTAACCCTGGCAGATGACGACCATTTTAGAGCTTTCAGATCTGTTACTTTCTTTTTCTCTCTTCTTTACAGAAAGGCTGTGGTCCTTATGTTTTCATCATCTTCATTGTCTTCCTGGTGTTTTTCTTCTTCTTCACCTTCTTTAAAGTCCCTGAGACAAAAGGCCGGACTTTTGAAGACATCTCTAGTGGTTTTGAGAGGCGAGCAGCCAATGGCGTCACGGCAACTGTGGAAAAAGCCCCGGCAGTGGAAATGACAAATATAGAGCCCATGAAAGATGTTGCAGTGGATATGTAACACGATCCATTCTTGTCATCCGCTTGTCGCTGATGCAAGTGGAGCTACGTGTCAGGAGAGATTAGGTCACCTTGTTTCTGCTTTGCAAAACACTGAAGTGAGTCTACCGCAGGAACCCCGTTTCCAACCCTGCAGGTCTTGATGGCAAAGCTATCCCGTTCCCTTTCCCCTGCTACGCATCTGTGGAGATCGGAGAAGAATTGCTGAGGTTTGTTTTAAGCTCGGTCCACCTTGAATCGTTACTTGAGGTTAACCTGTTTATTGCCTGTATTGGTCATTTATGGCTTTGGAGCAAGTTACTTTTCCTTAAGTGAGCTAAAGCAACCAAACAACTCCTCTGACTCATCTCTTGCTAGAGTGTTTTCTACTGTGTGCGTGTGGGGATATTTTGTCCAAGACACTGGCATTTAATTTAAATGAAAATAGCCATTGCTGTTTTTTCTTTATCCTCAGGAAATGGGGACCAACATGCAAGAGATCTTTTTTTTCCTCCTTTTTTGAGACTGGCTGTAAAATTTTATTGGTGTAAGTTTGTTTATTCCTTTGTCACTTGGCTTATAAATATTATTTTTGTAATGTAAAAATACTGTCCTGTGTGAATATGAACCAGGGAAAATGTTTAAAGTTACATCGCTTATTTTACAAGATGATGCTGTGAATTGAAGTGGGCGATGTCTGTGAAAGCGAGCAATGAGCACCAAAGAGAAAAGAAATGGGGGGGGGGCACCTTTGCTGAAGGCCGCCGGACCTTGGATGGGTGGCCTGTGGTCACCTTGAAGAGGTCAGTGCTGCCTTCTGGAGAAGGCGGGGGGGGGGGGGGGGAACCAAGCTGCGCAGAGACGGCCATGTAGCCCTGTTGCTGCACAGCGCTGGGCCCCCACCAAAATATTTGGCACTAAGGATTACTGGGAAATGGTGTGTTTAGAAGGGAGTGACTCTCCCATTGCTGCTATTGTGTGAGAATGTAAATGGGAAAGGGGATGTTTGCTGGGCAAACTTGGGGGGGGGGGGGTATCTCAGCCTGATATACTTCAGTGAGTTCTTGTGAGGATAAAATGGAAGAGGGGGGAAAAGTGGGGAATAAATGAAGTAAAATGCATAAGTGTCTATTTCAAGACCTTGCAGGTACCCAGCAACCAAGCTGCCCTGAACGATGGGGGTGGCGGGCGCTGCCTCCACAGACGTGCTTCCGGAGGCCCAGAGGGCTTTAATTGGGACAGGAACAAAGTGTTTGGGGCCAGCTCTCTTCCTCCTATTAATATCAATGTCTTCATTACTTTATCCCTCTCCTTGCAACAGGTGTGTTAATTAATTTTCAAAAATTTGAAAGCCTCCTGCAAATCCATGGTCACAAGAAACAATGAGACCTCCTCTGGTCTCAAGTTCACATCTGTGCAGGCCCTGGAGGGCATCTCCTTGTCTTCCAAGTGGGAGGAGGTGGTTCTCTGAAGACCCCCGAGGTCACCTGAGCTCATGTTTGATGAGGTCTGCTCAGTTCCCCTTTCTTAAAGAAACACACTCTTAACTCAGAAAGAGACAGAAGATATTTTTGACAGAGAAACAACCCTAGTTTTTGAACCAGTATTTTTGCAATTGATTATTTTTATTATGAGATTGTACATGCAGCTTCACAGTAAGAGAAATAATCAGCTAGGATTCTCAAACACTGGAGATCAGGGCATGTTAGAACTGAGACCAAAGTTTTCTAAAAGTTGACATAAAGGAAAAGTATTTAAATAGCCTGCATAGATCAAAGACGTGTTAATCAGACTCGTAGACAAAACAGTAGCTCTAGGGAGGTGTTTCTGCTTAGTTTGCAGAGTAAATTTTCCTGTAAGGTCCTTGTAGGTTATCCGGGCTGTGTGACCGTGGTCTTGGTATTTTCTTTCCTGACGTTTCGCCAGCAGCTGTGGCAGGCATCTTCAGAGGAGTAACACTGAAGGACACTCCTTCAGTGTTGCTCCTCTGAAGATGCCTTCCACAGCTGCTGGCGAAACGTCAGGAAAGAAAATACCAAGACCATGGTCACACAGCCCGGATAACCTGCAAGAACCAATGAACTCTGACCGTGAAAGCCTTCGACAATATTTCCTGTAAGGATTTGAGGCTGGGCGGCAGAGACATGTGAAATAGTGAATAATCCTTCCCGTTGGGTAGAAAAGTAGGGTATAAAGGAAGCCCCCAGCATGTGGTGGAGTGGGACTGAAGGCACTCCGACGGCTGGTGAAGGGATCAGGCCCTTGCTGTCGCCAATTAGCCCATCTGCGCCACAGACATAAAGGAATGCAACAGACATTCCTTTTTCACTGGAAATGGTTATAGGGGTGCTCTCAACAGTTTGTAACTCCCAAGATTCTTCGTGGGTATTATGTTATAAAACAGATGTAAACGTCTAGTGTAAATATCAGTATCACAGGTCTGAAAGGATCCTCCTTTGAAAGTGCTGAAGTGCCCTATTTGTATGGGTGGTTCTTCCATGGGTCAAAAGGCTCTTCTGCCTTTGGGGTCACATCTGCAGTCCTAAAAAGCTTTTTCTCAGTCCAGATTCAAAGCTCTGAGAGATCAGATAAAGCAGTTCTTTTTCCTTTTTAACCAGTTAGGCAGTCCTGATGGATCCTTCTCATTTGCCTTCGTAGCAGGCTCTTTATTGCATGTGGCAAAAAACAGCTTGTCAATATTTTTGGTTTCACACTGGAAATGCACCCATTTATTTAACTTCTCTCAAAAACTTTTATCTCATGCCCAGTCACTGCATTTGGGCCTGCCTTCATTTTAGGGGTTCACAACTTTCATTTTTGATCCTCTCAAGCCCCGTAATTCGGCTGTGCCATGGAGCAAAATTCTTTTTCGTTCATTCCCTCCAGACCTTTGATACAACCCTCGTGGATAGATCCAACCCCTTTCGTCTGAATCTTGGGGCAATGCTTTGGTTTAAAATGTGTGCCATTTTTTGTTGTTGCTGCTACCTGCATTATAAAGATTTCACTGGGTTTTATTATTGTGACTGTTATATGTTTTCAGAATAAAATGTCTGTATGAAAAAAAAAACATTTGTCTATCATATATAAAACCTTGCTTGGTAACCCTTCATTTCCTTGACCAAGAAATCTCCCCAAGATGGTGGGGGCCATTGTACTTCTGCCAACCAACAGCTACATGGAAGTATTAAATTCAAACTAGCTATGCCATAAACTTGCAGTGAAAATGTTCAAGAGCCGTGATCACAGGGGAGCTGAGACTCAGAGGTCTCCTCGCTGCCTGAGTTGAACGACTCCCCAGACAGCTTAGTGGCTGGACCATAGCTGGGTGGTGGAGTTTCATTTCTTTCAATTTGCTTTTGTATCTGTGTAGTTACAAAATGTAGTAGTACATATCCAAAAAGGCCCAGACTTTTCCGCCTTTCCTTATAGGAAAGGTGCTCCAGCCCTTCAATCATTTTTGTTAGCCCCTTTTCCAGGTCTGCAACATCCTTTTTCAAGAATAGTGACCAGAACTATACAGTATTCCAAACTGGGCCGTACTCTAGATTTATACCACAGCATTGTGATACTGGCCATTTTATTTTAAATTCCTTTCCTAAAAAATCCCCAGCATGGGGTTTGCCTTTTTTCACTGCTGCCGCACACTGAGCTGCCATTTTCATCAAGCTACACCCTACCTGAAGATCTCTTTCTGTCACAGTCTCAGCCAGTTCAAACCCTAATCAACATGCATTTCAAGGTAAGATTTTTTGTTACAATGCGAATTGCTTTATGCTTACAGTGAACTTCATTTCCCATATTGATACCCATTTACCCAATCCTTCTGGAGCTCCTTACAATCAGTCTTGATTTTCGTCAGCCTGAATAATTTGGTATTATCCACCAACCTGGCCACTACTCTGCTCATCCCCAATTCCAAATCATTTCTGGACAAATTAAATAGCCCTGTTTTAGACCCCTTGTGTGGGGGGGGGACTCTGCTGCTCATTTTTCTCTGCTCACCTATCAAAAGGTGCAAGTAATGTATATTATTGGTTCTTGTAGGTTATCCGGGCTGTGTGACCGTGGTCTTGGTAGTTTCTTTCCTGGCGTTTCGCCAGCAGCTGTGGCAGGCATCTTCAGAGGAGTAACACTGAAGGACAGTGTCTCTCAGTGTCAAGTGGGTAGGAAGAGTAATATATAGTCAAGGGGGTTGGGTTTGAGCTGAGTCATTGTCTTGCAAAGTATTAAAGGTAATGTGCTAATCATTGTCCTATAAGTATAAAGATAATGTTCTAATGAGGGTGTGGTATGTTAATATGGAACCATTGTATCTTGAAGTGATCTCTTAATGTGTGAACTCCAAAGCTAATCTGCATGGCTATTGTGGACTGTAGTCTTTGGAGATTTTCAGGACAGGAAGCCAAGCCTTATTCATTCTTAAACTCTCTTCTTTTCTGTTAAAGTTGTGCTGATGTTTATGAATTTCAATGGCTTCTCTGTGCAATCTGACAAAATAGTTGGTAGAATTGTCCATTATTTCAGTGTCTTGGAATAAGACCCTGTGTCCTGTGTCCTATAAACATCAGGAAAGAAAATACCAAGACCACGGTCACACAGCCCGGATAACCTACAAGAACCGATGAACTCTGACTGTGAAAGCCTTCGACAATGTATATTATTGTTTGTATCCTGCTTTTCTATCCATTGGAGACCCAATAGAAAAAAAGAAAATGCCTTAAAAATAAACAATAAAAATAAACAGGCTTGAGTGCAGAGTTTGGGAGCAGCAGGGGTCGGATGGCAGCGGGTCACCCTCACGCACCTCACTGAGCTGGAGACTGCAACCCTCGGGCTGTGAGGCGTTTGCACAGGGAATTCAGATTTATTGCAGGCTCCATCACCACATGAGACGTCATTGCCTTATGGTTTAGGCTGTCTAGAAGGAGCTGTAGGACAGAGATGGCAGGAAGCCACCAGGCTCTGCTTCATCATGCCTTTAACAAGAGCCAATGTATTTTTTTAAAAAACCTTGCAAACAGGCTCATCCTACCCACACTCTGCTCCCAGTCTACACCTGTCATGAACCCAGAGATGTCATTTGCTTGGAAGTGCCAAGGATTCTGGAACATCTCACTTCCTTGAGGAAAAGGGCCATAAAATATGCTGAAATGTCAGCAAGAGCAGAGATGCATTTCTGCGAAGAGATAACCACTTGCTCTACCTGCCAGGAAGGGCAAGATGGATAGCTGTTGTTAAAACATGAGCCAGGAATGGAGGCATGTGGGATATGTGCTCTCAAAATATTGGGAGATGGGTGTTCACAACCCCACAAGAGAGTCACCCGGATGCTGGATTGGATAAGGAACTTCCAGCCAGCTGAAAGGTTCAAACAACCGGTGAATGTTGTTCAAACACCAGGGATTGGTTCCTTTGCACTGAGCAGACGGGAAGCCAGAATTAGCAATTGCTCCACAAACATCCACCAAGGGAGATGCTGAGGTAACTTCTGCATTGTTAAGGTTACTGTAGAGATATGACCTCTCTTGTTGTTTTCCTAGGTCTGCTGCAACTTTATGTTGCTCTGCTGTAGTTAGTAAAGTCTATCCTGTTAAGAGAGTAGACTGTGCTTCAAATACCTCCCCTCACGCTTAGCTCTTGATCGTGCATGCAGGTACAGGGGAAGGGTTGAAGTAGCTGGGAAACTGCCCTTTGTACATGCTCAGAGACAGCCTTTATTAGAATTGCACAAACCACTGGTAAACATGGTAGGATGGCACTGATAAACTTTGAGGTGGTGACACTGAAGAAACATGCATTCATACATGCAAACCCAGGGCAGGTTTTGACAACACCTACCCAGTGAAAGTATTTGGCCTCCAGGAAACGCAATTAAAAATGAAAAGACAATTAAATTTTATCAACCAGTGTACTATTTTTGTTCCTGTATGGCTGTCAGGAACATGCCATGAGGATGGTATGCGATAGTGTGATTGTGCTGCCTCCAGGTGCTGTTGTGCTATTCTGTCCAAGGCCAGTCTGTACCCTGTGTTTAGTCTTCATAGATTCCCATACTGTGGGAAATGCCAAGTACTCCTTCCTGCCGCTGGGAGGGGGGTTGCCTGGGTTACCAGTTATCTCCTTTTGCTCTTCCATATATGCCTGTGCCTTACCTTTGCCCCTTACTACTGTCCTTTTGAAATATGGCTTCTGTAACCTGTCAGTTATAACCAATAAAACTGCTTTTGTGGACTTGATGTCTGCTGGAATCTGTTTATGGGTTTGCCGCAGGGCTAGAGCTTACATTAGGACACTAGTCCTCCTATCCTTACTTGTTAACCTTGTCTGGAGCCCTGGAGGGTTCGCCTGGACATTAGTCTCCTCGACTTGGGGCGCACGACGAGCTCCCCGAGGACCCCAACTTTCTGCGACCGTCTGGGAGGAGGCGCAGCGGACTTACGCGGAGTCCACCCAGCTGGTTGGGCAGGTGATTGATCAGTGGTGTCGCCTGGCAGCGGCTACCCCTTGGAGGACTCGGGATGCTGATCTACGGGCCCACAACGACCTTTTGGGACTAGATATTTTACTTGAGGAGGTCTGGTTGGTGCAAGAGGACTTTGCTACCCTAACACCGTTGTTAGCTGAGCTTGCTCTCCGCGGGCCGCAACAGGTGTCGGCGGCCCCGATCCCGGGGTCTGAGTTCTGTTTCCCAATGGCGGGAGCTCTCGTGGGAGAGGTTCCACAAACTGTTCCGGATCCCACCTTATGCTGCCGGGAAGCACAGAACGCTGCCGCCAGGACAGTCCTTGTTCTTTTGGATCTCACACCAGCTACGGCGACGGCGGCCGACGTTGAGAAGATACTGACTCCAGAATTCGGTCCTGCCTTGGTGGACCTGGCTCGACAGGTCCAACCGCTGTTGGGCCAGCACAAGAAACTTCAAATGCTCCTGGAGCAGGCGGCCAAACCAATTGTGACGGCTGCTGCCGCCGCCAAACTCGAGACGGACCACACGCTCGCTGACCAGAGGCGGGCGGAGGAACAACTGTTGGCAGATGCGGCTGCCACTAGGGCGCAGGCGACGGCAGGAGCGGGCGAAAGTTTACGGTGGATCGGACTGGTCTCTCCCCTCGTTGTCTTTGAGCTCCCCGGAACCTGGCCTGCCCCGGGATGTAGTGCGCAGGCAGTGGCTCACCTTTGCTCCTGACATCCAAGAATATGAGGAGGAGGAGGACTTGTATGCCGAGGAGGGCGACTGGAATACAAACTACCGAGCCAGCCAAGCCCGACGGACTGGGGGTGCTGAGGAGGAGATCCATGCCTTGATTTCAAAACCGAGAGCTCTTGGACTGTATTGCCCATATGCAGGTCCAAATTGATATGTTAATGCTTGAATACGGTCGCCTGCAGCGAGCACAAGTGGCACCTGCGCAGGCACCGATCCCAGGCCAGCAACCCCCCGGCCAGCAACCTCCGGCACAGCCAGTACCACAGCAACCTCCAGGACAAGCGTCGCCAGGACAGCCGGGACAACAACCCCCCGGCCAGCAGCCTCCAGCGCAGCCGGTGCCAGGACAGCCTCCGGCACCTCCTCCAGTGGCACCGGTGGTGCAGTGGAAGCAACCCTGATTGCGTGTGACATTTGATGGCTCCGCAGATGCATTGCCCTGTTTTCTTCACCAAATAGACAGTTACATGAGAGAACAAGGGCATACCTTTCCCATGGAGGACAGTTGAGTAAGGTTCGTTCAGCTGAATGGCTTCTATGCAGTCCCACATTGGGACTGCGCAGGCGCAGGCCAGCCATGGATAAGATTTGTCAGCTTCTAGCAAAATCCAGAGAGTGCTCCCCCTCCCCTTGGGGCATGCAATCTCCCCGGCCATCGGTCACATGACCCAAGGGGGAGGGAGCACTCTTCCCTCCAGTTCTCTTTCTGCCACCACGGAGAGAGAACGTGTTAGCTTGTGTCTAGCAATGGATTCTAAGAAAATTCCTCTCTTCAAGAATTGCACTTCTTGCTGTTCTAAAATGGCAAAGAATGATACTCATCCTGATTGCCTCCTGTGTTTGGGGGAAGGACATGTTCCTTCAACCTGCAAGCACTGCTCTAAGCTCACCAACAAGTCCTTGAGGGTGAGATCTACTCGCCTGTTATCCCACCTTTATAAGGAGTCTCTTAGACCACGAGGCCAATCGGATGAACCTGGTACCTCATCTGGTAAGACGCATTCCGAACCGGGCCCCTCTACGAAGATTCCCAAGTGGGGTGGGCCCTCTAAGAAACCCTCCTCGGTTGTAGTTTGGCCGGCGAAGTTCATCTCCCAGACTCCCCAAGATGGCCACGACCGCGGCTCTTCGCGCCATGCTTCCCGCTCTAGATCGCCTCGACGCTGATCGCCTTTGCGTTCACCTAAGTCTTCTCGGCGTCAATCAGCTTTGACTTCTTCGCGACATCGGTCTCAAGCCATGACGTCTCAACCGGCGGCGCCTTCCGCCGAGGTGGTGACTGATCAGCCCGTTACTGTAGAGGACTCTCCTCATTGGTCCATGGCTACCCCCTCGGTCCTGCTCCCGAGTAAGGGCCAGGACGACTCAGCTGAGTTTAGGCAGCACCTCCTTCAACTTGTCAAGCTTCAGCAAATACACGGCATTTCAGGCAATAGAACTCGAATCCAGGCAGAGCAGCGATTCAAAGATTTATTCCGAAAGTCAATTATTTCAGTAAGGAGGCAAACAAGGCTGGAATACATGACTGGGGTGGAGAGGATACATATAGGGCTGATACAATAGGATTATAGGAACAAAGAGACAATGTAGTTGTTTCCTGCCGGTAACGACTTAAGTAAAACTGAAACAGAAACCATTAAGAGCAATCAGTGGAGGAGATGGCCGAGCTCTCGGCTTTGTGCGCGGGGCCTGATATCAGATGGGAGATTTACATGGGCGGGTCCCAATACAAATGTAAATCCCTGGCCGGAGTTCGTGTGCAAAACAGGGGGGGGAGGAGTGCACGGAGAACCCCGTCTTGTTTGCGGGGAAACCATCTTGTTTGGGACCGGAGCTGTCAGAAGCCCTATCTGACATCCCGCCTCTCCAAAGACCCCCTCCCCAGGTTCCCAGGCTTGTCGGGACAACACTGATGTGTTCTGCTGCGACCCACTCATCGTGACTTGAGTTCAAGTGTTTCCAGTGCACCAGGTACTCCAGCTGACCTCTCCTCAGCCTGGAGTCCAGGATCCTGGAAATTTCAAAATGCTGTTCCCCCTGCACCATGATGGGCGTCGCCGCCAGAGGTTCGGGGTGCCAACCGGGAACGGGAGAAAAGGGCTTCAAAAGGCTCACATGGAACATGGGGTGTACCCCTTGCAGAGTCTTGGGGAGGTCCAGTTCGGCAGTGACCTCATTGATTACTCGGGATATGGTAAACGGACCCACGTACTTTTGGCATAGTTTTCTACACGGACGCAGGGACTTTAAGTTCTTGGTGGAAACGTACACCTTTTCCCCAACCACTAGATCCCACTGAGGCGCTCTGTGTTTATCAGCCTGCGCCTTGTATCGTTCCTTAGCCTGGTCCAACTGTTTAACAAGTCCCGGCCAAATATTTCTGATGGTGTTAGACCATGCCGCCACCTCCAGGGGGTCGCCTCCCGGCAGGAGGGGGACCGCCCCCCAAAGGGTCGAATTCCATCCCCTAAACCATCTTAAAGGGACTCTGCCCAGTAGCAGAGTGCACAGAGTTGTTATAGGCGTACTCCGCCAGGGGTAACAGGTTGACCCAATTATCCTGGTGATAATTGGTGAAGCAGTGCAAATAGCATTCAACCACAGCATTCACCCTTTCCGTCTGCCCATCCGTCTGGGGGTGATAGGCTGACGATAAACCTTGTTGTACCCCAACAATTCCCAAAAAAGCCTACCAGAATTTAGACAGGAACACCGAGCCTCTGTCGCTCACGATCTTCCGAGGAAAACCGTGCAGGCGGAAGATCTGTTGAACAAATAGGCGGGCCAACTTGTGGGCTGAGGGCAACCCCTCGCACGGAATAAGGTGGATCTGCTTAGAAAACAGATCCGTGATGACCCAAAGCACGGTTTTACCCTAGCTAGGAGGGAGTTTGGTTACAAAGTCCATACCAATCACCCGCCAGGGAGCCTCTGGGGTCTCCAGGGGTTTCAGTAGTCCTGGGGGCTTTCCCATGGGACGTTTATTGGTAGCACACGTTGGGCAGGACCTTACGAAACCATCAATGTCCTGGCGCGTCCCTGGCCACCAAAAGCGCCGCCGTACCCGGTGTAGGGGTTTCACGAAACCAAAGTGACCCCCCGTCTTGGAGCTGTGGCTCCATTCTAGCACTTCCCGGCGCAGCTTCTGGGGAACATAAGTCTTTCCTTCTGGGGTCCCAGATTCCTCCACCCCAAGGGGGCCCTCCCCTCATTCCTTGCGGAGGGCCTCCTCCCACCTGGTCTTTGCGGCAGAGGGCAGATCTCCAGGAACCTCCTGGGAATGGGGGGAATCATGAGTCTCCCCCTGTGGAAGGGCCAGGGGAGGCGGAGAACCCGCCGTCCGGGCTTGGGCCCGGGTCCGGACTCCCCGGGGGGGGAGGCATCGAGTGTTCCCTCTTGCTGGAGGTCTGGTACAGGCGCGGTACCCGCCGCCCGGGTCCGAACCCCTGGGAGACGAGTGGCACCGCTCGTGCTGCCTTGCAGAAGAGCCGGGGCAGGTGAGGGGGGCACTGCATGGGCTTGGTCCCGGGTTAGAACTGTGCTTGCCCCCTCCGGGTCCAAGCCCAGGTGTTCTGGGGTAAAAAGGGATCCAAGCGGCCGCTTTACTCTGCAGTCGTACTGCGGCATACGGGAGAGACCGTCCGCCAGGCAATTCTCCCTCCCAGGGACATGCTTAATGGTGAAGCGGAATCTAGAAAAGAAATCCGCCCACCTCAGCTGTTTGGCCGAGAGTTTCCTCTGCCCCAGGATGGCCTCGAGGTTCCGGTGGTCCGTCCAAACCTTAAATGGTACCACCGCCCCCTCCAAGAACTGGTGCCAGACCGTGAGGGCGTGTTTAATTGCCATGGCCTCCTTCTCCCCTATCGGCCAGTTGAGTTCAGCCCCAGAGAACTTCTTGGAAAAATAGGCACAGGGTCGGAGCCTCCCCTGAGCGTCCCTCTGTAAGAGCGCTCCCCCCATCGCCCTGTCGGAAGCATCCACTTGCAGGGTAAAACGTTGGGAACACTCGGGGTGAGCCAAGACGGGTCCGGTAGTAAACCAGCTCTTAAGCAGATCAAACGCCGCCTGGCATCGGTCATCCGATGCTACCCGATAGTGGCAGTGGCCGCTTGGCTCCTCCCCTTGGTCCTAAGGGGTTCCGTGATCGGGAGGGCTATCTCAGCAAAATCTGGGATAAAACCCCTGTAGAAATTTGCAAAGCCCAGAAATTGTTGAACCTGTTAGCGGGTCCGGGGAGGTTCCCAATCCCAGACCACCTGGACCTTCTTGGGGTCCATAATCAACCCATTGGGAGACACCACAAACCCAAGAAAAGTAATTTCATCTTGGTTAAAGGCACACTTGGGACAGTTTGGCGTACAGGTGGTGTTGCCGCAGCCGGCGCAAAACCTGCCGCACCAATTTTCGGTGTTCTTCCAGGTCTCGTGAATAAATTAAAATATCATCTAGGTATACGATGACCCCCTGAAACAACAGATCATGCAAAATCTCGTTGATAAGTTGCATGAAGCAGGACGGAGCTCCAGACAACCCGAAAGGCATTACACAGAATTCCAAAAGCCCAAAGCAACACAAGAAAGCTGTTTTAGCCTCATCCCCCTCCTTAATCCGGACCCGGTAGTAGGCCTCCGCCAAGTTCAGTTTAGAAAACACCCTGCCCTCTTGTAGCTGGCTGAGAAGGTCAGGGATGAGGGGGATGGGGTACGTGTTTGTTTCAGTAACTGCATTAAGCCCCCTATAGTCCACACATAACCGGAAGTCCGAAGTCCCCTTCTTCTTCACGAAGAAGCAGGGTGAGGAGAATGCAGTTTTCTTGCAAAGTAGCCTCCTGTGCCGGTTCACTCACAGGAAGCTTTCTTCTTTTTTTGGCGGTGAGACATCTCTGGAACTGCAGCGATGTTCACATGGGACAGGTTCCAGGTCCGCACTTAACGCCGCCGTCCTGCGCTGGGTGGGTGTTCCCTCCGTCCTCTTCAGATCCGGAACTTGGTAGCTGGTCAGAGTTTTCTTATCTGTCGCCTGCCTGGGCGATCCGCTGGTGCACTTGGCGGCAAAGTGTCCCATCCTACCGCAACGTAGACAGGAACATTCTCTGAAGCGGCGCTCTCTCTCATCCGAGAAACGGCCTCGATTCCCTTCACCTCGGTGCAACTCCGTCGTAGTGTTCCCCTTGGTTGGGCCTCTGGAGGGGGGTTCCTTCCCCGGGCGATCCTTGGTGAACTGCAGGGTTAGCTTGCGGTGTTCTACTTGCCCTGTCAGCCGGATCCAGCCCTCCACAGTGTCAGGGTCTCGCAGAGTCAGGCAGCCCTCCAACACTTCCCAGCGCAGTCCCTCGCGGAAGTGTTGGACCTTGGTGGCTTCGCTCCACTCTCGCACCTTGCACGCCAGGGACTGGAACTCCTGGGTATATTCTAGCACAGACCGGGACCCCTGCCTTAATCTGCGCATAGCAATCTTGGCCCTCTCTGCCCGGTGAGGGTCCTCAAACCGGCGGTGCAGGGTTTCCAGGAAATCATCGAGGGAGCGCAAATGTCCAGGGTTAACCTCTGTCGCTGCCACCGCCCACTCTACTGCCTCCTTCTTTAGAAGCCTGATGGCGTACCGCACCCGGGCTTCTTCGGAAGGAAAAGTCTCACCCTGATCGTTCATGAAACCAGAAAGTTGCAGTAGAAAGTGGGGTAACTGGGGGCAGGTCCCATCAAAAGAAATCTGCAGGTCCCGGGTGACTGTGCATGGGGAATGAACGGGGAGGGTAGTCGCAGTGCCGATGGGCGATCGGAGTCCTCACACCGTCCCTGCTAGCGCCGTCATCTCCCTCCTTAGGATCTCCAGCTGGTCCTGAAGCTCCTGGTTCTGTCGAGTCAGGTCGTGGTTCTGCTCCTGCAGAAGATGGCGTTCTTCTTCTCGGGGGTACAGGGTAGAGGTGACTGCAGCTCGGCCTTGGAGCGGTTCCTCCTCCCTGGAGTATAGGTCCTCCAGCGGGCCTCGATATAGGTGATCGAAGTTTGGCCCTGTGGTTGATTGGTGGACGTACTGTCCGGCGATCCGCGGTGCCCCCTCTGCAATCTCTGCGGGGCTCCTTCCCGGGTTACTTCTTCCCGGCTTGGGTCTGCTCCTCTCGGGGCTGCTTCCTCCCGGGGCAGGACTGCTCCCTGCTGTTCCGACAGGCAGAGGCGTTCGTACGGCCGGATCAGTTTGGCGGATCGGGCCGAACTGGGGAACATCTTTCTCAAGAACTAACTAGTAGAAAATAAAAAAGATGGATTCCAGCCTAATGTCAAGCTTCAGCAAATACACGGCGTTTCAGGCAATCGAACTCAAATCCAGGCAGAGCAGCGATTCAAAGATTTATTCCGAAAGTCAATGATTTCAGTAAGGAGGCAAACAAGGCTGGAATACATGACTGGGGTGGAGAGGATACATATATAGGGCTGATACAATAGGATTATAGGAACAAAGAGACAATGTAGTTGTTTCCTGCCGGTAACGACTTAAGTAAAACTGAAACAGAAACCATTAAGAGCAATCAGTGGAGGAGATGGCCGAGCTCTCGGCTTTGTGCACGGGGCCCAATATCAGATGGGAGATTTACATGGGTGGGTCCCAATACAAATGTAAATCCCTGGCCGGAGTTCGTGTGCAAAACAGGGGGGGAGGAGTGCACGGAGAACCCCATCTTGTTTGCGGGGAAACCATCTTGTTTGGGACCGGAGCTGTCAGAAGCCCTATCTGACACAACTATACAAGGACGTGCCTCCGGTGCTTGCAAAGTCCCCACGGCCGGTTGATTCACGGTCTCGGGCAGATCCTAATGAGCTCCAGGGGGGTGTAAATTCTCCACCCAGTCCTGTGAGTGTACAACAGGACTCCCACCGATCTGGTGAGAAGACACGGAGTCTCTGAAAGGTTCGTTGCATCTCGAACCACGTCAACGACCTCGACATCGATCGACTTCCCGACACTGTTCTCCATCTCCGGCTTCGTCCAGAGCCGACCGGCATCGCTCGGCTTCGCACCTTTCCTGTCGGAGTCGATCCTCCTCCCGACGTCGTACCACTCGTCGGAGCCGACCCAATTCCCAACGGCAATCTGTAACTCGTCTTTCATCCCATCGGAGCCAATCTTCCCGTCGGAGTTGACTTTCCCGTCGAAGCCGATCCAGTCGTCGGAGTCGGTCAGATTGTCGGAGTCGATCCAGCCATCGGAGTCGTTCCAGCCGTTGGAATTGGCCCAACCGTCGGAGTCGGTCCAGCCGTCAGAGTCGGTCCAGCCGTCAGAGTTGGTCAGATCGTTGGAGTCGGTCTAGCCTTCGGAGTCGGTCAAGACGCCGGAGTCGATCCAACCGCCGTACACTTTGCTCCAGTCCACACCGCCATTCCTCCACGAGCCGGCCTTCCTCTCGTCGGCGCCGGGAGGCTTCTGGGCACCGATATCTCACTCCTTCTGCATATTCGGGCTCTCCAAGCGGCCGTCGTCGCTGTCGATCCCGCTCACGCTCGTCTTCGAGAGGCTCCTGTCGGCATCGTCACACTCCGTCTCGCCATTCTGATGTCAGTTCCAAGGACCTCCTCCATTCAAGGCAAGCGTTATCTCGCAAGCCTTCTGTTTCCAGGTCTCCTTCGATGACAAGGGACATTGATCCATCTGATTATGATGTCTCCTACTCTCCTGACGAATACGAGGAATCACGCACTTCGGCACTCTCACCCGAGGACACTGTAGGGGACTCTAAACCGGTCTCCCCCACGGGGGACACTCGCTTGTATGCGGAGCAACTAATCCGCATGGTGAAGGCTCTTAAAATTGAGTTTCAACCGGAGGACTCAGATCCTATTGATGATATAGTGGATATCCTCCACAACCCTGATGTTGGGCCCGTGGCCCTCCCTGTTGTGAAAAGCATACTGGAAGTGCTCCATGCTAACTGGGCCAAACCTGCCTCAGTTCCCTCCTCCTCCAAGAAGGTGGAGAACATGTATAAAATCCATAGAGAAGGGGGGAGTTCTTCTATCAGCACCCTCCTCCAAATTCAGTTATAGTTGAGGCCTTGCCGGGAAAATATAGGTCTGGTGCACACTCCTCTCCTCAGGATAGAGAGGGTCGCAAACTAGACATCCTCGCCAGAAAAATATATTCTTCTAGCGCAGTAGGCGTCCGCGTCTCCAATTTCCTGGCTATCATGGCCAGATACCAATACTACCTTTGGGACCGTATGTCCCCCCTAATTCTTACAGTGCCTGATGACCAACATCCTTCAGCAGTAGCTATCCAGGCCAAAGGCATGTCCTTGGCAAGGCAACAGCTGACAGCAGCACGCCATGTAGCTGACACGTCTAGCAAGGTTATCGCTTCCACCATAGTTTTACATAGACACGCGTGGTTGCGTCAGTCTGCGCTCCCTTACGACACAAGGGCACGTATAGAAGACCTTCCATTCAAAGGGACATCCCTTTTTAGTGATCAGACAGACAGATCAGACAGTGATCAGACAGATCAGACAGTGATCAGACAGATCAGATCATCGCCCTTCCCCTGAAACCTGTTTTCAGATGCCTCCCTCTCAGGGTGGGGTGCCCATTGCGATAACCTTATCTCGCAGGGTACATGGTCACATCTAGAGTCCCGATCGCTTGAAGAAGAATAGGACCAATGCTCAGTCCTTGGGGATAGCCCCTCAGGCACCCGATTTCAAGAAACTGTACTTTGGCCGCCAATCCAGCCAGCCCTCCCACCCGTACCGTTTTCAAGGGTCCCTTTCTCAGTCCTCATTCCGTCCTTCCTTTCCCCGCCCGCAGAATGAAAGAAAATTCCAGGGCAGATCTAGGGCTCGTAAAGGCCCCAAAGGGTCTCCAGGCCAGTTTAACAAAACCAAACAGGCATGACTAGACGTGCCTGTTGTTTTCCTTGATCGGTTGTCACATTTTTTCCATGCTTGGTTTGCCATTACCACTGATACCTGGGTGTTGAAGATAATAAAGGTTGGCTACTTAATAGAGTTTCTTTCATTGCCTTCATATAGGCCCTTGGGTCACTCTCGATCACCAGCCCCTGCCCTTCTTGTGCAAGAGGTTGAAGGTCTCCTCTCCAAAGGGGCTATTTTGGTGATTCCACCTGTTGACCAAAGCTGCGGGTTCTACTCCTTTTTTTTTCTTGTGGATAAAAAGGGAGGCGGCAAACGCCCCATCCTAGACCTGCAGGATCTTAATAAATTCATTAAGACCAGAAAATTTCGCATGCTCTCGCTCCCTTAGGTGCTTCCCTTTCTGAATCAACACATGTGGTTAGTGGTGCTGGATCTTCGCGATGCTTATTTCCACATCGCTATCCACATGGAATGTAGGCAGTACTTGAGATTTGAGTGTAACAGGAGATGTTACCAATATAATGTGTTACCTTTCGGGTTATCTATGGCCCCCAGAACCTTTACAAAATAGCTCATCTTGCCCTGAAGGGTTGTATGATATTCCCCTATCTCGATGACTGGTTACTCATGGGTCCCTCTCAACATCAGTTGGCCGCACAAGTCGATTTAGTCCTTACAGTCCTTCATAACCTGGGACTTGTAGTTAATTTCGCTAAGTCCAAGCTTGTCCCTGCACAGGAACAAACCTTCATTGGAGTGCGTTTGGATACTGGCCAAGCCAGGGCTTTCCTCCCAGTTCAAAGGTGTCATGCCATCCCAAAACTGGTGGCTAAGTTCACTAAGAAACGTCTCCAGACAGCCTATCACATGCAACAACTGTTAGGCCTTATGGCTTCCACCATGGCTGTGGTGGAATTCGCATGACTTCGCATGCGACCACTCCAAAACTGGTTCCTCAGGGCATTCAGGCTCAATGTTGATTCTCAGTTCAAACGCTTGTCTGTCCCTAGATATGTCATCGCCTCCCTACAATGGTGGGCATGCGACATCAATATCTTCTCGGGCGTTCCATTTCATCGCCCTTCCCCTGAAACCTGTTTTCAGATGCCTCCCTCTCAGGGTGGGGTGCCCATTGCGATAACCTTATCTCGCGGGGTACATGGTCACATCTAGAGTCCCGATTGCACATACATTTGCTAGAGCTTCGTGCCATCTGTCTCGCTCTGTCTTCGTTTACAAGGCACCTGAACGGACATCACATCCAGATCACTACGGACAGCTCCACCGCCCAGTTCTATATAAACAAACAGGGCGGCACAGGGTCCGTTTCACTATCCAGAGAAGCCAGCGAGATCTGGGAATGGGCCATAGCTCACCGGGCTACCCTAGTAGCAATTCACATTGCAGGCGTGACCAAAACCTTAGCGGATGCCCTAAGTCATCTTCCCAGTCAGACGCATGAGCTCTCCTTAAGCGACAGCTGTCTCCACCGAGTTTTCTTCCAATGGGGCTACCCACAAGTGGACCTGTTTGCGACACACCTCAACACCGTATATCGCAGGTTTTACTTGAGGGCAGGAACCAGCCCGGGCTCACTGGGGGAAGCCTTTCAGACGACTTGGAACGGAGCTCTATTCTATCTCTTTCCTCCATTCCCTGTGATTCACAAAGTTCTAGCCAAGCTGAGGGTCGACAACACAGATGCTATAGTTGTCACTCCATTTTGGCCCAGGAGGTCGTGGTTCGCAGTGCTCATGTCACTTGCACAGGGGAACTACATTCTTCTCCCAAAGGACCCCTCTCACTCCCCCCGGGCCTGCAACTTGCAGCATGGAGAGTCCAGCCCCAGAACAGTGGTGTGAGGGTCTGCATATCTCGGTCTGCTGGTCCCAGCTTTCCCTCTCCCTTTGAACTCGTAAAAGCAGTTCACACCGTTTGGCATTTCCTGGGTTCAGGCGCCATATCTGTCAGGCCCTGGCCGGAATGCCTCCCTCCCAGATGCCTCCCCTGCTGTGCTTTGTACTCGCTTTGTATTCACTCCCTCTTGCCAGATTCGGCCTTGGAGACCAGATAGCCCTAACAAGCCCTCTGAGGTCGATTGATGTCTGTATTGTACCCATCTATCTTGTAGCTTCCCATAACATAGGTGTGAACTTTGATGCCCTGTAGGGGATATAATTCTGTAGCTTTGGACTGCTGCTCACTTGCAACTTTAACTCGTGTTTGACCTGTACTGTCTGAAGCCTTCAATAAACTCCTTGTTTCTGCATCAATGTCTGAGCAAAGGATTTTATGAAGTTTGCACAGCTTAGTTGGGAACTCTCACATTAAGTTGCAAGTCTTTGCCTCTTCGTACTGCTCCTGTACCGCCTCTGGACAGCTATGGCAGACGAAGGGGATCAACCTGAATCGAAAGAAGACCCACAGGAGAACGTGGTACCTAAACAGCCCGACCCCTCGGATGGCAAGCCGATTGGGAAGGTGCCTAGCGGACCTGACTCAGGGTCAGGGTTGGGTACGAGACCCAAAACCACTTTCAATTCTTGGCTGGATTCCCCCCGAGGGTGGTCACTCTCCCGGAACGAGGTACGGGCACGGCGGACAGCGGTTCCCAGTATGGGGTTCGAGGAGGACCCCGCTCGAAAGGAAGCCCTGTTACTCCACCAGATGAGTGAGGAACGGCAACGCTGGCAGGACGAGCGCCAGGGGTTGCTCGATCGGATGGACACTATGCAAGCTGTGATGCTTGAGATGGCCCACGCCATGGACGAACTGAAGGTACAATCCCCCGCCGGGGACCCGCCGGACGGAGCGCCAGTTGCGCCACCCGTCCGAACCGCTCCACCGGCCCGCAGGGATCTGAAAATCACGTATGACGGGTCGGGGGACCAACTGACCTTTTTTATGGTACAAGTGGACATCTTTATGCGTGAGCAAGCCCGAACCTTCACCTCAGAGGAGTCCCAAGTGCAGTATGTGGCGTCTCTCCTCCAGGGTGAAGCGGCCGCCTGGATGGTACTGCCGTACGAGCTCCGCTCCCCGGTCTTACGAAGCCTCGATGACTTCATGGTTGCCCTCAGGAACCGTTTTGAGGACCCGAATTTGGGAGAACGGGCAAAAGCCTCCTTGTTGCAACTGCGTCAAGGGACTAAATCGGTGGCACAATATGCAAGCGAATTTCAGTCACTTTCCAGTAGGATTTTAGACTGGAGTGAAGCTACCCGAGTACAATGTTTCAGGGAGAAACTAAACCCGGAATTGCAACACTGGGCCTTTATGCAAGGTAACCCCCCCGATGTAGAAGGATGGGTCCGTCATGCTGCCGACATCGAGAACCGAAAACAGCTGCTGACCCTTTCCAGACAACGCATCGGGCGAGACACCAAACCCCGTGGAGACAGACCCGGCGGCCCCAAGGACTCTCGCCCCCTCGGGGGAGGAGGGCCTTCCATGGCCGAACGCCGCAAACGCTTCGAGAGCGGGGTCTGCCTCGTTTGCGGAGGAAAAGGACACTTTGCCTCTCAATGCCCTTCCCGTTCCGGGCGCCCGGGACCGCCTCGCCCGACAACGACCGACACGGAGAAGACCCCGACCGAAGGGCAACCCCGCCGCCGGAGCGGTGCAACCAGCCGCCGGAGCGCACCACCAGCCCTGCACGCGCGCACCCAAGCCGGACCCCCGGGCTCTACTGGTCCATCGGGACCACGGATTACAAATGAAACCTTTGACTCATCGGAGTCACGGATTACAAATACCACATCTACTTCCTCCAGTGAAGAGGAGGATTGGGAGTTGCCAGCAAAAAACGCCGCCGGTCTGCTGTAAAGGGGGCTCCTCAGCAGACCGCTCCGAAAGTTGTGCAAGGAGCTCCATTGATGGTAAGCGCTCAGGAGGACAATGTTTATATTAGGGTTCACCTTTCTCTACCCAAAGGGGGTCCAGTGTTAGAATTTCCGGCCCTAGTTGACTCGGGCTGCGCTCGCACCCTGATAAGCGAAGAAGCTGCCAAGAAATTGCGGGTCAAACGTAAGCGTCTCCCAGATCCCCTCCGCTTCTCTCAGATGGATGGTAGTGACTTTAAGAAGGGGCCCATAACTCACCGCACTGCCGCGGTGATTATGGCCGTGGGGGAACATTGGGAGCGGCTGTACTTTACCATTGCCCCTATTGTCGCCCCGGTGGTTTTGGGAATGAATTGGTTGCAGGGTCACAACCCCTCCATAGACTGGGTGAAGCGAACGCTCACCTTCCCTAGTGACCCTTGCGAATTGCACGATAAAGACCGGGTGCTTTGAGCCCCAGCAGCCGCCTTGGTAGGGGCCCCCGTGCCTGCAACTCCCCTGCCCCAACTGCCCAGCGAGTACTCCCAGTTCGCTGATGTGTTCGATGTGCGGGAATGCGACGAACTACCCCCCCACCGAGAGACTGACTGCGCTATTGAAATTGTGGGGGATGGTAAACTATCCAAGGGGAAGGTCTACCCCATGAGTCCGAACGAGAAGGCAGTACTGCGGGAGTATTTGGACACCAACCTAGCATGGGGCTTCATCCGCCCGTCCAAGGCACGTTACTCGGCCCCTGCCTTCTTTGTCAAGAAAAAAATGGGAGACTTAAGACTGTGTATTGATTTTCGTCGACTGAATGCTGTCACTCAGTCTAATGCTTACCCCCTCCCTCTCATTCCAGACCTTCTCGCACAATTGAAGGAAGGCCGGATCTTCACCAAATTGGATTTGGTGGAGGCCTATCACCGCATCCGCATAAAAGAAGGGGACGAACCTAAGACTGCCTTTTCTAGTTGTTTTGGAATGTTTGAATATTTAGTAATGCCGTTCGGTCTTTCGGGGGCTCCGAGTGTGTTCATGCAATTAATCAACGAAGTTTTACATGACTTATTGTTTCGTGGGGTGGTGGTTTTCTTGGACGATATCCTCATTTATTCGGAAACCATGGAAGAGCATGTGCGGCTGGTGCGCGAAGTCCTCCAACGGCTGCGGGAGCATAAATTGTTTGCTAAGGTTTCCAAATGTGAGTTCCATCAACCCTCCATCACCTTCCTGGGCTATGTGATTTCCCATCAAGGCTTAGAAATGGACCCCGAGAAAGTGCGGGCAGTTATGGACTGGGAGCCTCCCGTCACACGTAGACTGTTGCAACAGTTTTTGGGCTTTGCCAACTTTTACCGAAACTTCATCCCCAACTTTGCGCAGGTGGCGCTTCCCCTCACCTCCCTTCTGCGCACCAAGGGGAAGGGGGCGAACGCCACTCTACCCTCCGCCAGGTTGCAATGGTCCCCGGACTGCCAGCGAGCTTTCGATACCCTTAAAGTACTTTTCTCGTCCGAACCCGTGCTTGCTCACCCGGACTGTAATAAACCTTTTGTAGTTCAGGTCGATGCTTCAGATGTTGCCATGGGGGGGGGGGGCTCTTGCAGCGGGACGAAAACGGTGATTTAAAACCATGTGCCTATTTTTCAAAAAAGTTTTCCCAGTCCGAGATTAACTGGGCCATTTGGGAGAAGGAGGCAGCTGCCGTTAAACATGCCCTCACTCTTTGGAGGCACTTCCTGGAAGGGGCAGAAACCCCTTTTGAAGTGTGTACCGATCACAAGAATCTTGAGGCTTTGAAGGGAGCTAGAAAACTCAACGCAAAACAAATTCGTTGGGCTCAATTCTTTGCTAAGTTCCGATTTGTCCTGAGACATGTGCCCGGGAAGGATAATGCTCTGGCAGATGCCCTCTCCCGGCTTCCTCAGTACCGCAATGAATTTGATCGGCCAGTGGACTCCCTGTTCACCCCTGAGCAAAGGGGGGACATTTCGGGTCTCGCAGTAACCACCCGGTCCCAATCCCACCGTCAGGAAGCCCCCCCCCTCAAAGGTGTCCCGGAGGCTTTCCAGCAACGGCTCCGAGATGCTTCTCTGAGGGAAGCGGAGCAGCAGACCCTTCCCGCGGGCATTGAACAACGTGACTCTTGGTGGATGCAGGGGGGTAAACTCTACGTTCCTGAACTTCTTCGCAAAGAGGTGTTGGGAATGGTTCACGGGGCCAAACTTGCGGGGCACTTTGGATTCGTTAAGACTTTGCATTTGGTAAGACTGCAATTCTGGTGGCCCAGCATGAGGGCCGATGTTGAACTGTACGTTCGCAGCTGCCCTGTCTGCGCCACGGCCAAAAAACGGATGGGGAAGCCCCCCGGACTTTTAAAGCCTTTGGAAACGCCAACCATGCCCTGGGAAGTGATCGCTATGGACTTCATCACTGATCTACCGCCCAGTCGGGGAAAAACTGTACTATGGGTAATCACTGACCTATTTTCCAAACAGGTTCACTTCGTTCCTTGTGCGGGGCTGCCATCCGCCCAAAAGTTGGCTAAATTGTTTGTCAATCACGTGATGAAACATCATTCGATCCCCAGGAAGGTCCTCTCCGACAGAGGGGCTCAGTTCGTTGCCAAATTCTGGAGAGCCTTCCTGAAAGTCATGGGGGTGGAAGAGCAAGGGCTTTCTTCTGCCTACCACCCCCAGACCGATGGTCAAACGGAGCGTGTCAATGCCGTGGTCGAATGCTATCTCAGATGTTATGTTAATTACCACCAAGATGACTGGGTGGACCTGTTACCTTTTGCTGAATATGCCTACAATAATGCCCCCCATTCCTCCACAGGTTTCAGTCCTTTTCATGTGGTGTATGGGAGAGATTTTGGACCCTTTGGCTCTGCCACAGTCACCCTGGAACTCGAGGGGATTCAAGAAGTCCAGGATTGGGTGCAAGTAGTGCAGTCCACCTGGCCCTGGTTACAAAAAAACCTAGAAAGAGCCAAGCGTAAATATAAGGACCAAGCGGATAGGCATCGGTCCCCGGGATGGGAACTCAAGGTGGGGGGGCAAGTTTACCTCTCCACCAAGAATCTACGTTCTTTCCGACCTTGTAAAAAGCTGAGTGACCGATACGTGGGTCCTTTCCCCATATCCCGAGTTATTAATGAGGTCACGGTGGAGTTGGAACTCCCCAAATCCCTTCGGGGTGTGCATCCCGTGTTTCACATCAGTCTGCTCAAACCCTATGTGGCTGCCCCTCAATTCCATCCCCCCCCCTAAGTCCGAAGTTCCTACAGTCGTGGGGGGGGGGAGATGCATTTGGAAGTTTCCAAGGTAATGGATTCTAGGATAAGAAAAGGGAAACTGTTCTATTTGGTTCGCTGGAAACATCTGGGTCCTGCTCATGATGAATGGGTGGCGGCTCCCCACATGGCCGCCCCCCGCCTGGTTCAAGAATTCCACTCTGCCTACCCTGATAAGCCTCGTCCGCCCGAACTCGAGGGAGGAGGGCCTTAAGGGGGGCAGAATGTGAGGGTCTGCATATCTCGGTCTGCTGGTCCCAGCTTTCCCTCTCCCTTTGAACTCGTAAAAGCAGTTCACACCGTTTGGCATTTCCTGGGTTCAGGCGCCATATCTGTCAGGCCCTGGCCGGAATGCCTCCCTCCCAGATGCCTCCCCTGCTGTGCTTTGTACTCGCTTTGTATTCACTCCCTCTTGCCAGATTCGGCCTTGGAGACCAGATAGCCCTAACAAGCCCTCTGAGGTCGATTGATGTCTGTATTGTACCCATCTATCTTGTAGCTTCCCATAACATAGGTGTGAACTTTGATGCCCTGTAGGGGATATAATTCTGTAGCTTTGGAGTGCTGCTCACTTGCAACTTTAACTCGTGTTTGACCTGTACTGTCTGAAGCCTTCAATAAACTCCTTGTTTCTGCATCAATGTCTGAGCAAAGGATTTTATGAAGTTTGCACAGCTTAGTTGGGAACTCTCACAAGTGGTCCGACAGAGTAGCCAGAGTGTTATTACATTCCCTAAAGTCCTCCACTAGGGGGTCTTATGATATGAAATGGAAACGGTTTTCTGATTGGGCCAAGGCTAAAAATGTTTTGCCAATCACTTGTTCCCTATCTGTTGTCTTTGAATTTTTGCTGACCCTCAAGGATGATGGTTTATCCAATTCCTCCATTAAAGTTTATTTAGCTGCTATTTCAGCATTTCACCCAGACATTGACTCCTTCTCAGTCTTTTCTCATCCCCTCCAAGAGGTTTCTGAGAGGTCTTACTAATTTGTACCCTCCTGTCACTCCTCCTGTCCCTCAGCGGAGTCTCTCCCTAGTACTTTCTCAAATGATGAGACCTCCCTTTGAGTCAATGGCTACCTGCGAGTTGGCTCTACTCTCATATAAGGCCGCCTTTTTAGTTGCAATTACCTCAGCAAGGAGGGTGAGTGACTTATCAGCACTCTCTCACTCCCCTCCTTATACTAAATTCCATTCGGGTAGGGTGGTTCTCAAACCAAAAATTTCCTTTTTGCCCAAGGTAGTCTCAGCCTTTCGCCTTTCACAGGACATTGTCCTTACAGGGTTTTTTCCCTCACCCATCTTCGGATGCTGATAGGGCCCTGCATTCCCTCGACATTAGGAGAGCTCTCCTTTTTTACATTAAGAGATCTCAATCCTTTCGTAAAGATGTCAACCTTTTCATTTGCTTCGGGGGCAGCCGTAAAGGTCATCGTGCTTCTCCTCAGACTCTCTCGAGGTGGATCACGTCTACCATCAAACTGTCCTATGATCTGGCTCACCAAGAATGCCTTCCCATGATCAAGGCACATTCTACCAGGGCGTATGCGGCATCTATAGCCTTCTCGTCAAAGATAAACCTCCGGGACATCTGCAGGGCTGCCACCTGGTCCACTACCTCCACGTTCATGAAACACTATGCTGTGGATGTGGACTCAGCGAGAGATGCAGCCGTGGGATGTGCCGTGCTGCAGTCATTATTTCAGTGACTGTCCTACGCCCACCATCCTGGTAAGCGAGCTCGCTACTCTCCCAATGTGGGACTGCATAGAAGCCATTCAGATGAAAAACAGAGTTTCACTTACCTGTAACTGTTGTTCATCTGATGGTTCTGTCCCGGGTCGAGCCCCTCCCAGGGTCGCCCGGGCCGTCCGACGCCTTCCCCCCCCCGGGAGAAGAGCCACACTCACCGGGGAAGGGAGGGGGCCCGAGGGCGAAGCAGTCCACCCCACCGACAGCCGGCTTGTCGGCGGCACCTCCACCCTGGTTTTCTCTCCAGGGCTCCCCGGAGAAGGCGCCCCGAGTCTCCCAGCCGCAGCGCTGGCCGCGGCAGAAACGGCCCGCGTGCCTACACCCCGCCCCGCTCAACAGCTAAGCCTCGGGCGGGCGGGGGCGGGGCAGGAGAGGGCGCGCCTGCTCGCGGCCTCAAGGCCAGCCACGTGGCCCGGCTTTGGCCCTTATTTGGGAACTTCTAGGGTGGGCCTTAGGGAGGAAGGGGCGGGGCCTCTCTGGCCTGGAGGGGATATAAGGCCAGAGAGGAGCCAGGGCCGGGGAGGAGCAGCAGCACTAGGTGGCAAGGGCTGAGCTGACCCAGAGCAACCTGGCTGCCTCCGAGGGGGAGACAAGTTCTGATTCCCCCTCGGACTGGTCTGAGGCCGAGGAGGCTCCTCCGGTTAGGCTCTCCTCCAGGGCAGAGACCCCGAAGGCGACGGCGGCACCAGGGAGGCGCGACAGGTTCTTCTATGCAGTAACACATTCCCTCCCTCCTTCCCCGCTGTGGGACCTTTCCGCTAGTCCTAGTGGTTGGTTCTGTGGGGGCAGGTTGGAGAACTGGAGGGAAGAGTGCTCCCTCCCCCTTGGGTCATGTGACCGATAGGCGGGGAGATTGCATGCCCTAAGGGGAGGGAGAGCACTCTCTGGATTTTTCTAGACGCTAACAAATCTTATCAGAAAACAGAAAACAGAAAACAGAACCTTTATTGGCATTAACATTAACAAAGCAAACATGCAAAGCAGCTAGACATGGATCCAAAAAGAATGAATACACAGTTCATCGGCAAATATTATAATAAACAATTAAATGAGGGTTCCCCTCCTTCTTTCTCCCTCCTTTAGGACCTTGGCCAGGAACTCGGCTACTTGAGTGGTAACTTCAAAGCTTTTGTCATTCAATAAATGGGCTATGTTTCCAGTAGTCATTGCAATAGTAAATTGAGGAAGGGAGCTAATTAAGCTGCATCGAAGCTGTGTGAAAAGTGGACAGTACAAGAGAATGTGTTGTATTGTGTCAGGTTCTTTGCATTGACACCTACAACATCTTGCTTCACGTGGTATTCCCTTGTATCTACCACTAACAACAGCTGAAGGGAATATATTAAATCTGGCCAACAAAAATGCTCTACGGTGAGAGGGTATAGTTAAGTTAAAAAAATACTGGGCCATAGAATTTGTTTGATAAGAAAGGCCTAAAAAACGAGGGGAGCAGATACCTTCAGCACCGGCTTTTATTATTTGGGAATCACTGTCCCATATCCTTTTTTGGATTGTCCTAAAAATATATAATTCACTGGAATTGGACAAGGAATCAAGATCAATCCCGAGTGATCTGATCCTATTTAAGATAAGCCGAGACCATCTAGAAACAGTTGAGTCAGTATGTAAAGCTGCCAATAAACTACTTGGGGGGGGGATCGAAAATGAGAGCGTAACCAGTATTTGATTGTAGTGATCCAAGCACCAGATTCTATCGTGTGCAGTCCCAGCTCAACGCACAGAGAGAAATAACAAACAGAGTTTGTGACGCCAAGGATGCGTCTCAAAAAAACTGCCCTGAGACGCTCCACTTCTTTATTAAAACCCTGGATCCAAACTGGGATTCCATACAAAAGTTGCGGGATCACAGTGGCTTGGAAAATCTGTAAGGCGGCCGGAACAAAACGGTTACCCTTCTTATAGTAAAAACGAGTTATTGCAGCCATCTTATTTTTTGCCAAGGTTAGGGACTGATTACGGTGTGCAATCCATTTTAAATTATAATGAAAAGAGACCCCCAAACAAATCTTATCCATGGCTGGCCTGCGCCTGCGCAGTCCCAATGTGTTACTTCATAGAAGAACCATCAGATGAGCAACAGTTACAGGTAAGTGAAACTCTGTTTTTTCATCGCCTCTAGCTGGAAAGGCTGAGGAATGGATGGTCCTCCAGTTTGACACCCGGGCCCGCTCCATACGGTCGCTTAATGAATTCATGCGAGCGTTGAGAAGGCGTTTTGAGGACCCGTTTCAAGGGGAGAAGGCCAAAGCGGCCCTCCTACAACTCCGTCAAGGATCCTCCTCAGTCCGAGAGTTTGTGGTTCCAAAGAGTTCCAAAGACTCACTAATAAAATAGTGGACTGGACCGAAGCCACCCGGGTGCACTACTTCAGAGCAGCATTGCATCCTGAGATTCTAAACTGGGCATACATGCAGCAAGACCCAGTCACCTTGGAAGAGTGGATTTTACTGGCGGAAGAAGTAGAAAGCCGCCGCCAGTTTATTTCTCTTGCCCGACGGCAAGCCAGGGAGGGGGAAGCCAGAAAAACCCTCCCAAACCTGCCGCTCCTCAGACCCTGCGGAGACCGGCTCTACCTCCACCAGACCGAGCATCGCGGTTTCAAAGGGGAGCCTGCCTCGTTTGCGGTACCATGGGTCACTTCGCTGCCACTTGTTCGTCACGCCCGGGGTTGCCGAGTCCCACTCCCCAGCCAGGTGGGACTCCCCGCAGGAGAGGACGCGCCCAGGGGAGAGGCACCGCAGCCGAGCGGAGCATCCCTCCAAGACGAAAAGCGCCCCCAGCTCTACACACCGGAGAAATGATGACGGACCTTTTGCCAGTGGACCCGTCGGGGTACAGGATTACAATTACTACTACTGGTGGGAGTAGCCCCGCATCTTCAGAGGAAAGCGACCACTGGGACTGCCCAGCCCTTAACTTGGAGTCTCCCCTCGACCAGCCAAAAAACGGACGGGGTCTGCAGTAGAGGGAGCAATACCACAGACCTCCGCAGGTGCCCCTGAGAAACCCAAGGCTCTTGTCATGGTGAGTGACGTAGAAGAGACTGTGTATGTAGATGTGATATTACAACATTATAGAAAAGGTCCTCAACTACAAGTTAAAGCCTTAATAGACTCAGGGTGTGCCCGCTCGTTAATTAACAAAGCAGAGGAGTCTCCAATTGAAGATACTGATGGCTGAACAGAGAACTTAATTTGGGGGTGGGAGGGGGGGCAGGTTATGGGGTATGGATGGCAATTTTTGGTTTGGAAGGATAATGGATCTAACTGAATTTTAATATGTTACAGGTTTTATCTTGGAATATTAATGGATTGAACTCTCCCAACAAAAGGAGGAAAATATTTCACCATTTACAAAAAACTAATGCCAATATTATTTGTTTACAGGAAACGCATATACTTTCAAAGGATATGTTTAGGTTGGAACAACTAAGGTTGGGTAAACTCTTCACCTCATGTAATGAAAAAAAACACTAATGGAATAGCTATGTATTTACCTTTAGCATTAGAACAAAAAATTATTTACCAAGATACAGAAGGAAGAGTGTTGATGGTGGAAATAAAATGTGGGTTCCAGAAGTTATTACTTGTTGGAATATATGCGCCTAATACTAATCAAAAAGCTTTCTATGAAAAACTAGCAACGCTATTAGCTGAATATGCTATAGAAAAAATGATATGGATGGGGGATTTTAATAGAGTTATGGTACCTAAGATAGACAGATCTGGGAAAAAGCAAAAAGCAAAAAACGAAGGTAAATTGCCAGATGTTTTTGATGTTCTTACAGATCAATGGGATATGTTTGATGTCTGGAGATTGACAAATGGTAATAAGAAGGGATATACTTTTTTTTCACAGAGACATCTTACACACTCCAGGATAGATATGGTATGGCTTTCGAAAGGTTTGATAGATAGATCGGAAAACCCAGAGAGTTTACCTAAGGTGTTATCAGATCACAATGCAATATCAGTAAAAATTAAAACAGGAGATAGAAGACATAATCCCTGGATAATAAATGATTTTCTTTTAAAACATACTAAAATAGTGGAGAAGCTGAAGGTGGATGTACAGAATTATTTTAATGAAAATATAGGTAAGGGTACTCGGGAAGATATAGTTTGGGACGCCGGTAAGGCGGTAATTAGAGGAGTATTAGTTCAACAAAACACAAGATGGTACAAGGAAAGGGAGATAAAGAAAAAAACATATATTGGATGAAATAAAACAAGGGGAACGACAGCTTAGCAGACTGCAGGATAAAATATCTAAACAGGAACAGCTTGATAAGATCAGAAAATGGCAATATCAATATGAATTTTTAATTGCAGAAGAAATTGAATGGAAAATTATGTATAATAAACAAAGATTTTTTGAACATGCTAACAAACCGGGTAAAATGCTAGCATGGCAACTTAAACATAAAGATAAAAAAGTACCAATAAATTAAAAGGAAGGGTAAGATAACAAGATGAGATAATAGAAACATTTGTGGAATTTTACACAAATTTATATAGGAAAAATGTAGTTTCTGAGATTGATATGGATGCATATTTCACTAAATTTGATTGGGGGAAAATTACACAGGAAAATAAAGAATTTCTGGATTCTCCAATAACTAAAGAAGAATTAGAAGATGCAATAAGTAAAAGTAAATTAAATAAATCACCAGGGCCAGATGGATTTACCGCATTTTATTATAAAGTATTTAAAGATCAGTTAATTCCTTATTTAATGGAGGTGATGAATTTAGGTTTGACAAAGGGTATTATCCCTCAAACATGGAAACAAGCAAACATAGTATTAATACCAAAGGCAAATTCTGATATATCGGAAGTTAAAAATTATAGACCAATTTCATTATTAAATACTGATTATAAACTATTTGTTGCAATTTTAGCCACTAGGTTGAAAAGGTTAATACATGAAGATCAAGCAGGATTTTTACCAGGAAGACTGATTAGTCAGAATGTAAGGGTGGTATTAGATCTTTTAGAATATGTGGAACAAGATACAATTCCGATAGCTATGATATTTTTGGACGCGGAAAAAGCATTTGATAATGTAAATTGGCAGTTTATGATTAAGGTATTAGTTTATGGATTTTGGTGAGAATTTTAAAACAGCTATAAAAAGTGTATATAATCAACAAACTGCCAATTTGCTTATAAATGGATCACTATCACCGAAGATTGAAATTCAAAGGGGAACGAGACAGCCCCAGGCTCCATGCCCTCACCGCCCCAGAGTCCACAAAAGGCCCCCTGAAGCCTGATCTGCTCCTGCTTGCATGCTCTGCCGCTGGGAGCCGCGGGACTCTTCCCCCACCCCTCGCTGCTCGACAGCCGACAGGCAGCAAGAGGGGCTTACAGTGTGCCCCGGCGTTCCTGCACGCTGTGGCTATAGGGGGCAACCTTGGGGGAAGCCCTCCTCTCTCCGACCAACAGCCGTCAGTCAGCGAGAGGATGTCCAAAGGGCACCGCAGCACCCCTGCAAGCCCTCAGGGAGGGCCGCCCTATGCTGCGCCTCTGTGGCGGGGCCCCGGAGCTCCCAAGGGCCACAAAAAATGCCCCTGGGCCTGAGGTTCCCCATCCCTGCTTTATGAGAAGGGGTGCACATTTAAATTTGGATTGTAATAAATATAGAAAATGATAGAATATAAAGACGGGATATGGGTGTTGAAATCCCGAGAAGAACTTCAAATTAAGGATTGGTTTATGTACTACAAATTAAGGGATGCATTTAGTAAAGATAATAGGTTGGGTTTTAATCAAACCAAATCTAAATTTGAGATTATATTATCTAAGGACAATAAAGGATTGAGAGGAAGGATTTATAAAGTACTTATAGAAATGAATTTAGAACAGGAAAGGATTAAACTAGTGATGGTGAAATGGATGAGGGATTTAGGTTACAATATAGATTTGGAGATATGGGAAAATCTGTGGGAAAAGGAATTTAAATTTACTATTACGAATGAAATAAGAGAAAATTTATATAAAATGTTTTATAGATGGTACATAACTCCAGTATTATTAAGCAAAATGAAAAAAGATGATAAGGTTCTCTGTTGGAAATGTGGAACAGATATTGGCACATTTATGCACGTTTGGTGCTCTTGTAAAAAAATTAGGAGATTTTGGCGTTTGGTTTTGAATGAAACTAATAATCTGATTACATTAAAAATAAAAAAAGATCCTGCCTTTTGTTTATTGGGTATTCCAAAAAAAGACTTAGATAAAGGTGACAGAGTCATATGTCAATATAGTTTTGCCGCAGCAAGAATTACTATTGCTAAAAAATGGAAGCAAATAAATAAACCTTCAATTAAAGAGTGGAGAGAAAAACTATGGATGTATATGCGGATGGCCAAAATTACAGATTCTTTACATGGTAAAGATATGGATGAATTTAAACACACATGGTTAAAGGCCGCCACATATTGGGATAAATTGGCAAAAACGGATTTTAAAGGTATAGTTAATGAATTATAGTTCAATGTGATTTTTAATAAATGACTATAATAATAGGTTTCTAAATACTGTCATAACACTTCGCCAGAAGTCCAATGGTGAAGGGCACATAGGTGGGTGGTAGGGTATGGGGCACTATAGGCCTTTTTAAAAAAAAAAGAAAATATAGTAAATATTAATGTATTAGTATTGGTCGTAATAGTGCGCTGTATATTGTGAGGTTCTCCAACCTCCCTGGGCAATTTCCATAAAATCACTCACTCAGACGACCGTTCAGAAGCAGGTAAGTTTATTGGAAGGCTTCAGGTAAGGTCAGGGCATACATGGTCCAAAGCTACAAGTGCTCACATAGTCAAAAGGGCTAGAATATAAACTGTTCTATAATGCAGACGTCGGTTACATGTTTTGAGAACCAAGAGATAACAGCGCTAGGCTAAGCTACTGAATACACATCAAAGACATCAGAGGAGCTCGTTAACTCAAGCCTGAGAAAGTCAAGGTCGGAGGAGGGAATGAGGAAAGGAAAGCGAGCGGGACATTCCAGCGGGGGCCTAAATGGGAAACAGTCCAGCCAAGGCCTGAATCCTTCTACTGACAGAGACCTGACAGAGACCTGGGCTGTCGCTTGTACGGACAGTCCAGACACAGAACAGAGCAATCCCTCACATTCTGCCCCCCTTAAGGCCCCCCTCCCCCCGTCTCATCAGGACGTGGCTTGTGGGGGTAAGCGGTATGGAACTTGTGTACCAACCGGGGTGCCGCTACATGAGGGGCCGCCACCCATTCGTCCTGGGCGGGGCTCAGATGTTTCCAGCGAACCAAGTAAAATAACTTCCCTTTTTCAGTTTCGAATCCAACACTTTAGAGACCTCAAGATGCATCTCCCCCCCCCACAACCGTAGGAACCTCTGGCTTAGGTTGAGGATGGAAAATGGGGCTGCAGTGTAGGGTTTGAGCAGGCTAATATGAAACACCGGATGTACCCCTTTAAGTGATTTAGGGAGAGCCAACTCAACTGTGACATCATTAATGACCCGAGTGATAGGGTAAGGGCCCACATACTTGTCACTGAGTTTTTTACAGGGAAGCAGCGATCGTAGATTCTTGGTGGAGAGATAAACCTGATCACCTACTTTGAGTTCCCACCCAGGAGAACGATGTTATCAGCTTGGTCCTTGTATTTACGTTTTGCCCGCTCCAAATTCTTTTGAAGCCAGGGCCAAGTTGTTTGTACCACCTGCACCCATTCTTGGGCCCCCTGCACACCCTCCATTTCCGGGGTAACTGTAGTAGACCCGAAAGGCCCAAACTCCTTCCCATACACCACTTGGAAAGGACTGAAACCTGTGGAGGAATGAGGGGCGTTATTGTAGGCATATTCAGCAAATGGCAGCAAATCCACCCAGTTGTCCTGGTGGTAGTTCACATAACACCTTAAATAACATTCCACTACAGCATTCACACGTTCAGCCTGGCCATCGGTTTGAGGATGGTAAGCAGAAGACAGGCCCTGCTCTTTCACTCCCATTATTTTCAGAAAGGCCCTCCAAAACTTAGCCATGAATTGAGCCCCCCTGTCGGAGAGGACCTTCCGTGGAACCAAATGATGCTTTACCCCGTGATTAACAAATAACCGTGCCAGTTTTTGTGCCGAAGGCAATCCGGTACAAGGAACAAAATGAACCTGTTTCGAAAATAAGTCAGTAATTACCCACAAAATGATTTTACCCCGGCTAGGGGGCAAATCAGTAATAAAGTCCATGGCTATAACTTCCCAAGGCATGGTTGGGACTTCCAGTGGTTTTAAAAGACCTGGTGGCTTTCCCATGCGTTTCTTTGCAGTAGCGCAGGTGGGACAGCTGCGCACAAATAATTCAACATCAGCTCTCATACCTGGCCACCAAAATTGTCGTCGTAGCAAATGCAAGGATTTAATAAACCCAAAATGTCCTGCTAGTTTGGCCCCATGTACCATTCCCAAAACCTCCTTTCTAAGAGTCTCTGGTACATATAGCCTATTTCCCTGGAACCAAAAAGTCCCCTTTTGAGTAAGGTTTGGAGGAAGACTTTGCTTCTCTTCCTCCAACTGTGTGGCTTCTTTAAGCTTCATCTGAAAAGTCTCTGGTACTCCCCGAAGAGGAGCAACGTCAGTGGCGCAAGTTTGGGATCGGGTGGTTACTGACAGTCCTGGCACTTCCCCCCTCTGTTCCGGAGTGAATAGGGATTCAACGGGTCGGTCAAAGTCATTCCGGTATTGGGGGAGTTGGGACAAGGCATCTGCCAAGGCATTGTCCTTGCCAGGCACATGTTTTAGGACAAACCGGAACTTGGCGAAAAACTGTGCCCAGCGAACCTGTTTTGCCGTCAACTTTCTTGTCCCTTTTAAAGCCTCTAAATTTTTGTGATCGCTCCAGACCTCAAAGGGATCCTCTGCCCCTTCCAGGAAATGTCTCCAAATAGTGAGAGCGTGTTTCACCACCGCTGCTTCCTTCTCCCATATCGCCCAGTTGATTTCTGATTGGGAGAACTTTTTTGAGAAATAAGCACATGGTTTTAAGTGGCCGCTTTCATCCCGTTGAAGTAGCCCCCCCCCCATGGCAACCTCAGAAGCATCCACTTGGACTATGAAAGGTTTCTCACAGTCGGGGTGGGAGAGCACAGGTTCAGAAGTAAATAATCGCTTGAGCGTCTCAAACGCTTGTTGAAAGGCAGAAGTCCATTGCAGTTTGGCAGACGGCAATGTGGCTGCCGCTCCCTTTCCTTTCTTGCGCAACAGTGAGGTTAGAGGGAGCGCCACCTGAGCAAAGTTCGAAATAAAGTTCCGATAAAAGTTTGCAAAACCCAGAAATTGTTGTAATTGCCTGAGCGTGGTGGGGGGGTCTCACTCGACCACTGCCCGAATCTTGTTGGGATCCATCTCTAACCCTTGATGTGAAATGACATACCCTAGAAAGGTAATGGAGGGTCGGTGAAAGTCACATTTTGAAACCTTGGCAAACAGCTTGTGGGTGCGCAATCGCTGCAGTACTTCTCGCACCAGCTGTACGTGTTCTTCCATAGTTTTTGTATAAATGAGAATATCATCTAAGTAAACCACAACTCCGCGGAATAACAAATCATGTAACACTTCATTGATTAGTTGCATGAACACACTCGGAGCCCCTGTAAGTCCGAAAGGCATCACTAAATACTCAAACATTCCAAAACAACAAGAAAAAGCGGTTTTTGGTTCATCCCCTTCTCTTATTCGGATGCGATGGTAGGCTTCCACTAAGTCCAGTTTAGTGAAAATCCGGCCCTCCTTCAATTGTGCAAGCAGGTCTGGAATGAGAGGGAGGGGGTAGGCATTAGACTGAGTGACTGCATTCAGTCTGCGAAAATCAATACACAGTCTTAAATCTCCCGTTTTCTTTTTTACAAAAAAGGCGGGAGCCGAAAATGGTGCTTTGGAGGGGCGGATAAAACCCTGAGCCAAATTAGTGTCCAAATAGTCCCGTAAGACAGCTTTTTCGTTAGGACTCATGGGGTAAATCTTTCCTTTGGATAGTTTGCCATCCCCTACCACTTCTATGGCGCAATCGGTCTCCCGGTGAGGGGGCAATTCGTCACACTCTCATACATCGAACACATCAGAAAACTGAACATACTCCTTAGGGAGCTGTGGGTTGTCAGTTCCCGTTGGCCGTGCCTCAACTAAAGCAGCTGCCTGGGTTTTGAGCACCCGGTCCTTGTCGTGATGCTCACACAGGGTCTCAGGGAAAGTGAGGGTTCGTTCTACCCAATCTATGGACGGGTTATGTCCCAGTAGCCAGTTCGTACCCAAAATCACGGGCGTGTTGATAGGGGCAATGGTGAAATGGAGCTGTTCCCAATGTTCCCCCATGCCCATCACTACCGCGGTCATGTGGTGAGTGACAGGGCCTCCTCTAAGGTCGCTACCATCCATCTGGGAGAAATGTATGGGTTTGGGCAACTGCACCCTTTTCACCCGCAGTTGGCGGGCGACTTTTTCACTTATCAGGGTGCGGGAACAGCCGGAATCCACGAGGGCTGTCACTTTTATTATGGGTCCCCCTTTAGGCAACGTAAGGGCAACCTCGACAAACACATTGTCCTCTTGTTCGCTTACCATCATTGGAGCTCCTTGCACCGGGTCCGGAGCGGTCTGCTGAGGAGCCCCTTTTACAGCAGACCGGCGGCGTTTTTTGCCGTCGGGTCCCATTCCTCCTCGTCGCTGGATGAGGTCAACTCGGGATTTGTAATCCGTGGCTCCGATGACCCCAAGGTTTCATTTGTAATCCGTGGCCCCGATGGGCCAGTAGCTTTCGAAGCTCCTGGGTTGGATTGCGCTTGAAGGGCCGAAGCAGTACTCTGTCTGCCGGGTGCGCCACTGCGGCGGCGAGATTGTCCCTCAGCGGGTGGCTTTTCCGGTTCGGCCGCTGTTGGTCGGGGTGGTCCCGGGCGTCCGGGTCTGGAAGGGCATTGAGAAGCAAAATGCCCCTTACCTCCGCAAACGAGACAGGCTCTGCTCTCAAAGCGTTTGCGGCATTCAGCTACCGACGGTCCCCCCCCCGAGGGGAAACGAGAGTCCTTCTGACCGCCTGGCCTGTCTCCACGGACTTTGGTCTCCCGACCCGTACGTTGTCTGGATAAAAGTAGAAGCTGCTTTCGATTCTCGATGTCGGCTGCATGCCGGACCCAGCCTTCTACATCAGGAGGGTTACCTTGCATAAAAGCCCAGTGCTGTAATTCCGGGTTCAAACCCTCAAGGAAATATTGCACCATGGTAGCCTCACTCCAGTCCAAAATCTTGCTCGAGAGCGATTGAAATTCACTAGCATATTGCGCTACTGACTTAGTCCCTTGGCGCAACTGTAGCAAGGCAGTCTTGGCTCTCTCGCCCAAGTGTGGATCCTCGAACTGATGTCGAAGAGCTATCATGAAGTCATTGAGACTTCGCAGGACAGGGGAGTGGAGTTCGTACTGCAGCACCATCCAGGCGGCCGCCTCACCCTGTAGCAAGGAAGCAACATACTGGACCCGAGACTCCTCAGATGTAAAGGTCCGAGCTTGCTCTCACATAAAAATATCCACTTGAACCATAAAAAATGTCAACTGGTCACTCGACCCATCATAGGTGATTTTTAAGTCCCGGCGTGCCGGCGGAGCAGGGCGGGCTGGCGGCACGGGAGCCGCAGGCTGTACGGGCTGTCCCCCTCCCGCCGGCGCTGCAGGCTGCTGCGGCGGATTCACCTGCAAGTCATCCAGCGTCTGGGCCAAGTCCAGCATTACGGCATTCATGGCATCCATGTGTTCAAGCATGTCCTGTCGCTCTACCTGCCACCGTTGGCGTTCCTCTTCCATCTGGTGTAGCAGGAGAGCTTCCTTCCGGGCCGGGTCATCCTCAAATCCAGTCCCGGGAACTGCAGTCCTCCGAGCCCGCGTCTCATCCCTGGAGAGTGACCAAGTATGCGGAGACTCTAACCAGGTGTTCAAGCGGGTAGTCTTGGGCTCCACTGGGCATCTTCCCAGTCGACGTCCCTTCCGAAGGGGTAGGATCGGGTTTCGTTGGCACAGTGCTGTCCTCGTCCTTCTTGTCATCCCCATTGCCTGCCATAGCTGTCCAAAGGTGGTACAGGAGCAGGAACTGGGGCAAGGGACTTGTAGCTTAATGTGAGCTTCTCCAACCTCCCTGGGCAATTTCCATAAAATCACTCACTCAGACGACCGTTCAGAAGCAGGTAGGTTTATTGGAAGGCTTCAGGTAAGGTCAGGGCCTACATGGTCCAAAGCTACAAGTGCTCACATAGTCAAAAGGGCTAGAATATAAACTGTTCTATAATGCAGACGTCGGTTACATGTTTTGAGAACCAAGAGATAACAGCGCTGGGCTAAGCTACTGAATACACATCAAAGACATCAGAGGAGCTCGTTAACTCAAGCCTGAGAAAGCCAAGGTCGGAGGAGGGAGGAGGGAATGAGGAAAGGAAAGCGAGCGGGACATTCCAGCGGGGGCCTAAATGGGAAACAGTCCAGCCAAGGCCTTGACGCGGAAGCCAAGCGGATTAGCAGTCTTGTCCAGGATACCCATCAGAAAGTCCACGGCCACATAGAAAAAGTGTAGTTTATTTGTACAGTGCAGAAATATATACAGATACTCCTTTCACACTCTCCGCTCATAACATCCCGCATAGAACTGCAGTTTCACTTCAATATATACACCTGGTGGTTGCAGCCACCAATCACAGTAGATATCCAATTATCCTGGCATTGCTACTGCATTGCATCAGCCACCTGGCTATAGCTGGATCAGGCCAGCTTTCTCTAGCTCCCCAGGTACTTTCCAGGCTGATTACATCATCCTTCGATCTCACTGATCTATCCTGCCCTGTCAAACTAACTGACAGACTTGTAATCTTGACAGGCCTGAACCCTTCTACTGACAGAGACCTGACAGAGACCTGGGCTGTCGCTTGTACGGACAGTCCAGACACGGAACAGAGCAATCCCTCACATATGTTTTTTGTGTATTTCATGGTTTTTTTTCTGTATTGGATTATGATTTTATTATTATTACTATATTTTTTCTTTTTCTTTTTTCTTTTCTTTTTTGTATGTACTATTATAAAAATTAAAAAAAATTAAAAAAATTAACAAAGCCACCTTTAAGGCTCTCCAAGTGAAGTCAGTCCCTTTACTGGCACCTGTTCACTTTGCTCAAATGGATGGCAGTGATTTCAGGGGGGGCAGTCGACCGTCACACTCACAGAGTGGCAATGGGAATTGGCCACCATTGGGAACAAATCAACTTCATTATTGTACCCAATGTTCGATATGCTGTAGTGTTAGGAGCAAATTGGCTCAAAGGGCACAGTCCCACCATAGACTGGGAAGCTGAGACCTTAACATTCAATAGCCCGCTATGTGAATTGCACCGACACGAAGTGGCCATTAAAACCGTAGTCAAACCAACTCCTGCCCTGATCTCGGACTCCTCCAGTCCTACCCAATTGCCACTCGACTATCAGGACTTTGCAGATGTATTTAATGTGCAGGAGTGTGATGTATTACCCCCCCCCCCACCGCCGGACGGACTGTGCTATTGAAGTAGTGGGGGATGGAAAACTTCCGAAGAGTAAAATCTACCCGATGAGTCCTACGGAACGGGCTGTGCGCCGCGAATTCTTAGACAAGAACTTGGCTCGCGGTTTCATCCGACCCTCCACCGCACCCTATTTGGCGCCGGCTTTCTTTGTACGTAAAAAAACGGGAGATTTACGTTTGTGTATTGACTTCCTAAAACTCAATGCTGTTACTCAAACGAATGCTTATCCCATCCCCCTCATTTCTGATCTCTTGGGACAGTTGAAGGAGGGACACATTTTCACCAAATTGGACTTAGCCGAGGCTTATTACAGAGTCAGAATCCGGGAGGGGGATGCATCTCTGACTGCCTTTTCTAGTTGCTTTGGAATGTTCGAATTTATGGTGATGCCTTTTGGATTAAAAGGGGCCCCGGGGGTCTTCATGCAACTCATTAATGAGATCCTTCATGATCTAATGTTCAAAGGAGTGGGGGTCTATTTAGCTGATATTCTCATTTACTCTAAAACCATGGATGAGCACGTTGCCTTGGTTCGAGATGTGTTGCAACGTCTCAGAGACAATCAGCTGTATGCTAAAGTGTCTAAGTGCGAGTTCCATAAGAAGCAATTGACTTTCCTAGGATATATTATCTCACACCAGGGACTGACTATGGATCCTGAAAAAGGTGCAAGCAGTGCTTGATTGGGAACCACCCTCTACTCGCAAACAGGTTCAAAGATTCCTCGGGTTCGCGAAGTTCCTCCCCCATTTTACTCAGATTGCGCCACCCATCATGAACCTTCTTAAGACTAAGGGAAAGGGGAATGCAGCCACCTTGCCCAACGCCTGGGTGGAGTGGACCCCCCAGTGTCAAGCCGCCTTTGATAGTCTTAAGCAGCTTTTTACATGCAAACCTGTGTTGCAGCACCCCGACTGCAATCAGCCATTCGTAGTGCATGGAGACGCTTCCGACGTAGCGATGGGGGGCGCACTCCTGCAGCGGGGGGAGGATGGGCACCTACATCCGTGTGCCTATTTCCCCAAAAAATTCACTCAATCCAAACTCAACTGGGCCGTTTGGGAAAAGGAAGCCGCTGCAGTGAAGCATGCCCTGACAATGTGGAGGCAATTTTTAGAAGGTTCCAAGCTGCCCTTTGAGGTGTGGTCCGATCACAAAAACCTAGAGGTCCTAACGGGGGCTCGCAAGTTGTCCGCGAAACACGTGTGCTGGGCAGACTTCTTCGCCCAGTTTCGGTTCGTCCTAAAGTATGTACCAGGGAAACAAAACCTTCTGGCTGATGCTTTGTCCAGACTTCTCCAATATCCCACCAAGGTTGATCGGCCCACAGAGTCACTCTTCACCCCTGCCCAACGAGGTCTGTTGCCCACTTTGGCCGTACAAACCTGTTCTCAGGCCCTATCCCCACCGCCGCCTCTTTCGGTGGGGGGGGAAGCCTCATGCCCGGCGGAGCCAGCAGCTCCACCCGCCTCACTTCTTCCTCCCCCTGAGCAACCGACAGCCACAGTCCCCGAGATTCAGGGACCCGAGCGCCCTGTTCAGTCGCTCCCTGCACCTGTGTCGGCTCCATCCTTGGTCACGCTGCCCGCCGAGGCAAACCCAGAGGGGGTGGAAGGACTGACTAAATCCTTTAAGGAAACCCTTCTTCGCAGTTATCAAGCGGAACTGTCCTCACAAACCCTTCCGGCTACTCTCAGTAAACGCGGGGACTTTTGGTACAAAGATTCTAAATTGTATGTTCCAGAAATGTTGCGGGGGGAGGTTTTGGGGTTGGTTCATGGCGCCAAGACCGCCAGACATTTCGGGTTTCTCAAAAGTTTGCATTTGCTACGGAGACAATTTTGGTGGGCGGGCATGAGATCGGATGTGGACTCCTTCATCCGCAGGTGCCCCGTTTGTGCAGCAGCCAAACGCTCTCAGGGCAAGCCGCCATTAGAGACTCCTTCTAAACCATGGGAAATAATTGCAATGGACTTTATGACGGACCTACCCCCTAGTGGGGGAAAGACAGTACTTTGGGTGATAACTGATCTGTTTTCGAAACAGGTGCATCTTGTACCCTGTGCAGGTATCCCTTTCGCCCCGAAATTGGCCCGCCTCTTTGTGTCACATGTCTTCCGTCTCCATTCCTTTTCGCGCAAGATAGTGACGGACAGGGGGCCAACTTTCGTGCCTAAATTTTGGAAGGCTTTCCTTAAATTAGTCGGAGTAGAACAAGGACTGTCTAGTGCCTTCCATCCCCAAACAGACGGTCAGACCGAATGGGTAAATGTGGTGTTGGAATGCTATTTACGCTGTTACGTTAATTACCATCAAAATGATTGGGTAGACCTGTTGCTGTTTGCTGAATATGCTTATAATAATGCGGTTCACCAGTCCACAGGGTTCAGCCCTTTCCAGGTTGTCCATGGTAAAAGAGTTTGGCCCCACTGGTCATATCGAGGTTTCTGAGGAGGAGGGAGGAGCTGATGTGGCTGAATGGGTACGTTCAATTCAAACAACCTGGCCATGGCTGGTTAACAATATGGAACAAGCTAAGTAAAAGTACAAGGCTCAGGCTGACAAACATCGCTCCCCCGGTAAGGAATACAAAGTGGGGAATCTTGTCTATCTGTCCACCAAGAACCTACGGTCCACCAGCCCATGTGATAAACTCAGTGCCAAGTATGTGGGTTCGTTCCCCATTTCCCGGATTATTAATCTAGTGGCTGTGGAGCTCTCCTTGCCCAAGTCCCTAAGAAGAATTCATCCAGTGTTTCATGTCAGTCTGTTAAAACCATATGTTCCTTCTCAGACATGGCATCCTGAACCACAATCCGAAGTGCCTGAAATGGTGGGGGGGGAGGAGCATTTTGAAGTGGCTAAAATACTGGATTCTTGCATTCGCTATGGTACCCTTCAGTACCTGGTCCGCTGGAAACATTTTGGTCCCGCCCAGGATGAAAAGGTGCGTGCCCGTGATGTCTCCGCCCCCCATTTAGTACAAGAATTTCATGCCGCCTACCCTCACAAACCCACGGTGGGGGGGTGAGGGGGGTCTTTAGGGGGGCAGAATGTCAGGAGCATGCCATGAGGATGGTTTGCGATAGTGTGATTGAGCTGCCTCCAGGTGCTGTTGTGCTATTCTGTCCAAGGCCAGTCTGTACCGTGTTTAGTCTTCATAGATTCCCATACTGTGGGAAATGCCAAGTACTCCTTCCTGCCGCTGGGAGGGGGGTTGCCTGGGTTACCAGTTATCTCCTTTTGCTCTTCCATATATGCCTGTGCCTTACCTTTGCCCCTTACTACTGTCCTTTTGAAATATGGCTTCTGTAACCTGTCAATTATAACCAATAAAACTGCTTTCGTGGACTTGACGTCTGCTGGAATCTGTTTATGGGTTTGCCGCAGGGCTAGAGCTTACAACGGCAGGAAAATATGTACCATTCTTTCCAGATGGTTCAGTAAAGAGCGTGGACTGTGTTCTTTCCAGAAAGTTTGGAGTAAAGCAGGTTCGGTACAGTGTGGACTGATGACGAGGATGGCCTGGAAACAGAATGTTTCAGCAGGGTGTCCTATGGATGAGCCAAAACAGCAAAGACAACAACAAACGGCAGCACAACGAGCCCTCCAGCTTGGAAGCCCAGGGGGCGAACCACCCCCTGTGGAAGGAAGCCCCACTCTTGCAGACGCTGGCAGTGCGCTTGGGGGGTGGGGGGAGGCCAAGCCAGGAGGTGACTGTGTGGTGCGACTCTGGGTTAAGCGTTCTGGCTATGCGGCTGGCCTGGCAGGAACATGACGAGCCGTGCTTGGCCTTTGTCGTCCCTCCCCGAAAACACGACCCTTTTAAAAGCACGGGGAAAGGGAAAGTGACGGCCACAGACCCTGTGGCGTCTCCAGAGCTGGTTCAATTGGTTTGGGACTGGACGATGGATGACCGTTGTAGCTGCCCTTCAACTGTGCTCAGCTTGGGTTTTGGCTTAATGCACACTCCTAATCTGTGAGAAAAGAATTACTTGATGGGCAATCCAGTCATTTCCTCCTCAATTCATCTAGTGTTTCCTCCCACTTCTCCTCTTTTCATGCAGGCCAAAGGATATAAGGCTGGACCTGGATGGCCCAGACCAGCCTGATCTCATCAGATCTCGGAAGCTAAGCAGGGGCCAGCCCTGGTTACCACTTGGATGGGAAGACCTCCAAGGAAGACCGGGGTTGCTACACAGAAACAGGCAATGGCAAACCACCTCTGAACATCCCTTGCCTGCAGGGGTTGCCAGGAGTTAATTGTAACTTGATGGCACCTTCTACCACCAAGGGATATAGGACTGGATCCAGGCCAAATTGTTCACCAGCATGGGACAAAAATGTCCTGTCCCCCTTCTCCCACTGCTCTCCCTGAAATGGTGCTCCTGGTGGTGGTGGGGGCACAGACCCAGAGGAGAACAGGTGTGTGTGTGTGTGTGTGTGATCTGCAGCAGGAAGGAATAATTTCTGGCAATTACCCTTTACTTTTAGTTATTGGGAAATTAAGTCTTGATCTAACACACAAATCTTTATACACTTGTATTTTTTTTTTACCCTAACCATTTTGAGCTCCTGACCTATATAACTTCATTAATTATCACTTCCACATAAAATTAAGGTCATGCACCAAAGCTGCTTCTTACTGCTGGCAAACTGAAGGCTACTAAAAACAACCACCACTACCCTGATTTTCTGCTTTGGTACCCATTGTGTAAACACATTTTCTGGAAGTATAGATATGCTGTCTCTTCAAAGCATTCTAGTATTCCTGTACAAGTAGTATTTTCTGTGTTGCTATTATCTAATTCCAAATAATGAGGGGGAAGGGAGAAAAGCTGAGAAGAGACCTGGCAGGGGGAGAGAAGGGGGGCCAAAGTGTGTGTGTGTGTGTGTGGGGAGGACACCCTGTGTTCAAGGGCTGACAAAGACCTACAGTCATTCATGGGAAAGAGCACCTCTTTAAATGGACCCCAGAATGGACCAATCTGTGTAACATTTACAAACCCATATTTTAATGCAGACATCAGTGGGTGTGTAGAATCAAGATTAATTACATCTCTTTTGTACAAGCATGAAATGCAGAAGAAATATAAATACACAATCAGCATTGCACATTTCCCACACAAAAATTTAGTTAACTTTGCAGGTTCCATGTAGAAGTTCAATTCACATTCTAGTGAATCCTGAAATACTCACATTTAAGGGTATTTTGTCTTGAATGTAAGGGAAGTTCAAGCATTATAAATCAGGTACTTCATCTAAATTGGGTTGTAGGTTGAACTGCTCACATGTACGGTGGTATGCCCAACACAGTGCATTACACTTCTAATTTTACAAAAATAAAACTTTTGATAACTATTTTCCCATTTGAAACAGTAGTGTGTATATATGCGAGAGAATGAGATTTAAGGTGCTTTAGACAGCTTTTGTTTTTGATTTCTAAAATATGTCTCATAACCATTTGCAAGAGTGACTGTCCAACATGATTTTCTTTGGCTTTATTCCATTTGCTTCATAGTAGCACATTTTCTTCTACAGGAGGCATTTTCTTTCCATCTATGTTTTGTGCACTAGGGAAACAAAATGGTAGTAGTGGTTTTTTGTTGCTGTCAAAACTACATTAATTCCTTTCCACTTGAAACCATTGGCTTGCAACAAGAACAGCTAAAACAAGAATTAATTTGAAACAAGGGCCCAGAAGTCATGGACAACAGAGCCGCTTGGTGCATGCCAATCTAGCAAATCTGCCCCGTGTGCCATCCTCTTTTCTGCGGGCTCCCTCACTAAAACAATGAATCTGGACAAATGGACTACAGCCAGTGCATATGATAACTTGTGGCAAATGTATTCTGTTTTCACTAAGCATATTTTTTTGCTGTAGGATGCTAGAAAAGCAGTGCCTTTTTCTTTAGCTCATTCCGTTTCCAAAGTGCAAGCCGGTCGAATTGTTCAATGCTCATTTTGAAGACTTCCTGGAACTCTTCAGGGGACAGGTGCCGCTTGAAAAATAAAACACAAAAGCAGCATAAAAACTGTATCCTAGAAAGGTATATAGTATAACATACAGAAAAGAGGTTACGATCTGAAACAGAGTTCCCTCTTATTTTGGAAATCACTGGAACGATCATACATAAGATGTTCAATACAAAAGTGATTCTGTTACTTGGGGATGAATTCTACTGATCAAAGACATAATAAGCAGTTTAATTCATTTTCATGATAAAAAAATTGTTGATTTCTTTGGGCTGTCTCTGCCAGCCCCCACAGAGCACTGAGAAACATTACGATTGTTTGGAGGCTGCTGCCAACCAATAAGGAAAGTCTGTGGTACTAGAGGAAAGCACTCCTGGGCCCAGCTACAAGAAAACGAACAGCATTCCACACCCCAAAAAGGGTGCATGTATGTCATGGGGGGGGGGTGTCCTTCAAAATGAAATTGTCATGTAAACAAACAAAATTATTTAATTCTTTTTACTTCTTCTTTCGAAGTAAGGCTGCTCAGTTGAAACCAATCAGAGTTGCTTCTGTTGGCTTCAATGGGAAGCAGATTTCCAGACGTACCCTCCTGCCAAAAAGGGATAAATTTTTCAGGGACTGTACCTCTCAAGGAAGAGAGCTTCCCTTCCAAATTTTTGGTAGATAACAGTAAGTGGAAACATTCTAGTAGCAACTAAAACCCTCACTGAAGAGCCAGAACAAGTTGGAACAAGTGGCTGTGATTGATGTTGCTGAAAGGCGTAGTTATCTGGTTCAGATTTTGACTGCTTAGTTCAGTGGTTCCCATAGTGGGTGGTACCATCCCCTGGGGGATTACCTGGGGAGCTCTTAGAGGCAAGGGGAGTGGCAGGGGGGTGCTGGAGTTGGGCCCTTTCGACAATCAAAGCATTAAAAGGAGGCAATAAACTGGTATTACTTCATCAAGCCCATCCATCACATTAAGAATCTACTGAACAGTGAAGTTACTAAATGTGGTATCTAAGATTCTTGCTAAATGACTATCAGACTTTGAAAAGTGGTTATCACTGGGTCAAGTTAATCAGTTTTGATGAATAAATTAAACTAAAAGGTTTTAATTCGGTTTTGAATACATGTGCCATTAATTGTTACTGTTTTGCTTTTTCTTATCTTCCTTACAGGGTCATGCGAAGTGCTATTCTGAATAATGCGTTTTTATAAAGTAGGGTAGAGGGGGGGGAAATGGGGATGAGTTTATGGAACCAAGGCGGAGGTGGTGGTGGCCCAAAAGAGTTTGGGAACCGCTGGCTTAGTTCATAGTAACTGGATGTATTACCCAGTGAACATCATTTCCTGGAAAATAAATCTTCTGCACCTCAATATGTAAAACCAGATTTTGCACATGAGCAGAAGGTGCTCCCGGTTTAAATCTCCCCCCCCCCATTAATGGTCTAGACCTTATTCACAGTCCTGTGTGCATAATTACTCAGAGGTTAGTGGCACTTGGCCACTCCCAATTTTGAGGGAGAGGGAGAGAGAGAGAGAGAGAGAGAGAGAGAAGCAACCCACAGGTCAGAAAGAAATGGAACATGACCATTTGTCAGCCTGTGGCCTTCCCCAGAGGCATCTGACCGGCCACTGTTAGAAACAGGATGCTAGGCTAGGTGGAGCATTGGTCTGATGCAGCAGGGCTCTGAGAAGAACTTAAAAAGCCATGAAGTCGGGGAGCCCCCGTCTCTGTTTTTTACTGCTACGTCAGATTTTTTTAAAGCAGCGAGAGCACAACTTTAGGAATATTTTTAATGTTTCCAGGTAAATAATGCTGAAAGAGGCATCTATTGTAGCTATATTATCCACGAGCACAACAGTAAGAACAGTTTCCAGAGCAAAGAAAAAAAATTAATTGTTCTACTTCAGTTGTTTTCAGTGCATGTCTGAAATTTGGCCAATACTTGCAAGAAAGAGGCCTGCATAATTCCTGACCGATGAGACGTATTGCCTGGATTTTATGCAGAAGACCATTTTCAGGCACTTTAATGGCAGAGTGCTGTTTCCCCAGCCTTGCTTGATGGGTATTACAAGTATGAGTGCTACTTCCTGGCGACTGTCCTCATTTCTGCTTTTGCATTTGGCGTTTCTTGCTGCCACCGATGATTGCATCATCTTGTCAAGAACTGGCACTGGCTAAATAAGGAGTGTCGGGAGGGGGAGCAGAGGAAATGCCAGGGGCAGGGAGATTCAGCAGCCTTTGAAAAGATAACATAGGGTAGAAGAAGGGGAACATAAACTAGATGAAGCAGTGTGGCAGAAGCCAGTACAAAGACCGGAAGGGAAAGGGCTTAAAAGGAAATCTTAAAAGAAAAGAAGGCCTGACGTGCTATAGCGCCTGGGAAGAGCAAGGCGGGGATGGGGCAGAACAACCCAGATTTCAGGGTCCTGGTAGGTGACAAAGATACTGCAGCAGGAGGGCTCCCGTCATCTCTGGATAGGAGAAACGCCTGCTGGTTCAGGACGGGAGACGGTTCCGCTCCAGAGTTCCACCTTTCTGAGCCTGTTGACATTGATGCTTAGGATTCTGCTGAGGATTGCGCTGGTAATATAGAAGCAGTAAACTTTATCCTGGAGACAAAGCCCCACCTCCAGTAGAGGAGAAAAAATGCAAGAAGCAGTGTATGTGCAGGGGGTCTATTTTAAAACAGAACCAAAGGGCACAAATCAGTGGATCTATTCTAAAACCTGCCCCACCTCTGGTGTCTGACACATTTTTATCTGAAATCAGTTGCGCTGGAAGAACCATGCCAAAAGACCAGGAGTGCAGCAAAGGAAGATGCAGGAAGGGCAGTTATGATCCTCCCACCAGGTACGGGCTTCATTTTTGTAGTAGGCCAGGCCCTGCCCCCTCCTTTTGAGACTTCCATGTCGTCACTGCATAGCTCTCATGTCTCTAGAGCAGAGTCCAATATGCAGAAAATCTTGGGACGTGTGGTTTCTAGGGTGTCCAATGTTTGAAGGGCATATGGAAAATGACATGTCCCAGTGTCTCTGGCCCTCTGTCCTCCCAGTGCCGGGGAGAAAGAGAGGTTTACAGAGACACTGGAACCTACCAGGCTTCCCCAGGGCCACGGCTGCTACTTGATGTGTTTTTTGGGAAAGGGAAGCTGCAGCGCAGCAAAGCCGACGGGTTTGTCGGGGAGGGGCGCTCCACCCCCCTCTTCGTGATGTCACTTATGACATGATGTGGCCTGAGTTTGGGAATGGACTCAGAAATAATATACACTATTTTCTGAATGTTTGGGAAATATTTTCTGTTATGCTGAATCAAGATGGGGGGATTCTGCCCATTAATAACAACAACTTGAGCCGCACCGTTTGAAAAATTAAAAGCAGACGCCGTTCTTACTTCCAGCTTGGTTCGATCCACATCCTTTGGTAGTTTTACACGAACTCTGTTTGTTACAATAAGTGTTTCATAGGAATAGACCTGTTATAGCAGAAAAAGAAAATCATTATGTCTCAGAAAATCATCTTGTAAGACTATTTTTTCTTTAAGCAAAGGTACATACTTGTATCTATATTTGAGGTACTATTTTCACACGGACTAAAGAAGAAAAGAGGAATACACTGAACCTTGCTGGGAAGGGCTGGTTCTCAACATCCTCCACAGGGGCCAGCAGCGTTCCTTACCTTGTATTCTGTGGAAAAACAGAGCCGTGATTAGCAGGGTGATGCAGCCCCAGCTGCGGTTTACCCGACCCCATTCTGAGGCCTGCTTTCAACAGGACTTTCCACACCCGAGTGCTGCCGAAACCATTTTCTCTGTGGCATCATTCACAGAGGAAATTCAGTTCCTCATAAATTCCACTTGTTTTGTCTTTTCTGCCTGAAATTTGGCAAAACAAACCTTCATGGTTGTACAATAGCCAAATTTCAGATAGGCTGATAAAAAAATGGCAAACAGTTTAAACATTTTTGTTCAAACTTGAGGTTGTTCTTGCTGGCCGGGTTTTGTTGTTGTTGTTGTATACAGGAAACATATCCCTTCAACATTCCCCCTCCTGACTGGCAGGGAAAAACCGGAGCCTTTTGCCAGTGGCCGTGTCCTTCCAGGAGAATACTGATTCCACAATAATGAAGCGGCGGTGGGTTAAAATGTGCCAGTTTGATTTCCTATTGAAGTGTGAGCTCCTTAAGTGTGCTTGTGGTATTGTTAAAATGACGACCCAGGTTGTTGACCCAAAACAAAACAAATCAGGCTTTTCCCTGACAATGTTGTCAAGTGTTTTGTTTTTTGGTTTAAACGAGTTATACGACCAGGGAGCTTTCTGCCTGAGGCACGCACGCACCACCTGCCGTAACCCCTGTCGAGGGCCTCCAGACAAAGGGTCCTTCCCTCACAGCCCTGAGAACCTTCGTAGCCCCCGAAAGCCATGGCCGTCTTCATGGGCCCCCAACACAGAGGGAGCCAGGAGGGGCAGGCGGCCAGCAGGGGAGGAGGGCATGTGGGGCTCATGCTGCCCTCCTGCCCGGAGACTACCCTGGCCCCAGAAGCTCAATGCTGCCATGCCCAGGGCCATAGCTGCTCAGCAGGCATCTCTGGCGCTCTGCCTGGCGTCTCCCTGCTCTGCCCCCCAGAATGAACTGCTGGTAGAGGGCTCTGCATGAGCAGTCAGAAGCAGAAGTGGTCCTGGTCGGCCTTCACACATGGGGACGGGATGGCTTGCGTGGCTTCCTGTTGCAGCCACCGTGGCTTCCCAGCATTTCCTCAGCCTCCCTCCTCGATACCTCCTCCACCCTGCACCATCAGGGGGATTTTTTTAAAAATTGGCAACTGATGTATCATCATATCAACATATCTATCAGGTTCTTTGAATTCCCTGCTTTCCTTTTTTAGACAAAGGCTCTCCTCCTACTGCTACAGAGAAATGCCTTTCCCCTTATATCTCTGCAACAAAGGGGGCTGGAGGCTTAATTTTTATTTTAAAAAAAGAAAGCTGGGAATTCAGAGAACTTGATACCAGGATTGTTTTAACATTGTAAAACTCTGACAATATGTCAATTGTCATTTTTGTAAAAGCCCTCTTATGGGGGGGGGGAATGCCTGCTGTGGAGGGCAGGAAAAATGGGGCTGTTGCAGGTGGGGCCAGCAAGACGTGGACTTCCCTGTCCATATGGGCAATCTTTCCTAGAACACCACAACAAAGCAGGTTCGGGACAGGCCGCAGGAAAGACCCGGAGGCGCAGAGGCACCCCCGTGCTGTGGGGAAGCGGGGAGGGGGGGGGAGAACTGGCTTTCCAGCAGGCTCCGAGCTGGGCCAAACAACCTGCATGCCAGTGACCAGAGAACAACAGCAGGTGCTGAGGGTGGGGACAGAAGATGGCTGAAGCAGGAAGAACAGGGGTGCCAACAGGCCTGGAGAAAGATGTCCTGTTCGTTAACAGAAGCTTCATGCGTGGAAATGGGCAGCTGAAGCTTTGCATGGCAGGGAGGTCATTCACAGAAATAATAAAGCAGGACATTTTTCTCCAGGCAGCTGGCCACCCTGCGGAAGAGGCCGCTTGGACGCATGGGCCAGCTGCAGAGGGGAGTCTGCCCAGAGGCTGGCCTGCAACTGAATGGGGGAGAGCAGCAGAAGGCGAGCCGTCCCGGAGAAGAGACAGAAGAAGAGGGCGGGAGAGGGCGAGGAGGGGGGGAACTTTTGGATAGTCCTGGGTCTCTCTGTGTGTGTGTATGGATGGCAGAGGGAAGCCTCGGTATGTCTAGGCACATATGGAGTGGTCATCTTTAAGCAAAAGGACAAATACCTTTGATTTTTAAAATCAGCAGAGAACTAGCTGTGGTGGAATAAATGCCCCTGTTTTCACCTATGAAACGTTGGAGAGCGATCATCATGGCATCTAGTAGTGACTGAAAAGCCCTATTGGCTCTCCTTTTCCAAAAAAAAGTTGGTCTTTAGCCTCTGAAGGTTTGAACTGAACAGGACTGAAAGCGTGGAGGCCAGAAGCCATGAGGACCCCCAGGCCATCTGGAGGAGGAGCAGGAGACAGACAGAGCCAAGAGTCAAGGCAGCAGTACATGTGTTTAGGGATGGGAGGAACCAAAGACACAACGTGTATTGGGGGGGGGGGCACAGGGAGAAGTGAGGAGCCCTAAAAGTGGAGCTTGGAGAGACAAAACATTGGGCTTCTTTAGAAGACTGGGGATGTGGCCAGGCAGAAAACCAACAGATGCAGCTGTCCCAAACACTTGCTACACACATATCTATCTAAATGTCAGGCCCAGCCTGGGCAGTGTACAGAAACTGCCAGGCATGGTCTGACAGAGGATGTTGTGCTATCACCAGATGCCAGCCAAGGTCGGCTCTACTGCCAAGTATTTGTTTTGACTCAGGACTCTGTGGGAATCTAACCTCAGTGGGAGGGGGGGTTGCCATGGCATCCTGAATTGTTCCATGCCTTCTGATATAGGCCCTGCACCATGCTTTTAGTTTCCGTTAGTGCCAACTTGACTCTTAGCTGCTGTTAACCATTAGATCTTCCAATAAATCAACTCTCTTTTGGACTACTCGTCTGTGGATGTTTGTTTATGGGATTATCACGGGACAAGTGCTCACATTTTGGCCGACTACGGCGACAGCAGCTGACATAGAGAAACTGCTGACCCCTGAGTTCGGCTCAGCGTCGGCAGATCTGGCTTCCCGGGTCCAACTGCTGTTGGGCCAACCCAAAGAGATTGAGCTGCTCTTTCAGCGGGAGGCCTTACCGATCGTGACGGCGGATGCTGCCGTCCAACTTGAAAAGGATTGGACTCTCGCTGACCAGAAGCGAGCGGAGGAGCAACTGTTGGCCGATGCGGCCGCCGCTCGGGCGCGAGCGACGGCAGGAGGTGATGTGCGGCCAAAGGGGAGAGGGACTGGGACAGTCTTTCCCCTCATTTTCCCTGGATGGTGGCTTGCCTGGTGATGTGGCGAGCAGACAACGACTCGATTTTGATTCCGACGTACTGGAGTACTCGGATGACGAGGACTTATACACGGGGGAGGAATGGAATACCCATTTCCGAGTCAGTCAACCCTGACGTACGGGAGGATCCGAGGAGGAGATCCATGTCTTACGGTTCCAAAACCGGGACCTAGCGGATCGTTTAGCCCGTATGCAGGACCAAATGGACGTACTGATGTGGGAATACGACCATCTGCAACGAACTCAAGTAACTCCGGCGCAACTGCAGCAAGCACCCCCGGCTCAACCGCTGCAACTGCCCCCGGCACAACCGCAAGCGTCTCCAGTGCTGCCGGCTCAACCGCAAGTGCCTCCAGTACTGCCGGCCCAGCCCGGCAACTCCCTGGGCAACCTCCGATACCACCACCACTGGCGGCCCCAATCGTGCAATGGAATCAGCCTCGTTTACGAGTGACTTATGACGGCTCCGTGGATATGTTGCCCTGTTTTCTACACCAAGTGAACAGTTATATGAGGGAACAGGGGCACTACTTTCCCACGGAAAATAGCAGAGTACGGTTCGTTTCCTCACTTTTGGTAGGAAAGGCAGCGGATTGGATGGTCCTCCAGTTCGACACCCGGGCCCAATCCATCCGCTCTCTCAACGAGTTTATGCGAGCATTAAGATGACGGTTCGAGGACCCATTCCAAGGGGAGAAGGCCAAGGCTGCCCTCCTACAGATCCTCTTCAGTCAGAGACTTTGCTGATGAGTTTCAGAGACTTGCGAGTAAGATTGTGGATTGGACTGAGGCCACTTGGGTGCATTATTTCCGTGAAGCCTTACACCCTGAAATATTGAACACATGCAACGAGATCCAGCCATTCTGGAGGAATGGATCCTACTGGCGGAAGAAGTGGAAAGCTGCTGCCACTTCATAACCCTGGCGGAATCCAGGGAGGAATCCAGAAAACCCCTCCAAAGGCCGCAGCCCCTGCTCCGCGGAGACCGGCTCAACCCGCACAGACTGAGTGTCGCGTTTTCAAAGGGGAGCCTGCCTCGTTTGCGGTGCCATGGGTCATTTTGCTGTGGCCTGCCCATTTCGGTCGGAACAACCAGCTCCTGCTCCCCGCCCGGAGGGGACACCTCGCGGAAGAGGACGTGCTCGGAGAAGCGCCACGATGGATCGCAGTGCCACACCGGGACAGAAAGCGCCCCCAGCCCTCCATGTCGAGGACCCGGCACAGGAAATCTCGCCAGCGGACCAGTTGGGGTCCCGGATTACAATTGTCCCAACAGGGGATGGTTCTGCATCGTCGGATGAGGACTGCCACTGGGATTCTGCTTTGAACCTAGAGTCTCCCCTGGATCTTTCAAAAAACGGACTGGGTCTGCGGTGAGTGGAGCGGCCCTGCAGACCTCCGCAGACGTTTCTGCCAAACCCAAGGCTCCTGTAATGGTGAGTGAAGTGGGAGAGACTGTGTATGTGGACGTAGTCTTACAACATTATAGAAAGGGACCCCAGTTACAAGTTAAAGCCCTCATAGACTCGGGATGTGCCCGCTCTTTGATCAATGAAGCCACTTTCAAGGCACTCAAAGTAAAATCAGTACCTCTGCCGACCCCTGTTCAGTTCGCCCAGATGGATGGCAGTGACTTTAAAGGTGGGCCAGTTGACCGTCGTACTTGGGGTGTAGCGATGGGCATAGGCCATCATTGGGAGCAAATCGACTTCACTATAGCCCCCAACATATGATATGCTGTGGAGTTGGGAATAAATTGGCTGAGGGGACACAGCCCTTCCATCGACTGGGGGGCCGAGACTTTGACGTTTTCTAGTCCAAGTTGTGAACGGCATCGGTATGAAGTAGCTGTTAAAACCGTGCTCCCAACAACCCCTGCCTTGGCTTCAGATGCCCCTGAGTCATCCCAACTACCTGCCGAATATCAGGACTTTGCAGATGTCTTTAATGTACAAGAGTGCGACGTGCTACCCCCCCACCGCAGATCACACTGTGCTATTGAGGTGGTGGGGGAGGGAAAACTACCAAAAGGCAAGATTTATCCCATGAGCGCTTCTGAAAGAACAGTGCTTCGTGATTTCTTAGACAAAAATTTGGCTCGAGGGTTTATCCGACCCTCTACTGCCCCGTATTCGGCCCCCACTTTCTTTGTGCGCAAAAAGACCGGTGACTTGCGATTGTGCATTGACTTTCAGAAACTCAATGCAGTCATCCAAACCAATGCCTACCCCATTCCTCTGATCTCAGATCTTTTGGGGCAGTTAAAGGAGGGACGCATTTTTACCAAGTTAGACTTGGTTGAAGTCTATTACAGAATCAGAATTCGAGAAGGGGATGAGCCCCTAACAGCCTTTTCCAGTTGCTTTGGTATGTTCGAATTTTTGGTGATGCCTTTTGGATTGAAGGGGGCTCCGGGGGTCTTCATGCAACTCATTACCGAGATACTACATGACTTGTTATATAAAGGAGTGGTGGTTTATTTAGATGACATTCTTATTTACTCTAAAACCTTTGATGAACACGTTTCCCTGGTTAGGGAAGTGTTACAGCATCTCAGAAACAATCAACTCTATGCCAAGGTGTCCAAGTGTAAATTTCACCAAAAACAGTTGACTTTTCTGGGCTATATTATTTCACACCAAGGAATCACAATGGACCCGGAGAAGGTACAAGCCGTAACCAATTGGGAACCACCCTCAACCAGTAAACAGGTTCAAAGATTTCTTGGATTCGCAAATTTCTACAGGGGGTTCCTCCCAAACTTTGCTCAAATTGCACTGCCCATCACAGACCTCCTTAAGACTAAGGGAAAGGGAAGCGCAGCCACTCTGTCCTCGGCTAAGGTGAATTGGATGCCCCAGTGCCAAACTGCATTTAACAGTCAAACGACTGTTTACCTCTGAACCGGTATTGAAACACCCTGATTTGGACCAAATGTTTATAGTCCAGGTGGATGCTTCTGACGTTGCAATGGGGGGTGCATTGCTTCAGCGAGGGAAAGACGGTCAACTCCATCCGTGCGCTTACTTTTCAAAGAAGTTCACGCAATCTCAGCTCAATTGGCCGATCTGGGAAAAAGAGGCATGCACGGTTAAACATGCCCTCATGGTATGGAGACGATTTTTAGAGGGTTCCAAAGTCCCTTTTGATGTGTGGAGCGATCACCGGAACCTGAAAGCATTGACGGAGGCTCACAAACTGTCCACAAAACAGGTGCGATGGGCGGATTTCTTTGCCCAGTTTCGCTTTGTATTAAAATATGTGCCAGGAAAGCAAAACTTGTTAGCTGATGCTTTGTCTAGACTGCCCCAATACCCTACCAAGATTGAACGCCCCACATAGTCCCTCTTCACTCCTGCTCAGAGGGGTTTGCTGCCCACCTTGGCGGTGCAAACCCGGTTGCAGACCTGGCTCCCAATGCAGCCTTCGCGGGGGGGGGGGGGAAGCCCAAAGCCCGACCACGTCGGCCGGCCCGTCCACCCCGCTCTCCACACCTCCTTCACCGGCTCTGGTTCCACCCCTCATGCGATCCTGAAGTGTCAGTCCCGAGGAGCAGGGGCCCGTCCGCCTAGGCAACCCGACCGCCCAAACCATCCTAACGGCGCCGGCACCTTCTCCTGCAGCAAAACCTGCTGGCGTGGTGCCCACAACGCCAGACATGGAAGGGCTAACTGAGTCTTTCAGGGAATCTCTTCTTTGTGGTTGCCAAGCCGAACTCTCTGCGAAAACCCTCCCAACTTCTCTGATTGAACGCGGGGGTTATTGGTATAAAGAAACTAAGTTGTATATACCTAAGGTACTACGGAGGGAAGTACTGCATCTGGTTCATGGGCCCAAAACCGCGGGACACTTTGGTTTTCTTAAGACTTTACATCTACTGAGGAGACAATTTTGGTGGGTGGGCATGCGAACTGACGTGGATTCGTTCATCCGCAGTTGCCCAGTATATGCTGCGGCCAAAAGACCCCAGGGCAAGCCGCCCAGACTGTTGCAACCTCTACAAATCCTCACCCGACCCTGGGAAGTGATTGCAAAGGATTTTATGACTGATCTACCCCTCAGCGAGGGAAACTGGTCTTTGGGTAGTCACGGACCTGTTCTCGAAACAGGTGCACCTTGTACCTTGCGCAGGTATCCCTTCTGCCCCAAAACTGGCCCGCCTCTTCGTGACGCACATCTTCCGATTGCACGGATTTCCACGCAAGGTGGTCAGCGACTGCGGAAGTAGTTATGTGGCTAAATTCTGGAAAACTTTCCTAAAATTTGTTGGGGTGGAACAAGGACTGTGAACCACCTTCCATCCCCAAATGGACGGCCAAACAGAACGGGTGAATTGGTTCTTGTGGGTTATCCGGGCTATGTAACCATGGTCTTGGTATTTTCTTTCCTGACGTTTCGCCAGCAACTGTGGCAGGCATCTTCAGAGGAGTAACACTGAAGGACAGTGTCTCTCAGTGTCAAGTGTGTAGGAAGAGTAATATATAGTCAGAAAGGGGTTGGGTTTGAGCTGAATCACTGTCCTGCAAAAAGTAACAAAGGTAATGTGCTAACCATTGTCCTGTAAGTATCAAGATAATGTGCTAATGAGGGTGTGGTATGTTAATGTGGAACCATTGTATCCGGAAGTGATCTGTTAATGTGTGAAATCCAAAGCTAATCTGCATGGCTATTGTTGACTGTAGTCTTTGTTAGTCTGGAGGTTTTCAGGACAGGAAGCCAAGCGTTATTCATTCTTAAACTCTCTTCTTTTCTGTTAAAGTTGTGCTGATGTTTATGAATTTCAATGGCTTCTCTGTGCAATCTGACAAAATAGTTGGTAGAATTGTCCAGTCTTTCAGTGTCTTGGAATAAGACCCTGTGTCCTGTTTGTGTCAGTCCATGTTCAGCCACTGCTGATTTCTCAGGTTGGCCAAGTCTGTAGTATCTTTCATGTTCTTTTATCCTTGTTTGTATGCTGCATTTTGTGGTCCTGATGTAAACTTGTCCACAGCTGCAAGGTATACGATATACTCCTGCAGAGGTGAGGGGGTCTCTTTTGTCTTTTGCTGATCGTAGCATCTGTTGTATTTTTTTGGTGGGTTTAAACACTGTTTGTAGGTTATGTTTTTTCAAAAGTTTCTCCATCCTATCAGTGACTCCTTTAATAAATGGCAAGAATACCTTTCCTATGGGAGACTATTTTTCCTGAGTTTTCTGATTTTTGTTTGGTTTAATGGTCCTTCTGATTTCATTTCTGGAATAGCCGTTTGCTAGCAGTGCGTGATTTAGATGATTAGTTTCTTCCTTGAGAAACTGTGGTTCACAGATTCGTCTTGCACGGTCCATTAATGTTTTGATTATTCCTCTTTTCTGTTGGGGGTGGTGGTTGGAGTTTTTGTGTAAGTAGCGATCTGTGTGAGTTGGTTTCCGGTAGACCTTGTGACCCAACTGAAAATTTGTTTTACGGATGACAAGGGTATCAAGAAATGGGAGTTTACCCTCAATTTCCTTTTCCATGGTAAACTGAATGTTTGGATGGATATTATTAAGATGGTTTAGAAAGTCCATTAATTTTTCTTCACCATGGCTCCAAATAGTAAATGTATCATCTATGAACCTGAACCAGACTGTAGGTTTGTAAGGTGCCGATTCTAATGCTGTCTTTTCAAAATATTCCATGTAAAAGTTTGCTATTACTGGACTGAGTGGACTTCCCATAGCTACTGCATCAATCTGTTCATAAAATTCTTTATCCCATAGGAAATAACTTGTTGTCAAACAATGGTGAAATAAGGCTGTGATATCTTCTGGAAAAATCTGGTTAATCAATGAGATTGTGTCTTTTATTGGAACCTTGGTAAAGAGGGATACAACATGGTCTGACAGAGGACGTTGTGCTATCACCAGGTGCCAGCCAAGGTCGGCTCTACTGCCAAGTATTTGTTTTGACTCAGGACTCTGTGGGAATCTAACCTCAGTGGGAGGGGGGTTGCCATGGCATCCTGAATTGTTCCATGCCTTCTGATATAGGCCCTGCATGCTTTTAGTTTCCGTTAGTGCCAACTTGACTCTTAGCTGCTATTAACCTGTAGATCTTCCAATAAATCAACTCTTTTTTGGACTACTCGTCTGTGGATGTTTGTTTATGGGATTATCACGGGACAAGTGCTCACACTAACCAATTCCTGCTGGACACATCCGGATGGAGTGCTGCGCTCCACCACCACAGCAAATGTTGTGAAATGTTCAGGTGGAACACGTCTTAGCATCTTAGGCTCCTAACTCACTGGCAAAACCTAATTGTATGAGATCAGCACAGTTTGGTGCCAAAAGGCAAGACTGGGCTTTGAAAAGCCATTTAGGCTTCCACAGCTTGGGACTGTGCCAGAAGCAGAGGCTGATCCTTGCATCTGACTTCCCCACTCCTGATGACTGAGTTTATAGAAACTCAAAAAACCCACCTTGCTCCAGGTACAGGAGGATTCCTGCCCAAGAGATGCTTCTGCTGGTATTAATTTGCTGCCCAAGTTCTTGAAGCTCAGCAGCTGTGAGATGACCCGAACTGTGATGCTCAATTGTTTATGTGGTTACAATTTTTTTGAATGTCATTGCGCAAAATAAATATCTGACCCCAAATGTTCCCCATCTGTAAAAAGGGACAAATAAAAATCTGCACGCATGTGTCCTGTGCCTGCTGTATGTGTGTCTTGTACCTGTGAAATAGGGAGAGAGCAGCGTGAAGAAGGTGGTCTGCACTGCAGGATTCTCCAGCACGGAGAGGCCTGGGGCTATTCACTTATTGCTCTGCTTCCGTGTTCCTTGGGGAAGCATCAGGCAAAGATGTGTCAGGTGTATATGTCCCAAGTGTTTGGCCTGGCTTCCACTGGTGACTTCTGGCCTGATTATACCCCTTGAGCCCAATGCTGAGCTGAAAGAACAAGCACGGTATGGTGTGTGGACCCGAATTTAGGACGGAGCCTAAAATGCCAGACTGCGCCCGGTGTGGAGTGGAAGTCATGCTGGCGTTTAGGATATAATTTCATTACCATGTTGACCTGAAAGTATTAGCTGATGCTTTTATGCGAGCGGCAACACGGAATCAAGCTCGGAAATCTCAAGAAGACTCTGCTGGGCAACTACAGAACCTGGAAGTCTGCTGACCCAAGAGGTCGGAGCACTCTACGTTTGTGGTCACAGCATGGATGCCAGTCACTTGAGTCCAGGTTGACAAAAATCTTGTAATTGTAGCATTAATCCAAAAGATTTGAAATTGTATGTGCATATTTTTTGTGGTAATTATAATGCTTGGTTTATATAATATTATCACAGATAAGAAACCCCCCCCCCCCAGCCGAAAATGCGAAGTCCAAGCTGAATAATGTTATGACATATCTTACCTCTCCTTCCCCAATCAGAATCCTGGTTGATGTCACATTGGGTCATGTTTTCACCCTAGAACAGAAATAAAATGTGTCTGTAAAAAGTGAGCACAGGGTGATGCAGACAGACGCCCTCAACTGCAGCATGCAACCTCAGCCATTAAAGTGAAGGGCAGCGAAACCGGCCGGCCAGACAGGCACAGTTCGGGTGTTCCTAGCGCATGGATGAGAAAGTGGCGCTGGGAGGAAGGGCTGAGATGTGTCGGGCATGGGGGGTGGGCGCTTTATGGTGAGGTGGCTGACTCATCCCTAAGGGGTGGCACAGTACATGTCAGGGAAATATTGGTGAGAGCGTGTTAACAACTGAAGAATGAGAATAGGGTGGGGGAAGAGGGCCATCTGAGGAGACCGACGGGCTGAGGATGCCCATGGTAGAAGCCTCCGAGCCAAGATAGGGGAACTGAAGCGCTTGGTACTAAATGACAGTGCAGAGATAGGGGGCATTCCAGAAAACTGGTGGAATGGGGAGAAACAATGGGGCTCAGTTATCGCTAGATGGAACAGAGAAGGCTGGTTTGGGGGCAGAGTTGCTCTGTGAGCAAATGTGCCATGCTGTAGAGAAGTCTGGCATGGAGAATCCGCATCCAGGGCTGCGCACACAGAGTTTGTGACAGAGGAGACACCAGCCTTCTTCCCCACTGTTTGGGTTGCAGTGGCTGGCGTGGCCTGCCCAGTTCCCAGAAAGGTTTGAGAGAAGAACAGCCCAAAAGATGAGTCTTCCAGGGAAGCAGCCAATGGCTCGACTGCCGGCACGCACTGCAGGCACCACAGCACTGGCATGACTGTTCAACGGCACCAGACACTGAGCCAGGGGAGGCCGTGGGACTGAAGTCAGGAACCTTCCAGGTCTTCAAGAAAGCTGTGGGTGGAAGTTGGTCAGACTTGGGACCAGCCTCTTGCTTATGTTAGACCGAGGATAACAGGAAGGTTGCTGTCATCAATGTCCATATGAGTGAGGAAATAGAGGCCCAGCCTAGGCCAATAACTTTCTATATAGATACTACATGGGACCCATTTGCTGTGCATTTGTGTGAAAAAGGATGCATCCTGGTCTAATTCTGTTTGTATTCCTCATGTGTAAAATGTGTACGCCCCTTCTGCAAGCTGTATTCCTTGACTATAGAAAACTTATTGTGAAGTTGCTGGCAATCTCTGTCTTGCTTCACTTCTGTCCTTCCGGGCCTGAGGCTGAGGGGGTTTAAATAGGCCCTCATAGCCTTTACACCCCCACCCCCTATTGTGTGGGCCAATCAGCACTTGGACGCTTCCTTCTCCCTCCAACTGGGACCCCACCCCCCTGTTGCCTCCCAGCCAATCAGTTCCCTGGCTGTATCTCCGCCCCTTGGATGGGTTGGGCCTCACTGTGCCATCTGAGCCACAGGGGTATGACTGGCAGAGCCTGGCCTTCCAGCCAAGCCCGCCCCCACCCACCCACCCACCCGCTGAGTTGCTGCAGGAAGAGCACCACCGGGCCGTGTCCCTGTCTCTTTGGAATGGCCTGGTGGACTCCCTGGGGCAGCCCGCCGTGGGGGCCTCGCCATCGTTAGGAGGGGCATTGATTGGGACGGGGTGTCCTACCTGCTCCTGGACAAAAAGGAGTTCTTTCTCCACAAACTCCGCAAAGAGTTCAAAAGGGCTTTTCTGTGCAGGTAATAGAGTTGCACTGCATAAAATGGTTTTACAAACTTGCTTGGATAAATTATTGGGACTGTGGTCCACACTGCTGTACAGTTTATTGTAAGTTTGTTTGTTTGTTTGTTTCACTGCCGACCCGGCAGGATTTTCAAGGCAAGAGACATTCAGAGATGGTTTGCCATTGCCTGCCTCCACATGGGCTGAGAGAGTTTGGAGAGAACTGTGACTTGCCCGGGGTCACCCAGAAGGCTTCATGTGAATGAGTGGGGAAGCAAACCTGGTTCTCCAGATTAGAGTCCACTGCTCTTAACCCCTTCACCATGTTGCCTCTCCTAAAATTAATGTTATCTTGGCAACCCCCTCCCCTAGTTTTTACACATCACACAGTATCAAAATTTTGGTGTCCATTCATTTCACTTGATTCTGAAGAGGAGAGGCATGCTTGTAACGAGGATTTATTAATATTTATTAGTAATTTGTACAATGTACAAGGAATCTCTGTCAAATTTGATTTCTGTGTTTGGAAATATGAGCTTTGGCATGTCATAATTCTCACCTTAAAATAAAAAGGTGAGCAGTGAATTCAAATTCCCTGCTTCGCTTGCCATTCTGCTGCTGCTAACGGCAGTGAGGGTGGCTGGGAAGACAGGCAGGCAGGCAGGCAGGCAGGCGGCTGTTTGGCCAACCAACCAATCGGCATGTGGGAAGAAAGAATCTCCCCCTCTTCTCCCATCTACCTTCCCTAGCCCTTTATTTCACCCTGGGTGGGTAACGTAGTCCTTAGGGTACCAGAGATTAAAATATGTTGGCAAATAGCTTTGTTTACTCATGTCCAGTGCTGACATGAGTTCAGAGGGCTTCAGTCATCTTTATTGCTTGTGTCCCTGTCTTTCAGCTGTCCTGCCTCTCCTGTGCTTCCAGATGGAAGACGCACAGAGGGCCAGACGCTTCACTAGGCTGACCAAGCACAGCTCGGCTCAAGTACTGAGATGTTTTTACGTCTACCTACATGGTGCAATCCATTCTTGCCATAGTCGGGAAGAGAGGCAGATTTGGAATATGGAAATCCTGTAAGAGACACAGAACAGAAAAGAGATTTTTGTAAGATGCCACTCCCTCAACTGCACACCGATTATAGAAGCCATAATCAGGAGCTCATCTTTGTCAAAACGAATAGCTCTTGTCAAACACACAAATTCAAAAGAAATGTATAGTCTGTGACATGCACTCTAATTATATATAAAATGGAGCTAATTTAATTTTCTTCATTATTTCAGTGAAACAATATCTTCATTCGTTTAACTAGGATGGAAGGCACTAGCTATAAATATGCTGCGTTCCTGCAGATGTTCTGGATTTTCAGCTCCCTTACACCCCAGACTGGAGCAAGGGAAGGGCGGGAAGACGCTTGCCTGTCCCAAAAGCTTTCCCCAACAATGGTAAATCAGACCAGCACCCCACCCCCCCACAACTCCTCAGTGTACTGTGGGGTTTGGAGAGGTGTGGATTAGACCGGCCCTGCCTCCCCAATGGGTGCCCCATTCACACCATGCACGCCCTTTCAGGAGGATGCTGTGGTTATGGGCTGTTGCCTAGAGAATTCTGGTAGCCCAAGTGGGGGGCCGCAGCCACACCATTCCCCTCACCTTTGCTTCCTCCCCTTTCCCCCGACCTCTCTCAGACTCTCCCTCTTCCTCCCTTCTGCCACCCTTTTTTTTACTCTCTTCTCCAAACCTGTCACTTTCTCTCTCTTTGTGCCCCCACCCCATCACTCTCTCTTTCTGCCCCCCATCACCTTCCCAACCACCCACCTGCTTTCCCGCCCTCCAAAGCAGCAGCAGTTCTCCCGGAATCACAACAGATCTCCCAACTACAGGGATCAGCTCCCCCTTAGGTTTGCCAGGAACTTCCTGAAGATCTGGTGGTGGAGCCTTGGGAGGGTGAAAGAATGTGACTGGCCCAAAATCACCCAGTGAGCTTCCATAGCAAAATGGAGATTTGAACCTGGGTCTCCCAGACCTACTCTGATGTTCTGACCACTAGACCACACTGGATTTCATAGGCTGGCTGCTGTTGAAGAGGAGCAAGCAGCCAGGCCTAGTTGAGTCATGCAAGTGTGACAGTATCAATAGGGTTGCCACCCTCCAGGTGGTGGGGAGAAAATATCACCTATGCTATACCAAGGATAATGGTAAGAAACACTAGCACAAAGCTCAGAGATAAATGCAAAATCTTATATTACAAAACAAATAGTGAGTACTGTGCACATTCACCAGGTGTAGCAGTGCAAAAATGACAATACAAACAAACAAATATACAAACAATGTGATTCACTATGTACAATGACAATTTGATGCGCAAAAGACGCAGGGCAACAGCCTTTCAAAATTTCTTGCTCATATTATACGCCTTGAATTGTGAACGTTACCAGCCCAGGGAGGCAGAGTCCAAATAGCAAGCCCTATGGGGCTTTTATGAGCCCATTGTGCTGAAAAGATGCTGAAGAAGCCCCTAGTGGCGAAAACGCAAACTACAATCCGGAGAACGTTCCTACTTTCCCTTCTGGCTGTAGAGACTTCTTTTGAAGCGATATTAATTGTGTATAGAGCCTTAGTGGCCAGAGCAAGAAATTTTGAAAGGCTGTTGCCCTGCGCCTTTTGCGCATCAAATTGTCATTGTACATAGTGAATCACATTGTTTGTATATTTGTTTGTTTGTATTGTCATTGTTGCACTGCTACACCTGGTGAATTTGCACAGTACTCACTATTTGTTTTGTAATATAAGATTTTGCATTTATCTCTGAGGCTTGTGCTAGTGTTTCTTACTACCACCACCACCAACAACAACAACCTCCAGGTGGTAACACAAAAACAAACACCTCTATACCTGGAGTAATTCGACAACAAATTAGTATAGCTCCACACAATGTATCATAAATATATAAAGACTTCAATTGCTTTTTCAAAAATCATACAGCACAAACAATCTCCTTCTGATTTCCTGGTTGCAGTCCCCTTTTGGTCGATGATGGAGCCAAGAAACAGAAAATCTTGAACAATTTCAATTTCTTCATCATCAACCTTATTCTGGTTGTATAGGGATAATTCCAAGATAATTCCATTGGACTTCCTGCCTTGGACTCCAGATGGCCAGAAAGTTCCTATAGCCTAATCTTAGTTGCAGTTCTGACAGGTGAAGGAAGAGTCATCAGTTGCCTGTAACTAAAATGCTAATTAACTGAGGAATATCCTCAATTATGAGCCATCACTACAACAGAGAACATTTCCAGACCCTTTCTAAGACGGCTTAACTATTATGGTGAATTCCTAAAACTCTTCCCACTGCACTGGGACCCTTAAGTGAACTGCTGCGAGCAAACAGACAAACACAAGGAGTGTTTGACTTCCACGGCAGTGGTCACGCGTTCTGCAGGCTCCCTTCCTTTGCAACTGGCCTGTGATGCTTCACCATAGGGAGTGGCCCACAGTCCCCGCTCCCATTTTTCCCAAACAGAGAAACCCACGGCTTTTGCTTCCTGAACACTATTGAAAGGAATCTGCTGCCAAATGGAACGTCAAGCCCTGGGCATTATTTTTGGTGCAATAAAGTTTCATAATCAGTATGGAAGACATTCCCTGTTTGACAACAACGTACTTGCAATGAGGGGTGGTTTCGCTATCAACTTATTGCTATAATATTCAATACCAAAAGAGAATTCTATCTGGCCTTGCTGATGGGACTTTCACTTCTCCCTAGCCACAAATCTCACATCAACCAAGAGTCTGGTTAATGAAATGTTTCCCCTCAATTTAATGAATAAGCTGTGTATTATCAAGTCCTACCAAGACAGAGGTTGCCAAGGATAATGTTCTTTCTCTGTTGAGAAGCACAATACTCCATGGTACAACAATTTACCCTCCCCACTCCAATTTACCCACTCCCAGTCCATATTTTACCCTTTTTGCATTGCAGAAGATGGAACTCCCCGTATACCATAGAAATAGCCAGGCGGTATGTTAAGTCTCAGAGGTTTTTGCCATGCACCTGGAATTTACCTTTAAAATACGTCAGGAGACTCAAAATCTGCATCTTGCCTTATTTTACCCAAATGTTTAAAGTGTGGAGAGAAACTAGTAGTCTTTGTATAGGTAAGTGGAATTTGCTTTTGAATTTCTGGACCAGGAGATTTGGTCAAAATGTGCCAAAGGTGTATTATCCTTGTGAATTCTTCTTTGCAATCCTTAATAACAAGAAAATGTATCTTCTGTAGCTGTAGTTTTGTGTTTATGATACTTTTAATAAAATAAAATTTCAAAAGAAATCCAAGATCTAGGGGCTATTCCAGTGCCGACATAGGTATATCAGCTTGGGGCAAAAAACAAAACGGGACCGTTTTCTCACCACACATATATAGTTTATCTCTGGTGATATTTTTTTTGTTGGGGCAAGGATGCTCTGAACCTAAAGAACCCTCCAGTCAGAGGTATGGATGTAACTGGCTCCATCCTGCTCCGCTGCCCACCCCTGGGACAGGGCACACCAGTGCTTACGTGGGTAGGTGCTGTCGGCATCATGGGGCAGCCGCTGAAGTTCTCGGTCAGTTCCAGGGCTTTGTGGGAGTGACTGAGTATCCAGGCCAGGCGAGTTGATTCTGGCACTGATGTCTCCTTTCGAAGCCGGCCAACTGGACTTAATCTAAGAAGAAAAAATCTGAGTATTAAACACCGGATGTTTTCCTGCAAAGTAACAAAGGTAGGAATTCTGCACGTGGCTTCATATGAAGCCAGTTTGAATCAGAAGGGCAGTATTTCAGATTGGAACACAGGGGACGAAGAATGCATTCGATATTCAGCACAGTGACAGAAGTCACTTAGCCTCTCTGAGCCTGGCCTTGGCTGAGATATAGAGCAGGATATAAGACCAATAATAAATAAATAAATAAATTCCAGTAAATGTTCAGGCATGCAACCAAAATTTCAGTTTCAAGGGACAAAAAACTGCCTCGCCATAACTATTCAGGACTATGAGTTTACTTCCTAGCAGAATAACTGTTGGGGTGGGCGGGCTATAAGTCTAATAAACAAACAAACAAACAAACAAACAAACAAACAAACTTCCTCAAAATCCTTTATGGAGAAGAGGAGGAACAAACAGTTCTCAAGCTCAGAATTTCAGTAGCTCCTTGTCTCCCACTCTAATGGCAGCTGTGGGCTAGTCAGGATGAAGCAAAAAGAAGCAATACAGATCCTGTCCTGACACTTGTGACGTGGGAGTAACAAGTACGGGCGTGAAACATGAGCTCAAGGTTGACTAGGAGTGTAAGAGTAGGAAGACCAGGACAGGAAGGGCCTGAAAAGGGTCTCTTAAAGACTCGGACAAGTCACTATGTGGATCCTCCTAATGAACCTAACAAAAATTCCCCATCTTTGTCAGGCTCATCAGGAGGATTCCGTATCTCTTAAGTGGGGCTTCCTTACTACAAATTCCTAACTTGTCCATAGGCAGTCTACAGAATCTCTGAGACTTTAGCTGCTTTCTTCCCCAGGAGGCCAGCCCAGCGGGTAGGAAGATCTCAGAAGATATCCCTGGCTAAATGGCGCAGGTGGGTACCAAGTCAGCCTACAGTTTGATGAAGAAGTCCTCACCACAGTATACCATGTTTCAATCTGCTACGTTCTTGCCTCTTCAGGCTACGGTACAGAAAAAGAGAAGAGGCAGCAGGCAGATTGAGAGTCCTTATTTACGCAAGGCTCTCATTCCAAAGGAAAGGGCTGCTGTCAAATAATGCCTGTAAACACCTACATGATATCTTACAAATCTCCTTCAAGAAGACTTATCCAAGAATGTAGCAGAATGAAACATGGTATACTGTGGTGAGGACATGTTCAGTCAACTGTAGGCTGACCCAGTATGTTCCTGCACTATTTAGCCAAGGGTACGTTCTGAGATCTTCCTACCCACTAGCCTCCTGAGGAAGAAATCAACTAAAGTCTCATGAGATTCTACAGGCTGCAGTCTTACCTAAGAAGTACCTAAGGGCTCTTCTCACAATCTAATCTATGCCAGTTTTTCTCCTGAGGATAAACAGGATTTGGGCACAGGAAAAGGACTACCTGCCATGACCAATGGAAGAGATAATTTATTTGGACATAAAAAAAGTATGTGGTCTAAGCACCATGTTGGCAATATGGAAGACATACAACATAGAGGAGATGGAATTAAGACTGTGTTTCCCTGTTGGTTTACCAGGACCTTTCAGCCATGTTCAATACTATTGTATGCCGGATCCATTCTAGGCCACCTGCCAGTATGGGCTTAAGTTGGCTTTAATCTTTCATGCAGGGCAAGACTCAGAATGTATTGATGGACTATGTTAGCTTGGCCCTTTGGCAATTGGGAGTAGGGTTTCACAAGGTCCCCCCCTCTGGGAGAGACCACCCAGATGATACACAGCTCCTTCTCTCCTTTCCAACCAAATCTAGGGAGCAGTTGAAGTACTGAACCAAAGTCTGGGGGCAGTTAAGGCCTGGATTTGGGTGAATTAACTGAAATTTAATAATCTGGGGCTTAGAAAAAAAGCTAATGCAGAAATAGGTGTAATGCCTGTTCTGGACAGGGCATGAACAGAAGCAGGTATGCAGTCTGGGGTACACTTGGATGCCCAGAGAGATAGGTGGCAGAAGTGGCAAGCAGGGGTGCCTTCTTCCAACTTATACTGGTTTTCCAGTTGTGGCTCTTCCTACAAAAAACTCATCTACTCAAAGTCATGCCCTAATAACAACGCCAAAGTCATGTCCTAATAACATTCAGATGAGACTTTTGCAACAAAATTTTCATGGGGCTTGGAAGCATCAACCAATTCATAATAGAATTAAAGGAAGAAGCCAAGGTACTAAAGCTGAACAAGGCTTTGTATGGCTTACATCAATCGGCCTTGTTCAGCTTTAGTACCTTGGCTTCTTCCTTTAATTCAAAACCTGTCACTGCTCTATTATGAATTGGAGAACGTTTTAAACTGAAATGTTTGGGAGAGATAAGAAATTATCTAGGGGTAAAAATAAACAGAGACAATAAAGGTGTATTTTACTTGTCTCAGACAGAAAAAATAAAACAGTTGCTGGAAAGGTTTAGCATGCTTGATGCTAATGCAGCTGAAACCCCAATGGTCACAGGTTATTTGTGTGAAGTGTCTCAGGAACAAGAAGAGTGTGGCAAATCTCTGTATCAGTCTCTGATAGGAAGTTTGTTATATCTTGCTTGTTGGACTCGCCCAGACATATATCAGGCGGTGCATTTCCTGAGCAGGAATAATATGTCACCGAACAAAGTGACTGGAAGGCAGCTAAGCGTGTACTCAGATACCTGAAGGGATCTGTGAACAAACAGTTATGCCTGAATGCATGTAATGGGGAACTGACTGCTTATGCAGATGCATCATGGGCAGATCAGGGGAGCGCCAAATCAACGACTGGGTATGTGTTGTATCTTGGTGAAGCGCCCATACATTGGAAATCAGTGAAACAGTCATTTGTAGCCATGAGTTCATGCAAAGCAGAGTATAGTGCTGTGAGTGAATGCATAAACCAGGTGGAATGGTTTGTCTATCTCATGAAGGAACTCAATGTGTCGTACAATTACCAGTAAGGATATATACTGACAGTCAATCAGCGCTACAACTTGAAACCGAGCAAAACTTTAAAGGCAGGAGTAAACATATAAGGATAAGATATGTCAATGTGGTTGAAGCTGTGAACAAAAGCATGGTATATATTGTAGTGTGCCAGTGCTGGTAAGGTGGCAGATCTGTTTACAAAAATTGTGGATTGTAACAGATTTGTGAAACTAACCAAACTAATCTGAAATCCTTGAGAAGGAGTGTCAATATTACAAGGTTGTCAGATTAGTTTGATCAGATGGATCTAGTAATGATGCAATCAGCCTGGAAAGTCCCTGGAGAGCTAGAGAAAGCTGGCCTGATCCAGTTATAGCCAGGTGGCTGATGCAATACAGTAGCCATGTCAGGATGACTAAGCATCTACTATGATTGGTGGCTGCGTCCACCAGGTGTATATAATGGAGTGAAACTAAAGTTCTATGCGGGATGCTATGAGTGGACAGTGTGAAAGAAGTATCTGTATTATATCTTTGCACTGTGAAATAAACTACAGTTTTCTAAGTAACAGAGGACTTTCTGATGGTGTTATCCTGGACAGACTGCCAATCCGCTTGGCTTCCGCGTCAGGAACCTGCTGGTAATTCACATGTAACTGACCAATGGATAAGAAGGTCTCAAAATGTACCCTGTCTAAATGGTGCAGGAGAGTACTGGGTCAGCCTTCCGTATGTTGGACAAGTTGTCAGCTCAGTATATCATGTTTCATTCTGCTGTTTTTGGCTAAGTGTCCCCTGAAGGAGATTTATAGGATACCCACATGGGCATTTACAACTACGATGGCTTTCGGTTTGTTTCTAGGCCCAATTCAAAGAGCTGGGACTTCAGTGCCCGTCCACGGTGCCTAAAGGACCACCTCCTATGGGGACATGCCCTGCCTGAGGTAAGGTAAATGCAGACTCATGCGATAGGCTTTTCAGCTGCTGCCCTCAGGTTGTGGACCTCCCTCCCTGAGGCTGGGGCCATCTTTTCTGGCCTTCTGGAGAAAATCTGTAATTTTTCAGTTGTGGAATACCTTTTGACTACTTGACTGATGAGGGTACCTGGCCCCCTTTCACTATGCTTCAAAGTGTTCTCTTGTTCTTTGGGGATATTTTAGATTATGTGAGCAGCCTTAGGGGCCCAGATGGGATCAAAAGGCAGAATGCAAAAGCCTCTGGCTCTGAGATTCTCCAAGGCAAATAATGGCTGGAAGGAAAATCATTTTATGTATGAGTGTTTCTTTAACAAGATCATCGCCATGGGTGCATTTTCAGAACTGGGCTCAGGTTCCACTTGGGCAATTTTTTTTAATTTTAATTTTTTTAATTAATTTGTTAAACAGAAGACCACCACTAAGACAAACAAGATAACAAAAAAAAAAACAATTAAAAACACAAACACAGAAAAATATGACTAGGGAAATCTAAGCACTGTGGATGAATTTGGAAGAGACCCCTTCCAAAAATCTCCAGATGTGAAGATGAAGGGGAAATGAGGTCTGTTTTGGATCCTGGCCCAGACAGTAACTAACAGCCTCCACTTATGATCTATCAACTCATATAAACTCCTTTGGTCCCTTCTTCAGTGACAGACAGTGGAAAGTTCCATGCACGGGTGTTTAGAATATTTGCATCTTAACATAGGTCTTCTATTATTTGCTGTTCTAATGATACCCTGACTGTTCAATTATCCCCACCAATAAAGTTCTCTCTGATGTCACTATATTCACTGTTTTTCTGATGGGAAATTGTGGGGTGAACTGAAAAAACTATGAAATAAGAATAATGTTTCTTTAAACATGACATTTAACTCACACAAAATGTATAGCTGGATGTATAACCTACAGCATCAGATAATGATAATTTCTGTGTATTCTGTAGACATATGTATCATACACTCAAGGATATAGTTGTTTAAATATAAATAATTTGGGGGTTACAGAAAGCCTTCAGAGGTTACCTTCCTGCTGTCTTGATCAGAGCTCTCACTACCACCATCTGATTTTCTGAAGGCTGCAAGAGAAAAAGAATATCTAAAATCCAGCATAATATGTTGATGAGGCTACACACATGGGGGGAGGACGCGGGATGCCCCCTCTGACAGTGGTGATGGCATGAATACGTAAGGCAGGCACACCACAGTGGTCCCTCTTTTTTAAAAAGCAGCAGGAAACTTATGGGATCTGCTCAGGCCTATCAAGGAGATTTTTGCTGACTACGATAGTGTAGTAAAAACAGGACATAACAGGACATTAGTAAATTTGCACCAGAAACGAGCACTAGCATGGCACAGGCTTTCTAACGTGTGATTCCAGGTTGCTGTTCTTTCTTCAGGCTTGCTATTCGCAGTAGCCAGTTAGCTGAAGCCGAGTGACATTTTAGAAGTTTATTAATGTGAAACAAAAAACTGATGATGGTGTCACATTTCCCACATCTCCAGGGGCTAAGGTAGCTCCCTAATATAAGGACCTGCAGGTGTGGCAGGTAACCCCAAGACTCAACGAGCCCTGCCTCATAGGGGTCTGGGGTTTCAGAGCTGCACCAAGGCCTGTGCTCTGAGCCACCACAGTTTTTTCACCTTGGCCAAGGGATCCAGTCAAGGACAAAAAGCCTTCCGTTTAAGGGAAGAGTTAAGCTGTATGCAAACTCACCCAATACTCCACAGGAACCAAGGTCATAAATTTAAGCCATGGCTTGAACTGTGCCCCATGTCAGCAGTAGACATGTCAGAGAGCCTCACATATTATGCTCATGTGCTTTTTGTGTTTGTTTTTTTACTTCATTCGTACCCCGTCTTCTCCCAGTAGGGACCCGTTGTGGCTTACATCATTACCCTCTCCTCCAGTTTATCGTCACAACAACCCCTGTGAGGTAGGTTAGGCAGAGAGTATGTCATTCAGCAAGCTTCCATGGCAGAGTGGGGAACCTGGGTCTTCCAGATCCTATTTTGACACACCAGCCACTACATCACGCTGTCTCCACGTGCACACCTTTGCCCCCTGGTCTGTCAGCTCAACACTGGGCTCCAGGGGATTCTCAAGCGCTTGCTACCTACACACCTAACACACACACTCAGGGAATCTAGAATGCTGAGGGACAGCCCAAGTTTTCACACAACTCCCCACTCATTCCATCAATATAAGACACATGTAGGAGGCACACAACACATGTACATACACTTTTTATTTATCCCATTTTACAGAAGGGGAACACTGAGGGTCAGGGAAGTGACTGATGCAGGACAGGGAGGGAACCCCTTGACCATAACAATTAACCCCATTTTACAGGTGGAAAAAAGTGAGATGAGAAACCCTACGGCAACAAATCCTTAAATACAAAAAAAAGCACAGTAATCCTGTACAAAGAGCAACTTGGGTATTTTTCCGGTTCCCAAAAATTCAATAACTGAGAAATAAAAACATCTAATGAATCCGTCTCTCCGTAATTCCTCTCTCAACTACAACCTTGAGTATACGGAGATGTCGGCTTGTGGGGGTTCCTTACAATAAGGCTGCCTCAGTGTCACAGAAATCAGTACGACTGGGTAGGACAGTCAGGGAGGGGCACCAGGCTCACGAGTGGCAGGGAACGGAAGGAGAAAAATGCCCCCAGGCCTTTCGGGTGTGGGAACGGGCAGCTGAAGCTTTTCATAAAAGAGAGGGAAATGCCACCATCTTGTAAATTACATCCCGTTAAGCCTCCAGTAGAAGGCATTTTTTCCTTCAGGCAGCTGGCAACGCTAGCTAGGGGCAGAGGCTCTGCCACAGTTTCCGCCGCCACTACTTCTCCTTCAGTTTTTGGAAGAGGGCACTTCTGGTCCTAACTGAGGGCCACAGGTCTGAAACTACCTGCGGATGGCCCATACCCGTGCCCTTCAGGGTTGGTCAGACAGCGTTGGATACCTGAAGAAATATCTAGTGCTGGGGTTGTCAACGGAAACATGCTGAATGCCAGCCATGTCCTCACCCATCTACCAGCTTGATCTGGACAAAGAAGTCCTCCTTTAGCAGGCCTCGGTTTGTTCGTTCCATTATCATAGCGGGCCACTGATTTGGAGCACTTTAAAAGTGACCTGATCTGTTTCAGAGTTATCAGTTCTGGCTGAAATGCATTCATTGATTTTTGTTTACACTTTTTATAGTCCACCTTTCTCACCGAGATGCGCAGCCCATTCCTGAGGATCAGGGAGCTGCACCGGGGCAGGGAGAGGTGCAGCAACGGTGCAGGCAGGCAGGCGGGCTCCTAAGGGGTGTGGAATGGTGTGGTATGGCAAGGAAAATAGCGTGAATTTCAAAAAATAAAGGGTGCCGCTCAAGGGCGGGGTGGCGCGGTGGCAGTGCAGGCTGGGCGTAGCAGGAGGTGAGAGATCATTGAGACAAGCATCCAGAGGGAGGGGCCTTCTCCCAGCGGAGAGGAAACTGGAATGGGGTGGGCGTGGCCATGTCAGCAGTCCCCCACCCCCTCAGTGGAAACTCCAGCGGGAAGGGAGGGGGCGGCCAGGGGGGAAGGGGCAGGGCTGGCCTGGAGGGGGCCACATGGGCAAACTCTATGGGGAGGGGGGGCACCTTGGCAGCGTCCCCCACCCAGGTGGGCCCAACATGTCAAGGCAGCCAATCTGTTCCTCCAGAGCTCTCAGTCCACAAACCCCCGCTGTCCACAAGCAACATGTCACCTTTGGGGTAGTTGCTGCCGGCCCTGGGGGCGCTGGAGGGGGGGAGTCCACCTAATGTGACGGGGGGCTATCCCCAGGTGGGTCCATGTGTGGCCGGGCCCCTTCCTGCCTGTCGCAGTAAGGGGCCACCCGCTGGTGGGGCAGCTGCCACTGCGTGCATCAGGGGCCTCAGCGCCCCCACCCCCGCAATTGCGCCTGCCCCTCCACGATGGCCAGGGTCACACTAAGTATCATTAACCGATGGCCCCTGGCAGTGGTCTACACAGCTGCTATAGTCCCCTTCCACCTGTCAGCCCAATCAGTCCCCCACCACTCATGGCTGGCCTGATGCCTTCCCTGGTCCCACTCCCACCCCCCGTCCAAACCCACAGCCCTGCAGCGGGGTACGGACGATCCCATGATTGGGTGAGTCAATCCTCTCTCACAAATGGCCCTTGCTGGCCTCCAGGGCACCCAGACGTTCAGCCCCAACTGAGGGCTGAAAAATCCATCCACTTCACACAACTGGAAAAGAAGGTCTATTGTTAATTTTCTTGTGCTAACATTTACAGCATAATAAAGGCAGAATTTCAATGTTTCTTAAAAATGCATATTCTTCATGCAAGTCCACAAACAATTTAACATAAAAACCAAATTAGGCTCTTGCAACTGCAGCATCAACCGGGGCTTGAACCAAGAGAGACACTCATTCTAAACCTCGGGTGATTTTCATAACAGAATCCCATAATCAGAAAATGGAGTCTAAAGACACAGAAGTTCCAGACCAGTGCGCATGCGCACACTTGCTCCAGCCACATTTGTCCATATGCCAGGAATTTTGCTAACTGCATTTCCCTTGTTTGGCAATAATCTATGAGTTGTTTTCATCTCTAAAAGTCTTCCAAATGAACATTTAGTGACATATCTTATCCTAAAGCAAGGTAACATACCAAAAGTAACCTAAGTACTTGCTTTCTTTGTCCATTGTTTTTTTTACAAACGGTCAAATAAATAGCTGTTAGCATACCCATCAACATCTAAACTTATATTAACACACAGAATCAATTTGATTCAATCTAAGAATAAGTTGACTATTTGGATAGCAGGAGTAAATGGAGGGCTCTTGTAACAGAGGGAAATAAGTGGAAGAGTCTTGCAGGAATCAGTATTGGGACTGCTGCTATTTAATTGATTTGTAAAGGATCTGAAATCTGGGAGAGCAGGCAGAGGGATCGCCAGGTTTATAGGTGACACCAAATTATTCAGAATGCTATAAACCAAGGTAGATGGTGAGGAGCTGCAAAAAGGATTCGCCAGACCAGGTAAGTGGGCAGCAATGAGGCAAACAAAGTTTATATGAGTGCGTAAATAATGAGGCTCACTGGGCCAAATATATATATATAAGAGGCAAACAAAGTTTATATGAGTGAGTAAATAATGATATATATATATATAAAAAAACTCTTAATATCCACTGGTTATGTCAGAATCAGCAGTGCCATTAGGGTTGCCAGGTCCCTCTTTGACACCTGTGGGAGGTTTTTGGGGCAGAGCTTGAGGAGGGCAGGGTTTGGAGAGGAGAGGGACTTCAATGCCATAGAGTCCAATTGCCAAAGTGGCTATTTTCTCCAGGTGAACTGATCTCTGTCAGCTGGAGATCAGTTGTAATAGCAGATCTCCAGCTAGTATCTGGAAGTTGGCAACCCTAGGTGCCATGGTCAGATCACTCTGCCCCAAAGGCCTGCCCGGGCCTCGCCATTCCCCCCTTCATAGGCAACGAGCAGATTTATGCTGAGACTCATGGAACCACTGGGTTTCCTGAATGCTCTGCGGGATGGGATTCCCTCCAGTGACTCGTTAGATGTGCTTGTGGATGAGTGGCATCATCGTCTCTCCAAGACCCTTGACAGAATTGCTCCCCAATGTCCTTTTCACCCCTGTGCTAAATTAGAAATAAGAGAGAAAAAATGGGAGCTTAGTCGAGTAGAGTGAGTTGGGCATCAAGAACATATTACAGAATGTTTATGAAGACCTATGAGATGGCAGGGGAGGCCACAAAAAAGCTTTTTATTGGCTTTTTATTTGCCCTCCATTGCATCTGTTAGCTCTCGCATAGCTCAATTGTTTAGGGTGGTTCGGTCTTTAACTTCCCTCCCTAGGGACAGCCAAAAATTTAGGAATTTGGCCTTTTTGCTGTGAGGCTTTGGTGGGCTATTTTGCAGACAAAGTGACAAAGTCTTGTCACTCTGACACAAGTTCCCGAGTAGTTTTGATACAGTAAGTGAACTGGAGGCCCCTTGGCTGTCTTCTGGCCCTATATTGGACCGCTTCAGACAGATCTCAGGGTCCGACATCAACAGGATGTCAGTTCTCTCCTGGCTGCAGAGAAGCCAACCACCTCCCTCCTAGATCCATGCCCCTTCTTGTTGGTAAAAGCCAGCCCGGAGGAACTGCGAGTTCCCCTGTAAGCTATTATTAATTTATCCCTCAGCTTGGGGGGTCTTCCCGGGGTTGCTGAAGGAAGCTGTAGTAACACCTCTGCTAAAAAAAAACATCCGTAGATGTTTATTGTTTATAATCTATGACATATCTGGTTGTGATCTGCCCAGAGCCCATCTTGATGGGGGAGGGTGGAATACAAACAAAATATATTGATGGTGATGATGACGACTATGACGACGATGATGATCTTGGAGCTGTGGTTGGGTAGTTCAATGAAAATGTGTGGCAGCAATGAAAAATGCAGATTTTATGGTAGGGGTTAGTCCGTGAACAGCAGAGTTCCCACAAGCATAAAGGAAGCACATTGTCACTCCAGCAGCGACTGGCATGTGGAATCTGCCACCATGTGATGTGGAGACGGCCACTAGTCTAGCTGCATTCAAAGGGAATTACACTCATGGAAGAAAGGTCCATCAATGGAAGGATTCAGTTGTAACAAGTTTGTGAGCCTCGTAAACAATATGTTTGCCACAGAACCAATGAATACTTTTTCTTGTATTGTGCCAAATCTCCTCCATTATATGTCTCTTTTAACCTATCTGCTGTATCTGGAGACCAAATCAAAAATTGCTACTTGGTTTATATACCAATACATATTTCCTGGGACTCTGCAGAACAGAACAATTACAAACTCAAAGGTCTAACATGATAATAATGACAGCCAGCTTGGTACAGAGTTTAAAGTGCTGGACCAGGATCTGGGAAAAGCAGGGTTAGGATCTCTACTCTGCCATGTAAGCTTGCTAGGTGACCTTGGGCCAATCACATTCTCTCAGCCTAACCTACCTCACAGGGTTGTTTTGAGGATAAAATGGAGGGAGTGATGTACACTGCCCTGAACTCCCACCCTGGAAGAAGGGTGGGATAAAAATGTAGTAAATAAATACGTGATGCTTTTATGGGTAACACCTGACTCCCTGCACCTATTATTTCTGAAATGCTGCAGATATCTTCCCAGGGAACATCTCTGCATCCCCTGTGAGTTTCATGTTAATAGGCCACCAAAAACAAACAAATGAAAACAGGTTGGATCAGCAGAAGCATTTTTAAATGATTAAATCTGATGCCCTAGAATACAAATTCCAGCATCTATTTGGATGAAAGTTAGCAGGAATTGCTCCTCCACCGAGGGCTTCCATCCCTATAAATTTAATATGATTTTGCAAATAAATAAAAATGTTGCAATGGGCTGAAGTTTACCCACTGAAATTAGCAGGAAACTATACAAAAAAACTAATTAAAACTGAAATAAAGCAACTTCCTGGATTGAGCACAAAATGAAACAAATTGTTGAAATGAGGCAATTCAATTAATCAAAGCCACCAAGCAACACACCGATATATCTTTTATTTGTTTTTTGCACACCCTACTTTTGACACTTCTTGTCCTGAAACAGTTTTTGAGCGCTCTTCCAAGAACTGCAGGCTCTTTTAAAAAAATGCCCAGCCTGCCAGCGGCATCTTGTCTGCCCAGCTGGCTCTCAGTGAATCTGACTGAGGTTTGCCAAGGCAGCTGCAGTGTGGGAAGGATGCCAAAGGAGGCTGGTCTAGGAGGGCTTTGGGACCCTGCAGCAGCTACTAAAAGAAATCAGAAGATGAATAATACCAAGTAGGTTAGAAATGACCTAAGGGCAGCCACAAACGTGCGTCAGAGAGGGCTTTGCATATTTTCAGAAAGGGAGCTGATACATCTCCCCTCCCCGCCCTGCCCGCCCCTGAGGGTGGATCTGCTGTTGCATCACTAGAGGATATGCATCCTTGCACAGGGGGGAGGATCCCTTGCTGAACGTTAACTGAAGGCCAGCAGGAACTGCTTCTGGTCCTCCTGTTAGCTGGACACAAAGACCCAACGCTGCCACTGAACAGACTGGGAAAGAACAGAGGAGGACACAAGTCCTTTGTCTGGGTTAGTCGCACAAATGTACAGATGTTGCAAAAAAGAACCCAAAAAGCAGATGTTGGGAGTATTAATAGTACCATGCAGGAAACCAAAAACTTTTCTGTCTGAACACTTCTTGTTCAATGGGAACCAAGATACAACTAATGGGGAACAAGATGCTGCCATTCATTCATAGGGAAACAAGCACATGGCGGGGCACATGAAGGGGCTACAGGCCACACTGTATGTGGAGGGGGGAGCAGACTGTACCATGCTGTTTGTAGATAGGGGGCTTCCTATAGATGTTATCTTTTACTCCAGTGTCTGAAGAAAAGGAAAGAAAAAAGCCAAAGAGTAAGCAAGAAGCTGAAATATGTCATTTTATTTTCAATACCCCCAACCCCCAATGTAAATAGAGGCAGCTCAGCAAGCTCATGTTTCCTTTTACAATAAAATGCAATATTAAAAAGAACTTGCTATGGGGCTCCCCAAAATTTCACTTGTCCCTACTGAGACAATAATATGATGGCCTAGAAATGAGTTGTTAGCTGATGGAAATTAAAAACATGTATACTGGAACATAAATACACAGTTAACAGTAGCGTTAAAACTTGCTGGGCTTGTCGCACTGCTTACCCACACCACTGATACCTGCAGCCCAAGTACACAGGTGAGAGCAACTGCAACGGATGCCTACCTGGGACATGAAAATGCCGAGGAGCCTGTGGATAGAGAGATGGCGAAGATTTGCTGTCTGAGTACATGGAGAGGCTTGGCGTACTCCGACCACTTTCACTGCCTCCAAGGGGGGGAAGCAAAAAACAAAACAAAACAAAACAAAGCCGATAAAAACAAAAAATGGCAAAGCAAAGGAGAGAATTCAAATGTGAAAAGCTTTTTAAAGGCTTGTTAATCAAACAGATTTCTGGAACTGTTTCTGGAGATTCAGGCTCCATCTCTGCCCCGTGGACTGACTCTGTACGCACTGTGCCTCAAAGGCTACGTTTATCTAGGAATGGAAAAGCGGTTTCTTGTTAGGGTTGCCAGGTCCCTCTTCGCCACCGGCGGGAGATTTTTGGGATGGAGCCTGAGGAAGGAGGGGTTTGGGGAGGGGAGGGACTTCAATGCCACAGAGTCCAATTGCCAAAGCGGCCATTTTCTCCGGGTGAACTGGCCTCTATTGGCTGGAGATCAGTTGTAATAGCAGGAGATCTCCAGCCACCACCTGTAGGTTGGCAACCCTATTTCTTGTGCAGAGGGGTTGTAAAAGACTGCTGGGAGTGTGATTGCCTCCAACCTGCTCCTGCCCACAACAAATGCCTCTAGGGCAGAGCACACAGGGGGGCCGTGCAAGGCTGCCCTCTCCATCCCCATTCCAAGAGGGAAAAACTCCCGTTGATGAGAAGAGGAGGCACACACACACTCAATAAAGCAGCACAGAGTGGCAACGGCACAACACAGGAGGCTGTAGAAACTCTTAGGCGGTGCAGAAGACCCAGGCTTATACTTAATGTTGCACGAGGGAATTTGCAAGCACCTTAACTCTTCTCACAAACTGAAGTGTTTTTGATCCTAGAATTTTCCTGATTTTTAAAAGAAAATTCAGTGAATTACATGAGACCACCTATTTTCACGCCTTCCCGCCCCCAGCCCTGCTTGAGCCAGCAGGTCTCCTATTGCTACATCTTGCTTGCATATATACAGCCCATAGAAACCAGACTGTTCCTTTATGGTCTACAGGCATTATATGTGCTTACAAGTCCTCTGCCACCAAGCAAGACGCATGATATGAACTCTGAACAGGCTGACACAACACACTCCAGACAACAACTGCGTCCCAAGCACAAAAGATCAAGAAGTCCATGCCACAGCTGTCCACTCAAGCACTTGTGTCCAGTGGCAGAGCACATGCTTGCTCATACATGTTTTAATGAGCACATACTTTGTAGGAGTGGTTGTCATTATTGTGCTGAGAGTGCTCTTTGGATTGTTTTTTTTTACTACAGCCATGGCTCTTTGGACACCGCTGCTGGGAGAATGCAGAATATCAGCCAGTTACGCCAGCACGCAGGTCAAGGTAGCAGCAACTATCTTAAGCTCAACCACAGGATTGTCTTACTTATTTCCTTTATTACCTGAGTTTAATCTTTTTATATTAATTGATACATTTCAGCTGTGCTACAATAATTAAGACTTCTAAGAAAAAAAGGGATTGTCGAAGGCTTTCACGGTCAGAATTAATTGGTTCTTGTGGGTTATCCGGGCTGTGTAACCGTGGTCTTGGTATTTTCTTTCCTGACGTTTTGCCAGCAGCTGTGGCAAGCATCTTCAGAGGAGTAACACTGAAGAGACACTGTCCTTCAGTGTTACTCCTCTGAAGATGCCTGCCACAGCTGCTGGCGAAACGTCAAAAAAGAAAATACCAAGACCACGGTTACACAGCCCGGATAACCCACAGGAACCAAAAAAGGGACTGTTCCTGCAGTCATGAGGAACCGACCCTGAGGCTTTCTTTAAAGTAAACACCATAATCCATTCATCTTTCAGAGAAACTAACAATTTAAATAAAATGCCCCATCTATAGCTAACATTACCCCTCCTTAACCAGTAAGTCAAACATTTTAACTACCTTTTCAATTCAGAGGTGCAATCATATTTCTTGTCCTGCCAGAATTATTTCTTTTATAGCATTTATATCCCACCTTTCTTAGCCTTCGCAAGCCCCCAAGGCAGCTAGCAATGTAAAACAGCAATATATTTTACAAAAATAAAATAAAAATCAAGAGTAAACAGTTATCACTACAAAATCAGACAAAACCCACAGAAGTTCACAAAAAACCTGGTAATCCAGGTAAACAATGAACATCACTCCTTCTGCCAGTTCAGTGCCTGCAAGGATGCCAGCCAAATTAGCTTCCCCCCATTGTAGTGGGTATCTAATATAATTTCTTCTTTAATCTTCCAGCAAAGAAAATGTGCAATAATATATCTAGGTTTATGCAACAATTTAACATTAAACTGAGGTGTAGCTTCAATTCCAACAGCAAAATCTGTTGGAAATTAAGACTGGTCATAGCAAGCATGTAGATTGCTGTAATCTGAGTGACAGCCAGATGACAGCTGGTGTCACATGACTGCTCATGACTTAGCAGTAAAGCTGGACTGAACTGGATTAAGCAGGATGAGATCTGACCACTGGGCGGCTAACTGTTGATTGGCTGCTGGACAGGGCCAGAAATGTATATATGTTGTACAGAACTTGTATAGGTGTGGTGTGTGGATTATTGATGGCCAAGCGGAGCACTCTGTCACTGTGAAATAAAGAGCACTTATTTATTAGTGCTGAGTCTGCTGTGATTACTCGTCTACCGAGCTGTATAGTGCTTCTAACAACGCCAATAGGGCTATGGGCCCAGGCTCAGCTCAACTGCGCTACGTCCTGGAGGTTCTGAGCAGAGGTACTATCTGTGGAACAAGGGCTGTGGTAAGCAGAAGGCGAGTGGATGACTGAGGTTGAATCAGACAGTGCAGAGGAGGTGCCCAGCAGGTCTGCCAGCAGCAGTGCGTCCGAGGTGGAGGAGGAGAGCGGCACAGAGCAGGAGCAGCAGGGAGCGGAGGAAATTATGGCTCAAGCTGCAACGTCCTTGCTTGTGGAGAAGCTCACTTCTACCAACTACGATGTGTGGGCGTTACGTATGGAACACTACCTTAAAAGAGAGGCACTGTGGATTTATGCCTTCAACCCCCCGGACCCTGAGAAAGCTCAAGACGTGGTGAAAGACGAGAAGGCACTGGCTACAATAGTGCTGAGTGTAGCTGACGACCAGCTTGTCCATGTCTCGGGAACACTGAAAGCGAAAGCAGCCTAGGACTCCTTATCCCAAGTCTATGTGCAGAAAACAGCTGGCTCTTTAATAGCCATAACAAGACGTATGTATAGAACTGTTCTTCTGCCGGGGGTTTCTGTTAGAAAACATATTAATGAATTAACTGAATGTTTTCAAATGCTGGAGCAGAGAGGAAAGACTTTGCAGGAAGATGACAAAGTGTTTATAATTCTGAGCTCTCTGTCTGAGCAATACAATATGCTTGTCACCTCATTGGAATCTATAGAAACAGACAAGTTAACATTGCAGTACGTGATTGGGAGAATACTGGAGCATGAGAAAAGATTGATTGTGTAAGAGCCTGGGAAGCCAGCCAAGCCAGAGGGAAGCCTGCCAAGCCAGAAGAAGCAGAGCTTTGCCAGCAGAGAGAAGAATGCGGAGCGGAGTGATTTACAGCAACATGTGGCATTGAGAAGTAGCGGTGCTACTTCTGTGGAGATACAAATCACCTGAAGCGGAACTGCCCTGAAGCAAGAAAGAAAAGCCAAAGGGAACAGTCTTCACGTGGATTTGTGAGCGGTCAGAAGGCGTCACTAGTGCTGACTGGGCACAATGACACAGCTGGTGTCTGGATTTTAGACTCTGGTGCTTCACAGAACATTTGCCTGTTTGTTAAAGGACACACAGGACTCCAGCTTGCCGCATGTCAGCCAAGCTGATGGACGAAATTCAGAGGTGACATGTGAGGGGAGTGTGTGGTTTCCAGCATTGAACTATGCATTTAAACAGGTGCTATGTGTCCCTGAAATAGAGAACAATTTATTAAGTGTGTATGCCCTAGACAGGGCTGGGTTTACTGTAACATTTGCTGGCAAGGCTTGTAAGATATCCAAAGATGGGAAAGTGCTTCTTACAGGGAAAATGTGTAATAATGTGTATGTGGTGGAAAATAGGCATGTGGAGGCTAAAATGATAACTAATAAGAGCCCCCATGATAATTGCATACATCTTTTACATAGAAGGTTGGCCCATGCAAACTTTGAGACCATAAAGAAAATGCTAGCCTTACTGGGAAAGGAAAAAGTTAAAGAGTGTGGGAATTTCTTAGATTGTGAAGTTTGCAAAAGCTCCAAATCAAAGGCTTACCCAGTGGCTAAGCATAGACTCTCTCCGATACTGCACTCCAAGTAATCCATGCTGATGTCATAGGCCCGTACAGAGAGAGTCACTCAGGTAACTGATACGCATTGATTCTGATTGATGATTACACCAGGTTCTCATGGGTGTATCCTTTAAAAAGGAAGTCAGAGGTGTTTGAAACATTTAAGTATTGGGCCAAAAGAGTGCAAAAACAGCTAAAATGTGACTTGGGTTCTCTTCAAACAGATTTTGGGGGTGAGTTCACGTTAAATGAATTTAAGAAATGGTTGCAGGTGCAAGGTGTGTGGCACAGGGTTGCCAACGTGGCGGTGCCAGCAGAAAATGGTATTGCTGAGCGACATGGGGGAATGCTACAGACGAAAATGTATTCCATGTTGCATGATGGAGGGTTGCCAATGACATACTGGGCAGAAGCGATTAAGGCAGCCAGTTATGTTTCTAACAGGATCTGGACCAGGTCCATAAATGACATTCCGTGCAGGGTTTTGTACCAGAGGGACCCTAGCTTAGGTTACCTGAGAGTGTTTGGTACAAAAGCCTGGGTTGATGTGCCAGTATCCAAAAGAAGGAAAGGAGGAGCAAGAGCTAAGAAACTAACTTTCCTTGGGTATCAGTCTGGCATGAAGGCATACCGATTTGCAGATGAGCATAATTCTCTCAGCTACAGCAGGGCTGCGAATTTTTGTGAGGGAAGTAACTGGGCCAGGATACATGGACAGGAGGAGCCACAGGAAATTGGGCTTCCATTATAAGATCTCTCTCAAGATGCAGGTGGGGTGAAGCAGGAGAGATCTCCTCAGAGGGCTTCATCACCAAGGGCTGAGGTGGAGAGGCAGATTCCTAGGGTGTCCAGTAGAAACACTAAAGGAATCCCCCCGGTGAGGTATGGTTTTGAGACTACCGATGTCAATCATGTGCAGATCAAAGAGCCAAAGAGTTTTCAGGAGGTAATGGCTTTGGAAAGCAAAGAAAAAGAGGCCTGGCTCAAAGCCATGCAAACAGAGTTTGATTCCCTGAAAGAGAATAAGGTATTCTCTATAACAAAATTGCCAGAACAGAGAAAAGCCATAGGGTGCAGATGGCTTTACAAGGTCAAACAATGTCCAGAAGGGAAGGTACTCCGGAAGGCCAGGCTCGTGGCTAAGGGTTATTCCCAAATTGAAGGACAGGACTTTGATGAACTGTTTGCTCTTACTGTGAAAGCTGAAACTATACGGGCTGCAATATGTAAAGCTGTGAAAGATAAAATGTTGGTGCACCATTTTGACTTCACCACTGTGTATTTAAATGCAAAAATAAGTGAAGAAATATATATGGAGCAGATCCCTGGTTTTGAATGTAGAGATCAACAGGGAGTACTAAAATTGCACAAAGCACTGTATGGGTTGAAGCAGAGTGCACGTGCGTGGTCCCAATGCCTCAGCCAGGCATTGGCTAATCTTGGGTTTAAGCAAGGTGTTGCTGATCCTTGCATGTTTACCAAATGGGCTCTGACTGCATTATTTGTGTATGCCGATGATTTGTGTTTGTTGTGTCACACAAATGAACAACTAAAATGGTTTAAGGAGGCTACTGAAAAACTGTTTAAAATAGAGCACCTTGGTGACATCCAAAATTATCTGGGGGTAGAGATTACCAGGAACCCAGAAGGGTATTTTGAGTTGTGCCAGGAGAAAAAGATTGAGCAGCTCCTAGTAAAATTTAGAATGTCAGAAGCCAAAAGCACTGAGACTCCCATGACAACTGGATATATGAAAGAGGTGGTTGATAAAGTGTTCCATGATAAATGTCAATACCAATCGTTGGTGGGTTCATTATTATATCTGTCCTGCTGGACAAGACCAGACATTTGTATGGCAGTGCATTTACTTTGTCAGAAATGTGCATGCCCATACATGAAGGACTGGACTGCAGCAAAAAGAGTGCTGCGTTACTTAAAAGGCTCAGCTTCAGCCAGATTGTGTTTAAAGGCTGATGCAGAGGAGACAGTCACGGTGTATAGTGACTCCAATTGGGGAGACAGAGAAGATGGAAAGTCTACCACTTGGTATGTGCTGTATCTACATGGGGCACTGGTTATATGGAAGTCTTTAAAACAGACTCATGTGGCTACCAGCATATGTGAGGCAGAGTATTCTGCATTAAGTGATAGTGAGATTCAGCTGGAGTGGCTGAGTCAACTGGTTAAAGATCTAAATCTTGGTTGGGAAATGCCTGTATGTGTTTACTGTGATAATACTGCAGCACAGCAGTTGGCGGAGTATCAAGGAATAAAAACAAGAAGTAAGCACATCACAATAAGGTACCAGAATGTCAGGGAAGCGGTCAACAATGGTTTAATGGTTCTAAAACATTGTGCTTCAAGTGTAAACATTGCTGACATCTTCACCAAGTGTTTGCCTACCGACAAGTTTGAACAGTTCAGGAGTAAATTGAGGCTTGCTATGGCAGTCTAGGAGGAGTGTTGGAAATTAAGACTGGTCATAGCAAGCATGTAGATTGCTGTAATCTGAGTGACAGCCAGATGACAGCTGGTGTCACATGACTGCTCATGACTTAGCAGTAAAGCTGGACTGAACTGGATTAAGCAGGATGAGATCTGACCACTGGGCGGCTGTTGATTGGCTGCTGGACAGGGCCAGAAATGTATATATGTTGTACAGAACTTGTATAGGCGCTCACACATTTTAGTACACCAGAAAATGTTACTACAGTCTACTAACCGAGCACACACTACATTCTCTGGAATGCTTCTTAGCTCAGACTACAACATCTTAATTCATATTTCACTTATCCTAATCTCTTTTTTAATCTTATCACTTCCTTAGTCTCTTATCACTTCCTAATCTCTTTTTTAATCACATGAAAGTTCACGTGCACAGTTCAAAGGAAAATGATAAATTTGTTCCATCACAAATATGAGCAACTAGAGCGGTTGTTTTTCTGGAGGAGACTAGCCACATTAACTGTCCTGTTTTGAGTTTGCAGTAAAGCACAAAAACTCTGTTCCGTGGAGGTGAGCCCAACACACGCAGGTCAGCATGGAACTCCTCAGGGTAATCCAAGGGCTGTGCTTTGAACAGCTTTGTTAACTTAGGAGGACTGGAGAGGAGTTAGAAACAGGATAATATTTCATGGCAATAGAGCCACTGGCCATAGCGCTGCTTATTTTTATTTATTTTAGTTGCTTTGTCTGAAGCGCATCCCAAGTTCCATCTTTTCCCTGCACATAGATCATGCTCCTCAGTATGTTTCGCACGTTGTGTTTTGTACGCATCTTTCTACTGGTTGCTGGGGAGCACAGGTGGGAGGATGCTTTGGAGGCATCCCGCCAGTGGGCTTCTGAAAGGCAGCTGGTTGCCCTCTCTGCACGAACAGAATGCTGGATCTGTTGGGCCTTCGGTCTGATGGAGCACGACTCTCCCTGTGTTTATACGCTAACTTATAAATGATGCTGTGAGGGTTCTTGAGAACAAAGGAAGACACATACAAAGGAACAAAGGAAGCCTAGTAACTGTTTCTCAACACTTTAATTCTGTTTTCTAGGTTCCAGTCCTGTTGTATGATTCTTCTCAACACAGTCCTGAAAGGGTGAGCCTCACTACTGGGATGTATCACACCCTTCATCACGTAAGTCAAGAAATGGGGAGATGGTGTCTGTCAGGCCATCTCCCTCGGCCTGATGCCCATCCCCTCCTCCTTTTGGTCCTCTCCCAGCCTCTTTTCCTCCTCTTTGCCCTTCTGCTTCCTCTTCTCCTTGCCTTCCTGCTCTTTCTGTCTCCTCCTCTGCCCTTCCTTTTCTTCCTTCTACCCACATCTCCTCTCCTCTGCTTCTCTCTGCTCTCTGTTACTGTCTACAGGAGTCTACGAAGCTTCATAGAGACAGCACAGAATTTGGCAACCTGAGTTGTAACCTGAGGGTTCTCGCCGCTTAACAATTGCATGACCCTATCTGCTGAGTCCCGGCCTGGGAATCTTACCAACAATGGATAAATCATTTCAGCACAAGCATTTTCATGAAGAGAGCAGAATAGTAGAATGTGTTCCGTGGTGTCAACTTGCCCACTGCCACACAGACAAAATCTTTGAGCCCTGGGGATTTTTTCATAACGACCCTCTAGTAAGGCTGAGGGCAATGCTGAGCATCTGGCAAGTGTGAATGCTCTTCTATGGCTATTTGCTTCAAGGGAAAGCAAATATGTGGCTGGTGCCATCAGGTATCCAGTTGTGGTTGAGGCAATAAAGGATGGTGTTCTAGTCAAGTCTAACTGTCGTCCAATGTCCTTAACTCTCTGTTTAACTGATGTTATAGCCTGATCTAAGCTTAGCTCTAATATGGAGTGGATAGAAAAACCTAGATGTGCTAATTTACTTTGGACACTTGCAAGCCATGATGACTGAAACTTGTCGTGTAATATCAATGACGACAATCCCTGAGGGTTTTTGTTAAGTTTGAGCCACTTTGTAATGGATGCTGTGCAGATCCTATCCAATCAATCAATACCTTTATTGGCATAAAAGAAAATCGTCAAAATAATCTATAAGCATATCCTATCCTCCACTCTAAGCATCCCTATTTCCAAGCGAACCATAGAATTAGAAACGCATTGGGGAAGCTGGAGAATGGTCCTTAAAAATGTAGATTGAACCCTCTCTAAGGAGGCTATGCATGTTTCAGGTATCCCTAGGAGCGAGCCATACATAAGTTGGGCCAAGGTCTTTGCAGTGAATAGTTTCAAAGCAGCTGGTATAAATTGCCCACCCTTGGATCGGTGAAATTTAAGTATGGAGTTCGCAGATCTTTGGCCCTGCTCGGCCGCATGCTTGCAGTGGGCACTCCTAGATCCAGATGATTGGATAATCACTCCTAAATACTGTCCTTCTGTCTTCTGGCTCCACCCTTCCTTCTGATGCCCTCTCTCTCGGCACCGGACCCTGGCCTCGTTGACATCAGGTCCACGGCATTTCCCTCCCACTCCGTTTCTGCAAACAGGCTGTCCTATGATACCACTCCTGCGGGGAGTTAAGCCTCCTCTAAGTTGTTACTGTCTCTTCTCTAAGTTTTGCTGCTTCAGCTATTGCTTCCTTATGCTTCTCAATTATTTTACAATAACGATCAAAGAAGTGGCCATGCTCAGGTAAGAGAAATGTTGTATTAAAAATCTGCAAATTACTGAAATAATAAGTTGAGTAATAATACATTCTAATATAAGAGTCCAGACAATCTGCTAACCCCCCCCCCATAAATCAGACGTAGCTCATAAATAGTTTCAGTGTTTTAATACAATATCAGAAGTCCCCAGTCTAATAAAATGCAGTGCTGAGACGATCAAGCCCACCAATACAGGACCAGGAACAGAAATCCTTAACTGAATCAGTGGGAAAAAATCTGCCCACTCTAGGGAGCATCTTATTAAACGAGAGGGTGTCCACCACTCCCATCTTCAATGACAATTCTGGTTATGACATTACACATTGTTTCCATGTGCTTTCTAGCTCTGCATTAACACAAACCCACAATAAAAACATTTGTAAATGGCACAATATTGTTTCTAACTTTTAAAAAGTCTACGGGAATTGTTCAGCACTCATATTTATATCACAAAAGGATCAAAACACTCTGCCAGAAGCACATGCGCAAACATAGCATCCAAACACAGGTGGAAACGCTTACAGTCACCACAGCACAAATGGCATTCCTGGCTTTACCTTTGAAGAAAGGGATGTAATGGTGCCTGAATGCAGCTCTGAGGCTTGTGTGCTGGGGGAGGGAGAGGCAGCTACTGGTACCAGGACTCTGAGTACCAGCTGGAGGGCAACAGAAAGCTCAGTGAAAATAAGCACCATCGTTTCCTTTCTAAGACCTACAAAACATTCCACATCTTAGAGCTCAGGAAAGGGTTTCTGAAGTCGGTTGGCTGCCCCTTCCTCTTGCTCACCAGTGCCCTGGGAGAGAGGTGTTTAGCAACGGGAGCTCTTCGGGAGCAGACAAAACACGGACTGGACAAGTGTGATCACTTGAAGGACCAGCTAGGCCCTGGCCTTGCAGGTGCTGGGTTGGAGCCAGTGGCGGAATAAATGCAGCCAGCGTGCTGCTGCTTCCCACTGGGAGAGCACTTGCTGTTCCCGGTGGAGGGCACATTGGTCTACCTGAGATTACAACTGGAGCTGAGATTTTTGACCTAGGCAACCTTCCTGCTGAGGTACCAGAGGAGTGAGAGCCACGGAGAGCAGCTCATCTGCTGTTTCTCTCATCTGCATATCTCTTTCTACTGCTTCTCACATCCGCATCTCTCCCTCTGCCCACTTACAAATGCTGGCTGCCTTTGCCAGAGGGGCTCTGTATGGCTGGGTAATTAAGGAAGATGTGTGGCCCTCACCTACTTGAAACCCCTCCCCGCCCAGGATTAGTCCTAGGCATGTCGGAAAAATGGGAAATGTAGAATGATCCTACACGGCAGGAAGGCTTCACAAGTCTTCAAGGCCTGAGTTGTAATTATAAGCTCTAGATGGTGGTTTCCACAACGGGACAGGCTGATGTGGTTTCCCCACGGCTTCTGCAGCTGCTGATACAGAACAGTCATAGTGGGGTGTCTTCCTGACAGGCTTCCTTGCCCCCCCCCCCGGTCCCCCAGTTGCAGCCATCTCCAGGCTACCAGGGCCTTTTCCCTTTTTTTTTTAAACAGCAATTAAATACAGTTATTTCGATATAACATTATAACAATCCATGTATCACATTCTCTGACTTCTCTGCTTTCATTTTTTTAAAGTAAATCTCTAGCCCACTCAGTTGTGGAGATCTGGCTTTTCCCTTACATCTCTGCAACAAAAGGGGCCAGACATTTACTTCTCAAAAAAAAAGCTGGGAATTCAGAGATCCTAGTACACAGATTGTTATAATGACATTTAACTGCTGATTTAAAAACAAACTGAAAAAGCACCCCATGGTGGGAGAAGGGAGGAGGAAATGGCTGCCATGTGTGTGGGAAAGTTTGGATTCTCTCATCCATATCACAGCCACAGCCCCCGGTTTGCAAGACCTGAGCGAGGCTGTTAATGATAGGACGTTCTGGAGGACACTGACTCATAGGGTCATCATGAGTCAGAAGTGACTTGACAGCACTTAACACATGGCTGCTATCTAGGCTTTACTGAGATCTTTCCCAAAACCTGAGAGCACAGGTGGTGTGAGGTAGACCAGGGGAAAGCTGGAGAAATCCCTGCATTGTGCAGGGGGCTGGACTAGATGACCCTGGAGGTCCCTTCCAACTCTTATGTTTTTATGATTCTGTTCTAAGGTTCTATGGCTCAGTGTGCCTTCAGTGTCTATTTGCTCTTTAACCTACCTAACCTTGCAATCAGTTCTTGTGATCACTTATAGACTGTGCAGATATAAAAGGAGGCAATGCAATGTTTCTCTTTTAAAGGATGCATCCAACTGCATAGATGGAAAAACAGGACAAACTGCAAGTGGTCCCCATATTTCACCAAGTGGGTCACTTTAATGAGTTGATTGTGATCCCGGGGGGTATGTGCCTGTCCTCAAATAACCCAGAATGTTTGCTAGAAAATTTATACGACACCCATCCAGATAGCTAAGACAAAAACAATTCGTCAAAGTTTGTTATTCCCAAGGCCCAATGTGGCACTGTAGCACGCGGGACTGCCACCCAAGGGCAATGCTGTTCAGCCAGGCACTTGAGACAAATTTTGACAAAAACCACGGAAGCATGTAAAGGGTGTGCTGTGCCTTGAGACCAGGAACTGGCCCTTGAAGCTTGGGCCACACTCCTCAGGGGGGGGGCTCTTTGGCCTCCACTCAGTGCAGGGCTCCCCTGACTTGGCCTCCTCATCCGCGCCACCCCTCCAACCTTGGTCGCAAGCGCCGTTGCCCTCTCCATCCTCGCCTCCTCCTGCTGACCTCTGGCACCCCCACTGTTCCCCGGGCACTGCTGGCTGCCGCCGCTTGGCTGCCTTGCCACCCCCTGCCGCTGCTGATGTTGGACTCTCAGCCTCACGGATGTCAAAGCCTGCAGCTTCTCTCTCTCCCCCCCGTCCCTCCATTGGCTCGCTGCTGCCTTTTAATTGTGCGGCTTGCTGATGCGTCTCCTCAGCTTCCCCCTGCCCCAACAGTCTGGCCATATTTCCTTCATGTCAGGCTGTGGAGAGCACCCACACACTGCTCGGGCCTCAGGGGCCTGCCACAAGGTGATATTATCAGGAGCCTGCCTTCTGCAGAGTCCACGGACATTCGATTAAAGTACGCTTGCTGGTGGTTGCATTTGTATCCAAGTTCTTTGCGTGCCTTACTAGAAGGACTGGGATAACCAACCTAAAATTTAACAAGAACAAACTTGAAATGTTCCATGAAGGAAAGAACCAGTCACACCACCAGAGAGCAGCTCTTTGAAACAGAGGCCTGGCCAAGGGCTCCCAGGTGCACTGCCATTTTAACAGACATTTGTTTCCAATCCTAGGAAAGGAAAACAACCACTCTCAACAGGGGCAACAATCCTGACTTCATGTCTGGGGACCACTGTTAAAAAAGGATACTACTTCAAGCTGGAAAAAGGATTCAGGGGAGAACTTTGAAGGTGCTGAAAATTCTAGAAGGCTGCAGGAATTGTGCCTGCTTAGGGCAAGAAAAAAGCATTGGTGGGGCGGGGGGGGGGGGCGAAGGGGAGATTAACACTTTCCAAAAGATTTCTGCAGAAATAATGGGGAAAAAATATACCTTCTCTACTAGGCCCAGGAAAAGAATAATTACTTGAAAGTGGCAAGACGTTGGAGAAACACGGCAGTTATCTAAGACAGAGCTTCTTAAACTTTTTCCACTCGCGACCCCTTTTCGCCCGAGAAATTTTTACGCGACCCCAGGTATATAAAACAGGTATACAAATCAAACATCTACTGATAATTAATCATAATGAAATTTATTTTAAAACAATTCTTTTACTGTTGCCAAATTTTTCGTGACCCCCACATTCAGCTACCCACAGTTCAAGAAGCTTTGATCTAAGATACTCTACTGGTCCCTTTACAGATCAGTAGCTGTAGATGGAATCCTGTCACATCTGGCAATAATGTGCCCCTTCCCCGTAGATTCCAACCACCCTCTGTGTCACATCCATAGAGCCACAAATAAACAGAAGTTGCAGTTACGTAATGAGGGACAGTAGAAACCCGCTTGGCCTCTTCATTCAGAACAGGCTCAGAGGGGACATGATGCTTGACTTAGGCTCGTCTCCTTCGACTGGGCAGAGCTGGGCTCAAGCGCCGCAGAGTCATTTTCCCTCAGCAGTTGCTCTCTGCGCTGGACTCTGAATCTATTTTCTATCCTTGCCAAGTTTAAAAAGTAGCTAGTGGACTAAAGAAAAACTGTTATTTATTTAAAATGTTTACCTCTCTCCTTTGTCCTACTGAGAGTCAGGGGAATGCATAGACTCCTAGAAGACTCTTAAAACCCCTCACCATGTTTTGGGGTTGTAGCCTATGATTACATTTCAGCAAGAGTTGTGTGTGTGTGTGGGGGGGCGGTCTTCTCATGATCTCAATTCACATCTTTAACTCTCTCAGAATGGAACTCTTTCATCGCATCACACAAATAATCACGGATTTTAGACAGAATTTAAATGACTTTGCCTAGTAGAGGTTTAATGCAGAATAAGACGGTCCCCTTTCCTGTGGTCCCAAAAAGGGAGATGCAAAGTGGTGACTAGCAAAGGCCCCTCCTCATCCATTACCTGGTCTGGTGTAACTCTGAGGTGAATGGCCAGGTGGTGTGTGGCAGCCGTAGCCGAGTGAGCCTGCAAAGCTGGGACTCGATGTCCTGTACTGTTTGAAAGACCGGTCATCTTGCTCCCCCTAGGAAGAGGTGTGGAGAAAAACCTTTTACATCATTAGGAAAAAAAGGGAGTTAATGCATCTTCAGCCAACACAATACATTCACTGTGTAAGTATCTGTGGGGGGAGTTGTAATGATTGTTTTTGTTGCATTTTGTGTCATCTGATGCTACTGGCTTCTATTGTTAACGATGCTGCCACCTCTACTGATTTTAACATAGATTGTAATGTTTATCACAGTTGCTTTTGAAGCACTTTTATAGTACTGCACTGGCTTTATGTTTTTAGAGTTGTATCTTCACCTTATTTAACCTAACCTAGTCGGTTTTAAAAGAGACATCCCATGATGACCTCGTAATAATAACCAAGCATATGTGATCAGCAGCTACCACTATGGCAAATACTGCCACTGCACAGAAGCAAAAACTGCTTGCAATACAGCTCTTTTTAAATTGAAAGCAAATCTTAGAGACGATCAAAAAATACACCCAACTGAAGAGAATATGCTAATTTAGAAGTCTGTAGACTGCATTTGCACCCCTATACCAATGTAGTCTGCAGCACCACTAATTTTTTTGTTGTTGCTATACTACAAATTTTATAATTTGATGGAAATCACGGGGAACGCAGGGATCAAGGCATAAGCTGACGTCAGCCGTGCTGGAGCAAAGGAAGTCTGTATCTGGTGAATTCCTGAATGTTCTTGAATCCTATACATTTTGCCTTGAGCTGCCCAGAGGAAATATGGGGTATACATTTAGCAAATAAATATTAAAATATTAGCCTACACTTCCTGGGTCTCCTTGTGATAAAAACACCTTGTGGTGTTGCATAGAACTTGGTAGCCACCGCTAACTAATTAAGCAATTGTCTATTTATTTATCGCACTTTTACCCCGCCCCCCCCAGTCTGGATGTTTTGAATATCAGTTTTAAAGCAAGTGAATTGACATACACAAATGCTTCTAGAAGACTTTCCCATGATATAAAGGTGTTCTATAAATACACAACATTGGTAAATGTTTGACGTTTAATTCCATTTACTTATATTTATCTACTTATATTCCCCATCACTTCCCTTATTGGGGGTACAATACTGTTTTCCCTTCCCTTATTCATCCCTTCTGAAAAGTTTCCCGCTATTGTCATATTGTTTAAGAGTGCCCTTGGAATTTTTAAGAGATATTATGGACTTTAACCTGTAAACTGATGTGATTTTAATTGTTGTGGAAATTGCTGTGAGCTGCCCTGAGCCTGACTTAGTCAGGAAAGGGTGGCATAGAAGTCGAATAAACAAAGAAACAAACAAATAAATAAATAAGTGGGCTGACAGATAAATCACAGGGAATTTGCGCAAAACAAAAAAGGAACCATATTTTCTGCATAACAACATTAAGATATTTGACTATTTTAGATGTTGAAACTAAATGTAGAAATATTTCTTACCTCAAGCAACCATAAAATATTTGGCAGAAAAACTTTTAAAAAAACATTAAAACATTATTGCTACAGAACTAACAGAGAAACTGGAAAACTATAGTTGTATTTCTCAAAGGAGCATTTGTGAATGGACAAAATAATTCAAAAAGCATAAAAAACACAGACTATCAGTACCTCCCCATAACTGCGCCTGTCATTTGACGAATAGCTGATGTAGGGAGAATAGGAGATCATGTCTGGGCGGTCGATGTTATAGATGGCCTTGTCCTTAGGAAGGGCAGCCAAATCTCTGTAGTCAATGATTTCATCACCAAGCTTCGCCTATGGAGGAGACAGCAGAGGAATACAGCCAGAAACAACTCCAGCATATCTGAAGCTATGGCCTTTTCCACACGAATGGTTTACAACGTTTACAACGTTTCATGCCATCAAAAGCTACCATTTTATTTTTTTCATTTCTGCATGCTTTTTCCTCTGTTTGGTTTTGGAAACGTTTTTCCATCATTTTTCCTCCGTTGTTTTCCCGAGCACTTTTACGGTGTTGTTTTTCCCCCTCTGTTTCCAAGCTAGTTTCCCTTGAGTGTGCAAATTTCTTGAAACAGGCCCTAACGGGGGCTCCCTTGTTCACACCGAACTCAATTGGGCCGTTTGGGAAAAGGCTCGCAAGCTGTCCGCGAAACACATGCGCTGGGCGGAGTTCTTCGCCTAGTTTCGATTCGTCCTAAAATATGTACCAGGGAAGCAAAACTTTCTGGCTGACGCTTTATCCAGACTTCCCCAATATCCCACCAAGGTTGATCGGCCCACAGAGTCGCTCTTCACCCCTGCTCAACGAGGTCTGTTGCCCACTTTGGCCGTGCAAACCCGGTCTCAGACCCGATCCCCGCCGCTGCCGCCTTCAATGGGGGGGGGGGAAGCCCCACGCCTGGCTGAGCCGACAGCACCACCCACCTTGCTTCCTCCTCCCCCTGAGCGACTGACAGCCACAGTTCCCGAGGTGCGGGGACCCGAGCACCCCGTTCAGTCGCTCCCTACACCTGTATCGACTCCGTCCCCGGTCGAGCTGCCCGCCGCCTCCTCTCCGGAGGGGGTGGAAGGACTGTCTGATTCCTTTAAGGAGACTCTCCTTCGCAGTTATCAAGCGGAACTGTCCTCACAAACCCTCCCAGCTACTTTACTTAAACATGAGGAATTTTGGTACAAGGATTCTAATTGTATGTTCTGGCAGCATTGCGGAGGGAGGTTTTGGGTTTGGTTCATGACGCCAAGACAGCCGGACATTTTGGATTCCTCAAAACATTGCATTTGCTACGGAGACAGTTTTGGTGGGCGGGCATGCGGTCAGATGTGGACTCCTTCATCCGCAGCTGCCCCTTATGTGCAGCAGCCAAACAATCACAAGGCAAACTGCCCGGATTTTTACAACCGTTAGAGACTCCCTTAAAACCATGGGAAGTGATTGCAATGGACTTCATGACGGACCTACCCCTTAGTGGGGGAAAGAAAGTTCTTTGGGCAATTACTGATTTGTTTTCAAAACAAGTGCATCTTGTACCCTGTGCAGGTATCCCTTCCGCCCCAAAATTGGCCCGCCTGGACAGGGGTTCAAATTTCGTGGCCAAATTTGGAAGGCTTTTCTCAGGTTGGTCGGAGTAGAACAAGGACTGTCTAGTGCCTTCCATCCCCAAACAGATGGTCAGACTGAACGGGTGAATGAAGTGTTGGAATACTATTTACGCTGTTACGTTAATTACCATCAGGATGATTAGGTAGACCTATTGCCTTTTGCTGAATATGCTTATAATAATGCGGTTCACCAATCCACAGGGTTCAGCCCTTTCCAGGTTGTCCATGGTAAAGGGTTTGGCCCCGCTGGTCATATTGATATTTCTGAGGAAGAGGGGGGAGCTGATGTGGATGGGTGCGTTCGATTCAAACAACCTGGCCATGGCTGGTTAAAACTCTGGAGCGAGCAAAACGACGTTACAATGCTCAGGCTGATAAGCATCGCTCCAGTATGGAATGCAAAGTGGGGGATCTTGTCTATCTGTCCACCAAAATCTACGATCCACCCACCCATGTGATAAACTCAGTGCTAAATATGTGGGTCCATTTCCCATTTCCTTGATTATTAATCCAGTGGCTGTGGAACTCTCCTTGCCCAAGTCCCTACGGAGAATCCATCCTGTGTTCCATGTCAGTCTGTTAAAACCATATGTTCCTTCCCAAAAATGGCATCCTGAACCACAACCCGAAGTGCCTGAAATGGTGGCGAGGGAGGAGCATTTTGAAGTAGCTAAAATACTGGATTCTCGCATTCGCTATGGTACCCTTCAGTACCTGGTCCGCTGGAAACATTTTGGTCCCGCCCAGGACAAATGGGTGCACGCCCGTGATGTCTCCGCCCCCTGTTTAGTACAAGAATTCCATGCAGCTTACCCTCACAAACCCACGGTGGGAGGGTGAGGGGGGGTCTTTAGGGGGGCAGAATGTCAGGAGCATGCCATGAGGATGGTATGCGGTAGTGCGATTGAGCTGCCTCCAGGTGCTGTTGTGTTGTTCTGTCCAAGGCCAGTCTGTGCCCCGTGTTTAGTCTTCATAGATTCCCATAGTGTGGGAATCTCCAAGTGCCTATTCCTGCCAAGTGCTCCTTCCTGCCTCTCGGAGGGGGGTTGCCTAGGATGCCAGTTATCTCCTTTTGCTTCTCCATATATGCTATGCCCCTTGCCTTTTGCCCCTTACTAGTGTTCTTCTGAATATGGCTTCTGAAAGCTGTTGCTGATAACCAATAAAACTGCTTTCGTGGATTTGCCGTCTGCTGGAATCTGTTTATGGTTTGCCGCAGGGCTAGAGCTCACAGACTGCAATGGCTGCTGGGCTCTGAGACACGGGCTCCACAGGCTGTGTTGGGCAAATGTTAGAGACAAAGATGAATGTCTGGGGACTGGAGTTAACTAACACCCGAGCACAGTCTTGCAGAATGGATGAGTGGCCCTCTGGGAATCTGATGTAGGATTAGCAGCATTGCTGTCTGATCTCAGGAATAATAGAACCGGAAGGGACAGCCAGGGTCATCTAGTCCAACCCGCTCAACTATGCTGGAAATTTACAACTACCTTCCTCCCATAACCCCAGTGACCCCATACTCCATGCCCAGAAGATGGACAAAAAAGTATTCCAGGACCCCTGGCCAGTCGGATTGGATCAACTAGAATCAGTCCCAAGCAGGTAACTGGACAAAAAGAAAGATTCTTCAGTTTAGTTTCTGCCCTTTGACTGGATTACATCTAACTTGAGACACTTCTTGATTCTTGGAGTGCCAGGTAGGCCAGAACACCTGTTTGACTTGGACTTAGAAACTCTCTTGGACTCAGCCTTCTCAGGGTAGTATCTGGATTTAGAACCAATGCTTGTAAAAGTGCTTATTTATTTTATTATTTATTATAATCTTTTATTATTATTTTTAGCTTTTTTACCTTATGGTTCACTGCTCCTTTATTGTATATTCCAGTACAATCTTTTAATAAATTACTTTAAATATGCTTTGTGCTGTTCTTGGGTTTTGGGGCTTTGATCTGACCCCACTATTTCAGCCCATATTGGCTACAGCTACCAGATTGACTTTTTTCTGGAGCTCCCCTTGTAAACGTTCTGGCTTGTAGGCGTGTTTCTCTTGTTATTAGACCAAGGAGAGCTAGAAGCTCAATCCCTTGGTCTCTGGCTGACAGGGTAGTAAAGGGACTGGTGGAAGTGTTTCCCTGGAATGTGAGGACTCAAGAAGGGCTTTGGCTTTAATGTCCTTTGACATGAGGTATTTGGGACGACTGGTATGGGACTCTACCTAAAAAAAAAGACAATGTGACCATGTCTTCCTCTTTAGCTGCCACAGAACAATAAGTGACAACCTATAATAGCTCAGTCAACCACTGCCCCAGGAACAGTCCACCAACTTCTCAGGTTTTTGCTGGTACAATACAGGGACAGCACTTGGAGAAAAAAACCACTCTGAAAAGATGGCTGAAGGTGCTCATGAGGATAAAGTCTTCCCTTCACCTCCATAAAACAATTTTCTCATGCACAGTTGTTGTCCACTAGACAGGATTGGGGCCAACTTCCAATAATGGGGTTGGAAGGATTGAAGTTCCCCCAACAGGTGATTTTTAAAATCAAGATATGGATATACATACAGCGTAATTTATGGTCTTGGGGCTATGGACAGCCACAAATCCAGTACTGTTTCATGTTCTTATGAAGCACCCAGGAGAGACCAACTGGAGGAATGGAATACACGGTCATGAATTCTCTGGTGATACTTAACGCTTAGTTTTCTCTCTCCACTAATCCACAAGAAGCAATAACAACCCTGAATCAGTGTTTGGTGGCTGAGAAGGATTACATGAAGATTAAAAAACATTTAATCTGGCCCTGATCAACCGCGTTTGTGCAGATGGTCACTAAGATACTAATCAGGACTAACTTTGTCGTGGTGCTCAATTAAAGATGGTTCATATTCTTGTTCTTTACTGTTACTTGAACAAATTCTGTCCTATCTACTTTCCACCACCACATTTCTCTTCTTAGCACAAATGTTTACTTTAAACAAACACTTACGTAAATCACTCGGCTTGGGGACCCTGATGTACTTGAAGCAGGCACTGACATTATGCTCTCAGATGATGTCCTGGTTTCCTGCAACTGAAAACAAATATGCAAAATGAATTTCATCTAGTGTTTATTAAAGGAAGATGTTTCTGAAACCTTTAAAGGTACTCAGAACTGTAAGGCAATTCTGGCCAGATAAAAGCAGATAAAATATATTTCCATTTAAGAGAAGATTTAAGGTCTTTACAAATTGATGCTTACTCCAAAACCCTCTGAGTATTGTGAGTGAGGGCTGCCCCACAGTTTAGATGCCATGAGAACAACGCAGACCCTGCAGAGTCTGACAATTCATGCTTATGTACCAATTAGATTCCACGCAACTCTTCCTCTCTCCATTCCAATCCCTCTGCAGGCTGGGTGCGCAATGCTGAGCTTGAAGCCAGTGCCACGTAGACATAAGGTTTTGGTTACATCTCAAAAACAATGATAGGAAATGCCTTACTTGATTACCTACAGCAGGGAAAAGACAGGTGGAATAACACCCTGCCATTCTCCTGAATCTCTCAATATCCATTTGGATTACAGCCATGGATCAGGATTTGGGACTATACTTTTGCTCATATCTTGTGAGGGATAACTGAGGAGATGGTGCTGGATAATGTTTGTTCAACCTGCAAGATTCTGCAGAAGTGTTACTTAACACCTACATGAAACTACTCAGCAACGGCATCTAGCCTTAGGGAGCACAGTCGCACCGCTGAGCTGATCGCAGCCTCCTCTGTTTTCTTCCCTATCTAATGCAGGAATTTTGTCTCATCTCAACAGAAAAGGAAGAGGCACTAGAGATCATATAGCAAATTCACGTTGGTTACTGGAGCAGATGAGATAATTTCAGAAGGAAGTCAGCTTGTGTTTCATAGATTACAGCAAAGTTTTTGACTGTGTGGATCACAAAAAGCTATGGCTGGTTTTAAAGGAAATGAGTGTGCCACTACATCTGATTGTTTTTTTTTTAATATATATTTTTTATTATTTTTCAATAATAACCAACATTTCATTTAGACATACATCCTCTATATCAATAAAGATAATCATTAACAATTCATAAAAAATTATTAGATGTATGTCTTCAAAATACAATTAAAAATAATTGACTTCCCCACCATCTTCCTCCCTCTCTAAAATATCTAAGATCTCCTTTGCATCCATGCATTCTAATTCATTTATAAGTCACCCTATTCATATTATACTTTATACTTTCCCCTTATCCAATATATTTAATATTAATAATACTAAGGAGAGAAAAAAAGGAGTAATAAGAACATTTAAAAAAAACAGTGAGATAAAAATCCCATGTCCCTCCATATATTCATCTCAAAATACATGTGTAAATCTAAGAAGGAAAAAAAGAGGATTAAAGAAAAAAAAACCTTATACAAAAACAATGTTTATAGTATTTTTCCTCTACCCCCCATCTTTCCCATGTTAAAAGTCAAATTAGTATTCTTCCTGCTTTCTCAGCCCTTCTTCTTATTCTTTTTCTTCTGTCGGGAGTTTCTATCACCAATCACTTTTTTGCTTGAAGTGGTCTCCTGTCTGGAACAGTCAATGCCCTGTATTCCGTGGGCTATAGTCTTCTGCTTGTTTTCCAACCATTTGAGTTGATAGCTCACTGTTTCTTGTCAAAAAAAAATCCACGTCTTCCAAAGAGTTGATAGCGTATTTAGTCTGTTTACAGGTAAAGGTAAGACCTTGTGGTAGCAACCAGCTGTATTTTATTCCTTTATTTCTGAGTAATTCGGCAAAATCTTTGTATACAGTTCTCTTTTCCATCAGGTGACGTGGGATATCTTTGAGAATTATCAATGGTATATTATCGAATCTCAGTTGATTCTTCAGTTGAAATTTTATGATAATATTTTTCATCCTGATGTCAAAGAAGGAGATCAGAATTTCTCTGGCTTTTGTTTTCTGTACCCGTGTTAAATAAAGGAATTCTATATATCTTACTTATTGCTGCATTCAATTCTTGTACATTTAAATGGAATATTTCAGCGAGTGATTTGATGATGTCATCTCTGGTAGACCCAAGTCGTTCTGGTAGACTGCGTATGCGTAAATAATGTTCTCTTTATTGTCAAAGGCTTTCACGGTCAGAGTTCATTGGTTCTTGTAGGTTATCTGGGCTGTGTAACCGTGGTCTTGGAATTTTCTTTCCTGACGTTTCGCCAGCAACTGTGGCAGGCATCTTCAGAGTAGTAACACTGAAGGACAGTGTCTCTCAGTGTCAAGTGTGTAGGAAGAGTAATATATAGTCAGAAAGGGGTTGGGTTTGAGCTGAGTACTGTCCTGCAAAAGTAATGTGCTAATCATTGTCCTGTAAGTATCAAGATAATGTGCTAATGAGGGTATGGTATGTTAATATGGAACCATTGTATCCTGAAGTGATCTGTTAATGTGTGTAATCCAAAGCTAATCTGCATGGCTATTGTTGAATGTTGTCTTTGTTAGTCTGGAGGTTTTCAGAACAGAAACTTACACAAAAACTCCAACCACCACCCCCGACAGAAAAGAGGAATAATCAAAACGTTAATGGACCGTGCAAGACGGATCTGTGAACCACAGTTTCTCAAGGAAGAAACTAATCATCTAAATCACGCACTGCTAGCAAACGGCTACTCCAAGAATGAAATCAGAAGGGCCATTAAACCAAACAAAAATCAGCAAACTCAGGAAAAACAGTCTCCCATAGGAAAGGTATTCTTGCCATTTATTAAAGGAGTCACTGACAGGATGGAGAAACTTTTGAAAAAACATAACCTACAAACAGTGTTTAAACCCACCAAGAAAATACAACAAATGCTACGATCAGCAAAAGACAAAAGAGACCCCCTCACCTCTGCAGGAGTATATCGTATACCTTGCAGCTGTGGAGAAGTTTACATCGGGACCACAATTCATTACCTGAATTCCGATCCCCTGATTAGGATCGGAGACGGGGCTTTTGGAAAGAGCCCCGATTCAAAATGCCTCTCGGTTCCTAGACGCCGACCCAGTGCTACATCTGATTGTTTTGATGCACAGCCTGTATTGTGGACAAGAGGCCACGGTTTAACCCCTGGAGTTGGGGTTAAACAGTGAAGTAGCCAAGTTTGCAGATGACACCAAATTATTTAGGGTGGTTAAAACAAAATCGGACTGTGAAGAGCTCCAGAAGGATCTCTGCATACTGGAAGAATGGGCATTAAAATGGCAAATGAGATTCAATGTGAGTAAGTGTAAAGTGATGCATATTGGGACAAAAAATCCCAACTTCACATATACACTGATGGGATCTGTGCTGGCGGCAACAGGCCAAGAAAGGGATCTTGGGGTGGTAGTGGATAGCTCAATGAAGATGTCAACCCAGTGTGCGGCTTCTGTAAAAAAGGCAAATTCCATGCTGGCTATAATTAGATGAGGAATAGAGAATAAAACTGCTGATATCATACTGCCCTTGTACAAATCTATGGTGACACCACACTTGGAATACTGTGTACAGTTCTGGTCACCACACCTAAAAAAGGATATTACAGAGCTTGAGAAGGTGCAGAAAAGAGCAACCAAAATGATTAGGGGACTAGAGCAACTGTCCTATGGGGAGCGGTTAAGACGCTTAGGGCTGTTTAGCTTGGAAAGAAGGCGGCTGAGGGGAGACATGATAGAGGTCTATAAAATTATGCATGGTTTGGAGAGAGTGGACAGGGAGAAGTGTATCTCCCTCTCCCATAATACTAGAACACGGGGTCATCTGCTAAAGCTGGAGGGTGAGAGATTCAAAACAGATAAAAGGAAGTATTTTTTCACACAAGGCATAGTTAAATTGTGGAACTCCCTGCCCCAGGATGTGGTGATGGCTGCCAGCTTGGAGGGCTTTAAGAGGGGAGTGGACATATTCATGGAGGAGATGGGTATTCATGGCTGTTAGTTAGAATGGATATTAGTCATGCTGCATACCTATTCTCTCTAGTATCAGAGGAGCATGCCTATTATTTTGGGTGCGGTGGAACACAGGCAGGATGGTACTGCTGCAGTCGTCTTGCTTGGGGGCTTCCTAGAGGCACCTGGTTGGCCACTGTGTGAACAAACTGCTGGACCTGATGGGCCTTGGTCTGATCCAGCAGGGCCTTTCTTATGTTCTTATGTTAGGACAGAATATGGAGAAAAAACAGTGTTGCACTTACCTGTAACTGTTGTTCGTTGAATGGTCTTCTGTGCAGGCACACATGGGACTGCGCAGGCCAGCCACGGAAAGATTAGCAAAGCTTCTAGAAGAGTTAGCTCTCAAGGAGCGCTCCCCTCCCCCTCCCATCAGGGACCCAGCCTTAACGGCTCTTCCCGCCCAGGAGTCACCTGACCGGAGGGGGTGGGGAGCACTCTTCCCTCAGTTCTCCTAATGCCGCCGCGGGGAGTACACTCTTTTATGGTGCCCATCCCACAGCGGGGAAGGAGGGAGGGATGTGTGCCTGCACAGAAGACCACTCAACGAACAACAGTTACAGGTAAGTGCAACACTGTTTTTCGTTTTCGTGGCTTCTGTGCAGTCCCACATGGGAGAATAGCAAGCTCACTTACTGCGGAGGTGGGTGTGTGATGGTCAACGGAATAACGTATTCAACACTGCTTTCCCCACAGCCGCATCAGCTCTTGAGTCGACATCAATGGCATAATGATGAATGAAGGTCGTCGGAGTGGACCACGTCGCTGCCTTGCAGATATCAACGATGTCGACCGTCGAGGCGAACGCAGCTGAGGCCGCTTGTGCTCTCGTGGAATGTGCATGCAGGATAAGAGGACAGTCTACCCTTGCTGACTGATAGGCCAACCTGATGGCCGATACCACCCACCTGGAAAGTGTGTGAGTTGAGACTGCCTTCCCTTTGTGCGCCCCTTTAAAGCAAATAAACAAATTATCCTCCTGTCTGAAGTGTTTGGTCCTTTGCAAATAAAATAAAAGTGCTCTACGCACATCTAAGGTATGTAATTGTTGTTCAGAAGGGGATTGTGGGGAAGGAAAAAACACAGATAGGGTGATGTCCTGTGAGAGGTGAAATTTCGAAACCACTTTAGGTAGGAAGGCTAGACTTGGACGTAGGACAACCCTATTAGAGAAAAATTTGGTGAAGGGAGGATTTGCTCTTAACGCCCTCAGATCACTGACCCTCCTGGCTGACGTAATGGCTATCAAAAATGCAGTTTTGTAGGATAGCAGAGACAAGTCACACGAAGCCATGGGTTCGAAGGGCCTAGTAGTTAGATGTGACAGAACCAAGGAAAGGCTCCATTGATGTACCGGAGCGTGCACCTGGGGAAATAAATTTTGCAGGCCTTTCAAAAATCTCTTGCAAAGTTTATTTGAAAACAGAGAACACGAATCTATCCCGTCATGGAAAGCAGAAATGGCTGCTAGATGACATTTGACAGACGAATTAGATAACCCACCATCTTTCAAAAGGTAATCAAATAACTGAGGTAACGTACACCTTTGTGGTACAATGTCCTGGGATAAGGCCCAAGCAGAGAATCGTGACCATTTGAGTGAATAAGACCTCCTAGTGGACGGCTTACGTGCAGAGAGGAGGACGTGGGCCACCCTATCCGACCACTGAGTCACAGAGTGACCCTCCAAGCTGTTAGACTGAGAGAGGACGGGTTGTGGTGCAATACCTGTCCCCTGGTCAGCAGAGAGGGGAAGTCCAGGAATCTGATGCATCTCTGACGAGACACGGTCCAGAGGGTCGCAAACCATGGCCTCTTTGGACAAAAGGGGGTCACCATAATTAAGTTGGCACCCTCCTGGAGGGCCTTCCCCAGCACTCTCGGGATCAGGGGAATAGGGGGAAAAGCGTACATTAGGACTGTCGACCACTGGAACTGAAATGCGTCTCCTAGAGATGACTCCCCTCGAGCTGCCCTTGAACAGAATTGTGGGCATCGCGCATTGTCGCGCGTAGCAAACAGATCTACTTCTGGCCAACCCCATGCGTGGAAGATAGGGCCGAGGAAAGAGAAAGGGATAGACCATTCGTGATCTAGGGAACCATCCCTGCTCAGGGCATCCGCTGTAGTGTTGGAAGAACCTGCCACTTGAATAGCCTTCAGGGATATGTGATGTTCTATAGCCCACTCCCATATGCAGGATGCCTCCCGACACAAGGCTAGGGAATTTGTGCCCCCTTGCTTGTTTATATAAAACATAGCTGTGGTGTTGTCCGTAGCGATGAGCACAGTCTTTTGAACGAGAACATCTGCAAAAGAGAGGAGGCCAAATCTAATAGCTCTCAATTCCAACAGGTTGATATGCAAGGTGGCCTGATGAGGGGTCCACCTCCCCTTAACCGTCAGGGTGCCACAATGAGCCCCCCAACCCCCCATAGAGGCATCAGTAAACATCTGGAGATCCGGCAAAGTGACCCCAAAACTAACACATTTGAGAAGGTTAGACTCCTGCGCCCACCACGTCAAGGAACGAATAACCGCCCTGGGGATAGACAACATTTTCCCTTGAGGGTCGCTGTTAACCTTGAAGGCCCTCAAGAACCAATTCTGCAGGGGTCTCATGCGTAACCTGGAAAAGGGACCACAGCAGTAGTAGATGACATGAGCCCCAACAACTTTTGAATAACCACCGCCCTCTGATACCTCTGTGAGGAGAAGTACCCTACTAGCTTCTGAATAGCTCTAACCCTAGGAACTGGTAGGAAGGCGGAATTAAGTTCGGCATCTAGGGTCGCCCCGATGAAGTCCACCACCTTAGATGGTGTGAGGCAGGATTTCTCATAATTAATAACTAGGCCGAGATGAGTCAAGGTGGTTGTCACCTTTGAGATAGAGGCGATTAGATCTTGATGGGACCTGCCCACGACCAGCCAGTCGTCAAGATAGGGATAGATGGTGCAACCCTGTAATGTTAGAAAACCTACCACCTCCGCCATCACTTTTGTGAAAACCCGTGGGGCGGGAGATAACCCAAACGACAAAACCGTATACTCATAGGTGACCCCGTGACATGTAAACCTAAGATATTTCCTACATAGCTTGTGGATTGCAATGTGGAAATACGCATCCTTGAGGTCTACCACCCCAAACCACATGTCAGCTGATAAAAGGGGTAAAATGTCACGCAGGGATAACATCCTAAATTTCTTGAACTAAACGTATTCATTCAAATCCCTGAGATCCATAATAGGCCTCTTACCCCCACCTTTCTTGTCAATTAAGAAATATCTGGAGTAGAAGCCTAGTTGAGAATCAGTGGGCGGGACAACCTGAATTGCTCCTTTTAGCAGCAGACTCTGCACTTCCTGGAGGACCTCTACAGAGAACTTGCCCGAGTCTGGGGTGGGGTAGGTACACGGTGGAGTCTCAGTGAACTCTACGAAGTATCCCTTTGAGATGATATTCAACACCCAGGAATCATTCGAAATTTGTAACCATTTACTAACAAAAGGAAACAAACGTTCAAAGAACATTGAGACAATTGGACCAGACATCGGAAACGCCGATACAACCAGGACAGGTAGAGTTGGGGTTGGAATTGCTACGTCAGGTAGTCAGGAAGCGTTCTTCTTTCCCCCCTGGTTGTCACGTGGGGGGTATCCCCCCTTCCTACCCCGACTCTTAGGGGTGAATCTCTTATCCTGCTGAGAAGCGGGATAATGCCGGGGCTGAGATTGTTGATAGCCCCAAGACTGAGGCCTATGAGACTTGCCCGAATAATAAGATTGGGACTGCCTATAGAAAGGCCTGGTTTTGTACGAGGGACCCCCTTGCTGGGTGACCCCCAAGGATTTTGCTGTTGCCTTTTGCTTGGGGAGATTGTGTAAAACATCATCCGTCAAACCGCAAAATAAAGCTTTGACGTCGAACGGCATGTCTTCTATCCTAGCCTTAACATCTGGCGCCAGTGTGGATGCCCGTAACCAGGAGTGGCAACGGAGGACTATGCTCGACGCCATACTCCTACCCGAGGCGTCCGCCATATGTCGTGAAAGAGCAATCTGGTTCTTCCCCAGTCTCTGGCCCTCTGATTGGAGGCCCATCAAAAGAGCTCTCTTCTCATCAGGTAGAGAATCCAAAACCTCAGATACCCTGTCCCATAGAAACATCTTGTACCTTCCCATTAAAGCACCAAAGTTGGCAATGCGGATACCAAGAGCAGCCGAAGAGTAGAGTTTTCGGCCCAAACCATCCAACTTACGACCTTCCTTATCTAGGGGGGCCGAATGGGCACCCGACTTGTATTTAGCAGCGAGAACCTCTGTAATAATAGAGTTTGGCTGCGGATGTTTATAAAGAAATTCCGCGTCCTCCTCATTAATCTTATACAGATTCTCGATTTTCTTAATCGAAGCCACAACCGAGGCAGGCCTCTGCCAGGTGGCCATGGCAACTTCCTTAATCCCCTTGACCATGGGTAACTTAGCAGGACCCGTGTCTGGGCTAAATAAAACCCCCATAATGGGATCAGATGGTCTAGGGTCTGCTTGAGTGGCCGATAAATTTAAAGATTTAGCCAAATGCAATAAGAGTTCAGAAAAAACCCTTAGGTCCTCCGTGGGGGAAACTGGGGTGGGGTCTCCCACGATGTCATAGGGGACGGTAGGGAAGTGTCTTCTGCAGAAGACTCTGAACCCAGCTCCCCCTCATCATCGCTGACGTCGATCTCGATGACTTGCCTGGGCCTCGACGTCAAAGCCGTTGTTACAGGTAGTTCACCGGCGACAGGAGCTGTCGAAGTCGAGGGGAGAGGAGCTGGAATAGGCCGAGTTGTCCCCTTGTCTGCTGACGTCGAGGAGGGGTGCTGACGAGCGATGAAGGAAGAACAGCTGTGTGCTGTCTATGGCCCCGAACAGAGTCATCCCGGCGCCGATGGTAAGCCTTGGAGTCGATGGGGCGATAGCTGTCGGTGCCGAACCCCCGATGATAATAGTCGACATCGAATTGGCGTCGAGGATCAAAAAAGTTGAATTGTGGATACCATGGAGGCGGGCAATACCCCCATGGACCCCAGTCCTGGTACGGAGCAAAACCCCTCCGATACTCTTCCGACGTCAGGGGCTCCTCTGCCTCCGAGGCAACATCCTCGGGGATCTCCAGGACATCCTCCTCCGACGAGGAACACGCCTCAACCCCAGAAGGCGATGGGGGGTGAGGGGGCCTTAAGGCAGGTGCAGCCGCACTCTGCAGGCGCTGGCGAGGGCTCTGACCCCGATCAGCAGGGGGCGTCGAGCCTCTACTCGGTGGACAGCAGCGACAAGGCGAGGCGGAAGCATGCCTCGGCGACCCCGATCCCTTCCGGGAAGGAGCCTGATGTCTCGGCGACGACCTACCAACGTCAACCACTCTGTCAGGCACACACGGCGTCGATGCTCGTGACGTCAACGGAACCGGCAAGGTGGAACTCGCTGGGGCAGATCGAACAGAGTCTCCCCCTTTCTTCGATTTGGGCGAGGCAGGGTTCTTCTACTTATCTTTGTGTTTTTTAAAAGGAGGTTCGGACATGGCTCTATTGTCTCTAGTATGAGAGGTGGCTTTCTTAGACGTGGTAGCGGGGTCAAGAGAAATCTCTCCCGGAGCTTGATCTGGACGGAGTGATTTCTCGTACAGAGCTGCCATTAACTTTTTAGCCCTGTGTTGGCGGCACTTGTGAGTGAACAGCGCACAGGCCTTACAGGCCGCCACCACATGCCCCTCGCCCAGGCATAGCAGGCAGTCGTGGTGCTCGTCAGAAGAAGCCATTTTCGTACCGCACATGCGGCACTTCTTAAACAAAGCCATGTCCATAAAAAAATACTAACTCGTTGAGGTAAACAAAAAATATTTTACCTCAGAACTCGTAGAATGACCGAAGCTCGAAACCAAAACGCTGTTCTCTCCGCAGCGGCAGAATGAGAACTGAGGGAAGAGTGCTCCCCACCCCCTCCGGTCAGGTGACTCCTGGGTGGGAAAGGCTGTTAAGGCTGGGTCCCTGATGGGAGGGGGAGGGGAGCGCTCCTTGGGAGCTAACTCTTCTAGAAGCTTTGCTAATCTTTCCGTGGCTGGCCTGCGCCTGCGAAGTCCCATGTGGGACTGCACAGAAGCCACGAAAACGAACAGAATGGTTTCCAATTGGCAAAGGTGTTAGACAAGGATGTATTTTGTTAAGTCTGCGTGGGGGAACATACGAGGTCAGAGACGAAGTTTCAACAGCAACCGCTTTATTAGGTGAACGAGAACAGAACTAACTTGGGGTTTAATTTGTAAAATCCGGACAGGTATATGTTGTAAGTTATAAAGTGGTGTTACGGGGGGCAGAATATAAGGTCACACGCCTGCCATTTTTTCCTTTTGCCTAGGAACTTGGGAAGTATTTGCCAGTTACACAGTGGTGCCACACATCCGGTCTCAAATCTCGTAGTATTCTCGCGATGGCAGACGATAGCTGATACTTCCGGATAAGACGTGGCTTGAAAATTTGTTTACTCAGAAAAGCCTCCTCCCGGAAATGGGGGGAATCTGCTCGTCCCTCCCCTTTACACTTCTAAATTTCTGATTGGTGGCTATAACGTCATTCAAAAGGTCCCAATTGTTATGTCTATCCACCGATCAATTTGATTAAGATCCTGCCGGCTTATCCAATATTTTTAAATGTCAAAGAGTCATCCAAACCTCAGATGGGGAGATAAGGATTCTGTAGATATTTTTTCCACTCCTTCGGGACTTCCAATTCCAGGTAAAACAAAAGAGTTCTTGTTACTTACTCAGATTTTAGAAGAGTAGGTATTCTTGCTTATGTATCGTTGCTTAGATGGTAATAGGTAGGGGAGAGCTGAGCCTAATTCCAGAGAGACATTCATGGCAATGGTTTCCCCTCAGGCCGGGTGGGACCTCATCCAGGATTCCAAGAGCCGTCCGATGACTCTCTCAGCAAAACTGGGGTCAAACCGCACTTCGTGGGCAGCAGGAGAGATCCTGTTTCCCAATCCACTATTTAGGATCGGGTTGGGGTGCAGGATTACACCCCAGATTCGAACGAATCTTGGTTCCCTTGGGAGCCCCCAAGAGACGTGGTGCTCAGCTCAGCGTCCCTAGCGGAAGTCAATCTCCCTAGCGGACACACTACCAGAAGTAGCAACCATGGAAAGTGAGATTAAATTTATGGATCAACTAGCCTCTCTGACAAACAACATCTACGAACTTGTCAATTGGAAACTGGATGTAATTTCGGGAGATCTCAAGGATATAAAAGACCGAATTATGACAATGAGATCAGAGATGAGAGAAGGAAGCTCCCCAAATGACAAACCATTAAAAGATGAATTAAATTCTGCAAAGGAGATGGAGAGCTATGAAGGACCACCAAAGGATATACATCTACAAGAAGAAATTGAACTAACCCAATTGACAAACATGGATATGAATGTAAGAGACTTTGATTTCTGTTCATATGATTTACCTGATGAACTTTTCAAAGTCAACTGTTTGGGATATGATTTACACTGAAATAAGATCGATTAAACAGGAAATATCCCTAAAATATTGGAGAGGATGTTGTTTAGTATGATTAAATTTATGTTATACTGGCTGCAATCTTATGCAGCCAAATGGAAAGGGACAAAGGTTTCAGAATAAAGGGATTAAATCATTTAAATGTTAGAACTGGTGGAGTTGGAGAAACTAGGGAAAAGGGGAGAATTGAAGGAATCATTGTGATAATGTATAAGATCTGGGAAAAATGGAAGGTTACTTTTTATTCTGATCCAGAATGTAAAATTTTATATAACATGAAACTTTAGAATGAGATTAATACTAGGATCAGAATATGTTAACGAAGGATAATAACACTTCATTAAGAGGTAGATGGAGGTGATGGGGAAGTCGATTTATTTTTTATGTTTAATGGTAATCAAGACAACAATTAATGTAATTGTGATTGTGATATTATTTTTACATTGTTGTTAAAATTATGAAGAATTTATAGTTTTAAAAAACCAATAAAAATTTATATATATAAAAAAACTTTTCAAAGTCAACTGGGAGAATTTAAAAGGGCAAAAAGCTGGAAATACCGGGATTTTTCTTCTTGCCTTAGGGATGGAAGAGAACATGCTGCAGATTTACCATCCCCCATCAATTTTCACAGAGGGAATTGCACTAACAACTTCCATGGATGCCCTTCGACGCTTAAGGCTATTGGGAAAAAGAGGAAGATGCTGGAAATTTAAGATAAAGAGACTGGGTCAAAGGTTTAGTCTTTCTCGGGATTTAATTATAAAGGACTGATTAACTGGCTTGGCTTTGACAAAAACAATAATTAATGGCATTAACATATCTGATACTTATTAGATATGTGGGAGAAATGGAGGAATCATAATGATATTCATTCTCAAAGGAAGTTAAAAATGATACTTATTATCTAATCCATTTTTTATTATAAAAATAGTGCCTTTTATTTGTTCTTTCTTTTTTATTTTTATTTTCTTTCTCTTTATTTGAATATAGACAACTGAAATAGCAAATACTTAGATTGTGAGTAATGTTAATTAAATAAAAAGAAAAAAATATCTTATAAACGTTAGTAATAATATTAGGATTAGAATCTTAAACAAAGGAGATCTATATATAAATAAAAATGTAAATGTTCGTTTGTTCAAAATCTTAAATCTCCGAACGTTCTTCACCGATTGCTTTGAAATTTTGACACAACGTTGCATTCGAATACGAGCGTGTTTTTATATACCTACATTATATAGATGTCACACCTGTGACAGGTAAAAACATGCTTTTCTTGAAAAACAGCGCCATCTGTTGGATGTAAAAGCAACACACGCTATCTTCTTAGATGCACCAGGAGGAACTGGTAAAACGTTCCTAATTAGACTGATTCTGGCAGCAATGCAATCCCAAAATGACACAGCCTTAGCTCTTGCGCCGTCCGGAATATCTGCGACATTGCTACCAGGTGGAAGAACTGCTCATTTTGCTTTGAAATTGCCATTTAACATGCAATTCATTGAAACTCCCACGTGCAACATTTCCAAAGCATCCAGCATGGGAAAAGTATTGCAGAAATGCAAACTTATTGTTTGGGACGAATGCACAATGGCACACAAGAAATCGCTCGAGGCTTGATCGCTCTTGATCGATCATTGCAAGATTTGCGTGGAAACATCAGACCATTTGGGAATGCATTAATATTGCTTGCAGGAGATTTCAGGCAAACATTACCTGTAATTCCTCCATCGACACCAGCGGATGAAATAAATGCTTGCCTGAAATACTCTACTTTGTGGCGACACGTCAAGATGTTAAAATTAACTACAAATATGCATGTCCAGCTGCAAAACGATCGATCAGCTGAGATATTCTCACATCAATTGCTGGAAATTGGGAACGGAAAGGTACCAGTTGATCTGACCTCAGGATGAATTTCATTGCCTCATAACTTCAGCAATTTAGTGACGTCAAAACAAGAATTGGTTGAAAAAGTATTTCCCAATATTCAAACCAATTAGAAGAATCACGATTGGCTTAGTGAACGAGCTATTCTTGCGGCCAAGAACAAAGACGTCTACGAACTTAACAATATTATTCAGTCTCACATCCAAGCGAGGCAGTCACATACAAGTCCGTCGACACTGTTGTGGAAGCAGATGAAGCGGTTAATTATCCAACAGAATTTTTGAATTCACTCGATCTGCCAGGGATGCCACCGCACATACTGCAATTGAAAATCGGCGTGCCAATTATCATGTTGCGAGATATCAACCAGCCAAAGCTTTGCAACGGCACGCGGCTTGCAGTAAAAAAATTCATGAGCTACGTCGTAGAAGCAACAATCTTGACAGGGCCTTTCAAAGGTGAAGATGTCCTCATTCCTCGCATTCCTATGATTCCAACGGATAAACCATTTCAATTTAAGAGATTGCAATTCCCAATTCGATTGGCGTTTGCAATCACCATCAACAAAGCTCAGGGGCAATCTTTCGAATTGTGCGGTTTAGATCTAGACTCGGAGTGCATCTCACATGGACAATTATGTGTTGCGTGTTCTAGAGTCAGCAAACCACACAATCTCTATATCTGCACAGACAATGGAACAACAAAAAATATTGTATACCCACAAGCATTGTGAAATTAAACATATTAGAAACGTGCGCTGTCTCTTTTCTTTCTTTTCCATTTCACCAGACTGGGCCACAGCAACGCGTGGCCGGGTACCGCTAGTTACAAATAAATGACAAAATTGAGGGAGGGGTAGAGGAAGTCTTTATACTTTATTTTTTATCTATATACATATGTACTTTCAACAATTGTTTATTAGAATTTATACTCTGATGTTTACCTACATTGATTGTTGAATACTTTGTTTAATTAATATAGAAAAATAATTTTAAAAATTTATATAAAAAAAGGGAACAGAACTAACTTACAGTGACCAGACCCCTGCTTACATTCCCCCCTGGCCGCCTGTGGCCACTCCCCCCAGTCCGTGATTGGGGGGGGGGGAAACCCCAGTAGCCAATGGGAACATACAGTTCAGGAGCCTTGGGGAACACCAAGCTGCCCAGGGTTTCCCCTGATGCAATTACAAGGATTGTTCTTCCCTTGATTCAATCACACATACCCATGCATACATAACAACAAGGATTGTTATTCCCTTGATTCAATCACACACACCCATGCATACATAACACCCCTCCCCTCCAAGTCCGAGAGCCCCCCACTTAGCACACAAAGCCCTTTAGGTGGCTCGGGCGCGACTGGGCCCACTGGGAACAGTGTGGCGCCAGAGTGGGAACCACAGGCTACTCTTCGGGTGCCGGATCGGCTGTGCTGTCGGGGGCAGTTCCTTCTCCTGCACGGCCTGCGGGAGGGTCCATCGAGAGACCAGTCCCCAGGGTACTCAGCTCCGATGCCGCGGCTCGCTCGCTGTCTGGGCTGTCCGTGGCGGCTGGGGGCGTTGGCGTCTCTCGGGCGGCAACAGGGTCGGGCAAGTCCACGTCGCAGTTGGTCTAGGTGCCGCCGCAGAACTTGCCCTTCTGGAGTGGCGACCCTATACGATACCGGCCCCGTCGCCTCCTGGACTGTGGCCAGGATCCAGGCTGGGCCAGCTCCGTAGTTGCGTGCGTAGACCGGGTCCTCCTGCTCCAAGAACCTGGGGGTGGCAGCGGTCTCCCGGCCTGGGGGCCGGTCCGATAATCAGGTCAGGGTGTAAGCGGTCGAGCAGGGTCTTAGGCCGGCGCCCCATCAGGAGTTCTGTGGGACTCCGGCCCGTGGCTGTGCAGGGCATGGTGTGCTGAGTCAAAAGAAAGTCTACCAGCCGTGCATCCCAGTCCCCGTAGACCAGTCACCCCAATGAGTCCTTGGTTGTTCACACCATTCTTTCCGCCTGGCCATTGGTGGAGGGGTGGAATGGCGCGAATGCCGAATTAGGTTCTGTGCCATAAAGTCCCAGAACTCGGTGGACGTGAATTGGGCCCCGTTGTCTGAGACCACGGTGTACAGCAGGTCGTGTGTGGCGAAGAGCTGGCGCAGCACCCTGACAACCACCCGAGCAGTCATGGAGGTGACGACCACCACCTCCAGCCACTTGGAGTAAGAGTCCACTATGAGGAAGTGTTTTGCCCTGGAACGGCCCAGCGAAGTTGATATGTATATGGGACCATGGGGCTTGTGCTGACTCCCATCGTTGGACCGGGCTGCGCGGCATCTCGGGCCGTGACTCTTGGCAGGGCTGGTAGCGCTTGACCCACTCTTCCACCATGGCATCGATACCGGACCACCAGACATAGCTCCTAGCCAGCGCCTTCATGCGGACGATCCCTGGGTGGCAGGCGTGCAGAGCCTCCAGGACCCTGGTGCGTAGTTTGGCCGGGATGATGACCCGGCTTCCCCAGAGCAGGCAAACTTTGTGGACAGACAGCTCGTGCTGGCGGGCGGCAAACGGCATGAATTCAGCCTCTGGCCGGGCCACCAGCCACCCCTTCCCCACCCAGTTGAGAACCTGGGCGAGGACGTGGTCCTTCGCGGAATGGGCGGCAATGTCCGATGCGTGGAGCAGCGGCTCGGGCAGGGTCTCCAGCAGCAGCATGTTGTTGGCCGAGGATGGGTCAGGGTCGGACCCCTCAACAGGCAAGCGGCTGAGGGCATCTGCGTGACCAATGCTCTTGCCGGGTCGGTGACGAAGCCGGACGTCGTGTGTGTTGAAGAAGATGGACCACCGGAGCATGCGGGGGGACAGGATCTGTGGCATCGGGCGATCTGGTACGAACAGACCAAGGAGCGGCTTGTGGTCCGTGACGATGGTGAACGGGCAACCGTAGATGTAGTCGTTGAATTTCTTCACACCGGCCACTACAGCAAACGCCTCCTTATCGATCTGCGCGTAGTTGCGCTCTGCCTGCGAAAGGGTCCGGGAGAAGAAAGCGATTGGGGCCTCCCGAATGTCAGGCAACTGGTGGTTGAGGACAGCACCGATGCTGTAAGGCGAGGCATCGCAGGTCAGGACAACTGGCAGCCACTCGTCGAAGTGCACAAGCAGGCTGGAGGACGAGAGAAGGCCCTTGGTGGCCTCAAAAGCGCGCTGTTGAGGCCCACCCCAGGACCATGGGGTGGACTTGTCCAGGAGCAGGTGCAGCGGCATCGCGACCGACGCCTTGTTGGGCAGGAAGGCATGGTAAAAGTTCAAGAGTCCCAGGAACACCTGGAGTTCCTGCTTGCACTTCGGCGGCGGGGCACTATGGATGGCCTTGACTTTGGCGGGCGTCGGGTGAATTCCATCGGCGTCGATCAGGTAGCACAGGAACTCCACTTGTGGCAGGCACAGCTGGCACTTTTCAAACTTCACCATGAGACCGGTGTCCCTGAAACGGCCGAGGACCAGGCGGATGCGCTCCAGCAGCTCGCTCTCTGAGCCACCAGTGACCAGGACGTCATTGAAGTAAGGGATAACGCCTGGTAAGCCCTTGAGGAGAACCTCTATGAGGTTTTGGAAGATCCCCGAGGCCGAACTGACCCCAAACTGCAGGCGCCTCACCCAGAATGCGCCCCGGTGCGTGACTATTGTTTGGGTGTCCGTGGACTCCGCATCAACCGGAAGCTGCTGGTAAGCCTGGGCAAGGTTGAGCTTAGCGAAAACTCTGCCCCCAGCGAGGGAAGCCAGGAGATGGCTCACGATGGGCACCGGGCAGGCGTGCTTCTGGAGGGCCTTGTTGATGGTGCATTTGTAGTCCACGCAGATCTGGACCTCGCCATTGGCCTTAAGCGGCGTGACAATCGGTGTCTCCCATCTGGCGTTCGGGACGGCCTCCAGGACACCCTGCGTGATGAGGCGATCCAGCTCTGCATCGATCTTGTCCTTGAGAGCGAAGGGAGCCCGGTGAGGCTTGAGGCAGATGGGCGCAGTGGACGGGTCGAGTTGAAGCCGGACAGGCGGACCCTTGTAGCATCCCAGGGGAGCATTCCACACGTCCTCAAACTCTTCCCAGACGGACTTGAGGTGAGCCTGGTCAATGTGCCTCAATCCTAGGGGCTGGAATCATTCAAGACCCAGGAGACTAGCGCGCTGCCCCTTGACGACGATGAGCTGGAGCTTCTGCACGAACTGCTTGTAGCAGACATGGACGGTGGTGATGCCCCGGACCGGCACCCTACGGTTTTGGAAGTCTGTGAGGATGAGCCCAGTCTTCTGGAGCTTGGTGGGTGTTGCTTGCGCGCACAGTCGACTGAAGGTGTCGTCTGAGACCATGGAGAGTGCAGAACCAGTCGGCCTCCATCTTGCACGGGGTGGATCAGGATGGTGATGTGGACCTTCTCCACAGCATGAATCTTGTGCAGTTCCACATTCTGGATGCTGTGGTGGGGGAAGTTGCGGCAGCAGCATGGCAGCGTGGGGTCCTCGTCGAACACCACATGGGTGGGCTGGGCGGTGCCATCTTTCCTCCCAGGAACTGATGGGGAGCCCCTTTTCTTCGCGGTGCGGCAAGCCCTGGCAATGTGGCCCACCCAGCAGCAAGCCCTGCACTCAGCGTCACGGAAACGGCATGTATGGCGGTCGTACAAATCTCCACAGGTAGCGCATGGCCCGCCTGCTGGACCCCGCTGCTGGGGGGCCCTGGTGGGCATCTTGTGGGCTTCCTCTTCCTCGTCCCCCTCGCAGGCGTCCTTGTAGTGAGCAGGAGCTGCAGCACGAGACAGCGGTGCAGTCCCCCGGTCCCCGATGCGGTCTGCCTTTGCCGACGCTTCAGCCGCCGTGGCTTTCTCAACAGCCGCCATAAGCGAGACCTCCTTCTTTGCCACGAGGCGGCGGCGCACCTTTTCGCTCCACAGATAAAAAATGAGCCGGTCCCTGAGGGTGCCGTCGAGGTCCAGAAAGTTGCAGAACCTCGCGGCCTGATGGAGCGCCGCAACATAAGCGGACACGGTCTCCCCGGGCTCCTGGTCCCTCAGTTGAAATTCCAAATGCTGGGCGAGCTGCGTTCGCTGGGGGGCGAAGTGGTTCCCCAGCGCTGCCATGATGTCGGCGAATGGAGTCTCGCTGAACTTCACGGGGGCCAGCAGGGTTTGCGCCAGCTGGAAGGTCTGAGGGCAACAAACGCTGAGGAAGAGCGAGTGTTTCTTGCTGGCGTCGGTGACATCATTCACATCCAAGAAGAAGCCAAGGCGGTCAGCATAGCTCTCCCAGGCGCAGGGGTCAGCCGGATCGAATGCCTCCATGGAGCCCTTGGTGGCCATTGTGCGGCGTGTCGTGTCTCCCTCGTGTGTCATAGTGATTCAGCAAGACAAGCCGGGCTGCCTACCGGCCACAGTGATTTCAGCAGGATTCAAAAGTTATTTCAGCAGGACAGCCGAACTGCCTACTAGCCTTCGTCACCACTGTTAAGTCCGCGTGGGGGAACACACGAGGTCAGAGACGGAGTTCCAACAACAACCGTTTTATTAGGTGAACGAGAACAGAACTAACTTACAGTGACCAGACCCCTGCTTATATGCCCCCCTGGCCGCCTGCAGCCACTCCCCCCAGTCCGTGATTGGGGGGAAAACCCCAGTAGCCAATGGGAACATACAGTTCAGGAGCCTTGGGGAACACCAAGCTGCCCAGGGTTTCCCCTGATGCAATTACAAGGATCGTTATTCCCTTGATTCAATCACACACACCCATGCATACATAACATATTTTATCTCCCTCTTCAATCTATATGCAGAAAATATAATTAGGAAAGCTGGATTAGATTTAGATGAAGGTGGAGTGAAAATTGGGGGGAGGAACATTAACAATTTGAGATATGCCGATGATACTACATTACTGGCAGAAAATAGTGAAGACTTGAAATAACTACTGCTGAAAGTTAAAGGAGAAAGTGCCAAAGCAGGACTACAGCTGAACATCAAGAAGACAAAAGTAATGACTACTGGAGAATTACTCAACTTTAATGTAGACAATGAGGAAATTGAAATTGTTCAAGACTTTCTATTCCTTGGCTCCATCATCAACCAAAAGGGAGACTGCAGCCAAGAAGTCAGAGGAAACTGGGAAGAGCAGCCATGTAGCAGCTTGAAAAGATTCTTAAGTATAAGGCTTTGTCACTGGCAACCAAGATCAAGTCATTTCATGCCATTGTATTCCCTATTACTATGTATGGGTGTGAAAGCTGGACAATGAAGAAAGCTGACAGGAAGAAAGTAGATTCCTTTGAAATGTGGTGTTGGAGGAGAGTTTTATGGATACCCTGGACCGCCAAAAAAACAAATCAGTGGGTTATAGATCAAATCAAACCTGAACTCTCCCTAGAAGCTAAAACGACTAATCTGGTCCCAATACGAGAAGACTAGTTGAAGGCAGCAGGAAAAGAGGAAGACCCAACATGAGATGGATTGACTCTATAAAGGAAGCCACAGCACTCAAATTGCAAGGCCTGTTAACACACACAGAATGCAGGAATGGCAGGTGCTTCACTGAATGAGTGTCTGAGATTACTGGAAGGTTCACTAAAGACCTGATTTGAAATTAATCCAGACCAGTAAGAGGTGGCAATGATGGGAAATTCCGTGCACAACCAACTGGAGAAATGCCAGTCCCAGTCAGAGCTGTGCAGGTTCACACCTTGTAGTATTCCTGGGTTTACTTTTGCTCCCCAAGTCACACATGGCAGCCGTCGCTCAAGGGCTTTACTTAGACTGCTGGGAGATAAAGGCTTGAACCTGCAGCACATATATGCCATGGTCTCTTATATTTTGGGACACTTAAGGTTCTTAAGTAGCTTGCACATTTCTTAAGTACTGGAAAGTTTAGATCCAGGGTTAAAGGCAAACAAGGTCTATGTGCCACAACATGCATATTGTGGTAACCGATATCATATAGACCCTCTACCTGGGGCTGCCCTTGAGAAGTGTTTGGAAACTTCAACTGGTGCAAAATGCTGCAGCCAGGATGTTGACTGGAGTGGGTCGTAGGGACCACATCACTCCAGTCCTGGCCCATCTACACTGGCTCCCAAAAGGTTTCCAGGCACAATTCAAGGGGCTGGTCTTAGGGTTGCCAGCCTCCAGGCAGAGGCGGATCTACTGTGAAACTAATGAAGCTTAAGGGCCCCAAATCCCGGAGGGACCCCCTAAAGCAACTTTTTTAAAATGAGTGAATTTCTCAACAAAATCGATGGAGTTTTTTAGTGATAGAATCATAAGCCAATGGATTGAAGTAGTTAATATTGGCTTTAGGATATGCTCTAATACCCATGTCATGTGGCCTCAAAATGTCCCTCAAAATTTTCTCGGGGGCTTGCAGGGCTCGAACCCCCAGCTGTAAGGGCTCACTGAGCTCGCCAGAATCTATTCATAGCATACATTTTGGCAGCTGGATCCTCGAATCCTTCATTGGTACACAGCTTAATAGTTCTATAGCTCAGCCCTTAGGCTAAAGCCAATCGGAACCATAAAAAGACATCTGAATTCTCAATTCAGGCTGCACTCATCTTGCATGTACATTTTAACACCAAAAATCAGATTTTCACCTCTTTATCCTAACAAGCCCCCTCTGATGACCTTCTACCTCCCTATTATTATTATTATTATTTATTTATTAGTTACATTTATGTGTGTGTGTTAAGTACCGTCAAGTCACTTCCTACTCATGGCGACCCTATGAATCAAAGTCCTCCAAAATGTCCTATCTTTGACAGCCTTGCTCAGATCTTGCAAACTGAGGGCTGTGGCTTCCTTTATTGAGTCAATCCATCTCTTGTTGGGTCTTCTTCTTTTCTTGCTGCCCTCAACTTTTCCTAGCATGATTGTCTTCTCCAATGACTCGTCGTCTCATAATGTGACCAAAGTACAATAGCCTCAGTTACATTTATAGCCCACCCTCATTCCCAGTCACAGCCGGGCTCAGGGCAGGTGTCATGATCCTAGGCCTCAAGTGCGGCCTACAGGCCCTAGGAAGGTTTATATTAAAGTAGTTACCAGGCCTAAATCTTGTTTTTCCATCCATGGCAAAGTACCATTTCAACATATAGAACAAAATGTAAATCCAGTAGTACCTTCAAGACCCCCCAAAATTGTCTAGCATACGAACTTTCATGAAACAAAGCTCACTTTATCAGTTACAAATGAGAATGAAGATTCTTCAGGCCTTATATCCAGGTCAGAAGGTGGAAATGGTCTTTGTAACACCCCTCCCACATTCCGACCTGGATATAAGGGCTGACAGATCTTCATTCTCATTTGTACCTGATGAAGTAAGGAACATTTTGTTGGTCTTTAAGGTGCTACTAAAACAGCTACCCACCTGAAACGATTTTAACACATAGTTATCAACCGCATGGCACCAGAATTGTTCCTAATGTCATCTAAAATTCCACCTCGGCACACATGAGAGCATGCAGCTTGAGCAAGGCCCAATATTGCATCCTCGGTCTGCATGTGGCACTATTCAATGTGATGTAGTAATGCTGCTTTCACAAACCTTCAATTGTGCCAGCCCAGCAATCGATATTTGTTTAACTTTATTTATCCCCTGCCTTTCTTCTCCACAGAGACTGAAAGCCACTTACATTGTTCTGTTCTCCTCCATTTTATCTTCACAACAACTTTGTGAGGTTAGTTACACTGTGACTGGCCCAAGGTCACACAGAAAGCTTCCCTGGCAGAGTGGGGGTTTGAACCTTGGTCTCCCAGGTCCCAGTCGGATACTCCAAGTACCACACCACACTGTCTGTCAATGCCAATATTCCCTGCTTGTAGGTATTCTCCCCTTGAAAGTTTAGATCTTGCCATCTCTAACATACATAAGTAAAACAGCTAAAGAAATCTAGCAATCCAGATAGGCTATAGAAGAAAATGAAGCACTTTTAAGCAGATGAAAAGCAGAGCCTCACCTTGGACTTTTCTTCCACTCTGGCTGCCTGTCGACAAGCTGGGTGCAAAATTGAAGTTCCTGGAAAGTAGAGTGACACCAGGGTTATCTATTGCTATCTGCAACCATTTTTACTCCAGTGGTGTATTCACTGATGTAAAAACAGCTGAGCTAGACCAAATGATGGTGCACAGACATGCACTACAAGAGAATGATCCAACCTGGCCAGACCAGGGCTAAATTCACCCACAGCCAAACTGAGGTGTGGCGCCCGTGCTGAGACCCAGTGCTTTGGAAGACTTCCACCAGGGACAGTGTTGGTGTCTGTCGCTGTATTTCCTAGCCAAGGGCTTGGCCCCAGTTGACAGAATGGGGCAAGCCATAGACACCATTTAGGGTTCTGAAAAACTGGGGGAACCTAATTCGTGGGTAACCCCCCTCAAATTAAATAGGATTTGCAGACACCAGCACCTCCTCCACCTCACCAGACTGCAGCTGGCATTTGGGGCTGCCTCAGCAACTCAAGCTAGTGTATGAAAACACCACAGCCAGCAGGAGGCAAGTGAGGGGGGCACCAGAGAAGGAGGGGGGGTAAACGAAGAGGGGAGCTGGAGGAAGTGAGCCAGGATGGGGGGAACTGGGATTTCTCCTCCCTGTGAGTCCTCGCAGATTCCCTAGTGCCTAATCAGGGCTCAGAATGCAATAGCCGTTCAACAGTTAGGTACAACAACAACAAAAAGAATAGCGGCCATGCTCTCCAAGAAAAGATGTAAAATTCTGCACCTCGGGAAACAGAAATTCCACATTTATTATTTTACTCTACCTCTCCTACACCTGAGATAATTTAATTATTCAATTAACCATGAACGCACCGAAAATTGCACTAAAGCCAAATCCACTTACAACAGATTTTCCTAACTTTCCCACCCCCAAGAAAACGTGACCAATAATGGAAATCCCCCCCACCTTACCTTGAAGATACATTTCTTCACCTTCTGCAAACATCTGACGGCACTTGATACACCTGGCACAAGTTGGGTGATAGTGTTTTTCTCCTGCCTGGGGAGTGGGGGGTGGGAGAGGAGAAAAGGACGACAAAGGCGGTCACAACTGATATAAATCTAGTTTGCACTACTGCTCTCCCACAGCCGAGTCTTCGAAAAGACATCAAGAAAGCCAAGGCTTTGTTGGTGTCTTAAACAGCTACCCTACCTCATGCTAATTTATCTTTAACAATTTCCGGAGTGGACTGCAACCACCTGGCAAAGCCCTGGATGACTGTTCATGATCTGTTTTGATGGTTGCCAAGCCCCTCGCAAAGAATGCTCCATTTGGCGGCCTTGGGACTGTCCCAGAAAGGCACTTCAGTAAGAGTGAATAATAATAACTGCTTAATACAGATCAGTTAGGTCTTCACAGTTAAGAGAGGCACTCTTGCTTGGCAAATGTAAAATACATCAGAGGACCATGAGGCATTCCACAGTCTCCTCAGTCCACATAGCTCCCATGATTCACTGTATTAACCTTTCTGGTTGTCAAAGGGGACCCCTCCCTCCCATTTTCACCAGTGGAAAAGCTGGTTGGATCTGACCCACCCTTCAGCTTTGATTTGCTCATCAGCAGCAATTCAAGGTTCCCTCCCAATGCCTCCATTAGATGGTCAAACTTCTCCGTAATAACAAAGACCCTGTGAAATGGCCCAACCAGAGGAAGTGCATGAAGGGTTGGGTCCGCTGAGTTTTAATGGCTTCTGGTCTTTGCTTTTGAGTTTTCATGGAAAGGACGGTTACATTTGGGTGAGCTAACATCTTCATCAGGTTTCAGAGAAGCTGGTGGAGGGGACAGAAGCAAGACCCAAGTTATAGTCAGGGAACTATCTACTTAAGGCTCAGCTTCTTCCCCCTCCCATCTACCCCAAGGGGTGGACTTATTAGAATGATTCACCAACACAGACTTGTAAGCTCCTATTAGTTTCACAAATTCTCTGGGGGGATTGGGGTGTTCTGGTGGTCCTCTGCTGAATCCCAATAGCAGCCTGCAAGAGAGAACCGGCTGTGGCGTTACACAGACTCTCTCCCTCTGGCACAAATATCCCCAGCTTTCTGGTAGCAGAGATGGGTACAAGAAGAGGATAGGGAGATGGCTAGAGCATCCATTGATGAAAAACTTGGGAAAACAGAACATCCCTCAACCATGTTTGACTCTCACAAATAGTAAATCAGCTAGCAGGTCACAGGCCTCGCCAAGGACACTTTCTCAGGCCGGACTTAATTAGCTCATTGGTTGCAGCTGAGAATTCCAGTTGGGAGGGGTTACTCACTCATTCCCCAGAATGTTCCATGGTGTGTGTGTGTGCGTGTGACCCACTTCGCACCTGGATGCTTCGGTGGAGACAGCCCAAGGATTGGTTGTCTGGTGTCAGCAGGTGAAGGTCAGCTTTTTCCATGAGAAGTCGCCACTGAGAAGTTAGTCACTTCCCTTTCCCTCTTCCCCCTCCTTCCTTTCATGCTGCCAGAAATACTTTTGTATTATGCTCTAGAAACCTCAGGCCTCAAGTAACATCTATGCTATATAGGACTTCAGTAAGTATTTAGGGAGATAGTTTTGTTATTTTTTGCTACAGAACTATAATTTGTGTTTTTAAAATATTTTTATTAATTTTCTTCAATAAAGTTCTATTTAGCTTTCATTGGTGTTAGTTACTGGCCAAACCCAGAGCAGCTTTTCTTTACTACATGGAGGCAGGGTCTTGCCTCCCCACCATCTGAGGGGCGGGGACGGGGGGCACACACAGAGCCTTTTCTCCACTAGTAATGCATCAGCTCAATCTCATCTAACCAAATGGTTCAGGGGGGCCCAAGATCTGGTGACTCCTTCTGATCACTGACCTGTATCTCCGCTGCTCTCTGTGATGCTCATGCCAGACCCTCTGCAGATGAAGGCCCCCCCTCATCTAGTGGTACCTGATGATGGGAGCTTTGATTCTCAAAAGCTTATCCCCCCCCCCCCACACACAATCCTGTTAAGCCTCTAAGGTGCTACTCGAATCTAGCTGTTCATATTCTAGCGGGACCTGGATGCCAGTTTAGTTACAGATTCTTTGCACAGAGTGTCAGAAGTGCCCATTTGGAGCAGGTGCTTGGATGGTTTCACGTTGTTCCCTCCAACTGATGTGGGCAGATGACTTGGCATTCTGAAGCACGCCGCACGTAAAAGATGCCTTTGATCTTCCAGGCTGGTTAAATCTTTCCAAGAGATACTGAGAGTCCCTTTGGTGTTAGGCATTGAAGGAAGCAGGAATAAGATCTCTACAGAAAAAGCTCTCCCTAGCAAAGAAAGATCTGGCAAATGACCAACCAGTGTCTGATCTCTCTTTTTAGTCAAGGCAATTGAGTGTGTCATGGCAGGTCAGCTTCAGGCATACCTGAATGTCACTCTTTCTCTTGACAGTTTCTTTCTGGTTCCTACCCTGGATGTGGAGGAGGAAGTGGTAGGATGAGCTCCACTTATACACAGATACAGGAAAATTTTCCCCGTTGATTTGGTTAAATATCAGTGGCAATCATCTTATTTTATTGGATTTTATTATATTGTCATCTCTACTGCCATTCTCTGGAGGTTTCAGTCTTTCCTTTCAAAGGGAGTTTCCACTGGGGAAACAGAGTTATCTGTGTGAGAACTGTGTCAGAATGAACTTATTTACTGATCAGTATATGAAAAGTAGGAAACATGTACTGATAACTGGAAAAGTTCCCAGTGTGGGACCAGACGGGCTTCCTCCTAACTGAGGAGACATAGTACTTCCTGAACATATTTCCATATACCTTGGCCATAATAATGGCTGCAAACTTACAAATTCCCTAAGAATCAGCGGTAAAGAGCTTTCTTTAAATAAAATTCCATGTCAAAGATCCACCCCTACCTCAGCTCAGCGAATACCAGGCGTCAGCAACCACTGAGAGCAGCCCTCCCCAACACCTGCAGTCATGAGCTCAAGGTCGTTTCACAGGTATTCAACAGCCCTGCTAATTAACTCACTGATCACAGCTGTGAGAGCTGGAAAAGGGGAAAGTTCTGCTCATCTTTTAGAGAGCTCTCTTGGGACAACGTCCTGATTGGTTGTAGGAGGTCAGCAGACCAGTGGCCTAAGTTTCCTATAAACGTATACTATCCTGATAGGCCTTACCGTCCTACCTTTTCCTTTAGTACCTATGTCTTATGTTTCCGTTGTGTTACCTTACCATGGCTTCTACTTTGGATTATGGCGCTTAACTTTGAATTGAATCTGCCAGCTCTTCAAGAACTTAACATCTGTGCTGTAAGAACCTTCACTAAGTGTATCTAGGAAGTTGACTTTGTTGTTTTTAAGTGCTTTGAAACCTCACTGGAACTGTATTGTTTTAAACCTTTTTCTTAATTTTCTTTATAATAAAGCCTGTTTTGTTGCTTTGAGTTAACTTGTCCTAACCCAAGATAATCTCGGATACGGTATCAAAGGAGGGTCTTGATCCCGGATTCAGAATAAGGCAGGGCAGCCTTGGCATTAACTAATGCCCCCCCCCCCAAGGCTCACTCCAGGGCACTAATGTGGTGGCCTGATCCAATGAGCCTGCACAAGGAAACCAAAAGGGGGAGGTAAAGCTACCTTTTATCAATTAAATGGGTTAGAGGCTTACATTTTTGTGGGGAGATACTTGGCCACCGCCAGTGTTATACTTAGATCTCTACCCACCAGCAAAAAGGGGACTATTTTATCCCCCATTACGGTCGCAGGTAGTTTTGTTAAACTAGGAGTGATCCATTGGTCACGTTAGCGTTTGAAATGGGGACACTCCAGCATCATGTGAGAGCGCGTATCGATTTTCTTCATGTTGCATGAGCAAAATCTTTCTGAGTAGAGTAAATTGCCATACTTTCCATTTAGCACAGCTGAAGGCACGGCGTTCAGACGAACAAGCATAAAGGCTCTTCGAAAACCCTGTACTGTTAAATTACTGAAATACAGTGGAGTTCACAGAGGAAGAAGGATACCTAAGAACAGAGTAGAGCATACTCTTCGAGCACGCATTGTGGAGCTGGAATAATCCATTTTGTGTGAGTAGCTCTTAATAGTTAATGTAGAATTCCTTTCCCCCATGCTTAGTAAAGTATCCTTAGATAGGCCTAGGAGTGATTATTTGTTATCAATTTCTTGCATCCAACAGGAGTTGAACTAATCTTGAATTCATAAATAAGTCCATCTTTCTCAGTTGAATATATAACTTTAACACGCTGTTTAAAGGCTTGTAGCCATGTATTGACTTTGATGGAGCCTTGGCCTAGTTCTAGCCTTATACTTACTCCAGCTACTGTTGATACTGTTGGATCTCTCAGTGGTCTGTGATACAGGAGACCTCTCCATTCTTATCCACTGGTTTGAATATAGAATCATAGAGTTGGGGCGTAGCCCCCCGTTGGTTTCATTCTTTTCTGTCTGACTGGACACAAACAGTCTCCACTGGAGGTGTAGAATCAACCTAGCTTGTATTTCATTATCTCAGCTCCAGATGAATCTGTCTTGGTTCTGAGCCAGTGCTTTGAGGCTGTGGTCAGGTGGCTAAGGCAGAACAAACTGAAGCTGAATCCAGACAAGACCAAGGCAACGCTGGCTGGGAAGACGGATGTTCTAGAGTAACTGAATCCACTTGGCCTAGATGGAGTGATGCTGGCTTTTTCAGAGGATGTTAAGAGCTTGGGAGTGGCCTTACTGTTGAAAGGCAGGTTGGCAAGGTGCCCAAGAGCGCCTTCTATCAGTTGCACCTGATTCACCAATTTTCTTGTTACCTAGGCTCATCTGATGTGGCCACGCTGATCCATGCTTCTGTACCTCATGGCTGGATTACTGCCACACTTTACACAGGGCTGCCCTTTAAGACAACATGGAAACTACAACTGGTCCAGAATGCAGCAGTCTGACTGCTGTCAGAGGCTAGCCACAGGGAACATCTGTTGCCCATTTTGAATTGGCTTCATTGGTTGCCAGTCTGTTTCCAAGTTCCATTCAGGGTGCTGGTTAGAACCTTTAAAGCCCTTCACAGCCTGCTGTGACCTCCATATTTTAAGCACAGACTCCTTCCGTATGTCCTGTGTGTCCGCTAAGGTCATCAGGCAGCCCTCGGCTCTCCCACCATTTAGTGTGGCCCGTCTGGTACTGACCAGGCCCGATCCTCTTCCATTGTGGCTCTGGCCGTGTGGAAGGGGCTCCCTGAAGAAGGGACCCCCTTGTCTGGAGATCTTTAGGAGGTTCTGCGAGGCCTGCCTGTTTTTAGCCAGGGCTTTTGAGGGGGGAGAGAATGGCAGGCGTCTTTTAAGAGGGGAGTTGGTACTTGTTACTTTATCTTTGGTTTTAGCTAGAGTTGTTCTAATTCTTGTTGTAAGCTGACTTGAAGCAAGAGGAAAGGTGGGACATGTTTTAATAAAATAAATAAATACCCAAAGAAAAAGCAAAACAAAATCCAGTTTGCTGAGCCCACCTGCAGATTGAAAGGAGTCCCTCCATCGTTGGGGCTGAGGTAGCTCAGGACTGTTGGGGCAAAAGGCGACGGTGAGTTCCTGCCTCACCCTGGCATCTCCCAGGGCCCTGCAGGCAGGCTGCTCAGCTACATCTTCCAGAGCAGCCAGTGAGTTATTTTGGAGCAGACCTTGCAACACAAAGGTTGGGGGGGAGGCAGTTGTGGATTTCCTGCCTTGTGCAGGGGATTGGGCTAGATGACCCTGACGGTCCCTTCCAACTCTATGATTCTATGAACCTTGAGGGAATAACAGAATAGTACTTCCCTGGATATTAGAAAGACATCAAGATGAACAAATCTTGGCTCTCATGTATCAAAGCTCCATTCTCAGTGTTGTTGTTTTTAGGACATTTCCACTGTGAGGAAGTGTCTTACCTCCAGAACTCTTCCCATGATGTATTTCTCACAGTTGTCGCATCTTATTCCAAATTTAACATGATAATCCATTTCGCAGTATGGAACACCATCTCTAGAAGAAAAACACACACCCAGTACTGAATTTCAGCTATAATGACAACTCTCTGAACACATTACACAGTTTCCCAATTTCAAAATAAACATTTAAGCTTTGGCTTCTTCTTTCCCAGTTCGGTAGCAGCGCGAGACGCCCACTGCGAGCGCCTCACGGTAGCCTCCCTGGGACGAGTGGAATGGAGCCATTCTGCTGGGCCCAAATGCCACGTGGGGGCCACAAAGTCATGATTTAAGAGAAAAAGCTATGCAAAGAGATCATGGTACTACAGAGTCATTTAGCTGGCCCCTTGGACTTGTCCACAAACCATCAAGAATTTAGAAGAGCTAGTGTGGTGTAGAGGTTAATGTTGGACAACAACCAGGAAGGACTCCGCTTCTCTGGACAGTTGTTGGGAGAATAGAGGAGAAAACTGTGTGTGTCACTCTGTACTCACATGAACACATGAACACATGAAGCTGCCTTCTACTGAATCAGACCCCTGGTCCATCAAAGTCAGTACTGTCTACTCAGACCGGCAGCGGCTCTCCAGGGTCTCAGGCAGGGGTCTTTCCCATCACCTACTTGCCTAGTCCCGTTAACTGGAGATGCCGAGGACTGGACCTGGGACCATCTGCCTGTCAAGCAGAGGCTTTGCCACTGAGCCACAGCCCCTCTCCAGTGTGATGAACGCCTAGAAGCCAGGTGTGGAGATGGCAACCCTACCCGCCCCCCTGTCCCCCCCCCAATGACCAGAGCTTCCTTAATAGAATACCAAGTCACCACATCCGTGTTGCCCAGAATAAGAGGCTCTTTGCTCCTGCTGAGGCTGTTGTAGGTCTGGATGCCTGTGTCTCGGCCAGGGGGCTTGATCCATGCCGTCCCGCCCCCGGAAACTGCGGAGCGCCAGCTTCTCTGGGGCCTTCTGCAGCGCTCCAGCCCGCGCAAGAGGAACATGCCAACATGCCCTTTGCAGCCCGCGCCTCCCTCCTTGCGCTTGCAGAAATGGCTCCTCTTGCACCAGCTGCTCACCAGTGCACCAGGCACCTGGCTGGCTGGCTGGCTGGCAGGCAGAAAGGGCCAAGCCAGGCAGGCTCCTCCTCCCCATCCCAGGGAAAGGATGGGAAGGGGCTGTGGCTCAGTGGTAGAGCATCTGCTTGGCATGCAGAAAATCCCAGGTTCAATCCCCAGTGGCATCTCCAGTTAAAGGGACTAGGCAGATATGTGATGTTAAAGACCTCAGCCTGAGACCCTGGAGAGCCGCTGCCAGTCTGAGTAGACAATACTGACTTTGATGGACCGAGGGTCTGATTCAGTATAAGGCAGCTTCATGTGTTCATGTCATGGGATAGAAATCTGGTAGATAGACCACCTTTTCAAGAAACATAACAGCAAAATTCAAAGATCTGTGGCCATGTGGGTTACAACTGCTATTCATATACTTTTGATAGATGATCCTGAACATAAATTGGTTGTGTTCACCAACCCAACCTCATGGGAGAGGAATGGGAGAGGTGAACGTGGACAGGGGGTGGGGCAGCCAGATTCCTGTCCCAAACTTACCGTTCAGCTCCTGGGAGAGGGGCCTGTTAGTGTTCTGCAGTGAGACACGTTAACCTCAAGGGGCAAACTTTGCTCTCCCCCTTGGGCGTCCCCTTGACATAGGGTTGGGGGGAGCAGTGCTTGACTGCTGGGAGGGGGGTTGGTCCTGTGCTCTGCCAGGCCTTGGGGGCAGGGCCATGCCAGTGGGAGGGCAGCTGGATTTTCACTATGCATGGGCCCCTGTGGACTCTATGCCGTCTTTTGTGACAGTCTCTTTCCACCGCTGTTGGGGGGTGTTCCTGGGCTGCAGTGGCTTAGGGAGCCAACTAGAGCCCACCTTGCCACCAGCCCGTCTACTTCCACGCTTGCACAGGGGTCTCTGCTGCTGGGCTACCACCAGGCAACCCCCACAGGACTACTCTGCCGGGGGGAACCAGCACCGCAGAGCCAGATTGCTGCACCAGCTCAACTCCCACTTACACTGGCATATCTCAGAGATATGCCAAGGTAGCAGTTCGTTAGCTCCCTGAATGCTTTTACCTCCCTCCCCCTCCCCTGCTTAGGATCATGCTGTTGGGTAGGAGACCCCAAGAGCAAACCGAATGTATTTCTACAGAACCAACTAAGAGCCTTTTGATCTCCACTCACTGCCTGCAATGTGGACACAGCGGACAGGGAAAGAAGCAAGTGGTACATTAAATACAGTATCCTATTAACCCTTAATTACTTTATGTGCTATGTAGAACTAAGATGCAGAAACTTCTCGGGAAGATGCAGAACCTAAGAGTGTAGAACATGTTGAACATTTCTTATTCTAAGCAGAGCTTAGCACAGGGAGGGAATTTAACTCCTCTTGCCTGACTGCAGGAATTAACACAGAGGTACCGTATATACCCGTGTATAAGCCGACCCGCGTATAAGCCGAGGTGCCTAATTTCTCCCCAAAAATGGGGAAAAATTAGGCACCCGCGTATAAGCCGAGGGTCGGCTTATAACCCCTCCCCCCCCAAGACTTACCTTCTGGGCTCCTGGCGGCGGGAAGCGGCGGATCCGGCGGGGGCGGCGGAGCGCCCTCCCCGCGGCCGCAGCAGGCCTCTGTAGGCGGCTCCCGGCCGGGAGAAGGCGGCGGGGGCGGCGGAGCGCCCTCCCCGCGGCCGCAGCAGGCCTCTGAAGGCTGCTCCCGGCCGGGAGAAGGCGGAGGGGCGGCGGAGCGCCCTCCCCGCAGCCGCAGAGGGCCTCTAGAGGCCTCTGCCGGCCGGGAGAAGGCGGCGGGGGCGGCGGAGCGCCCTCCCCGCGGCCGCAGCAGGCCTCTGTAGGCCGCTCCCGGCCGGGAGAAGGCGGCGGGGGCGGCGGAGCGCCCTCCCCGCGGCCGCAGCAGGCCTCTGAAGGCTGCTCCCGGCCGGGAGAAGGCGGAGGGGCGGCGGAGCGCCCTCCCCGCAGCCGCAGAGGGCCTCTAGAGGCCTCTGCCGGCCGGGAAAAGGCGGCGGGGGCAGCGGAGCGCCCTCCCCGCGGCCGCAGCAGGCCTCTGAAGGCCGCTCCCGGCCGGGAAAAGGCGGCGGGGGCGGCGGAGCGCCCTCCCTGCGGCCGCAGGGGGGATCTGGAGGCCGCTCCCGGCCTGGAAAAGATGGCGGTGGTAAGTTCCCCCCTCCCTCCTCCCTCCTCCTTCCCTCTCTACCGTATTGACCCGCGTATAAGCCGAGGCCGGCTTTTTCAGCCCTTTTCTTGGGCTGAAAAACTCGGCTTATACACGAGTATATACGGTACATAAGAAAAGCCCTGCTGGATCAGATCCAGCCCCATCAAGTCCAGCAAGTCTGTTCACACAGTGGCCAACCAGGTGCCTCTAGGAAGCCCCCAAACAAGATGACTGCAGCAGCACCATCCTGCCCGTGTTCCACCGCACCCAAAATAATAGGCATGCTCCTCTGATACTAGAGAGAACAGGTATGAAGCATGACCAGCATCCATTCCAATAGCCATGAATAGCCCTCTCCTACATGAACATGTCCACTCCCCTCTTAAAGCCCTCTAAGCTGGCAGCCATCACCACATCCTGAGGCAGGGAGTTCCACAATTTAACTATGCGTTGTGTGAAAAAATACTTCCTTTTATCTGTTTTGAATCTCTCACCCTCCAGCTTTAGCAGATGACCCCGTTTTCTAGTATTATGGGAGAGGGAGAAAAATGTCTCCCTGTCCACTCTCTCCAAACCATGCATAATTTTATAGGGGATAGATGGGTGTGGGAGATTGGAAAGAGAAACTGCTGAATTACAGTTGATATTCAAACTAAAGTCAATGCATTTACCTGGGCTGAATAAAGACCTTGCATTCATGGCCCATTACCAATGCTGATTTCTCCACACCCATCTCTCCCCTGGACGTCACAGACTCTTCTGCATATCACACCTAATCCCATCAAGCCTGCTATTCACATTTACATACTGTTCCTCTACTTAAAGACCGATGGATTCACATTCTAGCTGTATCTGAAGAAGTGAGCTGTGGCTCACGAAAGCTCATACCCTACCAGAAAATATTTTTGTTAGTTTTTAAGGTGCTACTGGACTCTTGCCCTTTTTGACTAATAGGTTAGTAGTGAGACAGGACCTACCCTTACAGAAGCCATGTTGGGTTTTGCCCAGCAGACCTTGCCCTTCTATACGCTTGACAATTCTATCTTTAATAATGCTTTCCACCAATTTACCCGGAACAGACGTTAAGCTAACTGGCCTGTAACTTCCTGGGTCCCCCCTGGAACCTTTTTTATAAATGGGTGTTACATTGGCCATTCTCCAGTCCTCTGGTACAGAGGCTGATTGAAGGGACATATTACATATCTTTGTTACAAGTTCAGCAATTTGCCATTTGAGTTCTTGAAGAACTCTAGGATGAATACCGTCTGGTCCCTGTGACTTGTTAGTTTGCAGTTTGTCTAGAAGTTCTAGGACTTCCTGCCTTGTTATCACTATTTGCCTCAATTCCTCATTTTTCCCTCTCCAAAATCTCTGTTCAGGAGAAGGAATCTGCCCTGTATCTTCAACAGTGAAGACAGATGAGAAGAATTCATTTAGTTTTTCAGCAATGGCTGAAAGGTTCACTTTCAAATTTTTAAAGCCTGCAAACAAACAGCAGGTACGATAAATGGATCACTTTCCGAAGAGGGAGACAAGCAGCAGGATCCGCACCCAGCGCACTGCTGTCATTCCTTCTGATTACAAGTCTTGAGACTCCCCCATACTTCATAGCAATGCAGAAAAATGGAACTATGCAAAGGGAGGAGTTTCTGCATACTGTGAAGTTTCTCAAGGTTTGCTGAACGCTGTTAGTTTATCAACGTAAATAGCACAAACACTTTGACGTCTCCCAAGCCACTGACCGAAGGCTGACACAAACATTCTGAGGTGTTATTATGCCCCACTCTTACAATACTTTGTCTGCAGCTTGGGAAATGTGAGAATTAGGATGAAATACTGGGATCCAGGGCTACTAGGAGTGGAATGGTCTTCGGCAGAACGCATTTGCGTCTCGCAAGCAGAACAACCACATTAACAGCGTCCAATTCCCCCCAGTTAAAAGTATAACATAAGGTCTGGCCCCGACCAGCAGTTCAGCCATCAGATAAGAGCAGCTTGTTGGGAGGGGCCCCCCGTTAGGGTCACTGGTTCAAGAGCCCCCATGTCCTATTTTTAAAGGTCCGCGTTCAGCTAGGCTCGTGCTCTTCCTTTGTAGATGCCAATCTCCAGGAGTCCTCAGTACTATAAGGAATCAGTCATCAAACTGTGGATTTTGGAGCCTATAATGTCTCTTTTTATACTTATTTTCTGCGCAAAGCAGAAGATTTTGGGATTTGTTTCTAATGATGTGACAGCAGGTACTTGTCTGATGTAGTCATCCTCACTGAAGAGTAAAGATGGCTTAAAGCTGAGGAAGACTCAGTCGTGCCTCACCGGATTCCCCACTCCCTCAGACTAGAAACCGAACTTTCAGCAGCACCTGGACTCATCCCTTTTCTCTCTCTTTCCTGCCGTGTCTGGTTTGTGTCACTCCCACGCCTTGGTTTTTCCTCAGACCCGGGACTGCCATTTTGCCGCTGTGGTTAACAGCCACCATCAGCCCCATCGATTGTGAATGTGGCTCGTCCCTTCTGCAAAGCTGTCCCCCACAGCATCTGTGACTCCACCTTGAGGCAGCATAAATTATGTGTTGGGTGGAGACGCTGGTTGAAAACGCATGGCCATTTTCTCCTGCGAGTATTCTCCGAATGTAGTGATTCTCCATTTTGCAAACACATGGCCGCCTGCGGGATCAACCCACCTCCCTCCGAGGCTTACCCAGGTTTTCCAATCCCTGGCTTAAAAGAAAAAAATCACTTCAACTTTGTGAGTTATTTGGTGCATTTAAGTGTGTGGGCCCACTCCCCTTGCTTCCTTGGCACTTCCTCCCAACACCCCTCCCACCGCCGGAGCAGGAGGCAAGGTGGAGGGCCGAGAGAGGTGGCGACGGGCCGGCCGCCACCGCAGCTGCCACCGCCAGAGGAGGAGGAGGCAAAGCGGAAGGGCTGAGAGAGGCGGCGGCGGACACCTGGCTGGCAGCAGCCTTCTCCAGCAGCCAGGCCCTCTGCCGCCTGTCCGACAACTGAAGTCCTTCTCATGCGTTCAGTTTTTTGCTCTCGGATTAGAAAGGTGTGAGACATGAGAGGACAAACAAACTACTATCTAGCCATGTGTTAACGGCCTTTATCTGCCTCCTCATGGTTTTAGATCCTTACCCTTACTCCCAGATGGATGTGATCACTCAGTGGTGAGGGAAACCTTTGGACGCAGAATTCAAGACTACATGCACCTTAAATATATACTTTGTCTATGATCTAAAAAGCACCTGTTATTTAAATTTACAAAAAAACAAACATCTGTACTTCACATTTGTGTCCCTCAGATCTCCCTTGTGAACCTCCAAACATTCTCAGTTTCCACATGTAGTCAGCGCTATCCTACGCACACTCACCAGGAAGTTCCCATAAACGTGACTGGACCTACTTCCAAGTAAGCGTGCATACGTTTGTAGGCTATAATACGTCAGCCAATTTGAGGCTGGGTCCTGAAAGGGGAGAGGGGAGGGGCAAGCCACGAGACCAGTAAATATGGAAACTGGCGTTTTTTTAAAGCCCCACTGACTTCTGGTTTCATAGTACACCTGGTCTGTAAATCCACTGCACACCTTGCTTATACCTTTTCATACAATAATGTGTTTGATAACATACATGTCTTAAGAATTGGCTGGATTCTCATTCTTTAACTTACTTGCTGATGTATTCTGCGTTCAGAACTTTGCCACAGACCTGGCACTTGAAGCAGGTCAGGTGCCAGGGCTGGCCCAAAGCCACCAAGGACTGCCCATTCTTGATTTCTGAGCCGCAGCCCCCACAATCTGAAAAAGGGAAAGAGAGGAAACATTAACAGTGTGCATTACGTGTGAGCGAGAGGAAGAAAATGTCCTTCTGAACATCCCATTTGGGTTCATACACTTAGGACAGAGAGTCATGAGCTGTCTGAGAATCCTAACATTAGAGGCTCTTGGAAGGCACCCAGACCAGCAACACTTCAAATTTCAAAGTACCAAATTAAAGACATCATGGCTTTTGAGGACAGGATTTTAAAAACATGACCAATCTAAAGGAAAGTGAGTCACACCACATGCTGCTTTATTTGAATTTAGTGACAATTTGAAACTCACCTTTTCCACAGAACCTGTGGCTCAGTCCCCATTCCCTACGGAAACTCAGTGGAAGGGCCCGCAAGGGGAATGCGGACCCCTCCCCTGCTGGCTCCCTGGGCCCTCTGGGGCCCATCAAGCCCTCTGCAGAGCGAGAGCCTACTCATTCATTCCTTCAAGAAGGCAGAGCATGTGAAGGGAGAGCACGGAATCGGGGAAGAAGCTGGTTGCTGGCAGCTGGAGAAGGGGCTGGAGAAGGACCAGAAGAAAGCAAAACTATATCAATGTTCGCCTCATGGAGAAAAAGACGAGGCAGAGCAGAAAGACTGGGACTTACTTAAAAGGGATGTTCAGACCATCCCACAGAGTACTTTGATTTGGGGCTCATCTGGGCTTCTGTAGCTACTAGAATAATAGATTTCGAAGGTACCACCAGGGTCATCTAGTCCAACCCCCTGCCACAATGCAGGAAATTCACAACTACCTCTCCCCCACACTCCAGTGACCCCCTACTCCATGCCAAGATGGAAACAAAAAGCCTACAGGAGCCCTGGCAAATCTGGGCTGGAGGAAAATTGCTTCCTGACCCCAAAGTGGCGATCAGCATTACCCTCGGCATGTAAGAAGGGGCGACAAGAGCCAAACACTGACACAACCCTTCCTGCCCTCCCTCTCTCGTGATCTGCCTAAGTTCACAGAATCAGCATTGCTGACAGATGGCCATGTAGCCTCTGCTTCAAAGCCTCCAGGTAAGGAGAGCCCACCACCTCCCAAGGAAGGCTGTTCCACTGAGGAACCACTCTAACTGTTAGAAAATTCTTCCTAATGTCTAGACGGAAACTCTTTTGATTTAATTTCAAACTGTTGGTTCTGGTCCGATCTTCTGGGGCAACAGAAAACAACTCGGCACCCTCCTCTGCATGACAGCCCTTCAAGTACCTGAAGATGGTTATCATATCCCCTCTCAGTCTTCTCCTCTTCAGGCTAAACATACCCAGCTCCTTCAACCTTTCCTCACAGGACTCCATCTCCATTGTTTACATACTATGTTTTACATACTATGTTTCATATTCTGTTTACGTTCATTGTAAGGTGTAACATGGTTAGTATCTACAACGTTAAACAGTTTTACATGTGTGTTTTGAAATTTCCATACACACATACACACAATTAAAGTCTAGTTAGTGTTAGGTTCTCCAGCCAACCTAGGCAATTCCCAAAAAGCCACTCGCTCAGACAGCCACGTCAGAAGCAGGTAAACTTTATTGTAGAAGCAACAGGTACAGCTAAGGCAACTTGCAGGTTCAAAGCTGCTAATGACGAGCCAGACTACAAGGCATAACTTAAAGCATGATTACATCACAGGTGCAGTTTCAAAGGGCCTGGGAAAGGGATAGATAACGGTGCCTGGCAGGAAGGGAGGAAGAAGCAACCTAAACAGAGTACTGCTCGTTAGCCGGCCAAGGCAGAGGGCGGGGGGAACAGGGAGTGGGAACAGCAAATATGCAAACACTGGCCTAACTTATGGCAAGAGCCTGACCGCTTGTACGGGCCAGCCCATGCATGGCTACTATAGAAATCAAAGGACATGTAGTGAAGAATCAAAGACAACCTCTGACAGTTAGTTTGTGAAGCCAGGATTGGATCAAAGTCTGTGTTCATGATGGTGGTGAAAAGGGGTGTCAAGTCGCAGTCGGCTTAAGGCAACCCCATTCAGAGGTGGTTTGCCCCTCCCTGCCTCTGCATAGCAACCCGGGACTTCCTTAGTGGCCTCCCACCCAAACACTAACCAGGACTGACCCTGCTTAGCTTCTGAGCTCTAACTGTGATTTCACATCCTGCTTAGACTGGTAATCACAATGACCGTTAGCTTAACTGAACCACGGTGTTGTATCATGTGTGAACCAAACCCAAGTGTGATCTAAAGGCTAGCCTTCGTAGAGATGTGAAGCTCTTGCAAAACAAACAGGGGCAAAGCCTTTTCTCCCAAAGCCTTTTTCCAATTTTCCTGATGGAAAAATTGGGAAATTTAGGGGAGCACTAAAAAAAAGAGACTCCTATGTAATATTTTCTCTTTTGGAATAAGTGAAATGCTTTTTAAGACAAGGTTTACCTGCTCAAAATGTACCCGCCTGGAAAATGTTATATAAGACAAATGTTATATAATTCTCCCCACCACTGATAGGGTCCAGCAGTCATCGTATGCTGGCCCAGTCCAAGGGTTATACTGGATCCAGCACTATTACTGGAGACGCATCCTACCAGCTTCATTTAGTCCAGAAAGTGGCCCCTTACCTTGACCTGGATGATCTGGCCATGTGGACCTATGCTATGGTTACTTTGAGGTTAGAGTACTAGTGTACATGCCCTTAAAGACAACACAGAAGCTCCAGTTAGTGCAAAACACTGCAGACTGGTCACTATCAGGCACGAGGTGGGAGACACACGTCACACCCCTTCTGCAGACACTCCATTTGTTGCCAATCGATTACCGTGTTCACTTCAAATTCCTGTTCTCCCCTACAAAGTCCTGAATGGCCTTAGACACCCCTGCAAAACGGCCACAACAGCTTCCGACCAAAGCCTTCTAAAGGTGCCATCCAACAATGAATACTATTACAAAGGAGCCAAATATCAAATATTGAAATAAATCTACTGGATATTTTGCGAATAGCCAGTGAATACACAGAGAATACCCACTGCCTTATTCAACATCAACACCGGTCGAGAAGGACTGGAAGACGGAGAATATCTGAGCTTCTTTAAGCAGCTCAACCAAAGAAGATGAAAAGGAACTCGAGACTTACTTTGGGGCGCTTGGACCGAAAAACTGCTGCTGCTCCCAGTAGACGGCAGAGAACACTTCTGGCAGACGCAGTCTCTCCCATTGAAAGTAACACGATCTCCAGGAGGGAAACGCTGCCTGCAGTAAGACAAGTTAACATATTAATAAACGGAAATCCTTGCAGTCTTTGAGCCGCAGCCTTTTCATTTTAGTACAGAAGACCAATTTATTTTTTATTATTTGTTCTCCGTTGGAAGAACCGGCGCAAGAGAGAAAAAATCTTTGGCAAGGAATTAAGGCACACTCATCTGTCTTTCGTATCTTTCAAAGTCTTCTTGTCAAGAAATCTAATGTGCTTTTGGAGAAGGCACAGTAGCCTCAAGAACTCTGTTCCTCTTCAGAGGAAACAGAACCAAGGACAACAGAGGCACGTTAGAATCTACAGCTACAATTCTTAAGCATGCCTGCAAGGAAGCAGCAAACTGAACTCTGCAGGACTCGCTTCCAAGCATACAACTTTAGGATCAAGCTGTGAGAGCGACGCCCAAGATGAGTGGCAGGGGCCATGGATCAGTGGCAAAGCATCTGCTTAGAATGCAGAAGGTCCCAGGTTCAATCCCCAATGTCTTCAATTAAAAGGACTAGACAGTAGGTGATGTGAAAGACTTCTGCCTCAGACCCTGGAAAGCTGCTGCCAGACTGAGTGGACCACACCGATGGACCAAGGGTCCGATTCAGTATAAGGCAGCTTCATATGTGTAAGGTCAAGCACCACACCACACTGCCATGAAGTCTGAACCCCCGCAATGGCACCTCTGCCTCAAGCTGTTTCCCCACAATCCTTCAGTGCCCGTTTCTCCCCACCTCCTCAATGACAGATCTCCACTTGCTCCTTCTCTCCCCCATTGAATTTATTGCTTCCCTCCATTGTTTGGATCAGGCCGTCACTCGAGCATCTCTGTACAAAGGTCCTACAGAGGCGTTCTTCATCCTCTCCAGGCTCCAGAACCACCTTTAGCCACAAGCAACAGCATGGAGCCCGCTGAGCTGCAGGCGCATGTCAGGAAGTCACATGACAGGCAGAAGACGGACCAATCTCTGAAGGTGCCTGTGCTAAGACACAGAGTGACCTCTCTTCGCTGTCCATCTGTCCCTAGCAGTTGGCTTCCAGAAAGAGGAAGGGGGGCTGGCGCCTTTTGTTTTCTATGCATGGGCATCAGCAGCATGTCCTCCCAAAAGCAGGGAAGATGGCAGCTCTCCTAGGCGCCTGCAACCCTTCTGAGGGTCTGGTTATTACAGACTCCGGTACTAGTGTATTTCCGTGGGGGTGGTTCTAAAAAACCCCTAGAAGTAACTGGCAGTTTAATGCAGTTCACAAAACCCAGCCTGCCTGCCTTGTTGTCTGAATAGTAGCATTAAACATTCTTACCACCTGTCAGGCCTGCTCTCCTCTCTCTGCATTTGGAAGTGTTATGTCTTCTCGCAGATGCTTTGCTCAAGGATTGTTTATCTAACCGTTGCATTCCTCTCCAGCCTTTGATGCCCGTGGGAGCCTGGCACCGTTAGCCTGGGGTTGCCATGTCAACCTGTACTATCTGATATAACCTGTATGACCACTATTCCTCCATATATTCTGCTGTATGTCCTTGCCCCCCCATTCCTGCCTTTTTACTTCTGCAAGCTCTGAATTCCTGTATGTTTTCCAATAAAGTCAACTCTCCTTTGGACTACCTGCCTGTGGATGTTGCTTTAGGGAGTACTACGGGGACAAGTGCTTACATTAGCCCTTTTCAGGCTGTGTATGGCCAGGACTTCAGTCCCATTGGCCATGTTGATGTTTCGGGGAAGGGGGGCGGCGAAGATGTGACGACTTGGGTGCATGCAATTCAAACCACCTGTACTATCTGATATGACCTGTATGACCACTATTCCTCCATATATTCTGCTGTATGTCCTTGCCCCCCATTCCTGCCTTTTTACTTCTGCAAGCTCTGAATACCTGTATGTTTTCTAATAAAGTCAACCCTCTTTTGGACTACCTGTCTGCGGATGCTGCTTTAAGGAGTATTACGGGGACAAGTGCTTACACCACCACATTTCCAGTTTTCATCCAGACACAGCAGAAGTATTGTTTAAAAGGAGTAAACTGAAAACAGTCATGGTTCACAGTGGAGATAAATTATTTAACAGAAGTGCAACAGAGCTGGCCGTTGTTTCGTAATGCAAATGCATAATCAAATACCTGCTCGATCCATGGGAAAGTTATGTAAAACATAGAATTTCCCCCAGTTATTATACTTATTCTGAATTTACTGTAACCCCTGCAATTTGATGATAAAGTGCTTCAGATTCTGCTCAGCACTGTGGGGAGTGGAGGCTGGGGAGGGTGAGGTCTGAGGAGAGGAGTGACCTCAGACAGGTATAATGCCATGGACTCCACCCTCCAAAGCAGCCACACACACACACACACGATTAGAGATGCTGTCAAACTCAATACAAAGCAGAGTTTGTTGGTGGCTCTCTTTTGGGACTGGAAGGCTTCCCAGTTGAGGTTGGCTGAGGCAGGAACAGAAGCCCTCTGTGTCCCGGGGAGATCTTAACAGCACCACACAACACAGCCCTTGGACAGCCCTCTGTGCCTCTGGGAAGGCTCCAGGCAGGACCTCCACCAGGAAGAGCATGTGCGCAGGCGTGGTGACAGCTCTGCGTAACACAGGCATAAGAAGCTGCTGCCAACACCCAGCGGGGCAGGTTTGCTGCCAGGGCAAAAGGGGCGTCTGAAACTACGAACAGATTCGGGGCAAAAGGCTCATTAGAATGGAAAATCTGCTGTGGATGGTACTTTCCAGCTCTGGTCAGTTTTAAAATAAAGCTTCAATTAACATTTTACTGAAACATACCTGCAAACCACACATACAAAACAATGTGGGTGGTAGGTTTTCCCCAGGGCTGAAACTACCTCTCCTTCAATGAACTGGTCGCAGCTGAAGCAGCGAGTCCCGTAGAGTCGCTGGTAATCCAAAGTGCAGATATAGTCTCCCTGCCGCACAAAAAATCCTCCTTCGGCCAAGTCACAGCCACACGCTGCAGGAAGAAGTAGGTCAGCGAGATTAAGAGAAATGCTGCCGGCTCGCAGGAAGCAGAGCATCCCTGTGCACAACTCACACCCGTTTTGCGTGACACTCTGCATATCATCCAAGTGGGCCTGCTGTGTGGGGAAGAAGCACCAAAGCAGGATGTGGTGGAAGCCAGGAGAGCAAAGCCTCTGCCCAGGGCACGGAAATGCTCCAGGAGGTCTGGAGACCCACCTCCTTGCAAACCCCAAAGCCGGCTGGGCTAAGGGCCCTTCCTGCAGGCAGCCGGGGAAGGCCAGCCGTTGACAGCACTGGGTAGGCATGAGACTGGGAGACCAGCCAGCCAGAAGCCAATGGCCTCCGCTCGCTTCCCGTCAGCCCTCACAGAAAACCGACAGCTGTCGCTGCTGCACCTCTGCCTGACAAAGGCCAGGTCCAGGTTGAAGAGGTGTCCTCTGATTTGATGTTCCTCTCTTATCGGCAAAAATGTCCTGGTATGCTAGACATTACCTACTAGACCTGGGGTGTCAAAGATACGGCCCACCGAGTGCCGGATGCAGCCTACCATGGGCTTTTGTCCGACCCGTGGAGCCAAGGCAGCCAGCCCCTGGCCCCCTTTCCCCAGCCCAATCTGGGCTTCCCGGGGCCGCAGTGCCCCACAAGCCTGGCCAGCTACCCTCCCCCATTCCTCTTTCTCTCCTCTCCTCTCTCTCCCTCTTTCTTTCTCTTTTTCTTTGAAGACATGCACACATGAGGTTTCCTTACGCTGAACCAGACCCTCCTGGGTCCATCAAAGTAAGTGTTGTCTACTCAGACCGGCAGCAGCTCTCCAGGGTCTCAGGCAGAGAGGTGTCTTTCCCGTCACCTACTTGCCTGGTCCCTTTAACTGGAGATGCTGCTGGGGATTGAACCTGGGACCTTCTGCATGCCAAGCAGATGCTTTACCACTGAGCCACGGCCCTTTCTCTCCTCTCACTTTCTCTTTCTCTCACATTATCCCTCTCTCTTTCTCTCTCCATCCCTCTTTCTCTCTCTTTTTCTGGATGGGGAGGGGGGAGTGCTGTAGGCTCATCAGCCAAGACAGCCACCCCCACCCCAGTTTAAAATTAAAAAGAAAAATTAACAACAGGGACCAGAGATACAAACTTTATAGGCAAAGCTCATTTACATTATTTTTTACCTAAAATACAAACATGCTTAAAACCACAACACTCTTACAGCATTTCCTTTTATTTAACAAGGTTATTGTTGTATTGTTGTATATGTTTGTATTTTAAGTAAATAATAATGTCAGTAATTGGCTTTGCCTGGGTCTTCTGTACATTTTGAATCTCCGGTACCTGGCCTTAAATGTTATGGTACATATGCCCTGGGCCGACCAAGTGACATTTATGTCCTATCCAGCCCTTGTAACAAATGAGTTTGACACCCCTGTGCTAGACATTGTTTTCAAAGGACTCTGCCCAACAGAAATTACCACCTCAGCAGCCACACCGGCTTTAGAGCACCAAAAGATGGCCACTTTCCCAGCAAGCAAACTAGGGTATAAAGTTGCGCCACTTCAGAGCGCACTACAACATGGACCGGAAGCATCTGTACCCCAGCTTTCTATGCATCATGCCCATATCAGCCAACAGATCAAAGCAATGACATTTTTTAAAAGGCTCAAAAACCATTAAAACCCAGTAAACTATTGCATTATCAAAAAATAAATCAACAGCATTTAGGGCTTTCAAACTAACCAGAAACCAACTGGAAACCAGGGCAAGACTCTGAGCTCAGACACAACCGAGTGACCAGCCTGGCTCCTGCATTTGGAATCAGCAGTAGTTTTGGACTCTCCCTTAGAGACTTCTGGATTCTAGGCTAGCAAAATGCTTCTGGTGATGGCGGCAACTCCTTTAAGAAACACCCTTGTTGCCTGGTGAAGCCCTGTCTTGAGTCTAGAGTCCTCGAAAACAGGCAAATGGAACAGCCACACAGGAGTGGAGTTCTGCCTATACCACGGCAAAGCCCGTGAGTCCTGCTGACCCTCTCCTGCTTCTGCTACCTATGGGAAAACTTCAAGCTCTCAAAGCACTTCACTTGAATTATTTTAGCTTTCACACATGCGGAATAATGTACTTTCAGTGCCCTGTGCAACTGAATTTCACTCTGTGCAACACTTGCTAATAATTGCTAAAGTGGATTGAAAGTATATTATTCAGCGTGTGTGAAAGTACCCCTTCCAGCTGCCGTCAGTAGGAAATTCTCTCACAATTGTCACAAGCAAGGACTATCTGCCAAGGAAAAGCAAGGGCATCCTTTTGTCTCAGGCACAGGTACCATCACTGGTAGGGTAGGGTTGCCAGGTTGCTTAGATTGGCAGGCAATTGACCACCAATCCATTGCCCGGCTCAGAAGCTGAGATGGTTTGCACGCATGTCCGCGCCAACACAATCACGTCACTTCTGCTTTACACCCAGAAGCGCTGCACTGCAACGGGCCTTTTAACACTCAAACTCCCACTCTGAGTGATAAAAGGCCTGTTGCGATGTGGTGCTTCTGAGTGTAAACCAGAAGTGATGTGGTCGCGTTGGCGTGGCCGCACGCACATGATTCCTGCCTCAGCTCCGCCCCAAAAACCTTCTGCCGGAGGGGGGACCTGGCAACCCTACTGTAGGGGTGTCTGGATACACAGTCCTTATTCTTAGATGCGATGCCCTCAAAGCCTCCAGTGACATACGAGACACCACAGACTTCCTGTGAAAAGTACTGTCCGGGGGCAATCCTTCCACCCTTATACTTACCCCAGGGGACTGCAAACCTCACCAGTGGTGCCCTGGGCCCACCAGCCACGCAACTGGGGAGTAGCCTGTCAGGTTGCAGCAGGGTGTGGCCTTGGAAGTCTACCTGGGAGTCAGCCAGCGTGAGGGGGCCCGGCCAGCTCTCAGCAGCACTAAAGGAGGTCAGGCGGGGCAGCCAGCTATTTGAAGAAGTCCAGGGGGAAATGCCAGTGAGCTCGCCACTCAAAAACAAGTATCCATTGGCCCAAGGGCTTGTCACTCCCCAGGGCTGGATTGGGGAGGGAGGACTGGCTGAGCCTAGGGTTGGTCCTCCCTTGGGGAAGCATTTAAAGGGTGTGCCCAAGGCAGGTGGGAATAGGCAAAGGGCAGAGCACTGTGGGGAAACTGGGTGAAGAGGAACCCCCTCCTCTTGCTCTATCCTGGGGCACTGGCCCAACTAAAAAAGTGTGGCTCTCAGTCCATGTACGTTGAGAGGGGGAAATCAGTTGGGGGGTCCCTTTTCTGGTCCCTTGCCCACCACTTGAAACCAGTGGAAATGACTATTCCATTGAGTGATAACGTGAAAGACATCAGCTCAAGTTGTTAGGGACCAAAGAATCCACTCTGAGGTTGACCTTTTCCTGATGGGTCACTTGTCCTGTTTTGCTCTCCCAAATTCCAAGCAATGCAAGGGATGCAGCCTCATCAACTCACTCAAAATGCACACGCATCCCGCTGCCCGGCATCCCCTTCACTTTCTCTTCTACTGGAAAAAGTGTTTTGCAGGTTTAAGAATAGATCGTCAGCTTAAGCCAATTGTGACAATCTGCATAATGCTTCAGTTTTACACCACCCTTTTTCCAAGCAGCTCTGGGTGAGATGGATTATTCTTCTGGACTCTGTTTTATCCTCACAACAACCCTGTGAGGTAGATTAGGCCAAGAGTGACTGACCCAAGGTTACACAGTGAGTTTCATGCTTGAGGACTGTTTCAGCCCATATAGGGATGGCTGAGAGAAGGAGGCACCTGGCTCAGCTCCCCAGGCCCCTGAAGACAACACAGGTCTCCTGCATCTTGTATCCCCCTCCCCCCCCTCCCCAAGCAGGCCTGAAGACTGACAATAATAAAAAAAACAAATGCATACCTTTGCAAACAAAGCACTGAATATGGAAATACTTCTTCTGTACTCTTAGCACCTCTCCTTTGCATGCTTTTCCGCAGTTGTTGCAGAGGATAGCAGAGCCAGGTGACTTTTCCAAGTGACGGTGCACAGCCTGTGGTTGAGAAGCTGCGAGAAAGGGGTAGAAACACTTTCAGTAAAATATTAGTGAATCACTGTAAAATATTTAGGGAAACTGACAAAGAACTGGTCCATTAGAACACACTTTCTCTTTCATTGTTGGGTAAGGTCTCCACAAACCCCTCCCCATTTATTTGGCAACATACTTCTTCGAGTAATACCTTCTGCATTTACAACTTGGTAAAAACTGATGAAGACATTTGTCTGGGTAGACTGCCCCCTCGGGTGACAGCGAAGACTCTGCTGTGGCCAGCTGACAGGGGCCACAGGGGGATTAGGTGTTTCTATTATAAAATTTGATGAAATCATTTTAAAAATGGAAAGGATTAGACACCTCTCTTGCAATTTTTTCCTCTCCAAATTTGGCATTTGGTTAAAACATTTCTGAGAAAACACAATGACCTTAGATCTAAAGCACCTTTTGAACTAATCACAAATGGCCAGCTATCTAAATGATTTATTGCTAAAATGTACTCATTGATAGGCTTGGATAACAGCATGTTAAGCTAAAGTAGAAAATGTGGGGGGAGGGGAGATCTAAGTATTAGTTTGGTGGAATGAGGGTAGATTTGGAAGAATATTGTTCTCAGACTGGTTTTCAACTGATCTCCAACAGAGAAATTTATATCCTTTCCCAGTGATATTTAACCACCCACCCCCTATAAATAGGCTGTTATTTATAAATCTGCACAAGATAAACGTGGTTCGCTGTGGTTCGTCATCTGCATGCACCTTGCATATATTCGGTTTGTGTTCAATGGCCTAGTTATTTTGGAAGGCTGTGGTTCAGTTTGTCGTAATAAACCCTTTGAGCCAAATTATTAGGGTATTTGAAAGGTGTTGCTGATTTTTCAAATGCAGAGCAACAAACACAGTTATAGCAGCCAAGTGGAAGAAACTGGGATTACCACAGGACTGACATATTACCACAGGACTCAAAGAAGGCTCTTCTAGAATACAGGTATCGTTTTGGGACAGGAAAATGATTTATTGTAAATATTTTTGTGTGATTGTGTTGCTGTGTCTGCTTTTATTAAGAAGCCTCCTAACAGAGTGCCGTGAGGCGGTTTCCAGGGTCCGGCTGTTCTTGTTCCTTTCGGAGGTGGGTCTATCAGATGTTGTGCTTGCCTAGCAAACCCTCTGTCAGCGAGGGCACCCAGTCGGCCCCCGATAAGCAAGCTTCTCGTCCTTCCCCCCCTCCCAGTCATGTGGGAAGGTTTCTTCTGTTTGGGAGGAAGGGACAACGGCCAGAGGCACTAATGCTTCCACTTCAAAGTCTTCCTATTGTAAATCAACTATCTGTTCTCAAGGTGTCAATTCTGCCAGAAACCTGGCACCTCTAGAAGCTTCAAAGAACCCTGATGTTTTGCATTTCAAAGATTACGTGTGATTTGTTCTAGTATGTGTTCCCTATAAAGATAGCCTGTATTCTCCCCAACGGTATTCTGACCTTAAGTTTGTATAGAGCCTGACCTGTTTGCTTTCTTAATAAAACTTTTAAAACTCTCTGCAACTTCTGGAGTGAAGTTTACTATTACTGAGATGCAACGAGGTACTGAAGTCTGACAGTAGGTCAGAATCCCTAGCCTTCTTTTTTATTTTTGTGTTAGTTAATAATTAGTATTAGGATGCCTGCGCAATCCGCACACTTGCTCCAAATGGGAGAAGTCCTCCGCCAGAGTGACGAATGGGGGGCAACCTCCCTTATTGATTTTCACCTGGAAGCAGCGACCCCGGAGCAGCGCCCGCCTGGGCTTACTGATTTTTCCGAGATGCCCACGCAAGCCGAGCAGCGACGGAGAATCAGGACCAACGAACGGGCGGCGTCAGAACCATGTGGCGGATTTTACCGGGGACCGCTAGCCGCTTGGTACGGAGAAGGGGAAGAACGAAGCCGGGAGGTCATTCCTAGAGAATGATTGGAAGGACCCTTGATCACCCGAGCCCCGGTCACCCCAGCCGTCATCACCACGGAGGAAGTCGCCCTACTACGCGGACAGAACCAGATGTTGGCTCAACAGAACCGGGACCTACAGGCACAGCTGGACACTCTGCAGAGGGACTTGGCTGCAGTTATGGAGGCAGTGAGTGAGCTCAGACAGCCCTCACAGCAACCCCAAGCGGGCTCACTGTCCCCCGCGGAACCACCCATCTGTAGGGAGGCATCCTCATCCAGGCGCCCTACAGCCAGGGATCTGAAGGTGTCCTTCGACAGATCCAGCACTCAGCTACCCCACTTCCTGCTCCAAGTGTCCGGGTTCATGAAGGATCAAGGGGAAACCTTTCCTTCGGAAGAAGCCCGGGTCAGATACATGATCAGCCTACTGGAGAAGGAGGCGGTAGAATGGGCTGTAACGGCGACAGAGACTATGCCCAGGGTCTTGAAATCCCTGCAGGAATTTATGTCTGCGCTGCGATGCCGTTTTGAGGACCCCCACAGGGGGGAGAAGGCAAAGATTGCCATGCGTCGTTTGAAGCAGGGGCCCCGCTCAGTCAGTGAGTACACCCAGGACTTTCTATCCCTATCCTGCAAGATAAGGGAATGGAGTGAGGCTACCAAGGTCTAGCACTTCCGTGAAGGACTGCGTTGGGAAGTGCTGGATGGCTGTTTAACCCTGGGAGACCCAGAGTCGGTAGAGGACTGGATTAAATTGGCGGAACTGTGGCGAGATGGAAGGAACCGAGGGGGCCTTCAACCTAGACAGGGCGCGCCGTTTCAGGGAAGGAGCATGTCTCCAGTGCGGGAGGATGGGTCATTTCGCGGCGAAATGCACCAGCGCATTGGCGGAGGGGTCGAACAACCGAGCGGCCCGAGAACGGGAGTCTACACCACCTCGGACCCTGGATCGAAAGAAAGCAGAGGGGACTGTCAGCCAGTGCGGGACAGCGGCCCTGCAAGCGGAACTGGCATTTGGTCCAAACAACCTTAGCCCTCAGGATCACTCCAGAGATCCCTTGCCGGCTAAAAACGAGGACGGCCTTCTGTGAGAGAGCCGGCATGGAGGGCACTCTCAGAAGAAACCAAACCGGCTCCGAGTAGGGGGAGTGACCAGGGTGAAACGCTGCTGCTACCTGTTGTGTTACGGAACCCCCAGGGAGGGGAACCTGTGGCTGTCGTGGCTATCCTCGACTCCGGGTGTTCCCGGACTTTGATTGATCAGGCTGTAGTAGAACGCCTGAAGGTCGGGACTCGAGAACTGGACCAGCCCTTGCATTTCCATCAAATGGATGGGAGTGATATGCGGGGGGCGGGGGCAGTCCATTTGCGCTCTCGTAAAGTGTTGTTGGGGGCGGGTGACCACTGGGAACAGATCCACTTCACAAGATACAACCCGAGCATCAACTGGGAGCAGAGGCGAGTTGTGTTTGGAGCTCCCCAGTGCGAGAGACACGGCCAGGATTACAAGTCCGGAGGCGAAGGAGGAGATGCTGCTACAATTGAGGCGCACGTGCTGCCCCCGGAGTATAGTGACTTTGCGGATGTGTTTGAGGGGATGGACTGTGACTTGTTACCCCCCGCACTACGGACTGTGTCATAGAACTGCTTAAGGATATTAAGCCGTCCAAAGCCGGAGTTTATCCCATGAGCCCCCAAGAGAAAGTGGTGCTGCAGGAATTCCTAGACAAGAACTTGGTGCGGGGGTTCATACGGCCGTCCAAAGCAGCGTTCTCTTCTCCCTGTTTCTTTGTGAAGAAAAAGGGAACCTCTGATCTCAGACTGTGTGTAGACTATAGGGGGCTTAACGCGATTACTGAGACTAACGCCTACCCCATTCCCTTAATCCCGGACCCCCTGAGTGCTCTCCAGGAGGGCTGCGTGTTCTCGAAACTTGACCTGGCTGAAGCCTACTACCGGGTCCGGATTAAGGAGGGGGATGAAGCAAAAACAGCATTTTCTTGTTGCTATGGATTATTTGAATTTTTGGTCATGCCGTTCGGTCTATCTGGAGCTCCGTCGTGCTTCATACAATTAATTAATGAGATCCTGCATTTATCTGGACGATATTCTGATCTACGCTAGGGACCCCGAGGAACACCGAGAGTTGGTGCGGGAGGTTTTGCGTCGCTTAAGGGACAACCATTTGTATGCTAAGCTGTCAAAATGTGTGTTCAACCAGTACCAGTTGTCTTTTCTAGGATATGTTATATCCCCCCCAAGGTTTGATTATGGACCCCGAGAAGGTTCAGGCGGTCTGGGAGTGGGAACCCCCCAGAACTCGCAAGCAGGTTCAGCAGTTTTTGGGGTTTGCGAATTTTTATAGAGGTTTTATCCAAGACTTTGCCGAAATAGCCTTACCGATCACTGACCTGCTTAAAACTAAGGGAAAGGGGCAGGAGGCTACTTTCGCGCAATACCAAGTGCCTTGGACTGACCGGTGTCAGGCGGCTTTTGAAACTCTGAGCCCGTTCTGGCTCACCCAGATTGTTCAAAGCCGTTCACACTTCAAGTGGACGCCTCGGAGAAGGCGATGGGAGGTGAGCTCCTTCAGAGGGATGACCAAGGGGTGCTTAGACCCTGTGCCTATTTTTTGAGGAAATTCTCCGGCCCGGAGCTAAACTGGCTGATTGGGGAAAAGGAAGCCATGGCTATTAAGCATGCCCTTACGGTCTGGCGGCAGTTCCTGGAGGGGCCAGCCAAACCTTTTGAGGTCTGGACTGACCACCGGAATCTTGAGGCTATATTGGGTCAGCAGAAGCTATCGGCTAAACAGCTGCGCTGGGCAGACTTTTTTTCCAAGTTCCGTTTCCACATTAAACACATGCCCGGGAAGGAAAACTGCCTGGCCGACGGGCTGTCCCGGATGCCGCAATACGAATGTAGAGTCGAACGGCCGGTGGGATCCCTTACCCTAGAACACCTGGGCTTATCTCCGGAGGGGAGTAGCGCAGGAGTCTTAACCAGAGCCCAAACCCGCGCATTGGCGGGAGAGTCGGTCCCAGACTCCTCTCAGGTGAGGGTTGCCCCTGCCCCCCTTTCCCCGGCGGTTCTGGGGGATCCTCCGGGCGCAGTCACAGGGGAGGAGAGGGAGTCCTCTCAACGAGAGCGGGGAGACAGGGCGGAGGAGCCGGTCCAAATCTCCCCTCGGGAGTCGGTTGCCTCTAACCCCCGATCCTTGACGGTCCCGGAGGACCTCCCAGAGGCCGTCCAACAAAGGTGGGGGGGAGGCTCTTCAGCAGGAGCGAGGGGATAAGTCTCTCCCACCCCAGGTAATGGACGGGACTGGTACTCACAAGGATAAACACTACATCCCCCTGGAGCTGCGGCGGGAGGTGTTGGAATGGAGCCACAGTTCCAAAACGGGGGGGCATTTCGGGTTTGTGAAGACCTTGCACCTAGCAAGAAGGCAGTTCTGGTGGCCGGGAATGCACCAGGACATCGATGTGTTCATTAAATCTTGTCCCGTGTGTGCAACGAGCAAGTGCTTAATGGGGAAATCTCCTGGACTGTTAAAGCCCCTAGAGACCCCAGAGGCACCCTGGCGGGTAATCGGGATGGATTTCATAACTGACCTCCCATCTAGCCAGGGGAAGACGGTTCTGTGGGTGATCACGGATCTTTTCTCGAAACAAGTTCATCTCGTCCCGTGCGAGGGTATGCCCTCTGGGCACAAACTGGCTCGCTTATTTGTGCACCAGGTCTTCAGATTACATGGCTTTCTAAGGAAGGTCGTGAGTGACAGGGGGTCCGTTTTTGTGTCAAAGTTTTGGAAAGCGTTTTTGGGACTAGTGGGCGTGCAACAGGGCTTGTCTTCGGCCTATTACCCGCAGACAGATGGGCAGACCGAAAGGGTTAACGCTGTAGTCGAATGTTACTTGCGCTGTTTTGTGAATTACCACCAGGACAATTGGGTCGACCTGCTGCCTTTGGCGGCATACGCCTATAATAACTCGGTACACTCTGCTACTGGTATAAGCCCTTTCAAAGCGGTCTACGGAATGGAATTCGGGCCCTTGGGGGCCGTACCCCTCCCGCCAGGCGGCGACCCCCCTGAGGTGTTAGTGTGGGCCAACACAGTGAGGAACACTTGGCCCTGGCTTATAACAAATTTGGAGCAGGCAAAGGAGAGGTACAAGGCGCAGGCAGACAAACAGAGGGCGTCCCAATGGGAATTGAAGGTCGGAGGGAAGGTTTACCTCTCCACCAAGAATCTCAGGTCTTTATGTCCGTGCAAGAAACTGAGTCAGAAATTTGTGGGTCCGTTCCCAATCTCCCGAGTCATTAATGAGGTTACTGTGGAGTTGGAACTACTGAAACCCTTACAGGGGGTGCACCTGGTATTCTATGTGAGTCTGTTAAAGCCCTTTATACCGGCACCTGAATGGCACCCTGAACCCACAGCTGCGACCCCAGTTATGGGGCAAGGGGAACAGCACTTTGAGATCTCCAAGGTGCTAGATTCTCGGGTGCGGAGGGGCCAGCTGGAGTATCTCGTGCATTGGAAACACCTGAACTCCAGCCACGATGAGTGGGTGTCCGCTATACACGTAAAGGCCCCCACCCTGGTAGCGGATTTCCATCGGCACTACCCTGCCAAACCGAAAAAACCCGGGGAGGGGTCTTTGGGGAGGCGGAGTGTCAGCGAGGGCACCCAGTCGGGCCCCCATAAGTCTGACACCCACAAAAGGCCACTGAGATCTCAAACAGCATTCATTTCTTAAAGCTACATACACTGCTTCTATTATTGGAAGGGGGATTAAGCTCCCAACAAATATTTTTTGGATTTCAGATTTTTCTGTAAACCAGAGGCTTTTCTCAGGTTTGCAGAAAGATCTGTCCTGTCTGTCCATAGCATCAGTCTCTGAAGTTAAGTATCCACAGATGGGGCCACTTTGAGAATAAGATACAGTATTTTTTTAAGTAAGCAAAAATAAAGCAGCTGCTAAAGAAAACATCTCTTACACGCTGGTTCCAAAGCTAGATCTAGAAAACTACCCCTTTAAAGTCTAAGGCTGAATTCGCTACACACTTACTTTAGAGCAGGGGTGTCAACTCATTTGTTAGGAGGGCCAGGTATGACATAAATGTCACTTGGTTGGCCGGGCCATGTGTACGTACGTACATACATACATACATACATACATACATAGAGGGAGGGAGGGAGGGAGGGAGGGAGGGAGAGAGAGAGAGAGAAAGAGAGAGAGAGAAAGAGAGAGAGAGAAAGAGAGAGAGAGAAAGAGAGAGAGAGAGAGAGAGAGAGAGAGAGAGAGAGAGAAAGAAAGAAAGAAAGAAAGAAAGAAAGAAAGAAAGAAAGAAAGAAAGAAAGAAAGAAAGAAAGAAAGAAAGAAAGAAAGAGGAAAAAGGGAGAAAAGAGAGAAAGTGATAAAGAGAAAGGGAGAGAAAGGGAGAAGAGAGAAAGAAAAAGAGAATGAAAGAGAGGAAGACAAAGACAAAAAAAGGAGGGGGAAAGGATCTTGGCTGGGCTGGGGAAGCCCAGAAAGGGAAGGGGAAAGCTTCCAGGCTGGTGCGGGGCTGCAGCGGGCAGCCTGTGCGCCCTGGGCAGGGAGAAAGGAGGTTTCCTGGCTGGCGTACAGGGCTGCAGCAGGATGCCCGGGCATCCCGGGGAGGGAAAGGGAGAGCTTCCCAGCTGGCGCGCGGGGCCGCAGCGGCTCTGGGAAGCTCAGAAAAGGTCAGGGGAGGGGAAAAGGGGGACTAGCTGCCTCGGCTCCGTGGGCCGGACAAAAGCCCTCCGGGGCTGGATCCAGCCCGTGGGCTGCATGTTTAACACCCCTGCTTTAGAGCGTTCTGTTGTCCCCAAAGGATGCTCAAAAGCTTATTCTATACTCAGAAGACTGCCAAGGAAAAACAGGTGGAGGAGGGCATTTGGGGGAAAGACTCACTTGGCAGCATCTCTCGTGATGTGGGACGGCCTGGTCAAGTCAAGTGGGCAGGGTGGGGGAGAGAACTCTGCTGCAGGAAGAGGGGTAGCCAAGCAAGCCCCAATTTCACCATCTGGCTGGCACAGCTTCCCTGTGCAACTTTGCACAGGCTAATCGTCTGCTTTTCGCATGCAAAGCAGAGACACATGTTCAGGCGGCACGCCAGAGATCCAGAGCCCCCACAGACACAGTGTATTGTTAGTAAAGAACGCAACACTGCTTTGAACAGGTTGGAGCACAAACCAACCAAGGGGGCACTGGAGCTCATGCGAAGGTACACGGGAAGGGCTCACACTGAACCAGGCCTCAAGAAGACCGCTCCCAAGTTGTGTGTGCATTTCAAAGTGAGGTCTATGTGGTGCTTATGCTGCACGGGCCCCAAGTCGTTAAGAGACCACTGGAAAAGGATCTTAAATAGATTTATTTGGAATTGGTGGAAATCAGTCTAGGAACAGCATTCTCCCAAATCCACCCTTTCAAGAAACTGGCCTTGTCTAGCCATTTCTCAGCCTTTCAAATGTTGGTTCAGGCTTTTGTGCCTAATCAACTTACTGAAGGCTCCTCTCCGGGAAATTAATGTCATTAGGAATTTAAGTTTCAAGAGAGACATTGGATGAAATGGAGCCAAGCACAGGAACAATTCAGATCATGGGCCTAAGAGCTTCAAGGCCAGAGACCCAGAGGGAGGTTCGCACTCACATCCCATCTCAGCACAAGGACTCTGGATGTGGATGAGTTGCTCAGTTGTGAGCACCTGCCAGCAGCAGAGGTACGTGCTCACCTGTCTGTCAGGTTCTTCACTGAACGCAAGATCCAGACAGGCTCTTGACATAAGTTCAGGCCAAGTTCTGGCCACAAGTCAAGAAAAGTTCCTCCCATCTCCAAACCCCGCCCTCTTCAGGCTCCACCCACAAAATCTCCGGGTATTTTCCAACCTGGAGCTGGCAACCCTACCTACGGCCATCCTTTTGACTGTAGGTTGGACCTTGTGCGGCCGGAACACCTGCTTCTTGGATTTTGGAGATCAATCTGGACCCTGTACCTTTGGTCTGACCACATAACATCTAGGTCAAAAGCCTAAAGCCTGAATAAGTATTATAGAGTAGTTATTTAGTTTTATTATTTCCTTCCTTGCTTTGCACTGCTTCTATATTTGTATACTCTTGTACATTTTAAAAATAAACCTTATTAATTATACTCCTGTGGTGTTATTTGGATTTTCGGGCTTCACTTCAATCCAAACTCAGTAACTTGACCTATTTTGGCTACAGTTACCAACTAATTGTTTGTGGAACTCAACTTGCTAGTGTCCTACCTTGCAGGGCTGACTTCATGATTAACACCTGCTAGGGCTGGAGACCTGGTCCCTCAGTCTGGTGAAAGGGCTGAGAAAACATTACTCTGCAACAAGCTCCCCAAGGAGGGTAGGGGAGCGACAGGGGCGCAACCTCAGCAGTCACCTCAAGGCCATGCCATTTGCCAGGGCTTTTAATGGGGCCTAAACAGTGGCCATTTTGTGGGGGGTGAGGTATCTCGGGCTTTAATCTATCTGTTTTAAATTGTAATGTTTTAAGTGTGATGTGTGAAACCATCGAACATGTATTGTTCAGCTGTCCATTTTATCATGGGGCTGGTATTAGACTTATTGCTCCCCTGATTAGACTTATTGATTCCCAGAGAAGTCAGCTGAATTCCTGTCTCAGAAGCTTCTGATGGGGGACATTCCTCATCTTTCGCTCCCCACTGCTAAATTCTGTGCCATTGCAGTTAAAATACGCAAAAATAGGGTGGGGAAAAACTGTTAAACTCTTTTATACTTTTATATTTTTAGTAACCTTAAATTGGCATGCCACTTTTGTGTCATGCACTAATTTTGTATATCTTATTAATACCAGATTTTTTATCAATGTTTGTAATTTGTAACAGTTTTATCAAGTTAGACAATATGATAAACTAACTTCTGGCTGGTCAAACAGACCTTATTAATAAACTTGTAGACTTGAAGTGTGATGTGTGAGCTGCCTAAAGCCAAAGGAAAGGCGGAATATAAATATTTTTATAAATAAATAAATATTGAGAGTTAGGTGTAGGGGTTCTCTGGAGGACTGAGGTTCAAATCCCCACTCTACCATGGAAGCTTGTTGGGTCACCTGGGACCAGTCACATATTTAGACTAGCCTACTTCACAGGGCTGTTGTAAGGATAAACTAGAGGGGAGTAAGACACTGTAAGCCACTTTGGGCCCCCATTAGGGAGAAAGGTAGGTTACAGAGGAAGCAAAATAAACAAATAAACATAAAGAATCTCATACTGCCTGTTTTTCCCCTGCAGGTTTTTTAGCTTCTGGGGTTCTTCAGTATTTGTATAGGGAGTTTACATTCTCTCCCCTGTGGAATATGCTCTGTCTGATGACACCCCGTGGCCTGCTGGACTTGTTTTGTTTCCGCAGGCATGAAAAAGCCAAAGGGTTTAGGTTGGCCTTTGGAGCGTAACTCACATGTTTGGGTTGTTTTGTTAGTGGTAGAAGAAAAGTTGGTTTTTATGTGCCGACTTTCGCCACCATTTAAAGAAGACTCAAACCCGCTTACAATCACCTTCCCCACACACACACACACACACACACAACAGACACCCTGTGAAGTAGGTAGGTGTTAGTGACATATTTAAATAGTTTAACATTTTGATGTTAATATTTTATATTTGTTATCTGCTTTTATGTTGTTTTTAACTTACTTATACTGTTTTAATATTGTAAGTCACTGCGAGACCCTTTGGGTGAGCGGTGACTACAAAATGTAATAAATAAATAAATAAATAACATGGTAACTGTTGTAATTTGCTAATTTTATCTTACTTTTGTAAGCTGCCTCAAGAACTAATTTGGGTCAGGAGCTGCATTATATAAAGGCTTGCATAAACCTCAAGGGCCCCATAATGCAGTCTGACGGGAGATACCTTGTCAAAATACCTGAGCCACACAACACGACACAAAGCAGGCTGGACGACATTTCCTGCCCAATTCAGCACCCAGGGAGAGAGTCAAAGGAAGCTGCTCATTTCCCACAGGTATTAAAGCAAGGGAAATATGATCCAGATAAAGACCTTTCCACAAGCAGCTAGAATTCACTTCTGATACACAGAGATTTTGGCTCAAGAAAACTGGTCAATGAAAAGCAAACTATTTTAACTCTGCTCCTCCTACGCGCAGGACGAAATGACACAATCCCTGCAATTTCTGCCACGCTGCAATGAATTCAGTTGCCAACGAATGCTCCCCCCTGCCCACAACTGGCAAGAAGCAAGCCAGCAGGCAGCCCCAGAGTGAAAATGCCCCCCTCCCCGCCACCAATGTTCAGGCACTGTAGCTTCACAGACATGCAGCCGGGGTCACATGACGTTTGTCATTCTCATGTACCAACAGCCAAGATCACCAGTGCAGCTGAGGTTTACTGCTGTGTAAAAATAGAAAAGCCCGGCAAAATCTCACAACGCCTTCGCCGCACACACAGCCATGCTAGTAGGCCAAGGTCACGAGCTTGTAAACGGTCCACGTATCCCTTAACAGCACTATGCAGAGAACCTGAGACAGATCACTATCCCAGGGGAACATGTGGAGAGATGTAAATAACTGTGATCGGACTTTTGCCTGCAATCATGTTGCCCTTCAAAACTTAGAATCACAGAGTTGGAAGGGACCACCAAGGTCATCTAGTCCAACCCCCTGCACATTGCAGGAAATTCACAACTACCTCCCCCACACACCCTCAGTGACCCCTACTCCATGCCCAGAAGATGGCCAAGGTGGACTTCCTGGCTACACAAACAAACACAGACCAAGGTGTGTCCTGTGAGAGCCGGTGTGGTGTAGTAGTTAAGAATTTTGGACTAGGATCTGGGAACCTGAGTTCAGGTCCCTGTTCTGCCATGAAAGCTTGCTGGGTGACCTGAGGCCAGTCACACACTCTCAGCTTAACCTACCTCACAGGGTTGTTGTTAGGATAAAATGGAGAATGGAATGATGCTAGCCGCTTTGGGTCCCTGTTGGAGAGAACGGAGCCTTGATTCCTTACCGTGAAGGCTCCTTCTGTTCTGAGGCGACGGGCATCTTGAAGCTGTGGGTGTTTACCGAAGATCTCCAGGGAGGCAGGACCAAATCTTATTGGCTGTCTCCTCTAGGCGGGAAACAGCCCTGAGCTTCCCACTTTCAGACTTGCCAAGCCCGAAGCAGGAAAAAACTCCAAGAAAGGAATAGAGGAAAAACTTCCAACAAGTTAAACAAGTATAAATAGAAATTGGTTAAAAACAAGGAAGACAGAACCTGGAGAACTGTAAAAAACTTCCCATAACTATGTTTGTCACCCCAGTAAATCTACTAAACTATCAGTTAAATGATTCACGTATCTAAGGAATTTCCATGTGTGCACGGGTATGTAGTGGCCATGTATGTAGTGAATTGTATGTCCCATGTTTTACCGGGTGGGCAAGATGCCCGTCGCCTCAGAACAGAAGGAGCCTTCACGGTAAGGAATCAAGGCTCCATTCTCTTCTGAGGCTAGGGCATCTTGAAGCTGTGGGACTTGCAAGAGCTTCGACCCAGGTGGGTAAGGAAAACTAATTATTCCACTACATGCTGTAACACTCTACGCCCGAAAGCCGCATGGGCTGACGACCATGTGTTAATCCTGTAGTGTTTTATAAATGTAGAGATGTTAGACCACGTTGCGGCCCTACATATCTCGTCTACTGGTGCTTGCTTATCAAAGGCCGCCGTGGTGGCGGCACTACGCAAAGAGTGAGCGGTGATACTGCTTGGAACCGTCTTACCACGTGCTTTGTATGCCTCTGTGATGCACAGCTTCAGGGTGTAACTTATAGAAGCAGCCAACATCTTTTGGCCCTTGTTGGGATTAGAGATTGCTATAAACATAGAGTCCGACTTCCTGAACTCCGCGGTTCTTCTTATGAAAATCCGCAGAGCTCTGCGTAAGTCTAGGGTATGCCACTGATGTTCTTTCTGACGTGAAGGTTTAGGACAGAACAATGGCAAATTGATCTCTTGTGTTCTGTGAAAGGACGAATTCACTTTTGGTAAGAATGTAGGATCCGGTCGAAGAACAACCCTATCCTTATGAAAGATGCATAGACCTTCTCTGATGGAAAGAGCTCTCAACTCGGACACCCTACAGGCCGAAGTGATGGCCGTTAAAAACAAGACCTTTAATCTTAGGTATTTTAACGGGACAGTCCCCAGTGGTTCAAATGTGCCTTTGTAAGTGCCTTCAGAACTAAATTAAGGTTCCATGTCGGGAAACGATGCACGACGGGAGGACTCAACTGGGTAACACCTTTTAGAAAGGCCACCACGTCTCGATGTCTAGATGTGGGTAGACCTCCGATCGTTGGGATGACGGTTGAAATAGCGGCGATTTGTCGTCTTAAGGTGGCTGCAGAGAGCCGCATCTGTACCCCATCCTGCAGAAACTCCAGGAGCTGTCCAACGTCGGGAGCGAGTGGATCCACCTTTTTTCTCCGGCACCACTGCACAAAGGCCTTCTAAGAGGTGTTGTATATGCGCCTAGTCGCCGGTCTTCTAGCTTCGATGATGGTATCTACAACTCTAGATGAATAACCGCACTTCAAAAGGCGCTCCCGTTCAAGTTCCACACGGTTAAACAAAACCATAGGGGGTCTTGGTGGAAGACAGGTCCTTGTTGTAGCGAAGCCCGTTCCTGAGGAATTCTCCACGGTTCCTGTATGGATAGCTGTTTCAGTGTGACGAACCACGGTCTTCGAGGCCAATAGGGAGCCACTAGAAGGACCCTGGCCCTCTCGTGTACTATCTTCCGTAGAACTTTTGGGAGGATAGGAAGCGGTGGGAATGCATACAGCAATCCCTTGGGCCAAGGGCTCAGGAGGGAGTCTATCCCTTCCGCTTTTGGATGGAAGAACCTGGACCCGAATCTCGGGAGCTTGGCATTTGTTGCTGATGTGAACAAGTCCAACACTGGAGTTCCGAATTTGAGGCAGATGATCTGGAAGGTCTCCTGCGAGAGAGACCACTCGCCCTCGTCCAAGGTCTGGCGGCTCAACCAGTCTGTTTGTACATTTAATGTTCCCTTTATATGTTCCGCTCTGATGGACTTGACGTTGTTCTGAGCCCAAAGGAAAATCTGTTCCGTTTCCTTGTGGAGGGTCGAAGACTTTGATCCCCCTTGTTTGTTTAAATGGGCCTTCGTGGCCACATTGTCTGTTCTTTTAAGAATATGACGGTCGACTAGTTTTGACTGGAAGCCAGCTTGACTGCTCTGATCTCCAGTAAGTTGATATGAGATCTTTTGTCCTGGCAGGACCAACGCCCCTGAGCTGTCTGGTTCTCTAATGTGGCACCCCACCCCTCCAGACTTGCGTCCGTGAAAATCTGGGTTGGTTCCTCGTGTAAATATTGGGTGGAGTGACCGAGGTTGGCAGAGCTGTGCCACCAGGCTAAGCTGAGTTTCACCTTTCGTGATAACAGGATCGGTCTATCTTGTGAGTTATGTCGCCTTGATATGGCCGTAATAGCCTCTGTAGGGGTCTGGAGTGGAAACGTGCCCACGGTACTATCCCTATACAGGATACCATTAACCCCATCAACTTCGCCAGGAGCATAAGGCGGGTCGATTTGGTGCGTGCGGTGATCCTGGCTAACTTGGAAATTTTCTCCCTTCTTTCCTGTGACAAGGATATGGTGTTTGTGGACGAATTTATGACTACCCCCAAGTGTAACATCGTCTTGGATGGAGAGTGCTGCAGCCTCATGTGCCTTACGGGTAAGGAACTCAGCTTTCTTGTCTAGATGATCTCTGATGGAACCAGCCCCGTCCTCAGAAACTAGACTAGGGTTCTGAACGTCTACTACTGGGGCTTCTACCACTGGAACTTTTAAAAGTTCCATGGTATGAGGAGCGAGCTTGTAGAGCTTACGCAAATTAGCTGGAAACTGCCTATTAGATGTAGGGTTCTCCCACTCAGATTTTACAGCCTTTTGAAAAAACTCAGGAAAAGGGACTAGGTTATTTTGAGTCTGAGTCCTTGGGAAGCACTCTTTAACTCCCCTCTTTAATTTGGGCTGAGGCTCCTCCGCAGAGTCGGTCTCCTCATTAAGATCAAGAGCCGTGATGACGGCCATTGGACACCTCCGCGGTCACCCGGGCAGATTGGACCAGCCCACTCTCGCAATCTCCCACAGAAAGGAGATCGTCCTCCCTCGCCTGATTCCCGTCCGCCATTTTACCCCGACACCCGAAGGAAGGAGGGGGGGGGATATCGGGAACAGACAGAGAGTTGAAGACAAAGGTTGGAGACAAAGGACAGAAGGAAACTAGGAAATCGCAGTAAGCAAGAAAAAATAGATTTTAGAATAGAATAGATTAGATAACAGTCAGTAACGAACTGTGTAGAGACACTGCTCTCCCCTCAAAGGCAGGACGGAAAGTGGGAAGCTCAGGGCTGTTTCCCGCCTAGAGGAGACAGCCAATAAGATTTGGTCCTGCCTCCCCGGAGAGCATCAGTAAACACCCACAGCTTCAAGATGCCCTAGCCTCAGAAGAGAAAGGTGGGCTTAAATAAATGAACTTAAATAAATAAGTAAAAAGGGGAGAGAGCTGAGTGGAAAGCTAACCTTTTGCCATGCATTCACTCAGTGGCCTTTGGGTCAGTCACATATTGCCGGGCTTACAAAGTTCCTTACAGATGTGGCAGGCAAAAGTTCAATCACTGCGTATGCAGCATGTTTCTGGGAAAGCTGCACCAGTTGAATTTCTGCTTGAACCCCTCCCCCCAGTCTAATGTCAAGTCAAAAGACCAAAGAAGAGTGTGGGTGCACAGAACCTCTTCTGCCACCACAGCTTAGCAAGTTACAACTAGATTAAGTTACAATTTCTGGAAAACAGGTAAACCTCGAGACCACTAGGAGGGACCACATGCTCCTTCCGGGTGTTAAAAATAACTCCCAGGTGCTGAACGCTGGTTGACTATGAATCCGTGAGATTCCAAGGATGAGATCATCCTCTGGGTGCCAAGTGGATGAGGTTGTTCAGGTAAGGATCCATACTGAGACCCTGGGATCTCACCAGGGCCACTAGAGCTACCACTAGATCACTTAGGGAACACTTTGGGCACAGATCCCAGCCCCAGCAGGACACTGATGAGTGATCCTGCCTACACACAAATCACGGTTCTCCTTTGGAACAGTAAAGGTGAAAGAGGCCACTGAGCAGATTTCTTGCCACAGAACTTCCTCCACGGCCCTTATCTGGAGGGGATGCTGGGTGGTGAAGGACCCCTCCCACACAGGCCTCTTGGATGAGACTGGGAAATCAAAGCGGGGGGGGGGCTTTTCGGGTCAGGCGAGTAGCTGTTCTAAGTAGCCCACCGTTTGTGCTTGACGCCTCCCTACTGCAAGGATTTTTCTACCAGGTAATATCAAATTGCTTTGAGCATATATATTTCTTTCCATTTCCTTAAAGAAGTCTATTAAATCTGCTCTCAAAAGATGCTGATTGTACAACCTTGGGCAGATGATGAGAGGGAGGGCATCTTGGCCATCTTCTGGGCCTGGAGTAGGCATCATTGGAGTGTGTGTGTGTGTGGGGGGGGGGAGGTAGTTGTGAACGTCCTGCATTGTGCAGGGGGCTGGACTCGATGACCCTGGGGGGTCCCTTCCCACTCGAGGATTCTACGGGAAATGCTTAAAATGGCCCGGACCCAGTTCGCTTTCTCTGCAGCCAGGCAGCGGCCAGGGACCCGTTTCCCCCAGTGCCAGAGAGGGGAAACCGGGAGGGGGGCTGCGCCTCCCCCGCCCGCTTTTCCGGAGCTGACGGGCCCGCTGGGGCGACCTTCTGACCCCCTTTTGGGAACTGCCTGTGCAGCCCCCCCCCCGGGGGGCACACCAGGCTGCTCTGGCCCTTTGGGCGAGGGACCACGGCGCGCGGAGAGGGGTGTGTGGGCGCCCCCCTCCCCGCCCCCAACCTGAAGGGGCCCCCGCAGCGCTGCAGGGGAGCGTCGGGCCGTCGGGCTGGCCGGGGAGCGCGGTGGCGGCCCTCCCCCTCCCCCCCCCCGCCGGCCTCGGCGCCAGAGAGCTGCCTGCCTGACCCCCCCCCCCCCCGCACGCCGGCTGGGAGAGCGAAGGCCGGCCGCCTCCACCACCCACCCACCCACCCCCCGCTGCAGGCAGCCTCTCCCCTCCCCGGGGGCGCCCGCCGGCCCCTACCTGCCCCAGCGCTCATCGTGCGCGGCTCCCGCCGGCAGGCGGCCCTCCGCTGCCCTCTGCGGCGGCGGCCTCTGCGGCGGAGGGAGGCGGGCGGGCGGTTGAGCCCCGCCCAGCCCCGCCCCGCCCCGCCCCGCCAGGCTTGGCTGCGGCCCGCCCCTCGACGCCGACGCCGCGCCGGCGATGCTGCAGCGGGGACCTCTGGGCGGACCAAGCGTGGCGCTGCAGACCGCGCGGCCGCTGCAGCCCGCGGCGGACTGGGCAGGCAGGCGGGCGGGCAGGCAGGCGGGGGGGGGGGGCGCCCCGCCCGCTGGCCCGGGGGCCCCTCAGGAAGCGGAGCCCCCCTCGGTCTCCTGGCCCTCAACCGTGGCCGAGCCCGTCCGCCAGGCCCGGCGGCGGTGCCAAAGGCAGAAGGGCCCCAAGCGCGCGCGCGTGGAGCCTGGCGGGCTTTGCAGGGCCCCCCCCCCCCGCTCCACCGTCCGGTCACCCCGCCGGTCCGCGGCCACAGCTGGCGCCAGGAAAAACCCCGCGCGCTCCTCGGTTTCATGGTGCAGCCACAGGGCAAACGTGTCCTTCGGAAGCCCGGGAGCCTGATGGCTCGTCGGGACCTGGGCACCATCAGGCCCCGTGCCACGCCCATGCCCGTCGATTACAACCGGAGGAGGCCTGGGTCCACTAGCTTCGTGGCACCGCCGCGGCCCAAAACCAGGTTCCAAAACACGCATCTGCGGGATTTTTACACGAGGGAACCCCAAATTCATTACCCAAAGACACAACGTGTCCGTGGCCACAGCTTGCACCGCTAAAGCCGTGGGTCCGCTGCTTCACGGCACCACCACAGTGCAAAGATGTAGTTCCAAAGCATGGATCCTCGTGAGCCTCCACATTTTTGGGTTGGGTCACCTGGAACCCACCATTACATCCAGGATTAAGCTTAAGCTTCATTCATTTCATAGTAGATCCACCACAGACTCCACCAGGCCTAGGACTGAGGGCAGCCACAGGTGTTACTAATGCTGGCCTTCCCTACTCTCCCTCGCCCCCCACCCCGTTTTGGTCCAGTTGTGTTTGGGGGGGGGGCGGGTTGCCTGTCTGCCGGTTTGACACAGCCGGTGCCGTTAGAATTGTGTGCCTTCTATGGCTTTAATGGTTTATACATGGTTATGTTTTTATTGTTTTAAAGGTTTTAATTGATATGTATGTGATATGTGATTGGAATTTTATTGTTGTGACTTGCCCTGAGCCAGGGAGGGAGGGTTAGAAATTTAAAAATAAATAAATAAGACATGTCCCCTGGTGGAGATACCTCAGCTGGCTGCACAACGGGCTGCTTCTCACTCCCCCACCCCCCTTCCCACTGCTCAGCCCTTAGGACCAATCCCCAGAAGACAATTATCCTGTTCAACTCCCGTTATATCTAAAACACCTTATGGTCCTGAGCAGCTGCCCGTGCATTCACGTTGGGTCGATTGAATGCTCTACCGACCGCAGAACTGAATGGGCGCTATAGGGGAATTCCATTCTCTGATCGCCTGTGTAGCTATTCTACTGGTAAGTCTGAGACTAGTGACCACGGGCTGTTACTCTGTGTGCATTCGACCACACTTAGAATTGTGGATTGTCCCTATTCTGAGAAAGTATCAGCTTCCTCCTGAATCAAAGAGGCAGCCTCCTTTCTCTTGGCTGATAAATGTCAGGAAACGACAAGATCAGTATCTAAACTTTTGGCTCCTGTAATATCTTTAAAGCACTCTCATGCTCAGAATTAAGAAATCATGTTAGCTTTTATTATTATGTGTATATTTTATACGTTTTCAACTGTGGTTTAACAATATTGCGTAACTAATTTCAATCTTTCTGTATGGCTCAAGGTCTCAGGTCAAAGGAGCTCCATTAAAAAAAGTAAAGATAATGTAAGCGTGATCAGCCTGCCCCATCTATCTATCTCTGCTGGCCCAGGAGATTCACAGACCCACTCCGAATCTGTGGGTCGCACCAACTGGGAGACTGAGAAGACTGAGGCCAACGGGGCCCTTCTACTGTCTGTATTGGACAGACGAGTCGGTCCCTTACGTGAGAGAACCAATGAACACAAATCTCACAAGAAATCGAAATACTTGAAAACTAGCGGACATTTTAATCTTCCTGGACATGGCCACTGCACTGGTCTGTCTCACGAAAGCTCCCACTGGGATAAATGCTGTTAGTCTCCAAGGGGCCCCTGGACTTCTGTTTTGTTACATTAGACGACCACAGCCAATCCACGAGAATTAACTTTTGCGCCTTCAGCAGCTTCGGGATGTGCAGAAAATCAGCAGCTGAAGACGCCCCTCTCCTTCTCTGGGTCCAAACTGGGAGAATTTCTGCCTGTGCTCACACACACACACACACACCCTTGCACTCCAAGCCAGACAGTTGCCCCCCTCCACATTAACCTTTGTTGGCCCCTAAGAGAAGAGAGGGCTGCGGAGGGTGAGGGTGTACCCATGTTGCGGGGGGGGGGGGGTGCTGGAGCTTGCTTACTGGGTGCAGGGCTGGATCTCCTTTGCCCCATATGTGCCGAACATCAGAGGCGCACAGGTGCATCTTGCAGCCATTGTGGGTGTATTCTAGTAGCCCCTAAATCCTCAGTGTGGGTAAGCCAATGGTGGTGGTTTTATTCCCTCTTCTCTGTAGTCAGTTTGTTCTTCTCATAAGAAAAGCCCTGCTAGATCAGACCAAGGTCCATCAAGTCCAGCATCCTGTCTCACACAGTGGCCAACCAGGTGCCTCTAGGAAGCCCACAAACAAGACAAATGTAGCAGCAGTACCCTGTCTGTGATCCACCCAGCAACTAATATAATAGGCCTGCCTGCTCCTCTGATCCTGGAGAGAATAGAATCACAGAGTTGGAAGGGACCACCCGAGTCATCAAGTCCAACCCCCTGCACAATGCAGGAAATTCACAACTACCTCCCCCCAACACCTAGTGACCAGATGGCCAAGATGCCCTTCTTCTCATCATCTGCCTAAGGTCACAGAATCAGCATTGCTGACAGATGGCCATCTAACCTCTTCTTAAAAACCTCCAGGGAAAGAGAGCTTACCACCTCCCAAGGAACCCTGTTCCACTGAGGAACCGCTCTGTTAGAAAATTCTTCCTGTCTAGACGGAAACTCTTTTGATTTAATTTCAACCCATTGGTTCTGGTCCGACCTTCTTGGGCAACAGAAAACAACTCGGCACCATCCTCAATATGACCCTCAAGTACTTGAACATGGTTATCATATCCCCTCTCAGTCTTCTCTTCTTCAGGCTAAACATACCCAGCTCCTTCAACCTTTCCTCATAGGACTTGGTCTCCAGACCCCTCACCATCTTTGTTGCCCTCCTCTGGACACGTTCCAGCTTGTCTACATCTTTTTTCAATTGTGGTGCCCAAAACTGAACACAGTACTCCAGTTGAGGTCTAACCAGAGTGGAGTAAAACTATACCATCACTTCGCATGATCTGGACTCTATACTTCGCACTGGACACTATATCTGGACACACTTCGCGTGATGTGGACACTGGAGAATAGGTGTGCATCATGACTAGCATCCATTTTTGACTAGTAGCCATGGATAGCCCTCTCCTCCATAAAGATATCCACTCCCCTCTTAAAGCCACCCAAGTTGGCAGCCATCGCCACATCATGGGGCAGGGAGTTCCACAATTTAACTACGTGTCATGTGAAGAAATACTTCCTTTGCTCTTGTTTTTAATCTCTCTTCCTCTGGCTTCAGCAGATGACCCCGCGTTCTAGTATTATGAGAGAGGGAGAAAAGTTTCTCCCTGTCCACTCTCTCCATACCAGGCATAATTTTATAGACCTCTATCATGTCTCCCCTTAACCACCTTCTCCCAGCAGCTGCCCCAGTGATGGCCTGAGAATATGGGGGCTGCAGGGTGTGTGTGTGTGACAGGCCCTAGGCTTTCATTTCTGCCTGAAGGCTGCAGCTCAGGAAGGCTGCAGCTCAGGAAGGCTAGCGGCGTACCTGTCCTCCAGCAGTGGCTGTTTGAAGCAGAGAACCACCTGCCAACCACAAATGCAACTGTGTAAGGACCTTGCCCGCTTTTCTGGAAAATGGGAAGATGCCACATTGGGAAAGAGCCATAGGTAGCATGTCAATATATGGCTTCCAATATTACTGATTTAGTTGGTAGAAAAATATAGGGACGGGAAAGACAGGAAGCAAACGGTCCAACTTAGCCCTTCTTATGGTAATTAAAATCTTCCTTTGCTTTCACAAAGCTACTGTCAGACACTTCATCCCTCAATAGTTGGCCAGAAATTGGCGCATGCGCACCACTCCACCACCCCTTTCCGATTGTGAGCAGTGACACCTCTTGGTCAAATGTGGTACTGCTACAACTAAAAAAATTGAATTTCTCTTTAGAACGGGGGCGGGGAACCTTTTTCCGGCCAAGGGCCATTTGGATATTTATAACATCATTTGCAGGCCATACAAAATTATCAACTTAAAAATTAGCCAAACAAGCCCCAAGCAGGCAGCTGCCCCAGATGACCTCCCACCACGTGGGCAGGCAGGCAGGCAGGCATCCAACCAGTGGCGCACTTGCCCACCTGGTGGCACAGGGTGATCTGTTGCACCAGCCGGGTATAGCTGTCCAGCCACACGTCAGAGTTGCTCCTGCTCTGCATGGTCGGGGCCAGATTCTACAGCCGGCTCCTGCTATGCCTGCAGAGATGAAATGAGGACACACTGGCTAAGAACTCCCCCCACCGCGCATTCTGGCCCTGCCCCCTTTAACCCCTCCATTGCGCCACTTATTCCCCCAGCCCTCTTGTAGTACAGAGGGAATATGTTTCTCCACAGCCCGGATGGGAAAGGTGTTAACACAGGTTCTTGGGCGGTCCTAGCAGCTCCTTAGCTAATGACTCTTCTGCAAGGGTGGGGGGAAGGTTCCTTTTCTTGGCAAAATAAACTCACATCTTCCTTGAATAGAGGCTATTCCTGTCCGCCGGAGGAGACGGATCGCCAGTCTTAGATCCTTCTGAGCTATAGATCTGCCTGGACCCATGAAGGGCCAGACCAAATGATTTTGCGGGCCTTAAACGGCCCCCGGGCCTGATGTTCCCCACCCCTGCTTTAGAGCATTAAGGCCATTTATGCAGGGGAAGTTTGTGCTGGGTTTGGAGTGACTCTATAAAGGAAGCCACGAGGCCCTCAGTTTGCTAGAGCTGAGCAAGGCTGTTAACGATAGGATGTTTCAGAGGACATTGATTCATAGGGTCGCCAGGAGTTGGAAGCGACTTGATGGCACTTAACACACACACACACACTCTTAACTTGGTGGAAAGAGCTGCTTTTGTACTTGAAATGGATTGTTTCAGGAGCCACGCACTGTTTTATGTCATTTTCGTTGGTCCTATTATTCACTTACTAAGCAAATACTAAGTATTTATTTACTTCAATTCTACCCTGCCTTTCTCTCCAATGGGGACCCATTATGTGGACGGTGGTTTGTTTTCGGATCTTGTTTCAGCAAACCCTGACCGTGCAACAGCAGTGAAGCAGGAAGCAATGCTGACCCAGCAGGATACCCTGCCAGGAAACGCCTTGGCTCCCCCCCACCCCTGTGCTTCCCTTCAAAGGAGACCTAAAAACATCCGGTGATCTAAACACAAACGGATGGCGGGAGGGAGGGAGAAGCCTTTTGTGCAGCTGTTTTGACGTGTGAGTGTGTGTGTGTGTAAAGTGCCGTCAAGTCCGACTTATTGCGACCCAGTAGGGTTTTCAAGGCAAGAGACTAGCAGAGGTGCTTTGCCATTGCCTTCCTCTGGCATTTTTGGGGTGGTCTCCCATCCAAGTACTAACCTGGGCAGACCCTGCTTAGCTTCTGAGATCTGATGAGGTCAGGGGCCAGCCTGGGGCCCTATCCAGGTCAGGGCTGCTTTGACATGCAGGAGCTGAGGAACAGCTGGACTGGGGCTCCCGAGGAAACTCTGAGGTGGACGCTGGTGTCATTTTAAACAGAAATGCAAATATGGTATTGGAATCCTTTAGCATTATTTAATGAGAGGCATCATTATCAATCTATTGTAGACAACGTCTGGTATCCTTCTGCTACAAACAGCCAAGTCTGGAATCTTTCCTCAAGAGGCTGTTATCCCTTTTCATTAAGCAACAGGATAAAAATTAAAGTTGGTGAAATAAAACAACAAAAAGGCCAAAAATAAAATAAGATAAAGCTAATATAATAAATAAAACAACATGAAAGCTTCTCTGTGAGGTCCCTGATTACCTGGCTAGTCCGTGGAGCCATCGCAGCCTCCTCTGCCACTCTTTACAGCCCAGGGAAGGGAAATTTAAATTCTGTATTTTGGTAACCGTGCCTTCCCAATGGTGGATCCCCAGGTATTTAAAGTGCCAGCCTGAAGTCTCCCCACCCCAGGAGGCTGGTTGGTTCCCAGTTTATTTTTCAGTTGATTTAACTTTCTTAAGAAACAACAACAGAGGAAACACAAAAGATCCAAAAGTTTAAAGATCCAATCTTCCTTCTTGGGGTTGGTTCCCAGTTTCTGAGCCAGCGTGGTGTAGTGGTTAAGAGCGGCATTCTCTAATCTGGAGAGCCGGGTTGGTTTCCCCACTCCTCCACACGAAGCCAGCTGGGTGACCTTGGGCTAGTCACAGTTCTATTAAGAGCTCTCTCAGCCCCACCTACCTCACAAGGAGCCTGTTGTGAGGAGAGGAAGGGAAGGCGATTGTAAGCCTCACTGAGACTCCTTAAAGGCAGAGAAAAGTGGGGTATAAAAACCAACTCTTCTTCCCTTCTTCTTATTCACCCTTCCTAGTTCCTTATTTGTGAATACAACCCTAAATGCTGAGGATAATTTAAAAGAGCTTTGTTCCAGAATAAGGTTTGGATCCCTACATGTCATAACACACCCTTGTACTCAGGGGACTCTGCCCTCCAAGTAGACCCTATGCTGCCCTGCTCTCCTGTCTCCTTCAAGAAGGCATGCACTGGTGCCCGGTCCAAACACTGGTAACTGGCACCCAGAGTTTCTATTTTGCTTGTCACCAAGAAGCTTATATTGGGATTTGAATAAGGAACTGTAATGACTGAATGCATGGAACGATTGGAATAAAAGTCGGGGGGGGGCAGCATGAAGAGATGGATCATCAAAACTTATGTACACGCAATACCTTTTGATCAAAGTAATATGATGAAAACTGACAAATTATGCAACATTATTACTGGCCTAGTAGGTAAATTAGAGGTTCATTTCAGAAATGAGAAAAATCCCCTTTCCATGACAATAGCAGCACAGGATCTCACTGCATGAAAGTGCTACCGGCAGCAAAAGGGTGGGGGGGATGTTGACCTATTAAATAGATCCCCTCAAACTTACTAGTGAGGTGATCCAACTGCAGAGACATGGAGCGGGAAGGATTCAAAAGGCTCAAAAGCAGAGCTAGAGGGCAGATGAACTCGGAGGCCGTTGGAGGGAGGGGTCTGCAGCCAGAGGAAACTAGCCGCCCCCTCCAATGCATCATGGTCATCATCATCAACTTTAGCCGGGCTCAGAGGGGCTGACCTCGTCATCAGTTCACCCTTCCAGACACATTGGCAAGCCGTGCAATCCATCATACGCGCAGGTGAAACATGCATTCCGCACCAATGGCTGTCCCTCCCGGGAGAGCTAAACTATGGTGCGGTTTGCTCTCCTGGGGCAAAATACAAGCAGGACTAATGCGGGGGGGGGGGTCGATTGGGAGAACAGTGGGGAAGGGAGCTTCAAGGCCCCCTCCGCCATTTCCCCCATGAAAGGGACAGCCCCCTGCTACTCCTTGGAAGTTGGGGGGGGGGCGTCCAAAACCCGAGTTCCACCTGGTTTGGCCCCGAGTGACGCCCGCCCGCGTGCCCGGGAGTGGCGAGCGAGCCCGACGGCGCGGACGCGCTGGGGCCGGCCGCTCCGTTACGGGTCAGCTGGCCGCGCGGCGCAGGGCCGGCCGGGCCGGGCCAAAGGCCGCCTCGGGGACGCGCCGCGACGGCCGGCGCCTCCGCCAGGCGGCTTTGCTCTCTCGCGGGAGGGCGAGACGCCGCCGGGCGCCGGCAGCCCCGGGCAGGTGGGCGCGGCCCGGCCCGGCCCCTGGGGCTGCTTGCGGGGGGGGGTGGAGCCGCGGGAGGAGCCCCTGCCTCGGCGCCGTCTGAGCGGAAGGGCTGGGGGGGGCGGGGGAGAGAAGGCAGCCTTTGGGCTGGGAGGCACCAGCCCGTCGAGCCAGGGACGCGCGTCCTCGCCTGCAGGGTGCCAGCGCGCCCCCCCGGCTCTTTCCCGGGGGGGGGGTCTCTCTTGGCCGCGACCGCCTCTCCCGGGGGTCCAGAGGCGGGCAGGTGTGCCCGCGGGAACCCTCGGGGCGCCCGGGCGCGTCGGAGGGGGGAGGGGGATTCTGCCCACCCCGCTGGAGGAAGCGTGGCCCTCCGGGCCCGGGGGTGGCGTCGGGGCCAGGGCCGCGGAAGGACGGGTGGGGCCCTCCGCTGCCGCCGCCCCCTTCTCACGAGCTGGGAGCGGCTCCGGCTGGGCGTGCCGCTGACCGCGAGGCCCCCCCGGGCCGGTCCCGAGGGCCGCCGGGGTCCGCCTGCCCGCCTGCCCAGCGCGTCGCCTCCGCCTGCCTGCCTGCCTGCCTGCCTTCCTTCCTTCCTTCCCCAGGGATCATGGAGCCCCCCTCCGACGGAAGAGAGGCCCCCCGCGGCGGCGCCCCTGCGGACGGACAGGCCCCCCGCCGCCCGGCCCAAGCCCAAGCCCAGCTCCCGGCGGGCAGCCGCAGGACCCAGCCGAAGGGTGAGTGGCGGCCGGGCCGCGCCGTCGGCGGCGGGGGGGGGGGGGGGGAGTCGCGCACGCCCCTGCCGCCTGCTCTCCCCCTCCTCAGGCTCCTCCCCAAAGGCAAGCCTCCCTCTTTTGCAACCACCACGTCGTACAGTTCTGGGGTAAAAAACCCCACTGTGGTTTCAGGAAGGAAGGTGCTGATCAATTCACGCAGGCGCTCCAACGGGGGGTTGGGGGCACCTCTTGTAGGGGAGCTCGGCTTTCTCCCAGAGGTGGTCCCCAAGAGTACCGTCTTCTTCTTCCACAGCATCCCTTCTCACTTTTCATGCTTTGGTAACTTTGTCCCCTCACTCAAATGCACCCTTACAAGGGCACCAGTCGGGCTCTTCTTCCCACACCCTCTCCCCTCACTTTGATTCTCCTGCCTTGTGCTCCAAAGAGCTCCCCGCCCCCCCGCCCCCCCGCCGCTTACATTTCTCCTTTGCTATAGGGGTAAAGTTTCCTCAGCCCATTTCCTAGTCATTAACCCCTTCAATGCTGTTGGGATCTGTGCTGGCAGCGACAGGCCAAGAAAGGGATCTTGGGGTGGTAGTGGATAGCTCAATGAAGATGTCAACCCAGTGTGCGGCTGCTGTAAAAAAGGCAAATTCCATGCTGGCTATAATTAGACGAGGAACAGAGAATAAAACTGCTGATATCATACTGCCCTTGTACAAATCTATGGTGAGACCACACTTGGAATACTGTGTACAGCTCTGGTCACCACACCTAAAAAAGGATATTACAGAGCTTGAGGAGGTGCAGAAAAGAGCAACCAAAATGATTAGGGGACTAGAGCAACTATCCTATGGGGAGCGGTTGGGACGCTTAGGGCTGTTTAGCTTGGAAAGAGGGCGGCTGAGGGGAGACATGATAGAGGTCTATAAAATTATGCATGGTTTGGAGAGAGTGGACAGGGAGAAGTGTTTCTCCCTCTCCCATAATACTAGAACATGGGGTCATCTGCTAAAGCTGGAGGGTGAGAGATTCAAAACAGATAAAAGGAAGTACTTCTTCACACAATGCATAGTTAAATTGTGGAACTCCCTGCCCCAGGATGTGGTGATGGCTGCCAACTTGGAGGAGGGCTTTAAGAGGGGAGTGGACATATTCATGGAGGAGAGGGGTAATCATGGCTATTAGTTAGAATGGATACTAGTCATGCTGCATACCTATTCTCTCTAGTATCAGAGTGTGGCGGGAATATTTATAATTTGGCTTAAGAAGAACCACTCTCTGTACCTTCTATATCTTAATACTATAACCTGCAGTTTAAACAGCCACGTGAAGCCTCTAAAGGACCTTAGCTCCAAAACCAGGCCCCTGACCTAGAGGCCATAGGAAATTGCATTACTAAGAGTTAACCAACCAAAGAACATTAAGGTGCCTAGAAATTATGTTCAGGGGTACAAGGTCACATAGATGGGCAGCAAAGTGCCTGCTTAAGCAGTGAGGAAATTGTTTATGAACACAGGGTAACGGATGAATGGATGGCTGTCAGAGACCTGGACATGGCAAACTTATTATGAAACAAAATATTCCCAAACAACTTATAGCCATGATTTGTGAAAACTCATCTCCTGACTAATTTGGCAGGAGGGGGCCATTTGAGACCTCTCTCACACAGTTCAAACTATAAAAGGCTTTCAAAGAGCCCAGCCCGTCGTCCCTCTAAGAGAGAGACCCATTTCTGTCTCTTCCTTGGAACGACCTCCGAGATCTCTGACTGTTTGTCTTTCAGAGAGTGTTCTGTCATATATATATTCAGTTAAGTATTGCTTTCTCTCTTTGCTTTATATTTCCTTGTAAGTATAATAAAGCTGCATGGTTTACTTTATACGTTTGGTGTACTGTTTTAAGAGTGTTTAGTGTGCAAGATCTAACTTTTCTTATCAAACTCTCTAGCAGGCAGAGAAGACCAAAAAAATAAAAGAGCTCAAGGGAGAGAACTTGAAAAATTCTCCCAACACAGAGGAGCAGGCCTATTATATTGGGTGCGGTGGAACACAGGCAGGATGGTGCTGCTGCAGCCGTCTTGTTTGGGGGCTTCCTAGAGGCACCTGGTTGGCCACTGTGTGAACAGACTGCTGGACTTGATGGGCCTTGGTCTGATCCAGCAGGGCCTTTCTTATGTTCTTAAGTAGCATTGATTCCCCCCCCCCCAACACTATTCTCTATTGGCTTCTCATAGTATAGAATTGGGTAACTTGTTTCACACACTTTTCAGTGAAGGGGGGCATAGGAAGCCCTTAATCAAGTCCTTATTGTTTTCCCTGTGTGTGTAAGTGCCATCAAGTCACTTCCGACTAACGGTGACCCTATGAATCATTGTCCTCCAAAATGTCCTATCTTTAACAGCTTTGCTCAGGTCTTGCAAACTGAGGGCCGTGACTTTCTTTATAGAGTTGATCCATCTCTTGTTGGGTCTTCCTCTTTTCCTGCTGCCTTAACTTTTCCTAGCATGACTGTCTTTTCTAGTGACTCTTGCCTTCTCATAATGTGACCAAAGTACGACAGCCTCAGTTTAGTCATTTTAGCTTCTAGGGTCAGTTCAGGCTTAATTTGATCTAGAACCCACTGATTTTTTTTTTGGCAGTCCACGGTATCCGTATCACTCTCTTCCACATTTCAAAGAAATCTACTTTCCATCAGCTTTCTTCATTGTCCAGCTTTCACACCAATACATACGATGTATTGTAGGGAATACGATGGCATGAATTGATCTTGGTGGCCAGTGACACATCCTTACACTTCAGAATCTTTTCTAGCTCCTTCATGGCTGCCCTTCCTAGTCTCAATCTCCTTCTGATGTCTTGGCTGCAGTCTCCCTTTTGGTTGATGATGGAGCCTACCCTACCCTAATACTTTTCTGAACCTTACCAGGGATCAAATAGCTCCCTCCCAATTCTAGTTCATCAAATCACAGTGGCTAAAACTTTGGGAACTCTTAAAGGGCCTCTGACTGCCTTTCTGGAAGTCATAGCAGCCGTCATAACTGCTGCTGCCATCCAGCGAGGGCCCTCGGGAGTGTTAGAGCCAGGAAGAATTTCACTCTGACAGCCAAGCCTCACATCAGCTTGGGTTCAGCTGCCTGATGCTGTAGGATAGGGATGTGCGTTTGTGTCTGAACTAGTCAGCATTGTGTTGTGGTTGCCAGAAGACCGGTCTAATTCAAGTTAGGCAGCTTCATGTGTTCATATTGACAGTCCCCAAAACTTCTTATATTTTTAGTCCTGTCTCTGAAGCTCACCTTGAGGAAACATAAAACCGGACTTCCTGATGCCCAGCTGCAGGGATATCTGAGGGAACGGCTCCGTCTTCTGGAGAGTGATGACAGTAAAGCGAGGACCATGTTCAGCGTAAGTCGCTGGTGCTCTGTTTACCTAACTGCTAAACAGGGAAGAAATTGGGGCTGCCACGTCCCCAGTAGCTGGCGCTGGGCAGGAGTCTCGCCGCAGCCTTTTGCACCACACGAAGTGCATGGCCGGTCTGAATGAGATCAGAAAATGGAAAGTTGTGGCCAAATCCTGTTTGCCAATCCTGGCAACCCAGCTGCAGTGTAGCGAAATGCACTTGGTGCAGGAGAGAAGACCTGAGCCTCCACCTACAAGCACGGATCCAGTTGCGTCCCCATTTAGTTGTGTCCAAAGCAGAATCCTAAGTATAACTTTCCACAGAATGGGAGGTCTTAACACCTGTTTGCATTTTATTATATAATTCTATGTTTAAAATATCGGATATTCATACCAATGTCTTAGTGTTTAGATCAATATTTAATGGAATCAACTGTGTCTGCTAAACTATTTAACATACTTCATCCAGCAGTGCACATCTATGTAAATATTTACCTGCTATAACAGTAAAAATGAATGGAGTTAAAGCTTTTTTGATCTAGAATTTCTTTTTCCTCCTTGTGAAAGGAAATTCATGAATCATATATACAAGCCTTCTACATTAGGACAAAAGTCAATAATCTCTGGAAAGGTAGCAAACGTGGAATAGCAGTCCTCTTCTCCATTAAAAAAAACCTACCTAAAAATAAATTGCTTTAAAAGTAGCTAATTGAGTGTGTTTTTTTATTTAAAAAATATGAGCATGCAATGGGTAAATATTGGTTTTCTTTTTTAAAAATGATTTGTAGGCAAGGAAAAGAAAAATAACCTTTAAAAATATATTTATATTCCAAACTAACCTTTTCCCTTTGTGTGTAACAAGATCCTAGCATAATGTCATACTATTTTGAAAAAAGAACAGAAAACCAAACTCTCCCACAAAAAAACCCTGGAATTTGTCCTTTGAAGAAAAATCTCCCCTTTTCCTGTAGCTGCTCTCCACCTGACTCCTCTTAATAACCAGGTCTGTGACTGGAGCAGCCTTCTCCGTTTTTACTTGTGAAGGCCGTGCTGTTTTGCTTCAGGGCAGACATTTTACCTAGGAAGTTGAAGGTATCATATTCATTTAGCTGTCATGAATATGGCCAGAAAGAAATTAAACAAAAATTATAAGAAAATATAAAGGAAGTTCAAGATATAAGAGTCAGACAGCATTCCTTGTCAACGCAGCTCACAAGGCAAGACATCTGGACGGAGTCGACTGATCGGAAATTGGAGGTGCAAGAGATGTACAACCTGAAATTTAGAGGCTTGCCAGAGGGCTTTGGGAAAGATAATTTAGAAGAAGCTTTTAAGGAATTAATTCAAGACTACTTAGAAGTACAAATGGTAACAGTAATATGGCCTTGTGTAGATTAGAAGCTGTCTATCAATAGATACAAAGTGTTGAGGCCCAGGTGTAGAAGTGCCTGAGAATCATAAGAATATTCACAGAAGATATGATTCAAGGTTGGGAGTATTGGTTGAGGGCCAAAAGATATTCATATGTACGAGAAACTTGCAATCAATATTTTTAAATAGGCTTTGTTAAAAATAGGCTTTGTTATTCTAAAAAGATATTTTAAATAAAGATAACCTTGTACGGCATTTGGAAGTTATAAGATAATGAGTTATCTAAGAATGTGCACCCTTAATAAGTGGGACAGTAAGCTATTGTTAGGACATGATTTTAAAATCCTGTAAATAGGGGAAGTTGTATTGATCGAGAGCTTCTTCTCAGTAGGGGCTCATTGCCTGTGACCTGCTTACTTCTGGAGTAAAAAACTCTTCTGGGCTCATGTAATTGCCTTCCTTTGATTACCTATGTAACAACGATGGATGGATGATATACTGTGGATTTAGTTTATATTAAGAATGCGTAATTATGCTTTAACAAATGAGTGTAGAGTGGAAGCAGAGACTCTCTAACAGCATTTACTTGTGTGCTATGCCCAGAGCGACCCGGTAGTGTACCTCTGGCTAGGAGTTATAACATCTAGTACAGGACGGTTAACTAGATGCCTAGGGTTTCTTAAATGCACGCCTGTACCTCAGTCCGGCCTGACCAGAGTCATCCAGAACACAGCCATAATTTACCCTCACTTCTTGGAATTCTTAAAGGGGAAACTTTGAAAGCTCCAAGTGTAATTGATATTCAGTGGATCTTTTCTAAGTCAGTTAGGACAAGACTCCTGTAAGATTTGTGAATTTTGTCAACGTCAATCAGAAGAAAGAGAATTTGAACCTCGCAAATAAGAGCCTTTAAGAACAGGTGAATTGTGTAAATGTCGACAACTTAACAACTTCACATCAGCTTTTTTCCAGTGCTGGGTGAAATTATGCTGCTTTCAGGTGGATTTATTCAGCCTAATCGATGAATGATGGGACACATTGATCTACTGTTAGGATGAATAGAATTTTCAGGCTGTGTGGTGAAAGAAGTTTGAAAAACTGTCTGTGGCCCTGGGAGTTCCCACAGCCGTATGTCTTAACGAAGTCCTGGCGTACCAACCACTGACTCCGGCAGGGTTCCTCTCAGCTAGCTGAAGAATAGAACTGAGGCTGAAACACCGGCGGGACCTTGATGACCAAGCAGTGAATGAGCGGAATGGGAGAGACGATGGAACAGGAGAGGCTGCTTACAGGAGGTGGAAATTAAGGGGCAGCAGACTTATAACCGGCAATTTCCATGACTTTTCTGCTGCATGAATGTAAACATCCCTTTCTTAAACCAATGTAAAGAAAATCCAAGAACTAATGCAATGTCTCCTGATAAATATACACTGTTTGTGTGGTAGATTATTAATCAAAGACAGGGAAGCACAGGAGATTATTTTTATGATCAGGTTCAGCACACAAGGCTGTCTGTCTTTTGATGCATGTCTGCTTTTTGCGATGCCCTTTCTTGTTCATTCCAGTCTGCCGTCCCCAGGGGCATCAGAGCTGTCTTTGTGGTGTTTCTTTTCTTTAATTACGAATGTGACTTCCTGGTTCTTTCCATGAGATATATGAATGTTTTCTCCATTGCCAGGAGCTGTCGGCCCGGCTCTTGTCCATTGATAGTGAGGACTACTTGATAGTGGTGACATTCTGGACCTTTGAAGAAATCTGGAAGTTTGAAACTTATTATTCCCTAGGTAATGTCCACCTATAGAAAAGTTCAATAGTTTTTTTTTTTTTTTATATATATATATATATTGTCGAAGGCTTTCACGGTCAGAGTTCACTGGTTCTTGTAGGTTATCCGGGCTGTGTAACCGTGGTCTTAGTATTTTCTTTCCTGACGTTTTGCCAGCAGCTGTGGCCGGCATCTTCAGAGGAGTAACACTGAAGGACAGTGTCTCTCAGTGTCAAGTGTTTTGTCAGATTGCACAGAGAAGCCATTGAAATTCATAAACATCGGCACAACTTTAACAGAAGAGAGTTTAAGAATGAATAAGGCTTGGCTTCCTGTCCTGAAAACCTCCAGACTAACAAAGACTACAGTCCACAATAGCCATGCAGATTAGCTTTGGATTTCACACATTAACAGATCACTTCAAGATACAATGGTTCCATATTAACATACCACACCCTCATTAGCACATTATCTTGATACTTATAGGACAATGATTAGCACATTACCTTTAATACTTTGCAAGACAATGACTCAGCTCAAACCCAACCCCCTTCTGACTATATATTACTCTTCCTACACACTTGACACTGAGAGACACTGTCCTTCAGTGTTACTCCTCTGAAGATGCCTGCCACAGCTGCTGGCGAAACGCCAGGAAAGAAAATACCAAGACCACGGTCACACAGCCCGGATAATCCACAAGAACCAGTTATATATATATATTTCCCATATGTCTGAAGAATAGTAGACATATTTTAAAGCAAATTCCATGTTAAACAATTAATGTTTAAACTTTGTGTATTAATGGGTGTACATGTGTTGTGTACCTGAGTTTAGGAATCCATCCTGAATACAATTGAACCTAGGCTCCTCCAGACACCAGATGGATCTGATTCAGCCCAGAGTGCTTCCGGGAGCGCTCTCTGGCACCTCCTTGTTTCCCCAGATTTACTGAACAGGGTGGCCGTGGCTCCTGTGAACTGCTATAGGTGGGCCCTTGGTTCTGGAAGATGAGAGCTGTTTCCTGAGCCCCTGGATATTCATGCACTCAATTTCCTCTGTTTCCATGGAGTATGGAGATCATGGGAACAGTGGGAGAAAACAGGTTGCCAGTTTACCATGTGGTATAGCTTTGTATCAAATGGTTGCTTGGTCATGGTGCTTCTCCTGGCTTTCTGCAAAACTGAATTATTTAAGAGGCAATAGAATTGCACTGGACTTAATGATTCACGAAGTTACTTGCAAAATTATTAGGGACTGTGGTCTGTACTACTGTGTACAGCTTGCTGAAACTAGGGTCCTACTATGTAATTTTTGCATCATTTAATGTGACACGTTAATACTTATGCTTTGCTTCAGTTCTGTTTTTAGACTTCTGATTTGATGTACAACCCTAATTTTATTGTATTGTTTACTGAATGTCCTATCTGTTGATTGTAATGACTCACTCTGTGTGATCCACCTTGAGTGACTTTTAGTATTTATTTACATTATTTATAGTCTATCTTTCTCACTTGGACTCAAGGTGAATTACACAGTACAATCAACAGATGGGACGTTCAATAAGTAATACAATAGGATTAGGGTTGTAGAACCAACTAGAAGTCTAAAAACAAAACTGAAGCAAAGCATAAGTATTAACATGACACATTAAATGATGCAAAATTCCATGGCAGGATCCTACTTAAAGCAAGCTGTACACAGCTTACCCCTTGTCCCCCCCACCTCCGGTACTGTGTTCTTAAGATGAAATAACTCCGGGGGTGAGTTTTGCCCCACTGTGGGGCTGTTCAAGCAGCTGCTCGTGTGGGAAACCCAACCCAGATCATGGCCAAGGAAAGTTTAATGGAGAGTGAGGAGCTGATATTGAGTCACTTAAAACGTAGTTATATTGTCTGCCAACTTACTCTCATTGAAATAGGTTGTGTTAAATAATAGTTTTTTGGGGGTAAAAAATGTCTTTGACAGGGTTTTTAAAGCATTGCATGGAGAATCTGTTGCTTGATGACCATTTCTGGCTTTTTACGCAAGAGGAGGAGGAAGCAGCTGGAATTGATGTCCATTTAGATGAAGAATGCCTGGATATGATATATAGGGATCTTCTAATTCAAGAGGGTAAGTGGGGCTGTGCTACTAAAATGCTAATTGCCAGGAAATAATTTTTACCATATTTAATTTATTAAGCCTTATAAAGCTGCTATCCTAAGAAACGGAGTAAAACGGGGATTACTTCTCAGTAGCCGTGTTTAAGATTGCTGTCCAACTATTACTATCCAAGAAATTGAGTGAAGAGCTTTTGAAATAAATATTGTTGGATTTTTTTACATTAGAATTGTGTTTAATATTTTTATGTGCTAAACTGATAAAATGCTACATGACACTGCCTTAAAAATGTGGGTGGTAGAATCTCAGTTAAACCCGCTCTGTGTGGGCCGCCTGCTCCGGAGACCCCAGCTGGTCCAGAGTGCAGCAGCGAGGGTCCTGACAGGGACCCCACCAAGATCACACATACAACCAGCGCTCTGGCAACTGCACTGGCTTCAGGTGGACTACCGGATCAAGTGCAAGGTGCTGGTATTAACCTTTAAAGCTCTACACAGTCTGGATACCAGAGTATCTACGGGACCGTCTTTCTTGAGATGTCCCCCGAAGAGCACTGCGCTCCACAAATAACAACATTCTGTTGGTCCCCTCCCCGAAAGTGTCTGGCTGTCCTCACCAGGGCCTTTTCCGCCCTGGCCTCAGTCTGGTGGAGCTATCTAAAGAGACCAGGGCCCTGTGGGACCTGGCTCAGTTCCATATGACCTGTAAGGCTGAGATGTTCTACCAGGCCCATGGTTGAGGGCAGCAATGGTTTGCATCGAAGTTGCCCCCCCCCTCCCCCCTTCTTCCTTCACTTGATTGAATTGAGTGATCGGGGGCTGGCTGCAAAAATTACGTGCCAACTGGATTTTAGAATTATGATTTATGGTTGTAATTGTAAATTATTTTGTATTAATGTATCTGATGTTTGTATTGATGTTTTAATGCTGTGTGTCGCTCTGAGCCCAGCCTTGGCTGGGGTAGAGCAGGATAGAAATTCAAAAATAAATAAAGTAAAATAGTTTTATGTGGAAACTTCTTACCTTTACTGGATCATAAAATCCATATTTAATTATTGTAGTCAAATCATAGAATATTGTCGAAGGCTTTCACGGTCAGAGTTCATTGGTTCTTGTGGGTTACTCCTCTGAAGATGCCTGCCACAGCTGCTGGCGAAACGTCAGGAAAGAAAATACCAAGACCACGGTCAACACAGCCCGGATAACCTACGAGAACCAAATCATAGAATGTTTACAAACTTCAAAGCCCTCTTCGTATAGGAGGAATCGGTCCAGTAAGCCTTACCTCCTGCTTGTAACATGTGAGGCAGTCGCTATAGAGAAGTAACCTCTTCTGTTATACCCTCAAGCTTTATCTCCAAGAGTGCTCTGAGGTCTGGCTTTTAATTCAACCTTTAGTGTATTTTCTTAACAGTGCATTCCTGAGGTGCATTGGCAGCCCAACCCAAAGGCCTTTGGAGGCCGGCGATGGCCGGCGCAAGAGCCCACAGCGCCGGCGTCCGGGAGGCGCACGCTGGCGTTTGTGGCCCCAGCACCGGTGTGCAGGGTCAGAAGCTCGTCTCTGGCTGTGGCAGCACTGGGCCCAGACACCACCGGAGCCTGCCGCCGGCGTCAGGACTCCAGCAAAGGCTGTAGCGGCAACCCAGGAGGCGTTCCCAGGGTGTTACAGCGCCGGCCAGGGGGCGGGGCCGCCGTTAGACGGCCTCCTGAGCCATTCTGGCTCGGGAACACCCCCTTTTATTTTGGCCGAGATACGCCACCTTTTAGGTGGCTATCTCCCATGCAACCCTATGAGGGTTGCACGGATTTTTGGCGCCAGGCAGAGGTTTCGGCCGGGCCAAAACCTCCTTAGGAGGCAGCGCCACTGCGTTGCCTCCTAAGCCTGGCTTAGGCATTCCATTGGAAGGCCTTAAGAGGGGCGTGGACATGTTCATGGAGGAGAGGGCTATTCATGGCCACTAGATAAATGGATACTAGTCATGATGCATACCTATTCTGTCCAGAATCAGAGGAGCATTGCCTGTTGTATGAGATGCTGTGGAGCACAGGCAGGATGCTGTGCTCCACAGCTCCACGTCTTGCTTGTGGGCTTCCTAGAGGCACCTGGTTGGCCACTGTGTGAACAGACTGCTGGACTTGATGGGCCTGGGTCTGATCCAGCATGGGCCTTTCTTACGTTCTTATGAGAGCGGGGTGCAGATGTCACAGCCTTACAGTGATAGGGTAGATGTACGGTGTGGATAAGAGGTTTACAGATTAATATATGACTGGTTCCGAATTAGACCTTTCCAGACCTGCTGGACCCAAAGAGCTTAGATCTGTGTCGACTCCCACCGTTAATATCCCTGGGGGCCCATTTTTCCAAGTGGGAGGTGTTTAATTGTAAAGCGTTTTTTACTTGCAGTTAAATGTATCTGATTCATGCTTAAGTGTCTATAGAAATGTTAGATCTGTTTTCTAAACTGGATTTTTTTAAAGGGGCCTTCTTTGTATTTCATCCTGAAAACTTTATAAGTGAGAGAAGAGCTTCAGATTCCGGAGGTAAAGTTTACCGGCTGAGCTGGGCCGCTGCGGAGAGAGCTTCTCAGGCAGCTGAGTGGGATGCCCTCTCGAGGGGTCTTTCAAAGCCCTTGGCTCCGTTTCATCAGTAGGTACCTGAGATTCATTATCAGTTTCACACGTCTATTCACAAAGGTTTTTGGTAACATGGAATGACTTCTGGAGTGAAATATATATTTATTTCTCACCGTTGGCCCCAGTTTTATATCAGATGAGTAAGGAAAGCATTTGAAAGAGTGAGGGTCTTCCTTCATTTGAATTGGAGGAGGGAAAACTGTGGGAATTGCCTTCAGTTGCACCAGAAAAGGAGGGTGAGGGGGCAGCTGCAATATGGGTTGTGCATCATCAAAAACCAGAATAAATATTTTGTTTTTGTGCTGTCAAGTCACAGTTGACTTATGGCAACCCCGTAGGGTTTTCAAGGCAAGAGACATCAGGTGGTGGTTTGCCATCGCCTACCTCCACGTCACGACCCTGATAGTCCTTGGAGGCCTGCCATCCTTTTCGGTCGGGGAAGGCGGGTTACAAATATAAATAAATGAATAAATACCAGAGTGGACCCTTCTTATATGCATCATAATCCCTCCCAACATTCTTTCATTGATGTGGTATCACTACTTTTAATAGGTACCGTTTATTTTTTTAAATGAATACTGTAGTAGCTTGAAGTTTGAAGTGGCATTGATTAAAATGGTCAGTACTATTTATCATGGTTTCTAATTTTCTTTAACTTCCCATTCCAGATGGTTTCTTAAAGCAAACACAGACCCTGCTGATTTTGCCGGAGAATCCCTGCTTACTGGCCACGGTAAAATCGGTAAGTGCTGTTAGAGCAGAATCCCTGATAAGTATCGTTGGACCTCTGTGGGGCTCTGCTTCTCAAACAGCTTTTCTTTTCTTTTTTTAATAAATTTTTATTGGTTTTATATCTTTTCCATTAGACAAGCAACAATATAAAAATATATAACATTTAAATGTCTAGGTATGTTGCTAATATTCTAAGTACATAATAATAGAAAAAGAAAAAAGAAAAAGAAAAAGAGAGAAATTTTGACTTCCCCTTCACCTCCGTCTGCCTCTTAATAAAATGGTTAAATTCCATCATGATGGGTTCTGATCCTAATTCTTTCCAATAAAACCATAACATTTTCATTCCTAAGCTATATAATCTATTCAATATTAATTATTAACATTATTATTATCACATGGATCAGATTGATAAGTATTCTTCCATTTTTCCCAGTCCTAATTCATGTTTACAGTAATTCATTCAAACCTCCCACTCCCCCATAAATTGCTCACTGTCCTTTTGATTTAAAGTAGCTGTAAGTTTCGCCATTTCCACCAGTTCAAACATTTTTATAATCCAGTCTTTTTTTCCAGGAATATCTGCCCCTTTCCATTTAGCTGCATATAGCAGTCTTGCAGCTGTTGTAGCATAGATCAAAAATGTCCTTTGTATTATCACATCATCTGGGATCATGCTGAGTAGCATCAATTCCGGTGTTTTGGGTAAATTTCTTTGAAGAATTATTCTTATTTCATTGTAAATCATATCCCAAAAGTCTTTAGCTTTATCACAAGTCCACCACATATGATAAAAGGAACCAATTTCTTTACTGCATTTCCAACATTTAGGGGAAGTCACCTTATATATCCTTGCAATTTTCTTAGGTGTTAGATGCCATCTGTACATCATTTTATAAATATTCTCCCGAATTGATTGTGCATTTATTCCTTTCAGATCCTTTGACCATAATCTCTCCCATTTATCTAAGGCTATATTGTGTCCCACAGTTTGCACCCAGTCAATCATTGTTGGTTTTATTATTTCCTGCTCACAGTAGATTGTTAGAAGAAGACTATACATTTTAGAGATCAGTTGAGTCTTATTATCTAACAAAAGTTTGTGAAACACTGACCTATCCTTAGCAAATCCATTCTTCGTATCTTGCAAGAAAACAGATTTAATTTGATAATATTGGAGCCATTGCAGGTCTTCTTTTAAGAGTTGAAAGTCTTTTAATGAATATTTTGTTCCATCCCAAACAATCAAATCTTGATAGGTTAAAAACTTGTCTGGTCTAAGTGGACGCAAAGTTAGCATTTCTTGAGGTGAGATCCATAACGGTGTTACTGGTTCCAAAATATGTTTATACCTCATCCAAACATGAAATAAGGAGGACTTGATTATATGATTACGAAATGATGCTTGTATCTTAATTTTATTGTACCACAAATAGCCATGCCATCCACTTATATTGTCGAATCCTTCTAAATCTAACAGTCTTGTATTAGATAAATTAATCCAGTCTTTTAGCCATACTAAAGCAGCCGCTTCAGCATATAATTGAAAGTTTGGTAACGCAAAACCTCCTCTAATTTTAGAGTCCACTAAGTATTTATATGCAATCCTCGGTTTCTTCCCTTGCCAAATGAAGTTTAAGATATCTTTCCTCCAAATATTAAAGTATTTGATATGTGAAATTATAGGTAAATTTTGGAACAGGAAGAGTATTCTTGGTAGAATGTTCATTTGGACTGTAGCTATACGTCCTAAGAGTGAAAGTTTTTTATTAGACCAGATGATCATATCGGTTTTTATCTTTTCCCATAGCTTAAAATAATTATTGATTATCAGTTCTTTATTCTTTGCCGAGATCCAGATTCCCAAATACTTGACCTTGGTAGTCTTCTCCCATCCTGTGTAAAAAATAAAGTCTCTCTGTTCCATTTCTGTCAGATTCTTAAGTATCGTTTTTGTTTTTTCTCGATTAACTTTAAAACCCGAAACTTTCCCAAAAATGTCCAAAATCTCCATTAAAGCCTTCATTGATTGTGTTGGTTCTTCTAAAATCAACAAGAGGTCATCCGCGAAAGCTCTCAATTTAAATTCATGTTTCTTAATTCTTAATCCGCGGATGTCCTCCAGATCTCTTATTTTACAACATAATGATTCCAACACCAAAATAAAGAGTATCGGAGATAAGGGACATCCCTGTCTAGTCCCTTTTCTTATTAAACAATTATCTGACATTGATTCATTTACTAAAATTTTTGCGTACTGGGATGTGTATATTGCCGATATGCCTCTCAAAAAATGGTCTCCGAAGTTTAGTTTCTCCAATATTTTTTTCATAAAATCCCAAGAGACCATATCAAAGGCTTTTTCTGCATCCAAAAAAATAAAGGCTGCTTTTTGTTGACTATTCTGGTCATAGTATTCCAACGAGTCTAATAAGATTCTGATGTTATCTTTGATTTGCCTTCCTGGAACAAAACCCGCTTGGTCTTCATGTATAAAGTCTTTAATGAAATGTTTTACTCTATTCGATAAGACCGAAGCGTAAATTTTATAATCCACATTAAGTAGTGAGATGGGTCTATAATTGGAGGTTTTTTCCGGATCTCTTCCTTCCTTAGGTATCAATGATATAAATGCATGGGATCAAGTCTGTGGGGACTCCCCCTTGTCCAAAATTGTATTGCAAAGTGATAAAAAGATTTCCACTAAACTGTCTTTAAATGTTCTATAAAATAACGCAGTTATTCCATCTGGCCCGGGTGTCTTGTCCGTTTTCTGTTTCATTATTGCATCTTGTAATTCATCCTTAGTGATTGGGGCATCTATTATTTGTTGTTGGGCCATTGAAAGAGATTTCATTTGTATTGATTTTAAAAAATTGTCCATTTTCTTATTCGAAATATTGTCTCTCTGATATAGCTTAGTATAAAATGTTACAAATTCTTTTTGTATATCTGTAGTTGTGTACACAGGTCCTTTAGATGATTGAATTTTTGTTATTACCCTTTTTTGAAAAGAATCTTTCAGCTGAGATGCCAAAAACTTCCCTGGTTTATTCGCATGTTCAAAATATTTCTGTTTAGCAAATTTTAAATTTCTATTCATTTCTTCCATCATTACCAGATTCAATTGATGTTTTGATGCAGATATCTTCATTAAAATATCTTTTTTTTCATCATCTTGTGTTGCTGTAAGGAGTTTCTGTTCCAATTTTTGTAAATCCCAAAGAATAAGCTTCTCAAACAGCTTTTCGATGCTACAAATCATTTCCAGCCTCTTCCAAAGGATGTGGCCTATATTTTAACTTTTCAAGAATGGCCATGTGCAATTTTATTCATTATATCTTTATCCCATTTATCCTTCAAGGAGTTTGGGATGGCAGACATGCCAGCCCCTATTTTATCATTGCAACAACCCTGTGAGGTAGGCTGTTCTGACAGAGAAAGCAAATGGCCCGAGGATATCCAGAAAGCTTCATGACTAGTTTCAACTTGAGTCTCCACAATTAAGTTTCTAGCCACGAAACACACTCCCTTTCTGTGCCATTTTACCTTCTGGCTTGTGAATAGCTATTAGAAGGCATCTTAAGCTAAGTGCAACAGTTGTAAAGGGATAGAAATGAAACAGAGGATCTTGCTTTCCTCTGCTTTAGTTCTTCCTCTTCTGTAGTGTAGGCTGACCAGTGTGGGACTTTCTTTCTTCCTGTTTGGTGGCGCCTTTGTTTGGAAACCTCCCGTCTTCCCAGGGAGGCCCCTGCTGTACCACACTGCATCATGCTGGCTTCTGCTGGGCAATATAGTTTGTGATTTTCATTCCATACATTAACGCATCATCTTGAGGAAGAAACCAAAAGCACAAATAAATGAAGTGTGGCACCTGAATTCTTTGGAAGACGAAGAGAAGAAAAATACCAGCCACAAGTCAATATAGAAAGTGCAGCAGGCATGAAATGGTATAGTTAATTGCCTCCTATCCAGATTTGTGAAGTGAGGTGCTGCATTTGGTTCTTGTGTTTGCTCACCTTTTGGCATTGCCCACAATAGCAGGGTGGCCATTTGGTGCAAGTAAAAATGAAAAGAGAAGCATAGAATATTCCTTTTTTTAAAAAATTTTTTATTTTTCTTCCAAAATATTAAACACATAGTTTAACAATTGAGATAAACAATAACAAGTAAAAACAGATAGGAAACATTGTTAAAAATATTTGTATATAATCAAAGAAATATTGACTTCCCCTACACCTCCCTCCATCTTGTGATAAATTAGTAATCTCTTTTGCATAAAATTCTAATCCTGATATTATTGCTAATATTTATTAATCTCTTTGACATTTATATTTTTCAGAGAGAAAAAATTAATAGTTAATACTATCATATAAAAGAAAGAGAAAAAGAAAAAAGATAAAAGAAAAAAGAAGAAAGATAGTGAATCTCACTAATAATAAATGGATTAGAATAGCAGAAAACATGTAATTACTTCCATTAAAAATTAATTATTTTGTAAGTCCTCCATTTCTCCCAAACACTCATTTAATACATATTATATTTCTAGTAAATTAATATCATATATGATTCTATTTCCATTAAATCCAATCCTTTTAACTGGTTCCTTTTTAATCTTTTCCAAAAGAGAAACTAGACTCTTTTAAATTGGTCCCTTTGCCGGAATTTCCAGCATTTCCTTCTTTTCCTCATTAACAGTAAGCGTCGAAGAGCATTTTTGGAAGTTGTTGGTAGGGTTTCTTCTGCAGATAGATGATCTTCATAGTAAATCCACGTTGCAATATCTTCCATCCCACATTCAAAGAAAAAGACCCCGACAGCTCCAGTTTTTCTACTCATTAAGTCCTCCAAGCAGGTGTTAAAAAGTTCATCAGGCAGATTGAAGAGACAAACGTCAAAGTCACTCAATTCAGATCCGTTGTTGTCAGCTGGGCTATTGCAGTTTGTTTATTGTAGTTCTCCGTTTCCTTTGCAAGATTCCTCTGTTCTTCGTCTCTCTTGTCAACTTGAGGGCCCTCTAGTATCACCTCTGACCTGATTGTGATAATTTGGGTTTTTATGTCTTTGAGATCGTCTAAGATAATGTCCAGTTTTTGATTAATACGTTGATATTGAATGTTCATCGAAGCAGAGAATTGTTCCAGCTGTTTAGTCAGATATTCCATGGTTGCTACTTCTGAAAATTCTGTTAAAACTCAGTTGGTAAAATCCAGGCAAATAAAGCATAGAATATTCTTCACAGGATTGCTGCAACGTAGAAATTCCTTTCCTGCAGGTCTTTATAGCTGCTGCCTCTGTATATGCTGAGAAGCTCGGTCTGCATAGGGTTAAACCTGCTGCCTCTTTTCCTCCGCAAACCCCTGTGCGCACCTGTTCACGGTTGTGTGCCATCGGTCACCCTTGCAGGCCGAGCCTCTGAGTAAGCCGTGATTTTTCTCTGTCTGCCATATTGCAGAATGTGGGCCATGCAGCAGGAAAGGTCATTGAAAAGCAAGTGGAGAAAGCCTCTGGAGCATTTAGTACCATTTAAGAGACGATAAAGAATCCAGGCATTTCCACAACAGGGTCATGAGTGGTGTGGAAGCCAGCTGCTGGGGGTTCAGAGGTGCTCCCCCCTGGAGGCTGAAGATACTTGCATCTGTCAGTGGGGAAAGGGGCACACCAGAACCCCCGGGACCCATCGTAGGGGAGGCATGTCGGTGCATGTCTTGTGCTCCCCTTATGGTCCAGATCAAGAGGCTGTACTTGGTTTCTGGAAGGAAGGAAGCACCCCAAACCTGCTTACGTTGATGCCTTCTGGGAGAGAGCTGCTGCGCTTGAATCCTGCTGTGGGAGTGTGGAGAAATGCATTTTTCTTTGGAGGTTTGAACTGAGCAAAACCTTCACCTTGAGTTTTGGGACTTGATTTGGAGAGAGAAGTCCTTTTTTTTTTTGTGGTTCTTCTTTATTGCTGGTTCACATCCCGCTCTTGTTTAGGAGCCTCCAGAGTGGATCCTGGTGTGCTAGCATGGGAAGTCTTTTAAAGACTTCTCTGTTGTGTCTTTTGGTGGAATAGAGAGTGGCTGTGCTATTTTATGGCACATCAAACAGAGCCATTCTTCCCACACTATACTGAACAACTCACCATCTCTTCTGTGTTTAGGGTTTCAATAGTCATTTCTTTGTTTTTGTAGTGTCACAATTCAATACAGGTAACTAGTAATGTTCAGCTCAACAGGTGCTAAGAAATGGAGGCATGTGTTATGCCCAGTGCGCATGTCACGGACTGTTTATTGCCTTGCTGTCCTAAATTACATGATGTCCTGACATCATCCACTTCCTGTAATTTCCAGGTCCGGGTGATGTGGCTGTAGGATCTTCAGTAGCAATTGCCAGCCACACAAGTTCTGCACCAGAGGAAATTGGCTTCCAGGAAGGAGACAGAATTGAAATTATTGGCTGCTTCATGAAAAGCATGCGGTGGTTTGTGGGCAGAAAGGTTCCTATGGGCCGAATTGGTTTTGTGCTGAGCACTCACGTTCAGCCGGACGCCTTCAATGAGTGAGTATCAAAGGGGATGGATGGATGGATGGCAGGGCAGGCAGATCCAGCTTTGAGAAAGGCCCTTGTGATGGGCATTGGAGGCCGCGAACCAAAATCTCTCTTCCAAAGGTTCCTGCTGCCATTTATAGTACCGCTTCCATACCTATCAGTTAAGTGCTATGGTGACTGGGAAGATTTCTCATAAAAGACAGAAAATGGAGCAAGTGATGGTGAAACTTAGAACTCAAAACCCACCAGTTGGATGTATTTATTGAGAACTTAATTATTTACTTTAAACCCCGTCTTTCTCCCCAAAACTCAAGGCAAATGATAAAAACAGTGCAGTCAGGCAGAGTACTTAAGCCATCAATTATCAGTGCAACAGGACTGGGATTACAACATCAGAAAATGGTGCAGGACCCCTCTCCCCACCCAAGATATGACATCCCATAAACAATGTGGAAAGTGGTTTACGATAGTAGAAGACAAGTTGGCAAAAGCAAGTGAATGCATACAATAAGCCGACTATAATTCTACTCCCTTCATAAAAGCAGCTTTTTGAACCATCCCGTCATAAAAATGCTTTCCTGAATATCTTGGTTTTACTTAATCAACAGAATGACAGAACTGGGGTGGGTGGGGGGTGCCATCCTGTTTGCCTGAGACAGGCTGTTCTACAAGGCGGGGGAGGGGGGCTGCAACAGAGAACGCTTGTGTCCAGCGATGGTTGATCTTGCCCATTTGCGGGGTGGCACACCCATAATCCAGAGCCCTTCCTGGTCATTATTTCAGTGATGTTTCTATCGAACCAGGACACGGTACCATCTTTGTCATCCTTTGGGCACACGAAGCTGCTTTATACTGAATCAGACCCTTGCAGGGTCAGAGTCAGTATCGACTGCACAGGCTGGCAGTGGTTCGTCAGGGTCTCAGGTGGAGGTCTTTCACATCACCTGCCAGATCCCTTAGCTGGAGATGCTGGGGGTTGCACCTGAGATCTTCTGCATACCAAGCAGATGCTCCACCCCTGAGCTACGGCTGCTTTGAGGAGCTGTGTTTTAGTTATTATTTTTCTAGCTATTCACTGGATCAAGAAGTGCGAAGGCATTCAATGGAAATGATACAACAAATGGCCCCCTTAAATACTTTCCCGTGATGTTGGAGGGGAAGTGTACTGGGACCCCTCTGGACCTCCTTGTGCAGGACCTCACTAGGGGTGTGCAATCGGATATTGCCACCCTGGTAAAATGCCGATATTGTGAAAGGCATTCCTGCTATTTCCTGACTGATATTTCCTCTGTTGTGATAAATATTGGGAGCTTGTGACCGGGGCTTGGGATCGGAGGCCCTCCTGCTGTTCTGCAGGCAGCACGTCAGCCTTTTAAACTGCAGAGGGGGCCCCTGTTTCAATGGTCGGCAGACCTGGCCCCTGGACTAAATCACAGTCACAATAAAAGATATTGATGTTGACCAACAGTGAGGGAGAAGAGATGCCCTAACTCCTCTATGTATTATGTGCTTCTCTCAGATCACTGTGCCAGACTTGCTTTGAAGATGAGCTTCCTTTTTCCCCCAAAGAAAAAGCCCTTTCTGAAGAAAGCCTGATAAAACTCTTGAAACAAACATTGCATGAAGATGTTTGTAATGTGTACCAAATAGGTAAGCAGCTCTGGTATTATGTAGTTACATCTGTTTGTTTGTTATATCTTCGTCATGCCCTCCTTCCTTGGGGTAGTGCACACGGTTCTCTCTTCCACTGTGTCCTCATAACACTACCGTCAGGTGTAGCTTAAGTCGAGAGTGAGTGACTCTGGCCCGAGATCACCCAGTGAACTTGGTGGCTAAGTGGCGCACCAGCCCTGTGAACTGCGTGACTACTTGCTCTGGGCGTGCAGGGCTCCCCCCACCCCCCAGTGTACACTCTTGAGTGGTGTGCTGTTGTAACCACGAGGGACATACAGTATGCCCAGTTAGACCAGTTAAAATCCTGTGGAACTTAGATGGTACAATAGGAGGGGGAAATGATCTCCGTCTAAATAAGGTAATACTTGAAATCTTCTTACCCAGGATAATACTCACTGACCAGTATATAGTCAATGGTAGAAGTTTTCAAACCTGCCATAAATGTCAATTCCCCAGGATAGTTTCCGATAATAGAACCATTCAGAATATATAAATTAAGCCTGTTTGCAAGTGTTGAGAGGCAGAACCCTGCAAAATTTTATCTAGGCTCCTTAGAACGGCGTGGTATGATGTTATTTGGTACCTCGTCCTCTGAGGAACTAGAGATCCACTTGTACTGATTGTGCAGAGAAGGGTCGCCAGGATCTAGTCTTGCATTTAGATCCCCTGCCAATAAAACCTTGGCATCTGGGTTGCATAACTCTCCAATGCTTGCCAATATGTGGTTAAAGCACCTTTCTTATTTTTTTTTTTGTGTGGGGGGGGGGGTAGGTAGACATTAATAACTAATAGCCTGTCCTTACCAGAGTATAGCAGTACCGCCACGGCCAGTTCTTTCAGTGAGGTCAATGCAACACATTCCATTTTTAGCTTATTTGATACAAGAATACACAGACCCCCCCTTCAGCCTCCCCGGCCGCTACCACCTTATATGAGTGATATCCATCAAGCTCCAAGTCCTCGGTGGTTCATGTTTCTTGAATTAAGATTACATCAAGGTCCTCTGAAATGAAAGGATTTTCTGGACTATGGTAAAAGCATCGGGCCCAGCCTGCGACATTCCAGGAAAAAACGGCTAGCAATTTTGGAGATCTCCTGGCAGGATAGACGCCTACATTATTCCACCATCCAGACAGAGTACTTATTTTTCCTGTTAATGAGCGCCCCCCAGATTAGGTAGGGGACAGAGGGAGACAACTCTCCTTGAAACACTTAGTGTGTTTAGGAAATATGATGGATGGCAGCTGAACCAGGAAGGCAGTGGTGGTAAATGGGGAGGAGGTAGAACCATAAGAAAGCAGGACAAGAACCAAGAAAAATGAACAAGGGCAAGCCGTGGGAATGCTTGTGAGCAGACAGGGAGCTCGGAAACTGCACAGCGGGCGTGTGAGCGAGTGTTGGGCACTGAAGGATGCTTGGAGCGGTGTGGCACAGAAGGCTTGTTTCCAGGCACGGTCCGAGCGAAGGCCCTGGGCTTGTCCACTGAACCAGGTAGGCTGAATGTCAGGTGTTACGTTTGCGTGACACAGCTGGTACAGGTCCATGCTCTGCAATAAATTTGCCTGCCATACTTGAAGCATGTGACTAATATATGCTTGAAAGGCTTTTATTTTCTTATCAGATGGACAAGAAGATTCTGAATTTGAACAATCCATCAAGCAAGGTAAAATTCATCGTGTGTGTGCTTTAAACATGCTTTTCTGTGAAATGAATGCATATTGAAAACATGCTGTAGTTTTCCCGTTTCTCTTGAAAGCAATGTTTGTCCTTTACTGAACAGGATCTGCTTTGGATTCATTTTAACTTTATTCTGTCTTAGGATCAGTTGGTGCTGTGTGAACTTGATAGGTGTGGGCGAAATCCTGGGGCTTGGTCTGCATGCCTGGGGAAGGCAAGGTTGAGAAAAGGGGCCTTCTGTTTTGTGTTTGGATCCCCACATGATGTCTGACCAGGCCTGTGACTTAGTGCCTTTGTGTTAAAGGGAACATGTGGCTACCATGAGGACTTTGGGGTCAGATGTGTGACTGGAATTCTGTGTTGGGATTCCAAGATGCATGCTGGCTTGGTTGGGATTGGGCCCGTGGCTTCCTCCTGCTCCCTTCTGCCATTTCCCCCACCTGAAATGGCCTCGAGGGCATTATTTACCCTTCTGGGGGAAGCTTTTTGTGTAGCCATCGGAAGTCTGAATCCTAATTTGCCCCAGCAGGCCAACACTGACCAGTGGGTAACACACATAGACTCATTAGTTGATCAAAATAATTGAAAATAATTTCCTAAATGCAATGCACAATCCAGCAAATAAAGTAATGCTGGCACTATACAGATATAAAAGACAGAGAACATGAACAGTGGGAAAATGTACAGACTTCAAATGCATTTCAGGTAAATCAACTAAACACCATAGAGTGATGAAATATATCAGTACAGAAAAGGGACAGTATATGGACCACCAGTAAATGATTATATGAAATGGATTATTTAATACAAATATGTAACAGCCACATCTCCCAGTCATCTCTTACCCATCTAATTGAAAGCTAAGTGGAGTCCTCCAAGTCGACCTCTACCTTCTCCTGTAGCATCTTGCGTAGCCACCTTCTTCTTCCTTTGGAGTTCCCAGGCAATATCCTTAAGAACATAATAAAATAAAATAGAAGCAGAGCCATAGAGGCTAAACGGCAGAGATCAAAGTAAAGTGTGAAGGCCTGATGGATCGCATGGAAAAGGGAGGGGATGCAGGACTATGTTTGGGTTAGAGTGAAGTTTTAGAACTTCAGAGAGGAAAGTCTGCTGCTGCTGCTGTGTTCTGAGCTAGCCTTTCGTATACTTTTTTCATTAATCAGAGGCAGCCCCTTTGCCCTGACCAGTTTCCCTTCATCTCCAGTTTCCAAGCCATTTTTTTTGGCAGTGATTCACTGTGATGGGTCTTTTTCAAGATTACTCCCTTTCTCGTCCTTTGCTTTCAACAATTGTCCATTGTCCATCCTGTCTCCCCGCATGCAGGGTTGCATTCAAGTCCATTGGCTCAGACGAGGGGCTTCTTCAGCTTCATGTACAGCCGAGACTCCCACCCCACCCCCGGTCGGTCTCCTTGTTAAGCAGGCGGTTGCATTCTCCCCTTCACACCTCAGGCTCCTGGCCAGGCTGCTTCTGCTTACAGAATGTCCTCTTTGTCCATTGTAGCTAAGCTCTGGGTGGTTCTGCAAAGTAATCATACTGGACTTCTTTGGGGGTCAAGGATCAAGTTCAGGGACTAGATCAACAGCTGTCAGGACATGCCTGTTTCCCCTGTGGGGAATGAGTGACTCCCTGGGTCAGGCCCAGGGAAATGGTGCAGGAAGAAGGCTGCAGCCCTTTCTCCTTGGATGCCACCGTCCAGCCAGAACCAGGCCCATGCTCACCTGGGAGTTCAGCTCCTTGCTAGCGCCTCCAAAGTCAATGTGGGGGATGCTCTAGGCTGATTCTGCATTAAGCAGGGGGTTGGACTATATGGCCTGTATGGCCCCCTCCAACTCTATGATTCAATGACACGTGGACTTTGAAAAGTGTGACTGACTTAGGTCAGGTGTGGCAATTGCAAGAGAAGGCTGTTTTTTCCTCAAAGAAAGGTGAACCTTATCCTTTCATCCTGATTTTACTTGTGTTGATTTTCCAGAGGTCTCGTCATGTAATGGTCTTTCTCTTCTCAGGGGCGTCATGTTTGTCTCTTAACGCAAACTCCTGCACGATGAAATACAAGGTGGAACAGTTGCTAAGGAGAGCAGCAGACTTGTCTGGGGAGGGGAGAGCTGAAGAGAAGGAGCTGCTCTCTGCCCCGGATGCCGAGGTGCCTGCAGTCCCACAGCAGCTGCCCTTCTGGGTGGGCCAAGATGCTAAAACTTGCCAGCCAGAAGCCTCTGATTCATTGCTGCTGTTTCTGAACCGAAAGGGGTTTGAGACCAGCTTCAAAAACCTGTATGACCATTCACTTTCCTTCCTCCAGACTTTGTTTCATGGCTATGCCAGTGAGGAAGACCTGACCGAATACTTTGGCTTGGTGAGGGAAGCGGCCAAGCGAGCCGGGCTGCCATGGGCCCTGGCAAGGCTGTGCTATCTCTTGGGGAGGATGAGCCTCCGGAAGTTCAAACTGTCACAAGCTCGAGTTTACTTTGAAGAAGCTTTGGGGACTCTAAAAGGAGACTTTGCAGACCTCTATCTTGTCACTACTCTTTATGCAAACCTGACCGGGATCTACCTGATGCAGAAGAACAAAGACAAATGTGCTTGCATTTTAGACAAGGCTGCTGCTTTGCTCATGGGAGTTCCCAACTATATCAGCAGCACAGCCGCGGAGGCAAAGATTCTGAAGTACGCTTTAAAGAGGGCCGTGCTCAGCCACAGCAGGAGTGCAGAAGCCAGGGTCTGCTTCCTGCTAGCCAAGCACTATCTGACCTTTAAGCAAGGGGAAGAAGCTCTGCCCTTCCTGGAACGGTTGCAGCTTCTGAATCAAGACATGGGCTGCCAGGAGAGCTCCTTGTCGATGGACGGCTATTTTAAACTTGGCCAGCTCTATGGTCAGAAACGTTTGCCCCACCTGGTGCTCGGCTGCGTCCAGAGTGCCTCCTCTTGCAGCTCAGGGACTTTGCCGGAGACTTTCAGAAGCATCGATCTAGTATTAAAAAATGGTCCCCCAACTGGGAGGAAAATGCCCCCCTCCCAAATTGCGCTTTTCCTTAGGCGGATGCTCCCCTTGCTAGAGAGCAGCAACAAGCACGGGAAATTGCGTGGCGTCATTTGCTGCAGCCTCTCTAGACTCTGCAGCCATCACAAGCTGTACAGGAAAGCCATCGATTACATGGAGAAGGTACTGGACAAAAATGTGCCGGCGAGCACCGAAGAAATGGTCGCCCACTTGGTTTTTCTCAGTTGGTTATACATTCTCCACAGGCAAAACGTGGTCGCTGTGGATATTTTGAAAGCCATAATTGAGTCTTCGCAGAGCAGCTGTCAGCAGTTGGGCGTTGCGCATAACATGCTGGCCATTGCTTTGAAACGGCTGCACGACACCAAGCAAGCCGTGGCAAGCTACTCCACAGCCCTTCGCGTTGCACAAGAGACGGGTATGATCCAGAATCAGGCAGTTGCTTTGGCCAACTTGGGGATCCTCTGTCGGCACTCAGCTGCCGGAAGTCTTGGGCGACACTTCTTGCTGAAAGCAGTCAGGGTGTTCTTTGAACTGCCAAGTGTTGAGTGGGGCAGAGATTTTATAGAAGTCCTCCTCAGGCTGGGTTGCTGCTATGCTAATGGCGAGTGTAAAGAAGAAGCAAGGTGTTGTTATGAATGGGCGTTTTTGGTGGCAATGGAAACAGACCATTTGGAAGGTGAGTATATTTCCAGTCTCTCCAAACTAGGTTGTTGTTTGTTGTTTTCATTTGAGGGCCTCAAATGAGAAGAGAAGCCACACACACACACACAGCCCACCCCGCACACAGGAATGTTGGGAAAGTGAGCCAGCAGCATTCTTCATTCCCTTCCTCAACATTGTAAAGTCATGTCACCTTGAAGCTTTTTCAGTTGTTACAGCTTTAGTACTCCTCCCTCACATACTGGGGAGCATCATCATTTGAGCTGGTCATTGCATATATTTTCTAGTTTTGGTACATGTGAACATGTAGCAAAAAATCAAACAAACTTGTGTCCTATTGTGCATGCTGACTCAACATGTTGTCACACCCCACAAGCACATCAATGTGCATTTTCAGGCTGACATGGGGAATTAGCTTGCGTATTGGTGCAGTGGAAAACAGGGATCTCTAGACTGGATTACTGTAAATCGCTCTACTGAGACTGATCCAAAGGCTCCAGCTGGTGCAAAATGCCGCGGCGAGGCTCCTTACGGGGTCTTCACCGCAGGATTACATAACACCAGTGCTTCAACAACTTCACTGGCTCCAGCTGGAGTACCGTATCAGGTTCAAGGTGCTGGTTTTGACCTTTAAAGCCTTACACGGTCTGGGACCATTGTACCTGCAGGACCGCCTCTCCTGGTACACCCCCCAAAGAGATTTATGCTCAACTAATAGCAATCTGCTAGTGGTCCCCGGCCCGAGTAATGTGTGGCTGTCCTTGAGAAGGGCCAGGGCTTTTTCAGCCCAGGTCCTGGCCTGGTGGAATAGTCTCCCTAGTGACATCAGGGCCTTGTGGGACCTTAAGGAGTTCCACAGGGCCTGTAAAACGGAGCTATTCTGCCAGGCTGACAACTGAGGGCAGCCGCAAGGTTATCCATCATAACTGGCCTCCCCATCCCTCCCCCCACTTTGTATCTATGGGGGTTGACCTGCCAAAACCCGGTTGCATGGGGTGTCAGAGTTGTTTTAAGACCATCTTGTATGGTTTTAATATGATATTTTAATAATTGGTTTTAATTATTGATATTATTTTATGTATCAAAATGTTGTTACCCGCCCTGAGCCCGGCCTTGGCTGGGAATGAGGACGGGCTATAAATCCAAATAAATAAATAAAGTACCAAAATAGGTGGCTTTGAGTAGCGACTTTCAGCAGGAAAAGGATGACAGAAAACAGATTTAAAGGATTAAAAACGAATATGGAGTTTATTGAGGGATTTAGTACAATAGTGGCGAGGGGGGGAGTTATTCTAATCTAAGCAAATAGTCATTACACAGATAAATAGCACATTCCTTATCCTAACTAACAATACAACAGCAACAACAAAAATCATCCCGAGCTACTCCAATTTGGATCAGAAGTTACTTTCAAGCTAAAGGTATAAATGTGGGGAAAGGGGGAATAGCACAAAGAAGAAGTGGAGTCCGTTGGGATAGAAGGGTGTCCACTCTTTTGGATGTGAGGCTTAAAGAGCAGAGAGCAGCCAAGCACCAGCTCTCTGTGTGGTGCAGAATGGTTTGGAAGATAAAGGGAGATAGATCAAGATGGGGAGCAAAGATAGACCTGTTGTCTGTGTAGAAATCAGGATGGAAGAAGGAAGGATTCAGTGTGTTGTGAGCTTGAGTTGCAGTCCCATTTCCAGCTAGGGTGAGATTCAGTGGTTTCAGCAAGAAGAAGACAAAGAAGAGTTGGTTTTTATATGACTACTTTCTCTACCACTTAAGGAAGAATCAAACTGGCTTACAATCATCTTCCCTTCCCCTCCCCACAACAGACACCCTGTGAGGCAGGTGGGGCTGAGAGAGCTCTAAGAGAGCGGTGACTAGCCCAAGGTCACCCAGTTGGCTTCATGTGGAGGAGTGGGGAAACCAACCGGTTCACCAGATTAGCCTCTGCTGCTCATGTGGAGGAGTGGGGAATCGAACCCGGTTCTCCAGATAAGACTCCACTGCTCCAAACCACCACACTTAACCACTGCAACACATTGGAAGGAAGTAGACCAACCATGAGTCTAGGGGTAATAGTTAGGATCTAGAAATCAGCTACCAAGTTTTGGAGGCTGAGAGGTGGCTCTGCTTTCATTGCATTGGGAAGGTGAGACAGGACTGGGTTCTGAGACAGGACTGGGTTCTTGCTAGAAGCTTCGAATCTTATTGGAAAGGTTGAATTTTTGGGGAGTGTAAGTTTGAAAGGACTCCAAATATGGGCAATGATTAAAATTTTTGGGGAAAGTGTAGAAAGTCAACCTGGGGTGATTCAGTCATTGGAATAAATATGTTTGTATTTGCTTCCTCCAGGGGGACCAGGGTATGCTGCAGCCATTCCTGTTTCGCTGTTGCGAACAGAGAATGAGAGGGTAAAGGTGGCATGCTAGAGGTGTTTCCTCGTAAAGACTTGCAGGCTAATGGACGGAGCTTCAGACAGGGGGACCCATCTGAGGCCACATTCCACCCACACTCTGGCCCCCAGAGCTGCAGTGGCTTTCCAAGGCCATAAGAGAATTGAGTCCTAAACCGAAGACACTTCTCTAGAGGGCGTGACCTCCTCCCTCCCTCCTACCCCCAAGCCAACCCATCCTAGGGACACCAAGCAGCAGGCCTCTTGGTATAAGGCCGCCTCTGGACTGAATCAGAGAACCGGTGGAAGCCAAGAGTGTCATACCTGGCAGCAGACCCAACATCCCACATCACGTGTCACATGAACACATGAAGCTGTCTTATACTGAATCAGACCCTTGGTCCATCAAAGTCAGTATTGTCTACTCAGACCAGCAGTGGCTCTCCAGGGTCTCAGGCAGGGGTCTTTCACATCACCTACTTGCCTGGTCCTTTTAACTGGAGATGCCGGGGATTGAGCCTGGGACCTTCTGTGTGCCAAGCATATGCTCTACCACTGAGCCATGCCCCCTCCCCTAGAGAGAGAGAGAGCGATCCTGCATGTGGTGCCACCTTGGGCAACTCACACCTGCTTCTGTCCATGTTGCTTCCACCCCCTCAGAAGTGCTGGTGGTTCTCTCTGTTATGGACTCCTGTTTGATTTTGCTGACCTGTCAAGGTTTTTCCTTACATCCCATTCACAGGTAGACACTACAGTACCAGCCCAGAGTAAGTTGGGTAACAAGGGACCATCATAGGGCTTTATGGCCAGCCCTGCTGAGTTGGGGTTTCCAAGTGGCCCATTAAGCCCCTGTTCTTTCTTCTCTGTAGGGCAGTTCCAGGCCGTTCAGCATCTGTGCCAATTCTACAGTGCAGTTCTTCCAGATGAAGTTCAGTGTGTCTTTTACAATGAGTACCAGCTTTCCTTACTTAGGAAAATGCCTAACAAAGTCATGGAAGGGCAGGTACTGGAAACCATCAGTCAGCTGTACCTGTCTCTAGGCACTGAGAGGTGAGAATCTGCTGTTCTCGGAAGTGATTTGTTTCAAACTGAATGTGGCTAAATTTAATTGTAGTTTATCTTAAGCATGCCCTGACCTGGATGGCCCAGGCTAGCCTGATCTCGTCAGATCTCAGAAGCTAAGCAGGGTCAGCCCTGGTTAGTATTTGGATGGGAGACCACCAAGGAATGCCAGGGTTGCTGTGCAGAGGAAGGCACTGGCAAACCACCTCTGTTAGTCTCTTGCCATGAAAACCCCAAAAGGGGTCGCCATAAGTCGGCTGCGACTTGACGGCACTTTACGCACACACACATCTTAAGCATGGAAAGAGTTAGGGTTCCCAGCTCCAGATTGGGAAACACCTGTATATTTTGGAGTGGAGCCAGAGGAGGGCGTGGTTTGGAGTGGGGAGGGACTTCTATGCCATAGAGTCCAATTGCCAAAGCGGCAAGTTGTAATAGCAGGAGATCTCCAGCCACCACCTGGAGGTTGGCAACCGTAAGGGGGGAGGAGGGTGTGGGGAAGGTTGTTGTCAGGTCAACTTGGCTCTCTGTCTGTAAACCACAAAGCCAGGCGCCAGTTGATTCAGGTCGTGTTAGCTTTCTTTATTATTTCATTGTTTTGCATTCTCCCATGTGTGTGAAATCTTCCCTGTTTCCTTTATTCCACCCCTGTAAGTAACTGCATTCACCTTCCTGTCTTACTCTGTAAAGTTAGAACGTATTGTGTTACGAGACCTTGTGCCGACCCAACATCACTGAATGAGGGGTATGTGTGAGTGTGTGACAGAGAGAGGCAGAAGAGGGCCTGTCTGACTCTGTCTCGGGGCACAAATAGGCCTTGTGCCACTGGCATTTCTCAGCTGCTAAGCTTGGGCTGTTAAACAGGTGCCCGCCCCCATGCCTTTTCAAGTGCTGAGTCCACTGCAGGATGAGACCCATGGATGCCATAACATCTAGTTGCGTCAAAGTGACAAGTGGGGGCAGCTACTCAGTGTGTGTGTGTGTGTGTGTGTGTATCGGGCCAGCAGTAGCCAACTGGGCTCCTCCAGGGAGGCGGGGGCAGTAGGGGCCCCCCATCTCTTCATGGGAGAGCCTGGGACGACACTGACCTGGACTGATTTTCTTCAGGGCCTACAGATCCGCCCTGGAGTACACCAAACGAAGCCTCGGACTGTTCATTGACCTCCAGGCCAAAGCCAAGGAAGCACGCGCCTGGCTTCAGGCGGGGAAAATATATTACATGTTGCGGCAGAATGAGCTAGTAGATCTTTATATTCAGGTAAGAAAAATTACGTCTTTGGAGTTAAATTGTGATCATGTGGATACTGTGAAGTATTGGAAATAACTGGATTAACTGAGGGTCACAGAGCTGTAATATATATTGTGTGGCTCAGTGATTTCACCTATTGCTCTGGTTAAAGGAAAGGGGGGGAAACCAGTTATACTAAGAATCTTGAATATACGGGCTCAGTGCAACTGTGAAAGGAAAGGCATGCCGGCATCTTAACAGCCTGAAAAATGCCTAGAGTGATGGCAGGCCAGGAGGGTGGTCCGGGGCCATGCAAAGAGGTGGCTGGAAGTTCAGCATTTGGATGGCCGGATGGAAAAGTCATACTATGGGAGATCTCTTCTGAAGTGGTTGGCCATGAGAGCCAGGAAGGCCTGAGCGCTGCGCATGAACAGAACTAGAGTTTTTTTGGAAGAGAATCTGGGGGTGGGGGAGGAGGCTTTGCTGGGGAGCTCGTTTGCAGATGGGGGCCTTGGCCCATTTAGTAATCCCTGGCAGACGTCTGCAGCGCTGTGAACTGCCTGAGCACTTTTAACGGAGAGCAGCTGATTCAGATTTCAAAGAAATACCATGACTGTTGTCATTCAGGGTATTCTAAGGCCGTGTTGGCGAACCTATGGCACGGGTGCCACTTCCGGCACGCGTAGCCCTTTCTGCCGGCACGCACGGTTCCTCCAAGCCGCTGGCCTTTCTGGCTCTGCCCCACCCCGGATGGAGGAGGCTGTAGCCCAGGGGTGGGGAACCTCCGACATCATTGGCAGTGGCCCCCGGACTCTCCCACAGAAGCTGCCGCCATTGCCGCCGCTGGAGCGTGCGCGGCCAGCCAGGCGGGTGGGAGAGCGGGGAACAGAAGCTGAGCGCTCACACTCGGCATGGCCGGCGGCTTCTCCGGCGCCCTCTGGGCCTGTGCGGGCGGAGGGGCATGGCTGGTCGGTGGGTGTGAAGGAGGCGCCCTCTGCCCCACCCTGCTCGCCTCTCACAAGCCTGCCGCCGCGCCCCACCGAGTGGCAAATCCAAGGCAAAACCTCCCATGTATAAATGGCCTCTTTCTTTTTCTGTCTCCCTCTGTCCTTTTCTTTCTCTCCCTTGCTCCATTTCTTTCTCCCTTTCTCTCTCTTTTTCTTTCTTTCTCTCCCTCCCTTCCTTCCCTTTCCCCCTCCCTTCCCTTCTTTCCTTCCTTCCTTCCTTCCTTCTTTCCCTCCAGCGGCTTCTCCGGCACCCTCTGGGTCTGTGCGGGCGGAGGGGCGTGCAGTCCTATTCCACCTTTGAAGTGCCCACAAGCTATCCTCCAAACACCTTTCCATTTGTCTAGATATGTAGAGAGAAAACACTAACGAACTAGTTGCCAATCTCCAGGTACTAGCTGGAGATCTGCTATTACAGGTGATCTCCAACCAATAGAGATCAGTTCCCCTGGAAAAAATTGCCACTTTGGCAATTGGACTCTATGGCACTGAAGTCCTTCCCCAAACCCCGCCCTGCTCAGGCGCCACCCCAAAAACCTCCCACTCATGGCGAAGAGGAACTTGGCAACCCTATCCTCTCCCTCTGGGCCCCCTCTGGGGGTGGTATTCAGGGTACATTGCCGCATTGGCACTCGGCGATAAATAAGTGGGGTTTTGGTTGCAGTTTGGGCACTCGGTCTCTAAAAGGTTCGCCATCACTGTTCTAAGGTTTAAGTCCAGTAGGATCTCTGAGGCCAGCAGACGTTTCAGGGCACCAGCTTTCGAGATTCAAAGCTCCCTTTGACAGACAACAGCAGGAATGGAGATCTGAGTCTTTTTACCCCAGTCAGAAGGTCTGAGGGATGTTGTAAAGGATGCAAAGGTACCATGCATATTGTAAGCAAAGATAAGAGCAGAGGGGAAATGCTTGGGGGCAGAAAATTAGCATCTGTAGTGAGATAAAAAGCCTGTGTCCCTATTAAGAACAAAAGAACATAAGAAAGGCCCTGCTGGATCAGACCAAGGCCCATCAAGTCCAGCAGTCTGTTCACACAGTGGCCAACCAGGTGCCTCTAGGAAGCCACAAACAAGACGACTGCAGCAGCACCATCCTGCCTGTGTTCCACCGCACCCAAAATAATAGGCATGCTCCTCTGATACTAGAGAGAATAGGTATGCAGCATGACTAGTATCCATTCTAACTAACAGCCATGAATACCCCTTTCCTCCATGAATATGTCCACTCCCCTCTTAAAGCCCTCCAAGCTGGCAGCCATCACCACATCCTGGGGCACAATTTAACTATGCGTTGTGTGAAAAAATACTTCCTTTTATCTGTTTTGAATCTCTCACCCTCTAGCTTTAGCAGATGACCCCGTGTTCTAGTATTATGGGAGAGGGAGATACACTTCTCCCTGTCCACTCTCTCCAAACCATGCATAATTTTATAGACCTCTATCATGTCTCCCCTCAGCCGCCTTCTTTCCAAGCTAAACAGCCCTAAGCGTCTTAACCGCTCCCCATAGGACAGTTGCTTTAGTCCCCTAATCATTTTGGTTGCTCTTTTCTGCACCTCCTCAAGCTCTGTAATATCCTTTTTTAGGTGTGGTGACCAGAACTGTACACAGTATTCCAAGTGTGGTCTCACCATAGATTTGTACAAGGGCAGTATGATATCAGCAGTTTTATTCTCTGTTCCTCGTCTAATTATAGCCAGCATGGAATTTGCCTTTTTTACAGCAGCCGCACACTGGGTTGACATCTTCATTGAGCTATCCACTACCACCCCAAGATCCCTTTCTTGGCCTGTCGCTGCCAGCACAGATCCCATCAGTGTATATGGGAAGTTGGGATTTTTTGTCCCAATATGCATCACTTTACACTTACTCACATTGAATCTCATTTGCCATTTTAATGCCCATTCTTCCAGTATGCAGAGATCCTTCTGGAGCTCTTCACATTCCGATTTTGTTTTAACCACCCTAAATAATTTGGTGTCATCTGCAAACTTGGCTACTTCACTGTTTAACCCCAACTCCAGGTCATTGATGAACAGGTTGAAGAGCACCGGTCCCAACACAGATCCCTGAGGCACCCCACTGCTCACATCCCGCCATTGTGAGAACTGACCATTGATTCCTACTCTCTGCTTCCTATTTTTCAGCCAGCTCTCAATCCATAAGAGGACTTGTCCTCTTATCCGGTGACTATGAAGTTTGCTTAGCAGTCTTTGGTGGGGGACTTCGTCAAAAGCTTTTTGGAAATCCAAATACACAATATCCACAGGCTCATTCCTATCCACATGCTTATTGACGCTTTCAAAAAACTCTAATAGGTTAGTGAGACAGGACCTACCCTTACAGAAGCCATGTTGGGTTTTGCCCAGCAGACCTTGCCCTTCTATATGCTTGACAATTCTATCTTCAATAATGCTTTCCACCAATTTACCCGGAACAGACGTTAAGCTAACTGGCCTGTAACTTCCTGGGTCCCCCCTGGAACCTTTTTTATAAATGGGTGTTACATTGGCCATTCTCCAGTCCTCTGGTACAGTGGCTGATCGAAGGGACATATTACATATCTTTGTTAGAAGTTCAGCAATTTCCCATTTGAGTTCTTGAAGAACTCTAGGATGAATACCGTCTGGTCCCTGTGACTTGTTAGTTTGCAGTTTGTCTAGAAGTTCTAGGACTTCCTGCCTTGTTACCACTATTTGCCTCAGTTCCTCATTTTCCCCTCTCCAAAATCTCTGTTCAGGAGAAGGAATGTGCCCTGTATCTTCAACAGTGAAGGCAGGGGGTTCTGCTGTTCTGAACTTGTGAATTCACTTGAGTTTTTAGTATTGGATTTATGTCCGTTATTTTTTTCCGCATGTCCAGCGTAGAAAGCGGAAGGGCATTGTTGACATTAGATGGCATAAATAACACTGGAAGATAAGCAAGAGAATGAACCTGAGATGGTATGAGTGGTGTTGTTAGGTGGGTCCAGTTATTGTGTTGTCAGAATGGAGGTGGGGACAGAGCTGGCATCTGGGTTGTTTAAGGTTAGGAGGCTGTCTTTAGCCAAGGCCTGTGAGAGAGGAGTATCATTGTCCGACATAGGCTGTAGGTCATTAATGATACACTGAACCCGTTTGAGCTGAGAGCTCTATGTGACCACCAGTGGTGTGTTCTTTTGTTGTTTCGTTTGGGCCTGTCTTGTACAAGTTATCCCTTGGTATAACTCTGGCTTTGTTGATCTGTTTCCTTACTACATCAGGTGGGTATTGTAATTCCAAGAATGTCTGTTCTAGATCCTGCTGGTGAGAATCTCTGTCTGGGGGATCGAAACACATGTGGCTGTAGTGTAGAGCTTGGCTGTAGACGATGGATTGTTTGGTGTGTTTAGGATGGCGACTGGAGGCATGTAGATATGTTTGGCGAATAGTAGGTTTCTGGTATAAGGGTGGATTTTATACTTCCATTATGTGGTATAGTGTTTGGGGAGGGGCCATGGGTAAGTGGTAGAGCATCTGCTTCGCATGCAGAAGGTCCCAGGTTCAATCCCGAGCATCTCCAGTTAAAGGGACTAGGCAAGTAGGTGAGGTGAAAGACCTCTGCCTGAGATCCTGGAGAGCCCCTGCCAGTGTGAGTAGACAATACTGACTTTGATGGACCCAGGGTCTGATTCAGTATAAGGCAGTTTCGTGTGTTCGTGTGTGTTCAATAGTGGTGTCTAGAAAGTGTATTTCTTGCATGGACAGGTTGATGTTGGGGTGGAAGTTGCTAAAGGCCTGGTGAAATTTCTCTAGTGCGTCTTTCCCATGTGTCCAAATGCTAAAATGTCATTAATAGAATCATAGAGTTGGAAGGGACCACTAGAAGTCCAACCCCCTGCACAATGCAGGAAATTCACAACGATCTCAGGTACTAGAGAGGTGTTAACGGTTGGGCTCTTAGGAAGCACTGCTCCAGGTTAGCCTTGAAAATGTTGGCATATTGTGGTGCCGTTTGGGTGCCCATGGCTGTGCCATTGATCTGAAGGAATAAATCTTCCCCAAGTCTGAAGTAGTTGCAGGTGAGGACTAACCAGCAGAGCTTGGTAGCGAGGTGGGCCATGGTGTTGTCAGAGATGGTGTTCCTAATAGCTTGCAATCCATCTTTGTGGGGGACTTTGGTGTATAGAGACTCAGCATCCGTGGTGGCCAAAATAGTATTTCCTGGAAGATTGTTAACAGATTGTATTTTTCTCAGGGAGTCTGTGGTACATGACTTGAGGCTATGAGGGCACAGGGCCTGAGCATAGCATCCATGTATCCAGGTACCCCTACAGTGACGGTGCCTATGCCTGAGACAATAAGGCGTTCTGAGTTGCTGGGCTTGTGCATTTTGGGCAGGAGATTAAAAAATGCCCGGTCAAGGTTTTTGTGGTGTGTCCGTATAGATCTGTTCACGTATGTGTGTGGGTAATTCCTTTATAATCCTGTTTAGTTCTTTTTGGTATTCCTGAATGGGGTCTAAGGATAGTTGTTTGTCTAAAGGAGTGTTACGAATGTGTCTTTCAGCTTCCTGAGTGTAGTTTGAGTTGTCCATGGTGACAGTCGGCTCCTCCTTTGCCCGCTTCTTAAATAATGATGCCTGCTTTGTTTCTGAGGCCAAATATAAAATCTCAACTAAATATCTTTATTAATACGCTTGTTTACCATCTTAGAAAGTTAACTGTGTATAAGAATTTCTCTGAGACTACGTTTTTCTGGAAGAGTGCCAAATAGGAAAAGAATGGAAAATCCATGCACCAAATTAAAAGATTTGTGTAACGTCATACCTTTCTGTCTTTCTTCACACAGACTGGGGAATTTTGCCATAGCTTCCTGATGCAATCCGATGGATGCTGTGTTTAGCATACATGAGATCTTTATGAAGGGAGATGAAAATGTGCAGATAAATGGCAAATTTATCAAATTACTTACCTGCTGTGAAGAGCTCCAATTGACAATGAATTCAGAAGGCTTAGTTGCCAAGTAGAGAGTAATGCATTGCCTGAATTAGACCCACACAAGAGTGGCAGCTGAGCGAACTATTAATTCCTCAAGGAAGACAGTGCTGTTGAATGATGAAAGATCCAATGGAGGGGTTGCTGTTATAACAAGGAACAGGGAACAGTAATGTTCCTGTATAATTCAAATGTGTGACGGGGTGAGAAAGGATGCAGTTACTAGCAACTCTTCAAACTCTATATGACCTGATTACACTATGGAACAAGGGGAAAACGAATTAAAACAGTCACTGAATGATATCATGCTTCTGTTTGAGTTGATAACTTCTTCGTTTTAATTGCAATGTATCTCACTAGGTTGCCCAAAATGCTGCAGTCTGCACTCAGGATCCTAACTTAGAAATGGATTTATTTGAAGCTTCTGGAGACATATTTTTTAATGGAGACTGGGATAAGGGAAAAGCATTATCCTTCTACAAGGTTGGTGTTGTTCGTTATTTTTTTTAAATCTTCACCATCTAGTTGGATGGATTTTGACGAGACTGCATGCAATAAAACCCAGCCCCTCTAGTACTGATTTATTCACAGAACTGAATATGCTGCTGATTTGTATTGGTGGCTTAAAACAGCAAATGCACACTGAGCGACCGAAGGCTCAGGTAAAGAGGGATGTACGTGGGATACAGAGATATGCTTTCAGAACCTGTCAAAATAACGGTTTTCTACTTACACTTATTTTAGGACAAGGCTCTACCACTTGCTATTAAGACCCGAAACAGAAATGCTGAGCTCCGCCTTTGCAACAAACTGGTGGGGTTGCTGTTAACGTTAAAGGCATACGAGGAATGTTTGGGATACGCACAAGCATCGCTAACGCTCAGTGTTGATTTAGGTAAAGGGCGTGTATGAGAACCTGTCTGGAAGTCTTCTGTGTCTCTTTGGACCTTACCAGACATGTATATCCATACTTAAAATGGGATAATTTACAATCAAATGCGTGAATAATACTTGAAAGTTACTGAGGCTCTCCTCTCTCTTGATTCCTCCCCCCCCCATCTGAGTAGTTATATATTTTTTAAATTCTAAATTTTGGTGCTTCCCTAATTATTCCTGAAGTCTTAACTTCATAGTTCACTCTGATTCATTCATGCTCCTGATAACAGCTTTTAAATATTTTGGGCTGGATCCAGGGGACGGTGCTAATGGCTGTGAATCTTCCCTGGGATCGTGGGGGCCCCGGGCTAATAGTTGGGAGGGTGAGGCAGGTGGAGTTCAGAAGTGGACTCCACACCAGCCAATCAAAGCAGTGCTCTGAGCCAGCCAATGGGAGCTGCACTGGGGAAAGATGAGATCTAACGGGAGGTTTTGAAGATAGTCCAGGTATTGAGGATTAGTCTAACCAGAGTGTGACGTAAATGTCTGAGGGGATATCAGATCTTTGGGTTAATTTTTTTTAACCAGAAAGAACCAATTTATTAGGAGTAGATTAGTTAACAAATATTGCAAATATACCGTATTTTTCGCACTATAGGACGCACTTTTTTCCTCCTCAAAAGTGAGGGGAAATGTCAGTGCGTCTTATGGTGCGAATGCAGCGCCGCCCGCCCCGGGAGCCGGCTGGGACGACGCCAGCTGCAGCTGGAAGGCCCCTCCCAGCCACCCAGCACAGGGCAGAGAAGTTTTAACCTCCCCCCACCCCCCCGCTTCCCGGTCCCGAGGCTCAGCTGCTGGGCGGATCCTCCGAACGGGAAGCGCGCGGGGGGGGGGGGGTCTTTAAACTGCTCTGTGCTGCCTGCCCAAGCAGCGCAGAGCAGTTTAACCTCCCCTGCTTCCTGGTCCGAGGCTCAGCTGAGCCTCGGGACCGGGAAGCGGGGGTGTGTGTGCGGAGGAGCAGTTTAAAGACCCACCGCCCCTCCTGATCAGGCTTGCCTGACTAATCCCGATCGGGCTTGCAGTCTGGAAAGGGAGACTGGAGCCTTCCCTCAAGCCCCGCTGTGCGCACGCTCTGATCTCTCAGCGCGTGCACACAGTGGGGCTTTGAAGGCTTCAGCCTCCCTTTCCAGGCTGCAAGCCTGACTGGTCCCAATCCGGCTTGCAGTCTGGAAAGGGAAACTGGAGAGTTCCCCCAAGCCCCGCTGTGCACACGCTCTGATCTCTCAGCGCGTGCACACAGTGGGGCTTTCAAGGCTTCAGCCTCCCTTTCCAGGCTGCAAGCCTGACTGGTCCCAATCCGGCTTGCAGTCTGGAAAGGGAGACTGGAGACTTCCCCCAAGCCCCGCTGTGCACACGCTCTGATCTCTCAGCGCGTGCACACAGTGGGGCTTTGAAGGCTTCAGCCTCCCTTTCCAGGCTGCAAGCCTGACTGGTCCCAATCCGGCTTGCAGTCTGGAAAGGGAAACTGGAGAGTTCCCCCAAGCCCCGCTGTGCACACGCTCTGATCTCTCAGCGCGTGCACACAGTGGGGCTTTGAAGGCTTCAGCCTCCCTTTCCAGGCTGCAAGCCTGACTGGTCCCAATCCGGCTTGCAGTCTGGAAAGGGAGACTGGAGAGTTCCCCAAGCCCCGCTGTGCGCACGCTCTGATCTCTCAGCGCGTGCACACAGTGGGGCTTTCAAGGCTTCAGCCTCCCTTTCCAGGCTGCAAGCCGGACTGGTCCCAATCCGGCTTGCAGTCTGAAAAGGGAGACTGGAGAGTTCCCCAAGCCCCACTGTGCGCACGCTCTGATCTCTCAGCGCGTGCACACAGTGGGGCTTTGAAGGCTTCAGCCTCCCTTTCCAGGCTGCAAGCCTGACTGGTCCCAATCCGGCTTGCAGTCTGGAAAGGGAGACTGGAGACTACCCCCAAGCCCCGCTGTGCACACGCTCTGATCTCTCAGCGCGTGAACACAGTGGGACTTTGAAGGCTTCAGCCTCCCTTTCCAGGCTGCAAGCCGGACTGGTCCCAATCCGGCTTGCAGCCTGGAAAGGGAGACTAGAGAGTTCCCCAAGCCCCGCTGTGCGCATGCTCTGATCTCTCAGCGCGTGCACACAGTGGGGCTTTCAAGGCTTCAGCCTCCCTTTCCAGGCTGCAAGCCTGACTGGTCCCAATCCGGCTTGCAGTCTGGAAAGGGAGACTGGAGACTTCCCCCAAGCCCCGCTCTCTCAGCGCGTGCACACAGTGGGGCTTTGAAGGCTTCAGCCTCCCTTTCCACGCTGCAAGCCTGACTGGTCCCAATCGGGCTTACAGCCTGGAAAGGGAGGCTGGAGCCTTCCTCCTAGCCCTGCTGTGCGCACGCTCCACAGAGCAGGACTAGGAAACTGGAAGTGGAGTGCAGTAATCCCTCCACCCAGCCCTGGCCATAATAACCTCTCAGTTGTTGGTCGGGAAGCGCGGGGTGTGTGTGTGCAGACGTTAAACTGCTCTGCGCTGCGTGGGCAGGCAACGCAGAGCAGTTTAAACCACCACTGCCCCCCTTCCCGGGAGTCCCGGGAAGGGGGGCGGTGGGGAAAGAGAAGGAAAAAGGAGGAAAAAGAAGATAAATATATTTTCTTAAAGACGCAGCGGGTCTTTAAAAAATATATTTTTTTCTTCTTTTTCCTCCTTTAAAAACTAGGTGCGTCTTATGGTCAGGTGCGTCTTATAGAGCGAAAAATACGGTACTCTGGTTACTGGAGCATACGAGAGAATTTCAGAAGAAAATCAGCTTGTGTTTCATAGATTACAGCAAAGCTTTTGATTGTGTGGATCACGAAAAGCTATGGCTGGTTTTAAAGGAAATGGGTGTTCCACTACATCTGATCGTTTTGATGCGCAACCTGTACTCTGGACAAGAGGCCACAGTTAGAACAGAATATGGAGAAACGGAATGGTTTCCCATTGGCAAAGGTGTTAGACAAAGATGTATTTTATCTCCCTATCTCTTCAATCTATATGCAGAACATATAATTAGGAAAGCTGGATTAGATTTAGATGAAGGTGGAGTGAAAATTGGAGGGAGGAACATTAACAATTTGAGATATGCCGATGATACTACATTACTGGCAGAAAATAGAGAAGACTTGAAACGACTACTGCTGAAAGTTAAAAGAGAAAGTGCCAAAGCAGGACTACAGCTGAACATCAAGAAGACAAAAGTAATGACTACAGGAGAATTATACAACTTTAAGATTGACAGTGAGGAAATTGAAATTGTTTCTATTCCTTGGTTCCATCATCAACCAAAAGGGAGACTGCAGCCAAGAAATCAGAAGGATGCTGAGACTGGGAAGGGCAGCCATGAAGGAGCTAGAAAAGATTCTGAGGTGTAAGGATGTGTCACTGGCCACCAAGATTAAGTTAATTCATGCCATCGTATTTCCTATTACTATGTATGGGTGTGAAAGCTGGACAGTGAAGAAAGCTGACAGGAAGAAAGTAGACTCCTTTGAAATGTGGTGTTGGAGGAGAGTGTTACGGATACCATGGACTGCCAAAAAAACAAATCAGTGGGTTATAGATCAAATCAAGCCTGAACTGAAGCTAAAATGCTAAACTGAGGCTATCGTATTTTGGTCACATTATGAGAAGGCAAGAGTCACTAGAAAAGACAGTCATGTTAGGAAAAGTTGAAGGCAGCAGGAAAAGAGGAAGACCCAACAAGATATGGATTGACTCTATAAAGGAAGCCACAGCCCTCAATTTGCAAGACCTGGGCAAGGCTGTCAAAGATAGGACATTTTGGAGGACATTGATTCATAGGGTCGCCATGAGTCGGAAGTGACTTGACGGCACTTAACACACAACACGCACAGTTAACAAAGAATCTCTAATTCATGCCAAACATATACAAGTCATTGCTGATCAGTCAGGTCACTTAAACATCATAGATAATTCGATTCACTGAGTAAAATCAAGAACTGAAAACAATAGTTAGTTGATTAAGATAAAGTTCAGCTTCTGTGGACACACCAGCTAAATTCCTAATATACCTTCTGGGTGACAGAAGTGAAGAGATCAAGGGCAGTAGACCTTTCAGAGTTGTTACTCCACGTCTGCTAACTCTCCATCAATTCAAGCATGAAATGACTGATCAGATGCAAATCTTCAGCCTAGTTGCATCAGAGCAGGAAAGCAGACAGAAAAGAGAAATGGGACCCCCTCCTCAGCAGCCACCCTCACACACACCATTGGGGGGCAGCTTCCAGCCAAGGATAAGTCTAAATAAGTGATCCCCAGATGGCTCTGACCATTTACTCTCCCTCATCAGGCTTGAGTATTGGAGAAGCAAGTGAAGGTTATGTTGGAGGCAGCTGCTGAGTGGGGAGCGGCTCGCACAAAGGTCTTGCTGGGGGAACAGTAGGCATCGAGCCCCCCTCACTGCCGTTGACTTACAGGGAACCTCATTTTGCCATGCTGGCACCCACACTCGCCTGGAAGCATCTCTTAACCATATGTGCCTCTTGGCTTTCAATAGGAATAATTTAGTGTCCTCTGAAAGTTGATCCACTTCTTTGCTTACTGATTGCTTTCCTGATTGCTTATGAACAAATTAAATAGCACAGATTTATTAATGCAAACATACCTCTACTTTGTTAAGAATCTAATCTAATGCTAAGAGCTCCCTCCCCAGAGGGATATCCTCAGCATGAGAGGATATTGATTCAGCATCTGAACAACAGGTTCCTTTTAAAGGGTCATTTCCTCCCTTGGTACCCGGATGCCCTTCTACCCTGAAACCCTCATTCTTTCCAACAGCAGAGGAACCGTCACCAGGGGAGTGGGGGACGCATCTAGTAGTGTCTCTGAAATTCTCACCAACATTCATTTTTAACGCTCTCAGCTTCCTGAGGTCAGCAAACTTACCATGAAGGATACAAATTCATTCCCTGAGAACCAAGAGCTACTGCTTGCGTTCATCTTCTGCCAGGCAGGCAGGCAGGCAGCTAGTTATAATAATAAGTGCTGTGGAAGGAATCAGCTCACAAGCCCTGCTTGCTTGGGTCCTGGGAGATCCTCACAACTGTCCCAGGTAGACAGAATTAAGATACTGGAAGACAGAATTAGAATATTGGAAGATCAGCATAAAAATCATCTTGATAGAGCAACTTTAGTGAAGATTTTTTAAAAAATTTAAAACAACTAGATATGCTTGAAACTGAAGTTATGGAATAAATTAAGATTTTTAAAACAGAAGTACTTCAAACATGCAGATAAACCTGGGAGGTACTTGGAACAATGTTTAAGCAAAGAGACTGAAAGAGTCTGATTACAGGAATGAAGAAAGGTGATCGAATTACTCATCTAGAAAAAGAGATACCGGAGCAATTTACTCTATTTTTCAGAATTATATAAAAAGGAGCCAGTAACTGAAGGAGGAACAGAAGAATATATAAAAGGAATTCAGATGGAGACATTTGCATCTAACCAAACTATTACTATTCAAGAAATATCACAAGCAATACAGAAACTGGGGGGGGAAATACAGTGCCAGGCCCAGAAGGACTAACAGCAATGTATTATAAATGCTTAGAAGAAAATTTAATACTACTTTTGTAGAAAGTTATGAATGATATAAAGATAAAATTTTGCCCGCATCATGGCAAGAAGCACATATAACATTGATGCACAAAGAAGGCAATGATCCAACATTACTACAATCTTATAGATCCATTTCACTATTGAATGTGGATTACAAAATTTTTACCTCAATAATGGCAGAGAGATTAAGATGTATAGCTAAATTAATTCATATAGATCAGACTGGTTTTGTACCAAAGAGATTTATGAAAAACAATGTACAATTTGTGATGAATGTAGTAGTATTTGTGAAAAAGGAGAAAAAAGTAGCATTCATATTTTTAGATGCTGAAAAAGCATTTGATAATTTTTTTGGCTATTTTTATTGAAAACACTAGAAAATTTAAAATGTGGTTCAAGATTTATGAACTGGATACAGAGCATTTATTCAAAACAAAGTGCAAAAGTTCTAGTAAATGGAGTGCAAACTGATAGATTTCAAATCGAAAAAGGAACACGTCAAGGATGCCCATTATTGCCACTTTTATTTATTCTTGTGTTACGAGTGTTAGGGCTGCTAAAATCAGACAATATTCTAGAATTAAAGGATTGAAAGTGGATGGAGAAGAGTTTAAAATGAAAAGTTATGTTGATGATGTGGTGCTGACAATTTTAGACCCCCAATTGTCGATGCAGCATGTAATAGAACAAACTGAACAATTTGGATCTTTTTTGGGGTATAAAAACAACAGGAAAAAGATGAAAATAATTATAAAAATTTTAATGGAAGAAGAAGAAAATATCAGAAATATCACAAAATGTATAGCAACGTCAGATCCAATTAAAGATTTGGGATTAAACTTGACTGGACAAAATGATACACTCTTTAATGATAACCATAAAGCAGTGTGAGAGAAAGATTTGCCGAGATGGTCCAAACATAAAATTTCACTTTAGGAAGAATTTCTACAATAAAAATGAATGTATTGCCAAAACTAAATTTTTTATTCCAGATGTTACCAATCTATATAAAGGGGGGGACTGGTTTGGCAGAAACAGATAAAAAGTTCATATGGAATGGCAAAAAGCCAAGAATCAGATTCAAACTCTTGCAAAATGAGAAAAAAAGAAGAGGACTATTTCCAAACAGCTGGCTTCGTTTGGATTGTGGACTGGATTAAAAATCTAGGGCAAAGAGCAGTAAAATTAGAAACAGCAGATTTGGAAGAAGGCTTACACAATTATCTATGGTTAAAAAATTATATGTGGTTAAAAATACAATACAAAATGGAAGCTACGTAATTAGAGATGGTCTGTTTAGAATTTGGGAGTCTACTCGAAGAACAGATAGTCCTTTAATATCACCATTAATGTCTCCCATAGGAGCATATTATGATAATTATGTGAGGAAAAACAATGATTATATAACATTTGAAGATATCTCCCCATCTCTTTAATCTCTACGCAAAACATATAATAAGGAAAACGGGATTAGATTTAGATGAAGATGGGAGTGAAAATTAGTGGAAGGACATTAACAATTTGAAATATGCAAATGGCACCATTTTACTGGCAGAAAATAGTGAAGACTTGAAATAATTACAGCTGAAGGTTAAAGCAGAAAGTTCCAAAGCAGGATTACAGCTGAACATCAAGAAGACAAAAGTATTGACTACAGGGGAATTACACAGCTTTAAGGCTGATAATGAAGAAATTGAAATTATTCAAGATTTTCTACTGCTTGGCTCCATCATCAATCAAAAGGGAGACTGCAACCAAAAATTCAGGAAGAGATTTGAGACTGGGAAGGGCAGCCATGAAGGAGCTAGAAAAGTCCCGGCATATAATGTATCAAGGCTAACCCTTACCCACTTTTAACAGTCTCGAAAAACTCTGAAAGATGGTTAAGGCAGTTGGGCGTGTTCTGTCTTCAGTAGTTTCCACTAACTTACATGGGGCAGATGTTCTGCTAACTGGTCTGTAATTTCACAGATGTTCCTGGGATCCTTTTGTGTTGTTGTGATATCACAATCCTGTGATAAGAGAGCTAGGTTTAGTAGGAAGTTGTTCTTAATGTTAGAAGAACAACAATTTTACATTTGGGTTCTTGAGGAATCCCTTGGTTGTATGCTATCTGGATCTGGTGGCTTGTTAGCTTTTACTTTGTCAGCCTAAGAAGGAGATCCATTGTCAGGTCTGTTTAAAGTAGTTCGGCAGAAATCCTCCCTGAATATAGCAGCTCCCGCTGTCATTTTCCACGCTGCAGACTGATTCGAATAATTCATAGAATCAGAATTATAGAGTTGGAAGGAACCACCAAGGTCATCAAGTCCAACCTCCTGCACAATGCAGGAAATTCACAACTACCTCCCCCCCACACCCCCAGTGAGCAGAAGATGGCCAAGATGCCCTCCCTCTCGTCATCTGCCTAAGGTCACAGAATCAGCATTGCTGACAGATGGCCATCTAACCTGTTCTTAAAAACCTCTATGGAAGGAGAGCTTACCACCTCCCGAGGAGAATTCATTTAGTTTCTCTGCCATCTCCCTGTTTTTCTTAAGCAACCCTTAATCTCTTTACCATCCATTGGCCCGACTACCTCCTTGACATCCTATATGTGTGATCCATGTACTGTGAGGCCTTAACATCTTGCCTGGCTCTCACACACAGTGCACAATGCAGTCCATTTTCCATGAGCAATGCGTGTGATGTGCATCTGTCTGCAAGCCTCATGCAGCAAGAAAGGGTGGACTAGAAGCTACGTAGATGATGTAGTGTTGATCTGTCAAGATCCAACGGCTTCTATCGAAACAATCAAACACGAAATTGACCGTTTCAGCAACTTCTCCGGATATAAGTTAAATACACAAAAGACCAACATGATTTTTTACAATCTGACCAACCAGGAAAAATCGAAGATCTAAGAACTCATCCAATGCTCAACTCCAAAGAAGAGTGTCAAATATCTAGGAATAAAAATCCCAACCGGAAATGACACTCTATTCAACGTGAACTACAGAGAGACATGGTCCAAAGTAGAGAAGGACTTAGACCGATGGAACAGGCTACAAATATCTTGGCTTGGCAGGATCTCTACAATCATGATGAACGTACTACCAAGAATAAACTTTCTGTTTCAAATGCTACCAATAGACATCAACAAAACACTAATCAATCAATGGCAGAGAGCTATTAACAAATTCGTCTGGAGAGGAAAGAAACCCAGAGTCAGGTTTGCGGTATTACAAGATGACACGGAGAGGGGAGAACTGTCATTACTAAACTTGCTTCTATACCACCAGGCGGCAGCGCTGGTAGCCATTACAGATTGGATTCTATACCCAGAAGATTGTAAAATCAGACTGGAAAAAGCCCCGCTAGGAAAAGGCTTTCATTACTGGCTATGGTCTAAAACTCCAAAAATCCTGCCCAAGTCTCTGCACCGGGATTCCATTACCTTCAATCTGTTGAAAACCTGGAACTCCCTGAGATGGATGCTTAGTTCGCATGTGTCAAAACTGATGTCACCAACTGAAGCATATCTGGATCTGGAAAGCAGGAAAATTAACGACTCCCTGACTTATGGAGGGCTTGTGAAGGAGGATGGCCAAATCAAAACTCTTGAGGAGCTAAAGGCAGAAAACATTAAAATAACATGGTTTGCATACCACCAAGTAATCCACGGACTAAAGACTGAATATAACCCCTCCGAGACACCCACAGTATTCGAACAACTGATAACCAAATCCCAAGATCACCTGCTCTCCAAAATCTACAAGATTCTGCTGGCCATGGAGACTGCCAAGGAACAAGTCAAAACGTGTATGATAAAATGGATGCAGAACTTTGGAGAAACGATCCCAATGCAAGAATGGGAGAGGATGTGGAACTCCGAAATCGAATTCTCAAAGTCCCAAGACGTCCGAGAAAACTGGTATAAAATGTTCAACCGATGGTATCTGGCACCCTCAGACTTACAAACAATGTACAAATCTAACCAAGCAAACTGCTGAAAGTGCTCTCGGAAACAGAAGGAACCTTTTACCACCAATGGTGGGCCTGCAAAAAGGCTCAGAAATATTGGAAGCGAAATACACACACAGAGATCCTGGAAATGCTTCAGGTGGACTTCGACTTACACCCAAAGTTCATGCTCTTGGGAACAGTCCCTACCCAGATACAGGCCATGCAAAAAGGAGTGTTCCAATACGTGGTGGCTGCAGCGAGAGTTCTATATGCAAGATGCTGGAAAAACAAGGAAACTCCAAAAATATCTGAATGGATCACAAAAATGATGGAATACGCAACGATGGCAAGACTGACTGACCTAATCCACGGCACGCAACTAGAAGAGCACCAGTAAAAGTGGTGACCATTTTACAAAAAATACGGATGAGAACTGGTCTAGGCCATCGTCAAACTGCAAGGACGGCGCATTTGGGGCTCCACCCAAGCTACAGCAGGAAGAATTTGCGATTTTCACTATGAGACAGACCAAATGTTCACTTATAGACAGACAACACTTCAAAACAAAAATTTAGCAATGAATTGTGTAGCTTTACATGAAGTACCGCCAGGCATAAAACTGGATGTGGGTTGAGGGACCACAACACACACGCCACTCCCCTATTCCCCATGCCTTACCCCTCCCTTTCACCCTTCACTCTCCAATATCTCAAAACGACCAATGATAACTGGGTGTTTTTTTTCTCTCTGTGGTTTTTATTGTTATGTAGACAGACCGTGCCGGGCACGGATACAAGACAAACTGTAAAATCTTCCCCATTTGCCTCTTCCCTATTTTCTTTTTTCTGTACCCCTCTTAAAAAACGAATAAAATCTTTAAAAGAAAGAAAAGAAAAGAAAGGGTGGACACAACTGCTCGGAAAACCTTGCTTTTTCAGGAAACGGGGAAAGTGCTGTTCAGCGGCCCATTCACACATGCAAATTATCCTTGGGCACTGCTGCTGTCTGTTGGTGAATGTGCATATTTGAATAAAGCTGAATAAGAGCCAAACTGCACATAACATCTATCATGCGATTGCCACGTGGACTTGCAGCAAGACGCCATAGGAAGTTAGGAACTCCATTCAGGAGTGCCATGGGGGTCCGATTTGGATCAGGACCACAGACAGAGAAGAGGGGTTCCTTCCTTCTTTCCCACACATTTTCCAAACATTCAGTGTACACGCAGCTGCCTGATGGGGCAAATAAAATGGTGCCAGGGAAGGCGGGAGTCTCTCTTCCACCTGCCCCAGAGTCCTGAACTGAATCAGACTCTGCAATCTTTCTGCTCCGAGTGCCTCTGGAGAACTCGCAGTTGGCATCCTGTTGCAAGTTCCCCTGTGGCCCTTACATGATAGCCGTAGTTTAGACCTAAGGCTTGCAGTTGATAGAAGGAGGCTAGTACTTTACAAAAATATTTTGTTCTCTTAGATTTCCATGCTGATTTTTTGTTTGTTTGTTTCCTTCGTTAGGGATGCAGTTAAATGAAAGAGTGGCATATCACCGCCTGGCTGTCGTCCATCATCATCTGGGGCACAGCGAGCTTGCCGAGCACTTCTACTTGAAAGCTCTGTCTCTCTGCCCTTCCCCTCTGGAATATGATGAGGAAGCGCTGTACTACGCCCAGGTCTACCTTGTTCTAGGAGACATAATTTTCTATGAACTGAAGGTGAGACACTAGAGGGGAACTGATATTTGGGTCCTGTTTTTACTCCGGAGAAAAGTGGGATAAAATGTTGTTGTAATATAAATACTTGAGCATGAAAAATATTTTTTCATCACTTTTAAATCGTAATATGCAGTTTTGCACCAGTAGGTGGCTGTATTGCACATAGGAAAAGGCGTGTAAGGGCTTCCTTAAAAATTAATGGACCCAATCACTTTGTTCACTGGTTGGACCGTTTTCTGCAGACTCGCAGTCTCTTTTCCATGTACCTGTCATTCCTTTCAAGGGCTTGGTGCACTGAGAGCTATAAGAGTTGTTTAGATCAAATGGGCTCATGGTGGCTTTCAATCCAGAGATGTCCTTTACCAACTTCAAATTGGTAACATACTTTTTAAAAACAACAACACATCAACATTGATGAGTTCAAGGAGGATGTCATATTTTATTTTTAACTTCTTGTTTTTGTTAAGGGTGTGTATTCGGCTAAAGCTGAACTGACCACCCCCCCGCCCCAAAAATACCTTTTCAGAATTTTTTTGGGGGGAGGAGCTACTGGTAAAAAAAAATGTTGGCAGTAAAGGGAGCCAAAAAAGCAGATCAGCGTTATTCGGGCTGCTTTGGCCTCACTACCATTTTTTCTCCTCATCTCCTCTTACTTACCTGAATTAGATCCATGCTGCCTGCAAGCTCAGCCCTCCATCTATGTTGGGACTGGTGCTTTTCAACTTGTTCATAAATGACCTGGATCTGGGGGTGAACAGTGAGGTGGCTAAGTTTGTGGATGACTCCAAAGTATTTAGGGTGGTTAAGACCAAAGCCGATTGTGAAGAGCTCCAAAAGAATGTTTTCAAAGTGGGGGAATGGGTATTAAAATGGCAAACGAGATTCAGTGTGAGCAAGTGTAAAGTGATGCAACAAATCACAAATAAATCACAACTTCATATATATACTGATGGGTTCTGAGCTGGCAGTGAAGACCAAGAGAGGGATCTTGGGGTGGTAGTGGATAGCTTGATGGACATTAACCCAGTGTGCATCTGCTGTGAAAAAAGCAAATTCCATGCTGGCCATAATTACAACAGGAGTGGAAGAGAAAACTGCCACCATCATACTGCCATTATACGTTTGGGGCAACCACACCTGGAATACTGTGCACAGTTCCGGCCACCACACCTGAACAAGGATACTGTAGAGCTTGAAAAAGTGCAGAAAAGAGCAACCAAAATGATCGGGGCTAGAGCAACTACCCTGTGAGGATTGGTTAAACCATGTAGGGTTGTTTAGCTTAGAAAAAAGATGAGTAAGGAGAGGTATGATAGAGGTCTATAAAATGATTCATGGTGTGGAGAGACAGGGAGAAGTGTTTCTCCCTCTCCCAAAATACTAGAACCTCATGGAAGCTGAAGGGTGGGAGATTCAGGACAGACAAAAGGAGGTACTGCTTCACATGGTGCACAGTTAAATAATGGAACTCCCTGCCACAGGATGTGGTAATGGTCGCCAACTTGGAAGGTTAACAAAGGACAAATTCATGGAGGACGAGGCTACTAGTCATGATGGATATCTGTTCCCTCCAGTTCTGGCAGTAGGCCTCTTTATATCAATTGCTAGGAAGCATGGATGAGAGGATGCTGTTGCAGTTATACCTGCTTGTGGGCTTCCTAGAGGCAATTGGTTGGCCACTTTGTGAACAGAATGCTGGAGCTGATGGGCCTTTGGCTTGATGTTCTTATGGAAGTAGAAGAACCAGCAAGTAAGAGTTTCCTGAAGGCCTCAGCAAGAGGTCCTTTTCCATCCCTGTGGTGACTGCCTGTAATAGTCCATGCTGGCCTACCAGTGTCTTCCTTCCCTCTCCTGCTAGCTCTGGCAGTTCACGTCTTTCTTTTGCTCTTTCAGGATCCTTTTGATGCCTCTGGGTACTACAACTTGGCTCTTGCAGCAGCCATGGAACTGGGCAACAAGAAAGCGCAGCTGAAGATTTACACCAGGCTAGCAATAATATACCACAACTTCCTGGTGGACCGAGAGGTCTCTCTTTCTTACTATCAGAAGGCCAGAGCCTTTGCAACAGAGCTGAACATTCACAGAATTAATCTGGCCCCTAATCAATGTCATACGAGAGCCGCATGGGCGCTAGTGAAGAATGTCAAGTGAGATTCTGACAATACACCCAGTTCCTGGTCATTGTATATGGCATGGCGCATGTACTAAAAGTGCATTACACAAACATCATTCCATTTTAAACTGAAAAGATGTGATTCTGCAAAGTCTCTAAAGGTTCACCCGTATGCTCTTTAATAAAATGAGTGCACAGAGCGATGTAGTAAGAAACAATCAGCATCTTCCAAGCAGATTCCAGAATGAATTAAGTGCTCATATAAGAAGATTCTTGAAATGTAATTACCTGCATGATTTAAGAAGCAATAAACATGCTGTGTAGTTAGCTGTACTACATCCTTTCAAAGGAACTTTGACTATAATCAAGAAGCCACAATCCTGTACACATTTTCTTGGAAGTTCTGTTGAACTTAATGGGGCTTACTCACAGGTAAGGGTGTATAGGTTAACCGTCTCTGTATAGCACTTTTAAGTATCACAGTCTTAAGCACTTCTTTTTCTTTAACTTCACTTTTATCGATTTTGTGACTTGAATGGCTTCAACAATGAGAAATGGGGCTAGTCTGGTTCCGAAAGTTAAAATTTTAAATGCATATCCTAAAGCTGGTTACTGCCAATAAAGTGTCAAAGTCCCATTGTCTTTGAAGTCCCATTAAGTTATCTGGAGGATGGAAGAAATGTGGCTCGGTGGGATCCTCCTCTGCCTCCCAGTGCCTTTTGGATTCTGTTGAGCCTGGTGTCCCTTTTGGAACATCTCTTGCAAGTAGGAGGGAGAGGGGGCAGGCTTTGGCGTGGGCTTCCCTCTGGCAGTGGCCCCAGCACACCTGTTTCAGTCAGAGCCCCTCTTGCCCATCCACCCACCCTTCATGAACAGTGGGGCAGTGGGGAGGGGGCTAGGGAGATGAGTGGCTCAGAAGCTGACCAAGCAAGGGCAGTTGTGCTGTCCACCTGGCTTTAGCTGGCTTCGTTTTTGGGTCAGTGGGCTTGGCTCTACCTGTTCCCAGTTTCTGCAGAAATGCTGGTGGCTTGGGAAGAAGGACAGTGGCTGGCCGTTTGTTACCCAGCGGTCAGTAGTCCAGCTGTACCCTTCCCTCCAGACAGATGCAGCCGGTTACCTCATTCTGGGCTCCCCTCGGCAATGGCTGGATTCCTGGCAAACAGCGTGCAAGAACTGTTAGCTGGATACTTGAATCCTCTACCTTTGAACCCCATTCCAGGACCACCAGTAAAGAAGGTGTTGAGATGAAGGCCCCAGTCTAATTCAAAGTGCCTTTCTCTGTCATCCTAACCATCGTCTTTATATCTAATTTTGAAGTGTGCCCCTGCCTGCGGATACTTAAAGCCGCAGATAGTGGGCACCCCCCCCAACAAAGGTTTCTGCAGACTTGGAATCCTAGAGTCGGAAGGGCCCATACAGGCCATCTAGTCCAACTCCCTGCTCAATGCAGGATCAGCCTAGAGCACCCTTGACAAGTGCTTGTCCAGCCTCTGCTTAAAGACTGCTGGTGAGGGGGAGCTCAACCACCTCCCTAGGTAGCCAATTACACTGTCGAACAACTCTTTTTACTGTAAAAAACTTTTCCCTAATATCTAGCTGGTACCTGTTTGCCTATAGTTTAAACCCATTATTGTGAGTCCTATCCTCTGCTGCCAACAGGAACAGCTGCATTTGGGTAGGAAAAATCAAATGCATAATTATAGGATGGGGGAGACTTGTCTTGGCAGTAGTGTGTGTGAAAAGGATATAGGGGTCTTAGTAGGCCATACACTGAACATGAGTCAGCTGTGTGATGTGGTAGCTAAAAAGGCAAATGCAATTTTCAACCTTATCAACAGAAATGTAGTGTCCAGATCACGCAAAGTGATGGTATTGCTTTGCTCTGGTTAGACTTTACCTAGAGTACTGTGTTCAGGTTGGGGCACTGCAATTTAAGAAGGATGTAGACAAGCTGGAACATGTCCAGTGGAAGGCAACAAAGATGGTGAGGGGTCTGAAGATCAAGTCCTGTGAGGAAAGGTTGAAGGAACTGGGTATGTTTAACCTGGAGAGGAGACAACTGAGGGGATATGATAACCATCTTGAAGTAACTGAAGGGCTATCATATAGAGGATGATGCATTGTGCAGGGAGTTGGACTAGATTACCCTCGAGGTCCCTACCAGCTCTGTGTTTCTGTGAAGTGAACTCACCTACTTGTGCACATGGTTCTTCCTTTTGATGCACCCAATCTTCACAATGATGGTGTCAATTATATGGCTGAACTTGCTGGGCCAAAGGAAAAATATTGTTTCCCAATGCATGGCTACTGAAACAGAATGGTCCCCCTCACCCCCAGGAGACATTTGGACACTGCCATGCTGTATTTGAGAGTGTCCTGGCTGCCTTCCCCTTCTGACTCCCTCCCCATGCACTCTTCAGACCTTTGGGGCAGTTTTCTGCCGTTCTCTCCTCCTCCTCTCCTGCTGAGCTTTCCTATTACAGCTCCTGACTCTCCAAGGATCTGGAACTGGAGTCCAGGAATGGCAGGCAGGCTGCCCTGGCATAGTGTCTGCCATTGGGTATAAAGCAGACCCAGGGGTGCTTGGATTCTGGGGTGCAAGTCTAGACAGGGCTGAACGGAGAGGCCAGAGTTGTACCCCCTACCAACTCTGGCAATGAAGCCAACTGTCCAAGCCCAATTCCCCTTAGCCGGAGACTCAGGGCTGGAGGTAGGAGCCCTGCCGGGGCACAGCCTAAGGGACTCCATGTCTGAGCTAAAGAAACAGGACCTTGAATCTCACCAGGTTTCCTGGTAGACCCAATTGAAGAGAGAATTTGACCCCTTCCAAGACGAATGGGGCCCTGACCTGGATGGCCCAGGCTAGCCTGATCTCGTCAGATCTCAGAAGCTAAGCAGGGTCAGCCGTGGTTAGTATTTGGATGGGAGACCACCAAGGAATACCAGAGTTGCTGTGCAGAGGAAGGCACTGGCAAACCACCTCTGATAGTCTCTTGCCATGAAAACCCCAAAAAGGGGTCGCCATAAGTCGGCTGCGACTTGACGGCACTTTACACACACACACAAGACGAATGGGAAAGCCATCATTTTGTTTTAGATTGCTTTTATAACTTTTTAAGACCCCTTCAGTGCCAAAGCCAGGAGAGCAGCAAGGCCTGGATGCACCACGGATGCTTCTTTCGTAGAGGCAAAGGGGAAAGGGAGTTGCCCAAGAACACCAGCTGAAGACCTGATTTTGTGGGATGTGGAAAGGGAGGGAGTGAGGTCTGCTGGTGCCCCTTCCTTTGTGGTGGGCTGTCTACCTCCTCCCAAATCCTGCCTGGGTCTAACCAAGGAGAGAGAAGGAAAAGATGAGTCAAGCAGAACTCGAGCCAGCTAGAACTGGAACTCCCCTTTGTCAGAAATCTGGGCACGTTCTCTTCCAAACTACGCGGCATTTCAAAGCAAAATTTTTTAAAATAAACGAAAGGACCTTTCCATGGAAGTTTGTTAGAGTTGTTCAGCAGATGCCCCTGCCTTCACGGAGGCTGAAGCCAGCTGGAGCATGTTACATTCACCTAGAACCAAAGGGTTGAGTTATGAACACAGCGAGTTTGCTTATTGGCGGATGCTCTTTTTTGTACTTTAACCCCGTAATGATCCATGACCGTGAAGTTCTAGGAAATATGGTAAAGTCCTGATAAATATGAAATTCTGCTAAGTGTGTTTATGCAATAATATAAAACTATCACAAACCTTCGGCGCGCTGAAAGTTTGTGGATGGGAAACGGCCTTTTTCAGATTCGGCCAGAGAGAGGCTTCTGAGAACAATCCCACCCTCAGGCACTGCAGACGAGCCAGAGTGCAAACAAGCAACATACTACAGGAAATGGTATTGCAATGAAGTCAGCGGCTGAATGTGCAACTGCTTCAAGCATGCTGCGCTTCTGAGCCAAGAGGAGGGAAGCCGAGTTGAGCAGGAGAGGAGCTCGACAGGGCCTGTTCCACGTCCAAAGGACAGAGAGGCCCCTAGCAGGCAGCGGGGCTGCTGCCTCCCCCCACCGAAGTGGATCCACGTGGGCAGAGGAGGGGGTGCGCTTCTTCTCCTTTGGATTTGTGAGCAAATTCAATGTGTTTGAATTGAATTTGTGAGCAGCCTCGAGCCCTGGGGAAAATGGGGTGCAAATATGTAAATAAATACATGCCTATTAGCTTCTCATAAATTATTTCTTGCTTGGTTTGACTTCTTAAATCCTGCCTCCAAGGTGGGTAACTGCAAAATGTCATTAAAATATAAAATCAATGTGGTGTTTGGAGAGCCCACTATAGTTAGCAGCAGGGATCACCCAGCTCAGTAAGAACTCAAAATGAATTTAGGAGAAGAGTGAGAAAAGGAGGTGGGAGGAAAGAAAACCATGTCTAACCAATAAGCAGATCGTTGCAAAACCTCGTACCTGATGTTTAAATATCAGTTATTTTAAATAAATAATTTACAATAAATCTTCCTGCAAATTGAGGATATCTGGGGGGAAATAATTTCATGACTGAGGTGCCAGTACCAAGGAGGCCCTGCTTCTCATCGCTACCCAACTTGCCCCTGAAAATGCAAGGCCTTGGTGGAAGACTTTGAGCGACATAGAGGCTCTTATTAAGAGCCGGCTGTCCTTTAAGCACCTGAGTCCCGGACCACTGTGGGGGTGTTCAAGGTTAGAACCCACACTCTGCATTGTGCCCAGAAGCAAAAGGTGTAGGCAATCTGGGCAGTTCTTGTGAAGCCGGCATCCGTCAGCAGTTCCTCCCAGATGGGGCTGCTGAGCTGCCAGCTGGCCCTTTGGGAGAAGTTCAACCCTCTGTGGGGCAGATTCTCAATCGGCTGCACCTCAGTCCGCCTCCGACCGCCTCCAGGCACTGGCTCAAGAATCTCCAGCTGTGGCTGACTCGGCTTCCAAGGAGGAGGGCGAGGCCCCGTCGGCACCCTGATGACACCACTTCAAACCTCTGGGCCAACTCTCCCAGCATAGGTATTACCGTAGCAGGCAGATGTGGAAGATGTTTGTGGTGTTTGTGTGCCCCCTTCCACTCCCGATGGATCTGGCTCCCACACAGAATGGTGAAGAATAGCAAATAGGCACCCACCACTGACATTGCTTGTGTATGAGTTATCCGTGGTGGTATCTGCTGGAGAAGAAACAGCTGAATTGACTGACTACTCCAGGACAGCATTGGCTCCTCCCTCTTCCAAAGGGGAGGAGCTTGTACAGCTGCCCCCATCGTCAGTCCCCTCGCTTCCAGAGCCCCTGAAAACTCCAGCCAGAAAGGGAACGATTGGGAGCCAGCTGCTCTGAGCCAGGAACTCAGTGTTGGCTGAGGGAGCGGCACCACGGAGGAGGTGTGTTCCTCATAGAGTCACCAGGCTTAAAACTGAACTTGTTTCTACTCTATCCCCAGTGCAAATGATTTCACCACAGAGATACAGGCATCCCAGGCCATGCCACATGCAATACAAGTCATTGGCAGCTTTGAATAAGTTGATAGAAGCGTAGGCTTTCTTTGAATTTGAGGTTTAGATCTTTCTTCGAAGGTTCCCAGGTTACTTTACTATTCAGCCGGCTTCTTGCTGTCATGAGTGCAATCCAGCCCAATTCCCTTCCAATCAAGAGATTAGATGTATTAGAATTTGGGGCAGGGCCTTTGAAGTGGTTGCCCAAAATACTCAGCCAGTGCCTGAGCCCTGATCTTGTAGGCAACGAACTGACAATGCAAAAGCATTTTCCCTGGAACTTGCTAAAGAGTCCTACCGTACTGTTTGGAAGATGCAGGAGGAGGGAGGGCTCCGTGGGCACACGCGCCTGGTTGTGCCTGCTTTGAAAGGGGGCTGCCGGGCAGGGGCCTCTGCCAGCACGGGAAGAGCCAAGGTTAATCGGAATGGGGGTCCTCAGGTGGCTGACGTTTGCAGACTGTCGATGTATGTTATATTCACTGATGTGCCCCAGAGGCATTTCGGGCAGAGTAGACGCCCCATGAGCCGGCCAACAGCAGGCTGAGCAAGAACGGCAGCAGTTTGCGTCCTGGGCTCCCAGGCACTGAAACCCTGGGTGAGCCCAAAGGTGTGGGCCAAGGGGTCGCCGCTGGGAGCTTGAGAGGGTGGTCGCCTAGGAGGAAGAGAGGGGAAGACCAGCTGCTCCCAGTTTGGTTCTTTCCTATTGGGTGGTGTGTGCTTTTGTATTCAAAGCCACTTTGGGTCCCTGCTGGCGAGAAAACTGGGAGACCCAAATGTGATGCAGCCATTGCAAAGGCAGCTGCCCCATCGACTGATATCCAATGATGCCGGCCGGCCATGGAATAGCCGTTCTTTGGTTTTTTCCGAAGAGGCTCCCTGACGGGCAGGCGGGGGGATGGGGGCTTTCGGGATCCTGCGCCTCCGGCCCTGAGGCGGCCGCCCGGGGCCGAAGAGCCGAGGGGCGCCCTGGGCCCGCCCGCTCCCCGCTCCCGCTCTTCTTCCAACGGCGCGGCAGGGAAGGCGTCGGCGTGGGCTGGCCTGCCAGAGGGGAGCGACCCTGCGGAGAGCTCCCCTTCCGTGGCCGCCTGGCGCAGCTCCGGCCCCTCCCGCCTGGCCCGGGGGCCCCTCTGGGTGCCGGCGTGTGGGGCGCGGGGGTGGGCTGGGGGGCTGGCCTTGGCGGCGGCGCCGAGCCCGCCCCTTCGGCGCGCGGCGGGGCGGCGGGGCGGCGGGTGGGTCGTCCGGCGTGGGCCGTGGGGCTGCGGGGCTGTGGTCGGGGCTGCGGGCCATGAGGGCGCTGGTGCTGGCGCTGGTGCTGGCGGCGCGCGGCTGGGGCGGGCAGTGCCCGGCGCGCTGCGACGTGTCCCGCTGCCCGAGCCCCGGCTGCCCCAGCGGCTACGTGCCCGACGGCTGCAACTGCTGCGTGGTGTGCGCGGCGGGCGAGGGCGAGGCGTGCGGGCGGGCCGGGGACCCGCCGTGCGGCGACGGCCTCCAGTGCCGCTCCGCGCCCGCCGCCCGGCCCCGCCAACGCCGCCTGTGCCGGTGCGAGCTCGCCGCGCCCGCCTGCGGCACCGACGGCCGCACCTACGCCAACGTGTGCCGCCTGCAGGCCGCCGCCCGCCGCGCCCTGCAGCAGGGGCTGCCCGCCGTCCAGCAGGCCCCCGCCGCCGCCTGCCGGCCAGACGGTAAGAGCCCGCGGGCCGCAGGGCCGGGGCAGGCAGGCAGGCAGGCGGGCGGGCGGGCGGGCGCGGAAAGGGGCTGGGAGCTCCGGCGGGGGCTTCTGGCGGGGGGCGGCCGTCTGCAGCCAGCGTGGCGCTCCGGGCTGGGCGCCGGCCGTGCCCGCGGCCCGCAAGGCGCCCTGGCCGCACATCCCGTCGGGCCGGAGGGCCGAGAGCGGGGAGGGGAGGGGAGGGGAGGGGAGGGGAGGGGAGGGGGCGCTCCGGGCAGGTCGGCGGTTGGGTTGGGAGGGGTCTGCGGTCGGTTCCCCGTTGGTCCGCCGGACTCCGCCCGGCAGCCCTGCCGCTGCCCGCCGCTCTCCCGCCGCCCTCGGGCTCCTGCCCCACACCTGACTGGGGTCGTACACAAATGGGGCTGACCCCTCGCGGGGGGCGGGGGGGGGGCTGGAGGCTGCTTCCCTCTGACTCCAGTTGTCTGCTCTGTTCGTGGCTGGTGGCTGGCTGGCTGGCTGGCTGGCTGGCTGCAGCAGCCCAGGTGCAGTCAGGCAGGGCGGCCCCCTGCTTTGGCGGCTGGTTGTCGCCTGTCGGTCCGAAGAGCAGGCGCATGGCTATGGCCCCCGGCCCGGAGTCTCTGCGAGGGCCCCAGCCAGCCTCCCAGGAATCCCCGTGGCCGGCCATGGCCCGTGGGGGCCTGCTTCCCGAGCACTGCTGGACTCAGGCTTTAGCCACACACTATTAACTCTGTATCGGCTGTGTTTTGTATCTCACCCTTGCGCCCACGGTTATTCTCACAACAATCCTGTGAAGTAGGGAAGGCCGGCGGAGTGACTCGCCCGAGGTCACCAAATGGGCTCCAGGGCTAGGTGTGTTCTAGTCCTGCGCTCTAACCACTATACCATAGCGGCTGGCTTTGGACACAGGCAGCCTTCATGCGGCTGTCATCCCAGTCACGGTTGCTTGGGGGCGAGGCCACTGCGGTCGGATGAGACTGATGTCTGAGCAAACCTGCGCCGGAGCTGGCAGAAAGACTGCAGATCTGTTTAGACTTCTGGCCCGGGTGTGGCGTCCTGCCAAGGGAAGGTCTGCAGGAACAGGCTGTCCAATTTGCTGTTAGGCATCTGCACGAGATCTCGTGAGGAGACAAAAGCGCCGCCGCTTCATCTCCTTCGTCTTTGGGTTTCTGTCAGAAGACCCTCCAGACTGGGACGGGGCCTGGCGCTGAGACCAGCCCACAGAAAAGCCTTAGCTGCAAAAACAAACACTCCAGGGCAGGGCAGGGAGGTCCTCCTCCTTTAGTTACAGACAGCTTCAAAACATTTATTTTGGATTTCTGCGGGTGCCAAGAGAAATTTCATTTGTCATCTTTCTAAGTCATGAAAAAGTATCTGTTTCTGTTTGGAAAGAAGTGGTGGCCATCTGAGTTGACCTGAGGAAGGATCTTCTGTTCAAAACTTGGGAGCCGGGGTGGGGTGGGGTGGGGACGACCCCTTGGCTTGGCATTCATAGCAACAGACATGGGTGTGCATATGGAGGTGCAAATGCTGGCTGAATGTAAGGAATGTAAATTTTCTGTCAATTATGCAAAACTGAACTATCCAAGAGGGCTTTTCTGTGCAGGCAATAGGGTTGCCCCGTACAAAATGGTTTTACAAACTTACTTGGATAAATTATTAGGGACTGTGGTCTATACGGCTGTGTTTAGCTTACTGTAAGTGGGGTCCTATTTATGTAATTTCTGCACTGCTTAACGTGTCATGTGATTACTTATGGGGTGCTTCAGTTCTTTCTGGTGGTTGCAGACTTCTAAAATCCAGACGCCCTGGTTACCGAGTGCCCCGTTTTGTAGCTTGCCCTGGCTCACTGGGTGCAGCCTGCTTTGAGTCCCTGTGAGAAAGGCAGGGACGTAAATAACGTAAATAAATAAGTGTGTTGAGAGGAAGGGGAAAGAAGGGGTGGGAGGGCTGAATGGGCATACCAGCGTATATGTAAGGTGTTCAAAACAACCTTTTTTGTTATCTTGTATGCACTAAATTAATAAATATAGATATTAAAAAAAACCAATCACCTATGTCTTTTAAAATCTAACCTGGGCCATCAGTTTAAAAAGAACTGGATAATTTCACCAATATTTTAGAATGGTTGGAATGATTTACCTGGTCGTATTTTCCTCACATTTCCGGCTACAGGGTGAGCTCTCAGCTTCTCTGGAGGGTGACTGTTAATATGCCCAGGGACAGGTGGAACCCTGAGTGCATCCGTATTACCCTCCACCCACCCACCCCATAGTCCTGGCTGGTGATTTTGACCTGAAGGACTTTGGCCACAGACTCAGTACCACCAGCCGGCCCACAAGCCAAAGGCTGTCTCTTGGTGTGAAGAGCAGCATAAGAGGCCTTCGCTTGGGTTTTGCATTCTTTGTGGTTTGGAAACTTTGAAGCCCCGGGAAACTCCTTCCCCGGGGGTGGGTAGGGGGAAATATAATTTGGGGGGGGGGGCGGGAGAATAGAAATACATGCCATGTTCTTATTGAACATAAACTTATTTTACGGCTTTAAGAACACTAAAGACTTATCTGTTTACATTTAACTTTACGAATGAAGTGAACTTTGACTGATGAAAGCTTATACCTTGGAAAACATTGGTCTTTAAGGTACTACTGTACTCTAATTTTTGCATATTTAAGAGTATAAGTGTCACAGGCTGTGACCTGGATGGTCCAAGCTAGCTTGATCTTGGAAGATAAGCAGGGTCAGCCCTGGTTAGTACTTGGATGGGAGACCACTGAGGGAAGTCCAGGGTTGCTACACAGAGGCACGCAATGGCAAAACCACCTCTGTTCGTCTCTTGCCTTGAAAACCCTGCTGGATCGGCTGCAACTTGACAGCACCCTTCCACCACCAAATGGTGTATTTGTGTTCTGACAAAATTGCAGCTATAGCCAACACTAGCCAGAGAAAGAGGTATAGCGTTTATACCGTTATTTTTGCAACTTAAGAAGAAGAAGAGTTGGTTTTTATATGTCAATTTTCTCTACCTTTTAAGGATAATCAAACCGGCTTACACTCTTCTTCCCTTCCTCTCCCCATAACTGACACCTTGTGAGGTAGGTGAGGCTGAGAGAGCTTGAAGAGAAGTGTGACTAGGGTTGCCAACCTCCAGGTACCAGCTGGAGATCTCCTGCTACTACAACTGATCTCCAGCCGATGGAGATCAGTTTACTTGGAGAAAATTGCCACTTTGGCAATTGGATTCTATGGCACTGAAGTCCCTCCCCAAACCCCACCCTCCTCAGGCTCCGCCCCAGCAACCTTCCACCGGTGGCAAAGAGGGACCTGACAACCCTACACTAGCCCAAAGTCACCCAGCAGGCTTCATATGGAGTAGTGGGGAAACCAACCTGGTTCTCCAGATCAGAGTCCACCGCTCTTTAACCACTGCACCATGCTGGCTCTTCTACTTAAGAAGTAGAAGGAAATAAAGCTAAAAATGGAATTTGGTGTACATAGTGTAATAAGCAAAAAAGAGTTTATTATTTGAACAGAGAAACAGTCACAATAGCGAGGGAATCAGTCTTGGATATGAACACAGAAAACATTGACCTCACTGAATATCGTATTATCTGGCCGAGGGTTCACATATAGCTGACGTATTGTGCTAATTGTGGACAAGATCATAAACCTGCTGTTGGGCATCAAGGAAAACCTAGTGGCGCTTGTGCGCCTGGTGTGCTGCATCCTCCACAACATCTGCCAATCCAGAGGCGGTGTGCTTCCAGCCCCCCCCCCCCCCACCGCTTCCTGTGCCACATGAATCTGAAGTCAGCGAGTAGCTGATCCAACCACAGTGGCTTCTGGGTCACCTGACCCAGCCTGGGGCAGGCTGTTGACCGCATGCAGGCCCATCATGAGGATGAAGGCTATTCGCAAAGCCCTCTTCCCGGACATCTGGGGCCCGGCCTTACAGCTCATCTCCAGGGGGCCCTGAAGGACCACTCCTGCCTTACAACTGCCCATCCAGCCAGTCAGGTATTTATCCCACACCTCAATCTCCCTCCTCTTCTATTGTCGGGCCTGTAAGGTGGAGCTTCGGTTCCGCCAGGGCAGTGGCAGCGTGCAGCAAATCTGTCTGCCGGCCTGGCCCTCGTGCCCCCCCTCCCACATTATGTGCTATTAGATCATCTGGTATTTTGGGCCAACTCCATACCAGCCCACTTAGCCAGTGTGCATTTGCTCCCGGTGCCTAAACTGGCAGCTGTATTTAGGCCGGGAGGACCTATGAGAGCCAGCACCCTGCTGCTTTTAACGCCATCTTTTACTACTGTTTCAATTAAATTTTAATCCATGTTATTTACTTAGGTAGTGTATTTTGAATTCTTGCTGTCCGCCCTGAGCCCTGCTATGCAGGGGAAGGGAGGGTTATAAATAGAAGTATTAATTAATTAATTAATACACCAATTATTACATGTGAGACACTGAGATGAGGAAATGGAAAAATGGAATGGCTCCCGTGATGCACGATCAGAATATCTCAGCTGTAGAACGTTAAGTTCGGCTTATTTTAATGTCAGCTTGTTTTGAAACCAGGATCCAGCTCTCAGACGAGCGTTCCCGTGCAGGCAGTTACGAGGTGATGAACCTGCAAGTGAGAAATCTGAGCAAGCCCCACTGTCCGCCTCCTGCCAATTTTCAGAGGACTTCAAGGTTGATGTTGACTTGCCTGTGGCTGCCGCCAGATTCTCCTGCAGTCCTGGCCGTGTGTCCTCTAAGTAGCAGACGGTCTGTTTCCACTCAGTCCAGCCCGCCCAGTATTATACAAAATCAAGCTGGGATCTTCCTTCCCACTTCTGCTTTGTCTCTTTCTGAGTGCCGATGTTGGCAGCCCTATGGGAAGAATGGGAATCGGCGTCACTGTAGGGGAGAAACATAAGATTGCCTTTGGAGCTGGCCTTATGGGTCATATAGAAATAAGATCTGGCTGATTTCCCAGTTCTTAATGACATTTCCATTTCTCTCTGCTAGTATAGATCAACAGCCAAACAGCCCAAGGTATAAGTTTAACTTCATTGCAGATGTGGTGGAGAAGATTGCGCCTGCCGTTGTGCACATAGAACTCTTTCTCAGGTAAACGTCATGCCTTTTATTTATTTAGTTAATGTGTTCAACTATTTATACCCCACTTTTCTCCCCGGTGGGACCCCGTGCAGCTTACGTCACCCTTCTCCCCTCCTTCGTTTTATCCTCACAACCTCCTGTGAGGTAAGTTAGGCTGAGCCTGTGTGACTGGCTCAAAGTCACCCAGCCAGCGTCCATGGCAGAGTGAGGATTTGAACCCGGGTCCATTGGCTTATTTTGTAGGACAGGTAGTGGGATGTGAGGGCGATCTGGCTGTAACATCTGTCACCCCATTGATCGCCAGGGTTGATTCGGCTGATCTGACTGGCTAGGTGGGTGTCCCCTGCCTTCCTCACCGCTCCATGTGCGTCCCTCCTGAAGCTGTGTGCTCTGTGGAAGAGGACGACCATCCCAGATAGGAGTGTACCGTTCTTTGGTCAAGGGTATACAACAGGTAGTGGATGTGTGCCTAAATAGTTTCTGGACAGAGAGCCCCCGTGCTGTCTTTGACCTGTGTTGGTGCTCCAGGCCAAGCAAGGCCTGCTGTGGCACGGCAGGGGAGGCGTTCTGGATCTGTGCCAAACGTTTTCAGGAGTTCAGAGAACTGCCCCCCCCCCAGACGTTGCATGGAAGAATCTGCCACTGATCTCTGAGTGACTGATGACTTTGGGAAGAAGAATGGGTGGATTGAGAATGTCGTGGATTATGATTTCTTCTGCTTGTGCCCAGAAGCAGTGGCTCCCCATGCCTTTGAAGAGAGCAAGGCCATTCCTGAAGGCCTTCTTCAGCAGGGAGGGAGGTGGCTCAGTGGTAGAGCATCTGCTTTGCTTGAAGAATTAGAAAGGGAATAGGGTGGTACTTTTAATGCCTGTCAAAAATTGTAGGCAGTTTTTACTGCATTCTGTACTAGGTGTATTATACTGGTTTTTATTTCATTGTTCTCTTGTAAAACAGTTTTGTTGCATTGTTCGTTGTACATATTATACTAGCCCCTTTTTCATTGTTTTCTAATTTGGTATCCACCTGGAGTGTTGATGAGAAAGGTGGACTATGAACGCAGCAAGTAAGTAAATAAAAATAGGTGAAGTGAAAGACCTCAACTCAAGACAGTGGAGAACCTCTGCCAGACAGAGGTGATGTTCCTCACCTTGATAGACCAAAGTTCTGACTTAGGAGAAGGCAGCTCCAGGTGTTCATGCGAATCACCAGTATGGCTCTCCAATGCTTGTGAACTTCCACAACGTTGCGTGATCTTCTTCTTTCATTAACCTATTTTAGCAGCTCTGTAATCTTTGCAGCAGCTCTAGAGCTGGGGAGGGAACCCCCAGCAGACGCGCTGAAGGCCGGCCGGCCAGCTGGGCCGTTTTGCTCAGCACACAGGGCCTTTGCTGCACCCCAGGGACTGAGGTGACCCCTGAAGCACTGGTGGTGCTGCTGGGGCTCAGCTTGCTCCTGGTGTGTCTGACCAAGTGCGACCTTCACACACACACACACACACACACACAAACACACACAAAACCTTTGTTTGTTGGCACACAGGCCTCTTCACAGGTGGGTGTTGTGGTTTTTCTGACGTTCAGGCTGGAAGAGAGGCCCAGTCCTGCTCCAGAGAAAACCGCCTTGTTTCATGCGTGGGGGTGGCCTGCCCCAGTTTTTCTGCCCGCTGTGCGACTTAAGAGCTGCCCTCTCTGGCGTCTTCTGCAGGCACCCCCTCTTTGGCCACAACGTCCCCCTCTCCAGCGGTTCCGGCTTTATTATGTCTGACACGGGGCTGATTGTCACCAACGCCCACGTGGTGACCAGTAGCAGCACGGCCACTGGGCGGCAGCAGCTGAAAGTGCAGCTCCAGAACGGGGACACGTACGAAGCGACGATCCAAGACATTGACAAGAAGTCAGACATCGCCACCATCAAGATAAAACCACGGGTAAGGAGCTGAGAGAAAACCTGCTCAGTGCTGGCCAGGTGCTTCCTCCGTTGACGTCAGTTGGGCTGGCCTTTGACCTCACTCCTTTTGAGGCATGGCTTCATTCATTTCGGCATGAGCAGTCCTTCTCAATTAAATTAAACATACTTGGAACAAACCTGTTTGCAGATATGATTTCTGACGTTAAGTATCACAAATGTGTCTGTGGACCAGTTAAAGGCGAAATTGTGTTTGTGTGGTGTTGTAAGGAGTTCAGAGCGGCTCTCCCCCCTTTCCAGTCAGGTGTGGGCTTTTCTTGCCACAGCTGATGTGCTGCTCTCACATTGCATCTCACCTTGCTCCTGTGACCCACAGCTGATCTGGTCAGGTGGCGCGTGGGAATTCTCAGCTTCCTGACCTGGTTGTGTAGCAGCCCTTTCCATCTTCGAAATCAGCATGCACAACCATCCTTTAAAAATGGGTTGAATTTAAAGAACGATGTTGTCCTTGTGTTTGAAAATAATGTACATGCAATGCACCACAACTGACTCTTCCCCATGAAAATACACAGTTGTTGGTATTGCTGTTCTTCACCATGTGTACGGCGAAGGCACGAGGAAGGAGCATTTGGGTGGAAAGAACCAAACTCTCTGTAGCGGAACATAGGAGGTTGGTGTCCTGATGCCTCCTCCCAGTCGGAGCCTTTTCAGGGCCATTTCCTTTTTGCAGCCATTCAGTGTGCCCTCTGCTGAGCTAAGTGGAGGCAACTTGACCAAAGTCAAAAATGAATGGCCGTTTTGGCCTGTGAGTCTCCCCCAAATGTAGCGAATCTCCATTTTGTAAACGCATGGCCACCTACGGGATCAGCCCACCTCCCTCCGAAACTTACCCAGGTTTTCCAATCCCTGGCTTGACGCGACTTAAAAGAAATAATCACTTCAACTCAGAGTGTTATCTGGTGCATTTGAGCACGGGGGCCGACTCCATTTCCTTCCAACACTCCTTTCCCCTCCCACCCTGAGAGAGGCAGCAAGAGAGGTGCTGCCCCCAGAGCAGGAGAAGGCAAAGAGGAGGGCCAAGAGAGGCAGCGGCGGCAGACACCTCGGGGCAACGGCCCAGCCGGCAGCTGCCAGATGGCCTTCCCCGACAGCCAGGCCCTCTAACGGCCGGCCGACGACTGAAGTCCCTCTAATGCGTTCAGTTTTTTGCTCTCGGATTAGAAAAGTGTGAGACACGAGAGGGACAAACCAACAACTCTCTAGCCAGGCATTAACAGCCCAAGACCCCCTGTGACCTTCATGCTCAGGCACAACATTTAGACTCAGTCTCCAACATGCACTCAGTGGAGCCGATGTGATTTGTGGTACTCCTGTTTCTGATCAGAGGAAAGTTTCCCCATGATCCCTGTTTCTGATCAGTCATTAGAATCGTCCTGCTAGTGTTCATGTTTAGATCTGCTCAGATGTAAGCCATCCTATTTTTTTTTAATCTTGCAGAAAAAGTTGCCTGTCCTCCTCTTGGGCCAGTCCAGTGATCTGAGGCCAGGGGAATTTGTTGTGGCCATGGGGAGCCCGTTTGCTTTGCAGAACACGGTGACAACAGGCATAGTCAGCACAGCCCAGAGGGACGGCAAGGAGCTGGGCCTGCGGGATTCGGACATGGACTACATTCAGACAGATGCCATCATCAACGTAAGTCGAAGCTCCGCTGCAGAAGCGGTCGGTTCTTCCGGGTCACACAGCTGCCTTCAGTGCGGCCTCCCATGGTGTCCTCTTGAGTTTTCAGGTGGAGAGGGGGAATTGGTACTGCTTAACTGCCAGGCCAGAGGAGAAGGTGGAGCTGGAGGGGATGCTGCTTGAGCCCTGCTGACGCTTGTATGACAAGAAGCGGCAAAGTTCCCTCTTATCCCCTGTGCATTCCAGCATCTATGTGAGGCTCCCGGGTGAAGTAACCTGAGGATCTGGAGTGAAGCCTCACCTGTGGGCACGTGATGCTCAACCCTTTCTCTCCTTTTCTGCTGATTCGGTGGAGATGGGGGTAGTATTGAAACGTTGCCTGGAGACAGTAATAGAATGGAGGAGGCCAACAGACTGAACCTCGATCCAGATAGGGTAGAGAGGTGCAGCAGGACATGGGTTGTCCTCTCATGAAAGAGCAGGTTCACAACCTGAGTCTGCTACTAGACCTGAGGCTGTAGAAGAAGGTGCAGGTTTCTTATGTAGCACACAGCAGCACTTCCCCCTTAAAATAATAAAATAATGAAATATAAAACACCTTTTTGAAATATGGCTTGCGTTTTCTGGAACGGGCCTTAACATTTTTGATGCTTGCTTTTGCAGTATGGGAATTCAGGAGGACCTCTGGTAAACTTGGTAAGAACTTGCTGCATTTTTGTGTTTGCATAATATGATGAAATTGCTACTTTAAAAAGCAGAATTTCAGAAATAGTCTCAAATGTGTGCAGTCTTGGTAGCTTCTGTTTGGCTTCCCTTCCAGCACCAAATCAAGCGGCCACTGTTCGCTTGTCAAAGAGTGCGGCTGTTTTCAGATGTCACCAAACCAGAGCAATAAAGATCCATGTGCCGTGTAAACCCAAGTGGGAGGGAGAGGATGGGTCCACCCATCTGCAGGTGATCCCTGGTTCTCCTTTCATTCTAGTCGAGTCCCTTGAGGCTCTGATTTTATGTCTCCTCTGATTGGCTGCAGCTTTCCAAGGCCCCAGCCCCCCGCCCCCCCGAGAGATTCTGCAGTTTGAAGAGTGCTCTGTGTGCATCCAAAGCATCCTGCCCCCACACTGAGCTGTGCCAGACACCTTGGGTCGATTTTCTGATACTTTGCAATACCCTAGAACAGGGGTCCTCAACTTGTGGGCACCATGGCACCTGCCAGTACCTTTCCTGGCACCCACCAAGTGTTGTTAGAAAGTGGGTGGGGCCACCCAGGACTCTTACCTAGCTGGGCTTCTGTTTGGCTGTGCAGACTAAAATAGCATTTTCAGTGGCAGCTGCCACCATAGTGTTCGTTTTATTCTCTCTCACTCCTCTTTCTCAGTATATCTTTTAAATTGCTCCTCTTCTCCCCTGCACTTGAGCTTCTGCTGTGTGGTGGACTCCACCTCCTACAGCAGACATTTTATAGTTGCAACCCCACCCTGTGTCAGGATTCTAAAGGTGCCCCCATTTACAGGTCAATAAAAAATGTACACAGAATCTATTACATGATTCTTAGGTCTAATCACCTGAAAAATATTAACTACAACTTTGACACTGTGCAGACATAGAATAGAATCATAGAGTTGGAAGGGACCACCAGGGTCATCTAGTCCAACCCCCTGCACAATGCAGGAAATTAAAACTATCTTCCTCCCCACACCCCCAGTGACCCCTACTCCATGCCCAGAAGATGGCCAAGGTGCCCTCCCTCTCATGATCTGCTTAAGGTCATAGAATCAGTATTGCTGACAGATTGCTATCTAACCTCTTATTAAATACCTCCAAGGAAGGAGAACTTACCCCCTCCCAAGGAAGGCTGTTCCACTGTGGAACCGCTCTGTTAGAAAATTCTTCCTAATGTCTAGACGGAAACTCTTCTGATTTAATTTCAACCCGTTGGTTCTGGTCCGACCTTCTTGGGCAGCAGAAAACAACTGGGCACCCTCCTCTTTATGACAGCCCTTCAAGTACTTGAAGATGGTTATCATATCACCTCGCAGTCTTCTCCTCTTCAGGCTAAACATACCCAGCTCCTTCAACCTTTCCTCGTATTATTTGGTCTCCAGACCCCTCACCATCTTTGTTGCCCTCCTCTGGACACGTTCCAGCTTGTCTACATCTTTCTTAAATTGTGGTACCCAAAACTGAACACAGTACTCTAGGTGAGGTCTAACCAGAGCAGAGTAAAGCGATACCATCACTTCGCGTGATCTGGACACTATACTTCTGTTGATACAGCCCAAGATCGCATTTGCCTTTTTAGCTACCGCATCACACTGCTGACTCATGTTCAGTGTTTGGTCTACTAAGACCCCAAGATCCTTTTCACACACACTACTGCTCAGACAAGTCTCCCCCATCCTATAATTATGCATTTGATTTTTCCTACCTAAATGCAGAACTTTACATTTATCTTTACTGAAGTGCATGTTATTGTTTTAGCTGAATTCTCCAGCCTGTCAAGATCACCCTTGTATCCTGGCTCTGTCTTCTACAGTATTTGCTACTCCTCCCAATTTAGTATCATCTGCAGATTTAGTAAGCACCCTCTCTATTCCTTCATCCAAATCATTTATAAAGGTATTGAACAAGACAGGGCCCAGGACAGATCCCTGAGGAACTCCACTAGTCATTTCTCTCCAAGTGGATGAGGAACCATTAACAAGCACTCTTTGGGTGCGATCTGTCAACCAGTTACGGATCCACCTAACAGTAATAGGATCTAAACCACATTTTACCAACGTGTCAACGAGAATATTATGTGGGACCTTATCAAAAGCCTTACTGAAATCAAGGTAAACTATGTCTACGGCATTCCCCTGATCCAGCAAGGTAGTAACTTTCTCAAAAAAGGAGATAAAATTAGTCTGACATGACTAATCTATTAGTCATCTGTTCAATGTTATTACTTAGATGAGACAATGACCCTTTAGAAATGGAAAATTTCCCATGATAATATAAAGTACCGGAAAGTGTTCTGCCCTACATCTCTGCTGGCCACTGCAGGATATAGGATGTGGGGCTAGATGGGTCCCTTGTCGGGTCTAGGAGGGCAAAGCCTTGCCTGGTTTTATGTCAGAGGAGCTTGTTGCATGAGGGGGCTTCCCACCCGTCTCCGCCCCGCCTCCCTGCAGACTTGCCCTTTCCTCGGAAGCGAATTGCCAGCCATGCTGGCCTGAGCCCCACAGGTGCTCCGAGCCACCGGCCCCACTGTCTTCACAACACAGCAGAATATCGGTAAGCAAAGGGCAAGCTGCTAAAATTTAAGAAAACATTAAATGCTTTTAAAATAACAAAATGTGTGTCTTTTGTCAACAGGATGGGGAAGTGATTGGTATCAATACTTTAAAGGTTACTGCAGGAATTTCCTTTGCAATACCATCTGATCGTATCTCCCGATTTCTCTCCGAGAATAACAGCAAACAAAGTAAAGGTAAAATTTGTTAAATGGTTTGTGTGTGTGTGTAATTAAGGAAGAACGGTTGCTGCAGACTCCATGCAGATAATCACGCTGTCCGGTGCTCTCAGTCAACCTGACAGGTTCCTAGAAGTGCCTGCACACTAAAATAGCTCCCAGCATCAACCCTTTGAAATGAAACCTTCACTTTGACGAGGCTCATCTCTACTGCTCATCTACAAAGTGCTGCTTGGTGCGCTGCAGGCCTCTTCTGCACATGTGGGAAACCCTTCACATTGGCTGTGATAGGACAGACGTCAACATAAGTTAAGATGTTATTGGATAAAATGCTACCATTGTTTCTAATTTGAAAAACAGAAACAGATTCCATTAATGTGCCAGAAACCAAAACTGTGATTGCATATTAACAGATTCATGTATTGTTTTGCTCTTGGAACTGAATCTCAGCTTTGCAGCTGAACCTTTCCCCAGTTGTTCCAAGTGCCGCCTGAGGGAAACGGGCCCTCTCCGTCTCCTCTACCATTGGCAAAGAGTCGGCGTGCCGCCATGTTGCTGGCAGTGGGACCAGCCGTCTGGAAGGGGCCCCATCACTGTATGCAGACAACGGTGGCCACAACTTCCCGCTTTTGTCATTTTGTGCCTTGCAAAGGGAGTGACGCCGTGATGCCACCTTCCCCCCCACACACACACCTCTCAGGTGTGGCATCCCATCAGGCTTCACGGCCTTCCCAATTCTTTTTGATTTTAAAAATGTGCCTAGACAAATACCAATGGCAGTCTAAAATCTTTCATGGAGCTCTCTCAGTTTTGCTGACTGGCTTCAAGTGGGGATCCTGCCCTGAACTGTTGATGCCCCCCCCCTCCAGCCGCAAGGTTGTCTTTGGATCAGAAGGTGTTTTCTCCTGACTTCCTAGGAGAGTCTGTTCACAGAGCTGTTGGGTCACAGAGCTGTTGGGTCACACCTTCAAGATGGACAGATGTTTGAAGCAGAGGTGTCTCTGGAGGGAGCCGGCTGTGTGAGGCTCCTGTTAGTTTTCACAGCAACAAACTAATGTGGCTGACCCCCTGAATTTATAGTCGGTTCATTAAAAAAAGAAATTGTTTAAAAATGTTAAGCTAATATTGTAAAAGTAAAAGCATAATCTTAGCTTCCAAAGGCCAGTCCAGTCCCTACATTGCTTTTGAAATTGATGGGAAAGGCTTTTGAGGGTGTTATGAAAACACTATCCTATACGGTTGATAACCAATAATAATAGAAATAATAGAAATATAATGTAAGAATTTAAGTAATAAATGTATTATTAGATACGAAAATGTAATCAGAATACAGACAAGTGTGAGTTAGAGAAGGTTGTAAGTGAAATGCAACTAGGAAGTTAGTTCCAATATGATGCAATAATTTGTTTATGTTTGTATGTTTGTGTTTTTAGTTCGGAAAATAAAAATTAAAAAAAATGAAAACCCTGTCCCACACTCACACGGGTCCTCCAGCTTTGGGCCATTTCTTGAGGAGGAGAAGGGAGATGGAAAGGTGCCCCTCTAAGTGTGGTCAGTGAGGAGTGCCCATTGGGCATTGTCTCAAATGCCAGCTCAGTTACCACTTGTGGTACACCAGGAGGCATTTCCACTTGGAAGTCACATGATGTGTGCACACTTTTCCTTTGGGTGTACGAAACATTTGCAGGCCTCCCCCAGCAGCCACACAGAGGAAGAGAAGTTTCACATGATCAACCCCATCTGTGCATTCGGTTAGAAAAGATGATGTTTCCTTCGTTTCACCCTGTTCATGTGGCAGGGGGGGGGGGAAGGGGGGGAGCTGTAATGCTGAGCATCCTTGAGGAGTGGGCCAGGTGCCAGAGCTGCTTCGAGGTCATAGACAGAAAGAAGAGTACAAGAACTGGAATGCTGTTTTTTTAAGATAAAGAATACAAACATCTTTTTGAAGAGACTACATAGATGTATAGAGGATTTCAGCAGAGATGTTGTCTAAATGTAGGAAACCTCCAGATGTTTTGCCCTTTCCATAAGCAGCCTTCCATCCCCCATTGGAGAGCAGTCTTTCTTCAAAGAGGACTTTTCACACTAGACTGTTAAGGAGTCCTGACCCCCCCCCCACCCCAGATGACCGAGTGAGACAAGAACTCCATCGTTCAATCTGCTCTGTAGAGTTTTATCTGACTCTCACACTAACTTTGTTCTGCAGTTAAAACACATATTTTTTTGCCCTCAAGTGACAACTGACTTATGGCAACCCCACAGTGGGATTTTCAAGGCAAGAGGCGTTCAGCTGTGGTTGGCCATCACCTGCCTCCACGTCACACCCCTGGTATTCCTCGGAGGTCTCCCATCCAAATACTTGCCAGGGTCAACCCTGCTTAGCTTCTGATGAGACCTGATGAGATCATGCTAGCCTGGGCTATCTTAACCAGGGTTTCTGTTTTTATTCCAGATGGGAGGAAAAGGTTTATTGGCTTAAGGATGCTGACAATAACACCCGCGTAAGTCTCTCTTAACGTACGAGAATGCAAAATACCCTGAGCTGCATCCCTCTGCTGTGCTGCTATTTCTGCCACGAGAAATGGCTTTTCTATGTGGGGGCCTGAGCCCCCTTGCTCAGTAGCTGCACCATGCAGCCCTGCATCACCAGTGGGGGTGGGGTGGTGGGAGGCCCTGGATGCAGGCGACCATTCTCCCATAGTGTGGCTCTAAACCTGTTGGCCTCAGGTGCCCCCTGACTTAACTTAGGGCCTGTAACATGTGGGTTTTTTCTTTTAGGAAGTGCAGACAGAGAGACCGCAGTGGAAAGTGGAAGCCTGGCAGACGGGGGAGGGGGGGAGGGTTCTTCACCCTCACCTCTCCACTTCTTTCCTGCTTAGCCAGTTGACTCCTTCCCCCGGCTACCTTTTGCTCCACAAGCCACAGTTATCCTGTGGGCCAAAAAGCAACTGGGGTGGTGGTGTGAGAGAGAGCAATTTTAAGCAACAAACAAGCAGAGGGGAAAGAATGGGGGGGAAATCCCTTCCCAGCCCTTCCCTTCCCTGCCTCTGCCCATCTCCCGCTTTGGACAGCAGCTTCTGAGGCTGCATTTTGTAAAAGACAGAAGCATTTGGGGCCAGTTGCTTGTGACTGAATGTCCTTTTGCCCCTAATTAGTTTTCCCCTTCAATGTTCACCTGGATTTTGCAGATGTCAGTTTTCTTTTGAAAAAAACAAAAACAAAATCCAAATGCCTGATCAACTGAAAATCTCTTCCACTGCGTTTGGAATTTTATGGGCTCCCTGGAGGGAAGGAATTCCAAGTTGTGGGGGGGGGGAGATGATAGTCCCTCTAGTTGCCCGTGGAGGAGGCTGCCCTTGGCTGGCTGCAGGCATCGCAATGGAAGAGAGAACTCGTTCAAATTCTCAAGCAGCCAGTATGCCTGGACAAGCAGTGGCTCGTGGAAGGAAGGGGGTTGCTTGCCTGAGCACTGTAGTTTGGGAGAAGAAGGCTCAGCAGGAGCAGAGATTTCCAGTGGGTTGCTGCAGCCCTGGAGTAAGAGAAGCCTGGGAGATCTCCTGCTGACCACTTGGAGAAGAACTGTGGGTTGCAAAGAGAAACAGACATTTTAAACTAAGGAAACTTGGTGAGTAGCTACTGTATAGATGCCAGCCAAGTAATCCAGACATCTGTGAGCCCCCAGTTCCAGTTCCAAGTGCCAAGTTCATAGATGTGTCTCACTCTTTGCAATACCCTCAAGGCCCAACAGCTTCTAAAACTCCAGGAAACTGTGAAGCCATGGCTGGCTCAGTCCAACTGCCTCACACACCCCAATCAGGATCAGGAAGGTCTGTGATGCATTTATGGTACTTCACTTATCCAGAATCCTGGCCCTGTGCCTGGTGTGGACTTGCTGAGAAGTTTGTCAGCCCCTCCCCCCTCCCTGCCATGCGATGTCCTAATTCAGCTTTTCTACTTGTTTTCCTACCAGCAATCCTTGGCTTTCTTCTTCATGATGGTAGCAAAAGCTCGCCTTTGGCCTTTTAGGCATGGCTGTTTCCCTCGCCGTCACCCCTCCGATGACTTTGGGTCTTTGGGTTGTTTATGCATATTGTTTCCAATCATCAGAGGTTGCCTCACTCTCCCCTTACATTTCTCTGCATTTTGCCCACATTTTTAAATTTGCGATGAAACAGGTCTCTGAAAACGCAGGTAAAATGTGGGGAAACACAGGGGGAGAGTAATGCAGCCTCGGACGATCGGAAACAGCATGCCTAATCAAAACAAAGACCCAAAGTCGTCAGAGGGGGCATGGCGGGAGAAACAGCCGTGCATAAAAGGCCCTTTGTTCTCAGGGAAACTGCAGAGAACCCCATGTCAGAACAGGACCAAGTTTCATGATGGCAGAATGCGAGACGGATCATCAGTGCACTCTTTCCCTGCGGGGTGAATGAGGCGGCAGTCTCTCCTGTACACGGCGGGGGGTGGTGGTGTCTCTCTCTCTTCATCACTAATTCTTTGCCCCCAAGCCCAGTCCTCACAATGCTCTACAGAGGACACATCCAGAATCACCTGGACCAGTCTATACACCTTACTATCCAAGGTGCTATAGGATAGACAGAAAGTCTGTGGCCTCAATTTGATTTAATTCCTGGGTAGCTGATCTTTTATTTCCCACCTAGTTTGCAGTGAACATCTGGAGAGAGAGACAGACAGACAGACAGACAGACACAGACACACTGCCCTACCCCAAGATGGGTAGGGACCAGGTTTTCTCTAATTCCGCACCTCCCCCACCCCATCGCACTGATTCCACACTCCCCCCATCACACATTTGGGTCTTCCAATCATTCCTCAATCCTTCCCTCACAAGAAAGCCCCCTGACCCCCTTTCCCCACTCTCCTCTTCCTTAACCCCACCCCCACCCCACCTCCAATCCAGGGAAGCAACACATGAACACACAAATGAAGCTGCCTTATTCTGAACCAGACCCTTGGTCCATCAAAGCCAGTATTGTCTACTCAGACTGGCAGCAGCTCTCCAGGGTCTGAATCCAGACTAACAAAGACAACATTCAACAATAGCCATGCAGATTAGCTTTGGATTACACACATTAACAGATCACTTCAGGATACAATGGTTCCATATTAACATACCATACCATCATTAGCACATTATCTTGATACTTACAGGACAATGATTAGCACATTACTTTTGCAGGACAATATTCAGCTCAAACCCAACCCCTTTCTGACTATATATTACTCTTCCTACACCCTTGACACTGAGAGACACTGTCCTTCAGTGTTACTCCTCTGAAGATGCCTGCCACAGTTGCTGGCGAAACGTCAGGAAAGAAAATTCCAAGACCACGGTTACACAGCCCGGATAACCTACAAGAACCTATGGCAACACTGTTTAAAAAAGAAGAATGTTGAAGTAGAGATCTTTAAATTCTGTTAACTAGAAGGGAAAAAAATAAAATGTATCTAAAGAGTATCTAAAATGTATCTAAAATGTATCTATGGCAACACTTTAAAAAAGAAGGAGAATGTTGAAGTAGAGATCTTTAGATTCTGTTATCTAGAAGGGAAAAAATAAAATGTATCTAAAGAGCAGCGGTAATAGAAATACTAATATTAAGACAGCGTAATATTTCTGTGCATTTTTTAGACTTGTGGAAGAACTGAAGATTAACAATCCAGATTTTCCTGATGTCAGTAGTGGAATTTATATACATGAAGTTGTTCCAAATTCACCATCTCACAGGTATGTTGCTGACCTCAGGTGGAATTGTTTACTGCAAAAGAATCCGACGAGTCATATGAACTGGAAATCCTGATAGCTGCAGCTGAATGTTAGTAAGAAAGAAATAATAATCTGTAGGGAGAAAATTGGGCATGTATATTTGAGCCCATGTGGCCTAGTTCTCGCTCTGAGAGAGAAGGGCATCTGTGATTGGGTGTTTCGGCTTCGCATACTTCGGGAGGCAGGACCTAAAAAACTTTCACTCCCACTTCCTGTCTCCTGGGATCGCCCCCTATCTCTCCAGTTCTTTCCTGCCTCACTATCGGGAGAGCGTGTTTTTTGCAGCTCTCTGCTCAGCTATAGGAAAGGTTTCCTCTTGTCTTCTATCCTTACCTAACCTCTTACCCCTTTCCTAGTCGTTTACCTTTTGTGGTTTAATTCTGTATGTCGCCCTCTGTGTTTGTTATTCCCTTCAGGGATTTCTGGGGGTGAGGGGACCATAACTGGGTTCCCGCCAAAACAAAACGGCGGAGGGTCGCCTAGACCAATTTATTATGCAGGGCGACTTGGACCCTTCCCTTCTGAAACCAGCTACAGATGGGGAACAGCCCTCTTGCAGCCAGTCGGCAAGCGCTAAGGCTAAAGCTAAAAAAGCCGTGCTTAAGAAAAAGAAAGCCGGCTCGGCGCGTGGAAAAGCGGCGAAACACCTCCTCACGGCCGCCCGGGTCCAAAAAGCCCCGAAGCTCCGGAAATTGAGTGCAGAGCTGATACAGTCTGTGGGCGCTCAGGGACACACAGCGGCTCCGGCCTGTGAGGGTTCCCAACCTCCCTGTGCAAACTCCATAAAATCACTTGCTCAGACGGTCATGCAGAAACAAGGAACTTTATTGGAAGCTTCAGGTTAGTATAGGCCCTACAATGGCAAAGTTGCAAGTGCTAGCAATTTCACAAAGACAGAATTATAACCCCTACAGGGAAGCAGATGTCAAATGCATGTTATGGGAATCTACGAGATAATTGTGCATGGTACAGGAACATCAAAGATCTCAGGAAGCTCGTTATTGCTATCTACACACCAAGGCCATAGCTGGTGGGAGGGAGTCGGAGAGAGCAAGGGAGGTGGATGGTGGGAAGAGACATTCCAACCTGGGGCCTGCTGGACGCAGCGCCTGAACCAAAGAAAGGCAAAAGGCCTGGACTGCTTTTATGAGCCCAGGGGGGGAGCACACAAAGCAAAAGCTTACAGACCCTTACACGGCCGCTCCGATCCCAGCTTATGCCCCCGAGCATACAACGGCTATTGCCGTTCCGACTGGGCCGCGGCGCAGAGCACACAGCGGCGGTTGCCGCTCCGACTCCACAAGATGCCGACTCAGCTTACCCAGGGCCTGCCGCCAGAACAGCCACCGGTAACGTACCCTCGCCATCGGTGATTGGAGGTTTTACGCGCAGAACTCGCAGCGCTCATTAGGGATTCCTTTGCAGAGGGGTTGCGCATGGTTAGCTTAGCCCCCCCGACCCCCCCTCTCGCATCAACCTCCAGGGAGGCCTGTCCTCCTAGGCGCAAGAAAAACGCCAGTTCCCGCGCCAAAGCAGGCAAACTCGACACACCTACTACAGGGGCTGGTTTAAGACCTCAGCCGGTTTCTATGTCCGGGCAGCAGGGGCCTGACACTTCTCCCTTCTCCTCGGACGAGGAGTAGGAAGAGAGAGAGGAGGGCGAGTTCTCTTCTAGTGGAGAGGAGATCGTTATGGAAAATAAACAAAACAGGATATTTAATGCAGAAGATTTTCCCTCACTCTTAACTAAAACCTTAGCGGCATTAGACCTGTCAGAGGACCCCAAAAGTTCATTTTCTGAGAAACTAAAAGGGTCAAAGGAATTTTTCCACATGAACGACTCCCCCTCTAGTTTTATCCCGGTCCCAGATTACTTCACAGGACTGATAAAGGCAGAATGGGTGAAGCCCCTATAGGGGGAAAGGGCCCCTCAAATCACAAAAAAGTTTTATAATTTGGCTACTGCATCTGCAGACCTTTTATGCTTACCCACTGTAGAATCCTCAGTTTCTGCCTTGCACTCTTCAGACCTGGCCACGGAGGAAGGCCAAGTAATGATTAGGGACCCAGTCGATCGCAAGGTTGATCTAGCCTGCAAACGCTCCCATGAAGCCTTGGCTCTGGCCACTAGTGCGTCCATCACCTCGGCCCTTGTATCTAAGGCAGCAATAGTGTGGGTCAGAAAGCTAGGTCAGCTCATCCCCAAAGATGACAGGAATGCCCTAGAGGGAGTCTCAAGGATTCTAAAAGCGGTTTCCTTTCTGGCAGATTCTTCCCTAGACACCATGGTGTTCTCTGCCAGAGCAATGGCTACTACAGTAGCTGCCAGGAGAGCTATATGGATACGTCCCTGGCAGGTAAAGCATCGCTCCAAAATAGTGCTAATGGGCTACCCATATCAGGGCAGCAAACTGTTTGGAGAGTCACTAGAACCAATCCTTGTTGAAACCAAGGATAAGAAGAAGGCCCTTCCCAAGGTCTTACGTAGGGATAATAAATATCCAAACCAGACTCCCTTTCGGTCTTTTCACACCATGTCACTCTACAAACAAGACAATAGGAGAGGTCAGTGGAACCCCCAATGTGGTTCCTTTCGCAGAGGTGGTCGATATTCCAGGAACTCCCGATCCTCCAATTTCCAATCAGATAGAGGGGATAAGACCCCGCGACAACCTAAACAGTGACTCTCTGCCACAGCCTGTGGGGGGCAGGCTCAACCTTTTCCTGGACCAATGGTCCTCCTCCCACCCAGACTCCTGGGTCATGCGGATAGTGTCATTGGGTTATCAAATAGAGTTTTTCAGGAGCCCTCCAAATCGGGTGGTTCCTTCCCCTCGCCCTCTGAACAGGGAAAAGCAAACGAGAACGCTGGCGGCTATTCAACATCTAGTAGACATACATGCCATAGAGGAAGTTCCTCTCCTGGAACGGAAATCTGGCGTCTATTCTATATTCTTTACTGTTCCAAAAAGAGATGGCAATTGGCGAGCCATTCTCGACTTAAAATTCTTAAACAAGTTTGTCCATCGAAAAAAGTTCCGCATGGAGACCCTGAAATCCATCTCAGAGGCCCTCAGACCAGGAGACTTTCTGACGTCAGTGGATCTAAGAGAAGCATACCTGCACATCCCGATCCATCCTTCACACCGCAGGTTTCTACGTTTTCAGTTTCACCATCAACACTACCAATTCAGAGCCCTCCCGTTCGAACTGACCTCCGCCCCGCGGGTGTTCTCCAAGGTGATGTTGACGCTGGTGGTGATGGCGCACCAAAGGGGCATAAGAATCTACCCCTATCTGGACCATCTTCTGATATGTGCCGCCTCAGAACAACAGAGCCTAGACCACACGTCCATCGACCTAAAAATGTTGTCAGATCATGGGTTTCTGACAAACGTCGCCAAAAGTCAGCTGACACCATCCCTACACATTCGTCATCTAGGGGTCTATATCGACACGACCAACAACTTGCTCATATTGCCGGAGGACAAGATTGCGAAGATTTGCACCATCGCCAGGAAGACGATCATTGCCAAGTCCTCTCGTCTCATGTCATTGGCCAAATTCCAAGGTCTGATGATATCCTGCATCCCTTCTGTCCAGTGGGCGAGGTTGTACGCCAGACCGCTCCAGGATTTTCTCAGCATATACCAAAAGGACATTGCGCGAAAGCGCGACAGGAGCTTAACTGTCCCGGAACTAGTGAAATCCAGCCTGGTTTGGTGGTCAGAACCCACGTACCTGTCCAAAGGTCTATTATTCATCAGACCCACACCGACAGAGATCTTCACCCACGCTTGCCTCTCAGGATGGGGAGCCACGCTCCTGGGCAGGCCTGCACAGGGAGTGTGGAACTCTCGAGAGAAAAGACTTCACATCAATGTCCTCGAGACCAGAGCAGTCCTAAAGACCTTGAAATTCTTTCAACCACAGATCCGGGGCGCGAACCTCCTGGTCAGAACAGACAATGTGGCCACAAAGGCCCACACCAACAAGCAGGGGGGGTCTCGCTCCGCGGTACTCAGCAAGGAGGCCAGGTCGCTGATGCTCTGGGCCGAAGCCAATCTGTCATTCATCTCAGCAGAACACATTCAGGGGACCCTGAATATGCAGGCAGATTGGCTAAGCAGGGAAACCCTGAACGAAGCCGAATGGTCTCTCCATCATGAGGTGTTCCATCAGATCTCCCAACGGTTTGGTCAACCAACAGTGGACCTGTTCGCAGCACAAGGAAATAAGAAACTAGAGAGGTTCTTCACACGTTACAAACAGCACGGGGCAGAACAGACAGACGCGCTGGTAGCCCCATGGCCCAGGGAGCACCTATATGCCTTCCCTCCGTTCCCGCTAATACCACGAGTTCTACGCCACATACGGGGTCTACAGGCATCAGTGACACTAGTAGCTCCATACTGGCCTCGTCGACCATGGTTTCCAGTCCTGATGGAGTTGTCCACCCAGGAACCTTGGAAGTTACCAAACAGAGAAGACCTTCTCCATCAAGGTCCAATCCTTCATCCCAACCCAGGATGGTACCATCTGACCGCCTGGGCATTGAAAGGAACCGGTTCCTAGCTCTAGGCTATTCCACAGAGATTACCAAAACCATTTTGGCGTCCCGGAAACCCTCAGGATATACAACACCTCGTGGAAAGCCTTTGCAAGATGGTGTCGCCGCAAAAGGGTTAATTCTTTGAAACCGCGCATAGTAGATATCCTTCACTTCTTGCAGGATGGTCGCAAACAGGGACTAAAAGTGTCTACTCTCCGCAGACAATTAGCAGCAATTGCCACCATAGTTCCCAAGGTCTCGGGGTTCCCGATCACAAAGCACCCTCACGTCCAGGCCTTCCTGAAGGGAGTTACACTAATATCCCCACCTGTCATCCATAGGTTCCCGACATGGAGTTTGCATACCGTCCTCACGGCGTTGACCAAGCCACCTTTTGAGCCTCTCCGACAAGTAGATCTCAGTTGGTTGCGCATGAAAACCCTGTTTTTGACAGCCATTACATCAGCCCATAGGGTCTCGGAGCTTAGTGCCCTATCTATTAGGCCAGGTCTCTGTACTTTTCATGCTGATAAGGTGGTGTTAAGACCGGACCCATCCTTTTGTCCAAAGGTCAGTTCCAGGTTTCATAGGGAACAGGAGTTAGTGCTACCCTCCTTTTGCCCACACCCGAAGTCTCAAAAAGAAAAGGAATGGCATTCTCTAGAGTTAAGGCGAGCCCTGCGGATTTACATAAGACGCACAGGTCCTCTTAGGATTTCAGATTCTCTTTTCACCAATCTCACCCCACCTAATAAGGGAAAACCCATGTCCCGGGCGGCGGTTAGTAGAACCATCACAAAATGTATCTCTCTCGCTTACACTCACAGTAATCTGCCAGTTTCCCCTAGGATTACTGCCCACTCAGTGAGGAGCACGGCCACGTCTACTGCCTTTGACCGTAGGGCTCCCCTCGAAGAAATATGTAAGGCTGCTACGTGGTCTTCTATATCCACGTTCGTTAGATACTACAAGCTAAACCTATATGCTTCGTCGGACGACGCCTTTGGCAGACGGGTCCTTCAAAGTGTATTGCAGGACGTCTAATCCCACCCATCGGGGGACAGCTCTGGTATGTCCCAATCATAGATGCCCTTCTCTCTCAGAGCGAGAACGAGCCTTGGATACTTACCGTGAAGGCTCCTTCTGCTCTGAGATACGAAGGGCATCTCCCCGCCCAGACGTTCTGAGCAATATAAAAGAAAGTTATCACGGGTATTCCTCCCTGTAATGGTAAATTTAACTTCTAAAAAAGTAAGTCAGTTTCTCACTAATATTTTTATCTGTAAGCATTGCCTTGTTTCCTACTTAGGTAGCATACGTTTATGACTGTTACTTACCTGTTTGCACTGTTTTTTCCTGTGCTACTGTTTTCTAACCTGTTACACTGCTGTTATGTGTTAACAATGTTATATTCTCTGAGCTTGCTTCCTTCCTGGGGAGTTTATGTTTGAGCCCGCTAATTCTCGGAAAGTCTTGAACTGGAGAGATAGGGGGCGATCCCAGGAGACAGGAAGTGGGAGTGAAAGTTTTTTAGGTCCTGCCTCCCGAAGCATGCGAAGCCGAAACATCCAATCATAGATGCCCTTCGTATCTCAGAGCAGAAGGAGCCTTCACGGTGAGTATCCAAGGCTCGATTTCAACTATGGACAACAGCTCTCCAGAAGTATGTGAAGTTCTTCTACGTAAGAACTTCAGTCCAGTCACACACCTGACAAGAAAAGCTTTAGCTTAGGATCTCTGTCTTTCTCCTCCAATGCAGAGGTGGGATTAAGGATGGAGACATCATTGTGAAGGTGAACGGGCGTCCATTGATGACTTCTGCTGACTTGCAAGAGGCGGTGATGAAGGAGTCGCCTCTACTGCTTGAAGTTAGAAGAGGAAATGATGACTTACTGTTTAATATAGAACCTGAAGTCATGATGTAAACCAAACTGAGGAAGAGGGTTGTGATTCAGCTGGTCATTTATTCTGGAACATCAGATCCTCCTGTGTGCCTTGGGTTGGCTGATGGCAAAGAGGGGTCATCTAATTTCCTGAGCCGTTGTTATGCCAGACAAAGAACATTCAGTCTTTCAGCAGCACAACTTCTTAATTGGTGTCACTGCAGATATATTTGAAACAAGATCACGATTGTAGTTTTGCATATGGGAGCAGCTCACAATGGACATTTGACAGGCAAAATCCCACCCTTGTGGTTTAGAAATTGTGGAAATATTTTAGCATCAGACACGAGGCAGCAAACTATTACTCTTTTGGGTACATCCTGCTGCTTCAACTTTTGTGGGGATTTCATGCTTTTTTGTGATTTGTGGATAGTAGCTTAAGTCAGCCTGGCCCAAAACTGCACTTCTGGAAATTTCCTTACATGTAAAATTGGTTCTTTGCTCAAAGAGTAAATGTTATGTATGAATTGATTTGAAAACTTACAAACATGAACAGGAAGAGAAGCGATGAGATATCAGGACAAATTAAGATGGCTACACCTCAAGAGCCTTCCTTTTGTACGATCTGTAAACTGTTGTCAAATGTACAGGGTCTGTGAGGATATGAGCACGTGAAGGGCTTCTTCTGGGCAAAGGCAGTTGATTCAGGGGAGGAAACAAACCTCACATTTCAGAAGTCTGCAATAATTGTGTGTGAGTGTGTGTGTGAGAGAGAGAGAGAAAGAGAGAAAGACATGGTCTTCATATAAAACTTTCCACCCCAAGACACTATGAAATCCCATTAGGAGAACTAACGAACACACCCTACAACTTCCACTAGCCAAAACCAGCCAAAGGGCAGGGCCCGAAAACTAAAAGAACAAAGATGGTTGAGAAGCAGCAGCATCTCTTCAATAGACAAAAAGCTCCCCCCACCCCACATCTGCTAACTGTTCAACTGTGCATGGAAATGGAAATGGGTGAGTGGTGTGGGTTTCCTTTTCTGGAGATTTGGGTGGGTGTAAAACAGATTAAGGTTGTGTGGTTGTGTGCACCGCTTGGGAATGGAGTGTGTATAAATGCTGAATTTGTCTGTGTAATTGGGGAGGTGTCAATGTTTGGGGTAAAGGGAGAATGAATGAGGTTAAACAGAATGGTGTATAAATGGATGGAGAAAAATAGTTGTGAGTTCCTACCTGGCATCCTGCTTAGAACATAGTCGGATAGAAGCCCCCTCCCCCAACTCTTCTACAACTGAGGTGGCACGAGGGAGGACACCTTTTAGCCCCCCCACCGCTTAATATCACTTTCTCCTGTCTTCTTAAGCTCTCTTTGCTGACATCACAGGGAGCTGCTTCAGCTACAGCTGAAAAGAAGGTGGGGAGGTGGAATGGTGGTTAGGGACACTGGAACACTGGGGTTGTTCCAGAAATCTTGCCGGGTTGATGGCAAGCATCTGGGCCGGCCACCTGAAGTCTTTTGAGTTATGGGACTCCACTGGATGAGAACTAAGCATTTCCAAGGTGTTTCTGAAACCAGGAGCGCAAGAGATCTTGTGTTCCTTATTTTTTAAATGGTCTGAGCTATTGCTCCATTATGATGTTTGGTTATCCTGGCCCTGACCACAGGCTCCGGTTACATGGAGGCCAGACAAAAGTGGAATATAATAAATGATTCTTATAGAATTATTGCCGGATATAATCACAAAGCAATGTGCAAAACAAAGCTGAAACTTTGAGAAAGTGCACAGTTTTTCAGGGGTTCAATTTTTTTTCATTGTATCGGAAAGCATTATTGTACAAATTGTATACGTATGACGTGTACAGTAAATTCTTACTGTACAAAGAATAAACTACACAAATAATATTTTGTTTGTAATCATGTTTTTTAATTTTTTTCCTTCCAAGTATTGGTATGTAGTAGAGATGTAAAATTTCCCAACATCTTGAAGCTATGGGAAGGGGGGGGAAAACCCAGAAATTTTGCGAGAAATTGAAAGATATGCAATACTTACTTTCCTATCAAATGGAAACTTCTTTTACAGATTGAACAATATAAAATACATCATTTATAATCTAGTTAGCATATAAAATGGTACTATTTAGCATACTGATAGAATTTAAAAGTATAAATATCTTGATTTTTTATAAGAAAAGTTGCAAGTATACCCAATGCTTGAGAAGCACATAGGCCATTTATGCTTGGTAATTAGCAGTACGTTCCAGGCTGAATTGCCCTGCATATTTTTTTAGTTTTTCACGGTGAACCGTCATTCAGGAAGTGACTGCAAAGCCGAAACACACCTGCTTCACATTACTTGTGTGTGTGTTAAGTGCCGTCAAGTCGCTTCCGACTCATGGCGACCCTATGAATGAAAGCCCTACTTTCTTCCTGTCAGCTTTCTTCATTGTCCAGCTTTCACACCCATACATAGTAACAGGGAATACGATGGCATGAATTAACCTAATCTTGGTGGCCAGTGACACATCCTTACACTTCAGAATCGCATTACTTAAGAGCCCCTTTAACGTGACCTTTTGTGTTTGCTTCATCACCGCCTTGAAGAATCCTTTCAAGGAAACATGCAAAATCAGAGCTGCGCATTAGATATGCTAATGACTATGCAAACAAAGAGCAGGCGAGTGGGGGGTGGAATTTCTCCTTTTGCATCAGGACCATGAATAGTCATTTTAAAGGTCCCATTTAAAAAAAAGCTTTAAGTGAACTTCAAAATTGACCCTGCATAAATGACCATAGAGTTGGAAGGGCCATACGGGCCATCTAGTCCAACCCCCTGCTTAATGCAAGATCAGCCTAGAGCATCCCTGACAAAAAAGAAAAAGTTGCCAACTTCTGCATGCTAGGCTACCACAGCACACGTATCTTTAATAATTGCCATCTGAGAGGTAGGAAAAATTAAAAGTTGAAGGTAGAAAACAAATCCTGCAGTAAATAAAAGAAAGGGTATTTGTTTGGACTTGGGGGCTCCTTTCTGCCACAATCTGAACCTGAGATTTTTGTAAGGGGTAGAAAAGGCTGGGTCCATATCTGCCCAAGACAAACCTCCCTCCCTCCCTCTCTTTGCCCTTTAAAACCCGACATTAGTTTACATCAGATTATTTTGAATGTACTCGGAAGATGAGCATGTAGTAGTTTTCTGGTTACTGGGGCTCAGGACAAAACGGAAAATTATTCTTGTTTTGTTCTTATAAGGAACGATGAGGCATTTGGCTGCTGGCCGTTGGGGGCCTGATTAGTAAACAAACAATCCAAGGAAAATTTGTACCACTGAATAAAATCCATTCAGCAGGGCCTAATAAATAAATTTTTAAAAAACCAGGCTTCTGAGGGAATTTTCTTGGCGTATCTCAGAATGACAGGCTGTTTTGCTGAAAAGTCATGGAGAAGTCTCATATTCTTTTTATTTTATTTTTATCCTGCCCTTTCCCAGCCTAAGCCAGGCTCAGGGCAGCTAAAAACAATATAATTTACATCATATATCAATTAAAAACATAGAACATAAACCATATATGTTTCCCTAATAATAATTTCCTCATTGTGTACAGTTTTAAAATATTGTATACAATGTGAAAGAATCCTCGGCGTAGGTGAAATTAGTCTAGGGTTGCCAACCTCCTGGTACTAGCTGGAGATTTGCTATTACAACTGATCTCCAGCTGATAGAGATCAGTTCCCCTGGAGAAAATGGCTGCTTTGGCCATTGGACTCTATGTCATTGAAGTCCTGCCCCTCCCCAAGCCCCACCCTCCTCAGGCTCCACCCCAAAAACCTCCCGCCAGTAGAGAAGAGGGACCTGGCAGCCCTAAGTTAGTCCCTGGGGGGGCGGGGGGAATCAGCAGCAGAGAGACCTCCAGGACAACAGAGGACAAGATCTGATAGATCCCACAGGGTCCAGCAAGAAAGGACCAGGGAAGGAACAGCAGGGAAGGAGGAGAGAGAAAAGGGGGGAAGGGAGGGAGAATGGGAGGGAGGGCGGCCAGCTGATGTAGACGGCTGCTACTGTAATGCCCAGATATAAGGGCTGGTATAGAACACTATGTATTCATACGCACACACATGGAAGCTTTGGGAACATTGGCATCCACAACTATAAGAGGCCAACAGATTACATTGCTTGCCTGGTATGGTCTTTCACCAGTAGAGAGCTCTGAATTACCTCAAACCTCAGGAATGTGTTTTCTACTTCCTAGATCACAAGACCTAGCGCTTGCTTAGAGACGCCTTCGGGCAATATCTATAGGCTATGCTAATTAATGTGAAGTAGACACCTAATGTGAATTGGTGCTTTTGTGTATCAATCTGCTTATCAGCAGATTGGGCCTCCCCCATCCGAATGCATAAATGATACTGAGCTTCCTTTGTTCTCTGGTGAGTAACTCTGCATCTTATTTGTGGGTTATTTCACCCCAGGTCTGTGTTTAGCTAAATAAAGAACTGTTGCTTTAACTTAGCCTCCTCCTTGTTGTCTATCATTGGACTCTATAAGACAACCAGGCACTTCACTACGTTCAGCCATCGGCCTGGTGGGGCTTACAGGCCCTGCAGAAGCAAGCCAGGTCCTGCAGGGTCCAGGTCTCAATCGACAAAGAGTTCTACCAGGCTGGGGATGGCCAAAAAAGCCCTGGTCTTGGTTGAAGACAGAGAGCCAGATACTTCTTGGGCCAGGGACCAGCAGGAGGTTGCTACTGGATGAACATAACGTTCTTTGGTGCGTGTATAGTGGGACAGGGGGGTCCCACAGATATGACGGTCCTAGACTATTTAGGGCTTTGAGGGTCACTACAAATAACCTTGAATCTGATCCACTATTCCATCGGGAGCCAGTGCAGCTGGCGGAGCACTGGTTGTGCGTGCCCTCTCCAGGGGCTCCCTGTCACAGTGGAGAAAATCAAATGTAGAGCTGTTAATTATAAGGAAAAAGTGGGAAAGGAAGCTTGACCTCTATATCTAGGAAGTTGTTAAAACACAGAACAAGCCCTTTGAATAGTACAGTGGATGGCCCATGCCACCAAGAGTCCGGAAAACTGAGCAGTCCAGATATAAGGGATGAGGGCCCCCTGCGTTGCCAGGAGAACCTACAGAAAAGTGTTGGATTTTAGGGAAAGAAATGAAGGGAGAAGCAAAACCTGAGGAGAGTTTAAGAGCTGTGCATGCCCACTGCTTTCCTGGGGCACTCCAGGAGCCAGCCTAGGCCAGCCGGTCCTCCGGGTCTATCTCACAGGACTCTGATGAGCATGGAAGGGAGTGGAAGGAGCTGGGCAGGAAGATGGGGAGGTATTGGGCCACCTGCCACTGACTGTCAGGATGAAGGGAAACAAGCGCACTGCTTTCACGTGAACAGGCGGGCTTGCGTATAGCTAGCTACTGCCTCTGTCTGCTGGCCAGAATGCTTTGAGAAGAGGAGAGAGCTCAGGGATTAACTGCACGATACGCCCAACGTGTGCTGAGCCATGAGTGTGCAACCAGACTCTCAGTCAAAGGTATGTCACGGGAACGCACCTTCAAAAGCCCTTGTTCGCTCCACGCTGTGAGGAAGAGCTGCAAGGGCAGAGTAGGAGTTTGCAGTTTCCTCCCACCCCATTTTGCCACCAGAAAGGGCAGCCGGGAGGGGGCTTTTTGCCCCTTTTCTCTGGCTCCTGGTGTATTTTGCAGGGCAGCCTGATCTATCTTAGAGGGTTGATGTGAGGATAAAATGGAGGAGAGGAGAACAACATAGGCAGCTTTGTGTCCCTGTGTGGGAGAAAGGCAGAGTATGAATGAAATAAATTGAAAATAAAGTTAAAAACCTGTTGTTCTTTCCAAGAGCAGTCAGAGAGGAGAGTGAGGTCAGCTCCTTCTCTCCTGTTAAGTGTCATTCCTGGCCAGTCTCCAGATGGCTACTCTTAGGGCAAAATGTCCTCCTTTTCAGACATTCCACACTTGCTCTCTCTTTCTCAGCTAGTGATGTAGTTAGGACTCTCTCTCTCTCTCTCTCTCTCTCTCTCTCTCTCTCCCCTTTACTGTCAAGTATGCTAGTGCCTGAATAAACCTCTTTAATCAGGTTGTGCTCCTTTGCTGTGTTAATTACTCTGCCAACACTCCCATGGTAGGGGGACAGGGCTCTTTCATCTGCGCTAGATTCCGTGGTGGCTGGGGGGGGGGAAACAGAGTGGAAAGGCACTTGCCACACCCTTGGCCCCCCCTTGGCCATAAGAGCCTTCTCCCAGAGGGCCACTTTCAAGAAGGAGGCCCTCCCATGATGGGCCCTTAGGGTAAACTGCTTGCAGGCAGGCACAAGCAGGAAAACAGTGTTGCTTACCTGCAACTGTTGTTCATCGAGTGGTCCTCCTTGCAGGCACACATGGGAACTGCATATGTGCAGGCTGGCCTGAGCATGCGCAGTTCCCACATGGGACTGCAAGGAAGCCACGAAGATGAACATGACAGGTCTCACCGAAGCACAACAGGCCCAGTGAGAGATCATAAGGTTGTGTCATCTTGGTATTGCACTCGGTACATTTTTTGAAGAGCGCCATCAAGTTGGCTCACCAACAGACCAACAATCTTGAAGAAAGAAGAAACATTATTTATCCACAGAAAAATCAACAAGTGGGTGAGGGAAGGAGCTCTCTCTCGCCTCTCAGTCACACATGCTGGTTTAGACAGGAAGAGCCGATCCGACCTGAGGGGGGGGGGAGGGTTGGTTCTCCTAGCGCTGTAGAAACCAGTAGAAACCTAGAGAACTTTAACCTCTGCAGCTGACCTGCGCACGAACAGTCCCATGTGTGCCCGTACAGAAGCCACGAAGAAGAAGAATTAGAAACAAATTCTAACCCAATGGGAAGAACAAGCGTCCCCTTCTCTGACAAAAGACCGGCCGTCTGCCTGGGCTGCTTTTGGGTGTATCCTGACCAGGAGATTAGGTAAAAAGACACTTGGCCCAGGAGGGTTCCTCTAAAGCTCCAGCATCAATTCTGCCTTTCCTAGCACCAGTTTGTGGAGCCTCCTTTGGGACAGTTTTGCACTAGGCTATTTAATGCAAAACATTCAGTTGATTTTGGTAAACATCCACTTACTGAACTTGTACCCAAGACAAAATTTAGTTTCAGCATGAAGTCTGGGTTTGTCTGAGGAGAACTGGCACCTGTAACCAGTTTTGATAAAAGCAAGCTGAATGCATTTATTTATTTATTTATTTAACTTAATTTATATCTCACTTTTGTCTGGGGGCCCAAAGTGGCTGATATTGCTCCCCCTCCCCTCCTCCTTATGCTCACAATGATCCCATGAAGTAGGTTAGGCTGAGACTGTGTGACTGGCCCAAGGTCACTATGACAAAATGCCCCCCCACACTGTCTCGCAGCTCCCAGTAATGGGGGGGGGGGGTTTGCCTCAATTCTTGCTGTTTTGCCAGAGTGTATGTGGAGATTATTTTTCTCCTTCTCCAGTTCCCCACCTTATTTTACCTCAGAGAGAAATATGACATGAGAGTCTTCTTAGGGTTAACCAAGAAAACAGATAAATTTATTAACTAGTATTCACAAGATGGATTTTGAGGGGAAACTGTATTAGAGGGAAATCACCAAAACTATATATATATGTACAAGTTTAATTTCAGAGAGAGCTTAGTATTTGGCTTAGATGTTACACAAGTTATGTTCCTTCAGTTCTTAGTTCACAAACTTAGTTCTGTTCCCCAGAAATCATATAGTTGTTTCACAGACTCTGCCGCCTGGCTACCAGGGAAGGGAGAGACCTTTCAACCTCCATTCCCCAGAGAAACGCATAAGTATGGAGACTTACCTGAATCTCTCTTCCCATTCTCCCTACTGAACTACCCCACACCAGTAGCAGTAATCCCTTCACACTACTCTATATTTGGAATAGCTCCTTCCCAGAGCCCCTATTCCCTCTTCGTGACCTGAGAAAGGGCCCTTCTTCTCCTCCCAGTCACAATCCTGTCACTCCACAGGTTGTGTTTTTCAACTGCTGAGGCCAGACTGAACCCCCCCCCCTCAGTTTCTCAGAGTCCTTCTCAGCTTCTTCACATGCAGGTTACCAATCTTCGCATCCTTTCTTTTCCCTCAGAGCTGAGAGAGTGAGCCTTTTGGCTCGGCCCACTCCTTGTCTCTCAGTTTCTACCTTCCGTCCGTCACAGTCACCCAGCAAGCTTTTTCTCTCCCTCTCCCATAATACTAGAGCATGGGGTCATCTGCTGAAGCTGGAGGGTGAGAGATTCAAAACAGATAAAAGGAAGTATTTTTTCACGCAACGCATAGTTAAATTGTGGAACTCCCTGCCCCAGGATGGGGTGATGGCTGCCAGCTTGGACGGCTTTAATAGGGGAGTGGACATGTTCATGGAGGAAAGATGTATTCATGGCTACTAGTCAAAATGGATAATAGTCATGATGCATACCTATTCTCTACAGCATCAGAGGAGCATGCGTATTATGTTAGGTGCTGTAAAGGAACACAGGCAGGACAATGGTCTTGCTGCAGTTGTCTTGTTTGTGGCTTCCTAGAGGCACCTGGTTGGCCACTGTGTGAACAGACTGCTGGACTTGATGGGCCTGGAGCAGCATACAGGACTACAAAATGTCTCCGCGAGCTGTCATTTCTTGCAAGTTTGTATTTGTACAGTGGGAGACCGTGGGGGCGGGGGCAGCGTGTGGGGGAAGGAGGTTTCCAGCTGCTGCTAGACAGGCAGGTGCGTGTGATTCCCTATGTATTTTTTTTTAGAACGCAATTTATAACGTGGCCTGCAGGGGGTTTCAAGAGCAAGTGTCTGGCATCCCATCTCCAGGGCTGGAGTTTCCCCCAATATCTTGGGGAAATAGCTTTCCCAATTTTCAATATCTTTGACTAGGGAGAGGTTGTGGTTGTTGGAGCATGCTTTTATAGCCTGCAGACCCTCTCCCCTCCAAAAGCACGCCCCTTCAGCTTTTTCCCAATCATGCAGCATAGGGGGGGGGGGAGGGAGAGGGAGAGGGAGAGGGGGAGAGAGAGAGAGAGAGAGAGGGAGAGGGAGAGGGGGAGAGAGAGAGAGAGAGAGAGAGAGAGAGAGAGAGAGAGAGAGAGAGAGAGAGAGAGAGAGAGAGAGAGAGAGAGAATATTTTCCCCCGCTAGAATACACAGCTAAGGATCTGTCTGAGACTTACCGTATTTTTCGCTCCATAAGACGCACTTTTTTCCTCCTCAAAAGTGAGGGGAAATGTCTGTGCGTCTTATGGAGCGAATGTGTGTGAATCCTGCCCCCGGGGAGAAGGGCAAAGCTGCGAGAGGCCCTGGGAGCAAAGGCCGACCCCTGGCCGCGGCAGCCCAACGCGGAGCCCACGCACCCCGGGAGCCGGCTTTAAAGCCGCCAGCCAGCTGGGGGGCGGGAGGCCCCTCTCAGCCGCCCAGTGCAGCCTCGGGACCGGGAAGCACTGGGGGGAGGTTAAACTCCTCCGCGCTGCCATCCCAGGCAGCGCAGAGCACTTTCAAGACCGCCCCGCCCGGCTTCTAGGGACTCCCTGGAAGCCCGGCGGGGGGTCTTTAAACTCCCCCGAGCTGCCATCCCAGGCGGCGCAGAGCACTTTCAAGCCCCCCCGCCTGCCTTTTCCCGCCTTTAAAGACCGCCCCACCCCGTTTCCTTGGAGTCCCAGGAAACTGGGCGGGGCGGTCTTTAAACTGCTCCGTGCTGCCTGGGCAGGCAGCGTGGAGCAGTTTAAACCCCCACCGTCCAGTTTCCTGGGACTCCAAGGAAACGGGGTGGGGCGGATAGCTTACAAACCGCACTGCTGTCTGCAAGTTTTCTCTGTTAATTTCTCAACTGTCAGAATTTTTCATGGGGATTCTATGACCGGGGCTACTCCTGGAATGCATCTGTCCGTCACTTTGATCTTTAATGTCGCGATCGAAGCATGAGACCCATTCACAAAGACAACCGGCCCCTTCCTTCCTCAGTTTGATGTGTGATCTTTTGTTTTGACAGCCCGTGGGTAAAAAAAAGATTAGGCAGCCTGTCACCCCAACAGCTTGATGCGCAGATTCTGCACCGAGGTTTTTTTTTTCCAGGGAAGCCATGTATTCCCTAGCAAAGAGCACCGTTGTTCTTTAGCTGAAGGATTTAGGAACATTAACACGTTAACTAACATCTTGAAAGGAAGACTGATTGAAGAGATTGTGAAGAAATGGGGAAAAATACTTTGAATAGGCTAACTGGCTAAGTTTATACTGCTTTATAGCAGAGACAGAACACTGTTTTTGGGATAAGCTATAGATTAAGATAAACCTGGAATTCTCTTTCTGTGGATATTTTTTTTTTCCATTTTCATTTACAGAGCAGGCATAAAAAGAGGGTGGTTTACAGTAGCGGCGTGAAGCTGTCCTTCAAGGAGTAGGGTGTGGCTCAGATAGGCCTATTATATATTAAGAGATACTGGAACACAAGGGCAGGATACCATGTTCATCCCTGGTGAGAACTCACCAATGAATAGAACTTTCCCACTGTATCGATCCACTCAGGGCTGTATACCCTAGGTTATATCCTGCTTTTTCAATAACTTAACTGTTGAATCAATCCAGAAATGCACAATTTGTTACATTCCAGAAAGATGAAACAAACAAACATGAATCTTATTGCATCTCAGACTAGTGACTTTTTATTCCTGCATAATTTTTTGTGGGTTAGAGCCTCTTCAGATACAAGCTAACGAATACACACACCTTTATGTGTGAATAATTTGTTTCATTATGAGAATAATCCCTTTTGTGGTTGTAGTATGACATATATACTCAGCCCCCTGTAATTTGATATGTACATACATAAGTTCTGATTTATGGTAAGCCCACCACAAAGCTTTCAAGGCATGTGAGAAGCAGAGGCAGTTTGCCATTGCCTTCCTCTGCAGAATCAGTGTATTGCGTACTATGAACACTTTCATACCCCCCCTGGTTTCATTAACCGTTCGTATCCTGTAGGAGCTTAGCATGCTCTGTGAGCTTACCACCTCTCATGGAAGCCTGTTCCACTGAGGAACCGCTCTAACTGCAGTTAGAAAATTCTTCCTAACATCTAGATGGAAACTTTCAACCCGCTGTTTTTGTCCCGGCCTTCTGGAGCGCCAGAAAACAACACGGCACCCTCCTCTATATGACAGCCCCTCAAGTACTTGAACATGGTTATCATATCCCTTCTCGGTCTTCTCCTCTTCAGGCTAAACATACCCTGCTCCTTCAACCTTTCCTCATAGGACTTGGTCTCCAGACGCCTCACCATCTTTGTTGCTCTCCCCTGGACAAGTTCCAGCTTGTCTACATCTTTCTTAAAATGTGGTGCCCTAATCTGAACACGGTACTCTAGATCAGTGTTCCCCAAACCCCGTGAACTTCAAATCATTTCACTGTGGCGGGCGGCCGAGGCGCAGAGCATTGCGCCCTCCCAAGCCCGCCCATTGTGTGACAATAGCGAATGAATAGCGAATGAAAACCTCACGCCATTGGCTGAGGAGGAGGCGCCACGGAAGGACTGAGGACTCGAGGTCGGAGACGCGGGGACTGAAGAGAAGCTGCCGTAAGTGCACGGAGGGGGGGGGGACTCAGCACTATCAAACGGAAAGAGGAGCAGCAGTGGTTTTATTAGAATGCCCTCTCATTCACCCAGGCCTATTGCACTTATTTAGGTCAATAACTCCTGGGTCGAATGTGTTTGTGCGGGTTCAGGCATAAGTGCACGGAGGGGGGGCGAGGGTTCTCTGCTATTGAGGAGACTCAGCACTATGGCGCGATGATCTCTGTATTGAAAGGGGGAATGCTGGGGCATCTCTGCATTGAAAGGGGGAACGCTGGCATCTCTGCATTGAAAGGGGGGAACGCTGGCATCTCTGTATTGAAAGGGGGAACGCTGGCATCTCTGCATTGAAAGGGGGGAACGCTGGCATCTCTGTATTAAAAGGGGAACGCTGGCATCTCTGAATTGAAAGGGGAACGCTGGCATCTCTGTATTGAAAGGGGAACGCTGGCATCTCTGTATTGAAAGGAGCACGCTGGCATCTCTGTATTGAAAGGGGAACACTGGCATCTCTGTATTGAAAGGGGGCACAGTCATCTTTTGTGATTTATATATATATTTCACAGTTATTTTGATACACTGGTCATATATTTAAAACACTGATCACATTTTTGCGTTGATAGTTTTTTGATTTACATTCGGATTTAGGTGACATCTGGAGCTGAGCGGTTGCAAGCAGCAGTGGAGTGAAGAGAAAGAGAAGGTATCACTCTTCTAGCTCTTCTATCTGTTCACCGGTACCCGTGTGTACTGATGTGTTATTGTGTCTGCTTTAACCCACAAATTAGCAAAAATGAGTATGAAACAGTCATCGTTAGAAAGTTTCCTTGGGAAGAAAAAAAGGCCCAGTGAACAGACAGAAGAAGAGCCTTCAACATCAAAGAAACATGCAACTTTTAACAGACAATACCATGAGTCCTATTTGAAATATGGATTTATCGGGACAGGTAATTCCCACGCACCAAAACCGCTCTGCATAGTTTGCGGCGAGAAGCTCTCTAATGAGGCAATGAAACCTTCAAAACTGCTTCGCCACTTGACCACCAAGCACCCTGGCATAAAAGACAAGCCCCTGGAGTATTTTGAAAGAAAAAAACAGGAGCACGAAGCACAGAAGATATTTATGAGGGCCACCACATCAATAAAGGAGAATGCACTGAGAGCATCATATTTGGTGGCCAACCGCATTGCTAAGGCTAAAAAGCCATTTACTATTGGTGAAGAATTGATCTTGCCCTCCACTAACGACATTTGCCGTGAACTTCTAGGAGAGGCTGCTGTGGAAAAGATAGCACATGTGCCTTTGTCAGCTAGCACTGTGACTAGGCGCATTGAGGAAATAGCCGAAGACATTGAGGCACAATTGTTGGAGAGGATTAATACATCACCGTGGTATGCACTCCAGGTTGACGAATCTACAGATATCGACAACAAGGCACTACTACTTATTTATGTGCGATATCTATATCAGAAGGATGTGCATGAGGATTTGTTATGTGCACTATCTTTGCCAACCAACACCACAGGAGCAGAACTGTTCAAGTCACTGGATGGTTATATATCAGAAAAACTGAAATGGTCCTTTTGTGTCAGCATATGCACAGACGGAGCTGCTGCCATGACCGGATGACTGTCTGGTTTAACTGCTCGGATTAAGGAGGTTGCACCTGAGAGTGAATCTACGCATTGTCGCATTCACAGGGAAATGCTGGCAAGCTGAAAAATGTCACCGGAATTTAACAGCGTATTGATGGATGTCGTTAAAGTTATTAACCACATCAAAGCACACGCACTTAACTCGCGCCTGTTTGAGCAGCTTTGTGAGGAGATGGACGCAGAGTACAGATGCCTTCTCTTATACACAGAAATAAGATGGTTATCCAGAGGAAAATCGCTAACCAGAGTATTTGAATTACGAGAGCCATTGCAAAGATTTCTCTCAGAAAAGAAGTCACCGCTGGCAGCACATTTCAGTGACAAGGTATGGGTCGCAAAACTGGCTTACCTGTGTGACATATTCAGCCTGCTCAATGAACTCAATCTGGGCCTTCAGGGGAAAATGACAACTGTTTTCAAGTTGTCAGACAAAGTAGCTGCATTTAAAGCCAAACTGGAGTTGTGGGGACGGCGCGTGAACAGAGGCATTTTGGACATGTTTCAGACATTAGCAGGGATTGTAGGCGAGACTGAGCTTGAACATTCATTCTGCCAGTTGGTGCACGATCACCTGTCTTTGCTTTTAAAAGAGTTTGAGCGCTACTTCCCAACCACAAAAGACCCACGAACTGGTAAGGAATGGATCCGCGACCCATTTGCCAACAAATCAGGCGAATCTAGCATGTCTATGCAAGAAGAAGAACAACTGCTGGAGATTGCAAATGACGGTGTCCTTAAAACTATGTTCAAGACAACACCCCTTCAGAAACTATATATATTGCAGAGGGACCTCTACAGCTAGACTCCAGCAGTACCTGGCTTGAATAAAATCCTTCCATTATATGGAAGCTATTCACTTCTTTTAAAAAAACAATTGACTTGTTTTAATTAGAGGGTGTGGGAGAGATGAACAAGAGAAATGTAAAAATTGGTTAACAATTCAAGTGTTATCTTGCATATTTAAATATGTGTCCTCTTCTCTTTTTTTGCTGTTATAAGACTCATGTAAGAGACCCTTCTTTGCAAGCCTGTACACACACACACACACACACACCGTGGAAAAATAATTCTGACAATTGTACATAGTCTAAAAATAAAATAAAGATACATGCATCGGGGCAAGGGGAAAGCACCTCTTGTACTTTATGAACCAGTTACCAATGGCAAACAGTTTGAAGGTATAATTGTACCTGCCTGTTGGAAAATAGTATACCACACTTTCAGATTAGAACTCTGCCAACATGGTGGTTGAAGCATGAGTCCACTTCATTTTATAGGATCATCAGAGTCAGGATGACTACAAGACAACACTTCCCTTTGCTGATTTAGGGCTTTTGGATCATGACTGATCTCAGGGCAGAATTACGTGTTTTATTCAACTGTTCTTCTCCCTGACATAGGACATCTGTGTAAAGACCCCCTAACATACATGCTAGATCGCTCATGCCATGTTATTAGGGCTGTCGATTCGGTTCGTCCCGAACTGAAAAACAGCCGAATTTCCCCTGATTCGGCGGTTTTTTAGTTCGGATGGAACCGAACTCTAAAAAGAGAGGAAAACGGGGAGCCGAATTCAGCGAGTTTGGGGTGTTCGGTGAATAAATTCAGCAAATTCGGGGTTCGGCGCAGCAGCATAACTGTCAGTTAGTAAGCAGCATTCTCCCCCGGCTAATCGGTGGCCAAGCTGGGTCTTCTTCTGGCCAATCAGTCGCGATTGAGTGCATGAGCCCAGCTGCTGCGCGGCCCGGCTGGGGAGAGAGAAATCCCTGTGGGGGGGGGGTGCTTGTGCACATTCGCTCTTTTCCGTGGCTGCAGGGGGCACATTTTTTGGGGTACAGCCCCCAAACCTTCAGTGTAGCTTCAGAGGAGCCTTCTTGCAAGAATCCCCAAGTTTTGTAAAGATTGGATCAGGGGGGGCTGAGATATGGGCCCCGAAAGGGGTCCCCCCTTAATGTGCATTTTTATTCCATTTACAGCACACATTCGCTCCTTTCCGTGGCTGCAGGGGGTGCATTTTTGGGGGTACAGCCCCCAAACTTTCAGCGTAGCTTCAGAGGAGCCTTCTTGAAAGAATCCCCAAGTTTTGTAAAAATTGGATCAGCGGGGGCTAAGATATGCCCCCCCTTTTCCCTATTGGGATGAATGGGATCAGTCGATCCTATGTGCATCTTGACAGTGGCAAATCCAAGGCAAAACCTCCCGTGCTTAAATAGAACCGTATTGGATTACCTAGTCCTCCAAGTCCCTCCTGATGGAACAAAAGACACCCACAGTAAGACCCCTTTTGGGGCTTTAATCTATAAATTTTCTCCTGTGTGTGTGTGGGGTGTGTGTGTGGGGAGGGAGCAGTTTCTGTGGGTGGGTGGGGGAAGCCAAAGGGGGCTTTCGCCTGTTCTGTCTGGGGTGTGTGTGCTCCCTCAAGTCTCTCCCTGGTTTGAGGGGGGGGCTTCAGTTGTGTGTCCTCAGGTTTTCCCTCATTCATAAGATCGGTTAGGTCTATTTTGATGCTTGCTCAAAAATTGTTTTCAAATTGTGACTTAATGCATTTGCCTGGTCCCGAGTCCGATGCAAAAGGGGAAATTCCACCCCCTCCTGCTCCTGATGCTTAGCTAGCATGCCTGTGTCCCTTTCCATGGTTTGCAAACTCCCAGGCATCAGGTGTTGCTTTTCATGGTTGCAAACGTCTTCTGTCCCTTTCCATGGTTTGCAAACTCCCAGGCGTCAGGTGTTGTTTTGCATGGTTGCAAATGTGATGGTTTGCATGGTTGTGTTGCTTTGCATGGTTTGCAAACTTCTTCGCACCTGCCCCACCCTTGCTCCCTGCAGCTCAGCTGTTTGTCGGGGCTGGGAGCTTCAAGTGGCAAGCTCTGCTAATTGCAAATGCACATTAAGGAGGGGGTACCCCTTTTGGGGCCCATATCTCAGCCCCCGCTGATCCAATCTTTACAAAACTTGGGGGTTATTGCAAGAAGAGTCCTTTGAAGCTACGCTGAAAGTTTGGAACCTCTACCCCAAAAAATGCCCCCCCGGAGCCGCGGAAAGGTGCCGTTGCGATTTTAATGGCTTTATTCAGCTGAATTTTTCCCGAACTCCGGACCTCATGCCAAATTGCATGTACCCGAAGCGGGGGAGTTCAGACTTTGGCATTTCCCGAATAAAAACGGGCCGAATTTTGCCGAATCTGAATTTTACCTATTTTTTTTTCAACAGCCCTACATGTTATTACACCATCTGTGCTCATTTATAAACAGCAATGAAGGATGTAGAACCAGGGGACTATGCTATGTTCTCTGTCTAGCGAGCTTTGGAGGCCCTCTCTCCCCTCCGCCTGCCAAGACCCGGGCTTGTCATGCCCTGCTCAGAACCTTGTTTCGATCGGGGGCGCTTTTTGCGCCCCCTTCCTCCGTGCAAGGCCTCAGGCCCTCGAGGATAACACCGCCGGCACCCCCTCGCCTAGACGCCTTTGGTGATAGGTGACTCGCTACCCCCCCCCCGCTGACACAAGTGCGGCACATAGCCCCCCCGGTGGTCGTTGTTAAAACAGCCCCAAACCCACGAGAATCGGCGGGGCGCCGAGGGAGACCATCCCTGACCTCCGTGCCAAAGATCAGCATTCTGCCCGGCTCTCTCTGCAAGCTGGTGGGGGTGGCCCGCCTGACAGGGGCGGCATTGTGTTTTAAAAACCAGCTCCCAATTCCATGAAAATCGGCGGGGCGCCCAGGCTTGCCGCCCCTGACCTCTGTGCCAAAGCTCGGCGCTCTGCTGGCCTCCCTCCATGAGTTGGTGCGACGATGCCGCCCTGCAGGGCTGTCGTGCTTTAAAAAAAAAACCCCACACATGTGGGCAAAAAACGGCAGGCCCCGTTCAGTCTCTCTCAGGGGTGGGTTGGGGTGTCTGTGTGAGTGTTTTGCTGGCATGGCTTAGCTCCGCTAGCCTCTCTTTTTCCACATGAGGCTTAAGGTAAAAAGGCTGCAGAGGACTGCTTCAAAACCTTTTCCTTTGTGTTTCATTTTTTTACTTTCACGGGGCAGCTAAGCAAGTAAGAGTCTGAGAGCGGAGCCCTCCTCATTCAGCCCCTAGAACCAGCCATATCTCACTGGGCGGTCGGTGGTTGTTTTCAAAGACAGCTAGATTGCTTCCTGGAATCTGCCGGCACATGGCTTCAGACACCCCTGCTGCATAATGTCCCGCTTCAGCCAGCCCCCCCACTCCCCCTCCACTCCCCCCTCCCAGACTGTAAAAAATGTCTACGTGCCATAAGATGGCTGTTTTTGCAGAGAGGTGCTTAGAAAACAGATAAGGGGATCTGTCAGTCAGGGTTGTCCTCTAAAAACTCCGCTCTGCAGGGCAAGAAATGAAGGAAAGTTTCTGACACATGAAGGTAAACTAGCTGGCTCTCGTACTCTGGTTCATAAAGATAAGGGGGAAGCTAGAGAGAACCCTCCCCCGCCCTTCTCCCCCCCGCCCTTCTCCCCTCCCTTCTCCCTCGAAACCCGTCGGCTAAGCTGCATACTCCACCCCTCCCTTTCCCCTGGAAGTAACCTATGAAATTATTTAACTGGGGATCAGGTGGTAGGAAATGGAGGCGTTTTCTAATACCAGCCCCTCCCCTTTATTGCATAGGCTGGGGCAAACGCCTTCTTGCTTTCTTTCTATTGTGAGAGCTCCTGCTGGTAAGATCTGTTAAATAAGCACACTCTATACTACACAGGAACTATGAAACCACGTTTCTCTCTCTCTCTCTTTCTGCAAAACGTGCCTAAAAGCTGCAAAGTTTAACTTCCCTATCACCTGCAGCCGTTTTGGTCGGAGGTTGGGAGAGAGAAAAAACGGCGGTGGTTTGTCTAAAGGGGAAATATTCTCTCTCTCTCTCTCTCTCTCTGTGTGTCTAACAGAGAACTCCTGCTGTTAAAAACAGGAAGCCAGACATAACAGCTGACGGGGTTTGTAGAAAAAAGCATGGTGTTTCGGCATGGGGCTTGTCTGTGCCTGGGCATGCTGCAGTCAGTCTTACAAACTCTCTAGTTTCTAAATATTGTCGAAGGCTTTCACGGTCAGAGTTCATTGGTTCTTGTAGGTTATCCAGGCTGTGTGACCGTGGTCTTGGTATTTTCTTTCCTGACGTTTCGCCAGCAGCTGTGGCAGGCATCTTCAGAGGAGTAACACTGAAGGACAGTGTCTCTGTGTCAAGTGTGTAGGAAGAGTAATATATAGTCAGAAAGGGGTTGGGTTTGAGCTGAATCATTGTCCTGCAAAAAGTATCAAAGGTAATGTGCTAATCATTGTCCTGTAAGTATCAAGATAATGTGCTAATGAGGGTGTGGTATGTTAATGTGGAACAATTGTATCCTGAAGTGTTCTGTTAATGTATGAAATCCAAAGCTAATCCGCATGGCTATTGTGGACTGTAGTCTTTGTTAGTCTGGAGGTTTTCAGGACAGGAAGCCAAGCCTTATTCATTCTTAAACTCTCTTCTTTTCTGTTAAAGTTGTGGTGATGTTTATGAATTTCAATGGCTTCTCTGTGCAATCTGACAAAATAGTTGGTAGAATTGTCGTCTTTCAGTATGTTGGAATAAGACCCTGTGTCCTGTTTGTGTCAGTCCATGTTCAGCCACTGCTGATTTCTCAGGTTGGCCAAGTCTGCAGTATCTTTCATGTTCTTTTATCCTTGTTTGTATGCTGCGCTTTGTGGTCCCGATGTAAACTTGTCCACATCTGCAAGGTATACGATCTACTCCTGCAGAGGTGAGGGGGTCTCTTTTGGCTTTTGCTGATCGTAGCATCTGTTGTATTTTCTTGGTGGGTTTAAACACTGTTTAATTCATTATGAAATCAGAAGGGCCATTAAACCAAACAAAACTCAGAAAACTCAGGAAAAACAGTCTCCCATAGGAAAGGTATTCTTGCCATTTATTAAAAGAGTCACTGATAGGATGGAGAAACTTTTGGAAAAACATAACCTACAAACAGTGTAGCATGCTCCAACAACCTCTCCCTAGTAAAAAAAACCCCACTTGTTTGGGAGAAACTCCAGCCCTGGAGATGGGATGCCAGACACTTGCTCTTGAAACCCCCCGCAGGCCACATTATAAATTGCGTTCTAAAAAAAATACACAGGGAATCACACGCACCTGCCTGTCTAGCAGCAGCTGGAACCCACCATCCCCCACACGCTGGTCCCGCCCCAAGGTCTCCCACTGTACAAATACAAACTTGCAAGAAATGACAGCTCGCTGAGACATTTTGTAGTCCTATATGCTACTGCCTGGATCTGATCCAGCAGGGCCTTTCTTGTGTTCTTATGGCATGAGTGGGGATTCAAAGCTGGGTCTCCTAGAACCTAGTCCAACTCTCCAACCACACTGGCTCCCATTTCATGTGCCTTAGCTGGCTTGTTCTATTCTCAGCAAGATGTATCTGCCCATCATATGCAGGGGGTTTATTGGCAAATAATGTGCCCTCAGCACCATTTTGGGTTGGCAAAACAACATGGGGGAAGGCAGGAATCCCTCCTCCCCCCATGCTGCCCTGGTCCCAACCAGCACTGGACCCCCACAATCCTCTAAAAGCCTTCCTGCATGCTACAAAATGAGATGCATCCCTGGGTGACGGCATCTCATCTTCTTTCTCCCTTAGTTAGGGCTGGGGCTTCTGGTTTGGCAATAGTAGCTGAGATATCAACATACCACTTTAATTTTAAATGCCTTAGGGCAAGGGTCTCCAACCATCGTGCCCACCAACAACTTTTCTGGCACCCGCCCAGTGTTTTCAGGAAGTGGGTGGTGCCAAGTAGGGGTTTTGCCCAGGAAAGCTTCTTATTGAATATGGGAGATTTAATTGGCTCTGCAAATTTTTTAAAAATGTTGCTTTGGTAGCAGCTGCAACAATTATTTAGTGGCTGGCTCCGTCTCCTGCAGCAGCCATTTTGTGGCAGCCATTTCGTTGCTGGACCCACTGTGCCCTGTCAGAATTCAAAATGTACTTGCAGGTTTAAAAAGGTTGGGGACCCCTGCCTTACAGCATATATTTTGCAAACTGCCTTGAACTTGCAGAGGAGGCAGGTTTTTAAAATACATAAATAAAACCACCACAAAAAATAATAGTAATGCTGCCATTCCTGGGAATTGTTTTCCTGTGAAAATAAGTTTGCGTACCACCCAGACAAAAGCCACAAGGGATTCTTCAGATGAGATGGAGAATCATGCTGGATGGAGTTCCTGAGTCTCATTCCCTGGAGGTGCCATTTCTCCTCAGAACTCATCAATCAGAGAATATTTCCTCAGAAGCCTCACACATCCAGTAATTCTTTCACCCAAACTCTGTGACCCATTTATTCCTTACTAAACAATGGCTAATGCTTGAAAATAGGATTTTACATTCTTAACTGTTGAGATAATATTCATATAATCTTTCTGTGGAACTCTCCCAAATTTAATACATGGTTAAGAGATTATCATCATTGTGTTGCCAGTTATGACCCACTCTTTCAGGCAGGCAGAACACATCAGCATTCTCAAGACACTCTGGATCAGAGAGCTCACATTTAGTAGTTAAAATTGATTTTAATTAACAAAACGTATCTCAGCCCAAGTGCAATAAGTACTCTGCACTCCAGGAACAAAGCAAACATTTCCATTTTAAAAACACTGAAAGGGTCTTGCTGGATGAGATGCATCTAGCCTAGCATCCTGCTTCCAACAGCATCCAGCCAAGAACTTCAGAAAAATTCAGAGCAGAGTGGATGAAGGCAAGAAGATCCTTCTCCTGCTGTCTGTTCCCAGCAGCAGAGATTCAGAATAAACAAGCTGAAGCAGCTGCAAGGCCTCACCAGGCAAAGCCCCACCTGAGAACGAAGGAAACCCAAAGGAAATCAGGCAAGTGAAGAAAACGGACCCAGAGGACGGAAGAGGAGCAGACAAAGGCACAAACTGACCACCTTTCCCTCGACTAATAGGTAACTGTAATGGGAAAGATTATCTGGCATTAGTAGATGCTGGAGCAGAAAGGAATTGTGTAAAATCTGAATTTTTAACACAAGAGGTTAGCTGCAGGTATTCATTTATAAAATCTTGCCATGCTGTGCAGAAGCATGAGATTTATCATATCCAGACCCTGATAAATAGACAAGAAAATGAATTAGAGACTGGTCAGATTGAAGGACTGGATGCTGATTTTCTGATTCCTTATAATCATAAAACCATAGAGTTGGAAGGGTCCATACAGGGCATCTAGTTCAACCCCCTGCTCAATGCAGGATCAGCCTAGACTAGAGCATCCCTGACAAGTGTTTGTCCAGCCACTGCTTGAAGACTGCCAGTGAGGGGGAGCTCACCATCTCCCTAGGCAGCTGATTCCACTGTTGAATTAATCTTACTGAGGTGGGGGATTCCTCTCATATCCAGCTGGTTCCTTTCCACCTGTAATTTAAACCCATTATTGTGAGTCCTATCCTCTGCTGCCAACAGGAACAGCTCCCTGCCCTCCTCTCAGTGACAGCCCTTCAAATAATTAAAGAGAGCAATCATGTCCCCCCTCAACCTCCTCTTCTCCAGACTAAACATTCCCAAACTCCCTCAGCCTTTCCTTGTAGGGCTTGGTCTCCAGGCCCCTGATTATCCTTGTGGCTCTCCTCTGCACCCACTCCATTCTATCCACATCCTTTTTGAAGTTAAGAAACAATTCACAAAGAAGCCCCTCAAAATAACTGCTCTTATGACACTCAAGGAGTTACAGTCTGTATTAGGATTCTTGAGTTTTGCAAGGGCATTTGTGCCAGATTTTAGTCAGATGATAAAACTATTCTATGAACTAATTCCAGTTGTGCAAAGAAAATCCTTCTGGACTTCAGAAGCACAGACAACATTAGATACTTTGATTGAAAAAATTAATGCTTCTACAGCCTTACGTTCTTGCAGTGTTGAATAACCTCTGGAGATGCATTTGGCATCAGCCCTAGTTATAGAGGCCTTGCAACTTTTTTTTAACCAGGGAGAAACACAACCTCTTTGTTTTTTTTGGAGGGGAGGTATTTTTTTTATCATATCTGTGTTCTAAGACTAAGCACTAATTCAACAGAATAGAGAAACCACTGGCTTTGATTAATCTGTCTATTTTGAAAGCACTGGAAGCAATACCAGGAACACTTATTATAATTAAGTCTGACCTGGCAGCTCCTCAACATCTACAAAGATCAGCTATACCTGAACGCAAAGTTTTACACATATCAGGTGGGGCAAATGGACAGCTCACTTTGAAAACCCACAATTGATGTTTATACAGGGGGCAGAATCAGGGGCTTTATACAGGGGGCAGGCGGGGCCCTTCACTTTAGATCCATGCTGCCAGGAAAGCTGCACAGGGTGGGTTTCACTTAAATCCACGCTGCCAAGGCTGGCGGCGTGGATCTAAAGCAATTCCATGCCGCCTCAATTTGTGGGGCTCCCAGGAATCGGTGTGGTGTAGAATTGCTTTAGATCTGTGTTGCAGGCTTTCTCCAGCCCTAGAGAAGGCCCGCAGCACAGATCTAAAGGGGAATAGCCAAACCCGAATAACCCGAATACCTATTCAGGTTATTTGGGATGGGGCTATCTGGCTTTGCCAGGATTCCCCTTTCCCAGTGGCGAATCTACTATGAAACTAATGAAATTTTTATTTTATTTTATTCACACCAGTGACTGACATGTGAGATAACCCAGTACAACAATTTTAATCAAAATCTGAGATGTAGTGTTTAAATTTTTTTTAAAAATTGTGGTGATCTGCCATAGAACAACCCCATTGAAGAAGATAACAGCTATTATCCAGACCTCGTTGCTGGTGGGAAGGGGCTCACTGCATGACCCATTTTCAAGGACTCCACCCCACCACCCTTTTCTCCGTCATTTGGGCCTCAAGGTCCTTGTAAGGGTAGCAAGGCCCTTTGGATTCTGCTGGATGTTGCCCTGTTGTTGCTGCTTATGGCCCCCATAACAGTTCAAACTTCAGGGTCCCAAAAATGTAGGTCCGCTATTGCCCTTCCCCCTATTCGGCTGCAATTAACCCTGAAAAAAGCTGAAAGGGCTTATTTCGCGTTTATTTGTGGATCAGTAAACCCAACTAGCACTCGCTTTAAAGCCCTAAATGGTCTGGGCCCTTTGTATCTTTGGGACCGCTTTCTCCAATATACCTCCCAGAGAGCTCCAGATTAGAGTCTGCCGCTCATGTGGAGGAGTGGGGAATCAAACCTTGTTCTCCAGATTAGAGTCTGCCGCTCTTAACTGCCACACCAGGCAGACAAGCCATCACAGTATCATATTCAAGGATCTGATGGCTCCACACATGAATACGCTCATCAGTACCAGTTTTGCAGTCCCAGCCCTCAAACAACATTGGCCCACGCTGCACAGCATGCATCTGTACAGAACCAAACTACACAGCAAGTTTTTACTGAGTCAGGTCCAGATTTGACTAGTCTTCCCCACAGTGGCTGCGGGGAATGGCTGTTAAAAAATAATGGAGATCCCATTTGGGCTCAGATTGCCGCCACGTGAGGAAGAAGGGCTCTTGCCTCCCCCCAGCTGCTTTCCTGTACCAAAACAGGGCCAGGGGGAGTTATTAACCTGTTCTTGCTGCCTGACATGCAGAGCAACAAAAACAGGGAAATAATTCCTCTCCCCACGCTGATTTGGCACAGGAAAACGGATGGAGGGAGGCAGGCGCCTTCCCCCCTCCCAAGCCCAAATAGGAGCTCCTCTATTTTTTAAGACATTCCCTGCAGCTGTCATATAGCTACAGGGAACCTGAGTTGGGTCTCAACCTTTCCACTGGGTTGGGGCTGGACCCAAGTCTTTAAGAACCCCAAACCCTACTCTAGTTTGGCCCTTAGACTAACCTCCTTCAACTAAAAGACACATAACTTTCTGTTAAGCATGTCTAAAGCTAAACAGAGTACGGTGCCTAAAAGCACCTTGATTACACTGAAATGTTTAGAATAATAGAGCTGACTGTACCCAGCTGAGTAATTTCTCTCTGCACCTTTCTTTTCCCCCCCTGAGAGCCAGAGTAGTGGTTAAGACTGGTGGTTTGGAGCAGTGGTCTCTGATCTGGAGAACCGGGATTGATTCCCCACTCCTCCACGAGTGGCCGACGTTAATCTGGTGAACCGGGTTGGTTTCCCCACTCCTCCACATGAGTGGCCAACGTTAATCTGGTGAATCGGGTTAGTTTCCCCACTCCTCCACATGAAGCCAGCTGGGTGACCTTGGGCTAGTCACGGCTCTCTCAGAGCTCTCTCAGTCCCACCTACCTCACAGGGTGTCTGTTGTGGGGAGGGGAAGGGAAGGTGGCCAGGCGACGTAGACGTTCTGTGTCCCCATTAACATTCAGTCCTGCTCAGCCCACCTCCTTTTATCTTGCAGGCACCCTCCAGAATCATTCTCAAGTAAGGGCTCGCTTGCAGGGTCTCCCTAAGTTGCACAGGAGAGGCGGGCTGGTTACGGACCAAGTGATAGAGACAAAGGGGAGGCAGAAGAGTCAGGCCAACACGTGGAGTGTACCCTTCCTGGACTGTACAGGAAACCAAAATTGTATCGTTCATGAATATTTGAAACAAACATTTTTCTTTAATTATGTTAATATTTATTCCACCATTTCTAACGATGACACAAAATATATAAATTCTGAGAGCCAAACATATCTAGCAGGTGGAAGAATTTTATTTTGTAACATATAACAAATAAAACTTGGATATTCTGAAAGCAGCTGCTTGAGGTTGATACATCTGCTTTCACTTAAACTAAAAGTACAGATACAATGCAGAACACTGGAGAGATTATGTAGAATTAAACATTTTCACTGCCATCAATTAAATATACTTTAGACGAAAGAATATGGAATCAGTTGCCTTAGAGAGGCATAAACATGACAATCAAAATCTGAAACTTCTCATCTTATATGAACTCTGTGGGCCAAATTTGGAGATGACATAAATATTTCTGCTCAGTAACTGTAACAGGACACTTCAGTGACTCTGACAGAACTATTTAAATTAATAGCAACAGAGAATCTTGGTTAGCTTTGTGTGGACATAACTTTCCTTCTACTTGCTACAATTATTTTTCCAGCTTCAGTTTACTATTGTGTTACTGTTCAAAAAGCAGATGTTAGATTCAGATGTGAGCTCTCATGAACTGAGAGGGACGTAATATTCAAGCTTCAGAAGGATCCCATTCACACATGTCTTGAATAAACCACAAAAGCGAGAACTGGGAAGGAACTGGTCCGTGCTGGTCTCGACGTGATTATGCCGGTGGCCTCAGGCCTGGATGCTGTTTCAAAACCTTTGTGCCACAGAGCACTTCCTTCACAAAAAGTCCCTTCATTTGCAATGTTTAAAACATGATTTCTTTAGCTCATAATAGCGTAAATCATCCCAACCCCTACCTTGGTCACTCCTGTGTACCATTCCATTTACATTCTTGACCTCAGTCTACCCACAGCAGGTTTATTGGCACAAAACTCTGCCCACCAAGACGGTCTCTCCAGCACTTTGCTGCCCTGGAGGACGGAGCTCCACAAGTTCTTATACAGCTGCAAAGGAAAGAGAGTGGCTTCCGTTAAACCAGCCATCTTCAGCCCTTCCTGACCCAGGGGCTGCTTTTAACCCAAAATGGCAACCCAAGAGGACTCGCTCTGAACTACTTTACTGCACACCTCTGCCTCTTTCTATGGGAGCCAGATGGAAAAGGTGGGCGTTTGGACAGGTGCAACTTGGAGGGAAAGACACACGTGCTGAAATACCTTTTCCATGCAATTACTGAGAGAAAAGGAGTTTAATCCTCCTTTTCATCTGATCACCATCATCCCTGCTAGAGCTTTAGAAAAACAGTATATATATATATTTTTTTTACCTCTCCATCTGCTCTGCCAATGGGGGAGTTGAGAATGAAGTCAGGAGGAGCAATAACATCCACCAAGGCAACAGCGTCATCCTTCAGCTGTGCAGAAACAAAGAACGAAAATTGGAAGCAGCTTTGTGCTTTCTGTGGTGGCCAAGAAACGACAGAGTCATCATGACAAATGGTTCACTCGCAACAGCAGACGCCTTCGAATTCGGAAAGCTTCAGTATCATGTCTATCTTTGCTGTTTTTTCAAAAGTTAAATTGATGACTTAATTTTGCAAATTTCTACAGCTTATTTTGACCAAATGGTTTACATTTCTGACCTTCTATAACATTATATGTATTTTAAATCTTCATAATAATCAGTAGCAGATGCCTGCCATGAGAGCTCAGAAAAAAATCCTATGAAGTATTTTTTTCTTTTGGAATGTATGAAATTCTTTTTAAGACACGTTTTTATGCAAAATGTATAGTATTAAGATTTTAATGTAAGGCCATCTATAATAAGAGAATGATACTTTCTGTGCATTTTCTAGACATATTCAACATCTTTTCAAAGATGTTTATTTTAAGATGAATAATTTTGCCCACAATTAATATGCTACAATGTGTATTATGATAATTCAGTACTGAAGAGTCCAGTGCTTTCAATATTAACACATTGTTCAAATATGCTATTAGTCCTGTTGTGAATGTGTGAGACAGTTTTATTTGTTATAAAACTTGTTTTCTGTTTCAACCTTTCTTTTTACCTGTATTTTATACGCCCAAAATTAAGACAGTATAAGGTGCAGCACTTTGGAGCTCTCTGTAGTTTTGACAATATTCATAATTTTGCTTGTAGAACACAAAAGCATTCTAAATTCCATAAATATGCTAAAAAGATAATTACACAGTGGGCACCTCACTTTTCCCTGTATAGTGGAACAGGCTTCCTCGGGAGCTCTCCTTCTTTGGGGCTCTCCTCCTTTGGAGGTTTTTAAAGACTAGATGGCCATCTATCAGCAATGCTGATTCTGTGAACTTAGGCAGATCGGGAGAGGGAGGGAAGGAAGGGTTGTGTCAGTGTTTGGCTCTCGTGGCCCTTTCTTGCATGCTCAGGGAAATGCCGATTGCCACTTTGGGATCAGGAAGCAATTTCCTCTAGGCCGTATTGGCCAGGAATCCCTGAGGTTTTTTTCCTTCCTCTGGGAATAGAGTAGGGATCACTGGGGGAGGGAAGGTAGTTGAGAATTTCCTGCACTGTGCAGGGGATTGAACTACAAGACCCTTGAGGTCCTTTCCAGCTCTATGCAAGATACATATGATGGATCAGTTGGCAGGACGTGTTATGTATCTGAACTGGAAAAGGCAATTATCTCCCACAACCCTTGACCCTCCCACACCCAACTGCCTGTCCCACCCAGCAATCCTGCTCCAGAAATTTTCTGCAGGTGCTCTTTACGCTGACCTGACTGGCAGTCATCTCAAATTTCCCCAGATGCAAAGAAATCATGAATCACACTCCATTTTCACTGGAGGAGAGTGGCAGGAAGGGAGGGAAGAATAAGATGAGGAATGTCCTTGCCAGCTGTGTAACAGCTTTGCTAAGAACTGCTTTCCCCTTTCCTGTCCCAGGTACCTTTTTAAAGCTTGGGCGTGGCCAGAGGCATAACCTGAAAGGCAAGAGCCACAGAGGGCTTTTCGGCTGGTCTTGGGCTCACAGCCTGTGATCCCAGTCAAGCCAGCCAAAGAATCCAGGACCAGCGGGAGAGGTATTTGCTTGTCTTTTTGTTTTGTTTGCTGTGCTTTGGTTCATTTACGTACAGTTTTTATTGTAAGCTGTTTTGGGTCCCTTTCAGAGAAAAGTGGGACGTAAATAGTTAAATAAATAAATAAACTACATTCAGAGCTGCAAGAAAAGTCTGAACACCTCGCTCCCCCCCACCTCGGTGATGGAGTCTGGACAAGCCCACGAGGAAACTTCCAGATAAGATTGCCACTGTAGGGGCCTTCCCAAGTTGGTCACTGTTTTAGTAATCTTACTGGACCTGGTTTGGAACATACCTGTGAACAAAGCTCTAGAATTGCATCTTGCACAAGTCTACCCGCCTTCTCACCTGAAACGAAGCCACCTGAAAAATACATGCAGTAATAAGCAGAGCTAAAGCACTCTGTTTCCATTACAAGATTCTATACATACGTTTGGTAACGGAAGAATTTGTCTCTGGGTTAAACTCAAGGAGCTGGTGCTCGCCTTTACTTTTATTGGGCCAGGGGCGGCTCAGAGAAGATGGTCTCTCAGAAGAGCCTCCCTAGGCCTTCCGTATGCCTGCTCCCAATGTGGTTCAGGATAACACCAGAAAACGCAACAGAAACAATTCATAGCATGACACAACAGAAGTGATAGAAAACAGAAGCAGCAACCATACAACGACCAATAAATAACAGCAACAGATTAAATGCTATAAAGCATGATAAAACAAGTAAAGTAGGACAAATTGAAGGGTGGGTGAGGGGGAAAGAACCTCTGTCACTTACCTCATGCCAAATGCCTGGGCGAACAGAACAAAAACACTTTTCCTGGCACATGAAACTCAAAAGTGAAGGAACCAGGTACACTTAAGTAAAGAGGAAACTCCGCAGATCAGGACTGAATGGAAAAAGCCTGGGCAGCCCACATTCCTCATGCCAGAGTATGAGGGCACAGAGGTCAAGGCCTCCAGTGGAAGGTCTTAATGACCAGGCAAGGAGCAGCAGGTCTTTCAGGCACCATGGCAACCCTGAAGAACCAGCAACTCTGAATAAGGCCCACCAACAAACTGGTATCCAGTATTATTTCCAAAGTATTGGCAAGGTAAGTTCTCTGTAGTTCATATGTGTGTGTGTGTGTGTATGTGTGTGTGTATAAAGTGCCCTCAAGTTGCAGTCGACTTATGGCGACCCCTTTTTGGGGTTTTCATGGCAAGAGACTAACAGAGGTGGTTTGCCAGTGCCTTCCTCTGCACAGCAGCCCTGGACTTCCTTGGTGGTTTCCCATCCAAATACTAACCAGGGCTAACCCTGCTTAGCTTCTGAGATCTGACAAGATCAGGCTAGCTTGGGCCATCCAGGTCAGGGCCTGTAGTTCATACCAGCCAGCAAATATCATTGCTGCATTTTGAAACCACTGAAGTTTCCGAGGAGTCTTCCGAGGCTGCTGGACTGTATAGTTATATAACCTGGTTGTGATCAGAGGATGGATAACTGTGGCCAGGTCATATTTTTAAAGGAAAGGCCACAGCTAGGGCATCAAACGAAGTGGGTTAAAGATGCTCCATGCTCCAGAGCAAACCTCAGCATCCCCCCTTGCACACAGATCTAAAAGCACTCCCCCATCTTGAGTTGTGAACTTGCTCCACTGGGGGGAGTGCAACCCCCACCTAGATCAAGCTGATTCCTCACTCCCTATCACTGAAAAGCCACCAACTCTTCTCTGGACTGAGCTTCAGTTTACTGGCCCTCAGCAGCTCATTACTGCATCCTGTTACATCTTCCACTGTTTCACCCAACTCTGCTGAAAAGGAGAGGTTGTGTACAAACAGCATATTTCACTCCAAATCTCTGCATGACTGCACACCAGCTTCATACAGATGCAGCTGAACACCACGGGGGTCACATGAACACATGATGCTGCTTTATACTGAATCAGACCCTCGGTCCATCAGTCAGTACTGAACACATGAAGCTGCCTTATACTGAATCAGACCCTCGGTCCATCAAAGTAAGTATTGTCTCCTCAAACTGGCAGCGGCTCTCCAGGGTCTCAGGCTGAGGTCTTTCACATCACCTACTTGCCTAGTCCCTTTAACTGGAGATGCTTCTAGGGATTGAACCTGGGACCTTCTGCATGCCAAGCAGATGCTCTACCACTGAGCCATGGCCCCTCCCCAAAATGGAAAAAGTGGAGAAAGTGTTTGCTCCTGCTGGGGTGGGGGGAAAGCCACAACTAGTATGTGAGTGTGTGGAGCCTGACAAGCAAAGCCTTACTTGGTTTGGGACCATCGTGTCTGCAGGCCAAGCAGAGGCCACAACCTCTCTTATCCCCCCCAGCCATCAGCAGGAGTTAAAGTATGGAGGAAAGAGGCTGAGAGACTGCCAGCTTACCAGCTGCAGCCCGAGAGGAACCTTCACTCACTGCTCCCTGACCCAGCAGGCAGAGCCAAGACCTGGGAGGAACCTCCACGCCACTTTTCATTCACCCCAACTCATGAATCAGAGGAGGTCACCTTGTCTGGCCTCCTTTCCTGATATTTAGTGAGCGCGGCATGGCATTGGGAGCACGTCCCCCTTGGCAGCAGCGCCTCACTGAAGACCGCTTCCCTCATGACAGCTACCAGCTTTTAGAAAGCAAAATTAGGCTTTCCTTTCCTCGGGCTGGGAGGATGAACACTGAACAGATGAGTGATATTCTGAGAAAAAGTGTAACATTTTCAAGCGCTTGAAATCATAAGACATCAACTTGCCTGTTGGCTCTCTTACACCTGCAGGCCAGTTTCTAGACCCTTCAACATAGATTTTTGATACACATTAAGAAAAGTCTTTATCATATATCACATAAGAAAAATCGGTTGTAAGGTGCTTTCAGTCCCACATCCCGTTTACGGAGTGGCTGGCTGGATCACCGAGAAGCTCCCAAGTACAATGTGGAAGCCCCAAACCTCATGTACGTTCCTGTCGCTCCATCTCACTGTTAGAGAGGCTCAGTGCTTCTGAGCACAGAACTTCCATTTAGCAATCGAGGCTAATAGCAGTTAACAGCCCCCCTCTTTAACAAACGGGTCTTTTATAGCCAGCAGCATTCACCAAAACTCAGCCAACTGCATTTCAAAATTCACCGCTCCCCCTCCCATTTAGTAGTCCCAGCTGATTTTGCCTTTCCTCATGCGGGAGGTGCTTCAACCTCCTGATCATTTTGGTTCCCAGCTAAGACATCCAATCATACTTCAGGTGGACACAATAAAATGCATAAGAAAAACGGAAGGACAGCCGCCTCACGGGCCTTCAAAATCAAATGTGACACATTGGCAGGATGTTGACCTCACCTTGGTAGAGCACAGCCATGTGCTTATTCAAAGACCACAGTCCGTACAGCGAGCACAGGCGATGCAGCACTGGCTGGAGAGCGGCCGGCGTGTCCGCACTGTGGACACAGTCGTGATATCTTTGCAGAACGGTGTGCTCGATGAAAGCTATTGCTAAGGAACGACAGTAGTACACCTTGAAGAAAGGAAAAACTTGCAAAGTGAATGGAAATACAGATATGCTAATCTGCATGATTACAGATAACTTTTAGTTAACCCTGAATTACAAGGGATATTTTATCCTCAGTGTGAAAGGAGAAAAATCCCACATGAAAGGAAACAACAGACACAATCCAAATATTATTTAACTACTTTATTTTCAGCTATGCAGCAATGACAATTTCAAGGCAACAAAGTTCCTTCTTTTATTTCAATCTCTTATTACAGATACTTCAACCTGAGGATAAATTCTACAAAAATAAAATAAAATTCTACAGTTAAATTCTCTACTGTTCCTCTCAACCCAGTAGGACAAATTCTCCAAAAACAAGAAATTCTTCACTAGCTTCCCTCAACCTAAGAGGATATATTCTCCCCCTAAAACCCAAAATAAATTCCAGAAAATATGTTCACCACTAGCTCCTTATCCAAAAAGAACTAGTCCAAAAACAGAAATCTTAACTCATCTTACCTCAAAGCTGACTTTTCTTACCTCAGTGCTAACTCTATACCAGATTACAACAATCTCACCAGCTTCCAAGAGGAATATGACAATATAATGAGTTGGCCTTAATCGGAACAGTCTGGCTGACAGATTTTACATCAGCACTCTTTAGAGTCACTCAGAAGAGGAGGTAGAAGATAACCTGTAAATACGGGTCCACCTCCCATATGGCTTCTGGAACCTGGTGATCCTACCCCCAAAATCCATGTCATGGCTAAGTAGTTTGTGATTTTACCAACTTGTTGTTGTGGGTCTTTTGTGTGGAACCTGGCACAAACTCCACATGGATGGTCAGCGTTATGGGGAAACCGGCAAATTCCATGTGGAAGAGTTAATACGAGTTCCCTCAACCAGTGTCCTATTTCTGAATGTCAGGTCAGCTTCCCCCAAAGGTTTCTGATGAATCACTAACTGTTGTAAAACAAACTATGCCTTCTATGAGTTATCTCTCAGACACACAACTCCCCAGAAAATTCCTTTAGAATCCTTTGACTATTAAAATTAGGATTTAACAAATATACAGATGTTTAGGGGACTGGTTTTCTATAGACCACATGGTGGGAGGGCATGAGTTTACAGGGTTCATAAAAAGGCCACACCAGCCCTCATGGCTCCCAGTTTCCCAAAACCCCTACATGACTTGACTTATTTCTTTACTTTAACTCTCAAACCCTCAGATTAATCACTAAACCTTTCAACACAAGTGAGGCTTTCTTGTAGACTGTTTCATTTCAGTTACATTTGAAGAGTTGTATTACTTTAAAATGTCTCTTCTAAAATGCTCAGTTTTCATTAGGAATCTTTCTCCCCCCCTTCTAGCAAAATTTACTGGCCCCCTTTTGCCTCAGCTGTTTCTGGCTATTTGCTGTTTTCTGACTGTCCCAGCACTCAGGAATCCTGCCCAGACACTGACCAAACATTTCGAAATCTCTGCGGTTTCTGCCCAATCATGACGACCCAGGCCAAGACAGTCAGACCCCAAAAATTTCTCGTGTTGAGGTACTCAGGCATGATGGCCTGAAATGTGTATGATAAATTCTGCACATCTAACAAATGGACACTGACAAATAAGGATAATGAACCTGGGACATTCTGCATGCCAAGCAGATGCTCTACCACTGATCCACAACCCCTCCTCCAAAAAAAGAGAAGACACATGAAGTTGCTTTATATTGAATCAGTCCATCAAGGTCAGTATTGCCTACTCGGACTGTTAGCGGCTCTCCAAGGTCTCAGGTGGAGGTCTTTCCCGTTACCTGCTGCCTGGTCCATAACTGTAGATGCCGGGGATTGAACCTGGGACCTTCTGCATGCAAAGCAAGAGGCTCTGCCACTGAGCCACAGCCCCTCCCTCCTCATTTGCTGTCAGCATTACTCCCCTCCTCTGACTCACACCTACTTGAACAGCTCTTGTCTCTTCTTCCACCTCCCCCCATGCTCTGTCAGGCTCTTCTTCCACCTCCCCCCATGCTCTTGTCCTATGCCCTATTCCACCATGCCACTTCCTCCTAAAGAGCCCTGTGGCGTGGAGTGGTAAACTTCAGTACTGGAGGCAAAGCTCTGCTCACAACCTGAGTTTGATCCTGACAGAAGTCGGTTTCAGGTAGCTGGCTCAAGGTTGATTCAGCCTTCCATCCTTCCGAGGTCGGTAAAATGAGTAAAATGGGGGTAAAGTGTAGATGACTGGGGAAGGCACTGGCAAACTACCCCGTAAACAAAGTCTGCCTAGTAAACGTCGGGATGTGATGTCACCCCATGGGTCAGGAATGACCCGGTGCTTGCACAGGGGACTACCTTTACCTTTTTACCTCCTTCTAAAGGTAACAGCTTCACTCCCCGCTGACAGGAGCTCTGGGCAAGAGACAAGGACTACTCTGCATATCAGACACAGGAGCAAACGTGTGACAGTTTGGGGTGGCAGGAGCGGGCACCAAAATATTTTCAGTGGGAAAGTTCTCACACAGTCCAGTGCCCCTGTTCTTAAAGTGGGAATCTTGATTTTGGGAGTAACTGAGGACTGTCTGCCCACCTTACACTTCCTCACCACAACACCAAGCACACTTGTGAAAAAGGCCAAAACAATGTTTATGTACTGGCTTGCCATCGCTTGGAACTATTCACTGCTGGCCACCCTGGATGTTAATTGTGACTGTGTTCCCGAGGGACCCTCTCCCCTGTCTCCCCTGATGATAACCTTTTCAGCCCTTAATACCAAGACGAAGAACACAGACTAAACGCAACAAAGAAAAAAAAGAGGGGGAGAGATAAACTGGGGGTGATCAGGACCAACTTTATATATCTATAGTAATAAAAATATTGAAATATGGATAGTTAGCCAGGAACTGCTACGGTCCCCTTGGGTTTCTTAACCTTTCAGATGATCACTAGAGTGTTTTCCAAATGCAAACTTCAACCTGCCTTGATCATGGTCTTTATATCTGTGTAAAAAGCAAGGGCAGGGACAGAAAGAGAAGCGGAGAGCTCCGGCTGTGAGTAGGCTGAGGTAGCTTAGGAGGGTTAGTGGTGCAGGATCTCTCTCTCTCTCCCGCTACACTACATCAGATCCCAGAGGATCTGCTGCTCAGCAGGAGTGCCACCATGCTTTTGTGTCTGCTTTACCTATGCTTTGGGAAGGAGATGTGGTTCAGTGAAGGGACTCTGCTTTGCATGCGGAAGATTCTTGGTTCAATCCCTGGCATCTCCACTTAAAAAAAAAAAAAAGACCAATCAGTGATGTGAAAGACCTTGACCTGAGCTGCTGCCAGCTTGAGTAGACAGTACTGACTTTGATGGACCAATGGTTTGATTCACTATATGGCAGCTTCATGTGTGTGTACCTTTATATTTGCACATAGAGCAAATACTACAAGACTGTCCTGTGTCTTCAGTACTCCCTCCTTCAAAGAGAAAACAATCCAGGAAAAGAACTGCCCCCGGATCGCTCACCACTCACATTGCACTACTGTGACTGTCAAATGTCACTCATGGCTTTACAAGGTTCAGGAGGGCCAGGTACCGGGCCGGGGGGGGGGGGGGGGGCAAATGGTAGTTGAAAAAAACAGGCCGGCAGCGTAGTCCATGAAAAACTACATGAAAGAAAACCCAACCTGAACTCATGAAATTATAGAAGTTGTTTACCTGGCTGTTGTTCCTGGCCTCAAACTCAGTACAACCAGATTGCTCCTGGTCTCTCAGCTTTTGGAAACTCTCTCGAAGCAAGTAACAAACCAGCCACTTGTATGCTGTTAGAGGTACTGGAGAAAGAACATGTCAATGTTTACTGTGTTAATTGAGGTATCTGAAATCATTATGAAGTGAAGAGCAATGTATGTTGATAGTCTGTAACAAAATCTGCATCCCTGCGTGACTTGCAGGTGTCTTGTGGACATAATGCTCAAAAAACACACACACACCTGAGCAACGTATTTCCTTAAGCAGGCTGGTTGTTGTCTCCCTGCTGAAATTATTCATAAACATGACAGAAACTGACGACGACACACAAATGCACATGGATGCTGAGAGCAATCTGATCGTGGAATACTCCAAGGCAATTAAGGGTTATTACGGGTTGTTTTTTAAGCATCCCCCAGGTGCCAAACTTCCTGTTCAAAGCATGACTCATAAAGTGTCTGACCCAGATCACAGGATAATAATAACTGGAAAAAACAAACCCTTCCAGTAATGAGATGGCAGATGGGAAGGCAAGCAAGGACATACACAATGTGTTGGGCCACTTTTACATTTAAAAGCAATTTATGGATTCTCTAAATTATGCCTGCATATTTCTGTCAATAAAGCAATGTTTGCTGTTGAGAAAGTGACTTGTCCAGGGCAGATCTATCAGGGCCTTTAAGCTGGCCCCCACGAACCAAAGTGTCCCACCACCCTCCGTCTACTCTGGAGTCAGTGAGCACCCTTTCCCTGCTGGGATCCTTACTCCATCTGAGCCTCACTTAGGGAGTGCCACACACCACAACATTCCTTCTTGTAATCAAGAGAGAGTCCCTGGGACGGCTGCCTCTCTTCTAGGAAACCATCAGTCTGCCCAGTCCCGTCACCTACCATGAAAACTCTGCACCCAGAGCAAGGCTATACTCGGGCAGTTTTGTTCATTCAGATTACTTTTAAGTACAAGTCGCTGATCTGGGGCTGATTCCGGGACATGGCCGTTTCTCACGGAAAGCTCAGGCAAACTTCCCGTTTTCCCACAGTGACGACCAAGAGATAGTGAAGACTTTCCTGTTGCAGGGAGTTGCCATGTTGGAAGGGACCAGACACAGAACATCACCGAACCCCCTCCTCCAGAGTAAGAAAAAGCACAGTTTTTGCCTCCCAGAAGAAGAGTCACAATATTCTACAAAACAGACGTGCACCTCTTGTAAAATGTTTTATGGAGCATTATGAAGAATTGGTTTTTATACCCCACTTTTCTCTACCTTTAAGGAGTCTCAAAGCGGCTTACAATCACCTTCCCGTTCCCTCCCCACAACAGGCACTTTGTGAGGTGGGTGGGGCTGAGAGAGTTCAGAGAGAACTGTGACTGACCCAAGGTCACCCAGCAGACTTCAGGTGGAGGTGGGGAATCAAACCTGGTTCTCCAGATTAGAGTCCACTGCTCATGTGGAGGAATGGGGGAACCAACCTGGTTCACCAGATTAGAATCCACTCATGTGGAGGAGTGGGGAATCAAACCCAGTTCTCCAGATTAGAGTCCACCGCTCTTAATCACTACACCATGCTGGCTCTCTTTTAACAGAAAATTTGCATTTCCCATAAAAGACTTTTAGCCTTGTGTTCATATATTTTGTGACTGCTGAATTATAAATATTTCCTTGAATGCAACTGACCTGTCTTACCTAGGCAAGAGCTGGGAACATTGTCGCCCACCTGTGGTGTCTTGAGGACCAAGTCAGACAAAGGCCTAGCTCTATAGCTGCCCAACGTGAGCCCTCTCTCCGGACAGACCACCTCTGCCCTACGGGAGCCCCTCCCAGTTTCTCCCGTGCCTCCACACCCTGCCCCCTGCTCCTTCGGCTCCAGCATTCGCTTCCAGTTTGTCTCCAGGCCCACGTCAAAGTGCTGTGCTGACCCCGAGAGCTCTCAGCAGCCTCAGACCAGGAACCTAGGGCTACCTGCGCCCATATGGAGGTGCTCTCCACTGAAGGTCTGCCAGGGTCAGCCTTCTCTGCATGCTGGCGCTGCAGGAGGGGAGATTGGTGGGGATGCACTATGGAGCCCCCCAACACAGAGGACCCCAAGGTTAGGAAGGCCTCCCCCCCAGAACAGATGGCCTGCCGAAGAGCAGCCAAAACTGTTCTTCTCTGCAGGGCTGGATGATTCTCCAGAGGGGATTTGATTTGTGCCGAGTTTTATTTTAGGGGCTTTTGTGTATTAAACGCTGTTGTATTTCGGAGAACTTTTAGTAGTGTTGCTGGTTTTTAAGGTTTTTGTTTCTACTGGGCTGAGTCCTATGGTTTTTCCTTCTGTTTGTTTGTATTGATTTTGTGATTTGTTTTTATGCTGCTGTAAAATGTGATTAATATTTTCATATACTATCAGCTGTCCTGAGTATGTTATAAACCGGGAACTGAAGTCCTGTGCTATCCTTGTGGGCCTGGCGCACATCTCGTCCTGCTGTTGATGCCCCCATAGTCCTAACCAACACCAGAGAGCCCCTCTCTCCTTACACAACCAGCATGCCAGACAGAATCATTAGCCTTCCCTCAACCTCAGCTTCCCCTCCCCAATCATTAAAGCCGCTCTTTAATTCAAAATTGTACCTACACATATAAGACCATTTACAAAGAGGGTGGATGTATTCTGGACCCCATGGTCAGTGTTCTTAGGCTTGGCATCAGACTAACGTCTCCATGGGCGCAACGACTTCTGCCCTCACAGCACCAGTTGCTTGCCTTCTGCCTCCAACAGCAGCCCCAGATGCCCCCCTCATTCCCGCCAGAAGTCCTTGCACACACAGAAATGTCAGTCTGGTGCCAAACCACGTCTGGGATCAATGTGTCTTAATGACTGTCCCTCTCCCCTATGGTTACTGACACGCTTGCTGTATCTATCCTCTTACAGTCACAGGCACTCTAATTCACCCAACTGCAACACCCCGAAAGCAGCAAACACAGAAGACCTGGAGAAAAAGAGGCCCCACTGAAAACGGAGGTGTGTGAAATGGGAGGAGCAAAGTGAACCAAGTTACCTGAAGCATCCATGCAGTCATGAACATTTGACACTGTGAATTTCTGGCGAAGAATGTGGTCGTAGCCTTCCAAATAATCCAAAGAGCCCAGCGGTGATGTCATGGGACCTCTGTCTGAAAACAGCAATGACAGCAAATCCACATACCAACTCAGAGTGTGTCAAGATCTGAGCAGTAACAACTTTGAAAGTCAACGGGAGGTAGAAATCAGCTCACCTGAGCATTAACTGAGACAATCACCTCCTAGGAAGCTGTTTTCTCAGGAGGTCAAGCAAGCATTCTCCTTGACACTACATTCATACTTCAGAGGTTATTTCCTTTTTAAAAGACTGTCCTGAGGTCTAAGCTGGAAACTTAAAAAAAACACCCATCTGCATTTTTGAAACCTAAAAATGACAGCCACACCCCAATCACTGTTTAGGGTTTAAATACATATAACTGGCTGAGAAACTTGCCGTGCCATCCTTTGCTTCACTTTTGCGGGCTTAACAAAGAGACATCTCCTTATACCAGCAGATCCAAGAGATCCAGGTGGCATCAGGGATCTCTGTCACCATTGTCTTGAGGTCACAGAACATAACGTTAGACTGTGGCAGCCATGATACTGCCAGGATGGCACTGCTGATGCAAGAGCCAGACTGGGGGGTGGGCACTGGGGATGTGGCGAGGGAGCGCCCGTGTGCTTGCTTAGGCCTCAGGCCTATTTCATTCCAGTCTCCCACTGAACTCCAGCTCCCCTACCTCCTTCCTTCTACACTGCTTCTGCAACCAGGGTGGAGCACAGGATCCTTGGCAAGGCTGCTGCCCATTCAAGGCAAAACCTTTCTCTCAGGCAACCGAGTGCAAGGCAGGAGAATCTGGTAAAAGGATATTTTGCACAACGAAGGAGTCTTGTCCACCAAACTGCTGAGCAGAACAAAGACAGGAGGGGCTGGGGCTGCTGAGAAGACAAATGTTACCTCAAGACAGAGAGGGAAAAAGGGAGGTAGCTAGTGTGGAAAATGTTGTAACACTGGGTGAGGTCAAGGCCATTTTTGACAAGAGATCTGACAAGATTGGGCTAGCCTGGGCCATCCAGATCAAGGCCCAACTGGGAGTAGGGACAAAGTATTCCATACAGGTAAGTAAGGGAGAGGGAAACCACATATGAGCAGAATGTTTCCCACAATCCCACCCCTCACTAGAGGAAAACTGTGCACTAGCTAAACAATCCACACTCACTCAACAGGTAACAGTAAGACGTTTCCACCTGGGGAACAATGGATAAGTTTGCATGAGGCAGGAAATGTGGAGGCCAGCTGGCCATGGACATCTAACCACAGGCGAACTCCCATCACGTACGGCCACTTCTGCAAGTGAATGCTGGCTACCAAGACTGCTGCTGCTGTTGCCTTGCCAAGATCAAAACTCCTGGCACACGAAACAGAATAACTCCAGGGGAAGGTCTGACTGCAGCTCCTCCAGTGGTGTTTGTCTCAATGAGCGCAGCGCCCGCCTCAACAGGGGCAGCGTCAGCTTGGAAGGGAGGCAGAGATGCTAGAAGGGGAGGAGCACCCGGGTGGCATCGCTTTCTCATCAGCCCACACTGGACACTGTCTGCTGCAGTTGCTATTAGTCATGACTGTCTCTCCCTTGACTTTTCCCCAACAGCCCTCCAAATAGGGCAGAGGCAAGGGCCTTTTATTCAGGGACGTTTCCCCAAGATGACCTTCGCCGACTGCTTCGGGGCTTCCTTTTGATTATGCACGCCTTCTCCACCCTTCAGAGGTCACCTCGCTCTCCCCACGTGTTTTGCCCATGTTTTCCAGATGCTGTTTTAACCAGAATCTGGAGAATGCGAGCAAAACACGTGGGGAGAGCAGGGCGACCTCTGACAGGCGGAAAAGGCATGCATAATCAAAAGGAAGCCCCGAAGCAGTCGGCAGGGGTGACCGTGGGAAAAGGTCCTTCCATAGAAGGCCAAGGACACTCCCCACTAACAGTGAAAAAACAGGCCACGTGCACGGCCCAGAACAAGACCACCGCCACCACTGCCCTGTGTGAAACCAGCTGCTCCTTTGTGGGGTTGTCACATTGATTCTAGCTGAGCTCCTGAACCTTTGCAAGTTCTCGACAGTTAGGTAGCAGTGAATTCATATCTGGTCTAGAGATGCAGTGGTGGGGAAAGTCAGGAATGGTCACTTGACCGCTCGTCACGAGTGCCATGGGGTCCTCGTGCCTGCTGGATTGTGTTTTGCATACATAGTGTGCTGGGGTTATGTCATGCGGTCATGCCATGCATTCATTGGTCATTGTGGTGCATTCGTTGATCCCTTGTGTGCATGGCTAGTGTGGAGACAGCATTGGCAGATTTGAGCAGAATAAAATTAACACTGTGCTAGAGGTTAGCGTTGATCCAGTGCCCGGCGTTCTCACGCATTCCTGCCCAAGTGCCAAAATAATAACTGACACCAATCTTCAGCCATGTTCAAAATTAAAATTTTCACACTCAAGAGGGAAAACAGTGGCCTATTTCTAGATGTACAAAATCTGCTGTACCTGATAGCTAATTGATATGTTTCATTTTTAGGATGAGTATTTATTATACATGTGAAAAATGTAGCAAGCTTGAAACAGAACAAACATTTGATACAGTAGCATACTGCAGGGACTGTGCATATGCAATCCAATTGAGAGGGAGTGAAGCTACAGGGCGCACTTATTCAAATTCCAAATTTTGTAGCATAATCCCTAGCATAAAGAAGCTGAATGAAATCCCAGCTAGATTTGTCCGAGAACATGTCATGCACCTTGAAGCAAAGTTGGTGTAAGGAACAACTGAATTATGCAAGATTAAGAACATAAGAAAAGCCAAGCTGGATCAGAACAAGGTCCATCAAGTCCAGCAGTCTGTTCACACAGTGGCCAACCAGGGGCCTCTAGGAAGCTCCCAAACAAGATGACTGCAGCAGCACCATCCTGCCTGTGTTCCACAGCACCTAATATAATAGGCCTGCTCCTCTGAACCTGGATCAGTAGGCATCATGACTAGTATCCATTGTGACTAGCATCCATAAACACCCCTCTCCTCCATAAACATGTCCACTCCCCTCTTAAAGCCTTGGAAAATAAGAACATAAGAAGAGCCCTGCTGAATCAGACCAAGGTCCATCAAGTCCAGCAGTCTGTTCACACAGCAGCCAACCAGGTGCCTCTAGGAAGCCCCCAAACAAGACGACTGCAGCAGCCACTCTTACCCATTCCACCACACTGGTACTGGCACAAGAAAAACAGTACCAGGAATTGGCCATTAATTGGCTATGGACCACCCATCAGCATTTCAGCTGAAAAGCTGACAAGGAATGAGCATTCTGGCTGAGTTAGCCTCCTACAGCACAGTTGGGCTGGTAAGTGCAGCTCAGTGCAAGGAAAGGGGAGGGGCTGTGGCTCAGCGGTAGAGCCTCTGCTTGGCATGCAGAAAATCCAAGGTACAATCCCCGGCATCTCCAATTAAAGGGACCAGGCAAGTAGGTGATGGGAAAGACCTCTGCCTGAGATCCTGGAGAGCCGCTGCCGGTCTGAGTAGACAATACTGACTTTGATAGACCAAGAGGTCTGATTCACGTGTTCATGTGAAACCTCAACAAGGAATCTCAGGAATCTGCAGCCCCCAGGAGGTCACATCACAACCAGGAAGAGGCTCTTGCTCACTGCCTCTTTTCCTCACCCACTGACAGACCTCACCTGGCTCTCGCTGGGCTCACGGCCACCTCAAGTCCCACACACTCACCTTGATGCCTGGCATTCATCCAGCTCAGCAAGTAGTTGCTGGTTTGCTGCAGCAGAACATTATTGTCTCCTTCATATGTGCAGTTTGGGTCATTGTCGTTGCGGATGTCACCTAGACGGTTCACTGTTGGAAAAAACACACACATGCAAACAAGATTAAGGCGTTCAGACTGTGGCCTCAGGAGGTGGTACAAGCAGCACGAAATGAGAGGTGCACCACTTTGCAGAGACCCAGACTGCTCTGTTTTAGTGTAAAAATGTCAATGAAAGTTAAGCCTTTGTAAAGCAGGTCAAAGACTTCTCCTTTGGTATAAAAGAATACACATTTATTTTTTAAAATTTCTAGACTACATTTTGACCATATTTGGTAGTTTATGATACAAATTTGAATGTATAAAAAGCAGATTTTGCAAATCCTCAAACCTTTATTCATAATATGTTGAAGAGATACAACCACCCTCTAAAAGACTGTGTAAACTATGGTAAATCAAAGGCCTTCCACAACTGGAAGGTCTTTGATCCAGTGCAGAAAACTCTCAGGGACGTGGGTCAGGGGGTGGGGGCAGCCACAGAAAAGGAATTCTAATGACAGAGTGCTCCAAATACTTGGATGGTCTCTCCCAGTGGCTTCACATAAATGTTCAAGGGCACCGGGGACAAGATCAGTGTGTGCATCATCTTACGTTTACGCCCAAGAATCAAACCACAGCTAGTCACACAGTTGAGAGTGTGTGACTAGCCCAAGGTCACCCAGTCTGCTTCATGTGGAGGAGTGGGGAAACAAATCCAGTTCACCAGATTAGCCTCTGCTGCTCATGTGGAGGAGTGGGGAATCAAACCCGGTTCTCCAGATCAGCGTCCACCCTGAACAGCATAACCCTAAACAGCATTGTTGGGTGGCTCTTCATGGACATGATGGTGGCAAAGAAGCATTATTTCTGCACTGCCATCACAACCAGCGCACTCTAGCCTGTGTTCTGTTGGACTCAACCCAAGTTTTCCTCTACCACTGAGCCATGCCCTTCCTTTCTCCCTTAGAAGCTCCTTGATCCATTGATCTTGAGCAGCATATATCTAATGTTTGAGGGATTAAAGGACTGAAACAAATCTTGCCACTGACAATGTAGCTGTGGGATCCCTGTCACTTAATAAAAAAGGCATTATGTCAGACACAGAGGCATTAGATTTATATGTTAAAAGGGGAGAGATATAACGTGATCTAAGTTCCTCATAAACGCGGCATTCCAAGAGGGCAGGAGGTAATGAATCAACAGATCCAGGAGAGCAAGGACAGGTCCTGTCTGGGTGTGGTATATTCAGAATTTTGCCTTGCATAACCATAGAGGGGTCCAAGTTTTCCTTTACTATTACTCTTTGTCCCCTGTCCTTCCTGTCTCTCAAATCACCTGTAAACTTTGGGGCCAAACAGGACCCAGAGCAAGGAAAAGGATGTTGAAAAGAAGTTGTATTCATAATATGCCTGGCCTACTAATTTCAGAGAGCCACAAAATCTTCTGTATGACTACCAGCCATATAAGCAGAACATTTCGCAAGAGCTTGCAGCAAACCTTTGAGATCCAGCTTGCTGTGGGGTGGGGGTGGGGGTGGACCACCCTACTCTCTTTTCCTTATCAGAGGCCATGAGACATGAACACATGAAGCTGCCTGATACTGACTCAGACCATTAGTCCATCAAAGTCATTAATGTCTGCTCACACTGGCAGTGGCTCTCCAGGGCAGAGGTAATTCACATCACTTCCTACTTGATCCTTATAACTGGCGATGCCAGGGACTGAACCTGGGCCCTTCTGCATGCAAAGCTGATGCTCTACCACTGAGCCATGCCCTTCCCCCGACATCTTTAAACAAAACCTCACCAAGTAAAACTCTTCGTGTAGATCTCTATCTGTGCAGCTGATGAAATAATTGACTTACTAGCCAAATAGCCATGACCCCCACAGGCTTCTCGGCATTCTTGAGCTCCCTGTTGTGCGAGCCAGGAGGACAGCGGCTTGCCCGCAGTAGACAAGGCGTGTATCTCACGTCCAAGTTCAGCCTGATATGCAAGGGAGTAAAAATACAGTAATCAGCATGCAAAGACTCCTGGCCTAACAAAGGCCCTGTGCTCTATCAGAGTGTCTCCTTGCGAGGTGCTGCAGGCAAGCAGGCGGGCTGGTCAGTGGGTGGCTGACCCAGCAGGCGAGTAGGAGGAGGACGGATGTGATTCCCTCCCTTGTGATTCTTTCAGGTCCCAACATATAATCTCTTAAAACTGAACATGACCTTCTTATTTGTAAACTCGCAAAGCAGAGCCCAAAGATTCATGTTTCATGGGTCTGACTGGTAACAACCACCAGCCCTGCTTTCTGCTTAGGAATATTTACTTTTTTGCGAGGTGGGGCAAGGGTAGGCAGGGTTAATGACAAAGGCAAAGAGGCAGCACTCTCTAAGTGGCCATTCCAACCAGGACCTGTCTATTGAAAGCTGCAAGTTGTAAGACAGCATTCTTGGAGATCATGAGTATCAACTAAAAAAAAGTAACACGGTGTGTGTCATTTTCTAAAAAACAGTGAAAACATTAAGTTAAATACTTAAGAAACACAGTATGTCCCTTTGGGGCTTTTATAAAGGTTCTATTCAGCTTTACATCAATATGTTTTATCATTATAACAACCAATTAATATACACTTTTATTTAGGGAACATCTAAATAATCAACAGAAACTTTGATTTAAAGCAATGATTTAAATTGGTCTTTTTCATTGATAATTTGAATCACCTTGATTTAAATCAGCCGATGCGCTGTGTCCCCTAGAGGTAGAACTATGGGAAAACCTCTGGCGGCAGGACTGCACATGCACAGTCCCAGTGGGGGCTGCACAGAACGAAAATGAACAGCCTTTGCCCCTTTGGCTGTAGGAATAGGAGCAGCTCCCAACTATATCCCTCTCCTACAGGTTTCTCTTAGGTTAGCTTGAGAAGGGAATTATGTCTTCCGGTAAACTAGGAAACCCCTAAAATAGAAATAGGTTGTGTATTCTTGCTGCATATTCTCTTCCTCTGAAAGTTGACCATCCTGCTTGCTGGGAAAGGGGGGATGGTGGAAGCCTCTGAACTTCCAGGAAATTAGTCCTTAAGGGATTTTTCTCCCATTCTTTCACTTCCATCATAATGGATAAGAGGGGGGTATTAGGGACCTGAGAACTTGAGAAAGAAAGGGAGTGCGGAGTTGAGGGAATTTTCAGGGTTTGGAAGCGGTTAGAAACCTTCAGCCCTGACAGCTGTTTTGGCATCTCACTGTCTCCCATCTCAGAAGAATAGTGGCAGCTACCGTATTCCGGACTATCAAGAATTCTATGGGAACCCACCACAAGGGAGAAAGGACACACCTTATACTTTGGCATGCTCAGATCGAGCAACTGAAGGGGTGGGGGCTTCTTCACACCATTAACACCTGAGAAATCTCTCACCTGTCGTGGACTCTTGTCCTTCATTAGAAGGCCGATGTGGAATTCAATGAAGTTCATAAACAGTGACTTAGAGAAACAGTCTAAGGCGTAGACAGCTGCTAAATAAGGAATCAACCGCCACTGCTGGAATAAGAAAGGAATTTCCATGAGGGAAAACTTGTAAAAACTCTGATATCTCCACATCAACGCCAATGCATGCACATTGCTTTGGATCCCTATGACCCAGTGGCTTAAATCATGAGCGAGCATAGCTTCTTAAAGATGAGCCTTAATAAATCTTGGTAATCAGAAACATGACAGAAAAGTGATTTGGACATTAATCCATATTGATGTCAAGATTCCTTCATACTACTAAACCATGAGAAATAGTCTCGGGCACTCATATTACCTCATAACAAGGGGGAAAAACAACAGTCCTGCTGAGCTAATTCTGTGTCTTCTGCTTCGATAAGGACCATTTGGCCTTGGAAGCCTCCCTCACCACTCCCTTTTCACAGCCACACAGCCGCTTCTTGCCCATGACACAACAGGCCCTCACAGGTTTGAAGAACTGCAACCAGCAATAATGCTGGTCAGCCAGCTGTGTGGCATTTCAAAGTCAAATTGCTGTGCCAGAGAATATGAAAGACTTGTGCCAGTATTTTAAGTTGACACCAGATTCTTAGTCTACATTAGTTGCTCATCAGGTGTGTCAACTGTTAACAGAAGTCTGTTTTTTACCTGCATTTGGTATTCAAGAACGGGTATCTCTTTCTCATCTGTTGGTCCAAACTGATGCCGAGTAGCTGAGAAACGAATTGCTATTGATATGGCGAGCTTTAAATTAACCACGGACATGGCTATAATCATAACTCTTCCGCTAGACAAAGCACCAAGGGAAGCTCCCAAACGCTGCTTGAGATCCTAGGGAAATAAGGCAACACAACCACAAAGGCTTTAATTTAAGAACTTTCCCCCAACTTTTTCCATCAACAACAAATTTGGCAAAATAGACAAAGTTCAAAGTGAAACTCAGTCCAGACGAGAGCTCTGGTTGGTCGCTGATGAGTTAGCCTGTTCTAGAAGAGACCATACTCCCCCTAAGAGAGTAAATCTGGAGGTGCTGTTAGATCTTGAACTGCAGCTGTCAGCAGCGTAGATTGCGTCTTTGGTGCACGGTGCCTTTCGCCAGCTTGGGCCGAACCTTCCGAAGGCAAAGCTTGGCCACAGTTGTCCATTCTGTAACCACAGCCAGGTCAGATTAGCATCACATTCCTTATGCAAGGGTGTCCAGTGGCAGTTGAAAGAGACGGGACCTTTTCAGTTCTGTCACCCAGATTATGGAACACTTCTTTCTCCCTTATCTGTTTGGCCCTGAGCCTGGTAAGCTCTTGATGACAGGGGAAGGCTTATTTATTTACCCAGGCATTTTGTCAGCTTTTTTTTGGGAGGGGGAATATTGCTGATCTTAACGGGTTATTCATGTTTGATTTGTGGTACTGTGATATTTTATTGTCATTTGCTCTTAACTGCCGTCTTGCCTACTTTTATGATATTTTATTGCTGCTGGTTTTCCAAGTGCTGCTATTCTTGATTTTAATTGTATTCTTATTTGTTTCAGATGAATTTATACTTTCTAATGTGGTTTTTATATTTGCTTTAGCATATTATATGTGTATATATGTACACACACACACATATACACACACACACAATTTTTTCTGGCTGTAGGCCACCTTGAAAGCCTGCATCGGCTTGGAAGTTCAACATGATGTTTGAACTTCCTAATCCTCATTTTGTAAAAGGGCTCAGTGGAAAATGCCCTGAACAGCACACGAGGAAGAACTAAAAGGATTAGTGAATAAAAGGAATCCTGTTGAGACAGAGATTAAGTATGGGCATGACAAAGCACACAGAGGTCAATCAAGCACAACGCCTACCTTATATGCACTTGTGTATGTCCCCTCAGCTGTGATATCTCCAGTTCGGTTCAGCAAGTTTTCCTTGGGTATCCTGACATTGTGGAACATGGCAAACCTATCAATAAAGAAAGGAATTCACTCTAAATCAAAGGCTGAACGCACAGCCCAAAGACACAAAGGCGTTGCAGCCCCTCAGAAGGCAGGTGTGTTTCACTTGGCGCCAACTCCACCAGTTCTGCCGGAAAGTACATTTGGATCAAGTGCCATGCATGGCTCATAAGGGAGTAGAAGAACCAGAAGACTGGTCTTAACATGATGGGCAAGATTTATCTGTAAAGCATATTCCCTGGCAGTGGTAAACACCAATCTTCTTATGGATCTGACTGCACTCTTATACAGAATGGACAAAGACAAGCCAGGCCAGGAAGAACTGGCAACCCAGAGCATTCTAGCAATGAGAACACGAACAGGACCCACAAGGACTTTCTGGAGGGGGGGGGCATCTCATTTCCCCCTCCCTCACTGTTTCCTCTTTCCCTTCCCTGGCAGCCCCTATACCTTCTCTGCTTTTCCCACTTCTTTCTCTCCTTCCGGGCACCAGCCAGCCTCCCTGTATAATCTGCCCCTGCCCTGCCACTGTATTATTTGCTTCATTTTATACCCAGCAGCCTTTCTCCACAGAACAGCTTACGGTACCTCATTCTCCCCTCCTCCATTTCATCCTCACAACCACCCTGAGAGATAAGTTAGGCTGAGAACGTTTAACTGGCCCAAGGTCAACCTATGAGCTTCCACTGCAGAGAAACGATCTGAATCTGGATCTCCCAGATTTTAATCTCAAACTCTAACCAGTATACCATACAGGCTTTTGTGAGGTGGCTGATTTTGAACAGTAGCAAGAAGACACTTCACAGGGTGTCTGTTGTGGGGAAGGGAAGGCGATTGCAAGCCGGTTTGAGTCTCCCTTAAGTGGTAGAGAAAGTTGGCATATAAAAAACAACTCCTCCTCCTCTTCTTCTTCTGCAAAGTGTGGTGGCAAGTTGGCCAGTGGACTCAATGAATCCTCTCTTAAAGGGCCCTTCTTCAACCCCCTGCCTTTCACTGACAGAAACCAAGGTTTGAAGGCTGGCAATAGTCATGTGGTTGTCTAGAAATACTCACTAAGGGCATTAGGTTCTTAAGGCTACAGCCATTTCTTCTATTATTATTTTTCATTTTAAAAACCCCAATGCGTGTGTGTGTGTGTTTGTATTAGATTTCATTTTTCGGAGACATTTCTGGATTTAAGTATTCACAGATTTGGTCATGTTGAGAATTAGATATATTGACAAGTGGAAACCTACAAGGAACTTGCAGAGTCTGAAGGGGTGGTGGTAGCCACAGTGGGAGGGGAGCAGGGAGCCATGCCAGGCCAGGGTGGAGGTGGGAGCCAAGTCAGGGAGCTGAGCCAGCAATGTTGGGGGTGCAGGGAACCTGCTGGAGATGACATGGGGGGAAGGAAGGAACAATTAAGGGGAGAAGCAGCACTAGAGCAGTTGGGGGGGTGTTGAGGAGGATTCTTTGCATCTACTCGTCTCACCAGTTAGGCGGAAAGATGTGATTCACACGTATGCCTCTGTCTTCCTCATTTGTAAGTGCCCCCAATCTCTTTTCCCCTCCTGCCCTCCTCACCTGCCTGTTGATAACACTTCTCTGTGATTGCTTGTAAACCTTTCCTTCATAAAACTTTTTTTCTTTTTTAAAAAGTTTTATCTTTTATTTATTTTTATTGCATTTTTACTCTGCCCTCCCCAACCCAAAGGCCAAGCTCAGAGAGGCATTCTGCAAACTTGGGAGTTACCCAAGTTTGTTAAACCATCTGTTTTGTGTCAGTGTGGCCCCGATCTGCAGATTTAAGTATTCCCAGATTGGGCCATGTTTGACTATTAGAATATAAGATAATGTCGCTTTCGGTTCACATGTGAGATGCTTGGTTGGTGCTAGTAAAGATCCTTCCTTGTTTACTTAGCATTTATACAGGGATGTTTTTGAGTTTTCAAAATGATTCTCATATGTGATATCTATCAGCTGCTCTTACAGTGACCCCAAGGAGTAACTCATTATCCTAACACTGCAGCTGGGGCTGAGAGAACAGTGAACCTATGACACTGCCTTATACCGAATCAGACCATTGGCCCAACAAGATGAGTATTGTCTACTCAGACTGGCAGCAGCTCTCAGGGACTCAGGCAGAGGTTTTTCACATCACCCCCTCTTGCACCCACAGAAATTCTAGGTGGGATCTAAGGCACTGTGAATTGCTGAGCAAGCTGTCAAGAGACCTCTACAGCAATTGCTTTCCAGTTGTGACAACATACAAGGGACCACTGTTGTGCAAATGCTTGAACAGTTGTAAAAATGCACAGGAACTGACCGGTGCAGGGCCACCGAGAAAACATTTTGGAATTCTGTCAAAACATTTTATCTAGGTTCAGCATTAATCTTTCCACGATCCACCTTCATTACTTTGAAAAACCTAGCAGCTATTTTACAAAAGAGATCAAATTTAAGAGTCTACAGAACATTATGACATTATCCCAGAAAGGGAAGTGTGCCACCCGCTGGAGAGTGAAAGTAACTCAAAAGCACCACAAGAGCTGTAGACCATTTCAATTTCAGCATTTAGTAACAGAAGGCAGAGAATTTTTTCTGAAGTGTGTACATTGTTGTATGAGCATGCAGTGTTTATATGCCTCTGTATTCTTCCCCAGTTAATCCCTTTAACACTCTTCTCTCAAGCTGGATATAAAAGGTCTACAAAGAAAGAAGAAGCCCTCATAGCCCAGACTGGCCTGGACTTGTCAGAGCTCAGAAGCTAAGCAGGGATGGTATTGAACGGGAGATGACCAAGGAAGAAGACGGGGGGCTGCTATGCAGAGGAAGGCAACAGCAGCCCACGTCTGCTCATCTCTTGCCTCCAAAACCCCATGAGGTAGACCTTCTTGGGGTCACCATGAGGTGACTGCAGCTCGGCGGTACATGTCACATACCGGAAGAGAGAGGGGGGAAGGACGCATAATAGCAAAAAGAGAGCTTAAGAGTCAATATACTTGTTGCTCAGGGAAAATACCACAAAATGTTACAAAAAAATAGTTGGCTATATTATGGAAACTGGGGTGGGAGGGTTCAATAGTTTAAGTCTTCTTGGTTTCCCAGCAAAGTTGGAACATTGTGTTCAACAACAGAAGCAAGATTATTTGTCCTGTTAGGATGTGGCATTCAAAATTTATTTGTTGAGAGTCACAATGTGAGCAGACTACAGAAAACCCTGCTGAAGAAGGGCCGAGTCACAGCAGTTTAAATAAGCCAGGTCTCCCATGCACACAACATTTTTTGCAGCTCCCCCCCACTTCCGTTTGAGATGTGTACTGCCAGGGCCCAAACGAGTGTGCGTGGTGTGCTCCTAAGGAAAGAAGAGCCCCACTGACCTGCTCCTAAAGCAGAGCAAGGGCAGCCTGGCTGGTTTCCATGGTAAGAAGCCGAACAAGGGAACTCTTCCAGAGTGCAAACGCCCACAACAACAAAAATCCCATCACTCCAGTCCCTTCTGGTTGGGGGCTGGATATTCAGCCTAGGGGCTTTCCGGGCCCCTGACCCACCTAGCTGGTGGGCTCCATGCTCCACCCGCCTCATTTTCTGCAGTGTTCTCTTGCCTTCAGCTGCCAGTTGCTCCTGGAGCCGTTCACGTTCCTGCTTTTATCCCCCTTCACTGGGGGCACCTTCAATGCCCCACCGCTCCAGTGAGGCCTAACTGCCTCTTAAAATCAGTCAGGAATGCTCCTGGATCCATTACTGCTGCTGTGGAGGCAGATTACAGAGGTGCCCCTACAGTGTCAACATCTCCAGGGGGTTCCACTATTTCCCAGAGGAGCCAGAAGGGCAGAGCTTCCCTGACCGTTTAACAGCTACTGCACCAGAAACTGTGAAAAGAAGCCTTATTAATATTAATACAGCAAAAGCTTTATTATCTGGCACCCAATGGGGAATGGAGGTTGCTGGATAATCAAACGTTCCTGTTAATTGAGCTTATTACTCTGCCCTGCCCCCTCCACAGAATAATACACCATGGGGGGGGGGAGAAGAAGAGTTGGTTTTTTATATGCCGACCTTCTCTACCACTTAAGGAAGACTCAAACCAGCTTACAGTCTCCTTCCACTCCCCACAACAGACAGACACCCTGTGAGGTAGGTGGGGCTGAGAGAGCTGTGATTAGCCCAGCTGGCTTCATGTGTAGGAGTGGGAAACCAATGCAGTTCACCAGATTAGCCTCTGCCACTCATGTGGAGGAGTGGGGAATCAAACATGGAGCTATCTTTGACACTGACAGGCAAGCGGAGCAGCCAGCCAGGATCCTCCAGCAAAGTGGGATTCCCAAAAGAGTGAGGCAGGCCGAAGGGGAAGCAGCCACCCAAGAATGACATCAGCTGGCAGTGCCAGAGTCCTCAAGCTGGCCAGCTGGAGAGGAAGGTGTGAGGCATTCATATGTCCAAAGATACCGGGCTGTGGGGGCTGGGGCAGGAGCTTGCCCTCTGGGCAATGCCACTTAACTGAGCCATCTGGATGACCAAGGGCTGGCTAACAACACTTTCATTTAAAATTATAAAGATGGAAAATATAAAATAACGAGTGCTTTTTACCAGATCTTGCTGGTATGCCAAAAGTGTCCATTCCTGGAGAAAACAGACTAGGCTGCAGGTAGGCCTGCTTGGAAAACATTCAGCTTAAGCAGCTCCGAGTGGGGGCCTTGCGAAGGATTGCGGCCAGAGAATTTCCTTCCCCCCCCCTTTGCTGTCTTCTCTCCCATTCTCGGGTGCTCCTTCCCTCTGCCCTCTTTGACCCCCACTCCCTGTTTGTCCTGCCCACCTACTTCTTATGCATGAGTCTTGCACAATCCCTACAACTTTAAACTCTTGTTTTATTTCTCTCCACATCCCCTTTCCCACACCTTTTAAAAAGTTTAGTGTTTTTTTTCACCCAGGTTTGCAACAGCAACTGTCTCAGTCCAGGTTGGCCACATTTTGCATTGGGACTGGAGGGTTGGGGTTTTTGTCACTGGGGGTGTGGGGCAGGGAGGTTGTTGTGAATTCCCTGCAATGTGCAGATGATTCTAATGATGAAGCCAGTGACAACTTCACTGGCTCCCACTCTGTCTCCAGGCCTAGTTAAAAGTGCTGGTCTTTATCTAATGTACCTTAAAGCCTGCCTCCACCCATATACATGAAACAGCTGGTGGTGACCAGCTTCATCAAATGACATTGCCAGAAATGAGGTCAGTAGGCATGTACGCTTCACGGTTCATACATGAATTTGCTTCTATTTGATTAATATTAGCAGTCCTGAACTTACTTTTGATTCTTAGAATTGCTTATGAGACTTCCTGGGAAAATTACAAGCATACACACTTTTTATGGCTTCAATTTTCTACTTTTAGCCTTGAACGAAACATTTATTATTCACTGTTAAAATAAGTTATGAATAGCTGGTTCTATGCTCAGAAAAATCCCAGGAAAGAAACTACCAACTTTTTTTGTGGTATTTAGTTGAGAAATATCACAGCATGCTCAATGGAATGTCAAGCTTTAGTTGATAAAAAAAATTATCAGCTGATGCAGTAGAGGAGTGATCTTTTATGCATGAGAACTCAGTATGTCACATACTGAATCTCTCAGAGACAGAATGTACAAAAATTTACAAGAATTTACAAAAAACCCAGGTTAAGAGTTTTAGAAGAAATTTCATTATTTTCTATTCATTCTTGTGTTCAGTGTAGGTTGCGTAGGAATGACATGTATACTCATTTGTTCTTAATGGCTATGACCTAAGCTAGTTTAATCCGTACATCGGTGATCTTTGCTTATCTGACCTTTTCAAGAAGACTGATTTTAACCAAACGTTTTAACTAAAGCAACAAATGATTATTGGTTGGGGAATATAAGGATTTCACTCTGAATCTGGGAACAGATAAATAAACTTCTGATTTTCCCTCAAAATCAGGTGGCTGGAACCTGCAAAAAGGAAAGCTCGATAGATTTCCACTTGCCCCTCAGCACTGTGCTTTCTGGTGATTACTGTGTTGCTTTATCTCGGCCAAAGAGACTTTAGGTTCCATGTGGATGCTTTAAGGGTTTGCCCCCTCACACATCTGTCTATTGACCATCTCATGCACATGGGACAGGCCTACTTAGTTGCCATCCCCAGGATATGGAATTATTTCCCTCCTGACATAATTCCCTTTCTTCCTTCCTAGCCTCTCCTTGCACCATTAAAACCTGTCTGTTCTAAACAGCCTTTGGAATTATGTGAGGCCCGGCAGTTTATTCTTGCACCAATGTCTTGTTTGGGCTACTGCTAGCTGGCCACTATCTGTACATGCTATTTGGTGTTTTGGTTATTGCTTTTATTAAATGTTACACTTTTCAGTATTAAATTGCATCATATTTTCCAGGTATTTCACCTTGCATGAAGAATAAGATGGGATACAAATATTCTAAAGAAATAGTGCTGAAATCTAGGGAGTTTTCCTACTAGATTGGGCTTGGTTTTATGATAAACGAATAAAGGTCTCTGTCCAAGAGGGCGGCAGAAGTGCCTCATAACATTTGTACTGCTCAGGTCAAGCTCAGTTGAAGCGAAGAGCGTTTGTAGATGCTTACCCATTATCTAGGCCGTTCTGTCCAAGTTTCCTACCTATATCACCCACCATCATCCCAGGCATGGGAAGCAGGGTCTTTGGATCTCGAACCTGTAACAAAAACCTCATTATATTCCTGCAATAGTTTCCATTTCTATGAAATATTTTCAGGAGGTTATTGAACACATTGTTGGTCTCGAATGTAAAGCCACATACATATTTAGCTATACATCTGATTCTGAACCTCAGTGTGGTTCAAAAAAATGGACACAACTAGGACACAATGGGGAAGGGAAAACCCATGGGTTTCAAGAAGTATCTGAAAGGGGGAAGTTTCTTTTAAAAGAAGAGGTTAGCGGGGAAAAGGGTACAAAATGTACACCTGCCTGGACTGCCTCAACAGCCCCACTAGCAGAGAGAGTCCTGAGGATGCCTGGAAAGGGGGGAAGAAGCAGTTTTTGGCTTGTCTGAGATTGGCTGTGAAGCTGAGACTGTTCTCAATTTTACAGCCAGCCTTTGGCAACTGAAAGGAGTCTACAGCATTCTGTTTATTACTATTACCTCTACTGCTATTATGATAAATGGGACTTCTAAGAGCCATTCTCTGGCCTCCTTTCCAGACTCTAGCATGAGCAGGAATTGAAACCCAGGGTGAGGCTAGGAGTAGGAGCTACACAGATAGTGCGTGACTGTAAAGAGAAGGACTGCCTTAATTGCCAGTGGTTCTCACTGAGTTGTACAGGATGATAAATAGGTTTTAATACAAGAAAACAGACTGAGAAGGTGCAAAAGCTGCTCCCCTCCAGACATGATTCAGGGCTTGTCTCCAGCCTAAGGGTGTTTGCCAAGTGACCTTGTTTAAGTCACTGCCATTAATTCCTAGGTGGAATGCAGGGACAAAACCTGCCCCCCAGCCCCTTGACATGGGGCAGCTCATCTTCTTCCAGGTAGAAAAATGCGTGCTCAGTGACAGCTCCACAGGGCCAACATTTTGCTGCTTAGCATGAAAGGTGCACAGCCATGGGATGTGTGTGCCCTTGCACGTGCGCGCACACAGCCAGTCTGAAGGGGGCTCCCAGCCTAGTTTAAATGCACAATTCCAATAGCATTCAATGGCCATAATGCTTTTCCCCCTTCCTCAAATAAATATATTTAATTTTAGATCACAAGCAATATGACGTTAAAATATCCGTATCTTCTAGTCAGTTAAATTACATTAAATGCAATTAAATTTTCCTCAAATTTTGCAGTGTTCAATGGTAATTAAAATCAAGTTGTCCATGTTAACCCACAATGTTTGTGGCTCAAGTTATGGACAGATCCAGGTGTTTTGTGAAAGAAGCAGACTGGTTCTGTTTTTTGAGTTTGCAGTAAGCTAAGCATGAGATGGACACAGCGCCTACACATCAGCACACGGATGCCACACCTTGACCCTCTGCATCAGTCTCCTGTAAACTGTGTGTGTGTGTGTGTGTGGGGGGGGGGAAATCAGTGGGTACTTTCCCAAGGCTGGCACCTATCCCTTCCTCTCTATACTCATACTAGTTTACACACCACACCTTTTGAAGGACTGAGTGCAAAAACATCCTAGGATAATAAGGAAAAATGTTTGTGGGAAAGTGAAATCCCTGCCACCCAAGAGCCCTAGAAATAATGGTGCCCAGAGGAAGCTCTTGTTGGTGTGAGAGCCTGACACCTTGCCTCTTGCCAATCCTAGCCGCAGGCTGGGTGATCTGTCTTTCAGGGTGGGAAGATGCTCTAAAGGTGTAAGTTTGTTTACTTTTGCTTATTCTGGAGGGTTTCACCTCTCTGTAGACTTGTCCCACTACCTGTTTTCCGGGTCCTTACCAATAAAACTAAACGTTGATACTTTTGACTAAGAGAGACTTTCTGAATTAAGGACCACACATGCACATGCACCAGCTCCTGCAGCCCTGGAGACAGAGAAGAGGGCGGTGGGGCTAATTGACTTTCCTCATGTCCATGGGGCACGCTATAGGCTGACCTGGCTTTTCATAACTTTCAGGTTTTACTCCAGTTGGTGGCAGAATGGAAACTCTCATGGGGAGTTTCTCTGGGGTCAGAGAAACACAGGGATCCACTGCAAGGTGCGCAGAGCCCAACTGTCCCCGTCACAGTTTTCCCAACACTCTAAAAAGGCAGCAGCATTTATCCACGCCTACCTGTACAACAAAAGAATGAAGTCCATGGCACTGGCCATCTGGGGTATGTAACTGGGCATAAACAACAGCATGCGTGGCATTCTTTCCCAAGTTGCCAATCCAAAACTTGGCAGCTTCAAAATCAGGTGAGTGGATGACAAATTCCTACACGGTTGACGAAAAAAAAGTGTATGAATTTTGCAAGATGCTTTACACTTGTAAAAGCACAACATTACAGGAATCAAGCAATGCCTCTGTTTTAGAATTTGAATTATTCAGATTCAAATACAATGAAACATTTGGACAGAAATTATCAGAGTTAATCTTAATGCAAATCATATTTCAGGAAAATCAAGGCTGAAATCTGGAAGAAATTGCAATGCTGAGAGGAACAGACATCAAAGCTTGCAGATCTATCAAGATCTGTGCCCAGCACTTCCCCGGCACAAAGTCTGCACCTTCAGTGGGGCATTAAAATATAATACAATAGAGATATTCACAGAAGAAAATGTGACAAGGTACACAAAAAGAGTAAAAATAAGGATGTATGAGCCAACATTGCAAACCAAATGATAAATCTGGGCAAACAGGAAGCTGCCTTTTAGCTTGCAGTACTCTCTAAAAACAGCTTCATGTTTCACAAGTACCCTGTACATATGCCAAGCCAATCCCAAGCTGAGCAGAGGGGAGCTTGACCTTCAACAGCGGAAGGGAATGCTGGATCTACACACTGCAGCACACGACCCCTGACCTTAGCTTGCACTTTGGCCTTGATTCCAGGGAACAGGACAACCATCCTGCTTCAACCCTGAGAGTCGTTCATAAATAGATCCATCATTTGAGACCTGCATCTACTTCACCTGAATAAGCCTTCCCCAGCCCTCTGTCTCCAAGTGATGCTAGTCCCAGTTGTACATGGGCACCACTGCAAGGCTGTTCAGGAGGGGAGAGTCTGCAGCTGCAGAGAAGAGGGGGCTGGGTGTCTTTTTGTGCTATTCGTTGTTTCAAGCCCCCTCCCACCCCACAGCTAACAAGGGCAACACAAAAACTGCTCTCACCTGGCTTGGAGAAAGCTAAGCATAGGGATACAGAATATTTTTGCTGAGTTGAATGGATAAGTAAATTAGTTTTAAAATTATTTTCTTTTTTAATTCTTTTTTAAAGCTGCTAGTGTTTTCTATCGCCCAAGCTCACATTGCAAGAAAAAAGCCCTTTATTTATTCAGACTATAAACAAAATAAATGCACATAATTCCCTTTTTATTTATTTATTTGCTTATTTGATTTCGAATAAACAGCCCTAACTTTGGTGAGAGCAGCTGCCAGCAAGTGGCCTATCAAACCCTGGGGTGAATCCACCCTGTTTCAATGCTTGGTCAGTATTGCTGCCGGCTTAATTTACCTCCCTTCACCTGTACACAGAACACCCGCCCAGAGGTGCTAAGCCTCTTCCCCTCCCCCAAGGTGCCGCTCCAGCTGCTAAGGGTTTGGTTGATCTATTTAGAACCAAGGGCACTCCTCCCCCTAAAGTCAAGGATGGAATATTCAGCCTTAGAGGACCAAGAATGCTTTCCTAGGAGGACAAAGGTACTTCCTTCTAAGCAGACCTGTTTAGGATCACTCCCTCAGGGTGCCTGCCAATTAGCCTCACCGAAACTGCAGGAATTAAACTCACTTAACCACCAGCCCACACAAAATCTGCCACCTTAGTTAGGGCCTCACCAGTCTACTCTAACTGGGTCTACTGAAATGAGCCTCCCACTTGTTAATACAGTATAAACCAGGCCAAAAAAGAAAAAAGACCCTCTCACAACCAATTAAAGACAGTCCCAGAAATCCCTGGTCAGCCCTGAAGCAACCAGTAAACAGATTAATCTATATGCATGTTAATATCCAAATAAATTCACAAGCTCAGACCAAATGCCATGATATTTATTTAGTCCATATTTCAATGTGTGGCATATTTATTCCTTTCCTGTTTTGGAGAATTATGTGTGTTCACTATTGCCAAGACTTGTAAGATTCAGAGCCTTTGTCCTTTTACAAGCAGTTCCAGAAAAAAGGAACACACCCCAATATTGCAGTAAGTGGATTAAGATCCAGTGAACATTTCTAGGGTAAAATTAGTTTGTCTATTAATTTCTAACCAAAATGAGATGATAATAAAAAAATACCTCCAGTATGTGTGTCAGATTTGCTCTTAGCTGCTCATGTGTTCAACATTTATCCTAGTCTGACTGCTCCAGTTTAAAGAACTTACGAGGCATCCAGTAATGGCGCAGAATAACATTCTTTTTGTATTAACAGTAATCTAAGGTATTTCTTGTCAGACTGTGTATTCAGTTCCATATTGCAATTCTTTGTAGCTCCTCAGTTATAGGTTCGGGATCTGGTTTCAAATAGGCACAAAGATTTGTGCGTTCAGTGATGATTCCATAGAAGTCAAGAAAAGACTTCTTGATGACAGGGAGGTTTAAAGCTGCAAAGTGCAACTGGGTGAGAATCCCTGAGGCGGTTCTACTCTTGCAATTTATATGAAATATCTCTGCCGGGGGGCCAATACAGAAAATACTGTTGTGGCCAGGCTGAGAAGTAGAAAGTTCTAATTTAATAAAAATTTCAATGAAACCATATCAAAAAAGGGAGAGTTCCGGTCGAACTGAGAGCAGCGTTGCAACTGAGCTCTGCTCTGCAGAGCGTATAGTCGCCTTTTATTTTAGCCCTTTGTCTTTGTTTAGAGTATTATTTTATTGATTTAGTGCCCGGCTGGCTGGCTGGTGCCCATAAATCTTTTTTTTTTCCTCGCCCCTGCAGGCTTGATGAGCTTGATGTTGAGTTCGGCGCCGAGGCAGAAGCTGGGCAACGCCTATGAAGACGGTGGGGTATGGGGTTGAGCTGAAAACAGCCTGCAACTTCGTGGATTTGCTTGTTTCTTTGCCCCTGTTTAACTTTTATTTTGTTTTATTCTGGCACTTACTTGGCGCTTGGCTGCCCGCACTATTGGGGATTTGGTCTGTCCTCCTGAAATTCTTTTTTGCCTCTGCCTGAAGCTGAGGCAAAGAGCTGAGTGACGCTCATGAAAATATCAAAAAAGAACGCCAGTGATTTTGGACTAACCTGCGTAGAAGGGTCATATCTAGCTGTAGTACGTATATTCTTGGTATTGCTGCCATGGCTGAGTTCCGTCAGAGCAAAACATCCAAAATTCTGCAGGAAAACACACATGAAATTGAGTTTAACGCATGTTTAATGAAACAAGAATACCACAAGAATGTCTGGGGTAGGTTAGAGAAACGAAGGGCCTCTATTCAAAAAGAGTTTACAAAAATTAAAGCCAATCAAATCAATTACCAATTTACATAAACAAATGAACGCTAGACAAGCCTCTTTCAAGAACTTATAGCCCATTCCTGAGCTTTCAGCAGCCAGGGACAGCAGGGAGGAGGCGCCGTTGCAGTGCCTCCTAAGCAGTTCCCTGTCCACCGAAAGCTCGAAAAAAACCTTTTCGTGTTTTTTTCTTTTAAAATGGGTCTTTTGCCCCATTGAGAACAGTGAGGCTGCACCTGCTAAAAAGCAGGTGCAGCCTCACTCTTCTTCCTGCTGGCGTTCCTGGGGCAAAAGGAGACAGGAGGCTGCCTACAGGCAGCCCCACCCCCCGAAACACCCCGGGAACGCCCCCTGGTACACCGGCATGGGCCTTTATGCCAGTGGGATGCCAGCGGAAGGCCCCATCGGCATCCCGGGGTGCAGCTGCCACAGCAGCACCAAGAGACCAGCATCCAAGCCTCCCTGCTGGCATTGGGGCCACTTACAACAGTGTAAGTAGCTCGGACGCCGGCGTGGGGGCCCCCAACACCAGCGCAGCCCCTTCCTGGCCTCCTGAGGACTTTCATCCTCAGAAGTCAGGAATGCTAGTCTTAAAAAGTTCAGCCTTGCTTAATTTCCAGAAATGCAACAAAATGGACCTCTTCCTAAAACGTCCTGGAAGGCTGTTCCACAATGAAGGAGCTGCACAACAGGCAGAGGCTGATTTAACCTGACAACAGGGGAGGATCTCTAGACCCTGGGTGGGATCCAGACTAAACTGGCAGTTTTTCACTGATTCCTCCTTCCTGCTGCAGCCCTCCCCCCTCACATCCCCTGCCCCTCAGGAGCAGCATTTCGTGGAGACCGGTGGGCTGCAGTGGGAGGGGGGAGGCAGGGAAGCTCCCTTCTGCCATGGGGAAATCTAGCCTGGGTTAAAGGCCACAGTTACAGGAATGGAGCGGCCACTCTGGTCCACATGGGGAGGGGCAGCCCTGCCTGCCAGCATGTGGGTCCCCCCACCAAGATGGGTTTAAAGATCAGCACCAGCACCCCCAAGCACACTGACCGCCAGTCCTCGGGCATACTGTGCCCGATGGCTAGAGCTATCTCGACAGCACGCCACACTGCCTTTTGCACCCAATGCAGCCTCAGGATGGCTTTCAGGCCCAACAGCAGAGCTGCACTAGACTAGCCTTGAGGGTGTGTGGCCTGGATTGGTGTGGCCAGGGCACCTGTGTCCAAGCAGGGGAGCCACTTTCCTCACGAGCTGAAGGAGGTGAAAAAAGCACTTCTCACAATGGAACCTGCCTGCTTTTCTTATAGGAAGCCAAGACCCAAACTCTTCACCAACTCTGCCAGAGACAGCTCAACCCCATCCAGCCTATGGCACATAACATCCTCCAGGCCACAACCCCTACCGACTAGCATCACTTCCCCCTTATCTGGATCCAGATGCCACTTGTTCATCCTCAGCAGTGTGTCCAGAATGGGGGCCCAGAATCACTGCCCCACCCCACCCCCGGGCCAAGCAAGATGAATCTAGATGACCGAGCCCCAGACGAGGTGGAGCAAACAGCCATCACCACGAGCAGGTGGTCCAGATGGGGCGGGTGGGAGCCAGCTCTTTTTTGTCATCTTTCTCCCCCCCCCCCAGTGGGGTTGGGGCCATGGGCAGTCAGAGCCTCACCAGCACAGGGCCCAGGGTCGTTGCCCCTGTTCCCATTGGCTAGGCCGGCCCCCCTGCTTGTTCACAGCAGTCAGACAACGTTCTAGAGAGATGACCGACGTTCTAGGGGCTCCAAGGGCTTTACAGCCAGAGGGCATCAGCATACAGATGACACTCGCCTCCAAAGCTACGTCAGATCTCACTAAAAGGTTTCATAGTCATATACCGAAACCAAGAAAATTTACCTCCATGCTCTCATTTTGTTTAAGAAATTCTTCATGTCTTTCCGAGCCCGAACTCTCAATGGCACTTTTGAACACCTGCAAATATCAACATGAGGAATTAACATGCTTATGCAACGGTCAAAACTTGAAACTGTTAACAGATATCTATAACAAACTTTGGATAGCAAAGGCTCTTTCATAATGGTCTCAGGATGAGTCCACAGCTCAGAGAATATGCTCCTGACTGCTCTCTGAAGAAAGGAGTATCGTGGCACCTTAAAGACTAAAAAACTCCAGTGTATGCTTTCATGGACTACAGTGGAATAAAAGTTTTAGTCTTGAAGATGCTCTAGGTCTCCTTTTTATTCTTGCTGCAATAGCCTAAGACAGCTACCCCTCCAGAATTATCCTTGAAGTAAACTATGCAACTCCCCTCCCCCCCAAAAAAAACTTCCCTAAGCTTTGCCTTACCTGTGAAGTATTCCCAAGCAATATAATTTCCCTTTATGGATCGTGTTTCTTGAGAAGGTCTGAGCAAGGTTAAACTTTCCACTATATGCATCAAGAAGAGCAAAAAGCTTCGCAGTGCCGGGTATTTCAGAGGCGCCTTTTTCCTCCTCCCTAGAGGATACAGCTTTGTCCTGTGGGCCTAAAGGAGCTGCTGGTCTTTCAGACTTCTTGCACTCCACAAATGCTTTCCCCCAAAATGTAGTCATCTCAAATATATAATAAGAATTTAGGGTTGCAGACGCCGCCTGATGAGGTCAGGAAGGCTCCCACAAGCTTTCCGCAAGCTATGGAAAATTAAACTGTCCAAGAGGGCTTTTTGTTCAGATTTGCAATTTTTGTGTGGTAATAATGTGGCTCAGAGAAAGGCCTGAGGTGGAGGGTTGGGGATTGTGGACTGTACCACAGTGAATAGTTGGTACCGTCTATTGCTGTAAGGCCACTGCTGTGTAATTTTTGCTTTTGTTTAATGTGTCACATTAACACTTATACTGTGGGTCACCTCTGGTAAAATGCCTGTTTCATTCTCTTTTGAATGTCCCACCCTGTTGATTGTACTGATTTATTCTACCTTGAGTCCCAGTGAGAAAGGAAGACTATAAATAGCGTAAATAAAATAAAAATGGTACGTAACAAGTGTTTAGCCTTTGGTATGGATAAGTAAGAACATTGGAAAGCTCAGGTGAAGACAGGAATGGAGGCCTGCAAGGAGCCCCGTGGTGCAGAGTGGTAAACTGAAATACTGCAGTCCAAGCTCTGCTCATGACCTGAGTTCAATCCTGACAGAAGTCGGTTTCAGGTAGCTGGCTCAAGGTTGACTCAGCCTTCCATCCTTCCGAGGTTGGTAAAATGAGTACCCAGCTTGCTGGGGGTAAAGGGAAGATGCCTGGGGAAGGCAATGGCAAACCACCCCATAAAGATAGTCTGCCTAGTAAATGTCGGGATGTAACGTTACCCCATGGGTCAGTAATGACCCAGTGCTTGCACAGGGGACTACCTTTATCTTTTACCAATTCCCATCTGCTTCCAGGCTTGCGCTCCCTAAACAATCCTGTTCCATTACACACCAACCCTCACATACACACTAAACACAAGCCATTCTCTCTAATCCAAAGGAAAGCAGGGGACCACTGGCCCCAGCTGTGTCCTGAGTTCCAGACTTCCCCCACCATGCAGCTGAAAGATCAAAAGAAATTGAGGGAGTCTTGATACTAAGTGAAACATGTTACTGCTTCCATAGTACGGAGGCAAAGTTGGAAGCTGTTTCCCTTCCAAACCGACAATTCGTAGTAGGCTTTCGGGATGAACTTACAAACACCTGAAAGCTTTTTGATCATAGACTTGTGTCTGTGAAACAGACTTGTATACTGAACATAGAAAGAAACTAGCAGAAAGAGGTTAGAAATCAAGCTCATGGAATGACTTGGGACCCAAGGCAAGACCTGACATTGGCCAAAGGAGGAAACTGTAGAGATTGTGCATAGCTCTTTACAGGAACAGGCCAGATAATGGCTGTAGAGAGGGGAAGACTAGCTGTACAAAATTTGCACAAGTTGGTGTGGGGGGGGGGGACACTTGAGAATCCCATGGCTTCATTTTCCTCAGATGGGGGCCGCTCTAGGAACCCAGAGATTTGTTTCAACTCTTTGCTTCACCTGAAATCACAGCAAGTACTCTTCTGCAGCAAGAAAGACCTTTCTGTTGTCTATGTAAGCAAAGTGAGTGGACATGGATTTCTAAAGGGATGTTATGCTCCATTCAGGATTGCTGAGCTCCTCCCATCCCTTCCCTTCTCCTTTGCATTTAAGAGGGGCTGGGCTCAGATGAACACTTTTCCCAGGGTCCCCTGGTGGCTCTCAGCAGCCCCTGACCCCTTCCTATAAAGGCTCCCCACTGTGTCTGGCTCATGGTCTCAGCTGCTGCTGCCGCTTCTTCCCAGCTATGAACTGCTGTCATCTTGCTCCTGTACAAAGGAGCAGCAACTGGCATCGGAACTGACAAAAACTAACTTCCGCTAAAGCTCATCGAAGTATTCGGAGCTACCGTTAACTGGCCAGTCCCTAAATCAGGACCGACAGGCAGCTTAGATAATAACTAGATATACAGCGGTCTGTTTCCAGTGACATGATAAATGATGGGCTTACAGTTGTTAACTTGTGATACCTTTTTCAAACATTCAAGCAATCGTTTCAAGTTCAATCATCCCATGAAAAAATAACACATGGAGCTTCTAGCATTTCCCAACCAAGGAGTCATACACAGTGATTAATATTCTTCTAGAAGATGAAGGACAGAAGTACAGAGCCAGAAGGACCCAAGTCTGCAACGGCAGTTATAACGACTCTCAGATCTGTATTGTCCTCCTTACCTGGGAGTTCAGCAAATATTTGGCTCCAAGAGACCAATCGTACATCCCCAGACAGGTAATCAGCAGCATGATTTTTAATGGTTTCTCCAAGATATCTTCCAGCCTTAGAAAATTGTATTCAAAAAGTCTCTTACAGCGGAGGAAGGTTAGCTCTCGATATTTCTCAAGGGATAATTCTTCTCCAGGGAGACGAGCAAAAAGTGGATCATGTTCAAAAGCTGTGAATACTCGGCTCTTAGTGGATGATAAACAGCAACAGAATGGTTTCAAAAATAAAAACGCTTACAAACAGTCAGCTCTAAATTGGTATAGTTATTTGATTGCTATCTATGTTTCTTACCATATAATCCTAGGCTTGAGGTATGCCTGCTAGAAAACAGAATTTGGACTAAATTCCTTACAACACTGTAACTCCAAGTTAGGACACAGTAGGGAATTTGTAATATCATAACCTCAATTCATAATGCCACAAATTTAAGTTGGTCATAATTAAACTGACATAAAAGGAAATAAATGGGAGGGTGTGTGGTATTAATTACATTCCCACTGAAGCTACTTACCCCACACACAGCTATGCTTAACTGCCCTAGAAATCAGCACAATCCACTGAACCAATTTCTTTCACATGCACATATATATGAACCAGAACGGTTAGAGCAGGGGTGGGGAACGTCAGGCCCGGGGGCCGTTTAAGGCCCGCGAAATCATTTGGTCTGGCCCTTTGTGGGTCCTGGCAAATCTCTAGCTCAGAAGGATCTAAGACTGGTGATCCGACCCCTCCCGCAGACATGAATAGCCTCTATTCAAGGCGGGTATGAGTTTGTTTTGCCGAGAAAAGGAACCTTTTTTTCCCCTTGCAGAAGAGTTTTTAGCTATGGAGCTGCTGGGACTGCCCAAGAAACTGTGTTAACCCTTTCCCATCCAGGTTGTGGAGAAACGTATTCCCTCTGTACTACAAGAGGGCTGGGGGCGGAAGTGGTGACAATGGAGGTGTTAAAGGGGGCAGGGCCAGAATGCGCGCGGGGGGGGGGGTGAGTTCTTAGCCAGTGTGTCCTCATTTCATCCCTGCAGGCGGAGGTAGCAGGAGCGAGCTGTAGAATCCGGCCCCGACCATGCGGAGCAGGAGCAACTCTGGTGTGCGGCTGGACGGCTACGCCCGGCTGGTGCAAGAGACCAACCTGTGTCACCAGGTGCGTGAGTACGCCACTGGTTGGATGCCTGCCTGCTTGCCCACACCGGTGGGGCAGCTGCCTGCTTGGGTCTTGGTCGGCTAATTTTTAAGTTGATAATTTTGTATGGCCCGCAAATGATGTAATAAATATCCAAATGGCCCTTGGCAGCAATAAGGTTCCCCACCCCTGGGTTAGAGTGTCATAGTTGATTAGTGTCATAGTTGGATTGCTGGACTAGAAAATGGGAGAACCAGATTCGGATTCCCATTCTGCCATTGGAACCTTGCTGAGTAACCTTGGGCCTGTCATACTCTCTCTACCTCACAGGGTTGTTATGAGGATAAACTGAAAGAGGGAAGAACGATGTTGTAAGTTGCTTTTAGGCCCCCAGACTACAACAAGAAGGTGCAACAAATTCATTCCTATGTAAAGTGACTTCCTAGTAATCTCAAAATAGTGGTTGATAAAATGAACCAGTGGCCTTTCCATCAAATGTTGGAGAAGTATGGAAAAACACAACTGAGAAGTCATCCGGATAGGTGAACTCACTCAGCCATGGTCTACAGAAACAGTTATTACTTCTTGATGCATTCCACAGTGTCAGCTAACTATGGGCTTCTACGCATTCCAAGTGGTGTTACAATACTTTTCACTGAATTTATAAGTTTGAACTGACAAGTTACTGTTTTAAACATTACCTTGAACTGAATGAGATCTTCTTCCTCTATGAACAATGCCATCTCCTTCCAATTGAAGGATGCTTTCTTACGATAAGTACACAGTGGTCCACTGGGTAAGTCTGGCAGCAGCAAAGCATTCCGAGAGCTTCCCTCCTTCAAATCACTAACTGATGGCATCTTGACGTGAAATAATTGTGCTGTAAACAAAGCTAAAAAATATTGAAAATACTAGAAACACATCTACATAAACAACTTTATGCCAGGCCCACCACAGTTCAAGGAGGCATCCTAGGACAGAGCAGGTGCCCCTGGCCCTTATAGAGGGCTTGACGTGTCCTCATCTTAGGTGGCTTCACAGAGAGAGGAACTGGCCAGGTCATGGTGCATTCATGGTCAACCCAGGTCCAGCCACTAGAGTGATGCAGCCCAGAGGGCCATTTCACACCCCATCCCTTCCAACTACCATCTGTTGGGCCAGGTGGCATCAAGCCTCACCATTTGCAGTGATCCATACTCATAAGAACATAATAGGGCACTTTCACACATGCCAAATAATGCACTTTCAATCCACTTTCAGGATCGTCTGCAAGTGGATTTTGCCAGTTCACACTTTGGACCAAGCAGGCAAGTCACCATGTGATCCATGCACCTGCCAGAAAACCAGCTGTCTACATTTCCAAGGAGTGAATCTCCCACTAAAAGAAGCCCCCCTCCTCTCAGAGGCATATCCTTGGTACAAGAGGATATCTGTTCATCCAAGGCAGGGGGCCCTTTTAAGGTACCACATCCCCTTACCTCAGAGAGATGACCTCCTTTCCCAAGGGCTCCATCATCTGCAGGGAGCCGTCACCCTGGGACTGGGATGCAACTATTTCATCCCTGGAGTCTTTACCCATCTCTCTCTCTCTGTGTGTGTGTCTCAGCTCCTCCAGTTGAGCTACCTTGATCTCAAGGAAATGAACTCACTCCTTGAGAGTCATCCTGCACTGAGCGCCTACCATGACTTCTGACCAGCAGGCAGATAGTCATACATGTGACATTCTATGCGGGCACACTGGATAGCCTCCCCCCCCCCCATCCCTGCTGGCTTTCTAACTTCACAACTGGTATTTTAATCATTTATTTTTGGTGTTTTAACCCTGGAAATGAAAAGTATCCTGCCCTCTATACCCTGCGCCCTTTCTGTACTGAATGAGGACCGAGTGCCCTGGCTTCCATGCTGTGCTGCTAACTCACACCAACGCTTAACTCGCTCGGTACTCCTGCAGGGCGCACAGATCTATTCTGCCCTGATAACAGGATTCTTTCCCCACCCTGTAGGGTCCCCGGGCCCAATCCCCAGGCTAAGAGCCACAGGGCAAGAGCCCTTGTGCCATTGCCCTTTGGCTTGTGCCTCTGGTGAGGAGGAGCTTTTACAATTTAAATGCTCACAGCCTCTGCTTCTCGCACATCGTTCCACCCAGCACCAATCAAAAACAAAAACCAAGCCCCACTCACTCTCCAACCCCGTCCTCTCGCAGCAAGCTCAGCTAATGCTCCCCAGCAGGTATAGGAAAGGCCAAACCAGCCCTCACTTCCCCTTGCCACCAGCTCTGCCTCCCAGCCCATTTACATTCGGCCTCTCCGAATGCCACCCACCCACCCACCCACCCACACACCACTGGTTGGGTTGGGTTGGGTGGGGGGAGGCGGGTTTCTGCTCCCCAGTTCTCATTCCCGCAGGACGACGAGGAGTGGGTGGTGGGTGGGTGGTGGGTCACTGGCACCACCAAGGCAGGCTGTCTGAGGCCGCCTGGCATCAGCGTGTCACAAGAGGGAAGTCGCTCCCCAGAGCCTTCCTGTTAGGCTCCCCCTGGACCACTGCTGGGCGATGCCGAGGTCCGGAAAGGAGGTCTCCCCATGTCTCCCCGCTAGAAGCCCCAGCGGGAGGTCACGCAGAAGCCACCCGGGGGGGGGAGGGGGAAGGGAGGCGCTCGGTGGCGCCCCCCGCAGGCCCTTCGCCCGTCGCCCGACCAAGAGCTGCCCCCGGCCGTGCCGAGGCCGGGGGGGGGAGGGGGCTTCCTCCCGCAGGGACCCTCGGAGCTCTTCCCGGGCCAGCTCCCCGCGCCTCCGCCATCAGGCGGGCCGTCGGCATCCTGCCGCGCTCCTCGTCACGGGCGCCCCGAGGGGGCGGACGCCAAGGACGGGCCCAAAGAGGCAGGCAGGCAGGCAGGCAGGCAGCCCCGCTCCCTCTATCCCGGGCCCAGTTCGCCCGGACGACCCTGGACTCTGCCCCCCCCACACCCTCCGCGGAGGCATTGACGGGGCCTGAGGCGACAGCGAAGCACAACAGCCCTGCAGGCGGGCTGTGGCGCCTCTCCCCCCAGGGCCCTCCCCCCCCCATACACTGTCCTCCTCTGGCGTGTCCCCACCCCCACGCAGCCACCAGAGCCAGCCAGCCAGCCAGGCAGGCAGGCGAGCCGCCGCCTCCTCCGCCTCCTCCTCGGCGCCGCCCCCACCCCCCCGGGGCCACCGGCGCGCGCCTCACCTGCTCCGCGGCACGCCGAGACTGGCGCTCTGCTTCCCCGGGGCAGGCAGGGAGGGAGGGAGGGTCGGCCGGCCGGCGAGGGCGCGGCTCCTCCCCCTCCTGCTCCTCCCTCCCGCCCACCTGCACCGCGGGCCTCCACTGCAGGGCCGGCCGGCCGGCCGCGGCCTCGCTTTCCCAGGCTCCTCCGCGCTCGAAGGGCGCGCCTCGGGGCGGGCGGCCGGGCCGTGACGTCATCGCCCGGCGCCGCGCCGCGCCGCGATGGAGGTGCTGGGGGAGGCCTGCCTGCGGGACCCGCCGCCCGCCCGCCTGCCCGCCGGCTTCTGGGCGGCCGCGGCCGTGTGGCTGGAGAAGCCGCAGGTGGCCAACAAGCGGCTCTGCGGAGCCCGCCTGGGGGAGGCGCGGCAGGTGCCCCGGCCCGGCAGGTGCCCCGGGGGAGGAGGAGAAGGAGCCGCCGCCGCCGCCGCCGCCTGGGAGGCGCTGGGGGGCGGCTGCTCGTGCTGCCGCCAGGGCTGCCCGGCGCTCGGCCTCCTCTCCGGCCCGGGCCCGCCCCAGGTGGAGGTGCTGCTCCGCACCCTGGTGCCCAAGGGCAGCCTCCCCGCGCCCGCCCAGGAGCTGGTCGTCAAAGGTGAGCCTCCCCTTGCCTGCCGGGGCCTGGCCTCGTGGGCCCCGCCGGCCCCGGGGCATCGGGGCGAGCCCGGCCTGCGGGGCGGAAAGGACGCGCGCGGCAAGGGGGGGGGTCCTCCTCGGGCCCGACGCCGCTGCACTTGATGGCAAAAGGGCGCTTGAACTAGGCGTGCCAACCTCCAGGTACCAGCTGGAGATCTCCCGCTATTACAACTGATGTCCAGCCGATAGAGACCCGTTCCCCTGGAGGAAACGGCCGCTTTGGCCATTGGACTCTATGGCATTGAAGTCCCCTCCCCAAACCCCGCCCTCCTCAGGCTCCGCCCCCCCCCCCAAACCTCCCGCCAATGGCGAAGAGGGACCTGGCAACCCTATGGAGTCAGGCGGCCTGCCAGTGCAAGTAAGGAATACAGAGCCTCTTGGATGCTCAGAAGGCCGCGTTCCTGGCTATTGTGATATCATTTCAAGATCATGTTCCCCTTATGTTAGTCTTGCGTGTAAATTTGTAGACCTTCCCTAAGGTCACATGTTCACATAGGCAGTTCAGTTAGATGTAGGGTTGCCAACCTCCAGGTACTTCCAAGGGGACACGTTAGTAGAGGTTACACTAGACCTGTAGCTGCATAAAGTTTTTCGGATGAATGACACTCCTTACATGCATGATGAAGTAGAAGATGTCAGCTATTGGGTGTCCGTGGTGCCACTTTTCTCCTACACGTGCGAGCCAGGCTTTAGTCATGGATAGTATTGCCAGATGCTTAGGGAAGGGGCCGTGGCTCAGTGGTAGAGCGTGTGCTTGGCATGCAGAAGGTCCCAGGTTCAATCCCCAGCATCTCCAGTTAAAAGGGTCTAGGCAAGTAGGTGGTGTGAAAGACCCCTGCCTGAGACCCTGGAGAGCCGCTGCTGGTTTGAGTAGACAATACTGACAATACCAAGGGTCTGATTCAGTATAAGGCAGCTTCATGTGTACTAGCTGGAGACCTCCTGCTATTACAACTGATCTTCAGCCGATAGAGATCGGTTCCCCTGGAGAAAATGACCGCTTTGGCAATTGGACTCTATGGCATTGAAGTCCCTCCCCAAACCACGCCCTCCTCAGGCTCCATCCCAAAAACCTCCCGCTGATGGCGAGAGGGACCTGGCAACCCTAGCTTGAACCCCAGCTTCTGCTGCTCCAGCCTAAAAGCAACACCCTAGCTCCTGCCTTTGGCATTGCCAGGGCTCAACCCAGGCAGGAAGAAGAGGGCGGAAGGTCATAGATGGTTTTCAGAGATGGTTTTGAGAGGCAGGAGGTGAGTGGCAGGAGGGTTAGCGAGGGCGGCCAACAGATCTGGAGAAAAAATGCCCTGTCCCTTTAACAATTGGGTGGAAATGGGCTCCTGACTCTTTTCATTGCATGTCTCTATGAAAGGGACAGGAACTCTTTTTCTCCAGGCAGTTAGCAACCCTGCTGCTTGCTGCCTGGGGCCTGCAAGAATCAACTTGGCAGACCTGGACCAGTCCAGATTAGTGTGTCGTTTTTTTGTTTGCCTATTTGTATTTGCCATTTGGAATTTTCCTTGTCTCTCTTTGGGTCTCTCTGGAAGAAAAAGCAGTCTAACCATTTCTACGTGGTTTATTTACTTATATGGCAGTGAATTAGGAAGTACCAGGTTTTGCCTCTGACATGAAATTACTCGATTTCCTTCGGTCAGCCTTCTTCCCCTTTCTCATCTGCAAGATAAAATTGACCTGTCCCTTGGAGTGGCTGTAAGGATTACAACAGGATAAAGTAAAAAAAGTACTTGGAACATAAAATTATGAGCAGAATCTGAATATTATAAAATGTATTGAATTTATACTCTCCTTTTTAAAGTTAGCAACTTGTACAGGTATAAGTAAAGTTATTGTCTATCTTTACAGATGTCTCTAATGGGACTGTAACCTTTTTGCCATTGGAGCAAGTTCATGAAGGGAAATGCAAGATTAAGAAGTCCAACATTTATCAAATTAAACTTCTGCATACAAAAGATAATGAATGGTGAGTTCTGAAAAGATTCCCCACCCCACCTTAGTTTTTCTTTTGTAACATGCAATAGCCCTGTTTTGTGAAATCTTGTGTTTGGTTATATGTTTGTCTTTAGCTGTCTGGTTCTTAAGCCAATTGTATGTGTTTTTTTTCTAAGAAGCTTGTTGGATTTGTTTAGGTAATTTACATCGTCTTTACTTTTTTTAATTTTAGTCAAGTCACATCTGACTTATGGCGACCCTTGGTGGTGTTTTCGAGGCAAGAGATGTTCAGAGGTGGCTTGCCATTGCCTGCCTCTGGTATTCCTTGAAGGTGTCCCAGGGTTGACCCTGCTTAGCTTCTGAGATCTGACAAGATCAGGCTAGCCTACTCTATCCAGGTCAGGGCATCTTTGAGAATAACCTAGTTTAAATGAAATTAGTATTTAATAGAAACATATCAAAGCAAAGTTATTGTATATTAGAAGTTGTTATGTGAACAAAATCTTAGTGATTCTTTTTATTAGGATTAATACGCAAACCACCTCTGAACCCCTATGGGGTTGCCATAATTCAGCTATGACTTGATGGCAAAAAAAAAATGCAAGATGGGAGTTTAATTTAAACAAAGTGCTTCCTCAGGCTGTCTGCCCAAGGACATCTTTTTACGAAAGGAACAAATAGGTGTTCTGAGCTTGGAAATGGTGCAGAGCCCAGCTTATTGTTTCTGTAGTTTTACAATAGGAGAAAAATATAATTAATTATACCTTTTAATTAATTAAATTAATTAAACCTTTTTAATTAATTAAACCTTAAATTTAATTAATGTTTTAGCTTGAGCTAGTCTGATTTATATTTTTAATATTGTTTAAAGGTCTCTCTCAGTTTTATCACCATCTCCAGAAAACTATGTTTCAGATGGAATTGTATACCCCAAGACAATGTGGCTTGGAAACGAACTGCTGACTAAACTGGCTAAATGGTCTATGGAAACAAAAAAGTGTGAATTTAAAAATACACTCTCTCTGATTTCTGTGGCTAGATATAACAACATTTACCAAAATTTAAAGAAAAAATACAAAGAAATTGTAAAGGTAAGCAGAATTATTTATGTAGTTAAGAACTTTTATTTTGCCTTTTTTCCAAGAAGGTGAAACGCTTATCTCATAGTTTTATCATTTGCAGCTCAAAGACAGCTACATTTAAAATTGAATGCTGTTCATATAAACTTCAATACTTATTGAAGACATGTTCTACATCACATCGGCTGGGGAGGTTGCGGGAAGCGGTGGGACAGACAACACAGGGAGAGGGTCCCTGTAGCCAACTGGTAGCCTGACGGATGTGGATCCACCACTGAGTTATAAGCAAAGCTCCTAAAATGTCATTGAATGTGCATGTGTCAGGGTTTGAGGCACCTCAAGACCGCAAGAACAAATCCTTTGACCATGTGGTATGTTAAAAAACCTCCCAAAAAGATAAGCGATAGGAAGTGCATTGAAATGGGCCAGGGAGAAGAAATGGCGATAAGAGGCAACCATGAGAGAATATAGATACATTGCCCGCAAATGTTGTTGAGGGAGTAAAACCCAGATACGATGGAGAGCAAATTTGTTTGGCATCTGATAGATGACTCTAATATAATAGTTCAAGTTGTTTTTTAATCCCGAGTACAAGCTTTATGAAAGCCTAGCTCAGACAAGCCAGAGAGGGAAAACCCTAGTCCTGCTATTTTAGAATCCAGAAATTGGCACCAGGGACTTACAAAGGAATCAGAGCGTGACCAAAGCAAAAGAGGCGGGAGAGATTGAGAAAAATGTAAAATCAATCTAAACTTTATGGCAGCAAACCAAGCAGAAGTGGCCAGTTGTTTCATGCCAGCTTCAAGGCGCAGGACTGATAAAATCTGAAGTGCCAAGCAATGCATGGAGGGAAGAACCAAAAGCTTGGATCCATATAGGGACGATGGGAGTTGGGCTGTGATTTTTGCTCAAAACACCTGTAAAGCTGATGGGATATGTTGGCCACCACTGGGAAAGAAGATCCTTTGAATGGCTGCCATAATTGGTATTTGAACTAGCTAAGGTACGATGAAAATGTGGAGTGTTTTGAATTTATCTTTGAAGCTTGTAAGTATTGTTTCATAGGATAATGAAGTGAAATAGTGTAAATTTAAATTCCCCCTTTCAAATAAGAGTAGGAAACTGATAGCAATAAGGAAAGAGATTATGAAGAAAAGGATTATTTAAACAATGCCTAGGAAAAAAACCTACTATGGTTGTTTATTCATGGGGGTTTTACCTGAGGTTCGTTGCTCGCTGGACCCAAACGTTCCAGTTGGGAATCTGCACGAGCAGTCTCCAAGCTCAAATCAAGTCCCCGCTCCTTTAAATGCTGCTTTGTAATTGGCTTACTTTGTAGAGCTTACTGTGAGAGAAAATCCCCCCCAAAAACTCAATTGCTACATAAAAAAGCATTTTAAAAACAAAAAACAAAGCAATCTGAAAGGGGGAGAGGAGAAATCCAAGCCTTGGTTTTAAAAACCCTTCTGCTCAGAAAGAGCTACCTGAAGCAGGAAGCATTTGAATCCCTGCCTCCTTACATGCTGCTTTGTAATTGGCTGTGAGAGAAACCAAGCTTGTGTGTCCCTGATCAACCTAACCTGGTCGTTGTGTTTCCTAATTTTCTCAGAAATTATACAGTTGTGGGGAATGAAGCTCAGTTTGCTTTTGCGGTGGACCAGGGGGCCACCCTGAAATCTCTGGCTCGAGTCCCTCCTTGAGCTGTACTTCACAGCACTTTTGTTCAATTTGAACCAGCCATTAGGGCAGGGGTGGGGAACCTTTTTCCTGCCAAGGGTCATTTGCACATTTATGACATCATTCAGGGGCCATACCAGGTGTAGATCTCCCGGTGGGGGGGAGAGTCTAGGGTTGCCAGGTCTCCAGCCACCACCTGGAGGTTACTAATCAAGAAAGGCTACAAGTGCTTAAACAGGAAGGTAGAATTCAAACAAAACAGCACAAGAACAAAAAGCCAATCTATAGCACATAAATACCAAAACTGGAAATTGCTAATAGAGGTGTATTCTCAAAATAACCAACAGGTAAACAACCACAGTTGACAAAAAATAAGGTGCAAGACCAACAGGTCAAGTATCACAATATGCATGAAATGCAAGGCGTTTGAAAATTTAAAAGCAACGGAGTGATAAATATGCAATGGGCTTCCAGTAAATTCCCATTTCATAACGATTTTTTCAAGCTTCCAAGTCTTCCTTATGCTTGAGAGTCCATTTATGAAGCATGAAGGTACACTCCTTTGCTTCATAAATGGACTCTCAAGCATATGGTAAATTCCCATTTCATAACGATTTTTTCAAGCTTTCAAGTCTCCCGTATGCTTGAGAGTCCATTTATGAAGCATGAAGGTACACTCCTTTGCTTCATAAATGGACTCTCAAGCATACGGTAAATTTCCATTTCATAACGATTTTTTCAAGCTTCCAAGTCTTCCGTATGCTTGAGAATCCGTTGCTTTTGAACTCAAACGCCTTGCGTTTCATGCATATTGTGATACTTGACCTGTTGGTCTTGTACCTGATTTTTTGTAAACTGTGGTTGTTTACCTATTGGTTGTTTTGAGAATACACTTCAATTAGCAATTTCCATTTTTGGTATTTATGTGCAATAGATTGGCTTTTTGTTCTTGTGCTGTTTCATTTGAATTCTACCACCTGGAGGTTGGCAACCCCAGGGGAGGCCACACAGAGAAGGCCTGCAGGGTGTCCCCGCTCCCCCCCTCCCAGGCGGGAGGACAGCCAGCGGTGGGTCCGAGCAAACGAGGCGCCAGGGGGGCACAGCCCACAGTCGAGGAAGGGAGGATGGGAGGAAGGAAAACAGAAAGAGGAAAAGGGAGGGAGGGAGAAAGAGAGAGAAAGGGAGAAAGAAATGGAGAGAGGAGGGGAAAGAAAGAAAAGGATGGAGGGAGACAAAGAAAGAGACAGAAAAAGAGGGCGAGAAAGGAGAAAGAGTGACAGAAAAAGAGGAAGAAATGAGAGAAAAGCCTTCCCCCCGCGCACACACACCCGCACCCGCTGGCCCCGCACGACCAGACCCCAGCTTCCCTGCCCCCCCCCCACACACACATGGCGGCACACAGAGCCCTGCGCGACCGGGCCTCAGTCTCCATACCCTCTCCCCCCAGAGTTCACAAAAGCCCCCCCCCAGAAGCCCGATCGGTTCCCGCATGCATGCTCTGCTGCTGGGAGCCACCGGCCTCTTCCCCCCCACCCTCGCTGTTCAACAGCCAATAGGCAGCGTGAGGGGCTTACAATGTGCCGCAGTGTTCCTGCACACTGCAGCTGTAGGGGGCAGCCTTGGGGGAAGCATCCCTCCTCCTCCCCTCTTGCCGACCAACAGCTGACAGTCGTCGAGAGGAGGTCCAAAGGGCGCCGCAGCGCCCCTGTAAGCCATGACCCCAGGAACACCCTCGGGGAAGGCCGCCTTGCGCCCCGCCTCCGCAGCAGGACCCCGGAGCTCCCAAGGGCCACAAAAAATGTCCTTGGGGGCCGCATACGGCCCTTGGGCCTCCTCGGGCCTGAGGTTCCCCATCCCTGCCTTAGGGGTTTTGATTCTCTCATACTTGGCTGTTGAGTGGGGTCCGTGTGACCGTGAATTGGTTAGCCAAAGTAGCCCTGTTGCAGCTGGCTGATTAAAAGGAGGGAAAGGGTTAGTGTACTGAATGGCTGGGATGTGTGAGGACAGGCAGGCTGTTTTTTTTTTTTTTGCAGTGGTCAGGGAGTCCTTGGATTTTAAGACTGTAGAAGAAGAGAAATTGTTTTTTATACCCCGCTTTTCTCTACTGTAAGGAGTCTCAAAGCAGCTTACAATCACCTCCCCCCCCACCCCGGCAACAGACAGCTTGTGAGGTAGGTGGCGCTGAGAAAGTTCAGAGAGAACTGTGACTTGCCCAAGGACACCCAGCAGGCTTCATGTGGAGGAATCAACCCCCTTTCTCCAGATCAGAGACTGTCGCTTATGTGGAGGAGTGGGGAATTGAACCCGGTTCTCCTGATTAGAGTCCACTGCTCTTAACCACTACATCATGCTGGCTCTCTTAAAAAGTTTTGGGTGGTTGTATTATATGCATCAGCAGCAGCTATACTAACCTTTGCTAAGCTGTGGAAACTGAAAAAAATCCCACATAGGAAAGCTTTTTTTGAAAAGGTAAAAGATTTTTATGTTTTGCTCTGACTCACGACTCTGTAGAGAAGTAATGATAGCAGAACAGTAATAGAAGGGGTGTTGCTATGAATGGGAATCATCTTTTATAAGGCAGCTAGTTAAGTAATGATGGGTTGTGTATTAACTGTTCTAAGCAGCTATTGAACCTGGGACCTTGGCATGCAGAAGGTCCCAGGTTCAATCCCCGGCATCTCCAGTTAAAGGGGCTAGGCAGGTAGGTGATGTGAAAGACCTCAGCCTGAGACTCTGGAGAGCCGCTGCCAGTCTGAGTAGATAATACTGACTTGGATGGACCAAGGGTCTGATTCAGTATAAGGCAGCTTCATGTGTTCATCTACGTTCATGAAATGGCACACCATAGTATCTTCCTTCTGAAAGGGCAGATGGAAGAGCTCTGAAACGGGCCAGAGTGAAAGCTTTCCTGTGTTTGGGAATCAGTAAATTAACCCAACAGCTTGACAGCACAAATTTCTTATTCCTAATAAGGTGGTATTTTGCGACAAGACTTAAGTGGTGTTGAATTTAAATATCCCAGATCCTTTGTTTGGTTTTAGATTTAGCTTTTAAGTAACTGAGGGCTAATATTCTGATGGTAGAATATCCAGTACATTGTAATTTTTCTGAGAGGGGATTATATATTCAAATAATTAAATGTGGGGAGAACACATCCTCCTTTCCAGGTAAGGAGCAGGGAAGGTCATGGGAGCGTGACTTGTCCCCGTCCAGCGTTTCCTGACATCGAAAGGAAATGCTGCCTGCATAGTGGACAGTTCTGATGGCTTGCCAGAGCTTCACAGCTGGATCTTCGTAGATCAGAAAGAAGGAAGCGGGAATCTTTGGATCCACCACATGCTCTCCTGTCCCAGAAAAGGAATTTTGGAAAATGAGGTCCCATCCCCACCTAACGAGGACTGCTACTGCTTGAGATCCAGTGACTAAAAATATTTTTTTTTCTATGGAAGAATGACCGACTATGCAATATGTATAGAGAAACCTTGTAAGTGGATAGTATGTAATACTGAGAATTAATTCCAGTCTCTATGCTTTTTTTTTTAAGGTGTGGCCTGAAGTAACGGATCCTCAAAAGTTTGTATATGAAGATGTTGCTATAGCTGCATATCTGTTGGTAGGTGGTTTTTAAGCACCAGTTTTAACCAAATATTTCTCATTAAAGAACTTCTCAGATGTAGATGTATTAAAACTTACTGTGTTGCACAGTACTAATAAATGTTTGTATGTACATGGAGATTAAAAGTCATTCATTTCAATTCTAAGTAGAAATGCATGTGTGTGTTGTGCTTCTGTAGGCAGTGAGGAGAATAAGAATACTGGAAGCGTCCTGCAGAACTAGGTCAAAGATCCATCTGATCTCAAGACTGCTATGCAAATTTTTAAAATGTATTTTCTTTGGCTCCATAAGACCTTAATTTGCATCCTTGTCAAAAAAGTAAAATGTGTCCACTTAAATGTTAGGCCACTCATTCCTTTCTGTGTGTTGATAATTTGATACAGATTAATGTGTGCTCTTTGTCTTTACTGTCTCTAAAATTTGGTTTTTGTTTTTTTCCGTAGATCCTTTGGGAAGATGAGAGAGCTGCAAAAGGCATGTCCAGAAAACAGTCTTTTGTGGACCTTGGTTGTGGAAATGGTCTTCTGGTCAACATCCTAAGCAGCGAAGGGGTAACTTGCTTGGAGAAACTTTTCCTCTGTCTCTGGCTTTTGTGACATGAATTGGGATGGGATATTATGGAATTGTTGGCTCTGCATGCCCCATTCTTTCCCGATCCATGCTAGAGAAATTTCCTGGTAGCTCTCGCAATGGTTACAGGTTTTCTTCTCACATCTGTGCCTGTGCTTAACCCTAGAGTCTCTTTTGACTGTCAGGGCTCTATGCTGGAGCATGAACCATTTTATATAAAATACCTTTTTTTACTTCCATCCCTTTATTCCTTTGCTCTGTCATAGTTTGACCATGTAACAGACCCTGAAGCTGGCTTTAATCTCTGGCTCAAATTATATTCTTTAAGACAAATTTAACTGTAGGCAGTTGGTAGGACTTTTTTGGGGGGGATCTGCTGTGTCTAAGAAGTGGAGTTTTTTTGGCATGGGTCAGGCTTAGACTTCATCCCAGCCATGATCCTGGACATACATTCTGCCATATAAGTGAGTGGCTGCCGTGCACTTTGGGTGTAAGACACCCTTATGTGTTCCTCAACCCCCATCTTACCATCAATTAAACGGAACCAGCCTGCACCCTGGAATGAGAGTTAAGGACTTGAAGGGGAAAATGAAATGATTGGCGATCAGACCTGAGCCCTGCCCTCTGCTCCCCCATTCAAGACTGGGTGCTGGCCACACTCCCTGGCTTTTCATAGAGATTATTATATTTCAGAGAGCAGGGTGGAATTCTGCCTGTTTGTATTATTCTGGGGTAAAGAGGTGTTCCTGAATTGTAAAGTATGATGACTGTCATGAAATCTTTCAGCATCCTGGCAAAGGAATTGATGTTAGAAGAAGAAAAATATGGGACATGTATGGACCCCAAACACACTTGGAGGTACTGTAAAAAAATGTTCTGTGTTCCGGCTTTTTATTGCTCAAACCTGGGTGGTTGGCTTGGACTTTTTTTTGCAAACGCTCTCTGAAATTAACTCCTGTGGCCCCATTTTTGTTCAACCCATATATGAATGATCTATCAGCTGTCTTTCATGTGCGTTGTTATCCATCCTGTTTGGCCAGTTGCACTATCCCAGTTTTGTTTATGCTGACGATACTGATTTGTTCTCTCTGATGAGAGTTGTTGGTCTGCAGAGATCACTGAATTTTTTTTCTGAGTATTGCATCAAGTAAATCCTGAAAATAAACTACCAGAAAACTAAAGTAGTTGCCTTATCCAAAAAAAGAAATCCTTCAGTGTTCAGATGGACTCTGAATGGTGAAGAAATCCAGCAAGTAACAACAAATATTCATATTTGGGTATTATTTTCTCTTCTAATCTTAAATGAGGGGCCTCATCAGTCACTGATAAGGAAAAAGGCAAAAACCTTTGCTGGGAGCATATTACATTTTGTCCAAAACGGAGGCGGGAAGTACGTCCCAGGGGCTGTTAAGTCTCTAACTTAAAAGTTGTCCCTATTATTCTTTATGAAGTAGCTGTAAAGATTGTTTTGGTAAATGAAAATAGTGATCATTTCCTATTCTTTCTGTGAAAATTATCAAACATTCCTCATTGTGTGGCTGATGTGTCTGTTCATTCAGAACTGCACAAACCTTCCCTTGAGGCAAAGGCTTGGCTACGAGCATTTAGACCAGGGGTGTCAGATTCATTTGGTAGGAGGGCCAGATATGACATAAATGTCACTTGGTTGGGCCAGGCCACAGGTACCATAAAATGTAATGCCAGGTACCCAAAACCCAGACTTTATAGAAGACACAGGCAAAGCCAATTAATTATATTAGTTGTGTGTACATGAACGTGTGTACCCATCTCACCCTTTCCATGAATAGCTATTCTGTGGGTGATCTTGGGTCAACCATATTCTTGTACAGCCTACCGTACCTCGCAGGGTTGTTGTGACAGTAAAATGAAGAGAGAATTACCTATAATGCCTCTGAAAGAAGGGTGGGATAAAAAAAAAAACACCGCATTAATAATTACTGAGCTTCGGCCTCAAACCAACCCTATTTCCAACCATCTCACACACCCTCTCTGTCTAGTCACAAACTGTGAGCACTTGTCCCGTGACAATCCCATAAACAACATCCGTAGACAGGTAGTCCAAAAGAGAGTTAATTTATTGGAAGATCTACAGGTTAACAGCAGTTAAGATTCAAGATGGCACTAATGAAAACTAAAAGCCCGGAGCAAGGCATATATTGAAAGCATAGAACAACTCAGGATGCCATGGCAACCCTCCCCCCATTGGGGTAAGATTCCCACAGAGTCCATAGTCAAAATACATAGTTGGCAGTTGTTGGCGCTGACCTTGGCCGGCACCTGGAGAAAGCAAAACAAACTCTGTCAGACCATGCCTGGTTTTCACAGCATATTGTACAGGCAGGGTCTGACATTCTGCCCCCCCAAAGGCCCCCCCTCTCAGTTTCCGGGCGCTGGTTTGTGCGGGTAGGCATCATGGAATGCACGGATGAGATGAGGGGCGGACACGTCGCGCGAGCGCACCCACTCATCTTGAGCAGAACTGAAGTGTTTCCAACGAACCAGATACTGGAGGGAACCATGATGGATACGCGAATCCAAGATTTTAGCAATTTCAAAATGCTCCTCCCCCCCCACCAGTACAGGCACCTCAGGCGGTGGTTCGGGATGCCACTCCGGGGAGGGAACATGTGGCTTCAATAGACTGACATGAAACATGGGATGGATCCGTCTTAGCGACTTTGGGAGCGAGAGATCTACGGTGACCGGGTTGATGATGCGGGAAATTGGGAACGGACCCACAAACTTGGCACTGAGTTTGCCGCATGGGCGAGTTGACCGGAGGTTCTTGGTGGACAAATAAACTGTGTCCCCCACCCCATACTCCTTACCCTGCGATCGGTGTTTGTCAGCTTGAGCCTTATATTTGCGTTTGGCTCGTTCCAGATTTTTTATTAACCATGGCCAGGTTGTTTGAATCGTGTGCACCCAGGCAGCAACATCTCCACCTCCCTCCTCCCCTGACACATCAACATGGCCGATGGGGCCGAAGTCTTGCCCATACACATCTTGAGAAGGGCTAAAACCAGTGGACTGGTGCACAGCATTATTGTAAGCATATTCCGCAAAGGGCAACAGTTCTACCCAATCGTCTTGGTGGTAATTAACATAACAGCGTAAGTAGCATTCCAGTAAAGCATTCACTTGTTCCGTTTGGCCATCTGTTTGGGGATGGAAGGCGGTTGATAGTCGTTGTTCTACCCCAACCAATTTGAGGAAGGCTTTCCAGAACTTAGCCACATATGTATTTCCGTGGTCGCTGACCACCTTGCGCGGAAATCTGTGCAATCGGAAGACATGTGACACGAAGAGGCGGGCCAGTTTTGGGGCGGAAGGGATACCTGCGCAAGGCACAAGATGCACCTGTTTTGAGAACAGGTCTGTGATTACCCAAAGTATGGTTTTTCCCTCGCTGAGGGGAAGTTCAGTCATAAAATCCATTAGTGGGGGTTTCCAAAGGTTGTAGAAGTCCGGGTGGTTTGCCCTGGGGTCTCTTTGCAGCAGCACACACTGGGCAACTGCGGATGAACGAATCCACGTCAGATCGCATGCCCGCCCACCAATATTGTCCCCTTAGGGACTTCAGGTAACGAGCTGGTCCCTGTCGCGCACAGCTTGTCTGGACTTCAGGAGTTTACCTGGTAGCAACTTCACACCACGCAGTTCTGCTATGTACAGTTTATTTACAATATATACACAGAGTCCTTTAGCTGTTATCATTCACAGCTCTGAGCAACAAAGTGCTTTGCCAGCACGTATATTTCAGGCAAGAAGAAAGTTACATTCAATACACAGACTTATATACACATTCATGACCAATCACAGTTCACCTGTGAGATGAGTCATTCTGGAAATCCCCATTCCTGGCTGTACAAACTGCAACAGACCAGCATACTCACATGACTTAGCTGTCATTCTGATCAGTATGATCTGTTTAGCAAACTGCAGACTAGCCAGAACTTAGACATATGTTGCCAGTCCCAAGCACTCATCCCTGGGAAAAGCTCCCAAGGGAATCCAAGAAATGTTTTGATTTGGAGTATTTTTTAACACACCAACCTGGTCCTAAATAGTGGACTGGGATTCAGGAATTCCTCTGCAGCCAGAAGAAAGCAGTATGACTTCCAAACCCCCAGAGGGAGCTTTTTAAGTCCCCCGGAGGTGTGGATGTTTGTCCTGCTTGGCATCGAGGGGAGAAGACATCGCTGCGAACATTTCTTGGCAATTAGGCTTGGACCTCCATTACCTATAACCAACTTATGAACCATCTGAAGAAGAAAATACCTCACCCTCCGAAATCTTGGTGAGTAACAAGAATACTTTTGAGCTTACCAGGAAGAGAAGCTGATTTGGTCGGCAGAAATAACCGGGAACTCTGCATGGTCCCCCCCCCCCAGATAAAACTCTTTTTGCAGAGATAAGATCTTAGATAAAGCGGCAAGGATTCTATCAAATTGATTTATGGGTAGACTAAACAACGGACTTCTTTGATGGACGAGGCAAGCACCAATTAGACTTTGTGACGTTTGAGGGGATAGGAGGAATACAATCCTCCCTCCCCTTGGTCTGCTACCTTTTCCGGCTGGGAAGGTCCATCTGCCACGTCCTTAAAAATTTATCAGCACCGGAAGACCTCTAGGAATACTATCTTATTGCAGCAAGGCAGCCGGCAACGGGGAGAAAGGAAGCGAAGAAGCACGCAGAACCAGAAACGAGCCCCTCGGGTGTATCAATGAAAAAGGTCAGTTACCGAAACTACAAAAAGGGGGACGTTGGAAGGTCCGCGGCAGCACTACTTCCGGCTAACTTCCTACTTCCTGATTTATCCCGATCTAGAGCGTCTGTAATAACTCGTTGGTGACTCAAACTTTAGAAATTCCTTTTTATAAAAAAGCTTAGTGTGCTTAGTATGGACTAATAATCTACCCATACCTTGGGAAAAAAATATCCTAACAGCCTGCCAAAATCACCAAAAAACAAAGCTACTACTCTACCCACACTCTGGAAAAACACTTTTTTAAAACCTGCAACCCTCGCACGTAAACATGGAGGAAAAAATACAAGACATGTTTACTCAGCAAAATAAGATATATGCAAGACAGTACGATTTGCTGTTAAAACAACAGGAGCAGATGTTAAAACAGATGGAACGGATGATTACTATGACGAATTCTTTTACCCAATTAATTACTCAAAAGAACAAGGAAGACCCTAATGACCTAAAAGAGCCTCTAGATGACAAGAGAGATGAACAACAGAAGAATTCTGAAGAGGAAATGGACAACTTCAAGAAGCAAGATGCCACAATCCAGCTGTCAACAAGGGATATGAAAATGTGTGAATTTGATTTCTGCTTCTCTAATCTGCTTGATGAACTATTCAATATCTGCAGTGAGGATTTAATGAGCAGGAAAACTGGAGCTGCCAGGATCTTTTTTCTTGTATTTGGGATGACACAGATAACAACATGGATTCACTATGAAGACCATTCAGTTGCAGAAGGGGCTTTATTAATATTTTTCAAGAATGATCTCAGATGCCTACTGTTAATGGGGGAAAAAAGGAAATGCTGGAAATTCCGGGCAAAGGGACTATTTTAAAGGAGTTTGGTCTCCTTGGCGATATGATTAAAATGAGCTGATTGAAAGGACTGGTTTAAATGAAATACAACAATATTTGTCAATGAGTTACTAATAACAATAAGTTGGAATTTAGAGCTGGAGTGAAATGGAAAATTAATAAAGCAACTAATTTTTATTGGAAGAGGAGGGAGGTGTAGGGGAAATCAATATTTTTATTCTGTATTTTTTGATTATATAAGAACTTAATGGTTTCTGTATTTTTGGGAATAATTAATTTTCAATGGAACCATTTAGAAAATTCTTTGATCTAATCCCTCATTTACATCTTTGATTAATCTCACATTAATGACTGATTTAATGATCTTTACACTTTTTATTAATTTTATATTAGGTATTGTTTTGAAAATGCTGAATAGGATTATATATTAGTTAAAATATAATTTTGTTTAATCTTGTATTACCTATTGACTTAATCTTAGATATAATAAGATTAGATTAATTAAAAAATAAAAAATATTGGGATTAGTTTCGCTAGCAAAAGTTAATACAATTAATTTTTAGATGGAAGAGGGTGAGGGGGAAGTCATCATATTGTTAAATTGTCTTTTTTACTATTACTGTTATTTTTATAATTGATTAATGTTTTTTATGTTTGATACGTTAATTGAAGAAAATAAAAAATTGTTTTAAAAAAACTGTCTCCTTAGTAGATGTAAAGTCTTAAGAAATCCAGTGTCCTGCGGTTTTGGCCCCATGAACCAGCTGCAGAACCTCCCTCTGCAGTACCTTAGGCACATACAATCTAGAGTCCTTATACCAATAACCCCCGCGTTCAATCAGGAAAAGTGGGAGGGTTTTTGCGGAGTGTTCGACTCGGCAACTGCAACGGAGAGATTCCCTAAAGGAATCGGTTAGCCCCTCCATATCCGGCGTTGTGGGCACCACACTAGCAAATTTAGCTGCAGGAGCAGGTGTTGGCGCCGTCGGGGTTTGGGTGGCCAGATTGCCTGGGCAGACGTGCCTCTGCTCCTTGGGCCTGGCCCCTCGAGGTTGCATGAGGGGTGGAACTAGAGCCGGCGAAGGAGGTGTGGGGAGCAGGGTGGACGGTCCAACCGACGTGGTCGGGTGTTGGGCTTCCCCCCCCCGTGAAGGCAGCGTGGGGAGTCGGGTCTGCGACCTGGTTTGCATTGCCAAGGTGGGCAGTAAAGCCCTCTGAGCAGGAGTGAAGAGAGACTCTGTGGGGCGCTCAATCTTGGTAGGGTATTGGGGCAGTCTAGACAAAGCATCAGCCAGCACGTTTTGCTTTCCTGGCACATATTTCAACACAAAGCGGAATTGGGCAAAGAAGTCCGCCCATCGTACCTGTTTTGCGGATAGTTTGTGAGCCCCGTTAACGCTTCTAGGTTCCTGTGATCGCTCCACACTTCAAAAGGGACTTTAGATCCCTCTAAAAATTGTCTCCATACCGTGAGGGCATGCTTGACCACGGCTGCCTCCTTTTCCCAACCGGCCAATTGAGCTGAGATTGCGTGAACTTCTTGGAGAAGTAAGCGCACAGATGTAGTTGACCGTCCCTCCCTCGCTGTAGCAACGCACCCCCCATTGCAATGTCTGAAGCATCTACCTGGACTATAAACATTTGTTCCGAATCAGGATGCTTTAATACCGGTTCGGAGGTGAACAGTCGTTTGAGACTGTCAAAAGCGGTTTGGCACTGGGGAGTCCAATTCACTTTAGCCGAAGGCAGGGTGGCTGCGCTTCCTTTCCCTTTAGTCTTAAGGAGGTCTGTGATGGGCAGTGCAATCTGAGCAAAGTTAGGGAGGAACCCCCTGTAGACATTTGCAAACCCGAGAAATCTCTGAACCTGTTCACGGGTTGAGGGTGGTTCCCAGTTGGTGACGGCTTGCATCTTCTCCGGGTCCATTGTAAGTCCTTGGTGTGAAATTCACACTTGGACACCTTAGCATAGAGTTGATTGTTTCTCAGACGTTGTAACACTTCCCTAACCAGGGCAACGTGTTCATCCATGATTTTTGAGTAAATAAGAATGTCATCTAAATAAACCACCACTCCTTTATATAACAAGTCATGTAGTATCTCATTAATGAGTTGCATGAAAACCCCCGGAGCCCCCTTCAATCCAAAAGGCATCACCAAAAATTCAAACATGCCAAAGCAACTGGAAAAGGCTGTTAGGGGCTCATCCCCTTCGCGAATTCTGATTCTATAATAGACTTCGACCAAGTCTAATTTGGTGAAAATGTGTCCCTCCTTTAACTGCCCCAAAAGGTCTGAGATCAAAGGAATGGGGTAGGCATTGGTTTGGGTGACCGCATTGAGTTTCTGAAAGTCAATACTCAGTCGCAAGTCACCGGTCTTCTTGCGCACGAAGAAAGCGGGGGCTGAATACGGGCGGTAGAGGGTCTGATAAAACCCCGAGCCAGATTCTTGTCTAAGAACTCACGAAGCAATGTCCGATCTGCGGTGGGGGGGTAGTACATCACATTCTTGTACATTAAAGACATCCGCAAAGTCTAGGTATTCGGTGGGTAGTTGGGATGACCAGGGGCGTCTGAAACCAAGGCTGGGGTTGTCTGGAGTACGGTTTTAACAGCTACTTCGTACCTATGCCGTTCGCAACCTGGGCTGGCAAACGTCAATGTTTCGGCCCCCCAGTCAATGGAGGGACTGTGTCCCTTCAGCCAATTTATTCCCAACACCACAGCGTATCGTATATTGGGAGCTATGGTGAAGTTGATTTGCTCCCAATGGTGGCCTATGCCCATCGCCACCCCCCAGGTGCGACGGTTAACCAGTCCACCTTTAAAGTCACTGCCATCCATCTGGGCGAACTGAACAGGGGTCGGTAGGGATACTGATTTTACCTTGAGTGCCTTGAAAGTGGCTTCATTGATCAACGAGCGGGCACATCCCGAGTCTATGAGGGCTTTAACTTGTAACTGGGGTCCCTTTCTATAATGTTGTAATACCACATCCACATATAGTCTCTTCCACTTCACTCACCATCACAGGAGCCTTGGGTTTGGCAGAAACATCTGCGGGGGTCTGCGGGGCCGCTCCACTCACCGCAGACCCAGTCCGTTTTTTGAGAGATCCAGGGGAGACTCTATGTTCAAGGCAGATTCCCAGTGGCGGTCCTCATCCGACGATGCAGAACCATCCCCAGTTGGGGCAATTGTAATCCATGACCCCGACGGGTCTGCTGGCGAAGGCTCGTGTGTTGGCCCCTCGATGTAGAGGGCTGGGGGCGCCTTCCGTCCTGGTGCTGCACTGCGTTCCGTTGCAGCGCTTCTCCGAGCGCGTCATCTTCCGCGAGGAGTCCCCTCCGGGTGGGGAGTGGGAGTTGGTGGCTCCGAACGAAACGGGCAGGCCGCAGCAAAATGACCCATGGCACCGCAAACGAGGCAGGCTCCCCTTTGAAAGCGCAACATTCGGTCTTGCACGGGTTGAGCCGGTCTCCGCAGGGCAGGAGCTGCGGTCCTCGGAGGGGTTTTCTGGCTTCCTCCCTCTTTGGCCCGACGTCGGGCCAGGGTTATGAATTGATGGCAGCTTTCTACTTCTTCTGCCAGTAGTATCCATTCCTCTAGGGTGGCTGGATCCCGTTGCATATAAGCCCAGTTCAATATTTCGGGGTATAAAGCTTCTCGGAAATAATGCACCCGGGTAGCCTCAATCCAATCCACGATCTTACTCGCAAGGCACTGAAACTCATCAGCAAAGTCTCTGACTGATGAGGATCCTTGACGAAGCTGTAGGAGGGCAACCTTGGCCTTCTCCCCCTGGAACAGGTCTTCAAACCGTCGTCTTAACGCTCGCATAAACTCGTTGAGAGAGCGGATGGAGCTGGCCCAGGTGTCAAACTGGAGGACCATCCAATCCGCGGCTTTTCCTACCAAAAGTGAGGAAACGAACCGTACTCTGCTATTTTCAGTGGGAAAGTTATGCCCCTGTTCCCTCATATAGCTGTCCACTTGGTGTAGAAAACAGGGCAATGTATCCACAGAGCCGTCATATGTCACTCGCAGACAGGGTTGATTCCACTGCACAATCTGGGCCGCCGGAGGTTGGGGCGGCGGCATTAGGGGTGGCTGGACCGGTAGCGCTGGGGGCACTTGAGGCGGCACTTGCGGCTGTGGTGGTACTTGCGGCTGTGGCACCGGAGGCACTTGTGGCTGTGGCGCCAGGGTTTAAGTTCGCTGTAGGCGGTCGTAATCAGGCATCAGTAGGTCCATCTGGTCCTGCATACGGGCCATACGATCCGTCAAGTCCCGGTTTTGGAACCGTAGGAGATGAATCTCCTCCTTGGATCCACCAGTATGTCGGGGTTGGTATTCCAGCCACACTCCTCAGCATAAAGGTCCTCATCCGAGTACTCCAGCACGTCGGAAGCGAAGGCTAATCGTTGCCTGCGCACTATAGTTCGAGGCAGGCCACGGTCAGGGGAAAACAAGGGGAAAGACCATTCTAGTCCCCTGCCCCCTTTTGGTCGCACATCGGCGTCTGCCGTTGTCCGTGCCCGAGCAGCAGCCGCGTCGGCCAACAATTGCTCCTCCGCTCGCTTTTGGTCCGCGAGCGCTCGGTCTGCCTCGAGTTTGGCGGCCGCGGTAGCCGTCACAGTGGGTTCGGCCATTTGTTCCAAGAGTAATAGGATCTCCTTATGATTTCCCAATAGCGGGTGTACTTGTTGAGCCAAATCCGCGGAGGAAACACCAAAGTCCGGTTCTAAAATCTTTTCCACATCCGCGACCGTTGCCGTGGTTGACGGTAAATCCATAAGGACCAAGACTGTCCGGGCAGCAATGTTCTGTGCTTCCCGGTGGCATGCGGTGGGGTCTGGGACAGTTAGCGGCACGTCTCCCCCTCCGGTTGCCGCCATCACGGAACTGGACCCCAGCCCCTGGAAGGGGGCCACTGACTCCTGTCGTGGGTCGTTGAGTGTCAGTTCAGACAACATCTGAGTTAGCATGGCAAGGTCCTCATGCGCCAGCTGGACCTCCTCCAGTAAAGAATCCAGTCCCGAAAGGTCGGTGCGGGCACGTAGATCAGCGTCTTGGGTCGTCCAAGAGGTCGTCTCAGCTAGGCGACGCCACTGATCAGTCACCAGCCCAACCAGCCGGTGTGCAGTAAATCGGAGTCCTCGCCTCGTACCTCAAGCCGAGAAGACGAGGGGCCAGGCGAACCCTCCAGGGCTCCAGCCGAGGTCTATGCGCTCGGGGAGCACGTCCTCTGCTCCAACTTGAGGTCCCGGCGATCCCCTTAGGGCTCCAGCCAGAGACAGTTCACTCGGGGAGCACGTGCTATGCTCCAACCCGAGATCCCGGCGATCCCTCCAGGGCTCCAGCCAGGGAATAAAATTTAGTTCAGAAAGGAAGGGTGATTAGTGCCATAATGTGAGCACTTGTCCCGTGACAATCCCATAAACAACATCCGTAGACAGGTAGTCCAAAAGAGAGTTGATTTATTGGAAGATCTACAGGTTAACAGCAGCTAAGATTCAAGATGGCAATGAAAACTAAAAGCATGGAACAGGGCATATATTGAAAGCATAGAACAACTCAGGATGCCATGGCAACCCTCCCCCCATTGGGGTAAGATTCCCACAGAGTCCATAGTCAAAATACAGTTGGCAGTTGTTGGCGCTGACCTTGGCCAGCACCTGGAGAAAGCAAAACAAACTCTGTCAGACCATGCCTGGTTTTCACAGCACATTGTACAGGCAGGGCCTGACATAAACCTTCCACACAGCCCAGGGGCCATCGTAACCCTATCACCTCCCTTACGCCACCTGTCACAGCTCCACAAACCAACTTCCCTGTCCACCTTCCATGCTCTTTCCACTGCCCAGCACTGGGGTGGGGAGGGGCTGCCTCGTAGAGCTGAAGAAGTTGCAATTAGTTGGAGATTTTATTATGGAAATGTATATGCAGTTCAAGAGAGCTCTGTGCCACAGAGTGGTAAGCTGCAGTACTGCAGTCAGAAGCTCTGCTCATGACCTGAGTTTCAGGTAGCCGGCTCAAGGTTGACTCAGCCTTCCATCTTTCCAAGGATGGTAAAATGAGTACCCAGCTTACTGGGGGTAAAGTGTAGACGACTGGGGAAGGCAATCGCAAACCACCCTGAAACATAGTCTGCCTAGGAAATGTCAGGATGTGACGTCACCCCATGGGTCAGTAATGACCCAGTGCTTGCACAGGGGACTACCTTTACCTTTAAATGCACTTTGAGTAAGAAACTGGCAGGATACCACTGTTTTCTTTTTACACTGAAATGCTGTCAAATGTTATCTTTAATGAATAGCTGCAAACCACATGCCGCTTATTCTGGACCAACTCCTTAAAGGAATTACAAAGAACAGTGTTTTCTTAGCTGTAAAATAAAGCAGGAGTCCAGCAGCATTTCAGAGATTAACAGAAATTATTCCAGTATTTTTGAGTCAGTGAAGTGAGCTGTGACTCATGAAATCTCAGGGTGGAATAAATTCTGATAGTCCACTAAAGTGCCACCAGGACTCCTGTGTAATTTTGCTGCAACAGGCTGACATGGGCTGGTCTTGTAGGGATTTTGCTTAATTGTGGTTTCTCCAAAAGGCTGTTCTAGCTTAACTGTGTCCTGGAGATTTACTGGATCAGATTTGGAACTAATCTGTGGGGTTTTTTTTTCAGGATCTTTATAATACCAGGTATCTACTGAGAGTACAATTTTCAGCAGAAAACTAGCATAAGAGAAAGAACTTCTTAACCTTCTCTTTTTGCCACTCTCCTTGAGCAGAAAGTATCCTCTTTACCAACAGCTTTTTGCATTTCTTATTTGGACAAACACACCTGTGAGTTGTAGGTTGCTATATAATTAAATGCAAATCCAGGTTGCTACCAGTATATGCAAACAAGCACACCTCCCTCTCTTCCTTGCCTCCCTCCCTCCCTCTCATTCTCTTCCTTGTCTTCTCCATTTCCCATCTTCCCATTTCCTTTATGGTTCCTCTTTAGTTCTTTTGGTTTCTGCCTGGGCTTCCCTTTCTAACCGCCTCCCCCTCTCCCACTTCCTCAGTAGAGCATGGGGCTGACAGAAAAAAAGGCAGGACTGGGGACTCCAAACTTAGTGAGCCCCCACTGTCGCCTCTGGTCGCCCAGTGGACTCATTTACCTGCCGAAGTGTCCTAAAGGGTCAAAGAGGAGGTCAGAGTTGCGAGCCATGGCAGGGGCCATAGCTGATGTGCGAGAGGGAAGAACAGAGTTTCATTTCAAACACTTCCCAGTCTTCCACCCCGCATACCCTGCCTGCCTGGAAAGGGCAGCTCCTTGCTGGGAGAACTTCTCCCTGCTGCCTCGAGCCTCAGCTGGCTCGGCACCACGTTTGGCACTCACGCAGCAAGTCACATGGGCCAAGCCATCGACCCAGAGCTAACTAGGCGTCACTTTGACACGTGTGCTCAGCCCAGGCAGGGTGTGGTTGGCGAGCTGGGCAGGGAGGTGGTGTGCATTGGAAAAGCTGGTGGGCCAGATCAGAGCTCTTGCGCCAGATGATTGACACATCTGTTCATCAAGTCAATCTGCTCCCGATTGATGTTTTTAATGGGATAAAAGGAATAATGACAAGACTGATGCTTTTATTGGATAAAAGGAATAATGACAAAAAGTTACAACAAATTTATTTAAAAGTGTTACTTAATTCATATTTTATTAATTACAATAGCATCTGCATACATCTGAAAAACAGTAATACATATGCATGCAAGTCATATTATTTATTCGGCCTACAGAAGATTATGTGCTTATTTATTATACTGAGTCATTTAATGGGGCTGTTTTGCAGTCACTTAATGGGGCTGTTTTGCAGTCCTTTAATGGGGCTGTTTTGCAGTCATTTAATGGGGCTGTTTTACAGCTTACAGAGGCTGGAAGTTGGGTTGAAGGTAGACAAGTGCAGACCAGTGATTTGACAGGCAGAGTATAAGAGCGCCTGATAATGTCTATAGTTTGGAGGTGAGATGGGGCGGGGTGGGGGCACAAACCTGCCCAAGATGGATGGATTTGTGTACCTCTTGCAAGAACTCCACCTCAGCAGGCACAAATGTGACTGAGAAGGGCGATGAACTAAGCAGTCCTTGAGCTGGGTGACTTCCTGTGTGCCCTTCTCTGCCCAGGGAGAAACTCTGCAGAATCTTTAGGGGGAGGTAATACGTTTAAAAAAGAAACTTGGGCAGACATTGGGGGCTGCAGGCCATTAAGTAGATAACAACTTCACTATTTATTTATTAAAATGTGTGTGTCCTCTTTGGTGAGTTGACCTCCCCCCCTCCCCCAGTAAACAGTGTGTTCTCATCTGCCACAGTTTGAAACCTTCCCTTACTTGTAACTTTGCCTTCATTTTATTGAAGGACTTCCTCACAGGATGCTGCCCTTAGCTCTTCAGATCGTGATTCTTTAGCTGTGACAAGTGGACAGTGCGTCTGCTGCCCCGTACTTGATTGTGGGTTTGCTTTGAAGAGCCGGGCGGCCCCACAAACCCGGGTGCCCCATTGCCCAGTCACGTTCGCACGTGAGGGTGTGCACAGGCCTGGCCAAATCTGTCCTTTGGGCAGCTGTAAACAGATTTCGAAGGACGGCCGCAAGCTTTCTCCCGAAGGGGGCTTGTGAGCAGCTCTCTGCCTGTCTTCATTACTAGGGTGGAGGGGATCCTCTCCTTCACCTGTCTGCTTGGGCTGTGCAGCTGTTCTCTCAAGATTGTCTTCAGTCATTTCTTAGGCGGGGATGTAACTTCTGTAGTTGCAGTGACTTTAGCCACTTGGTGACTACGTTTTGTCATGCAGCGGCAGCATCATTCTTGCATGCTGAAACCCTTTCTCTGTTTTCTGGATTGCAAGAGCCAGCTGTGTGAGGCATATTAACTTATGGGGGTCTGTTTAATCCCTGTCGAGAGCCTGCGTGGCTAGTGGTTAAGAGCGGCAGACTCTAATCTGGAGAACTGGATTCAATTCCCGACTCCTCCCCATGAAGCCTGCTGGGTGACCTTGGGCCAGTCACAGTTCTCTCTGAACTCAGCCCACGCAGCGGCAGGCAAGGGCCAACCACCTCTGAACGTCTCTTGCCTTGAAAACCCTACCGGGTCTCCATAAGACAGGTGTGACTGACTGCACTTTTTACACACACACACACACACACACACACGTGTGACTGACTGCACTTTACACCCACACCCACATCCTGAAGTCACATGGGCCCTTAAGCTGGAAGATCTGATGTCTATCGTAGAAGTAATTAGAGCATCTCTCCCTTGTATATTCGAACTGAGTAATGGATTCAGTATCTTCTGGTTATAAGCATTAAAATCATGTCTTAAGTTAATCTTACTAGAATAAGTCTGAGTTGTTGAAAGATAGCTGTGCAGTTTCACCAGCAAGCAGACTGTGATTCCCTATAAATTCCAACATAAGAGTCTTTTGGGGGATCCTGGCAGTACTCCCCCTCTTGGAGAATTTCTTTCCAGGTATGGTGGTGGTGGGGGGAGCGATTGCCTATCCGTTTTCTTGTTTTTCCTGTGGGATTCATCAGCCACATGAGAAGGGTGATCTGGGAATGGTGGTCTGGGGATAACTGAATAATTTTCTCCCCTGCTTGCTCCGACGCCTTGTACATTTTAGAGGAGGAGAAAGTACTGTATAAATTTCAGTTAGTAATTTTTTCATTAGCAGATCATCAATTCGTGACTGCTTGGCCAATTTTAATGGAGATTGCCGATCTGGGCTTCTTCTCGGCCACTGGGACTCTGTGGTCTACTTTTTTGGAAGGAGGAGGTTCCCAGTGTCTTATATCAACAGTTGCAGTGTTTTGCCAAAATAGCTAAGCAGTCTGACTGGCAGTTTGATTTATAAAGATGAGTCCAGTTCATCCCAATAAACCAAATAATCCAGTGCAGAAGATAACCTTGTCTGTTAAAACGCAATTAAAGAACTGAAGCAGCGGAGCAGCTGGATAAAGCTGTTTATCCGTCGCCATCTTGTCTCTTCCCCAAGGAACTGTTAGAATTTAATGAGATCTCTCTCAATATGAAAGTACTCTTAAATGTTTCAATTTCCTTGTTAGTATAGGTTAAATACCTTTGAATACCGTATATACTCGTGTATAAGCCGAGTTTTTCAGCCCAAAAAAAGGGCTGAAAAAGCCGAACTCGGCTTATACACGGGTCAATACGGTAGGAGAGGGGAGGGGGGAGGAGGGAGGAACTTACAGCTCGCAGCCTCGCCCAGGAGCCTTTCTCCTGCCGGCAGGGGCCTGGAGGGGCCTCTGCCGGCTGCTCCGCCGCCGCCCAGGCGCCCGGGCGCCTTTCTTCTGCCGGCAGGGACCTTCCTGGGCCGGCAGAAGGTCCCTGCCGGCTGCTCTGCCGCCGCCCAGGCGGCAGGGAGCCTTTCTCCTGCCGGCTGGGGCCTGGAGGGGCTGGCAGGAGGTCTCTGCCGGCTGCTCCGCCGGCGCCCGGGCGCCTTTCTTCTGCCGGCAGGGACCTTCCTGGGCCGGCAGGAGGCCCCTGCCGGCTGCGCCGCCGCCACCCACGTGCCTAAGCGCCTTCCTCCGGCCGGCAGGGGCCTGGAAAGGCCTCCTGCCGGCCCAGGAAGGCCACGCCGCCGATTCGCCGCGTCTCCCGGTAAGTAGGGGGTTCAGGGGCTCTTCCCCCTCCCCCCCTTGGATGGCACTGGGGTTGGGGTGGGGTGGGGTGGGGCGGGAGGGCCTGGAAGGCCGGCGGGAGGGCGACCTGCGGCAGGGGCCCTGCGCTCTAAAATGGGGGCCGGCATTTTAGAGCGCAGCATTGCCGGTAAAGGGAATTTCTTATTGACCCTCGGCTTATACGCGGGTCAATAAGAAATTCCCTTTTCTGGCCTCAAATTTGGGGGGTCGGCTTATACTCGGGTCGGCTTATACCCGAGTATATACGGTAATTTAAAAATGTGACGGCTTTGCACAAAAGCAGTAGCAATATTTGTTAAGTTATTAAAATTAGCATTTCTTGCTAGAAAGGAGACCATGTTAGAACTGGCTTTCACTGTACCTGCCTGTGTGAGTAAGGGGATCTGAAACAGCATTCTTTGTAAATAAACGGTTTTCCACCTGTTGCAGCACCTCTCAGGTTATCATCAAAAGTTCCTGCTGTAGTCCGGATGTTGACTGGTGGTGGGTGGTAAACTGTAGTTCTGAAATTCTTTCCTTTGAATGAACTATTTCCTTGAATGAACAATTCTCAACATGTACAGCATGACTTTCCTAACATGTTAATTTAGAAAACTTAAGTATGACTAATACTGGCAGTGATAGATTTCAACTGACTATAAGAATAGAAAGTTTTACCAACATTTGAATTTAGTTGACTCGTCTTCACGTGTGAATGGTTCAGTCTGTCTGTCTATCTTGGACATGTTTGAGCCTCAATCATGTCTTGCTTCCTTTTAGGAATGTGCAGTTAGTCCGAACTCTCTGTATCCAGACACTGACTGGCTAATTGGGAATCATTCCGATGAGCTGACTCCATGGATACCGGTAATAGCAGCCAGGTACTCTTGGCCAGTCCAGAAAGTGGGGTGGCAGCGGGGGAGGGGGGGGTTGTTGCGACTTGTGGATAAAGAGCCACTGGCAAAGTCTGTGTCTTTCCTCTACCAAATTCAAAAGTGCCTTTCCTTTTCTTTCCTTCCTAGCTCCCATGACCCACTGGTCTTTAGCAATTAATGGGGAGTTTTTTCTATTTCTGCCAGTGTTATACTTGGGTCTCTATCCACCAGCAAAAAGGGGACTATTTTATCACCTATTATGGTGGCAGGTAGTTTAGTTAAAATAGGAGTAATCCATTGGCCATGTTAGAGTTTGAAATGGGGACGCTCCAGCATCATGTGAGAAAGTGTATCAATTTTCTTCATGTTGCACAAGCAAAATCTTTCTGAGTAGGGTAAATTGCCATACCTTCCACTTAGCGCTGCTGAAGGTGTGGTGTCAAGCATAGAGGCTCTTCGAAAACCCAGGACAATTCTAAAGTGCTATTTTACTAGCATGCCCAGAACAATGCATACTGAAAGTAGAACAGATGAGGAGGCTATGAAGTACATTATTTAAAACCATACCAGTTACTTAAAGGCACAGAGGTGTGACAAGGGTTTGTATTTGAAGCTGCTGAGTTAATGGAAGCTGGTGGCAGAAAGGCAATGAATGGTGAAAGCAATGTGACACCTTATTTTATTTATGCAAATATTTATAACCCTCCGTTAGTCTTGGTTCAAGGTGACTTATAATAATAGTTAAAACATCCCCAGCTAAAACCAAAGATAAAATAACAACCCCCTGAGGAGTGCCAAATGAAAAGAATAGCACCTGTCAAGGACAGTTTTGATTCATTGGAATGAAATCCAGAGAAAAGAGTTCTGTCCTGTACCCAACAGGGCTGAGTTTGTTTCAAGGGCTCTTCAACAAATACCCTGGGAAAGTGTCAGTTTAAAAAAAAACTGTGGGAGGAGCAAATTGCAGGGAGTGTTTAGGGGACCAGTGTGGAGCTACTATGGGGGAGGATGTAGGTCCTTGTGGGAGGGCGGCAGTATTCTCTCGTCAATGTATTGGATATGCCAGATGTTGTGGTCTGTGACGTGAAGCCTGTTGTCTTATCCAGACAAGTTTCAAGGTATGGGCAATCACCAAATTTGATATGCTGATAACTGAAGAAGTCAGAGCAAAATCTAAAAACAAAGGGTTGCCCTCCCCCTGCATGTGACACAGGTTTTGCACCAGCCACAAGACATTTCCACAGTTTGCTTGAACTCATATAGGTCATTTGTAATTATTTTGAGCCCTCTTAGCCACAAATTAAATAGATAGTTACCAGAGTTAAATTCTTCCACTGTTAGGTGCAGTACCCTTTCCCATTAATTGTGTCTTGACAAAAACACTGCAGAAAATCTTGCAGAGAATTTTTCTTAACCAGCAAAACTCTAAAGGGAAATTTCCATTAGAAGCCTTCCTTCAGCACTCACACCAATTGCTGCAGTTGTGCTGTCTGCCTTCACACATCTGCTCGTGCTGCTAGGGAGTCACTCCACATCAGAGCCAACCAGTGGCCCTGTGGTGGCGGCAATCATGCTGCAGGCTGTTTGTACCTAGGGCTTTCCACGAGAATTGCAGTATGTGCTTTATGCTGCTGCTTTTAAAAAAGTTTGTGATGATATGGAGAAAAGTCTTCTTAATGCCTGTGATGAGCTACACACAAAAAGAAGAGTGATGATCGGGAGTTACTTAGAGCAAGTGAGGAAGTCGTCTACTGAGTGCTCTGATTTTATTCTTACTATGTAACTTTTCTGCTCCTTCCATGTAGCTGTTCCTTCTTTTATTCCTTTGCATTATAATAGGCCTTGGAAGTGTAAACAGATGAGCCAGTAAGCTTTTGAACCCATGAAGCTGCCTCACACTGAATCAGACCCCCCCCTTGGTCCATCAAAGTCAGTACTGTCTACTCAGACAGGCAGCGGCTCTCCAGGGCCTTAGGCAGGGGTCTTTCACATCACCTACTTGCCTAGCCCCTTTAACTGGAGATGCCAGGGGTTGAACCTGGGACCTTCTGCATGCAAAGTAAATTCTCTGCCACTGAGCCACAGCCCTTCCCCGCTCTGGAACTTTTGGATAGTTTCAGAGTGTGTTGGTCTGCAGTAGAACAGCCAGGAGCACTTTATAGAGGCCAACAGGATTTTCAGAGTATGAGCTTTTGAGAGTCCAGGCTCCCTTTGTCAGATGCCCAGATATCTGAAGAAGGGAGCTTTGACTCTCGAAAACTTATTCCCTGAAAATCATGTTGGTCTCTGAGGTGTTGCCAGACTCGAATCCAGCTTGTCGGCTTGTGGGGTGTCCCTCTGTCTGTGGCTGTGGTGCTCTCATTCGAACGCTTACCGTGGGAGGCTCTGATTCTGAGTGTGGGTTCCTCTGTGATTAGCTGGGCCTGAATATCTGAGAAGAGCCTGATGCATTGCACAGCTTCTGGGGTCAGGCTGCTGGTGCCCAGAGTGGAGGCCGTGTGGGCTTGTGTTGGGGGTGGGGATCAGCTTGGGGTGCCAAAAAACATGTTTGGCATGATGGTCAGTGGCATAACTTTTTCCAGCAAATCAGCTCATTTTGTATAATGCAAAGGAAAACCTAGAATAGTTCTGTAAAAGCTGCATATCATCACTACTCTTGAATTTGGAAGTAGTTTATAATAGAAGTGCCATCATTGTTACTTGCTTCTAGTTCACATCCTCTGAAATTTTGGAAATCAAGAGAATTGGGGCGCACTGAGGGGAGAAAAATATGTAGGATCTATCTGAGAATCTAGTTAAATCTTTATCGCTGGTGCCGAATCCAGGAAATAGAGCAGTTTTGAGGCTGGTTAGGAATATGTGTAAACCCCAGAGAGGGGAGGTGTGTCTTTGCTAACATCTCATCATGTTTCAGGTCTTCCTACTCTTGTCGCTATTTCGTGCTCCCTTGCTGCTTTTTTGACTTCCATGGAAAGTATAATCGGAAGCAAAGTAAGAAGTCCCAGTACAGAGAATATCTGGATTTTGTTACAGAAGTGGGACTTGTATGTGGCTTTAATGTCGAAGAGGATTGCCTTAGAATTCCTTCAACAAAAAGGGTAACTGCTTCCATTGACATTGTTTTATTTAATGCACTTGAATTATCCTGTCGTTGGGCCCCCTGGCACAGAGTTGGAAGCTGCAGTGCTGAAGACAAAAGCTCTTCTCATGACCTGAGGTTTCAGGTAGCCGGCTCAAGGTGGACTCAGCCTTCCATCCTTCCGAGGTTGGTAAAATGAGTAGCCGGCTTGTGTGGGGTGAAGTGTAGACGACTGGGGAAGGCAATGGCAAACCACCCCGTAAACATAGTCTGCCTAGGAAACATTGGGATGTGACGTCACCCCATGGGTCAGGAATGACCTGGTGCTTGCACAGGGAATGACATTTACCTTTACCTTTAATTATCCTATGATGCTCATGATGTTTGCAGAGCTACAGTAAAGATAAATTTCTGAAGCAAGGACCACGATTCGCACCTTATTTTTGATCAGCAAAGTCCAAAAGAGAGTGAAATGGCAGGGGCAGTCCAGAGTGTTCTGTGTTGGTGGGAATCTTTTGCATCTGCCATTTCCCCAATCAAGGGCTTCATTCTCCTTATTGCTTTGGGTTTTCCCTTGAAATAATGCTAAGGGAAGGGAGGGCATAGTTATGGTTAATTACTCAACTACATCAAATGATTATTTATCTCTTTATATGTAAGTAAATACACTTGCTGGACTGAAACACACTAAACATTGCCTAGGGATGCACCTTGGAGTTCCCCTAGTCCTGCTGAGACCAAAGCGCTAGACCTCCTCTCCGCTCTGGAGGCTGTTCCCATTTTCTCATCTACAGGCTTTCTTCTCCCCCTCCCCCCTTTCCCCCTTTTCCTTGTCATAGCCAGAGGTCAAAGGGGTGGGGTTGCAGCCCAGTGAATTTGTTCTTGAAGACAGTGCAGCTCAAAGTCTAACTGAGCTTCATGTTTAGAACCAAAAAATGTTCTCCCACGGGCCAGAGTGGCCAGAGCCACTCCGGGGAATATGCTCTGCCTTTTGGTCTGGCAGCTGTGGACCACTGAAGCAAGAGGCTCAAGCTCTGCTTTGCAGGGGTCTTTGGTGTGCTGAGCCTTGCGTGATTTAGGTTGATAATCAGGTCGCGCATCAGGAGTCAGTGTGCTGGAGCACCTGCCAAGGCCCATAGCGTGGCAGAGGGCCCCACCTGAAGCCATCGGGGCTTGCTTGATCTACTTGGTGGAGTTGGAGGCAGGGGAGGAAGCCGCATGGCACGAGTGGCCTTCTTACTTGGCCCAGGAGAACTTGCAGCACCGCAGCAACTCTTTCCCCTTTTGGAAATTCCAGCATTGATTGGGTGGAAAGGAGTGGGAGAAAGTCACACCTGACCCCCTCTAGAGTAGGTGCAAGTCACAAGAGAAGGGAGCTGCAGTAGAGGATGAGATGAACACGATGGCCATAAAAGCTGCAGCTGCCCCTGTGAATGAAGTGGGGGTGGTGGTATGTCTGTAGCAGTTTGTGTGTTGGAACACCAAAATCTAGGGTATCAGTGTTGGTGATTGGTTACTGCAAGCCTGTGAATATGTAACTTCAAAAAACATTTTCTGGGTAGGAACACATTTATGTTCTGGGTGATTTAATAATTTGTTTAGTGATCAGTATTAAAACTGGAGGAATTCTGTTGTTGCTCTTTTAGGTGTGTTTGATTGGAAAGTCTAGAACGTATCTCACAACAGAAAGTATTGCTCTCGACGAACAGCGAGCGCATTATATCAACAGCCGCCAGTGCTGCAGCATGACACCGCCAGGTAAAGTGGAAGGGTTGCGTCAAAGTGAGAGTCGACCAGCTGTAAGCCATGCCGTGGGCCTACTTGCCGGCAGAGAAGTACTGAGAAATACTGATGTGGAAGGAGCCTTAATATCTACGTTTCAGCCCAGAGGGAAAGAACCAGTCCGGAACTGCACTGCCCTCCCTCAAGATTTTGTGGACCGTGTGGTTTTGAAAGTAGCAAACTTACTGTTAAGTGGAATCCAGGAAGACTTATCTAGAACTTCAGACACATGGAGTCGAGGAGGTAAGGGTTTGCTCAACGTACAAAATGAAAATGTGCCGTGAAACAAAATTACATCATAGCCTTTCCAAAGAGACTTGCATTTCCCATTCTTTGTTATGAAGAATGAGATGGGAAAGCATTTTGGAAAAGTGTACTGAAGGTCTTACCATGTAGTGCTATGAATTACAAACCCACTTAAAGTTTTCTCAACTTCTAAATTCCAGGAAGAATGCAAGAGAGGTATGATCTTGTATTATCATATGTACCGAGGAGGGAAGGTTACAGAGGAGTTGGGGGGCACAGAGTGGGCTGTTTTGTGTAGGGACAGACTGTTAGTCTCTGGTAGGGTTGCTGGAGTTCTGGGATTACAACTGATCTTCAGGTGATGGAGATTATTCACCTGGAGAAAATGGCTGCTTTGGAAGCTGGAGTCTATGGCATTATACCCCACTGAGGTCCCGCCCCCAAACCCCACCCTCCTCAGGCTCCACCCACAAAATCTCCAGGTATTTCCCAACCCAGAGCTGGCAACCCTAGTCTCTGGTCTCAAAAACAGAACCCTAGGTTGAACTTTGGCACAATGTTGGCCTCTCTGGATGGGCATAGAGAATGGTGATCTTGTGAGCCAAAACGTGTGTGGGGGGAGAGACCAGGAATGGATCTCTGTAGAGGAATTCAGAGGTCTCTGTTCCTGACATTGGCAATGGAAATAAGGGAAAATGCTTTGTTTCTAGAAAGATGAGGAGTGCTGGAATGTAAGCCTCTGTGACAATTCTTCCAAATTCCCTGGATTTTTAATTGCAAATGTATGGGAAAGGAGTGAGGGGAAGAAGCTGTAGTTGTTCAGTACTGAGGAAAATATCCTCTCTGAGTTCTCATAGCTTTTTTCTCATATTTCACAACCTTGTTATTGAAGACAAATTCCAGCATTTATCCCTGGTGAGCCCTGCCACAAATTAAGCCCAGGGCAAGCAGCCATTTCCTCTGTGGTTTGGACTTGGGGGCTTCTTTTATTGACAAAGAAGTGTGTCAATCCCAGCTTCCTGAGAACCAGGCGTGTGAGAGGAACACTTGGAGTGAGGAGCACAGGGTTAGACACGTACGTTGGTCCTGTAGAGCCCCTTGTGTTACTCTGGTATGCTGATCTACAGGGTGCAATTGACAAAGTTACTCCTCCGCGCCTTCTTCCAGCCTTCGCTTTACCAGGGAGCTGGGAGTGACGAAGAGGTTGGGGAGAAAAATCAGACAGAAAATGCTATAGAGCCCATTTAAGGGCCGGCAAGGGGGCAGTGAGGCCACCATCGTGTCTGCTGAATCTCGGCCAGCCAAACTGTAGGGTGGTTCAGAACGTCACATTTTCTAGGTCACCCACTTTGAGCACAAACAGGCAACACCCTCTGAGGGCATAATTAGCTGCGATGATTGTGCCTGATTATTTGCTGATAAAATCTCTCTCAACCAGTCAGGTGCCAGTTTAGGAATAGATCCTGTGCTGTGGAGGTATCGTCAGCAACCTCTTGGCAGCGTTCCATGGGTACCTTCAAGCTGGTTTTCCTGACTGATGTCGACAGAGTTCTTGAGGTTGCTCAGGCCTCTTCCTCATGCTGGATCTGTACCATCATGGCAGGAGAAGGTGGGGAAGATGAGCCAAGGGTCCCTCTTACAAGGGGTGTTGCCTTCACTGCTAAAGGAAGCTGTGCTTAGGTCCCTCCTGAAGTCTTTTTGGATAAGCGGGACGGGGAGGGGCAATGACAGACCTTTCTGGGCAAGGTGATCGAGCAGGTTGGGGCAGAACGACTGCAGGCATTTCTGGGTGTCTACCCTATCGTGGACCCTTCTTCCATATCAAATCACAAAACGGGAGAAAAGACATTTGAGGATAATGACTGCTCTGTAATTGAAGCACGATCTCAGGTGGTGGACTCAAGAGGAACACCTGATGCAGGGGAAGCCCTTCCAAATGCAATTGTCAGATTACTACAGCAACCAGCTTCCTCTTATGTAGAGTGAAAATAGATATACAGAATGTGGAGTTTATAAGAATCTTCTGCGCCCCGTGGCTGCACAGGTGAGGGCAGGTGCATCAGGACACAGAAGAAGAATTGCTCTCTGTTCTCAAGAGCCTAAATTTGAAAGCCTCACCTTGTTTTCTGTAGAGAGTCTCACCTTGAATGAAATAGCAGCACGTTTAAACGAGGAGACATTAAAAAGTCTGAGGAATGAATATGGGGGCCTGCAGACCCTGCTTAGGAACAACCACCAAGTGTTTGAAGGTAAGAACTAGAAAATCTCACTGTTGCTTCCTCATTGGCACAGCAGGAATAACTGTGGCTGCCTCCATGGGCCATTTCGAACGCAAACAAAATGTGGAACTGGGAGGCATTGATGAATGACTGCAGGAATTGTGTTCCTTCGACAGCCAGCTGGCACAGGGTTCAAAACATGCAGGCTTGGGTCCCAACTAAAATTTCTGCCCAAAGGGGGGGATTTCCCCCCCAGTTTCTCCTTCTGTTGAGTCCCAAAGCACCCCCTTAAATGCTTCTTGTGGGGAACAGGACCCCAGGAATAACAGGGGTGGGGTGGTGGTGGCAAAAATCACTTTCCTTTGTGCCCCTGGAAATTCTAGATGCAGTTCAAGTCAGAGCCTTGGTAAACCCTAGAGGTTTTAGTTCAGCTTGAGGTTTTAATTGTAAAATGGATTAGACGATTCTTATTTTTGTTGAACCTGGCAAGGCAGAGAGGGACCTGCCAGACGGATTGTACTGAATTTATTTCTTGATATTTGACAGCACAGGCTTTTCCAGCACTGATGCCTCTCAACAAGTGATTTATCAGATTCAATGAATTGATACATTAGCAGAGGGGAAAACTGGATTTTATTAGTTTAAAATTATTTCTCCCTAGCACTTCAAGACATCTTACAAATTAGCTAAAAATCGTATTAAACTAGAAATTATGGGGCTCCCCCCCCCCGAGGACTCAGACGTTGTGTTCGCATTATTAAACTTTTCCAGGCAATTTAGGCTGCCTTACCCCCAGTCTCTGAAGGCAAGACTGGCCCTCTAGCCACGCTGGAGGTGAGTGGCTGGCAGCCTCCCTCTGTTTCTGCCTCAGAAAGGGGAGACGCTTCACAGTTCTGGGTTGTTCTTCATTCTGACAGCGCTCAAAGCAGCAACTACAACTTTTCCTTCTTTCGACTTGGAAGGACAGAATGGCCACTTCTAGGAACATACACACTGCTTTTTATCTTTCTTTATTTAGTTCTGCTTTTTCTGCTTTTTCTCTTTTCTGCTTTTTTGTCTTTATCATTCTACTTCTTATCTTGCTTTATTTAGTTAGTTCATTTATACCTTGTTTTTTCTCCACCTGGAGACAAAAAGTGGCATGCATTGTTCTCCCTGTTTTCTCACAACAACCACCCTGTGAGGTAGGTTAGGCTGAGAGTGCATGACTGGCCTAAGGTCACTCAGCAAACTTCCATGGTAGAGTGGGGATTTGAACCTGGGCCTCCCTAATGCCACATTCTAACCACTACACAGAGGATGGCTAAATGTGAATTAAGAGAATATTCATCTAAATTTATGCTGGCCACTTGATCTTGTTCTGAATGGAATAGGCTTTTTTAAAAAAACAAACTAGGATTTTAATTAGATGCACTAAAAACGAGTTCTTTACTGGTGGTCAGAAGCTGCCGCTGACAGTCTCTCCCAGGCCATGCTGCAGCTTGTCTGTGTCTTATTTGAGTGAATTATTGTTTGTGCTGCTTTAACGGTTAACATCTCAGTGTTGACAAATGTAACCAGATTTTACAAAGTGGAGTGAGTGCAGGAAGGGATCCTTGCATGGGTTGTGCCTGCTCCCTACTCCATGGGCAGGGCATATGCACATTTGTTGCAAAGGCTTCCATTACCCTGAGAAGATACTCCACCCCCCCTCCCAGTTGTGCCCTGCCCACTCTGTGGATGGACAAGGTTCCTCGGCTCTCATTAAAAACGCAGGCAAAATTAAAATTTAAAAACCGCTGCCCTTTGCCTCTCACTAACAAGTGTCAGCGGAGGACAGAAAGCACAGTATATAAAATCATCCCAGATGGAACCTCATCCCAGGGCAGCCGTGGGAGTTGAGCTGCCGCAAAAGAAAAGCTTGCCTGCTGCTCCCCGCAGGACCACAGCAGCAGCCTCTGCAACATTGGTGCCTGTTCTTCAGCTGCCGTTCTTCTCTGGCCCTCTCCCACTCCACCCATCGTGCCCAAGAAACACGGAGGAGATTTGCCTGGAGACCCTCCAGCTCATAGTGAAGACCCTCTTGGCAGGGGACTTCTTGACCTCTACAGATTTGCGTGAGGCATATCCGCAGGTTCCCAGGCACCCAAGTTCCAGACAATGCCTTTGCCTGCATGTTGTTATCAAGCACAACTCTACTAAATCTTGGCTATCGAGCAAAAACTATAGCTAAACAGAAGCTATGGGACCTTCAAGCTGACAGATCAAGGGCTCACTCAGTTCCAGTAGTGAAGAACCTTATTAATTTTTTGGCTCCCACAAATTATCTCTATGCCTTAGATTACCCCAAATATTGGAGAGCCTTTACTTTGGCCCGCTTTAATGCCCTCCCATCTGCTCTTCTTGAAGGGAGATATGCCCGTCTCCCTTATGAACTCCACCTCTGTCCATGTCAATCTGGAATGGTGGAAACAGTTGAACATGTTCTTTTACACTGCCCATTTTATTAAGACATACGTAAAATGTTCATCGATCCAATTTTGTCTAGCTTCCCAGATAGAGAGTTAGCCATACTACTTTGTTATTAGATGATTGTGTTAAATATATTACCTATCAGGTTGCAAGATTCTGTGCCAGGGCATGTGTAATAAGGCAGAAGAAGCTGTCATAATGTCTTTTATGTTAAACAGACCATTTTACCAAGAGTTGTAACTAAATTTTCGTTTTACTTGATCAAATACTAGACATTCTTTAATTATTTATGATATTTCATTTTGTGTAAGCTGGTCTTTGACCATAATAAATAAATGATGATTATGATGATGACCTCTACAGATTTGCATGAGGCATATCCGCAGGTTCCTAGGCACCCAAGCGCCAGACAATGCCTTTGCTTGTGTGATGTTCCATAGCCAGACGCCTTTTGTAAGGATGTGCAGGAGCCTTCGGTTATTAGTCCAAACAGCTTTATTCACATAGACATTCACACATGAGTGGGGAGGCAGACATATCATCTAAATTACCAAGGAGGAGTCCCGCCCTCCACACTCTAAGGAGCTAAATACATCCCCATCGAATGGGAAGCAAACTCCTTAAAGATGTACACACATCACAGCTTGCATGATGTCCCCAAGTGCCTTTATTACAGAGCCACTCTGTTTGGGTTCTCTCTTCTTCCCCACCCCCCCGGTCTTCACCCAGTTCTCAGCAGTGCCCATCTCCAGTCATGAGGCGTACTCTTCTAGCTCACACATGGATTATGTTAAACCAGGTCACCACGCTGATCGCAGGACCTCTTCACAGGTCTTCCACACCCACAGGTTCCTGGTTTCACCAGAAAGCTGCCCTCATCCCCCTGGGGATGTCAGTGGACCTTTGCCCTGTTGCCCTCCAGTCTCAGGGCAGCCACAGCTCCCCTCTGCCCACGTGGTGGCTGAAGGTCTGATGGCTCTCGTGCAAGTCCTGTGCCCCTTGTGACCTCCTCTGCCCAGTGACTGTGCCGTGTGGTCCCAGTTCCACTCCTGTCCTTTTTAATGGCTCGTTGCCTTTTCATGGGGCATCCTTCAATGTCATCAGAGGGAACACAACCATTATTCCTGATGTGTTGCTGCTCCTTAAGTCGGTGGCTCCAGGATATGCATCTGGTGGGAGGTACCTCTCAGAGCGGAAACCACAGTGGATGCTAGTCTACGCAGTGTAAGTACGCTGCCCTCACCTAGTCCCCAAAGAAAGTGGCACAACATGTAAAATGATTTCAGAGGGTAGCTGTGTTGGTCTGCAGTAGAAGAGCTAGATCCGAGTCCAGTGGCACCTTAAGGACCAACAAGAGTTTCAGGGTACCAGCTTTTGAGAGTCAAAACTCCCTTCATCAGACATGGAAATAAGGCACAGCATCTAGTATTTGGAGCACGGAGTGATCTCAGTTGCACTACTCTCCTTCCAGCTCTTGGTAACAGACTGTCATGCCCCCATCTCCACTGACAACAGATGGCAAACACCATGCCAGCTGTCAGGGAGCGGCAAAGTCTCACTCCCCCTGACAGAAAGCGGCTCTACTACTTCAGTGGGCAGAGCGCCATCTCCCAGCTACCGAGCTCAGCATCTTCAGGGATTAACAACCTGAAGGCAGGCTGGCTCAGTCAGTGGGACCTGGATCTAGGTGAGGGGCTCAAAATTCTGGAGTCCTCCATGCAGTGGCCAGGAGACAGAGCGTCCCCTGCTTGGTCCTTCTTGTGTCCTCAACCAGTAGCAACATGCCAGAATTCCAGCAGAGGTGCGAGTTGGTGAGGCAGAGGGTGAGGATGCTCTCTCAGCTCCCAGAGCACAAGGGCCACCACTGTGCCCTCCCTGCATCGCCACTTATAGTCAAGGAGCGCAATGAAATACAAGAGAAATCACCAAGGACATCTTCATCATATCCCTGGTTCTCCGACTTGGTGGCCATGGCACAGTAACCATGGAGGATCTTCCCAGTGGACCATGACATCATTTACAGGGTTCCCTGTTCCATTCTTCTCTGGGATGGACTCCGCTGTCAGGCCTGCTTTCCACTGCTCTCAGCAGCCTGTCAGACTGTTTTGGTTTCAAGGCCTTTCAAGGCTAACTGTTGCATTCCTATTCCAGCGCTATCTCCTGTGGGAACGGCGCCTCGATGGGAGGGGGGTTACCGTGACCCGTTGTGATTCATGCTTTCCAATATAACCCTCGTACTATGCTACCCCCCCAGTCGTGCCAATTTACCTGTAGCTCTGCAAACCTGTATGTTTTCCAATAAATCAGCTCTCTTTTGGACTCCTCGTCTGTGGGATTACCACGGGGACAAGTGCTCACATCCGCCCCTTCACATGGAAAATGAAATGAGAACACTAGGGTGACATGGCTATCCAGGAGAGGTCTCCAGGCGGTCTGGGCTTTTTGAAAGCCCTCAGCCCACGAAATCTACCAAGCCACTTGGGCGATTCTTTACCAGTACAGTTAGGGGAAGAAAACCTACTGCGCTGCCTCCAGGACCATCGAAGCCAATGAAACATTGTTAACTGTTTTTCCCCAGGGACCAGGATGTCTATCTGTCTTTAATCTGTAGTCATCCCAGCTATCCTGTAGGATAGGTTCAGCATACGTTAGAGGTCTGGGGAGCTCCTTCTAAGAGGGTAACAGCCTTCCTGTCTGGATTCCTATTGATCAGATTCCTAACCAACAACGGGACAGACAGCATCACTGTAAAACTTATCCAGATGCATCAGAGCATGCATTTCTGTGGCTTATGACAGTCAACATCTCCTGTCATACTCAGAGGTCCACGCCAGTGTATCCATTGCATTCATAGGTAGGACAGTGACTTGGGCTGTCTTGGTGAGGCCTTACCAACTAAAGAAGTCTGCCTTGGCTGTAGCTACATTAGAAATCTTCTCAAAAAAGTAGTTTCTTAATTCCTCTTCAATTTTTTTCCCCATTTGGGAGACTAGAGCTTTTCATTATCCCATTCAAGAATATCTTCCTACACTGCTGGAAAATGAAACATTGGTCTTACTGTGAAGGTTTCTTCTTATCAATGGGTTGGGTGGTATCCTTCCTTACCCTAGTTGGCAGAGGAGGAAATGGAAAAGGAACTTGCTAAGCCAAAAGGGAAATCGTCAAGTTTTTCCTCGCCTAATTTTCTGCCTTGCAGTATGTCCACTTAGAGGTTTTCAGGGAGAATTCTGTCTTCTGTGATTGTGGATCTTTCTTCATCAGAAGTCACTCAGCCTTTCCTCATAGGACTTGGTCTCATTCTCATTGTTCTCCTCTGCACACACTCGATTCTGTCCACATCCTTTTGCACACAATACTCCAGGTGTGGCCTGACCAATGCAGTGTACAGCAGAACTATGACATCTTGCGATTTGGATGTTATGCCTCTGTTAATGGACCGCAAGATCAAATTAGCTTTTTTTTGTCACTGCATCACACTGGCTGCTCATATTTAATCCACCCGTACCCCAAGATCTTGTTCACATACACTGCTACCGAGAGGTGTATCCATCCATTATGCATGTCCCTCATTTTTGTTATGCCGATGTAGAAATCGGCACTTGTTGAATTGCATCCTGTTCACATCTGCCCACTTTTCCAGTGTGTTCAGATCTTGTTGAATTCTATCTCTAGGGGTATTTGTTGCTCCTCCCAATTTGGTGCCATCTGCCAATTTAATGAGTAGTCTCTCCACACCCTCATCCAGATCATCTATAAAGTTTTATAAAAGTACCGCGGCCAGAGCCGAGCCCTGTGGCACCCCACTGGACTCCTCCCTCCATTCAGATGAATCCTTCATGGTCTTTAAATGTTTCACATCTCTTCCGGAAGTGAGTCATGAGGCCAACAGCGGGGTAAGAGGGTGAGGTAGGAGAAGGGCTCTGGGAGGCTGGATGGCAGAGGCAGGCCTCCTGCAGAATGTGCAGAGTGGCCATGAAATGCAGCCAGGAGCTCAGTAGTGCTGTAGATTTGTAGATGTTGACCATGAAAAAGAAAATGTCAACTTCCTGATTGTGCACTAGTGTGCGGTTCCTGTGTTTTGTGCCAGAGGGGTTGCAGTTTGGAAGTGTGTCCCACTTCATATAGTTTGAGACCTACAGCTGTGATGCTTTGTTAATCTTGGTATGTCTCTTGTCTTTCTAATCATGTAGTGCTCAGCGGAAGAGTTCATATTCGTGACTGGAGGGAAGAGAAGCTGCCAAGCAAAAAGAAGCCAGGCATGCAGGCTGGGCAGAGAGTTTCTTTGAAAGCCACAAAAACTCGTCTGTGTTGGTTTGACATTCACCATCCTCAGGGCTGTCCTATGACTGCGGAATGCTGTTCTTATGCTCACAGCATTGAGGAGCTGAGGCCACCCCAGCATGTGCCAAAGAAAAGTCATGCCAAGCGCTAAGGAGTTGCTGGCAAAGCCAGAGTTCCTCCGGTGGACTTTGGGTCCCATAAAGACCACTACAGTGCACATCATGCGGTGACATCTTTCTATCCCCTCTCACATGAAAGCCTCTCTGTGTAAGAGAAAGAAGGGGGGGTTTGTATAAGAGTGCAGATTTTGCTTGTTCCATGGTTGACTTACTGTCCTGACAATGCCGATTTTCATTTGTATATTAAAATGCAAATTTTATCTGCAGTTGTGTTCTCAGAATGGTCTCAAGGGTGTTTCTTTTGTTTTGCTGAACATGCAAATCCGTGTTTCTGCTGAGGCCACACCTCGCTGTTTTCTGCTGTTGCAGCATTAACTGCCTTGTGTTGACACACTTTCTGTGGTCTGTTCATATCTTGCTTCACCTGCAGCGCTGTCATAGAGTTGTAGCTCTGGCATTGGTTTGGTGGCAGCACAGAGGAGCTGGTTTTTCGCTTCCTGGCCACGCTGGTCTCTGCACTCAGCCAGGTGCTCCCCTTTGGCATGAACCAGTCAGCAGAGTTCCATTTATGGTTTGCTGGTAGCTGTTCAGTTTGTGATGGTGTTTGTTCCACAAAAAGAACAATACTTTTAGGGTCCTAATGCAAGTTCTTTTAAGGCGTAAAATATCCAGAAGCAGGCTCTTCGTGGAAGCTTCTGTTTCACTCTGCGTTGCTCTGACTGGCCGTCAAGCCAACTTTTGCGTGTGCATCACAAACCATCTTTCCAGCAATGTGCCATTCCCTTGTGCCACTGCAGGTTCCTATCAGAGGGGGAAGGAGCCTGGATGAATCTGGGTGTTGCGCTTCAGTCCCCATTGAATGAGGAACTCTCATACAGCCACATCTGCCTGGGATGGGCTTTACAGCCCCTGGGCCTCCCTTTGGGGTTATGTGCAACCTGCCCTTTGGCAGTGAGCCCCTGGTGCTGCATGGATGTGCACGGCATTCACCCATGCTAGGGCTGCCTAAGAGGACAAAGACGGCATGGAGCAGAAGCCAGAATGCTTCACTCATTGGACAGTGCAGGAGTTCCACCCTTTTCCTACCAGATTCTCCCTCTTCTGCTCCTTGGGCAAATGAGACTATGAATGCCTCAGAATATCTACACATAAATATTTCTGGGTTTACTTCATTTTTGTTCAGTTCCTTAATATGGCTGTGCTGTGCATTAGTGGACATGATTGTTTTCAGATGCGTCGTGTCTACTGGGATGGGACATACTCCCACCTGTATCCCCTTTCCACAGCTTGAACTTCGTTTGCCTCCATGTTCTGTCTTTCTGAGAGAAAAAAATCTCCACATGCAGATTTGCTATGTAAACAGCCCCCCACTCCCCCAAGCCAGCAATGTGACTGGGGTGGGTGGGTAAATGCTTTTCTTTTTTGTCTGGAAAGTTGATCAGTTGCTTTGTAGCTTTCACTGTTGGTGAGGTTTATCTTGAGTTGGCTGAAGAAATTCCTCTGTGTTCCTTCATTGTAGTTTTGGACTTGTCTTGTGATGCTAGTTCTTTTACTAACAGATCGTTCAATTGTAGAGATTATTCTCCTTCCTTTAGGAAGAAACACTTCCAGGGCAAAAGGGACTTGCCAACAGTAACTTATTTCTTTCTTCTTTAGGATTTGTCTTAAAAAATCAAAATCCCTTTTTCTCAACAAACTGGGAGGCAAATATTTGTTGCTTTCATATTGTATCTCTTGATTTTTTGTGAGAACTTAACTAAGATAGCTCTTGGAAGTTTTTTTCTGGAAACATTTGAATTTATTTTGAATATCTCATCAATTTCTGGGAAGTCTCTTTGAATCTTTAAATAGTCTTGCAATAACTTACGAAAGCTTTCATCTAGATTCTCTCTGTATCCTCAGTAAAAGGTAAAGATAGTCCCCTGTGCAAGCACCGGGCCATTATTGACCCCTGGGGTGACACCACATCCTGACATTTACTAGGCAGACTATGTTTATGGGGTGGTTTGCCAGTGCCTTCCCCAGTCATCTACACTTTACCCCCAGCAAGCTGGGTCCTCATTTTACAGACCTTGGGAGGATGGAAGGCTGAGTCAACCTTGAGTCGGTTACCTGAAACCGACTTCTTTCGGGGTTGAACTCAGGTCATGAGCAGAGGTTTTGACTGCAGTACTGCAGCTTACCACTCTGCGTCTCGGGGCTCAGAGACACCTCTAAATCTCAAATTTGAGTCCCCATTGTGAACTTCCAGTATTCCAAACCTTTGATCTGCTCTTTCCTTTCAGATATCTTGTCTCTCTAGTCTGGCTTCAAGATTTAATTGTTTTTCTTTCATCTTCAGGATTTCTTGGGTATTTTCTTGCAGTTTTTTAAAAGTATCTCTAGTCCTTGTCATTATCTCTCGTCTTACAGCTTGGACTTCCCTTTTTGATTACTTGTGTGGTCTGTTCAACTTGTTTGATTATGTTTTGTATCCGTTGCTCAGCTTGTTGAATGCTGGTATGCATTTGCTCTTCTATTCTGGACATTTGATTAGCTAAAGCTTGTATTGGAGTTGCTAAAGATTCTGAAGTCTTTTCCATATTGTCAGTCTCATCCAAATCTTCATCAGAAACTCTAGTTTTAACTTTTTGGGGAGTCCTTAATTTAGATCTGTTTTTCTATCTCTGTCTAACAATTTTTATCAATCCATTCTGTATATCATATATCCATATATCATACCATATACAATTTAACAATGCAGTTCATATAATGAGTACTTGTTGTCACTAGTTGGTAATTTTCAAAAGGCAATTATATATCACAATTAAATGCTAAGAGCAATGCCAACTGTTTCAATGCACACTTCTAACATATTATAAGCAACTTAAAACAGGCAGAACATATACTTAAGTTTACATAAAAGCAATAATATTGTTCAGCTACCTCTCCAATTGGCTCTATAAAGGAAGCCACAGCCCTCAGTTTGCAAGACCTGAACAAGGCTGTTAAGGATACGACATTTTAGAGGACATTGATTCATAGGGTCGCCATGAGTCAGAAGTGACTTGACGGCACTTAATGCACACACACCTCTCCAATAACACTCTTATATTTTAGTGTCAATACTCACTTCTTCAGAATCAACTTTACATAACATAAACAATTCCCAATAGGCAAATAATCGGCTTATGCTTGATGAAAAAAGAAAAGCAAAAGAGATAAAGGAGGAAATATGTTAAAAGATATTTATTAGAATCTTAATAATTGTAATCAATCCATTAATTAATTAATTAATTAAAATGTTACATAAACACTAATAAAAAAGATTAAAATTTGGTTATTAAATCATTAGTACTAGATTATATTCAAAAACTTAGTCTTAAAAGAAATAGACTCCAATAGGATGGAATATCTGGAAAATATTTCAAGCTTTAAAGATATGAAAGGTCTCCGCAGTATAAGGAACTGTCCACTAGATGGTGATGCAGACTAAGGAATAAAAAGAGTACCTGCAATTCCTTTAATAAAGCCGGCGATGTATTAAATTGTCCATTAGATGGGTGTGCAAACTTAAAAATCAAAAAGTCTAATTAAAAAAAGGAAATTGTTTCTTCTGGTTACTTCAGGGTATGTCTTTCCTGCATTAAGTATGAATTCTCTTTGCTAAAGTCCTTGTAATCCCAGATCTGATAGTGTAATCTCAGTAAAGGGGGTGGGGAGAAGAGATGAAAAAAGAACACAAAACACATGAGATAAGGGAGGAGAAAAGCCCCTCAAAATTATCAAAAACAAATAGCAGGGAGAGGAAAACTGAAATTTAATCTTTGTGTCCTTTTGCCATGAAAAAGGGGGAGGTGAAACTTCCTACCACCCTGAAAGTTAAATAGAGCAAAAGAAAGAAAAAAAGGAGGATTGTTACACCATTACAGTTTGCAAATCCTTTCGACTAAAAAGAAAAGACTATGAATGCAAGGGTTACAGTGCATTCCTGAGCCTGAACGGCAAAAGCCCTTAGGAGGCCAGGAAGGCACTGCGCCGGCGTTCGGGCCCCCCGCACCAGCATCCGGACAACTTACACCAGTGTTTGTTTCTCAAAACCGGCAGGAAGGCTTTGACGCCAGTCTCTGCTGTGGCAGCGCTGCCCCAGAACGCCGATGGGGCCTTCCGCTGCCGTCCAACTGCCATAAAAGCCCGCGCCAGAGTCCTGGGAATCGTCCCAGCATCCTGGAAGGCGTTCCGGGGGTGTCCCGGCACCGGGCTGGGAGAGGAGCCACCTTTAGGCGGCCTCCAAAGCCCTTTCGGGCCAGGAACACCCCTTTTTTATTTTTGTGTTGAAGGGTTGCACCGGCTTTTTCGCAAAGGGGAATGTTTCAGCCCCAGTGTGGGGGGTGAAACCTCCTTTGGACACAGCGCCATTGTGCTGTCTCCTGAAACCGGCGCAGCCATTTCTCTCAGGAATGCACTGTTAGCTGGAAATGCTTGTTAAAAGGGGTTAATGTGAAGTGTTCAGACTCCTGGGGAGCACAAACTGGCAGTCTCTGCAGTTTTGTTATTCGAACTCCCAGTCCAAATATTGATATACTCATATATTCACTCTTCTGTTCAATACCTTGATGTATCCATCTCGCTTTCTTATAATTAACCCACAAATTTTATAGAAAATGTGAGGCTGTTAGAAAGCTTACTGAGTTTTGTTTTATTTAATTTCAGCCGAAGAGTCCTGATTTCTCTCGTCAAATGTCCCAAATGCAATTAACAAGTAGAAGCCGCCCAAAGTATCAGAGAGGGTTTTCTTTTTCCCTTTCCAAGTATTAAATAATAGCAGAGAAGAGATAGATTAAAAAGATTCATCTTCACAGTAATTACAGGGTTAATTTTTTCTTTCTTGGGAGTAAGCCTCACTGAAGCCCTGTACACCTGCTTGGTCTACTCAGAATCTTACCCAGCTCTGTGTAATGGGCTTATTCTCAAGAAAGTGTCCTTAGAATTGCCCTGTTGGTTGTCTTAAGTATTTTATACCGCAAGGAGAACAATGCTGTTGATTTTGACAGGGCTCCTCTGTTTTTTTAAGCCCTGACCTGGATGGCCCAGGCTAGCCTGATCTCGTCAGATCTCGGAAGCTAAGCAGGGTCAGCCCTGGTTAGTATTTGGATGGGAGACCACCAAGGAAGTCCAGGGTTGCTGTGCAGAGGAAGGCACTGGCAAACCACCTCTGTTAGTCTCTTGCCATGAAAACCCCAAAAAGGGGTCGCCATAAGTCGGCTGCGACTTGACGGCACTTTACACATACACACACACCTCTGTTTTGAATCTCCACTACGAATCATCCCCCCTTTTGGTTGGCAAATTTAGGCTGAGATATTTAGCACAAATTCTTCCCTCCAATAATCCCCTACTACCCTGTCCTGGATATTGGAAGCTGTGGCAGGTGAAGAGACCTCATCTGGCCAAGAGTCAGTGTGCATCAGGGCAAAGAGCAAGGCCTTTCTCCAGCTTTGTATGGGAAGTTCACTCAGGCTCAAAAGCAGCCTTACAGGGCTCAGTTCACTCAGCAGCAGCAGGCATAGGCCTGAGCTCGTACATCACCCCCTCCCACACTGCGGCCTTCCCAGGGTCCCCGCTCTCTTCCCCACCCATCAGCTGACGACCGGCCCTTAACGGGATGCTTATTTGTCACACAAAAACCAGCTTCCTTCCCTAAGCGGATCCCGAACCCAAAGCCCAGTAAAAGCCGGGCTCACAGGGCTCCTTCCCAGAGCCACGAAATCCCCAGAGGGGAAAGTCTCCCATCCCCTCAAGGTTGAGGCTGGCTCAGCCCCGCCCATCCAGTGGAGTTGCCTGTGCTCTGATTGGCTGGCAATTGCTGGGATTTGCATGAAGAGCATAAGAAAGGCCCTGCTGGATCAGACCCAGGCCCATCAAGTCCAGCAGTCTGTTCACACAGCGGCCAATCAGGTACCTCCAGGAAGCTCACAAACAAGACTGCTGCAGCAGCATTGTCCTGCCTGTGTTCCTTTATAGCACCTAACATAATATGCATGCTACTCTGATACTGTAGAGAATAGGTATGCATCATGACTATTATCCATTTTGACTAGTAGCCATAGATAGCCCTCTCCTCCAGGAACATGTCCACTCCCTTCTTAAAGCCTTCCAAGTTGGCAGCCATCACCACATCCTGGGTAGTATCACAAGGATTGGTTCGGAGCCCTGGAGGAGAAGTGGGACTTCTCGCTCTGGAAGAGGAGGTCATCTGTAAAGTGGGTGTTTCCGTTCCTCTTGCTTCTGGGAGGCAGGACTAAAAACTTTAACTTCCTGTCTCTGGGGAAACGCCCCCTCATTTCCAGTTCTTTCCTGCCTCGCTTTGGGAGAGCAGGCTTTATCAGCAGCTCTCTACTAACTCTTCTTAGAAGGCTAGTTTTCTAACATTTCTTGCTTTCTCTTTCAGGTCTATTTTCTAATCTATACTATTTCTCTTTCTGTCCTCCTGCTGCACAGTATAGGCCTTTTTTAGCCAGGTTTTGGCTTTCCCGCCAAATCAAAATGGCGGACGCCCCTCCTGACGCCTTTATCACGCAGGAAGATTTGGACCCCGGCTTGCTTGTTCCAGCCCCACAAGCCCAACTAAAAACCCCTGGCAGCCACTCCGGTGGTTCTAAGGGGAAGAGCAAGAAGAAGCGGGGAGACGGTTCCATTAAAAGGAAAGGAACCGACGCGGCCCATGTTAAAGGTAACAAAAGGGCTCGCTCAACTTCTGTTCCCCGCTCTCTTGCCGCAGCCGCGCCGCGCAGGCTCCCGCCTGCGGCGACAGGGATGGAAAACCAGACGGCTACAGCCGCGCCACAAGCCACAACCTCGGAGAACCCTCCAGCTGGTAAGGCGCCGACTCCCTCCTCGGAGGGTAATGCGCCCCCTCCCCTAGCCGCCATAGAAGCGATGGGACTGCTGTCTCTTAAGGCGGAACTCTCGGCACTAATTAAGGAGGCCTTTGCAGAAGGCATCAGGGCGGTGCTGCTCGCTTCCCCTACCTCCTCAGTCCACGAATCCTCAGAACTTAGCGACCCGGGGGAGGGCCCCAGTTCCCAACCACCCCAAAGGGAGGGAGGGAGCCAGTGGCCTACCAAGGCAGCCCTTAAGGCCCCTCCGACCAAGCCAGTCACCACCACGGTCACCTTTTCCCCTGCCTCCTCTGATGATGAGAGGGAAGAAGGCGAGTTCTCCTCCAAAGGAGAGGACCTCGCTCCAGAGGAAAAGCAACTCAGGTTATTTAGTCCCGATGACTATCAATCACTACTTTCCAAGACCCTAGCAGCCCTTGACTTAAATGCAGCCCCTGACTCCCAGCCTCAAGAAAAGCAGGGACCAAAGAGTTCTTCCATATGCACCACGCTACCCCACGTGTCGCCCCTGTCCCTGATTATTTTTTAACCCTTATTAACGCAGAGTGGGATAAACCCCTGGCTTCTCGCCAACCTCCAGCAGTAGTTAAGAAGCTTTATAACATAGCCAATAGCTCTGCTGATATATTCAAAGTCCCCCTAGTGGAACCCGCAGTCACTGCTCTCCATACCTCTGACCTAGTCACAGAGGAGGGCCAGGGCCTTATTAGGGATCCCGTTGACTGCAAAGCCGACTTGGCCTGCAAAAAGTCCCACGATGCAGCAGCCTGGGCTATCCAAACTTCCATCACTTCAGCCCTTGTCGCTCGTGCGGCAATAGTCTGGACCAGAAAACTGGGTCAACTTATTCCAGAGGACGACAGGAACGCCTTGGAGGGGGCCTCTAGAATTCTAAAAGCCGTGTCCTTTCTAGCAGACTCCTCCCTAGACACTATGACCTTCGCGGCTAGAGCCATGGCGACCACGGCGGCGGCCAGAAGAGCGCTATGGATCCGCCCCTGGCAAGTACAGCACAGATCCAAAACAGTTTTAATGGGGTTCCCCTTTCAGGGAAAGAAGCTTTTCGGGGAAAAGCTGGAAGATATATTGGTTGAAACCAAGGATAAGAAGAAGGCCTTACCCAAGGTCTTCAGTAAAGAACAAAAAAGCTTTTCCTCCCAGGGTTCCTTTCGCACCTCCCACACCCTATCCCGGTAAAGACCGGAACAAAGAAGAAGTCATTGGAGCTCCTCCAGGGGTTCCTTTCGGAGGGGGGGGCATTTTTCCAAACCCTCTCGCTTTACCAACTTCCAGGGAGAAAGAAACGACAAATCCTTCCATCCAGCAAAACAATGACGCTCCCATCCAGCCTGTGGGAGGCAGGCTGACTCAATTCCACCACCGGTGGAAAACCTCCCATCCAGATGCCTGGGTATTCAACATCATCCATCAGGGCTACCAGCCGAAACTGGTTTCCACTCCCCCAGACCGTCTGATAGCATCAACTCGCCCCTTAAACAAAGAAAAGCAGTTCAGAACAGCAGAAGCCATCCGCCATCTACTCGATATCCAAGCCATCGAAGCAGTCAATGCACAGGAGCACTCATCGGGAGTCTACTCCTACTTCTTTACAGTGCCAAAGAGAAACGGAGATTGGAGGGCTATCCTCGATCTCAAGTTCCTCAACAGACACATCCTCAGAAGACGCTTCAGGATGGAAACTCGGCGTTCAATCACAGAGGCTCTACGACCACAGGACTTCCTCACATCCATCGACTTAAAGGAAGCCTACCTGCACGTCATGATCCATCCCCTCCATCGAAAATTCCTCCGTTTCCGCTTCCAACACAGACACTTCCAGTTCCGGGCGCTCCCCTTCCGCCCCCCGGGTCTTCACGAAGGTGCTTGTTACCTTGATAGCCCGGGCACGGCAGAAGGGGATTCGACTGCACCCCTACTTAGACGACATCCTGATCTGTGCGTCATCAAGGGATCTGTGCCTCAACCACACCAGGATAGTCATGGAACTTTTGGAAGCCCACGGTTTCCTGATAAACAAGGAAAAGAGTCATCTTTCCCCTTCCCAACATCTGCTTCACTTGGGCGTCCACATAGACACAGTCTCCAACACTCTGTCTCTGCCAGAGGACAAGGTAACCAAGATCTCCTTCTTGGCCAAGTTCACTCTTCTCTCCAAGTCGGCTCAGATCATCAACCTAGCAAAACTCCAGGGCCTCATGATCTCCACCATTCCAGCAGTACGGTGGGCCAGACTTCATGCCAGGACCTTGCAGTGGTTCCTTCGCCCATATCAGAGGGAGATCTCCCTCAGGTCTCGCAAACGCCTGATTTTACCCAAGACCGTCAAGTCGAGCCTTCGATGGTGGGCCTGTCCCAGCAACCTCTCTCAGGGTCTTCAATATATCACTCCCCCTCCGATCCAGTTGTTCACCGACGCATCCCTCACGGGTTGGGGAGCCTCCCTTCTCAACCAGCCGGCGCAAGGACTCTGGAATGCGAAGGAGCGACTTATGAACATCAACGCCCTGGAAATCAGAGCCATCCGGAGGGCCCTACAACACTTTCATGCCCAGGTCAGAAACCAACACCTTCTCATCAGGACCGACAATGTGGCAGCGAAAGCGCACATCAACAAACAGGGGGGTTCTCGGTCCTTGAACCTGCACAGAGAGGCCAAGCTCATTCTATCATGGGCGGAGATCCATCTCGCCTCCATTTCAGCGGAACACATACAGGGGACAGTCAACGCACAAGCGGACTGGCTGAGCAGGCGGACTCTGGACGAGTCAGAATGGTCCCTACATCCAGAAACCTTCCTTCTCCTCTCCCAGCACCTGGGCTTCCCGCAGGTAGACCTTTTCGCGTCAGCTTCAAACCACCTGCTCACAAGATTCTTTACCCGTTACCATCATCCTCAGGCGGAAATGACGGATGCCTTACTGTCTCCGTGGCCGAAGGTTCTTCTCTATGCCTTCCCTCCTCTTCCACTCATCCCCAGAGTTCTGAGATGGGTAAGGACCCTGAAAGCGTCAATCATTCTAATCGCACCTTTTTGGCCGAGACGCCCCTGGTTTCCAACCCTGGTGGAGATGTCAATCTGCGATCCCTGGAGACTCCCAGTGCGACATGATCTACTCAAACAGGGCCCTGTTTGCCACCCGGACCCGGGGTGGTACCGCTTGACCGCATGGCTGGCGAAAGGGACCGGCTCTTAGCCTTAGGCTACAATCCAGACATCGCGGACACCATCGTTGAGTCCCGGCGTCCTTCCACGCGTTGCATCTACGGCACGACCTGGAAGACCTTCGCGAGGTGGTGCACCCGCAAACACGTGAACCCGTTAAAACCTCGAGTTTCTCACCTTCTGTTCTTTCTCCAGGATGGACGACTCAAGGGTCTCAAGCCAGCCACCCTTCGCCGACAACTTGCCGCAATAGCCACCTTGGTCCCAAAGATCTCAGGCTTCCAGATAACTAAACATCCTCATATAAAGGCCTTTCTTAGAGGGGTCAGTCTTTCCTCCCCAGCAGTGGCCCACAGATTCCCCACATGGAGTCTCCATACAGTTTTATCCGCCCTCACCAAGGCACCTTTCGAACCTTTACGCTCTACCGACCTAAGACACCTGAGAATGAAGGTTTTGTTCCTAACGGCCGTTACCTCGGCTCGAAGGGTCTCAGAGTTGGGGGCCCTTTCGGTCAGACCAGAGCTATGTACCTTTCACAGGGATAAGGTAATCCTCCGCCCAGACCCGTCCTTCCTCCCTAAGGTTAACACCAAATTCCATAGGGACCAGGAATTAGTGCTCCCCTCCTTCTGCCCCAACCCACAGCATCCCAAGGAGAGAGAATGGCACACTTTAGACCTCAGGAGGGCTCTCAAGATCTACATCTCACGCACCAAGGGCATCAGGACCTCTGAAGCCTTGTTTATCAATTTGTCAGCCCTGAATAAAGGCGCGCCCATGTCTCGCACGGCAATAAGCTGCACCATCAGAGCTTGCATTTCCCAGGCCTATAGCTCCAGCAAGTTGGTCGTGCCACAAGGCATCATGGCCCATTCTGTCAGGAGTGCTGCTACCACAGCTGCCCTCCACCGACAGGCTTCCCTAGAGGAAATCTGCAAGGCGGCGACCTGGTCTTCCGTCTCCACCTTTGTCCGTCATTATAAATTGAATCTGTTCGCTTCTGCGGATGCGGCCTTTGGCCGCAGAGTCCTCCAGAGCGTTCTGCAAAATTCTTAACCCACCCGGGCCAGGGACAGCTCTTGTAAGTCCCACTTTACAGATGACCTCCTCTTCCAGAGCGAGAACGAGCCTTGGATACTCACTGTGAAGGCTCCTTCTGCTCTGGAATACGGAGGTCATCTGGCCCACCTCTCAGGAATTTAGCATTTGTTCAGGATTAGCTAGTTCGTTTGGGGATCTAGCAAATTCCTGCCTTATCCACAACGGAGCCACAGCTCTTAATTGAGTTGCTGTTACTAACACTTGTTGCTTCTTCTCACAGTTACTGTTGTTCTTTCTATTTACACCTTCCTGTTCCAAAAAAAATAAATAAGGGGGCGGAATCTGAGTGTTCTTGTGCCCTATAGCTCGGAAAGTTTCAAACTGGAAATGAGGGGGCGTTTCCCCAGAGACAGGAAGTTAAAGTTTTTAGTCCTGCCTCCCAGAAGCAAGAGGAACGGAAACACCCACTTTACAGATGACCTCCGTATTCCAGAGCAGAAGGAGCCTTCACAGTGAGTATCCAAGGCTCGTTTTAGGGTGATTGGCACACCTATATATTCATGAATTCCCTCCTCCTTTGCAAGGCCAGTTTTCCAGACCTTCATCTTTCTCCCGCATCCAACTCAATTTAAAGGCTTCTCAGGGTGACTAGTTGCCTCCCCCACCACCCGCACCCCTCACCTTCTCCTTCAACAGGGCTGGCAATCTGCATTTGTTGCAGGTGCATTTTTAATTCTCCTTAGGCTGGAACAAAAATATTCCACACTCAATACAGGACCTTCACATCTCCCTTTCCATAAGCCGGTCCTCCAAACTCCACCATAAGCTCCTGCACCCTGTCCCTAAGCTCTTAGAAGGTGAAAAATCACTTCAGAAATCAACACGTAAGTGCAAATGTTTTCTTACTCTGACAGTATCCCTATTGTTTCTAATCAGTTTTCTCTCTCAGAACTCCGAGTGTCAAGGCCACTCGGTCTTCTAACAAGATAAAGAAAAATTCTCCATACAGACTTCTATACAGCCAGGTAGTTCAAATAAAAGAGAAGAAGGGGGGGAGGAGGAAGATCATATAGCTGATAAAGTTTTCCAGCTCTAGCCATATTCCCAGTGCTTCCAATTTTTCTCTCAGAACTCAGTATACTTTGGGTTTTTCTCTCTAAACTCTGGGCATTAAGTCTGCTGGGTAGTCCAGCGAAATAGAGACAAATTCTCTGTAGAAAGCTCAGCCCAGGTAGAAGTTTAATTTAGGGAGAGAAGACTGGAAAAACTGCATTAATTCCTCCCTTGTATGAAGAATAAGGTTGTTTATGCCTGGGAGTTTTACCTGAGGTTTGTTGCTTGCTGGACCCACACTTTCCTGTTGGGAATCTATGCACCAGCAGTCTCCAGGCTCAAATCAGGAAGTATTTGAATCCCCACCCCTTGAAATGCTGCTTTGTAATTGACTTACTTTGTAGAGCTTACTGTGAGAGAAAATCCCCCCAAACCCAATTGCTGCATAAAAAAGCATTTTAAGAACCAAAAAAACCCCCAACAAAAAACAAAAACAAAAATGGAGCAATCTGAAAAGGGGGGAATCCAAGCCTCGGATTTAAAAAGCTTCACTTCAAAAAGGATGTGGACAGAATGGGGCGGGTGCAGAGGAGAGCAACAAGGATGATCAGAGCCTGAAGACCAAGCCATACAAGGAAAGGCTGAGGGAGTTTGGGAATGTTTAGTCTGGAGAAGAGGAGGTTGAGGGGGGACATAATTGCTCTCTTTAATTATTTGAAGGGCTGTCACTTAGAGGAGGGCAGGGAGCTGTTCCTGTTGGCAGCAGAGGATAGGACTCACAATAATGCGTATAAATTACGGGCAGAAAGATACCAGCTGGACATTAGAAAAAAATTACAGTGAGAGTAGTTCGCCAGTGGAATTGGCTACCTGGGGAGGTGTTGAGCTCCCCCTCACTGGCAGTCTTCAAACAGTGGCTGGATGGACACTTGTCAAGGATGTTCTAGGTTCATCCTGCATTGAGCGGGCAGGTGGGGTGTGACGAGATGGCTTGTATGGCCCTTTCCAACTCTATGATTCTATTCCATGATCTTCTCAAATGTTTCTGGTAGTCAGGCTTCATATATTTTCTATTTTAGCTAGCTGTCTACAACTCAAGATTCATCTCTAACCAATATTCAAGTGGAATGTTTTAATAAAAACTTCATATATGATGTGTGTTGAGATTTTTCATGTAAAATCCATCCTGATACTTTTATAGTAATTGCCTTAACAGGGGAATGGGCAGCCATGCTTCTGTAGAAGGAACAATGTGTGTTTTCTCATCAGCACCAGTTCATCAACATGATTTCCAGATGTGAAAACCCTTAAAAAGACTGTCAACAAATTCCAGAGGGGCAGCCAGTTACAGTAAAAACCAGAGGTTGCCTTGTGCGGAACCTTAAAGATTGACAGCTGTGTTGTGGCCTAAACTTCCATGGACTTGAGCCTGCTTCATCAAATGCCTGAACTTCATCTTCAGATAGGAGATGCACACCTGCACGTGAACACGCACAAACAGTATGTAAGCAGCAGCATGAAATTCAGCATGAAATTCTGTGACTTTTCGACGTAAAATATATAGATTCAAGATCAGCACAACAACCATGAGGAGTAACGAATGATAACATGGTTTTGCTAAGAGGTTGCTAAGTTAACACCTGTAGTAGGTGTGAAATGCCTCATCTTTATTCCACTCCCAGGATTAGTCCAGATTTTTGATACATCCAAATCCAGCCATTTCATGCCATGGTCTCCTTCCAAAGTCCTTTTGTGAAGAATGAGAACCTTTAGGTCAGCGACGGAGTGCCCCAAGAAGTGTCCCTCCACTTTTTTTCGGAATATTGACATAAGGAAGGGGTGGTTGGGAACAAAATGAAAAACTCCTTTTTAATATAGAGACAGCCCCATTTTTCCTATGCAAACAGCAGAAAGGAAGTGTTGGTAGAGGGAGAGAACAAGTCAGCACAGGGTGGGATGGAAACTTCTTATCATGGTGGAATTCACAGGTGGAGGGTGTGACAAAAACCATAAGTGAAGGGGTGTTTGACATCCATGTGGTGTGGCCCAGCTGGAAGTAAATATGGCCAGGCTGGGGAGAGAGTTGGAGCATCGCTGGAAAAGTGGGGTTCACTTCAGCTTCATGCGCTGTTAAAAGACAACTGCAGGCCAGGGGAGGGGGGCAGGAGAATGCTGAGGCAGAAGTGGAGGGGCAGTTCAGGCAGGGGGGAAGTGGTGCCAACCTAAACAAGAGCACAATGATCATGGATGGGACCACAGGTCTTCCTCCTCCAAAGGGGATGCATCAGGAGCTGGGGAAGGCACCAAAGGGTTAGGGACGGCACCTCAGCAGGTAGCCTTATGAGCCAGCAGTTCAGTGGGCAGCGACAGAGAGGACAATGATGGCACAGGAAGCCCACAAAGCACGAGAAGGTCTCTGGCAGGATGCCTGAGGCATGAGGGTGTGAGGGGAGCACAAGGGGAGAACTGCACAGCCAAGTGGGATACAGACATAGCCTAGAAGATCTGGGAGGGGGGATGTTTACAGTCAAGCAACCATGATCTCGATCTGGGCCATGGGTGTCAGCGACACCCAGCTTGTCTTGGGTCTTCCCAGGCAATGGTTGTTAAGCGTCTTGGAAAATAAGAATATCAGATAGACACGAGAATATCAGAAGAGGAAGAAAGTGGCATGCAAGGGGATCCTTTGCGATTGGTTCTGTTGGCTCTCGCCTTCACTAATGAAATAAATATCCTATGCTGAGTATTAGACAATATAGCAAACCAACAACAGCATGCAGGCTCAGTATCAAAATATAATAGTAATGCGCATCATAGAAAACAAACACACATTACTCAAAGCACACTACAGCAGATCCATGAATAACCATAGCCAAACATCCATAGAAGTCGGTAATCACTCCCTTGTATCAGAAAAGCGAAGCTTGTAAGTATCACAAGGACAACGAGCCTTTACAGAACAGTCTCCACAGACCGAACAGAAAGGATATTATAACAATGGACGAAACTAATTAATGTCACGAAGGAAAATATCACTGAAGGAACATGTCACTGATGAGACGTGTTCCCTAGATGAAAATACATGTTTCACCAAAGCTTCATCAGCCTGGGAAAAGTATAAAGGATACACTAACATCTGCTGCTATACAATTATACAAACAATACAAATTACAAATAACACTCATACAAATATTACAGCTATAACCTACCTATACAGAAAATTACAAAGAGACCACAGTGGGTTCATAATCAATGCCACATCATGAATAGTAAGTAGAAACCCCAATCCTGAGAGCTATATAGAACACAGGTAGACAAATAATTAGTGCTTTGTTCAGCAAAGGCTAACTTGCACATTTAAAGGGGTAATACTCTATTACAAGACTGCCATTGTGAGGAATATGAGCACTCTTAAAGAAAACAGGGAAGGTCAAACTCAGTGTTTAGACCTCTGGGGGCTAATGTGTAGAATACGAAAATGAACTTCATTTCTTGTTGGAGTAAGATTCGTTGTGCATCCCTGAGATTAAATGGGTGAGAACGGTATTGCCAAAGTACAAAAAACATAAGGTCATTATCACTATGTCCCTTTTCTAAGTAATGACCAACTAGAGGAGCCTCTTTAACTTTTAACCTTAAGCGTGCTCTGTGCTCCCCTATCCATGTCCGCACAGATCTTACAGTGCTACCTATGTACATTTTTTGACATACTTAGAAGTGCAATTGGAGAATTGTCGCAGAATGAATTTGAAGCCCGTACTTGTGGCACTAAGATCCTTCACTGGAAGACTCAGTGAACAAACTGAACATGACCCACATTTGAAATGACAAAGGACTGTAGATCAACCAGCACCAACATAGGTATCTGAGTGGATCAAAAAATCCCTAACAGCCCATGTCTTCCACAACCCACAAATGGGAAAGTCCTGGTAACCGGTTAGGTGTTGAATGAGGTGCCAGTGTCTTTTAATAATTTTATTAACAAGATGCAACCGCAGACTGTATTGCAAAGACCAGCAAATCTTGTTATTTTTCTTAGGGTTAGAGGTCTTGTTGAATAATGAGCTGCGGATGCGCTCATCAGCTCTATGTTTAGCTGGTCTCAACACTGATGGTGTTAGCCTTTAGCAAATAATGAAGATTCTAAACATCCAGCTGCTTCTACATAATCTTGCTCACAAGTCACATTTCTTTTAAGTCTCAAATAGTGACTGTAAGGTAAATTGTGTCTCAAGTGAGGGAGATGGAAAGAGGTGTAATGTAGAGCAGAATTCCTCACTATCGGTTTTCTATATGGTTTCACTGCTAAAGTTCTTCGTTCAGTAACAAAAACTTCTAAATCCAAGTAAGGTAGGGAAGTAGAACTATATATACCCAAGAAAGACAGGTTACTATCAAGAGAGTTAATTCAAACCTTAAATAATAAAAACTGCTCAGATGAATCAAAAATGAAAAATAAATCATTTATATAATGTTTGAAAATTAACATATGAGAAGCAAAGGGATTGTTATGGAATAAAAATTTCTGTTCAAACTCAATCATGTATAAATTGGCAATGGCTGGAGCGCATGCAGCTCCCATGGAAACTCCCTTAATTTGAAGAAAAAATTGATCCTTATATCTAAAATAATTATGTTCAAACAAAATATCTACCAAATCTAACAAAAAATGGGTAGGTGGGTTAATAGAAGTATGTGTATTGAGTCGATGTTCTATAATGTCCCTCGCAGAGGACAAGGGTACATTTGTGTACAACGATGCTACATCAAGAATAGCTAGCACAGCACCACTAGGAATGGAAGTATTTTCAAGTTGTGTTATGAAACCCTTAGAGTCCAAAACAAGGACTCTGTACAGTGGGTAAAAGGTTGCAGAAAAAAATCTAAATATTTAGTTAAAGGTTCAAGTTGAGATCCTGTGGCAGCGATGATAGGGCGCCTGGGTGGAGGGTAAAGACTTTTATGTACTTTAGGTAAAGTATAAAACAAAGGAACCTTGGGATGTTTCACAATAAAAAAATTCAGCTGTATGCTGGTCTATATAGCCTAGCGATGATGCTTCATAAACCACAGTATGAATAACCAAATCTACAGCTCTAAAGGGGTTCAACTGTAAAGGTTGATAGAAGTTAGAGTCACTTAATTGCCTAAGGTTTTCCGTGCTATAGTCATAGGTATTTAATATCACTATGGCTCCACCTTTGTCAGTGGGTTTAATAGTGATAGACTGATCTTTAGTCAAATCCTCAATAATATCCAATTGGGTAGAAGATAGGTTAGGCGCATTATTAAGTTTATACTTTTCTATTTTGTCTAAATCCCGTAGCACCAAATATTGAAAAGCATTTATAAGGATAATTGGAGCTGTGGGGGTTAAAGGTGGATTTTGGCCTGAACACAGAAGGAGTGAAAGGAGAGTCTTTGAAATGCTCATGAAGTTTTATTGATCTAAATAGTTTGAACAAATCAACCCGAGTCTGGAACGGGGAATATTTTGGGGTCGGTACAAAGCCTAATCCAAGGTTCAACAAGCATAATTCTTCAGAAAGCACCCTAGAGGAAAGGTTAATTACTAAGTTCTCCTCTTCCTGAACATGAGGCGCATGAGGAAAATTTCTCTGTCATCCCGCAGAATGTAAAAAAATACAGTCTACTAGAAAAGGAGCTGGTGCTAGAAGTACTTCTACTGTCAGGATCGGAAGAAGCAGCCTCCGCTGCTGATTCACCTCCCTGATTAGTTCCTTGTGTGTGTTAGAACATAATAAAGGCCCTGCTGGATCAGACCAAGGCCCATCAAGTCCAGCAGTCTGTTCACACAGTGGCCAACCAGGTGCCTCTAGGAAGCCACTAACAAGACGAGTGCAGCAGCGCCATCCTGCCTGTGCTCCACAGCACCCAAGATAACAGGCATGCTCCTCTGATCCTGGAGATAATAGGCATGCATCATGACTAGTATCCATTCTAACTAACAGCCATGAATACCCCTTTCCTCCATGAATATGTCCACTCCCCTCTTAAAGCCGTCCAAGCTGGCAGCCATCACCACATCCTGGGGCAGGGAGTTCCACAATTTAACTATGCGTTGTGTGAAAAAATACTTCCTTTTATCTGTTTTGAATCTCTCACCCTCCAGCTTTAGCAGATGACCCTGTGTTCTAGTATTATGGGAGAGGGAGAAAAGGAGGAACTTAAAAATAACATGTCTGAAGATGTCTAAAACAATGATGTCTAAAACAATGATGTCTAAAACAATGATGTCTAAAACATGTCTAAAACAATGATGACAATCTGACATCTATGCATATCAGTAGAACACATATTTCAAAGGTTGTCTACGCATTTCAAAGAAGACCCCAACAACCAATGTATTGCCAGTCCACATTCCAATATTGATTATACTAACTCATGTGTCACTAGTACATTTTAGTATTATATGAGGCAACTGCTGTATGTCATCTACTGCCGTATGTCACGTGCTTGTCATAATGCTGTATTACTACACACCAGCAAAAAGGTATATAAGGTGACATTCTGCTCATGTCTAATGTGCATTGTCTTAGCAACCCATTGAGTCTCTGGCAGTGGCCTATTGTGCACAATAAATCTTTTTTTTTTTCTTAACCCATTTGTGTGTCTGGCTATTTGACTTGGGACAAAAGAACCAAGGTCCGAACCTTAGCGTAACCTACGGGTGGCGCTGACATCCCTGTTGAATTTATGAATTTTATATGAATTAATGTTGGCTATATAGTTTTTCAGATCATTGTCCAAAGTCTCTACTTCCTTCTTGAAAAGATCCTCAGACATGTTATTTTTAAGTTCCTCCTTAGCAGTATCCATTTCTTTACTAACTGTGTCAATTTCAATAGAAGCTTGTTCAATGATCAACAGCATTAAATCCATGGAACATCTATTTAGGATAGCTGCTCACTTATTCTTAAACTCCTCATGATTACGAAACAAGGCAGGTGGCCTTTGCAGTCTCAAACCCCTAGGTATTATGTCTGATTTGCAATAGTCAGACAAAGAAGCAGCATGAAGTTCAAATTGTGCCTTTTTTTTAGAAAGATTCCACAGATTAGCAAGGTCGAATACTCCTAGCAACAGCATTCTGTAAGGTAGGCAGAGCTTTAAGAATCCTGTCTCTATCATAATTCGAATAACTAAACATTTGTATTTTATGAGCCTTAGGAAGCCAACACTAATGAAATAAATTCCCTATGCTGAGTATTAGACAATATAGCAAACCAACAACAGCACGCAGACCCAGTATCAAAATATAATAGTAATTTGCTCTTGTGGCTAGAAAATGCAGCTTATTCTCATAGCTGTATTAAAAAAACATTATAGACAATATGGGGAGAATAATGAAAATAGTTTCTCTTACAGGTCTGATGTCAAAATAACTGCGGGGGAGGGGACTAAATGAGATGCTGGGAGATTCAGATCAGCTCTCCCCAGGATTTTTACAAGTCAGTTTGCATTTGCACAGGGCCCTGATTCAGTTTAACCCTTCTGCCCCCACAGTGGAAATAGGTTTCCCTCTCCCTATGCTGTTATTAGCCCTGGAAGGGGGAGAAGCAGGCAAAGAGAAACGATCCACTATTATTTCGCTGCATGTAATCCTTGAGGCTAGAGTTTGTGTGTTTTATTTCTTGTTTATTTCTGGTTTATTTTCATTTAGGAAGTTTGTCTTTGTTATTTTTGTTATAACGCACATTCATTTTCATTATTGCTTCATTTCCATTGATTTCAATAAGAAACACATTTTTGGCAGTAACTTGTTTCTTCATCCAACTGGGATGGAATTCTCAGGCATTACTATACTCATTGCTCATGGGATCCTGCCTGCCAAATTTGAGACAGATAAGAGAAAGGGTCCCAGTTTTTGCTGGCAATTAAAGGCAAAGCACATTTCTGGCAGTAATCTTACATGCGTGAACACACGCACCATGCGACTTAGATGAAATCCCTCAGGGATTCTGCCCTTCGCACCCAACAACGGAGCATCTCTGCCAAATGGTAGGTAGATAGGGATTTTATAGGCAGGATGTGGTGAGGAAAGCATTTGACAAGCAGAGGATTGGCCTCACTCAGTCCCAGCCAGCCCGCAGCATCGCCTATGGTGGGGGGAAGCAGTAAGCCCCTCACTTGACTCTCCCTCCTCCTCCCTGGGAGCAGCACTGCCTGGGAGGTGGAGCATCAAGTGGGGGCAGCTCAGGAGAACATCCTGCCTCAAGCTCACTGGAGGCCGACTCAAAGCCCTCCCCAGGTAGGGTCGCCAGGTCCCTCTTCGCCACTGGCGGAAGGTTTTGGGGGCAGAGCTTGAGGAGGGCGGGGTTTGGGGAGGGGAGGGAATTCAATGCCATAGAATCCAATTGCCAAAGCGGCCATTTTCTCCAGGTGAACTGATGTCTATCAGCTGGAGATCAGTTGTAATAGCAGGAGATCTCCAGCTAGTACCTGAAGGTTGGAAACTCTTTCTCCAGGCCAGGGACCCGAAACTCTTGGGACAGATGGACACAGTCCCGTGATCCCCTTCAGTGGCACCCGGGCTGCCATTATTGTCATCTACTTAAGATGCTTATATCCACTCCTTTTCCTTTCAAAAATGCTCCAGATAGCTCGCCTGTCTTCTGACTCTCTTTCCCCCTTCCCTCTGAACTTCATGAACGCTACACCACAGCCAAAATAATATATAGAGCCAATGCATGTCAATTTGTTTTTGGTGTTATAACATTAATAAAAATGGGCTTCGAGTTCAAGTATTTGGATAGTCAGTATCCGAAGGCACATCCTTACCTATCAATGCCTATCAATGTATTCCATTCTCTCTGGCCCAAATGGAGGCATGCAGGGTCCATGTGCAGCCGTGAAGCTTTTGCTCCTAGACCCTCAGCTTTGCCCCCTCCCTGTGGAGGAAGAAGACTGCTGGGGCAGAGAGGCCAAGGAAAAGTATGGGTGCAGGAAAGCAAAGTTGCAAGCTAGAACAATATGGGGTGGTAGTGAATTTTGACACGCAGGAGGGCTTTCCAAAATAAAAGTCCAGTGGCACCTTAAGGACTGGCACACTTATTTCAGCATGAGCTTTCATGAGTCACAACCCACTTATTCAGACAGATGGGTGACAAGAAATTTTCCAGTACAATTTCCCATCACCAGTCTATCTGACAAAGTGGGTGTGAGTCATTGTTACAGTACGAAGGGGGAAAATGGTGCTTTCTTTGCCGGGAAGCTCCCTTAGACCAAGGGTTCCCTGGAAAGTACCCTGGTAACCTGCTGCCACCACTCAGGACCTCCTGAGAACCTCTAGACTGACCTGCTGAGAAGTCCCTCTTCCAGCACAGTATTAGAGCAATAACAAAATAACTTATCACCAACCTGGTAGCACCCCGTACAGTCTGGCATGTGGGGAAGACAGACATTAAAGGAAATATCCCAGAGAAATAGATTGTACTAAGTGAAGCAACAACAACAACAAAAAGGTCTTTATAAAAAGGTTTATTATAAAAATGAAAAAACAAAAGGGAAAGGGTGGTTGGAGTCAAAAGGGAGTGGAGAAAAAAGGCACACAAAATACAGGGAAAAGAACACAGCAACAACAACCCAGAGATATTAAGCAGGGGGTTGGACTAGATGGCCTGTATGGCACCTTCCAACTCTATGATTCTGTATTCAAATAAAAAGCAATACAGCTACACTAACTAGCCGATGCAGAGTTCCTTCCGGGAACAAGAAGTCGGAGGAGTCCTTAACCCCTACCCAACTTCCTGTGGACTCAGTTTCCACTGAAGGCTGAAAACTGAAGACACGGGCAAATCCCAGATGTCCAGGTATATATGCTAAATAGAGTTGGACCTAAGCCAGCCTCCTTTCTAAGAATGACAAGTGGATTTCTCCAATCCCACGCAAATCCCCATCTCTGCTGTCAGAGGCTACTTTGACCAATCAGAGCCATAAGCCATATAGACCTACCTCCATCAAGCACCTGGTACTGGCTCTGAACTTCCATGACAAAGACCTGCTCTGGCTTAAACCGGATCGTCCTTTGACCAAAAGGGATTAAGTCTGCCAGGATGGTCCAATGTGGGATGGACCTGAATACCTGTGATGCCATCAAGGGTCCCAGATGCTCTAGGCGGGACTTCTGAGCATTAGCAAGTTTTAGGATTTCTGTCACACTCGTGAAAGATCACATCAAAATAAAGTTTGTTAGCCTTTAAGGAGCCACTGGACTTTTCTTTTAGGTTGCTATAACAGACACAGCTATGCCTTTGCAATTTATTATTATTATTATTATTATTATTATTATTAAACTTTCTGACACCTCATTGCCCAGCCCCACACAACAAAGAATGAACTTACAATTTGTCCTGAAAGAGGTGACCACAAAAAAGAGCTCCTTAGAATGGATGCTGGACTAGAGCATGTCCCAGGTGGAACCCAGGCAGATGCTCTTAGGAAGCTCCACATGTCTCACTTCAGAATGGGAAACCCAAAGGCCATCCACATGCGTCTGCTTCATGACGCTGAGGCAAACCTTTTCCTGCTTCAGCACTGTGGCCAACAGACTGGCTCCAAAGTCCTCCAGCTGAATGATTTCCTAGATGGCCTTAAGCAAACCACTCTTGCTCTGGTGACCTTGGTCCAGTCACACACTCTCATGGAATCATAGAGTTGGGGCCAGACAGGACTTCTAGTCCAACACCCCTGCTCAATGCAGGATCAGCCTTGAGCATCCCTGACAAGGGCTTGTCCAGCCTCTGCTTAAAGACTGCCAGTGAGGGGGAGCTCACCCACCTCCCTAGGAAGCTGATTCCACTGCTGTACAACTCTTACAATCAATCAATAACTTTAATACGGTCCAAGACCAGCAGATAAAAAATATATACATAGTAATAGGATAACGACTATATACACCAATAAATATTTGATAAAAATAGTCACTCGATCATGGGGGAGCCATTAAGAACATGATTTTAAAATATGATTCATAATTGCAGTCAATATAAGTCAATATAAATAAAAGTCACTCATCCCTTAAATTCAACCCAGGCTCGCCTAGTCTTCATAGCTTGCCATCCAAATTTGGCCACTTTAAAGGTTAGCTCCATGTTCTTATCTGAGAGCATGTTAGAAAGGCAGATTGCTCTGGATCTGCCTGGGAAGCCATCTATTACAGAGGAGATGGTTCCACGTATCTTGCTAGATTTTACAGTCAAACATGACATGATCAAGGGTCTCTATACACCCATCAGAGCAAGGGCACAGACGTTCACTGTAAGGTAACTTTTTATATCTCCCTTCCGATATAGCTGAAGGAAGAGCATTACAGCGCATCCTGAACTCTTACTATAATTCCCCCCAATATCCTTTCCGCCCTCAATTTAAACCCATTATTGCGAGTCCTATCCTCTGCTAGGAACAGCTCCCTGCCCTCCTCTAAGTGACAGCCCTTTAAATACTTAAAGAGAGCAATCATGTTCCCCCCTCAACCTCCTCCAGATTGAACATTTCCAATTCCCTCAGCCTTTCCTCATAGGGCTTGGTCTCCACACCCCTGATCATCCTTGTCGCTCTCCTCTGGACCCACTCCATTCTGTCCACATCCTTTTTAAAGTGAGGCCTCCAGAACAACACACAATACTCCAGGTGTGTTGTATACAGTGGAACTATGACATCTTGCGATTTGCATGTTATGCCTCTGTTGATGCACCCCAAGATCGCATTAGCTTTTTTGTTGCTGCATCACACTGGCTGCTCATATTTAACTTAAGGCCCACCCCTACCCCAAGACCTTGTTCTCTCACATAGTCGCAGTAGCAATTATCTCATCCCCAGTATAAGGAGACACCTGTTAGCTATGTTATCCTTTGCTTGCAGTTTTTAGGCCTGGGAAAGTATTTAGCTGATAAAGTATTTTAGCTGGGAAAGTTATTTTGATGAGACAGCTTATGGCCTTCTACCTAGTTATTTCAGAAATGTACTCATCATGTGTTAAAGTGAACAGATGTGTTTGTGCTGATTTTGCTTATTACAATAGCCAACCAGGTACTTAGAAATAGTCACATGATTGTGATAAGTGACTTCAGAGATTAATCAGATAGATACGTTTTCTCTATAACTATGCATGAGTCTGAAGACCAAACCAGATTTCCTTGGACTGAAGCTCAGCAGTCAGAGATTGAAGAACCCCTGCTTGGTAAGATATAGGTGTGAGGTTCTCCAACCTCCCTGGGCAATTTCCATAAAATCACTCGCTCAGACGACCGTTCAGAAGCAGGTAAGTTTATTGGAAGGCTTCAGGTAAGGTCAGGGCCTACATGGTCCAAAGCTACAAGTGCTCACATAGTCAAAAGGGCTAGAATATAAACTGTTCTACAATGCAGACGTCGGTTACATGTTTTGGGAATCAAGAGATAACAGCGCTGGGCAAAGCTACTGAATACACATCAAAGACATCAGAGGAGCTCGTTAACTCAGCCTGAGAAAGTCAAGGTCGGAGGAGGGAGGAGGGAATGAGGAAAGGAAAGCGAGCGGGACATTCCTGCGGGGGCCTAAACGGGAAACAGTCCAGCCAAGGCCTGAACCCTTCTACTGACAGAGACCTGACAGAGACCTGGGCTGTCGCTTGTACGGACAGTCCAGACACGGAACAGAGCAATCCCTCACAATAGGGACCCTTTTGACTTATTTGATATTCCTTAAGAAAAATGAACAAGAGACTGAAATTTGTTCTAACAGACAGCTAGTTTTGATATGCATAATGTTAGGAGATTTGATTGCACTTGCCTGTTTAATTACATTCTGCATAAATTCAATAATTTTAGTTCTCTATTATACTGTCTTGTTTAATAAAACGAACCTTTCCCTTTTTCAATAAAGGATGGATAGATTCATACAGGTGTCAATTCATTTGCTGGTTACCTGAATAGAGAAACAGAGGACCTGTGGTCCTGGAAATAACATTGTATTATCAAAAAGTTGGAAGAGGTGACAGCCTTCTCTAATTTGATAAAGCGGGGAGAGTTGTGATACAGTGGATACCAACCAAGAGCAAAGCCTTGAAGTATTTTCAGTTCACATCTCTCTAAATGTTATGAGTCAGAAAAACTGACTGTTTCAACACTGCCACCCAGAAGTGTATTCCCCATCCAGTATGCATGTCCCTCACTTTGTTACCCAGATGTAGAACTTGGCACTTATCCTTGTTGAATTGCATTCTGTTCACATCCGCCCACTTTTCTAGTGTGTTCATATCTTCTGCTTCTGGTGTATTCGCTGCTCCTCCCAATCTGGTGTCATCTGCAAATTTAATGAGTAGTTCCTCCACACCCTCATCCAGATCATTTATAAAAAATATTGAAAAGTACCAGGCCCAGAACTGAATCCTTTGGCACCCCACTGGACACCTCCCTCCATTCAGATGAAATGCCATTGGCAACAACTCTTTGAGAGCGATTCTGCAACCATTTCTCTATCTACCTAACTATTCTAGGTCTAGTCCTCTAGTTTACCCATCAGAACATCATGGAGAACCCTGTCCAAAGCCTTACTGAAATCCAGGTAAACAACGTCAACCACATTCCCTAGATCCAATAAGCTCATCAATTGATCAAAGCAGGAAACGAGGTTGGTCTGGCAGGGCCTGTTCGGGACAAATCCATGCTGACTTCCCTGGATCACCAAATTGTCTTTCAGATGCTTGCAGATTGATCTCTTTAATGTCTAATCCAGTATCTTCACTGGGACAGAGGTCAAACTGACTGGCCTGTAGTTTCCTGGGTCATCCCTCCACCCTTTTTTGAAAAGTGGGATAACGTTCACTGTCCTCCTGTCTTGTGGCACATCTCCTGTCCTTTAAGAGATCTGGAATATGATGGACAAAGGCTCTGCAAGCTCTCTAGAAAGCTCTTTGAGCACTCTTGGGAGCATACCATCTGGCCTGGGGGATTTGTACTCATCCAAAGCAGCCAGGTACTTCTCAACTACCTTTCTGTTCATATCACCCAGCTGCCTAGACACAGTGCCTTGCCTACTATCATCTTCAGATGAGCCATTTTCTTAAGGGTAACCGATCTCTGTAATCTGGAGAGCAGTTCTCATTCAGAGTGATCTCGAGCCCCCTCCTGCAGGTTGGCAACCCTAGTTCCCCTGGAGGAAATGGCTGCGTTGGAGGGTGGAGTCTATGACATTATACCTCCTGAGGTCCTTCCCCTCCTCAGACCCCACCCTCACCATTCTCCACCTCTCAAATCTCTAGGAATTTCCTAACCTGGAGTTGGCAACCCCATCACCTTCCCACCCAACATCCAACTTACCTTTAACTGCCCCTCTAAACTTTTACTCTACCCCTTCAGCAGCCTCCAGCTAGAAAAACTGTGCCCCAGTTGTGTGGTGCTAGCCACAGGGCCAGGCCCACTTGCAGGATAGGGAACCTTCAAGGCCTTGTGGGGGGACACCTCACTTTCCCCTGTATCCCCCTCTCCACACTATTTCCTCTTTCCCTCCTCCTGGCAACCTTCATGTCCTCTTCCCTTTCCCTGCCTCATTCTCTCTTTCTCAACAATTCACAAATACACCTTTTATCTGCCTCCCATCTTGAGCTATATTTATTATTTACTTCATTTTTATGCCACCCGTGGCCGGGGAGGGTGGGTTATAAATCAAACAAATAAATAAATAAATAGTAGGGACCAAAGCAGCTTACATTATTCTCCTCTCCTCCTTTTTATCTACACAACCCTGTGAGTTAGCCTGAAAATATGTGACTGCTCCAAAATCACTCCAGAATCCACAGGAAGATGGGGATTCAAACCTGGGTCTTCTGGAACCTACTCTGAAGCTCTAACTCTGACACCACCACACTGTCTTTCATAGGGTGGCTGCTGTTGAACAGTAGCAAGCAGCTAGGCCTAGTTGAGTCATGCAAGTTGGGTGGTATCAAGTCATGCACAGCTTGCTTCCAGGCCTAGGGTTGCCAACCTCCATGTGGGACCTGAAGATCTCCCAGAATTACAACTGAACTCCAGGCAATAGATCTGTCCCCCTGGAGAAAATGACCGCTTTGGAGTGCGGGCTCTATGGCCTCTCTGAGCTGAGGCCTCTCCCCTTCCCAAACCCAGCCCTCCTCAGACTCCACCCCAAGATCTCCAGGAATTTTCCAACCTGGAGTTGGCAACGCTACCCAAGCCTGGCCCCAATGAGCCCTCCCTCACAGGCCAAAATAGGCATGGAAAGGACTCTGCCCTCTCCCCCGCCTTTTATTCACAGAAACCCAGCCTGGAATATTGTGGTTGCCTAGCAATGGCCGCTGATGGAATCTGTTGCTTAAAGCTACAGGTGCTCCTTTTATCATTTTCAGGTTTTTAAACCCCCAAATATATTTTTCAAAAACCACATTTTTTCTGCAAACCTAGGGCCATTTTCAGGTTTGTAGAAAGATCTGTCTTGCCCGTTCACAGCTTCCGTCACCAGATTTAAGTATCCTCAGATCTGGCTTAGTATATAGATAAGATGGCAGGAACCCTCTTGGTGTGGGTAGGCCTGGGAGATTGCATTTGGCTCATAAATGTTAAGCGGGTGTTTGGAGTGACAGTTCCGTGGCTCCACTGCGAAGGAAGGGCCTCTTCTGAAGATGGGAGAGTGTGAGAATGCTATTCTCAGAGGGGCTCCCACTGCCGTTGCCAAACCTGCTTTCCTGCTAGAAAGAGCATCCTCTAATGAAAGGATTCCTTTGAAGCGGGACACAACAGCCTGCTCTTTCACTCTGGCATACCCTGCAGCACTCTGCTTGGCCAGAATGAAGTCTTAGGAAGTGCTGAACATGGAAATTGGACAGTGCTTTCTGCTTCGGCTTCTAGGGGCTGTGTTTTGCATTTCCCTTGCGTGCCTCGGGTGAACCTATATGAGTGGGAACCTGCAAGGACTTGCAGGAGGCATCTCATTTCCCACTCCCCCACCTATTTGCTCTTTCCCTTTCCTGAAAGCCCCCAAAGCCTCTCCCCTTTTCCTGTTCCTTTCTCTCCTTCCCCTCCAACAGCCAATCTACATTTATCTGCCCCTCTTTCAGTCCCCCCCTCCCAGCAGCCGCTAAAGCGGCTCAGTTTTGTGGTGCCGACCACTTGGTCATTGCAAGTTGCATGGTAAGGAACCCTCAAGGACATATGGGGTGGCACCTCACTTTTCCCTATATCCCCCTCCCCACACTATTTCCTCTTTCATTCCTCCTGGCAACTCCCACATCCTCTCCCCTTCCCTTGCCTCCTTCTCTCCTTCTCAGCCATTCACCAACCCACCTTTTATCTGCCTCCCATTCTCAGCTATATTCATTCTTTATTTATGTACTTCATTTTTACCCAACTTTACAGTGGGGACCAAAGCAGCATACATTATTCTCCTCTCCTTTTTATCCATACAACAACCCTGTGAGGTAGGTTAGGCTGAAAGTATGTGGCTGCTCCAAAATCACCCAGTGAGCTTCCATAGCAAGGTGGGAATTCGAACCCGGGTCTTTTAGAACTTACTCTGAGGCTCTAACTGATACACCACGCTGGCTTTCATAGAATGGCATCAAATCACACAAAGCTTGCTGCCAGGCCTAGGATTGCCAACCTCCAGGTGGGACCTGGAGATCTCCCAGACTTACAAGTGAACTCTAGAAAATAGATATCTGTCTCCTTGGAGAAAATGGCTGCTTTGGAGGGTGGACTGGAAGGTGGCATTATACCCTGCTGAGGTCTCTTCCCTCCCCAAACCCTGCCCTCCTCAGACTACTGTAAGGCTTTCCAGCCTCCCTGGGCAGTTTCCATAAAATCACTTGCTCAGACGACCATTCAGAAACAGGTAAGTTTATTGGAACGCATCAGGTATGACTAGGCCCCTACAGGGTCAAAGTTGCAAGTGCTAGCATTTCCAAAAGAGCAAGATTATAAACATTTCTACACAGCAGATGTCCGTTACATGTTTTGAGAACCATGAGATAACCGTGTCAGGCCATGCCTTGCACAAGAACATCAAAAGGTCCCAAGAAGCTCGTTATTGCAATCTACAGAAGCCAAGGCCAGGGAAGCAGGAAGCAGGAGGGAGGCAGGGAGGGAATGGGAGTCAGCATGACATTCCAGCTTGGGGCCTGCTTAGGATTTACAACAGCCTGAACCAAAGTTAGCACAGATCTGCCTTGCTGCTTATACGAGCAGAAACAGAAGCACACAGAAAAGGAACATTACAATCCCTCACATTCTGCCCCCCTTAAGGCCCCCCTTCCCCTGGTTCTGCCGGACGGGGCTTGTCAGGATAGGCAGAGTGAAACTCTTGCACCAAACGGGGAGCTGCAACATGGGGAGCTGCCACCCATTCATCTTGGGAGAGATTCAGATGTTTCCAGCGAATTAAATAAAACAACTTCCCTTTTTTCATTTTGGAATCCAGTACCTTAGAAACTTCGAGATGTGTCTCACCCCCTATGACTGTAGGGATTTCGGGCTTCGGCAGAGGATGGAATTGGGGGGCTGCGACGTACGGTTTGAGTAGACTGATATGAAACACCGGATGTACCCCTCGAAGTGACTTGGGGAGAGCTAATTCCACTGTGACGTCATTGATGACCCGAGTGATGGGAAAGGGACCCACATACTTGTCACTGAGTTTTTTACAGGGGCGAAGTGACCATAGATTTTTGGTGGAGAGATAGACCTGATCCCCCACTTTGAGTTCCCACCCCGGGGACCGGTGTTTATCTGCCTGGTCCTTGTATTTGCGTTTGGCCCTTTCCAGGTTTTTCTGAAGCCAGGGCCACGTAGTCTGTACCACTTGTGCCCAATCCTGGACTTCTTGTATCCCCTCCAGTTCAGGAGTAATGGCAGGGGAACCAAAGGGACCAAATTCTCTCCCATACACAACCTGAAACGGACTGAAACCTGTAGAGGAATGGGGGGCGTTATTATAGGCATATTCAGCAAAAGGCAACAGGTCTACCCAATTGTCGTGGTGGTAGTTAACATAACACCTCAAATAACACTCCACCACGGCATTTACACGTTCGGTTTGGCCATCTGTTTGAGGATGGTAGGCTGAAGATAGTCCCTGTTCTTCAACTCCCATCACTTTCAGGAAAGCCCTCCAAAATTTGGCAACGAACTGGGCCCCTCTGTCGGAGAGGACCTTCCTCGGAACCGAATGATGTTTCACCACGTGATTTACAAACAGTCGTGCCAGTTTTTGAGCTGAGGGCAACCCCGCACAAGGAACAAAGTGAACCTGCTTTGAAAATAAGTCTGTTATCACCCACAGTACCGTTTTACCCCGGCTTGGGGGTAGATCAGTAATGAAACCCATAGCTATTACTTCCCAAGGCATGGTCGGGATCTCCAGAGGTTTCAAAAGACCAGGGGGTTTTCCCATCCGTTTCTTGGCAGTGGCGCAGATAGGACAGCTGCGCACAAATAACTCCACATCAGCCCTCATACCTGGCCACCAGAATTGTCGCCGCAGTAAATGCAAAGACTTTACAAACCCAAAATGTCCTGCAAATTTGGCTTTGTGGACCATCTCTAACACCTCTTTTCTAAGTATTTCCGGGACATAAAGTCTATCCCCCTGGAACCAGAAGGGTCCCTGTCGGTTAAGGTTTGCGGGGAGGCTCTGCTGTTCCTCCTCCGTTTGGGAGGCTTCTTTAAGCCGCTGTTGGAACGCCTCCGGTACTCCTTTCAAAGGGGACAAAATCTGGGTCCGGGTCTGTGATCGGGTGGTTACTGACAGTCCCGAAACCTCCCCTCTCTGTTCCGGGGTAAACAAGGATTCAATTAGCCGGTCAAAGTCATTGCGGTATTGGGGAAGCCGAGACAGAGCATCTGCTAACGAATTGTCCTTCCCAGGCACATGTTTAAGAACAAATCGGAACTTGGCAAAAAACTGTGCCCAACGAATTTGCTTCGACGTGAGCTTTCTAGTCCCCTTTAAGGCCTCCAGATTTTTGTGATCGCTCCAGACCTCAAAGGGAACCTCTGCCCCTTCCAAGAAATGTCTCCAAATAGTGAGGGCATGTTTTACTGCCGCCGCTTCCTTCTCCCAAATGGCCCAATTGATTTCAGATTGGGAGAATTTCTTGGAAAAATAAGCACACGGTTTCAGCTGGCCATTTTCGTCCCGCTGCAAAAGCCCCCCCCCCCATGGCAACGTCTGAAGCATCCACTTGAACGATAAAAGGCTTTTCACAGTCTGGGTGAGCGAGAACGGGTTCGGACGTGAACAACCGCTTGAGCGTCTCAAACGCCTGCTGGCAGTCCGAAGTCCACTGCAATTTAGCAGAAGGCAAAGTAGCAGCTGCCCCTTTCCCCTTCGTGCGCAAGAGCGAAGTGAGAGGGAGCGCTACCTGGGCAAAGTTTGGCATAAAGTTCCGATAAAAGTTTGCAAAACCCAAAAACTGTTGTAGATGTCTACGCGTGGTAGGGGGGTCCCACTCTATAACCGCCCGAACCTTGTCGGGGTCCATTTCCAAACCCTGGTGAGAGATCACATACCCTAGAAAGGTGATGGAGGGTTGATGAAAGTCACATTTAGAAACCTTAGCAGTTTGTGATCGCGCAACCGCTGCAGTACATCTCGGACCAATTGTACGTGCTCTTCCATGGTTTTTGAATAAATGAGGATATCGTCCAAGTAAACCACCACTCCGCGGAATAACAAATCATATAACACTTCATTAATTAATTGCATGAACACACTCGGAGCCCCAGAAAGTCCGAACGGCATCACCAAATACTCAAACATTCCAAAACAACTAGAGAAGGCTGTTTTCGGTTCGTCCCCTTCTCGTATGCGAATGCGGTGGTAGGCTTCTACCAAATCCAGTTTAGTGAAAATCCGGCCCTCCTTCAATTGTGCGAGCAGGTCTGGAATGAGAGGGAGGGGGTATGCATTAGACTGAGTGACTGCATTCAGTCTACGGAAATCGATACACAGTCTCAAATCACCCGTCTTTTTCTTGACAAAGAAGGCGGGAGCCGAGTACGGCGCCTTCGAGGGACGGATAAAACCCCGCGCCAAATTAGTGTCCAAATAGTCTCGTAACACGACCTTTTCATTGGGACTCATGGGATAAATTTTTCCTTTGGACAACTTGCCATCCCCCACCACTTCGATAGCGCAGTTTCCTGGTGAGGAGGCAATTCATCACATTCCCGCACATCAAACACATCAGCATACTGAGAGTACTCGCTGGGGAGCTGGGGTCGGAAAGCCTCAGCCTGAGGGGCTCCCACAAGAGCGGCCACTTGGGTTTTGAGCACTCGATCCTTATCATGGTGCTCACACAGGGTATGGGGGAAAGTGAGAGTCCGTTCAACCCAGTCTATGGAGGGTTTATGTCCCAGCAACCAGTTCATTCCCAACACAACGGAGGCCTGGATGGGAGCGATGGTGAAATAGAGCCGCTCCCAATGTTCTCCCACGCCCATCACCACCGCAGTCATGCGGTGGGTAACTGGACCCCCTTTAAAGTCACTACCATCCATTTGGGAAAAGCGGATGGGTTCGGGTAATCGCTTTCGTTTAACCCGCAGTTGCTGGGCGACTTTCTCACTTATCAGGGTACGAGCACAGCCCGAGTCAACCAGGGCTGTAAGTTCAAACAACGGTCCCCCTTTTGGCAAGGTGAGAATAACTTTTACATATACATTGTCTTCCTGATCGCTTACCCTTAGAGGAGCTCCCTGCACAACGTTCGGAGCGGTCTGCTGAGGAGCCCCCTTTACAGCAGACCGACGGCGTTTTTTGCTGGCATGTCCCATTCCTCCTCCTCGCTGGAGGAGGCAGACACAGCATTTGTAATCCGTGACTCCGGTGAGTCGAAGGTTTCATTTGTAATCCGGGACCCCGATGGGTCAGCAGCTTTCGAAGCTCCAAGCTCGGTCCGTGCGTGCAAAGCCGTAGGCGTGCTCCGTCGGCCAGGTGCGCCGCTCCGGCGGCGAGGTTGTCCCTCAGGAGGGGTCTTTTCGGGTTCGGTCGCTGCCGGCCGAGGTGGTCCCGGACGTCCGATCCGGGAAGGGCACTGAGACGCAAAGTGTCCCTTACCTCCGCAAACAAGACAGGCCCCATTCTCGAAGCATTTGCGGCGTTCGGTCACTGATGGCCCTCCCCCCGGGGGGAAACAAGAGTCTTTTGGACCGCCGGGTCTGTCTCCACGGACTTTGGTCTCTCGGCCGGTACGTTGTCTGGATAGGAGCAGCAGCTGCTTCCGATTTTCAATGTCGGTGGCATGCCGGACCCATCCTTCCACATCTGGAGGGTTACCTTGCATAAAAGCCCAGTGTTGCAATTCCGGGTTCAACCCTTCGCGGAAATATTGCACTCTGGTAGCCTCACTCCAGTCCAAAATCTTACTCGAGAGCGACTGAAATTCACTTGCATACTGCACCACCGACTTAGTCCCTTGGTGCAATTGTAGCAAGGCTGTTTTGGCTCTCTCACCCAAGTGTGGATCCTCAAAACGATGCCAAAGGGCTATCATGAAGTCATCGAGACTTCGCAAGACAGGGGAGTGGAGCTCATACTGCAGGACCATCCAGGCGGCTGCCTCACCCTGCAGTAGAGAGGCCACATATTGGACCCTGGACTCTTCCGAGGTGAAGGTCCTGGCCTGCTCCCGCATAAAAATATCCACTTGCACCATAAAAAATGTCAACTGGTCACTCGACCCATCATACGTGATTTTCAAGTCTCGGCGGACCGGCGGAGTGGGGCGGACGGGCGGTGCGGGAGCCACGGGCTGCACTGGCTGCTGTCCTCCACCCGCCGGGGCTGCCGGCGGCTGCGGTGGATTTACTCGCAGGTCATCTAGTGCTTGAGCCATGTCCCCTATCACCGCGGTCATGGCATCCATCCGTTCAAGCATGTCCTGCCGTTCCACCTGCCACTGTTGACGTTCCTCTTCCATCTGGTGCAGCAGGAGGGCTTCCTTACGGGCTGGATTGTCCTCGAACCCAACCCCGGGAACTGCGGTCCTCCGCGCCCGCGCTTCACTCTTCGGAAGCGACCAACCTCGGGGGGACTCCAGCCAGGTGTTTAACCGGGTGGATTTAGGCTTCGTACCCGGACCCGATCCTGAGTCGGTTCCACTGGGTGTCTTCCCAGTCGACTTCCCTTCCGAGGGGGCCGGATCGGGTTTCTTTGGTACGGTGTCATCCTCCTCTTTCTTGTCATCCCCGTTGCCTGCCATACCTGTCCAAACGTGGTACAGGAGCAGGAATCGAGGCAAAGGGACTTGCAACTTAATGTAAGGCTTTCCAGCTTCCCTGGGCAGTTTCCATAAAATCACTTGCTCAGACGACCATTCAGAAACAGGTAAGTTTATTGGAACGCATCAGGTATGACTAGGCCCCTACAGGGTCAAAGCTGCAAGTGCTAGCATTTCCAAAAGAGCAAGATTATAAACATTTCTACACAACAGATGTCCGTTACATGTTTTGAGAACCATGAGATAATCGTGTCAGGCCATGCCTCGCACAAGAACATCAAAAGGTCCCAAGAAGCTCGTTATTGCAATCTACAGAAGCCAAGGCCAGGGAAGCAGGAAGCAGGAGGGAGGCAGGGAGGGAATGGGAGTCAGCATGACATTCCAGCTTGGGGCCTGCTTAGGATTTACAACAGCCTGAACCAAAGTTAGCACAGATCTGCCTTGCTGCTTATACGAGCAGAAACAGAAGCACACAGAAAAGGAACATTACAATCCCTCACAACTACACCACAAGATCTTCAGGAATTGCCCATCCTGGAGCTGGCAACCCTAACCAGGCCTTGCCCCAGTGAGTCCTCCCTCAAAGGCTAAAAGAGGCCTGGAAAGGGCCCTGCATGCTCCCTCTGCCTTTTTACTCACAGAAGAGAGCCTGGAATACTGTGGTTGCCCAGCAATGGACACTGAGTGAATCTGTTGTTTAAAGCTACAGGCACATTTTTTTTGGGGTTTTTTTTTTAACTCCTCCCCAAGTATTTATTGTAGATTTCACATTTTTTGGCAGACCTGTGACATTTTTCAGGTTTACAGAAAGAGCTGTTCTTGCCAGTTCACCGCTCCAGTTGCCTGATTTAAGTATCCTTAGGGTTGGCTGGCTTTGCTATTAGTACATAGATTATATTTGAGGAGATGTTTTAGAGGGATTCACAGTGATTCACAGTGGGTTTCAGGACGCTGAAAGAAGACTTCTGTATAACGTCTGCAAAGAATTAGAAAGAAGGAGTGTGGGGACGCGTCTGGGAAATCAAAGTCCAAGTCCCTCCCGAGCCGAAGACTAATGATCTGGAGGAAAGTGAATGGGGAGAAGCAGGAGTCATAATTCTGTGGAGCAGGCGTGGGCAGAAGCCCAAGGCCCTTTATGCATGGGTTACTGCATGGCTTCTCTTTAATTAAGCATGTATTTTCTGATTTTCAGAAGTTGTCTCGCTCTGCCCTTGCATTTCCCCCATGTTTTCAGGATGGCGCTTCTCCCTCCTACATGTCTGTCCCCCTCATCTGACAACTCCTCTTGAAGCCATTAGCAGATGCACTGTGTGTGTGTGTGTGTGTAAAGTGCTGTCAAGTCGCAGCTGACTTATGGCGACCCCTTTTTGGGGTTTTCATGGCAAGAGACTATCAGAGGTAGTTTGCCAGTGCCTTCCTCTGCACAGCAGCCCTGGTATTCCTTGGTGGTCTCCCATCCCAATACTAACCAGGACCCACCCTGCTTAGCTTCTGAGATCGCAGGAGATCAGGCTAGCCTGGCCCATCCAGGTCAGGGCAAGAAAATGCACTAGTAAGAGAATAATGCTGGAATGCCAGGAGGCTGCTTATATGGTTAAGTTTCCCAGCGAGCGTGGGTCAGTTTCTGTTCTTGGCAGGATGGAATAGAACTGGGGTGATTTGCTGCCCTCCCCTTGTCCCTGTCCTCTCATAGGCACGAAAGCCTTTTTTTGTTTGCACAACTACCAACGGAACGATGACTGTCACAAATGACCATGCGAGTGTTTTGATGTCCTCGCGACCCCTGCACGGAGAGAGCCAGAAACAAAGGGGTGGGCGGGGGGAGGGGGGTCCGGACCCTTCTCGGCTGTGGTTCAGATCAAATGAAAGAATCCTGCTGCGGGGCTGATGAGGGATCTGACAAAGAGACACCACAGCTAAATATGGGAAGGGGGGGTGGAGAGGGGGGCGTCTCGCCCGGTTCGGGAGCCCCGCATTTTCGCGGGGGGCGCAGCAAAACCGACCCCCCGGGGCTGCCGGCGTTTCCTGGGGGCCCAAAGCCCCCGTGCCGCGGGTTGCGAGGCTGGGATCGCCAGCGCTGCGCCCGTGGAGAGCAGCAGCTCCGGCGGCAGCAGGCCAGGCGCCGGCTGGGGAGGGGGCGGCGGCCCCGAGGGGCCCCTGGCCGGCCGGCGGTCCTGCGGGAGCGCGTCTCCGCTAGACGCCGCGGCCCCGGCTCGCCTGCTCGCCTCCACGTGGCCGCCGCAGCCCCGCCCCGCTCGGGGAGAGGAGAGGAGTGGAGCGGAGGTCGGGCGCGCAGCCCCCCGAGGGGGCGGAGGGGCCTCTTGCCACATCACGCCGCCCAGCGCCGGCCGGCCGGCCCCACACCGCAACAGCAGCAGCAGCAGCAGCAGCAGCCCTGGCAGGAGATGCCTCCCCCGCGGCGGCAGCTGCTGCCCGTGCTGCTGGTGGCGGCGCTGCTGGGCAGCCTGGCCTCGGCGCGCCACCCCTGCGCCCACCGCCCCCGCCGGGCCCCAGGTAAGGCGCGCCGCCCACCGCCCACCGCCCGGCCGAGCGGAGGCCCATCGCCGGGACGCGCTTCGGTCTGGCGGCGGGACGGTCATTGCGGGGGGGGGGGGCGCCAGCAATGACCGTCCCGCCGCCAGACCGAAGCGCGTCCCGGGCGGGAGAGAATGGCTCTTTATTCATGGAAGGGTTTGCCTTGGATTGGCCACTCTTGAGATGCACCTCCCCCCCCCCCAGAGCCTCAAAACTCAACAATCAGCCGCCCCGCAGAGTTTTGAGGTTTCAGATGGGGAAAAGGTGCATCGAGAGTGGCCAAGCCAAGGCAAAACCATCCATCAGTCAATGGCCAGAGGGGCGCCCCCTCCCCTCTCCCCGCTCCCCATGTGCCGCCAGCCGTTTGCGCGGGGCCGTCTGGCAGACCAAAGCCCCCCCCCCCCCGCGCAGGTGCTCCGCCACACACCTGGCCACGGGCTGCCTCCCCTCCGCGAAGCTCTTGCGCCGGGCAGGCCCCTCGGCCATGGCGATGGCGCCGGGTCGTTTCAGGCAGCTGGCTGCACCCTTGGTCTGCAAGCACAGGCCGCGGTGGAGCCCAGCAGGGCTCCCCCCGCCCCAACGCGGCTCTGTCGCCTTCCCCGCTTAGCTGCATCTGCGCCCCTGAAGCTGTTGACAGGCTGAGGGTGCAGGCCCGGGCCCCACCCCCCACTGACTGGGTTAGAAAAGGTGCTCTGGGACAAAGGAGGCCTTTGCTTCTCGTAGGTTATCCAGGCTGTGTGACCGTGGTCTTGGTATTTTCTTTCCTGACGTTTCGCCCGCAGCTGGGGCAGGCATCTGCAGAGAAGTAACACTGAAGGACAGGGTCTCCTCTGAAGATGCCTGCCACAGCTGCTGGCGAAACATGAGGAAAGTAAAGCCCGGAGAACCTACAAGAACCAATGAACTCTGACCGTGAAAGCCTTCGACAAAGGATGCCTTGTTTCGGGGTTGGAGAAGGGCAGAGTTCAGGGGTTTGTTTCTTCACCATTCACAGCAGAGTTCAAAGAGATGCTCCTGCATATGTTCAAAATAACATTGCAAAAAGCAGCTCATTTCATGTGCACTTGTTATGGTTTATATCTAATATTGAGAGCCCGCATGGTGTAGTGGTTTAGGTAACATAAGATAACATAACGTAAGAAATGCCCTGCTGGATCAGACCCAGGCCCATCAAACCCAGCAGTCTGTTCACACAGTGGCCAACCAGGGGCCTCTAGGAAGCCCCCAAACAAGACGACTGCAGCAGCACCATCCTGCCTGTGATCCACAGCACCTAATATAACAGGCCTGCTCCTCTGATAGCAGAGAGAATAGGTATGCCTCATGACTAGTATTAATTTTGGCTAGTAGCCATGAATACCTCTTTCCTCCATGAACACGTCCACTCCCCTCTTAAAGCCTTCCAAGTTGGCAGCCATCACCACATCCTGGGGCAGGGAGTTCCACAATTTAACTATGTATTGTGTGAAGAAATACTTCCTTTTATCAGTTTTGAATGAATGGTTTTATTTGCATTTAGCCATAGGCCATTACAAACATGTCAGGATACCACAGATATATTATCTGTTTTGAATCTCTCACCCTCCAGTTGTTGGACTAGGACTAGGATCTGGAAACCCAGGATCAAAGACCTCCAAGGAAGACCAGGGTTACTATACAGAGGCAGGCAATGGCAAACCACCTCCCAACATCTCTTGCCTTGACCCCCCCCTCCGGGATCACCATAAGTCAGCTGTGATAACAACAACATAATAATAATGTGAGTGGCTGGGGCTCTCAAGGAACAGTCACATGTGCCCGCAGGCTCCCTAGGTGGCACCTCAGCTGGGCTGGCTCTGTTTGATGGGGACGGGGGGGGGGTTATATCCCAAGGGAGGTGGAGAGGCACCCCCCCCTTTAGGCTGAGAGGATCCCTCCAGTTTTGCCTGTTTTCTTGTCTGCTGCATCTGGGCTGAGTGGCCAAGTGGCCCTGAGCCCAGGGGGTCACCCCAGAAGCAACACTTTCCCGACGTGCTTTCAGACCTGCTTATGGCTGCTTATCTTGGCAGCCTTGAGAAATGTTCTGCATCTCAGGGTCGACCGGGGCTTCTAGTGGCGATGTCAGGCACCGGATCACTATGCTCTGATGCACCTTCTGTAGGACGTGGTAAGAGCCGTGGGCACGAGCCTGCCTCTGCACCTTCCCAAGAGACGTCCTGAAAGTTGTGATGAGAGAGATCCAGGGGACTCGTGCGGGGCTTTTATTTGGTATTAGCTTGAAGGAGTTTGGAAAGTACCCGGAGGTTTGAAGTGATGTGACATTGATATGCTGGTAACGCCAAGCTGCAGTTGCCATCTGGGCCTTCCCATCTGATCCAAGGCCACTGTGGTCAATGGTGCTCTGAGTTGGCCTTCGGGCAGCTGTGTTACTTGTAGCCCTCATCAGTTACTGCATCCTGAAGCTTCAGGGGCGTGCGCCATCCACCACATCTCATTCAACATCCACAGCACTCTGTGACAGCTCCCCAGTCTTTGGTCAGTCCCAGGAGTGAGCACTTCAGTCAGTGGCCCTTAAAATGTGCTTGGACGCTGCAGTGAGTAAAGAAGGCAGTCACGAAGCCAGCATGGTATAGTGGTTAAGAGTGGTGGTTTAGAGCGGTGGAGTCTGATCTGGAGAACCGGGTTTGATTCCCCACTCCTCCACATGAGTGGCGGATGCTGATCTGGAGAACTGGATTGATTTCCCCACTCCTGCACATGAAGCCAGCTGGGTGACCTTGGGCTAGTCACACTCTCTCAGCCCCACCTATCTCACAGGTTGTCTGCTGTGGGGAGGGGAAGGGAAGGGGATTGTAAGCCGCTTTGGTTTTCCGCTTAAGTGGTAGAGAAAGTCGGCATATAAAAACTAACTCTCCTCCTCGGGAGGGCAGCACTGTTACTGCAGGGGACCCCAACCTTGTGGAGCCTGTGGGCACTTTTAGAATGCAGAGGATGGAGAGTGGGTGAGACCCACACCCACGAGGTGGCCGCTATGGGGGACCAAGGCCAATCAGAAAATGGCTGCCATGAAGTAGTGGGGACAGTTATAAACCACTGGGAAATCCCAAGCCAAGCATTCCCCACCCCGTGAAGGCATTTCTTTCTAGTGAGGACTGGCTCTTTGCTTTGGGGAAGAAGCAAATGGGCACCAGGAAACTCGTTGCCAGGCACCATGTTGGCGTGGCATGGGTGCCATGTTGGGGATCACTGCCATACTGTATCACTGCTTCGTGGCCTGCTTTTTCACAGCAGGCGCTCCCTGGGACATGCCGGGCCAAGACCCGTGAAGGGACTCTGCGAACCCTGGGCCTGCCAGCCTTCGCTCTCTTCTGTGGCCTGTAGTGCCATCTAATGGCTGAAGGGCAGGATCAACGTGCCTGGTTCACAAAGCACGGTACCTTTAGCATTATACTGAGGATTACAGACAGGTAGAAGGTTCACGGCAGCCCAGCATATCAATATCCCCCACATGCCCTGCGGGGGCTCAAGGCATGCAGGGTACAGGCTGTCCACGTAGCTTCAGTGAAAACCTGAATACACTTAAATCGGGACTGTTCAATTTTTTCAGCCTCCTTTCCACCCATCTAGGGTCCCCATGGCAGCAAACTTTAAAATGTTTCAATATTAAAACAACATTTTAAATAAAGTATATAGAAAATAAGCAATTCAATAAAAATGTATAAACACACCAACAACACAGCTAAAAATGCAAGATCCAATAAATTCCTGACTTGCCTTTGCTGACAACTTCCTATTCCAGAAAGTGGACAGGGAAACAAGGGGATCTGGTATCTTAGACCTGATTCTCACCAACAGGGAAGAACTGGTTGATGAGGTGAAAGGAGTGGGCGCCCTGGGCAGTAGTGACCATGTAATCTTGGAATTTACAATCTTGGGGAAAGGAAAAGCTGTACATAGACATATAGGTTGAACTTTAGGAGAGCAAATTTTAACAAACTTAAACTTATGCTGGGTGGAATCCCATGGTCAGAAATACTTAAGGAGAAGGGGGTTCAAGAAGGGTGGGAGTTTCTTAAAAATGAAATACTGAAGGCACAAACACAAACCATTCCTATGAGAAGGAAAAATGGGAGGAGCCTAAAGAGGCCAGGGTGGCTCCATAAACAGCTTTTTAAAGATTTGAAAAATAAAATAACTCATTTAGGAAGTGGAAGGAGGGTCTTATAACCAAAGAGGAATACAAACAAATAACTACTGCTTGTAGGGAGAGTGTTAGGAAAGCTAAAGCTCAGTATGAGCTTAGACTAGCGAGAGATGCTAAACACAACAAAAAAGGTTCTTTTCCTATGTACAGAGTAAGAATAAGAACATGATAAGCCCACTGCAGCAACTGCAAAGTGAAATTGTAACAGGAGATGAAGAGAGGGCAGAACTGCCCAATTCCTACTTTTTCTCAGTCTTCTCTTGTGAGGGAAATGGTGCTCAACATGGCATAAACAGAACACACGATGAGGGAAGGGATTTGCAGCCTAGGATTGGCATTGGGGTAGTGCACAAACACCTAGTTTCTTTAAATGAAACAAAATCCTCGGGGCCAGATGAATTGCATCCAAGGGTACTTAAAGAACTTGCAGATGTAATTTCTGAGCCTCTGTCCATTATTTTGAGAATTCTTGGAGAACAGGTGAGGTGCCAGAAGATTGGAGTCAAGCAAATGTTGTCCCCATCTTCAAGAAGGGGGAAAAGGAGGATCCAGATAACTACCGACCCATCAGCTTGACTTCTATACCGGGAAAAGTCTTAGAACAAATAATCAAATGGTCAGTCCTTGAGCATTTAGAAAGGATGGATCTGATTACTAAGAGCCAGCTCAGGTCTCTCCAAGAACAAGTCATGTCAGACTAATCTTATCTCTCTCTGGTTCTTGTAGGTTATCCAGGCTGTGTAACTGTGGTCTTGGTATTTTCTTTCCTGACGTTTCGCCAGCAGCTGTGGCAGGCATCTTCAGAGGAGTAACACTGAAGGACAGTGTCTCTCAGTGTCAAGTGTGCAGGAAGAGTGATATATAATCAGAAAGGGGTTGTGTTGAGCTGAATCATTGTCCTGCAAAACGTATCAAAGGTAATGTTGTCCTGTAAGTATCAAGATAATGTGCTAATAAGGGTGTGGTATGTTAATATGGAACCATTGTATCCTGAAGTGATCTGTTCATGTGTGAAATCCAAAGCTAATCTGTATGGCTATTGTTGACTGTAGTTTTTGTTAGTCTGGAGGTTTTCAGGACAGGAAGCCAAACCTCCAGACTAACAAAGACTACAGTCAACAATAGCCATGCAGATTAGCTTTGGATTTCACACATTAACAGATCACTTCAGGATACAATGGTTCCATATTAACACACCACACCCTCATTAGCACATTATCTTGATACTTACAGGACAATGATTAGCACATTACCTTTGATACTTTTTGCAGGACAATGATTCAGCTCAACCCAACCCCTTTCTGACTATATATTACTCTTCCTACACACTTGACACTGAGAGACACTGTCCTTCAGTGTTACTCCTCTGAAGATGCCTGCCACAGCTGCTGGCGAAACGTCAGGATAGGAAATACCAAGACCATGGTTACACAGCCCGGATAACCTACAAGAACCAATGAACTCTGACCGTGAAAGCCTTCGACAATATTATCTCTCTCTCTCTCTCTCTTTTTTGAAGTTACTACTTTGCTGGATCAGGGGAATGGTGTAGACATTTATCTTGATTTCAGTAAGACTTTTGATAAGGTTCCACATAATATTCTTGTTGACAAATTGGGAAAATGTGATTTAGATCCTATGACTGTTAGGTGGATCTGTAACTGGTTGACAGATTGTGCCCAAAGAGTGCTTGTTAATGGTTCCTCTTCCACTTGGAGAGGATTGACTAGTGGAGTGCCTCAGGGATCTGTCCTGGGCCCTGTGTTGTTCAAAATTATTTGGATGAAGGAATAAAGGGGATGGTTATTAAAATTGCAGATGATACTAAATACAGTAGAAGACAGAGCCAGGATACAGGATGGTCTTGACGGGCTGGAGAATTGGGCTAAAACTAATAAAATGCATTGCAACAGAGATAAATGTAAAGTTCTACATTTAGGTAGGAAAAAAACAAATGCATAATTATGGGATGAAGGAGACTTGTCTTAACATTAGTGTGTACTGAACGTGAGTCAGCAGCTAAAAAAGGAAAATTCTATCTTGGGCTGCATCAACATAAGTATAGTGTCCAGATCATGCAAAGTGATTGGTATCACTTGGCTCTGCTTAGACCTCACCTAGAGTACTGTGTTCAGTTTTGGGTACCGCAATTTAAGAAGGATGTAGACAAGCTGGAACGTGTCCAGAGGAGGGCAACAAAGATGGTGGGTGGTCTGGAGACCAAGTCATATGAGGAAAGTTTGAAGGAGCTGGGGATGTTTAGCCTGGAGAGGAGAAGACTGAGAGGTGATATGATAACCATCTTCAAGTATTTGAAGGGCTGTCACGTAGAGAATGGTGCAGAGTGGTTTTCTGTTACCCCAGAAGGTTGGACCAGAATCAACGGGTTGAAACTAAATCAAAAAGCGTTTCTGGCTAAACATTAGGAAGAACTTTCTAACAGTTAGAGCGGTTCCTCAGTGGAACAGGCTTCCTCGGGAGGTGGTGGCTCTCCTTCCCTGGAGGTTTTTAAGCAGAGGCAGATCATGAGAGGGAAGGAAGGAAGGGTTTCTTCAGTGTTTGGTTCTTGTGGCCCTTTCTTGCATGCTCAGGGTAGTGCCGATCACCACTTTGGGGTCAGGAAGCCATTTTCCTCCAGGGCGGATTGGCCATTGATCCTGGAGGCATTTTTCAGGCTGCCTGGAATAGGGCTGAAGCATCCTTGCCTCCTTCCACCTGAGCAGTTCCCAAGGGCCCCTAAAATTCTGCTTCTGGGGACCCCCCCCCAGGAAAAACAGGAGGGGGAATTGAATGCTTTCCAGAGGAGGGAGGAGCTGACCCCTTTGCAAATGTGGATCTTTTTGGCCTCTGTATATGTAATAGACCATCAATTAAATGCACAGAGTGTTTTCTTGACTTGTGGCAAGGTTTTTGTGACGTAACACCAACACAGGAGAGAGAGTGGTAGGAAGGGAGTTGAGTTGGGGAGGGGCTGTGGCTCAGCGGTAGAGCCTCTGCTTGGCATGCAGAAGGTCCCAAGTTCCATCCCCAGTGGCCTCTCCAGTTAAAGGGACCAGGCAAGTAGGTGATGTGAATAGACCTCTGCCTGAGACCCTGGAGAGCCGCTGCCGGTCAGAGTAGACAATACTGACTTTGATGGACCAAGGGGGGTCTGATTCAGTATAAGGCAGCTTCATGTGTTCATGTGTGATATTGGCTATTGTGGAAAACCATTTGAATGAATTGGTTTAGGTGTTTTTAAACTCTCTTTGTTATCCTACAATATTTGGAGCAGAGACTTTCCTATTTCCTTGATGACATGCTTTCCCCCCCCTTTCTCTTTCAGGCCAGTGCCAGCAGCCCCCAGCAGGAAATGAAGGTAAAGTTCATGCCCTTTCCCTTTCCTGCAATTCATTGTCAAGCTCCTTCAACGCCCCTCTGGATTTCCTTGCTCCTTGGCTTGGCTAGAAAGAAGTCTATGCATGGGGTTGGGGGGTTGGGGGCTTCCACTTGTCCTCCTTCTCTTGTGATCCACACATATGCCCACCTCCAGCTCTGCTAACGTTATTGGCTTGTGGTGGCTAAAACCCAGCATGTCAGGTTTTCCCTATTGGCACGAATCCAGGGAGCCTCGTGTACTCCCTGGAAGTTGATACAGAAGGTGACAAGGGTATCTCTAGGAATCACCAGAAACTCTATGTTAAAACTAGAGCGTTATAAATTCAGGCATATTGTGTGTAGGGTTGCCAAGTCCCCCTGGCAACCGGCAGGGAATCTGGGGGTGGGGATAGGGTTGCTAGATCCAGGCTGGGGAGGACAGGGACCTCAGTGGGGTACAATGCCCATCCTCCAAAGCAGCCATTTTCTCCAGGGAAACTGATCTCTGTCTAGAGATGAGCTGTAAATCCAAGGGATCCCCAGATTTTGGGGGTGGTTCTTGGGGTGGATTTTACTTCCTGATGATGCTCTAGTAGTCTCCCCAATCTGTATGGCAAAGATAATCATGGAGGATGTGACATCACTTCTGGATGGAGGGTGGAGGACATGATGTCTGGGTGACACTCTAGGAACTCCTCCAATCTCTATGGTCTTCACAATAGAGATTGGGAAAATTCCTAGAGCATCACCATCTATGATATTTCCCCCTACGTTTTCTCTAGCTCCTCAAATTATTGAGTGAAGGTGTAGGAGTTTGTCCACTGTCAGTGGGTAAATAGCAAGCCTAGCTGTGCTCATCCCAGCTGGTACCATCCCAGACCATGGTGGCAGGGGTGGAGCAACTCTGCTGGACTCACTGGGCAGCCCGTATCCACCCACCCACTCTAGAGCTGGTGGCGAGTACAGGAGAGGGCCCTACCCCATATATTGTGTTAAGTTCCTATACAAACCACTTGGGAGTAAATTAAGTACATGCACTATGTTATCTATTGTTTACTGTCAGATTCTTTTAATTTGACTCAGGGTGGTTCCTGAGCAAGAAACGTTCGTGTAATTATCTTCTAATTCCCTGCAGCAGCCAAATGTGTGGACATCAGCTTGGGTTCCTGCAGTGATGTGTCTTACTCACAAACAATTTTCCCTAACTTGCTGGATCAGAAGTCTAGAGAAGTGATTGAGTACAGCCCCGAATACATCCTGATAGGCGTGGTGCACAACTTGCTGCAGGGAGAATGCAATCCCGACCTGCGGCTTCTGGGATGCTCAATCGTGGCTCCAAAGTGTGAATGGGGCAAAATAGTTAAGCCCTGTCGCCACACCTGTGAAATGTTGAGGAAGAACTGCCTCCCTGCCTTTGATGCCATCGACATGGCTTGGCCTTACTTCTTGGACTGTGATCGCTTTTTTGTGAGTGACGTCGAAGGATGCTTTGATCCACTAGCAAAGCTGAGAGGTAAGAACGAACAAAAGCGGTGTCTGTGCATGGCAGATATGCCATGAGTTTCAGACCTAAGCAGCATGCCTGGGCATTAATTAATTAATTAATTAATTAATTCATTCAAATGTCCTGATTTTCTCCCCACCGGGGCCCACACATGGCTTACAAAAATACAATTAAACAAAGAACAATAAAAATCCAGTAGAACTCCAGGGCTGGATCCAATCTTTTGTTACTTACTCAGGTCCACAAGCCAAGAGCAGAAGGGCCCCTCTGGCCATGGCCAGGCTTTAATACCTGAAACAGGAAGGGGAAGAGGAGCCCAGCTTTCCTCTTTTGTGGCTGGCAGGCCTGTTCTCAGCATTTCCTCTCCTTTGGCAGCACACTAAAAAGACTGTGGCTGCAGTCCTGTGCCTTCAGGCAAGTAGCCTGGTGAATAATTCAGATAAGTCTTACTCAGCCATACACATGTACACATGAAGCTGCCTTCTACTGAACCAGATCCCCCTTGGTCCATCAAAGTCAGTATTGTCTACTCTGACCGGCAGAAGCTCTCCAGGGTCTCAGGCAGAGGTCTATTCACATCAACTACTTGCCTAGTCCCTTTAACTGGAGATGCCGGGGATTGAACCTGGGACCTTCTGCATGCCAAGCAGATGCTCTACCACTGAGCCACAGCCCCTCCCTATACAAGTGACTGTTCATTTGAATGATGTCTTTTGACTACGTGGTCCCCACATAAACTCACCATCCTTTTGTCTAATATCTACATAAGATAACCAAGGTAATCCAAGATACAAACTTCTGTATGGGTCTGATCCTAAAGATAACTCAGAAACTTCATTCACTATGCAAAATTCAACCACCTTTTAAAAATAAACTTTATTACATTCCAAATAAAGTTTATTAAAAAATATTCAACCACCTGTCTGATGATTGAACAGGCTGATACAAACCTGCCACGCCTGTTCTGAAAACAGTTAAGCACAGCCCAGCAAGGCAGGGGGGGGGATTGTGGCAGGTGGACTAATGCTTAAATTAGACACCCCCCGGCCCACCTGGGCTGCTTTTTGAGGAGGGGGCAGCAGAGCCTGCTCTGGCTGTGTCCTGTGTGTGGGTGTTCCTTTTTCAAAGTCTTAGCATCTACTGCCAGCAGATGACCTCCCTATTGTGTGTGTGGAATAAAGCACAAGAAGAATAACCCTTTTGATTGGCCCCCACCCCCACCCTGTGAAGTGAGAGTTGGATAAAACTCAGCTCTGCTACTTCTGAGTCAGGTAACTGGAATGGCTCAGGTAAGCAGTGACCTGGGCAATATTGAACGAAAGCCCCACCCCCAAGCCACAATCCGGTCAACCAGTAATGTGACTGGGAGAAATGGTGAAGGAAAGGCACCCCGAAAGTGCCTTGGGGAAAGCACTCACAGTGCTTTGAGGGAAGACGCTTACAGTGTCTTGAGTTCCAGAGATCAATCTGAATTGCCCCAGTGATCTCTCAGTTTTATTAAAGAATATTACAATGGATAGCAAAGGTCAGTCAGTGATCACACAATGGAACTTAGGCAAGGCATACCATGATTAATGAGATCAAGGCATAGAGAAGACAATGACACATTCCTCTTGTAGCCAGCATCCTTTGAGCAAACATACATAGAATGATGAGATTAAAAGAAGCTAATCCCTTTAAGGCTGCTACACTGAGGTCATTAGGTCACTATACAGTCAGTAGACTTTGGCCAGGAGCATTTCCATAGACCTAGAATTTGTTATGACCAATATTTCAATATGGCAAGGATCAGGGTTCTGTGGAACCAATATTAAAATGGCTAGGGTGTGCCTAGCGGCCAATTAACTTGATTTCATAAATTCCTACATCTCACCTTTTTCCTTTTTTATATTGCGATTAGCAATTTATATGCATATGGAAGATGGTCTCTGGCTAGGTATAGGACCTTTGGAGCAGGGAAAAATAGCTGGTTGCCTTGCTGAAATGAAGTAGAGATACTTTGTAGAATATAACAACTGGTTACATAGAGAATTAAGAAACAAAGGTCATACATGTTAAAGCAACACATATTGTGTACTGATTCACAGCGTAATTGATTCCTAAGAAATCCAGAATGGTTGAATGAAATTCTTGCTGTTTATTATTTAATGCAGCAAGAGCTGTAGAGGTTACATTAAGTGTTTTTGCTAAAGAACACGCAATGGCTGAGATTTGACGATGATTATAAACAGCTAGACCAGGTACACCTACCAATGAGGTGACCAGAGCAACATATTCAGTTTGAGACAAAAGATGAACATTAGAGTCACATTGTGCATCTAATATTTGTGATTCCCATTTTGTCTTTTGAACGCTAAGATTATTTTTATCAGGAAGTAAAATGGAGAATCGGCTAAGACAACATTGTACTGCTGACATTTACAGGATGTTTACATGCAGGAATACAAACAAGCAAAAATGTGATACATTAAATACATTATATACATTAGATATATTAGATAAATGTTCCCAGATATTAAATTGTAGGTGATCAGCAAAACTGACAGCTTGAACTCTTTGACTTAACATAATACACAGAATTGTCATTGAATTAGCACTGAGCTGAGCAAAAATTCTCAAAATTAACAGTTAAATGATTAAGAGCAAATAAAACTATATTCAGTTATGATTTATCCACTTCTGATGTGAAGATCCACATTTCATCCTTTTTTAATTGTTTTTGTAGAACTGTGTTTACAAGAGTCTGGGCAGTAGAAATGTATGGAGTTCTATGGCATAGCTTGATATCTCATTGTGTACAAAATGTTTGAAATGCTTGGGATACATATGTAGGGGGCATTATCAGTGACTCAAGGGGCAATCCCTTGCAGTTGGTATTACATAAAATTGACAATAAAACTCAAAATATTCAAGCACTTAAGATAAATTAAATCTATGAGATTTGTTTTTGTAAGAAAAACAAGTGAAGGGTTCCTTTTTCAGTTGCTTTGCCCCTTCCAGATAACATCAGAGGGCGGAGACCAGCAGGGAGGCTGCAGCAGTTTAACCCATGTTGCTGCATGCCAGGAGTTGTCCTGCCTGGAGATGGCATAGAGGAGTAATGGAGGAGCCTGTAGCAGGGAGGTCCACCAGTAGTTGCTGTGGCTCGAGAGCAGAGACCTGCATACTTAAGGATAAAACAGACACATTAGTGGCTGAAAAGGTGCTCTGGAGAACGTTGCACCTTGAAGCAGAGCAAACAAGACATATGATAAAGACCAGTTACAGTTGGCAGGATAGGAGATAGAACTGGGCATCCTAAAGCAGAGTGACATATTTAATCAAGGCAATATACATATTTATAAAATAAATTGAAAAAGGTGTTTCTCTCTCATACTGCTAGAGGAGAGAAAGCAAGATTACTGAGGGGTCCTTTAGGAGAACCCTAGCATACATTAAATTAAAACAAAGATGTACCTAAAAGGGAAAGGAAACAAAAAATAAACAAAGAGCCTATGGTTAAAAAAAAACTGAAAACAAGTAAAAATACTTACCAAGAAGGGTAGAGTGTACAAACTTAACAATAGCTTTCCAAAATAAAAAATACTAACTTTTTTAAAAAAACTTTTTTTAAAAGTTTGGCTGAACATGACTGAGAGGCGTGATGCCCAAGAGCATGTAAAAATGCCATATGGTAAGGCAGCTCAATTGTAGTAGCAAAACAAAATCCAATTTGACACCTTTCCAAATTAAAACCAAAATTTCCAAAATAAAGCTTTCCTTAGGCGTCATGTGTAATTTGCAAGCAAGTGTGAAAGATTCCTATGAGAGAAGGAACGGGGGTGAAAGCAAAAAGGTTATCAAAAAAGGGGTTATGTTTCTGCTCATGTGCAGAGTGCCTTAAGACATCGAGCTGCATTAACGAAAGATTGCTGGAGACTTGCTGTGGAAGGCAAACACACACAAAAACAGGACAAAAGATTGGAGGCAGGAAAGAAGAGGCTATTCCCTGCCTCTCAATTCTTGACAATTCAAAATGCGTACTGAGTGTCAATTAATTTTCTAAAGAAAATCACAAAAGCAAGAACTATTTGATTATGGTCCTTATGAATTAAAAGCAAAATGCATTCTTAAAATAGTAATAATCTATCTATATAAAACTACTCAAAATGGGAGAAAATCTGCTCATGAGCTGAAATGATGACCCATGAGAGCACTGTACAAAAAATACCATGAGCATTTCATTTTAGTAAGAACAAATTTTAAAATTAGCCAATTACAAAAGACCAATAAAAAATGAAGCTGCAATGTCTTATGCATGTTAGAATCTTTAGGCAAATTATAAAGACATGTAGTAGTCAAACAAATATATAGAGCTCCCATAGGGAAAACTGAAGGTGAGAGCAAAATAGAGCACGTGTCTCTGTACATGTACAGAGAGCCATGCTCACAAAGTTAAAATAGGTTTAGATCGGACACATACTCAAAAAACTTTCGTGGGGATTGCTTTAAGTCCCATGCTATACAAATTTCAATTTTTTCCTAATTGGAACCAGAACTTAATGTCTTTTTTCTTTTGATAATCCAAAGATACAATAGAAGTCAACCTGAGGAAAAGTTTGCCTCTAATAAGAGCAGCAATTCCCAGGTGAGAGAGGGAGATTCTGCTTATTTCTAAACAATTCAAAAACCATTCACCAAGTTCCTATTAAAAAATCCCATTCTGTGGCTTCCGACTGCAGTCTTAGGCAAAAAGCCACTCCTATAATTTTTCTCTTATACATCATTTCTATATACTGTACCCTTTGATTTTTATCAGAATATAGGCAAGGGGGGTGGACAGCGGAGCTTAGTGGACTCTCTCCTGCCCCTTTTGATTTCCTTAAGGAAGAAAAGGCAGCAAGAGCCACTTTCAATATAATTTCTAAAAATGCAATAAACAGTTTCCAATATATGCAAAAATGAAGCAAATGGAGTAGACATATTACTAAAGTCATATTACTGAAAATATCTTATTGAAACCATATTACTGAAATCATATTACTAAACATATTACTAAAAATATCTTACTGAAACCATATTACTAAAATGCATATTACTGCGCAGTAATACACATTAAAAGTAAAATGCATAACTTATATTCTATACTTAAACTATAATGCAAAATAAGCAGGTTAAAAGAAACTAAAAGATAAATAATTTTCCTGAAATTCATTTCACACAAGAACTCTAGCAAGACTTTTATTAATCCATGGTACCTTAAGGATTAACAAAAACCCTGTTTAGAAAATGCTAGAATTTTTGTCTTGCCAATTTTTGTTCCTTTTCTACGCAAAATGTGTTTTTATTCTTAGTTTTCTTTGTGAACTGACATTAAAAAAGCTGGCCGGGCTTTTTGAAATGAAATTCACTGTTGTTCCTAGTGAACATTCTAAATGGTACAGAGACATATATTCAAACCAGGAAAACACATACACAATACCATTTCCTACAAGGAGAAAACACACTATATAATTATTTCTTTCCTGTGCCAGATAGACTTCTCTGAGCCAAGGAGGTTTCACTACAATTGCAAACCATGACTAAAACCTACACATTTTTAATATTAGACAAAAGTTAGATTAGAAAGGACAAAAACAAATTTCCTTGCTGAGGAGGCTGTTTCCTTCATTAACCTGTAAAGGAAGAGTTAAACATTGGCTGATTTTGGTACACATTCTCTGACTGAAGAGGTTCAATTTCTGCTGAACATCATGACATATAAAAAGATTGCAATATTTTCAAATAGTAATAACATTAAACTAAATATGATCATAATAGGTTACCCAATTATAAATATATCTTCAGATTGCTAGCAATAACTTTAAATTAGACAAATAGGTCAAGACCACACATTCACACTGTCATTCATTCAAGAGAGAGACTCAAAATTGGAGAAAAGAAGTTGTTCCATTGGGTTGCTTGTTCAGGATAGCTCTACAAATCTTGCTGCAAAATAAAGTCTTGAAAACATGTTAACCATCAACAATAACTTGAAATGAATTGAAAAGTTAGACCCATAGGGTATGGATTTTTCCTTTTCCTGTATTCTCAAGGAGGTGGCACCTCTGTGACTGGAATTTTTAAAAAAGCCTGAAGGGCACATTGGGTGCTGGCTGTCAAAGTTACCTGAGCCAGCTGATCTTGTGTTTCCAATGTAGAAAACTGCCCTTTACCTGCCATGTGATCTGTTGTCCTTGCTTCACTAAAAACTGAATGAGAAAGAGGGGCATAATTAATTTGAACATTTCCCTGTGCATCCTGCTCATATGTGATAGGAAATACCTCCAATGATTCTGCCAGTCCCTCAGCCTCCACTTTGCCATTCTCTGTCACTCCTTCCACCATTTGTTCAAAGGCATTTTTGATCACAGGACCTAGAGGACTTGCATTTGTTTTTGTTTTTCTCTGGAAGAGGACTTGAGCACTCAGGAAGTGCCGATAGAGGAACTACTACAAGTAACTGATACTGAGATGGAGGGGAGACAGTTGATAAGGTGAGGAGAGGACTGTCAGAGGGACCAAATTTCTCAATGGCATACCGACACAAATGCCAGAGCTTCAGAGTATGAATGGATGCTCTTGGCTCAGTGTGGAGAACCTTTCCTATTTTTTCCCAATCTCCCAATCTTAGGGATCCTTGTTCAGGGTACCAAGGACACTGTTCCCCTATTTCTTGAACCAGCTGAGAAAGCTGTGAGCTGGAAATGCTCTGTCCTATCTTCTCTAAAAGATAGCTCAATTCCTCCACACGCTTCTGCTGTCCAGCAGAGAGGGAGGAGCCCATACTTACCTGGGATTCTGTAAACAGAATGAAGGGTGGACCTCGAAGCCCTTGCCGGGTGAAGTAAGCGGGCTTGCATCAAGTCCCTGTTCGCAGGGCGCCAGATGAAGGAAAGGCACCCCAAAAGTGCCTTGGGGAAAGCACTCACGGTGCTTTGAGGGAAGACGCTTACAGTGTCTTGAGTTCCAGAGATCAATCTGAATTGCCCCAGTGATCTCTCAGTTTTATTAAGGAATATTACAATGGATAGCAAAGGTCAGTCAGTGATCACACAATGGAACTTAGGCAAGGCATACCATGATTAATGAGATCAAGGCATAGAGAAGACAATGACACATTCCTCTTGTAGCCAGCATCCTTTGAGCAAACATACATAGAATGATGAGATTAAAAGAAGCTAATCCCTTTAAGGCTGCTACACTGAGGTCATTAGGTCACTATACAGTCAGTAGACTTTGGCCAGGAGCATTTCCATAGACCTAGAATTTGTTATGACCAATATTTCAATATGGCAAGGATCAGGGTTCTGTGGAACCAATATTAAAATGGCTAGGGTGTGCCTAGCGGCCAATTAACTTGATTTCATAAATCCTTACAAAATGGTGTGTGCAGAAACACCATTTAGTGTGATCCAAACAAGGGCTAAACATGGGGCAAATCTCTCCCTCCCCAGACCATTATTGCTTGGGAAAATGGTGTGGAGGGAAGGTAGGATCTCCTCCCCCCATGCCGTGGTTCTGAGCCAAATCAGGCACCCGCGTTTCCCAACAGCTGCTGGGTGACAGCTGGGGAAAATGTAACCTGTAGTTTGGTTTGAAGTGTCCTGGTTCTGGTAAGCCACTCTCTCCTCTAGGCTTGCCAACTCTGGGCTGGGAAATGCCTGGAGATTTGGAAAGGGCAGAGTTAGGGGAGCAGAGGGACCTCAGCAGGGTATGATGCCACAGATTCCACCCTCCAAAGCAGCCATTTCCTCCAGGGGAACTGATCCCTGTCCTCTGGAGATAAGTTGCATTTCTGGGAGATCTCCAGGCCCTGGAGGTTGGCAACCCTTCTGTCCTTCTGCTGTCCCTCTCATCTCCCACACTGCCCCCAGCGAAATGGAAAGGTGAAGACAGTGCAGGGAAATGGGAATGGAAAGCAGAGGGCCGGCAGCCCCCCCCCCCCGGGCACTGCAGGGCCAGGGCCTACTTGGTTTGGACTCCAAAGTCAGAGAAAACATAGGTCAGTTATAGGGTTGCCAGGTCTCTCTTTGTCATTGGTGGGAGGTTTTTGGGGCGGAGCCTGAGGAGAGCGGGGTTTGGGGAGGGGAGGGACTTCAATGCCATAGAGTCCAGTTGCCAAAGTGGCCATTTTCTCCAGGTGAACCGATCTCTACTGGCTGGAGATCAGTCGTAATAGCAGGAGGTCTCCAGCTAGTACCTGGAGTTTGGCAACCCTAGTCAGTTACCCTTCCAGTAACCGACCGAGCCTTCTTCGCTTGGCTTTCATTAATGCCCAAACAGATATCTCTGATATCTGGTGGTAAATGTGATTCAAATATACAAAGTTAACTATCTCTTTACAGCTTGGATGTCATGTTTGATGGTCTTCCTATTTGAATTAACCCTTGACGAAACGATGGTCTCAGATTCTGCAGCTGCCTAAAGAAACAATCGACGTAGTTAAAGGAACATGTTTACCTTACAGGGGAGACAGAATTTTCAGACGATGTCCTCATGGAGTTACCGACATCCATTCAATTCACCCACCACTCTTACTCCCAAATGGTGAGGGAGCTGAAGAAGACCGTCTCCAGGTGCTCCCACATTGCCCAACTCTACAGCATCGGCCGAAGCTTTGAAGGGAAAGACCTCTTTGTGATTGAGTTTTCTACCAGTCCTGGGAGACACGAGCTTTGTGAGTAATAAGAAGTCTGTGGGCATCCAAACAACACAGAGGTAATTCAGAGTACCACGGTCATTGTAGGATATTTTTAAAATCCATACCCTGGACCATTTCCACAATTAACCATTCTCCCCTGGAGCTGTGGTTAGGCTCATGAGAGAAAGACCGGTGCAGCACACATTGCAGGGGTGGAAATGTCCTGGCTCTGCCCAGACCTTCTGTGGTGGGCTCAAGGATGAGGCCACTTTAGTGGTCCAACTTGGCATCAGGCAGCTTCCTATATCCACAATCATTCAAATCCTGACACACATACCCCTCCCCGGCTACCGGGTAACAAAAATGATGGACACAGGTCTACCGTGTAGCATACAGAAGATTTTCCCAGCGAGGGCAGAGAGAGAGCAGCAGCAGCAGCAGCTGATCCGGACTTCCTTCTAGCCACAGAGGAAGCTGCTGCTTTGAAGGGGGTGGGGCTGTGAGGCTCTGGGCCCAGGTGAGCTCTCAGCAGGGTCCTGAACAGGACAAGCCTGCCGTACTGCTTTACCAGGCAGGCACGGGCTGGGCCGCCTGGCTCCGGGGGAAACAGCTACCCTCCAGGCTGGTGCAAGTGTGGCTGGTGCTGCCGAGGCTGTAACTACTTGGGACTTGTGGCTTCTCTCCCGAGGGGCAACGGCAGGAAACTGGTCCTGCACCTCCAGAACTGGGCACCTTGAGTCTGACTCCTCATCTCACACCTCACACCTAGTAAGTTAAGCACCAAGCTGCAACTGCCTCCAACTCCTGCAGAAATGGGAAGGGCTCTCTTTAGGTCCAGAGCATTTACAATGCCATATTTACCCAAAAGGAAGATGAACCTGAATCTAAAGTCACCCCCCCGACTCTCCTCTCTCTGCCTCCACCCCTTTTGCCCAGGGTCTCAGCAATGCTGTAAGCTGGCTCATGGGGCTGAAATCAGCAATGCGAGCCAGCTGATGGGGGGCACGCTCCTCTCTCTGCCCCCTGTCTTTTTGCTGTCAGGTGTGCAAATAGGGAGGAGAGACTCCTTAAGGATGGAAGATGGCCGACTCTTATCTAAAGCCAAAAGGATTTTTAAAATATCCTACCTTTTAGGTGACTATGGTATTTAAAAATAGGCTTAGGTAGATCTTGATTAGTACATTTTAGAATTTTCACAAGGCATAGTGATCAATGAACGAATCTTTGCAACTGCCTTCTCCAATTTGGAAAGCATCCAAATAATCTATCCTGCTTTATTTCTTCACAGTTAAGCCAGAGTTTAAATACATCGGCAACATGCATGGGAATGAAGTTGTGGGAAAAGAATTATTAATCTATCTTGCTCAGTACCTCTGCTCTGAATATCTCCTCGGAAATCCAAGGATTCAGACTTTGATAAACAACACACGGATTCACCTCCTCCCTTCCATGAATCCAGATGGGTATGAACTTGCGGCAGAAGAGGTACATGCCCAACAGGTTCTAGGTGCAAGCAGAGTGTATTGTATGGAACAACAGTAAATGTATTCTAGTGGGTATTTCATAGAAGAACCTTCAGAAGTCGAAGTGCTCAACCTTTGGGTATACGTGGAGTAGGCGCTGGGTTCAAAATGCCTCAAGGACCTCCTTCTGACCTATGAGTCTAGCCAGATCATCTTCAGAGGCCCTTTCCTGCATCCCCTCCCCCACATCAGAAGTAAAATGGTTCACAATATGAGAAAATGTCTTTTCTGCTGCCGAACCTCTTGGACAGGAGAAGTTCACTTTGCAGGCAACCAAGGTCTGCTGTCTTACTGGAGGCTTTGGAGGCCAGGGCTGGATTCTTTCAGAAGGTTTTTGGTGGGTAGATATTACTGTTGTCTTCTGTTTGCATGGTGATTTGAACATAAGAACATAAGAAAGGCCCTGCTGGATCAGACCAAGGTCCATCAAGTCCAGCAGTCTGTTCATACAGTGGCCAACCAGGTGCCTCTAGGAAGCCCACAAACAAGACAACTGCAGCAGCATTGTCCTGCCTGTGTTCCACAGCACCTAAGATAATAGGCCTGCTCCTCTGATTCTGAAGAGAATAGATATGCATCATGACTAGTATCCATTTTCACTAGTAGCCATGAATACCTCTCTCCTCCATGAACATGTCCACTCCCCTCTTAAAGCCAAGTTGGAAGCCATCACCACATCCTGGGGCAGGGAGTTCCACAATTTAACTATTTGCTGCTTTGGTATGTGTATTTTACAAAACACGTTAATTATCTAGAAGTCGCGTTCTTGTCTTGCCTTACCTTGGTGGGTCCAGCTCCGGTGGATCCTTATGAACATTATTGAGCCGTATGATTTCGGGTTGTCTCTTTTGGAAACTTAATATTGGACTGCTTTCTTCAACATGGAATTTGTGTCTGTAGCTGGAGTGTATATATGTTTGCACTTGGATTTTTGACTGTTTGTTATATGCATGTGTTTATGGCTTTGTACTTGCTCTTTGTGGTTTGCATTAGATATATGTTTCAGTAGTTTGAGCCTCTGTACTACTTGGAGGTTGGCAACCCTATGTAATGGGGACTTGCGAACAGGATTGCCAGGTGTGGCCTGGCAACTGGCAGGAGATGGGGGAAGGTGAGAACTTCATGGGGAGTGAGGGGGGAAAGGCCATCTGTGCACAATGATGCAACTTCCAGCATGACAACATTGCGCCAGGGGTGATGCTCTAGCACTCACCCAAACGCTCTGTAGAGTTTTGGCGCACGTGTTAGAGCTTTTGCCCCCAGAGTGATGCTGTCACTTCCAGCTAGTGCTGGAAGTTGTGTCATCATGCGGGGATGACAGTTGCACCCCCCCATTTGGCCCACCAGTTTCCACCCCCACCCCAGACCTGCTGAGTGACAGCAGGCAACTGCCACAATTGCCTAGAAGTCTCCTGCCGTAAGTGAGCAAATGGGAACCTTACTTAGGAAGATCCTGCAGGTTCCACAAAGAACCGATCTCAGCCACTTGTGAAGGGACAACTGTTGTTTTTTACTGATATACCACCTGTGCCCTAGGGACCCTACCTGCAACAACTCCAGCAGCCATCTTGATGACAATAACATTCATTTTCTTCCCTGAATAGGAGTCAGAACGGCCTCTCCTTAGGGTTGCCAAGCCTTGGAACCGGTGGGGGCGCTGGGGGTGGTGCAAGCAGTGGCAGGGCAAGAGAAGGAGGCTAGGTGGCAACTTCACCTCCAGGTAGGGCTACCAACCTCCAGGCAAGGCCTGGAGATCTCCTGGAATTACAGCGGATCTCCAGACAACAGAGATCAGTTTCTCTGGAGAAAATGGCTGCTTTGGAGGGTGGACTCTATCGCAATATACTCCACTGAGGTCCCTCCCCTCTCCAAACCCCACCCTCCCCAGGGTCCACCCACAAATCTCCAGGAATTTGCCAACCCAGAGTTGGCAACCCTGGCCAGGGAAAACCCAGAAGTGGTAAAGCATAGAGTTTCTGGCGATTCTTAGAGCTCCCCTTCATCATTTCTGGGTTTTTCCTGGAGGTGACGTCACAATGCAGCTGCTGTGCTGATTAAAAAAATTTATCCCACCGCTCAGAGTGGCACTGGGCAAACAAGCCTGCCAGCCCTGCCTCGCCTCCAAACCTACACTCTTATCTATATCATTATTTGTAAGTCTCCACCACAAAAGGGAAAGTTGGGAGCCTCAAATTACAGGAAGGTGCTTGGAAGCTGTTTAAAACCACACTGAGGCCCAGAGATAATGCATTCCCCAGGGTGGGAAAATTACAGCAAAATGTAAAAGGACATCTGCATGGTTAACGACCCAAGTCAATAAAGCAATAAAAGGCAAAAAGTCTTCTTCTAAAAAGTTTATCTCAACAGTGAAGGGAGCCCAGAGCAAAGAAGTGCAAGTTAACATTATTTCTGCAAGTGAAAACAGAGTTTGAGGAGCAGATTGCTAAAAGCATCAAGGCAAACAACCAGCATTTTTTCAGGAGCAGGAAACCGGCCAGAGAGGCGGTTGGGCCTTTGGATGGCTGTGGAATAAAAGGACTACTAAAAGAGAATGAGGAGGTAGCAGAGAAGCTAAATGAGTTCTCAGCATCTGTGTTCACTGTGGAAAGTGTGGGGCGCACATCCAGGCCACGGCCACCATTTGCAGAAAAGGAGTCTGAAGAACTGTGTCAAATTGAGGTGACAAGAAATGAAGTTCTAGACCTATGGATAAGATTGCCAACCTCCAGGTACAAGTTGGAGATCTCCTGCTATTACAACTGATCTCCAGCCGATAGAGATCAGTTCACCTGGAGAAAATGGCCGCTTTGGCCATTGGACTCTATGGCATTGAAGTCCCTCCCCTCCCCAAACCCCTCCCCACTCAGGCTCTGCCCCAAAAACCAGTATATGTGAATTGTTGCTAAAATTACCACCTGGAGAGCAGCACATGTCGCCCCCATATTTAGAAAAGTGTCCAGATGGGAACTAGGAAATTGCAAGCCAGTTAGCCTAATGTCTGTCCTAGGTAAATTAGTAGAAACTGATAAAATTATTAGGCACATATAGGAACAAAATCTCTTGAGAGAAACTCAGTGTGGCTTCTGCAAAGGCCTCACCAAACGTTTGGAGTTCTTTGAGAAAGTGAACAGGCACACAGTTAATGGTGATCTGGTAGACATTATATATTTGCACTTCCCAAAAGGCTTTTTTTGGGGTATTTTTTGTATTTTATTTTATTATGTAATAATAGGTTCAGAAAATACAGGAACACAGAAAATATAAAACATACAAAAATACAAAAAAATACAAAGAATACAGTAAATAGAAAGGCAAATAAATATAACAAACCATACTGAGTTTGCTGCTATACATATAATTAATCTAGCATGCTAAATTTGCTGCTATACAGTTAATCTAATTTACTTGCCCCAAAATATCTAACCACCACCATCTGTGAGGTCTTTAATAGATCCAAGTTACAACTTTACGTTCTACCTCTCTAAAGAGACAGTTAATTAAATATATAATCCTTGGTATTTCTCCTGTCACTTCTATATTTAACTCTTTCCGTCCCACTATGTTAATAATTTCTGAATGTTTTGACTGTCACATATCTTATTTGTAGCTTCTAGGCATTATACAAAACATATACACTTGATTGGTCTACAATTTCATCTCAAAAGATGTGCATCTCAAAGGTCCATCTTTTCTTTCACATTAAATTTCTACTTGGCTTAGCTGTCTCTTATTTGTAATATTTTTTGATGAGGTGTCTCTCCAAAGACTCCTGGGTAAGCTTAGCAGTCAAGGAATAAGAGGATGAGTCCTCCTGTACATAAAAAATTGGTTAAATGGGAGCAAAGAGTAGGAATAAATGGACAGTTCTCACAATGGAGGGAAGTAAGCAGTAGAGTCCCACAAAGCCTGGTATTGGGGCTGATAGTATTTAATTAGTTCATGAATGATCTGGAACTAGGGGTGAGCAGGGTAGTGGCCAAACGTGCAGATGATATAAAATTATTCATGATGGTGAAAATCAAGGATGGCTACGAAGAGCTCCAGGAGTGGGCAGTAATGTGGCAAGTGAAGTTCAGTGTCGGCAAGTGTAAAGTGATGCACATTGGAACAAAAACACCAACTTTAAGTTTGCATTAATGGGGTCTGAACTAGGGGTGTGCATATCAATACGCCGAATTTAAACCCCCCGAAGAATACCTTTTTGGTATATTTCGGGGTTGTTTTTACCGGCAAAAATGGGAGCAATAAATGGGGGCTAAGAAAGTGAACCCTGAATAATACTGAATTTATTTGGGGTTGCTATGGCCCCACCGCCATTTTTTTACCCCCCCCTCCCTGCAACACTGAAGCTAAATGCAGGTAAGTAAGGGAGGGGGAGCCCCGCCGGGGGTGGGTGGGGAATCCATGCCACACGGATTGCTTTTAGATCTCCCCGCCCCAGCCTCCTCTGGACTCCGGAGAAGGCTGGTGAGGCAGATCTGAAAGATCTGGGTTTCTTGTCTGGCATTTTCCGGGTTTGGGTTTATTAACCTGATATTTTTTTTTAAAAAAAACGGGTTTTCCAGATTTTTTGAAAATTTCTGGGTTTGATAAACTCAAACCTGGAAAAAAACTGGGGGGAAAATGTGTGCACACCCCTGGTCTGAATGTGCTGAAATCGAGAGTGAAGGGGGCTTTGAGGTCAGGTGGACAGCTCATTGAAAATACTGACGCAGGGGGAGAGAAGTTTAACTCCATGCTGGGGGTTATTATAAAAGGGATTGAAAATTAAACAGACAATATTGTAATTCTTGCATATGGCTTCTTTTGGGGTACTCTGTGCAGTTCTGGTCCCCATATCTCAAAAAGGACATTGCAGGACTGGAAAAAATGCAGAAGAAGGCAACCAGGATAATTAGAGGGTTGGAGCACCTCTATGAGGAAAGGCTGAAGAGTCTGGGACTTTTCTATTTAGAAAAGAGGCAATTGAGGGGGGAAATGGTAGAGGTTTATAAAAGTACGCATGGGGCAGAGAGAGTAGGTAAGCAGAACTTCTTCCTCTCCCCAAATACTAGAACTTGTGGGCACTCAGTGGACAAAATTAAGTACTTCTTTATGCAATGAGTGATTAAAGTGTGGAATTCATGGCTAGAGAATGTAGTGCTGGCCACAAGCCCAGCTTAAGATGGGGATAGACAAATTCATGGAGGCGAGGTATATCAGTGGCTACTAGCCATGGTGACTAAAGGTACCAGCAAACCTCTGAATCCCAGTGCCAGGAGGTAACAAGAGGGGAAGGCCGCGGCTTCTATGCCCTGTTGTTGGCCCTCCATAGTAACTAATTGTTTACGGTGTGAGACAGAATGCTCGACTAGATGGACTAGATGGATGGTCTTATCTAGCGGAGCCCTTCTTATATTCTTATGTTATATGCTTGTGACTATTCTGAATGCTCTTGCCACTAACTATTTTAAGTGCATTGATTTTACTGTTTAGTTGGTTTTAAGAAACCTAAGTCTCAGTTAACAGTATAAAAGTTACATTTGCTGTTTGTGTTGACTGGTCTTGTCAATAAAAGTATCCTCCAAAATGGTGGGCCTTGTCTTTTTGTCCAATGCATACTAGGGAGCTGGCTACAACGGCTGGACGAATGGGAGACAGACAGCTCAGAATCTTGACCTTAACAGGAACTTCCCAGATTTGACAGCCGAAGCTTACAGATTGGCAAGGATCAGAGGGGCACGGACGGACCACCTCCCCATCCCAGAGTCTTACTGGTGGGGTAAGGTACGGATATATGAGCAGCAATACTGTGGATTCTGGGAGCCAAAGTGAGAGACTTATTTGGCCATATTTACAAGATCCAAGTGTAAAGCAGTATTGTGTTTAATGGTACACTTTAATAGCCAAGTGATTCATTATTGCATATAAGTCACTCTGGTTATTGTGACAATCACCCTGTTCTAAGGAGATACCTTGTAGCTTCCTCTAGTGATCAGACTGTGCAGCTTTTACACAGTGTGTGGTATTCATATGTCTTAATGAGAGTATCTTAAATGTGTTTTAATGCATGTTGTTTTTTGAAACGTTCTTCAGGTAGCACCTGAGACCAAAGCTGTGATGAAGTGGTTGAGGTCCATCCCATTCGTCCTCTCTGCAAGTCTCCATGGGGGTGATTTGGTGGTTTCTTACCCTTATGACTATTCCAGGCATCCTCTGGAAGAGAAAATGTTCTCTCCTACCCCTGATGAGAAGGTAATGCCAAACTGCAGAGTAACTTGAAAGCAAACCTGAATGTTTTCTTAAATGTCTAACTGATGAGGAATTTAGCAGGGAAACAAAGTCCAATTATACTTGTCACATCCACCGTTTCAGTATTTTAGAACAAGACCCTTTGTGCTTGAGAAGAAAATGGTCAAACCCCACTTGGTGTCTGCAGTTGTCCTGGTGAGCTGGAATTCTTGTCAACAGAAGTAGCAAAAGCAAGACCAGCTCTGAGTAAAACAAAATGGTGTCAGAAGGGGGCAGTGTTGTTGCGTCGGTCAGAAGCAGCGCTTCCATGGGGCTTCCTTTGGGGGCTGCAACTTGAAGCTTCTTTACTTGGAAATCAGTGGAATTTATTCCCAGCAAACATGTCTAGAATTACACCCTGAGCGCTTCCCCCCTTTAAATGCATCATGGAGTGTGTTTCCCTTCTCATGTCCATTTTATTGCCTTTAAACCGTGAATTAGAAGAGAAAGATTTTCCATACACCTTTGTCCCCTTAGAATGTTTTTTCCTTCTTTAAGGACCCCACTCCCACCAATAACTGAATACGAACTTTTATGTTTCAGAAGTTAAGACAGCAAACGGGCAAGATGCTGCCTGCAGGATGGAACCCCATGAGTTTACAATGATCTATGTTTATGCACATTCTGCGTTTAAAGTGTGATTTGAGATCTGGATTTTGGGGTGCCTATTTAAATCCTGACATTTATTTATTACAAGGTATCAAAATAGTTGTGATGTATTTAAAAGTGAGGAGCTGAACTGAACCCACACCCAGAAAACAAGTGAGGGTTGTTGTTATTTTTTTAATGACCAAGGCCCCAAACCGAATCTGAAGTCTCTTGGTGACTCTGAGCCTGATTTGGGTGTTAAAACACAAAAAAGGGGTAACTTATTCAAAACAAGTGGCTCGATAGTGAGGGGATGCTTTGGAGGGGAGAGGAAGCTTCCTCCTGCTCCAGCTGTATTTGAAGCAACTCCGTTTCCCCGTGAACCTTCTGAAAAGAAGACGAGGAGCAGGAGAGACGGGGAGGCTGCCGGGCCTAGGATTTGTCACCCTGGAGAAAGGGCCGGACTTGCCCACTCATCAACAAGGCCTCAGTAGGGACAATTCTTGAGCGGAGGGTTTCCTTGGTCCTGTAAGTTCTCCTTGGTGCTCTTCTATCAGGTCAAAAGGCAAATTTACTTCCTTTTTTGCTAAGCGAGTGGGGCTTCTTGTAAGAAAAAAGAGCACTCTGAGGGGTTGGGAGCAAGGGAGAGGATATTTAAAAAGGAAGGAGAGAGGAGGACACCATGTAAAAGGTGAAGCAAGGCGTTGTCTGCTTTTTTGTTTTTCAAAATTCATTATTAACAAAATAATTATTCTATTTTGCCCAAGGCCCCATTGGGTGGCTGGTAGGGTTGCCAACCTCTAGGAGATCTCCTGCTATTACAACTGATCTCCAGCCGATAGAGATCAGTTCACCTGGAGAAAATAGCTGCTTCAGCAATTGGACTCTATGACGTTGAAGTCTCTCCCCTCCCCAAACCCCGCCCTCCTCAAGCTCTGCCCCCCAAACCTCCCTCCGGCCGGTGGCGAAGAGGGACCTGGGCAACCCTAGTGGCTGAGGCCTAAAGTTTAGCTTTCACCTCTGGCCAATTCCTAAGGGGAAACTTTCCTCCTAAAACAGAATAATTACATATTGCTCTTTTTCTTTTCTGTTGCGGGTTCATGGAACAGAAGCCACTTTATTTACTGGATGCAATGTATGCAAAGTAACCTCAGTAAAACTCAAGCCAAGGCATGAGGTTGGTGAGCTTCTGTGCTGGAAATTTTAAGAAGAACTGAATGTTGCTTGTTTGATTTCTTTCCCAGAGAAACGTCTCCTCTTACAGTGGCTGGAGGGGGGAAACTGAGGCCTAGTCACCCGGGGAGGCCTCCTACAAAGTAATGTGCAGTCATAGAATAGAATCATAGAATCATAGAGTTGGGAGGGACCACCAGGGTCATCTCGTCCAACCCTCTGCACAATGCAGGAATTTCACAACTACCTCCCCCACACACCCCCAGTGACCCCTACTCCATGCCCAGAAGATGGCCAAGATGCCCTCCCTCTCATGAACTGCCTCTCATGAACTGCCTATACTGTGGGCTGACCCAAATGTAAAAACTGGGAAGAAATCTTTCTTTATGGGAAGCTTGGACAGATAGGGGGATTTTTACTTTGGACCAATTACCAGGCTACAATGGCGAGGTTTTTTTTATTTCTCAGTTGGGGGTCTGGGTTTGACTTATCAACCTTTGTGGGATGGCAGTATTTACAACCGCAACATCTGTTGGTATCCAAATATGACCCTGCGGCACTAAATGTCTCAGAGCCTCCCTTGGCTCCTGGAAACTCTCATTGAGTCAATGCAGAAAACAAAACCTACAATATTAGTTTTAAAATATTTGATGTTGATTAATAATTATGATATAAAAAATCTCAGGGATGAATGGAATAAGGCGCTAGATTGCTCCATTTTGCCCAAGCCATGGTGACATGGCCCTAAACTTTATACCTGTGTTTTCTGTGGATCTCAAACTGCAACTCATTGAACAAAATGGTTATGTTTAGGATATATTCGGTACCACAGCGCCTTTTTAGTAAAGGACCAATTAAAATGTCTAATTGTTGGGATTATAATTTACTGGATGCACCTCTTAAATTTATGCTTTGGGCACAAGTATCCAGTTAATTCAGTCTTTTTGGGAGGAAGTAATTTCTCATATCAATTTTGTATTAGGACAGTCATTGATCTTTGAGGATGCTTATGTACTTTTAAACTATTTGCCTGTCCCATGGAGGCTGATACTCAATGGAAAGGAACCCTCCCATGCTCTTATATTGCAGCATTGGAGAGAGAAGTGCCCACCTCCCATAATCTAATTGATTGCGGACCTCACAACCTTATCAGCACTTGAACATATACCTGTACAACCTTGTCAACATACAGGAGACAGTTGCACATGGACATATTGTTAGATATTTGGGAACCTTTCATAGATGCTTCTAACAATAACAGTAATAATAATGATGATAAAGAGCCAGCTGCAAGTGTTCTCCAGAACTTCTCCAAGCCTTCATGCAAGACCTCAGAGGGTGATTTTGGGCTGGGCACTTAGGCACTCTCCACTGCAATTTCTGCACAAGGTGAAAAGCAACTTCAGAATACAAAGCCACGGGGAGTTGCAGACGTGTCAGCAAAGGCTCAGCAATCGGCCTGCATTGGCTGCCGTCCTGAGCAGCGCTGACCCTGCTGGGTATCTTGAGCTGCAGGGTTGCCTCTTCTGGCAGTTGCAGCCCGTCTGATCCTGCCACAGACTCTTTTTGACTGCCCAGTCACAAGTGCTCAGGACCTCGCTGTCTCCACCTCATAATCTCTGTGGCACGTCTGCTCTTTCATGGCTCTGTGGCTTTTGCGGTTTTCTCTCAAGCAGACACTTTGCCACCGGAATATTTTAGCCAGGCACATGCACAGTTTTTCAGATGTGGTTAGTGGAATATCTATTGTCTAGTGCTACTGACATTAAGGTAGGGCTGCTATAAGACATTTTAGTTTGTTCTTGGAGACAAAAAGTACCCTGGAATGAGCATTCCTAACTTTTGCTGGCAAGCTCTGAGCTAGGAAGAATTGAGCTTCTGAACTTTGGAAAAGAGCAAGAGGGGTTGCAAGTCAGAAGCTTTGACAACTGGCCCAGCTAAAACAATTTGACTCTCTGAGGTGGCTTAGACATTGATTGGACATTGTTGCCAAGCCACTCACCATGTACACATATGTAACCATACCAAACCCAGCAAGGAGTGGATTCTGATCTAGAGACGTAGAGAGCTGGGCCAGCAGCTTCCTTGATCAGGAATAGAAGGGCAGACCCATTGCCAGGACCAGACAGGGGAGCTTGGGAGGGCAGGGGAACCACACACTCCATAATCTTCTCAGAAAGGGGAAGTGTTCTTGGAGAACAGGTGAGGTGCCAGAAGACCGGAGATGGGCAAATGTTGTCCCCATCTTCAAGAAGGGGAAGAAGGAGGATCCGGGTAACTAGCGACTCCTCAGCTTGACGTCTATACCGGGAAAAGTTTTTGAACAAATCATCAAACAGTCAGTCCTTGAGCATTTAGAAAGGATGGATCTGATCACTAAGAGCCAGCACGGGTTTCTCAAGAACAAGTCATGTCAGACTAATCTCATTTCTTTTTTTTTGAGAAAGTTGCTACCTTGCTGGATCAAGGGAACTGTAATTGGTTGACAGATTACTCTGCTCTGGAGATTACCTCACCTGGAGTATTGTGTTCAGTTTTGGGCACCACAATTCAAGAAGGATGTTGACAAGTTGGAGCGTGTCCAGAGGAGGGAACGAAGATGGTGTGGGGTCTGGAGACCAAGTTCTATGAGGAAAGGTTGAAGGAGCTGGGTATGTTTAGCCTGGAAAGGAGACGACTGGGAGGTGTCATTCTTGTATGTAGAAGCCAAGGAATGGGAAACTCCTGGGTTTGCAGAAAAATCCAATTTGTTTTTTTTAAAAATCAACGGAATCTCTCCAAAATATCAAAAGTGGGAAAAATGGAGCTTGGGTGGCATTTTAGGTTGCAATAGCAACCAACCACTGGCACCATGAAGAGGAATGTAAGGCGGGGAAGATGGAGTAAGTGGAAATGGGGATCCAGCAGGTGGAATGAGATTTCCCCTCCCTCACAAATCCTCTCAGTCCCCATATAGTTCTGTAACAACCAGCTGGATTGGACACTGCAGGAAACAGTTCTGGGAAGAGGATCCAAATGGCTGTTGATCCCAGTCAGGCCAGTGGAGGGGGCCATACTCATGCCTATTTTGAGAAGGTGGCAACTCCTTTGATCCATTTAGGACCTGGTGGCAGTCATTTGTTCTCCCTTAGCCTCAGGGCTGTTTACTGTAACGTGTTCTTCATGGGGCCACCCTTGAGGATGGTCTGGGAGCTTTAGTTGATGGCAGGTCCTTTAAAGGACATGGCAACCCATCTCCTCACAGGAGAAGATCACTGACAGTGTGCCACAAGAGTGCTCCACCATTGTCCACATGGGCTTCTTCCTTTTAACAAAAGATTTATTTCAATTACTTAAAAGAAAATGAAACATCAGAAGTTAAAAACATATACAATTTCCTTGGAAAAAAGAAATGATAACAAGGAATGTATGTATAGCATAACAACAGCATAACAATGTCAAAAATATTAACAAATATTACAAAATAAATGGTGATGAAATAATAACTACTAAGCACTGGTAATTATTATAATACATCTAAACAAGGATATCTAAAAATAATTTCAAAGAGGAAGAAGAAGAAGAGTAGGAGTAGGAGTTGGTTTTTATATGCCGACTTTCTCTACCACTTAAGGGAGACTCAGACCGGCTTACAATCACCTTCCCTTCCCCTCTGCACATCAGATGCCCTGTGAGGCAGGTGGGGATGAGAGAGCTCTTAATAGAACTGTGACTAGCCCAAGGTCACCCAGCTGGCTTCGTGTGTAGGAGTGGGGACCCGGATGCTGTCCTCCTGGTGCTACCGTGGCAGCGCCACTCAGGGACGCTGGCACAGCCTCATGCCGGCATCCTCCCGGGGGTGTTCTGGCACAGGGCCAGGGGAGGGTCCATCTTTTGGTGGCCTACAAAGCCCTTTCGGCCCAGGAACGCCCCTTCCCCATGCAACCCTATGGAGCAGTTGCATGGGTTTTTGGGAGAAGGGGAAGGATTCAGCCTCAGGTGTGTGTGTGGGGCTCCTTTGGAGGCAGCGCCTGCCTCCAGTCACCAGGACAGCCCTTCTGCTCAGGAATGGGCTGCCGCTTTCCCAGTCTTCCCACCATGGACACATTTTGTTGCAAATGTAACTCTGTCTGCCGTTATCATATATCTAAATAATTCTTCCAAGACTTTTGGAATACTATTGGGTAAGATACCCAGTAGCATAATCTTAGCATTCACAGCAAATTTGATTTTTATAATTTTCTGGATTTCACCATGTATTTCTTTACAACACTTTTTTGTCTTTTTGCAAGTTCAACCCATAGGTTAAAAGGTGCCATCCACCTCTTTACATTTCCAACTTTTGCATGAGTTGAATTTTAAGTGGGAAAATATGGGGAATTTTAAGTTAGCATAAGTGAAGCTATCTTTATTTTCTAGGCATATAGGATGGACAGCATCGCATATTACATTAAATTGAGGCATGCCCGGTCTATAAAGACTGGAAAAGCATTTCTCTTGATATCCCCATAACCTCCTGCTTTCATTCCAATACTCTATTCTGGCTTTTCCATTGACCACTTCGATGGCATCCATGCCTTAACCAAGGGTCTCCTCTACCAACGTAAGGGCACATGGCTAGCCAGGAGCTTGACCTCTTGCATTTAGGCATGCATCCCTTCATATATCCAATGCTAAGTTAGATTCCCTATTTTTGCAGCCTTTGCAAGGTTGAAAAACATGGACGAGTAGCCAGTGTCCATTTTAATACCAGATTTACAAACCCTCTAAACAACATGACTCAGTCCTTGTGTCATGTCAGCTTCAGCTGCAGACCTTCTCTAGGGATTGCCTTCTAAACACCGGGAAGAACACTCAGGAAGAACACTCGTCGTCTGAGAGAGACTCCTGGTTCATTGGTCTCCTTGTTCCCTCTCCAGAACTAGGTCCAGATTTTAGGGTCTGGGATCCCCTTTGTTGATTCAACAACAGACTGTGGGGCTGTCTTCTTCACGTGACTGGCATGAATCCACACTTTCTTCTTCATGACTTTGTCTGCTGTGAAGGTTATGAGTAGTACCTGGAGGGGTCCACTCCACCTTGGCTGCAGGCAATTATTTCTGCAGAACTCCTTGATCAGCACCCAATCACCTGGAACTATATTATGGCCCGCACAGTCCAATGGAAGTGGTTGGGCTTCAAATGGCAATGTGAATAAGTGTAAAGTGATGCACATTGGGGCAAAAAATCTGAACTTCACATATATACTGATGGGATCTGTGTTGGCAGTGACAGACCAAGAAAGGGATCTTGGGGTGGTAGTGGATCGTTCGATGAAGATGTCAACCCAGTGTGCGGCTACTGTGAAAAAGGCAAATTCCATGCTGGCCATAATTAGATGAGGAATAGAGAATAAAACTGCTGATATCATACTGCCCTTGTACAATTCTATGGTGAGACCACGCTTGGAATACTTTGTACAGTTCTGGTCATCACACCTAAAAAAGGATATTTGTCAGGTTCTCCAGCCAACCTGGGCAATTCCCAAAAAGCCACTCGCTCAGACAGCCAAGTCAGAAGCAGGCAAACTTTATTGTAGAAGCATCAGGTCCAGCTAAGGTAACTTGCAAAGCTGCTAATGGCGGGCCTGGGTACAGGATAATACTTAAGACATGGTTACATGATTACATCACAGGTGCGCATGCTAACAGGCTTGGGAAAGGGACTGATAACAATGTCTGGTAGAGAGGAGAGCGAAGCAACCCCAAAACAGACTGCAGCTTGTTAGCTGCTCAAGGCCAGGGTAGAGGGCGGGGGGAAACCGGGAGTGAGAACAGCAGAGCAACTATGTAAACACCTCGCAGGGCCTTAACTCATGTCAGGAGCCTGACTGCTTGTACGAGTCAGCTCCACCACGACTAGTATGGACAACTGAAGAAGAAACAAAAGACCACCTCTGACAATATTGCGGAGCTTGATAAGGTGCAGAAAAGAGCAACCAAAATGATCAGGGGACTAGAGCAACTGCCCTATGAGGAGCGGTTAAAACACTTAGGGCTGTTTAGCTTGGAAAGAAGGTGGTTAAGGGGAGACATGATAGAGATCTATAAAATTATGCATGGTATAGAGAGAGTGGACAGGGAGAAGCTTTTCTCCCTTGCTCATAATACTAGAACGTGGGGTCATCTGCTGAAGCTGGCAGGTGAGAGATTCAAAACTGATAAAAGGAAGTATTTCTTCACACAACGCATAGTTAAATTGTGGAACTCCCTGCCCCAGGATGTGGTGATGGCTACCAACTTGGAAGGCTTTAAGAGGGGAGCTGACATGTTCATGGAGGAGGGAGTTGTCTTGTTTGTGGGCTTCCTAGAGGCTCCTGGTTGACCACTGTGTGAACAGACTGCTGGACTTGATGGACTTGGTCTGATCCAGTAGGGCTTTTCTGATGCTCTTATGTTCTGATGTTCTAAGCACCTGTTGTGAAAACACAGTCAAAACATTCGTTACATTTTTGCAAATATGAGTACAACCTGTCCTGCCCTGCTGGAAGGAAACAAGAATCCCTGGTTGTAGGCTGCTGTCCTAGCAGCAGGGTTGTCCAAACACTACTTCAAATGGACTCAGTCTGGGCTTGCTGCTTGGAATATTTCTTATCTGCATCAGAACCCTAAGGCAGTCAGTGCTTCAGGCCATTTGAGACTTGTCCCTGAGCCCATTTTAGCTGTATCCTGAATACTGGATGAGGAGGGATTGGTGGGGTGGAGCAATGAAGAAACTGGAAGAGTTTCTGGCACTAGGGAACCATTCAGTGATGTTCGTGGTTGCTTGATCAGCAAGAGCATTATTTTCTTTTGCAATGGGGTCATTGTCTCCAGTTGTAGACGCTGCAATGGACTACAACAGTAATGGTACCTGTACTGTATTGTTGGAACCTGCAGTAAATTCCCCATCAGTGGGGAAAGTTGTGCCCTGGCACCTGCGCAGTTTGTGTCTGGTTGCACATTGACAGAAAGCCCTGCCCTCAGGAATGTGTTCTTAGATGGCCCCCAGAAAGGGGAATCAGGTGAGACCAGGCAATTGATTGACTCTAAGTTGTTCTTTGTGTCACTTTGAACCCTTCGAAGTAGAATGGATAATCAATAGATAAGCAGTTTCCTCTGAAGTTCTTCTGGAGCTTTAAGTGGGATTGACTGTGACTGTGGACAAGAGTAGCAGTCGAGGCAGCGTGTTCGGGTGTGTGCGCGCTTGTGGGTCTTGTACCCAACAGCAAAGAGAAAATACACAGAGGTTTGCATTTTATGTATTTTGTGAACTCTCTTCTTGTCCATGAGTTATTCTATTCCATTCAGTTCAACATTTATTACGATCAAAAGATCAGTCAACATCAGTTTAACAGCACAATTTACATACAAATATAAAATTAATTTACAGAGATTAAAATTCTTGATCTTATTGTGCTGTAGTTAATTATACACAGAAGTTATTAAAACATTTGGGATATTTGCTTCTAATTTAGCCCATAATCTCTCCTGGGCAATACTATCAAAAGCCTTTTGTAATGCTTCAAAGGCCGCATAGAGCGCCTTGTGGGGCCTGGTGCCATATTTCATTGCCAGGTGATGTAAAATCAGGTATTGATCCCGCTTGTTCTTCAACTATGATGTTCTCTCGATCCAACCAGTCCCAAGGCTTCCAGCACAAGTGTCAAGCTTACACTGTGCAAGGTGATTGGGTGATAATTAGAGGGATTAGATTTGTCCTCTTTTTGATATATTGGGACGATAATGGCTAGGCCCCAATCAGTCGGATGCTGTTCCATTAATGCTTAAGATGCAGGACATTTTACTCTCGTAGGCCTTTTGTTAGAGCATCCACAGGTGAACACCAAAATGTTAGTAGCACAGAATCTGGAGTTTTGACTGTCAAAAGGCAATGGGAAGCTCCACCCGTGAGACCTTCTGCGGCCTGTGCCAAGCAGCTCCTGTCAGTGAAGAGCAACCCAGGAGGGGGAATCAAGGGAACAAGCAGTTTGATAAATAATCTGCCCAGGACTTCAAATAGAAATTCCAAATATCTGCTGGGAGTCTACAAAATCAATCCTAGCCAGAATCAAAGGCTGTGACTCAGGTTAGCTCCCCAAAGGAATGCACAAAGGGCCTCAAGTAATCAAACCAGGATATGGTTGCCAACCTCCAGGTGGGGTCTGGTGATCTCCCAGAATTACCTCACCAGACTACAAAGATCAGTTCCCCTGGAGGAAATGGCTGCTTTGTAGGGTGGACTCTATGGCATTATACCCTGAGGAGGTCTCTCCTGTCCCCAAACCCCACCCTTCCCAGGTTCTATCCCCAAATCTCCAGGAATTTCCCAACCCTGAGCTGGCAACCCTAGACCTGCAGCAATTGCCTTTTTAGCCACCACAGTGACCTGGGGGTTCAGAGTGGTGAGCTACACTGGAAGTCATAGCTTGTTGAAACCCTGGATGCTGGATTTCAGTGACACTTCCTATGATACTGGGTCTGCTTTGCTTGAGAATCCATGAAGAATCCAGAAGTTCATACAAATGGTGCTTCCGTGTGCTGGAGGCCTAGCTGTGAGCCTGCTGGTGGGCCCAGGAAGTTCTCAGGCCCTTATGTGGGGCATGCACACACACAAAATGAAAGATTTGTGGCTTAGTTTATAAAACTGAAAGCAATTCGACATGTTCTTTTTTAGATGTTCAAGCTGCTGTCCAAAGCCTACGCAAATGCACACCCTGTTATATCAGACAAGTCAGAAATGCGTTGTGGTGGAAATTTTGTGAAACGAGGAGGCATCATTAATGGAGCTGAGTGGTACAGCTTTCCTGGAGGTAATCTTTTTAGTCATTGTTAGTCTTGTAAGTGGGCTGCAGCGTGTGATCTAAGGCACTAGAGGAGAAGAAAGTGTGAAGATGCTGCAGAAGCCGTTGCAGTCACGCACTGTTTACACAAGAGTGCATTACAGGAGGAACCCCTTTCAAAAGCAGGTGGGCAACACAGCCTAAACAAGCAGAAAAGAGAGATGCTTTGGCAAAAGGTGCTAATGCACACGCCCAGCACTAGTTATGGCCAGGATGGGAACAGTGGGCGCATCACACACACACACATCCTTGGGCACAGTTGCCCCAAACTTAAAACAAACAAAAAATGCTGGCCTGTAAATTGTGACCTGGAATATTTCATTCAAAGAATGTGAGTTTGCTTTTAGATCATAAAAATTGCTCCCCTGCACATATACTGTTAGAATGGTGAGGTGCTTAAAGGAAGCAAGGGGTAACATAAAGCAGGGGTAGCCCAGCTCCTTGTTCAGGGATGTTATTGTTCTCCAGTGAGCCCTCATGGAAACTGGCTGGGGCCTCTGCCCCTCCCCCCCCACAGGAATGCTGCCACCAAATGAGCAAGGCTGTCAAGATGGGAGATCTCTGCACCTGGCGACGTATTTCTCACTGTGGAGCCCCTGCTGGATGTGGAGCCGCTGCAAGCCCACGTCTGCATTGCAGGGCTCATCCAGGCTTGACTAATGTGATGGATCCCTCTGGAAATGTGTCTGAGAAAGTGAATCCCTCTTTGGGACACTAATTGCACACATCTTCATTGCGTGTGACTGGAGGTGGACCAGGGCCAGTTTGTCCAGAACATCAGCATTTCTGATCTGATTGTTCTATTTCACTGGATTAGTTATTTTCTGGTCCCCTCCCCCGCAAACAAATAAGGTTGAAATATGTGTGTGTGTGTGTGTGTGTGTGTGTGTGTGTGTGTGATATGTGCTGTCAAGTAGCTTCTGACTTTCGGCAACCCTACAAATTAATGACCTTCCAAATGTCCTGTTGTTAACAGCCGTGCTTAGGTCTTGCTCAGGAGGTGTTGCCATGGAGCACGCAACACTCTGCCCCCCGTGTCCCCACCCCAAGCCCCTTCCTGGGGCTGTCAACTTCCAGGTGGTTGACAGAATTAGATGATAGAGATCAGTGCTGCTTTGGCGGGTGGACTGTATGGCACAATACCCTGCTGAGGTCCCTCCTCTCCCTCAAAATCCTCCCTCTCCAGGCTCCACCCCCCAAATCTCCAGGAATTTCCCAACCCAGAGCTGGCAACCCTATGCCCAACAAAATATGGGTTGAAACCCTGGCGCCTGATTGGGGTGGAAGCATTTCTGGACTCAGCCTAGGAATGACCGCTTAGTGGCTGATTAAAATCCTATACTAGAACTGTAGGAGAAGAGGACAATGTGCCTTGGGCTAACCCTGGCTGTGCTGCACTGACCTCCCATGCCAGGAAGTCTCTGTTGTGCCTCTGAGGGGGCAGCAACATGGTCTTGGAGGCCCTGGAGCAGAGGTAAGGAGGCCTGCTGAGAAAGCCAGCCCTTGGGCTATGGGACCTACATCACACAAAAGGAGCAATAGTATTGCTACTCAGTTGGCACAGTGGAGGCCTAGCATGGGTTGTAGAACTGGTTTCAGATGCCTCAGTCTAGTTCAGAGTTTTGGCAGAGCAAAATGGATTCACTGAACCGTCCACCAAAAATCCAATCTACGTGTCTCTACTGAACCCACCTTTTTCATTCCACCTGGCTGAAAGGTGAACGTAGAAGTAATATTAATTAGAACATCATTCTATTTATAAATGCCTGCCTGCTGGTTTCTGTCCCATGTTCACATGCTCTCACAAGCCCACGGACAAACCAGGTAAGTTTCAAAGTAATGTTTAAGGTTATGTAAAAATGTTCCTGATCAGCATTGTCAGAATTAGCATTGTGTTAAGCTCACTAATTAATTCCCCACAATTCTTCTTTCTAGGAATGGCAGATTTTAATTACCTTCACACAAACTGTTTTGAAATTACTGTAGAGCTTGGTTGTGAGAAGTTTCCTGTGGAAGATGACCTCTATTCACTCTGGCATCAGAACAGAGAAGCTCTGGTGAAATTCATGGAAATGGTAATGCACCTTTCTCGCGCTCATTCCTTCCTTCTTGCCCTCACAGAGCGGTTCACTGGGGCTGGTTCTAGACAGCTTTTACACAAAGGACATCTTGCTTTTCTTCTAGGTTGCAATTTGCAGATATTTCAGGGCCGCAAGATGCTGTGAGGTCCCTTCTCTCTCTTTGATGGCCTCCTCCCCCTTCCAGAACAGTTAAGCTCCCCTCCCCTGAAAGTGTGCATTTAAACTGGCAAACAGCAAAGTGGAGAAGACCTAAACCCATTCCTCCCACGGCCCTGATCCAAGTGTCGCTGTGCTGGAAAGTGGCATTTCTAAATCTCCCAGTGTCCCCTCTCGTTTAGCCTTCTTATGGGGCATCCTCCTGAATATGAGATGATAGTGGAGCATTTGGAAACACAAGGTCCAAATTCCTGCTGTCAAACCAGCTACTTGTGTTACTTTTCATCCCAAATCAGGGATGATGGCTCACTGCGGCTTCAGAGACCATTTCCTGGGCCCAGATGATGCCTGGTGCAGCCAGGAGAGGTTGGGGTGAGGTGGCAGAGGAATATCATAAATATCCCTGCACGGTTCAGCAGGTCTGGTGCTTTGTAAGAGGATCAGAGCTCCTACGAATATTGTGCCATTTGGATTCAAAACACCACCATTACCAGTCAGAGGAGACAGGCTGATCCTTCCACTGCAATGAAAGGGAAACCAAAAGGAACAGCAAAGATGAAAACAAATGAACTGAAATGAATGTAATGAAATGAATGTAATCAAAATGAATGAAAAATTAAAGCAAACTCACTCTTTAAAATGACAATGATGGGATTAGAGGGGGGAAAAGACTCTCCCCTGACATTAGCTGTGAGTCTAGGCTGTAGGGGCAAGATCTGCAGAATTAGTTGCCTGCAAGGAAGAGCCCCGTGGCGCAGAGTGGTCAGCTGCAGTACTGCAGTCAAAAGCTCTGGTCACAACCTGAGTTCGATCCCGACGGAAGTTGGTTTCAGGTTGCCAGCTCAAGATTGACTCAGCCTTCCATCCTTCTGAGGTCGATAAAATGAGTAGAAGAAAGAGTAGGTTTTTGTACGCTGCTTTTCTCTACCTTTAAGGAGTCTCAAAGTGGCTTCCCTTTCCCTCCTCACAACAAGCACCTTGTGAGGTAGGGGGAGCTGAGAGAGTTCAGAGAGAACTATGACTAGCCCAAGGTCACCCAGCACTACGCCACACTGGCTCTCAGCTTGCTGGGGGTAAAGGGAAGACGACTGGGGAAGGCACTGGCAAACCACCCTGTAAACAGTCTGCCTAGTAAACGTTGTGATGTGACATCACCCCGTGGGTCAGTAATGACCTGGACCTTTACCTTTTTTGCCTTTAAGGATGTTCCCTCCCTCAGTTCCATTCTAGGCAGTGCCCTGAAACATAGCAGTCTCTTAAATGAGGCTCTGCCACCCTTTTCCACTTGCATAGCATTTTGGACTGTACAAGGCTGTTGTACAGATTGCTGAGATAAGATCTGTGCTCATCCAAAGCACTTCTTGTCCCTTATTTCCGCAATCCCTGCAATCGAAATATGATTGTGGATGGGGACTGGGGACATCAAAAGAGGGGCTTGTATAAAGGGACTGAGGCTTGGACTTGGGACTTCTTGGATCCCGGCTGTCTTAGCCTCTGCTAAGATCAAGACACCCTTTCATTCTCCTTTCCCAGATGCCTACCCTCTGCATCGCATCCCTCCGGAGGGCTCATGCTTCTGGGGAGCCAGCACTGTTGACTGGAGTTCATGCAGGCTGTCTGCAGTGCTGGGTGTGTGAGGATGATGCCCATACATGCAATGCCAACCAGTCACTGTTCTTGTATCCAATTGCAGTGGTTGGTAGGTAGTTAAAATTTATCGTGTAAGGCCAAAGGCCATAACAGTATAACAAAAACCACCGGCCCAAATATAACAATAAAAGAAAACACAGCAAGGTTAAAGACAGTTTTAAAGGATCTTATGTGACAATAATACAGCACAGGACAACACCACAGACCTTTCTGTTTTGGTGCACGTCTGAGTAGTTAAAATCGCTCATAGTCGGAACATGCAGTGAACTATTGCAAACTAGACAAAATCAAAATTCAGTGGAGATTTTTGGTTCAGCTTTACATCAGATCCTTTTTCAGCACTATTTTGCTTTCACGTTCTTCTCTATGAGGACATTTTAAATAAGAAATCCAGATATTGCTCTGTGTCAGGGTCAGGCTGCTGAAATCCTTTTTCTGTGGGGCATCACTTTATACTGGCCCTACACAGCCCCACCAAGTCAACCTCTGTGTTCTCATGACTAACCTACAGCTGCTGAGTGTTGACTGGCCACAACTCCCCTGGCTGGGAGTAGAAGAGTCCTTTCCAAGCCAAAAACCAAAGCCCGCGCCTCGTTCTGAGGAGCCCATTTGTAACAGTGGTTTAATGTGGTTAGGAGTATACCAGCTTCTCTGCACAGGCTTTATGGGTTATTCTTCACTGAACAGCCTCTCGTTATCGGTAATATCATCCTTCAAAACAAAATACTGTGCAGACCCATAAATTAATTTTGTTTTACAGCTGATCTGTTTTAGCGAAGGCAAACGAGGCTGGATTAAATCCATGTACATTATACTTGAACCTGAAGGGGGAAAGAGCTGTGAGTCAGGCAGCCCTCTAATGAAGACACTCCTGATAAGGATGGTGCCTGCCAGAACTGATTCAGATTTTCCCCTCATTCTGACAAGGACCAGATTACTTGATGTTTTGTGCAAATCTGTATGACGAGTAAAATGTAAACCCTTCTTTATCTTGTCACAAATGCAGGCTATTATAATTGAGTTCATTGTGAAGATGTAATATTATTTTTTGGACATCTTTGTGTTGCACAGAACTGAGCAGTACAGGTAAGTATGGTATGAATCAGAAATCTGGACAATCCAATTGAGGTAAAATGATATCAGCTGAGAGCATATCGTACTAGTGCTCTGGTCCAGCAAACGTGGCCCACATGAAAGCTCAGTTAGTAGGACCCTTCTAAGCCTAGGTCAGAATTATCCATTGATTTTTCTTTCTTTCTTATAAACATAGAGCTGGAAGGGACCTCAAGGATCATCTAGTCCAACCCCCTGCACAATGCAATAAATTCACAACTACCTTCCCCTCCTCTCCCCCAGTGACCCCTGATCTATGCCCTGCTCCTTTTCATCATGTGTATAACTACAAATACATTAAGCATTGCCTTTTTAAATGGCTACTCCAAATAGTCCAAGAGAGATTTGGATAATCCATAGGTTTTAAAAAAATAGTGTTCCAGTGCACTTATTACAAAGCAATATGTCCTTTTGCACCTCTTTTGCAACTTATGCTGGACTAATAACCTTGCCAGATTCTGGATGTTGGTTAACCATTGGAAGACATTTTAAGAAGTGCCTTGGGGAAAATAAAACAGTAGGAATGTGAAACTGGGGAGGAGGAGGAAGGAGCAGCAGCGAGGACAAAGGGAAGGTGGAGGTCAGGAAGTGGTCTAAGGCCTGGAGACCTAACCAATGTCTCTTCTGTCCGTTGAAGGAGTAGCTTTTCTGGTGGGGCCGCAGAGAGGCTGGCGGGTGGGAAGAGTGCCTAGTGTGATGGAGCGACCATTAGTTTCAAGATTGCTAAGAGCCAGCACTGGTTTCTCAAGAACAAGACTAATCTTATCTCTTTTTTTGAGAAAGTTACTACCTTGCTGGATCAGGGGAATGCTGTAGACATCGTTTATCTTGATTTCAGTAATGCTTTTGATAAGGTAACACATAATGTTCTTGTTGACAAATTGAGAAAATGTGGTTTACATCCTATGACTGTTAGGTGGATTTGTAACTGGTTGACAGATTGCACCCAAAGAGTGCTTGTTAATGGTTCCTCATCCACTTGGAGAGGAGTGACTAGTGGAGTTCCTCAGAGATCTGTCCTGGGCCCTGTGTTGTTCAACATCTTTATACATGATTTGGATGAATAAAAGGTTTGCTTATTAAATTTGCAGATGATACTAAATTGGGAGGGGTAGCAAATACGGTAGAAGACAGAGCCAGGATACAAGATGATCTTGACAGGATGGAGAATTGGGCTAAAACTAATACAATGCATTTCGACAGAGATAAATATAAAGTTCTGCATCGAGGTAGGAAAAATCAAATGCATAATTATAGGATGGGGGAGACTTGTCTTGGCAGTGGTGTGTGCGAAAAGGATCTAGGGGTCATAGTAGACCATACACTGAACATGAGTCAGCAGTGTGCTGCGGTAGGTAAAAAGGCAAATGCAGTCTTCAGCTGTATCAACAGATCATGTGAAGTGATGGTATCGCTTTACTCTGCTCTGGTTAGACCTCACTTAGAGTATTGTGTTCAGTTTTGGGCACCACAATTTAAGAAGGATGTAGACAAGCTGGAACGTTTCCAGAGGAGAGCAACAAAGATGGTGAGGCTTCTGGAGACCAAGTCCTGTGAGGAAAGTTTGAAGGAGCTGGGGATGTTTAGCCTGGAGAGGAGACAACTGGGAGGTGAAATAATAACCATGTTCAAGTATTTGAAGGGCTGTCATATAGAAGATGGTGCCGAGTTGTTTTCTGTTGCCCCAGAAGGTTGGACCAGAACCAATGGGTTGAAATTAAATCAAAAGAGTTTCCTTCTAGACATGAAGAATTTTCTAATAATTAGAGCAGGTCCTTGGTAGAACAGGCTTCCTCGAGAGGTGGTGGGCTCTCCTTACCTGGAGGCTTTTAAGCAGAAGGTAGATGGCCATCTGTCAGCAATGCTGATTCCATGACCTTAGGCAGATCATGCGAGGGAGGGAAGGAAGGGTTGCGTCAGTGTTCGGCGCTTGTGGCCCTTCTTGCATGCCCATGGTAGTGCCGATCGCCGCTTTGGGTCAAGAAGCAATTTTCCTCCAGGCCATATTGGCCAGGGATCCTTGAGGGTTTGGTGGTTTTTTTTTTTTTTTTTTTTTGCCATCTTCTGGGTGTGGAGTTGAGGTCACTGCAGGTGTGTGTGGGGGAGGAAGTTGTGAATTTCCTGCATTGTGTATGGGGTTGGACTAGATGACCTTGGTGACACCTTCCAACTATGATTCCGTGAAGTATGACCAGCTGCTGAAATTGCTTTCTTTCTTGCCAGGTCCATAGTGGAATAAAAGGAAGGGTATCTGACAAATTTGGAAACCCAATCAAGAATGCCCGTATTTCAGTCAAAGGAATTCGTCACGACATCCTTACAGGTAACTGGACTGATAAAACAGAGTAATGTCACATGATTTTTACTTTGCTTTTGGTAGGAATATGGCTGTTTATTTTATGTTTATTTTATACCTTGCCTCATCTAAAACCCATGCACAGTACAAACCATTAAAAATACATAAGGAAACATAAAAATTACCAGCATAGTCAAAGAAATGGGATGTTTTTGGAAACTGAGGGTGCTGCTGTGGAGGGTTGCCCAACTCCCTGCTCACAGAGAGCTGTGGATGGGCATGTGTGGTGCATCTTTTCTTCTGTGGCTTGAGAAATAAGAATAAGGATATGTTTCCTGCAGCTGCTGATGGGGACTACTGGCGACTCCTGCCTCCTGGAACCTATGTGATCAGTGCCCAGGCTCGTGGCTATAGCAAAGTCCTCAAGAAGGTAACTTTGCCTACCAAGATGACCAAGGCTGGACGGGTAGACTTTGTCTTACGTCCCCTGACTGGGAAACCCCCCAAAATTGCCCGTGATTTCATGAGAAGAGCACAAGAGCAATTGGATCCACTGGCGGACTTTGATCCTCATGCTCCGCATGCTCAGCCAGAGCCAAGAGAAGATCGAGAGAAGCCCTGGTGGTGGTCATACTTCAGTTCTCTGAATAACCATAAACCTCTGTGGCTGCTTAAATATCACTAAACTCTTAGAAGATGCAGCCCTTCCCCTCCCCCCAGAAAAGAACTAGCAGTCGGCTGCATTTCCAGTACTACCTTGGATGCTAATGGAAGCATTTGAATCTAATTCATGTGTAAGTATAATATCCTCTCACACTTTACATCACTTTTCTGTACTTATTTACATACACAAAATATGCATATTAAAATCAGCATGTACTTAAAGCTGCCTGTGATACAGACATTGTTTCCTTGTTCTATGTTTTCCCTCATGCCAGTGAAGTTCATCATCAGATTTTAAGAACGTAAGTATCTGAAGAAAATATTTCTGATCCTTTAACGTGTTTTTATAAATGTCTTAAACTCATTCGTTACTATGAGCTGAAACACCCTTTAGGAAAAGCTTTTTTAGGAAGGACCCCTCCTTCATACCATTACACTTGTGCATAACTTGTTTCATTCATTTTTCCAACTTGAAATGATTTCTTCAAAAACCATCTAATTTTCAGGTAGATTTCCTAATCTAGAAAGTAAGAAAAGTCTAAACATAAGCCAATGACTTACATAGTCTAAAAAACTTCAACAGACGAGGTGCGTCTGCGAGAACTTGAAGGGAATCAAGCTGGAGGCAGGAACCTACTCGCTGACATCTTCACGAGAGGTTTGCCATCTCATAGAATTTTCTCCAAGCACCAAGAGTACCCATACCCAAGCGATGAGCCAGACTCCCAAGGCAAATGAGGGATGGGGAACAGTTGTCTGCTCACCTCCTCTTGAGGATCCAGTGGATCTCCATATAACGTAGCTTCTGGTGTTATCTCCTCCTCCTTTTCTTGTTGTTGATGTTTACACGTAACTCCTGGGGAAGGGTCTTTCTGCAGCCCTTGATAGCCAGCTTCCACCACACAAGTCGTATCAGAATCATCCCACAGTGTCACTTTGTTAGCTGTGCTCTTGGCAGGACAAGGGCCTTCACCATTTCTTTTCCATCATCAAGAATTCTGTTCCTCTTCTAAGAATCTGTTGGACTCTTCTCAACGAATCTCAACTTTCTGTAAGGGACCACTAACTTGCACAAAGCTTGTGAAGGTTGGTTATCAATATGGCTACCAAAGACATTTTTGGAGACAAAGTGAATATGGAACCATTTAAGAGCCAGCGTGGTGTAGTGGTTAAGAGTGGTGAAGCAGTAGACTCTAATCTGGAGAACTGGTTTTGATTCCCCACTCCTCCACATGAAGCCAGCTGGGTGACCTCGGGTTAGTCACAGCTCTCTCAGCCCCACCCGCCTCACAGGGTGTCTGTTGTGGGGAGGGGAAGGGAAAGTGATTGTAAACCAGTTTGATTCTTCCTTAAGTGGTAGAGAAAGTCAGCATATAAAAACTACCTCTTCTTCTTCATCATCATCATCATCATCATTCTTACCTAGTTCAAGAGTCTGTGAAGTGTGCTGCCAACACTTCTAGGTACAGTGAGGGAAAAAGTATTTGATCCCCTGCTAAATTTGCCCGTTTGCCCTCTGACGAAGAAATGACCAGTCCATAATTTTAATGGTAGGTTTGTTGTAGCTGTGAGAGACAGAATAATCCCCAGAAACCAGAAGACAAAAGTCAGAGATTGAAGTGCATTATAATGAGTGAAATAAGTATTTGCTCCCCCATCAACCAGCCAGATCCTAACCCTAACCCTCAACCTCCCTCGGTCTGGGGCTCCATGCAAGATCTCATCTCGTGGAGTTGCAATGATCATGAGAACGGTGATGAAGCAGCCCAGAACTACACGGGGGGAACTTGTCAATGATCTCAGGGCAGCTGGGACCATAGTCACCATGAAAACAGTTGGTAATACACTACGCCGTGAAGGACTGAGATCTTGCAGAGCCCGCAAGGTCCCCTTGCTCAAGACAGCATATGTACAGGCCCGTCTGCAGTTTGCCAATGCACATCTGAATCACCCAGTTCTCCTCTGGGTCATTTTTTCCCTCACTGTATGTCCTGTCTTGGGGTGAGCAGTCTCCACTCTTGTTCCAGTGTGGAGTAGTGGTTAGAGTGTCCATCTAGGATCTGGGAGACCCAGGTTTGAACCCCCACTTTTCCATGGAAACTTTCTGGGTGTCCCAGTCTGACCTATCTACCTCACAGGGTTGTTGTGAGGATAAAATGGAGGACAGGGGAATAATGTAAGCTGCTTTGGATCTCCATTGGGGAGAAAAGTGGGGTATGAATGAAGTACATAAATAAATAAATACGGTCCATTGGACAGCAGTTTTGAGGGGGTCTCCTCCTGGAGAAGCCGTATCACAAGGCAGGCTTATACCACACACATCCAGATCAGGTTGCAGCCACCTCAAGATTTGTGTCAGAGAATAGGAGTAGAGGCTATCTGGGGTGGAGTGGGGGTCAGGATTCCCGCGATGTATGGCAGGGAGCCATGCAGTGATTGCAGCACCATGTCAATTTATTATCTACACTCATCCAGCAGGCTGTCTTCACTGGGGAAGTGGCAGGGTATTATGCCCTTATGGGACGTAAATGGTTTTCTAGGTTCTTAAGCATAATTTAAATGCATAGTTTGCACAATGTAGTTCCTTCACTTAGTTCCTTACCATACAGGTGCATATTGAAATCAGATCGTTATTTCCAGTTTGTCTGAACCATTCTCATGCTGAGTCTGGGTGTTATAGACCAGTTTGAGAAGGCTTTGACCAAAGGAGAGATAACCGTGCTTAAGGAAGTGACTTGTGAGCTTTAACAGCAGAAGGAGCTTTGGTGATTTCCTCCCAGGATGGACCATGCTCACAGGAGATAATGTTCTTGAATAATTAAGACCCCCTGAGGGAGACGAGCCATAGCAGTCGGCCTTTAGGAGTAGGGTTGTGCAAAAATTTTTTGTGGTAAATTTCGGGTTTGGATTTATTGGGCCTGATTTTTTCCAGTAAACCCGGAATAAGCCGAATATCCATACCTGTAAATTTTGGTATTCAGCTTATTTCTGGGCTACCGAAAAATCTGGTCCATTATAGTCTATGGGGATTTTTTCCGAAACTCCTGTGAGGGCATTTTTGGAGGTAGAGTCCCCAAATTTGCAGCATGGCTACAAGGAACTTTCCTTAGATGGTCACCGAAGTTTGGTGAACTTTGGGACAGGGGGTCCAATTCTATGGGCCTGCAAAGGGGTCACCCCATCCTGTAGGCATTTGGAGCCAAGCTTTCCATTGGTTTTCAGGTTCAGAAGTTCAGCGTTGTCGAGGACTGGCGGAAAGAGCCGATTGCCAGGCTGGTGCCTCAAAGTCTGGGGGCTCCATTCGTATCTGGGGTGCATAGTATGATGTCCATGCAAATTAGCTTCCAAACTAAGGAAAAAGCCTAAATGCAAGAAAAATAAAGCAGGAAAACATTTTGTTTGGTGGCAAATGACATCCTATGAACAGTTCTTTATTGTGGTCATCAAAAATCTGATTTCAAGAGATGGTCACGGTGTGGGGAAATGAAGCCTCTACTCAGGGCGACCTTCAGTTTGACAGCAGGTTTTCAATGCGGGGGGTATTACATTGGAGCCAGCCAAAGTCTCGACCATGGGGGCTGTCTGAAGGAGACTGCTCATCTGCGTGAGTGAGGGAGTCTCCTTTGGAAGACTGGTGGTGTCAGCAGCTGTTGAAGCCGTTTCTTTTTAGTTGGAGGGTATATCCTTCTGGGCGGGACTGGTGAGCTCCGACTTTTAAACAAGCCTTATGTTTTATCCAAATTAACCAATGGTGATGGATGGATGGTTGTGTGGTTGGATGGTTGGTCAGATCAAGTTGGCTCCGATTACACAATCCCTACCTCAAAAGGGCCCCAATTATGGGCCCTAACAAAATCAGTCAAAGAAAAGATAGAAAAATGGGAGAAAGCACAGAGCCGTGCCTCTGAGCAAAGATCCCCAGATTCTGGCATTTGGTAAACCCAAAACCTGAAAATTACTGAAATGGCTAATTTTGGATTTATTTTCGGTTCAGGTTTATCGATATGCACAACCCTATTTAGGAGGCAGGCAAGAATCTGAGTTTCAGACAAAAAGAACTCTGAGATAGTAGGCTCAACAGGCCTAGATATCCCCCCCCGCTGCATGCTCACACAGATCGGGGCCCTCCATACAAACCACCACTGGGATCCAAAGTCAAATCTAGGCAGACATCAGAGGCCTTTGTCCTGAAGGCATGAACAAAAATGGTAGAGAAGAGCACACTGGTGAGGTTTAGGCCTCCTTCTCCAGAGACTGATCTACTAAAGACCAGAACTGTATGGCAGTCTTCCAAATGTGTCTGCAGCCGGGACTCCTACCAGGGGTCCACTGTACGAGCAGCTTTATTCTCAGCCCCTCTCCTGATGATTCCTAGCATGGAATTTCTACTTGTTTGATCACTGTCCTGCTCCCAGTCAACGTCTTCAGTGTGCTGCCCAGTCTCACCCCAAGGCCTTCCTTTTGGTCTCTCACCACAAGTTCTGACCCCATCAGAAATTAATCCGGCTAGCCAGGGAAGTTAAAAACAATAAAAAAGGGTTTTTTGGTTATGTCCATAACAAAAGGAAAATCATGAAATTAAGATTTTTTTTGTTCAGATGTACATATCCCTTTGCACTTATGTTGAATTTCATCTGCCATTTTGTTGCCCTCTTTGGAGCAGCCCCTTAGAAGCTCTTCATTCACCCTTTGTGTTTCACCATCCTAAACAGTTCTGTGGCATCCACAAATGTTGCTGTGTCACTGTACACTACTGGTTTCAATGAATATATTATTATTGTTATTTTAAAATAGTCTTTCCTGAAGAGAGTTGACTTTCCTGACTCCACCTTTAATTTCACAGTCAAATCTCAGTATCATGTCCAGATTACAAAGGGAAAAGGAGGCATCCAGGAAACCAGCATTACTGCAGGATCTTGAAAGTTGCACCTTCTCAGTAACTTTCTAGCGCAATAGAAAGTCCAGGCCATAACACTCTTAGATCTTTTTAAAAACTTTACCTACGCCCCAGGATCAACATGGGTTGGTCATGTATCGTATAAAATCAACTGTGTCTGGTATTTCTTGCAATATTTAGTTCTGCACACTCAATGGCATTCATAGAAACATACAGCTGGAAGGGACCTCCAGGGTCATCTAGTCCAACCCCCTGCACAATTCAAGAAATTCACAATAACCTCCCCTCCACACCCCCAGTGGAAGGCGTAGCAAATATAGTAGAAGACAGAGCCAGGATATGGAATGATCTTGACAGATTGAAAACTGGGCTAAACTAATACAATGAATTTTAACAGAGATAAATATAAAATTCTGCATTGAGGTAGGAAAAATCAAATGCATAATTATAGGGTGAGGGAGGCTCGTCTTGGCAGTAGTATGTGTGAAAAGGATCTAGGGGTCTTAGTATACCATACACTAAACATGAGTCAGCAGTGTGATGTGGTAGCTAAAAAGGGAAATGTAATCTTGGGCTGTATCTACAGAATTATAGTGTCCAGATCATGTGAAGTGATGGTATCGCTTTACTCTGCTCTGGTTAGACCTCACCTAGAGTATTGTGTAGTTTGGGGCAACAGTTTAAGAAGGATGTAGACAAGCTGTAACGTGTCCAGAAGAGGGCAGCGAAGGTGGTGAGGGGTCTGGAGACCGTCCTATGAGGTAAGGTTGAAGGCGCTGGGTATGTTTTGCCTGGAGAAGAGACAACTGAGAGGTAATATGATAACCGTCTTCAAGTATATTAAAGGCTGTCATATAGAGGATGGTGCGGAGTTGTTTTCTATTGCCCCAGAAAGTAGACCCAGAACCAATGGAAGGAACATTAACAGTTTGAGATATGCCGATGACACCACATTACTAGCAGAAAATAGTGAAGACTGTTGGACATCTGTTGGAAGGCTAACTCTGCCAAAACAACTAGGCCCGACAAATTCCTCACTTCCCTTGCAGACAACTTTATAGTCAAAAAGTGGAAGAAGCGACAAGGGGAACAGCCATTTTGGATCTGATCTTAACCAATAATGATGACTTGGTTTATGGGGTAGAAGGAGTGGGATCCTTAGGTGGGAGTGACCATGTTCTCCTGGAGTTTGTTATACAGCAGAAAGGAGAAGCAAGAAATAGTCAAACATGTACTCTAGACTTTAAGAAAGCTGATTTCAATAACTTTAGGGAACTACTGGGTGTGATCCCGTGGGTGAGAATATTGAATGAAAAGGGAGTACATGAAGGATGGGAAATTCTTAAAAGGGAGATATTGAAGGCGCAATTTCAATCAATTCCCACGAGGAGAAAAAAAGGTAGAGGTTTGAAGAAACCAGGGTGGATGACTAAAGAACTTTTGGTTGAGATAGGATTTAAGAAGGGCATGTACAAGAAATGGAAAAAGGGAGAAATCAACAAAGAGGAATGCAGACAAGTAGCCAGCACATGTAGGAAGAAAGTCAGGAAGGCTAAAGCGCCGAATGAGCTCCGGCTAGCCAGGGAAGTTAAAAACAACAAAAAAGGGTTTTTTGGTTATGTCCATAACAAAAGGAAGATCAAGATAACGATTGGGTCATTGCGTGGAGAGGATGGTGAGTTATTAACAGGGGAGGCGGAAAAGGAAGAATTACTTAACTCCTTTTTTGTATCTGTCTTCTCCCAAAAGGGGAATAGTGCTCAACCTGGGAATAATGGCGCAGAGGATACAATAGGGGAATTACAGCATAGTATAGACACTGAGATAGTACTGGAATACCTGGCTACTCTTAATGAATTCAAGTCTCCGGGGCCGGACGAACTACATCCAAGGATGTTAAAAGAACCGGCTGAAGTGATTTCAGAACCACTGGCAATAATCTTTGAGAATTCATGGAGAACAGGAGAAGTTCCAGCAGACTGGAGGAGGGCAAATGTGGTCCCCATCTTTAAAAAGGGGGGAAAAGAAATCCCAAACAATTATTGCCCAGTCAGCCTGACATCAATACCAGGTAAAATACTAGAGCAGATAATTAAACAGACGGTCTGTAAGCACTTAGAAAGAAATGCCGTGCTCACTGACAGTCAACATGGGTTTCTCAAAAACAGGTCATGCCAAACTAATCTCATATCTTTTTTTGAAAGAGTGACAAGTATGGTAGATGAAGGGAATGCTGTAGATGTAGTGCACCTTGATTTCAGTAAAGCCTTTGATAAAGTCCCCCATGATCTTCTTGAAACAAAGCTAGTAAAATGTGGGCTGGACACTGCTACTGTTAGGTGGATTGGTAATTGGTTGACCAACCAAACCCAAAGGGTGCTCATTAATGGCACAACTTCATCCTGGAGAGGAGTGACCAGTGGTGTCTGTCCTGGGACCGGTACTATTTAATATTTTTATTAATGACTTGGATGATGGAATGGAGAGCATGCTAATCAAGTTTGCAGATGACATCAAGTTAGGAGGGGTAGTTAATACCCCAGAGAGTAGGGTCAGAGTTCAGAATGACCTCGATAGACTGGAGAGCTGGGCCATAAGCAATAAAATGGATTTCAGTAGGGAGAAGTGTAAAGTACTTCACCTAGGCAGAAACAATATAAGGCACAGGTACAGGATGGGAGATAGTTGGCTTGACAACAGTACATGTGAAAGAGATCTGGGAGTCTTAGTGGACCACAAACTGAACATGAGTCAACATTGTGATATGGCGGCTAAGAAGGCCAATGCAATTCTGGGCTGCATCAATAGGAGTATTGTGTCTAGATTAAGGGAAGTAATACTACCACTGTTTTCTGCATTGGTCAGACCTCACTTGGAATACTGTGTCCAGTTTTGGGCTCCACAATTTAAGAAGGATGTTGACAAGTTGGAGCGTGTCCAGAGGAGGGCGACCAGAATGATCAGAGGTCTGGAATCCATGCCTTATGAGGAGAGACTTAGGGAGTTGGGTTTGTTAAGTTTGGAGAAGAGAAGGTTGAGGGGAGACATGATAGCCATGTTTAAATATTTGAAGGGATGTCATGTTGATGAGGGAACTAGCTTGTTCTCAGTTGCTCCAGAGACTAGGACACGGAGTATTGGATTTAAACTAATAGAAAAGTGATTCCACCTAAACATTAGGATGAACTTTCTGACGGTGAGGGCTGTTCGATGGTGGAATGTGCTGCTTCAGAGGGTGGTGGAGTCCCCGTCTTTGGAGGTCTTTAAGCAGAGGCTAGATGGCCATCGGTCGGGAGTGCTTTGATTGTGGGATCCTGCATGGCGGGGGGAGGATTGGGGCCACTGGGGATGTGGGGGGAGGTAGTTGTTAATTTCCTGCATTGTGCAGGGGGTTGGACTAGATGACCCTGGTGGTTCCTTCAAACCCTATGATTCTATGATTCTACTTGAAACACTACTGATGAAGGTTAAAGCAGAAAGTGTCAAAGCAGGATCACAGCTGAACGTCAAGAAGGCAAAAGTAATGACTACTTTAAGGTTGATGATAAAGAAATTGAAATTGTTCAAGATTTTCTGTTCCTTGGCTCCATCATCAACCAACAGGGAGATTGCAGCCAAGAAATCAGAAGGAGATTGAGACTGGGAAGAGCAGCCATGAAGGAGCTAGAGACGACCTATAAGTGTAAGGATGTGTTGCTGGCAACCAAGATCAAGGTAATTAATACCATAGTATTCCCTATTACTATGGACAGTTGGACAGGAAGCCTACAGGAAGAAAGTTGATTCATTTGAAATGTAGTGTTAGAGGAGACTTTTACAGATACTGTGGACTGTCAAAAAGAGAAATAAGTGGGCTGTAGATCAAAGTGGGGCACTTCCGATCACAGCACATTTGGGGCACTCATTCCACACTGCAGTTTTTTATGTGGAACTTCCCCATGTGTATGTCTTACCTTCCTTTTCAGATATTCAGTTTCCGACTGTCCCCCCTTGTTTTGTGTGCATTCACTGTTGTACTGTTGTGATGGTGCTCTCTACTGAATACAGTCCATTTGCTTATGCAGTTACTGCCCCCCAGTCCATTTCCTATGTGACTGGCTGTTTTCTTTGGCTCTGCAGCAAGTTCAGGCTGGAACCAGGGCAACAATTCACTTGGCATGTGGGAGCAGCAGCAGAAATATTGAGCTGGCTGTTTTTGTGTGTCCCCCCCCCCCAGTTTTGCAAATGCATTTCCCTCCACACCAGTGAACCCAACTGGTTTCACCCATCCCCAAGGTGTGTGTGGGGAGGGGGGTAAGCCATCGAAGTACTGGAAAGCTGGAGAAAAAGTAACACCTCATATTTGAGGGTGGTTGGAATGTGTATTCTCCTCCACACACACACACACACACTATTGTAGTTTCACTTCTATACTGGTTAAATGGTAAGTGTTTCAGGATTGGTTCCCACAATTATATCTAGGGCTGTGCATATTGGTATACCCAAACCGAAACCCCTCCGAAAAAAGCCATTTTGGTAAATTTCAAGTTCAAGTTTACCAAATGCCTCAACCTGGAGAGAATGCCAAACCTGAATTTGAATCCCCGAAAAAGCCGGATAAGTACTCAGTTTTTTTCAGGTTCAGCTTTCCCCGGGCTTTTCGTGGCTTCTGGGGGGCATTTTTGCAGGTAGAGCCCCCAAATTAACAGCGCAGCTACAAGGGACTCTCCTTGCAAGAACCCCCAAGTTTGGTGAAGTTTGGATCAGGATCCAAAGTTATGGGTTCTGGAAGGGGTTGCCCCCCTCCATACAGAAACTTGTCAGATTCTCTGATCCTTGCCTAGATGCTTATGCTTTTCTATGGAGGAAGGGGTGACCCCATAAAACCAGACCCCCTGACCCAATCTTCACCAAACTTTGGTGTTCATGCAAGGAGAGCCCCTTCAAGCTAGCCTGAAAATTTGAGAACTCTACCTCCAAAAATGCCCCCACAGGAGCATAACTTCAATGGTGGGAACTTTCAATTAGCCTACTTGCAACATAGACCCATGTGGAGAGGAAGTAGCTAATTGAAAGTTCCCACCATTGAAGCTATGGGGGATTTTTTGGAGGTAGAGTTCCCAAATGGAACTCTACCTCCAAAATGCAGAAGAAGCAAACTTATTGCAAAAAACGTTGTAATTCCGGAAGGCGTTTTCCATCTTGTTATTCCTGCCGCATTGGGGGACGTTCTTCTCCCTTGCTCACAACTTTAGCTACCACCATTCTAGACACACATGGACTTTGGGGTTTTGACTTTTCTCCCCTTCCGTGTGCAACCTAGTGGAAGTCTTTTCAGACATTGAACTAAGTTCTTTTGAACTATATTTCTCGTTATTGTTATTCCGCTCTCTATTGCATATATTGTCATCACACTTGCTTGTTGTTTCTTTCCTTACCTTGTTATATATATTTGATTACTTGAAGAATTTTTGCATTTGAGCTGTGTGCTGGTTTTTGTTTTGTAGCAACTTTACAGCGCAGGTGATTTTTTTAAAATTGTTGTATCTAACCTCCAGGTAATGGCTGGAGATCTCCTGCTATTACAACTGATCTCCAGCTGATAGAGATCAGTTCACCTGGAGAAAATGGCTGCTTTGGTAATTGGACTCTATGACATTGAAGTCTCTCCCCCGCCCTCCTCAGGCTCCAGCCCCAAAATCTCCAGGCATTTCCTAACCCGGAGCTGGCAACTCTAATCATGCATCGTGTATTGCTGTTTTGATATATTGCTAACATGCAATTTTTAAAGAAAACCCTCACATATTGCCCATTGAGCACCAAAACAAACTCCTGAAACCAGACATGGACTTGCACTATATGGGCATCTTCAGCACTGCTGTACATCACTTAGGTGTTTAACTCATGACTGAGGACCATCTCAATGCACTCTTAGAAGTAGACTAGCCTTCTGTAAAGATTGTTGGTGGAACTGGAGCCTATTTTAAGTATTTGAGGAATGTTAGATTCTCAAAGCATCACTTGGGTCCTAGCCTGGACAGTTGTCCTATGACAGGTCTTGGTGCCTCCATTGGTGCTGCAAGTGGAATTATCTGTCTAGGATCCTGTCAAGGAAAGTAGGACCCATGTTGGGGTTTGTCAAGAGTGGGGTGTTCCCTCCAAGGAACTTTCCAGCCTCCTCACCCTCCTTTCTCATCCTAAAGGGCTGGCAAACTCTGGGAGCATTGGCAGGGGCAGGCTCTGGGATGTCAATCCCTATTTCAGAGAGGTAGTGATGTCATGACCTTCTGGGAATTTCAGAATCTCTATGGTTAAAAAAATCCTAAAGTTTCATGACAGGTATAAGCAGCCCCCACCTCTGGGCAGTGGCAAGAACTTGGGTTCCCCTGGTCTCCTGGGCTGGCTTGTCTTGTCTGGGGTGTCCCTGTTATGAAAATAAATCCTGAGTTATATGAAGGAACAAACTTGAGCTGTTTTGAGCCTGCGGTGAAGTACAAAACTCCATTGTGCATAGAAGTGCAAAGCATCTAAGCTTCCCATACTGGGGGTGGGGGTTTGAGACAGAATCAACATATACATGCCACAACTTGGCCATCTGTCACAATCACCTGTCACCTATCCAATCCAAGGGGAGAATGTATACAGAACTTCTCCAGTCTGACACCCCAGTACTTCTCCTCTGTACCTTCTTCCCCAGTACTTCCCCAGTACCTTCTTAGCACTCCACACCAAAAAGATCTGTGGGCAAAAACACCAGAGGCTGTTAAGGAAAAGGTCTGTTGATTAAACTCTTCCCTTCTTATTGGTCCAAAAACTAACTCCCTGCTTCTGAGGAACTCCTTGAAATATTGACCAGAAGCTGAGAGCTTTTCTCTCTCTTTTGCCAAACCTGAAGTCTGCTGTGGAAAAGGGGACTGCATAGTTTTATACTTTGTAATCCACCTGGAATCTCAGTGAGAAAGGCAGGCTATAAATGAAGTAAGTTAATAAATAAATAGAATGCACAAAGTCTTGTAAGTTTAGTTAGTTTGTGAAGTTAGTTGTGTAGGATAGATTATCAGCAATTTTAAGATAAGAGGATGGTGCTGAGTTGTTTTCTGTTGCCCCAAAAGGTTGGACCAGAACCAACGGGTTGAAATTAAACAAAAGAGTTTCCATCTAGACATTAGGAAGAATTTTCTAACAGTTAGTGCGGTTCCTCAGTGGAACAGGTTTCCTTGGGCGTGGTAAGTGCTCTTTCCCTGTAGGTTTTTAAGCAGAGACTAGATGGCCATCTGTCAGCAATGCTGATTCTATGACCTTAGACAGTTCATGAGAGGGAGGGCATCTTGGCCATCTTCTGGGCATGGAGTAGGGGTCATTGGGTGTGTGTGGGGGAGGTAGTTGTGGTCCCATGGGCAAACGGCTCCATGGGGAAGGGCAAACCCAATAAACACACAGACAAATTGTACTTTGGGGGGAAAATGGCCACAGCTTTATTGATTACAACAGATAGAGATTGGCGGAGCATGGGGGTGGATCCAGAGATTGAATGACCACCCTGTCATCCGATGTATCGAAAGCATCAATAAATGACCAAAACCCATGTTGGGACAGCACCAGAGTGGCGCTTTGATGGCCACACCAGGACACAAATCTCTGTGTGAAGCCTACACCACCTGGGAGTGGAGCACCCCAAACAGGCCCCCGAGCTGGGCAATGATGATGTACTCCATCCCAAGACTCCTTATGGGGATCCCCAAAATTGGAAGGAAATGCACCTCTTCCCAGCTGGATCAGTCCCCATGCCAAAAACTGCCAAAGCTCCCGCCCTGCTCCCGCCAACGCTCCGACTGCAGCGACCAACAAAGGGAGAGTTCATCAAAGCGTGATGATTGCCGATTTATTGCCCGGCCCACAGCCTGGTTGTCACCCCAGAAACCTACCATTAAAACCACAGGGAAATGACCCCAGAATGATGTCTGCCAACCGTGAGAGGCATTGTATTCGACCAGGGCTGAGGGAGGGACTGAATACAAAAAAAAAGGGGGTAAAATTCTAACAATCTACCTAAATGTTCCGACTGCACAGGTGTCAGGCCAAGGCAGTGCACTGGTGGCGTATAAGGACCTTTTTGTTGGAGTTGGAGTCATTGGCCACGTCGGCACCAGCTCCACCCTCCCCCTTGCCACAACCCGTAAGGGGGTGGTTTTGCCGAAAGGGCTGCTGATTAGATTGATTCCGGAGGCAAGATGGCTGAGGGTGGGGGCCAAAACAGCTATCACAGTTGTGCTCATACCTGCAACGAACGCGTTGACACCCACTTTGGTTGTATTCCCAACAAACCCTAATGCAGGATGCCAGCTCAGCGGTAGGCTGGGAAGCCCCGGGAGGGTGAGCCGAATCTCGCGTGCAATGGCGAGAGCGGCGCATCTCCCTCCCTTCTGCGGAAACCTTCCTTCCCCTGGAACCGGCCTGAGGAACCAAAACTTGTGACTTGGTAAGTCAAGTCGCTTCTATGGTGAAATTCCTGCATTGTGCAGGGGGTTGGACTAGATGACCCTGGTGGTCCCTTCCAACTCTATGATTCTAAGAAGAAATTCCATGATCAAGAGGTCCCAGATCATAAGAAACATTTTTTTAAAAATCATGAGCACTTTTATTTTCTCCCAAAATGCCACAATAAGAAAATTATCAGAATTTGAGAGACTCATTCCTGATGACAGCATTTTCACTAACTTAACCTTCTGAATGGTCAAAGGCAGACTTATTGTGGTAGAATGTAATGTCAATCATATAATTCCATGTTGTTTACTTATGAATTTTCCAGGTTCTTCCATTTGATTAATATTGGCTGGTCTGAATATACTTTTGGTTCTTAGCTTCCTGTAAAAATTACCAGCAGGCTTTTTAAATCACAGCTTCAATGTTCTGTGTTTAGCCTTGAAAAACAAGTTGGCCACAGTGAAGTAGATCGCTGTTAAAATGAGTTATGAATAGTTGGTTCTGTGCTCAGAAAGATCCCAGGAAAGAACAGTACAAAAATGGATATTTGTATTCAGCTGGAAATATCTTTGCATGCTTACAAGAATGTCACTCTTTAGCTGGTATAAATCAGACAACGCAACAGAGACATGGACTTTTAAACATAAGCACGCTGTATAAGGTGATATGCCGTGAATCACTCAGGATCTGCTGCTTTCTTTAGTTCTACAAAAGTTCTGGGAAAGAATATTAGAAATTTCTATTCATTCATTATAGAATTCAATTTAGGTGGAGTAGGAATGTCATGTATGCACAATTGTTCTCAATAGCTTTAATCTGTATAATGGTAATAACTGCATGTCTAATCATTTCAAGAATTAATAGATTGATATTAAATAAAGGTTTAAATTAGAGAAAAAGAAGAGTTGGTTTTTATATGCTGACTTTCTCTACACTTAAGGGACAAATCAAACCGGCTTACAATCACTTTCCCTTCCCAGAACAGACACCTTGTGAGGCAGGTGGGCTGAGAGAGCTCTAAGAGATCTGTGACTAACCCAAGATCACCCAGCTGGCTTCATGTGGAGGAATGGGGAAAGCAACCCGGTTCACCAGATTAGCATCCGCCCCTCATGTGGAGGAGGGGGGAATCAAACCCAGTTCTCCAGATCAGAGTGAGTGATTATTTGGTGGGGAATACATGGTTTTCATTCTGAAACTGGGGAAAAAAACTTCTGATTTCCTCTAACATCAAGAGGCTATGCCCTGCAAAATTGAAACCTGAGAGTCTCTCTTGCCACACAGCACTGTGGTTTATAGTGTTTAATGCATTGCTTTAACTCAACCAAGGAGGCTTTAAGTTCCACTGTGGCTGTTTTAAGGGAATGTTCCCTTTCCAGGGCTGCCGAGAGCCACCACGGGCCCCCAGACAGAGATGTCCTTTGTCTTCCTCCATATGACCCTGATTCTCCTGGAGAAAATGGCCACTTTGGCAATTAGTCCATGGCATTGAAGTCCCTCCCCTCCCCAAACCCCACCCTACTCAGGCTCTGCCACAAAAACCTCCCATTGGTTGCGAAGAGGGACCTGGCAACCCTAGGTTGAGGGCAGTGACATGTTTATATCAATCGGCCTTCTCTGCTGGACCCTTCTAGTGTTGTATCCCCAGCTGCTGTTTGCTGTGTCCCTTGTGGGTTTTTGCTCACCCATAAGAGGAATTTTGGGGACCAGCATGGTATAGCAATTAAAAGCTGTGTACTCTAACCTGGAGAACCAGGTTTGATTCCCTGCTCCTCCCCATGAAGCCTGCTGGGTGACCTTGGGCCAGTCACAGTTCTCTCTGAACTCTCTCAGCCCACGCTAGGGTTGCCAGGTGCCTGGTGGTGGCGGGCAAACCCCCGTCAATCCACCCTCTGACCCCCGACCAGCTGAGGGTCGGCGGGCAAACGTGCACACGCACCTATACACCGCGGCATATCACTTCCGGTTTACTCTCGGAAGCGCCGCATCACAAGGGGCCTTATACCACTCAAACTCCGAGTGAGAGTTGCATAAGAAACAAGCTCATTTGCCCCTGCAGAAAAAGGGCAGCAGAACTGAGTGTCAGTCGCACGCTGATCCCCAGCAGTTTCATTTAGACATTAAGCAGCAAAGGGGCCTTGAGAGACCGGTCAGCACCAGGGTCCCTGCTGCTCCCCAGGGCCACCTTCGGACACTGGCTGGCAAGAGGAGAGTAAAAGCACTGGAGGGCAATGTCCTTTATTCCCACCTCAGCCAGGCAGCTTGTGTCACATGGAAAGGCTGTAGGGGTTTGGGGAGCCAGTTAAAGGGCCGTGTGACTGCTTCATCTCCATTGTCAGCTGGCCTGGCATTTCAAAGCTTTTGAGGAAACCATCCAGAGAGAGAGCTGCTTTCTCCCAAGAGCTCTCTCCTGGGTTATGGGTATGCTGGTAGTGTTGGATTGTGAGGGCTTTGTTATGCCCAAATCCCTGTTAAATTAGCAGAGTGCACAAAGGCTGTTGTGCGCAGAGAAGCCCATCCAAACCTCTGTGTGTGCCAGGAACAAAATTGCTAGGAGCCTTTTGTCTATTTAACTAATATACTTCATTTATTGTAGGAAATCCATTTCTGGATAGGATAAAGTATAGTTGCCTATCTATTCTAACTAACTAGGATGGAGGGAGATCCAGGACGTGTCTCCTTCCCTCATGGTAGCAAGATGGAGAACAAGTGCCAGTGTGTGTGAGGAGGTGAGGAAGAAGCAGGAAGGAAGGAAGTTTCCCTAAGAGTAGCAATCTACACATCAAAGGGATAGGTCAGAGCAGTAGAGAAAGGATGCCCCAGTGTCTTGTCCCCTCTATCTCTCTGACTCACTAGTCTTGTCCCCCTCTGGAGTCTGAGGTTAAGAGACAGCACAAAGTCCTTCACTTCCAGCAGGTAGTACCTCATGCATAAATCTTCTTGCATTGTCCCCTGGGAAGTATCACTGGCTTGCTATAGCACAGGTCCAAACGTTGAGCCCAAACACGATGAATGACTGCTGTGTAGCATGAGAATGGGTGAGTGCACAGATGGGCATGCTGAGAGAAGGAATGTGCTGTGCAGAGATTCAGAGTAAGGGGAACGGAATGGGTGGCCGTCTCCCCCACACCAAAAGGAGCTTTTTGCCTCTTTGATCTTCTAAATCAAACGCTGAAGTTTCTCAAACAAGTGCCCAACATTTGAACCTGGTATCTGGATGAAAGCCTCATGTTCTGCCTTGAAGGCGTTCCTGATGAGGAAAGCCCAAGCAATCTCCCACCCCCACCTAAGGAAGGGGTGGCTCATGGCATTTTGTAAAGGAATTGAGGCAATGCATGCCACAGCTCTGGGCAAGAGAAATATGCCAGGTTCAAAACACCAGCCCCACACAGAAGAAAAGGGTTTCAAAATGGAGTGAGGGCTCAGTCTTGCTGGTTCCGGCTCAACTGGCACACATCAAAAAAGGAGGGCTCTGCCTTTCAAGACTTCCTGGGATGGCTCAGGCGGCGCTCCTCCCGAGCGATGTCCTGAGCCCTGCTGCCGCCGCTTGCTCCATGCCTCAGAAGAACCACAGTATTGGTGACAAGCACATTTGCTGAACCAGAAATGCTAGTGAGGAAAGACATCTGGACCCCAAACAACGGACTTTAAAAATAAAATAAAATAAAATAAGGAGTTATGCAAACTTGTGTAAAATATCACACCCTCACACTGGAGCTCCTTAAGTAAAAAAACGCATACAAACCATACGAGCCTCTTCAGATTTCAGCTCACTGAAACAAACACATATGGACGGGGTTTTCTCAGGCCTGGAAGCAGAGAAGTCAACTGCAAGGACGGAAACAGGTCCATGTGGCCCAAAGATGTGGCTGAAAGGTGCCAGAAGGAAGCACCCCAGGAAAGCCAAAGGCCATGAGAAGCAAGGGGACGCTCCGTTTGCCTCCAGCACTCCCAGGCAAAGCAAGCTGCCCATCTTGAACAGATTAGGAGAAGACTTTTCTTGGATGCAAACATGAGTAAGCAGGAGAAAATAAAAATGCATTAAGCATGCTAATACCAAAGGAAATGAGTTATCAAATGCTGAGGTTACCCCAGAGGGTAACATTAAAATACATGTGCAAAACTAGTATAAAGGCAGAGATCCTGCATTCACTTGAGCAGAGAGCTACTTTGCAGAAATCTCGGGCATACTTAGAGCTAGGCTGTGGGAGATGCCTTTTCATGTTTCAGGTTACAGTTTTCCTTGCCCTGTTCCTGAAATCCAGCATATATATCTCAGCTGAAAACGAATGAAGTTTACTAGCCTTAATCCTGGCATAAATGTAAAGCTCTGACTGACCTGGGGAAAACTTTGCAGCTCTTTACCATCAATCATCATTTTCAAGATGCAAAGGAAAATCTTCTAAAGCTGTAATCTCAGGCTCCCCATAATGAATGGGCTTCAATGGAGCATAGATAATATGTTTGTTTTGCAATTATCTTCCATCAGTGGAGACAAATTGATTTGTGCAACATAATTGATGGGAACTGCAACACAGAGGATTGCCAAAATTGAAAGATAACATGGCCAGTTGCAGTTAAGTACCTGGAAATGTGCATTTATGCAAAAAAAGGGGCAAATTCTTCTCTTTCCATAAAGACCTGCAGGATTCAGACAAATGCAGGCCATCAGGATCTCAGCTGGAATTTAGCAGTAAATAAAGATTCTAATGACTTATATCAAAGAGTGGTGAGTATACCAGAACAGGCTTTCTCAGCTGTGCCCCCAACCCCCAGTCCTGGAATGCCCTCCTCTCCACCACCACCCCACTCCCTGTGGACTACTTGGTAAAGGTGTTCCAATAGGGTTGCCAACCTCCAGGTACTAGCTGGATATCTATTACAATAGATCTTCAGCCAATATAAATCAGTTTCCCTGGAGAAAATGGCTGCTTTTGCAATTGGACTCTATGGCATTGAAGTCCAACCCCTTCCCAAACCCCACCCTTCTCAGGCTTCACCCCAAAAACCTCCCGCCAGTGGGGAAGAGGGCCCTGGCAACCCTAAGTTCCAAAGAAGAATCCAGCCCTGATAGATGTACTTTTAGTAGAAAAGTGGTATAATATACAACACAGTAAATCAAGATCCCCCCCCCCTCAACTCCAGCTTTTCAATGTTGTCCAGTCTGTAGTAGATACATTTTTCATTCCCTGGCTCCAGTTTTCAGGGGCAGAATCCCCAGGATGCAGAGCAGCCAAGGGGCAAAGGTTAAAGTGGGCAGCTGTTGCCTGTTGTGCTTGCCAGCCCTGCCTGCAGCGAGGAGGGTGTTGCTGAACAGACGCCCATGCTTCTACCATAATGACTGGTATAGAATGCACCTGGAACCCTTTGTCTGAGATCCTGCATTGGTGCGACAGAACCTTTAAAATCCAGATTGCAATCCTGAAAGTTAAAGTGAACTTTTAACCCGTAATTTAGACCACTGTGGGCTCTGCAGGAGCTCTGTTGCCCGTATGGGGGGGTCTCCTGATGTTACACAATTTTGCTGTCTGAGGATCTACCAACCTGGCTTTATTTCCTAAATTTGCCATATTTGTAACCAAGCTAAAAAAGTCCCTCTGTATTAGTAGCAGTTTGTAACATGTTCTTACAACAGCTGCTTGCATAAATGGTATTTCTTTAGCTGTCATGGAGATCTGCTTCTTTTCCAGTGTTGCAGTACATGGGAAAACAGAGTCCTGTCTTAAAATGGCAGTGCTTTGTGAGGGTATTTCTAAAACTTGTCATGCAGCTGCCCACCCCCATGCGGGGCCTGGAAATCGCCTGGAATTATAACTGATTTCCAGATGTCAAAGATCAACCCCTTGGAGAAAATAGCTGCTTTGGAGTGTGGAGTCTATGGCACACCCTGCCTATACCCTGATGAGGTCCCTCCCCAAACTCCGCCCTTCCTAGGTTCCACCCCCAAATTTTCAGGAATTTCCCAACCCAGAGCTGGCAGCTCTAACCTGGATAGAAAAAGAGCACGGTGGTGGACTGCTGAATGGCATCTGTTGGGACGTTAGCAGAGAACAGACATGCTAGACTTGATGGGCCTTGGTCTAATCCAGCATGGCTTTTCTTATGTTCTAGCTTCACTGTATTAGTAGTGTTGTCAGATTTGCATATATGAAAGAGCAGCAGAGTAACTCAGAGACTTTTCTGTATTTCTTCATGCAAATGTAAAGGTCTGGATGGAGGGAAATGATAAAGCCCAGTTCAAGCACACTTGACTGGGCTAATATATTAGGAAAACAAATCATTCAGATCCCTGGTCAAAGAGCAACTCCAAGGCCTCTTGGCTTGATGTTTGGGTGTGAGGAAGAAAGCAGGAGCAAGATGGGCCCGAGTTGGAAGTTTTCGACAAGGGGACTTTGGCCTGACTTGCTGACTTTGCCAGGAGGACTTTGCCTCACCTCTGCTCCCAAGATAGGAGGAGGGTCAAAGGGTACCAATTAGCTGAAAAGGCTAAGAAACTTCTAAGCGGTTGTTCACAGCTGTCATTCCAGATTAGCCACTGGCAGGTAGGCAAAATGGTCAGCGCTGCATCGGCCAGTTGATGGGGTCTCTTTGCTGATTCACAACAATGAGACTTTTGTGTCTCATCCCACGCTCTTGGGCCATTGTAACATATGGTAGGACTTTACTGGTGAAATTCATCACAATTTCTGCGATTCTGTGACGTTGGAGGTGTTACTTTATTACTTCTTCAGTGCTCAGTGGGGAAGCCATTTTTTATGAGACAAAATGATGTCACCCCGAATGTGACATCAATTCTGAATACTTTTCTATCTGAAAGATCTGCTCACTAAAATTTTTAATGTTCACATAAATTTCATTTTTTTGATTGACATAAGTAATATTACAAACCCCAAATAGTCAAATTGTACCTAAAGTAAATGTAATTGGAATCCCACCAGAGACATTTGTATTTACTTGTAGTTTGTAGCATTATGAGATTACCAATAAAATATATTTTAAAAGCAAATTCTCAGTTAATAGGTACTTTTAGGCCAGTCCCTAAATAATTTGCTGGCCACTCAGTTATTTGATCTTATCCTGTCCTGAGGGTGCACGGTGGAAGTTAGTCCTCAGACTTCCCCAAATAAATGACACGCAAAGCAAATTTGGGTTTTATTTGGTTTTGTATATTCTCACAAAATAAAAACCCTTACAGTTTCTCCTGCTATCCTCCCCTTCCCACACCCCCCCACACTGCCCACAACATACCTCAAGAAAACCCCTCCTCAGGCAGGTTTATAACCTCTGTGCACAACTCACTGCTGGAAGTCAGTGACAGATAGGGTTGCCACTAGCTCCGGGCTGGGAAATACCTGGAGATTTTGGGGGGAGGAGCCTGAGGAGGCAGGGTTTGGGGAAGGGAGGGACTTCAATGCCATAGAGTCCAATTGCCAAAGCAGCCATTTTCTCCAGGGGAACTGATCTCTATCAGCTGGAGATCAGTTGTAATAGCAGGAGATCTCCAGCCACCACCTGGAGGTTGGCAACCTAAGTGACAGACCAGGCCCTGCTGGCCCATGGTAACTTCACAGTTCTCAAGGAAGGGAAAGATCACCAAAGCTCTGATGTTTCTTCAGACTAGGGAAGCCAGGCAGCTGTCCTTGTGCACCACTGCCTGGAGTAGTGGTGGGAGAAAAAAAAAAAAGTCAGTGTTTCGTGCACCACTACGTCATTTCCAGGGAAAACCTGTAAGTGGCATAAAGTAGCTCTAGGAATCGCCAGTAACTCCATGGTAAAACCACAGAAAATCTGGCGAATTGTAGCTACCATACATCACATCTGAGTTTTCCCTGGAAGTGACTTAGTAATGCACACAACGCTGTCCCCAACCCTGAACCTCCCACCTGCCAACCCTACCTCAGACATTTGACTCACCCTGCTGCCAGGGTGCTCTATCTCTCTCCACCCTCAAAACCTCACTAATGACTAACTTAGCGTCCCCTGGCCAGCTCTGAACTCTTCCCCAACACTCCACTCCAGTGCACTGCTCTGATTAGCTCCCGCATTGCTGGGGTTGATTTCTGTGCCCTGCTCATCACAGTGAGTTTCAAGAAGTTGACTCCTGATATTAAGCAAGAGATTGTTTTGTTGGCTTATTCATTTACATTTTATGAATGGGCATTATAGGCTTATTAATTCACAAGCGTGAATTTAAAAGAAAAATTGGCTTTATATAATTGGAAGAAATTTCCGCTGGCATTATTAATAGAAAAATGACCAGTTTCACCACAGAGTTCTGCCAATATGCCAGAAGATCCCTGGCGTCCCCACACTGACATCACTTCTGGGTGCAGGAGGAGTGACATTAGCATGTTGGGATGCTGCTGAGGTTGCCGCTGTTTCCTGACGTTTCCCCCCACTGCTGACCAGCAGGAAAAGACTCACTGGAAAAAGACAATAATGCTAGGAAACATTGAAGACAGTAGGAAAAGAGGAAGACCCACCATGAGATGGATCGACTCAATCAAGGAAGCCACGGCCCTCAGTTTGCATGACCTGAGCAAGGCTGTTTTAGAGGTCATTGATTCATAAGTCAGAAGCGACTAGATGGCACATAATGCATGTGAACAGGCCCTCCGTTTTTGTCCCTCTCTCTTTCCCAAGGAGTAAAACCAGGCCCTTTGGGGAAGGCCAAGCCTATCAGATGAGGGGGCAGGTCTATTCGTGGCCTTTGGCAAAGCCAAGCATAACACAGCTCCCAGTTTTAAAGCAGCGGGGAGGGGGGGAGGAGAGCCCATCTCCCACTGCATAGAACTTGACATTTTTGAACTCAGGAACTTTTAGCTCCTCCTCTTCTTCGCTTACCATAGTCTCAGCCAACTAACAGCTGCAGCTTCTGCCTTACCAAGGGCTGTGACTCCCCTCTGAGGCCTGGAGTCTTCCTCTCCCTTCCCCCATCTCCTAACAGCAGCCTAATTGGTGGAACAGGGCACATGCACTGCAGAACAAGCCATCTCTTCCATGCAATTGAGCCTCCCCCACCTCCAAGCAGCAGCCTAATCGAGGGAACGGGGGACATGCCCACTGCAGAATGAGCCACCTCTGCTGGGCAATTCAGCCTCCCCCACCTCCTAGCAGCAGCCTAATTGGGGGGAAAGGGTGTGTGCACTGCAGAACGAGCCATCTGTTGCATGCGACTGAGCCTCCCCCACCTCCAAGCAGCAGTCTAATCAGGGGAACAGGGCACGTGCATGCTGCAGAAAGAGCCACCTCTGCTGGGCAGTTCAGCCTCCCCCACCTCCTAGCAGCAGCCTAATCGGGGGAACAGGGCACACACGCACTACAGAACAAGCCATCTCTTCTGTGCAATTGAGCCTCCCCCACCTCCAAGCAGCAGCCTAAGCAGGGGAACAGGGCATGCATGCTGCAGAATGAGCCATCTCTTCTGGGCAATTCATCCTCCCTCAATTCTTAGATGCACCTAATCGGGGGAACCGGGCATGTGCACTGCAGAACGAGACATCTGTGCTGGGCAACTGAGCCTCCCACACCTCCTGCCACTGCCCCCCCTCTGCTCGCTGCCTGGGGCACCTGCCCTCCTTGCCCCCCTAGGTCCAGCCCTGGGACTTACTGTCAGGTAATGAAAATTGAAAGTGAGAGGAAAGTTCTGCTCAGGCTTGCCTCCTGGAATGCCTCAAGGAATGTTAAGCAGTTAGTCGAAGTTAATTAAGCAGTTGTCCATGTTGAAAGTCATAGTTATTAAATCAATCAGAGAACCATAAAAACCTTTCTGGCAGTTTATTACAAGGCAGCCTGAAAGGGAATGTCTGGTGTGTGGGGTGGGTGGGGGTGGAGCAGGCAGATGAGAGGGCGGCTGTAATGCGGGCTTGAGGGAAGAGGGTGCCTGTCGGTGTGGTAGAGTGTTTGAATGGTCTCCCAGAGTGTGCACTGTATGAAACTTGCCTGTTATTGTTGTCTGAACATTGGATTCTGCACAATTGTACTTGAAATGAAGCAAATAACAGGAGAGAAATGTCCCAAAATATATCTCAGGGAGGTCAAACCCCAGAGGCCAAATAGGGATAAATAAGGGAATGACTGACAGCTGACAGAATGACAGTGATATTTTGTCTCCCCCGGGGTATTATTTTATATTAAATTTGCCTTTCTTGTAACTGGACATTTTTCTGCCTCCCCCCACCCCACTTGTCAATTCTATGTGGAGAGGTAGCTAATGAGGAGCTGAATAAAATGTAAACAAGCTGGTGATGGAAATAAAGTATGGTCCCCATTTTGTTTTTGAGGGATTCCCCACCTCTATGGTTTGAAATACGTCTGTGTTTGCTACCTTCCACACTCTCCTTATTGTAGGTAGGTAGGTAGGTAGGTAGGTAGGTAAATATTTATTTGTAGACAGCCAAAGGCCTTTACAAAGTATATTAAATTATACACTCTCCTTATTGTGCAGTTGCTGCTTTTTTACAATCAACTAGAAGTGGAATTCAAATAGCGGTTCCACACATGACTCTTAATGTAGCGCTATATTTTTTAAAAAAGCCACCCTGCTTCTCCCTGCAACCGCCTGCTCCTCCTTCTAAAAAGCAGCTTCTGCTTCACAGCTTAATTAGTTATTTCATTAGTCCAATAATGTCCCCAGAGTAGGGTGTTTTTAAATTACTTTCATTATTTCATGACTGTGATCTCAAAATTGCAAATTTATGATAATGCAAAATAAGAGAAAAATTATTAGTTGCTTTGGGGGAAAACCAGAGTTCCCATTTTCCCGGAACTGGCACACAATTGACAGGGCTGCCTGCTGCCCCTCAGCTGGTCACCGGGCAGAAGCAGGCCAGCTGAAGGGGGAAAGAGATCCATGCCCTTGGCGCAATGACATCACTTCTGGGTAAAACCAGCGCTGGCATTGCGCTGGGGATGCTCTAGCTCCCCCCACCAACTCTATGGAAACCATAAAGTTTTTGAAGGAGAGTGCTAGAGCGTCCTGGCACGATGCCAGCACTCCCGGGTAAACATAAAAGTGATGCCATTGCATGGAGCATGCAGATTGCTGCCTCCAGCCCTGCCCTGACGAAGCTTCTGCCGGTTGCCAGGAGGGACCTGGCAACCCTAGGGAAAACAGTCGCCCACTCCAGAAATAAGAACCAGTCGCATTACAGACTGATTCAGGGATACCTAGGGTTGCCAACCTCCATGTGATGCCTGGGTATCTCCTAGAATTACAACTGACAACTCCAGACTACAGAGATAAGTTTCTCTGGAGAAAATGGCTGCGTTGAAAGGTGGAATTTATGGCATTATACTCAGCTGGAATCCCTTCCCAGGCTCCACTCCCAAATCTCCAGGAATTGCCCAACCCAGAGTTGGCAACCCAAGGAATACTATTGGGAGTGAACTGGCCATAACTAACCAAACTGAAAATAAATTTATCTTCCTAATGGTATTTTTTCCTAATTATGTTTTTTTCCCCACTTTCTCTTAGTCTTTTGTGTACAACATGCTTCAGGCATTCTTTAAGTATTCCTTTACCACTTCTTCATGTTAAGGAACAATTATGCTCATCTTGTTTATCTGTGTTCACCTAGACCTAGTCAGAACACTTAAAGATCCTCTGCTCTATACTATATTGTTTCTCTCTATAATAATAGTCCGATGTATGGCCTTAAGGTGCAACATCTGCTATTTCCCAGTCACCAGATTTATGTCATCTTTTCTCCCTCAGCAGTATCCTTGACCACATCAAAATGTGGTAATTTTTGATATATTTCAGATGTATTTTTCCTCAGGGTCCTAAACACCAGCCATTATGCTGACTTGGTAGCATCAGGCTCTTTCAAATTAGGTGTGCACTGGAAAAATATTGCTTCAATTCCATATCATAATTTAAGGAAGGGAAAGTGTATCAGTTGTAAGAGTTCTCAAATGTTGTTCTCATATCATTAAGACTTGTTAGGTTCCATTTCTGTTTTCATTTGGATTGGATCTGATGTCTGCCCATTACTTCCCATTCATGGAAAATGACGGGTTTTCCCGAGGAAACCTTTTTCACTAAATGGTATCACAATATCAGGGTACCTAGTCCATCCTCTCTTCTAAAGACTCCCCAGGTTTCAAGTGAACTGGGCAAAGGGGTCTAATTTTACACTCCCTTGAATAAAGTTCTACTAGCCGTTCACTTTGCATAGTGGACAATGGTGCAAAAATGGCTGCCGGTTTTCTGGAGTGGCGTTTTTTAAACCAAACTCAGTAACTGTAAATAAAAGTATTCCTTCTGGAATGTCTGTCTAGTGAGGTGCCCACCTTACCTGGCAATTGCGTTTCAGAGGAAAGGGAGCCTACCTATCCAAACCTAAGCAATGAAAAAATGTGACATTACCCAAAATTACCAATTAGTCTGCAAAAAAGGTGGAAAACAGGCAGCCCAGTCACTGAAGGAAACAAGAAAAGCCAACCCCACAAAGCAAAATATCCACAACAAAAAAGAAGAAACAGATTTCTCAAAAGCACACACACAGAAAAGGAACGGCAGAGGATCCAAACAAACCATTAAACCACACAGACCCCAAAGCAACAACAAAGGTAATGCCTCTCCTGAACTCCTTCCCAGTGATTGAATGTGGCCCCCTACTTAATAATCCCCCCCCGGGGGGAAAGAACACAGGAAAACCTAGCTAGAAGTAATAATTAAGTAAGTAAATAAAGATCAGTCTGTTGAGAAGTGCCATCCTGGTAGGATCTGGCCAGCCCAGGTCTAGCATAATCCACACACGGCTAGGGTTGCCAGACTCTCACTGGGGGCAGGGGATCCCCCGCTTTGGGCCACCTCTCTCCAGCACCGTCCAGTTGGCCAGCGGGGGTCTTACCTGGCTTAAAATGAGGCCTAGACTCACTGGCATGGTGATGTCACTTTCAGAAGTATATGATCATGTCGGTGACGCTGAGAGAGACGCTCTGGTATCTGGGCAAAACTCTATGGTAAAACCAGCTTCTACCATACAGTTTTTGCCCAAATAACAGTGTCTCCCTCGACATTGCTGACTTGATGACGTCACTTCTGGAAGTGATGTCAGTGCATTGGTGCCACCCTCCCTCTGCAGCTGGTAAGTCCCCCCCCCCACTCCTCATCCCCTGCCGGTTGCTAGGGGGGACCTGGCAACCTTGAGGCATCGCTTCCAAGATGCAAGCAGCAGCGCACACGCTGCACACATGTAGTGCCAAATGGCCAACATAATAGATGTCTGCAGTTACAAATTTCCTGCCACTCCAAGAAAGACTGAGATTGGTCAAGGCAGCTCTCCTGATTGGTCGCAGGGTTAAGAGAAATGCTGTTTCCCGGGGAATGGGGAGGAATATATATTTTTTAAAGGGGCAGGCTCCATTAGGGAGGGCTTTGACTGCCTTGGATATAGCTTACTGGATCTGATGTTGGGTAAGTCAGATGGCTTTTATGGCTGTCAATATCTGATGGTACACCCCTAGAAATTAGCCATTGATACCCAGCATCCGCCTCCCTTTGTCCACACATAAACAAGAGTAAATGCAAATGAACACACACACCGGGAATCTTGATCAGGCACCTTCTACCTGCTACCCAAGATACAGAATCCTGGCAACCCTGGACTCCCCATTTCCTCTGGCATTGGTGCAATCACTGTAGAGGTATCTGGCTATACCAGTGGTCCCCTGCCTTTTTGAGCCTGTGGGCACCTTTGGAATTTTTAGGCAGGGTGGTAGGCACAACTACAAAATGGCTGTCACAGGTGGCACAGCCAAGCACGGAATGGCTGTTACAGGAGGCGGAGCTAAGCATGTATACGCACACAAGAGATAATGTTGGGCCGTGCATGTGGCCAGGAGCATGGATGGCAGAGGGCTTCTAAGCAAGCAGGTGGGAGAAGGGTGACGGATGCGTGGGCAGCAGGAGAGGAGCATAGGCAGGCAGGTCAGTGGGAGGGGGCCCCACCAGAAGCCCTGGGCCCTGGCAGTTGCCTCACCTTGGGGAATGCTAGGTTGAGAATATAAACACACACACACAGAGAAGAAGATAACCAAAGGGGAAAGGGAGGACAAAAAAAAAATACACACAGAGAGAAGAAGACTAAAGCTGTTTTGGTCCTTCCAAGCCCCCATTGCCTCACAGCTGATCCATGGGTCCTTTTTACAGGACCCTGGAACCTTCTCCAATAAGAGGTGGGGACGATCCAAGTGAAAAATTCCTTTTTAGGAAGGCCTCCAGTCACTGGCTCGGCCTTCACAGTGGCCCCAGGTACTTTCCTGAAACACATCGTGAGTGGGTGCCTGGGGAATGGCCTGGGGGTGCCATAGCACCCACAGGGCCCATGTTGGGAACCTATGGGTCATATGGATCCGCACTCAGGCCCTATACCATCAGCACCCCCCAGTTTAGGGTTACCAACCTCCAGGTACTAGTTGGAGACCTCCTGCTATTACAACTGATCTCCACCTGACAGAGATCAGTTCCCCTGGAGAAAATGGTCGCTTTGGCAATTGGACTCTATGGCATTGAAGTCCCTCCCCTCCCCAAACCCCGCCCTCCTCAGGCTCCTCCCCATAAACCTCCCACCGGTGGCAAAGAGGGACCTGGCAACCCTACCCCAGTTACTTATGTGGCTGTCTTTCTGAGGAAGCTGCAATCCATTGATGGTCTCTGTCTCATTGACAGTTAGCCACAACTTTCCTTACAAAGATGCGCCACAAGCCCTCAGGAACATTATCCCTGTGACCACTGAAGCAGCCCTTGCTGCCTTCTCATGAGAGAAACCCACCTTCCCTCTGCAACTCAGGGCGTGCTCAAAATCCACTGTTTACACCAAGCACAGTTATTTCCTTTAAACTTCACAATGAAAAAAGACTATTTTTTTTAACAAAATGAAAGTTAAGAATTCAGAGATGTTGGCAACAGATCATTAGAATCTTTTCACGGAGGACTGTTTCGGCACAGGGGGCACCAAGATTGCCGGCTCCTGCTGTGCTCAAGGCCTGGGCCCTCACAGCATTTTTACATGACCCAAATTCACCTCAAATTCTTTGCGCACGCATGCTCTGAAATTGATCACTGTTGTTCCAGGGTTACCCCCCAAACACCAGACACTTGGCAAAGTGTCAGGCATGGGCCTGTGAATGGAATGTGGTGGTTTTGCCAGGTGCTGGCCAAGGTCGCTGTGCTATGCCACTCTTAGGATGTTTAGACGGTATTCTGTGGGAAACTACCTCCAGCTCCAAACTTGCTCTGGGGAAGGGGGTTACCATGGTACTCTGAGCTGGCCTGCTTTCTATATATGCCATGGGTTGTACTATTGACCCTTACTAGTATCCTCTTGATTCTCAGCTTCTGCTACCTGTAGAGTTTTCCTAATAAATCAGCTTACGTTGGACTGTCTGTCTATCGAGTCTGTTTATGGGTTTACCACAGGACTAGAGCTCACATTAAGATACTAGTCCTATTTTTCACCGTCCTCTGGCTGGAGCCCTGGAGGGGCGGAGGGCCAGGGAGGCGTGTTGCCGGATCGGGACCATTTTACCCTGGACGCTCAAAATGCGGCCTCCTGGATGCTTCTATGCCTTATGGACCTCCCTCCTGACACGGCGTCGGAGGAAGACGTCTGGAAAGTTTTAGAACCGGAGTATGGGCCTTCCTCCGTGGATCTAGCCCGACACGGCCACGTTAGAGGAATGGATTTTACTGACGGAGGAGGTGGAGAGCTGCCGCCAGTTCATTTCCCTCGCCCGTTGCAGGGCTAAGGAAGTGGGGCAGCACCCCGACCATGCTGGAACTAAACCTCCCCCCCTGCTCCATGGAAGCAAGCCCAGTCTACATTGCACCATGTGACATGGTTCCAAAAAGGAGCTTGCCTCGTTTGCGGTGCTATGGGCCACTTTGCGGCGACCTGTCCAGAGCGTCTGACCCAATGCCCTCGGTTGGAAGGTACTCCCTGAGGCAGAAGGAACGCCCGGAGATGGAGTGCCGCAACGGATCGTAACGTTGCCCCAGGAAGGAAGGCTCCACCAGCTCTCCACATCAAGGAAGCCGCAAAGGATCCTGCATCGTCGGACCCACCGGGGTCCAGGATTACAATTACAACTGCCCAGGAGGAAAACAGCTTCGCTTCATCTGAAGAAGGTGGCCGTTGGGCCACCCCTGCCCTGAATTTGGCATCTCCCCTTGAGCAGCCAAAAACAAACAGGGTCTGCGGTAGATGGAGCGACATCGCAGACCACTGCAGATGCTTCTGCACGTCCCAAGGCTCCACTAATTGTGAGCGATATAGGCGAAACTGTATATCTTGATGTAGTTTTACAACACTACCGACGGGGTCCCCAAGTGAAAGTTAAGGCATTAATAGACTCCAGGTGTGCCCGCACTTTGATCAATGAAGCCACCTTTAAAGCTCTTAAAGTGAAAGCCGTGCCTTTACCGGCACCGGTTCAGTTTGCCCAAATGGATGGCAGTGACTTCAGGGGGGGGGGCGGTAGACCGGCGTACTGAAGGAGTGGGGATGGGGATTGGCCATCACTGGCAGCAGATTCATTTTACTATAGCTCCCGGAATTCGTTAAGCTGTGGTTTTAGGAGTAAACTGGTTTAATGGACACAGTCCTACCATAAACTGGGCAGCCAAGACGTTAGTGTTTGACAGCCCACAGTGAGAAAGACATCACCATGTAGCCGTCAAAACAGGGGTGGGGAATGCCAAAAGCATCATCACGAAAGCATCTCCAACCCCAGCATATGCGTTCCATCCCACTTCGCCCTCCATCCCACTTCGCTTGAGTACCAGGACTTTGCTGATGTCTTTAATGTACAGGAATGCAATGTTTTAACCCCCCCCCCCCCATCGCCGTACGGACTGTGTTATTGAGGTGGTGGGGAACGAGAAACTGCCCAAAAGTAAAATCTATCCAATGAACCCTACTGAAAGAGTGGTACTCCGTGAATTTTTGGACAAGAATCTGGCGCGGGGGTTTATCTGGCCCTCTTCAGCACCCTATTCTGCACCGGCCTTCTTTGTGCATAAGAAAACGGGGGATTTACGGCTATGCATTGACTTTTGTAAGCTAAACGCGAGTCAAGCTTCAGCAAATGCACAACGTTTCAGGCAATAGAACTCAAATCCAGGCAGAGCAGCGATTCAAAGATTTATTCTGAAAGTCAGTGATTTCAGTAAGGAGACAAGCAAGGCTGGAATACATGGCTGGGGAAGTATGGATGCATATATAGGGCTAATACAATAGACATGATTGGGTTACAGGAACAAAGAAACAATGTAGTCGCTTCCTCCCGGTAACGACTTAAGTTAAACTGAAACAGAAACAATTAGGAACAATCAGTGAAGGAGATGGCTGAGCTCTCGGCTTTGTGCGTGGGACCCGATATCAGATCGGAGATTTACACGGGCGGGTCCCAATACAATTGTAAATCCCTGGCCGGAGCTCGTGTGCAAAACGGGGGGGGGGAGTGCACGGAGAACTCCATCTTGTTCACGGGGAAACCATCTTGTTTGGGGACGGGGCTGTCAGAAGCCCTATCTGACGTTCCGCCTTTCCAAAGGCCCCCTCCCCGGGTTCCCAGGCTTGTCGGGAAAACTCCGATGGAATTCGGTGATCAGAGAGGGAGCGTTCACGTGTTCTGCCGCGACCCACTCATCATGGCTCGAGTTCAAATGTCTCTAGTGTATCAGGTACTCCAGCTGACCTCTCCGCAGCCTGGAGTCCAGGACCCTAGAAATTTCAAAATGCTGTTCCCCCTGCACCATGATAGGTGTTGCCTCGGGGGGTTTGGGGTGCCAATCAGGGGCGGGAGAAAAGGGTTTCAGGAGGCTAACGTGAAACACGGGGTGTACCCCCTGTAGAGTCTCGGGAAGGTCCAGTTCAGCAGTTACCTCATTGATTACTCGGGATATAGTAAACGGACCCACATACTTTTGGCAAAGTTTTCTACAAGGACGCAGGGACTTTAAGTTCTTGGTGGAAAGGTACACCTTTTCCCCGACCACAAGATCCCACTGAGGTGCTCTGTGTTTGTCAGCCTGTGCCTTGTACCGTTCCTTAGCCTGGTCCAACTGTTTAACAAGTCCCGGCCAAGTATTTCTGGCAGTGTTAGACCATGCCGACACCTCCAGAGGGTCGCCTCCCGGCGGGAGGGGGACCGCCCCAAAGGGTCGAATTCCATCCCATAGACAGTCTTAAAGGGACTCTGCCCAGTAGCAGAGTGCACAGAGTTGTTATAGGCGTACTCCGCCAGGGCAACAGGTCGACCCAATTATCCTGGTGATAATTGGTGAAGCAGCGCAAGTAGCATTCAACAACAGCATTCACCCTCTCTGTCTGCCCATCTGTCTGGGGGTGATAGGCTGACGATAAACCTTGTTGTACCCCAACAATCCCCAAAAACGCCTACCAGAATTTAGACAGGAACACCGAGCCTCTGTCGCTCATGATCATCCGGGGAAAACCGTGCAGACAGAAGATCTGTTGAACAAACAGGCGGGCCAACTTGTGGGCTGAGGGCAACCCCTTGCATGGAATAAGGTGGATCTGCTTAGAAAACAGGTCCGTGATCACCCAAAGCACAGTTTTCCCCTGGCTAGGGGGAAGATTGGTCACAAAGCCCATACCAATCACCCACCAGGGAGCCTCCGGGGTCTCCAGGGGTTTCAGCAGTCCAGGGGGCTTTCCTATAAGACGTTTATTGGTAGCACACATTGGGCAGGACCTTACAAAACCATCGATGTCCTGGCGCATCCCTGGCCACCAAAAGCACCGCCTTACCAGGTGTAGGGTCTTAACGAAACCAAAGTGACTCCCCGTCTTGGAGCTGTGGCTCCATTCTAGCACCTCCCGGCGCAGCTTCTGGGGAACATAAGTCTTTCCTTCCAGGGTCCCAGTCTCCTCCACCCCAAGAGAACCCTCCCCTCGTTCCTCGCGAAGAACCTCCTCCCACCTGGTCTTTGCGGCAGTGGGCAGATCTCCAGGGACCCCCTGGGAGCAGGGGGACTCATGAGTCTCCCTCTGCTGGAGGTCCAGAGGAGGCGGAGAATCCGCCGCCCGGGTCTGGGCCCGGGTCAGGGCTCCCCGGGGGGGAGGCTTCGGGTGCTTCCTCTTGCTGGAGGTCCGTGACAAGCGGGGTGACCGCCGCCCGGGTCTGGGCCCGGGTCTGAACCCCTAGGGGACAGGTGGCACTGCTCGTGCCACCTTGCGGAAGAACCAGGGCAGGTGAGGGGGGCGCCGCTCAGGCTTGGGCCCGGGTCAGAACTCCTGCGCTTGCCCCCTCCGGGTCCCAGGTGTTCTGGGGTAAAAAGGGACCCAAGCGGCCGCTCGACTCTGCAGTCGTACTGCGGCATGTGGGAGAGACCATTTGCCAGGCAATTCTCCCTCCCGGGAACATGCTTAATGGTGAAGCGGAATCTAGAGAAAAAATCCGCCCACCTCAGCTGTTTGGCCGAGAGCCTCCTCTGCCCCAGGATGGCCTCGAGGTTCTGGTGGTCCGTCCAAACCTCGAATGGTACCGTCGCCCCCTCGAAGAACTGGCGCCAAACCGTGAGGGCATGTTTGATAGCCATGGCCTCCTTCTCCCCAATTGGCCAGTTGAGCTCGGCCCCAGAGAATTTCTTGGAAAAGTAAGCGCAGGGTCTGAGCCTCCCCTGAGCATCCTTTTGCAGGAGCGCTCCCCCCATTGCCTTGTCAGAAGCGTCTACTTGCAGGACGAAAGGCTGAGAACAGTCGGGGTGAGCTAAAACGGCTTAGATGTGAACCGGCTCTTAAGCAAGTCAAATGCCGCCTGGCAGTGGTAGTCCCACGCCACCTGGTAGTTAGCAGCCGTGGCCGCCTGACCCCTCCCCTTGGTCTTAAGGAGGTCCGTGATCGGGAGGGCTATCTCGGCAAAATCCGGGATGAATCCCCGATAGAAATTTGCGAAGCCCAGAAATTGCTGAACTTGCTTACCGGTTTGGGGGTGTGTGGTTCCCAGTCTTGGACCGCCTGGACCTTCTCGGGGTCCATGATTAACCCTTTGGGAGACACCACAAACCCAAGGAAAGCAAGCTTGTCCTGATTAAAGGGACAGTTTGGCGTATAGGTGGTGATCTCTCAGTCGGCGCAGTACCTCCTGCACCAACCTCCGGTGTTCCTCCGGATCCCGAGAGTAGATTAAAATGTCATCCAAGTACACGATAACCCCCCGAAACAGTAAATCATGTAAAATTTCGTTGATGAGTTGCATGAAGCAGGACAGAGCTCCAGACAACCCGAACGGCATCACGCTAAACTCAAAAAGACCAAAACAACATGAGAAGGCTGTCTTCGCCTCATCCCCCTCCTTAATCCGGACCCGGTAATAGGCTTCCGCCAGGTCCAGTTTTGAAAATACCCTGCCTTCCTGTAACTGACTGAGGAGGTCAGGGATGAGGGGGATGGGATACGCATTCTTTTCAGTCACTGCATTGAGACCCCTGTAGTCTACACACAACCGGAGGTCCGAAGTCCCCTTCTTCTTTACAAAGAAGCAGGGTGAGGAGAATGCAGCCTTGGATGGATGGATGGATGAAACTCCTAGCCAGATTCTTGTCCAGAAACTCCAGCAACACAGTCTTTTCCAGGGGGCTCATGGGGTAAACCTGGGCCTTGGAGGGCTTCATGTCCACAGTGAGCTCAATGGCACAGTCCGTAGTGAGGTGAGGGGGTAGTAAGTCACAGTCCTTCCCCTCAAATATGTCCATAAAGTCCTGATACTCCAGGGGTAGTGTCACGGGGGTCGCTGTCGCAGCAGTCACCCTCCCCCCATCGGGCATGTTCTCCCGGCAATGCCACTGGCATTGTGGAGACTCAAGTACTATTTGACGCTGCGTCCAGTCAATGCTGGGGTTGTGACCCGCTAGCCAGTTGCTTCCCAGAACCACTGGGTAAGCGATCCCAGGAGCAATGGTAAGGCTAATCTGCTCCCAGTGATCACGCACCCCCAACAACACTGGGTCAGAGCGCAAATGAACGGGGCCCCCCTGTAGGTTGCTCCCGTCCATCTGGCGGAAGCACAAGGGCTGGTCCAACTCCACCATCCCCAACTGCAATCGGTAAAACACACCCTGGTCTATTAAAGTCCTGGAGCAGCCAGAGTCCAAAATGCCCACTACTGCAATTGGATCCCCTCCCCGGGGATTCTTTAACACCATTGGCACCAGTAGAGTCTCTCCCTGGTCACTCACCCAGGTCGGAACCAGCTCGTTTTCTTGCAAAGTAGCCTCCTGTGCCGGTTCAATCACAGGAAGCTTTCTTCGTTTTTTGATGGTGAGGCTTCTCCGGAGCAGCAGTGATGTTCACACGGAGTAGGCTCCAGGTCTGTGCTTTGAGCCACCCCGCCACACCAGGTGGGTGTTCCCTCTGCTCTCCTTCGGTCCGGAACTCGGGGATCGGTCGGGGCCACTCTGTCTGCCGTCTGTCCTGGGGATCCGTTGGTACACTTGGCCGCGAAGTGTCCCATTCTCCTGCAACGCAAACAGGCCCCCTCTTTGAAATGGCGCGCCTTCACTTCCGGAAACCTGCCTCGGTTCCCCTTGCCATGGTGTGCCCCTGCCCTGGCATTGCCCCTGGTTGGGCCTCTGGGGGGGGGGTTCCCTCCCAGGGCTATCCTTGAAAAACTGCAAGGTAAGCTTATGGTGCTCCACTTGCCCTGCCAGCCGGATCCAGCCCTCCACTGTTTCAGGGTCACCCAGAGTCAGGCAGCCTTCCAACACTTCCCATCACAGTCCCTCGCTAAAGTGTTGGATCTTGGTGGCCTCGCTCCACTCCCTTACTTTGCATGCCAGGGACTGGAAATCTTGGGCATATTCCAGTACTGTATGGGACCCTTGCCTCAATTTGCGCATGGCGATCTTGGCCCTCTCCACCCGGAGCAGGTCCTCAAACCGACGGTGGAGGTCTTCCAGGAAACCATCGAGGGAGCGCAAAAGTTTGGGATTAACTTTCATTGCTGTTACTGCCCACTCCACCGCCTCCCTCTCCAGAAGTCCGATGGTGTACCGAACTCAGGCTTCTTCAGAGGGGAAAGTTTCACCCTGGTCTTTCATGAAGCCAGAAAGTTGTAGTAAGAAGTGGCGTAACAGGGCGCAGGTTCCATCAAAGGAGATCTTCAGGTCCCGGGCGACTGTGCGTGGAGGATAAACGTGGGGGTGGGGAGGCCGTAGCGACGATGGACAATAGGAGTCCTCGCACCATTCCTGCTAGCGCTGTCATCTCCCTCCTTAGGGTCCCCAGCTGGTCCTGAAGCTCCCAGTTCTGCCGAGTCAGGTCGTGGTTCTGCTCCTGCAGAAGACGGCGTTCCTCTTCCCGGGGGCACGGGGTTGAGGTGACTGTAGCTCGGCCTCGGAGCAGTTCCTCATCCCTGGAGTACAGGTCATCCAGCGGGCCCCGATATAGGAGATCGAAGCTTGGCCCCGTGGTTGATTGGTGGAGGTACTGTCCGGCGATCCGCTGTGCCCCCTCGGCAAGTTCTGCGGGGCACCTTCCCGGGGTTACTTCCTCCCGGCTTGGGTCTGCTCCTCCCGGGGCTGCTTCCTCCCAGGGCAGGGTCGCTCCCCGCTTCTCTGACAGGCAGAGGCATTTGTACCGCAGGATTAGTTCGGCGGATTGGGTCGAACGGGGGAACATCTTTCCCAAGAACTAACTAGTAGAAAATAAAAAAGATGGATTCCAGCCTAATGTCAAGCTTCAGCAAATGCACAGCATTTCAGGCAATAGAACTCAAATCCAGGCAGAGCAGCAATTCAAAGATTTATTCCGAAAGTCAATGATTTCAGTAAGGAGACAAGCAAGGCTGGAATACATGGCTGGGGAAGTATGGATACATATATAGGGCTAATACAATAGACATGATTGGGTTACAGGAACAAAGAAACAATGTAGTCGCTTCCTCCCGGTAACGACTTAAGTTAAACTGAAACAGAAACAATTAGGAACAATCAGTGGAGGAGATGGCTGAGCTCTCGGCTTTGTGCGTGGGACCCGATATCAGATCGGAGATTTACACAGGCGGGTCCCAATACAATTGTAAATCCCTGGCCGGAGCTCGTATGCAAAACGGGGGGGGGGGAGTGCACGGAGAACTCTATCTTGTTCGCGGGGAAACCATCTTGTTTGGGGACAGGGCTGTCAGAAGCCCTATCTGACAACGCAGTTACCCAAACAAATGCTTACCCTATCCCCTTGATTTCAGATCTTTTGGGACAATTAAGAGAGGGGCGCATATTTACCAAATTGGACTTGGTTGAAGCCTACTACCGTATTAGGATTCATGAAGGGGATGAGCCAGTGACAGCCTTTTCAAGTTGCTTTGGTATGTTTGAGTTTCTTGTGATGCCCTTCGGCTTAAAAGGAGCTCCGGGGGTCTTCATGCAACTAATTAATGAGGTTCTACATGATTTGCTGTTTAAAGGAGTGATAGTTTATCTAGACAACATCCTTATCTACTTCAAAACCCAGGAGGAACACGTTGCCTTGGTCAGGGAAGTGTTGCAACGCCTTAGAGACAACCAACTCTATGCCAAAGTGACCAAATGTGAATTTCATCAGAGACAACTAACTTTCCTTGGCTATATTGTCTCGCATCATGGATTAACCATGGACCCGGAAAAAATACGGGCAGTAGTTGACTGGGAACCACCCACGACCCGTAAACAGGTCCAAAGATTTCTCGGGTTCGCAAATTTCTACCGGGGTTTCCTCCCCAATTTCGCTCAAATTGCTATGCCCATCACTGACCTTCTCAAAACAAAGGGAAAGGAGATTGTGGCTACCTCACCCACTGCCCAAGTTAACTGGACCCCCAATGCCAAACTGCTTTTGACACGCTTAAGCGGCTTTTCACCTCAGAACCTGTCCTACGGCACCCCGATTGTGAACAGTTGTTTATAGTCCAAGTAGATGCTTCAGATGTAGCCATGGGGGGTGCCTTGTTGCAGCAGGGAAAAAACGGACAGCTGCAACCTTGCGCCTACTTTTCCAAGAAATTCACCCAATCACAGCTTAATTGGCCCATTTGGGAAAAGGAAGCCACTGCAGTTAATCATGCTCTGACTATATGGAGGCAATTTCTAGAGGGGTCTAAAATCCCATTTGAGGTCTGGAGTGACCACAAAAATTTGGAAGCTTTGACAGGGACTCATAAACTCTCCGCAAAGCAATTTAGATGGGCGGAATTCTTTTCCCAATTCCGCTTTGTACTGAAATATGTTCCTGGGAAGCAAAACCTGCTGGCGGATGCCCTGTCCCGACTCCCCCAATATCCAAATAAGGTGGACCATCCCACAGAGTCCCTCTTTACTCCCGCCCAAATGGGTCTGGTGCCAACTCTAGCAGTGCAAACTCGATCTCAGACCCAAACCCAACTGCAAGCGACCTTGGACGGGGGGGGGGGGCAGCAGCCGATCGAACCGCCTGCTTCGCTCCCTTTGCCTGCACAGACCCTTCCGCCTTCGGCGGGGGGGGGGCAGCAGCTGGTCGACCCGCCTGCCTTGCTCCCTTCGCCTGCACAGACTACTCCGCCTGCGCAACCTGCAGGCGAAGTGCACAAAGAACAGGAATTGACTAGATTATCAGAATCTTTCAAGGAGACTCTTCTTCTAAGCTATCAAACGGAACCCTCCTCTCCAGACCGCCCGACCACTCTAGTTAAGTACGGAGACTTCTGGTACAAAGATTCTAAAATGTATATACCGGAAAACGCGTGGGGGGAGGTCTTGGGTATGGTCCATGGAGCCAAAACTGCAGGACATTTCGGTTTTCTTAAAACGTTGCATTTGTTACGTCGACAATTCTGGTGGGCGGGCATGCGGTTGGACGTAGACTCATTCATACGCAGTTGCCCAGTGTGTGCTGCTGCTAAGTGGCCCCAAGGTAAACCGCCCGGATTACTACAACCCTTGGAAACCCCCACTAGACCTTGGGAAGTAATTGCAATGGATTTCATGACTGATCTTCCCTCCAGCGGGGGGAAAATTGTACTCTGGGTAATCACTGATTTGTTTTCCAAACAAGTTCATCTTGTACCTTGCACAGGTATCCCCTCCGCCCCAAAGTTAGCCCGCCTCTTTGTGTCACATGTCTTCAAATATCATTCCTTCCCGCGCAAGGTTGTGAGCGACCGTGGGAGTACCTACGTGTCTAAGTTTTGGAGAGCTTTTCTAAAATTGGCGGGGGTGAAACAGGGACTGTCAAGTGCGTTTCATCCCCAAACGGATGGTCAAACCGAACGAGTTAATGCTGTATTGGAATGTTACTTATGATGTTATGTTAATTACCATCACGATGATTGGGTGGACCTGTTGCCCTTTGCTGAGTATGCGTATAATAATGCCGTCCATCAGTCCACAGGATTCAGCCCCTTTCAAGCTGTGTATGGGAAGGATTTCAGCCCTATTGGCCACGTAGATATTTCTGGGGAGGAGGGTGGTACCGACGTGGCTGAGTGGGTGCGCACGATTCAAGTGACTTGGCCCTAGCTCATTAAAAATCTAGAACGTGCCAAATGTAAACACAAAGCCCAGGCTGACAAACACCGGTCCCCAGAGTGGGAGTGCAAAGTGGGGGATCTGGTATATTTGTCCACCAAAAATCTGCGATCAACCCGTCCGTGTGGGAAGCTCAGTGCCAAATACGTGGGACTGTTCCCTATTGCTAGAATTATCAATGCAGTAACGGTGGAGCTCTCCCTCCCCAAATCTCTACAGAGAATTCACCCTGTGTTTCACATCAGTCTTCTGAAGCAGCATGTCCCCTCCCCACGATGGCACCCCGAGCCACCCCCCGAGATACCCGAGATGGTGGTGGGGGGGAAAGAACATTTCGAGGTGTCCCAAATCCTGGATTCACGTATTCACTACGGTGCCTTACAATACCTGGTGCGCTGGAAACATTTCACCTCCGCCCAGGATGAATGGGTACATGCCCGTCATGTCTCTGCCCCCCGTCTAGTTTGGGAATTCCATACTGCTTACCCTCACAAACCCTCTGCGGGGTAGTGAACGGGGATCTTTGGGGGGGCAGAATGTCAGTCATGGGCCTGTGAATGGTATGTGGTGGTTTTGCCAGGTGCTGGCCAAGGTTGCTGTGCTATGCCACTCTTAGGATGTTTAGACTGTATTTTGTGGGAAACTACCTCCAGCTCCAAACTTGCTCTGGGGAAGGGGGTTGCCATGGTACTCTGAGCTGGCCTGCTTTCTATATATGTCATGGGTTGTACTATTGACCCTTACTAGTATCCTCTTGATTCTCAACTTCTGCTACTTGTAGAGTTTTCCTAATAAATCAGCTTACATTGGACTGTCTGTCTATCGAGTCTGTTTATGGGTTTACCACGGGACTAGAGCTCACACAAAGCCACTATTGAGAAATTACAGTGGTCTAAGAGCAAAACCAGCCTTTGAGATTGTTATGTACACGGGGTAATACACGAGACTGGAGACGGAGTTCCAAACAACCACTTTATTAACAACTAGAAGTGATCTCAACTGTAACTCTGGAACTCTCTTGGAACTTTGGCAACCCCCTGGCTTATATGCCATTCCCAACCACCTGGAGCCCTCAAGTCCATGATTGGCCAGTTGCCAGTCCATTGTCCAATGGGAACCCAGGTGTAACCCAAGTCCGTGATTGGGCGGCTATAGCCCATGGCCCATATATCAGAAATGCAGGCGAAGGAGCCTGGAGAGAATAGCAAGCTCACCACAAGTCTTGCTTCCACTGCATAGGTTATAATTAGCCCTATCAACTCCCTGGTGGTTTAGAACTGGTTTTGAGTGTACTGACCACTGCTAAATTAACAGTGGTGTAATCCAACACTCCAGCCAATGTAGTGCTGGTTAGATATGCCGTGTCCTTATAAAGGCAAAGATGGAGGAATAGTATTCATACCCATTCCCATTCCCACAGGTCATACTAACCCACATCTTATTCTAAAATTTCAAAAGCTGCTGGCTTCTTCCTTGTAAGTCTTGTGCTATATTCTCATTCACAAGAAGATGAATGAGAATACTTCCTCCCCACCATTAACCAGAGCCTGGATGAGACAGTCCATGTGGGAGTACGCTGGTTGGACCCTCCTTGGCATCACGCTGACAAAGTGGAACCCTCTTATATTGCTAACCACTCTTCAGCTGTCATCCCGAGCGCACTGCATGATCCATCACATACAGCCAAACCTGATGATATAGCCACATTTTCTTGGACAGGGTCTCATACCTCAAGGCTTGATGGCAAACATTTATAAACTGCAATGTGGAGTTGGGAGCACAATCTGTCACATTTCCTTATGGGGAAAGGCCTAACTCTGGGCCTTTTCAGGTTTAAAAGCAAGGCGATGAAAGGGGTGGGGAAAATGGTAGAGGTTTATAAAATTATTCATGGGGGGGGGAGAAGTGGATAGAGAGATCTCCCCCCCCACAAATACTAGAACTAAGGGGCACCCAATGATGTTGATAGGCTATAGATTCAAGGGGGACAAAAAGAACTACTTTTTTGTGCCTAGAGTGAATAGCCTGAGGAATTCACAGCCACAGGATTAATAATTGCCACTAAATTAACTGGGTTTTTTTTTAATTAAAAGGGGATTAGACAAATTCATGGAGGAGACATGTATCAATGACTGTAGCCCATGATGAGGGGGACAACGAAGGTTGCCAGGTCCCTCTTCGCCACCGACGGGAGATTTTTGGGGCAGAGCCTGAGGAGGGTTTGGGGAGGGACTTCAATGCCACAGAGTCCAATTGCCAAGGTGGCTATTTTCTCCAGGTGAACTGATTTCTATCAGCTAGAGATCAGTTGTAATAGCAGGAGATCTCCAGCTAGTACCTGGAGGTTGGCAACCTTAGGGACAACAGTCCTTTGGCCTCAATGAGTTACGGCTGCCAGGGTCTCCTGGATTAGTGAGAAATACCTTTTCCCCACCAATAGCTCTCTAACCACAGTGCTGTTTGGTGAGCTAGCAGGGGAAATGCTGGCAACGTGGTGACATCACTTCCAGCATGACTTGGAAGTTACATCACTGTGTAGGGATGATGTTTAATTTCAAAGCAGGTGACAATGGAATTGGAGGCACTGAGGAATAAAGCAGGTCACGGTAGGATTAAACCGTAGCGTTTTGGGAGAATTCTAGAGCATCACCCCAATGAGATGACATCACTTCTGGGTTGTGCAGGATGTGATGTCATGGCATTGCCAGAAATGTCATGACATCGTCATAGAGGCCCCCTCTGCTGGTATGCTCTCCCACCAGTTGCCAGCTGGAAGGGAAGGGAGTTGCAGCCTAGGATTGGCATAGGGGTGGTACATAAACACCTAGTTTCTTAAAATGAAGCAGTGCCCTCAGGGCCAGAAGAATTGCATCTGAGGATATTAAATCAACTCACAGATGTAATTTCTGAGCCTCTGTCCATTATTTTTGAGAAGTCTTGGAGAACAGGTGAGGTGCCAGAAGATTGGAGGCGGGCAAATGTTGTCCCCATCTTCAAGAAGGGGAAAAAGGAGGATCCAGGTAACTACCAGCCTGTCAGCTTGACTTCTATACCGGGAAAAGTTTTAAAACAAATAATCAGTCAGTCCTTGAGCATTTAGAAAGGATGGCTGTGATTACTAAGAGCCAGCATGACTTTCTCAAGAACAAGTCATGTCAGACTAATCTTATCTCCTTTTTTGAGAAAATTACTACCTTGCTGGATCAGGGGAATGCTACAGACATCATTCACCTTGATTTCAGTAAGGCCTTTAACAAGTTGGTACAATGTGGTTTGGAGCCTATTACTGTTAGGTGGATCTGTAACTGGTTGACAGATTGCACCCAAAGAGTGCTTGTTAATGGTTCCTCATCCTAGACCAATTGAAGTTTCTGGAGCAGTCTTAAGGATAGCACTGCATAAAGCGAGTTATAGTAGTCTAGCCTGGAAGTGACTGTCACATCATGGACCACTGTGGCTATAGGTCCCAGTGAGACAGGCAGGGCACCAGTTGCTTAGTTTGATGCAGCTGAAAAATCGCTGCTTTGGCCACATCTGTGACTTGTGCCTCCATTGATAGGGAGGCGTCCAGTGTAGGGCTGTCGATTCGGTTCAGCCCAAACCGAAAAACAGCCGAATTTCCCCTGATTCGGCGGTTTTTAGTTCAGGACGAACCGAACTCAAAAATGGCGGGAAAACGGGGGAGCCGAATTCAGCGAGTTCGGGAGTTCACAAATAAATTCGGCAAATTCAGGGCGTCAGTAAGCAGCATAACAGTCAGTAAGCAGCATTCTCCCCCGGCCAATCGGTTGCCAAGCTGGGTCTTCTTCTGGCCAATTAGTCAGGATTGAGTACTGGAGGAATCAGCTGCTGCGCGGCCCGGCCGGGGAGAGAAAGAGAGAGAAATCCTCGTGGAGGGTGGGTGTGCACATTCGCTCCTTTCCGTGGCTGCAGGGGGCACATTTTTTGGGTTAGAGACCCCAAACTTTCAGCAGAGCTTCAGACAAGCCTTCTTAAGAGACCCCCCAAGTTTTGTAAACATTGGGTCAGGGGGTCCCGAGATATGGGCGCCACCCCTTTTCCCTCCCCCCTTTTCCATTTCTGTGGCTGCAGGGGGTGCTTTTTTGTGGGTGCAGCCTCCAAACTTTCAGCATAACTTCAGACAAGCCTTCTTAAGAGACCCCCCCCCCCAAGTTTTGTAAAGATGGGTTCAGTGGGGGCAGAAATATGGGCTCCCCCCTTTTCTCTTTCTGTGGCTGCAGGGGGCGCATTTTTGGGGGTGCAATGCCCAAACATTCAGCATAGCTTCAGACCAGCCTTCTTAAGAGCCCCCCCAAGTTTTGTAAACATTGGGTCAGGGGGTCCCGAGATATGGGCTTTCCCCTTTTCCCTATTGGGATGAATAAATCACCCGATCCTGTATGCATCTCCAGAGCGGCAAATCCAAGGCAAAACCTCCCGTGCTTAAATAGAATTGTATTGGATTACCCATTCCTCCCAGCCGCTCCTGATGGAACAGAAGACAGCCACAGTAAGACCCCTTTGGGGGCTTTAATCTATAATTTTTCTCCTGTGTGTGTGTGTGTGTGGGGGGGAAGCAGAGTCTGTGTGTGTGTGGGGAGGGAGAAGTTTCTCTGTGTGTGGGGGAAGCCAAAAGGGGCTTTTGCCTGTTCTGCCTGGGATGCGTGTGCCCCCTCGAGTCTCTATTTTGATGCTTGCTCAAAACTGGTTTTCAAATGGTGACTTAAAGAATGCATTTGCCTGGTCCCGACTCGAGTCCGATGCAATAGGGGAAATTCCACCCCCTCCTGCTCATTATGCATAGTTAGCTGCCTCTGTCCCTTTCCATGGGTTGCAAACTCCCAGGTGTCAGGTGTTGCTTTGCATGGTTGCAAACGTGTTGCTTTGCATGGTTGTGTTGCTTTGCAGTTGTGTTGCTTTGCAGTTGTGTTGCTTTGCAAACTTCTTCGCACCTGCCCTGCCCTTGCTCCCCGCAGCTCAGCTGTTTGTCGGGGCTGGGAGCTTTGTGCGTGGGCGGCAAGCTCTGCTCAGAGATGCACATTAAGGGTGGGGGAACCCCTTTCGGGGCCCATATCTCAGCCCCCTCTGACCCAATCTTTACAAAACTTGGGGGGTCTGGCAAGAAGGGTCCTTTGAAGCTCCGCTGAAAGTTTGGGACCTCTACCCCCAAAAATGCCCCCCAGAGCCACAGAAAGGCGCTGTTGTGTTTTTAATGGCTTTATTCGGCTGAATTTTCTTCCCGAACTTTGAATTCGTGCCGAATTGCATGGACCCGAAGCAGGGGAGTTCGGACTTCGTCATATCCCAAATCCAGACGGGCCAAATTCGGCCGAATCCGAACTATCCAGGATGGTATCCAGCCAGCCGTCCCTCAGCCATTACACCTGGGTGTCATCAGCGTACTGGTGACAACCCAGCCCGAAACTCTGGACCAGCTGGGCGGTGGGGGGGGGAGCATATCGATGTTAAATAGCATTGGGGAGAGAATCACCCCCTGTGGGACCCCACTCACCAAGGGGTGTCATGGTGAAACTCCCCACCTTCTGTCCCTGATCTTGGAGAAAGGAGAGCAGGCACTGAAGGAACTGTCCCATGCATCCCCATATCAAGAAGTCAGGAAGCAGTTTTCCTCCAGGCCACATTGGCCAGGGATCCTGGAGAGCTTTTTTGTCCATATTCTGGGCATGGAGTATGGGTCACTGTGTGTGTGTGTGTGTGTAGGTAGTTATGAATTTCCTGCATTGCACAGGGGGTTGGACTAGATGACCCTGGAGGTCCCTTCCAACTCTATGGTTCTATGAACCCTACCATGATCTGCTTTATTTTTCAGTTCCTCCATTGCCATCTGCTCCAAAATTAAACTTTTATCTATTTTTTCCAATTGAAGATTATTCAATTGCTCTTACGTTCTCAATACCATCCAATGATGTAAAGGCCAGACTGATACAAAGAAGCATGTTCAGGCATGCCTGACCGCAACAGTAGCAGAACACCCCTTGTTGTCAGCCATGTCTTTCAGCAAAAACCACTCCAATGCAATAGCACTGTGATCTATAGCCCTTTGTGAACAATTTGCTCACAGGCCATTCCTGGCTTGCAGACAGTCTTCTGATCTAAAACAGTTAATCACCCTCCTAACAGAGACATCAGCCCAGCAAAGAGACAATGCTGGCCGCCAACTCTGTCCTTCTCCCATTCCTGCAGCATGATTACAGGACTTTATAATGCCAGCCATCCTATCAGGAGCTCATTCACCTGCTCATACGCCAACATGATATTTGCAGTCATCTGTCAACAATGTCCTCCACAGCTGCATAGGATAAATAAGTCAGTTGCCGTGCAAAAGAATAAATGGACATACATTTGACACTGAAATGAAAATATTCAAAAAAAAGTGGAAGAACAATCTGCCAGGACACATGACATCCTTAAAAGTCACCATTCTTCAAAATCAGGACTTGAAAGGGAGACTATAGTGAGCATTAGAATTCATAAATAGGGTTAATTATATTAACCAGACCTTAAATAGAGCAAACAGTAATTACCCTACACCCAAATGGCTAAAATGTTGGACTAAGGCCTGGGAGACTCAGGTTCACATGAACACTTGAACATATGAAGCTGTCTTCTACTGAATCATACTCTTGGTCCATCAAAGTCAGTATTGTCTACTCAGACCGGCAGCGGCTTTCCAGGGTCTCAGGCAGGGGTCTTTCACGTCACCTACTTGCCTAGTCCCTTTAACTGGAGATGCAGGTTCAAATCCCCATTCTGCAGGGTATGCTTGCTGGGTGACCTTGGGCTAGCCACACTCACTCCCTCAGCCAAGCTGATGGAACAATGGCCTAGGAGGCTGGCAGTGACTGCCACAAAGTTGGAACTCTGGCAGAAGATGAAGACAGAAGCCGAATTTATGTGCTGCCCAGCCCAAGGCTTTATTTCTGGATCAGCCGGCAAACCAGAAGAACCAACATACGGGTGTGGGGAACGGGTCTGAAGCCCTTTTTGATGTTTAGGGAGAGCGAAGAGCAGCTGGAAAGGTGGACCTGTGCCCAGCTTCATCAAGGGAACTTCTTCTCCACAGCTCTAGCGAACACAGTTCCATGTGTTCCTAAGCAGAATTACACCCCATTTGCACCAATGAACCTTAGAAGGGTGCAACTCTGTTTAAAATTGCACTGCAATTAGACCAAACTGCAACTTGGAGCCAAAATGATTGCAGCGTACCTGGAAGTTACTAGAAAGAGAGCCTCTGATCTGAATGTTCCAAAGCGTCACAGGAAGCCACGTGTGAAAAGAAGAACATTCCTGATAAAAATGAAGGGATAGAAACCATAGCACTGTGGACCTTTGTTATATGTAGACTAGTCCACTACGCAATTTTGTTCTCAACATTAAAAGACAAAGCTCCAGGAGATATATTATTAGTGTAGACGACAGCCAAAGTGATGTTGCCCCCATGTTCCATTATCATTCTGTACAAAATCAATATCAAAACAATCCAAGTCTAGACACATAAATGTCAAACTATTTAACAAGAAGCAGTTAGAGCAGGAAAAAACACTTAAATCGCAACAGAAGTCGTCTGATAGGTCTTTAAGTAGCTTACCAGAATTTTATGTAAGATAAAAACAGTTTAACTAAGCATGTACAACAAAGCCGGAGGGCTTATGCTTAAGAACAGTATCCGAGGGAATATCCACGCTCTTTACTGGAGCAGACAGTTGGCAAAAGTTGACTGCTTTGTCAAAAGTGAAAAGGCTCTTTAATCTGACTACTTTTTTACCTTCTTAGGTTTAGGTTATCTAGTCAAACGATCACATGTGAAAACTACGATATTCATCTCACTTGGACAGAGCTGAAGTTACTCATGCTGCTTCCCTTTAATCCTGGCCTTGATTCATTCTGTATTTCTTGGAAAACTGGAAAAAACAACATAAGCTGATTCCACAGTGTTAGTGCAAAGAGCCCCGTTTGCACCTTGGTTTTTGAGAAGGCCAAGTCAGAGCAAGTTCCTCCATCTACTAATGTTTCAGTTCATTAACAGAACGGCTTCCGTCTCCCCATGATAATAAAGTAATAATAAAGGAAAACAAAGTGTCATAAAGTTATCCACAGCAGTATCTGTACCAGAACTGACAGCAAAGTTAATCAAATTATGAAATAACTTCTACACAAAATAAAGTTGACAGGTTGAAAGGCAGGAAGGACATATTTTATTGGCAAGAAAGAAACAGGCAAAGGAGTTTTGGACCTCAGGGGCCACTGAACAGGGTTCTAGTGGGGGGAGGTAAAGTTGGAAGATCCAAAGACTGGAGAGCTTATTGTCGAAGGCTTTCACGGTCAGAGTTCATTGGTTCTCGTAGGTTATCCGGGCTGTGTAACCGTGGTCTTGGAATTTTCTTTCCTGACGTTTCGCCAGCAGCTGTGGCAGGCATCTGCAGAGGAGGAACACTGAAGGACAGTGTCTCTCAGTGTCAATTCGGCGGTTTCCCGCAATTCAGCGATTTTTCGATTCGGACGAATCGAACTCAAAAAGGGGGGAAACCGGGGAGCCGAACTCGCCGAGTTCGGGGTGTTCCCGAATAAATTTGGTGAATTCGGCCCCTTTAAACAGATCTGCGCCTTCCAGCTGGAAGGCGCAGATCTGTTTCCCCCCCCCCCCCCAGCCCTGCGTGCCTCCAGGGAGCTTCCCTGGAGGCGCGAGGCGGGCCCTTTAAATAGATTTGTGCCTCCCGGCTGGGAGGCACAAATCTATTTGAAGCCTCCCCCCCAGCCCTGCCGGGACTTGACAACCCCCCCACCCCCTTCCCCAGAGTATCGGCGGATGAGGCGGGGGGTCTGGAAACCCCTGTGCCCAGCCAGCGTTGGCTGGGCACAGGGGTTTCCAGACCCCCCGCCCCGTCCGCTGGGACTCTGGGGAAGGGGGTGGGGGGTTGCCAATCCCCTGTGCCCAGCCAGCGTTGGCTGGGCACAGGGGTTTCCAGACCCCCTGCCCCGTCCACCGGGACTTTGGGGAAGGGGGTGGGGGGGTTGCCAATCCCCTCTGCCCAGCCAGCGTTGGCTGGGCACAGGGGTTTCCAGACCCCCCGCCCCGTCCGCCGGGACTCTGGGGAAGGGGGTGGGGGGTTGCCAATCCCCTCTGCCCAGCCAGCGTTGGCTGGGCACAGGGGTTTCCAGACCCCCCAAAGCCCCCCCCAGGGAGTCCCGGCAGGGCTGGCGGGGGGCTGGCAGGATCCTCTGCGCAGAGGGTTTCCAGACCCCCCAGCCCTGCCGGGAGTCCCGGCAGGGCTGGGGGGGGCTTTAAATAGATCTGTGCCTCCCGGCCGGGAGGCGCAGATCTATTTAAAGGGCCCGCCGCGCGCCTCCAGGGAAGCTCCGTGGAGGCGCGCGGCGGGTCTTTAAACAGATCTGTACCTCCCAGCCGGGAGGCGCAGATCTATTTGAAGCCCCCCCCCAGCCCTGCCGGTAGTCCCGGCTGGGAGGCGCCGATCTATTTAAAGCCCCCCCCAGCCCTGCCGGGACTCCCGGCAGGGCTGGCAGGGGCTGGCAGGACCCTCTGCGCAGAGGGTTTCCAGACCCCCCCCCCCCAGCCCTGCCGGGAGTCCCAGCCGGGAGGCACAGATCTATTTGAATCCCCCCCAAGCCCTGCCGGGAGACCCCTAAATCCTTGGCAACCCCCCACCCCCTTCCCCAGAGTCCCGGCGGATGGGGTGGGGGGTCTGGAAACCCCTGTGCCCAGCCAACGCTGGCTGGGCAAAGGGGATTGGCAACCCCCACCCCCTTCCCCAGAGTCCCGGTGGACAGGGCGGAGGGTCTGGAAACCCCTGTGCCCAGCCAACGCTGGCTGGGCAGAGGGGATTGGCAACCCCCCACCCCCTTCCCCAGAGTCCCGGCGGACAGGGCGGAGGGTCTGGAAACCCCCGTGCCCAGCCAACGCTGGCTGGGCAGAGGGGATTGGCAACCCCCACCCCCTTCCCCAGAGTCCCGGCGGACGGGGCGGAGGGTCTGGAAACCCCTGTGCCCAGCCAACGCTGGCTGGGCAGAGGGGATTGGCAACCCCCACCCCCTTCCCCAGAGTTTTGGGGGGGTCTGGAATCCCTCTGCGCTGCCTGCGCAGACAGCGCAGAGGGGCTTGTTTAAAGGGCCCCCCTCGCGCCTTCAGGGGGCTTCCCTGAAGGCACGTGGGGAGCCCTTTAAACAGATCTGCGCCTCCCAGCTGGGAGACGCAGATCTGTTTAAAGGGCCCCCGAGCGCCTTCAGTGAATCCCCCTGAAGGCGCGCGGGGGCCGAATTTTCCCCCGAACTCCGGATCCCCCCAAATTTCCGGGGATCCGAAGCGGGGGAGTTTGGACTTTGGCACAGCCCGAATAAAAACGGGCCGAATTTTGCCGAAGCCGAACTATACTGAATTTTTTTTTTCAACAGCCCTAATCAGAAATGCATGAATGGAAATCTGACCCAAACATACTCTACTTAGAAATACTGGAAAGGGTGATGTTCAGGAGACGGAAGACTTCTGCCCTGACTGTTAGGCTGGCTGTCTGGTTTTGTTTTCTTAGCCAATGGGAGGCATGAGGGCTAGGGGATTGAAAATACCAAATAACCAGGGTGGACTGGCCGTTTAACTTGCTAAGATGGTTTCTGGTGGGGCGTTGCTTGGTTTAATTTTCTTGGGGAGGAGAGGAGGAGAGATTTGGTACTTTCCACCAATGAAGGCACCTTCTTACTGGCTTCAGGGAGGCTTTCTGGTTCCATATAAATGCTCATCCTAAGACCAGATAAAAGCAAAGCATTTATCCTGCCTACCTAGGACACACACAGACAGCTAATACAATAAAGTAATAACCAGGACCTAAGGTTGTACAGAGTCAGATACATAGAGTTGTCAGGTCCCTCTTCACCACCGGCGGGAGGTTTTTGGGGTGGAGCCTAAGGAGGGCAGGGTTTGGGGAGGGACTTCAGTGTTATAGTGTCCAATTGCCAAAGTGGCCATTTTCTCCAGGTGAACTGATCTCTATTGGCTGGAGATCAGTTGTAATAGTGGGAGATCTCCAGCTACTACCTGGAGGTTGGAGAAACCCAAAACAGCACTATGACAAATGTCAATGCAAAGAAATAGTGAATTTTAAAAGAGTGAACAAGTGAAAATTATATACAAAATATATACAAATGCTACAAAGAGAGGTACAACGAGATACAAAATTTACAAAATGCAATCCAGCAACAATTAATCCAAGCAAGGATATATCAAATCTCAATCCAACAGGTAAAGCAATTTATGATCCATTGAGGTATTTTTGATGTAAAGTCTTTAGCAGTTTCAAAATTGTTGGTTTAAAGTTGGTTTAAAGCTGGATATAAGGCAATTGGATCAAGGAAAGAAGTCAGGATGTGTCATCTAGATAAGGATCACGTTTCGCTTATGGCTTCATCAGCTACATGTATCAATAATTCATATATATGATAAGTATCATAGTAGGTGACATCTCAGCAGGACCACAAGCAGTTTGTATGTAGGTCTCAAAAGGACAGAATCTTACAGCTGAAAGGTGTGATGTACATGATGAGTCCTGATGATGAGTTATTCACAGGCTGTCCTGGGAAATTAAACAGGTCTCAGAAAACAAGGGCATCTAAGTGGGTGGGCCTGTACTCCTGATCAAATTGGAGGGCAGAACCCAGCTGGTAAAAAGACAACCCAGAACTGTGAGGTACTGTCCCTGACCCTGTTCAGGCTTGTTGCTTTCCCCTGAATATGTCCGTGTTAAGTCACCCCTCCCCACTTTTTCATTAGATAGCCTGTTGCTGGCTCAATAACCTGGAGGGAATCTTCATTTTTAACTAGTCAAATGTCTATCAGGACAGGCAGATGTACCAGGTGAAGGGCGTTGTGGCAGGATGGCTTTACCATCCCATATATGAGGGTTCTTTCTCTCCCGATTCCCCTTGCTCACAGCCCAGCCAGGAAGCTGGGGCAGAACATCGCCTTTTGCCCCTGATAGTAGCCACCACCCTGGCTAAAAATCACCCCCTCTCTCGTAGTGTTGCCCGAAGTAAATGCCACAGGGCTAGATTTCTTTAGCATGCCAAGTGGCCAGAGGGTAGGATGAGGAAGTGTGCAGACTCTTTAGTTAAACTGCTTTATTCTTTATCCTAATTCTTTATCCTAATGACCTTGGGCTATCCTAATCTCATAAACTGGTCAGCCCATCTGTAGTAGTAGTAGTAGTAGTAGTAGTAGTAGTAGTAGTAGTAGAAGAAGAAGAAGAAGAGTTGGTTTTTATATGCCGACTTTCTCTACCACTTAAGGGAGACTCAAACTCAGCTTACAATCACCTCCCCTTTATCAGGTTCTTCACTGAACGCAAGATCCAGTCAGGCTCTTGACATAAGTTCAGGCCAAGTTCCGGCCCCGAATCAAGTCCTTGGTTCCCAGGGTTTGGAAGCTCCTGTGTATACTTCGTTTGTGCCGGTTATCACAGCTGCGGCGTGTTTGGTCTTCATTCATGGGAAACTGCTTATCTCGCTGCTGCCTAGCAATGTTTATCTTATTATCTTGTCCTAATGTTTTTAAGCAGGTAACCTGTACTGGGTCTCCATTGCTAACCTTTCCTGCCTGCGTGCAGTCAGTTCTATTATTTGCCTTTTAGTTCCTAATAAAGTATTACTGCTTCAGATCTACCTGTCTGGATGAGTTTGCTTGAGGGATGCTAGGGGCAGACGCCCGAGACTGACACCCTTCCCCTCCCCACAACAGACACCCTGTGAGGTAGGTGAGGCTGAGAGAGCTCTAACAGAGCTGTAACTTGCCCAAGGTCACCCAGCTGGCTTCATGTGTAGGAGTGGGGAAACAAATCCAGTTCATCAGATTAGCCTCTGCCACTCACATGGAGGAGAGGAGAACCAAACCCAGTTTTCCAGATTAGGCTCCACCGCTCCAAACCACTGCTCTTAACCACTACACCACACTGACTCTTTGTGGTTAAGAGCAGTGGTTTGGAGCAATGGACTCTAATCTGGAGAATCAGGTTTGAATCCCCACTCCTCCACATGAGTGGCAGACACTAATCTGGTGAACTGGGTTGGTTCCCCCACTCCTACACATGAAGCCAGCTGGGTGACCTTGGGCTAGTCGCAGCTCTCTTAGAGCTCTCTCAGCCCCACCTACCTCACAGGGTGTCTGTTGTGGGGAGGAGAAGGAGATCGTAAGCCGGTTTGATTCTTCCTTAAGTGGTTTAAAAAGTCAGCATATAAAAACCAGCTCTTCTTCTTTTGACAGTTGCAGCCATACTGGGGAAGTAGAAGGATCAAGAGGCTTTCCTTTCCTAGTCAATATCCAAGCTGGCCTGTTTTTGCAGCCCCACCCAGATGCCGGCCTTCTGCTTGGTGCAGCTGTAAGCTTTGATCCTGTGGAACATTTGCATTGGCGGAAGGGATTTTCATCAGTGGAGTGTATCTTCCTTGCCTCTCTCTCCCACTGCAGCCCTAAACTAAGGCTGCTTCTGGGCAACAGCCGCCCCCCACCCCCGGAACAGCATAAGAGGGGCATGGGAAAATCAGGTAAAGTTTCATGACAGAAGTGGGTTGGTCCTGCAGGAGGGAGATGCCCATGCGTTTGGACAATATGATGCCTTAGTACTTGAGTTTCAGGGGCAGAGAATAGGGCTTTCACAGTTGTAAAGGGATCTTTTTTGGGACCAAGGAGGCAAGCTGCTGAAAGTTGTGGAGTGAATACCAGGAGTCGTAGGGTGGAAAAACCATCACTTCCCGCAAGGACATTTTGTCCTTCCATCCTCTCTCTTGGCTACTTGTCCAGTCTTGAGGGCCAGGAATCTTTCGTCTCCACTGAGCAGAGGCCGACTTCTAGAATAGGATCAGCTTATTTCTTGCAGATTCCTAATAGCTGAAAATGCTATGAAACTATAAGGGAAAGTGTAGACTATCTCTCAGTTTTATAGAATATAATGTCCTCACTGGAATGCGTCACGTTGGAAGAGAAGATAAGCTTTTCTGGACAGTGGTTTGACTCAGAACACAAAGCGTTGCATTCAAAGCCCTTAAAAAGACCTAAAGTTGATTATCTAGACTAGAGCCTCCAAGACTTCTGCAAATATTCCTAGCCTCTACTTTACAATAGGTTTGTAGGCATTATAAATATCTTAACCCACACTGTTATATGACAAAAATTCATTTCCTGGGACAGTATATTGCATTGCACTGTTATCTGCCATAGCATTTTAATCATTCATAAATCTTTTAAGTCATTTAAGTATGTGTTACCTGAACATTTTAAAAACACTTTTTCTTAATTAAATAAAAAGGTTTTAAAATGCTCCATCTGTTTTTCATTCTACATACTCTATAACTGAGTTCATGTGATAACTTCCATAGGATAAATGCTAGTTTAAATTATCTGCATTTGACCTTTAAGCTAGTATTAAAATGTTAAACCAATTTATGCTGTTAAAATATATTGAACAAAGTACATGACAATCACTCTTACAGCATGTGAAGCGGTTCTGATGATCTTTAAAGATAGTGGATGGTATTTATGATAACAGCTCAAAGCACGTTTGTATCACAGCTGTGGAGGGGCTTAATGTGGCAGCAACTGTCAGAGCAGATCAGGGCACGCTTTTCAGGCCGCTTTGGGTGCCATAATCCAGCCCCTGCAAGAAGTGACCTCATGAGCTGCCAATGTGCCTCTTGCTCTCGTTCCGTTTGGTTAATTTAAGAAAATCCAGACTCATGATGATGACCAAGCAGGACAAAAGCTAATTAACAAAGGAGCACAATGAAGTCTAGCGAGTGAGACTAGGTCAGCTTTCTAGGGGGAGCCTGCTCTCTCTCTCTCTCTCTCTCTCTCTCTCTCTCATTTCGCCTCTGTCTACTAAAAATCATTTTCAAGAGATGGGATGAAAAATTTATGTTAATGGAAAAATCAACACAATTATTGCAGCTACTCTACTATTTGAAAGGCATCTGTTTTGCAGATGAGAAGGTAGTTCGTAAACTAGGGACAAACAGCATGCTTTAAGAAGCTCTGCATTGTAAGACAAGATTCTTTGTTGGTATACAGACTCTCACAAACTCATAGCAGCTCATTTGGATCTCTGCTGCATGTTCTTTGAATGTTCTTGCGTTGATTCTAGCCTGTTCACACTAGGGATGCCAGCTTCAGGTTGGGAAATATGTGGAGATATGGGGGGGGGGGTGGAGCCTGAAGAGGGCAGGGTTTGGCAAGGGGGGGATTTCAATGCGGTATAATGCCATAGAGTCCACCCCTCCAAAGTGGCCATTTTCTCCAGGTGAACTGATCTCCATCGCCTGGAGATCACTTGTAATTTCAGATCTCCAACCACCACCTGGAGGTTAGTATAAAAATAGACACTTCTGTGTACTAAGTAGTTAAACCAAAATTCACACAGAAAACATACTCAAGCAATTTCAATATAATTCCAATATTACTATCATTATCCAAAGGTCATATCAAAGCACTGGTCACAAAATATAAGTTCACACAGTATACATTTACAAGTATATTATTACAGGTAAGTAAGCAATTCTCTATTTATAAATAAATATAAGTAAATATACACATCTCAATATCAATAATTGTTCTAACAATATTTCTTCTTCCTTTAGCAACAATTTAATCATCAGAAGTCAGGCGAGATTGGCAACCCTAGAAGTTCTCCCCTTTCCTATCTGTGCCACCCCCATCTGTGCCTCCCCCACCCCCAACTTGGGGTCAATAGAATCATAGAATTATAGAGTTGGAAGGGACCACCAGGGTCATCAAGTCGAACCCCCTGCACATTGCAGGAAATTCACAACTACCTCCCCCACACCCACCTCCAGCAACCCATACTCCACGCCCAGAAAATGGCCAATAGGATGTTCCCCTCTGAGCTTCACAGTGGCCTCCTCAATATGTCTCACTTCTTCAGATTTTAGAGATTTCACCCCAGCGTAGTGCGGTGATTAAGAGCGGTGAGACTCTAATTTGAAAAACTGGGTTCAGTTTCCCACTCCTTCACACAAAGCCTGCAGGGTGACCTTGGGCCAGTCACTAGGGTTGCCAGGTCCCTCGCCACTGGTGGGAGGTTTTGGGGGCGGAGTCTGAGGAGGGTGGGGTTTGGGGAGGGGAGGGACTTCAATACCATAGAGTCCAATTGCCAAAGTGGACATTTTCTCCAGGTGAACTGATCACTATCGACTGGAGATCAGTTGTAATAGCAGGAGATCTCCAGCTAGTACCTGGAGGTTGTTGAGAGGCGGCAGCACGTGGCTCCAAATGTAATCAAAATAATAAATAAAAATTAAAGGAACAATACCAATGTAGTGACTCTAAGTGATTGTTTATGTATAACCAAAACAAATTCTCTGCAAATATTGTGTTACATCACACAATCTGCTTCGCAGGGCTTAAGTGCCAGGAAACAAAAATAAGAATACAAATATACATGGAGAAACACAGAAAGAGCAAAATATGCTAGATATTCATAACAGCCCCTAGGGCTTCAATAATTACATAAACAAGATCTAATCCCACATGGTGGAATCCCATAGGATCACGAAGAATAAATGATAGATAATCAATGAAAATCAATAGCAAAAGTCCATGGTCAGATCCGTGGCAAGGTAGTAAGGACGCGTTTCAAATATCTTCATCAGCTTGCTGACCCAACAAAATTTAAAGGGACCCCTTCAAGTTGATTAAATCCATTCAGGTGCAGTGAGCATCTACTGCTTCAATGTAACAGAGACCGCAACAGCAGGATTTCACTGAGATCAACGCATTTCAAGGAAGCAAAAACTTCTGAGGACAAAAAGTTCCAGTGGAGTTAGTAGACAGCACCTGTATGTTAGCCAAAATTTCTTCGGTGCTCTCTACTAACTCCACTTTAATTTTTATTTATTATTTTGATTACACGCGCTGCCGCCTCTCAACAGTTTCCACTAATTTCAGCGCAGGTTTAAATATTTTTCCAGTACCTGGAGGTTGGCAACCCTATCTCCAGTTGGGCAGTATGCTTTTTTGTAACAACAAGAAATCTCTGTGGAACATTTAGATATTAGAATGAAATCTGATATGCAAGGTGAGGATCCTATCATGTTCCAAGTGCAGCCTCTAACTCAATCCCTTATCTGTTTTCAGTTAGGAGACCAGGGAAGTTGAGAAACCCTGCAACATGAGACGTGCTTGAAAGACTAATTCAGTGGTTCCCAAACTCTTTGAGTCATGGAGCACTTTTCAGGAGATAAATTAGTCATGGAGCACTAATTTTCACCTACCACCTATATATACTAAGCTGAATTACAGTAGTATTTTTCTTTCCAATCTCTTCGCGGAGCACTAGGAGATGTTGCACGGAGCACTAAGTGCATATTTGTTGTTTATGACCCTCACCTTCTGGTTGCAGTTCAAATGCCCACTGATGCCTAGTTTCAAAAAAGGGGAGAGTAAAGATACAACGTTTGCTGTGATGCAGTTCTTGAAGCAAAGCCTTTCAGAGTTCTGTCTGTTACCTGAAGTGTGACCTCCTGTAATCAGTTGCCACAAGATATGGGGATGGTGGCTATACAGCTTGTGTTCAAGGCACAGCAGGGGGAGACAGATGCATCCATTGGAACAAGGGGCCAAGGGTGTAGCTACCCTAAAGAATCACATTAGTCTTTTATTTATTTAAAACATTTTCATGTTGCCTTTTCCACCCCACTCAGGGTCCCCAAGGTGATCAAGGGTGACAAACAAATCTCCCTTTCAGTGCCATGAGTGAGAAGGTCCAGTCTCAGGTTGCCACCTGTCTAGCCTCAGATGGTGGAGGCACCTGAAGCAGGTCCTCTGAAGATGACCAGAGTGGTCAGGTAGGTACCTATGAGAGTAGATGGTCCTTAAGGTATTGCCCCAACCTGTACAGAACTTTAAATGGCTGGTACTCATTTCCAGTTAAATTGTTTTAGAGCTGTCCTTCTCAGGGAAAGTTGCCCATGTGTTTTTAATTGAGTGATTCAAATGTGCAATTCATTGCCAGAGGATGTAGTGATGGCCACAAGCATAGACAACTTTTAAAGGGGATTTGACAGATTCATGGAGGAGAGGTCTATCAGTGGCTATTAACCACGGTGACTAAAGGGAAACTCCATGTTCAGAGGCAGTCAACCTCTGAATCCCTGTGCCAGGAAGCAACATCAGGGGAAGGCCTGGACCTCTGTGCCCTGTTGTTGGTCCTCTTGGGGAACTGGTTGGTCATGGCCACTGTGTGGGACAGAATGCTGGACTCGAGGGACCCTCACTGGTCTGATCCAGCTGGGCTATTCCTCTTTTCTTATGGGAGCACACTGTTTTGAGCATACTTACTAAATTATCTCTCCAGAATTCTTTACAGAAAGTGCCATTACACCAAGTTTAGCTTATAAAGTAACATAATTTTATTCTAAATGAGGGTAAAAGAATATGATGAAGGAGGATTGGAACACAATGAGAAATCAAGATTTTAAAAAAGTAAGGAGGTACCAAACTACGGGCGGCCTTCATAGTGTGAGAGATTTCAATTTTCTGAAACCTTGTGAGGGCTTCTCTGCCATCACATTTTCTGCTAGAGGGTATCGGTGCCACCCTAAGCAGGTTTACCCAGAATTCTACTTGAGTCTATTCAATGAGGCTTACTCCCAGAAAAGTATTTTTAAGAGTGCCCTGTAAGCTCCCTAAAACTCTGAAGGAAGCAGCAAGAAGACCATTAATGGAAAAACTCTCTTTGGATAAAGAGATTTGGGCCAGTTATGGCCTGAGTCCAATCCACCCTTCTTGGGCTTTCCAAACCTTCTAATTGAGAGGGTGGTGACAAAATGAGTTTGGAGCCTTTTCAGTCTGGCTTTGGGCCTGGTGTTGGGAACAAGAAGGTTTGGGTTGCTCTGGGGAACAATCTTTGTTTACAGATGTTCAGAGGGAATGTGTTCTGTTTGGTCTTGTTAGGTTTTTTGTTGACCTTCAACACAATAGATGGTACAATCATAGATGTCTTAAGAATTGGTTTCAGTCTTTTTGTTGAGCAGTTGTTATTAATTATACAGTTTGCCTTGTGGGATTTATCCCTTTGGTATAGGGTTGCCAGCTCCAGGTTGTGAAATACCTGGAGATTTTGGGGGATGGAGCTTGAGGAGGGTGGGGTTTGGAGAGCCCACCTTCCAAATGGCTGTTTAATCCAGGTGAACTGATCAGTTGTAATCCCAGGAGATCTCCAGCCACCACCTGGAGGTTGGCAACTCTACTTTGGGAGCTGATATTGTCATCTATGCTTTTTGATACATATATGGCCTTTGAATGAGATTGCCTGAAGTTTTAGAACTGGCTTAGCTGATGATGTCTAGCTCTACGTTTCTTGGGATAAGCCTCTGGAAGTAGTCGTCTTGCCCCTGAGCTGGCACCTGAAGGCAAGCAAACTTAATCTTAACCCAATAAGAAGAAGGAATATTGCTGAGAGAGGCGTATGGGATTTGGTCTTTCCCATTTGGGGGTAGGATACAACTTTTTTGGCAGACTCATCTGGTGATTCTTTTCAATCCAGGCCTATTAATGGAGAAGCAGGTTACTATGGTGGGTAAGAAAGCCTCTTTTTCAGCCACATCAAATGCAGAAGTTATCTCTCCTGTCAGATCCAGCTGTGCTCGAACCCCCCTTCCTACTACTTGCCTTCCTTACTGGTCACTGCTCTGCTTATTTAAAAGAAATAAGGACAAGATGGGGAGGGGAGGCATCACGAGATAGTCCCATCTCATCAGACCTCAGAAGCTAAGCAGGGTTGGTACTTGGAAGGCAGACCACCAAGGAAGACTCTGCAGAGGAAGGCAGTGGAAAACCACCTTGCATTAAAAGCCCCTTGCTGGGGTCACCATAAGCCAGCTGCATCTTGATGGCGCTTCACTCACACACAGGGAAGAGGAGACGCTGTGGCAAGTAGCAGCAAGGATTTAGCTTGTGCTGCACCACATATGGCCCTGACCTGGATGGCCCAGGCTAGCCTGATCTCGTCAGATCTCAGAAGCTAAACAGGGTCAGCCCTGGTTAGTATTTGGATGGGAGACCACCAAGGAATACAAGGGTTGCTGTGCAGAGGAAGGCACTGGCAAACCACCTCTGTTAGTCTCCTGCCATGAAAACCCCGAAAGGGGTCGCCATAAGTCGGCTGCGACTTGAAGGCACTTTACACACACACGCACCACATATGACAGCTTCTCAAGCTGAAGGTAGTTCAGAAAAGTATGTGGAGCATATACGGGTGACGCCAGGGACCATGCTGGGGTTCTCGGAGGGGCCTAATAAGGCACTTGGGTTTCATGTTTGAAGTCCAGGGTGACAAGAGCAAAAATAGTGAGCAAAAATACTAAGGAAGACCCGTGGAAGGGAAGGAACCGAATCACTAAAATTGCAACCTCAGAAACAAGAGAAAAAAGAACCCAGTGGGATTGGATCCAGGCTAAATTTTCCACTAACTGAAAGGGGGCAGCAATTCCTGCTTTCCACTGCAGACCCCGCCCCCCCCAAACATCATTCTTCAGGAGCCCTTAATCACCGTGAGTAGGACTATGCAGAGATCAGTGGGCTGCAGTGGCAGAGGGGAGGCAGAAAAGTTCAGCTCCACTCACAGGAACTTTAGTCTGGATCCAAGCCATGAAGAACAGAATGCCCAGCAACCGAGAAGAAAGGACGAAATTAGTCAACACAGAGAATCCAAAGGCAGCTAAAATCCTGGAAGAGAGAGCACATGGAGGCAAATCAAGAACGAGGGGATGTGTGTACAGCAATCATCTGTCAGCAAAGTAACTCTTGACCACTCAGCTATGCTATGCTTTTCAGGGCCTCTGATGCCCACTCAATCTGCCTTTGATTCTGTATAACCACAAGATTGTACTTCTTCCAGTGTGGCTCACACCTGTGCTTTCATCAGCATGTGAGTCTGGCAGATCCAAGTCACTTGTTATTGAAGGGAATGGTTCCAGTCTCTGAAAGTCAACAGATTATCTCCACACAAACCTTCCTGCCAGTTTTTAGTTGAACACAATGAAACTGAGTAAGAATACTCTAACAGTGAAGAGCTGAGTATTAGAGCCGCCGAGCAGGAGCGATATCACCCTGTCACTGGAGATGCAAAATCAGAGCAGAGCACATCCCAGCATCGAGCTTGGAGGCTGCGAAGTGCAGGCATGCATGGAATATGCAGCCGATCATTCCCCCGGAAGCTGCTGAGCGGGGATTGGTGCGGAAGGTGTGACAAGGCTCCATCTCCCGCTTCACTTGGAAAACCACTTATTTTATGTGAATTGGGCAATGAACCATGGAAGCAACCATGGATGGATGTCTTTGGATGGTTTGGTACATTCAAGCTGATGGTTAATATGTTGTATTGCTGAAGCTATTAAAGCAGCAACACACCATGTTTTAAGGTTTTGTTTTTACAAAAATCACTGTGAGGTTTTTGGGGTAAAAGAAATGCCCTTTATTAGAACATGACAAATGCATTTAGCAACAAGGAAGCTGTATATGAAATAACTGTTGCACATTATTTGGCATCATTGTATTTAATTCTTGATTGTTATTGTTAAAGAATTAAAGAAAACACACACAAAATGTTAGTGCTCACCCCGACTAAAAAACAGTAGGTATCTTACACACATGATCTGGCTGTAGCAAACTATGCTCTAGAAATGTGAAGGCTAGAACACTGTGATATGTGTGAGGCTGCTGTTAAAAAGAGCTTGGAAATTTTGCATAGTCAAAAATGAGCTGTGAGATTGTTACCAGGTGTTTATCATGAAATCACTCTCTTGGGCCCTCCGTTTGACTCTTCCCAGCAAGTGGCCAAGAGCATCCATATCTCTGTCTGGACAGATCTCTGTCAACTAGACCTGGCTGCTTGCTACTGTTCAACAGCAGCCCACCTTTGAAAGTGTGGGGTAGCAGTTAGAGAAGGGCTGTCAAACATACGGCACTTTGAGAGCTCTTATCTGGCCCATGAGCCAAACAAGGCAGCCACCCACCCACCCCAGTCCCAATATCCGGCCCTCACAACAGATTAGTTTGACACCCCTGGGTTAGAGCTTCAGAATAGGGTCTGGGAGGCCCCGGCTCAAATCCCCATCTTGCTGTGGAAGCTCACTGGGTGCTTTTGGCCCAGTCACGTTCTTTCTGCCAGCAAAGTTGTTGTGAGGATAAAAAGGAGAACATTTATGCCAAATAAAGGTGTGATGTGTGAAAAGGAGAACAGGAGAATGAAGAATTTAAATGAAGGTGTAAGTAAATGTTGGTTCTGTGAAACAGACCAGGCAGATTTTTTATCATATGTGGTGGGAATGTATTAGACCTACAACTTATTGGGAAAAAGTGATTAATATTATATCCAATGATCTGGAAATAGATATACCCATGAAACCAGAAACAATTTTATTAAACTGTCTACTGGTCATGCATAAGAAATATCTTGCTATATTCCTCCACATGTTAACAATAGCAAGAGTAAATTTTGCTAGATGTTGGAAAGGAAAAAACTCACCAGATTTAATTAGTTGGTCTGATAAAGTGAAAGAGACCTGTGTCTTGATTAACTTGACTTATGACCAAAATGACAAAAGCATAGAGGATTTAGAGGAAGTCTGGAGCCCTACAATTTCCAGAATGGAAAAAATACTTAAAAGTCTAGAATCAGGCAGCTGTGGTTCATGAAGTGATTGCTTGTTTGGAAATATTATATGTTTTATGTGTTTTATACTTCTATAGGTTTTGGTTGATGTTTGGATTGTATCGTTCCCTTTTTAATTCCGTAATAAATTTTATTATTAAAAAAAGGAGGGCAGGAGAATAATGTAAGCTGCTTTGGTCCCCTCTGTGAAGAAAGGTGTGGTATAAAGAAAGTAAACAAATAATAAATATAGCTGAAGAGGGGAAGCGGATAAAAGGTAGGTTGGCGAATGACTGAGAAGGAGAGAATGAGGATATGATGTTTGCCAGGAGGAGGGAAAGAGGAAATAGTGTGGGGAGAGGGATATATGGAAAAGTGAGGCACCTCCCGACCAGTCCTTGAGGGTTCTCTACCGTGCAAGTGGGCCTGGCCCAGTGGCCGGCGCCACACAACTGGGCCAGAGTTTTCCTAGGTAGAGACTGTTGGGAGGGGGAGAGGGACAGCCTAAGACAGTGGGGTAGATAGAAGTAGGTTGGCTGTTGGGTGGCAGGAAAGGGGGAGAAGCTATGCATCCCTGACAAGTGTTTGTCCAGGCTCTGCTTAAAGACTGCCAGTGAGGGGAAGCTCACCACCTCCCTAGGTAGCTGATTCCACTGTCAAACCACTCTTACTGTAAAAAAAGTTTTCCTAATATCCAGCCAATACCTTTCCTCCTGCAATTTTAACCCATTATTGTGAGTCCTATCCTCTGCTGCCAACAAGAACAGCTCCCTGCCCTCCTCTAAATTACAGCTCTTCAAATACTTAAAGAGAGCAATCATTTTCACCCCAACCTCCTCTTCTCCAGACTGAACATTCCCAAGTACCTCAGCCTTTCCTTGTAGAGCTTGGTCTACAGGCCCTTCATCCTCATCACTCTCCTCTGCACCTGCTCCATTCTGTCCACATCCTTTTTGAAGAGAAGAGCCAAGACAGTTGTCCAAGGAGCTTCTGAATGCTCCTCTGCCATGTCATCAACAAGACTGTTTCTATCGTCTAAAGAACTGCTAGAGCACATCCATTCTCTGCACACTGGCTAAAGAACCAGGTAATCATTTTCATTAATTGTAGCCTCATCCATTATGGCAGTGGCTTATTTTCAGTGTGTTGTCATTCTGAAGCCTAGCCACATGATTGGAATGAATGACGTGGCTAAATATCAGAGATACCCAGTCAAGATTGGTTGAGTTATAGCTGTTATGAAACTTTCCTCAAGGCGCAGGGATTTTCTGTTCCTGACCATTTCTCTGTTTGCCCAAAACAGACATTCAGTTATGTAAAAAACTGAGGGGGTCTCCCCTTCCATTATGTTTTATTACAATGATGACATTTCTGGTTCTCATAACTAAATCCTGCTTTGGTTGACTTACAGTTTGATGGCAAATAGCAAAGCTCAACTACTGACACTGGGGGAAAGTTTGATTTTGATTGACTGAATACTGGAATAGTGTTGCAAATATTGTGTACATTCACATCTTTCCCATGCTTTCCTCCTGCTGTCCCTAACCCCATCTGCCATTCAGTTGACCAATCCAGCAAGAAAAATATATCCAACAACTAACAGTCAACATATCTTTCAGGAATACAACCATACAACAATATCTAACATGTTTGGTACAATTTGGTACAATACAAGAGTTCTTTCAGCATCTAGTCTCAACGGCTACATTGAAAAAAGAGAGCCACTTTTCCAGGGATATGTACCTTCTCCCCATCAACAAGAAGGGTAACTAGCCAAATAATGTAGCCAGGAGTGGAGCAACAGCATCATCTTTAACTTCCTTATAATAATTACAAAACAGCAACACATGGGACACAGTCTTTATAACTAGAGTTGCCAGGTCCCTCTTCACCACCAGTGGGAGGTTTTTGGGGCGGGGCCTGAGGACTGCAGTTATTCCAGCAGATGCCCATCTAAACTTAACTTTGCTGTTTGAAAAGACCATACCTTCAGTTTTCTCATAGCTAATCTCCAAGTACTGATTTCTGCAGTACTTTGCAAATTCTTTAAATGCACATGAGCAACCCAATCTTGTTTAAGAAAGTATGGGTTTTAATTTCAGCAAATTTTGGAAGATGGGAATCAATATTTTAAAGAAATGAAATCAAATTGCTTAAAAAGATTAGAAAAGGAGCAAGTACACAATAGGGGGGGAATATCTGTTTACAGCATGTCAGGAACCCCTAGTCCAAGGGATTTTCGGGGTGGGCCAGCAACACACAAAATTACAAAACCCTGGGGGGAATGAGTCCTCACACTTCAGTCTTGGTAGCTTCCACCAGCCCCTTTAGCTACCCAAACAGCCAGAAGCCAAGGGGCAAGCTTCCAAACTTCCTGTGATTAAAACAAGAAAGTCACCCCTGTAAGGTAGACCAGTTGCAGAGTGAGTCGCACAAGAAAATGATTAACTTGGTAGGTGTAGCCACTCCAGCCTAAGTACTGTAATAAGATTGAAGACAAAACTCTACAAAATTATAATTAAAGTGACTTATTAAAATCGTTCAAGAATACTTCTAAAAGAACAGTGAAGAGTGAGGATTAAAATTCCAAAACTAACTCAAACAAACTATACAGTAATAGCAACAGTTCAGTTTACCAGATGTTACCCTTCCAGCTGAAGTCCTCCAGCATTCAAAGTCCACTCTTGTCCAAGAGCAAGTATGGATAGACAGCAAGTCTGACCCCTAAGACAGGCACAAAATCAAAGGTCCAAAGTGGCATTGGGTTTCCAGGTCCCTCTTTGCCACCAGCAGGAGGTTTTTGGGGTGGAGCCTGAGGAGGGCAGGGTTTGGGGAGGGGAGGGGCTTCAATGCCATAGAGTCCAATTGCCAAAGCAGCCAATTTCTCCAGGTGAACTGATCTCTATCGGCTGGAGATCAATTGCAATAGCAGGAGATCTCCAACTATTACCTGAAGGCTGGCAACCCTAAAAGTGGGATCAAGGAACCATGCTAAACTATATGGGCAAGGGTCTGAGTTGGCCAGAGCTCCATTGACCAATCAGATATGTGGTTGGTGATGTCAACTAAACATGTAACCCTGTCACTAGCCATGTGACCAAGGGGGTCAGATGTGTGATGGTGTGACTAAATCCTGCCCACCTCTCACAGCCTGTCTCCCAGAACTGAGCATGTTCTTGTTAATCCAGTGGTCTGAACTGGATGGAAAGGCTTCATGCAGTTTTGGCTTTCTCTTCTCAGGGCTGTTTAGCTTGGAAAGAAGGCGGCTGAGGGGAGACATGATAGAGGTCTACAAAATTATGCATAGTTTGGAGTGAGTGGACAGGGAGAAGTTTTTCTCCCTCTCCCATAATACTAGAACACGGGGTCATCTGCTGAAGCTGGAGGGTGAGAGATTCAAAACAGATAAAAATAAGTATTTTTTCACATAACGCATAGTTTAATTGTGGAACTCCCTGCCCCAGGATGTGGTGATGGCTGCCAACTTGGAAGGCTTTAAGAGGGAAGTGGACATGTTCATGGAGGAAAGGGGTATTCATGGCTACTAGTTAAAATTGATACTAGTCATGATGCATGCCTATTATCTCCAGGATCAGAGGAGCATGCCTGTTATCTTGGGTGCTGTGGAGCACAGGCAGGAGAGTGCTGCTGCAGTTGTCTTGTTTGTGGGCTTCCTAGAGGCACCTGGTTGGCACCTGTGTGAACAGACTGCTGGACTTGATGGGCCTTGGTCTGATCCAGCAGGGCTTTTCTTATGTGATTTGATCCAGTACGTCTTGAGCATATGGCATTGCAATGAGAAATTCAAGTGATCTGCCACTCACATGTCTCAAAAAAGCCTGAATTCTGTCCCCGAGTTTCCTTCTTTGGAAGACCACTTCCCTCCTAGACCCATCTGCCTTTTCTAATTTGATTTCTGTTCTATTGTCTGGTATAATTCCTCTCAATGCTAACTGGCCCCTACTGTCCACATTTATTTTCTGTCCTAAACTCATTTCTATTCTATTCTATTCTATTCTATTCTATTCTATTCTATTCTATTCTATTCTATTCTATTCTATTCTATTCTATTCTAGAGGCACCTGGTTGGCCACTGTGTGAACAGACTGCTGGACTTGATGGATCTTGGTCTGATCCTGAATGGCCCCTTTGCTCTTACGTTCTTATGAATACTAGTCATCATGCATACCTATTCTCTACAGGATCAGAGGAGCAGGCCTATTATATTAGGTGCTCTAGAACACAGGCAGGACAATGCTGCTTCAGTCGTCTTGTTTGTGGGCTTCCTAGAGGCACCTGGTTGACTGCTGGACATGATGTGCCTGGGTCTGATCCAGCATGGGCTTTTCTGATGTTCTTGTGTACTGCCAGATGGGAGGAGGGAGCCTCCAGCACAGTATGGCTGGCAGCACAGGGTACTACAATGAAAAGGAGATCACAGCAGGAATTGCTCCCCCCCCCCACTCTTGTGGAAGAAGAGTGATCCTTGGGATGATCCACTCATGAGAAAGTGAGGAAGGGGGATTCCTACTGTGACTCTCTTCTTTCTGTCATCCCAAGCCACATGGCATACTGTACTGCAAGGTCCCCCAACCCTCAGCAGTGGGCCTGCTGGACCTGGTGGAAGGAGAAGCTAAGGTCTGTTCCATGAACTTGCTCTAGTCACCAAAGCTCTGGAGCCAGCCCAGTTAATCGGGATGTTTCCAATAGATGTTTTCCCTCCCTGTGACAAAATTCTGTTTCCATTTTAATTCTGGTTAGATTTATACTTAGCTATATCCCTTTCAAGGGGCATGCCCCCCTGCTATTTTCAGAATTGTATGTTCTAGGCAAAAAAATAATCTTCAGAAAGTAAAAATAAATATCACTGAGAAAATTTGGTAATAATATCCACATGCAAAATGAATGTTTCTGGCACCTTGGGCGTATCTATTTCCTTTTGTGAACTGGTGAGAAAAAATTGATTCAAGGTGGAGAATTTGTAATCATTTATGATTGATGGAGTTAAGACAATGGTGTGTCATGCATACATTGTCAGTGAACAAATATGCTTTCATGTATAGGCACCAATCAGGCAGCCTATAGACCTGGAATACAGATTGTCACAGCTAGTATGAAACTTGAACTAAAATAATGTGTCTTTCAACAATTATATTTTCTCCACAGGATTAAGGAAACAGAAAGTTTTCAAAAGGCTATCAGCAGCTGTAAATATAGGCATAGATGGGGGGCGGGGAATTAATCCCTGCTATAATGATATCTCTCAGATGCTTAGATTAAACAGAAGCATCTGTTGGGATATCGTAATTACCACATATGCCGGCAAATTAATGTTTGCCATTAAAAGTAATCTTTTTGTCCTGAAGCAGGGAATAGATTTCGTGATTGTGTGTCAGGCCTGCTTTCCACTGCTCTCAGCAGCCTGTCAGACTGTGGCTGTTTTAGTTTCAATTCCACCAGGTGCCTCTCAAGGCCAACCTTGCTAACTGCTGAATTCCTGTTCCAGCGCTATCTCCCGTGGGAACGACTCCTCGGTAGAGGGGGGGGCCGCCTTGACCCGTTGTGACTTTCCTTTATAGGCCTGCACTGTGCTCCTAATTGCCATTCATGCCAATGTACCTGTAAGCTCTGCATACCTGTATGTTTTCCAATAAATCAGCTCTCTTTTGGACTCCTTGTCTGGGGATGCTGTTTGTGGGATTACCACGGGAACAAGTGCTCACATTTTGACAACCGTACGGCCAACTGTAGCGCTGCTCCTGGACGGACCGCGCCATCAGCTCTCCATGTCGGAGAAGCGCCCCACGATCCTGCACCAGCGAACCCATCGGGGTTCCAGATTACAAGTGCCCCACTTGGGGACAACTTGCCATCTTCGGATGAAGACAGGGACTGGGACTCCCCTGCTTTGAATCTCGAATCTCCTCTAGATCTGTCAAAAAACGGGCAGGGTCTGCGGTGAGTGGAGCGACACCGCGGACCCTCGCAGCTTTTCCTGCAAAACCCAAAGCTCCGGTGAAGGTGAGTGAGGTCGAAGAGACTGTGTATGTGGACGTAGTGTTACAGCGCCATAAAGGGGCCCCCCAGTTACAAGTTAAAGCACTCATAGACTCTGGGTGCGCCCGCTCCCTGATCAACGAAACCACTTTCAAAGCGCTCAAAGCCAAGTCAGAGCCCCTGCCAACTCCCATCCAGTTCGCCCAGATGGATGGCAGCGACTTTAAAGGGGGCCCAGTGGATCGTCGCACTCGCTGGTTAGCAATGGGCATCGGCCACCACTGGGAACAAATTGACCTTACCATAGCCCCTATCAGATACGACGTGGTATTGGGAATTAACTGGCTCCAAGGGCACAGCCCTTGTATTGACTGGAGGGTTGGAACTATAAAATTCTCCGATCCTAATTGAGATCAACACCGTCTCGAGGTAGCTGTTGCACCTCCGTCAGCCTCGGCATTAGTCTCAGACCCCCCCTCGTCCTTTCCTCTACCTGTTGAATATCGAGACTTTTCGGACGTTTTTGATGTACAGGAATGTGATGTACTGCCCCCCACACCAGACAGACTGTGCTATTGAAGCGGTGGGAAATGAAAAACTGCCTAAAAGTAAGATTTACCCCATGAGCGCTACCCAAACGTACTGTGCTACGTGAATTTTTGGACAAGAATTTGACAAGGGGCTTCATTCGGCCGTCTACCGCCCCTTCTTCGGCTCCTGCCTTCTTTGTGCACAAAAAGACGGGTGACTTGCGCTTATGCATCGACTTCCAAAAACTCAATGCAGTCACCCAATCCAATGCCTATCCCATTCCTCTGATCTCGGATCTCTTAGGACAATTAAAGGAAGGGCATATTTTTATGAAACTTGACTTGGTAGAAGCCTACTACAGAATCAGGATTCGAGAAAGCGATGTACCTCTCACTGCCTTTTCCAGTTGCTTTGGCAAGTATGAATTCTTAGTGATGCCCTTCGGATTAAAAGGGGCCCCGGGGGTCTTCATGCAATTCATTAATGAGATCCTACATGACTTGTTGTATAGGGGTGTGGTGGTTTATTTGGATGATATTCTTATTTACTCTAAAACTGTGGACGAACACGTTGCCTTGGTGAGGGAAGTATTGCAATGCCTCAGAAACAATCAGCTCTATGCTAAGGTGTCTAAGTGTGAATTTCACCAAAAACAGTTAACCTTCCTGGGCTATATAATTTTGCACCATGGACTTACCATGGATCCTAGCAAGATGCAGTCGGTAACCGATTGGGAACCACCCTCCACCCGTAAGCAGGTTCAGCAATTTCTTGGGTTCGCTAACTTCTACAGGGGGTTCATCCCCAACTTCGCTCGAATCGCACTCCCCATCACGGATCTCCTTAAGACTAAGGGAAAAGGCAACACCGCCACGTTGCCCTCAGCCAAAATCAACTGGACCCCCCAGTGCCAAACCGCCTTTGATACTCTCAAGCGACTGTTTACCTCTGAACCAGTATTAAAGCACCCCGATCCTGATCAGATGTTTATAGTTCAGGTTGATGCCTCAGATGTGGCAATGGGGGGTGCACTTTTACAGCAGGGGAGGGATGGTCTTCTGCATCCATGCGCTTACTTCTCTAAGAAGTTCACGCAATCTCAGCTCAACTGGCCAATTTGGGAAAAGGAAGCGGCTGCCGTCCACCATGCCCTTACGGTGTGGAGACAGTTTTTGGAGGAGTCTAAAGTCCCTTTTGAAGTGTGGAGCGATCACAAGAACCTGGAGGCGCTCACGGGGGCCCGGAAACTGTCCACGAAACAAGTTTGCTGGGCGGACTTCTTTGCTCAGTTCCGTTTCGCATTGAAACATATGCCGGTGAAACAAAATGTCCTGGCTGATGCTCTATCCAGACTTCCCCAATATCCAACCAAGGTTGAACGCCCCACGGAGTCCCTGTTCACTCCTGCTCAAAGGGGTTTGCTGCCCACTCTAGCAGTCCAAACCCGATCACAAGCCCGGCTCCCACCGCAACCCCCACAAAGGGGGGCACCTCAAGCCCTACCACACTGGTCAGCCCAACCGCGCCACCCCCCTCGCCTCCTTCGCCAGCCCCGCCGGCATCCAGTCACTCTGACAATCCAGCCGTCCAACCCCCCTCAGGGACGTCCCCTCCCTCCACCACAGAGCCCACACCGCCAGATGGGTTGGATCTCACAGACTCTTTTTTAGCCTCACTCCATTCCGCTTGCCAAGTCGAACTCTCTGAGCAGGCCCTCCCCTCTGCTCTAACTGAACGTAGAGGCTTATGGTACAAAGACTCTAAGCTGTATGAGCCTAAGGAGCTCCGAAAAGAAGTCCTACAGCTAGTCCATGGAGCCAGGACCACGGGACACTTTGGGTTTCTAAAAACATTGCATTTGTTATGGAGGCAGTTTTGGTGGGCGGACATGCGAACTGATGTGGATTCCTTCATTCGCAGTTGCTCAGTCTGCGCTATGGTCAAAAGGGCCCAAGGGAAACCTCCCGGATTGTTGCAACCATTAGAGACCCCCACTAGAACTTGGGAGGTGATTGCTATGGATTTTATGACTGACCTCCCCCTCAGCGAGGGAAAAACTGTACTTTGGGTAATCATGGACCTGTTCTCTAAACAGGTGCATCTCGTCCCTTGCGCAGCTATCCCATCCGCCCCGAAACTGGCCCACCTCTTTGTGTCACATGTCTTCCGTCTACATTCCTTTCCGCGCAAGGTGATAACTGACCGCGGAAGTAACTACGTGGCTAAATTTTGGAAAGTTTTCTTAAAATTAGTGGGGGTAGAACAAGGTCTCTCGAGTGCTTTCCACCCCCAAACCGATGGCCAAACCGAACGAGTGAATGCTGTATTGGAATGCTACTTGCGCTGTTATGTTAACTATCATCAGGATGATTGGTTTGAATTGTTACCCTTTGCTGAATATGTGTACAATAATGCTGTGCATCAGTCAACTGGGTTTAGCCCCTTTTGGGCCATTTATGGGCAAGACTTTGGTCCCATAAGCCATAACAATGTCTCCAGGGTGGAGGGGGGAGAAAGTATTGCCTACTGGGTGCACACGATTCAGACAACCTGGCCTTGGCTGGTACGAAATCTAGAGTGAGCTAAACGTAAATACAAAAATCAAGCTGATAAGCATCGCTCACCAGGCAAGGACTACTCAGTGGGAGACATGGTTTATTTGTCCACCAGGAATCTACGGTCCAACCGCCCGTGTAACAAACTCAGTGTCAATTAGGTGGGCCCCTTCCCCATTGCTCGTATCATCAATCCAGTCACTGTGGAACTTTCACTCCCAAAATCGCTCAGGAGAGTCCATCCAGTCTTTCATGTCAGTTTGCTGAAACCACACATGCCTTCCCCAGAGTGGCATCCTGAACCACTTCCTGATGTACCGGTGATGGTTGGGGGGGGAGGAACATTTTGAGGTTGCAAAGATCTTGGACTCACGCATCTGTCATGGGTCTCTCCACTACCTAGTCCATTGGAAACATTTCGGCCCCACCCATGATGAGTGGATACGCGCATGTGACGTGTCTGCACCCCGTTTGGTCCGCCAGTTCCACACTGCCTACCCTGACAGGCCTGCGCCTCTGAATGGACCGGTGGAGAACGGTGGGGAGGGGGCCTAAAGGAGGGCAGGATGTCAGGCCTGCTTTCCACTGCTCTCAGCAGCCTGTCAGACTGTGGCTGTTTTAGTTTCGATTCCACCAGGTGCCTCTCAAGGTCGAACTTGCTAACTGCTGAATTCCTGTTCCAGCGCTATCTCCCGTGGGAACGGCTCCTCGGTAGAGGGGGGCCCGCCTTGACCCGTTGTGACTAATACTTTCCTTTATAGGCCTGCACTGTGCTCCCAATTGCCATTCGTGCCAATGTACCTGTAAGCTCTGCATACCTGTATGTTTTCCAGTAAATCAGCTCTCTTTTGGACTCCTTGTCTGTGGATGCTGTTTGTGGGATTACCACGGGGACAAGTGCTCACATTGTGTGACTAATGCCTGCAAATGGAGACGTCATTGACTTATTTACATATTAACCAATAGAAGAAGTTCCCCCTGGAGGCAACTGGATCTCCTCCCTTCCCTGCAATCCTAAGTGGAGTTATACCCTTCTGAGTCAATTGACTTTATTGGTGGGGGGGATGGGCAATGCACATTTTTATCCTGCCCATCCCCCAGGGAGCTCAGGGTGACATACATAGTTCTGTGCTGCTCCATTTAATCCTCACAACAACCCTATGAGGTAGGCTAGCCTGAGAGAGAAGGTTAGTGTGAGGGCCATCTGGTTCTGGCTCTTATCTGTTGCCATCTCTACCCCTTTGAACTCGTACAAGCAGTTCGCACCTCCATGTATCTTCCTGAGTCCCCCGCCTCGTCCATGGCGCCCAGGTGCCACCTCTCCTCCCCTGCTGTGCTCTCTGCCTTCACTCCCTCGGGCCGAGTCCGGCCTTGAAATGCTGATAGCCCTCACTGTCTCTTCGGGTCTGTTTGATGTTTTGTGCTGCACCGCTTTGCCTTGTACCCTCCCATGCCTTGCGTGTGAACCTTCGTGCCCTGTAGTAGATGAATGCTGTAACCCCGATAAGCTAGTCACTCGCAACTTTGAATCCATGAGACTGTCTTCTCTATCTGAAGCCTTCAATAAATCTTTTGTTTCTGCATGCAAGTCTGAGCAATTGATTTGGCGAGGTTTGCCCAGCTAGGTTGGGGACTCTCACATTAAGTTGCGAGTCTGTGCCTCTTCGTTCTGCACCTGTACCCTACGGGACAGCAATGCCAGGCGACGAGGATAAGACTACTCCTCCGGCCTCGCCGGACGGAAGCGGCGTACCGGAGAAGCCGGACCCGAAGGATGAGGAAGCCAAGCGGAACGTACCAGGCATGCCGCACCCGGGACCGGGTCCGGGCACAAGACCCAAGAATACCTTTAACACTTGGCTGGATTCCCCGAAAGGTTGGTCACTCTCCCGGACCGAGGCAAAGCACCGCCGCTTGGCCTTGACGGGTACGGGATTCGAGGACGACCCCGCGCGTAGGGACGCGCTGATGGATGAGGAGCGGAGACAGTGGCAGGAAGAACGCCAAGCCATGGTGGAACGCATAGATGCCATGCAGATTGTGATGCAGGAGATGGCTGCTGCCATGGACGCGCTGAAGGTTCAGCCTCCGCCCGGTAACCCCCCGGATGGGACACCGGCGACTCCCCCCGCGCCTCCTCCCAGCACTCCGGCCCGCCGGGACCTGAAAATCACGTATGATGGGTCGGGGGACCAGTTGACCTTTTTCATGGTCCAAGTGGACATTTTTATGCGGGAGCAGGGCCGGACCTTTACCTCCGAAGAGTCCCAGGTCCAGTATGTGGCCTCCCTCCTGCAAGGCGAAGCGGCCGCGTGGATGGTGTTACAGTACGAGCTCCGCTCCCCTGTGCTACGGAGTTTGGATGACTTTATGATCGCACTCCGAAACCGGTTCGAGGACCCGAATCTGGGGGAGCGGGCCAAAGCCGCTCTGATGCAACTGCGCCAAGGGACTAAGTCGGTGGCGCAGTATGCGAGCGAGTTCCAGTCCTTATCGAGTCGGATTCTGGACTGGAGTGAGGCTACCCGTGTGCAGTTGTTTAGGGAGGGCCTGAACCCGGACCTGCAGCATTGGGCCTTTATGCAAGGTAACCCCCCTGACGTTGAGGGTTGGGTGCGCCACGCCGCCGACATCGAAAATAGGAAGCAGCTCCTGACCTTGTCTAAGCAACGTTCCGGCCGCGACTTTAAACCGAAAGGAGACAGGTCTAGTGGGGTCCGGGACCCCCGTACCCCAGGCGGTAGCGGCCCCACGTCAGCGGAGCGCCGCAAACGCTTCGAGGCAGGGGTGTGCTTGGTCTGTGGAGGAAAAGGTCACTTCGCCTCCCAATGCCCGTCCCGCTCCGGACGCCCTGCTTCCATTCGTCCCGTCCCGAATGAACCAGAGAAGGCTCCCGCAGAGGGTCAGCCTCGACGCCAAAGCAACGCTCCGGGACGACCGAGCACTCCCTCGGCGCTACACGCGCACGCCTTGAATGGGGCCGCCAACTCGACGGGTCCATCGGGACCCCGGATTACCAATGCAACCTCTGACTCTGCCGAGTCACGGATTACAAATACCTCGTCCCCCTCGTCCAGCGAGGAGGAAGAGTGGGAAACGCCGGCAAAAAACGCCGTCGGTCTGCTGTAAGGGGGGCTCCTCAGCAGACCGCTCCGCCTGTTGTGCAAGGAGCTCCACCGATGGTAAGCGCCCAAGAGGATAATGTTTATATCCGGGTCCACCTCTCTTTACCAAAAGGGGGTCCAGTTTTAGAGTTCCCCGCGCTAGTGGACTCGGGATGCGCCCGCACCTTGATTAGTGAGGAGGCGGCCCGGAAGTTACAGGTCCGCCGCAAACGTCTCCCGGGTCCTCTCCGCTTTTCCCAGATGGACGGGAGTGACTTTAAGAAGGGGCCCGTCACTCACCGAACTACCGCGGTAGTCATGACCGTGGGGGAGCATTGGGAACAACTGTACTTTACCATCGCCCCCATAGTTGCCCCCGTAGTTTTGGGAATGAACTGGCTGCGGGGCCACAACCCCTCCATTGACTGGGTCAGACGACTCCTGACTTTCCCAGAGAATCCCTGCGCCATGCATGACAGGGATCGTATGCCCGGTACCCCGGCGGCTGCCCTAGTGGGTTCCCCGGGACCCGTTCCCAATACCCCTAACTTGCCCTCGGAATACTCCCAGTACTCTGACGTTTTTGATGTGCGGGAGTGTGACGAACTGCCCCCGCACCGGGAGACTGACTGTGCGATTGAAATTGTTGGAGACGGCAAATTATCCAAGGGGAAGGTATACCCCATGAGGCCCAGTGAAAAGGAAGTGTTGCGGGACTATTTGGACACCAACTTGGCGAGGGGTTTCATCCGTCCCTCCAAAGCTCCGTACTCCGCCCCAGCCTTTTTTGTCAAAAAGAAAACGGGTGACTTAAGACTGTGTATAGACTTTCGAAGACTCAACGCTGTCACGCAGTCTAACGCTTACCCCCTCCCTCTCATTCCAGACCTGCTAGCACAATTGAAGGAGGGCCGGATTTTCACCAAACTGGATTTAGTGGAAGCCTATCACCGCATCCGCATAAAAGAGGGGGACGAACCCAAGACGGCTTTTTCGAGCTGTTTTGGCATGTTTGAGTATTTAGTGATGCCGTTCGGACTTTCTGGGGCTCCGAGTGTGTTTATGCAATTAATCAATGAAGTGTTACATGATTTGTTATTTAGGGGGGTGGTGGTATTTTTGGATGATATACTCATTTATTCTGAAACCATGGAAGAGCATGTCCGGCTGGTGCGAGAGGTCCTCCAGCGGTTACGGGACCACAAGTTATATGCCAAAGTGTCTAAGTGTGAATTCCACCAGCCTTCCATTACCTTTCTGGGCTATGTAATCTCCCACCAAGGGTTGGAAATGGACCCCGGAAAGGTTCAGGCTGTGCGAGATTGGGAACCCCCTACTACGCGCAAGCAACTGCAGCAGCTCCTGGGGTTCGCCAACTTCTACCGCAATTTCATTCCCAACTTTGCGCAAGTTGCTCTTCCTCTCACTTCCCTTCTGCGCACTAAGGGAAAGGGTGCCAATGCCGCCTTGCCTTCGGCCCGACTGCAATGGTCCCCTCCCTGCCAACAGGCTTTCGAGGACTTGAAGCTACTCTTCTCGTCCGAGCCGGTCCTAGCGCACCCGGACTGTACCAAACCGTTTGTGGTCCAGGTGGACGCCTCCGATGTGGCTATGGGAGGGGCACTTCTGCAGCGGGACGAAAACGGCGCCTTAAGGCCATGCGCCTATTTCTCCAAGAAGTTTACCCAGTCCGAAATCAACTGGGCCATCTGGGAGAAAGAAGCCGCGGCAGTCAAGCATGCTCTCACTGTGTGGAGGCATTTTCTAGAGGGGGCGGAATTCCCGTTTGAAGTGTGCACCGATCACAAGAATCTGGAAGCCCTCAAAGGGGCTAGAAAGCTTAACGCCAAACAAATACGTTGGGCTCAATTCTTTGCCAAATTCCGGTTCACCCTCAAACATGTGCCCGGCAAAGAAAACGCCCTAGCGGATGTCCTATCCCGACTCCCCCAGTACCGCAACGATTTCGATCGTCCAGTGGACTCGCTATTCACTCCAGAGCAAAGAGGAGAGATCCTTGGTTTGGCGGTCTCCACCCGGTCACAAACCCGCCACCCCAGTGGTCCCTCGCTCAAGGGAATTCCGGAGGCTTTTCAGCAACGCCTCCGAGAGGCGTCCCTACAGGAAGCGGAGCAGCAGATGCTCCCATCCGGTATAGAGCAACAGGAATCCTGGTGGGTGCAGGGAGGGAAACTCTATGTCCCAGCCTCCCTTCGCAAGGAGGTGTTGGGACTGGTTCACGGAGCCAAGCTGGCCGGTCACTTTGGGTTTGTCAAGACGTTACATTTAGTGAGACGACAGTTCTGGTGGCCGGGCATGAGGGCGGACGTGGAACTGTACGTGCGCAGCTGTCCCATATGCGCCACCGCCAAGAACAGGGGGGGTAAAACCCCAGGGCTTCTGAAACCCCTGGAGACCCCCACCCGGCCATGGGAGGTAATCGCCATGGATTTCATCACCGATCTACCTCCCAGCAGGGGCAAAACCGTACTGTGGGTTATTACCGACCTCTTTTCCAAGCAGGTCCACTTTGTCCCCTGCGCGGGACTCCCTTCGGCACAGGGGTTGGCCAAAATGTTTGTCACCCATGTCCTCAGGCTTCACTCGATCCCTAGGAAGGTCCTCTCCGACAGGGGGGTTCAGTTTGTCGCCAAATTCTGGCGGGCCTTCTTAAAACTCATGGGGGTGGGGGAACAGGGTCTCTCGTCTGCCTACCACCCTCAAACGGATGGTCAGACCGAACGGGTGAATGCCGTGGTCGAGTGCTACCTCCGATGCTATGTCAATTACCATCAGGATGACTGGGTGGACTTGTTACCTTTCGCCGAATATGCGTACAACAATGCCCCCCACTCCTCCACAGGGTTCAGTCCTTTTCGAGTGGTATACGGGACCGATTTCGGCCCTTTCGGGGCCGCCCCTGTCACCCCCGAACTCGAGGCAGTGCCTGAGATGCAGGAATGGGTACGGGCGGTCAGTTCCACTTGGCCCTGGCTACAAAAGAACCTTGAACGGGCCAAGCGGAAATACAAGGAACAGGCCGACAAACACCGAACGCAGGGATGGGAACTCCGGGTGGGAGAACAGGTTTACCTTTCTACAAAAAATCTGCGTTCCCTCCGACCCTGTAAAAAACTCAATGACCGCTATGTGGGCCCCTTTCCCATCACCCGGGTGATCAACGAGGTGACTGTGGAGCTGGATCTACCCAAAACTCTGCGGGGCGTGCACCCCGTTTTTCACATTAGTCTACTCAAACCTTTCGTTTCCGCTCCCCAGTTCCATCCCCCTTCCAAACCTGAAGTGCCCACCGTGGTGGGAGGGGATACCCACATGGAAGTGTCCAAGGTCTTGGATTCCAAGTGGAAAAAGGGAAAACTGTTTTACTTTGTGCGGTGGAAACATCTGGGCGCTGCACACGATGAATGGGTCGCAGCCCCCCATATGGCAGCCCCCCGGCTCGTACACGAATTCCATTGCGCCTACCCCGAGAAGCCTCGGCCTCCCGAACTCGCGGGAGGGAGGCCTTAAGGGGGGCAGAATGTGAGGGCCATCTGGTTCTGGCTCTTATCTGTTGCCATCTCTACCCCTTTGAACTCGTACAAGCAGTTCGCACCTCCATGTATCTTCCTGAGTCCCCCGCCTCGTCCATGGCGCCCAGGTGCCACCTCTCCTCCCCTGCTGTGCTCTCTGCCTTCACTCCCTCGGGCCGAGTCCGGCCTTGAAATGCTGATAGCCCTCACTGTCTCTTCGGGTCTGTTTGATGTTTTGTGCTGCACCGCTTTGCCTTGTACCCTCCCATGCCTTGCGTGTGAACCTTCGTGCCCTGTAGTAGATAAATGCTGTAACCCCGATAAGCTAGTCACTCGCAACTTTGAATCCATGAGACTGTCTTCTCTATCTGAAGCCTTCAATAAATCTTTTGTTTCTGCATGCAAGTCTGAGCAATTGATTTGGCGAGGTTTGCCCAGCTAGGTTGGGGACTCTCACAGTTAGGCTTCATTACAGAGTGGGGATTTGAACCTGGGTCTTGCAGATCTTAGTCCAATATGCTACTATCACTATAATATGATGACTCTTACTTGGAAGTAACTCTCAGTGAACAACAAAGAGGCTGAGTTTTGGCTACATGTGGTTAAAGTTGGGCTGTCGGGGGCTTGGGGAGGAGGAAGGGTGGGAGAGAAGAACTCTGGTAAGCGTTGGCAATGGAGGTGGTAGCAGATTACATCAGAATTAATCAGACACAGAAAACCGTTAAATCTCAAGGACTGTGGGACCCCAGTGGGAATAAGAAGAGGCAATGGGGTGCAGGAGCAGTTGGTGAAATAAGAGTAAAAGAGTAGATTCAATGTAAGACAGGAGAAAAACCCAGAAGCCCAAGGCAGAGAGGGCTGTGGAGACCAAGAAGGGCAGGAGCCCGTTCAGACATGAGGGAACACCCATTACTTACTCTAACTATACCCCACTTTTCTCTCCCTTAGGGACCTAAAGTGGCTTGCAACATTCCCATTTTATCCTCACAACAACCCCGTGAGGCAGGTGAGGCTGTGAGAGAGAGAGAGACTGGCCCCAGGTCACCGAGCGAGCTTCCAGGGCTGAGTGGGGATTCACACGTGGGTCTCCCAGATCCTTGTCTGACACTCTTAACCACCACACCATGCTGGCTTCCTCAAGACTTGGTGACGCAGCAGCACTTCCGACAGTCAGCTGAATATGGAAATCCGTAGAAGTCCCGTCCTCTCCTGCGAGAGCCAACTGGATGCTGCATTAACCGAGGGCTGATTTTGCCTGCATGAACCAACGAGGCCTTGGCTCAAAGAGAAGCATCTATTTTTTTCATCAGCATTTAATCTTGGATTTTGGAAAAAAAAATGTGAATTCTAAACGTTTCAAAGCCTACTTGCAGAATTTCATTCCCTGTTATATTTTGTACTCTACCCAGTGGTATTTTATTCAATTTTACTTGCTTTAATGATACTGTTCATGTGGCCAATTTGGCCCTGAACAAAGTCATACTGAGACCAAAATAAATAAAATAAAATAAAAGAACTATCTAAATATTTGTTCAGTTTTATTTATCGTTTCATGGAATGAGCATGGTCAGAGTCTCTACAAGAATAGCTTTTTTTTTGCCGTCAAGTCAGAGCTGACTTATGGTGACCACTGGTGGGGTTTTCAAGGCAGGAGATTTTGGGAGGTGGTTTGCCATTGCCTGCCTCCACATCACAATCCTGGTATTCCTTGGAGGTCTCCCGTCCAAATACTAGCCAGGGTCAGGGCTGAGAGCGTGTGACTGGCCCGAGGTCACCCAGCAAGCTTCCATGGTGTGAGTGGGGATTTGAACCTGGGTTTCCCAGGTCCTAGTCTGACACCTTAACCACTACATCACGCTGGCTCTCAAGAACAGCTATACTTAGCAACTATGTAGTGTTTCAAAGTGTTCAAAGCACATACATCCCATTTCTCCTTCCAGGAATCCCTAGAACAGCCTTGTACAGCAGCCACTATTCTTGTCCCCACATTGCCAGGGAGAGATTGAAAGGAAGGTGCTTAAGCAACGGAAAAATGTTCAACCATCTGCGGAACTTTATGGGTAGTAAACAATCATTTGTGAATATGCCTAGCTTGGATTTCCACTAGCTTTCCTCTAATTGCTATCACTGATTTCCAAGTACTTGGAAGACTCCATGTTTTCTCCAGTGGCAATTTGCTTCAATTTTTCATGTACAAGCTTTTCCTTGAGTCTCTGCTTAGTAAATATTAATTTACCCTCAATTACTAATGACAAGTGAAAGAAATTCTCGCATTCATCTGGGCCATTGCCTCAGGACACACATTTGTCCTTCAAAGCATTCAACCTTTCAACAATTAGAACTAATAGTTACTTGAGGCTATAGACTAGGAAACGTGGCTTTTCTTCCCCAATGTGCTGTCTTGCAAAAAGCAATCTTGATGGTTATGCAAGCTCTGGATTTCCATTTAAGTTAAAATGAAGAAATTAAACACGATTGTGCCCCCCTCGGTAAGTTCCTGCCTCCCCCCATTTCCTGCCATGCCTGGTAACCCCTATACCTTCAGAGGAGATGAATTACATGGTGAGGTTCACATAGTTGGGCCTATATAAGATAGCCACTTCCAAGACACCCATAATCTTTCTTTCTGAAAGCACTTTGGTAGGAATCTTAGAAATTGTACTTTATCTTTTAAATATAAGATATGGTAAGAGTTGATGTGTATGCTTTTCTATTTCTTATTTCATGGACATGCACAAGTAGGGTTTTTTGTTATCATTGTGATTCTTTTATGTTTAATCATTTCAAGAGTAATTAGACTGATTCTTAATAAAGATCTTAAAAGGTAACATTGAGTGACTTTTCTCTGGGATACAAGGTTTTCACTTGGCACCTAGAAAAACGTCTGGCCCCATTTCAATCAGAGAGTTGATTCACTGTGAGATACTGGTTATAAGCGAGAATAATCCTCTCAATGCCGCACTGTGGCTTAGTGGTGTAAATGTATTGTTTTAGAACAGAAAAAGAGATTAACAGTGCATTCCTAAGGAGAGTTACTCCAGTCTAAGCCCATTCATTTCAATGGGCTTAGACTGGAGTAACTCTCCTTAGGAATGTACTGTTAGTTTCCACATGCCTGTTTTAAAATAAACATTTCTCCCAGTGGGAATAATGTTCCATCACAACAGGACTATGGTGGAGAAGGGAAACCAAGATTATGAGAGGGAGGGCAGGAAGGGTTGTGGCAGTGCTTGGCTCTCGTGGCCCTTTCTTACATGCCCAGGGTAATGCTGATCACCACTTTGGAGTCAGGAAGCAATTTCCCTCCCTCCTGGAGGATTATTATTATTATTTTTTGCCATCTTCTGGTCACTGGGGGAGGTAGTTATAAATATCCTGCATTGTGCTGGGGATTGGACTAGATGACCCTCGCGGTCCCTTCCAGCTCTAGGATTCTATGAACCTCATAAGGGTTATGGAAGAACACACGTGCACAGGATGCTGTTGACGGCACTGCATTGTGCTGTAAGCCACTGAACAGGCTCAGGCTGTTCATGAGTAATCAAATTGTCTAACAAATGGCAAACAGAATGTGAGCCAGACTGGTGAGTTCTCAGCCATCCCTGGCTGCATGCTCAAAGTGTCAGGTCTGGTCTGGTCTAGTCTGGCCTTCGTGGTAGCTGAAGTTCTCATTTCCTTGAACAATGCTAGATGGCTTTTTGGCTGCATGGTTTCATCCTTCCTCATGATCAACAGCTACAAACAAGGATAGGATCTCTATCTTCACAGAAATCAAGAGTAGTCACTTTCGGATCTGGGGAGAATGCCGCGGTAGCGCGAGTGATCGCGCTCCAGGCTTGAAGCAGCCGGGGGGCTGGTAATCCGCCCCCTTAACACCTGGCAAGCGGCACCCCTTGACGAAGAGGGGATGCTGACTGCGGCACCGGTGGGCTCCCCGTCCTAGGAAGGCTCATTGCCTCAGAAGCAGCAACAAACGCTCGGACGGGTGAGCCGCGGAGCGGGCACCATTAAAGTCTATGGAGCCGGGGGAAAGCGGCGGAGAGACCTGGATCACTTTAAAACAAGGTTTTTTCCACATTTTATCATTTATTGAAAATCAACGTCACTGAGGTGTCTAACAGTAACTGGGAAAGAAGTGAAAGTATTCTGGATTGGATCTAAAACTCACTAACAGATCCAAATTGAAACTTGGCTTTTTGCCAGTTGTTGCGCACTTGAAATTCAGTCCTGCCAGCCAAGCTAACTGTTAAAACAAGCCGAAACAAAGACTTGAGGGAACCTAAAGCTGGCAAATGAACAGATGTGCTAAAGTACTCTCCCAGGTCTGGTTTTTGACTCAAGTTAAAGTTCCAGTGATAAATGATTCTTAAACTGATGAACTAAACAGCAAGCTTCACCCCCCTTTTCTTACTGGATTACAAATAACAGCCATCTCAAGTTTTTTGGGAATGGGAGATAAAGCAAGAGGTGAAATCAGTTAAACAAGGCCTGAACCAAAATACAGCGGTTGTAGGTCAAAATACAGCTGCCATTTCTGTGCTGCAAGACTCTATTTCATCTTTGACAGTGAGACAAGATAAGTTAGAAGCAAAACTTCAGAAACACTCAAAGGATAACAAAGAAACCAGAAAACGAGTTGACGTCTTAGAATTGTCAATGGAGGCAAGTCAAGAGAGAGAAGAAAAATGTGATGACCATACAGCAATGTTAGAATTAAAAATAAAGGAGAGCTGGATCCGCATATGTGGCCTCAAAGAAAAACTTGAGTGGAAAGACTTAAAAAATTATTTGAAATTGTTGTTGGCTGATTTTCTTCAAGAAGATGAAACATTTGTGGAAGGTATGATTGTAACAGTCTATAGAGTCAACTCTGCTTATGCAACAAAAAACAAAGTTCCAAGGGATTGCCTGGTTCAACTCTTTTCTAGAAGTCATCAGGACCTGATTCTGAATAAGCATTATACAAATCCAGTTACAATAGAAGGTACACCGGTGAGGCTAATGAAGGAGATTCCTGGAAGACTACTGAGGAAAAGAAAGGACTATGCAGAGATTGTGGAACGATTGAGGTTTAATGGAATTCAACACAGATGGGAATATCCGCAAGGAATTTCTTTTCTCTTCAAAGCAAAAAGGTTCAAGATCACAGACACTGTCAAAGCTGAACAATTTCTAAGAAGATATGAAGGAGATCTACGTAAACCACCAAGTCAACCATCTAAAGACTTAGTTGGAAAGGATCTCACTGAAGAAGAAAAGGCAGCAGAAGCAAGCGGGGGGGGGCAAAACCTCCTTCTTGAGGAGGACTCTGTGAGAGTCCCCAACCTAGCTGGGCAAACTTCGCCAAATCAATTGCTTAGACTTGGATGCAGAAACAACAGATTTATTGAAGGCTTCAGATAGAGAAGACAGGCTCATGGATTCAAAGTTGCGAGTGACTAGCTTATCGGGGTTACAGTATTTATCTACTACAGGGCACGAAGGTTCACACGCATGGGAGGCATGGGAGGTTACAAGGCAAACCGGTGCAGCATAAAACATCAAACAGTCCTAGAGAGACAGTGAGGGCTATCTGCATTTCAAGGCCGGACTCGGCCCGAGGGAGTGAAGGCAGACAGCACAGCAGGGGAGGAGAGGTGGCACCTGGGCAAGAAGGACGAGGCGGGGGACTCAGGAAGATATACAGAGGTGCGAACTGCTTGTACGAGTTCAAAGGGGTAGAGATAGAAACAGATAAGAGCCAAAACCAGATGGCCCTCACATTCTGCCCCCCTTAAGGCCCCCCTCCCGCGAGTTCGGGAGGTCGAGGCTTCTCGGGGTAAGCACAATGGAATTCGTGTACGAGCCGGGGGGCGGCCATATGGGGAGCTGCAACCCATTCATCGTGCGCAGCGCCTAGGTGTTTCCACCGTACAAAGTAAAACAGCTTTCCCTTTTTCCACTTAGAATCCAAGACCTTGGATACTTCCATGTGGGTATCCCCTCCCACAACCGTGGGCACTTCTGGCTTGGAAGGGGGGTGGAACTGGGGTGCGGAGACGAACGGTTTGAGCAGACTGATGTGAAAAACGGGGTGTACCCCGCGAAGAGTTTTGGGAAGACCCAGCTCCGCAGTTACCTCGTTTATCACCCGGGTAATGGGGAAGGGGCCCACATAACGGTCACTGAGTTTTTTACAGGGTCGGAGAGAACGCAGATTTTTCGTGGAAAGATAAACCTGTTCTCCCACCCGGAGTTCCCATCCCTGTGACCGGTGTTTGTCAGCCTGTTCCTTGTACTTCCGCTTGGCCCGTTCAAGGTTCTTCTGTAGCCAGGGCCAAGTGGAACTGACCGCCTGTACCCATTCCTGCATCTCGGGCACTGCCTCGAGCTCGGGGGAGACGGGGGCGGCACCGAAAGGGCCGAAATCGGTTCCGTATACCACCCGGAAAGGACTAAACCCCGTGGAGGAGTGGGGGGCGTTGTTGTATGCGTATTCGGCGAAGGGTAACAGGTCCACCCAGTCATCCTGATGGTAATTGACATAACATCGGAGGTAGCACTCGACTACGGCATTCACCCGTTCGGTTTGGCCATCAGTTTGCGGGTGGTAGGCAGACGAGAGACCCTGTTCCCCCACCCCCATAAGCTTCAGGAAGGCCCGCCAGAATTTGGCAACGAACTGGGCCCCTCTGTCGGAGAGGACCTTCCTAGGGATCGAGTGAAGTCTGAGGACGTGGGTGACAAACATTTTGGCCAACCCCTGCGCCGACGGGAGTCCGGCGCAGGGGACAAAGTGGACCTGCTTGGAGAAGAGGTCTGTAACAACCCACAGTACGGTTTTGCCCCTGCTGGGGGGTAGATCGGTGACGAAATCCATGGCGATCACCTCCCATGGCCGGGTGGGGATCTCCAGAGGTTTCAGAAGCCCTGGGGTTTTGCCCCCCCCCTGTTTTTGGCAGTGGCGCATATGGGACAACTGCGAACGTACAATTCTACATCCCCTCTCATGCCCGGCCACCAGAACTGCCGCCGTACCAAATGCAACGTCTTGACAAACCCAAAGTGACCGGCCAGCTTGGCTCCGTGGACCAGTCCCAAAACCTCCTTGCGAAGAGAGGCTGGGACATAGAGTTTCCCTTCCTGCACCCACCAGGACTCCTGCTGTTCCATACCGGAAGGGAGCGTTTGCTGCTCCGCTTCCTGTAGGGACGCTTCCCGGAGGCGTTGCTGGAAAACCTCCGGGATTCCCTTGAGCGAGGGTCCACTGGGGTGGCGGGTTTGAGACCGGGTGGAGACCGCCAAACCCGGAATCTCTCCCCTTTGCTCAGGAGTGAATAGAGAGTCCACAGGACGGTCAAAATCGTTGCGGTACTGAGGCAGTCGGGATAGAGCATCCGCTAGGGCGTTTTCCTTGCCGGGCACGTGTTTGAGGGTGAACCGAAATTTGGCAAAGAATTGGGCCCAACGTATTTGCTTGGCGTTGAGCTTTCTAGCCCCTTTGAGAGCCTCCAGATTCTTGTGATCAGTACACACTTCAAACGGGAATTCTGCCCCCTCTAGAAAATGCCTCCACACCGTGAGGGCGTGCTTAACTGCCGCGGCTTCTTTCTCCCAGATGGCCCAGTTGATTTCGGACTGAGTGAACTTCTTGGAGAAATAGGCGCATGGCTTTAAAGCGCCACTTTCGTCCCGCTGCAGGAGGGCCCCTCCCATAGCTACATCGGATGCGTCCACCTGGACCACAAACGGTTTGGTGAAGTCCGGGTGGGCCAGGACCGGTTCGGACGAGAAGAGTAGCTTCAAGTCCTCGAAAGCCTGTTGGCAGGGAGGGGACCATTGCAGTCGGGCCGAAGGCAAGGCGGCATTGGCACCCTTTCCCTTAGTGCGCAGAAGGGAAGTGAGAGGAAGAGCAACTTGCGCAAAGTTGGGAATGAAATTGCGGTAGAAGTTGGCGAACCCCAGGAGCTGCTGCAGTTGCTTGCGCGTAGTAGGGGGTTCCCAATCTCGCACAGCCTGAACCTTTCCGGGGTCCATTTCCAACCCTTGGTGGGAGATTACATAGCCCAGAAAGGTAATGGAAGGCTGGTGGAATTCACACTTAGACACTTTGGCATATAACTTGTGGTCCCGTAACCGCTGGAGGACCTCCCGCACCAGCCGGACATGCTCTGCCATGGTTTCAGAATAAATGAGTATATCGTCCAAAAATACCACCACCCCCCGAAACAACAAATCATGTAACACTTCATTGATTAACTGCATGAACACACTCGGAGCCCCAGAAAGTCCGAACGGCATGACTAAATACTCAAACATGCCGAAACAGCTCGAAAAAGCCGTTTTTGGTTCGTCCCCCTCTTTTATGCGGATGCGGTGATAGGCTTCCACTAAATCCAGTTTGGTGAAAATCCGGCCCTCCTTCAATTGTGCTAGCAGGTCTGGAATGAGAGGGAGGGGGTAAGCGTTAGACTGCGTGACAGCGTTGAGCCTCCGAAAGTCAATACACAGTCTTAAGTCACCCGTTTTCTTTTTGACAAAAAAGGCAGGGGCGGAGTATGGAGCTTTGGAGGGGCGGATGAAGCCCCTCGCCAAATTAGTGTCCAAATAGTCCCGCAACACCGCCTTTTCACTGGGGCTCATGGGGTACACCTTTCCCTTGGATAACTTGCCGTCTCCAACTATTTCAATCGCACAGTCGGTCTCCCGGTGCGGTGGCAGTTCGTCACACTCCCGCACATCAAACACATCCGAATATTGGGAGTATTCCGAGGGTAGGTTGGGGGTATTGGAAACGGGTCCTGGGGAACCCACTAGGGCGGCCGCCGGGGTCCCGGTCATGCGATCCCTGTCATGCATGGCGCAGGGATCCTCTGGGAAGGTAAGGGTCCGTTTGACCCAATCAATGGAAGGGTTGTGGCCCCGAAGCCAGTTCATTCCCAGTACTACAGGGGCAACTATGGGGGCAATGGTAAAATACAGCTGTTCCCAATGCTCTCCTACAGACATGACTATCGCGGTAGTCCGGTGGGTGACAGGCCCCTTTTTAAAGTCACTCCCGTCCATCTGGGAGAAGCGGAGGGGACCCGGGAGGCGCTTGCGGCGGACTTGCAATTTCCGGGCCGCCTCCTCACTAATCAAAGTGCGGGCGCACCCCGAGTCCACGAGCGCGGGGAATTCTAAAACTGGGCCCCCCTTGGGTAGTGAGAGGTGAACCCGGATATAAACATTATCTTCCTGGGCGCTTACCATCGGTGGAGCTCCTTGCACAAGGGACGGTGCGGTCTGCTGAGGAGCCCCCCTTACAGCAGACCGACGGCGTTCTTTGCCGGCACATCCCACTCTTCCTCCTCGCTGGACGAGGGGGACGAGGTATTTGTAATCCGTGACTCGGCAGAGTCAGAGGTTGCATTGGCAATCCGGGGTCCCGATGGACCGGTCGAACTGGCGACCCCATCCAGGGCGTGCGCGTGTAGTGCCGAGGGAGTGCTCCGTCGTCCTGGAGCGTTGCTTCGGCGTCGCGGCTGACCCTCTGCGGGGGCTTTCTCTGGTTCACTCGGGACGGGACGAACGGAAGCCGGGCGTCCGGAGCGGGATGGGCATTGGGAGGCGAAGTGACCCTTTCCTCCACAAACCAGGCACACCCCTGCCTCGAAGCGCTTGCGGCGCTCCGCTGGCGTGGGACCGCTGCCACCTGGGGTGCGAGGGTCACGGATCCCACTTGCCTTGTCTCCTCTCGGTTTAAAGTCGCGGCCGGATCTTTGCTTGGACAAGTTTAGGAGCTGCCTCCTATTTTCGATATCGGCGGCGTGACGCATCCAACCCTCAACGTCAGGGGGGTTACCTTGCATGAAGGCCCAATGCTGCAGGTCCGGGTTTAGGCCCTCCCTGAACAACTGCACCCGGGTAGCCTCACTCCAGTCCAGAATCCGACTCGATAAGGACTGGAACTCGCTCGCATACTGCGCCACCGACTTGGTCCCTTGGCGCAGTTGCATCAGAGCGGCTTTGGCCCACTCCCCCAGATTCGGGTCCTCGAACCGGTTTCGGAGTGCGATCATAAAGTCATCCAAACTCCGTAACACAGGGGAGCGGAGCTCGTACTGTAACACCATCCACGCGGCCGCTTCGCCCTGCAGGAGGGAGGCCACATACTGGACCTGGGACTCCTCGGAGGTAAAGGTCCGGCCCTGTTCCCGCATAAAAATGTCCACTTGGACCATGAAAAAGGTCAACTGGTCCCCCGACCCATCATACGTGACTTTCAAGTCCCGGCGGGCCGGGGTGCTGGGAGGAGGCGCGGGGGGAGCCGCCGGTGACCCATCCGGAGGGTTACCCGGCGGGGGCTGTACCTTCAGCGCGTCCATGGCAGCGGCCATCTCCTCCATCACAAGCTGCATGGCATCTATGCGCTCCACCAGCGCTTGGCGTTCCTCCTGCCACAGTCTCCGCTCCTCATCCATCAGAGCGTCCCGACGGGCGGAGTCGTCCTCGAACCCCGTACCGGTTAAGGCCAAGCGGCGGTGCTTTGCCTCAGTCCGGGAAAGCGACCAACCTTTCGGCGAATCCAGCCAAGTGTTAAAGGTGGTCTTGGGACGTGTGCCCGGTCCCGGGCCCGGGCGGGGCGCACCTGGCACCTTCTGGTCCGGTCTGTCCTTCGGGGCCGGCTTGTCCGGTGCACCGCTTCCGTCCGGCGAGGCCGGAGGGGTAGTTTTGTCCTCGTCGCCTGACATGGCTGTCCCGTAGGGTACAGATGCAGAACGAAGAGGCAAGGACTCGCAACTTAATGTGAGAGTCCCCAACCTAGCTGGGCAAACTTCGCCAAATCAATTGCTCAGACTTGGATGCAGAAACAACAGATTTATTGAAGGCTTCAGATAGAGAAGACAGGCTCATGGATTCAAAGTTGCGAGTGACTAGCTTATCGGGGTTACAGTATTTATCTACTACAGGGCACGAAGGTTCACACGCATGGGAGGCATGGGAGGTTACAAGGCAAACCGGTGCAGCATAAAACATCAAACAGTCCTAGAGAGACAGTGAGGGCTATCTGCATTTCAAGGCCGGACTCGGCCCGAGGGAGTGAAGGCAGACAGCACAGCAGGGGAGGAGAGGTGGCACCTGGGCAAGAAGGACGAGGCGGGGGACTCAGGAAGATATACAGAGGTGCGAACTGCTTGTACGAGTTCAAAGGGGTAGAGATAGAAACAGATAAGAGCCAAAACCAGATGGCCCTCACAGACTCTCAAGAAGATGGCTGAACTATATACAAGGGAAAATATAAGCAATAAGGGGGTGGGGGTGAAATTAGATTCGGGAAAAAATTAATTAAATATGGGGCTTGATTGAACGCTAAAATGTTACAAATACTGTCATGGAATGTCAATGGATTGAATTCTAATAAGAGAAAGAAAATATTTCATCATTTACAAAAACCAAAAGCTAATATTTTTTGTTTACAGGAGACTCATATCTTAACAAAGGATGTTACAAGGTTGGAACAAACAAAATTGGGTCAATTATTTACATCATGTAATGAAAAAAACAACAACTAATGGTATAGCTACGTATATCCCTTTAACATTAGAACCTAAGATTTGATATAAAGACAATGATGGGAGGATCCAGATGGTAGAAATTGCAAGTGGTTTCCAAAAAATCGTGTTAGTTGGTATCTATGCACCTAATACTAATCAAAAAATGTTTTATAATAATTTAGCATCGATATTAGCTGAATATGCTAAAGAAAAAATGATTTGGATGGGAGATTTTAATGGAGTGATGGATCCAGGGTTGGACAGATCAGTAAAGAAGAAAAAGGGTAAATGTGAAGGTAAATTACCAGGTATTTTTAATCATCTCACAGAACAGTGGGAAATGTTTGATATATGGAGACTGGTAAATGGTAATAAAAAGAAATATACTTTTTACTCATCGAGACATTTTTCTCATTCAAGAATAGATATGTTTTGGCTTTCCAAAGGTATTACAGGTTTGTCTGATAGTCCTGAAATTTTACCCAAGGTATTATCTTATCACAATGTAATCTTGATTAAAATTAATATGGGGAATAAGAGAAACAAACCATGGTCTATAAATGAATACCTATTGAAGGACAAGAAAATAGTAGATAAGTTAAAAATAGATATACATAATTATTTTTCGGAAAATGCTGATACAGGGATCTCGGATGAGATAGTATGGGATGGCTGTATTGACTCATTAGCTCATGCCCTTTTGGAATGCCACTTTTACGAGGAACTTCGATCGCACTATATTTCCCCCCTTTTAATATACAAATCCAATGCCTCTGTGACTGACATAATGCCTTTTTTACTAAGCAACAGGGACCCCAAGGCTACATTGTCAGTGGCAAGATTTGTTTCAGTCCTTATATCCCTCCAACACTAGATATATGCTGCTCAATTGATCAAGGAGCTTCTAAGGGATAAAAGGAAAGGTAAAGCAGTAGTTAGAGGATTATTAATACAACAAAATTCAAGATGGTTTAGAGAAAGGGAGATGCAAAAGAAGAAGATTTTAGAGGAAATTAAACAAGGAGAGAGACAGCTAAGAAAATTACAAGATAAATGATCAAAGCAAAAACAGATGGATAGATTAAAAAATTACAACATCAATATGAATTTTTAATAACTTCAGACACTTTTGCAGCAGCAAGAACTATCACAATGTTCAGGTTTTTCTATTGAGCAAAAATAAAATATCTTGGTATTTGGTTAACCTCAAATAATTTAAATTTATTTAAAAATAACTATATTAAGATATGGCAGCAAATTATTATAGATTTGAAAAATTGGGAAAAAATTCCTCTATCATTATGGAGTAGAATTTCGGTAATTAAAATGATGGTTTGACCTCCCAAAAAAAATTTATTTCAAAATCTACCAACCATAAAAGGGGTTAAAATATTTAAAATGTGGAAAAGAGATGTTTTAAACTTCCTTTGGGGAAAGGAAAGACACAGAATAGCATATAATAATTTAATTTAATTAAAGGAAACAGGAGGTTTAGGATTACCAGATTTAAGAATGTATTATGAGGCATCCTGTTTCACCTGATTAAAGACCTGGATTTTGTTAGAGAATACTAAATTATTAGAATTAGAAGGTTTTAACCTACATTTTGGATGGCATGCATATTTATGGTATGATAAGGAGAAAGTAAATAAAGACTTCAATATTCATATTATTAGAGTTGGGTTATTTCAAATTTGGAAAAATATATAGAAGGATTTTGGAAAATAAGACCCCGGGATGGATTAATCCAGTAGAAGCCTATATGAAGAGAGGGATACATTTAAATTTAGAAATGGATATATAGAGAGAAATTATTGAATGTAAAGAGGGAGAATGGGTTTTAAGAAGTAGAGAAGAAATTAATATTAAGGACTGGTTCTTGTATTATAAATTAAAAGATATATTTAATAAAGATAAACAGCTTGGATTTAATAAAAATAAATCCAAACTGGAAAAATTATTAATAAAGGGAAATAAAGGATTGATAGGAAGAACATATAAATTATTAATTGAAACTAATTTAGAACAAGAAAGAATTAAACCAGTAATGGTGAAATGGATGAAGGAGTTAGGATTTAATATTGATCTGGAAATATGGGAAAATTTATGGAAGAGAGAATTCAAATTTACAATAACCAATGAAGTTAGAGAAAATTTATATAAAATGTTTTATAGATGGTACACAACACCTGTGATGGTATCTAAAATGAAAAAAGGAGAAATGGATTTATGCTGGAAATGTGGAATGGAAAGAGGCACTTTTATGCATGTATGGTGGATATGTAAAAAAATTAAAAAAAATTGGAAAAAAGTAATTAGGGAAACTAATAATTTGATTAACGGTAGAGTAAAAAGAAAACCTGCATTTTGTCTATTGGGAATTCCACAAAAAAAAAAAAAAAGTCTAATAATGATAGGGTTATTTGTCAATATAGTTTTGCTGCTGCAAGAATTGTAATAGCTAAAGTTTGGAAGCAGGTGAATAAACCTTCAAGTTGTGATTGGAGAGAGAAACTATGGATGTATATGAGGATGGCCAAACTAACTGAATTCCTACATGGAAAAGATATGGAAGAATACAAAAAAACTTGGGCAAAGGCTGCCACATATTGGGATAAACTGGCAAAAATGGATTTTACTACTTTAATTAGTGAGTTATAGAAACTAATTTTAATATTTTTATATTTTATTGTTAATAGATATTTTTAAAACTGTTAAGACACTTCTTAGGAAGTCGGGTGATGGGTCACTTTTTTAAGGTGGGTGGAGGGTCGAAGGGGTATCTTTTTGGTTTTCATAATTTTGTAACCATAAATGTATGAATAAGTATATATAGATACTCTTTTGTATTTTTATTATGTTATTTCTTTTTTATTGTATTTGTTTTTTTTGTGTTATAAAAATTAATAAAAATTTATTAAAAAAAGAAATCAAGAGTAGTGTTGTAGAAGCAAAATTGCTTCACGCGCTTTCCTTTCTTCTAACACAGTCAAAAGAGAAGGAATTTAGCTAGCTTGATTTAGGATTTACATTAGCCCAGGTCAAAGTTCTCCTGCAGATGTGAAGCCCAATCCAATCCAATCCTTTCCTTTCCTTTTTGGCAATTTTGGAGGAAAATGAGTGTTTTAGCACCTTAAAGACTATCAGATTTGTTGTGGCATAAGCTTTCATGGCCTGGACGGTACTTCTTCAGATGCATGCAGTGTCCTCAAAAGAGCATAACATGTAAGAGACAGCAGCAGTGACATTTTGATAGGCAGGTCTCATAAATAAACAAACAAACAGCAGGGCCTGTATTTAGCAGGAGCTCTGGCATTTCTTTGCCCCCACCCCCAGGACCCTACTGCCGCCACTCACCCCAAAGGTGGTGGTCATGCCAGTCCCTGCCTGCTGCTAGGTTTGTGGCAGCCTAGGTTTGTGGCAGCCCTACTTTGAAGCTTTTGGTTGAGGTCAGCGGCAGTCTTCTGGGAAATTTTCTCCCACAGGTTTCAGCATGCTGTGGTTTTGGGTCCATTTATTCTTGTGCACTGACATGGGTCAGTTTGACCCACAGAAGCAGCAGAAGGCAACGTTCCGGGGGAGGACTGGGGGGAGGAGCTGCCACTTAGGCGGCTCCCTATCCAGTTCGGCTGGTTACACCGGCGCCGGGAGCGGCAATGCTGCACCTGCTTTTGAGCAGGTGCAGCCTCACTGTTTCCTATGGGGCGAAAAGCCCCGGTAAAACAAACAAACAAAAAAGCCGTGAAATGGCTTCTTTTTGTTTTACAGCATACGGGAATTGGCTTAGGAAGAGGCACCACTGTGCCTCTTCCCCGCTGTCCCCATACGCCACCAGCTCAGGAATGGGCTGTTTGCCTGTTTTATTAATCTTCCAGGACATTCCGTTGCTGACCCAAGAGTGGCAGTTCTACAGAGAAGTTTCAAAGGGAGATTACAATGGGAGAGTGCCGAATTAGAGTTCATTAAGAAGTTCAAGAAAATGCCCCCCAGGGCTTAATAGGGACACAGGATTCTTATCTCACCACACATGCTACGTTTTCTGCACTTCCCACCTGTATGCATATCTCCTAGCTGTAACCAAGCTGATTACATTTTGCATCATACGTCTGCAGGGGCATAAATGTCAGCCAATATTTACTCTGGATTCTAGGATTCATGAGGAGATTCATACTGAATATCTGATATGTGAGCAGTGTAGGTGTTTGAGTGTTGTTCTAAGAGTGGAGTGATTAGAGTTCAAATCCCCACTTAGCCATGAAGCTTACTATAAGACCTTGGGCCTATTGCACACTTTCAGCCTAACCTACCTCATAGGGCAGCTGTGAGGAAAAGACAGAGGGGGAGGAGCTACTTCCTTTCATACACAAATGAAATATGTATTCTAATTGTATCAGTGAATGAGTTCATGGCATCTTTCCTCTAATCTTACACAGACTTTGAGTGAGATACAGAATATTACAGTGAAAAAAAATTATATTTGTAAAACCACATGATTAATCATTGCTGGCAGTTAGTTTTGGAAATACAAATAATTTCATATTATTAAATCTGTGCCTGGGCCAGGTTCAGCCCTGTGCCCCACTCCCCCAGGAAACTGAGGAGCCTGAACCCCTGCCCCTCTGCATCCTGACCCCAACTGGCCCTTCCTCCCACCCTCAGGGCTGATGGGACCTTCATGCTGTTTATATCAGATGAAGGGAGCTTCAACTAATGAAAGCTTCCATACCCTGGATCTGACACCCTGGTCTCCAAGGTGCCACCACCGGTCTCTAATGTTCTACCACTACGGACGAACACAGCTACCCACCAAAAACTATATGTTATATTTGTTTCACTGGTCAATAGGTTTTGGATATGTTGTTAGATTATTTTACATAATTTTATGATTCTTCATATTTTTGAAATTCTATATTTATTATTTGGCACCTCCGGATCTTATGGCTAAGGGGCATCTTGTAAATTATAATAAATAATACACGTTTCCTTTTCTTTGTCCCTGAAATGCTCCTTGATATGTAGATCTTGAGCAGTAGAGTTGTTTAAATCTATTGCTTAAGGGACATAAGAACTGAAATAAATTTTGCAACTGCCTGTGTAACTTTAGGATCCCTACCACTCAATAAAAAGGGTATTACCTCAGACACAGATAATCCAGGCCAATTAAAAGAGAATACAAAAGTAGATAACTGAAATTGTTCAAGATTTTCTGTTTCTTGTCTCCATCATCAACTAAAAGGGAGGCTGCAACCAAGAAATCAGAAGGAGATGGAGACTGGGAAGAGCAGCCACGAAGGAGCGTGAAAAGATCCTTAAGTGTAAGAATGTGTCACTGATGACCCAGATCAAGATAGTTCAAACTATAGTATTCCCCATTACCATGTATGGCTGTGAAAGTTGGATGCTGAGGAAATCTGATAGGAAGAAAGTTGATTCCTTTGAAATGTGGTGTTGGAGGAAAGTTTTACGGATACCGCCAAAAAAACAAATCAGTGGGTTCTAGACCAAATCAAGCCTGAATGCTCCCTAGAAGCTAAAATGACTAAACTGAAGTCATTGTACTTTGGTCACATTAAGAGAAGACAAGAGACACTGGAAAAGTTGAAGGCAGCAGGTAAAGAGGAATAGCCAACTTGAGATGGATTGATTCAGTCAAGGAAGCCACACCCCTCAGTCTGAACACATACTGGGGTGGAGCATAGGGTGGCCCAGCTCCTGGAAGGCACAGATCTGGCAAGGGGTATCCAGGGGCAGGACTGCTGGTTCCTGGGATAGAACCAAAGGCTGGAGCCAAGTGGGAAAACTGCAGAGCCAAGAGAAAGCACTCGTTCCTTTAAGGCAAGGGGGTGTCGAACTCAATTGTTACGAGGGCCGGATATGACATAAATGTCACTTGGTTGGGCTGGGCCATACCTCGCTAGCCCAGATCAAGGGCCTCGGCTGGCTTGCGGGCCAGATAAGAGCTCTCAAGGGGCCGCATCCGGCCCGTGGGCCTTATGTTTGACTCCCCTGCTTTAAGGTGCTCTTTCTCCCTCTCCTCATGCTGTTTAGAAAATATGGATAAAGATATACATCAGATATTCTGTACTATCTGTGAGAGTTCCCAACTCCCTGGGCTAACTTCGCAAAATCACTGCTCAGGCTTGAATGCAGAAACAATAGATTTATTGAAGGCTTCAGACAGATGAGACAGACACGGATTCAAAGTTGCAAGTGAATTGGCATAGCCGGGTTACAAAATATATCTATTCCAGGGCACTGGGGTTCACACTGGTGTTATGGGAAGTTACAAGATAGATTGGTGCAATACAAAACATCAAACGGGTCCCAGCGAGGCTGCTAGGGCTATCAGATCTTCAAGGCCGGACTCGGCCTGAGGGAGTGCTCACAGGAAGCGCGGCAGGGGAGGGCACCTGGGAAGGACAGCAGAGGCGCCGGGTTGCAGGGAGGTGTGAACTGCTTTTACGAGTTCAAAGAGATAGGCAAAGAACAAAGTGGGGAAGGAAAACTACTGAATATCAGACCCTCACATTCTGCCCCCCTTAAGGCCCCCCTCCCGCAAGGTCAGGAGGACGGGGCTTATCGGGATAGGCGGTGTGGAATTCTTGTACCAGGCGGGGGGCCGCCACGTGTGGGGCTTCCACCCATTCATCGTGTGCAGGTCCCAGATGTTTCCATCGGACAAAATAGAACAATTTCCCCTTTTTCCATTTGGAATCCAACACTTTAGACACTTCCAGATGGGTGTCCCCTCCCACTACCGTAGGAACCTCGGGTTTTGGAGGGGGGTGGAACTGGGGGGCAGCAACGTACGGTTTGAGGAGGCTTATATGAAAGACGGGATGGACGCCCTTAAGGGTCTTTGGGAGTTCGAGTTCCACAGTGACTTCATTGATCACCCGGGTAATGGGGAAAGGTCCCACGTATCGATAGTTGAGCTTTTTGCAGGGCCGGAGGGAGCGCAGGTTCTTAGTGGAGAGATAGACCTGCCCCCCCACCTTGAGTTCCCAGCCCGGGGATCGATGTTTGTCGGCTTGTTCCTTGTACTTGCTCTTGGCACGTTCGAGATTTTTGAGCAACCAGGGCCAGGTAGACTGGACTACTCGTACCCACTCCTGGACCTCTGGGACTGTTTCGAGCTCGGGGGTGACGGGAGCGGAACCGAAAGGACCAAATTCCGTTCCGTATACTACACGGAAAGGACTGAAACCTGTAGAGGAGTGGGGGGCATTGTTCTAGGCATATTCAGCAAACGGCAGCAGATCCACCCAATCATCTTGGTGGTAATTGACATAACAACGGAGATAACATTCGACCACTGCATTTACCCGTTCCGTTTGACCATCGGTTTGAGGGTGGTATGCTGAAGAGAGACCCTGTTCTTCCACCCCCATCAATTTTAGGAAGGCTCGCCAGAATTTGGCGACAAACTGGACCCCCCTGTCGGAGAGGACCTTCCTAGGGACCGAGTGTAGTCTGAGGACATGAGTGACAAACAACTTAGCCAATCCCTGGGCCGAGGGGAGTCCGGCGCAGGGAACGAAGTGGACCTGCTTGGAGAAAAGGTCCGTGATCACCCATAGAACCGTTTTACCCCGGCTGGGAGGTAGGTCGGTAATAAAATCCATGGCGATCACCTCCCAGGGTCGGGTGGGATTCTCCAGGGGTTTTAACAGTCCGGGAGGCTTTCCCATTCTTTTCTTGGCCGTAGCGCAGGTGGGGCAGCTGCGCACGTATAATTCAACATCGGCTCTCATATTGGGCCACCAAAATTGTCTTCTTACTAGGTGCAGTGTTTTGACAAAACCGAAATGACCTGCCAGTTTGGCCCCGTGGACTAGTCCCAGAACCTCCTTGCGGAGAGAAGTTGGGACGTAGAGCTTTCCCCCTTGCACCCACCAGGAGTCCCTTTGCTCCATGCCTGCAGGGAGGATCTGCTGCTCCATCTCCTGCAGGGATGCGTCCCGGAGTCTTTGCTGGAAAGCCTCCGGGATACCTTTGAGCATGGGGTTCCCTGGCAGGCGGGCTTGAGACCGGGTAGTGACGGCGAGTCCCGGGATCTCCCCTCTTTGTTCTGGGGTGAAAAGGGAGTCCACGGGGCGGTCAAAATCATTGCGGTACTGGGGAAGTCGGGACAGGGCATCCGCCAGGGCATTTTCCTTTCCGGGGACATGTTTGAGGGTGAAGCGGAATTTGGCGAAAAACTGGGCCCACCGAATTTGTTTGGCGTTGAGTTTTCTGGCTCCTTTGAGGGCCTCCAAATTCTTGTGGTCGGTACACACCTCAAACGGAAACTCGGCCCCCTCCAAGAAATGCCTCCAGATGGTGAGGGCATGTTTCACCGCTGCCGCCTCCTTCTCCCAAATAGCCCAATTGATTTCTGATTGGGAGAATTTTTTGGAGAAGTAGGCGCATGGCCGCAATTTCCCTTCCCCGTCCCTTTGCAGTAGGGCCCCCCCCATGGCCACGTCGGAGGCGTCCACCTGAACCACGAAAGGCTTAGTGCAGTCCGGGTGGGCCAAAACCGGCTCTGACGAAAAAAGCAATTTAAGCTGGTCAAACGCCTGCTGACAGGGAAGAGACCACTGCAAACGGGCCGAGGGTAGAGCGGCGCTCGCTCCCTTCCCCTTGGTACGCAAGAGGGAAGTGAGGGGGAGGGCTACCTGCGCGAAATTGGGGATGAAGTTGCGGTAGAAATTGGCAAACCCCAAAAACTGCTGTAGGTGGCGGCGTGTGGTGGGGGGTTCCCAGTCCCGCACGGCTTGAACCTTTTCGGGGTCCATTTCCAAGCCCTGGTGGGAAATGACATAACCCAGGAAGGTGATGGAGGGCTGGTGAAATTCGCATTTGGACACTTTGGCATACAGCTTGTGTTCATGCAAACGTTGGAGGACCTCGCGAACCAACTTAACGTGTTCCTCCATGGTCTCAGAATAAATGAGAATGTCATCCAGAAATACCACTACCCCCCGCAACAACAAATCATGTAAAACCTCATTGATTAATTGCATAAAAACACTCGGGGCCCCTGAAAGTCCGAAAGGCATAACAAGGTACTCAAACATTCCAAAACAGCTGGAAAAGGCCGTCTTGGGTTCGTCCCCCTCCTTAATGCGGATGCGGTGGTAGGCTTCTACCAAATCCAGTTTAGTGAAGATTCGGCCCTCTTTCAATTGCGCAAGAAGGTCTGGAATGAGAGGGAGGGGATAAGCGTTAGACTGGGTGACTGCGTTCAGTCTACGAAAGTCTATGCACAGTCTTAAGTCCCCCGTTTTTTTCTTAACGAAGAATGCGGGGGCGGAGTACGGGGCTTTGGAGGGGCGAATGAAGCCCCTCGCCAGGTTGGTGTCCAGATAGTCCCGCAGCACCGCCTTTTCGTTGGGACTCATGGGGTAAACCTTCCCCTTGGACAACTTGCCTTCCCCCACAATTTCAATAGCGCAGTCTGTGTCCCGGTGTGGGGGCAATTCGTCACATTCCCTCACATCAAACACATCCGCGAACTGGGAATATTCCGCGGGAAGGCGGGGTGGAGGGGTGACTTGAGGTAGGGATCCCACCAATGCGGCGGCCGGGGTGCAAAGCACTCGGTCCTTGTCGTGCGCCCCGCAAGGGTCCTCCAGGAAAGTGAGGGTTCGCTTAACCCAGTCAATCGAGGGATTATGCCCCTGTAACCAATTCATCCCCAAGACTATGGGGGCAACTATGGGGGCAATAGTAAAATATAAGCGTTCCCAATGTTCCCCCACAGCCATAATCACCGCAGCGGTATGGTGAGTGACAGGTCCCTTCTTAAAGTCGCTACCGTCCATCTGGGAAAAGCGGAGGGGACCTGGGAGTAGCTTGCGTCGGACGCCTAACTTTTTGGCGGCTTCCTCGCTAATCAAAGTGCGGGCGCACCCGGAGTCTACCAAGGCGGGAAATTCTAAAACTGGACCCCCCTTGGGCAGTGAGAGGTGTGCCCGAATATACACATTGTCCTCTTGGGCGCTTACCATCGGTGGAGCTCCTTGCACAACAACGGGAGCGGTCTGCTGAGGAGCCCCCCTTACAGCAGACCGACGGCGTTTTTTGCCGGCATCTCCCACTCTTCCTCTTCACTGGATGAAGGAGACGTGGTAGTTGTAATCCGGGACTCGGCCGAGTCAAAGGCTGCATTTGTAATCCGGGATCCCGATGGACCAGTGGAGGTGGAGGCTCCCTCTTGGGCGCTCGCGTGCAGTGCGGTGGGTGCGCTCCGGCGTCCAGGAGCGCCGCTGCGGCGTCGAGGTTGGCCCTCCGCCGGGGTTTTCTCCGGTTCAGCCGGGGATGGGCGAGGGGTAGCTGGGCGTCCGGAACGGGACGGGCACTGTTAAGCGAAATGGCCCTTGCCACCGCACACCAAACACACGCCGGTTTCGAAGCGCTTGCGGCGTTCGGCCGTTGAGGGGCCCCCCGGGGTTCGGGAATCCTTGATACCGCCTGGCCTGTCCCCCTTCGGCTTAGAGTCGCGACCGGTGCTCTGTCTGGACAGGGTCAGGAGCTGCTTCCGATTTTCGATGTCGGCGGCGTGGCGCACCCAGCCCTCGACGTCCGGGGGGTTGCCTTGCATGAAGGCCCAATGTTGCAGGTCCGGGTTTAGTCCCTCTCTGAAGCACTGCACCCGGGTAGCCTCGCTCCAGTCAAGAATTCTGCTCGACAGAGACTGGAATTCACTCGCATACAGCGCCACCGACTTAGTCCCTTGGCGCAGTTGCATCAGAGTGGCCTTAGCCCGCTCCCCCAGGTTCGGGTCCTCGAATCTGTTGCGGAGAGCGACCATAAACTCATCCAGATTCCGCAGCACAGGGGAGCGGAGTTCGTACTGTAACACCATCCACGCGGCCGCTTCGCCTTGAAGAAGGGAGGCCACATACTGGACCTGGGACTCTTCCGAGGTGAAGGTCCGGGCCTGTTCCCTCATAAAAATATCCACTTGGACCATAAAGAAGGTTAACTGATCCCCCGACCCATCGTACGTGATCTTCAGGTCACGGCGGGCCGGAGCGCTGGGAGGAGCGGGAGGAGTCGCCGGCGTTCCATCCGGAGGGTTGCCGGGGGGAGGCTGTACCTTCAGCGCGTCCATGGCGGCTGCCATCTCACCCATCACGGTTTGCATGGCATCCATCCGCTCCAGCATGGCTTGGCGTTCCTCCTGCCAGAGCCTCCGTTCCTCGTCCATCAGGACCTCTCTACGCGCGGGGTCGTCCACGAGCCCCGTACCGGACAACCCCAGACGGCGATGCTTCGCCTCGGTCCGGGAAAGCGACCAGCCCTTCGGAGAGTCCAGCCAGGAGTTAAAGGTGTTCTTGGGTTTCGTACCCAAGCCCGGTCCCGGGTGTGGGGCACCGGGTACCTTCCGCCTGGCATCCTCCTCCTTTGGGTCCGGTTTCTCCGGAACCTCGGGTTTCCCCGGTGAACCCGGGGGAGAAGAGGGATCCTCGTCGCCTGGCATTACTGTCCCTTAAGGTACAGACGCAGAGCGAAAAGGCAGAGACTTGCAACTTAATGTGAGAGTTCCCAACTCCCTGGGCTAACTTCGCAAAATCACTGCTCAGGCTTGAATGCAGAAACAATAGATTTATTGAAGGCTTCAGACAGATGAGACAGACACGGATTCAAAGTTGCAAGTGAATTGGCATAGCCGGGTTACAAAATATATCTATTCCAGGGCACTGGGGTTCACACTGGTGTTATGGGAAGTTACAAGATAGATTGGTGCAATACAAAACATCAAACGGGTCCCAGCGAGGCTGCTAGGGCTATCAGATCTTCAAGGCCGGACTCGGCCTGAGGGAGTGCTCACAGGAAGCGCGGCAGGGGAGGGCACCTGGGAAGGACAGCAGAGGCGCCGGGTTGCAGGGAGGTGTGAACTGCTTTTACGAGTTCAAAGAGATAGGCAAAGAACAAAGTGGGGAAGGAAAACTACAGAATATCAGACCCTCACACTATCAAGGGTCCTGCAAAGGAAGGGTTTGTTACCCCACAAACACATTCTAGTGTCCTAGAAGATACTGGTCAGCTGTCAGCGAGGGCATGCAATCGAACCCTGGATAGCAAGCTCCGTGAATTTCTTTTCACCTTTCCTTCCCGTGAGAAAGTCTTCCAGGGAGGAAGGAAGGTGCGATAGCCAGAGGCTCTATAAATCCCCATTTCAAAGTGACTTCCCTGTTGTAATTCTGCTCTGATCTCAAGGTGTGATTTCTCTATCTCTTGAGGTTGAGGGACCTCTGATGTTTGCATTTCAAAGCTTTTACTTGTAAACATTTCTAGTTTGTGCATCTTATAAAGCTGACCTCCAAATGTATTACTCCATTCTAACGTTATGCCTTCTTAAGACTACTGTACTCTCCCTTTTAAATAAACACTCTTTAACTCTCTGCGAATGTCTGGAGTAAAGTTGATGATTCTTGAAAGGCAACGGAGTCCTAGAGTCTGACACCAGCCCCCATCTTGGCAAGGGGAAAACAAATTTAAGCAAATATAAATGACCCAACACTCCCTGTATATGGATAATAGAGCTGTTAAACCCCTCAGCCAGAATATGGACAATAGAGCTGTGAAACCCCTCGGCCAGAAGGTCCTGTCTGTGTCTGAAAACAATGAGTCAGGATGACCAGGGAGTGTGGACAATTTCAATCCATTCTTAAAAATCCATTCTTAAAAAATGCTCTACCTGCAGGTTAGTAAACCAGCTGACGACTACAAGGACATCATAAGGTTCCAGCGCTCTCTCGCCTCTGAATGGAACTAACCCCCTCCCCCTAAAGTTCTAGCCCCTGGAACTTCTCATCTCTTGAAGTTGGGTGAATCTGATAATATATATAGATAATATATATTGACTACACTTGAAGGTTCTCAGTGCAGTCACTGATTCTCGTGGCTCATCTCTAGAAGCAAACTGGATTTGCGGCTCTTCCCCTTTAACTGCTCCCTTACGGAGTCCCAAGCAACTTGTTCAAAATTTCACTTCCTGGACAAAGAGTGAGTTGGCTTCTGCCTCTTTTCTCTCTCCTAACTCTCCTTACCTGACCATAATCCTTCTGTTGGTGATGTTATTTACTGCTCTTAGAGGAAGAGAAGAGAAAATTGTGACTTAGGAGCAGGCTGTCTGCCAGAGCCCGATCCTCCCCAGGGAAAAATTGTGTGTTTGTGGAAGAGAAAGGGAGGATGAAAAGTAATATATATCACCAAGTGAGATCGCTATTTTTCATCCTCTCATTATTCCCAGGCACCCACATCAGTGTGGTGTGGTTGTTAAGAGCGGTGGTTTGGAGTAGTGGACTCTGATCTGGAGAACTGAGTTTGATTCCCCACTCCTCCACATGAGCTGCGGAGGCTAATCTGGTGAACTGGATTTGTTTCCCCACTCTTCCACATGAAGCCAGCTGGGTGACCTTGGGCTAGTCACACTCTCTCAGCCCCACCTACCTCACAGGGTGTCTGTTGTGGGGAGGGGAAGGGAAGGTTATTGTAAGCCAGTTTGATTCTTCCTTAAGTGGTAGAGAAAATTGTCATATAAAAACACACTCTTCTTCTTCTTCTTCACAAGGAGGCATCTTCCATTGAGGCTAGTATTTTTCATGGTCTTGTATTGTTTTATTGATAGGTTTTTACACAGTTTCTAAATACATAAATCAGGTTCCTGTCATGGCGGGCTATGTTAGGCCTTTCCTGATACCCTTCTAGGCCTTCTTGTGCTCTAATGCCACTGGTCCACACAGGCTGCAGCTAATTTCCAGCGGTCTCCTGGATCAGAACTGGCTAAGGTATGAAGCCGCCTCAAATATTGGTCTTCCTGCTGGGTCCAGAAAAAGCAACTGTCTTGGACTCCTTGTGGCAGCAGCACTGACAAAGGAGAGAATTTTCCAGAAGGAATGGAAAGGAGGGGAAACCGGTGCCTCCATGCAGGGAGGAGTTCCGGCCACACAGGAAATGGAGGGAGCCATTTGGTTTGCAGGTTCATTCAGTTCTGCACGGGTGAAACATCAAACGGTTTTTTGATTCTTTAGATACCATTTCAATATAAGTAGAGTCAGGGAATAAGAAAGCATTGGCCTTATTATGTCACGGCTCTTCCTAATGAATAAATTGAAATTCCTATCAAGAAAATAAGAATGTATGCTTCCTACCCAGATGATAACTCAGACCATTTCATAAGGTTTTATACATTGGAACGCAAGAATTCAAGTCAAGAACTTAAGCTGCAAAGGGGCAATTACCAGGGCTGAGTATTTGTTTCAAAGCAGGGCGGAAGTAAACGAATGTGTCACTTTGAGCTAACGTGATAGGAAGCTAGTTTGCTCTGTCAAAGTCCTGCAAGCGTTCTCCCATGGCCACAGGCACTTGGGCACCTCCCTTGAAATCAATCACAGATTGGCGTGAAGAAGAGCAGAGCTCCGACCGGAGCGGCTCCAAAACAATGGAATGGCACCCGAGGAATAATGAAAGCCACTTGCAAATCCACACACAAGCTGTCTAGACAGCACCTCCTCCTGTGCTTTGATCACTCATAAAACAGCCTAAATGTTACCAGCACCCTTTCTGGATTTTGTTTATGGGTCCCCAGCACTGCCTCCATTTCAGAATTTCTCATACGATAGCAATCAAAAAAAAAAAAAATTGAAGTGAACTTAAGAAAGAACATTCTAGATATACGGTTGCCAACCTCCAGGTACTCGCTGGAGATCTCCTGCTATTACAACTGATCTCCAGCCAATAGAGATCAGTTCACCTGGAGAAAATGGCCACTTTCCCAATTGGAGTCTGTGGAATTGAAATCCCTGCATGAAACTGGGGACAATGCCTCCCTTATGAACCAGGGATGCTCAGTTAAAAGCTGCAGTTTGACTCATGCTCTGCTCAGTTGTCACAACTACTGAGCCAATCATTCAATTGGTCATTGGTCTACATCTGAGATGTCTGGATGTGACCATTTGCACAATTACAACAAATTTCTTGCAGCTGCTGTTCTTCACCACCCCAGTAGGCCACGCCTGCTACACTAGTTATTAGACAACACATAGATAAAAGGAAGAAAATATATTTTGATTTGAAACTTACTACTTTGGTTTCTTTGTTTGGCTTCTGACAGCATCATTTGGTGTCTGCCCATGAACCTTGGTGTATTAATCTTGTGATCAGCTCTTGCAATCAGGTAGGCATAAAACTAATTTTTCCCATGCGCCCCACCCCACATAGGGAAAATTCCCCCCAAAAGATAGGAAAAAGATAGGGGAAATTTCCCCAAATAGATTGCATGCACAGTCCTAATTTTGTCCTTTGACAGGTAGGCTTCTTATTCTCACCACCACATCTTTGATTTCTCCTTCTCCCCTGACTCCTTCCCATTCAGTTTAACATTTTCCCCATTTTAAAAACCAATCTCTTGTCTTGACCCATCCAACACTTCCAAACCCTGTCCATTTTTCTTTTACTGTTTGCCACCAACAGTTCATTTCTGAGAGGAATGCCTGCGCCAGTCATAGGAGGCAGCGCGGCTCCAAAGGAGCCCCACCAAAACCTCCTCGCAGCATTAAAAATCCATGCAATCCTTCATAGGGTTGCATGGGACATATGCCACCTATCTCTCAAAAATAAAAAGGGGCGTTCCCAGCCTGAAAGGGTTTTGCAGACTGCCTAAAGGTGGCTCCACCCCCAGCCCGGCATCAGAACACCCAGGAACACCTCCTGGGACGCCGGGATGCCCCGGGAATGCCTCCCGGGACGCCGGTGCGGGCTTTGATGGTGGTGGGACGCTGGCGGAAGGCCCCGTTGGTGTCTCAGGGCAGCGCTGCCATGGCAGCGACCAGCAACCAGCGTCTGGGCCTTCCTGCTGGCGTTTGGGCAACTTGCCTGGATGCTGGTGCAAGGGGCCCAACCACCGGCATAGCACCTTCCTTCAAGAAGAGTTGGATTTCTAAGGCACTCTTTTGCCCTTAGGACCTCAGGAATGTGCTGCAAATGTCTGGAGTATTCAATTTATTTATCTGATAAAATATTTATATCCTACCTTTCATTTTTCATTCGCTGCCATGATGGGTCCAAGCAAGACTCTTGTAGGAGGGCACCCCATAACTTGTATACAAAGAAAAGGGGCTCCTGTCACTGGCGGTCGCCCTCCAGGCCTCTGAAAGAGGAAGGACTTGCAGCCGAGGCTCTGAGGTCCGTAGGGGAGAAGGAGGCCTTTTGAACGTCTTGGCTGAGGACTGTTTAAGGCTTCAAAGGTTAATATCAGCACTTTGAACTGGGTCAGGAAACCAACTGGGAGACAATGAAGTTGCTTCAAAATGTACTCCAGTTAATATTCGGGCAGCTGCATTTTGCACAGCCAGGGCTTCGCAAGCGCTCTTCAAATGCAGCCCCCACATGTTATGATAATCTAACTGGATGTCTCTAAGGCATGTATAAAAGCAGTATGAATAGCAGGGGCTGGGTCAGTCTTTTCCAGAAAAGGCCAGGGACAGCATTCATGCCTTCCTGTGCCTTAGAAATCCAACTCTTCTTGACCCCCTACAATCTGACTGCCATCCTCACTCAACAGAGATGCCCCTTGCCAAAATTCTGCTTAACATCTTTGTTCTGTTTGATGCTTTTTGACACTTTGGATACTCTCTCATCTTTTCCTTATCCTAAGCCTCCACAACTGTGTTCTTAGTTCTCTTCCAGTCTATTTCATTCCTCATTTTTATAGCTCCTCCCCCCTCTGTTGGGGGGGGTGTCTCTCAAAGATCCTCGCCCTGTCTGGACACTGGAGACAAGGGTGGCTGGGGACACCTTCTTCATGGGTCTGTAAAATAAGCCCCCTTGCCCAATTCACTTGAAACAGGGGAGTCTTTGGTAGGGAAGGGGGCCTAGGTTCTCGGAAATTTCAGTAACTTTTGCTTAAAAAAACAGCAGCTCCAAAACCCCAACTTTATTTCCTCATAAGAAATAATGCCGTAGATAGCCAATATTAATGAAAAGGAAATTTTTTCTCTATAGCAGTTTATGAAAGAGTATCAATAATACTCCCAAAATTGAATGAAAATGATCACCAAAACTGAGTGAAAGGGATTTCCAATCTCCAAGTCTTTCCCAGAAGGTAGTAAACAGAAGTACTGACTGGAAAATGGCGGGGCCAGCCCGAGTCCATTCCTGGGCCTCTTTCTGATTCCTCCCCCCTGTCTCCTCCCTGTCTCCCAAAGAGAATTTCCTGAATGGCCTGTTGAAAATTCAGACTGCTCATAGCAAGTAGATTGCTGTGATCTAAGTGACAGCCAGATGACAGCTGGTGTCACATGACTGCTCAATGACTTGGCAGTAAATCTGGACTGAACTGGTCTATGCAGGGTGAGACCTGAAAACTGGGCAGCTTACTGTTGATTGGCTGCTGAACAAGGCCAGATGTGTATATATTCTGTACAGTACTTGTATAGGTGTGGGGTTGTGGATTGGAGATGCTAAGCGGGGTGCTCTGTCACTGTGAATAAAAGAGCACTTATTTATACTTGCTGAGTCTGCTGTGTTCACTCGCCTATTGAGCTCATCTAGCGCTACTAACAAACGCCAATAGGGTTATGGGCCCAGCACGCTTCCACTGCGCTACATCCTGGAGGTTCTATCTGTGGAACAAGGACTGTGGTGAGCAGAAGGACGAGTGAATGTCTGAGACTGAAACAGACGGAGCAGAGGAGGTCTCAAGCCGGTCTGCCAGCAGCAGTGCATCCGAGGCGGAGGAGGAGAGCGCCACAGAGGAGGAGCAGCAGGGAGAGGAAGAAAGTATGGCTTAAGCTGCAATGTCCTTGCTTGTGGAGAAGCTCACTTCTACCAATTATAATGTGTGGGCACTGCGTATGGAACACTACCTTAAAAGGGAGGCACTGTGGATTTATGTCTCCAACCCCCCAGACCCAGAGACAGCTCAAGACGTGGTGAAAGATGAAAAGGCACTGGCTATAATTGTGCTCAGCGTAGCTGACGACCAACTTGTACCTGTCATGGGTAAGCTGAAAGCGAAAGCAGCATGGGACTCTTTGAATAAAGTCTATGTGCAGAAAACAGCTGGCTCTTTAATAGCCATTACCAGGCGCACGTATAGAACTGTGATGTAACCGGGGGTGCCTGTTAGAAAGCATATCAATGCTTTAATTGAATACTTTCAAATGCTTGAGCAGAGAGGAAAGACATTGTTAGAGGATGACAAGGTGTTTATAGTTCTGAGCTCTCTGTCCGAGCAATATAACATGCTCATTACTGCTTTGGAGCAGGAGAAACGGATAAACTGACCTTGGAATATATCACCAGGAGGCTGCTGGAGCACGAGCAGAGATTAACTGTGTCGGAGCCTGGGAAACCTGCCAAGTCAGAGGGAGGCCAGGAGAAGACGCATTGCTTCACCGGCAGAGAGCGGATTGCAGAGAGAAAACAGCAGCTGGGAGATTTACAACATGTGGCATTGAGGGTCAGGTGGTGCTTTGTCTGTGGAGCTACAAATCATTTGAAAAAAGACTGCCCGGAAGCCAGAAGGAAGAGCTGAAGGGAGCAGTCTTCAAAGGGATTTGCTAGCAGTCAGAAGGCGTCACTGGTGCTGACGGAGCTCAATGACACTGCCGGTGTCTGGATTTTGGACTCTGGTGCGTCTCAGAACATTTGCCGAACTGAGGAACTATTGCAAAACACACAGGACTCCAGTTTACAGCATGTCAGCTTGGCTGATGGACATAATTCAGAGGTGACATTTGAGGGAAGTGTGTGGTTTCCTGCATTGAATTATGCATTTAAAATGTATTATGGGCAGGGTTTACAACTACGTTTGCAGGAAAGGCTTGTCAGATAGCCAAAGAGGGAAAAGTGCTTCTCAAAAGGAAAATGCATAATAACGTTTATGTGGTGGAAAATGTGCCTGTGGAGGCAAAAATGATAACGAATAAAAGCCCACGATAGCTGCATACATTTGCTGCATCGCAGCTTAGCTCATGCAAACTATGGTACCATAAATAAGACACTAGCATTATTGGGAAAAGAGAAAGTGAAGGAGTGTAAAAGGTTTCTGGATTGCGAAATCTGTAAAAGCTCCTAGTCAAAAGCTTACCCAGTTGCTAGACACAGTGAGAGACTGTCAGATACTGCATTGCAATTGATTCATGCCAATGTGATTGGCCCATACAGACAGAGTCACTCAGGCAACAGGTATGCATTGGTGTTGATTGATGACTATACCAGATTTTCGTGGGTATATCCTTTGAAAAAGAAGTCTGAGGTGTTTGAAACGTTTAAATATTGGGCAAAAAGGGTACAGAAGCAGCTTGGACATGACTTGTGTTCTTTACAAACTGATTTTGGTGGAGAATTCATGTAAAATGATTTTGAAAGGTGGTTACAGGTACAAGGTGTGCAGCACCGGGTAGCCAATGTGGCGGTGCCGCAGGAAAATGGCATTGCTGAAAGACATGGGGGAATGCTGCAAACAAAAATGTATTCTATGCTGCAAGATCGAGGTTTGCCAATGACATTCTGGGCCGAAGCAATCAAGGCTGCCAGTTATGTCTCCAATAGGATCTGGACTAGGTCCATAAATGATATCCCTTACAGGGTTTTGTATTAGAGGGATCCTAGCTTGAGCTACTTAAGGGTATTTAATGCAAAAGCCTGGGTCAATGTGCCATTATCCAGAAGGAGGAAAGGAGGAGCAAGGGCTAGAAAACTGACCTTTCTTGGATACCAGACTGGCATGAAAGCTTATAGATTTGCTGATAAGCATAACTCTCTAAGCTACAGCAGAGCTGCCAATTTTTGTGAGGGAAGTAACTGGGCCAGGATTCATGGACAGGAGGAGCCAAAACAGGTTGGGCTTCCATTAACCGATCTCTCACAGAATGAAAGTGGGGTGAAGCAGGAGGGAACTCCTCAGAGGGCTTCATCACCAAGAGCACAGGAGGAGAGGCAGATTCCTAGAGTGTCTAGCAGAAGCACAAAAGGGATTCCTCCGTTGAAGTTTGTATTTGAGTCTAATGATGTGAACCTTGTACAAATAAAAGAGCCTAATGTTATCAAGAGGTGTTATCCTTGGAAAGGAATGAAAAGGAGGCCTGGCTAGAAGCCATGCAATCAGAGTTTGATTCTCTGCAAGAGAATGAAGTGTTCTCACTAACAAAACTACCGGCTCAGAGAAAAGCCATAGGATGTAGATGGCTGTATAAGGTCAAACAGTGTCCAGATGGGAAGGTACTCCGGAAAGCCAGGCTTGTGGCTAAAGGTTTGTGAGAGTTCCCAACTCCCTGGGCTAACTTCGCAAAATCACTGCTCAGGCTTGAATGCAGAAACAATAGATTTATTGAAGGCTTCAGACAGATGAGACAGACACGGATTCAAAGTTGCAAGTGAATTGGCATAGCAGGGTTACAAAATATATCTATTCCAGGGCACTAGGGTTCACACTGCTGTTATGGGAAGTTACAAGATAGATTGGTGCAATACAAAACATCAAACGGGTCCCAGCAAGGCTGCTAGGGCTATCAGATCTTCAAGGCCGGACTCGGCCTGAGGGAGTGCTCACAGGAAGCGCGGCAGGGGAGGGCACCTGGGAAGGACAGCAGAGGCGCCGGGTTGCGGGGAGGTGTGAACCGCTTTTACGAGTTCAAAGAGATAGGCAAGGATCAAAGTGGGGAAGGGGAGTAAAGAATACCAGACCCTCACATTCTGCCCCCCTTAAGGCCCCCCTCCCGCAAGGTCAGGAGGACGGGGCTTATCGGGATAGGCGGTGTGGAAATCTTGTACCAGGCGGGGGGCAGCCATGTGTGGGGCTGCCACCCATTCATCGTGTGCAGGTCCCAGATGTTTCCACCGGACAAAATAGAACAATTTCCCCTTTTTCCATTTGGAATCCAACACTTTAGACACTTCCAGATGGGTGTCCCCTCCCACAACCGTAGGAACCTCAGGTTTCGGAGGGGGGTGGAACTGGGGGGCCGCAACGTATGGTTTGAGGAGGCTTATATGAAAGACGGGATGGACGCCCTTAAGGGTCTTTGGAAGCTCGAGTTCCACAGTGACTTCATTGATCACCCGGGTAATGGGAAAAGGGCCCACATAACGATCGTTGAGCTTTTTGCAGGGTCGGAGGGAGCGCAGGTTCTTAGTGGAGAGATAGACCTGCCCCCCCACCTTGAGTTCCCAGCCCGGGGATCGATGTTTGTCAGCTTGTTCCTTGTACTTGCTCTTGGCACGTTCGAGATTTTTGAGCAACCAGGGCCAGGTAGACTGGACTACTCGTGCCCACTCCTGGACCTCGGGGACTGTTTCGAGCTCTGGGGTGACGGGAGCGGAACCAAAAGGACCAAATTCCGTTCCGTACACTACGCGGAAAGGACTGAAACCTGTGGAGGAGTGGGGGGCATTGTTATAGGCGTATTCAGCAAACGGCAGCAGATCCACCCAATCGTCTTGGTGGTAATTGACATAACAACGGAGGTAACATTCGACCACTGCATTTACCCGTTCCGTTTGACCATCAGTCTGAGGGTGGTAAGCTGAGGAGAGACCCTGTTCTTCCACCCCCATCAATTTTAGGAAGGCTCGCCAGAATTTGGCGACGAACTGGACCCCCCTGTCGGAGAGGACCTTCCTAGGGACCGAGTGTAGTCTGAGGACATGAGTGACAAACAACTTAGCCAATCCCTGGGCCGAGGGGAGTCCGGCGCAGGGAACGAAGTGGACCTGTTTGGAGAAAAGGTCCGTGATCACCCATAGAACCGTTTTACCCTGGCTGGGAGGTAGGTTGGTGATAAAATCCATGGCGATAACCTCCCAGGGTCGAGTGGGGCTCTCCAGGGGTTTTAATAGTCCAGGGGGTTTTCCCATTCTTTTCTTGGCCGTAGCGCAGGTGGGGCAGCTGCGCACGTACAATTCTACATCGGCTCTCATACCTGGCCACCAAAATTGTCTTCTCACCAGGTGCAGTGTTTTGACAAAACCAAAATGACCTGCCAGTTTGGCGTCGTGGACCAGTCCCAGAACTTCCTTACGGAGAGAAGTTGGGACGTAGAGTTTCCCCCCCTGTACCCACCAGGAGTCCCGTTGCTCCATGCCCGTAGGGAGAATCTGTTGCTCCATTTCCTGCTGGGAAGCGTCCCGGAGCCTTTGTTGAAAGGCCTCCGGGATCCCTTTGAGCATGGGATTCTCTGGCAGCCGGGCTTGTGACCGGGTGGTGACAGCTAGCCCCGGGACTTCCCCTCGTTGTTCTGGGGTGAAAAGGGAGTCCACGGGGCGGTCAAAATCGTTGCGGTACTGGGGAAGTCGGGACAGGGCATCTGCCAGGGCATTTTCCTTTCCGGGGACATGCTTGAGAGTGAAGCGGAATTTGGCGAAAAACTGGGCCCACCGAATTTGTTTGGCGTTGAGCTTTCTAGCCCCTTTGAGAGCCTCCAAATTTTTGTGATCGGTACACACTTCGAACGGAAACTCGGCCCCCTCCAAGAAATGCCTCCAGATGGTGAGGGCATGTTTCACCGCTGCCGCCTCCTTCTCCCAAATAGCCCAATTGATTTCTGATTGGGAGAACTTTTTGGAGAAGTAGGCGCATGGCCGCAGTTTCCCTTCCCCGTCCCTTTGCAGTAGGGCCCCTCCCATGGCTACGTCGGAGGCGTCCACCTGAACCACAAAAGGCTTAGTGCAGTCTGGGTGGGCCAAAACCGGCTCCGACGAAAAAAGCACTTTAAGCTTGTCAAACTGCTGTTGACATGGGAGAGACCATTGCAAATGGGCCGAGGGTAGAGCGGCGCTCGCTCCCTTCCCCTTGGTACGCAAGAGGGAAGTGAGGGGAAGGGCTACCTGCGCGAAATTGGGGATGAAGTTGCGGTAGAAACTGGCGAACCCCAAAAACTGTTGTAGGTGGCGGCGTGTGGTGGGGGGTTCCCAATCCCGCACGGCTTGAACCTTTTCGGGGTCCATTTCCAAGCCCTGGTGGGAAATGACATAACCCAGGAAGGTGATGGAGGGCTGGTGAAATTCGCATTTGGACACTTTGGCATACAGCTTGTGTTCACGCAAGCGTTGGAGGACCTCGCGAACCAACTTAACGTGTTCCTCCATGGTTTCAGAATAAATGAGAATGTCATCCAGAAATACCACCACCCCCCGAAACAACAAATCATGTAAAACCTCATTGATTAATTGCATAAAAACACTCGGGGCCCCAGAAAGTCCGAAAGGCATAACCAGGTACTCAAACATTCCAAAACAGCTGGAAAAGGCCGTTTTGGGTTCGTCCCCCTCCTTAATGCGGATGCGGTGGTAGGCTTCCACCAAATCCAGTTTAGTGAAGATTCGGCCCTCTATCAGTTGCGCAAGAAGGTCTGGAATGAGAGGGAGGGGGTAAGCGTTAGACTGGGTGACTGCGTTCAGTCTGCGAAAGTCTATGCACAGTCTTAAGTCCCCCGTTTTTTTCTTAACGAAGAATGCGGGGGCGGAGTACGGGGCTTTGGAGGGGCGGATGAAGCCCCTCACCAGGTTGGTGTCCAGATAGTCCCGCAGCACCGCCTTTTCGTTGGGACTCATGGGGTAAACCTTCCCCTTGGACAACTTGCCTTCCCCCACAATTTCAATGGCACAGTCTGTGTCCCGGTGTGGGGGCAATTCGTCACATTCCCTCACATCGAACACATCCGCGAACTGGGAGTACTCCGCAGGCAGGCGGGGCGGAGGGGTGACTTGGGGTAGGGATCCCACCAAAGCGGCGGCCGGGGTGCAAAGCACTCGGTCCTTGTCGTGAGCCCTGCAAGGGTCCTCCGGGAACGTGAGGGTTCGCTTGACCCAGTCGATCGAGGGATTATGCCCCTGCAACCAATTCATCCCCAAGACTATGGGGGCAACTATGGGGGCAATAGTAAAATATAAGCGTTCCCAATGTTCCCCCACAGCCATAATCACCGCAGCGGTACGGTGAGTAACAGGTCCCTTCTTAAAGTCGCTACCGTCCATCTGGGAAAAGCGGAGGGGACCTGGGAGCAGTTTGCGTCGGACGCCTAACTTTTTGGCGGCTTCCTCGCTAATCAAAGTGCGGGCGCACCCGGAATCTACCAAGGCGGGAAATTCTAAAACCGGACCCCCCTTGGGCAGCGAGAGGTGTGCCCGAATATAAACATTGTCCTCTTGGGCGCTTACCATCGGTGGAGCTCCTTGCACAACAACGGGAGCGGTCTGCTGAGGAGCCCCCCTTACAGCAGACCGACGGCGTTTTTTGCCGGCATCTCCCACTCTTCCTCCTCACTGGATGAAGGAGACGTGGTAGTTGTAATCCGTGACTCGGCCGAGTCAAAGGCTGCATTTGTAATCCGGGGTCCCGATGGACCAGTGGAGGTGGAGGCTTCCTCTTGGGCGCTCGCGTGCAGTGCGGTGGGTGCGCTCCGGCGTCCAGGAGCGCCGCTGCGGCGTCGAGGTTGGTCCTCCGTCGGGGTTTTCCCCGGTTCGGCCGGGGTTGGGCGAGGGGTAGCTGGGCGTCCGGAACGGGACGGGCACTGCGAGGCGAAATGGCCCTTGCCACCGCACACCAAACACACCCCGGTTTCAAAGCGTTTGTGGCGTTCGGCTGTGGAGGGGCCCCCCGGGGTTCGGGAATCCTTGATACCACCGGGCCGGTCCCCTTTCGGCTTCGAGTCGCGACCGGTGCGCTGTCTGGACAGGGTCAGGAGCTGCTTCCGATTTTCGATGTCGGCGGCGTGGCGCACCCAGCCCTCAACGTCCGGGGGGTTGCCTTGCATGAAGGCCCAATGTTGCAGGTCCGGGTTTAGTCCCTCCCTGAAGCACTGCACCCGGGTAGCCTCGCTCCAGTCCAGAATTCTGCTCGACAGAGACTGGAATTCGCTCGCATACTGCGCCACCGACTTAGTCCCTTGGCGCAGTTGCATCAGAGTGGCCTTAGCCCGCTCCCCCAGGTTCGGGTCCTCGAATCTGTTGCGGAGAGCGACCATAAACTCATCCAGATTCTATTCCAGGGCACTAGGGTTCACACTGCTGTTATGGGAAGTTACAAGATAGATTGGTGCAATACAAAACATCAAACGGGTCCCAGCAAGGCTGCTAGGGCTATCAGATCTTCAAGGCTGGACTCGGCCTGAGGGAGTGCTCACAGGAAGCGCGGCAGGGGAGGGCACCTGGGAAGGACAGCAGAGGCGCCGGGTTGCGGGGAGGTGTGAACCGCTTTTACGAGTTCAAAGAGATAGGCAAGGATCAAAGTGGGGAAGGGGAGTAAAGAATACCAGACCCTCACAAGGTTATTCTCAGATAGAAGGTCAAGACTTTGATGAAATTTTTGCCCCTACAGTGAAATCTGAGACCATACGGGCTACACTATGCAAGGCTGCTAAAGACAAAATGCTTGTGCACCACTTTGACTTCACCACTGCATACTTTAATGCCAAACTCAGTGAATAAATTTACATGGAGGAAATTCCTGGGTTTGAAAGTGAAGACCAGCAAGGGGTACTAAAACTACATAAAACGCTGTATAGTTTGAAACAAAGTGCATGCGCGTGGTCACAATGCCTCAGCCAGGCATTGGCTAACCTTGGTTTCAAGCAAGGGGTAGCTGATCCTTGCATGTTTACAAAATGTGTAGGGGGCACAGACTGTGTGTTGTTTGTTCATGTGGATGATCTCTGTTTTTTGTTTCACACAAATGAACAACTGCAGTGGTTTAAGGAGGCTGTAGAAGGCTTGGTTAGAATAAAGCATCTGGGTAACATTCGAAATTATCTGGGAGTGGAAATCACCAAAAACCCAGAGGGGTATTTTGAATTGTGCCAACAAAAGAAGATTGAACAGCTTCTGTTAAAATTTGGGATGACAGAGGCCAAATGTACAGAAACTCCCATGACAACTGGGTATATGAAAGAGGTGGATGATCAAGTGTTCCACAATAAAGTTCAATATCAATCGTTGGTGGGATCATTGTTATATCTGTCTTGTTGGTCAAGACCAGACATATGTATGGCTGTACATCTGTTATGTCAAAAATGTGCATGTCCTTATGCTAAGGACTGGACAGCAGCAAAGAGGGTGCTGTGCTACTTAAAAGGTTCAGCTTCATCTAAACTGTGTTTAAAAGCTGATGCAGAGGAGTCAGTCACTGTTTATAATGATTCAAGTTGGGGGGACAGAAAAGATGGGAAGTCCACCACTGGCTATGTGTTGTATTTACATGGTGCACTGATAATGTGGAAATCATTGAAACAGACCCATGTGGCAACCAGCACATGTGAGGCAGAGTATTCTGCATTAAGTGACTGTGAGATTCAGCTGGAATGGCTGAGTCAGCTAGCACAGGATCTAAGCCTTGGATGGGAACTACCTGTATGTATATATTGTGATAATACTGCAGTGCAGCAGTTGGCTGGAGATCAAGGCATTAGAACAAGAAGTAAGCACATAACCATAAGATACCAAAATGTCAGGGAAGCTGTAAATAATGGACTGATAATGTTGGAACATTGTGCTTCAAATGTAAATATTGCTGACATTTTTACTAAATGTTTGCCTGCTGAAAAGTTTGTACAGTTCAGAAGTAAATTGGGACTTGCTATGGCAGTCTAGGAGGAGTGTTGAAAATTCAGACTGCTCATAGCAAGTAGATTGCTGTAATTTAAGTGACAGCCAGATGACAGCTGGTGTCACATGACTGCTCAATGACTTGGCAGTAAATCTGGACTGAACTGGTCTATGCAGGGTGAGACCTGGCAACTGGGCAGCTTACTGTTGATTGGCTGCTGAACAAGGCCAGATGTGTATATATTTTGTACAGTACTTGTATAGGTGTGGGGTTGTGGATTGGAGATGCTAAGCGGAGCACTCTATCACTGTGAATAAAAGAGCACTTATTTATACGTGCTGCGTCTGCTGTGTTCACTTGCCTATTGAGCTCATCTAGCGCTACTAACAAACGCCAATATGGCCATAGGCAGCCTTCCTGCTCCCTCCCTGGGATCCAATTGGCTATATGAGCTGTCTTCCTTTCCCTCCCACCTGTTTCCCAGAAGCCAGTAAAACAAACAAAAAAGAAATTGAAGGAAGGTTATAGAATTCCCAACACAATTCCTGATATTTTCTAATACCATCAGGAGTGGAACAGTTAGAAATGGGAAAATACTGGACAGCAGTATCCCCTTGCACACTCCGAGTAGTCCCTCCCCAAAATATTACCTTTGATTCTCCGTTACTCCTTGCATTACTCTGCTACCAAGTCATGTTGCTTCTCCTATACAACAGTGTTGCAAAACCCAGGCTCTTGTTTCCCATGCCCCCACTCTGGATCTTGTTCTGGCCATCTGCAGCCTCGGCTACTGCAACCTTCTCTCTCATCTTCCATTCCCTCACCTGTCTTCTTTCACCCCTTTTGCAAACTCTAGCACCAAAACCAGACCCTGTCATCATTCAGGCCATAAAACACCCCTCCTGAGATCCTTACACCCATTTTCTGTCCACTCCTACATAGGGTTGCCAACTTCCAGGTATTAGCTGGAGATCGCCTGCTATTACAACTGATCTCCAGCAGATAGAGATCAGCACACCTGGAGAAAATGGCCGCTTTGGCAAGTGGACTCTAGAGCATTGAAGCCCCTCCCCTCCCCAAACTTCACCCTCCTCTGGCTCCTCCCCAAAAACCTCTCGCCAGTGGCAAAGAGGGACCTGACAACCCCATCTGGTCTGCACCCCTCGGCTTTAAAGGGACTGGCAACCCTACTCCTGTAATGCCCAGATATAAGGGCTGGTATAACATACTATGTACTCATGTGCATACACATGGAAGCTGGTATAAAATACTATGTACTCATATGCACACACATGGAAGCTTTGGGGAAGTTGGCATCCGGGAGCCATGAACCAACAAATCATGCTTTCTGTGCCTGGTACGGCTTCTCACCAGTAGAGAGCTCTGAATCGCGTTCATCTTCAGGAATGCGGTTTCTGGTTACCGAGCTCACAAGATCAAGCACTCACTAAGTGACGCCTTCGGGCAATATCTATAGGCTATGCTAATTAGAATGGAGTAGACAGCTAATGCGCATTGGTTCTTTTGTGTATCAATCTGCTTGTCAGCAGCCATGGGCCTGCCCCATGCGAATGCATAAATGATAGTAAGCTTCCTTTGTTTCTCTGGTGAGTAACTCTGCATCTTATTTGTGGGTTATTTCACCCCAGGTCTGTGTTTAGCTAAATAAAGATCTGTTGCTTAACCTTCTCCTGGTTGTCTATCATTGGACTATAAGACAAACAGGCATTTCACTCCTACCTCTAGCACCAACTGTTCATCCTTGCATTCACAGTCCTTGTTCCTTTGTTGATATACTACCATACCCTGATGTGTCCTTGTCTTTCACTGTTTTAACTCCACCACCATCAGCGATTCAAAGGTTTCCTCCTTAACTTCTTGCTGTCCCCTTGTGCCTGCAACTCCCTCCCAGAACCTGTTTGTGCTCACAATTCCAGCCCAGCTAGGGAAACACAAGCAGAAGACTTTCTCAATGTGCAGTTGCCCCAGCTGAATTGGTGCAGTGCTAATCAGAAATCAGCTTTAAATGTAATTACAGTGACATATTCTTACTTCCAGTAATTGTTGTAGGCTTTAGTATGAGAACGGCGACCTAACTGGTTTGTGTCACAGAGTGAATTTGCTGCCAGTGGGCCCATTCAGTCTTTCTTGTCAGGTGCTTCCTTGATAAAGTTAGCACTGCCTACTATTTATTACCAAAAACAACAACAACAAAACTGGGACCTTCCTGAAATGTCTCTAGATTTTAATTCTGAAGCCACAGTATTTGCAATGAACACACATTTTGTATTTGAGTACAAGTAGCAAATCAAATCTTTTGATTGCATTTGTATTTCAACATAATTGATATAATCAGTATATGATGCTTTATGTTTAATGATTTTTTGCTGTGAAACTCCCATCCCTTTTCCCAGCTACACCCTTACCCTTATCATATGCACAAAACAATTAAATCATATATTCTTACACTAAAGTGTGGCCCCCATCTGAAGATCCGCATATCTGTGGACTGGGGCCACATTGACAGAACATAATTTTTCTCCTAACTTTGGAAATCCCCCAGACTTGCAGAAAAACCCCAAAACTAAAAAAAAGGGGTTACAAAAAAAGAAAAACAGAGAACTGTTGACTGCACAAGTACAGAGGACTGTTGTCTAAAAGCAGGTAGGTGTGCAATAAGGAGGAGAGTGAGAAGTGAAGAGAGACAGTCGTACTCTGTGACTCTTCAGCATGGTGGTGGCTCTCCCCTCCCCCGCAGGCCCAGCTGATTCAATGTCAGCACCTTCCTCCTTGGCCCACCCAAACTTAACTTCGTTGTGGCAGGTTCCCCCCAGTCCACCCAACCCTAGGGTGGTGTAGTGGTTAAGAGTGGTGGTTTGGAGCGATGGACTATGGTCTGGAGAACCGAGTTTGATTCCCCACTCCCTTACATGAGCAGCAGATGATAATCTGGTGAACTGGATTGATTTCCCCACTCCTACACATGAAGCCAGCTGGGTGACCTTGGGCTAGTCACACTCTCTCAGCCCCACCTCCCTCACAGGGTTTATGTTGTGGGGAGGGGGAGGGAAGGTTATTGTAAGCCAGTTTGATTCTTCCTTAAGTGGTAGAGAAAGTTGGCATATAAAAACCAACTCTTCTTCTTCTTCTTCTTAGGTTCTGTTGAGAAAGTGAAGGTGGGGTTGGGCAGACTAGGGGGGACATTGCCATGAAGCTGAGGTTGGGCAGGCTGGGGAGAAATCCTCCCACAATTTTTGTGGGTTCCCTCATGAATATTTATAAAAACCATTTAACTAATATAACAGCAACCGTGTGTTTCATGAAAAAGGCCGACCCCTGTAAAAGCCTTCCTGTGTTTTGGCAATAGTTTTTTGCAAGAGTTGGTTTTTATATGACGACTTTCTCTACCACTTAAGGAAGAATCAAACTGGCTTACAGTCACCTTCCCTTCCCCACCCCACAACAAACACCTCTTGAGGTAGGTGGGGCTGAGAGAGCTCTAAGAGAGCTGTGACTAGCCCAGCTGGCTTCATGTGTAGGAGTGGGACAACCAACCCAGCTCACCAGATTAGCCTCCGCTGCTCATGTGAATCAAACCCGGTTCTCCAGATCAGAGTCCACTGGTCCAAACCACCGCTCTTAACCACTACACCAAGCCGGCTCTCCTTAAATGGAAGTAATTTGTAAATTACTTCAAGGAATGCCTCAGAAAGGCATCTTCCATGTGATAAAAGCTTTAAATTGCACAATGGGACCCACTCCAACTTAAAACCACACTGAAAGATGGAGGAAGAGGAGGAGAATGCTGAGTAAAGTGTTGCTTGACCCAGATGGGTTGAATAGGGGTCAGAGGAGACATCACCCCTCATTGGTGCAGTTAGGTAGTTCTAAACGTAGTAGTCTTCTGGGCTGCAGCCCTCGGCTGTAAATGGCAATGTATACTTCCAAGAGAGAGCTACTGCTGGCTTTTGCAGGCTGCTTGCTGACCCGGTGTGCCGGCCGGGCCCCATTCCAGTCCTGACCGCACCACTGTCTGTCGCTAAGGCAAAGGTGCAATGCGCTGGATCTCTCAGTACCTTCTGCACAAGAATGTATATTTCCTTCGTGATGTGAAGATTCAGGCCAAGCCCACATTAGCCACATGGGATCCTCCTGCTGTGGGATTCTTAGTTCTGCATGAGTCAGCACTCTTTGAAGAAGCGGCTGTTCCTGCTGAGCCTTGTTCTTCACATTTTTATTGCATACAGATTCCTAGTGGTCGAAGGTACTCTGAACAAAATGCTCAAACTGTATTTTATACCCTCCTTTTTATGTTATATCATTCTCTATAGGTTTTCACAAAAATATTTCTTTTCTTTTTTTTAATTCAGAAAATAAAGCTCTGGCTTGATGAAGTGATGCAAAAAATGTTTCTCTTCCTGGGTTGACAATGAAAGTGCAGCAGCTGTGATCCAAACACTATTGCTGGATGAACAGAAAATCCTGCAGTGCAGAATTGTTCCTGCAAATGTGAAGTGATTTGAAAAGACCTGACAGGCGAGAACAGCAAGCCCCGAAGTCATGTAAAATGCAAGAGAAATACCACTTTAAGGAGGAGGCTTCACGGTGGCTCTAGCAAGCCGGCTAACAAGGCTGCTCTGGCATTAATCACCTCCCCCTCCTTTTTTTAAATAAACCGTATGATCTTAAGACTCTGCATCTTAAGGACTCAAACATGATTTTATTTGTGAACGTTTGCAACATGCAGACTAAAACAAAAAGGGGGAAGGCATTCACAAATCAGCACTTGTGAGAGAGAGGGAGCTTCTATGTTGCTTCCACCAGGGAAGAATTCAGAAGATTCTGTTGAGCGCATCCCTCTAAAGAATATAAGTACTGATATCCATCTTCAAGATTCGGAAAATGCTTTCCCACATACTATTAATAGTCCTGAAACTGTTAACTTCAGCTGCGGCCTGGCTCCTTATGCATAAAACCTGTTGAAGAGAATGAGAGGAACCTCAGCATAACCTATGACATTTTAGAGCAGTGGTTCCCAACCTTTTTTTGACCAGGGACCACTAGGACTTTTTTGTTCGGTGAAGGGACCCCAAGGTTCAAAATAAAAATTCTGAGAATTTGAAAATAAACTTTAAACATAACTGTTAGTTAAACATTAAACTTAGAATAATATTTGAATATATATTTTTATAATAGAGAACTTTTAATTGAAAATATTAATTTATTATGGGTTTATAACTTTGTTTCGTGGACCTTAATTTAGTTCTCGCGGACCCCTGGGGGTCCACGGACCCCTGGTTGGGAACCAGTACTTTAGAGGGACCAAATTTGACTCTTATTCTGAAGTACTGTTCACAGTGGGTAGCCGTGTTAGTCTGTTTGCAGTAGTCAAAAAGGGCAAGAGTCCAGTAGCACCTTAAAGACTAACAAAAATATTTTCTGGTAGGGTATGAGCTTTCGTGAGCCACAGCTCACTTCTTCAGATACAGCTAGAATTCTAGAATTCTAGCTGTATCTGAAGAAGTGTTCTGAAGTACTGTGTATTTGATGGTAGCATTTCTGTTAATGGTAGAGTTAAAGCATAAAGTTAAAAATACTGAGATGAAGAAAAGCAAGGAGGTGCCAATGTGAACAGTTTTGACCCACAATGGACAGTCTAAGTGCTTGGGGCAAGATTTCTACCAAGTTCCATACTAAAGGACAAAAACTGTTGGGGGCATCACATATCCAAGACTCGTGTGGGCTTCATTCAGTTATCTATACCAGTGGCTACACAAATCCAAATTGACTTGGTATGGTGACCCACTTCACACACACACACACACACAAAACAGAGCACACACAAATCAATAAAACTGCAAAAGGCTGTGACCAATTTCATCGGCTTCGAGACCCACCTTTGGGTCAGGATCACCAGGTAGGGAAACACTGATCTACAGGTGGGCTTTGCATGTACAGCGAGCCCAGGTGGCTCAGAAATATTCATAACACAGCAGAAAGAAACCTTGCTTGCTCTTTTCAGACTCAACGCTTTTAAAAAATTATTATTTCTTAGTTTGTTGTGGTTGTTGGGGAAAATGGGTTTGGCTTCTTACAAAGAACCTGAAGGATTTGCCCTGAGCGTTGTGTGTGTGTTCAGTGCCATGAAGCTGCTTCTGACTTATGGTGACCTTTAGGGTGACTACCCAAATGCCCTGTGAGTAACAGCTTTGCTCAGGTCTGGCAAACTGAGGGCCCGTGGCTTCTTTGATTAAATCAGTTCATCTCATGATGGGTCTTTCTCTTTCCTGCTAGCATGATTGTATTTTCCAGGGAGTCTTGTCTTCTCATAATGTGACCAAAATACAATAGCCTCAGTTTAGTCATTTTAGCTTCTAGGGAGAGTTTAGGCTTGATTTGATCTATAACCCACTTATTTGTCTTTTTGGCAGTCCATGGTATCCATAACACCACATTTCAAATGAATCAAGTTGCTTCCTGTCAGCTTTCTTCACTGTCCAACATTCACACCCATACATAGTAATGGGGAATACCATGGCATGAATTAACTTGATCTTGGTTGCCAGCGGAACATCCTTACCCTTAAGAATCTTTTGTAGCTCCTTCATGGCTGCTCTTCCCAGTCTCAATCTCCTTCTGATTTCTTGGTTGCAGTCTCTCTTTTGGTTGATGATGGAACCAAGGAATAGAAAATCTTTAACAATTTCAATTTAATCATCATCAACCTTAAAGTTGTGTAGTTCTCTGGTAGTCATTACTTTTATCTTCTTGATGTTCAGCTCTAATCCTGCTTGGGCACTTTTTGTTTCAACCTTCATCAGTAGTCATTTCAAGTCTTCACTATTTTCTGCCAGTTCTGTGGTGTCATAAGCATATCTCAAATTGTGAATGTTCCTTCCACCAACTTTCACTTCACCTTCATCTAAATCTAATCCAGTTTTCCTTACAGTATGTTCTGAATATAGATTGAAGAGATAGGGAGATAAAATATATCCTTGTCTGATGCCTTTGCTGATTGGAAACTACTCTCTGTATTCTGTCTTAACAGTAGCCTCTTGTCCAGAGTATAGGTTGCACATCAAAACAATGAGATGTTGTAGCACACCCATTTCTCTTAAAACCACGATAGCTTTGCAGCAATCTATGGCCTTTTATGCATGGGAAATTTGTGTTGAGTTTGTCGGTCTCTAGATGCACAGTGTTCTCATGCAAATGCTCAAAGCATTATGCATGGGGGCTTTTTGCCCCAAAGAAATTCCAGGAGTACCTTGTGATCAATTATGCATCCCCAGCAAAAATGTGGAGCTTCTGAACCATGTGGGAGTTTCTAATGGGCTCTAGTGTATTTTTTAAACATGTCATCAGCCCTCACCAGCCCCACAGTGGGATTCTTTCATTTGATCAGAACTGAGTGGCCGTTTTATAGCCAAAACAGAGAAAGGACCAGACAAACTGGGATCAGTCTGAAACTAACATTCCCTTTGAAACTGACAAACTAAGCAGCCTCAGAGATCACTTGTGACTACTATTTCAGCATTCTCTCAATAATCCTGCACTAGCAAACAAAAAACCTGTTTGATTGGCCAGGATCTGAAACTGATAAACACTTGTGTCTCCCCAGCCACCCTAGCCTCAATTCCAAGCTAGCTTATTGGAGCCCTTATTTATTGCTGAATACATATGTATAGGATTCATCTGGGTAAGACATTGTACCTGATCAGTTGTAAATGAGCACGGTAGTTTATTTCAGAACTGGAAGGGAAGGGGATTTGTTTTGTGATCTTAGCTGAACTCAGATGGATGCCCATTTCTGGAGCCATTCCTGGAGGAGCCAGGGTTTCTGTTTTTCCTTGTGATCTTCCAGCTGTAAGCCATGTAGCATTACCTAATGGCTACCTAGCCCAAAGAGGTGTTTGAAACAGAGAGAGCTCCAACAGTGCTAAGTTTGCAGCTGGTCACTCCATCTCTATCTGGTATATACAGAGATGCAGTAATTGGCCTTGTAACCACAAATGTTGGCAAACAGCCTTTACCTGCTCATTGTTCAAAATGTTTTTTTTTAAAAAGGTTGGAAAAAGCATGCATGATCCCGAAGTAGTCCCACAAGGGTCTCGAAGCTAAATACCCATGCATAAATGGGCTATGTAAGACTAGCTGATTTTCTTCTGAAATTCTCTCATATGCTCCAGTAACCAATGTAAATTTGCAATATGATCTCTAGTGCCTCATCCTTTTCTGATTCAGGCTTGAACGTCTGACATTTCTTGTTCTATATATGGTAAAAGTTTTTGTTGTTAGATTTTGAGCATCACTTTACTCATGTGAGAAATTAATTCAGTGGTCCAATAATTGCTGCAATCTTTGACATCTCCTTTTTTGGGAACTGGAATGTAAATGGACTATTTCCAGTCTGTGGGCCATTGTTTTGTTTTCCATATTTGTTGGCATATTCTTGTTAAGATTTTGATGGACCCTGTTTCTGTGGCTTGAAATAGCTGTACTGATATTCCATCTATTCCTGGTGATTTGTTTCTCCCAATTGCTCTCATTGCAGTTTTCACTTCACTTTTTAAAACTGTAGGTTCTTCTTCAAAAGACCATTCTTTGAAGGAATCTGTTATCCTTTTATCTCTTCTGTATATTTCTTCAGTTTATTGTTCCCATCATTTCTTTATTTTGTCCTGTTCAGTTTTTTTAATATTTTTTATTTTCTTCATATAACATATCAGCATATAAAACAATACTAAAATAATAACAATAAAAATAAAAAATTCTAATAATATTGCTAATTTAACAATAAGGCGACTTCCCCCTCCCCCACTTCCATCTAAAAATAAATTGTATAAACTTTTGTTAACAGAACTAATTCCAACATTATGTTAAGTAATATAGTCTTATCCTATCCAACATTTTTAAAACTATACCTAAATATAACATTAATATAAAATATAGATAAGGGATTAGATCAAAGAGTATCCTTTAAATGAACCCATTGAAAATTGATTTTCACAATACATTCTCCAAGGCTCCCATTCCCCCCAAAATGGAACATTATCATTCTGGTTTATCAGAGCTGTAAGCTTCACCATTTCAGTCAATTCCAGCATCTTTTTTATCCAGTCTTTTTTGTCTGCTTTCTCCAAAGACTTCCATTTAACTGCATACATCACTAGTGCAGCTGTGGTGGCATATATCAAAAAAGTTAGGTGAGTAAAAATGGTATCTGGTATCATACTTAATAGCATCATTTCAGGTGTTTTAGAAATATTTCATTGTAAAATCAGCCTTATTTCATTATATAGCATATATATTATATATCATCTCCCAAAATTTCTTAGCTTTTTCACAAGTCCACCACATATGATGAAAAGATATTATTTCCTTATTACATTTCCAACAATTTGGCGGCATTGAGGGAAATGATTTTGCTAATTTCTTGGGTGTTAAAATACCATTTGTATATCATTTTGTATACATTTCTCTTAGTAATTGCAAAAATACAAGTTTCAAATCTCTCGACCAAAGCCTTTCCCATTTTTGTAACATTATATCATGACCTAACATTTGTGCCAAGCTAATCATGGTAGGTTTTATTCGTTCTTGTTCACAATATAGTTCTAACAATAACTTATACATCTTGGATATAAGATGATCATTTGTATCCAGTAAAAGTTTCTGCAAAGTTGATTTAGTTTTAAGGAATCCTATTTTCACATCCTGTAAGAAAACCGAGTTTATTTGATGATACTGGAACCAAGTTAGTAAGTCTTTAACTTCTTCATATTCTTTTAGTAAACATTTTGTACCTTCCCATTTCAAAAGATCTTGATATATTACAAATTGAGCTGGTCTTAATGGGCGTAATGTTAACATTTCCTGTGATGAAATCCATAATGGAGTTTTTGTTTCTAGTAAATGTTTGTATCTAATCCATATCCTGTAAAGGGATGATTTAACCATATGTTGCTGAAATGATGCATGAGTTTTTACTTTATTATACCACAAATAACAATGCCAGCCACTTCTATTATCAAAACCCTCCAAATCCAATAAACGTGTATTTTTTAAATCCATCCAGTCTTTCAACCATACTATATGCCTCAGCATATAGTTTAAAATTAGGAAGTGCAAGTCCACCTCTCTCTTTTAAGTCCACCAAATATTTGTATGCAATCCTTGGTTTTTTACCTTGCCAGATGAAATTCAATAAGTCTTTCTTCCAAGTATTAAAATACTTTACTTGGGATATTATGGGAAGATTCTGAAACAAAAATAATAGTCTTGGTAATACATTCAATTGTATTGTTGAAATGCGGCCTAGTAGGGACAAATTCCTGTTAGTCCAAATCATCATGTCTTTCTTTATTTCTTCCCACAGTTTGATATAATTGTTAGTAATCAAGTCCGCATTTTTTATAGAAATCCAAATTCCCAAATATTTCACTTTAGTCACTTTCTGCCAACCTGTTATAGCGATAAAGTGTTGTTGTTCTAATCCAGAAATATTTTTAAAAATCGTTTTGTGTTTTCTCTTGATTGATTTTAAATCCTGAAACATTACTATAAGAATTCAATATTTCTTTCAATTTAATTGTAGATTGATTAGGGTCATCTAGAATCAATAATAGATCATCAGCAAATGCCCTCATTTTAAATTCCTGTTTGTTTATTTTTAAGCCCTTTACATCCTGTGATTCCCGAATTTTACAGCACAGGGACTCCTAAACCAAAATAAAAAGTAAAGGAGAAAGTGGACATCCTTGTCTCGTCCCTTTTTGTATATTACATTCTCCTGACATTGATTCATTAACCAATATTTTCGCTTGTTGTTTGGTATATATAGCATCTATACCTCTTCTAAATTTTCAACCCATAGTTCTTCTGGTTCATGTTCACTTGAACTCAGTAGTGCAAATCTGTTCTTTTCATGATCTTTAAACCTTTCAAGCATGTTGTTTAGATTGTATTTTGGCACTATGAAAGTTCTGGTGTTTTTCTTCAGTTTTATTCTTAGTTTAATATTAACAATTCATGATCTGTACCACAATCAGTTCCTGGTTTTGTTTTAGCAGAGAGAATAGAACTTTTCCATCTTCTGCTTCTAATTAAGTAATATATTTGATTTCTGTAATGGCCATCTGGTGGTGTCCACATATACAACCGTCTGTTTGGTTTCCTGAAGGATTTGTCCTACCCAGCTTTTTGTGGGCTTAAAAAAAAGGCTATTTGCTGTAGTGCTACTCTGTTATGCCCTGATCTGGATAGCCCAGGCTAGCTTGATCTCATCAGAACTCAGAAGCTAAGGAGGATTGGCCCTGGAAAGTATTTGCATGGGAGACCTCCAAGGAATACCAGGGACGTGACGCAGAGGCAGGCAATGGCAAACCACCTCTAAACGTCTGTTGCCTTGAAAACAATACATTGTCACTATTCGTCAGCTGTGACTTGACGCCAAAAAAGTAGTGTTATAGTGCTATAGAAAATACTTATCTATGTAAAAAAATCTTCATAAACCCTCTGGAGGTGCAGCAAGCAAAATCCCCAGTTTCCAAGCTATGATTAGCTGTTCAGGGGGGAAAGGGAGGAAGGGAATGGTTAGGAAAGCAAAGGTAAAATGCCTCCTTCCCTAAGTCCTACATAACTGCTCTGAAGAAAATCATGCTAGAGATTCTGATCATGGATTTCCAGCATTACATTAGTAAGTCCTCAATTAACAGATGACTGAGTAAATTCAGTTATATCACCACAGGAGTGGCCATGTGTATAGTTAAGACAACTGGCCTTTTCAGCACTCTGTCAATACAAGACTGAGGTGCAAGGAACTGTCTGTATATATTGGGGGAGGGGGACTAAGACACACAAACACACATCCCCGTAGTGAAGTCATGCAACTCTGCTGAGCACTGGAGCGTCATGAGTGGCCGCTATATTGCAGTTGCCCCCTGACTGCTGAGTTTTGGAGCCGGCTGAACTGGAAACTGCTTCCCTAACCCTGAACCTTAGTGATGCAGTGAAGGAGGAGGGATGTTTTTACTCCTTTCTTTCCTTTTATCCCTTAGAAGCTCCTTGATCAATTGATCTTGAGCAGCATATATCTAGTGTTGGAGGGATATAAGGACTGAAACAAATCTTGCCACTGACTATGTAGCCTTGGGGTCCCTATCGGTTAGTAAAAAAGGCATTATGTCAGTCACAGAGGCATTGGATTTGTATATTAAAAGGGGGGAAATATAGTGCGATCGAAGTTCCTCGTAAAAGCGGCATTCCAAAAGGGCATGGGCTAATGAGTCAATAGAGCCAGAAGAGCAAGGGCAGATCCTGTCAGAGTATGGTATATTCAGAATTCTGCCCTGCATTACCATTGAAGGGTTAGCATTCAATCTAGCCAAGCAAAAAGCTCTACAGAGACGAGGAGTTGTTAGATAATATGTATAGGCAAGCAGACCACGTGGAGGGGGTATTCCGAAGAACTGGGATGAACAGACATGACGAGCACGAAAAGTAGTGCTGTTATAATCAAGCTCTTTAATGCGCTTTTTAATTTTGGCAAAAGCTTCAGTTTTCCCAAGATCTGATAACATATCCTGCGAGAAGCCCAACAACGCCAGTTTCTCATCTAAGATTTTTTGCCATGAGGGTTTAAAAGGGTCATGCTTCAGAGAAGTTAGGAACCCCTCAGTGCTAAAGCACAGTTTAAGGTGTAGTTTAAAGGCGGCCAACCACGCCCTAGCTTCAAGTGACATTTGGCCAAACTCGGAACGAAGAGTAACGCCAGCAACACATCGAGGGGCATTTAGTAAGAACTGAAGCAGTGGACGATCTATAGATTCATTGATGACTGTAATCCAGATGGCAACACCAAAGAGGATAATTGGGGTAATTTTCAGGTTAAAAACCTGAATAGCCCCTGGAAAATATTTGCCACCTTTGGTGTGAAAAAAATTGACAATAGCACCAACCCCAGGTTTAATTTTGTTGGACACTGCTTTTTGATGGGCATTCCAATTTAGGTTACGGGAAAAAAGAATGCCAAGGTAAACAAACTCCTTGACTTGGTCAACCTCAAAGCCATCTAATACCCAGCGAAAAAGAGGCAATTTTCTCCTCTTAGTGAAGATCATAATCTTAGATTTATGATGGTTTATTTTAAGACCTTCCCTAGAGCAGTACTCAGAAAAAGTTTGCAAAGATCTTTTCAAACCAATTCTTGTGCGGGACAGGAGAACTGTATCCTCAGCATACAGTAGAATCGGGGTGGGATGACTTGCAAGCTTTGGGGGGTGGCAAAACTCTGAGAAATTGGTTGCCATATCATTCAGGTATAGGTTAAACAAGAGAGGAGCAAGGAGGCAACCTTGTCTAACTCCCTTGACCAGTTCAAAGGGCTCGGTTAGTTCTCCTTGGTTGCCACAGCGAACCTGAGCTGTGAGGTCAGTATGAAATTGCTGAATAAGCCATAGTAACCTCCTAAACATAGTAGAATGTGATAGTTTCAACCATAGCCTCTCCCTCGGGATGGTATCAAAAGCTCCCTTAAGATCCATAAAACCAGCATAAAGGGTGCCATTTCTGGGGGAGGAATATTTCTCGGCTAGATGGGAGAGCACTAAACAGTGGTCCGTGACAGACCAACCCCTTCTAAAGCCAATCTGTTCCCAGCCAAGGATGTCATTACTCTCAACCCAGTCCAACAGCCTCTTTAATAAGTAGGAGGAATACAATTTGCCTAAGCAAGACAAAAGGCTGATTGGACGATAACAGCTTGGGTCAGAGCGCTGACCCTTTTTAAAGATTGGGACGATAATAGTATGTCTCCAAGATTTTGGAATAGCTCCTGAGGCATTAATTTGTGTGAATACAGGAGCAAGAATGTTGGCCCACCAATCGCTGTTGACTTTTAAAAAGGGAATTAGATCGGGACCTGGGGCTTTACCTGAGTGTAGGCGATCAATGAGCGGTTTAATTTCCTTAGGAGACACATCTGGCCAGGAATTCAACAAAATAGAAGGTGCTACAGGTATAAGACCCTGGTTTTCCATAGAGTAGGAGAAGAGGCCCTTGAAGTAAGCTACCCAGACCGAAGACGGGATACATGCGGGGACTCTGGCATAGCCATTGCTTAAAGAATTCAGAGTCCGCCAGAAAGTTGAATTATCATTGTTTATAGCTGTAATCAAGCTCCTCCAATTTTTATATAGGGCCTCTTTTTTCCTCCAGTTTACCAAGTCCTTGTAGTTCTTTTTAATAGTTAACAATTCCTTCAATACTGAAATAGTATTGTTCCTTCTGAATTCTCTATGTTTCCTGGTTATTGCTCGTTTGAGTAGTCTACACTCGTGGTTAAACCAAGAATTTCGTTTGTATAAAGCGTGAAAGCTTGAGGTGATTTCTTTAGTAAATAAAGGTTTAAATAAATCAATTAATCTGAAAAAAAAAAACACATTTAAGACAGTAGCTGCAGACTCTTGCTCAAGGAGGGCAGCTTTCAACGAAGTCACCTCCAAAAGCTGCATTTTACCACGCACCAAGGAATCAAGCTCAGGGCTCCAGTAAAGACGAGCTAGGGTTTTTTGGGATTGGTGCAATATTTGATGGTAGGACGGTAATAAGTGTGGAACACATAATTGGTTGATTGAAAGAGAGATAGGGAGATGGTCACTGCCCATATAATCGCAGACTTCCATATTACTGATTAGAGGTAAGAGATCTAATGAAACCAGAAAATAATCGATAACACTGGCACCATTTTGGTTAAAAAAAGTGAAATCTCCATTAGGGTCGATCTGCGATCGCCCATTGACTATTATTAGGTTCCTCTGAATAGCGAATTGGGCCAGGCTTAAGCCGGAAGAATTGATTACCGAGTCCCTGGAAGTTCTAGTATACCATAGGGAGCTCAGGAAAGAGTCATCAAAATTCCCTATAAGATTTTGGAAGAGAGTATTATCATCTGGCCCTATTCGTGTGTTAAAATCACCAGCCATAAGAACTGGGTGGTTATTTTTGATGTCATCAAATAGTTCTCCCAGACTGGCCCAGTTTCGTGCAGTATTACTTGATCTACCAGGAGGAATATAAACAGAAAATAAAATAAGTGAAGAAAAAGTCAGGTTTACTTTAATTGCTAGCACCAGCTCTTCAGCCAAAAGAAGGTCAATTGAGCTTATGCTTAAAGAAGTGGAGACAAAGCATGCTAGTCCTGCACGAGGGCGGCCCACAGAGGCTTTGATTGCTTTTTGGGTAAAAGAGGTAAAGCCTGGGAGAAAGATCTCATTTGTGGCCCAAGTTTCCTGAACAAGGATGATATCAAAGGTCGAAAGAAATGACTGTATATCAGGATCAGTAAGTTTAGCTGACCATCCAGCAACATTCCAACTAAGGAATTTGCAGCAAGATGAGAGTCAGTCCTTAACAGGGAGATCTGTAGGGGACATTCCCTAAGCAAGTTAGAATTTGCTGTAGGAGGACACACTATTATGGTTGGTTCCAGAGGAACCGGGGCATTGCCTTGAAATAGGTCAGACTCTTGGGCTGGCTGGTTTACTAAGTCAGGAGTCATATCAACCGTGTATTTGGAATTTGGTTGGTGATCAGTTCTAGTAGAAAGGGAAGGTACCCCTGGTTTAAAAGGGGGTAAATGGGCCTGTGCTGACTTAATCTGGGTAAGGTTATCTTTAAGGTTCCCTAGCCTCATTATTATATTGTTTTGTTCCTTTGTCGGGAGAATGTGAAAAGAACTAATTAGTTTTGCATCCTCCATTTCGAGTATATCATCGACCGGGTTACATGGCTGGAGCAGAGAGCATCTAGAATCTGGTGGTAAGCTTGATTTACGGTACATGAATTTTAGATTTGAATCAACTGGGGTGGCATTCTTTAAACTAGTTGGAGACAGATCTATTAAAGGCTTATCAACCTTGTGAGACTCAGCCTGGTTTTGGGGAGCAAATTTAGTTGATTTTTTAAAGAGGGGCTTGGGAGGGATCTTAGATGAAAGCAGAGGTGCTATTGTTGTTGTGCGAAAGGTTTCTTTGGGGAAAATGCCAAATGTCATTAGTCGGTCCTGATTTTCAAGGATCAGCACTGGGATATGGGGGGAGTGAAAAGTAAGGGACAGACGATGTTCACTTAATAAGCCTGGGAGTCTATCAAAGTATTTCAGGTCAATATCACTTGGGTGGTAGTGCAATAAGAATGCTAAATGCTCTTTAATTCGCCATTTCCCATGCCAGCTTATAACACGCCCCTGGTAAGAACATATGCTTAAAGAGATCCTGAAGCTATCAGGGATAAGGGTAGGGTGATTAAGATAGTAGGACCTTTGTACTCCATGCCTTCGACAAAGTGGGGTTCTGTGCATAGGTGCAGGGAGATTGATTTCCTGATGGGAACCTTTTGGTGCAAGATCAGGGGAGTTTAAGCGTGAGAGTTGTATTTCCAAAATATCCAATTTGTCATAGATCTTCTGGAGGGTTTTGGAAATAAGGAATGTCTGCGAGGCTAACAGACTTAAAGTGTCATACTGGTCAGTATTTCCATTCTCCTCCTCTATGCAAGCTTGGGGGTTGCCAACATTTGAGGATATTTTAGGGGTAAAGGCAAAGCTTGGGCTAAATGGTGTACTCTCCTGAGCATCAGGGGCGATGGGATTAGAAGACAACTCAGTAGGCAAGTCCTGAAGCACATTAAACCTATTGTGAGAGTCTCAACCTAGCTGTGCTAACTTCGCAAAATCACTTGCTCAGACTTGGATGCAGAAACAAAGGATTTATTGAAGACTTCAGATAGTACAAGACCGACACGGGTTTGAAGTTGCAAGTGAGCTAGCTTATCGGGGTTACAGTATATATCTACTACAAGGCTCTTTAGTCGTGGGAAGCTACAAGATAGATTGGTGCAATACAAAACATCAAACAGGTCCCAGAGAGACTGTTAGGACTATCAGATCCCCAAGGCCATATTCGGCCCGAGGGAGTGCATGCAGGAAGCGCAGCAGGGGAGGGCAAGAGCGGCACCTGGGAAGGACAGATGAGGCGCCGGGGTCCAGGCAAGGGAGGTGTGAACTGCTTTTACGAGTTCAAAGGAACAGAGATAGAGGAAGCAACAAAGGGGAAGGGGAGTCAGAGACACATGGCCCTCACATTCTGCCCCCTTAAGGCCCCCCTCCCGCAAGGTCGGGAGGGCGAGGTTTATCGGGGTAGGCGCAGTGGAAGTCGTGAATGAGGCGGGGTGCCGCCATGTGGGGGGCTGCCACCCATTCATCATGTGCAGGTCCCAGATGTTTCCATTGGACAAAGTAAAACAGTTTTCCTTTCTTCCACTTGGAATCCAAAACTTGGACACTTCCAGGTGCGTGTCCCCACCTACTACTGTCGGAACCTCTGGTCGAGGGGGGGAGTGGAATTGGGGAGCGGGTACGTAAGGTTTGAGAAGACTGATATGAAAGACGGGGTGAACGCCCCTAAGGGTCTTTGGCAGTTCCAATTCCACGGTGACATAATTGATTACACGGGAAATGGGGAAAGGACCCACAAAACGATCGTTTAGTTTTTTGCAGGGCCGAAGCGAGCGTAGGTTTTTGGTGGAGAGATAAACTTGCCCCCCCCCACCTTGAGCTCCCAGCCCGGGGACCGATGTTTGTCGGCCTGTTCCTTGTATTTGCGCTTGGCCCGCTCTAGGTTCTTTTGTAACCAGGGCCAAGTGGATCGAACCACCTGCACCCACTCCTGGACCTCCGGGACCGAGACGCGTCTCGGAGCCTGCGTTGAAAGGCTTCCGGGACTCCTTTGAGCATGGGACTACCCGGTTGGCGGGTTTGGGACCGGGTGGTGACGGCTAAACCTGGGACTTCCCCCCGTTGTTCGGGGGTGAACAGGGAGTCCACGGGGCGGTCAAAGTCATTGCGGTATTGGGGCAGTCGGGACAGGGCATCGGCCAGGGCATTTTCTTTCCCGGGGACATGCTTGAGGGTGAAACGGAACTTGGCGAAGAATTGAGCCCACCGAATCTGTTTGGCGTTGAGCTTTCTAGCCCCTTTGAGAGCTTCCAAATTCTTGTGATCAGTACACACTTCAAACAGAAATTTAGCCCCTTCTAGAAAATGCCTCCAGATGGTGAGGGCATGTTTTACCGCCGCCGCCTCCTTCTCCCAGATAGCCAGTTAATCTCGGACTGAGAAAACTTCTTGGAGAAGTAGGCGCACGGCCTCAAATTCCCACTGTCGTCCCTCTGCAGGAGTGCCCCCCCCATGGCTACGTCCGAGGCGTCCACCTGGACCACGAAAGGCTTAGTGCAGTCCGGGTGGGCTAACACAGGCTCGGACAAAAAGAGCAATTTTAGCTCATCGAAAGCCTGCTGGCAGGGGGGAGACCACTGCAACCGGGCCGAGGGCAGTGCGGCGTTAGCTCCCTTCCCCTTGGTGCGCAAGAGGGAAGTGAGGGGGAGAGCCACCTGCGCAAAATTGGGAATAAAGTTGCGGTAGAAGTTGGCGAATCCCAAAAACTGCTGCAATTGCCGGCGCGTGGTGGGGGGTTCCCAATCCCGCACCGCCTGAACCTTATCGGGATCCATCTCCAACCCCTGATGGGAAATCACATAGCCCAGGAAGGTGATGGAAGGTTGGTGGAACTCACATTTTGACACCTTAGCATACAATTTATGGTCCCGCAGACGCTGGAGGACTTCCCGCACTAGGCGGACATGCTCGTCCATGGTTTCAGAATAAATGAGAATATCGTCCAGAAATACCACCACCCCCCGAAATAACAAATCATGTAAGACTTCATTGATTAATTGCATGAACACACTCGGAGCCCCAGAAAGTCCGAACGGCATCACTAAATATTCAAACATGCCAAAACAACTTGAAAAGGCCGTCTTGGATTCGTCCCCCTCCTTAATGCGGATACGGTGATAGGCTTCCACCAAATCCAGTTTGGTGAATATTCGGCCTTCCTTCAATTGCGTTAGAAGGTCTGGAATGAGAGGGAGCGGGTAAGAGTTAGACTGAGTGACAGCATTCAGTCTACGAAAGTCAATACACAGTCTCAAGTCCCCTGTTTTCTTTTTGACAAAAAAGGCGGGAGCGGAGTACGGAGCTTTGGAAGGACGTATGAAGCCCCTTGCTAGGTTAGTGTCCAAATAGTCCCGCAACACTGCCTTTTCATTAGGGCTCATGGGGTAAACCTTCCCCTTGGACAACTTGCCCTCTCCCACGATCTCGATCGCGCAATCGGTTTCTCGGTGTGGGGGCAGTTCATCACATTCCCTCACATCAAACACATCCGCGAACTGGGAGTACTCCGAGGGTAGGTGGGGTGTAGCGGGGATGGGCTCAGGGGACCCCACCAGCGCGGCGGCCGGGGCGCAAAGTACTCGGTCCTTGTCGTGCATGGCGCAGGGGTCCTCGGGGAAGGTGAGGGTCCGTTTGACCCAGTCAATGGTGGGGTTGTGTCCCTGTAATCAGTTCATCCCCAAAACTACGGGGGCAACTATGGGGGCGATGGTAAAGTACAGTCGTTCCCAATGTTCTCCCACAGCCATGACCACCGCAGTGGTACGGTGAGTGACGGGCCCCTTTTTAAAGTCACTACCGTCCATCTGAGAGAAACGGAGAGGGCCCGGGAGTCGTTTGCGTCGGGCACGCAATTTCTTGGCAGCTTCCTCACTAATCAAGGTACGGGCACACCCTGAGTCAACTAGTGCGGGGAATTCTAACACTGGCCCCCCTTTGGGTAAAGACAGGTGGACCCGGATGTACACATTATCCTCTTGGGCGCTTACCATCGGTGGAGCTCCTTGCACAACGATAGGAACGGTCTGCTGAGGAGCCCCTCTTACAGCAGACCGACGGCGTTTTTTGCCGGCATCTCCCACTCTTCCTCCTCACTGGATGAAGGAGACGTGGTAGTTGCAATCTGTGACTCGGCCGAGTCAAAAGCTGCATTTGTAATCCGGGGTCCCGATGGACCAGTGGAGGTGGAGGCTCCCTCTTGGGCGCTCGCGTGTAGCGCGGTGGGTGCGCTCCGGCGTCCGGGAGCGCCACTTCGGCGTCGAGGTTGGCCCTCCGCCGGGGTCTTCTCCGGTTCGGTCGGGGTCGGGCGAGGAGGAGCCGGGCGTCCGGAACGGGACGGGCATTGCGAGGCGAAATGGCCTTTACCTCCGCACACCAAGCACACCCCGGTCTCGAAGCGTTTGCGGCGTTCGGCCGTTGAGGGGCCGCCGCCGCCCGGGGTGCGAAAGTCTTTGGTACCGCCTGGTCTGTCACCTCTCGGCTTAAAGTCGCGGCTGGTGCGCTGTTTGGACAAGGTCAGAAGCTGCTTCCGATTTTCGATGTCGGCGGCGTGGCGCACCCAGCCCTCGACGTCCGGGGGGTTCCCTTGCATGAAGGCCCAATGTTGCAGGTCCGGGTTTAGTCCTTCCCTGAAGCACTGCACCCGAGTAGCCTCGCTCCAATCCAAAATTCTGCTCGACAGAGACTGGAATTCACTCGCATACTGTGCCACCGACTTAGTCCCTTGGCGCAGTTGCATCAGAGTGGCCTTGGCCCGCTCCCCCAGGTTCGGGTCCTCGAACCTGTTGCGGAGCGCAATCATAAACTCGTCCAGGTTCCGCAGCTCAGGGGAGCGGAGCTCGTACTGTAACACCATCCACGCGGCCGCTTCGCCTTGTAGGAGGGAGGCCACATACTGGACCTGGGACTCTTCCGAGGTAAAGGTCCGGGCCTGTTCCCGCATAAAAATATCCACTTGGACCATAAAGAAGGTTAGCTGATCCCCCGACCCATCATACGTGATCTTCAGGTCACGGCGAGCCGGAGCACTGGGAGGAACGGGGGGAGCCGCATCCGGGGGGTTACCGGGGGGAGGCTGTACCTTCAGTGCGTCCATGGCGGCAGCCATCTCACCCATCACGGCTTGCATGGCATCCATCCGCTCCAGCATGGCTTGGCATTCCTCCTGCCATTGCCTCCGTTCCTCGTCCATCAGGACTTCCCTGCGCGCGGAGTCGTCCTCGAGTCCCGTACCGGACAACCCCAAGCGGCGGTGCTTCGCCTCGGTCCGGGAAAGCGACCAGCCTTTAGGAGAGTCTAGCCAGGAGTTAAAGGTGTTCTTGGGCTTCGTACCCAAGCCCGGTCCCGGGTGGGGGGCACCGGGTACCTTCCGCTTGGCCCCCTCCTCCTTAGGGTCCGGTTTCTCCGGAACCTCGGGTTTGTCCGGTGAACCCGGGGGAGAAGAGGTATCCTCCTCGCCTGGCATTACTGTCCCTTAAGGTACAGATGCAGAACGAAAAGGCAGGGACTTGCAACTTAATGTGAGAGTCTCAACCTAGCTGTGCTAACTTCACAAAATCACTTGCTCAGACTTGGATGCAGAAACAAAGGATTTATTGAAGACTTCAGATAGTACAAGACCGACACGGGTTTGAAGTTGCAAGTGAGCTAGCTTATCGGGGTTACAGTATATATCTACTACAAGGCTCTTTAGTCGTGGGAAGCTACAAGATAGATTGGTGCAATACAAAACATCAAACAGGTCCCAGAGAGACTGTTAGGACTATCAGATCCCCAAGGCCATATTCGGCCCGAGGGAGTGCATGCAGGAAGCGCAGCAGGGGAGGGCAAGAGCGGCACCTGGGAAGGACAGATGAGGCGCCGGGGTCCAGGCAAGAGAGGTGTGAACTGCTTTTACGAGTTCAAAGGAACAGAGATAGAGGAAGCAACAAAGGGGAAGGGGAGTCAGAGACACATGGCCCTCACACCTATTAGAGGTGTTAATAGGTATTAAAAAATCATCCATCTTGCTTTGCTTACTAAAAGGGAGGTTTTCAGTATCAGAATCAGAGGGGAAACCTCTTTTTCGACTCATTTTAGAGGACATGAGGGGTGCCAATATTACTAATAAAATTAATGATGAGATCTATACTACTAGAGAAAAAACAAATAAGTAAAGTTAAAATAGGATAAATATATATATATGTATATATAGAAGGACTCAAGTTTCAAAATTTACAGCGATAGAACAGTAAGACCAAAGCCCATAGTAAAATGTAGAAATATAAGAATATATAGAACACAATAAAACAGTAAAACCAAAGCTCAAGAGTACAAATAGATAAATGAATAAATAAATGGGCTATAGTTTAATTGTATGCCTGATGTGGATATAAATATAAGATACAAAAATATATTAAACTATTTAAATTTCTAAGAAGAGGTAAAAGGGATAGAAATAGAAAAAGCAAGGGAAATTAGAAGTTACTAGAGGTAACTAGTTATAGCTGGTTTAAAACAAGGGTATGGTTATTTAAAAACAAAGCTATTTAAATGGCTAGAATAATATTAAGAGAAGTTAAAAGCTTTAGATGTAGGGATTAGGATAGTGATAGAAATAACAGGAGTAATTAAGAATTACTGGAAATAGCTAAATATAGCTGTTTTAAAATAAGGGTGTGGCTACTTAAAACAAGACAAAATAAAATAGAATAAAATAAGATAAAATAAGATAAAAAGAGCCTAGTTTAAAATAGCACTTATTTAAAAGTAGGAGCCTACAAAGGCTTAAGTGTAAGGGGTAAATAAGCAAAGATAATAAGGGACAAGAAAAGTGGGGGGAGAGACAGCTAAAATAAGAGGAAGGCAAAGCCAATAAAATCCTACTTTCTCAGAATAGTTTAATCGATATTGGCAAGAACCCTTTCCCCTCACCTTTCGTCCCCCTGAGGAGATGTGGGGTAAAGAGAGTTTCTACGATAGTGAGTTTCTATGATAGATAGAGTTTCTAATTCAGGGTTTTCCCCTCGCTTATATCCAACCCCACCCCACGGATTTCGTGAGCTTCCTTCTCTCCAGGACAATTCAGAGGAGGAAAGTGTGTTGGATGTAAATATACACTCTCCTCTGTGACCAGATTTATTATCACAAAGTAGAGACGACGCCAGGTTTAAGAAGCAAAGGGAGAAAAAAGCTTTTTTTATTTTGCCAGGCAAAAGAGGAAGACATTTCAGCCCTTTTCGGGTTCAAAAGTGAAAGTCTCCTAACAGACTCCGCCTAGTTCTCATATTTATACTTCTTCAGAGTTCTTTGTTCTAAGAGGATTTGAATATCTCCTCCTCTCAAATCCACCCTAACTCTGATCTCATTTTGTGGTCACATGTATATGATCTCATCTGTTATTTGGTGATATCCTGTACCAGATACGAAAAATCACCTGCTTTGTTCAGTTTAAGTTAGACAGGACTATTTTCTACTGACTTATATAAATAACCACAGCTTACAAATATAATAGAAAAATAACATTTTTCCAATATGCTAGAATTAAATTAATTAAAATCTTACACATCCCACAGTCCCCCCTCATGATCAAAATCAAAATTATTTTGAATCTTGATCATTCTATTATATTAACTTGCAATTTTAAAACAATAATGTAGACACAATGTTTCCCTAGCCACTTTTTTTAACCCAAAGGACCAAATAATACATCAAAATGGCTTTCTAAAAGCGTTTCAAACATCTACTCTTGTTCTTTAGCTAACAATTGTGCTTTGGTTTCCAAGTTTTCAATCATAAGTCTTGTTGATTTCTGAATAAAAAATTAAGTTCGCCTGCAGGTTCGACCAACCACTTCGAGCCTCTTGCGCATGGACTCTCTCCAGTTGCAATGGCTTTGGCTGCCACGACGTCATCTACTGCCCTTCTGGTCTCGACCTCACACGGTGGTAGCACTTTCTTGCATCTGGACTAATGGACCCAGCCTTCCTTTCCATTTACCTTCACTGCGACATCTGTGGTGAAAAGAATTTGGAACGGACCCGTCTACCTGAGCTGGAGAGTAGTATGCTTTTAAGATTTTACAAACACCCAGTCTCCTATTAAAAAAGAATGGACAACAGAGTTTAGGGGGAGAGGTTGTACAACACAAGCCAGTTTTTTTGGGGGGTTTCCTTCAAAGCTGCACTTAAAGTTTTTTATATAGTTTTTCATATATCTGTTTCCAACCTCTTTATTGGGTGTTCCCTGATTCTAAAAATGCTAAAAGAGACATTCATACAGAGCCTCAAAGGGCAACAACTTGTGTGGCCCCCTGGCTAATATACGGATGCGTGTCAGTGTGATAGGCAATACATCTGACCATTTTAAATTAGTTTTTTTTTTTTACACAAATTTTAATTAACATCTCTTTTTAGGGTCTGATTCATTTTTTTTTTACTGTCCCTGGTAACTGGGATCGCCAAGCCATGCAAAAACTATATTTTATTTTCATTTTTTTTTAAACTGTTCTATAACTTCCCTAACAAATAACCCCCTCTGTTTACATATACCCTTTGATATGTTACATGCTTTTGCTATGTGTTTTGTTTTCTGATAGATGCCCTTTCCATTGTATGATTGCAAGAATATTTTTGTTAACCCTGTTCCCCAGATGACTATTCTAGTGTAATTGTGTGAGGATGTGTGTGATGTGTACCCTTAGGCTTTTTTTTCAACCACCCCCCTCTTGTTTCTGTAGTCCCTACTTTTGCCATCCAGTTCCTTTTCTTCTTCAGTGCAGGGCCCTGTAGGTGGTAGTGTAAAAACTGGGGTTAAAGTCATTACCATATTACAGGATGTTGATTTTGCTGTAGTCACTTTTGCCATTTCATCAGCTCTGCAATTTCCTTTGGCCTCCTTGGTATGTCCAGTTTGATGTTATTGTCACCTGTAACTAAATATTGTCCAAAACTTGTAAAATCAAATTTCCATGCTTTACAGTTCCCCACTAGCTGTCAGGACTCCTCGTTCTTTTTCAGATGTATTTATATGCTTGTACAACTCCAAAAGCATCTTTGCTGTCAGTATAAATGTTCACAGTCTTACCTGCTGCTTTAAGTAAGGCCTGGTTCAATGCATATAATTCGGCTGCTTGTGCTGAAAATGACGCTGGTAATGGCTTTGCTTCAAGCACTTTGCACTCAGTCACCAGGCTGTATCCACTCTGCCTTTTTCCACTCACCACTCGAGAAGATCCATCAATCCAAATTTCGAGATCTGCGTTGTGGATAGGCTCATCTACCCGTGCCATGGTGCACATATCTACAGTCTGTAGACAGTCATGATATTCCTCCAGGTTAGTTGTTACAGGCAGCAGACTAGCAGGATTTTTGTAAGCCACTTGGCTCCTTTCTGTTGTAACAAAATAGTCACTCCATGAGGGCAAAACACTCTGATTGGATGTTCAATAGTCAATTTCTTTGCTTCCTTCACAGCCAGGGCAGTTGCAGCTACTGCCCTCAAGCATGGAGGCCACTCTTGTGCCACTGGATCCAGCTGTTTTGATAAATAAGCTACAGGTCTTTTAGTTAGCCCACAAGTTTATGTAAGGACCCCCGCCATGCAACCCTCTTTTTGCAGGTCAGGGATACCCAGAGCTGGTGCTGTCATCAAAGCTTGCTTCAGCTCTTTTTACTTATGTGCATTTTCAGGTTCCCACTGCAATACTTCTGGTTCCTCATCATGGCATATTTTTATAAAGTCTCTGGTTAGTTTACTATATTCTTTTATCCACTCATGACAAAATTTCAATATTTCCAAGAAGGACCTTAGCTGTTTCTTAGTTTGAGGGAGTGGCATGCGATAAATAGTCTTCCCTGTGCTATTTTGTGTCCCAAATAAATTACTTCCCTTTGGGCTACTTGGAGTTTTTCTTTTGAGACCCTATATTCTTTCTGTCCTAAGAAATTCAGCAATGAGATCGTTCCCTCTAACACCAGCTTCTTTGTTTTTGCAGAGATTATCTGGATTCTTTTACCCCAGGAGAAACAGGTCCTTAGAGTTGGCATCCAGTGGAATGCTAAAAAGGCATTTTTCAAATCTGTCACACTAAACCATACATGGTGTCCTGATGGGGTGTACAGGAAAGTGTGAGGATCTGACACCAATGGATACCCATGTTGAACAATCTCATTAATTTCCTTTAAATCCTCAACTAATCTCCATCCTCTTCTCTTTTTCCTTTTTTTACCTGGCTTTGGCAATGCCAGAATAGGGATGTTGTCTCCCATTTGTCAGCAACTGCTGTACTACTGGTAATTTTAACTGGCATTTACGCTCCCAGTCAAAGGTTACCTGTATGGGTGAAATGTTCAACTGGCCTGCATTGTCATCTTGCACTTACAGCATTCGTTTACAAATAATATATATACCTTTTTTTTATTATTAATGATGCCACTTTTATGTTATAACAACATAAAAACAGAAAAACATAAAATAAAAAGACACTGTCCTTCAGTGTTACTCCTCTGAAGATGCCCGCCACAGCCGCTGGCGAAACGTCAGGAAAGAAAATTCCAAGACCACGGTTACACAGCCCAGATAACCTATGAGAACCAATGAACTTTGACCGTGAAAGCCTTCAATAATACCCTGGCTTTAATTTGACTGTGTTTTAAAACACTTAATATATTAACATGCTTTCTCCGTCCCTGGAGAAAACAGGCACCCAGCATCACCAATATCCATCTCATTGAATAACCATAACTATCCTCTCTCTTTATAAACCCTTCTGCTTTCCTCTCTTAAAGTCTTTCCCAACCATACATAACACCTTTCCTCAGCCCTCTTAAGCCAAAACACTTGCCCCTTCACAACACACTCAAAACATGCTCTAACTTTCTCATAACTTACTTATTCCCTCATATTAATACACATTGCCTTTCCACCCTGTAAGCATTTCCAGTCTGTTTTTTTTTTCTTATAAAGTTTGATACCGTTCACAAGACTCTGCTTTCCAAATTCCAAACACTTTTGACTTGACCCCTCCTCCTGCGTTCAGCAAGAGGGCTGGTTCAGTCAGAGTTAACTTAAAATTCCTTTTTTTTTTAAATTTTGTTTCACATTTTAAACTTCAGAGAAAGAAAGGATCTTCTGTTAACAAAACAGTATTGCTGCCTTGATTTACGACCAGTCTGATAGAGAGAAGAACAGAAACACTTTGAAGCGGAGAAAGGAGGGGCATGGGGGATTTTTTCTCTTCCAGTCTCTTCCTCAGAAAGAAGACAACCAGATTACTTTTCTCCCAGCAAAGAACAGATTTTCAACAGAAAACAACAACAACACACACAACAAAACCAGACTACTCAAACAATTTGATTTCCTTTCGGCAACACAGTTTGAAGGGAGGAGGGAAACTCCTTTTGGCTGACGCCGTCCAGTATCCCAGGGTGGCCCCATAAAAAATAAACACGTTAACATTTGTCAAATAATCACATAACCCTTTATAAAATACTTCACAGAAAGAGAGGACACATAAATCACGCTGGACAAGACAAAACACAAAACTTACGTTCCCTTTTCTAGGCATTTACCTCTTCCAGTGCCCTGGAGGCAACTGGAAAAATTCCGGATCAGCACAGGATTTCACAATCCCTGCTCTTGCTTTTCACACTGACAATAAAATACCATTGGCTGAACCCTCTGTTACAGCCCCCGTTACCATTCCAACTCAGTGGCGTCCCACTGAGCCCCTTATCCATGGTGGCGTTGCTTCTGCCTTCTCCTCTTAGAAGGGCTTACCTCTAAGATCTGCCCCACCATTAAGGTCCCGTAATTCCTTTCCGCGGTTCCTTACCTCCAGCCCGTTGCTTCTCCTGGGTCGGTTTAAAAGTGGGACTCTGCAATTGCACTCACCCCCAGATGCTGTGTCTGCCAAGCTTGAGGACCAGCGAAATCGCCGGGTGCACCTGTCCTACAAAACTTCGACACCCGTCATCTGTGAGCAGTTGACAACCAGATGTCCCCTGGGGTGCCATAAATCTGTTGGATGTAAATATACACTCTCCTCTGTGACCAGATTTATTATCACAAAGTAGAGACGACGCCAGGTTTAAGAAGCAAAGGGAGAAAAAAGCTTTTTTTATTTTGCCAGGCAAAAGAGGAAGACATTTCAGCCCTTTTCGGGTTCAAAAGTGAAAGTCTCCTAACAGACTCCGCCTAGTTCTCATATTTATACTTCTTCAGAGTTCTTTGTTCTAAGAGGATTTGAATATCTCCTCCTCTCAAATCCACCCTAACTCTGATCTCATTTTGTGGTCACATGTATATGATCTCATCTGTTATTTGGTGATATCCTGTACCAGATACGAAAAATCACCTGCTTTGTTCAGTTTAAGTTAGACAGGACTATTTTCTACTGACTTATATAAATAACCACAGCTTACAAATATAATAGAAAAATAACATTTTTCCAATATGCTAGAATTAAATTAATTAAAATCTTACACATCCCACAAGTGGGGTTTGGGAATGTGTGCTTCATGGTACAGACATCCCAAACCTAATGTCACCCTTCATTCCCACTTTTTGGTAATCTGCCCTCTTCGGTACATAAAATGCCTTTGCGGGGGGGTGGGGGTGGAGGGGAAGAGTGCATTTCATTGAGTTGGCTGAAATCACGTTCCCTCTGATTCAGATTAATCTCCTACCAAGCCTTCCATCCTTCCAAGGTCGGTAAAATGAGTACTGAGGGTAAAGTGTAGTCAACTGGGGAAGGCAACGGCAAACCACCCTGTAAACAGAGTCTGCCTAGGAAACACTGGGATATGACATCACCCCATGGATCAGTAATGACCTGGTGCTTGGACAGGGGACTTTACCTTTAACTAGGTTAAACTAATGTGTCTCAGCCAAGCTTCTCCTTTGACTGTGTGGAGGCCTGTGCTGCAGATCTGTTCTTAAAAAAAAAAAAAAAAAACACCTGCAAATAAATAAATCTTCTTTGTTATTTACATACATCTTCTACCTCAGTGATCTCTGCATTCTTCTCTCTCACCACAAAACTTACCTCAGGGCAGCGAACCCAAACCCACTTGCTACCCTAAGAACATCTTGTAACTGAGCGGGAGGGGGGGGGGGTTTACAGTTCTTCTCAACAAGGTTGGTCCCCCAAAACAGTAAGAGGCCGCGTGGGCCTCCTCAGGGGGAAGAAAGGGCCTGTCAAGCCTTCATTTCCCCTAAAGACAGTATTACTTTGGCATAAAAATAAATAAGCTGAGAAAACTATTTATTAAATAACTCTGGATCATTATAGTAGCTCTCTGGTCTACCTTTTAAAAACAATTCAAGAGAAATAGTAGCTGCACGTTGTTTGTTTGTTAGGGGCAGTTCAGTGTGTGTTTCTCACCCGGTTGGATGGAAGGGTAATCAGCGATGCAGCAGCTGCCGAGCAGAGCACCAAAAATGCTCCCAGCAGTGAACGGGCTAATCAGCCTGATGGGAGCCACTTCCTGACGCCAAGGATCCCTGTGATGGTCATTAAGCATCAGGTTTCCACCAAAGAGCTGCCTAACCAGAAGGGGTTGTAAATCAATAGGTAACAGTTTCATCGCAGATTTGGAATTAATTATTCTATGTTGAACATGGCTCCTTACACTAAACGCCTCCATTAACCCTTGATTCCTATGAATCCCGTTCAAATACGGTTCACATTTGGTACTGTTTAAATTGGTCAAGGGAAGAACATTTAAACACTCCACTATTGTACTTTGGTATGAAAAGTCTTCTATCTATGGTGAAAGCGGTTTTATTATTAATGATCACTTTTGTTGCAATCTTTGAGAGTCCACTTCTAACTCACAGGCTGCAAATTAACATTAATGGACTTCATGAGGCTCCAGAAACTCAGTGGCAGAGCATCTTCTTGGCATGGAGAAGGTCCTAGATTCAAACCCTGGCTCCAACAGTTTTAAAAAAACAACAAGGATCATAGAATCATAGAATCATAGAGTTGGAAGGGGTCATACCGGCCATCTAGTCCAACCCCCTGCTTAATGCAGGATCAGCCTAGAGCATCCCTGACAAGTGCTTGTCCAGCCTCTGCTTAAAGACTGCCAGTGAGGGGGAGCTCAGCACCTCCCTAGGTAACAACTCTTACTGTAAATTTTTCCCCCTAATAGCCACCTCTCCGCCTACAATTTAAACCCATTATTGCAAGTGCTATCCTCTGCTGTCAACAGGAACAGCTCCCTGCCCTCCTCTAATCAGCAGTAGGTGCTGTAAATGACCTCTGCCTGAGATCCTGAAGAGCCTCTGCCTGCCTCAGTAGACAATGCTGCTGACCTAGGTGGACTAATGGTCCTGCTTCCTGAGTTCATGTGTTGTCACTGTATCAGGACGTGGGACCTACTGGATGTCCTGTTTGCTGAGGCCAGAGCTGCTCCTGTGCAGCATCACTAAGCCAGAGTCCATTGTCCCCAAGTAAAGAAGGAGCAGGGCTCTTAACTGCGGGGGCCCCAGGCCCACCTCTACCTCTGCTACTGTACAATGCAATAAATCGAGAAGAAAAATCCGTAGAGGAGGAAAACAGGAGATCCTTGAAGGACAGGTAGGATAAAGGTAAGAGGCTTTAAGAGTCTGCATTTTTAAGTCAAATTTTAAAGACGAAAGTGTTTCAATTATTCTTTGAAAATACATTTCACATAAAATAGATGTCATAAAAATATGAACTCTCTGGACGCAGAGCAGAAGCGACATATTGGGCTACTCTGGTAACACACTGACAAATGCGTGTGAAAGGACTGAACATATTCTTTAAAATCAATAGCACACAAAGGGGAAATAGAAATGTGATCCTAATGGATGGAGAGAACTCAAATGCCAAACCGAAGGGTAAAAGATCGTACCAATATGACCATGCAGGGTCAAGGCATTTCACATCAGGCCAAATGTTAATGGAAATAGATTAACTATGCAAAACCACAGTTAAATGTTGCTTAGTATTTATAGTCTGGAATAAATTATTGTTCTGTCTTTGGTGCCCTCCAAGCAGATAGCTATAAAGGACATCTTAACTTTCAGGTAACATTTTGGTGATGCCAACTTGCCCCCATACTCAGCAGCATGGTGGTGCTTCTTCAGATGGTTCCAGAGTGCGGAGGTCAAGAGATGATTAAGGTCTCTCCCTCAACTGACCGAGCCCTACAGAGTTGGCACTCTGCCAAACGTGGATCCTCAGCCACCTGGAAGTGCTTCCAGACCGAGGATGTGAAGGGGCGCCCACGCGGACGGGCCGCTGTAGGTGCCACAGGAGCAGCCTGCCTAGAGGTGCTCAGGGCAGACACGCCATGTCTAGGGAATGCAGTGGGTGATGGTGGCGGGGGAAGGGGTTGAGATGGCCACACCTCTGGGTGCCCCTCCATCTCTTCCTCTTGCGCCTCCTCCACCCTCTCCTTCTGTCTTCCCTTGGAAGGACTGCTGGGGTGTGAGGGAGGAGAAAAAGCTGATGGAGTGTCCACCCTCTTGGAAGTGGGGGTGAGCTCCGAAAGACTCGTGTCCAAGAAGCTCAGCCCCAAGAAGCTCAGCCCTCAGGCTGCTCCTCCTCCTCCTGCGGTTTGAAAGGCTCAACAACAGCAGCAGGAGGAGGAGGAGGAGGAGGAGGAGGAGGAGGAGGAGGAGGAGGGACAGCCTGAGCAGCAGACCCCCACCCAGTGCCAGCACCTGCCATCACCTGTCTGGGTGGGGCAGCTCCAGAGCCCCCCCCCACCAAAGAGACTCCTCCGCAGAATCTTGGATGCCAGCCCTGGAGCTGCTCCCTGCACAGGTCGGGGGCGAGCCGCAGCCCTCCCCCTCCCTTCCACCCCTCTAGTCTTCTCCTTCACTTTGCCCCCAGGGCTCCTCTTACCTGCACCCCTGCCACTCATTGCTCTCTTGGGCCAAACTCTGGCTATCTGTAATGTGGGGATGTTTAAGGGCCTAGCTAGCTGTCCTGGAGTATGATCAGTCCCTGCTCTGAGAACCTTTTATGAACCTTCCCCCAAGAAAACTAAAAAAAAAAAAAAATTGCAAACAAAAAGAGGCCCTAACCTAACTTCCACTTAATGATTTCTGGTTTGTTTGTTTGGTTTTTTAAAGAACTACCTGGTGAACCTGGTCTAGAGACCTGTCTGAGTTTAACCTCTCACACTGCCCTGGAGATGGACTTTGGAAACTTTTTAAAAGGGGAAAGTAGTGCGTAGTCCTGAGGATATATTAAACCCTATCTAACTCTGAGCTCCAACAATGGATCTCCAAGGAACCAGGAGGAGTTTTCTCTGCAAGGACACGCTTCCCTCACCATTGAGCTATAAATCTAATGCCAGCCGGGCACAATACAGGCCAGGAGGCTTTCAATAACTGTTTGACCTATTTATCTATTTAGAAATCAATATCCCTTGCTCTTTTAAACACCTAACATAGCCTAGTTGGTAAGAAGCTGAGGCCCTACAGCTAGGGTTTAAATTTGAGGGGCCAATGTAGCCCCCTGAGACTTCCTAACAGATCTTATTAATGCTGGTTGTGTGTCTGTGACATCACCTCACCCCGCTAGACTACCAGAGAGAAACGATCAAACCAGCCACTCAGACCAGGAAGTCCAAGACCAAAGCCAAACAGTTCCCCCCACACACAAGTTAACAGAGAATAAAAGATTCAGTAAACTGAGATTCACACTTCAATAGGAACCAAACTTAACCACTTGTAAAGTAAACAGTAAATTAAAGCAGTTATGGGGAGCAGCAAAAAATAGTTGAGATCAATGTGTGAACTCAGTCTCAGAAGTTCTCAGAACACCCCAGAACCCACACCGCTTGCTTGGAGCAAGCCAACTAGTTTACAGGAAGCCCCAAATTCTGTAGACTGATATTCAAACCAGTAAATCACCAGCAGCAGGCAAATGAAATGGCTCCCCCCTCACACACACATACAGGCAGAAAACCAACAGGAATCAAGTTTAGAAGAAAAGCCCCAATTAAAATAAAATGATAGGATCTCGAACTGTTGTATGTCTTTTTCTCCTCCAGGTAGCAGGCAGGAAATAATCCAATGGAAACAGCAGGGTGTAATCCACCAGGTCAGCTCAGGATAGGCAGCAGGAGCAAAAGCCAAGGTTTTTGCACTAGAGCAAACTCTCTCTCACTGAGCAACAGCCAGTAGAGACCAGGGAGTATGTATAGACTTTGGCCAACACAGAAAAGTTTGAATGGGAGAATCCAGCTTCTGTGACTGGTGAAAGAACACTCTTCTTTATCCCCCCCAGCTCTGTTTGGGTGTCTCTGCAGCCAAGGTAGGTTGCCCCAAGGAGAACTTTCTCCTTGCAAAGGTGGGAAAAGGCGGGGAAAGCTGAACCCGGATAAGCCAATTTTTTTTGACTTATCAGAGAATCACCCAAATTCAGCTTGGATTTTTCCTTCCAATTTTTACTCTGGTAAAACCCGAACCCAGAAAAGCCGAAATGGCATTTATTCGGCTTTTATCCAGTTCGGGTTTTACCGAATGCACAGCCCTAGCTGCAACCACTCCCAAAGGTCTCCCCGCAGCCCCCGCAGTCACAAATCCTACCCCCTCAAGTCTTAGAGGTGAACACCATCCAGCCTAAAGAAGACATCCTGCCTGAAAAGATGTCCAGGGGCTGGATCAGCTGGCCTCCTGCTGGAGTCACAATCTTCCTCCTGGACACGTCAACCTTCTTAGGGTAGGGTTGCCATCTCCGGGTTAAGAAATACGTGGAGATTTTGGGGGATGGAGCCTGAAGAGGGTGGGGTTTGGAGAGGGGAGGGACTTCAATGCCATAGAGTCCAATTGTCAAAGTGGCCATTTTCTCCAGGGGAACTAATCTCTGTTGCCTGGAGATCAGTTGTTATAGCAGGAGATCTCCAGCCACCCCCTGGAGGTTGGCAACCCTATCTCAGGGTCATGGGCACTGCACCAGTTGCATCTCTCCAACAAGTCTGACCAGGACAGCAATGTGGAGTGTGTTGAGCATCAAGTGTGTAGAGCACATAGGTCAGCCAGAACCACGAGATGCACAGGAAGCCCTCCAAGCCAAGGTGTGTTTCCCAGTATATCTTCCGGCCCAGTGCACAGTGCTGGGACCCCAGACCCAGATAGACTTGGGGCAGCACACTGTGACTAGAAGGACTTGTTAGAGCAAGGCCTCCAGGGTGAACAATGGGAGACCACCACCTGTCGATAGCCCATAAGCAGGACGCCAGCAAACCCCGCTCAGCCACCATAGTAATAGCTCTGGTCCTGAAGGAGGGCCCCATACTCATCTGATGGGAGGCCATGTACCACCAGACAGGCCCACATGACAGCTATGAATTAGAACCCGGTAAGGTGGTAATGGTTGGCATGTGAAGGCAGGTGGAGGATGAGGAAGCCCCTCAAAGCATGAACTGGGCAGGGCTGAGGGCCTGGTGATGCTCAGAGGCAGACCTTGGCCCTGTGCCCTTGCTGATCAGTCTTAGACCTCCTGAGAAACAGGTGTACACTGTGCTTAGGATAAGCACTTGGTCCCGATGCACTCCCACAAGCAACACTCGCAGACAGGTAATCCAAAGAAGAGTTGACTTTAATGGAGATCATACAGGTATTCAGAGCTTGCATAGGAAAAAAAGGCAGGAATGGGGTAAAAGAGACATACAACAGAATATATGGGGGGATTGGTCATATCAAGATAGCACAGGTTGGCATGGTAACCCCTCAGTCCAACGGGCCAGGCTCCCACAAGCTTCAAAGCCAGAGAGGAATGCAATCGTTAGGAAAATAGTCCTTGAGCAAAGCAGAGCATCTGTGAGAAACCAAAACTATCCCTAAACGCAGAGAGCAGGCCTGACAGGAGTGCAATGTCAGTCGAACCCAATGCCCACCCAGGGCAATCCCAACAGGACCTTGAAACCAACCCGCCCAAAATGCCAGGGTGAATATGCAGCCTTGACCAGTTGGACCTCAAAACCAGACCAGCAAACCACTAGGAGCTACACTGTACCAGGCTGGATAGCAGGGGAAGGTGGTTGGGAAAAATATCTGCAGTCAAGATGAACGTACTACCAAGATTTATTTTTCTATTCTAAATGTTACCAATCTTTATAGAAGACTCTTAAGAATGCCAAAGAACAATAACTAATTTCATATGGAATGGGAGGAGACCAAGAGTAAGGTTTAAGGTATTACAAGATGAGAAGAAAAGAGGGGGGGGGGTTGATCTGAAATGCAGAAATGTGAAACTGGAAATTATTGATGCTGAAGAAGGAATTCATAGCTACTTATGGCTTAAGAATTAATTTAAAACAATTCAAAATCAGGATCAGAACCATAGCTGAATAGGAGGATTGCTTACAATATGGTTCCAAGCAGGATAAGCCTTCCAACTTTGCCCCTGACATTGCAAGTTGATGTACACTGCGATAATATTATACGAAGCGAAACAGATTATATAACTTTTGAGAATATGATGGACAAACTGGGTAAAATAAAACTTGGCAAGCAATCAATGATGAAGGAAAGAATATTCAGTGGTTATTGTATCATCAAATGGTTTCAATAATGAAAGAATAGATAAAAAGAAAGATGGATGCTTAAGAGAAAAGACGACTTATGAGCACTTCATTATGGGAGACTTAAAACATCTGTTAGGTAAAATTTATAAACTATTTATAAAGTAAAAGACTGTATGATAAAATGTATGCAAAATCTTGGAAGTATAAATATGACTCAGTGGGAGAATCTATGGACAAAAGAAACCAAATTCACAAAATGCCAAACACTAAGGCCATTTATGCAGGGTCAATTTTGATGCTCTCTCAAAGCTCTTTTTTTAAATGCGACCTTTAAAATGCCTATTCATGGTCCCGATGCAAAAGGAGAAATTCCACCCCACCCCCCAGTCGCCTGCTCCTTTGTTCCTTCCATTGGCAACCGCCATTTGCATTGCTAACGCACAGCTGTGACTTTGCATGCTTCCTTGAGAAGATTCTTCATTGCGGAGCAAACACAAAAGCTTGTATTAAAGGGGCTCTTAAGAAATGCGGGGCAGGTATGCGCCGGCTTCGCAGTCACTTCCTGAATGACAGTTCACCATGAAAAACTAAAAAAAAATTATGCGGGGCACTTCAGCCTGGAACACGCTGCTAATTACCAAGCATAAATGGTCTGAGAGAATTGGTATAAAATGTATTTTAGATGGTATATAACACTTACAGACAATAGCAAAGGCAAATAAAGGTTTTAATGGGAAATGCTGGAAATGTCAAAATACAGATGCAGCATTTTATCATATGTGGTGGACTTGCAGAAAGGCAAAAAAAATGGATTATATATAGTGCTGCAGTAGGGACTATATATGTATGGCGCCTATCTTTTTAATAACCGAGGAATGGTTTTTATAGTTATATGTTTTATTGTCATAGTTATAAATTTTAATGTTGTTGTCCGCCCTGAGCCCGCCCTGGCCGGAGGAGGGCGGGTTAGAAGCACAGAAAATAAACAAACAAACAAATAAATAAATATACATGATGAAATGCAAAGAATATTGAAAATTAAGTTTGTATTAGATCCAAAAGGAATGTTATTAAATGTTTTACCTAACAATATACCAAAAATATATAATGAATTATTTAGGTATATGGTGACAGTGGCAAGAGTGGAATTTATGCAAGAAAGTGGAAAGCAGAGGAGCACCCAGATGTATCTGAATGGACAAATAAATTAACAGAACATGCAACTATGGTAAATTAAAACCTTCAGTACATAACAGCCCAATCTTTGGGTTCTATGTAAAATGGAATGTATTATTTAACTATACAGTTGATAACTAACAATAATAGAAATAATAGAAATAGACTGTAAGGAGGGAAGGACTGTGGCTCAGTGGTAGAGCATCTGCTTGGCATGCAGAAAGTCCCAGGTTCAATCCCCAGCATCTCCAGTTAAAAAGACCAGGCAAGAAGGTGATGTGAAAGACCTCCTCTGCCTGAGACCCTAGAGAGCTGCTACTGGTCTGAGTAGACAACATCGACTTTGATGCACCAAGGGGGGGGGGTCTGATTCAGTATAAGGCAGCTTTGTGTGTTTATGTGTTCAAGTAATAAATATAGTATATGAAAATATAATCAGAACACAGAAAAGTGTAAGTTAAAGAAGGGTATAACTGAAATGCAACTAAGAAGTAAGTTCCACCATGATGTAATACTTTGTTTATCTTTGTATGTTTGTATTTTTAGTATGGAATTTTTTTTAAAAAAGTTTTTTTTAAGAAGAGCCAAAGATGTTCCTATCTTGTTAAATCTGAGTGCCTTCAGATGCCACAATATCAGGGTTATTTCTTCTTGCCCATAACCATTGTCATATTCCATTGAAGAAGCTCCCCCCAAAGGGCTTTACATGGTGCATGAAATCATTTGCAAAAACCAGCCCCACTTTTTCAGCTCATCCCTCCTGTTTATGTCCTGTAGGGACAGCTTCTGGCTTTTAGTCCCTGTAGGTAAAGGAATGAAAGTTGGCATTCTGAATCAAGAGAAACTAAACCTAAAGGTGAAAGGGAAAGAGTCTTCCTTAGCACACTACATTGTATTTCTTTTTTATGTGCTGTTTTTACAAACGTTAAGTTCACTGATGTTAGTCTAGCTGGTGAACCCAGGCCTGAATATTTGGCCCTGGGTTCTGTGTGACATATTCCAGATGGATTTCAAACGGTAGTCCGTTTCAGTGCAAAATGTACCAGGGGATCCCCAAGAGTACCATCTTGAAGCTGACAGCACACTGCGGAGTCGGCACTTTAATCAGAGTCATGGGCACTTATCCTCGCCAAGTGGCAATGCTCCTGTTCTCTGCCACTGGAGTCCTCGGGGGCCACTTCATTTGGAGCCCTTGCAACTAAAGGCCCCTCATAATCTCGCCTTGGCGAGAACAGAGCTGTGCGGTTCCGCTGCGCTTGCCATTTGAGAGCCCCGAAAGCCCTATCTGTCACATCCCTCTAAGGCCCCGGGGGGGGGGGGGGAATCCAGCATCAGGCTGACAGGATGCTTTGTAAGGAGGCATCGTGTGTGTGTTTGTGCAGTACTCCATAGGACTGGCTCACCAGAAAAAACCCAATTCCACATTTACATTCAGTCCTAAGAAGATAGCCCTGAGAAATTTTAAATCTTTTCATTTCCATCAGACTTCCCAGTTGTTGTGCCAAAATTGGTCCTCCAGATTCATTTTGGTGACCGTCCCCTCTGCCCTGCATGATGAACACAATAAAAGGGAATGGGAGGCACAAATATAATACATTTGTCAGAAAGAAGGGGAAGGAGTGGGCCCTCGTGTTTAGAAGAACGACCACATAAATAAAAAAAATCAATATGTAGTTTTTGAAGACCACAAGCAATAAAGAAAATAGAGAATAAAATCAACAGAGATGAGAGCTGCATTATTTGCATTATTTACCTCCACTGTTTGCATTATTTACCTCCACTCACTATTATTCTCTGTTCGTTTCACCCCCATAGTAGATTACCAGCAAATTATCAGTTATTACATGTGTGGGTGATAATTATGTAGGACAGAGTCATCATCAATAATACATAGCAAACATCCATAATTTAGAACAGCCATCTACAAAATGATGCCGCTCAGCACCTGGGATGGCTGAACGGAAAAACGACGGCACCACGCTGGAGTTCCGTTTGCTCTGGAGTGTCATGTGAACAGGAAGTACCGAGCTATTTGCCAGAGCAAAGACCAGCTAGCCTCTCTAAGGCGTCACACAGCTTTAAAATTGCTACAGCAATAGAGTGGCTCACAGACTTCCTGGTAAGCAAACTGTGGATGTAAAGTGACCTGTTTGCCTACGCTGAATTAATATTTGGACCTCAATTTAATGCTTCAGTTACATGTTGCTAACAGATTCTCAGGTTCTGGAATATCTTGAAATTATTGTAATAAAAATCGTTGTTTGACTTTTTTATGTGTTTCAGTGAGAAAACAAATGCAGACAAACAGAACACTGCAGATCCCTACTATATAAGACATACTGATGCAATCTCATTTTGTCTGATATGGGATTCGAGTGAGTGAGGGTGTCCTAAGGACTGTTTACTTTAAAGCACCCTCCGTGGAGAGACTTGAGCTGGGCCCACACGCTGGCGCTGCCAAGAGCAGTGACTCTGCACCTCTGTTTTCTTTCTTCCCTTGTAATGCTTAGTAAGATAAAGGTTTATGCATGTTTATGCACTTCTGCTCATGTTTGCGCCCCCCCCCCCCCCCGTCTGTCTCGGTTGGTCCTTGGAGTTATGCATGAGTTTTCCCTTCTTTAGAGCCAGCCCTCATAAATCCTGGGACTTCCCGTTCCTCTGTTAACCCAATTCTTCCCTCTCCCCTGAGCTCAGCCCAGGTAAAATCCCCATGCATAAGGCAAAGTGCGAGACACGCAAGCTTGGTTTCTCTCCCAGCAAGCAGTACAGCCAATTACAAAGCAGTGTGTCAAGGGGAGGGAATTCAAATGCTTCCTGCTTCCATGGAGTTCTTTCTGAGTAGAAGAAAAACGAGGCTTGGGTTTCTCTCTCTCACCCTTTCTTTCAGAGAGCTCAGTTTTTTTGTTTTTGTTCTCAAAATGCTTTTTTATGTGGCAATTGGGTAAAATAAAATGTAATGCTAGGTACCGGGGATACAAACTGTAGAAGACACAGGAAAAGCCAATTTATGATATTATTTTTTACTTAATTTTTTTACTTCAAATGCAAACATGCTTAACACAATAATATGCCTACCTTGTTTTCTTTTGTTTGTCTTTGATCATTGACCCCTCAAGTCTGGGGGAAGTGGCTGGTGAGCCCGAAGCACCTCTCCAACCCAGATCAGTACTGGGGGGAGGTGTTCAGAATTTCCTGCATTGTGCAGGGGGTTGGACTAGATGACCCTGGTGGTGTAGCGTGGTGTAGTGGTTAAGAGCGGTGGTCTCTGATCTGGAGAACCGGGTTCGATTCTCCAATCCCCACTCCTCCACATGAGCGGCAGAGGCTAATCTGGTTAACCGGGTTGGTTTCCCACTCCTGCACATGGAGCCAGCTGCATGACCTTGGGCCAGTCACAGCCCTCTTAGAGCTCTCTCAGTCCCACCTCCCCCACAAGGTGTCTGTTGTGGGGAAGAGAAGGTGATTAAGTGGTAGAGAAAGTCAGCATATAAAAATTAACTCATCATCATCATCATCATCATCATCATTCCTCAAAGGCATTCCCAGCCTCATATCTCCTTCGAATAAGGCTGATTTTATGACCTACTTTTATGCTGGGTGCTGAATGTTGGAATTGGAGTTATAGACAACATTTCCCCTGCTTGGAAATTGGAGAACATCACAGGCTGATCCCAGACTTTCTCTGAAGCTTGACACAAAGGTAGCCCCCCTTCTCTCACCAATCCAACTTTAGCAGGTGGCTGCATCAGGGAGGTGTCCATAAGGCCTCAGAACCACCCCTGCCTCAGAACCACCCCTGGCATAATGGTCCACAGGAAAATTATCCTGCAGTCATTACTTTTGTCTTCTTGATGTTCAGCTGTAGTCCTGCTTTGGCACTTTCTTTGGCACTTCCTTTGACACTGGAAAATACAATCATGCTAGGAAAAGTTGAAGGCAGCAGGAAAAGAGGAAGACCCAACAATAGATGGATTGACTCTATAGAGGAAGTCACAACCCTCAGTTTGCAAGATCTGAGCAAGGCTGTTAAGGACAGGACGTTTTGGAAGACATTGATTCATAGGGTCGCCATGAGTCGGAAGCAACTCGATGGCACTTAAAACATACATCTGTTGCAAAGGTAGGCAAGGAACTGAGATGGGCCCTTGACCCACTGCCAGCGCCGTGGAGCCCAGGGCATGTGAGATGGCTGGTGCCTGTCATTGCCCCCTGTGCCAGCATTGCTGCCCTGGCTAAGCTGGCTGCCAGGGTATCTGGCTCACAAGTCCAGCTCTTCCCTCACCTCCCCCCAACTTTTTTTTGTTTGCCATAACACTGGGTCATCTCCGCTGGCAGATATTTTGGGTCAAACAGGTTGGGTCAAACAGGTTGGGTCAAACAGGTTGTTTACTGTGATCTCTTAACTGCTGGGAAGCTTGCCTAGAATGCTGAACTAGGTGGATCTCGATCTGAAACTAGCATGCCTTGTTTGCAAGCAAGAACACATACTTAGGGCTACATTAAACAGTTTTTAAAAATAGACCACTGAAATTGGTCACTCTTGTTTTATTTATAACATTTATACCCCACCTTTCTGCCCTCATCAGGGCCACCAAGTTTAAACAGTTTAAAAACAAATACATAATAAAAGCACATTTTAAAAACAGAAACACATTATTAAAACAATTACATCCAAGATGTGTGTGTGTGTGTGTGTTAAGTGCTGTCAAGTCGCTTCCGACTCATGGCGACCCTATGAATCAAAGTCCTCTGACAGGGCAGGAAGGAAGGAAGGATCACTGAGGAATGGCAGGCAAAACAAAAAAGTCTTCACCCGCTGGCAGAAGACAGCAGCAGCAGCAGGGAGGGGACAGGCGAGTCTCTCTGGGGAGAGAGTTCCAAAGTTTCCGTGCCACAACTGAGCAGCCCTTCTCCCAGGTTGCTGCCCATCTGATCCCAGAGACCGGGGGTGCACCTGAAACAGGGCCTCTGAAGATGACCGTAGGGGTCCGGCAGCTGACATCATTCCCTCTTTTCCATATTATCCTCACAACAATTCTGTGAGGTAGGTCAGGCTGAAAACATGTGATGGGCTCATGAACACCCAGTGAGTTTCCGTGGCAGAATGAGGATCCAAGTCTGACCCTCTTAACTGCTACTGCACATTGGAATAAGGCTGTAATCCCTTAAAGGCGTGATTTTGCTGGGGAATGAGTAGGGTTGCCAGGTCCCTCTTTGCCACCGGCGGGAGCTTTTGGGGGCGGAGCCTGAAGAGGGTGGGGCTTGGGGAGGGGAGGGACTTCAATGCCATAGAGTTCAATTGCCAAAGCGGCCATTTTTCTCCAGGTGATCTGATCTCTATCGGCTGGAGGTCAGTTGAATTAGCAGGAGATCCCCTGCTACTACCTGGCAGTTGGCAACCCTAGGAATGAGCCTTGCAGAACTTAGCCAGGAATTACTTCTTAGTGCAGTTAGTCATAGATAATAGATAGGCAAGATAACGTAAAAATGTAATTATTCTATAACAATTCATAGAGGTCAACACAATTTATTCTGTTGTAAAAAAAGTTGTTGATTATATATGTATATTAAACAAATTGATTATATATGTATATATACATTAAAATATGTATGTAATATCTGGGGGTGCCATTTGGCACTTTTGCCCCCCTTAAAAATGTCAATCCGGGCCTGGGAATTGCCAGTTAAGCCATAAGCGCCGTTAACCCAGCCCCCCCCCCCCCCGGTCCCACTCCAAAGGGGAGGAGGCTTCAGGCTCTTTGTCTCTCAGGGAGAGCTTTGAGGGAGGGCCCAGTGGGTCCTCTTCTGTGGATCATGCCTGTGGGAGTATAGATAGGCCCTACAAGGCTGCCCCTCCTTCTCCCCCAGAAGCCTCACTGGCCCTTCTGCCCCCTCCCCAGTCACCCCTGGCCATTGGCCCAGCCCCTGCACGACTTCCCCTGCTGATGATGTCGCGAGTTGCCAGGGCGACAGCCACGCCAGCCTGATGGTGCAGCCCAGCCCCCGGTGACAGCCTGCGGCCCACAGGAGGCCATCCGTGCAGGTACTGCTGACCACTGCCCTTGGGCGCCTTCCTGAGAGCAGGTAGGAGGAGCCCCCACCCAATGCTCCCCTGCAGGTTATGTACCCATCTCCTTTCTCAGTCTTTTGGCTTAACATTGGGCTGTTGGCATAAGTTCGACAGGATCCCCTTTCCCAGACCCTGGGTCGACAACTGACCTCCTAAAGGAAGAGAGTTCCCACTGAGCAAGAGAGTTGAAAATGGCACAGATACACTGTACGCCCCTCCTTAGCCAAGATTTCTCTCTTCCTCACACAATCACACTCTCTCCTCTTAGTAAAATTATTTAACTTAGCCACTTCACATGAGATTTTGTGGGTGAAATTTTGTGATAGTGTTACATCCATACATCATGCAGTCTCTCTGCCAAATCTCAGGTGGTTAGAACAATCTTGTCTCTCTTTTTATTAGAAATATACAAATGAAGAACCCGCATCATTTCCTCCTCATATCCTCTCCCTTTTCTCTGCTTCCTTCTCTGCTTCCCATTCACCAACCAACCTTTCTTTTTTTGGTCCCCCGGCCTTCTGCTTTGTACTGCACCTTTCACCCCACTGGGGACCCAGGTGGCCTACCTCAATCTTCTCTCCTCCATTTTATTCTTACAACAGTCCTGTGAAGCAGGTGAGTGAGACTGAGAGGGTGCAACTGGCCAAAGGTCACCTGGTATACTTCCATGGCAGAGTGGTGACTCGAACCTGGATTTCCTAGATCCTAGTCTGACACTCTTATCACCTCCCCATACTAGCTCTCAGCTTTCCCCCCTTCCATCCCCCAGCAGCCTTTCCCTGAGAAAAGTCTGGCTAATTTGAAAAAGTGATGCAGGGCTAGTTGCCCAGGTGAGCTGCATGGTGGCTGCCATTGCTGGGACTAGGAAAGTCTTTCAAGTTGTACGGAAACTGCCACCGGACCCAAGCAGTTTGTGTGCCATTGAGTTGTAGCCACTCCCTGGCCTGGATTAGGTGAGCAAATGGCATGGTGGTAAGTTTCCCAGTGGTTACTGCTTGGCCTGGCTCTGATGAGTCCTCCACCCAGGGCAGGGGGGAAGGGAACAGGGGTGGACTGGGAGGTTAAAATGGAAGGGCCCCTGACCCCTCCCCATGCCCTTTACTTGCAGAAACCAAGGTTTGATTGAAGGTCAGCAAAATTGTCATGGTTGCCTAGCAGCCCCCACCCCCACCCCAAAAAACCCATCGAGATCTTAGAGGGCACCCGTCTCTTAGAAATACAGGAGCTGCTTCTATTCCATTCCATTCCATAATCCTTTAATGGCATAGACATTATGACAAATATCACAAACAGAAAGCATACATCTTAAAATCGGTACTATAAGATCAAAACTGAGAACCATAACTATCAAAGATTTTAAGATTTTGGATTTTCATCACTTCAACCAAAAACTTGGCTACATCCACAGTGATCTCTGGAGTTACATCGTTCATTAAGAATTGGCATTTTACTTTATTAGGCAAGTGAGACCTGGCATGTAGCCTATTTCCTAACCATTTCTCACGTGGTGATACATATAAAGAGCAGTCAAGTAATATGTGTTCTAGCGTATCAAGGGAGTTAGAGTCACATGGGCAAATTCGATCCTGAATTGGAATTTTGTGAAACCTTCCGTACAAAATTCGAGATGGGAAGGCATTAACCCTGGCAAGGGAAAATGCTCTCCGAAGGGAAGGATTATAAAATTATAAAAATAATGGGGGATACCTTTGGTTTTAATCGAAAGACCCAGCATTGCTGATGAACAGACAAAAGGTTGAGTGGTATGTAACCACTGAAATTCCATATCCAAAAGTCGCTGTTTGATAATTTTAAAGATGTGGGCCTCAGAAGATAGATCTAGATGGTCAAGAGAGACTCCAAATGATCTTATTTTGGTCAGAATCATGTTGTCCCAGGAAGTATTGTGGAGTTCCTTTAACAGTAAAGATAAAAGGGAGCCCTGCTCCATTCTAAAATGTAATTTGATCCAGTAGCGAATAGTTGATAACTGAGCCTTGGTCTCGCACAGACTTTGACCAAGTTCAGAGGTGGTTGCAAAATAAAATACACAACAAGGAAAACAAAAAAATTGTCTAAAAAAATTAACTTGGGAACTTCCGGTGGTGCTGCTGGGGCGAGTGCCACGTTTCCCCAGGCTGTCCTGGGGGAAATCCAAGTTTGCGTTAATTTTGGGATGCTATATGCACCCCAGCCCGACCCTTGCAAGTGGGTCGGATAGCAGGAACTCCCTACAGCCCGCAAACGCAGTTTGACCTCCCAAATACTCCGAGGGAGCTTCTATAAGTCGCCCGGAGTTTTGGATGCCGGTCCTGCGAGGGCACTAAGGGAAGAAATCGCCAAAACGCAACTTCGGCATAAGGCTCTCCCCTCCACCACCTTATAAACATCATAAGGACTATTTTAAGATAAGAACCTCACCTCCAGACGCTCAAGTGAGTACACAAGAACCCTTCATTTTTTACTGACGTTACCGAATAACCGGGGGGTAGATGAGATTTCCAGTACCCTTGTCCCTCCCTTAATTGAATCGGATACGTTTGACTCAGAAAACCCATCAGGATTAGAGGCAGGAGCCTTATCAAGTTGATCAGCTTAAATCAAAACAAACAGAAGGACGTGCATAAGATGGACTAAAATCTCTACCAATGAGAAGCACCCTTGAGGGAAGGGGAGGGTGAACTTTCTTCTTTCCGATCGAAAAAAAGAAAAGAAAAAAGGGGTCCTCCTGCCACGTTTGCAGCAAGGGATTTCCCAAACCGGAAGACCCTCTATATCACCCTCTCTATCATCAGGCATACAACAACAGGAAACAAGCCGCAGGACCGGATACACGTCGCACTCGAGTAACACAGAAATAGTTCCTCAAGGAACTAACCATCGAGAAGAGGCGGTAGAAGGTCCACGGCGAAGTTAACTTCCGGAATACTTCCTGATCGACCCGACCTAGAGCGTCCGGCAAACCTTGCTGGTATTTTAAAACTTTAATATGCTGTTTTAAAGTGAAATAGGGGTCTTTTCAATGCGGAAAAATTACTAAGCTGATCATCGAAACACTCTCTATCAACAACCAACTAGAGGGCCCTGCCAGAGGATATGTATTTTACCAGTCTTTTTCCAATGTAAATGTCTACATCCCGACCCCGTTCTGGCTCATTTCATAGCCCTGCCTATACAAAATTGAAAGAAGCGGTACAAACCTCAACCATGGAAAAGAAATTGCAAGATATGCTAGCCAAACAAACAGAGGCAACAACTAAACAGTTTGAACAGATGTCTACACAGATGACACAGCTGACTGCTATGATGACAAATCTTGGCCAAGCATCTCAAGCTATTAACCAAAAATTAGACGTGGTTACAGAAGACCTCAAAGATGTTAAGACCCAAATGAACATTATGAAGACGGATATGCAAACAATGGACTCATCAGTTAAGAAAGTGATGGAAGAACACAAGGATACAAAGAAAAAATTAGCAAGCCAAGAAAAGCAAATTGAAACAATACAAACTAACCAGACAGCTGTTAAAGACCAGATAGCAATGATGGAGATGAGAGTAAGAGAAACCAACCTTCGTCTGCGCAACTTTCCAGATATGATGGGAGAAAACAAAGAAGCTGTAGTCCCTAATCTGTCGTACTTATTTCAAATACAGGAACAAGAATTGAATCAGGCCATCAACAGAGTTTACAGAATACCATTACCTGCTAGAATGAAAAGATCTAAACCAAGAGATCTCATGATTGTTTTTTATGATACTAGGATTAAGGACTGGATCATGAAGATCCATTATGACAACCCGGTTTCAGCAGGAGATACTCCTCTAATATTATTAAAGGACATACCAAGACATCTACTTTCACAGAGGAATAATTACAAAGAATTTGTGTCTGTTCTGAAAGCTAATGGTATCAAATATCGTTGGATTATGCCACAAGGCTTGGCCTTTACCTACAAAGAAATAAAATGACAATTTCATCTCCATCAGATGTGGGAAAATTTTTGAGGAAATATAAAACAGAGCTCAAAGGACTAACTTTGGAACAAAAGGAAGAGGAAGAAGAAGAAGAAGAAGAACCACAGGGAGCAGAAGGAGGCACTGCGTTATAGACTGAATATTTTTCTTCAATAATTACTACATCATGGCAAAAGTAATTTCTTGGAATGTGAATGGTCTAAATGAAAAAACTAAACGGGCTAGAATTTTTAAATATTTACAGAAATACAAATACTCCTTAATTTGTTTACAAGAGATCCATATAGCAACAAAACACAAAAAATATCTAGATAGACAAATGCTTGGACAAGCATTTGTTGCATCGGCTAAAACAAAAACAAAGGGAGTAGTGATATATGCTCATTCTAACCTAAGCCCTGAACTATTGTACAAAGACAATGAAGCGAGAATTGTAATTATCAAGACCAAAATATTGGGGCAAAAGACGATTGTAGTAGGAATATATGCACCTAACGAAGGAAAAGCTAAATTCTATGGACAATTACATGAACTGATTTCTCAGTATGCAAATGACCAGATTCAATTGATGGGCGATTTCAATGGTGTTATCCGCCCAAATTTGAATAAAAAATCAAATGCAAAAGGCGAAAATGAAGGATGTTTGCCTAAAACGTTTTTCACCATGGCTTCAGAACTGGAATTACAAGACATCTGGAGAACAATGAATACATCGGCTAAAGAATATACTTTTTATTCAGCGAGACACGACTCACACTCCAGAATAGATATGATATGGGCCAGTAAATCTATTTTTACGCAATTACGTAAAATCCAAATTATACCAAGAACTTTTTCTGATCATAACCCGGTTACATTTGAATGGAACAATAAACAAGCATTCAGATGGCGACTAAATGATAAACTTTTAAAGGATAACAAGATTCAAAAAGAACTACAGGATCTAATTAAAGATTTTTTTGAAATTAATCTTAATGGGGAAACTTCGTTAAATATAGTTTGGGATGCATTTAAAGCTGTTCTAAGAGGATTTATGATACAGAAACATACGGCCTGGAAGAAAACCCAACTACAATATACCAATAATATACTTTGGGATCTACAAAACTTGGAACAAAAACTTGGTACGGTATTACAGGAAGCAGAGAAAAATGAAATACAAATGAAGATTTCTGTATCTAAACATCAATTAAATTTGGTAATAATGGAGGAAATGAATAAAAACTTAAAATTTGCCAAACAAAAATACTTTGAACATGCTAATAAACCTGGAAAATTCTTAGCAACACAACTGAAAGATTCATTTCAAAAGAGGATTATAACAAAAATCCAATCTGCTAAAGGACCAGTTTATTCGACTTTGGAAATACAAAAGGAATTTGTTTCATTCTATACTAAATTATATCAGAAAGAAAATATTTCAAAACAGAAAATGGACAATTTCTTAAATTCAATACAGATGAATATCCTTTCAACAACCCAACGAGAATGGATAGATGCTCTAATTACAAGGGAAGAATTACAAGAAGCAATAACGAAACAAAAACCGGACAAGACACCTGGACCAGATGGAATTACTGCACTATTTTATAGAACATTTAGTGATAATTTAGTAGACTTTTTTGTATTACTTTGTAATACAATTTTGGATAAAGGAGTATCCCCAGAGACTTGGTCACATGCATTTATATTGTTGATACCCAAGGAAGGAAGAGATCCAGAAAAAACATCAAATTATAGACCTATTTCGCTGTTAAATGTGGATTATAAGATTTATGCCTCGGTCTTATCGAATAGGATGAAACATTACATTAAGAACCTTGTTCACGAAGACCAAGCAGGCTTTGTTCCAGGAAGGCAAATTAAGGATAATATAAGAATCCTACTAGATTCTATGGAATATTATGACCAGAATATCCAACACACGGCGGCCTTTGTATTCTTGGATGCAGAGAAAGCTTTTGATATGGTCTCCTGGGATTTTATGAAAAAGATACTGGAAAAATTAAATTTTGGAGACCGTTTTTTGAGAGGAATATCGGCCATATATACATCCCAACAGGCAAAAATTTTGGTTAATGAATCAATGTCTGACAATTGTTCAATTAAGAAAGGAACTAGACAAGGTTGTCCTCTTTCTCCGCTACTATTTCTGTTGGTGTTGGAATCACTATGTTGTAAGTTAAGGAATATGGAGGACATTCGCGGATTAAAAATTAAAAAACATGAATTTAAATTGAGAGCATTTGCGGATGACCTCTTGTTAATTTTAGAAAACCCAACACAATCAATGAAGATATTATTGGAGACCCTGGACGACTTTGGAAGAATATCGGGATTTAAAGTCAATCAAGAAAAGACAAAGACAATATTCAAGAATTTACCAGAAACACAACAGCAGGAATTTATTTCATATACAGGTTGGGAGAAAGCTAATAAAGTCAAATATTTGGGAATCTGGATCTCTGCGAAGAATAAAGAATTGATAAACAACAATTATCTTAAACTATGGAGTAAAATAAAAACTGATATGATCATTTGGTCAAATAAAAAGTTGTCATTATTGGGACGAATATCAACAGTCCAAATGAACATTTTACCAAGGATACTCTTCTTATTCCAAAATTTACCTATAATATCACATGTCAAATACTTTGATACCTGGAGAAAAGACATATTAAATTTCATCTGGCAAGGGAAAAAACCGAGGATTGCTTATAAATATCTGGTGGATCTTAAAGCTAGAGGAGGTCTAGCGTTACCTAATTTTCAACTCTACGCTGAAGCGGCAGCCTTAACATGGCTAAAAGACTGGATGAACTTATCAAATGTGCGTCTGTTAGATCTTGAAGGTTTCAACAATATAAGTGGATGGCATGGCTATTTATGGTACGATAAAATCAAGATACATGCATCATTTCGTAACCATATAATCAGGTCCGCTTTATTTCGTACTTGGATGAGATATAAACATATTTTTGAACCAGCAACACCGATGTGGATATCACCCCAAGAAATGTTGACATTACGCCCACTTAGACCGGATAAATTTATTACCTACCAGGATTTAATTAACTGGGAAGGGAAAAAATGCTCACTAAAAGACTTTCAGTTACTTAAAGAAGATTTACAATGGCTTCAATATTGTCAGATTAAATCAGTTTTTACACAAGATTTGAAAAATGGATTCTCTAAAGAAAAATCGCCTTTTCACAAGATGTTACTAGATAATGATACTCAACTGATATCTAAAATGTACAATCTTATTTTAACAATATATTGTGAGCAGGAGACAATTAAACCAACAATGATTGATTGGGCTCAAAATGTGGGACATGATATTGTTTTAAATAAATGGGAAAGACTATGGTCAAAAGACCTGAAAGGAATAAATGCCCAGTCAGTTCGAGAAAATATCTATAAAATGATGTATAGATGGCATTTAACACCCAAGAAAATTGCAAAGATTTATAAAATGACATCCCCTAAATGTTGGAAATGTAATAAGGAAGTTGGTTCTTTTTACCATATGTGGTGGACTTGTGACAAAGCCAAAGATTTTTGGGATATGATCTATAATGAGCTAAGACTGATACTACAAAAAAATATACCCAAAATACCAGAAATGATGCTATTAAGTATGATACCTGATGACTTGTCAACGCAAAGAAATTTCTTGATTTATGCTACAACAGCTGCAAGACTGCTTTATGCAGCAAAATGGAAAGGGGCAGATATTCCCGGGAAAAAAGACTGGATTATGAAAATGTTTGAACTGGTGGAAATGGCAAAACTTACAGCCACCTTAAATCAAAAAGACAATGTTCAATTTATGGGGGAATGGGAGGCTTGGATGAAATATTGTGAATATGAATTAAAACTGGGAAAAATGGAAGAATATCTTTTAATCTGATCTAGATGACATTTTTAATATTAAGAGTTATAACCATTGATATCAATAGAGTATGTTATATGAAAGTTAAATGAATTTTAAATGGGTTTAAGAACAATTAAGATCAGAACATATCACGTTGGGATAAAAATACTTTATTAAGAGGCGGACAGAGGTGATGGGGGAGTCAAATAAATTTCCCTTGTTTTTTCTTTCTCTTTGAAATGTTTACATGTTTTTGATTGTTATGGAAAATTTCTATTATAAAAACCAATAAAAAATTTAAAAAATAAAAATACAAAATTACCTTGGAGCGCTTCTAGGTCGCGATTAAAGGCGTTTATCCAAATAGGGATGCCGTACAGAATCTGGGGTAAGATTTTAGAGTTAAAAACCTTAACTGCGGCAGGGACGTATTGGTTGCCCTTACAGAAAAAAAAGGACATCAGTTGGCTTAGAGATATTTTCCCAAGTTTGATGGTTCTAATTCTATGCACCGCCCATTTAAGGTTATAATTAAAGGTCATACCCAGGTATTTAAAACTCTTTACTTGTTGGATTTTGGCCTTGAGCTGTTTCTACTATTTGGAAAATATTTGTTTTATTATTTATTTATTTACATCATTTATAATCTGCCTCTATCACTTGGACTCAAACTGGATTACACAGAGTGAGTCAATGCAATTGACAGGATGGGACAGTCAATTAACAATAGGATTAGGGTTATAGAACTAATCAGTAGTCTAAAAACAGAACTGAAGCAGAGCACAGGCATAAATTGTGACATGACACATTAACCCACGATACAAAATTACCATATTTTTCTGTGTATTACACGATGTTTTTTTCTTTAAAAATTTAGTAAAAAATTGGGGGTCATTTTATACACAGAATGCACGGTTGCTGCTGGCCCTGCCCATCAGATGATGGGCGGGGAAGAGCCCGGTCGCCCTGGCCTGCCGGCATCCAGCCTTCTGATGGTCCCTGCTCTCTTCCCCACTTTATTTTTCCGTGTATAAGACGCCCCCATGTATAAGATGACCACTGATTTCTTAATTTTGGGTTCAAAAAAATAGGGGGTGTCTTATATACTGGGGCATCTTATACACAGAAAAATATGGTAAATAGTAGGATCCTAGTTTCAGTAAACTAAACACAACGCATTAAATGATACAAAAATTACCTAGTAGGACCCTAGTTTTAGTAAGCTAAACACAGTAGAATAGACCACAGTCCCTAATAATTTATCCAAGTAATTTTTTGGATCATTTAGTACAGCGCTACCCTATTGCCCGCATAGAAAATCCCTCTTGAATAATTCAGTTTTGCATAGTTTGCGGAAACCCAGGAGAGTGAGAGCCTTCCTGACCTCCTCAGCCAGGCAGGCCATTCTACAAGGTGGAGGCCACAGTGGAGAAGGCCCATGTGTACAGGAAGTTGTTGATTTTGCCCATTTGCAGGTTGGTACCTGCAGAAGACCTTGCTCAGATGAGAAAGCTGCCCCCCAAAGATGGTTTTTCCAGACTGTTGAGTTTTCGGCAAACCTGGGTCCTTTCTTGGGTTTGTAGAGAGATCTGTGTTCATGGTTTCAATATCTGGCTCTGGATTAAAGTATCCACAGATAGGACCGCACAGAGTGAGATATATTGATGAACAAAATATCACAAAATGCAACTATAAACCAACCAGTTCTATAGATCTCTTCCCCTTCCTTTTTATGTACCTTTTAATGTACTTGACATCCAGCTTGATGAAAAGTTCTAGAAATTGAAAAGTTTGTGCTCACTATTTTGTGATGCTTTCTTGGTCCTTCTAAAAAGGTGTTATGTTACTGGTGTTTTTGATTCCCCCCCCCCTATGTACCAACATGACTGCCTCACATTGTTTTCTCTTCCTTTCTAGAGTTCAGTAGTTTCTTTGTAGTTTCTTTGTAGTTTCCCTCTGTGCCTCTGCATCTGCGTCCAGATGCTTTCATGATACTAGTCTCTTGTTAGCTTATTGGGCATGCTGACATTAGTTATAAGAATGTCACAAATACTTTATATTCTTAATAGCCAGCACATTTTCATCAAATAGAGGAGGTCAAAAAGTCTAGAATAATCCTAATTTTTTACAATATTTTAAAATAGCAGAAGATTAACTTTTCATGTGCAAAAATTAATTACAAATATTACTGGCCTGGATGCTGAAAGTAAGATTTAAGATGCTGTAATTCAGTAATTTTAACCAGATTAAAAAAAATGTGTCCAGTTTATATCCTTTCCAATGTTGGAACAAATAGCTGAGATGATCTGATGAATACAGTGTTTAAACATTATAACGGCATAATGCTGTTTAATGTGATTTGGCTCATATAGCCACACAGCAGCTGTATGGTAATAAAGATGCCTGGCAGGTTTCAAATCTTTAATTGGTGATTGTTTCTACAAGAAGAAGAAGAAGAAGAAGAAGAAGAAGAAGAAGAAGAAGAAGAAGAAGAAGAAGAAGAAGAAGAAGAAGAAGAGTTGATTTTTATATGCTGACTTTCTCTACCACTTAAGGGAGACTCAAACCGGCTTTCAATTACCTTCCCTCCCCCTCCCCACAACAGACACCCTGTGAGGTAGGTGGGGCTGAGAGAGTGTGACTTGCCCAAGGCCACCCAGCTGGCTTCGTGTGTAGGAGTGGGGAAACAAATCTAGTTCACCAGATTATCCTCCGCCACTTATATGGAGGAGTGGGGAATCAAACCCGGTTCTTCACCGCTTCAAACCACTCTTAACCACTACACCACACTGGCTCTCCATACAGCAATGGTCTCATCATTTCCTATAATTGATCTTTCTCACATATACCAGGTGTGCATGTGTGTGTGCATGTGTGCTTTTACTGTCATACTGGGAATGCTTAAGTCCCTACCTCTATCCCCACAGATTGCTAGACAGATGGGCTGCCTATCACTGGGGAGGGGGAAAGCCCAAGCCCCTGTCTTTATTACTCCATATCTCTGCAGCCCTGCCTGCTGGCCAGTATGCACAAGCAAATGCTTGCTTGACCTGTGAAGATGAGCTTGGATTGCTGTCTCTCTTGCAAGGGGCCCAGGCTGCAGCCTCATAATCCCCTCCTCTGAGCCTCTACCTCTATTCTTCCCCGCTCTGAGGCTGCAAAGCAATGCAGGTGCCTATAGAGGGCGTAGGGGGAGCTTCTGCCTCCCTTTCTCTCCTGTCTGTCCTTTCTACCTGCCAGTTTTTGCAAGCAAAGCCGTTTCCCTGCCCAGGAATAGTTTGTGGCAAACAGGAAAGCCCTCCCAAAGCCAGTGACAAGGTGTAATTATTGGCAGAAAGGGCACACAAATGCCAACTGGGATGGTTCTTTATAGCGGAATGACCAGCTATGCCACCCATGTCAGTCACTGAGTCACTCTCTCCCCTTGCTGCCTCTCCCACTTCCCACTGTCCAGAATGTCAAAAACAGGTGAAGGGGGACCAGGAAAGCCATTAGATTGTGGTGTTTCTAACCATTCTTGAATGTCAGCAACAATTCTGTTTGCATTCAGAACATTTATCATATGTGTATGGTCTGATTTTTATTTACAAATCTCCAGTTGAACATTCCTTTGTGTGTGTGGCTGTATGTGCTGTGAAAGCAGAAGAATGGGGCATGATTCTCCCATAATCCATCTGACCATTTATTTAAACTATAAATGCCTATATAGTGATTCGTGGACACTTCTACACATTTCTCACAGTTGTGGGTATATGAAGAAGTTCCATGTCTTGGATGGGTATCTTAGCAGAAATTCATCCAGCTCATATGCAGCTAGTGATTTTGAAAACTATGTCTGCTGATTTATTTTTTTATTTTTTTTGCCTTGACGTTAAATATACTAGGGGGCATGTTGGGGAAGTCCTGTGCTTAGCTTGAATACATTAGGCATAACAAGTGACTGGGGAAACTGCACCTGTAGAATTTTTGCTCATCTTTCACTATGCCTTATGCTTTGGTAGGAAAGCACTATGTTTTTTTATGAATATGTCAGGTGAAAATGCACTAGGTGTGCATGTTTGCAAAAACTGCATGTGTTAGTTTCTGGGTGGATTTTATCTCCCCAAATCCAATGTTGTACGGAAATAATAAAGACACGATGAGCATGTGGGGGCATTTCGCCTTTGGTAATTTTCCATATAAAAATGTATGGTTTCCTCTTCATAGCATCCAAGGAAGTGAGCTCCGACTCACAAAAGCTCATGATGTAATAAATGTTATTAATCTTTTACATGCCACTTGACTTGTTTTGTTTTGTGATGACACAGTGACATGGCTACCCCTCTGGAACTCTGCATGCACAAAATGGCACATGAACAGATGTAGGCCTATATAAACAAGGTGTTCTTTTCAATGGCAGAAATGATCAGATGGGAGATTTGGTTTTCATTCCACTGGTATCATTGAGGTTCACTTCCAGATAAAGTATCCAGGATTAATGCCTTATTTTAATTGAAATTGGGGGTGTGTATAGTGGCCTCCTGGCTTGAGGATCATGCCCATAGAACCTAACACGGTTCTTACAGACGACTACTTGTTTGTGCAGAGCACAAATGCCAGTAGGGAATGGGGACATTTCGACAGGGAGTCTTCTGAACACAGCCAGCACTTTCTTTCCATCCACACACTAGTTTCAGAGCACTTCACAACGAGACTCCAGAAAGCAAAGCAACATTGCTCATTAAACTATTTTCAGCACTTTAAAGGAAAGTTGATTGAATGTCTTTTTAAGCTATTGCTCATCTCATGGGGCTATTGAAGGAAAAAACCCAGAGAGTGCTTAGAGCTTGCAAATGGGAAATGCGATGCTCAGATTCCAAAGTGAACAGTATCCGGTGTCTATAATTGCTATAAATGAAGCCAATCAATAGTATGTACAAAATACCATTATAATGGTCTATGGTCTTAGCTATCTCTAAATGAATACAGATGGCGTGTCTTTATCAGAAGTACTTTGATCAGATGGAATATTACATAGATTTTTGTCCCTAACAAAGGTTGACTCAAAACAAGGCACAAAATGGACGGGGCCAGAAGGTCGTGTTAACCTTGTGGTTTCATAGCAAAGTGCAGTTGGAGACAAAAAAGGTCCCATGTTTAGAACTCTGTTCATGGGCAGAGCCAGAAAGTCTGGCCACTATCTGTTATCCTAGCATTAGCAGCCAAAGGAAGAAGCGTTAATGGGAGCTTAAGGGGGGGAAACGGTAACCTAATATTAATGAACTGCCATGTCTGTCACTTCTGTGTTCATTAGTTTGATCAAACTGTCAAAACTTCAGGAGCCTGAATAATGGAAATAAACCTTTGAGATCCCATTTAAGAACAATATTGGGTCTATTTGTGCGTGCCCCATCTCCAAAGTAGTCATTAATGTTTCATTTTACACGGCTGGGTCAGAAGCTGCTGTGCTGACAGGTGAGAATGAGTTGGAATCAAACAAATTAAATAATTAATGCATTAAATATTTGTGAAAGAAAATACCAGATCTGATTTGTCATCTGTGGGAGAACTTGGAATGTACCAAAGATGCCAGCCCCAATGTCCCGCTTTCCCACTGTCTCTAATACATGCTTTCAAATAGTTTTATTCCCATCCATGCTGAGCCTTTAAGACAGCTTTTGAGTAGACAGTTATTATTTCAGATTTTGGGCAGGGGGGGAGGAGCATCCCTTTGAGTAAGATACTGACTATGGCTGTGTCTCCACATGCAGGATTTGTTAGAGCTCCAGAAAAAACACTGGTCATGGGACTTGGGCAGGCGCACTGTGGACCATACTTGGCCAAAGGCATCTCCTCATTCCTGAGTCTCACTGAGATTGATTACAGCAGAATTCCACAGTATCTGAAGCTGTACATTGTAGGGCAAGAGGCTCCCAGTCCTGCTATGCTTCAAATGATCTTTCTGAACTGGTGCTACAAGAACTTCATTCTAAGCCAAGAAGTTCTGAAGCTCAAGCACGCCTGCACCTGATCATGGAGGTTAGTGGTGGTGGTTGCTATTCTGCAGAGACCCTATCCAGTCCCATAAATGGGCCCTGTGCCTTTGTGGAACCATAAGAACATAAACATAAGAACATAAGAAAGGCCCTGCTGGGTCAGACCAAGGCCCATCAAGTCCAGCAGTCTGTTCACACAGGTGCCAACCAGGTGCCTCTAGGAAGCCCACAAACAAGACGACTGCAGCAGCACTCTCCTGCCTGTGCTCCACAGCACCCAAGATAACAGGCATGCTCCTCTGATCCTGGAGATAATAGGCATGCATCATGACTAGTATCAATTTTAACTAGTAGCCATGAATACCCCTTTCCTCCATGAACATGTCCACTCCCTCTTCAAGCCCTCCAAGTTGGCAGCCATCACCACATCCTGGGGCATTGAGTTCCACAATTTAACTATGCGTTGTGTGAAAAAATACTTCCTTTTATCTGTTTTGAATCTCTCACCCTCCAGCTTCAGCAGATGACCCCGTGTTCTAGTATTATGGGAGAGGGAGAAAAACTTCTCCCTGTTCACTCTCTCCAAACCATGCATAATTTTATAGACCTCTATCATGTCTCCCCTCAGCCGCCTTCTTTCCAAACTAAACAGCCCTAAGCGTCTTAACCGCTCCCCATAGGACAGTTGCTCTAGTCCCCTAATCATTTTGGTTGCTCTTTTCTGCACCTTCTCAAGCTCTGTAATATCCTTTTTAAGGTGTGGTGACCAGAACTGTACACAGTATACCAAGTGTGGTCTCACCATAGATTTGTACAAGGGCAGTATGATATCAGCAGGTTTATTCTCTATTCCTCGTCTAATTATGGCCAGCATGGAATTTGCCTTTTTTACAGCAGCCGCACACTGGGTTGACATCTTCATTGAGCTATCCACTACCACCCCAAGATCCCTTTCTTGGTCTGTCGCTGCCAGCACAGATCCCATAAGTGTATATGTGAAGTTGGGATTTTTTTGCCCCAATATTCATCACTTTACACTACTCACATTGAATCTCATTTGCCATTTTAATGCCCATTCTTCCAGTATGCAGAGATCCTTCTCGAGCTCTTCACAGTCCGATTTTGTTTTAACCACCCTAAATAATTTGGTGTCATCTGCAAACTTGGCTACTTTACTGTTTAACCCCAACTCCAGATCATTGATGAACAGGTTGAAAAGCACCGGTCCCAACACAGATCCCTGAGGCACCCCACTGCTCACATCCGCCATTGGGAGAACTGACCATTGATTCCTACTCTCTGCTTCCTATTTTTTAGCCAGCTCTCAATCCATAAGAGGACTTGTCCTCTTATCCCATGACTTTGAAGTTTGCTTAGCAGTCTTTGGTGGGGGACTTTGTCAAAAGCTTTTTGGAAATCCAAATACACAATGTCCACAGGCTCATTCCTGTCCACATGCTTATTGACACTTTCAAAAAACTCTAATAGGTTAGTGAAACTACAGAACATTATTGAGCTCTAGCCAATGAACTAGCAATGTGATGTGGCTGGTTAAAACACAAATGCAATCCTAGTCTGCAAAAACAAGCAGAGCAGAAAATGGGAATCAGTCGTAGTCATCTATTCTGCAGTAGTCAGGCGTCATCTGGAGTCTGGTGTCCATTTCTGGTTACCACGTTTTAAGAAGGATACTGACAAACTAGAAGACGTTCAGAATAGGGCAACCAGAATAATGGAGGGTATGGAAACCCTGAGAGGACAGGTTGAAAGAGCTGGGCGTGTTTAACCTAGTGAAGATGTGATCACTGTTCTCAGATACAAGGGCTATCATGTGGTAAATGGAGCAGGATTGCAAAAAAAAGCCATTTAATGTCATTTTTAAAAAGTCTGTGAGGGAAAGGACTGGAGACTTACTTTTAAACAATGAAAGTTGGGAATTCAGAGAACCTTCTAGGCCTGTTGTTACAATGCTCTAGCGGTATAGCAATACTTTTGTGCAATTTTTTTTATAAAAAAAAGAAACTAGTCATCTTCGGGGGGGGGGGAGAGTGCCTTGACCATGACAGTCCAATCATCGAAAAGTGGGATGGAGGTGGCTGGAGGTGGCTGGGACAAAGGAAACACAGAAATGTTATGCACAAGAAAAAAGTGACTCAGAATTGGGCTCCAGAAAAAGATTGGGGTAAAAGTGCTCTCAGAAGAACTGGGAGGAAAAGGGGGAAGGACGGGGGGGGGGAACCAAAGTAAAAACGAAAGACACAAAAATGCGTGCAGAAATCAGGGTCTCAACTGACACAGTATGGGGTCAGAAAACTGATGAAAAAGACCCATGCAGAAAAGCCCTTGTTCTCTTGCGCTCTAGATGGAAGGACCAAGTGTTAGGAGAAAAGGCCTAACTATAAGAACCGTTCAGCAGAGGAACAGACTATGCCGGGAGGTGGTAGACTCTCCTTCCACTGGGATTTTCAAGCAGAGGCTTGTTACAAAGACTGCTCCTGGGGCATGGGCACAGCCTTCTTTCCCATACAGACTCGTGTTTGTTGGGTACCTCCAGCATGTGTATAGACGTGTCAAGCCCTGGCATCTCGTTTCCCAGAAATGGTAAGAGAGAAAGGGCATTCAAATCATACACTTTTATGTAGAATAAAAGGAAAGGCATAAAAGAAAAAGAGGGAGATGGAGCATATCCAACACTAAGCAGGGTGTCCAGCAGAGTTCACCTTAAAAGGGGGAGTGGAGTTGTTGCTCTCTGAAGGGAAACTATAAAATATGCTTTGCCTGTCCAAGAGAAGAGAAAGGGTCTGGGGTTTCTTGAAGATCTGAGGAAGAGACAGCCCTTGGGGGAAGCAGGAGTATGCTCTAGGTTGCTGGGTAAAAGAGCTCTTTTCATTGTCGTTTGTCCTGTAGACAAATTCGGGGCTGGAAAAATCCAGTTTTTGCTGGAGCTACCAGGAGAGCAGCTGAGAGGCTGGGTATAGGGGGAGGGGCAAGATCAAACCAGTGTGGTGTGGTGTCAGGCCTGTATCTCAGTTAGTTTCGTTTTCCCACTGACCAGACTCAAGGACTGTTATGCATACCTAAACCCTTTTGAAGCTGTGGGAACCACAGCGCTGTTTGTGTTTTGTAATCTTTTGCTTTTTCTATGTTTTTATATTACCAAGTGCAAGCCAGCAAGCTCCATTGCTGTCACCTTTTCTTTGTGCTCTGTTAACCTATATCACCAGTAAAAATCAGCTTCTTTGGACCTGACTGTCTCTGATGTGGTTTCTGGTTCAGATTGGGCCAAGGGCTTACATTGTGACAGCAATCACTTCATACTTTCTACTACCTGCCTAGCGGGATCCTGGAGGACTTGGATCCCTGGGCCCTGCTGCTGGGGTCGTCGACTTGCCCTGACGACCCTACCCTCCTGCGGGATGTGTTATTGGAAGCAATACGGACTGATGCGGAAATCAACCACCTAGTGGAACTTATTCGAGGCCAGTGGCAATCGCTATCCGCGGCACAACCTTGGACCACTGAGGACTCGGATCAGAACGCCTACCACGACCTTGTGATCCTGGACGGGCTTCTGGATGAAGTACATGCTGCCCAGGACGACCTGGTCACCTTAACTCTCTTGTTGGTGAGGTTAACTTTACAGGAAGCTCAACAGCAACCTTTGGCAGGGTCCCCAATCCCCCCTGCCGTATCCCGAGCCATGGCGGGCTCGGCACCAGAAGGCATTTCTCTGGTGCCAAATGCGGCTGAATGTCTAGCAGAGGCACAACGGACTGCTGTCCAAACGGCGCTACTGTTTGTGGGACTGCCTAAGGATACCACGGCAGCCGATCTTATACAGTTGTTGACCCCAACTTTCGGGGCTGGGGCACCCGCGCTAGCGGTCCAGGTCCAACCGCTGTTGGGCGGGGAGTCTGAACCGCTCCTCGCCCTTTTGGAGCAGGAGCTCCTGCCGATCGTTACCACGACTGCCGCCTTGAAGCTCGAAGCCGCCCAGACTCTCGCGGACCAAAAGGCAACAGAGGCGGCGGCTAAAGCTCAGGCCGAACGGGAAAGGGAACAGCAGTTGGCTGCCGAACGGGCGCGAGCGGATGTGCGTCCCAAAGACACCGTGCGGACCGGCCCCTCGTTGGGTCCAACGTTTTCTCCGGCTTTTGCTCCGACCCGCACCACCCAACGCGCGCGTCGCCTCGCAGAACGGCTTCGGGGCTCTGACAATTCTGACGAGGAGGACTTATATGGGGACGGCTCCCATTGGGCCACCGGTCTGCGATCCAGTCGAGCACGTCGTACGGGTGGTCCTGAGGACGAAGTGCACCTATTGCGAGCCCAAAACCGGTCAAAGGTCATAGTCCCTATACGATCGTGTAGACCGTCTCCAGGACCAAATGGAATGCTTGTTCCAAGAAAATGAGCGCTTGCAGCAGGCACTGACGACTCCGGCCCAGCCGCTCCCAGCGCAGCCCGTTCTCCCTGGCCCAGCTGCACCAGCAGCACCAGCAGCACCAGTTTATCCACCAGCTCAGCCGGTTGCACCAGCGCACCCACCCGCTCAGCCACCCGCTCTCCCCCCGGCCCCTGGAGCCCCAGTTGTACCAATTCCCGGGGCACCCATGCAACCGGGACAACCCATGCCTGGCCAATGGAAGCAGCCTCGGCTGAAAACGACCTATGATGGTTCGCTCGAGACTCTGCCCTGTTTTCTACATCAAGTGGATAATTACATGAGAGAACAAGGGCAATACTTTCCCACAGAGGATAGCCGAGTTCGTTTCGTAGCCTCTTTGTTGACGGGGAAAGCAGCTGACTGGATGGTCCTCCAATTTGACACTAGATCCCGATCTATCCGCTCCCTTAACAATTTTATGTTTGCCTTACAGAGGGGTTTGAGGACCCCTTTATGGGGGAACGAGCCAAAGCAGAACTGTTACAACTCAGACAGGGCTCCTCCCCAGTCCGGGAATTTGCAGATGAATTCCAGAGACTGGCCAGTAAAATTGTGGACTGGCCAGAGGCCACCCTTATTCATTATTTCAGGGAAGCCTTACACCCTGACATTCTGAACTGGTCGTATATGCGGGGTGATCCCGAGACCCTGGAAGATTGGATTTTGCTAGCTGAGGAGGTCGAGAGCCGCTGACGTTTCATTTCCCTGGTCCGACAATGGAACAGAGAAAAGAGCACCCAAAAAACCCCATTGAAAGCGCCGCTTTCCAGCCTGCGGAAACCTACGCGGCCACCTCTGGATCGCGAAACAAGATTCCAGAGGGGGGCTTGCTTCGTTTGCTGGGAATTGGGCCACTTTGCAACGGCTTGTCCTCAGCGCCCGGAGACCACTCGCCCCAGCATGCCACCCCGAGCTCGAGGGAGACCTCAACGCAGAGGCACCGCGGCCACCCGCAGCGCAGCGCCGGGACGACCCACACCCTCTGCACTTCACGTTGAGGAATCGGCTAACCTTCCTGCACCAAGCGACCCCACAGGGTCCCGGATTACAAGTGCCCCAATGGGGGACAACTCTCCTTCTTCTGACGAGAATGATCAATGGAATTCTCCAGCTCTGAACCTGGAAACCCCTCTTGACCTGTCAAAAAATGAATACAGTCTGTGGTGAGTGGAGCGTCTCCACAGACCCCTGCAGAATCTCCTGCTAAACCCAAAGCTCCCGTCAAGGTGAGTGAAGTGGAAACCACTGTTTATGTGGACGCAGTGTTGCAACACTATAAAGGGGGTCCCCAATTACCTGTTAAGGCACTTATAGACTCTGGCTGCGGCTGCTCTTTAATTAGTGAGGCCATGTTTGCAGCCCTCAAAGTAAAGTCCGAGGCTCTACCAGCTCCCGTCCAATTCACCCAGATGGATGGGAGCCATTTTAAGGGGGGACCAGTCGATCATCGCACACGGGGAGTAGCGATGGGTATTGGTTCTCATTGGGAGCAAATAGACTTTACCATAGCCCCCATCCGATTCGAAGTTGTTCTAGGGATTAATTGGCTCAAAGGTCATAGTCCCTATATAGACTGGGAAACTGACACTATTACCTTTGCCAATCCCAAGTGCGAACGGCACCGACACGAAGTCGCAGTGGTGCCTCCACCCGCTCCGGCGTTAACCTCCGATGCCTCATCGCCGACACCTTTGCCCGAAGTATACAGAGACTTTGCGGATGTTTTTTATATTAAAGAATGCGATGCTTTGCCCCCCCCCCCACCGTACCACAGACTGTGCAATTGAGGTAGTAAAAGACTGCACACTGACTAAGAGCAAGATTTACCCTATGAGGGTTTCCGAACGCGCTGTGTTACGTGACTTTTTGGATAAAAATCTTGCTCGAGGGTTCATTCGGCAATCGTACGCTCCCAACTCAGCCCCTGCGTTCTTTGTCCGGAAAAAGGAGGGTGACCTACGTTTATGCATTGACTTCCGAAAGCTTAACGCAGTTACCCAAGCCAACGCCTACCCCATACCGTTGATTTCAGACATTTTGGGACAATTGCAAGAGGGACGCGTTTTCTCCAAATTAGACTTAGTGGAAGCTTATTATCGAGTCCGTATCCATGAGGGGGACGAACCCCTCACCGCCTTCTCTAGCTGTTTTGGAATGTATGAATTTCTTGTGATGCCTTTCGGGTTAAAAGGGGCCCCGGGGATCTTCATGCAACTCATTAACGGAATCCTCCATGATTTGCTTTACCGCGGCGTGGTAGTTTATCTGGATGACATCCTCATTTATTCAAAAACCATGGAGGAGCATGTTGCTCTGGTCAGAGAAGTTTTGCAACGTCTGCGTGACCACCAGCTCTATGCAAAGCTGTCTAAATGCGAATTTCACCAGGAGAAAGTGACTTTCTTGAGGTACATAATCTCTCATCGTGGCCTTAGCATGGACCCCGCTAAAGTCCAATTGGTACTTGACTGGACTCCTCCCTCCACCCGCAAACAAGTGCAGCAATTCCTGGGCTTTGCTAATTTCTACCGCGGTTTCATTCCCAACTTTGCTCAAGTGGCGTTGCCAATCACTGACCTCCTGAAAACAAAGGGTAAAGAGGTTTCTGCAACGTTGCCCTCTGCCAAAATACTTTGGACTAATCAATGTCAATCCGCCTTTGTAGCCCTCAAGCGGCTTTTCACTTCTGAACCTGTACTACAGCACCCGGACCCGGACCAAATGTTTATTGTACAGGTCGATGCATCTGATGTAGCCATGGGGGGGGGGGGCTCTTCTCCAGAGAGGACCGGACGGTCTCCTTCACCCCTGTGCTTACTTCTCGAAAAAGTTTGCACATGCCCAATTAAACTGGCCCATTTGGGAGAAGGAGGCATCAGCCGTCCATCATTCACTTACTCTGTTGAGGCAATTCCTGGAGGGGTCCAGGGTCCCCTTCGAAGTCTGGACCGATCACAAAAATCTAGCTGCCCTCACGGGGACCCATAAACTGTCCGCAAAACAACAGCGTTGGGCGGACTTCTTTGCTCAATTCCGTTTTGTTCTTAAACATGTGCCCGGGAAACAAAACGTACTTGCTGATGCCCTATCCAGATTGCCTCCATACCCAGTAAAAATTGATCGGCCGACAGACTCTTTATTCACCCCAGCGCACAGAGGGGCCCTGCCCATACTGGCCGTGCAGACCCGGTCCCAAACTTGACCCCAGCCTGGAAACCGCCCAGTGGCCGACAGAGTATCCAACACTAACCAGCCGACTCCCTTGCTGGCCCCCCTTGCACCGTCTGTACCTGGCGCTCCGCAGTAACCAGTCCCCCCCCTCAATCGCCACCAGCTCCTGATCCACCCTCTTCTGCAGGAGGAGGGGGAGTGATCCTCTCCGACTCCTTCCTGGACTCCCTTTGTGCTCAGTGCTTAGCCGAACGCACTGCCCAGACCCTACCCCAAGGTTTGCTTGAGCAAGGTGGTTGTTGGTACAAAGACTCGAAATTATACGTGCCTAAGTTACTTCGAAGAGAAGTCCTGCAATTGGCCCATGGAGCTGAAACTGCGGAACACTTTGGGTTCCTGAAAACCCTTCACTTGTTGTGCAGACAGTTTTGGTGGGGGGGGGGATGCGTTCTGATGTGGACTCCTTCATTCGCAGCTGCCCTATTTGTGCCACGGTCAAACGGTCTCAAGGCAAGCCCCCGGGACTGCTACAACCGCTGGAAATTCCCAGCAAGCCCTGGGAGGTGATTGCCATGGATTTCATGACGGATCTCCCACTTAGTGGGGGCAAAACTGTACTGTGGGTTATTACTGACTTATTTTCCAAACAGGTACATTTGGTTCCGTGTGCGGGTATTCCCTCCGCCTCCAAGTTGGCCCGCCTCTTTGTGTCACATGTTTTCCGTCTACATTCCTTCCCGCGCAAGATAATCTGCGACCGCGGAAGTAGTTTCGTGGCTAAATTTTGGAAAGCTTTTCTCAAGTTGGTGGGGGTGGAGCAAGGTTTGTCTAGTGCTTATCATCCCCAGATGGATGGACAAACTGAACGTGTCAATGCTGTACTGGAATGTTATTTACGTTGTTATGTCAATTACCACCAAGATGATTGGGTTGAACTGTTGCCTTTTGCAGAATATGCTTACAATAATGCTGTACATCAATCTACAGGATTCAGCCCTTTCTATGCTGTGTATGGTCAGGACTTCGGTCCTATTGCCCCTGTAGGGGTAACCGAGGGGGAGGGGGATCCTGACGTGGCCTCTTGGACACATGCTCTCCGCACCACGTGGCCCTGGCTGGTGAGCAACCTAGAAAGAGCCACGCACAAATATAAAGCGCAAGCAGATAAGCATCGCTCTCCCAGCAAGGACTTTCAAATTGGTGAATTGGTGTACCTTTCCACCAAAAACCTACGATCCACTCGCCCTTGCCACAAACTCAGTGCCAAGTACATAGGGCCATATCCTATTGCCCGAATCATTAACCCTGTCACTGTGGAACTGACTCTCCCTAAAACCTTGAGACGTATCCACCCAGTCTTCCATGTCAGCTTCCTTAAGCCTCATGTCGCCTCCTCAGAATGGCACCCGGAACCGCCTCCTGAGCAACCCATGATGGTGGGGGGGAGAGGAACATTTTGAAGTGACAAAGATCCTGGATTCACGTATACGGCATGGGTCCCTGCAATACCTAATTCGCTGGAAGCACTTCCCCCCTGCCTACGACGAGTGGGTGCGTGCACAAGATGTATCCGCCCCACACTTAGTGAACGCCTTTCACACCGCCTACCCGGACAAGCCATCCCCCTTGCAAGATGGGAGGGGGCCTTAAGGGGGGCAGAATGTCAGGCCTGTATCTCAGTTAGTTTCGTTTTCCCACTGACCAGACTCAAGGACTGCTATGCATACCTAAACCCCTTTGAAGCTGTGGGAACCACAGCGCTGTTTGTGTTTTGTAATCTCTTGCTTTTTCTATGCTTTTATATTACCAAGTGCAAGCCAGCAAGCTCCATTGCTGTCACCTTTTCTTTGTGCTCTGTTAACCTATATGACCAGTAAAAACCAACTTCTTTGGACCTGACTGTCTCTGATGTGGTTTCTGGTTCAGATTGGGCCAAGGGCTTACATGTGGTAACCAGAAAAAAATGCACATGAAAAATTAAATTGCTCACAGAAAAAAACCCACGGTCATAAATGCACACAAGAAAAAAGCACACATGGAAAAAAACCCACATGGAAAAAAGCCCACACGGAAAGAAGGCCACATGGGGAAAAGCCCACACAGAAAAATGCTCACATTTGAATACTTAATATTATTTATTTATTTTGTTTTAAAAAAATTACAACCATAACATAATTTTTACAACCCATAACATAAAATTTACAACTATTAATACTAACAATTATTTAATAAAAAAATAACTAGAGCAGAAAGAACCATGCTTTATTATTTCCAAATCATGAAAAACACTGGCTGAGTCCCATCGGGAGGCAAAAATAAAAAATAAAACTCATAATGTACATTTAAAAGAAAGAGCAATAAAATAGTTGTGTAATAATTGTGCAAGTCAGTAGTGTGCCTGTGAAACTCAGACGAGACAAATGCTGAGGTAGGCCTCCGGCACACCTCCCTGCCATCCCCCTTCCCCCCATCCGGAGTCCTCATCTGGAGGCCTGTTCTACCGCCATAAAAGCCTCTTGGTAGACCTGGCCTCCGGCTGAGTCCCATTGGGAGGTCAGCTCTACCCAGGGGCCCATAGAAGCCAAGTCTTGGAAACGGAGTAAAGGGAAACATCGTCATACAGGTTCTTGCAAAAAATGCAGAGTTTAAACTATTGGAAAACGTATCCAGTACCAAACAGAGGGGAAATAGTGTGGACACAAAAAGAAAAACATTTCATTAAATGTCACGTTAAGCATTACAAATAATTAGTGTGGAAACAGCCTAGGATGGGAGAGCACCATTCCCAGGCATTGACTGGGGGAGTTAAAGAAATTACCAGGCATCCAAGACAGTCAGAAGAAAGCCCTGGGAAGGTTAATCAAGTACTGCTATAATGAATGCCTTACCATCAATTATCAGAAAATTAAAATTTTGATACTTTTTGCAGGACAATGACTCAGCTCAAACCCAACCCCTTTCTGACTATATATTACTCTTCCTACACATTTGACACTGAGAGACACTGTCCTTCAGTGTTACTCCTCTGAAGATGCCTGCCACAGCTGCTGGCGAAACATCAGGAAAGAAAATACCAAGACCACGGTTACACAGCCCGAATAACCTACAAGAACCAATGAACTCTGACCGTGAAAGCCTTCAACAATATTTTAAAATTATGGCGTTTAGGAGAACCCCCCCCCCAAAAAAAAAAGATAATGGATGTTTAAGGGCCACAGAATTGATCAGGTAGATAGCTTTAAATACCTGGGAGTGATGATCCAGGCATCTGGTTCCAGGTTCATTCACAGCAAATATGCTGCTGACCAGTGGGGTAGATCTGGAAATAGTATCATCAAATTGATGCCAACACAAGGTGGCCACTCAGTATCTGCAGCTTTGAAGTTATTTAAAGCTATATCTTTAGCTCAACTTCAATATGGTTCCCTCTTGGACCCACCAACCTCTTGCTTCTCACCACTGGAGAGAGTGCAATCTAAATTTTTGAGAGCAACTCTACAGGTTCCCAAATGTGTTCCAAATGCCTGAATTAGATTAGAAACCGGAATGCTGAAGGTGGAAGCCAGAGTTTGCGTCACATCCATCCAACTATGGTCGAAAGGAATATTGACCCCTCAAGGGCTCTTTCCTTTGATATTCCAGGACAAATTCCAAGCAAGCTGGTTGAAGACTGTTGGTAAAAGAATCAATAGGTTTATCGGCTAGAAATGGCAGTGTAACACAATGATCTATTGTGGAATGGTTCATGCAAAACCCAATGTGCTCTTTTCCAGGAAGATTATTGGCACCCATCCACTCAGATAACTAGGTTTATCACTGCAGGCACTGCTGAAAAGTGGGTACGAACTTGGGAAAGATATTATTCGACAGAGGGTAGAAGACACTGAGTGCCAAGCAGACCTCTTCAGAGCCCCAAACTTTAAATGTCAGTCAAGCATTAAATATGTGGTTGCTCCGGCAGCTTATTTAACCAAACTAGGGTTTACAATAGTAGAAGAGCATTTACCTTGGCAAGGTGTGCGGCACTTCCTTCTGCCATGCTAGTAGGTGTCAGGCCTTTGCTGCTAGCAGGGGTAAACGCTCTTGACAGGCTCTCGACATGAGCAGGCCAGCTTCTGGCTACACACCAAGTCCCTGATTCTCATTCCTGTAAACTCTGTGTACAGTTTCCCTCCCTTGTTTCTCACAGCTGTGGGGATGTTTAGTCTTCCTGTCCTGGGAATCCTTATCTCGGGGATGCTTAGCCGTGTTTACCTTCAAAGCCTGTAACGCTTTTAAACATGTAACTGACCGATGTATTGCCATTACTAGCCTCATCTGTATGTAAGCAGTCAGCTTCTTTAATCTGCCTTTTGCTCGTAATAAAGTTTTACTGTTCAGGATCATCTGCCTGAATGAGTCTGCTTATGGGATGCTAGGGACAGACGCCTGAGCCTGACAGTAGGGAGATTCAAAACAATCTCATACTCAGAAATATTATGTTTATGCTCAATGGGGAAGGTGGAAACTATGGGGCACATGCTTCTGAGATGTCCATATTTTAAGGAGGCCAGATTAAAATATCTTCAGCCAGTGTTAGATGGATTTCTCGATGAATCCAATGCGGCTAAATTGGAATATCTGTTGTCCGATAAAAACCACTGGGCATCCAGACAAGTAGCTAAATTCTGTCTTGGGATATATAAGACACAGGGAAACAATACTAAAGTTGATGCAGAGTGTTAAACTCTTCAATTAGTTCAAATGATCATGTAGCCACTTTTTGTTGTATTGAATTATTGTTGTTTTAACAATGTTTTAACCCTGTAATACTGGTCAATGACCACAATAAATTATGTCTGGTATGGTATGGCTACTCTTAAAATCCTTTAATGGCAGGAAATGTACTCCAAAATGGGAGACCCTTGTAGGCATGTTTCCTTTCCTTCCCCCCCCCCTTAATTTTATTAAATGTATTGTTAATAAAATTACATCAAGACAATAAACAAAATAAAAAGGGAAAGGGAAGAGAGGAAAAAATAAAAATACAAACACAGACAGAGTCAAAAAGATACTTCTGTTTTCATTTGTATCAAACATACATCTAATTAAGAAAGAAGAAGAAGAAGAAGAAGAAGAAGAAGAAGAGTTGGTTTTTATATGCCGACTTTCTCTACCACTTAAGGGAGACTCAAACTGGCTTACAATCTCTCCCCTCCCCACAACAGCACCCTGTGAGGTAGGTGGGGCTGAGAGAGCTCTAACAGAGCTGTAACTTGCACAAGGTCACCCAGCTGGCTGTGTGTGTAGGAGTGGGGAATCAAACCCAGTTCTCCAGATCAGAGTCCACCACTCCAAACCACTGCTCTTAACCACTACACCACACTGGCAACCTGTTCTCTAGCTTCATATACAAAATTATTTTTAAAATTTTTCTTACAACTAAAAAAATAAAACTTTTCTCTGTCATGCCTACATTCTTCAAACCCACAAATAATCAATTCATTTTTCCCGTATTATGCAAAAAGTCAATAAATCGTTTCCAATTTTCTACAAACTTAGATAAGTTATTTTCTCTAACCAAAGCAGTCAGTTTGGCCATTTCCACGCTAATTCCAACATCTTGACAAGCCATTTTTCTTTTGTAAGTATATATGAATTTTTCTATTTTTATGCATATAATATTCTTGCTGCTGAAATCATATATAAAAACAAACATCCATTTTTTTTTCAAACTGGTTATCCATAAAACCCAAAAGATACATTTCTGGTTTCATTTGTATATTAACCCTAGAAATCTACTGTATTATCGAATGTAATTGTGAACAAAAGTTTTTTACAGATCCACCATAGGTGAAAGAAAGTCCCTTCATGCTGTTCACATTTCCAACATGTATTTGGGACATGTTTATACATGTTAGCTAATTTATCTGAAGGCAAATACCAATGATACATCATTGTATGGAAATTTTCTTTGAGATTAGAACTTAAAGTAAACTTAAGACCCTTTAACCACATATTCTCCCATTGTTCCATTTGTATGTTGTATCCAAAATTAATAGCTCATTTCACCATGTAATCTTTTCCTTGTTCTTCTTCCGTTTCATATCTCGGCAAGAGCATTTTAGCAATGACATGATTATCACTTGTACACAGTTCTGTTTCAAATTCAGTTTTACCATATTCAAAAGGGGGGTTCAAAAACATTTATTGACAAATTAAGTAGCACCGGCCCTAATGCTGATCCTTGTAGGACCTCATTGCTTCCTTACCTCTATTGCAACAACCCTCCATTTGTCCCAACTCTCTGCTTCCTACCATTTAACCAATTTGTAATCTATAGGAGGACTTGTCCCCTTTCCTCATGATTACTAAGCTTTCTCAGGAGATTTTGGTGAGGTACCTTGTCTAAAGCCTTTTACAGATCCAAGTATATGATTTCTACTGGATCACCGCTGTCCACATGCTTGTGAATCTGCTTGAAGGACACCAGAAGTTCAGTGAGGCAAGAATTCCCTGTGAAGAAGCCATGCTGATTTCCTCTCAGCAGGCTTTGTTCCTCAAGGTGCTTAATGATCCTGTATTTAATAACAGTTTCTACTGATTGGCCTGTAATTCCATGGATCCCCTCAGGATCCCTTTTTAAAAATCAAAGTGACATTTGCTACTTTCCAGTCATCTGGCATGAGGCGGATTTTAGTGACAAATTATATACACTTGTCAGCAGATGGACAGTTTCACATCTGAATTCTGTAAGAACTCTTGGGTGTATGCCATCTAGACCGGCAAGTTTTCAGTTTGTGGAGTAGACCCAGAACTTGATCTCTCATAACTTCAATTTGACTCAGTTCTTCAGACAACTGATACAGACTTAGGAGGCAACCCAGCAGCGTTGCCTCCTAAGGATGCCAAAAACCGCCAGACGCCAAAAACCAGTGCAACCCTCATAGGGTTGCAAAAAAACAAACAAAAAAAAAACATGGCAAAACCAAAAAGGGGCATTCCCGGTGCTGGAACGCCCTGGGAACACCTCCTAGATGCTGGAACGCCTCCTGGCTCGTCGCTGCAGCCTGTGCCGGCGGCTGGATGCCAGCGGGATGCTCTGGTGGCAGCCGGGCCCAGTGCTGCTGCCACGGCGGCCGGTCCCCGGCCCTGCATGCCTGTGCTGGGGCCACTCACGCCAGCGTGCACCTTCCGGGTGCCAGCGGTGCGGGCCCTTGCACAGGTGTGCACCGTTGCCGGCTTCCTAAGGGCTTTCAGCACAGCCGCTGGCGCATTTCAGGAATGCCCTGTTAGACCTATACATTCCAACAACCCTGGTGTATGTAACAAATCTATCGGCCCAGAGGCTAACAGAACTAGGCCTGGTAAAAAAAAAAATCTGTTAACTTGAAAAAATGCTGACAGTTTCTAACGATTTGGAGCCCTTTTCCCTCTCCGTGTTTGCTCTGTTTCTGATCTGGCCAAAGCTTGTTCCATAACACTGGGCAGAAATATTGTTGGTACCAAAGAAGGTCAGAGGTCAGAAGCAGCTGAGAATAGTTCAGGTAAATGCACCCCATTCAGGAGAAGGGTAGAAAAAGCATGGATAAAACATAATTGTGATTTTAAAGAGAGAAATTAAGCACCCCGATTGCCAAAGGGAAAATTTCACTTGTATTAATATTGGGTCAAGTTGGGGACTTAGAGAACTGAGAGACATAAAGGAAGATTGTTCCGGAGTGTGATATCCAGGGTTTTAAATAGTCAAATGAGTCCATAAGGCTGTGTGGATTAATTCATTTTTGTAAACTATATGGAATGTATCAGGGTTAACATCCGTGATAATCTCAGTTGATTAGTGATAGATTTGGGGGAGGGGGTCAATCAATTTGAGCCAAATCCAAACTCCAATAAAAATGTTGTGCACATCTCTAAAAGCTACCAAACTCAAGTTCTCATAGGACATTTATGCTCTGAAGGATTTGTCGCTCTGGAGACACACAGTTTTCTGATCAGAATCTTAAAAGCCCTATGCTTATTGCCCCACAGAAATCCCAGGAGTAGTTAAATCAATGAAGAAAGCCAGCAAAAATGTGGACCGTCCAGACCCTCCCCGCTGTATTGGCTGCCGGGGGTGGGGGGCGATGGCCAGCAGGTCATGAGCTCCGGCCGCAGTTGCCCAGGGCTCCTTGGCAACTCCTCCTATTTACAAATAGAATGCTTATGAGAAGGGGGGAACACACCGCGGCGGTGGGGGCAGCCATGTGCAGGAAGTCTCTGGTGGTGAGCTGCAGCTTTTTTTTGTTTGTTTTACATTACTACTTTAATGATATAACAATTAATTCAGCAATATTTTAGCGATAAAATGCTAACATGTTAATCATTATATTGTTAAAACAGCAATGCTAAAACAACAAGAAGCTGCGGCTTGCCGGCCGCCAGAGACTTCCCTCCGCGTGGCCACGGCAACTGCCCCACCAGCCCAGCAGCCGGCACATTTGTCAACATTCCCCTGCCAGCCCAGCAGCAGGATTCTTCCAGCGTGGTGTAGTGGTTAAGAGCAGTGGTTTGGACCCAAACGTGCGTCAGATCTTTGTTCTAGGTAATATACAAACATTTCCAGAGATTCTATGGGATTTACTATATAGGTAAACCAAGAGAACCTTAAAAAAGCAGTCTTTCTTAGGTTTTATACATTTTCCCTGTAAGACTTAATTGGGGGGGGGGAGTTCCTTTCTTTGGGGACCAGACCTTTACACATATATTTATATACTTGCCATGGTCCACAGAAATAGTTTCATTAATTTCAGTAGAGCAGTGAATATATTCAACATTAAATGAAAAATTAATAGAAGAACTAAATTCAAATAAATGGCTATAGAACTGCGGCAATAATATATTCATATTCTGGCACCCAGAATATATATTGTGACTTACATGATCTCCAATATCTTTTCTTATCATTGCAATTTATAATGGCAATAATATATTTATTATTATTTATAATGGCAATAATATAATGCATCTGCCATATTATACATAGTATGTAGTTATATTTGTATATTCACTCAAAATCATGCATTATTAAAATCCAAACATAATAAATATTTATTTAACATTATGGCTAGTCTGTAAGATACAAAGAGAAAGTAGTATCTGTAACAACAGGGGTAAATTGCTAAACAATAGCATTTTTCTTTATTAAGTACTGTAACAAAAGTTCTTCCTTTCCAAAACCAACAGCAATCAACACATGCAAAGATCAAACCACATTTTCCCTTTACAAAGATCAAACATGAAACTTAAAGGCTCAAAGAAAGCCGTGATTTCCCAGTATATGTTATTGTTGGAGCCTGCTGGTGTTCAAGAAAGTGCTCTAGGACATTTTTTTTCTGCTGAGGAGGAAGAAAGGAAGGAAGAAATAACAACCAATTATAAGCTATGTTGTATTTACATGAAAGAACCTTTTTGTTGTATTCCTCAATCTCTTGTTTGGGCTGTCAACAGCAATTTGATAAAGAACAGTCCGGTCTCTGACCTGTTTTCTTCCAGTGGTAACCTATATTGTGTACCACAGAAGCCAATGAAGGGGTAACATATTAAACTCTTTTGTTTGTCCTCTTGCATGTTACATTTACCATTTCAAACCCCTTAATGTCTGATAATTTAGTGAATGCTATTTTAGTTAGAAACATTTAGAGATTCTTTGATCTGATGTCTCCCCTCCTCCAATCCACACTTTGGAGGCCAAAGCTCATGATAACTGTTCGGTTGTGAGTGGTCAATTGTTACAAAATTCTAATTGGTTCTGGGTCAGTCCCTTTGAAACAAATGCTCTGCTCCAGTAATTTTTTCAATTAATTCTTAACAACTGACAAAACTTTGGATCTTGTCAAAAATTATTGAGTTGTTTTTTGTTTAGTTTTTTTTTTTTTAACTAAGCACTGACAAGGAATAAGATTAGGTTGAATTGCCAGCAAAATGTCTACCTGTCCCATTCAACATTCTAGACCTATACTATTCAACAAAGGCTCTACTGGCATAAGCCATGCCTCTGTTTGCATCTACACTGTAGTTAATACAGTTACCCCAGGTTTTGTTTGGAGAACTGCCGTGTGAGGTTTAAGTTTATCTACATAGTCCATCTACACAGGACTGTTACTGCAAATGCAGGAAATGGATGTTCGCTTGTATAGATTAACAGGCATTTTAATTTACATGAACTTGTTTAGCTGCTCAGTTAACATAATACTGCAAAACAAACAATTCTGTCCAAATTGACTTTGAGTTGGACCTGAAAACCTTACGTAGGGCGCCCCTTGTGAAACAGGGCTTCCCGGCCACTCTTTCCTGCTGTCGACCTTCTTCATTTCTGAGGTTTGATTGTCCCTTAATGCTGTGGGATGTGATATGGAGGGGCTGCTGCTGGAAGGGGGAATCTGCAGAAATTGGACCCCCCCCCATACACACACGCAACAAAAGTTTCTGTCTGTTTCACCCATGCAAAGAACTCTCTGGATACTCTCTACTAACTGTCAGTTGACATTTACTGACCTTTGCCCTTTGTTATAACTTATTAAAAGAACAAGAACTGTATACTTATTTCAAATTATTGAAAGGCTGTGAGGCTCATATAATTGGTAATGGGAAGTCCAGAACTATCTTTTAAAGGTGAATTAGAATTGATTGGAGTCATTGTTACATATTGGACCAAGTATCATAAATATACATAATTTGTATCCTTGATTTTTTTGGGGGGGGCTTGTATTTTACTTCACCCTTTAGAAAGTATTCTTTCACAGATCCGGTGCTCAATTCTGTGACCTGTACAAATTATGCAAAATAAGCAAATGTGACAATCTTTTATTTTGCAGTATTCTTGGCCAAATGAAACAAAAGAGACAAGACTGAACTAATTTGTCAGCAAAGTATCAAGTGGACAATGAAGTTGCTTCATTACTTAAGACATGAATCGCTGCCTATCCAAATGCTTCATGTTTTATATACTTCTAATACCTTGCAAAAATTAAGGTAAATTTAGCATATTTTGTGTATTTGCATATGAACCTTTTTTGAATTCTTGCAACAACAAAAAAAGAATTGTGTTACCAAGGACCCCCCTTCCTAGATGTGTGTTGTCTGCCCTGTCTCTGTCTTGGCTACATTCATCTTGGCAGCCATTTTAGGAGCTACTTTGGAGAAGGTGAAGCCAAGGCTCTCCTCAGTCTATGCTAATGACTGGCCAAAACTTTGGGTGGGAGACTGATTTGCTGATGGGACATCTGCAGGCCCACCCATTGCCACGGGGACTTGCAAAGCGGGCACCCACCTAGATCTATCAGTGTCATTTTATCAGCAAGGACAAGTTTTCCTGAGTACAAAAACCAGTTACTGTCAAGCAACCAGTGGGTCTTGATTACACTTACTGACCTTGTCTGAATGTCTCCTCCCAACCTGACTCAAGCATGGGTGAATCTTCCACCCTGCCAGCCCTTCTCTCCATTCTACCTAGATGCAATCCCCATTTGTTACTTTTCTGGGAAACCCCACCCCCACCCCAACCAGAGTCAGGAAATCCACAGATTCTCATCCTGGACTCACCCAGAATTGCTGGCCCTTATACTTTAAAAAATATATATTCTTTTGTGCTGGATCTTGTAACTACTACCACTGTTCCACCAGCCAAAATTGTGTAGTCTCACTGTTAGCTCAGAAACTGCCAAACGCCACTCTTTTTTTCTGGACCCAGAAAACCTGGGGACCTTTGGAAGCTCCTACTCTCAATCTCTGGGTCATCAAAACAGAGAACGTACTTGACTGAACGCAGCAGTCTGAGAATAGGTAAACTCCTTTTATGTTCACTCCTTTTCGCTTAAAAACTTAGCTTTCCCCTTCTTTAAATCCTTCCCTCTTGCAGTTGTCCTCATGGCCATATTCCCTGGTGCAGAATCCCCACTCAGCCAGAGGCTTGGCTTTCTCTATCTCTCCTCCTGTCATGTACCTTTTCATGTGCACGTCCCTCTGAACACAACAATTTCACTGTTCTTATGCTTGACTACCTTTTCAATTCCGGGCTGTACCCCTAAAATTCCCTCAATAAATTCTAAACCTTGCTTTGGAAAAGATCTGGTTGTTTCATGGTTACTGGTAACCTGTTAGAGGCCCTTTGAGCTTGCTTGCCCACTATCCAGGTAAATCACATTTCTGCTCCACCCCCATTGGCAAAAGTGTAATTTTTCTAAGCTAGCCAAGCTGTGGAAGTGGGAACAGGTTTCCCCTGACGCTGAGCTTAATTCCCCCCAAATTGGTTGTGGTTCTGTGTCAGTGTCCTGAATAGAAGTTAGGGAGTCCGTGCGTGTCTAAGAATATGTGTGAAAGGGAGCACATGTGGTAACAATGCTCCAGGATGAGTAATGACTCTATAAAAGATATGAGGGGGAAACTAAATACACAGATTACACATGATAATGTAGAAGAGTAGGTAATGTACCCTTGGCCTTAGATGCAGACTTCTTATGTCTCTGACCTTGGCAAACTCTCCCTGTGGCCACTCCAGGAGAAACCTTTCCATATTTGTAGGAAACCAAATGTAATTGCTTCCCTGTGCCCACCCACCCCAAGGGCAGCCATTTTGTAGCAGCACATCTCCCTTAATCAAAATTCCATAAATTGGGATAGGGCTAATTTAGAGACCAACATACTGGAAGGGAAATAATGAAGGACCTGCTTTTGAGCACAAAATGGGCCACGCTGATAATGGTCACCTGAAGTTTTACTCTGCAGTTTTGGGGACTAAAATCAACTTTAAAATCAATAACAGATGAACATTAAAACCAGTAGCTGGAAAAGTTTAAAAATGCCCCAGATGTCCTGTGGTCCTTCCTTGCCTCTTGCTCTTTCAATAGCTTCATTGGCATTAGTTCAGCGGCAGGAAGTGGGAAAGGTAAGGTTGTCACCTTCACCCCAGACCCTGGATGAGATCTTTAACCTTCTGATGCATCAAAGGCAGACTGAGCTGTGATACGCTGCTCTTTTATTCCCCTTTCATTCCCCAAGAAAAGGAGAACAAGAAACTGGATTTTTTTCCAAATCCTACTTCTAAGGTGGAAAGAGCCTTACACACTTCAGATGTTTGCGAGCTTTCTTGTTTTATTTGCACAGATTTAAATCTCTTTTTGTTAAGATTTAACACTGTCCTTCAGTGTTACTCCTCTGAAGATGCCTGCCACAGCTGCTGGCGAAACGTCAGGAAAGAAAATACCAAGACCACGGTCACACAGCCCGGATAACCTACAAGAACCAATTAAATCTCTTTGTTTGTTATACTGGCTTTTGTAAGGACAATCACCTTCCTTACAAACTTTGCCATGATGGGTTGTGAACACGATTCAACTTTGTTATCAACATCACAGGCATCTTCAGCCATTTTTCTGCATGGAGTCTCTTTACACGACATCTGTAAGGCCACGATGTGGTCCTCCTCTGAGACCTTGTTCACCACTATGCTGTTGATATAAATGCCAGAAGAGAGACAGCTGTGGGAAGAACAATGCTGCATTCACTCTTCGACTAGGAGACTCACACCCCACCTCCTTGGTGAGTAGCTTGCTATTCTCCCAATGAGGGACTGCACAGAAGAACAAAGATGAAAGCAGGGTTGCACTTACCTGTAACTGCTGTTCAATGAGCAGTTAGAGCGGTTCCTCAGTGGAACAGACTTCCTCGAGAGGTGGTAAGTGCTGCTTCCCTTGAGGTTTTTAAGCAGAGGCTAGATGGCCAACAGAGCCCTGTGGCACAGAGCGGTAAGCTGCAGTACTGCAGTCCAAGCTCTGCTCACGACCTGAGTTCGATCCCAAGGTTGACTCAGCCTTCCATCCTTTTGAGGTCGGTAAAATGAGTACCCAGCTTGCTGGGAGTAAAAGGAAGATGACTGGGGAAGGCACTTGCAAACCACCCCGTAAACACAGTCTGCCTAGTAAACATCGGAATGTGACATCACCCCATGGGTCAGGAATTACTTGGTGCTTGCACAGGTGACCTTTACCTTACCTAGATGGCCATCTATCAGCAATGCTGGTTCTATGACCTTGGGCAGTTCTTGGGAGAGCATCTTGGGCATCTTGACCTTGGGCAGTTCTTGGGAGAGCATCTTGGGCATCTTGGCCATCTTCTAGGGGTCACTGGGGGTGTGGGGGGGAGGTAGTTGTGAGATTCCTGCATTGTGCAGGGGGTTGGACTAGATGACCCTGGTGGTCCCTTCCAACTCTAGGATTCTATGATTCTGTGCAGACACATGTTCCCTCCTGCCCCGCTGTGAATTCTCTCATCTACTATTGAGCTTCAGCGGCTGAGGAGAACTGAGGGGAAATGCCACCCTCTCTCCTCACAGCTACATCAGTTTCAGCGGGAAATGTCACCTCGTGCATTTGAGGAGTGGAACACTTTTCCAGTCATATCAAGCTAGAAAGTTCTTTCGCTGCAGCCAACCTATGCATACACAGTCCGAATGTGTTCCTGCACAGAAGATGCTTAACAAACAACAGTTACAGGTAAGTGCAATCCTGTTTTATTATCCACTGTGTTTATTAGGAGTGTGCATTCTGGAATACCTGTGCCAAAAATAAAAACAAAAATTGAGGTTTCAGGTCATTACCATGATTTTCTGGAACAGTTACACAAATCTGAGATGCTTAGGTATTATGAACCCCCCTTCCCCCCCCCCAAACAAAAACTCATGCAGTTTTTCCTGTTCCGGTTCTTACCACTAGCAGCAGGCCTCTTGTTTTTCTTTAATTCTCCACATTTCCCAGGTCAAAGCTTGGGAGACGCAGCTCCTGGCTGGCACAAGCCAGGTGTAGGGCCCAGCAGACCTGTGATACTAGCTCATTCTTTCATCCCTCCTTCCTTGGTGGGGATGGCGCTCTTTTTTCCTCTGCAAGTATAATGCCTGGGGGTACCTTATTCAGGGGCCTGTAGAACTGGACCCCATGATCCAATTTGCTTGGTATTTGGATGGTATTTAGTTGATGGGCAGAACTAGGTCCTCTGAAATGTGAGTATTGTTTGGCAAAAAAACATCCACTTCAACCCCCCCCCCCAAGCCCCTCATAGGCAATAATAGTAGAACTGCAATTCTAGCTCACTCGTTCATCCTCACTTTGTGAAAGGGAACAAACAGCAGACCACAACAAGGAAGGATGTGGCAAGTGTAGGGTTTTTCACAGAAAGGTAAATGTTAGTTGTCAATCAGACACTGTAAGAATAAAAAATTGAAATGGATGCAGATATATGTGTGTGTGTGTGTGCGTGTGTGTGTGTTGGTGGCTGGTGCCATTGTTGGAATTAGCAACGTCTTGAGAGCAAAGAATTGAGAAGACCCAACAGGGGGTGGGCAAATGGTCAGCTAGATAGGAATGTTAAGTTAGAGACCCCTTTTATGGCACCTTTTGTCTGTCCTTAGACTGATATTCTTAGGTCTAATTTCCTCCTTCTCAGAAGTTCTTCTCTCCCTATCCTTAGTCAGTTAGACAGCTAGAGGGCTACCTCTACCTCTCAACTTTCCTACCTGAAATGTAGTTTCCTAATATTTAACTTTATCTTTAATCAGTGATTCTGCTGCTTCTTTGTGTAACCAGCACTCTGCTGAGGGCCATTTCCCCCCAAGGGAAATCAGCAGAGAGAAGTGCACCTGTGCCAAGAGGTACATACCATTGAGGGTCTTAGAGGAACCACATTGGAGTAGTTCAGCTCCTTCCTGTCAAGAATATCTCAGAAGGTGGTGTTGTAAATTCCCTTTCCCTTAAGGCCTGCCTGGCATCTTCCCTACTTTAATTTTTCCCTGCTTTAATTTTTGTTTGCTCTGCTCCATCCTGAAGACTGTTTTCAGTGTTGACTGGCTCATTTTAATGTTTTGACTTTAGTGGGCTGAACCCTGATCCTTGCTGTTAAATATTGGCTAGTCCAAAATGTCCAAAGTGATATTAAATCAGTAATATCTCTTATCAGACAGAATTACTTTAAATATATGCCCATTTGTTCCAATGCTAGAATGGTAAAATAAGCATTTCATTGAAGTTGTTTCAAATATTTTACATCTAAATTTATAAACATGTCCACCTTATGTATACCATTTGGTATTTGAAGTTCCTTAGGGTTTATGTGCAGCTGATGAATCCATCAGATAATATATTGATCCTAACAGTTCTTAGGTCATGAGCAAATGTCATAAAAGGACAAGAATAAATGAACTATGGATCATTATTCATCACTTTGTGACGAAGCCTACCCATGTAGAAAAGTATGGTGAAACTTAAACCTAACACAGCCATCTGTTCATTTTACAGTACAAACTGTAGCTTCTTTGTACCTTTCAAGCAAAAATAAATTAAATATAAATTAGGTGATAGCTGAAAGATGTTCTTTAAAATCACATGTTTAAAATAAATTATTGTTTTAATGTATTTTTAATTAAAATACCCTTGGTCATAGACTTTAATTGCAGAGATATCTCCCTTAATACAGGAGATGATTTCTTCATAAAAATTGATAAACTAAACATTATTTTAAAACCTTGTTGTGCCATTATTTTTCTGAGCAGCATTTATTAATTGTGCCAAATCATTATGATCATGAAAAAATGTACAGAATTCCAAGGAGATGGAAGCCCCGTTCGGCCTGTCTCTGGAGACCAGACCTCTGCGTTTTACTCTGCAAAAAGTAGCAAACTGAATGTAGAGATTTGGGGAAAACAGTTCTGTATTAAATATTTGGAGTGGGATATTTCTTTTCAATAACTTCCAGCTAACAGAACTTAAAGCAATTCCTTTTCTTGGGGGGGGGGGGGCGGTGTGTGTAAAAATGATTCCTAATTCCTTTTACTGTGTTGATATCAAATAGATCCCAACTGCAGTGATATCAACATCATGAGAATCCCACTGATGGGTCAAGAGGATACTCTTAACAATCTCTGCTCTGTTACAAAGAAAATTGCTTCTCCATAGAGGCCTGTTCTTGGTGACTGCCCAGTATTTTCATTGTAGGCCTCATTTGGGGAAGGGCCATACATTGTAAATTAATGACGTGAAAGGGTATGAAGATCATTTGTCCTTAATCCTTCATCGCAGGATCCTGCCATACATTAACCCATATCAACATCTCAGATTCTTCCATGAAATATGTATTTATGAGGTGCCCGGGCTAGCCCCATCTCATCAGCTCTTGAAGCTAAGCAGGGTGGGCCCTGGTTAGTACTTGGGGATTGGAGTCCAGGGTCGTTATGCAGAGGAGGGCAATGGCAAACCACCTCTGAATGTCTCTTGCCTTGGCAAGAAGAAGAGTTGGTTTTTATATCCCTATTTTGTCTACCTTTAGGGAGTCTCAAACTGGCTTACAATCACCTTCCCTTCCTCTCCCCACAACAGGCACATTGTTAAGTAGGTGGGGCTGAGAGAGTTTGGAGAGAACTGTGACTGGCCCGAGGTCATCCAGCAGGCTTCACGTGTAGGAGTGGGGAAACCAACCCGGTTCTCCAGATTGGAGTCCGTGGCTCATGTGGAAGAGTGAGGAATCAAACCTGGTTCTCCAGATTAAAGTCCACCACTCCTAACCACTACACCACGCTGGCTCTCAACCCTTCGGGATCTCCATAACAAGTCAGCTGCGAGTTGACAGCCCTTTCTACCATCACCAATGAGAAAGAGGGCAGTGTTGTACAAGGAAGGTTCAATAAACAATCAAAATGTCTCCGTTTATTTGACCAAGGACCGAGCCCCAGGCTTCTCATGGGTACCCAAACCGCCCACTCGTTTCTAAGAAGGCAGAAGCTCCACCCCTTTGTTTTATGCAAGACTAGGGAATTAGCGGGGCAGCAGGTATGAGTGGAGAGCCTCAAGGGGTGGATAAGAGCTGCATGCCGACAGCAAATTACAAAGGTACGGTTGCCACTTGTTGAACTAGAACTAGTATGGCTATAACATTTGTGGGAGATAAAAGAAGGAAGTAAAAGAAGGTTTTTATTTGTTCCCACAATACATAATTTAGCTGCAAAAAGCATCTCCAGTCGGAAGAGGTGAGGGAGAAAGCGAAGAAAAGGAAGAATTCTGTATATGATGGCCCCAGGTATCAAAAAAAAGTCACTTAACCCTAGAAAGACAAGTTTGGAAGATACATGTGTGTGTGTAAAGTGCCGTCAAGTCACAGCCGACCTATGGCGACCCCTTTTGGGGTTTTCATGGCAAGAGATGTACATACTGGACCATATAAAAAGGCGGCACTTTTGAAAAAGCAAAGTAATATTGGCTGCTGTCCGTCTGTGTCCCCCAGTCCCCCCATGCCCCAATGAGTTACACCAGAGTTACTTCTGAACAGGACGGTTCCCATAATGTGTGGCATATAAATCGGTACTGAAGTTATAACATGTAATTAAGGTAAAGTGAGGGGAGATTTTCTTTAGGGTTCAGCCCAGCCGATGACTTATTTCTCCTTTTATAAAGCCTCCAAATGAGTGGAAACAAGCCCCGGCTTTTAAAATCTTGTGAGAGTTTGGCCAGACACCCACCAGAAAGCGGCTTTCTGCTCCCGCTGCTCTGGCTGGATCAGGAGCCGGAGACCCGAATCCAACGGCCGGCCCACCTCGGCCTGAAAGAGCACCAGAGAGCCGAGAAGAGTCGTGAGAAAGGCCATATGCGCGCCACCCCCGGATCCTCGCTCAGGCACAGCGGAAACAGCCTCCACGTTCTCGACAGCTCGGAAGGGGCGGTTTAGAATTTCTTGGTGATTTTTGCACTTAAAAACTATGTGCCTATTTTCAGTTCCGCACACTGTCATCCCTTTTCACCTTTCCATCTCTCCCTCTGCAGCCCCCTTCCCTTTCCAGTGTCTGCAGATCAGTGCTGGCCTCCCTACTCCCCCCCCCCTTTATTTACAACTATTTACTGAATTGCCGACCCAGCTTGAAGGTCTCACCTGGTGCTGGCAGGCACCATATTATTCGGCGCCTTGTGTGAATGATTTTAGAAATAATGTTAAAATGATATTCATTGGTTTTAATGTACGTTATTGTTATGTTGTTTTAATTATTGTTACCCGCCCTGAGCCTGGCCTCGGCCAGGAAGGGCAGGTTATAAATTTAACAAATAAATAAATAAATAAATAATGTAAAACTGGATTGTTGCACTTAGATGTAAGAGGATGTGTGTGTGTGTGTTAAAGAGATTTTCCTCATAAATAAAAATGCACGGAGTAGCAGTTTCTCTTTGACACACATATTCCGAAACACACCTGGAGTAGGGGGAGACACGATCAAGGTTGATAAAATTATGCACGGGGTAGAGAGAGGGGACAGAGAGAGCTTTTTCTCCCTCTCCCCAAATACTAGACCTCGGGAGCACCCAGTTAAACTGGTGGGTGGTGGATTTAGGATTCACAAACCCAAATACTGAACCGCTTCCTCCTTCTCTTCCTGTTATGTTTTCATCAACAACCTATAATTTGGGACCAAGGAAAAGTATATTGCCAGTTATTTATTTTTCATTGTAATTGCCCAGTATTATTAATAATTACTTCAATAATAGTAATAATAGCAGTAATAGTAATAGTAATAGTAATTACTATTATTATTATTTCTGTAATCAGAAAGTGAAATCGTCCAAACTCACAGAAGGGGAGCAATTCCAGACTCGTTTAGCAGTGGGACATTGCACTGATTCAGCCCCCCTTTCCCCCTTCCCCAAACCCCACCTGTCCAGAAGATGCAAGCCAATCAAAAAAATGAAACAGCAAGATGAAGAATATTTCCCACCGACGTCCCAGAAGACGTGTCAAAACTCCCCGTCAAGAAAAACTAAATACGACGATTCTATCACATCATTTTATAATGTATTAGACGAATGCAGCGTTTCAGAGCCCGTTTTAGAAACATGAAGTTAAGTCCCGAAGATGCCCCTCCCCCGTCTGTCGAGTGGGGGCTGCAAGAAAGCCACCCCCCACCCCAGATCCGCGCCGGGCCTCTCTCCCCTTCCTCGACGTTCCCTCGCACCACCAGATCCGGTCGCTTCGAAAAACGAGCCCCTCTCGTTGGACCGGGGGGGAGCGTCGAAGGGTCGGGGGAGGCCGCTGTTCCGACGTCGGGACCCAAACCGCCGCCCGGCCCCCGGCAAACGGTCCGGGTGGCCCCGCAGGACGGCGACTGTGGGCCGCAGCCCGCCCGGCAAGAGGTGGCCCCGGGCAGCCGCTGCCTGCCGGCCTCCCAGAGGCGTGTCTGGCCGCCCCAGGGACTGGGGGTGGGGGGTGGGGGTTAGTTCCTCCGCCGGGCAGGGCGCCGGGCCTGCCCCAAGTGCTCCTCCGTCGCACCGAGACGGCTGCCGACTCCTCGACGGCGGTGCCAAACCGCGGCGCCCCCGACGATCTCTCGGAAGCCTGCGGGAAGTTCTCCAGCCCCGGGGGGCAAGTCCCCGGCCGCCCGGAAGCAGCAAAGCCGCTGGCGTTGGGTGACCCCACACGTGCTCGACCTCGTCCACAAATGCCTGCGGACGGCGGAGAGCCGTCCTGGCCGGCGGAGAAGGGCCGTCGAAGCCGGGCGGGGGACAGAGCAGGTCCAGCCTTCCCGGAAAGCGACGGCACAGGAAGAGCCGGGCCAGCCCCCCCCCCGGCACCACCGCCCCCGACGCGCGCCCACCACGGGCAGCCCGCCCCCTCCCTTCCTCCCTTCCTCCCTCCCTTCCAGCGCGCTCCGCGAAGCGCTTCGTCCGCCGAAGAGATGCGAGGAGGGGGCGGAGGCGACAGTCGCTCTCGAAGCCTCCCGGGCGCCCGCGGAAAGTGTCGGCGGGCGGGCGGGCGGGCGGGCGGGGGGCTTCCGTATCCATTTAGAAAAAGCCTTAATTGTACCCCGGGGGCGAACGAGGCAGGGCGGGCCAAGACCCTCGGTGCGGCTCACGTCGCGCCTCACGTCGAAGGCCTTTCCTCCGGGCAACCGGTCGCCTGCCTGGCCCTTTCTGGCGGCGACCCCGGCCCCGGGACCCGGCAAGAGCGAGGCGCCCGGTCTCCGCCCCGCGGCTGCAACCCCAATCCGGCATCTGCAGGCGATCCGGCGCTGCTGCTGCGGCGGCGGGGCGGGTGGGGGCACTCCCGGGAGGGGCGGGGGGGGCCTGCGGGTTGCCGCCCAGCCCGCCAGACAGCCCGTCCCGGCCTGGGCAGCAGCGCCCCCCACGCAGACGCCCTGCAGCCGAGCGCTCCGGGCCGGACCGCCTCCGCTCTGCCGGCCGGCCGGCCGGCCGGGATCCCGCTTCGACATGCCAGACGCTCCCCTTCGGCCTCTCCAGGCCAAGAGAACCGAACGGGGGGGGGGGGCACCGATTGCTTCGGGTGGGCTGAAGCGGGGCAGCGATCGACCGCTCCTCCCGGAGGAAAGTCCTCCCAGGCCCCCACTCGCCCCTCTCCCGTGCTCCCCCCACCCCCAGTAGGCAGCGTCCCCTCCCTCGTGAGAGGCCATCAGCGCCGGAGAGGCGCAACCGCTGCCAGCCGAGCCGCGTTTCGGGGGTGGGGGGGCGGCGGCCGGGCTGTAAATCCCCATAACCGAGACGCGCGATCGATGGGGCAGAGCCTGCATTAGCCAGACCGCAGCACAGCGCCAGGCGGCCTCTGGCCCATTGACGGGGCGGGGGGCGGGGGGCGGGGGGCGGGGGGCGGGGGGGCAGTACTCCTGCGCCGCGCCAGCAGACCTGCAGGGCCAGGCGGAGGTTCGGGGAGGCGCCTCCTCCGGCACCCGCCCCAGTGCTGGCCTGGAAGGCACTGGGATGGCTGCGCGGTGCCTGAAGGGGGCAGATGGAGGTGCGGGGGGGGGGAAGCCGCGGCAAGGCTGGGGGCCAAGATGGGGCCTCCTTGAATCCGCACTTGGAAGAGAACGGCGGGATGCTGACATCGGAACATAAAGGCAGGAGCAGGTGAAGAGGCACCTGGCCTCTCACCTAGGGAGGGGGTCCAGGACCGGCCTTCCCTCCAGGGGCTTCATGACTCAGGGGGCCCCGCAGGTGGGTTCCTGGTCCTCCGGCTGCGAAAGGGCCTTCTTCTGGGCCCCGCTGCTCAGCGCCCCAACCACCGCAGGCGGCTGAGAGCAGGCGCATGGGCCCACCTGTCTGGGGGTAGGTGGGTGGCTCAGTGGTAGAGCATCTGCTTGGCATGCAGAAGGTCCCAGGTTCAGTCCCCGGCAGCATCTCCAGTTACATGGACTACGCAAGTAGGTGACGTGAAAGACCTCTGCCTGAGGCCCTGGAGAGCGGCTGCAGGTCTGAGTAGACAATACTGACTTTGACGGACCCAGGAGGGTCTGATTCAGTAGAAGGCAGCTTCTCTTGTCCCTTGCTCTCATCGCTCTGCAGCACTCGTTCACACGTGCGTCGCTCCGTGTCGTCCAACCACTCCCGAGGCAAAGGACCGCTCTGGCGACGCCCCCGCCCCATATCCCGGGGAGCCTCCCCGTGGCCCAGCGGCCTGCGATGTCGGTAGCGGGGAATGGCGACCACGCTTCTCTGGGAAAAACGCACAACGCTCTGTGAGGACGGGCCCCGAACCCGGGATCACCTACCCCCGTGAACCTACCCGACCACCAGCGGTCCTGTTCGGGGGGCCCTTCTGAGACTCGGGCCAGGGCCTTCCCAGCAGCGGCACCAAAGCTGGGGCCCTCTCTCCCGGGGAGACGCCTCGGTCCCCTCCCGTGGCCCTCTTCCCCCGGTGGGAGACTTTTTTACGTGGTTCCCTCGACCACGATCCGCCTCCCTGCGCAAAGCTCTGGTTACTGCGTTGCTGTGTTTGTGCCAGGCTCTCGTCAGTCTTTACTGTGACAGTCAAAGACCAGCATATATACAAATTACAGTTGTTATAAAAAGAGAAAAACTGTATAAAATAAAAAACTAAAGGCCCTGATTGAATAAATAGGCCAATATACAGCTGTCGTCAGTGAATTATGCCAACCTGAGCTACAATACTGTGTATATAAAACCATTAATCCGCCTCCTTAGTTAGGAATGGCTCTCATCAGACACTACTACAATAGCGCGGTATAGTGGTTAAGAGGAGCAGACTCTAACCAGGTGAACGGGGTTGGTTTCCCCACTCCTCCACATGAAGCCTGCTGGGTGAACTTGGGCTAGTCAGTTGTGGGGAGGGCGGGGAGAGAAGGCGATTGGAAGCTGGTTTGATTCTCCTTTAAAAGGCAGAGAATGTGGCATATAAAAATCAACGCTTCTTCTATGATGCGTTTTTGTTGGTTCTACTTGTTTTTAATGTGTGGTTTTACATGTTTTAATTTGCTAGCCACCTCGATTGCCCTTATGAGAGCAGAAAGGCGGCGTATATTCATTTTTCTGCGCCTTTTAGAGGTGATGAGCCAAACGTCCTGGGGAAAGGTCTTTAGCTTTAGCCTCCTTTATTCCCTGCTTCAACCAGGATTCAGCCAGGATCCAACGCATGCATTTTGCCAAACGTGCGTTGGATCCTGGCTCAATCCTGGCTGAAACAGGGAATAAAGGAGGCTAAAGCAACCCTGCATTTTCGCCCCTCATTCCTTGGAAGCTCAACCCTATTTCAATGCAAAACTAACCCGGCTTTTCCCATTCCCCTTCTGGCCCAAATTAAACTGTTCATCCTGGCTCATTCCAGAGTCACAGAGTGTGCATACTCTGTTCTGGGTTGAGCTTCCCCAGCAATCACGACCCACCCTTTTCCAACCCCCTCTCAAAGCAGCATGCAGGGGAAAACAGAAGATTGGCTTCTCTCACAGCCAATCACAAAGCAGTGTGTAAAGAGGCAGGGATTCAAGTGCTTCCTGCTACCTCGCAGCTCTTTCTGAGCAAAAGAAAGGTTTTTTTTTTTAATGATGCTTGGATTTCCTCCCCCCTCCCCCCACAGACACACTTTCAGGTAGCTCCATTTTTTGTTCTTAAAATGCTTTTTTATGGGGCAGTTGGGGGTGGGATGAAATCTTCTCTCAAGGGGAGCACTGAGAAGTCAGCCAATCACAGAGCAGCATTTAAAGGGGTGGGACGTGATTTGAGCTTGGGAGATGGTTTTTCTGTATTCAGGGTTCGATTAGCACCCAGTTTGTCCCAGATCATTCCAGCCAATGTATACAGTTTCCCCTAACCCTGGTTACTTTAAAGTGCGATGAACCCAGATCCAAGCAGGGAGATCCAGACCCTGCATAAAAGGCCTTTCTTTCCCTCCCTCCGGCTGCAGGCGTTTCGAGGCCGGCCCTAGCGCGGGAGCTTTTTTGGCCTCTTGTGCTCTCCGGCTCACAGGGCCCAGGTCGACTCCAGCCCAGCACGTCTTTCCTGCTTCTGGGCACCTGTGTTTTGTGCAAAGTATATTTTTGGAAGCCACTTTGGGCCCATGGAAACGTAGGATAGAAATATAATCAAATAAACAGAGGAAAGATTATTCAGTGGCGCTACTTAATTCTGGTGGACTTCAATGGGATTGAAACAGCCTCCTATTTCTCCCATTTTATTACCGTTGGCGATTCTGGGTTAGCCGGATAGTTCCGAAGAGCCGTCGGTGTGGGGAGGCGGTGGGGGGCCCTGCCTTCCCCGCAGCTATGGGAGGGCACTTGTGGGACGAATTCTCCTTCCGCAAGGGTCCCCGCCTGCCGAGCCGGACTTCGGGCGGCGAACCGGCCCGAGTCTCTTCATTTGGACTCCCGAGCCGGAGATGGGGGGGGGGTGCGCGGGTTGGGGTCCCTCGCCCAGGGGCAGCTGCCGCCGCCATTGGTTGGGAGGGCAGAGAGGCGGCACTCCGCCAGAGTCCCACCCGGGGGCCGCTGCAGGAATGCCCCCCCCCGCGCCATTTGGCCATCTTGAAGGCAGCTGAGGAGCCACAACCCAGCAGGGCCTTTCGGGTCGCGGCCCCGGGCCCTCCTTTCACCCCGCCCCCAGCTTCACTGACTCTGTCAATTGGAGGGCTGCGATCCCTCCTGACCTCTTCTTAGGGAATGCCAGCAAGGGAATTCTTCCGGAGCAGACCTGTGCCAAACTCTCTCTCCCCCCCCCCCCTCACACACACCCCCGACCTACTCTCTGCTCAAGTGCCTCCTCCGCCGGCTCAGTCCCAGCCCGAGAGCTCGGCCCTGCCCGCCCCCGGGGCCAGCGCCGCTCGGGTCTATCCTGGCCGGCATCCGTTAGTGCCTTCCTTGAAAGGGGTCAGCCCTGACCTGGGCGCCCCTTCCCCATTTTGCCCCGGGGCCAGCTCTAGCCCCAGGCCCCACTGGAAGTGCGAAGCGGGAAACGAGACCCCCAGGCCCTCTGGCGCTCCCCCCCCCCCGCCGCGCCAGGTTTTCCAGAAGGGTTCCCAACCGGAGGGCCACCGCGGCTCCCGGCCCTGCTTGGAGGCAAAAGCGCCGCCCCCACCCCGCAGGCTCCGACGGAGGGGAGTTCCCCTGCCTCATCTGCCCACCGCCAGCCGGTTGCCGTTCAACCGCCGAGCGGGGCTCCATCCTGCTCCACCCAGAGCCCGCCTGTCGGTGGCCGGGAACCTCGGCGCTCTCGCCGGCTGCCTGTCCAGGCAGGGAATGTGTGCGCCGCCTCTCCAGAGTCCTGCTCGAGGCGGCGTACAAGTAAAACAATCCCATAGTATATTCAAAACATCAAACGCTATCCACATGGGCCAACTGAGTTTACTTCCATGTAAAAATGCTTAGGATCGGGATCTTAAGAGTCCTATTAGCACTTTCCTCTCCCCCCATCCCCCCCGACACACACACACACACACACACGAAGCGTGTTGCTCAAGGAAACCGACAGGGGATCCTTTGGGCTGAGAATCTGGAGCCCCGGCGTGGGGGGTGGGGGTGGAGGAGGCTCTGGCTGCGGCCTCCGGGGCAGAAGAAGAGACCCCCCCCCCCGGTCCTGGGCAGCGGGCAGCCCCTCGCGCGCTCCCCGGCCGGCCTTCGCTCTTCCCGCGGGCCGGGAGCGGGGGAGCCCGCGGTCGATGGGCGGCCTGCGGGGAGCCGCGCGCCTTTCCCCAGCCCGGCCTGGCCGGAGAAGAGCCGCCCTCGGCGGGGAGAGCGATCCTCTCCGGCGATCGTGGCGAGCGGGACTGAGAGCCGGGATTTCTCTCTCGGTCCGCGGCCAACGGATGTCGCCGGCGCGGCAGGAGGAGAGGTGGCGGAGCGCCTGCGGCGAGACCCGTCCAGGGAGGCCAACCGGCAGGACGGAGGAGGCCCGTCAGAGCAGGACCCGGGCAGGAGGAGCGGCGGGCCCGGAGCGCCTTCCGGCAACCTGCCCCCCCTCCCAGCTGCCCGGGCTCCGCAGCAGTCCTTTCAGTAACGGAGGCTGGAGCGAGGGGGGAGGGGTAGGTCGCCCTCCAAGTTGTAGGATTTAATGGCCTCGTCGGAGCATTCCGCTGGAATCGTTTTGAAAGCAAACCGTCCGTCGTTGCTCCTTCACGAGTTTCGAGGACACAATCCGCAGACATGGAGACCCCGCGAAATCCTTCCCTGAGCCGAGGCGAAGCTCCTGCTGCGGAGGTTCGCGAAGCCCCTCGGGCAAAACTGCCAAACCCAACCCTCGGGGCAACGAGCAGAAGAATCCCAATTCATGTCCAGAGAGCTCGACCGGACTCACACCTTCGCGAGTGCGCATCGATCACTGCACATTTGGGCTACTACTGTGTGCGCTTTCGTATGCACCTGTAAACCGCGCTTACTCCCGGGTAACACGCACCTCAGGCTGTGAAAGCGCTAACTAGAAATCTTTTGGACTTCAGTTGGACAACTTAGGAAAAACGGAAGTCTACGTTTAAAAATTAGCAAACATGAAAAATATTTATTAAAATAACCTGAATGCCTTTTGAAGAAGAAGAGTGTTTTTTAAAAGGCGACCCCGGCGCACCGTCTCCGCCTTTCTTGGGCGCCTGGGAGGGAGAGGGCCAGCGCGGCCCACGCGCGATCCCGCCCGCCTTTCGCCCAAGCGCCGCCCTCCGGGGTGCCGGGCCAGAGGGGAGCGGGGGGGGGTCGGAAGGGCCGGGGGCTCCAGACCGGGGCGCGGAGGCCGCAGGCCCAGGGAGCGCGCCACGGGCGCGGGTAGCCGACGGGGCTTCCCTCCGGCAAACGCCTCTCTCCTCCCGGGCAGGTCCGCTCCTTCGCGCCGCCTTAAGGCCCCCAAAGCCCGGACGCCACCTCGGCAGGAACAGGCGCGGCGGCGGCGGCCCTAACGGAACCTGCGGCCAAATCCTCCCTGATTGACCAGTCCCGCTTGGGGGCAGGAAACGTTCGCCGAGGCCGCAGCCTGCAAAGTCCTATGTCAGACCTGGAAGAATTGTGTGTGTGCGTGTGTGGGGGAGTCACGTTAGTGCTTTTTTTAAAAAAACTGGTTCAAATTGTGGAATACTATTTTGCCACCTAAATACTCCAGGTATGCTAACTAGAGTACCAACCAATCCAAAAAAGACTATTAAACTATTTAATGTTTAATTAATTTCTCTGCATAGATCATGTTGAGACAAAATGTGTCGTTTCAGATGTGGGAAAGCGGTCGCCACATACAAAATAGACCTTTCAAAGGTTAGGGGCAGCACCCGCTCTGATTCATCGTCAAGCCACAAATGTTGCAAGTATAAATTAAGCATTAAAACTTAGAAAACTAAAAACAAACGAACAAACCACCCCCGCCCAAAAAACCCAGAAAGGGCCACCCACCCCCTACCCATTCCAGGCTCAGCCCCTTCATAGCGAATATCTTCGAGCAAACAGGCGACGCTCCGTATCTACAAGATAGATTCTCAAAGCTGACCTCCTCGGCAGATCGCTGCGGATCCTTCTCTCTCTCGCTCGCTCGCTTCCTTTTCTTTTAGCTCCCTTTTAACAAAATGCCATAATTTAGGATTAATTTGTGACTCGGTGTTACGTTCAGACACGTTTAGCCAGAGGAAAGGTTACGGAAAGACACACAATTTACGCATGCATAATACTTCCTATAATATCGTACAAAGTCAAACGTCTCAGCCGAAGTTTCACTGCAACATGCAGCGAATCGGACACATATTCGAGAATCGCGGCTTTCCCGAGGGAGCAGGAGAGGCGTCGCAGGACTGAGGCTCACTGAGATCCACCGAGGATTTCAACGGAGTAAAGCTCATTTGCAGGTTGCTCTGCGGGAGGTGCTGTGAAAAATGGCTAGAAAAGATTGTAGGTCGTTTCTTGATGAATTAACATTAATTGGAGTTGTGATGGCAGATGCTTTATACTCGCTTGTTTGCTTTTAAAAGAGACCGGGAGGGAGAAATGTACAAAAAAACAACCCTTAGGAATTTGCATCGAAAACGTTGCAACAAGGGCAATCTGTAACACTTTCCTCTCGTTGGCAGGAGAGCAGCCCCATATCGAAAGATCCCTTTGCCAAGCGATTCACTCCGGTTTTATCCCTCTTTTTAAACGCGACACTCACATCCATTTCCATCCGGACCTTCCGAGGCCTTCCAAGAAAAGACACCGACCGCGCGGCCTTCAGGGCGCAGGCGGAAAATTCCCCGGCTGCATTCCAGTCATCCCGTGTCGCCTCCCCGACCCCACAGTCTCGTGGCCAAAACCGGGCGGCCGGGTCACGTGCTGCCGAATGGTCTTTTGATCTGCGGGGCTGCCGGCTCCAGACGGGAGGGGCGGCCGTGGCCTTGGGGAGGGGAAAAGTAAAAAAAAAAAAAGAAATACATTCTTGTCTTGCTCCGCGCAGCCCCGACCCACGCGCAGCCCCGCCGCGGACCCGTGGCTCCGGGGTCCCCAAGGCGGGCGCCGGTTCTTCCGTGGGCGCGGGCGCGTCAGAGGCCGGAGAGGCCGGCCCGGCACTCCTTGAGCACAGTCTGGGCGGGGGCGGCGGGAGGGGCGCGCCATCACACCAGCCCGCTCATCTGGGAGCGCAGGAAGGGCCCCGCGGCGGCGGGGAAGGGGGCCAGCGGGAAGGCGACGCCGGCGGAGACCCCCACCAGCGGCGGGGAGGCGTGGGGCTGCGGCGGCGGCGGCGGCTGCAGGGGAAAGCAGCCGAGCAGGCCGGCGGCCGGCGAGTTCTCGTGGTAGAGGATGGGGACGCGGACCAGTCTCTGGGCCGGGTGGGCCAGGTTGGCGGCCTCCAGGTCCGCGGCCAGCTGCCGCTTCCACTTGTTGCGCCGGTTCTGGAACCAGATCTTGACCTGCGTCTCGGTGAGGTGGAGCGAGGCGGCCAGGCCGGCGCGCTCGGCGCTGCTCAGGTAGCGCTTCACGTCGAAGGTGGACTCCAGCTGGAAGACCTGGCTGCGGCTGAAGACCGTGCGCGTCTTCTTCTTGCGCCCCGCCGCCCGGGCCTCGCCGCACTCCGCCGCCGCCCCGCGCTCCTCCGCCGGGCCGCCGGACGCCTCCTCCGGCCGCGGGGCCGGGCTCAGCGCCGGGGCCGCTTGCCTGTCCGAGCCCGCGGCGGCGGCGGCCGCCTCCTCGGAGATCTCCGGCGAGTCTCTATCGCTGGCTGCAGAGGAAGGCAAAGGAGAGCGCGCGTGAGGAGCCGCCTGCCTGCACGAACCCGTCTGCTAAGGCCCACAAGGTCACTGGGAGGGAGACACCCCCCCCCATGGCCTTCTGCGCCCCACCGCCTCCTGCTTGGACGCCCGAGCCGGCAGCAACCGGACTGCTCTGGCTACGTCCGAAGCATCCTTACCTGGAGGGTAGGTCCACTAAAATCCGGGAGGCCTACTTCAAAGGAGACCCGCTGCTCCGGAAACCCCGCTCCAGATGCCCCCCTCGAGTTTTCGTTGTCTCTGCCAGCCAAGACCCCCGGGCGCCCGGGCCCTCGCAGCCCCAACCCAGGCAGACCGAAAGCCCCATCAATAGGAGGAGAGGCTCCAACGTGCCCGAGGATCCGGCCTCCTCCGTCGGGAGTCGGCCCCCGGAGAGGCCCGCCGCCCAGCTCGGGCGCTTCAGGAGCGGGTTGTGGTCCAGGATCCGGTTACAGCCCGCGGATCGTTCATCTCCTCCCTAAAGGAAACCGGACGGGTGTTTGCAGTCCCCCCACCAAACCTGGGAGAGGGACCTTTGCGGGGAGCTGGGCCAGGGGAAAGGCCCGGCGAGCACAGCCAACACCAAGCGAAGGAGGACCCGAGGAGGCTCCGGCGGCGCGGGCGGCGGCACAAAACTGGCCGGGGGGGGGGGGCACGGAAGAGGCGCTCCTCCGCCAAGTCAGGCCAGGCGTGCGGGGACGCCTTCGTGTAAGGAAGCTGCCCCCTTGGCCGGACTGGGCGTGGGGAGGGGACGGGTCGCAGAGACCGAAAGGCGACCTTCGTGGCCGATGACCACCCCCGCCCCCGCCGGGCTGCCCGGGAGATCGGCCCGCAGGCAACTCCAGGACTGGCCACCCTCGGGGGAAGCCCAGGCCCAGAAGCCCACGCCAGAGGCCCTGGCGGGGGGAGTCGGGGATGGGCTGGGCCTGCAGTGGCCTTTGGCCCCGCGCCCCCCGGCGGGCAGCTGTCAAGGGGGCTCCCCGCGGCGCAGGCGGGCCGGTCGGACGAGAGTTGCCCCGCCGCCCCCCGCGACTTACTCTCCGGGCTGGCGCATCCGATGAAGGCCACGCGCGCCCCTCGGTACCAGTCCAGGGCGCTGCCGTCGCGGGGCGGGCGGGCGGGCGGGCCGAGCTGCAGGCGGGCGGCGCGGCACGGGCAGCAGGCGAGGGCGCAGGGGCTGCGGGGCAGGCCGGCGGGCAGGCGCCGCTCCCCGGGCCCGCCGCCCGCCCCGCCCGCCCCGTCTTTGGCTTCGGCGCCCAGCAGGTTGGCGATGAAGAAGGAGGAGACCCGCGCCGAGGCCGAGCGCTGGCTGTAGGGCGCCTCGTCGGGCATGGTGGCAGGCCCCGGCCGCCCGCCTGCCTGCCTGCCTGCCTGCCTGCCTGCCTGCCTGCTGCGCTCCGCCCGGCGCGGCCCGGCCCGGCCTTTCTGCGCCCGGCGCCCCCCCCCCCGCTGCCCCCCCCCGCGGAGGCGCGGGTCCTGCGCCGGAGGCCAGGGGCGGAAAGGCGGCCGCCCGGCGGTCCGGCGGGTTTCAAGCGCCCAGCGCAGCGCGGATTGGACGAGGCGGGCGGCAAATGGGAGGCGGGCAGAGGGGCGCTCCGAGCGGCCAGGGCGCGCGCCTCTGCTCGGCGGCGCGCGCTCCCGGGGCCCGGCCGCTCGCGCGTCGCCAGCCTCGTTATTTAGGTCAATCGGGGAGCACCGCAAAAGGCAGGCGGGGGGAGGGGAGGGGCTCGCCGGCTGCCACTCGGGGCCAGAGGAGGCCGGCCCCATCCCCGCCCGCCCATTGGTCCTCCTGGAGCCGAGGACGGGCCGGCCCACCAATGGCAGCCTCCGCCGTGGAAAGAGGCCGGCGACGAGAAGGGGGCCCTGGGCTGCTCCCCGTGGACGAGCTCCCCTCCCCCCGCCGTCGGAACCCCCCCCCCTCACTGCCGGGCATCGCCCGCGTCCGCCTCCAGCGCCCGGGCCGGCAGCCCGGGGGGGGGAGGGGGGCGGGAGGCTGCTGGGGGCTGCCCCGCGCTGGCCGGAGGGGCCGCGGGAGGGGAGGGGAGGGGAGGGGGCATCCGCGCGGCCTCCCAGCCGGCGCCGCCGCCGGTCGCGTGAGTGGCCGAGGGGCGCCGTCGGGGAGCCGTCGGGAGGGTGCGCCGCTGCCTCGCCGGCTGTAACCCCGGGGCTGGCCGGGACCAGCCAGAGAGGAGCCCAGGAGCCTGGGCAGCGTTCGGCCCCCAGTCCGGCCGGCTCCCGCCGGAGAGCCGGAGAGGAGCCCGCCCCGCCTCCCCAGGGAAACTCGCCGGGGCGGCCCCCGGCCGGGAGTCCTGCGCCAGGGGGGCAGCAGTCGCCAGGCCGCCGGAGAGAAGAAGCCTTCCGGCTCCGGACGGGCAGCGCGGCCGGGGAGGTCAGGGCCCTGCCCCAAAGAGCAGCTCTGGGGGAGCGGCGCCGGGCTGGGGGCCCCCTCCGCTCTGCCCCCGCCTGCCTCGCTGCCCAGCCCAGCGCAGAGGGGCCCGCCGCCGCCGCCGCCGCCGCCCCGACAGCCAAACGCGCCTCCCCGCGCAGCCCGAAGCGCCCCACGTCCAGCAGGCCGGCCAGCAGGCGCCCTCGGGCAGAGGCGGCGGCGGCGGCGGCGCCAGGGCGGGCGGCTGAGCAGGGCCGGGCCGTCGTGCCCCCGGCCGGCTTCTCGCCCACGAAGGGGCCCCGGACACGCACGAGCCAAGGCCGGAGAGCGCCGCGGCCCGGGCCAGGCTGGGCGGGGGCCGCTCCCGGGGCCGGCGACGGCTCCCCCTCGGGTCCGCCCTCGAGGAAGGGCCCGCGGATGGCATGCGGGGTCGCCTCACGCCTGCGCCACCCCCACCCGGGTTTGGTGCAAAAGCCGGCAGGGCGTTAAGAAACCCCAGGAGCCCAAACGGACAAAAGGGCGCTTTTATTTCGAAGGAAAGGAATAGATGGCTCCTCCTTCTGAATTCATATGAATAAATGTGAGATCGACTCAGGCGAAGGAAGGAAGGAAGGAAGCTTTATTTGTTAGGATACGTTCAACCCGCAGTCTCATTGAAATGTTTGCCGCAAGATGAGTATTTGAGCCCTGCGGTTCAACTGCGTTGGAAACTGGAGGTTGGGGGTGTTGGTTTGACTATTTTGCCCCCTGTAATGTTTGTCTAGATTGGATAATTTATGATCTATTGCAGAAACATTTGTGAATTGTTCCAGACAGAGTTCGTTCAAGAACTGGAAAGAGGACAGCAAAAGAAACGGAGACGCCCACCGGCGCGCCTCTGGCCAGGGAACCGCGCTCGACACCTCGGCCTTCCAGCCATTCGGGTCCACCGACCTCGACTTCCAGCTTTCCACCCCAACGAGCACGCCTGAGGTTGCTGCCCGGACCCCGATCCGCAGCCCGCGCCCCCAGACCCGCCCCAGAGACCCCGCAAGCGCCGCGGGACGCAGCCGGACGCCTCCCCGCCCGTCCTCCCTGCCCTTCTGGGACGAGGGGACCAGGAAGGCAGGAAGGCAGCGAGAGGGAGAGACACCGAGAAAGACAGAGAGAGACACCTTGAGGACTTCCCGTTCGCCGCGCTGGAGGTGTCTTGCAGGGCACCTGACTCTCCGGAGCGCCGCGGGGTTGGGGCCCGAGGCCTGCCCCGGGGAAGGTGGTGGTGGGGCGGGGGGTTCTGAGGCCGGCACTGGCCTTGCCCTTCAGCCCCCCTGGGGTTGCTCTCCGGAAGGCTGGCCTCAGCTGGGTGCCCCCAGCGGGAGATTCGGGCAAGGAGGACCTCCCGGCTGCTTCTGGCCCCACGGCTCTCGTGCCCGAGCATCGCCCCGGCCGGCGGCCTGCCGTCCGTTGAGGACCGCGGCCTCCACCAGAGCGGGCCCGGCAGGGCCAGGCACCCCCGCCCCGCCCCGCCCGACTCGCCGGGGGTTTGGGTTCGGTGGCTGCTTTGGGTGTGGAGGGAATTTGTAAAAGAAAAACCGCGCCGTTTGAATGCTCCCCTGATGTTTGCGCCTGGCGGGGGCCCGCAAAACCACGCCGCTCCGCAGAGGATGAACCCCGAGCCCGGCCGCTGGACTTCGGCTTCTGGGATTGGTGAGTTACACGTCATCTGTTTTATTTGGTCATTGATGTCTGATTTACCTGATTGACAGTCCTCCTTTCTCACGGGGCCTCGGGGCGGATGGCCCCGAGCAAGTCACGAGAGTAACAGCAAGGAAATAGTCGAGCCGTTCATTCCCCAGGCGAGGCGCGCGCGGGTTGCGGCGGTCTGGAAGCCCCCAGAACCGAAAAGGTCGAACTGGAGCCCGCCACGAAGCCACAGCAGACAGAAAGGCCGGACTGGGATCCTACTACGCAGCAGGATCGGCCGCACGCAGCCCCTGACCAGTTGTCGGCATCATCAGTTCCAGACCGGTTTGGTCCCGGGCCGCCCTTTTCCCTGCGCCGAGGAGCCCTCGCCAATCGCCCTCTTCAGCCCCTGCTGCCCACCGGAGCTGAGCTGTGGTGGCCGAGCAGGGGGGGGGTCCTCCCGCGGACAGGTGGAACCGGGGCCGCGAAGGGCCCTGGATGGGCCAGCCAAGGCCTCACGCTGAGGCTGGGGACAAACGGCAGCCGATGGAGGGTCTGCAGAACGGGGGCGACGCGCCGCGCTCCCTCTGGCTCCCCCTGCCCCTGCCCCAGTGGCCAAATGGATTTGGGGGGGGGGGGAGAGACCGGTGTAGACGGCCTTGCAGTCTCGAAGGGACTGAGGCGAGGGTGGAGGTGGCCAGGTCAGCCGCCTCAAGGCAAGGAAGGGGCCCTTTGACTGGGCTGAGTTGGTAAACACCTTTTTTGTGTGTGCAACAGCCTTAATTTGCTTCTCCAGTAATAAAGTTGGATCCAGGATAACCCCGAGGCTTTTAACTGGGTTGGCAAAGGTTGGTTGAATGCTATCAAAAGCGGGGAGAACAAATCGCCACTCTGCCATGAAGCTCTGTGGGTTTCTTGGTCCAGCTACTCTCACTCAGCCTAACCCACTTCACAGGGTTGTTGTCAGAATCAAGTGGTAGAGGTGACAATCACTTAGATCGTTCTGACTTCCTCGGAGGAAGGGCAGGATGAAAAATATTTTTGATTCCAAGCAAATACTTTTGAGGAAAGAATTGGCTTTAAAAAAGAGTAATCATAATATGGGCGGCAGATCATTTACTCAAACAGAAAACAGGAGAACAAACTGAAAATGACAGTATCCTTTTCAGAACCCCTTTCTGGTGCATTTCCCCCACTGAAAACGAGTCACTTCCTAATTGAATTTCCCCACCTTGAAAGAGAAAAGGATTAACGGGTTAAATGTGACCCAGCGCCGCCTAGAGGGGAACACCGGCGTCTCTATCACAAGCGGTTCTTCATGGTCACGAAATAAACCGGCGCCTCCGTCTTATTTTACTTGGAATTTTGTCCAACCAAGATAGAGGCTGTTCGGGATTTTGCTGAGCGAAGCCATTGTTTTAATGTGATTTCATTTGGCGAGTATCGTATTTAAAGTATTGAGCGCTTTTTCTATGGTGCTAATCTCCTAAGTACCGTCTTTTCCTGTGATTTTCCCATTTGAAAATGTTTGATGCAAACCTTTGCCCTGAAAACCCCTTTCCCTTGACATTTTGGTGTGACCAACAATGACGAGTGCTGATGACGTCCATGTTTCCTTTTGAGAGTAATCACTGAACAGCGAATATGCCTTAAAAGAGCCTTTGTTCGGCTTCGCCATCAGGCTTCTCACTATTTCCCTCTCTGAGCAGGCGCCGAAACATGCCTGGGACACACCGCTCCCACCCATTCCAGTTTCCGATGGTGTCACAAGCCACATATGCCTGGCAGGGCTTCACAAACTCTCACGAGACTTGTAAGTAGGTGTGCTGAGAACTTTGCAACAAACATATTTTCTAGGCAGACATTCCTCATCCAAACTCCCTCGTTTTCACATGTGGAGACCTCCTAGTGAGATTGCCTCTATGTTCCCTGGTAAAGTGCATCCTGCGCATGGCCTCAGCAGCACCTTTGCATCCCCACCATAGTAGCCAGGCCGTTGAACCTTATGGCTTCTTTTGTCCAAATTAAGTCCATCATCCCATTTCCCCGAGAACAGGCCCTGCTCTGTAAGGCCTCGTGTTGCCTGCCATTCATCTCCTTTTCCTTCCTGCACAGTTGGATGCATCCTTTAAACAATCAGTGTCAGATAAACTGCACTGCCTGCTTTTTGCATCTGTCCCTTTGGTGCTTTTGTATTCTGTAAAAGAAAAAAACAGTCTATAGAGTTGTTGTATATGCTGCATTTTCTTTCTACAATTGTCACTCCACTGGTTCCCCGTATTTCCTCCAGCCTACCAGCAGCAAGAACTGAAGCTGAAATACTGAAGGGGAAGTGCACCGCAGCTGTAAGTGAGCAGACCGTGTGAGACAGCAAAATATTTTTTGCTGTTTACATGGTGCACAAGGTAAGGAGAATGCCCTAACGTACAATGGCCATGAGGTTTTTGTGTCTGTATTGATATATAATAAGGGAAAACTGTAGCTAGGGGCCTGTGATTGAATGGTTCATTAATTTGGGTGACCAATGTGCCTGTGTGGTCAAATTACACCAAACGATCTCCCACAAGCTTCAAACTCAGTCACTAATGTAGGATGGGATCCCCATTTCACCCACAAGCAAGTCTGGAGAAACCCCTGGCTTAACAATTTGATGTTGATTCCCAACATTTTGACATTTCCCCCCATTTTGCCATTCCAGTGGCAAGAGTGCCTCATTAAAATATATTTTATTTTAAAAATGAATATTTTATATATAAAAAATAAAGTATATGTTCTGTGTTCAAAGCACCTATCTTGAGACAAGCACCTGAGACAGTAGCTGGACCTTCTGAACTGTGTTCACAAAGGCACAGACGGTAGCAGCCAGGTCCTTTTCATTCTATAAAGCTTATAAACAACTTATCAGGTATAATCAATGACCACTGATACAGCGTGGGAATTCAGAATTCCAGCTAGATTCACTGGATTTCTGACTCTAAGTCTCTCTTTTTTGCAAAGATTCAGACTGATGGGAGTGAGATGCTATTAACCATCTCCACTAGCCTTGCGCTTGCAGAAGAGGTATGTGTTCCATTACAGTAAGGCTGAATTTTACAAAGGCTCTTCCACTAGTGGGATGGACTTTTACGATTCAACCTTGAGACTGACCTGAAGGCCCCAGCTGGTACAGAATGTGGCAGCACGGTTCCTTACAGGGGCCTCGCACCGAGAACATATACAGCCAGTGCTTTGACAACTACACTGGCTCCAGCTGTAGTATCAGATCAGGTTTAAGGTGCTGGTTTTGATCTTTAAAGCCCTAAATGGTCTGAGACTCTTGTATCTTCAAGACCGCCTCTCCTGGTACTCCCCCCCCCCCAAAAAAAGGACTTTGTGTTCAGCTGATAAGAACGTGTTGGTGATCCCTAGTATGTGGCTGTCCTCAACAAGAGCCAGGGCTTTTTCGGCCCTAGTTCCAGCCTGGTGGAAGGCTCTGCCTGGTAACATCAGGGTCCTGTGGGACTTGAAAGACTTCCGCAGGGCCTGTAAGACAGACCTATTCTGCCAGGCTTATGGTTGAGGACAGCTGCAGGCGGTATTAATGCTGGCCTCCCCACTCCTCCCCCTCACTGTTATAACTGGCTTTATAGGGGAGCGATCTGCCATCTTGGCCCTGGCATTTATTATATGACAGTAGGCAATGTATCAATTGGTGCACCATCTGTGTTTAATGATTTATTAGACCGTACATTATTGTTGGTCTTGGCTGGGGAGGGTGGGTTAGAAATTTTAAAAATAAATAAATATAAATAAAACCTACAGTCCATAAGTAGCTTGTAGTTATGGTGAAATCTCCCCCCCCCCAGGATTAGTGCCTATGTTGGCAGCCCCCAATAATAATTTTTGGATTTGCACTCTGTACAGGACAGAGATTATGAGGAACTCTAAATTGACTAGCAGGAGGTTTTTACTGTACTCGGATGAATGTTGGATATGCCAATAAAGTTATCTGAACTGAACTGACTAGCAGGAGGGAGGTGGAGAAACAAGTGGGGAGGGGTCATCCCAGAACAAGCCAAAGCCACAGACACCGCGGATGACCCTGGCCGGAAAAGAGTGCTGGGCAACCAGCGTCACCCCTAATCTATAGAGCTCCAGGAGCCCAGAAGGCGGGCGGGACCGTTCCTGTAGACAGAACGTCCAACACCCATCTTGACTGCAAGAAGGAGCCATCCCAACATCACCAGGGAGTTAATCTTATATATTGAAACCAAAGTAATGGGTGGTTTCTAACTGCTTGCACCTCCAAGAATTATACGGTCTGTCTCTAGTTACAGTCTGTAGGGATATGTAAGAGGCAGGGATTAGAAGATTTGTGTTTTATTCATATGCCTTTAACTCGGTCTGCTGTTTTTACAGATGTGGTGTGTCCTTTAAATTTTCCTTTTAAACTTCATTTCAGTTTTAGTATGGCCTCTGCGAGCTCATGTGTCCTAGGAACAGAAAGGAGAGCAGGCAGTAGTTAGGTTAAACCCTAACTTCCCTAGAGTGCTTATCTAAGCATGTTGGTCTCCATGGGAGTGAGTGTCAAAGGAGAGAACGGTCCTTTATACATGGTTTTGACCTTTAAAACCTTACACGGTCTGGTGCTCTCATATCTTCAAGACTGCCTCTCCTGGTACTCCTCCCGAAGGACTTTGCATTCAGCTGATAAGAGTACCAGTACTCCCTATCGCTCCGGTCTGTCTTGGTTGTTCTTTGGAGTTATGCATGAGTTTTCCATCCATTAGAGATGACCTCACTGCCAGCCCTCACAAGGTCTGGCTCTTCCCATTCATCTGTTAACCCGACTCTTCCATCTTTCCTGAGCAAAGCTCAGGTGAAATCCCCACACAGAAGGGAAAGTGCAGGGCATGCAAACTTGGTTTTGCTCACAGCCAATTACAAAGTAGCATGTCCAGAGGTGGGGAATTAAATTCTTCCGGCTTCCTCTGAGCAGAAGAAAATCTTTTTAAAACCAAGGGTTGGATTTCTCCCCCCCTTTCAGATTGCTCCGTTTTTTATGTTGTTGTTCTTAAAATGCTTTTAATGTGGCAATTGCGTTTGGGGGGGATTTGCTCTCACAGTAAGCACTACAAGTAAGCCAATTACAAAGCAGCATTTAAAGGGGCAGGGTCTTGATTTGAGCTTGGAAAATGTGGGTCCAGTGAGCAATGAACCTCAGGAAAAACTCCCTTGCATAAACGACCATTGAGAGAGAGATATGCAAAAATGGAGCTAAGCCTTTAACTGGCAAAGCAGCAGAGGGGCTTGAGCTCCAACCCTCAAGCAGGACGAACCAAGAAAGATGGGGGGGGGGGGCTGAATAACTTCCCCCTCCCACACCAGTCAGAAGTGCTTGTGAGCTCTGTTTCCCCAGAGTAATACATAAGATAGAAGTGTAGAGATCCTGCAAGATCTCAGAAGTTTGATCATGGGATCATCTCATGGAAGAAAGGGATGAAGGCAGAGGCCATCCTTGATACATTTCCCCCCTCCCCCCCCCACACACTGATAGGCAGCATACTTGTAGAGAGAAGAAAATCTATTGCTTGTACACTCTGGAAGGCTGGCAGGTTGTGGAAAAAATGGAGGGTGACATAGGTAAAATGTATGAGAGATCTAAGATCTCTCTTCCTTTCCCATGAGTATTCACTCATGGCTCTTGCAACTGATTGTTGCAAACTGGGTGGGGTGGAATATTCCGCTGCATGCTAAAAATAGATTGGTGGGTGTCAAGTCAAGAAACACTAATAAAGCATCAAGCACAAAGACAGGTAGAGAGGTTCTCTTTTCCCACAGTGCTTTACAGAGATAAGCAATCAGAAGCGCTGGAATTAATGGGGTTTTGCTCCCTGGTTTGTATATTTCGGATTGTAGTCTTGGAAGAGTTACTCAAATGGTGTGTGTGGAAATCATTGGACTTTAATCCTCTTTCTCTTGAATGATTTGCAGATTGAATTTCATCTCATTTGAAGTCAGTGGAAATATACCCAGTAATTTCATTGGAAGCAAGAGAAACCCTTTCATGGCTTGCTGCTAGTGATTTTGGTGGGAACAGAACAGGCCAGGATTTATTTAAGGAGAAGGGTACTGATCACTTTTACAAGGGCCTTAAATTGACTTTTTGGGATGCTCACTGACGCCAGAAAGGCTGACACAGTGAACCAGAAGTGAATTTTAAAAGGCAAGATGTTTGAAACATCCTTCACAGAACAAATTAATAGAAAAGGGCTCTTTTTCAGATTTGTCTCCCCCGGCCAAGGAAAAAACCTTGTTTGTGGAGGTCTAGGCCAGTTTTGGAGTATTTAAGTGCCCATATTCCTCTCTAATCAAGTGTTGAGGACAGAGATGCTTTTAATTCTGTCTGGGAAAGTTTCCCCTCATTACCCTTGTGACAGAACAGGTATAGACAGCATTAGGGATGCTGGTTTAAACTCCAGCCCCCAAAGGAATGTTCTGCTCAGGAGAGAAAGGACTTCCACCGAGTATGCTGAGGTGTTAAACAAATCTGGCTATAGAGGAAGAGAAGGAACCCCAACCCTCCTCTCCCCCTTCCCACCCCCTCAATCCCTTTCCTTCTGATTCATCAGCTTCTGTCAGTTATCCCTTTCCCAGGGATACAAGGAGACTGGTGATTAAGGGGGCACACATTCTGAGCTCCTTTCCTGACAAAGGGCTTACAAGGTCCATTTGTTTAACCTTTTCACAACAGCTTGACCTTGTCAAGAAGAACAAATCATGTTCAAACCATGTCTGATGAGAGAGGAGGCAGGGGTGGGGGCAGGGGAGGGACAGAACATGTAGTTAAGACTCGGGCTCCTCGTGATGCAATCACCTCTCAAGGGATCTGCTTGTTGAATTTACCTTTATGAATCACCTAGAGCAGGGTGCCTAACCTTTTTGAGCCCATGATGGCACCTTTGGAATTCTGACACAGCATGGGGTGGGGGGGGGGGGCAGCCACAAAATGGCTGCCACAGGAGGCAAAGCCAGCCACAATAGAGCTCCCACAGGTTAGCTCCAGTCACACAGTGAAGATCCTTGTGGTGTGGTGGCAGCTGCTACTAAAGCAACATTTTTAAAAAATCTGCACACTCAATCAAATCTCCAATGACCAGTCAGAAGCCTTGCTGGGCAAAAGCCCGAGCTGGTCCCACCCACTGTATAAAAACACCTGGTGAGCAGCAGAAAAGGTGTCAGCGGGTGCCTAGGCCCCTGCGCTAGACCCCTGCAGAGTATGCAGTGGGAGGTTCTCATGAACAACGGTGCTCTTCCACAGCTCATCCTTACTTCAGTGAGGCCCTCTCCCACTGGACTGGACTTCATGTCTTTCCGGAACACGAACTACACTAATTGAGCTAGAACAGACCATTGAGCTCCTCCCAGGCACCAATCCATTGCAGAGAGCAAGGGGTCACAAACGGAGCAGAGAAAGAGGCTGTGTATCCAGAGACTGCACCCATGGGAGGGCACAGATGACTGCCTGCCATCCCAGCGAGAGAATGCGATGGCAGCCTTCAAATGCTGGAGCTTATATCTTTTACAACTACTGTAATTATTTATGATATTTCCAGCATTTACAATCACTTCTTATTTGAGAATGTTGTGCATAAAATGGCTTGTATGTATGCCTTGTTTGTCTGTTTCAATTTCTGCTTATTTTAATGCAGCTTGCTGACATACTCTGCCATTAAGCACGTGCACCAAACATTCCTCAAGGCCAAGCAGACTAAGGCAGGATTAAGACATGCTGAGGCCGTAAACCAGGGGCCCACAACATGGCACCCGTGATGGGCGGCCTGGAGTCTATCAACGGCTCTCCTGGGGCTCGCCAAGTGTTTTAGAAAGTAGGTGGGACCAGGTGGGTCTCAGTGGGGCTTCTGCCCAGCAGGCTTTCTGATTTGCCATTGGAGAGCTGATTGTCTGTGCAAATTAAAATAATGTTGTTTTGGTGGCAGCTGCCACCACAGGGTTGGTTTTGTTCTTTCTCATTCCTCTTTCCCAGGGTATTTTTAAAATGACCCCTGTTGTCCCCTTTACTTGGGCTTCTTCTGTCCGTCTGGCTCCGTCACCTGTGGCAACCATTTTATAGTTGGCTCTGCCTCCTGTGGCAATCATTTTGCCAGAAAGAAGTCTTGAAGACCCCTGCGCATTTTCCCAAGTGTTATTCTTATTGTAGTTAATAGGCACCCTCAAATGTGTAGCTCAGACTGACCCTGGAATTATAAGAATTACTCACACAGTTCCCCATAGGAACAGTGACTTATGAAGACCAGTGGGAGGGGGCATTGTTTTGGTTTTAATGGAAGATATTGTCTCATTGTCTTAATCAATAATGAACAATTTAATGTGAATCAGAACTGCTGAGGTAGTGAAGTTTTATCTTCTTTTTGGAAAATAAGCACAATACTGTAAATGATATATTCCGCTTCAGTATTTATTATGCAGATATACTGGAGATAAAATAAAATATCCAATATTCCATAGTTGAACACATTACTTGGAAGAAAATTTTCAGTTCATTTCAGTGGTGAGATCAGTTCTCTGCCTGAAAAAACGAGAGCTTCAGGCATGCATCTGAGCACACACAGAGTGCCTCTGAGTGACTGCATTTAGGATTAGAACAAAAGAAACCACCATAATATCTACAGGAAAAATACTGTGCCATCAGGTTGCAACCTACTCATAGAGGCTTTCAAGGAAAGCGAGAAGCTAAGGTGGTTTGCCACTGCCTTCCTTCTTGGTGGTCTCCCTTCCAAGTACTGACCCTTCTTAGCTCTCAAATGTTGGCCTTTTATGCATGGGTTGTTCCCATCACAGTAACACACACCCCAACTACTTCGGGGCTTCATTTTAATTATGTGTTTTCCTACCTTCAGAAGTCACCTCTCTCTCCCCCTCGCATTTCCCCCGTGTTTTCAGGATGTTTTACCCTGAGTTTAAAGTCTGCTTCAATCCCAAATCGAAAGCCAGTCCTGTGCATACTTGTCACTTTGGGTTTTTCTCCCCACACCCATTTTCGCTTCTCCCTCCCACGTGTCTGTCTCCCTCATCCAACCCCTCCCCTTGAAGTCATTTGTGAGTACACTAGTGAGAGAATAATGCTAGATAATATGCTGCCGCTATTATCTGGAGCTGTCAGGAACTGATGTGGAGATCTTTTGCCTGCAAAGCAGGCATTTTACCACTGAGGTATAGTTGATCCCCAAAAGAAGAAGAGTTGGTTTTTATATGCTGACTTTCTACCACTTAAGGAAGAATCAAACCGGCTTACAATCACCTTCCCCTCCCCTCCCCACAACAGGCACCCTGTGAGGAAGGTGGGGCTGAGAGAGCTCTAAGAGAGCTGTGACTAGCGCAAGGTCACCCAGCTGGCTTCATGTGGAGGAGCGGGGAATCGAACCCGGTTCATTAGAGTCCACAGTCCCCTTTCTACCACCAGCCAGGGGAATGCTTGAAGTTGAAACTACCCCCTGGCACAAAGCAAGGAATAATGCAAGGCCCTGCTCTCTGGGGCACACTGATCCTGGGCCTTCTTCTGTCTACAGTGGGCCAGCTTCAGTCTCTACCCATTGGAGGTTTATAATGTAAATGAGGCAGGGAAATGTAGACGTTTCCTTACCGGTTCTTCGCTGCACAAATGACTGGGGGACATCTGCAGGCACACGCAAGCAGGAAGTCTAACCACTGAGGAAGAATTTTTTACAAGTGGCAATCAGGGAATGGGGGCAGCTCTTCACTAGGGAGCTGTTTACATGGCCATGGACAAAAACAGTACAGTTGGGTAAACTGACCAAAAAGAAGATATGGAATCAGCAGGATGCAAAATGAAACTCCTAGGAGTGAACTGCAAAAGTGTGTTCACACAATCTTGAATTCAAACTATGTGAAACAGTCCTGTTTCCTGGAAGGCTCCTTCATATGGATACTCTTCTTGGATTTTCCTCTCTGTTTGTGTGTAGTTTATTCCTATGAGAACTTTCTCACCACCTGCTATAGAGAACAACTGGGGTTTTTTTCTCCAAAGAATGCTGCTTGAATTCATTATAGCATGGTTGAGTGACGACTTGTAATCATCCTAGATACATATCCGCCACATTGTTCGACCTGTTCACATGTGTGGCCATCATACGGGTACAACCACATGGGTGATGCTCCTAGCAGTCCGGGCAGAGGAAGCTTCACATATTCAGAGTCTCTTAAGCCTTCACATAGAATCATAGAGTTGGAAGGGACCACCAGGGTCATCTAGTCCAACCCCCTGCACAATACAGGAAACCCACAACCACCTCCCCACTACACACCCAGTGACCCCTACTCCATGCCCAGAAGATGGCCAAGGTGCCTTCCCTCTCATCATCTGCCCAAGGTCATAGAATCAGCATTGCTGACAGATGGCCATCTGTGTGTGTGTGTTAAGTGTCGTCAAGTCGCTTCCGACTCATGGTGACCCTATGAATGAAAGTCCTCCAGAATGTCCTATCTTTGACAGCCTTGCTCAGATCTTGCAAACTGAAGGCTGTGGCTTCCTTTATTGAGTCAATCCATCTCTTGTTGGATCTTTCTCTTTTCCTGCTGCCCTCAGCTTTTCCTAGCATGACTGTCTTTTCCAGTGACTCTTGTCGTCTCATCACGTGACCAAAATACGATAGCCTCAGTTTAGTCATTTTAGCTTCTAGGGTCAGTTCAGGCTTGATTTGATCTATAACCCACTGATTTGTTTTTTTGGCAGTCCACGGAATCCGTAACACTCTCCTCCAACACCACATTTCAAAGGAATCTATTTTCTTCCTATCAGCTTTCTTCACTGTCCATCTTTCACACCCATACATAGTAATAGGAAATATGATGGCATGAATTAATCTAGTCTTGGTGGCTAGTGACACATCCTTACACTTCAAAATATTTTCTAGCTCCTTCATGGCTACCCTTCCCAGTCTCAACCTCCTTCTGATTTCTTGGCTGCAGTCTCCCTTTTGGTTGATGATGGAACCAAGGAATAGAAACAATTTCAATTTCCTCACTGTCAATCTTAAATTTGTGTAATTCTCCTGTAGTCATTACTTTTGTCTTCTTGATGTTCAGCAGCAGTCCTATTTATATGTTCTGCATATAGATTGAAGAGATAGGGAGATAAAATACATCCTTGTCTGGCACCTTTGCCAATTGGAAACCATTCCATTTCTCCATATTCCGTTCTAACTGTGGCCCCTTGTCCAGAGTACAGGTTGCACATCAAAACGATCAGATGTAGTGGCACACCCATTTCCTTTAAAACCAGCCATAGCTTTTCATGATCCACACAGTCAAAAGCTTTGCTGTAATCTATGAAACACAAGCTGATTTTCTTCTGAAATTCTCTCGTATGCTCCAGTAACCAGCGTATATTTGCAATATGATCTCTAGTGCCTTTTTCTTTTCTGAAACCAGCTTGAACATCAGGCATTTCTAGTTCCATATATGGTAACAGCCTTTGCTGTAAGATTTTGAGCATCACTTTATTTGCATGAGAAATTAATGCGATGGTCCGATAGTTGCTGCAATCTTTGATGTCTCCTTTCTTGGGAATTGAAATGTAAATAGATCGTTTCCAGTCTGAGGACCATTGTTTTGTTTTCCATATCTGTTGGCATAGTCTTGTCAAGATTTTGATGGACTCCGTTTCTGTGGCTTGGAATAGCTCTATTGATATCCCATCTGCTCCTGGTGATTTGTTTCTCCCGATTGCTCTCAATGCAGCTTTCACTTCACTTTCTAAAATGGTAGGTTCTTCTTCAAAAGATTTTTCTTGGAAAGAATCTTTTATCCTTTCATCTCTTCTGTATAGTTCTTCAGTGTATTGTTCCCACCTTTTCTTTATTTTGTCCTGTTCAGTTAATGTATTTCCATGCTGATCTTTCAGCATGCCTAACCATGCTTTAAATTTCCCTTTGATTTCTTGGATCTTGTGGAACAGATCTGTTGTTCTTCCTTTTTTGTTGTTCTCTTCTATTTCTTTACACTGGTTATTATAATAGGTCTCTTTGTCTCTACGTGCGAGTCGCTGGAACGTTGCACTTAGACTTTTGATTTTATTTCTGTCACCTTCTACTTTTGCTTCTCGTCTACCTTTGGCAATTTTAAGAGTTTCCTCAGACATCCATTGAGGTTTTTCTTTTCTTTTGGCTACAGGAATAGTCTTTGCACATTCTTCCTTGATAGTATCTCTAGTTTCCACCCATAGTTCTTCAGGTTTACACTCACTTGAACTCAGTAATGCAAATCTGTTCCTTACATGGTCTTTAAACTCTTCCGGAATATTGCTTAGATTGTATTTTGGTGCTATGAATGTTTTGGTGTTTTTCTTAAGTTTTATCTTGATTTTTGATATTAACAATTCATGATCTGTACCGCAGTTGGCTCCTGGTCTTGTTTTGGCCGAGAGAATAGAACTTCTCCATCTTCTGCTTCCAATTATATAATCTATAAAAAGGTGTGCATCCAGAAGGGGGTATGGCCATCTAGCCTCTGCTTAAAAGCCTCCAGGGAAGGAGAGCTCACCACCTCCCGAGGAAGCTTGTTCCACTGAGGAACCATTCTAATGGTTAGAAAATTCTTCCTAATGTCTACATGGAAACTCTTGTGATTAAATTTCAACCCACTGGTTCTGGTCCGACCTTCTGGGGCAACAGAAAACAACTCAGCACCACCGTCTCTATGACAGCCCTTCAAGTACATGTCATACTATTCTGAAGACGATGGCTCCTCTACGCTGGAACAGATATGATTATCAGCATCTGGTTCCTTCTGTGTCCTCAGTAAGGATTCTTCATGCTATTATATGGAATGTAGTTTTTTGGTGCTTCTCTGCCCCGGTCAGAGTGGGATTTGTTTTTAGTGCTGGTATCTAGTTCCTGCCAGTTGTGACTGATAGAAATGAAATATGACATACTAGCGGTGAGCTTTGAAAGCATCCAAAAGAGGTCAGCCTGTGTCAACAGATACTGGGGTATTGTTTCACTTTTAAACAAAGAGGCAAGAGAGCATAGGCTTAGAAGGGATAGTTGCTGATGGGTGTTACCTCATGCCAGATTATTACTTTGGTAACAATCAAACTCAGACATTCCTTTCTAGCACCCTGTTTTCTTCCTCTGAACCGCTCCTAGTTTTTGGCAGTTTCCCACCTCTCATCAGTATTATGTGTTCCAAGACTGGAGCTGTCTAGGCTCAGGGTGGGCCAGCAACAACCTGGCCTAGAGCGATCAGTCCAATTTCCAGTCCATCCCATTCCTGACACGTTTTGAAGGGCTTTATGAAGGAGGGTTGTGAGCGAGACCCCAGCCTCATCTGGGAAAGTGCTATACCTGGACCGGCTGGATCTAGCTTGGGCAACCCATGAATGAATGATCTCATTGTCGAGAGAGGATGCACCCATTAAGAGTGCTTCTCGGGGGAGGATGGCTGAGAGGAAAGTGATGTGAGACAGAGCTAGGGAATTTCAGGTACACACATGATGGGACCCACAAATATTCTCAAGCAAGCACTGCTTCTCTGCTGTAGGAAGCCATGACATGTTATTTAGATCTTTATTTAGACATTTGTGCCATACTTTTCATCCCAGTGTGGCCCCAAACTGGCTTAAGCATCATTCTCTGCACCTCCATTTTATTCTCACAACAACCTTGTGAAGTAGGTTGGGCTGAGAAAGAGTGACTGGCCCAAGGTCACCCAGTGAGCTTCCTTGGCAGAGTGGGGTTCTGAACTTGGGCCTTGCAGATACTATAGTTCAGCATGCTGACCACTGGACAGCTCTGACTCCATCCAATAAGGATGACCAGAGTCTGAAGTCGCTCAGTGATAAGGCCAAGGTGCTTAGAGATGCTTTGTTATACAATTATATCTCGCACATATATTACACACTTCATATCTGTGGGTGTTTTTTTTTCAAGGAATGCCAAAAGTAGAAATTGTCAGAAAGACTTTCTAAAATCGAAGGGAATGTTTTCCAACCCGGGTTTTTATCCTTTCCTTTATAAATAATAAGCTCCTTTGATTGGAAGTCTTCAGCCGTACACACGGGTTTTTATCAACATCTCCAGCTTTTTACTCTGCACCTCTTCAGCTCCGCAGCTGTCCGTGGACGAGCCCCTGAAGGGGGAGCCAGAGAGTGCCCACCACAACCCGATCAGCTTGGTCAATCCTCCTGTTCTCCCAGAGATGGGCGCAGAAGCCAGTCTTCCCTCTAATGGTGTTTTCAAAGATGATCTAATCAGTTCCTTTGCAGCTCTTCCAGCTTCAAAAAGAACAAGGACCTACAGCCAAAGCTCAATCTGCCTTTCATTACTCCAAGAGAAAGCAGTCCAAGAATTAGGTTGTTAAAGTTAATTTAGTTTTTAAAATGCACAAGCCTAGTCCACGCTATCAAGGCCCTGTGGCTTTAGGGGAGAGCTGTGAGTCAGTGCTGGATTTACGTATAAGCTAAACAAGCTACAGCTTAGGGCCCCACTCTCTTGGGGCCCCCCAAAAAATTTAAAGGAAAAAAAACCCTGAATGTACATTTCCAAAATATAAGATAAAAAACAAATAAAATAAAACCTACATATAGCAACAGTGTTTTGTGTTGTGAAGGCGCCTATGAAGTAAGTAATGGGCCCCACCTGCTAGCCTGCTCCCTAAAATATCACTGGTTTGCTCATTTCTATATATAGGGTGCCTACATTCTGCATTGATTGGTTGCATGGCAACATGTAGCATGCAGCTGCAGACTGCAGTGCAGCACAGTTGAATGTAGGTCAAGCTGTTGTACCTGTTATCTAATATTAAAGAGTGCTTGTAGACTGATGATCAGGCAGCATAGACTAAGGGTATGAGTCTTATGCCTACTGATTGATTTCATGTAATACATAGTTTATTTTGATCCCATTATAAAATTACTTTAGAAAAATATTCATCTTTATTATGTAGTAGTAGGCCTATATTATTATTTACTAGTACAGTTCCCTATTATCCCAACTTGCTACTATAACACTATATATAAATATTATAATTATATTAAATATTTTTCTTACCGTTTCTAAAATGTCAACCAGAAGTTACAAAAGTGGAGCTCAAAAGAGGAAGGAGAAGCAGAAAGCTGAAGAAGAGCTTAGCAAATTGCCAAAATTAGATAGCTTCTTTACAAGGACAGATAAGGGGCCTGATGAACCCAAAGCCTATACCACAGCGAGTCAGTCATGTGATATTCGTCCCATTCCTGATACAGAACCTGGTACATCTAGTTCTATAGAACCTGCTTCAATGACCGAAGCAAGAAATATTCAGATTGACCAACCAGAGAGTAGTACAAGCACAGAGGATTCAACATCAAAACACTAACAGAATGATGTTGGGCTATGGGGTGATTTAAGCAAAGATGACATTGTATACTGGGTAGAAAAAGGTCCGTCAGAGTGTCAGCACTCAGATGGTTCATTTGAAAAGTCAAAGAGATATTTTGCAAACCAAGACAGATACTGTAGCTGGCAGTAGAAAATTCAAATGCTGAGATTTTGTGCAATTCTGCAATCTTGGATTTCTAACTATGGAAAGGATATGTTTAATATACTGTCATAATTATATTGATAAACAAAAAATTCAATAGCTGGCTCAGACCTAGCTAATTTTCCCTTTCTACCTTTCTTTTCTTCAACAAACCAGCCCAAGAGACAGGACTGGTAATGGCTGTTAAGTAATGATAATGGCTGTTAAGTCCGAATGAAATACATTTTGCTCAGTGAGTCATAAACACTACTTGTTTTTGCTCCACTGTTTTCTGTTCAATTTGCCTTATAAATGAGTAAAATACAAAAGTGTCAGATTCTTGATATAGGCCTCTGTGTGGACTGATAAGTTAAATCCTCACTGGAGGTCAGACCTATTCAGGTGGTTCCTTCTGCTGATACGCAAACCTGCTGGCTTTGCTCCAAACAGCTATTCCGTTTAGAAACAAGTTATAAACACTATTGGGGGGGGGGGCCTGGAATGCACTGAGAATGCTGATTTGGAAAATATATGGAGGTTAGTCCCTTTAGTTCAATGCAAACAGGTTAAGAAAGTTATTTGATCACAAAAGGATGTTGGTATAACAATCGTAAACAGCATAATTTGCAGGCTAAGCCTGTTGGGATATGAGTCCCATTTTGTTCAGTGGGATTTGTTTCCACGTAAGTGTGCATCAGATTGTAGGCTGAGAATCTACTAATCAAAGAAACATTTTACAAGCCAAACAATATCTAATGCTTCAGAAAGGTTGTCAGATCCCCCAACATGTAATTTAGTTACAAAAAGCATCTGCCAGGTAGGGAAATATTGATCAGAGCACTGTTGCTGGGGAAGAGGGAGTAACTGTCCTCCTCTGCCCTGTCACTCTGATCAAAAATACTTTCCCCCACCTCACCCCCCACCAATTCTTCAAGCCCTGCCCCAGTAAGGAAAAAATGCAAATACCAGGGAGACATACCTTGGATCAGGCTTTTCCTCTTGAAAGTTAGTTCTTGTGAATTTAACTCAACCAAATATGCTTTCCAGCAAGATCGTCAACATGGCAGAGCCTGCTTTCCTGTGAGTTGGAGATGACATGGCTTAGGCTATGGAACCAAGAAGTATCTGGAAGGAACTTTAAACCCTGCCTGGAGAAACATCTGGCTCCAGCCTCTGTCAGCACACAGGCTTCTTTTCTTGTGTACCCTAGACAAGTGTGAACTTCTAACTTGGACTCAGGACACTCACCTGGAACTGCAACCAGTTTGGGGGAATTATGCTCAGTGTTGGGTGAAAACCTCTTCCCACTTCCACAGCCTGGCTAGCTCGGTACACTGACACACTTGTCAATTTAGGGGAGCAGACTGAGTGTGCAAGCAAGCTCAAAGTGCCTCTAATAGGCTACCAGTAACCACAAAATAACCAGATCTTTTCCAAAGCAAGGTTTAGTATTTATTGAGGGGAAAGGTACCCAAGCATGAAAACGGGGGAACTGTCGTGTTCAGCATGACAGGTGTGTGAGAAGTTAAATGAGAGGAGAGAAAGAGAAAGGAAGCCATGCCACTGGCTGCCTGAGAATTCTGTGCAACGAACGGCCATAAGGAGGAGGGGGAGAGACAGAGATGGATTTAGAGAAGGAGGAAAGGAGAGTATTTAAGAATGAACAGTCTAAGTCCAGCAAGAGTGAAGGGGTTTATTTATCCTCAGTCTGTTAAACTGGGTAAAGTATGTTGTCTGTTCAATGATCCAGACTAGGGATCATTAAGCAGGGCTTCCAAAGGTCTCAGGAAATAATAAAAAGGATGAGGCCGTAGAGGGACATTCCTGCGGGGCCAGGTCCCAAAGAAAGGAAAGTGGAGCTAGCAGCCTCTGTTCAAACAGAGAGGACAAGATCAGCACCCTTTGACTGGCAGAGCAGCAATAGTTGTAGGAGCCAGTGCAAGAGAATGCCCAAGAAATAATGGTAGAATCTAGGAATTTGGTGTGAGTCCAAGTTGAACCTCTATGGAGTTGAGGCGGACACATCTTGGAAGGGGGTGCTTGCTAACACCAGTGCAGAAATATGTTCATTGTTCTCTTTTGCAATTTTTGCTTTCCACTTTTTAAACACCACGTAAATTCCTGATTTCCTTTTTATAACAAATAGTTTTTGTGGAGAAGTGTGTTTTACTTTGAACTTTGCACAGTACGAAACCTAACTTTTGGCTTTAAAAGATTTCTCTCTCTCGCCTAGTGGAGAACAAGCAGGAGGTGGTATGTCAGATCAATCACTCCCTGGCCTCCTCCAGTTATGCTTTAGTAATGCTAATGGCCTCCCTGGCCAGAGATGATGAGATGGTCAGCTGGACACCTCCAGCTGAAAACTGACACCAAGCATCGAAGAAAGATTTTTTTAAAAAATTATTAATTAGTGAAAAAGAAAAAAGAAAGAAAAGTGATATTTAAACAATAAACAATAAAAAAGAAATTACAACCAAAATACAGAAAAAAGAGAAATAGAAAGAAAAAATAATTGTTGTTTCTTTTTGATACATTATTTTGATTACATTATTAAAACATACATTGAAACAACAAAAACATACACACAGAAAATAACAACAACAACAACAATAATACATCTTAAAGATTAATCGAACCCTTCCCCCCCCTGTGATTGTGTGCCCACCCCCCTCCCCCATTGTGACTTCCGGAGAAGTATCCCTTAGCTTTGTATTATCCATTATATGTTTTATTTCCCATCTTCATAACAGTTCATTTACAACTTTTTCACAATCCTTGTAAAGTCAATCTTTGCTGAGTTAGTCCAGTGTACAAAGGCCTTTTGCCAATCTTTTTTAAAGTCTTCTACATCCTTTCCATGTAGACTATTGGTTAGTTTGGCCATTTGTACAAAATAGAAAAGTTTGTCTCTCCATTCCTTTAAAAGGAGCTTAGTTTCCCCCTTCCAGGTTTTAGCTATAATTATTCTCGCAGCCGCGAAACTATAGTGGCAGATTACCTTATCCACCTTCACCATTCTTGTTGGGAGCAGGCCTAGTAGGCAAGCTTCCGGTACCAGTTTAATATTTCCATAAATGAAATTGTTAGTTTCTCTTATAACCTTTTCCCAAAATTTTCTGACTACATAACCACCATGCATGGAAAAAAGTACCTTTTTTTCCTCTACACCTCCAACATTTATCAGAAATAGATTTATCTATTTTGAATAGTAATTCTGGAGTTATATACCATCTATAGAACATCTTATACATGTTTTCTCTTATACTGCTAGCAACTGTAAATTTAAATTGTTTTTTCCAGAGTCTTTCCCAGTCTTCCAGAAGAATATTATGTCCTAAATCTTTTGCCCATGCAATCATGACCTTTTTCACTCTTTCTTGTTCTAAATTATATTCCAATATCAACGTCAAAGTACATTTATTTTGGCATTGCGCCAATAAAGATTAAGAACATAACAGCAATGTTACCATGGGTAAATTGATATTATTTAAAAGTTATGTCATATTAAATTGAAAGAGTATATATAATTAAAATAATTTACAGTTAGGTAAAAATAAACATTTTGACACATATTTAAAAAACAAAAACAAACCCTCTCTCTTCTTCATTTTCTGTAATTTCTTTGGATTTTATCGTAACAGATTTTGACGAAATTTATAGATTGCTGCACAGAATTTGGCGACCTCACTAATTTGGTGGGGATTTTCCTCCGAGAGGAGCTTCCTAACCTGAAATTTATCAGGATATCCTGTGTGTGTAATATTCCAATATCAATTTATATATTTTGGATATCATACCTTTATTTTCTGATTCTATTATTACCTCAAAAGTTGATTTCTTTTTTGTGAACCCTAGCCTTTGATCTTTTTGGAATATATAATTTAATTGGAAATATTTAAACCAATCTACCATACCCAGTTCTTCCCTATCCTTTAATTTCCATTTTCCATTTTCAAACTTTACATATTCTCTATAGTTCTTACAATGAGGGTCCATATTTGGCCCTCTTCTTAAAAAAGCTTCCAGGGGTCTAAGCCATCCTGGAGTTTGGGTTCAAAGCCCTTCTTGTATCTTTTCCAAACTTGTAGTAAACTGGCTCTTATGATGTGATGATTAAAATCTTTATTCACCCTATCTTTATCATACCATATATATGCATGCCAACCAAATCTAATGTTATATCCTTCTAAATCTAGTAATCTAGGGTTTTCTAATGTTATCCATTGTCTTAGCCACGCTAGACAAGACGCTTCAAAGTATGAACTTAAATCGGGGAGTGCCAGCCCCCCTCTTTCTTTAACATCTATAAGATTTTTATAAGAAATCCTACGCCTGCCTTTACCCCATATAAAGTTCACCAACACCTTTTTCCATTGTTGAAAAATCTTAGTTCCTTTCAAGATTGGCAAATTCTGAAATAAAAACAACATCTTTGGAAGAACCATCATCTTTATTATAGCAATCCTACCTAGCCATGTTATTGGTAGTTTTTCCCAACTTATTAAATCTTTCTTAATCTGATCCCATATTTTCACATAATATTGAAGAAAGATTTTGGAGGCTTAAGATGCTAGAAGATCTCTTCCTGGAGATTTCAGGAAAGGCTTCCTTGACCCACAGGGGTGTGGGCAAACAGATAATAAAACCTCTTGCCACAAAGGGGAAGGTCTCTTTGGCTGATTCTATGCAGGAAAAAGGGTCTCTCGCCCCCACGCTCCTGCTGAAGGCTACTGTTACCATGTGGAGAGCTCCAAGGTAAAGGGATGTTTTTCAAATTTAAATCAAATATAATTCAGTATCAAAATGCAGATAGCAAACATTTGATAAGTAATTGCAGAGTCAGAGAAAATCCAAAGAATATGACATCAACATTTGCAGAGGACAGCTTTTAGGGCAAATTTGTTTCAGCTCTCACTGAAATTGGAGAGGGGCCATGGCTCAGTGGTAGAGCATCTGCTTGGCATGCAGAAAGTCCCTGGTTCAAACCCTGGCATCTCTAGTTAAAGGGACTAGGCAGATATGTGATGTGGAAGACCTCTTGCCTAAGACCCTGGAGAGCCGCTGCCCGTCTGAGGAGACAATACTGACTTTGATGGACCAAGGGTCTGATTCAGTAGAAGGTAGCTTCATGTGCACATCTTTCTTTTTTACTTAAAGGGGGTAGAGTATCTTACCGCCAATAAAAATGTCACTGAGCATTTACATTGCACCTTCTGAAATACAGAATAGCTGCAGGGACATCTCCTGTTTCTTAAAGTCCAGCATCCATTCCTTCCATTTTTCACTTTATCTGCAGTGAAATGAATTAGAAGTGTCAGTTTGAAATACTTGGCAAGCTGATATAAATTGGAACTGTCTTCAGTGAGAAATACTTTGAAATGAGAAAGAGGCCAAAGGCCACAGAAAGTGTAAAAGAGCATTGAGAGGAATGGTAAGAAGGAGCAGCCATTATTCGCTCAATAAATGCCCATTTGTTTCTCATAGTGCCTAAGTCATTTGGTTTCCCTCTTTTGTGGGCAGATTACATTTCCCCAGCATTCAACCCTCTGCATTTTGTACCTGGGTTCATTCAGATACTGCCATTGTGGCTTCTACGGTCCAGTGTTTACTCAAATGCAAGGCTAGGTTCCCCCTCTCAAGTCTGCCATCAAAGAAAGAGTTCATCTTATATTTGTATAAATGTTGCAGTTATGTCCAATTCTTTTTTTAAAAAATTTTTTCTATGGGAAGGCCATTTGACATTCAGGGTCATCTTCCTTCTGAGTAAATATGGTCTGCCAGGAGGCTGAATGCTCCTTCGATGCTTCCTCTCATTCAGTTTCCCTATTTTAAAAGAACACAGAAATGACCTTATTTTTTTTCAGCATCAGCATCTGACCTGCTGGGGCCTCATCCATGAAAACGTGCGCCACAAGTTCCATCTTTAAGGTGTCATAAAGCGTTTGTTGTTTTCTTTCACGTTATTTTATGCATAATAAAAATAAGATCAAAAGTATTTTGATTTGCTTATGGCTCTTTTCGTGCTTTTCCTGCGTGATTTTTAAAAAGCAAAACAAATAAAATGCAGCATTAAGCTGGCGGAAGAATCCAGCCAAAGGTAAAGGCCACATTCAAATGCAGACTTAGGTGTGCTGAGTGAAGCTCATTCATTTCACTGGATTTAAGTTGATCTAACCCTGGGCTGGACCCGTGGGATCCAGTGGAGAGTTGAGGATGTGTTGAGATCAGCAGGACATAGAAATACTTAACTCTTTGACTAGACAGCACCCGTAACTGCCGCTCAGTAAATCAGTCTTGTTACAATTCAGAATCATTATCTATGGAAACCTTTGTGGTTTTCGGGGGGGGGGGATGAAACACCAACTAAATGAGGTGAATTCCCACAAAAAGGGCCATTTTCTCTCTGATGTGAAACAACAGCAGAAATCTGACAAACCCATTAACAAGACGGCAGAGATCAAACATGTCAGTGTGTTGGCAGAGCTTGCAAATTCCTCAGAATGCCCAAGGCAGAGAAGGAAAACAGGGAGCAAGAAAAAACACCAAAGGAAAAGGTGATGAACTAAGACAACACACGCATTTCTGAGTTCTTGTGCTGCTAAGTAGTTCAGAAGCCTGAGGGATTGTAGCTGAACAAGTCCACATGTAGGGGAAACGTCTTTTGTTTAAAAAATGCTTCCGATCCTATAAATAATTCAGTGGTATAGGTGATATGCAGAAGCCATTTTCTGGCATCCTAACATTAAACATGTCTAACATAATGTATCCCCCCCCTCCATTCTATTCCATTGCGAGTGTGTGCTACATTACAAATTTAACATACAACCAGTTTTTCTTTTTTAAATTAATCTACTAACCCAGTAAACTGGAAAATGTGCACCTTTCCCCTGTGCCAGTGCACAGCGCCCTGCACCCACAGGAGGACTCCTGGACCCCGTGGACAGGTTTTCCAGTCTTTGTTTATTGAGAATATTCCTATTCCGCTGCTTCAGAGTCCTTCAGAGTGTGAAGATATTCTGCTGGGAATCGCTGCCGCCCTCCTCTTCGGGCCTCCTACAGTTACTCACGGGAAGCTGAGTTCTGCTGATGGTGCGGAAGTGGGCCTGGGGGCTCTCCCAGGGTCAAGCAGAGGAGGCCCAGGGGCAGAACCCTTTTCACATCATTTGGCCAGTTTGAAATTACTGGCATTGCTTTCCCAAACTTACTGTTTTGTTTTGTTTTTAACTAAATGAGAGTGGCAAGAACAACCCTTTTTTTTAGCACCACATTTCTTTATTTCCTGCACAGAATTGTGCCAAGAGGTGCTTAACCCCTCCCCCCACCCCCTGTGACCTACAGCAGCTGGGCTTCAGCTGAATGCTTTCCAGCACCGAGGGAGCCTCCTCCCCATGCCCCCCCCCCTGTACAGCCCCAAAGCAGCTGGCTTAGGCAAGCTCCCTTCCTCAGTAGGTGCCCAGAGGTGCTAGTCGCAGTTCTCTCCGAACTCTCTCAGCCTCACCGACCTCCCAAGGTGCCTGTTGTGGGGAGGGGGCCAGGGAGGAATTTGTAAGCGCTTTGAGATTCCTTAAAGGTAGAGAAAGGGTGTAAAAAACAGCTCTCCTCCTCCTCCTGTTTCTCAGTCCCTTGTCAAACCGGGACCCTTCCGGAAGCCACCTTGACCCTGAACTCCCGGCCTCTCCTGGGACCCTCCCACCCGCCTCCCTCGAGGCCCAGAGCTGCCAGCAGGCTGCAGGTGAACGGGGGGGGGGGGCGGCAGGCATGCGACGGCGCCCCCTCCCCGGCAGTGCGTGCCCCCCTTGGTCGGCCCTCTGGCCCAGCGACGGCCAGCCCGCCCCGCCCGAGGCTTTCGGCCGCCCGGCTGCGCTCCCGGAGGGAGAGAAGCGCGCGATGCCCGTCGGGGGCCGCTCTCCTGCGCTCCTTCCCCGGCGGCTCTGCTCGGCTCTTCGGCCTCTCCCCGGAGCTCCTCTGGCGGCCGCAGCCCGGGGACCCCTTCGGACGCCCCGGAGACTTCCCGGGCCATCCCGTCGCCTGCTGTGCCGCAGCCCTGGCGGGGGAGCCATCCGAGGCTCCCCCCCCCCCAGGAGAAGGCCCCCATCCGAGGGCCGCCAAGCCGCGCAGGCGTCCGCTTGCTGGTGCTGCCGTGCCTGACCCGGGCGGGAGGGTCTCTGCCCCGAGGGCCACCGGGGCCGGGCGGACCCCCGTGCTTGCTTGCTTGCCCGCCCCCCGGCCTGCTCTCCCAGCGAGGGCCCCCCAGGGGGCGAGGGGGCCTCCCTCGAGGGGGCGCGGCCGGCGGCGGCCGGAGGGAGTGGCCCGGGGGGAGAGGGGGGAGCGGCCTGCCCTCGGGCCCCGCCGCCCGCCGCCCCCTTTCCTGCAGCGGGCTGCCTGGGGGCCCGAGGGGAAGGGGTCGGAGGGGCTCTCTGGGCCGGGAGGCTGGGGCCAGGGCCTCCCCTGCTTCTCACGCCCCCCCCCCGGAGTGGCAGCGGGGCAGGCCAGCGGCCCCCGCTGCCCCCCACGGGCTCCTGGGCCGACTTGGGGGGGGGACGGGCTCGGAGGTCCCTCTGCCCGTCCCGCTGTCGTCGAGCGCGGGTCGGCTCGGCGATCCTGTGCCTCTGGAGGGGCGGGTGCGCGCCAGAGAGCTCCGCAGTCCCCAAGCCGAGGAGGGCGCAGGGCCCCGGAAAAGGCCAGCGGGCCCCCGGCTACTTTCTGCGGCCGGCCAGGACTGGGAGCCCAGCCCAGAAGGCTACCCCTCGCCCTTGGGCCCCAGCCGCCGTTTAGTGGCTACTTCGAGGACGTTTCAGAGTGGATGGTTTTCTTCGGCCATCTTTCCCCGGGAAAACCAACCACTTGGGCGGCTGTAGGCAGGAGGGTCGGCGAACCCGCCCCGTCGGCTCAGCCTTTCCCCGCCGGCCTTTGGCGGCGCTCCCCGGGGGGGCCGGGTCGCGCCCGCGCCGGCTGGTCCTGGGGGGCCCCCGGACTCTCCTTCGCCGGCCGCTACGAACTGGCCTCGGGAGAGCCGTCCAGGAGCGCCTCCGAAGAGGGGGTCTAGCCCCAAGGATTCCGCAAAAGCAGCGTTAGAAGGAGAGCCCCCCCCCCGGGCCCGCCCCGCCCCACCAAGCGCCAGGCAGCCCGGCCTCAGCAGCCGCGGCGGAGATCCCGCTGCCCGCTCCGTCGGCTCCCGACCCGGTCAGCTGCGAAGGGAGACCCGCAAACTGGTGGTGGCGGGCGCGGGGGGGGGGGCGCCCCACCGGAGGGCTTCCCGGCAGCCCGTCGGCCGCTCCGGGAGAAGCAACCAGACCGCGTGGGGCTGTTCTGTCTGTCTGTCTGTCTGTCGGGCAAATAGATTGGGGTGGGGGGAGACGAATGGGTCGCTCTGGCTGATGTGGTAAACGGGGGTTCGGGGGGGGGGGGGGGAGAGACCGGAGATTGTTATTTCAAGAAAACAGTTTATTCTGGCAGCTGCGACCCAGAGGCCCTAATGGGCAGCAATCTCTGAGCCCCGATTGTACTGAGGGAGAGAGATTTATCCAACGTCAAGATACGACAACCCATCGACATTCAGGGTAAAGCTGATAAGCGCTACGGACATAGAGGCGGCAGTAAAGAGACAGTTTCACCCAGGTCTTGTTATGGTTCACTGTAACCCTCCGTGACTCTTGCCCCAATTGCTACAGACACACAGAGCTATCCTGCCCAGCAACAAGCTATTCCCTCGCTGTCCTAATGCATTTCAATACATTTACAGAAAGGAAAAGAGATTATTACAAATGGCTAAATCAGTGGATCTTCCATAGTCAGGGGAAGTCTACCTTGCTGTCTCATGGCCATGTTTGCACTTTGAAGCGGGAAGACAGCAGAGGCGCCCCAACGCGGACGCTGAAGGGAAGGGCAAGAGCTTCGGCACCGTCGAAGGCGGAGGTCCGCTGGCCAGTTGCCCGGACTGCGACCCCCAGGAGCCCCCCAGGCATCGCAGGCCGAGAGTCGGGGGGGGGGGCGGCCGCTGCTTTGCTTTGCTTGTCCGGACAGGAAAACCAGCAGACGAAGGACTGGCCGCTCGGGGCGCCCCCCCTTCCCCCGAAGGGCCCGGCTCCCACGTGCCGGCAGGGGCCGCGGCGTCGACGGCGGGAAAGGCCGCTGTTTGGGATCCCGTCGAGGTGCCCGACCCCAGCCCGGCTCCCCTGACGCCGGCTGGGCAGCTTCTGGGTGGGGGTCGGGCCCCCTTGACTCGACCCCCAGGGCCAAAGGCGGCTGCATTTCAGGCTGCTAAACCCACCGGCCGCGATCCAGCGGACAAGTGTGTCTTCCAGCGCCGCGAGGAGAGCTGGATGGGCCGTGCCGGCAGGGGTCCCGTCCGGGCTGAGGCCGGCAGAACAGGCGCTGCCTGTGCGGAGCTACGTTGTGAGCAGGGGGAGAGCCACGTCCAGCCCCGGGAAATCGATCCCAAAGTCCCCCTTTCTCCTCGATGGTTTTGGTCTTCACCTGGAATCTACAAGAAGCCCGGCTGATCTGCTTGCGAGCGAGCGAAACCGAATACATGGTAGCAACAGTCCTTATCTTGTATGCAGGGATTGGGGGGATGGTTTAGGAAGAAAAACTACCAATGACTTTTGATGATTTCGGTTTGTCCACAAACCTGGATGTGCCCACGTGGGATTCTTCCATCCTTGAATAGCAGACATTCCACCAAAGGATATCCTAAATTTCTTTGCTGCAGTTCAAGAAACATAAATCAGCCCTCGCTCAGGACACAGATCACAAGTATTGCCACTTTTTGACACCAGCCTGCTCTAGTGGCCCTTCTTCCTGATCAGTGGATGTGTTCAGGGCTTCCAAGAACCACCTTGCCCCCCCCCACAAAGATTCCATCTCCCCCCTCCATATGACACTCATCCAAACCAAATGCCACAGCAAAACAAACCACATGGCCATCTTCTGGGCATGGAGTAGGGGTCACTGGGGGTGTGGGGGGGAGGTAGTTGTGAAATTCCTGCATTGGCCAGGGGGTTGGACTAGATGACCCTGGTGGTCCCTTCCAACTCTATGATTCTATGACGGCTGTTACTATGCACATATAATAATAACGGAATCCACATGTGTGTCTGTCTATTTGTGGCAGGCATAAAACTAGGAATCTCAAAATTAGCCGCCAGTTCTGGTATGATCATGGGAGTTCCAGGGCCAAAAATGAAAGGAATCAGAATATCCTGGCCCAGGTTATGTCCAGACACCCCCATGTTATTTTCAATGGAAGCTACTTCTGTTCCTCATTCATTCTGTTAGCATGCAGGTAAAGAGGACGGCAGCATCACTTTACTACTTTGTTAGATTATGGGGAAGTGCTAACTCTTCCCTTCTGCTCCCGGTATTGGGTTGTGTGCCATACTGCAGCCGGGTGTGAGTTTGTTTTCTGCATTGTTTTGCTCCTGTAGGGGTTGTTTCAGCTTTTCAACACCCCCCCCCAATTTTCTCCAAGTGTTTTTATGGCAATATGTTTTCCCCAAACCGTGAGTCAGTTTTACTCCACCTGCATAATTTCCCCTTCCCACTGATTGTCATCCACACCCACGTCTAACCTCCCCAAAGAATCGCACACCCCCGTCTCTTCCACCGTTCCCCTCCCCTCTCCTCTGCACTATGTATTTTTTATTTTTAATACGATCCACTAGTGATAGTTGCCCCAATTTTAAATCGATTTTTGAATCTACCCTTTCCAAACGACATTGCATTACCTCCCCACCCTGCTGCCCGTCCCCTTTCCTCGCCCCTTTCCATTCCCTCTGCTACCTTTTCCTTTTATGAACTGGAAACACGATCGGCCGCAAGTCTGTTCTCTTCAACTTTTAAAAAGTGTGCTCCGAACCGCCATTGATTTCTCCCCTCTCCCCTCTCCCCAGGCTACCTCTTCTTTGAAATACTGAATTCTTCACGCCAGTGATGGAGCCCTGACGGCCACACTGCTTTGTGGCGTCGGGATTTCTCGTTTTCAAGAATGCCGCCGCCGCTGCTGATGGCAATGGGTTTTCCTTCACATTTTGCTTAAAATGGCGCTGGATAACACGTGAGCCACAGCCATCTCGCTCAGCTGTTTGTTCTCCTGCCCAGGGAAATGGCTGCCGTTCACAGGTGCGTTGATCACCCAGCAGCACAACGGAGAATCACCTTGTGGCCACAGCTGGACCAGTCCTGGGGGGGGGGGTGTTACCTGTCCAACAGAAACAACGCTAGGTGATGGCAGAAACTTTGAACATGGGAAATAACATGTTCCAAGCGGCCCAGAAGCACCATCTACAAATTGTGAGTCTTAGGTTTTGTTCAATGCTTGATGGATTTTTCCTGGATGGCAGCAAACGACAAGGGGCCTCCTGGTAGCAGGAGGAGACGCCAGATCTGCTCACCTTTTTCAGCACTTCTCATAGAAATGCAGACATCTTAGAAAGGTAGGATATAATGTTCATACACACACACACACATATATTTATATTGGAATAAGGCAAGGACCCAAACAGAATTTTATGAAGTGTCATGTTCTCCTCAAGCACAGTGGCCACTCAGAGAGGCACCTCCAAGGAGCCTTGAGCCAGCCCAAGGCACACTCTGCCACATTTCAAGGCGTAGTTAAAGTTCCTCTCTCACCTGTTCCTGCATTGCACGAGGGGCTATGGAGCTGAGAAGAACTAAAGGAAGAGGGAAACCACAGACTGCTGGAGATAATCTTATGAGGAGGCCGCATCCTGGCAATGGCTGTAGCTTGTCCTGGCTAGTCTGGCCCTCTTGCTTCAGGGCTGTCTTGGCGGATGGGTTTAGCAGGATCTGGGAAGGGAGGGCTCTTCTTCCCCACAGCCTTATTGTCAACCGTTGCAGAAAGTCTGAGGCAGCAGAATCGAGAACTACTGAACTACTCCTATTTATTGTGCTCTGCCTTCTCCACTCTTCCAAGGAAGCTTTCTAGGTGACCTTGGGCCACTCACACTCTCTCAGCCTGACCTAACCCACAGGATTGATGTGAGGATAAAATAGAGGGAAACAGTGGAAGTCTCTTGGCGTTTCCATCAGGAGAAAGGATGGACATAATGCTCTAGATGAGAATTCCCATCCGAATTCTCAAAACTCAAAAATAAGCCCCCATGCAGAGTTTTGAGAATTCGGATGGGGGAAATGTGCATTTAGAGAGAGGCAAATCCAAGGCAAAAACCTCCCATGCATAAATGGCTGAACTGATCAACGGGAGCTGTGTGACACCTTAATGCTGACATTTTTTAAAAAAAATCCCATCATAAACCTTTACCTATTTCTTCAGCTGTAGTTGGTTTGGAAAAGCAAACCAACAGTAGGGATCATGACATTCAGGAAGATAACTTGAGCTAAGCAAGAAGCAGCTGGATGGTGTGTGTGTGTTAAGAGGTTTCTCACCACCTCTCTCCTGAGCTGAACCAGGATGTAGGATTTTTATCTTGCTGATGCAGAGGGTAGCCCTGCAGCAGAACTTTAAGGGCTGGCGGCTTTTTCCTCTCCCGGACTAGAGCACATGTGCCAAGCCACTATGAATGAATGAGGACTTATTCATTTTTTGAAGGAGGTTTTTAGGAGGTTTACAAAGCGGCTGTGCTACAGCTGTCAGCAGAGTGTTTAGTTGGTTAATTCTGACACATTAATAAAAAGCTGGATATTTCCTGATGTCCAGTATAATTTTTTTTGAAGGTCCGGAGGAAGATTCTTAAAGAGAACAACCAAAAAGGAGCTTTGTGGCCACCAAAAGGCTAGCAGGTTTCTAAATATTTGCCTTTCTGAAGGAAAGGCTGACTTCCAACATTCTCCCATGATAATGGGGAGAAATGATCAATGGACTATTGAAAACGAATAAATCTCTGCCTGGAAGAGCATAGCAGACACGGCCAAGAAGGATTATCGAATTCAAAACAAGCTTGAGCAATTATCCTGACATACTGTAATTTATTTATGTTTCGTGGGACAAGATCCAGCAATGTTAAGCACATCAACTTCTCATTACTTCAGTGAGAGGGCTAAGTGTTTCCTATCGAAATAATGGTTGGACGGTGCGCCCACTGTTGCTCCAGAGAATTGTGAACAGAACACTTGAGTTATATTGAATGGCTTCGATCAACAGTAAGTGTCCTTGGAGGAATGGTCTATGTCAGGGGGGTTCTTTTCCAAGAACAACTGTCCATAACAGAACACTCCCCTTTCACTGGCCCAAACCCAGTGATTTTTGTCCCAGTTCCTCCTCCAACACTCCACCCTTCTTCTCCGTGATGTCATGTCTGTCCTTCCTCGCTGAGCTGCTTTTCTGCAGACCGGCCTCTCATGCACCGACCTCTCCTTCTGGCTCCTGCTTCTCAGAATTTCTCCACTTGGGTCCATTCAGGTCCTCTGGGCTGTCTTCTCCCCAGCATCACACCTCCTGGCACCTTTGCCCACTGAGCTTGCCAACCCTCTTGTCTTCCTCTCCGACCTAGACAGCTTGTTCTGTCTCTAGCCTCTGCTGGGCCATGATTCCCTCCTCCTTCCACTTGCCAGTAGCAGTGAGAAGCTCCCATGCTTCTCAGAGGGCTGAGGGGAGGGGGCAGCACTGAGCCCTGGGCCAGAAAGTCCCACTTTCTCACCTCTCCTCTCAGACAGGGCCCTTTGCAGAGGTGAACAGCTCTGGGGCTTTCTTGTCTCCCTTCCCCCCCCCCTTTCCTCCACAATAGATGTGTCTGTTCTGGCCCATTTGAGACATTCACACACACCCTCCCCATCAGTTTTAGGAATCTTTCAAATATGAAAGAAGCTCTTCAGGATTGGACTTGAGTCCCCATTTGGCTTAGGCAAAAACGGGAGATTGGGATGGCAAAAATGGGACAGGGTTTGTGTAATATTAGGTTAACCTGATCGGATCACTTTTTCTATGAGAATTTACCCAGCCATGCCTGCATGCAGCATAAGAAATGTCAGAACTGAAGGAGGGGAAAACATTGGAAGTGTAATGAGGTGCAAAATGGGGAAAAATGACATTTTAATTAAAAAGATGGGAAGGCCAGGAAATATGATAAGAACAGGACTGTCCCATTCAAAACGGCACGTCTGGTCAGCCTACATTTGGCTGGGTCTCTGGCACATGGTCCTCCAGCTTCTGTCTCTTTCCTAGGGTTTGCAGCCACACACACATAGACACCATCCCTGCCCTTGTACACATGACAGCAGCTGCCCTGAAAACAATCAGGTAAAGTTTTCCCCATCATTTTAGCCTCTTAGCCACAAAACATTTTACCTGTATGTGTGAGGCTGCTATTAAAGGCACAGGTGCTCAGCTTTGACAGGTGAAGAAGAAGAGGAGGAGTTGGTTTTTATATGCCGACTTTCTCTGCCACTTAAGGCAGAATCAAACCGGCTTCCAATCACCTTTCCTTCCCCTTCCCACAACAGACACCCTGTGAGGTGGGTGGGGCTGAGAGAGCTCAGAGAGAACTGTGACCAACCCAAGGTCACCCAGCTGGCTTCAGGTGGAGGAGTGGGGAATCAAACCCAGTTCTCCAGATCAGAGCCCACCACTCCAAACCACCACTCTTAACCACTACACCACGCTGGCTCTCTATAAGGGAAGCACTCCTTTTAAAGTAGACACATGGAAATGAAAAGCCTCTTTGCCTAAGCAACACATTAACCATTAAATCACAAGGATAAACAGAGGTGGCTACTCACTTTGATACCCAATCTCTATAGGTTATAGCCTGCTAACTGAAGTCAGAAGTCTATTTATTCTAGGTGTCAAACCTAGCATCCCTGCCAAAGTTTATCATTTCAGATGTTTGTTTAAAATCAGTCTAATCATCCTTGAAATGATTAAATATGAAAGAATCAGTATGATACAAAATATACTTGCATATGTAAATGAAAAGAGAAACAGAAATACATACACGTAATTCCTCACCTATGCATTTCAGAAATATTAGACAGTGTCATACAACCCACATCTGTAAGATTCAGGGGTGTTTGGGGTGTATGGCTATCTTTAGGGGTCCAATTTTGTAAAACACACGCGAGCATACCAAAACCTTCCAATTTGTCACTTCTGATGGTACGAGATGAGCGCTTCTCTGAGTTTAGAAGAAATTTCCCATAGATATATATGTATAAAAACTGTGGACTTTAGATCAACTTGTTCAGAGGTTTTTCTGGGCATTCGTCTGTCTATTCAAAGTATCTCTCTTCCAAGGATGGGACATCAGAGTACACAGCTGTGAAAGTAAAACTTGCACATGTTTTGCAAACTGGAAAAGTAAAACAAATGGTCAGACATGCTGTTTGTTCAATCAGACAACAGTCTGTGGCACCGCCGTGGGGTGGGATGGAACCCTACTCACTCATCCACAAGGCACAGCCCCTCAAATTCTTCAGCCCCACTCCTCAGCTGGTATGAACATTTGTGTGTGTGGATTATAAAAATGAAAAATACTGATACAGGCTATTTGTTGACAAACAGGGAGAATCAAGCTTGCAGGATTCTTCATTTTAAATGGAACGTTGTGTGTGTGTGTGTGTGTGTGTACACACACACACACATGCCTCAGTGTTCCCCCAGTCGCATTCATCTCAAATTCATCCTCAGCATGCAGCTGTGCCAAGCAGAGTGGGTCCTGGACCGGGGGCCACCTGTGCCACAGGAGTCAGGTTTTTGCAGCTGTGGCTGCTTTTGCCCTAAATCATGTCCTTTACCAGGGGTCATGGTCTGGTCATTGAACTGACCAACTTGAATTGTAAAGCAAAGGATCACTGGCATTTCCCCCCCCCCCTTGGTGGCTGTGTACCCTTTGGACGCATCCTTTAAATGACAGGCCAAGGTTGCATTTTATGCTTTCTACACCCACAAGAAGAAGAAGAAGGGTTGGTTTTTATATGCCGACTTTCTATCCCACTTAAGGAAGAATCAAACCAGCTTACGATCTCCTTTCTCCTCCCCTCCACACAACAGACACTCTGTGAGGTGGGTGGGGCTGAGAGAGCTCGAAGAGAGCCGTAACTTGCCCAAGGTCACCCAGCTGGCTTTGTGTGTAGGAGTGGGGAAAGAAATCCAGTTCACTAGATTAGCCTCTGCCACTCATGTGGAGGAGGAGTGGGGAATCAAACCTGGTTCTCCAGATCAGAGTCCACCACTACCAAACCACCGCCCTTAACCACTACACCACGCTTGCTCTCCCACACCGTCAGCAGCACCTATCTGGGAAGTGATTCCGAGAGCTGATCACAAGATTGGCTGAGTTAATGGGCCAGCACTAAAAACATGCTGAGACCCCTAAGTGTCAGCTCAAAAATCTCAAACTAACATACCTTTTAAAAATTGGAGGAGGAGGTGGCTGATGGCTGTTGGGGCGCTCTGGCTTCAAGAAAGAAGTTGAATCACCCAGCAGGGTTGTCATGCAAATCAGATAGATGCATCTGAATGTCTCTGGTGCATCAAAACGGTGTGTAGAACCACTGGGTTGCTGCTTGCAACTGGCAAGCAGTTCATGGGCTCAGTCAGCAGCTGGTCGAGCAGAACTCACTGGACCTCAGTTCTCTCTGTGTCGTCTGCTTTCACTCTTCAACTCAGGTCTGGTCCTTAAGACCACATATCCTCGGGGACATATGCATTACATGGTATAGCCATGTCCAGGTCTCTCAACATATTTTTAACCTGAAAATGCAGCCATGAGGGGAAACGTTTCAGTCGGGGCCATTAACCCTTTTCTCCTGCACCATTTTTCCTTTTGAAATTGAGGCCAATGAACTGCCATTCACTCCTGTAGGGGAAAGACCAGCACAACAGAAGTGCCTGTCCTACTGCAAACAAACAGGAGTTCACTGGCAGTTGAAGAGGGTTTAACATGCAAAACCAGCAGGGAAACGTTGGTGAAGTAATCAGCTACTACTACACACACACACCCAAGTGCTTACATATTTTCCCCTATGGGGCAAACAACAGCTTGGAGTGGGCAATTTTTACTGGGCAAACAACACAGGGATGAAGGATTAAATACCACCTCCTCCCATCCAACAATAAATGCTGCAAGACCATTCACAGCCCCTCCCTTTTGCATTTCTGTAAAAAATATATGTTGGGAGATCTAACCTCAGAGTTTCTCAATAGTTGATTTTTACTGTTTACTGAACAATACTCCCATCTAGTGTGCATTTCTGGCAATTGCACACCACCCTTTACAACCTTTCTGTGAGTAAACTGTCCTGCTGAGGTAAAAACAGGCAGCCTCTGTTCTTTACTTTGGCTTCCAGTGTGCAAAAGGGTTGCAATCTTACACTGCAGCAAATTAATAACAAGCCTGCCAGCACCGTACGCCAATCACTTGCAAGGACAGGTTTTGAAATCATGACTTGAATGAAAGGCTTTTTTCCTCCTCTAATTTTTAAATTTTATTTTCTAATGTCTGGCCTGATGAAGAATTCTGGTAAGCTTAAAATCTTGGACAATGGTTTTTATTGCCCTCTCCAAAGGAATTATAAGGAATTTTTGTTCTGGTTTTTCAGTGGGTCAATGCAGCTGTTTACACCTTTTTTTCTAGCCTCTGTTGTGAAAGGTGCTGTTGCTCAGTGGTAGAGTTTCTGCTTGGCACGCAGAAAGCCCCAGGTTCAGTCCCTGGCATCTCCCGTTAAAATGGTCAGGTATTAGGTGATGAGCAAGACCCTGAGGCCCTGGAGAGTTGCTGCCAGTCTAAGTTGACAATATTGACGTTGATGGACCAAGTGTTTATATTCAGTATAAAGTAACTTCACATGTCCATGTGCCGTCATCCTAGGTGGTTCCGGCATGTTCCTTTCTTTCTTTCTGTTCCCCTCTCCTCTACTTTCTGCCAATAATATGTCTAGGGCTGCTTGAGGCTGGTGAAGGCTCAATATGGGCACCTGAATCAATAACTGTCTTGGCACTGACATGGATTAATGATGCCAGCACCGGCTCCTAAGGAAACTCTAGCCTATGAAGCATTGACTGGAGCCCACCCAAGCAGTGGAGAGTCTGATCCATATTCTAGAGGAAACATCCTGTAATGCAGGGTTGTACTGAGGACTGCACCCAACTACTGAGAGCCTTTTTTGCACTAGCCTGAGTGCAAAAAACTAATTAGTAGGACAGATTCCTGGGGCAACACCCCACCCCCTGCTTGAAATAGCTCACCTTAGGTACACTCTGCATTCTAGTTTGAACATAATAACATAAGAAAGGCCCTGCCGGATCAGACCAAGGCCCATCAGGTCCAGCAGTCTGTTTACTCAGTGGCCAACTGGGTGCCTCTAGGAAGCCCCCAAACAAGACGACTACAGCAGCACCATCCTGCCTGTGTTCCATAGCCCCAATATAATAGTCATGCTAGGTGTGCTTTGTTAAACAAGAAATGGAACATATGGACATTTCAGTCCTGGGAGTAAGTGAATTAAAGTGGACTGGATTAGGACATTTTCAATCAGAAAATTACAAAGTGTTTTATTCAGGGAATGACAAAAAGAGAAGAAACGGAGTTGCTTTAATAGTGAGGCAAGATGTAGCAAAGGCAGTCAGGAACTATAATGCAAAGTCTGACCGAAAAATATCAATCATACTTCAGGGAAAGCCTATCAACATAAGCATCATTCAAGTTTATGCCCCAACTACAGATGCTGATGAGGAAGAAATTGAAAGTTTTTATGCCAGTGTTCAGGAAGAAAATGTTCACACACCTAAACAAGATATGCTGATAATCATAGGGGATTAGAATACAAAAGTAGGAAACAAAGCAGAATCAAATGTTGTTGGCAGATTTGGGCTAGGAGCACGGAATGAAGCAGGAGAACGCCTCGTAGAATTCTGTGAAGACAACAATCTGTTCATTGCAAACACATGTTTCAGGCAACCAAACAGACGATTGTATACATGGACATCACCAGACAGCCAGTATAGAAATCAAATAGATTATATAATTGGAAGCAGAAGATGGAGAAGCTCTATTCTCTTGGCGAAAACAAGACCAGGAGCCGACTGCAGTACAGATCATGAATTGTTAATATCGAAAATCAAGATAAAGCTTAAGAAAAACACCAAAACATTCATAGCACCAAAATACAATCTAAGCAATATTCCGGAAGAGTTTAAAGACCATGTAAGGAACAGATTTGCATTACTGAGTTCAAGTGAGTGTAAACCTGAAGAACTATGGGTGGAAACTAGAGATATTATCAAGGAAGAATGTGCAAAGACTATTCCTGTAGCCAAAAGAAAAGAAAAACCTCAATGGATGTCTGAGGAAACTCTTAAAATTGCCAGAGGTAGACGAGAAGCAAAAGTAGAAGGTGACAGAAATAAAATAAAAAGTCTAAGGGCAACGTTCCAGCGACTCGCACGTAGAGACAAAGAGACCTATTATAATAACCAGTGTAAAGAAATAGAAGAGAACAACAAAAAAGGAAGAACAACAGATCTGTTCCACAAGATCCAAGAAATCAAAGGGAAATTTAAAGCATGGTTAGGCATGCTGAAAGATCAGCATGGAAATACATTAACTGAACAGGACAAAATAAAGAAAAGGTGGGAACAATACACTGAAGAACTATACAGAAGAGATGAAAGGATAAAAGATTCTTTCCAAGAAGAATCTTTTGATGAAGAACCTACCGTTTTAGAAAGTGAAGTGAAAGCTGCGCTGAGAGCAATCGGAAGAAACAAATCACCAGGAGCAGATGGGTTATCAATAGAGCTATTCCAAGCCACAGAAACGGAGTCCATCAAAATCTTGACAAGACTATGCCAACAGATATGGAAAACAAAACAATGGCCCTCAGACTGGAAATGATCCATTTACATTCCAATTCCCAAGAAAGGAGACGTCAAAGATTGCAGCAACTATCGGACCATCGCATTAATTTCTCATGCAAGTAAAGTGATGCTCAAAATCTTATAGCAAAGGCTGTTACCATATATGGAACGAGAAATGCCTGATGTTCAAGCTGGTTTCAGAAAAGGGAGAGGCATTAGAGATCATATTGCAAATATACGCTGGTTACTGGAGCATACGAGAGAATTTCAGAAGAAAATCAGCTTGTGTTTCATAGATTACAGCAAAGCATTTGACTGTGTGGATCATGAAAAGCTATGGCTGGTTTTAAAGGAAATGGGTGTGCCACTACATCTGATCGTTTTGATGCGCAACCTGTACTCTGGACAAGAGGCCACAGTTAGATCGGAATATGGAGAAACGGAATGGTTTCCAATTGGCAAAGGTGTCAGACAAGGATGTATTTTATCTCCCTATCTCTTCAATCTATATGCAGAACATATAATTAGGAAAGCTGGATTAGATTTAGATGAAGGTGGAGTGAAAATTGGAGGGAGGAACATTAATAATTTGAGATATGCTGATGACCCTACATTATTGGCAGAAAATAGTGAAGATTTGAAACAACTACTGCTGAAAGTTAAAAGAGAAAGTGACAAAGCAGGACTACAGCTGAACATCAAGAAAACAAAAGTAATGATTACAGGAGAATTACACAACTTTAAGGTTGATAATGAGGAAACTGAAATTGTTCAAGACTTTCTATTCCTTGGCTCCACCATCAACCAAAAGGGAGACTGTGTCAGGTTCTCCAGATAACCTGGGCAATTCCCAAAAAGCTACTCGCTCAGACTGTCAAGTCGGAAGCAAGTAAACTTTATTGAAGAAGCAACAGGTACAGCTAAGGTAACTTGCAGATTCAAAGCTGCTAATGACAAGCCAGGCTACAAGGCATAACTTAAAAGCATGATTACAGCACAGGTGCAATTGCAAACGGCCACCTCCGGGGACAGAGATGCGTTTCCAAAAGGCCCAAACTCCCTGCCATACACTACCCGAAAGGGGTTGAACCCTGTGGACGAATGAGGAGCATTATTGTAAGCATATTCAGCAAAAGGTAACAAATCAACCCAATTGTTTTGATGGTAATTCACATAACACTGTAAATAACATTTGATCACAGCATTGACTCTTTCTGTTTGTCCATCCATTTGAGGGTGGTAGGCTGACGACAAACCTTGTTCCACCCCATTAATTTCAGGAAGGCCCTCCAGAATCGCGCTACAAATTGTGCTCCTCTGTTGGAAATTACCTTACGTGGCAAACCATGATATTTCATCACGTGTGTAACGAACATGCATGCCAACTTTTGGGCAGAAGGCAAACCTGAACAGGGGACAAAATGTACTTGCTTAGAAAATAAGTCTGTTACCACCCACAATACTGTTTTTCCCCGACTGGGAGGAAGGTCTGTAATAAAGTCCATGGCAACGACTTCCCAGGGAACAGACGGAACTTCCAAAGGTTTGAGGAGGCCAGGGGGCTTCCCCATAAGTTTTTTCGAGGTTGCGCAGGTGGGACAACTGCGCACAAACAGATCCACATCCACCCTCATTCCCGGCCACCAAAACTGACACCGCAGTAGATGCAAAGATTTGACAAACCCAAAATGTCCTGCTGTTTTAGCCCCATGAACCATCCCCAATATGTCCTTCCAAACCGTTTCAGGCACATAGAGTTGCTCTCCATGAAACCACAAGTCCCCTTGATGGGTGAGGGCTAGGGGAAGGTTCTGGCTGCCTTCCTCCTGAAGTGCGGCTGCACTTAGTTTCACCCGGAAAGCCTCCGGGAGCCCGCTGGCCATGGCGGAGTCCTTTGCCCGGCTTTGAGCCCGGGTAGTCACAGCCAACCCCGAAACCTCCCCCCGCTGCTCTGGAGTAAAGAGGGAGTCAACAGGACGATCGACTTGACCACGGTACTGGGGAAGCCGGGACAGCGCGTCAGCTAAAGAATTGTCCTTCCCTGGAACATGTTCTAGGACAAACCGAAACTTGGCAAAGAATTGCGCCCAACGTACTTGCTTTGCTGACAGCTTTCTGGAACCTTTAAGCGCCTCCAAATTTTTGTGATTGGTTCAGACCTCAAAGGGCACCTCAACCCCCTCAAGAAAATGTCTCCAGAACGTGAGAGCATGTTTCACCGCGGCCGCCTCCTTTTCCCAAATAGCCCTGTTAATTTCGGCTTGTGAAAACTTCTTAGAGAAGTAAGCGCACGGCTTTAATAATGAGTGGGTGGCAGCCCCTCATGTTGCGGCTCCTCAGCTGGTCCGCGAGTTTCACAGTGCCTACCCTGTCAAACCCCAACCGAGCTCAGATGGGGGAGGGGGGTCTTAAGAGGGGCAGAATGTCAGAGGTTGCCTTTTGATTGCCTTTTGGTTCTTCACTGAATGTCTTATGAGTCCTTGCCTAGCTTCTGAGTCCTTGCCTAGCCATGCTTTGGGCCAGCCCATACAAGCAGTTAGGCTCTTGACATGAGTTCGGCCAGTGTTTGCATTTTTGCTTTGAATTTGCTCTGTTATTCCCACTCCCTGTTCCATTCCTCCCACCTTGGCCTTGGCCTTGAGTGGCTAACGAGCAGCGCCATGTTTAGGCTCCGTCTTCCTCCTTCCTGCCAAGTACCATTATCTAGTCATTTCCCAGGCCGTTTGAACCTGCACCTGTTATGTAATCATGCTTTTAAGTTATGCCTTGTAGCCTGCTTGTCATTAGCAGCTTAATGTCAGGTTCTCCAACCAACCTGGGCAATTCCCAAAAAGCCACTCGCTCAGACTGTCAAGTCAGAAGGAGGTAAACTTTATTGAAGAAGCAACAGGTACAACTAAGGTGACTCGCAGATTCAAAGCTGCTAATGAGGAGCCAGGCTACTAGGCATAACTTAAAAGCATGATTACATAACAGGTGCAGGTTCAAACGGCCTGGGAAATGACTAGATAACGGTGCTTGGCAGGAAGGAGGAAGATGGAGCCTAAACACAGCGCTGCTCTTTAGCCACTCAAGGCCAAGGCAAAGGTGGGGGGAATGGAACAGGGAATGGGAATAACAGAGCAAATGAACATCAAAGCAAAGATGCAAACACTGGCCGAACTCATGTCAAGAGCCTAACTGCTTGTACGGGCTGGCCCAAGCATGGCTAGGCAAGGACTCAGAGGCTAGGCAAGGACTCATAAGACATTCAGTGAAGAACCAAAAGGCAATCAAAAGGCAACCTCTGACAGACTGCAGCCAAGAAATCAGAAGGAGATTGAGACTGGGAAGGGAAGCCATGAAGGAGCTAGAAAAGATTTTGACGTGTAAGGATGTGTCACTGGCCACCAAGACTAGATTAATTCATGCCATCGTATTTCCTATTACTATGTATGGGTGTGAAAGATGGACAGTGAAGAAAGCTGATAGGAAGAAAATAGATTCCTTTGAAATGTGGTGTTGGAGGAGAGTGTTACAGATACCATGGACTGTCAAAAAGCATCAACAAATCAGTGGGTTACAGATCAAATCAAGCCTGAACTGACCCTAGAAGCTAAAATGACTAAACTGAGGATATCGTATTTTGGTCACGTCATGAGACGACAAGAGTCACTGGAAAAGACAGTCATGCTAGGAAAAGCTGAGGGCAGCAGGAAAAGAGGAAGACCCAACAAGAGATGGATTGACTCAATAAAGGAAGCCACAGCCTTCAGTTTGCAAGATCTGAGCAAGGCTGTCAAAGATAGGACATTTTGGAGGACTTTCATTCATAGGGTCGCCATGAGTCGGAAGCGACTTGACAGCACTTAACACACACACAGGTGTACTAGGTGGCAACCATATGTCACTGAATGGGTTTTGTTCTATGATTGCAGAAACCTCCCTTGAGGACTGGTTACATTGAAAAAGTGCGACACTGATGTTTAGAGGAATGAAGATACCCTTCAGCTGAGTTACTGTCACTTAGTTATGTGTCCAGCAAGCACATGACCATGTTTGTTCTTGACTGTTCATTTCCAGATACGTATTATTCACAGTGATGCTTATAACTTCTCCAGGGATCTTGTTCAGCGTTCATTTTGATAGTGGAAATGTGATCTATTCTCCTGTCTCCTTCTTCCTGACCTCCAGCATAATGGTTAGTGATCACTTCTTCCTCTTACCATTTTTTTTAATGCTGATGATATGGGTCTTCCCACCCACCTCCACCCTCTGAAGGATGCCAAGTTCCCCCCAAGGGTAGAATGGAGACAAGAATTCACTTCTCTTTGGCACCAGCAAGCATCCATGGGATGTTAGGTGGCATCATCCATTTGGAAAAAGTGGGGCAGGAGGCATCTTGTCTCTATGTGAATACAAAGGATCAAAGACCCAGGAGGAATAGAGAATGGTAAACAAGCTCATATAGATCACGTGCCAAGTTACTGATGACAGATGGCTGTACCAACATAAAATACTGTGCCCATTAAACAAACTGGAAAATAAATAGAAGTGATGTGCAATTTCAGATTCTGCTTATAGAGCAAAAGTCACATGTATGGGCAAGGGTGTATGGGGATTTAGTTCCTAGATCAGACATAGGTTCAATGTAATATTGATTTGCAAGCAAATTGTGCCTGCTGAGCCACAGGAGTTCAATAGCCCAGTCCTGCCTACTGGACGCATCACTTATGGGCCGTGCTATCACTCTGTCCAGCAGTAAAATGGCTGGACCCTGCGTGGATGAAGAAAGCAGCAGAGAACAGTAAGAGGGGTCTTTACCTACTCAGGGGAGCCCCTCTAGATATGCAGAAAAATTTTTTGGGATTAGCAATGTCTGGCATGGAAAGAAATGAGAAGAAGGCCTTGTAGGGAGCGGGCAAGTGATCAGCTAGATCTGAATGGAAGGAGGTGTCTGAACAAAGGCCAATAGACCAATAGCCGAAACCCAAAAAACCCCAAATATCTATTCGGCTTTTTTTGGAATTGCCTATTTGACTTCGGGCAGATACTCAGGTTTTGGTATTGGGTCGACCCGAAACCCAAATATTGCAGAAACAGCTAATTTCAGGTTTATTTTCGGTTCAGGTATATCGATATGCACAACCCTAGACCCAACAAGAGATGGATTGAGTCTAGAAAGGAGGCCACGACACTCAGTTTGCAAGACCTGAGCAGGGCTGTTAATGATAGGATGTTTTGGAGGTCATTCATTCATAGGGTTGCCATAAGTCAGAAGCAACTTGACGGCACTTAACACACACGTGTGTGACTTGAGTTTGCAGAAAATTCCTTAAAAGCAGTTTAAGACAGTAAGCTGAAAGCTGGTTTTCTTTAAATTTTGCACATTTTAATATGTTTGAGAAATGTTAGGAGCTTTGCTAAATTTGGCACTTGTGCTTGCAAGTAACTGTAAGGTTAATTTCCCTTTGCTTGTATTTTGTAATCTTTCTTCTTTATCTTCTTTCTCTATATATAAATAAAAATGTAAATGTTCGTTTGTTCAAAATCTTAAATCTCCGAAAGTTCTTCACCGATTGCTTTGAAATGTTGACACAACGTTGCATTCGAATAAGCGCGTGTTTTTATATACCTACATTATATAGATGTCACACCTGTGAGAGGTAAAAACATGCTTTTTTTCAAAAACAGTGTCATCTGTTGGCCGTTAAAGCAACACACGCTATACTAAATAGCCTCCTCTTTTGGTGTACTCATCTTCCTTTACCATAACATTCCTGGCTACAGACCTTCATCTCCATAATATAATTAAGTAGCAGAAATATAGTAGCATGGAAGAATTCAATGTTGTTTCATCCATCATACACAGGATCCAGGCTGCAGATGGGCAAGCTCCCTGTCTCTCCTTGGATTCAAGTCAGCCTCATGCAGATCATGAATCTAAGAGCCACATTATGAATGACCTTTCCTCCCAGTTCAATGGTGCTCACTCTCTCAAGTACATTCACTGGTTTTGCACTTTCACTTACTTTCATATTTAGGAGAAGCTAAGGCAGATCAAGGAAAGGGAAACATTTGGGTTTCCTATCAAAGTCAAGCCTTCATTATCTTTTCCTCCATATTCCTCCCTTGCCCATATTCCAGCAGGATCTCTCTAATATTCATGCATTAAAGGGCAAGCAAAGTAAAGGGAGGCTATCAGATTTCTTGCCAGAAAGAAAACCTCCCATCTCCTGTGCATAATGTGCACACATGAAAAGGACTGCTTTACAGTTATTTATCAGAAGAGCTCTTAAGTAAGTGTTAGCTGTCCTTGTAATACTCGAGTGTGGCAGAGCTGAGTTTCAAGCTAGAATGACATATGATCAGCGGCATCTCTATTTGTTGGACCTGCATATAAAATTAGCTGCCATGAACCTGTATTTAATTATTTGATTCTAATACACTCCATCTCACCATGAGCTTTCACGGACTTCAGAAAAACAGTTTGCAGAATCACAGAGTTGGAAGGTACCACCAGGGTCATCGTCCAACCCCCTGCACAATGCAGGAAATTCACAACTACCTCCCCCCCCCCACATCCCCAGTGACCCCTACTCCAAGCCCACAAGATGGCAACAAACAGAAATCAGCTTTTTAACTTTTCATATCAGTTCTTAGTGCTATTACTTTTCTTCAATTTATGTAGAAGACGGAGAAATCTGAGGCAAGCAAAAGGAGTGGTTCAAAAGAGGTTGTGTACAAAGGTCTTGCCATCTTCTTGCGGGGGCAAATGTGGTTGGGATGCTCTCAGACTGGACCAAAAATCCACAAACATTATGCTTGACGTCAAGTCCTAGCTAGCTAGCTAGATTTTGTTCCTCAGTTTACTTGCATGAGACCAGAGAAGTGGCAAACTGCAACTAGGAAATCTTGACAGGACCTTTCAAAGGTGAAGATGTCCTAATTCCTCGCATTCCTATGATTCCAACGGATATGCCATTTCAATTTAAGAGATTGCAATTCCCAATTCGATTGGCATTTGCAGTCACCATCAACAAAGCTCAGGGCCAATCTTTAGAATTGTGTGGTTTAGATCTAGACACGGATTGCTTCTCACATGGACAATTATATGTTGCGTGTTCTAGAGTCGGCAAACCAGACAATCTCTATATCTGCACAGACAATGGAACCACAAAAAATATTGTATACCCACTGTCGTGAGAATTTTTAAACATATTAGCTTATATTAAATGAGTTTGGGTTAACAAAATAATAACCACATGCATACCTTAATATTATAATCTATAGTCACACAAGACCTGACTTTTAGCTGACATCAGCTCTAATTGGGCTCTTGACCCCAAAAAGCACAGGAGCTAGCACCCAAAGCACATTATGTGCTCCAAATCAAGGCCGTTCAAGCAGGCGGCAAATTGTCTGCTCACGTAGGGGGAGATTGTCTTGTCCATCAGTCAATGTTTCAAAACAATCAGATAACAGACCCGGGTACTGAAAGAATTATTATGGAACAAGATATTTCCAAACAAATTTTAGTCATGATTTGTGGAAATTCATTTTCTAAAGAATGTGACAGGGAGGGGTCATTTGAGACCCTCTCCTCACGATTCAGCCCATATAAGGCTGATCCAGATGCCCAGTCTTTGTCCTTCCACGGAGAGACCACAGACCCTTTGAATGGTTGCCATCTCTGTCTCTCTCTCTGGAAGTGACCCAGGGGCCTCTGTATCTGTTGTCTATCAATATGTGTACGTTTGTTAAGTACTGTCATATATATTCAGTTAAATATTGCTTTTTCCTTTGCTTCATATTCTTTTTGTAAGTTCAATAAAACTGAATGGTTTACTGCTCATATGGCTTGAATGATGTTTAAGAATGACTGTGTAAGAATGTTTCTCTGTATGAAAGGTCCTTTTCTAGCCAGATCTCTCTGGGTTGCTTTTTGGTAAGTGAAGCAGGCAGAGAGGGCCATGCACAACGAGCTAGAAGGGGGGGGGGGACAAAAAAAGTCCCGCCACACCCACAAGCATTGTGAAATTAAACATATTAGAAACGTGTGCTTTCTCTTTTCTTTCTTTTCCATTTAACCAGACTGGGCCACAGCAATGTGTGGCCGGGTACAGTTGGTCTAATAAATAGAACTATTTTTTTTTCAATAAAAGATACATTCTCTGAAGCTATCTTGCCTGGTTTGCTGGTCTTAGTTCAACTAAAATAGCTCACAATTCCTTTGTGCGATCATAAATTAATGGTTGCGAGAGAACTTTTATCTGATAGATCCTGGGATTATCTGAGGCTGAGTGTTGTTAATAGATTAAGTTTTATGTAACAAATTAGCCCTGGATTCTCTATTTGGATGAAGGAGTAAAACATCCTGTTACAAGTGTGCTCTAACGAGGCAAGTGGGACTGTTGGGCTGGGAGGAGCCGCTGATGAACAAGATGGAGTCTCTGATCAAACAACTCAGTGCGTAAGACGGGGGAGGAGGCAGCCAATAGGAGACCTGCTTGGGGAAATGGGCTGCCTTCCTTCGGGAGGCACCCACGTGGGGGGGGCACTCTTTGTATCCAAATGGGAGGGACCAAATCACCCTTGTTGCTTGCTCAATACAGCAGCTAATGCAAAGTGACACAAGAAGCAGGGCGCTGGAGGTCTGACCTGACAGCCTGGCACTCATGAACCCCGAAGGGCCCAGCTGCAGAGGGAATCCATCTTGGAATAGATGGAGTTAAGTCTGTAGGGAAACATGAGTTTTCTAAGAGACAAGTTGCTGACAGCATGAACGGTCAGGGTCAGTAAGACCTTTTGAGTGCTTTGTCTTGGAAATGAGACCTACCAAGCCACCATTTTCTGGAAACAAGAAGATTGTTTTGCTTTCTAGAAGTCAAGATAATGCCACGAATGTAAATATTGCCTGGAACTGGCATTTCCCTGTAAACGGACCTCCTTTGATATGCGAACAGCGCCCTCTACTGGATCCTGATGAAGAGCACCCAGTTTCACAGAACATAGTTATGGGAGAAGTATGACTGATTTGGATTAAAGAATGTGTTTTTGGAATTTCAAGGACTCTCTAACTGATGTTACAACCAAAGTAGTTTGAAATTAAAGCAATGGTCTTTGGACAGAGATGTCAAAAGGATCTAAATGTAAGCTCTAGTCCTGTGGCAAACCCATAAACAGACTCAGCAGACGGCAAATCCACGAAAGCAGTTTTATTGGGTAGAATCGACAGGTTTCAGAAGCCATATTCAAAAGGACACTAGTAAGGGTCAAAGGCAAGGCACATAGCATATATGGGAGAGCAAAAGGAGATAACCAGTTACCCAGGCAACCCTCCCCCTCCAATAGGCAGGAAGGAGCACTCGGCGATTCCCACAGTATGGGAATCTATGAAGACTAAACACGGGGCATAGACTGGCCTTGGACAGAATAGCACAACAGCACCTGGAGGCAGCACCATCGCACTACCGCATACCATCCTTATGGCCTGCTCCTGACACTAAGTGACTTGCCTGTGTGTTTCTTGAAACACAAATATTAAGTGGAAGCTTGGAAGTTGGAGAAATGATCAAAAAGCCTGCTGTTGATATTCTGTCCATAAGGTGAAAGAATGCCTCGGGAAACAACTAGCTACCAAGAGCAGTTTGGGGGAAAGCAATTAACAACCCTGGAGGGCCTGTGCAGTCTAGCCCATGTCCCAGAGTTGCTGGTATTTGTAGCTGGAATTGGAGAGCATCATAGGACTCCAGAATGATACAAAACCACGGGGTTTAAAGGAAAGGAAACCCCAGAGACTTTCACACGGAATAGGTACCTGAAGACCCCCCAGACTCAACAGGGGTGTCAAGTATGGAAAAGGGCACGAGAAAGGCTGGGAGTCCAGAGGGCACAAGAACTCACCTTGCAGAGGCTTCATTACATGGAAGGGAGGGGGGTTGTGGAGAGACTCCTGCGCCAGGCAACACCGGGAGCTCCCCGGAGCAGAGGATGGCAGTGGGAGGGAAGGGGAAAGGAACATCCATGCCAAGGGGCTTGAGAATCAGACCAGGGCAGTCAGGCAGGGCAGAGAGGGCTCGGGTTTCTCCAGAGCAGGCTCCTGGTGGGAGGACAAGAGGATGAAACAAGCAGGGGAGGGGGAAAGACTTTGCACAAGCAGTGTGGAAGGCATGGCTTTGGGGAACGGTGGCCCAGTCTCAAGGATCTGGGGTTGCGGCGCTTGCTCGGACCCTCTTTGGCTGAGTTAAAGAAATGCACTAAAGGCTAAAGCACAGTGCTGCTGGATGACTGAGCGCTCCCTACAAACATTCAGTCCTTGCAGGACACAGCTCTCGAACTCCGGAAAAAGAAAGTGAGGCTTGTTTGTTTATTTATTCCAGGTTCAAAGTGAAAACCTGCATGCCCCAGCCAAGAAATACCCACTGTATTAATTAAACCTCTATTGAAAAATAATATGATAACTCAAGAACTGATTAAATAAAACATTATTAAATAGATACACAGCACACTGGGATAATCCACAGAAATCAATCCTGTATCTACATCAGACAAACAGGTCAGTCCCTATGCAAAAAAAAAAAAAAAAAAAGGAAAAAAAGGATATAAATCTGATATTAAAAACCGCAACACTCAAAACCCAGTGGGAGAATATTTTAATGTTCCAGGTCTTTCCATTTCTGGCCAAAGGGTGGCTGACAGCCCCTCAAACAACAGCAATACTCAGAGGGAATTTACAGTGCGAAATTGCTGAACTTGAGTAAATCCACAAGTTCAGAACAATGTACCCCCCCACACACACACACACTCACACACTGAATAGGGACATGGGATTCTTATCTCACTACAGATGCTGATTTTCTGCCCCCAAGTCTTTCCCCTCTGCTCTAATCAAGCTAATTACAATATGCATGGGCCCTTTGCATCCTTTACAAGCATTCTTTACAACACCCCTCCGACCTTCTGAATGGGATAAAAAGAGCTTTGACTCTTGAAAGCTCACACCCGTTAAATCTTATTGATGCTCCTGGACTTGAATCTAACTGTTCTACTGCAAACCAACATGGCCACTCTCTGAAACTATCTTTATTGATAGAGAAGTCTATACTTGACAGGAAAGACAAAGGTTTCTAGCTACTTTTCTAAGATCAAACGGACAGAGATTGCAGAGGCCCTGTCCAGACCTCATGGTGGATAAAGGGTAGGGAGGGGGGAGGTAGCCAGAAGTAAGTAAGTAAGTCCTGAGAATAGCATTCTGGGTAATAAAGGGATAGCATCAGAATGTGTTGAAAGTAGGGCCTGCCAGCTTGGGGTTGGGAAACACCTGGAGATTTTTGGGGCAGAGACTGAGGAGGGTGGGGTTTGGGGAGGGCAGGGACTTCAATGCCATAGAGTCCAAGCGGCCATTTCCTCCAGGTGAACTGATCTCTATCACCTGAAGATCAGTTGTAATAGAAACCCTGGAGGTTGGCAACCCTAGTTGGAAGTGAAGGACTTTGCATTGCTTTTTAACCTCAGACTTCAGAGGGGGACTATAGAGAGTCAGAGAGATAGGGAGGTCAGGACACTGGACATCCTTCCTTTCTACTGCTCTGATGCCACCCCTTTGATGTGTAGATTGCTACTCTCAGGGAAAACTTCCTTCCAGCTGACACCTTCTCTCCACACTTCTTTCCTCTCCATCTTGGCACCGTGAGGGCAGGGCATGCATCTTGCATCTCTATCCATCCCAGCTAGTTAGACTGGATTAAAATTATGTCTCTATCCTGTCTAGAATGGAGTTCCTTACAAGAAAGGACTCATATTAGTTTTGCGAAGATAAGGAGGCTCGTGTGTGACTTTGTTTCCTAGCAACACACACAAACCAGATAGACTCTGCTGCTGCATGTGTGTGCCTTGACCACACCGCTAACCGAGTATTCCAACAGAATGGACAGAAGGAAAGGCACCAGAAGCAACCCCCCTCCCCACATCCAGCCTTCCTTACTCTGCTGCCCTCCTTTGAAACCCTGATGCCTGTGCTAAGCATTCAGCAGCATTGCACAAACCTTTCCAGGAGATGGAGGAATAAATGGCGGGGGGGGGGGGGAGAGAGAGAGAGAGAGAGAGAGGAGGCTACAAAGCTGGAGGAAAGGGGAGGTGAAGTCCAGAAAGGCCCTGTAGAAGGCAGGCAAGATTCTAAAGAGAAACCAGGGGATCACATGCCGGGGATCACCAGAGCTGAACCCCAGCATCTGTTTTCAGTGCCAAGGCTGAACCCTGGAACAAAAAGAGAAGCTGGGAGAGGTTTCCCAGGGTTGGGACGGAGTGCCTTCTGCTCCCTGCTTTTTATTTTTAAAAGAGAGCCTTCTTGCCTCAAGGATAAGAAGAAGAGCTTCCGAATCTGAGGCTGGAGTTTCCACACTGAATTGAAGGCCGGCATCTTTGATTCTGTAATGTAAGTTCTGGAAGGAGGTCATGAGGAAAAAGGGGGAGTGGGTGGAAGAACAGAAGAATGATAGCGAATGGATTATAGAAAAGAGGCAGGGAGGATGGAGAGACACATATACTGGGGGGTGGGATGTCACAGCAATCAGGCAGCATTGGGAAGCCTCCACCTCCACCCCTTTGCTCCACTTTGGGAAGCAGTTTTACTTTACAAACAGAAATGGTGGCATCAGCTGCCCCACTGTGACCCTCCTGAGGCTAGGCCAGGCCCTTCCTGAGTACTGTGAACCACCTGTTGAAGTTTAAGAGGCAGGGAAGCCAGCCACAGGGGAAATCCTCTGAAATCCCGAGAGGACAAGGTGACCCCACCTCAGGGCTGAAGCAGATGAAATATCAAGCTGTGTGATCTTAGTGGTGTTAATGGCTAATGCTGTACCTGCCAATGCACTATAGCAGCGTGGCTCATGCATAGAATTGCCACTACCTTCATAGCCTATATTTTGTGTGTGGGAGTGAGCAACTCAGCATGCCTGGACAGTGGAGGGCGCTACATCACTCTAACTGCGCAATCCTAAGGAGGGGGTTCTTAAGAAGCACCCGGAGACGGTACAGATGCGCCTCCTCCTGAGCAGCTTCCCGACCCGAAAAAGGAAGGCAAAAAGGTAATTTTAACAAAACCCCTGTGAAACTCCTCCGTAGGCCTTTTTGCAAGTGTAACTCGGTGCCAGGTAAAGGGCTTTGGGAGCTAAAGCCAGCTCCACCCCTGGGAACTCCCCCTTTGATGCTGGTGCAAGCCCTTGCACCGGGAAAACGTTGCTGATGAGGCTGCGCTGGCGCCCACAGCTCATGCTGCCGTGCTACTCTCCAGAGTCGGCGTAAGTGGCACTAACATCGGTGCTGGTGTCATGTTGGCTCCTAAGCTGGTTCGACCCCTCCCTTGTTAGGATTGGGCTGCCCATTAAGGTTGCCAACCCCCAGGTAGTAGCTGGAGATCTCCTGCTATTACAACTGATCTCCAGCCGATAGAGATCAGTTCCCCTGAAGAAAATGGCTGCTTTGGCAATTGGACTGTATGGCATTGAAGTCCCTCCCCTCTCCAAGCCCCACCCTCCTCAGGCTCCGCCTCAAAAACCTCCTGGCAAAAGAGGGACCTGGCAACCCTACTGCCTGTGTGTATAAGTGCTATCTTCTTGAGTAGGATGTTCCTCTCTTTGTCTTCACCTGGGCATGGCCCTCTGGCCCCCCTCCCTCTCTCTGTGTGTGTCCGTTAGTTTCTCAGTCTCTCCACACGGCTCTTGATGGGAGTCATGCGTATCTACAGGTCTCCGTGGTAGGAACAATGTCTCATACTTCCATGCACACGACGCCGGATTAGGTGGCCACTAGTGACAGGGGAAAGTACTCTTTGGATTAGATTTCTCTTTCTTCCTTTCGACTGCAACATGAACGTGAACAGAATCAACTTTAATAAACATAAGTTTTACTTTTTTGCAGTATACTTCTTGGGAGATTTATTTACTGCACTCAGTATCATACCTCTATGACTGGGCAAATTCTGCTATAATAGCCAGACATCCCAATATTGTGTGTGCTCACTCACACCTCAGCCTTTTCCCCACCTCTCCAGCCTCAGTCTGGCGGTTTTCATCCTTGATGGTGGCAGCAAAGCCCTCCTAGGCTATTTGCTCTCCTAATGTCATCCTCTACGAAATGGCCAGGCCCCTGGAATTATCACTCGGGGAAGGCTAAGAGCACGAGCAGTGGGCAGGGCCGGCAGCCCTTGGAGGTAGTTCCCCTCATACACATGACCAGCCGGCCCCCCCCTACCGAAATCTCCTAAACACGTTGCTGATTGGATTTCCTATCCTGTTGATTGTACTGACATACTGTGTAATCCACCTCGGGTCCCGGTGAGAAAGGTGGGCTATCAAGAAGGTAAATTTAAAAAATGAAATGAAAACATGTTCAGAACTGTAGGAAATGGGCAAAATGTTCTCACCTCAAAGTCACCCACATTCTGCTGTATGAAGTAGTCTCCGTTTGCCTGCCCCGCTTTCTGTCAGGGATGGAGAGGCGGCAGGTATCTTTTTGACAATTAACCCTCAGGGCATTCGACGTGGCTTTATTAATGAGAGGTCAAGCTGACGGATCCAAACCAATTAACAGCCTTGCTCCTTGATTCATTAGAGCCTCTGCTCACCTGGGGTGAGTCACCAGATGCAAAAGTTGCACCAAGAGAATGGAAGAGGGAAATGTGCAAACGTGTTTTGAATGATGAACCACATACAAGGAGCCTTAACACAATATCCAAATGGATGCTTGGTGGAGAATACTCTGTGCACCAGGATCCATAGATACTCACAGAGATTATCAGCAAGCCATAACTGCAATTATGGTGTAAAAAACAATATAGCATATATTGACTTTTGCACAGACTAGGGAAAAAACGAATCCACATATTACAGTCTCACTCTTCCACAGAGACTGTCGGCTTATGCTGACTATTTTCAGAAATCTAGCTAAAAAATTTAGGATGCATCAGGATCATAGCCTGAATGTTCTCTTAATAAATCCATTAGCTAGGTAATAGTTTACTATTGTAGAGAAAGTTTTCATTTCTAGTATGTCAGGTGTACAGAACTTTCATATTTGGGTGTGGTGACATAGGCGGTAACGGTTTATAGCAAACAGCAAAGTTTAAGGCACATTGCAAATCTCTGTATGAGGAGATAAGGGGCAGCCAGGTACTGGGGGCAAGCACACGCACGAAAGAGCGGTTACCCCTGTCTTTACAGATATGCACGTGAGAAATCAGCCTTTGCAACAGGTTGGTTCCCCTTTCAATGAATTACAGTGCAATCCTATGCAGTTACTCCAGCCTAAAACCACTGAAATGAGTGGGCTTAGACTGGAGTAACTCTCTTTAGGACTGCACTGTTAGACAGGAGTAGTGCTGTATAGGATTGTGCTATTTGTTACATGTTCAGAACTTACAAGTCTGCTGTCCTAATAATGTTTGAATAATATTTTACTTTTGGTTTAAATTTGCATGTGGCTGCATTCTGCAGTTTAAGATAAGCTTTGCAAGAGGCTGGTCATCAGAATTAGAAGACCAGACTTTTAAAATGTATATCTGACTAAAGACTTGCATACTAGGTGGTGGAGAGTGCCGTCAAGTCTCAGCTGACTCATGGCAACCCCACCGGGTTTTCAAGGCAAGAGATATTTGGAGGTGGTTTGCTATTGCCTGCCTCTGTGTCACAACCCTGGATTTCCTTGGTGGTCTCCCATCCAAATACTGACCAGGGCTGCCCGTGCGTAGCGTCTGAGATCTGACAAGATGGGACTAGCCTGGGTCAGGGCTGCATAAAAGGTACAATGCTGTAAATAAGCAGAATGTGTGAGACTGACCATTTCCATGCTTTTGATATGTGAGTGAATTTGTAAGTGCTTTAACGTCTCTCTTAATCAGAAGGGTGTTTTTTAAAAAAATATATGCTAACATGCTCTTGTTTTTTGGAGGGGAATAAATAAACCCTGGGCAGGGGATAAAATTTAATTTCATTGCAGCTCCACAGTAGCCAGCACATTACTGTGCTTTATCCATGAGTAGTAATCTCCACATCAACCCTGCAAGACAGACCATTTTTATTATTATCCTTCTATTACCCCTGCTTTTGTTATCTTCATAATTCATCCAATGGTTCATGAAGGCATCCAATGTGGTGTAGAGGTTACGAGCAGTGGACACTAATCTGGAGAACTGGGTTCGATTCCCCACTCCTCCACATGAGCAGTGGACACTAATCTGGTGAACCAGGTTGGTTTCTCCACTCCTCCACATGAAGCCTGCTGGGTGACCTTGGGCTAGTCACAGCTCTCTTAAAGCTCTCTCAGCCCCACCTACCTCACAAGGTGCCTGTTGTGAGGAGGGGAAGGGAAGGCGATTGTAAACTGGTTTGAGTCTCCTTAAAAGGTAGAGAAAACTGGGTATAAAAACCAACTCTTCTTTATCATCATCTCCAGGTTGCTGTGAGGGGAGGGGGAGCTGAGCTAGAGCCCAGCATGGCTGGGGAAGGGTGGGTTATAAACTGAATTAAATAAAAATAAATAAAAGAGTAGCTTACAACAACCCTGGAAAGTAGGCCACTTGTAATCACAGATTACAAATCAAGTGAACCTGGCTACACTCTGAAACCACCCAAAGAGATCACTTCCAGAAGTGAGCCAAACTGCAGACTACAAGCAAAGTCAGAAGAATTCAGGCAAAGAGTTATGCATATGGGTAACATACACACATTTTATAGAGAGGGAACCTAGATGACTGATGGACTCTGGGGCCCTGGGCAAAGGTCACAGATGGGCACCCCTCACCCCAGGGGGCTGGGCTGTGGAAACCCCAAAGCACAGCACCACCCCTCCCTTTGTCCCTTGCCTTAACTCAGGCCCTGCATGCCAGGGCAGGGCATCTGCACAAGGGCAGGGGGACACCAGCCTCTGTCCCTGGCTGTCTCCCAAGGGGCAGATGCAGGGGCAGCAGAGAGGGAAGCTGTATGTTGGGTAGCCATCCTGCCAGCACCCCGTTTTATTCAGTTCATTTAAAATATTCACATCCTGCCTTTCCACAGTGTCCAGGCCATCTGCAGGGCACAGGGGCCTCTGCCCCATTGCCCCAGAGCCAAGACTTCCACACACTCCCTGCCAGCCTTTTCTACTTTCTTCGACCGCAGCCATTTGCTCAGCCTGACAATGATGGGTTTTCTTTTGAGGAGTCTCTGCCCACTTACGAATCAGTTTAGGCCTCCCCATTCTTAAAATGGGGACTTGAAAACCCCACAATAGATTTTTACCAAACTAGTGAAAAAGGGATGTACATACAATGTACATACTTAAAATGTACATACTTAAAAAATGTACTGTATCTATCCAAACTGGTCAAAGGGTAAAGGTGCTGACCAAAGGCCGGCCAGAAACTTGAGGACTCAGCCGCTCCCAGAGCGGTGAAGATGAGAAAGAGCCTGCTCAGAAATTATGGTTTGAAAATCAATAGATAATTTCTAGAAACATTTAGAATTATCAGTATGTTCTATTTTTCCAGAAACAATACCTCAGCGTTTTGAATATAAAAATGCAAACTACCCTCCCTGCAAAAAAACCTCTTAGAAACTTTGAGGAGTCATTTCAAATACAAGATGAAGCAAAATTTTCATTGGTGACAGTTGGGACATTTCACCCTGAAACCATTTCAGCAAGGAAATATTTTTGGACAATTCCAACAAAGTCTTGTTTCCTAACCAATTTTTATCCTAAAGACCTACGATCCTTGGATTCTGATTCCAGCGAGATCGGCCTGCGTGCAGCTGCACCAGACTCCTCCTGGGAACAAGGATCACCCCCCCCCACACACACACACACACACACACACCACCAGCGGAACAAGAGCTCCACAAGGCTCAGAAGAGACGAGGAACATTTATGATGGCAAAAAAGAGACCACGTTGTCCTTTAGAACTGTTGGAAAAATAGATGAATTTTTTCAGGTACAAAAGACTGTCTGTGCCTGCGGTGGTGGGCCGGCTCTGGGCCCTTTCCTGCCTTCACCGCTCCAAGAAATGGAGGTTCTGCTTGGAACTCCCCAGTCCAGCCAGCCTTCCCCAAACCCCCAGCGCCTGCCTCTTCCCCCCGGCCCTTTTTCCTGGCTGGCCTCACACAGATGTAGCCTCTGTCTGGTTTGGGGTTCCCCTGCCCAGGCGGGGTTCTCCATGTCTCCCCGCCCTGTTGCACCGGCACCCAGAGACCTCTGCCCCCCCAGAGAAGCCCTCTCCTCGAAGGCATCTTCTTCACCCGGCTGGCTTCAGCGAACCCTCCAGGTTTGGGCCCCGGGCCCTTCCCCGCCACCCCAGGTCAATGCAAGGAGAGCGTCTTCTTCCTCCTCCTCCTCCTCCTCCCCCCGAAGAGGATGTGTTTGAAGGAGCGTCGGAAGTCGCGGTTGAAGACGGTGTAGATGACGGGGTTGAGGGAGCTGTTGCAGTAGCCCATCCAGAAGAAGCACTTGAAGAGGGGCTCGGGGACGCGGCACGCCTCCCGGCAGATGCCGTACAGGCTGTAGCTGAAGAAGAAGGGCGCCCAGCACACCACGAAGGCGCCCAGCACCACGCCCAGCACGAACGTCAGCCGCTGCTCCCGCCCCGACCCCCGCCCGACGGAGCGGCCGCTGGCGCGCCTGGAGGACAGCGAGAGGGAGGCGGCGGCGGCGTGGGGGCGGCGGCGGCGGCGGCGGCGGCCCTCCGAGGCGCTGCTCTCCTCGCGCTCGGCGGCCTGGGGCGGCTGGGCGGGCGCGGCGCCGTCGGGGGTCGGCCGCTGGCGGGCGCGGGCGCGGCGTCGGGCCACGCGGTAGAGGCGGCCGTAGACGAGCAGCATGACGAGGCAGGGCGCGAAGAAGGAGGCGGCGCACGAGGCCAGGATGTACCACGTCTGGTCGTTGAGGCGGCAGAGCGGCGGGGCGGCGTCGTCGTCGGGGGGCGTCGTCGGGGGGGCGGCCAGCAGCGGCGGGCACGAGACGGCGGCGGCGAGCAGCCAGGCGGCGGCGAGGGCGGCGCGCACGCGGCGGGCCGTGCGGCGGCGTCCGTACTGCAGGGCGCGCGTCACGGCCCAGTAGCGGTCGAGGCTGATGGCGCACAGGTGCGCGATGGAGGCGGTGCACAGCAGCACGTCGAGCGCCAGGTAGGCGCGGCACCAGCCCGCCCCGAAGGCCCAGCCGCCCATCAGCTCGTGGGCCAGCGAGAAGGGCATCACCAGCGCCCCCACCAGCACGTCGGCGCCCGCCAGCGACGCCACGAACAGGTGCTGCGGCGCCCGCAGCGCCCGGCTGCGCAGCACGGCCAGCGCCACCAGCGCGTTGCCCGCCACCGTCAGCGCGATCAGCAGCCCCCCCGCCCCCCACAGCGCCGCCGCCGCCCCCCACGAGTAGGGCCACCAGCCCCACCCCGCGCCCGCCCCGCCGCTGCCGTTGACCCCCGACGCCCACGCCGACGACGCCTCCATGGCCCCCGCCGACGCCGGGGCGCTGCGCTGCCCGCGCTGCGCTGCGCTGCGCTGGCGGCTTCCTCCGACGCCGCGGCGGGCTCCCAAGCCAGGTGCCGGGCGGTGGCGCGGCGGGCTGGCCAGCCCCGCAGCGCGCGTCGTCGGGCGGCGCACCGAGGAGGGGAGGGGAGGGGGCCGGGACCGCCCGCCCTGCAATGCCGGCCGCGGCCGCTGGAGGGCAGCTTTCTGCGCAGCCCTCGTCCCCAGGGCCGGAGTCCCCGAGAGAGAGGCCGGGGCCGGAGTACTTCGAGGAACCGCCTCTGCTGCTTAGGTTGCAGGAAGGATTTGGGGCTTCGTTTGAAACCCCTTTCTTTCCTTTCCCTTGCTTCGGAACTGGCAGCCTCGGAACTGGCAATATGAAACAAAACAACCCCCCCCCACACACACACACCCCAAAATCTATTGGCACTATAAAGACAGCATCATTTATTTCAATATGCTATTTCCTGGCTTACAGCCCACCATGCAATAGAAATAACTGGCAGAGGAACAGGGCCAAGCCTATGCGAGACTTTGGGCAGAGGGCCTCTCTGCTGGGGTCAGAATCAGAAGGGAAGCCAGAGGGGCCGGCCACCGCCTGCCCCACCTCTGGAGAAGGCCTGCCTGGCCCCAGCCTGCTTCCGGTGTTCCCACTGGGGAGTGTTCTTGGGCCCAGTCAGAGAAGAAGAGGCTTCCCCGGGATTCTGGCCTTTTCCAAGCAAGCTACAGATATTTGACCTCCACCCATTCAGGGGTCCTGAGAGCAGAGGAGAGCGCAAAATCCCAGCCCAACGCAGAAACTGGCTGGCCGGCGTGCTTTTGCGTCTGCTTGACTGTCGAAACCGCCCTTCTCCCTCAGTGGGACCCAAAGCCCCTTACCAAGAATTAAACTGTCCACCCCAACAGGCCAGCAAGCCCAAGGAGGTGCCAGCTCAGGCCCAGGCGGAAGTCTTGGCCTTGGGCAGGTGACCCGCCTCACTCCTGCTTGCAACCCACCCTGCCGTGAAGAGCTGCGACAAGACTGGATGGGTTTGTGAAGCAATTTCGATCCATGGAAATGTTGAGACACTCTGAACAAAGTCTTTTCTTTTCCTTATTACTTACTCGGGGCCATTTCATGGAACTCTGAGTTCGAGGCTTAGAGATTCCCCAGAGAGTTTCCCAGCCTTTGTGCCCTGGGTGTTTGAACAGCCGTTCTAAGAGCCTGTCCCAATCAGAAAACCCTTTAATGAGCTTTTCAAAGGGTTTGTTTCATATGCAGCAAATAGCTGTATCCAGTCCCTCCAGGCACTAAGTGCCAAGAACAATTAATGGGGAGGTGATCACCTGCTTAAAAAATCTGTTTTAAGTCATTAACTGAATTCTGGTGTTTCATTCGCTTCCCAAAGTTTCCATAAGCCAAAAGAGCTTTTGAGTCAAAGTCCGGCTTCCGGGCTGAGCCCCTGTTCCCATACCAACGGGAAGCCTCATGGTCTCAGCCTCCGCAAATGCTGGGCTCTGGTGCACACGCTGAGCTTCCACATGTGCAGAGGCTCCCCCAGTCACATCAGTGGGAGAAAGCAGCTCCTTGTCTGTCCAACTGAGCGTGCAGCAGTCCTGCAAGACGGATACGAATGGAAAACTCGCTAACCCAGGAATTGCATTGCAACCTGTGACAAAAACTGGATAGAAAGATACACAGCCTCCTAAGATTTTGACAGATCCCCCCCCCCCCACACACACACACATTATTTCCTCTTTCCCTTTCCTAGCAGCCCTGACTTCCTTCTCTTCTTCCTACCCCTCAGACAACCTACCTGTATCTGCCTCCCCCGTCTTCACCTTTCCTTTCTTCCCTCCCCTTGGCAGATGCCACCTGAGTGGAGGACTCTAATCTGGTGAACGAGTTGGTTTCCCAACTCCTCCTTATGAAGCCAGCTGGGTGACCTTGGGCAAGTCTCACACTCTCAGCCCCACCTACCTCACAGAGTGTCTGTTGTGGGGAGGGGAAGGTGATTGTAAGCCAGTTTGATTCTTCCTTAAGTGGTAGAGAAAGTCAGCATATGAAAACCAACTCTTCTCCTTCTTCTTCTCCTCCTCCCCCTCCTCCTCCTCCTTCACCACAATGGGGACCCAAAGCAGCTCACATCATTCTCCTTTCACCCACTTTCTCCTCACAAAACCCTGAACGGTACGTTAGGCTGAGAATGCTTAAATGGCCCCAGGTCACCCAGTGAGTTTCCACAGAAGTCTGAAACTCTAACCACTATGCCACACTGGCTTTTGTGGGGTGGCTGCTGTTGAACAATAACAAGCAGCCAGTCCTAGGTGAGTCATGCAAGTCATGTGGTATCAGGTTTCCCAGTAGTTGCTGCCAAGTTTGGCCCCTTTGAGTCCTTCCCTAAAGGCCAAGACAGTCATGGCAAATGCCTTGCCCCCTCCTGATATAAACCAAGGCTCAAAGCCTGGCAATATTATTGGGGTTGCCTAGCAACAGCCACTGATGTCATTTGTTTTTTAAAACTGCAGGCGCTGCTTCTATTATTTGGGGTTTTTTAACCCCTCCCCCATTATTTTCAAAGATTTTTTCTGCAAACTTGGGGCTTTTTTCAATTTTGTAGAAAGATCTTTCTTGAGTTTTTATGGCTCCAGTCTCAGATTTAAGTACCCACAGATGGAACCATGTTGAGAATTAGCTATATCAATTGTTCCTCTGCCTTGTGACTTACAAGGTATCTGGGGCTAAGCTTCATGGCAAACCCAGTCACAGACCATGGCAGTGTCAGTAGAGATGGACAGATCCACCTTCTTTCATTTCTTTTTGTGTGTTGCCATTCTGAGCCCTTTCATTCCTCCTATTTTAACTTCTGGTGTTCCCAATTTGTTTAGTTCTTTTACACCATTTTAACAGCTATTTTTACACCATTCATATGCTTTTAAATCAACGTTGATACATTAGGCACAACTGATATGCTACTTGTTTCCCATTTATATGCAAATGCATAAATAACATTTTAAAATGCTTTTAGCATGAAAATGCAGCAGGAAATAGAAAAGGGTGCAAAAAATAAAAACCCACTGGGTTCAGTTTCCAGAGAGAAGAAACAAAACTGGGAGGTGTCTGGCTGAGTTGAACCAACAGGAGTGAGGAATTCATTTGCATCCCTGGCAGCCCCTTCCTGACCTCTGGGGGCCAAAAGAGCTCAGAAGGCATGCAAGTGGGTGCCGGGCCACTTGCCCCACTGAAAGAGGTGGCGTTGGGGTGCTCCTGCTGGCCTGCCTGTGCTGGCGCAGCAGCGCAGCCCTGGGACGCCAGCTCAGCCTCCTGACGGCACAAATCCCTGCGCCGTCGTCCGGGGGGGGGGCATTCCGGAGGGGCAGGGCTGCTACTTGAAAAGTAAGTCCATCAGCTTCTGCATTCTTCGGGCCACTTGTTTCAGGGCTGCTAAATCCTTTCCCCCTATCCAAATCAGCATTGTATTTCTATTATAAAACCTCGTCTGGCTAGGCTCCAAGAGGAACTGAGTGTCTCACAGGCCTTCGGGACTTGAAGCAAAGCAGACTACTTGTCATTTTCAGAGAGTTGGTTGGCATTTGCAGGCAGAAAGACAGAACTAAAGTAGCAGGGAGTTCAGGCCTCACACGTAGGCATGAAGGAGCAAAAGGTTAACAATTGCTGCCTAAACACAATCTGCTGTTTATTGCTCCTGCCCATTTGTATGGTCTAATAGGTATCTGTAATTTCATTTTCCTTTATAAGTTGCTTTGACTTTTGCAGGTTTTAATGCGCTTCAGTTATTGATTGCACTAAGGTGTACTCATTCAATAGGGCTGATCTTTGTAGACAAAAGGGTGCAGAGTCCGATAGCTGGCACAAATAAATATGTCCTTCTTGCCCAGCCAGGGGGAAGTGAGAGAAAGCAGCACACCATTTCTGGCTTTCAGGATGCTGGCTGAATGTGTTTCAGACAGGCTGTAATCCTGGAGGCTGCACTGGCCAATCAGAGAGCACGCCAGCTCCATGAATGCGAATAGGCAACAGAGCAGCCCAGCCTCATCTGACCCATCAGGAACTCCCCTCAAATATTTAACCGTTGTAATTCCCTAATTGCATTAGTAATCCTGCTTAAAGCATTCCGAGAATGTTCCTTAAAGCCTTTCTGACATTTTCTGGGGGGAAGTGTATCTTACAACATTCTTGTTTAATAAAGCTCCCTAAAATTGCAGAATTTAATAACATACCTTGGAAACAGCTGAAAAAGAAAAGAGAAGAAATGGTTCTTGAAGAGAGCACGCAAGCAGGCACTTGAAAACTTGTGGGGGGTTACCACTCTAGAAAAAAAAAGCATTTCAGCTTCTGAGTGCAGAGATATGAATTTTAACCAAACATTTTCTGAGCTGCTCTTACTTGGCTTTATTACTATAATTGAATGTAATGCCTCCTCTTGCACCAAGCACAACAAAAGCAAGTCCTTGCCGACAGGCTGCAATTCAACGAGCCCCCTAAGAACTGCTATGCTGATGCTCTTATTTAACTGTTTTTAATTATGAATGGGCTAAAGCCGTGGTTCAAAGCCTATTCTCCACTCAGAGGAATGCTTTCCTAGCTCTAGAGCACAAACCTGTACCCTTTGTTTCACCCAGGCTGTAGCTTCTGTTCCTAGTCTTGCCCTGCAGTCAACAACTCATCTCTGTCTTGAGAGCAGAGACAGTTTGTGCAGAATGTGGACAATAATACAACTCAAGGCACCGCCGGTACTCCTGCTATCACATCCTAGTAAACATGTCCTGAAGATTTTTGTGGTGTTTCAAAACATCTCTGGTCAAACAGGTTTTCAACTTTGTAAAAATTAAAAACCCACCCTCTGTTAATTCTCCTTCCCAAAGCTTCGGGTGACTCCTTCATAGAATCATAGAGTTGGAAGGGACCACCAGGGTCATCTCGTCCAACCCCCTGCACAATGCAGGAAATTCACAACTACCTCCTCCCCCCACAGCCCCAGTGACCCCTACTCCATACCCAGAAGATGGCCAAGATGCGTCCCCTCTCATGATCTGCCTAAGGTCATAGAATCAGCATTGCTGACAGATGGCCATCTAGCCTCTGCTTAAAAATATCCAGGGAAGGAGCACTTACCACCTCTCGAGGAAGCCTGTTCCACTGAGAAACCGCTCTGTTAGAAAATTCTTCCTAATGTCTAGTCTAGACGGAAACTCTTTTGATTTAATTTCAACCCGTTGGTTCTGGTCCGACCTTCTGGGGCAACAGAAAACAACTCGGCACCATCCTCTATATGACAGCCCTTCAGGTACTTGAAGATAGTTATCATATCCCCTCTCAGTCTTCGCCTCTTCAGGCTTAACATACCCAGCTCCTTCAACCTTTCCTCATAGGACTTGGTCTCCAGACCCCTCACCATCTTTGTTGCCCTCCTCTGGACACGTTCCAGCTTGTCTACATCCTTCTTAAATCGTGGTGCCCAAAACTGAACACAATACTCTAGGTGAGGTCTAGCCAGAGCAGAATAAAGCAATACCATCACTTCATGTGATCTGGACACTATACTTAAAAATGGAATAGAATCTTCCTCAACAACCAGGAGGCCAGAAGAAGGACCTTTAAAAAGTAGCCTCTTGAAGTCTGAATTGTAGTTATTGTTCACAGAACCTTCAAACTAGGGGTGTGTGTGTGTGGACTTGGTGAGTTCAAGTGATAGAGAAACAAGGCCCATTTGTTCCCTTGTGCTAGACTTTTACGACGGTGATCTGTTTACCTTTTGCAAAACACAGACAGCCACTCTGCTTAATTATTCATCTCTATCATCAATCCCCTTTTGAAATGTCTGAAGTTGGAACAATCTATTGTCTAAACTTGTAAAGCACACACACCAACTGCATTTGATTTATACTGCAGTGTATCTCACTGCACTTATGTTGCCCCTTCTCAGCTCCTCTCTCCCCCCCTCCCCCCCAGGTTTCCCCTCGCAAGACATCATTTACAAAAACGGAGGAATCAAACTGATGTGTGGGGCAACCACAGCATCAGGCTTGTGCCCAACGGTGCCTCGGGGCAGGAGCACCTACGGCACGAAGGTTCCCCTTTCTGCCATCCTCATCATCAGCCGCTCCTCCTGACCCTCACACGGCTGAAGGGTGCTGTCCCTTTCATGGGTCCCTGCAGTCTTTTCTCTGGGTTTGGAGGAGGGTTGCCAGCTGCTGGCTGGGAAATACCTGGAGTTTTGGGGGGTGGAGCCTGAGGAGGGCAGGGTATGGGGAGGGGAGGGACTTCAATGCCAAAGAGTCCAATTGCCAAAGCGGCCATTTTCTCCAGGGGAACTGATCTCTGTCGCCTGGAGATCCTTTGTAATAGCGGGAGACCTGGAGGTTGGCAACCCTAGTTTGGAGCCTGTCAGTTGGCCCCACCTCACTCTGGGAGCCTCTCTGCCTCTTCTTGCTCTCCAGGGCCTGTTTGTTCTCTGCTTCTCTCCTGAGTAAGCTGCCGGCAAGCAAGTCCTCCCTTGGCAGCCTCCTTTCCTTGCAGTCCTTTCTCCCCTCCTTGCCTGGGGAAGGGGAATCTGCCCTGCCTGCTGCAGTCCCATCTGGTGCACACAGGGATTCTCAAGCCAAAGTCAGCATGCCACACCCTCAGTCTCACAGCCCGGGTTCTGAGGCTGGGACAGAAGCCCTGCAGCCACCAGCCTCACCTCCAGGGTGACCAGAGCCTCAGGCAGGCTCGGAAGGAGGCGCAGGAGCATGCAGTTGGCCGTCCAGCTCCAGTCAACTTTTGCCTGTGAGGCTGAGTCACCACAGGATCAGGACTGACAACTGCAGAGGCTGCTCAGCCATCGATGCAGTCCACCTGTCCATGGGCGACTCAGCAAGCTGAGGAGCTGCACCTCTTCCTGATCAGGGTTTTTCTGATAAAAGCAGCCAGAAAAGAGTGAAGCATCATAGAGGCAACTTGTCCACAACCCTTGTGCACCTGCTGGTGTGGAATGGATGGGAAGGTGTGCATCTTTTTCAATGCTGCCACATGGGCACCATTTTCCTCTGGGTGCCCTCCGCCATTTTTCTTTTGATATAATGATTTGTCATTAATTCAATTAAAATATAATTAAAAACGAAGAAAGAGGCAGCCGAGGCTGTCTGACGCTCCCCCACCTCAGATTTGAGTGATGGGTTACCAACGGATCTTAGTCTCAGCTGCCTCTCTCTTCATTTTTAATTATATTTTAATCTAATTAATGATAAACCCTCATATCAAAAGGGGGGAAAGGCGGAGAGCACCTGGAGAAGTAAGCAGCTACATGGCTGCTTACCGCTCCGGTATCAATGGCTTCCCGGGGCTTGGTGGAGGGGATGGCTGAAGGCTGGCTGGAGGAGGGGTGCGAGGAGGAAACACAAGAACAGGGGCCTGTGGGGGCATGGGGAGAGAGACTCGTGCTTTGCCTTATGCATAGTAATGGTGACGATTTGGCCCAGGTTGATCCCGAAGAAGAACTAAGAATCATGTTAAAAGAGCATCAGGAAGACCCAGAGAGAGTGCAGGGTGGGCGCAAGGTCAACTCTGAGGGATGGAAAACGCATGCATAACTCCAAGGAACAACCAAGGCAGTCCAGGGGCAAACGTGAGTCAAAGTACCCATGCATAAAATACCATAATTAAAACAATGTATAAAAGAGTTTAAAACAGAGTTACAATTCATGCAAAACAGTTAAAATACATACAAAGCAAAAACATTGGTTAGGAAGGAAGAATAATTGAGGGAATGCCAGAAGAAACCAAAAAGTCTTCTTCACCTGCTGGCGGAAGATGGGGCGACAGAAGAGAACAGACAAATCGCCCTGGGGAGAGAATTCCAGAGCTTTGGTGTCGTGACTGGACCCTCTCCCAAGTTGCCACCCACCTAATTGCAGAAGGTGGGGACACCTGAGGCAGGGCTTCCTGAGATGACCGTAGTGGTTGGGTGAACTCAAAAGGGATAGGGTTGCCAATCTCCAGGTAGTTGTGAAAACAGCAGCACGAAGGCTCACAATAATGTAAATATTGTATTAATTACTAATGAAAATAATTGTTAAAGAGCTTGGCAATATAATTTTTGACAATATAATTAGAAACAAAAAAGAAGAAAAAGCATTGCTTCGTGCATATAATCAATTCAACACAAAGTAAGTACACCCAAAGCAAAATACATGTACACGGGCGAATTGCCCTCAAATGAGAAAAATGTTCCACTAACAAGTGGTAAAGAGTCTCTGTGGTGTACTTGATATATCAAGAAGAAGGTGATGAAGGAAGCCAAGAAGCCGAGACGACACCTCCGGTTTGGTATTCGTTTCGCATGTGCTTCTTCAGTCAGATGTTGCCATCATGTGAAAACTCTCTAGGCAAAATAAAGGCTTATATAACATAAAATCCATTGCTAAATATTTTCTGATATATAAAAAACAGAATGTTCTTACCATATGTCTTACAATTGACCCAAGGGGTTCATAGACCACAGGTTCTCATGTCCTTCAGCGAGGTAACAGATCATGAAATAATGTCAGGGTATGAATTTTAAAGTAGCAGCTCATTACATACAGGTGAATTGAATACATGGCATTCTGAGGGTCTTAAAGCTACGTATTACAAAAAGCAGGATAAATCAAAGTCACTGTTAAGTCCAGTAGGGGTCAGTGTTTTAAAGAGAAAAATGAGTTTCATTTCTTGCCTGTGCAAAATCTGGGCTACATTTTGTTGATGAAAACGTTTGGGTCTATATTTCCATAATGCAAAGAAGAGCATGTCATTCTCTGAGTGTCCCTTTTTCAGAAAATGCTCTGTTAATGGCGCTTCGAGATTCCTCGCGCGTAAACGCGCTTTATGCTCGCCAATTCTAAGTTTTAATTGGCGTGTGGTTGAGCCAATATAAATTAAGGAACACGGGCACGTGACCGCATAGACCACATTGTATGATGCACAGTTACTAAAATGTCTTAATTTATATTTAAATTTAAATGCTGTAGAGCTTACTTCCTTAACTTGTAGGCTTAACGGGCAAAAGGTACAGGAGCCACACTTAAAATGGCCGAAAGTAACTTCCTGTTGTACCGGAGTAGCACTTGTTTGTATTAATTGGTCTCTCAGTGAGTTTGTTTTTCTCAAGCCAAAGAGCGGAAATTCTTGGCAACCTGGAACGGTGTGCAGAATGTGCCAATGCTTGTTGATTATCCTTTTGATATCATTAGTAAGATGATTAAATTCTAGGGATGAAACAATCCTAGTGGTACTGCTCTTTGTTTGCTCCGACAGAAATAATGACTCTCTAGTTTTTAGTTCCGCTTTAGTATAGGCTGCATTTAAGACCTGGTCATTGTAACCCCTATTTCTCAGTTGGGCACATAATGCAGATGTGGTTTGTATGTAATCCTGATGAAAAGTAGAATTGCATTTAAGCCTTAAAAATTGGCTGAAAGGTAAGTTTCTACGCAAATGAAGAGGGTGGTGTGATTCAAAATGTAACCCTGCGCCACGATCTGTAGCTTTTTTAAAGGGTTTGACTGCAATCTGACCCGTCTGGGTCCTAAAGACCGTGATGTCAAGGAAGTCGATAGATTGTGGGTCAGAATCTCCAGAAAATTTAAGATGACTGTCCAAAGAGTTGATCCACCTGTTCAATTCGGAAAAGGTGTTGACAGAATCCAGGACAAAAAATAAATCTAAAATAAATCTAAAATAAAATAAGACGTGTGATTGAAAAAACGTATTGCAAAAAAGAAACTTACTTTCAAAATCCGCCATATATAAGTTGGCTACGGCAGGGGCGCACGCGGAGCCCATAGCCACGCCTTGTTTTTGTAGAAAAAATTGGTCCCCATAGCGAAAAAAATTGTTCTCAAATAATATATCAATAAGTGAAAGAATAAAATGAGTGGGAGGGTGCGGATTGTTTCTGGAATCTAAGTTGTCCTGGATGATGTTCCTTGCGGCGTCTAATGGGATGTTGGTATACAAAGCCGCAACATCCAATGTTGCAAAAACTGCTTGTTCAGGGATCTGCTGCTTCTCTATTTTCCTAATAAAATCACCGGTGTCCTTAATATAGGAAGGTGTGAGGATGCTAAGAGGCTGCAAAAATGAGTCAACGTATTTAGAAACGGGTTCAAGCAGACTACCGCAAGCTGAAATAATGGGTCTACCTGGGGGGTTGTTCAGTGATTTATGGATTTTAGGTAAAGAGTAAAAATGAGGCACTTTAGGAAATTGTACCAATAGAAAATCCATAGTGGATTTATCTATGTAATTTAAAGACAAACCTTCATATAATACAGTTTGTATAATTTTAGTTATTTTATTAGAAGGGTCCTTAGATAATTTAATATAGTATTGGCCGTCATTAAGTTGTCTAAGATTTTCAGACTCATATTTTTCTGTCCATAATAACCACCGCACCGCCCTTGTCAGCTTCGCGTATAGTAATGTGGGGATCATTAGCTAAAGACTGTAATAAGCCTTGGTCAGTTTGTGATAAATTGGATTGTTGAAGATTTCTCCACGCCTTCCTTTTTTCCAATTTTGCCACGTCTCTAAGGACTACAGCGGAGAAGGTATTAATGAAATGGCTGGAATTTTTAGGAAGAAAAGAAGATTTAGGTCTAAAGTTTCTTATGGCAGAAGTCTGGCCCTGGAAAAATTCTTTTAATTTCATGGTACGAAAAAATTAAATAAATCTACACGGGTTTGAAATGCTGAATAGCGTGGGGTAGGGACGAAACCAAGACCTAAATTCAAGACACGTAGTTCATCTGACAGAGCTCTAGATGAAATATTTACTACTAAGTTTGTTGGTACTGTTGTTGGCGCCTTGGGTGTCTTGGTGGCCTCGGGTCGTAGGAAAAATCCCGTCTCCCGGATCGAAGATGGTAAGAGGAACCAAAAGAGCCCCCACTGGAGATGCTAGAGTTACCTCCTTCCGAGGAGGAGGCTTCTGTGTCGGCGGCCCTAGCTCCGCCCTTACTTCTAAAACTTCTAGTTTGTTGTCCCTGCCCGTGCCAAAAATAGATTCTATTATTGGAATAATCATCACGGTCCCTTAAATATTTCATCTAGAGCTCTTTTCACATGATGGCAACATCCGACTGAAGAAGCACATGCGAAACGAATACCAAACCGGAGGTGTCGTCTCGGCTTCTTGGCTTCCTTCATCACCTTCTTCTTGATATATCAAGTACACCACAGAGACTCTTTACCACTTGTTAGTGGAACATTTTTCTCATTTGAGGGCAATTCGCCCGTGTACATGTATTTTGCTTTGGGTGTACTTACTTTGTGTTGAATTGATTATATGCAGGAAGCAATGCTTTTTCTTCTTTTTTGTTTCTAATTATATTGTCAAAAATTATATTGCCAAGCTCTTTAACAATTATTTTCATTAGTAATTAATACAATATTTACATTATTGTGAGCCTTCGTGCTGCTGTTTTCACAACCTCGTTATTTTCAGCATAGGTACTGTGTTTGTTGAGAGAATCTCCAGGTAGTAGCTGGAGATCTGCTATTACAACTGATCTCCAGCCGATAAGATCAGTTCACCTGGAGAAAATGGCCACTTTGGCAATTGGACTCTATGGCATTGAAGTCCCTCCCCGCCCCAAACCCTGCCCTCCTCAGGCTCCACCCCAAAAACCTCCCACCGGTGGCAAAGAGGGGCCTGGCAACCCTAATAAGGGAGTAGGCGGTCCTTCAGGTATGTTGGTCCCAAACCATACAGGGCTTTGAAGCACCTTGAATTGTGATTGGAAACAAATTGGGAGCCAGTTTTTGGTGGGCCAAGAATGGAGTGATGTGTTTCCTACGACCCACTTCTGTCAACATCCTGGCTGCAGCTTTCTGTACTGACTGAAGTTTTGGAACACTTCATAAGGGCAGCCCCACATAGAGCACATTGTAGTAATCTAATCTAGATGTTGGGGGGGGGGGAGGCATGCACCGGAGTGCCCAGATCTTTTCTGCCCAGGAAAGGCTACAGCTGGCTAACCAGTTGAAGCTGGTCAAATGATCTAAAAGGCATAGACAGCATGGCACCCAGTGTGATTTATGCAGCTCATAGCCAGTCATGCCAATGGCTTTTTGGATCCCCCCCTCCATCCCATTATACTGCCCTTCATTGGAGGATCTACCATCCTTTCCCTGCTTGTTTGTTTTCCCCAACAAAACTTTAAAATAATACTTTTTGGTGACTCTGTGGCCTTCCTGAGAGATGCCCCTACAGACTTTTTAATACATTTCCAAGTTTGTCAATGCTGAGTTGGAAAATGCCTGAAGATTTGGGGGCAGAGCTTGGAGAGGGCAGGGTTTGGGGAGGTGAGGGATAACTGCCAGGTTGTCATGCCATAAAGCCCACCCTCTGAAGCAGCAGTTTTCTCCAGGGGAAACTGTTCCCCGTAGCCTGGAGATCAGTTAGAATTCTTGGCCCCACCTGGAGGTTGGCAACCCAATGCCAAGGAAGAGATTGCACCTTAAACGTTCATGAGGCAGCTGTTTCCAAGGGCAAATCGACAAAACCTCTTGGAAACATCAGGGGAGGCTCTCCATAAACTCAAGAACATGAATTATCTGCAGCTGAAAATGTTTTTGATCTCCCGAATTAGATCAAAAATGACATTTTTGATCTCCCAAATGAGAAAGGCAAGTCTTGTTTGCAGTTTTCCTAGTAACTCAGACTAAAGGGGCACTTTTTGAATCTATAAATTACTCATTAAACTTAATCGTGGCTTTTATTAAAAATACTGAAACAAATAGCACAAGGATTTGGAATACAAGTTAGATGATGAAATACAGATTTTTTAAAAAAATGATTAATTGCTGATATTTTTTTCTCCCTGGAGATTATCAAGAGTGAATCCAAATTTATCTGAGGACTGCTGGTTTAGCTCAGCAAAAACAATACAAAAAAAACTTCTACCCTATATGGTGGGGACCGCACGAGGAGAAGTCTGTTTTGGAGTGTGGTAGAGGGAGATGTAGGAGGTATAGCAATTGAATTGTCACTTAAAGCTGAAAATCATATCAAGAAATATTTTAGCAGCAGAAACAGTATATAAGAAGTATTGGAAGACCAGCTCTTCACCCAATGAAAGGGAATGGATAAAGATTTAGAAATGTTATCAATGATAATAGTAACTGTTTTACAATGGGATAAAAAAACATGGTGGTATGAAAGTTGGATTGCAATGTACAGTTATTTAGAGAAGGAACTGAACCATTGAAAACTGGGATTTTTAAAAATAAATGTGTAAGGAGTTTGGTGCATATATAATGTTTGATAAATGTAGGTGGGAAATAAATTTTTCACAGGTTTTTAAAGTGTTATTAGTATGTCAGGACTTGGCCTGGATTTTGTTTCCCAGGATGTTTTGCGGTCAGACCGGCCAAGTCCAACACCTGGCGTTTGTTGTGTCTCTCTCTGCCGGGGCCTGAGAACTTTCTCGGATCCTGGGAACTCTTATCTCGCGGTACCTGGCAATGCCTGGTATCTCTGTATTGTGCTTTTAAGTTCTGCTGATGCCATTGTAGAACATTGCCAACTTTCCAAGCCTCAGAGCTGTCATCATGCCTGAAGTCTTTACCTGCTAATCTTCTAATAAAGCGTTTTTACTTCAGACCTCACCTTGTCTGAGTGAATCCTTTGGAAAAGCTAGAGAGGGACTTGTTGATCCTGACAAGTATGCATGTTTTCCCATGTCCAGAGTAAGAATAAGAACAAGGACATGATAAGTCCATTGCAGGGAAGGGGAAGTGAAATAGTAACAGGAGATGAAGAGAGGGCAGAACTGCTCAATTCCTACTTTTCCTCAGTCTTTTCTTGCGAGGGAAATGGTGCACAACATGGCATAAACAGAGGGAAGGGATTTGCAGCCTAGGATTGGCATTGGGGTAGTGCACAAACACCTAGTTGTTTTGAATGAAACAAAGTCCTCGGGGCCAGATTAATTGCATCCAAGGGTACTTAAAAAACTTGCAGATGTAATTTCTGAGCCGCTGTTCATTATTTTGAGAATTCTTGGAGGACAGGGAGGTGCCAGAAGACTGGAGGCAGGTAAATGTTGTCCCCATCTTCAAGAAGGGGAAAAAGGAGGATCCGGGTAACTACCAAGCCATCAGCTTGATGTCTATACCGGGAAATTTTTTCGAACAAATCATCAAACAGTCAGTCCTTGAGCATTTAGAAAGGATGGATCTGATTACTGAGAACCAGCACAGGTTTCTCAGGAACAAGTCATGACAGACTAATCTTATCTCCTTTTTTGAGAAAGTTACTACCTTGCTGAATCAGGGGACTACTGTAGACATAGTTTATCTTGATTTCAACAAGGCTTTTGATAAGGTTCCCCATAATATTCTTGTTGACAAATTGGGAAAATGTGGTTTAGATCCTATTACTGTTAGGTGGATCTGTAACTGGTTGACAGATCACACCCAAAGAGTGCTTGTTAATGGTTCCTCATCCACTTGGAGAGAAGTAACTAGTGGGGTGCCTCAGAGATCTGTCCTGGGCCCTGTGTTGTTCATCAACTTTATAAATGATTTGGAAGAAGGAATATAGGGGATGCTTATTACATTTGCAGATGATACTAAATTGGGAGGGGTAGCAAATACGGTAGAAGACAGAACCAGAATACAGGATGATATTGACAGGCTGGACAATTGGGCGAAAACTAAAAAAATACATTTCAACAGAGATAAATGTAAAGTTCTGCATTTAGTTGAAAAAATCAAATGCATAATTATAGGATGGGAGAGACTTGTTTTAGCAGTAGTGTGTGCGAAAAGGATCTTGGGGTCTCAGTAGACCAAACACTGAACATGAGTCAGCAGTGTGATGCGGTAGCTAAAAAGGCAAATGCGGTCTTGGGCTGCATCAGCAGAAGTATAGTGTCCAGTTCACGCAAAGTGATGGTATCTCTCTGCTCTGGTTAGAACTCACCTATTGTGTTCAGTTTGGGGCAGTGCAGTTTAAGAAGGATGTAGACAAGCTGGAACGTGACAGAGGAGGGCAACAAAGATGGTGAGGGGTCTGGAGACCAAGTCCTATGAGGAAAGGTTGAAGGAGCTGGGTATGTTTAGCCTGGAGAGGAGAAGACTGAGAGGTGATATGATAACCATCTTCAAGTACTTGAAGAGCTGTCATATAGAGGATGGTGCCGAGTTGTTTTCTGTTGCCCCAGAAGGTCGGACCAACTAACGGGTTGAAATTAAGTCAAAAGAGTTTCAGTCTAGATATTAGGAAGAATTTTCTAACAGTTAGAGCGGTTCCTCAGTGGAACAGGCTTCCTCGGGAGGTGGTAAGCTCTCTTTCCCTGGAGGTTTTTAAGCAGAGGCAAGATGGCCATCTGTCAGCAATGCTGATTCTATGACCTTAGGCAGATCACGAGAGGGAGGGCATCTCAGCCATCTTCTGGGCATGGAGTAGGGGGTAACTGGGGGTGTGGTGGGGGAGGTAGTTGTGAATTTCCTGCGTTGTGTAGGGGTTTGTGTAAGGTCTGGGTCTACCTGTCGAATCCCAAACAAGAGAACATCCAAACAGAGTTGTCTAAGAAGCCATTTATTTGGAAAGCATAAGGTGGAAAGCAGCAACTTACAGGAAAGAGGGGCGAGGACTCAAGTGGGGAAACGGCGGGAAGGTTGAATACATATACATCAGAAAGGCACCGTTAGAAAGTAGGCTGACTCTGGTTCCCAGAGTTTCTGTAGAGATTACAGCTTGGGCCGGGGTGCAGACCGTCATAACGTAAGCAAAGCTACTTGTCCTTGACTCCAGCTGCGCTCCCAGCCTGGACCTCACATTCTGCCTCCCTTAGAGCCCTCCCCCCCCCATATCAGACGATGGGGCGGGCTTCTCTGGATACGAAGCATGGAATTGACGTAGTAGGCGAGGGGCGGAGATGTGACGCTGTTTAACCCATTTGTCGTGGGCTGGACTGAAATGTTTCCAATGCACTAGGTATTCCACGCCTCCCCTATGAATGCGGGAATCGAGGATTTTGGAAACCTCACAATACTCCTGCCCCCCCCCCACCATTTTGGGAACCTCGGGGGGCTTTTCAGGATGCCATAGGGATGTGGGCACGTACTGTTTCAATAAACTGACATGAAAAACTGGATGGACCCTTTTCAATCTCTTGGGGAGTTGCAGCTCCACTGTGACTTCATTAATTATGCGAGTGATAGGAAATAATGAATTTTTCACTCAGTTTCTTGGAGGGCTGTAGAGACCTGAGGTTTTTGGTGGAGAGATATACTTGATCTCCCACCCTGAATGACATGCCTGCAGATCGATGCTTGTCAGCTTGGGCCTTATACTTTCTTTTGGCCCGTTCTAGGTTTTTACTTAACCATGGCCAGGTAGACTGGATGGTTTGAATCCAGTCTGATAATTCAGCACCCTCCTCCTCCCCTGATACATGCACCTGTCCAACGGGGCTGAATTCCTTGCCGTACACAATGTGGAATGGACTGAATCCTGTGGATTGATGAACAGAATTATTATAGGCATACTCTGCAAAAGGCAGTAGATCAACCCAGTCATCCTGATGATAATTCACATAACATCAGAGGTAACATTCAAGAACAGCATTCATTCTTTCTGTCTGTCCATCTGTTTGGGGGTGAAAGGCACTTGAGAGACCTTGTTCAACACCCACCAGTTTGAGGAATGCTTTCCAGAACTTGACTAGAAATATAGAGCCGCGGTCCAAAATTATTTTGAGCGGGAAGCTATGATATTTGAATATGTGTGTCACAAACAAGCAAGCCAGTCTTTGGGCAGAGGGCATGCCTGCACAAGGAATCAAATGCACTTGTTTGGAAAAAAGGTCTGTAACCACCCACAAGACAGTTTTCCCTCGACTCAAGGGTAAATCAGTCATGAAATCCATGGCAATCACCTCCCATGGCCCTTGAGGCATTTCTAATGGTTTCAGAAGTCCAGTGCTTGTTAGACGTTTGGCAGTGGCGCATACTGGACAGCTGCGGATGAAGGAGTCCAGATCAGAACGCATTCCCGCCCACCAGAATTGACAACGGAGCAAATGCAGTGTTTTAACAAATCCAAAGTGCCCAGAGGTTTTTGCTCCATGAGCTAGTTTTAACACCACTGCTCGTAACGTTTTAGACACGTACAATTTGCAGTCCTTGACCCATAGTTCCCCCCGCTGCTCAAGACATGTAGGCAGTGCATTGTTATCCCTTTTGGTTAGGCACTGACGAATCAAAGTGTCATGGAAAGACTGGGGCAGTCCTGCCGGAATGACAGGATCGCTCTCCGCTTGGGGTGGGGGTGGAGAGTGACTGCTAGCATCCCTGGATGGCGGCGGAGAACCAGGAGAGCGACCGCTTCAGTGGGTTGTGGAGAGTCGCTCTCGACCTGGGCTTGTTGCGCCTGAGCGCGCGTGAGGACTGCCAAGGTGGGAAGAACACCTCTTTGCTCTGGAGTAAACAGGGACTCAGTGGGTCATTCCACCTTAACAGGATACCGAAGAAGTCTGGAAAGAGCATCAGCCAAAAGGTTTTTCTTGCCTGGAATGTGTTTTATTACAAACCGAAAGCGAGAAAAGAAGTCTGCCCATCTGATCAGTTTCGCGGTGAGTTTGTGAGTCCCAGTTAAAGCTTCCAGATTTTTGTGATCTGTTAAAACCTGGAAAGGGGTCGGGGTAGCTTCCAGGAAGTGTCTCCAGATTGTTAAAGCGTGTTTTACAGCTGCGGCTTCTTTTCCCCAAATAGGCCAGTTGAGCTGAGATGGGGAAAATTTCTTGGAGAAATAGGTACATGGGTATAGCTGGCCACCGTCTTCCTTCTGCAGGAGAGCCCCTCCCATGGCCATTTCTGAAGCATCTACCTGAACAATGAAAGGGCGGTTACAATCTGGATGCTTCATTACCGGCTCAGTCGTAAACAAACATTTCAGCGTCTCAAAGGCTATCTGACAGTCTGGGGTCCATTCTATCTTAGCGGAGAGCTGGGTAGCAGTAATGCCTTTACCTTTAGTTTTGAGTAAGTTGGTAATTGGGAGTACAATTTGTGCAAAGTCTTTGAGGAAATTGCGGTAGAAATTCGTGAAACTGCAAAATCTTTGCACTTGCTTGCGAGTAGCCGGGGGCTGCCAGTCAACTACTGCTTGCACTTTGTTCGGCTCCATGGCTATTCCTTGGTGAGAGATTCTATAGCCTAGGAAGGTTAGTTCCTCTTTATGGAATTCACATTTGGAAACTTTAGCATAGAGGTGGTTCTCCCTGAGTCGTTGTAGAACTTCTTTGACTAGGGAGATGTGTTCCTCTACATTTTTAGAATAAATTAGGATATCGTCTAAGTAAACAATAACTCCTTTATACAACAAATCATGGAGGATCCCATTAATCATTTGCATGAAGATCCCCAGGGCCCCTTTTAATCCAAACGGCATTACAAGGTATTCAAACATCCCAAAGCAACTGGAGAAGGCAGTCAAAGGTTCGTCCCCTTCACGAATTCATATGCGATAATACGCTTCAACCAAGTCCAATTTGGTGAAGATGCATCCTTCTTTCAACTGGCTTAGGAGATCTGGAATGAGGGGAATGGGGTAGGAGTTAGTCTGGGTGACTATGTTGAGTTTGCGAAAGTCTATACATAGTCTTAGGTCACCTGTCTTCTTACGCACAAAGAAGGCAGGTGAGGAGTGGGGGGCTTTGGAGGGGCGGATAAAGCCCCGTGCCAAGTTCTTGTCAATAAAGTCCTTCAACACTGTCTTTTCTTTGGGATTCATGGGATAAATCTTGCTCTTAGTTAAGTGTTCCCTCCCCCTGCACTTCAATAGCACAGTCTGGGGAGCGGTGGGGGGGTAGTAAATCACACTCTTTGACATCGAAAACATCTGCAAAGTCCTGATATTCGAGAGGTAACTGTGGATCAGCATCTTCTACCGCTAGGGCAGAGTTTAGGACGGCTACCTCCTTCCGGTGCCGTTTGCATTGCGGTAGGGCGAATTCAAGGGTTTGGGTTGCCCAGTTAATAATGGGACTATGCCCCCAAAGCCAATTCACTCCCAGGACTACTGGAAAACGAATGCCGGGCACTATAGTGAAACGGATCTGCTCCCAATGGTCTCCCACTCCCATGGCAATTATGCCCGTTCGCCTGTCAACTAGGCCCCCCTTGAAGTCACTCCCGTCCATCTGGGCGAATCGTAGGGGTTGTGGTAAAACGTTAGCTTTTACATTTAGCATTTTAAACGTGTCCTCACTGATTAGGGTACGTGCACATCCAGAATCCACTAGAGCTTTAACTGCTACTTGGGGACCCCCCTTAAAATGTTGTAAGATTACATCAAGAAACATTGTGTCTTCTACTTCTCTCACCATTAGTGGAGCTGTGGGGGGTGCAGTCACCTCGGTCTGCAGTGGCGCTCCATTCACTGCAGACCTTGCTCGTTTTTTGCCGGTTCTTGGGTGGGAACGAGGTTCAGGGCGGCTATGGATCCCCAAGTTCCGTCTTCTTCTTCCTCCGATGTATCCACGTCGGCTGGGCCAGTGGCGATTGTAATCCGGGCCCCCGGTGGGGCCTCGTTTGTAATCCGAGCCCCCGATGGGGTGAGAAAGGGCACTGGCGACCCCTGACGAGCAAACTCATCTGAAATATGGAGAGCGATGGGCGGTTTGCACCCGCCTGGAGTAGTGCTCACGTGACGGTTCTGCCCGCCACCCCGGGGACGGGTCTCGGCTTGCTGACTCAGTTTGGGGTGAGTGGCACGAGTAGGGCAATCAGCGGCAAAATGCCCCATCTTCCCGCAGGTGAGGCATGCTCCTCTTTGGAAACGTTTGGCTCTGTCCAAAACAGGAGCTGTTGCTTTCCGAGGCGGAGGGGCGGTACGGTCTGGTCGTGGACCTGTCTCTTTGGCTCGGCGCCTGGAGAGAGCGAGGGATTGCCGGTGGCTTTCCACTTCCTCCGCTAGTAGGGGGATCACGTTGCATGTGCTCACGATCCACTGTGTCAGTAAGGAAGTTCCCTCTTGGGCGAGCAGGGTATGTTCCCCCCGCTCTCCCCTAGTAGCACAGGTAGTCAAGCGGCGGAACTGGTTTAGTAGGTAAGACCTGGTAGCCTTCCTTCGTTCCTCATGTCGACGTCAGTCGACCTCCCTCTGTAGACTTCGGAACTGATCCTCAGCCTCCCCTTGCAGGAGCTGTCGGAGGATCTCTCGAGCAGTGGAGGTCATTGGTGGACCTTCCCTTCGGTTGTCCTCTCCCAACGAGGAATCAGTGGAATCAGGTGCTGTTGCCATGCACCTTAGGAAAGAGGAAACATTCACGTTCCTGACAGTAAAATACAAAAAACTAAAATAATAAAGCAAAATAAAAAAAAATAAGATTTGAATACTAATGTAAGGTCTGGGTCTACCTGCCGAATCCCAAACAAGAGAACATCCAAACAGAGTTGTCTAAGAAGCCATTTATTTGGAAAGCATAAGGTGGAAAGCAGCAACTTACAGGAAAGAGGGGCGAGGACTCAAGTGGGGAAAGGTGGGAAGGTTGAATACATATACATCAGAAAGGCACCGTTAGAAAGTAGGCTGACTCTGGTTCCGAGAGTCTCTGTAGAGATTACAGCTATCGGCCGGGGTGCAGACCGTCATAACATAAGCAAAGCTACTTGTCCTTGACTCCAGCTGCGCTCCCAGCCCGGACCTCACAGGTTTGATTAGATGACCCTGGTGATCCCTTCCCACTCTATGATTCTACGTTTCATATGTTTGAAAGGTATCTGAGAAAGAAAAGAAAAAGAATACATGAATAATTATGAATTGACAATGTTCTATAATTTAGCGCCCTCCGGGGTGGAGGTTCAAAGACTCCTGCGGCTTTCCAGCCCGGCCCCCGTGGTGGGGCGGGTGGGCCATGGGCAAGGGGGCCGCCCGAGCCCCCCGCCCACGCAGCGTGGGGTGTCCCCTCACCACTCAATGAGCCGAGAGCCCCGTCATGTGACAATGTTCTATAATTTAAATCACTGTTTCTCAACCTGTGGGTCGGGATCCAAAACTGGGTTGTGAAGCCATTGCAAGTGGGTCGTGGGCCAGCCCTCCCTCATGGCCGCCCCTGCCCTTTCCATGGCTGTCTTTTGCATTTTGGAAACCAAGATCTGACTCAGGAAACAATATCTTCTGTATCATACGTTATTTGGTATTTTTTTTCTTCACTGCATATACATGTCGATCAAATAAAACGTGTCCTGAGGGTTACCAGAGTGAGTTTCTTAGAATCTATGAGGGAATTAGAGGGAGCAATGGAGATGGAGGTCAAAGGCTGGAATGTGATCTCCATACATCACGGCTGTGTATGTCAGAATGCCACTTGCTTCGGTTTCATAGTGGCTGCAGCTGGGCCCTTTGTGCCACGTTTACTGGTTGCTCAAAAACCCCTGGTTAGCCACTGTCAATAATGGAATGCAGAACTAGATGGGTTCCAACGTCATCATTTGCCAAGGGTGCAAAAAACCTTGGGAAAGCCTTGGATGGGTCACCATACCAAGTAAATTTGAACTTGTGGGTCACCATATGGAAAAGGTTGGGAACCGCTGGTTTAAATTTCTCAGTTAGGGTTGCCAGCCCTGGGTTGGGAAATACTTGGGAGATTTTTTGGGGTGGAGCCTGGGGAGGGTGGGGTTTGGTGAGGGGAGGGGCCTCAGGAAGGCATAATGCCATAGAGTCCACCCTTCAAAGCAGCCATTTGCTCCAGGGGAACTGACCTTGGTCGTCTGGAGATCAATTGTAATAGCAGGGGATCTCCAGGTTCCACCTGGAGGATGGCAAGCCCATTCCTAGAACATGAAATTAATAAGTGGACTCAAAAGAACCTTGGCAAAGTTTGTTTTAAGATGAAGGGTGGCTGATTGATTTGATGCCACTTCACCAGCCAGTGTGCGGTTGTGGTCAGAGTGTTGGACTAGGACTTCAGAGACCTACATTCAAATCCCCACTTGGCCACGGCGCTTTCTGGGTGATGTTAGGCTAGTCACACTCTCGGTCTCACCTACCTCACAGGAAGGAGAAAATGAAGGAGGGAGAACCATGTACGCCACTCTGAGCTCACTGGAGGAAGGTTATGGTAAGAATGTCCTAGATCAATAAGCAATAAAATATCAGCATAATAAAATATCAGCATACAGAGCTAAGCCAACACATGTAGTGGCTGAGTGGAAGCAAGTGCGTTGGCCCCGCCCTTCTTCATGACCACTCCCTCTGGCCCTGCTTTCTCTATACGCATGATGGCTCTGCCCCCATGAATGGGAACTGTCTTGAATTCATGTTCTTGATCCCAGGGGCAGGAGCTTCAGGCATGCCGCTTGTACACTGTGCCTGTGTGCAGCAAACGCCAATTGGAGGGGGCAGGGCCAGCAATTCCACGTCCCATCCACATGCACAGTCCCTGTACACTGATATCATATGTTCAGGACTAGGGTTGTGCATATCAATTAACCCCTAACCAAAAATAAACCTGAAAAAGGCCTTCTTTCTGGTTTAATTAAAGCTGAATATTAAAACTGGGAATAAAGCCGAAGCCGGATAGCCAATTGCTGAATCAGCCGAATAGGTATTCGGCCTTTTCCGGCTTAATCTTTCTCTAGGCTTTTACCTATGGGATTTTTTTAATGAGCTCTTGGGAGGGGCATGTTTGGAGATAGAGTCCCCAAATTTTCAGGGTAGCTTCAAGGGACTCTCCTTGCATGAACCCTGAAGTTTGGTAAAGATTGGGTCAGGGGGTCCAATTTTATGAGGTCCCAAAGTCCCTCCATAGAGAAACATTGTAAAGACTTTACATTGTAAAGCTTGTAATAAACTTGAAGGACCGTTTTACAAAAAGCTCAAACAAAAGTTTCTGTGTTTTTTAAAAGAAAACTCAAAACAGCTGTGTGGAGAAAAAAATAGTTGGATCTTCTTCAGTTACCATACCAACAAGAACATGCACAGTATTTTATATTGACACCTCTAGTTGCCATGGAAACACATGTTTCTAAATCTATCCTTCTTAGTAGTACACACCTGTATCCAGGAGTTGTCTACTTTGGGACGGGGTATAATGAAAAAGAAGAGAAAAAACCAGCGGCTCTCAAAGATCTCTAAACGCTAAAGAGAGTTTTTAGAGAACTCTGAACAACTTGTGGCAACTGCAGATATCTGAAATGTTCTGTTCCGGAAATGAAGTAGAATTCAGATTTCATTGATAAGAAAGCAGTTGCATGAATTGAGGTAACCTGGCAGCCAAGCCCTGTGATGGAGGGAGCCTTTCCTTGCTGGGAAACTCCCTTAAACCAAGAAAGTGCCCCAGTAACCACCACTAAGGTATCCCCTGAAAACATCTAGACTGACCTGCAGAGAAGGTATCCTTCTAGCGCAGTACTGGACCAGTAATGGAATAACAGGATGGAAGCCCCTGGAACAAACCACATAGTAATTGTGCAATCTAGTATGAAGGGAAGAGATTAAGAAATATCCGAGAGAAACAGATTGTACTAAATAAACAAAGCCCCCAAAAGCATCTTTATGAAAAAGTTTATAATAAAAGAGAGAGAGAAAGGGAAAGGAGCAAATGGATTTCCAAAGAGGGGGAAAGAGGGGGAACAAAATGCAAGGAAAGACACTCAATAATACCGCACAGAGACTTTCAAATAAAAAGCAATACAGGTGATCTAACTCAGCTAAGTACACATTACCTGGCCTGTAGCAGGTTCCTCAGAGCATGTGCAAAGTTCCTTGCAGGAACAAGATGTTAGAAGAGTCTTTAACCCCTGCGCAACCTCCTGTGGACCCAGTTTCCGCTGAAGACTGAAGGCAAAAGAAAATCCCAAATGTCCAGATATTTATGGTCAACATATTCTGACCTGAACCACCCCCTGTGTAAAATGGATGAGCTGGTTGAGCCGGTCCCAAGCACAGCCCCATCTCTGATGTCATTGGCTAACCTTACCAATCAGAACATTACTAAAAGGACCGTTCCACCCCCTGCCCCCAGGTAGTTGTTAATGATTATGACTTCCATGACAAACAGATGTCTGGCCAACTGACCCATCCCTTGTCCAAAAAGGATTAGGTGTGGCAGGATGGCCCAATGTGGAATGGAAATGCATGGGTCATTCTAATGGAAACTCCAGGGGCCTAAGATCCCAGCATTCTAGGCCAGGGTTGTCAAATGTATGGCCCACGAGCCGCATCCGGCCCCTTGAAAGCTCTTATCTGGCCCATAAGCCGCTCCCGATCTGGGCTAGCCAGGCATGGCCCAGCCCAACCAAGTGACATTTATGTCATATCCAGCCCTTGTAACAAATAAGTTCGACACCCTTGCTCTAGGTGGCCCTCTTGAGCCCCGGTAAGCTGTTAGGATTTCTGCCACAAGCCCTCTTTTCTAAAAGTCCTGCCTCTGACTCACAAGCATGTGGAGATTAATTGTGGTTGCTCAGTAACAGAGGGAAGACACTCTGTACGTGCCCAGAGGCAGTGCTTTGTAGGTTTCAGTGCTGCTCTGGTGTTCCTAGCAAGTTCTAAAGCTAAGTGTCCACCTTGAGTCTCAGCAAGAAAGGTGGGCCATAAATAACGTAAATAAATAAATAAAACTGTGACCCCCCCCCCCAAAAAAAACAGTTTGGAAATTACAGGTGGTATAAAATGCTGCTACCTGATAGGAGTAAGCCAGCTGATACCACTATTAAAGCATATGCCCCATTTCGACACCCAGCCCAAACAACGGCTTTGGCCTATCAAGCCCTCCCCAGTCGGAGCTTCTGGCAAGATGGCTGATCTGATCACAACTTCTCTCAAGAGCTCTTGAGAGCTCTTGAGAGAACCTGGAGACACTCCGAAAACGGGACACTTTTAGTGACCCGACCACGTTCCTAAAAGGTGGAACGTGGAGCAGGAAATTCCTGCTGCCAAAGAGTGCGGTTTTGACTCCCAAACTTTCCCCTGGGAACAAAGCCCGGGGGGGGTTGGATGCTTGTCCCGCCCGGCTGAGGAAGAAACCACCGCCGTGAGTGCCTCTAATGGATCCAGGATCAGCTCTCCTCTACCAAATACCAGCTATTGAACCATTTTAACAACAGAAACCCCGACATCCGAGACCTGTAAGTGCCAAGAACTCCTTTTGCATACTTTTCAATCAAAAAAAGACTAAGAAGCTTTTTCAACTAGCTACAAACCCGCACCCCCCCCCACCCAAGACCATGAGATAATTTGATAAAAATAAGAAAAATCACCAACCAATTATAAATCTTTTCCGCGGGTAGACATAACAACAGTTGATTTGAGTGACATTGTACGCAGCAACGGAAGATTCCAAGTTGGAAGGGGGAGGGACGAAGTTCTATTTCTGATTTGAAACACTTTCGTTTTAGAGACTTCCTGCCATGTTTTACTGTGAGAACGAGGAGACTTTGTGGGAAGAACCGGATGTCTTTAAAGGCCTAACTAGAGGACTCCTGAAATTCGATGGTTTGTTTTACATCAATACTGCCCACCTATACAACCAGCTCCACAGGGAACCATGGATTACAAAAGACTGGAGGAAATGTTGATGCAGCACACAGAAAAACTCAATAAACAAATTCAACAACAAACAAAGCAAATGACCCAACTAATTGACCAGAAACTTGACAACCTCTTGAATGAGATTAAGACAATTAAAGACCAAGTGAAGGTATTAAAAACAGACCTGAAAAAGATGGAAATTACCATAACAAAAGTGGAGGAGGAACAAAAGGAAATTCGCATGGAAACTAAGGATAATGAGAAACAAATTGGAGATTTACAAACACAAGGAGAGATTCTGAAGGACAAGATTGCACTTTTGGATATGAAATTGAGAGAATCCAATTTACGAATACGCAATCTCGTGGAAAAATATGGAGATACTAGAGAGACTATGATAAAGTCACTTGCTGATATTTTCCATTTAAATGAACAAAAATTAAACTATGCAATAGACAAAATATACAGAGCTCCCTTGTCACCAAAAATGCAGAAATCAACACCTAGAGAGATTGTGATTGCCTTTTATTGAAGAATACAATCATGCAAATCTAACATGATAGTCCTCTTTCGGTAGATGGATTATCATTAATACAGCTAAAAGATATACCTAGCCACTTGGTCGCAAAGAGAAATGCTTATAAAGATTTCACAATGATATTGAGGAAAAATGGAATTAAATACGCTTGGTTAACACCACAAGGACTTACTTTAATCTACAAACAGATCAGATGTGCGGTCAACTCATTAGCAGAGGCTGAAAGATTTTTTTTAAGAAATAAAGAACTGACAGATCCTATCCAAGGAAGAGACCAAGAAGAAACATGACAGGATGAAAACTCAACTGGGCAAGATGCAGTAACTGGTCACCATGGACTCCAAGAGACTACATTAAGAAAGCAAGAAAAAACCAATAGAAACCCCGACAGAAAAAGTCATTCAAAAAGAAGGGATAAAGAGTTGGAGGGTATTGAAATGTCGGGAGTAAGGGGAGGTGCAGGGAAATAACAATGAGTTTTTTAATTTACTTGATAATGTAAAGAATATATATCAAAGAATATATATATATCCTTGTTTTTGGAGTAATTATGTATCCTAATAGTATCTTTAAATATTTTTAATGCTAATTGAATATATTAGAGATTGGGTTACTAAGTTATGGAGTATATATGGACACTAGAAAGAAATAGACAATTATAAATAAATATATACTAGTTTAGAAGGAATAGACAAATAGTAGTATAAAGGAGTGACTTGATTAAGAATGGGTTAGAGGAAGTTGGGGGGAAGTTCAAATTATTATATGTATTTGACTATGAAGGTATGTATTAAGCTATGCATTATTATTCATAAATATATGGAAAGATAATCTATATGGAATACTGAATAGGAAATGTATTATTTTTATAGAAAAAGCAATAAAAAGTATTTTTTTAAAAAAAGCCCTCCCCAGTCTGTCTGGGTTCTGCATTTCGCAGGAGTACCCGCTCTCATATCATCCTCCCTGATGCTTGAGATTCTCCAGGGAGACCCACATAAATATTCAACAGTATATAGAAGCCAAACTGGGGGGAGGGGGGCTCCTAGTTGAAGCCCTGAAGTTCTGGCATTAGGCTTGCCAGGCCCCGTAGCTCCACTGGCGGGAGCTTTCCGGGGCTGTAGCTGTGGCGTGCGATGCGCACGCATGCACCCCTCTCTACGCAGACTCTCTAGCAATCTCGGCCAAAACTCTATGGTTTCTATAGAGTTTTATCCGAGATTGCCAGAGTGTCCATGCGTGTGTGCGCACATGCACACAGTGCTCACTGGTCATCAGCTGGCCGGCAGGCAGCCTGGTGGATCAGCGGGATTTTACCCGCCACTTGGCAACCCTATCTGGCATGTTTGTCTATAAGTTCATCTGGTTTACTGGCTGCTTCACATGGAGGGTTCTGCCCCTCCCCCACATTATTATTAATGATTTGCTGTAGCAATTGATGAAGGCAACCTTGAAATGGCTTACAACCTGGGAAACCTTCCGGTTGCCATGACCTCATGCCAAATGAGGGGTGGCTCCTATGTTTAGGAGTTCCACAGGAGCAGGCCCCGGGAGCTGGCTTTCTCAAAGTTGCCCTGCGTGCCCTCAAGCTCCTCCAGAAAGGCCACCAAGGAGGGGTCCCCTCGCCAGCCAGCCCTGGCACCCTGTGAGGAGAGCCGAGAGCCAGCCCCTCCCACCTTGGGGCCGACCATCCTGTCGATAAAGGGGAGGCTGGGCCAGCCCCCGGGCCCTGGGCGCAGGGTCCCTGACCGGCTCAGCCCATCCCACCACCCTTCTCCTCCATGTGGGTCACTATCTAGAGGGAGCAGCTGGAGGGGCCCGCCGTGAGGGGCAGGAAACGACTGAGTGAGCCGATCAGTGGATGGAGACCTTGGCCACTGATGTGGCTGCCTCCAGGGGCCACCTGGTCACGATGCTTGGACTGACCAAGAACATCGTTGAGGGGCAGGCCCGGATGCTGGGGGCACTGGACGTCCTGACACACACGATGGTCCCTGCCCACTGCCAGGCCCCCTCCATACACCCTGTGGGGCCTCCCCCGGGGATGCGCTTCCATGCCAGGGGTGTCCCTCCTGGGGATGAGCCCGACACTAACCCCCACCCACACCTCACAACCTCACTGTCGGCCACAATCTTTGGGGGGAGCGTGGCTGGCGAGTCAGGGGCACATAATGGCTTGGAGCGAGTGGCCTAGAGAGGCTGCTGCCCCACCCACTGAGATCACCCCCAACCAGCCTTCAACCCAGCCCCAGGAGAACTCCTGTCTGGGGCCCACTGCCCACATCCTCTGCTGGCCTCCAACCGCCTGCCCCCTCCCTTCCTGCAAAACTCTCTAGAGCAGGGGCGAGGCAAATGGCTGTCCACTCCCACAACCTCTTCCCAAACCCCGCTCCTCCACAACTCACCAGTGGCCCGCCCCTTGCACGTCTGCCTCCCCGCCCTCATGCCGCCCATGCGGCCCTGCCCCCATCATCCCGGTGCTCCCACGCCATCCTGCGCCACCCATTTATTTTGTGCTTTTTTGCTATTTTCCTTGCCTTTCCAAGCTGCACCAAACAACTTAGGAGGCAGCCCCGCTGCGCCATTGCTCCGCCACGCTCATCCCTGGCGTGGCTCCCTCCCCCTCTGGAATGAGCTGTTACTCTAGAAAGTGAAGGATGATTTATTATTAATCTGTAACAAGACTTTAGCATCCTTCCCGTTCTGAAAATATGCAGTTGACAAACATCACCCCAGTTACTTAGATTGAGGAAGCTCTCAAAGTAAATGCAGGAAAGCTGCATTTGTAGTATGTTACCATTATTCTGGGCCCAGGTTTATTTTAATCTTATTAAAGCATACTGCATTGGAAGCAAAATCTCCATATTCTTCTTCTTTTCATCTGGGTGTTCCATTGCCAGAGTTTTGTTAGAGATATATCAAAAGTGAAAAATAAGGTGGGGGGGTTTGGGGGGGAAGGGGAGATGTTATTATCGCTGGATTTTTCAATTCATTCCAGTGGACTTTGTCTGACAGCTTCCCTCTCAGGAGGTGCCCACCCAGCGGCTGCTGCATGGTAAACTGCTCCATATAAAGAGCAGTTTGGCATGAGGGTTTCTCAAAAACAAAAACAAAAAAGGAAAAAGCTCCTCTGCCCACACAGCTGTTGCAACAAGAGAAGAGGCAGCTGGGCAGTGGAGAGGGGTTGCCAGGTCCCCCCGGCCATCAGCAGGGGATTGGGGGTAGGGTTACCAGTTCCAGGTTGGGAAACTCCTGGAGATTCAGGGGTGGAGCCTGGGGAGGACAGGGACCTCAGTGGAGTACAATGCCATAGAGTCCACCCTCCAGAGCAGCCATTTTCTCCAGAGGAATTGATCTCTGTGGCCATTTATGCTTGGTTATTCGCCTCATGATCCCGCGGAACTGACCCAGATTTTTTTTTTTGAGTTCTTCTTGATTTTTCTGTCCTTCAAAGGTCACCGCACAACCACCCCACACGAGTTCTGGGATTTCAGAAACCTCTTTAATCACAAATTTAAAGTTTGCCTCAATCCCAAAGTGAAGGCAATCGAGGCAATTTCTGTGAATAGTCTCTTCTTCGGGGTTTCTCTCCCCCGCCCATTCTCGCTTGTCCCGCCCTCATTTAAGACCTCCCAGAGAAGCCATTGTTTCAAGTAGTGTAAAGATCTCAGGAAAGGAGCTGGCTTCCTCCCCGCTGCCCCCATAGGAGTCCTCTCTGGTCAATTTCAGCAGCGTGTTAACATCTCTGGGAACTGAGATGATGAAGTTAAAGAATGACCCTGCTGGGCTGGTGGGAGCAGGTGACCATTGGGCAGGCTGCTGGGCTGGTGAGGCGGCGGCGGCCATATGGCGGGACGTCTCCGGCGGGGAGCAGTGACATTTTTTTTTGTTTTTTTGTTTTACTTTGCTGTTTTAACAAATATCGCTTAATTCATTAGTATTTTAGCATTTTATCGATATATCATTAAAATAGCAAAATAAAACAAAAAACAAAACACTGCAGCTCCCTGCTGGAGGCTTCCAGCCCCATGGCCGCATCCTGTTCCCCTTCCCCCCTCTGGTGTCCATGGGGCTGACAAGGGGCGCTGGGCAACCGCTGCCATGGCTTGCAAGCTGCCGGTGGTCAGAACCCCTTGGCAGCCAGTTTTTAAAAGCATCATAAAAAGGAGGGAGGAACTCTGACAGTCGGCTTTTTGCTGGGCTTCTTCATTGATCTACTTACACCTGGGATTTCTTCAGGGAAATAAGCTTCCATGCACAGGGATTTTAAGATTCGGGGAAGAAAACCATGCGTCAGCAGAGGTCAAATCCTTCAAAGCATAAATGGCCTGTAGTCTGGAGTTGAGGTGTAATTCCGGGAGATCCCCCGGTCCCACCTGGAGGCTGGCATCCCTAGCAGCAGAACGTTCCTTTGCTGTATCCATGGAAGCTTTCTGCTTTCAGCTAAAAGCCAGCCTCCTCCACAGTCTAAGGGTACTGAAGTAGCTTCTACCATCTCATCTGCACTGCTGATTTTTTGCTTGGAGTCTATGGTCATTTATGCCTGGGAGTGTTACCTGAGGTTTGTTGCTCGCTGGACCCACACTTTTCAGTTAGGAATCTCTGCACGTCCAGTCTCCAAGCTTAAATCAAGGCCCCATCCCTTTAATATTGCTTTGTAATCGACTTACTTGTAGTGCTTACTGTGTGAGAAAATCCACCCCTCCCGCAAAACCCAACTGCCACATAAAAAAGCATTTTAAGAAGAATAACATAAAAAATGGAGCAATCTGAAGGGGTGGGGGAGAAATCCAAGCCTCGGTTTTAAAACAATTTTCTTCTGCTCAGAAAGATCTCAGAGGAAGCAGGAAGAATTTCAGTCCCCGCCTCTGGACATGCTGCTTTGTAATTGGCTGTGAGCAAAACCCAAGCTTGTGTGCCTTGCACTTTGCCTTATGCATGGGGATTTCACCTGGGCTTTGCTCAGGGGAGAGGGAAGAATCAGGTTAACAGAGGAACGGGAAGTCCTGGACATTGTGAGGGCTGACAGCAAGGTCATCTCTAATGGATGGAAAACTTATGCATAACTCCAAGGAACAACCGAGACAGACCGGAGGCAAACATGAGTGAAAGTACCAATGCATAAAAGACCTATGTCAGTACTTACATTTTCCCAGCATGTTAGACAGATTCCTGCTCCTTCAGCTTCCCCCATCTCCCTTTTCCCATCCTGTTGGCTTGTCAGGTTCTTTGTGCCAGCGCCCAGCAGGTCTTTCCCTGGCAGGAAGAGAGGCGGGAGAAGCCAAGGGGATGGACTGGCCCTGCTGAGCAGCTCTTCTCACAGTTGCTTCCACCCAACATGCGAAGGCCCAGAAGCTGCTGTACGAAGCCCTGTAACTTCTCTGCCAGAGACTAGGGCTGTCAATTCGGTTCGGTCCGAACTGAAAATCAACCGAATTTCCCCTGATTCGGTGATTTTCAGTTCGGACGGATCCGAACTCAAATCTGGCGGGCAACCGGGGGGGGCGAATTCAGCGAGTTCGGGAGTTCGCGAATAAATTCGGCCAATTCGGGCCCCCCTTCAGGGGAGCCCACTGAAAGGCGCGGGCTGCCCTTTAAACTGTTCTGCGCCTCCCATCTGGGAGGCTCAGATCAGTTTAAAGGGCAGCCCGCCTCCCTTCAGCGGGCTCCCCTGAAGGGAGGCGGGCTGTCATTGAAACTCATCTGTGCCTCCCGGCCGGTAGGCGCAGATGAGTTTCAATGACAGCCCGCCCCCCTTCAGGGTTGCATCATGAGAGACAGGAGGGCTCCTAGCTTGCCTGCCAGCCCCGATCCAGCCAGTGTGCATGGCGAGGGGGGGAGAGGAAAGAAGGCCCCTGGATTGCACACTGGCCATGATCCGGCCACATTGCATCATGAGAGACAGGAGGGCTCCTAGCTTGCATGCCATCCTGATCCAGCCAGTGTGCATGGCGAGGGGCGGAGAGGAAAGGCCCCTGGATTGCACGCTGGCCATGATCCGGCCACATTGCATCGTGAGAGACAGGAGGGCTCCTAGCTTGCGTGCCAGCCCCGATCCAGCCAGTGTGCATGGCGAGGGGGGGAGAGGAAAGGCCCCTGGATTGCACGCTGGCCATGATCCGGCCACATTGCATCGTGAGAGACAGGAGGGCTCCTAGCTTGCATGCCAGCCCCGATCCAGCCAGTGTGCATGGCGAGGGGGGGAGAGGAAAGGCCCCTGGATTGCGCGCTGGCCATGATCCGGCCACATTGCATCGTGAGAGACAGGAGGGCTCCTAGCTTGCATGCCAGCCTGATCCAGCCAGTGTGCATGGCGAGGGGGGGAGAGGAAAGGCCCCTGGATTGCACGCTGGCCATGATCCGGTTACATTGCATCGTGAGAGACAGGAGGGCTCCTAGCTTGCATGCCAGCCCCGATCCAGCCAGTGTGCATGGCGCGGGGGGAGAGGAAAGAAGGCCCCTCGATTGCGTGCTGGCCATGATCCGGCCACAGTGCATCGAGAGAGAGGAGGGAGATAAGAGGAGGCTGGCCGCCCCTCTTCAGAAAAGTGATGGGAGGGAGTTTTGACTTGGGTTTTCCGCTCTCAGGATGCACATTTTCCCCATCCGATTTCTCAAAAATCCCCCCTCCCCTTTGGGGCAGAAGGGCCAACAGCCCCTTCTCTTGAAGATCCCCCCCACTGCCCTAGACTGAGCTGCCACCACCACCACCCCCAGCACGCGAGGAGCACATGGCATGGCCCCGCCAGTCTCCCCCTGGAGCCGTCCGTCCAACGTCCCCCTGGGCTTGGAGGTGTGGGCCCAGCTCCAAGACCCATCCCAGGCGAGGGGCGGGAAAGGCGTGCGCGGACAGAGGGAGAGAAGTGCCAGGATTCTAGGCAGGCAGGCAGGCAGCCAAAGGGGCGTATTCTTGTCCGAGCGCAAAACTCCCCCAGCCAATCACCGTTCTTGGGGGAGGAGAAAGGAGACGTCCCGGGGAGCGAAGCAAACATTTTTTCATGGGCATCCGCGCAAGAAAACACGTGTCCACAGGAAAGATCATTTCAAAAGTGGTTTGGATTGCCTCTCTTTTAACCCGGCTTATTTTGCTAAGGGGGGGAAACCACGGATCTACAGTGAATAACCAAAATTTGACTCCGATGCAAATCAGCATCGAAACAGCAGCAAATCTCCGTGAAGAATACCCCTCCATGTACCCCATCCTGTTTAGATAAGTAAAGGAATTTTGTTTGATTAAGACAAAAGTCTTTGTCTCTGTTTTGTTGTGTGCTGTGACCTGACTCTTCTGTAACCACAATCACAATTCATCGACTCTGATTTACAACATTTTTGCTTTGACACATTACAGGGCACACTGAGGCGACGACTGCTGCAGGTGTTGCCGGAGGAAGGGGTGGCATTGAGGCCCTTATTGGGTGCTTGTGCCTGGACTGGAAGGAACACTGGCTTTTCCTTAATGAACTCTCTCCACGTTTACTTGGAAAGCTTTGTTAAGTGCCTCAAAAAAAAAAAAAACACCCCAGCCTCCAAATCAAGCCTTTCTACCAACTGACGCACAACAAACCACCAGGCTGTGGCCACATCACCCCCACAGCAAGGATCTGGAGAACAACAGTCGCTCCAATCCCAGCGCTGGCTACTGCCGGCCTGTTTCATTCCCAGATCTTCTGTGGTACGAAAAAGAATTTCCACGGCAAGTCTGCTGGTTAGAAATCAGCCCATTAATTCACTTTGTTACTCCTGATGCTAGTTGGATCACAAAGACAAATCGTTCTATCGACGAAGCAAGCGATGAGGCTCTTGCATGCTAAAGAGGAACGTTGAATAATTTAGTTGGCTTCTCCGAAGAGACCAAGATATTCGTGATAGTTCTGCAGAATTAATAGAAAACTGCACAAGGCAACATCCCTTGAGGTTATGTCTAATTATGAGATGAGATCCCTTTGGTGTGGCCACGGAGACACAGGAGAAGGAAAAGCTTAAAAATTAAGTTTACAGTGTATCAGAAACTCTGATTTGTGTGATTTGCACTTAGATCAACAAAACATCAAGGTCTTTTTTATTTTAAGTAAGTCTGGAAAATGATCTGATTATAACTGAAATTGGTCTCTGAAGTAACTGCTGGCATAAGGGAAATGAAGCTGTTTTATTAACTAAAAAAAAGGTTAATGCCAAACCCTGAAGCATGCAATTTATTATTTAGAATGTTCCTAAGCCACCTCTTCAAAGTCCTTCTTGACCCATCATCATTTCCTGTTGGACATGAATACTATTCCTGCAATGTCAATTTTCAGAAGAACAAACTCAAAATCATATATTGGATTCTTTTCTTAAAAGTTCTTTTTATTCATATTTAGAACAGAAAAAAGAATGGGGTAAACATACACAATACATACAATAAGTGATAACATAGGGGAAGGGAAGGTCCAACCTGTCATTCATATAGTCTTGGTATTTAAACAATGCAAATTCAAGATATTCAAGATATTTTGGATTCTTGTTTCACAGATATGAGGATTGTTTGGGGGGTCCAGGACCCCTCTATCAATGGATAAGTGGTTAATTGAGAATCAATCAATCAATCAGTTAATTAATTGAGAAAGAAAGTGACAGACCTCTCACCCTTGCACTTACCTCTGAGGAGACAGGGGTCCCTAGACCATGCCAAGGGAACCGTCCAGGGAGGACTGCAGAATCCCACTATGATGCCGCAGGAGCAGCTTCCCAGAGGAGCAGCAGAACCCGCCCCAGGTGATGGACAGCCCCTTCCTCCTCCATTGTGGGAGCCAAGAGAGCATCTTGGGAAGGGCAGGGCAGGAAAGAGGCTGCAGTGACCCCCTTAAGCCACCAGGAGGCAGACAAGAAGCCCAATAAGGCTTCCCCAGGGTGGGGGGAGGAGTGGGACCCCAGGCGGGCAGCTGCCCTGTGCAAGAATTTTGGGGAGACTGTCTCTCATTGTCCATGACAGAGTCCTTCTCTCACCTGCTTCATACCGTATCAGAGAGCTTACTCAGAGTAGACTAGTAAGGTCCTGACTGAGGTGGTAGGGATGAAGCGGGTGGTGGTTCTGGCTAACTTTGTAGCCAAGATGGACTCACCCCAAACAGGTCACTCACCGGTGGCAAATTGCATGAGAGTTAGGGCTGTTCATTTTAAAATAAATGAACATGTGTGTCTTTGTCTGATTACTGGTTTTTTTAAAAAGTTTTAAAATAAATAAATGACTTGAATTTTTCAGAATGAGATGGGCAGGAAACTTGGCCAGCACCTTGAGGCATCTAGTGATGAAGGGAGTTTGTTTAAGTGTCTGCCTTCACCTTATGAGGGCTGGAGTCCAGTGTGGTGTGCCCCACAGGAGCCTCAGAAACGGGAGGAAGAGGGTTTCATGCTACCCTGCACCCTCTCCCCTTGCACCCTGCACCCTCTCCCCTTGCATCCTCTGGCTACTTAGGTGTAGCGAAGCTGGCTCCTCCCAGGTTGACTAAGAGCCACCTAGTCAAGGGGTATCTGGGGGTGCAGCCAAACTAGAATCCTCCAGTGCCTTTCCTTTGGGGGTGGGAACCCAGCTTGGTCCAGGTCTTTGGGCCAATGGCTTCCCTTGGAGCTTCCTACCCTTGATATCTCTGCTTGAGTCAAGGCCTTAAAAGGCCCTTCCCCTGATCCATGTTGCCCTCTTTCTTTGGCCTGCCCCTTTGCCCCTCTCCATAACTCGTAACTGGCCCTGCTGCATTCCTTTCAACCTGCTACCAGGTCCTCACCAGTCTCAAGGGTGCTCCTTGATGAACCTGCTCTTCAGCTGAATTTGGTTTTGACTGTGGAAAATATAATTTTCACAATTTAAAAAAGAAAGACAACATGTCCATCACCCTCAGTAGGAGGAGATGGCCGGAAGATGGAAAGTGTGCAGGATATGGCTCAAAGAGGGATTCACAAAAGTAAAATTTGCTGCTTCAGAAGAGAGAGAACTGGCAAAAGAGGGGATTTTTTTGTGGGTGTCTTTGTTGAGCACTAAAAAAAACACCCCACCTTTAGATTCTATGGGCGAAAACGCATGGTCGCTTTATCCTCCTTTAACCCCTGTTTCTGCCAGGATTCAGCCAGGATTGAACGCATGTGTTTCGCCTAATGTGCGTTCGATCCTGGCTAAAACAGGGATTAAAGGAGGATAAAGCAGCCATGCATTTTCTCCCTAAGAGTGCTTAACAGAGTGTTTGCCAGGGATTATAGTTGTTTATTTGGATGAACCCTCGTCAGGGATGCTCTAGGCTGATCCTGCATTGAACCGTAGGTTGGACTAGATGGCCTATATGGTCCCTTCCAACTGTATGATTCTATGATTTTCTCCTCTCAAAAACAACATGCAAGCAATACATCAAATTCTCACCGAGCCATGAGGGGAATCCACCCTCGTTCTAAGTTCAGAATGGCCACAAACCACCCATTCCTTTCCTTGCCTGTACAACCAAACCCGAACTGAGAGATGCTGCCCATCGACCCCATCACTTCACATTGGTCAGTGTAAACAATCAAGGGCATTCCCTTCCTCACCTTCCAGTTTCAGTCATCCATGAGTGATTGCCTTATTCTCAACTATCTCAGGGGCTTGCCAATCTACCTGAAATTCCGAGCACCTAAACCCACCAACCCCATTCACCGAGGTTATTTAAAACTCCACACCTGTCTAGAAAAACGCAAAGTATGCAGAAAAAGATTCTTCAGTCAGCCAATTTGAGGGGAACCCCAAAGATTCCTGCATAGCCCCAAATAGCTCAGCCAGTGAGATGAAGGGAGTTTGCCATGTAGGCTCACACACCCTTCCTCTGGTGGTTTGGGGTGTTTTGCAGGATTTGACAGATAGGCAGATGGGTGTTTCCTGTTGATTTTAAGGGAACTCCAAACCTTCAGAAATTCTGGGTTTTTAAAATGTCATACCCAAAGATTTATAATTCGGAATCCCAAAACTGGGTTTAGGTGCTGGTGTATACCTCCTTTTATTTCCTCAGTTAATATTTGATTGACACTTGATATATTTGTATATATTTAATGATGTTAAACTTTGTACATCTGTTGATTGACACGGGTTGCTTTGGTGTTTCTAGTTGGGATGTGCATATTGATATACCCGAACCGAAAATAAACCCGAAATTAGCCGTTTCTGCAATATTATAGTTTTGGATAGACCGAATATCAAAACCTGGGAATCTGCCTGAAGCCAAATAGGCGATTCTTGAAAAAGTCGAATTATTATTCAGCTTTTCCAGGTTCGGCTATTCGCCTTTGCTCAGATGCACAGATCTGTGCTTTCTCCCATTTTTCTATCTTTGACTGGTTTTGTTAAAGGTAAAGGTCAAGGTCCCCTGTGCAAGTACCAGGTCATTCCTGACCCATGGGGAGACGTCACATCCCGACGTTTTCTAGGCAGACTTTGTTTGTGGGGTGGTTTGCCAGTGCCTTCACCAGTCATCTTCCCTTTACCCCCAGCAAGCTGGGTACTCATTTGACCGACCTCAGAAGGATGGAAGGCTGAGTCAACCTTGAGCTGGCTACCTGAAACCGACTTCCATCGGGATCGAACTTTGCTCAGATGCACAGATCTGTGCTTTCTCCCATTTTTCTATCTTTGACTGGTTTTTTTAGGGCCCCATAATTGTTAGGGCCCCATAATTTTGAGGTAGGGGTTGTGTAATCGGAGCCAGCTTGGTCTGACCACCCATCACCATTCAGTGGGTTAATCTGGATCAAGAATAAGGGTTATTTAAAAGACAGGGTTCACCCAGTCCCATCCAGAGGGATATACTCTCCAACTAAAAAGAACCGGCTTCGACAGCTGCTCACACCACCAGGCTTCTGAAGGAGACTTCCTCACCCTCGCAGATGAGAAATCTCCTTCAGAACAGCCCCCGTGGTCGAGACTTTGCCTGGCTCCAATATCACAACCCCCCCCCCAATGAAAAACCTGCTCTCAAACTGAAGGTCGCCCCAAATAGTGGCTTCGTTTCCCAGCACGGTGACCATCTCTTGAAATCAGATTTTTGATTACTAAAATAAAGCGCTATTCACTGGATGTCATTTGCCACCCAAAGAAATGTTTTCTGTGTCTTATTAAACTTGCATTTAAGCCATTTCCCTCAGTTTGGAAGCTAATTTGCATGGACATCATGCTATGCTCCCCAAATACAAAGGGAACCCCCAGGCTTTGAGGCGCCAGCCTGTCAATCAGCTCTTTCTGCCAGTCTTCGGCAATGCTGAACTTCTGAACCTGAAAACCGATGGACTTTATTTTTTTTTTTTTTTGGTAAACCTGGAAATAAAGCCGAAATACCCCTTTACCGGTATGGGTATTCAGTTTATTCCAGGTTTACCGGGGGGAAATCAGGCCCAATAAACCCAAACCCAAAATTTACCGATTTTTTTTTTTTTTTTTTTTGCACAACCCTAGTTTTTAGTGATATTTTTTATATCAGAATATCACTTTTATATTTGGGCCTCTATCCTTTTTTTCTATTCCTGCTAAGAAGTCTCTCTCTTCTTCCTTTTCTGCTCCTGAGAAAACCAGGGCATGACTCCCCAAACCTCACTCTCCTCAGGCTCTGCCCCAAAAACCTCCTGCCGGTAGTGAAGAGGGACCTGGCAACCCTAACGCAAAGGCAGCCCCAGGCCCAGACAGCCACATGGCCAGGAATGCTTCACCTCAGTGTGCTGGAGCCTGCCTGGGGCCGGACTGGGCGACATATGTGTGTGCATGTGTGTGCGCGCGTGCCCATGCTCTGACTCGGCCTCCTCAGTGCCATATGCCTGCTGGCTGCCTTGCTCTCCCAGTAGCAGTCCCACAGGCCAAGCAGGAAGAGCAATGTCATGTGCTCTGCTCATGGTGTGCGCAGCCAGGCGGGCAGTTGCCCCCTCAGCCTCTGGCTGCTGGGGTGGCACCCCCTCTGCCCAGCACCCAGGGCAGCTGACCACCTGGCCACCCCTAGATCTGACCCTGGGGACAGATAAGTGCTGGATATGTTTCAAAACACAGTTTCTAAACTGCTGTAACTCAGCCGTTCTTCATCAGATGATTCTGAAGAGTGGCCAAATAATGTCCCTTGGCTGTATAATTTTGAAAATCCAATATATGTGGTTGTCATTTTAATTTGACTGTGTTTTCCTGTCCTAACCTGGATGGCCCATGATAGCCCTATCTCATCAGATCTTGGCTGCTAAGCTGGGTCAGCCCTGGTTAGTACTTGGTGGGAGACCACCAAGGAAGTCCAGGGTGGCTACGCAGAGCCAGGCAATGGCAAACCACCTCTGAACCTGTCTTGCCTTGAAAATCCCATGGGGTTGTCATAAGTTGGCTGTGACTTGACAGCACTTTCCACCATGTTTTCCTGGCCAGCAATGAAGATCTTGCTTTAATTACGGCTTATAAGATTTAATTTTATATGATACAGTGAAAAAGTGAACGGTTTTAAATCTTAAAGACGGAAAGTAACAAGTAAATTGCTACTTGTTCATTCCTGGGGTGTTACTCACATCTCTGTGGGATTTCTAATCGCTTTTATTCATCATTTAATATATTGCAAAATATAGAACACAAAGCTTTTTTTGTGTGTGTGTGAAAGCAATTAAGCAAAAGCTATTTTAAGGGGAAATGCCTGCCAGTTCCCTACAAAGAGGTGTGTGATATTCCTTTTACAAAGAGAATTCATGTGAAAACACTGATTTAGAAGTGCAGAAGCAGCAACGTTCCACCTGAAGCTTGTTATCGCCATAGAATGGCCTTCTGTTATGGGACAATATATGCACTGCATGTCTCTTATGCTGACCATTTTGCAGTATCAGGGCATTTGTGCCATAAGTGCATTCAAACAAATTTCTCTCTTAGGATTCTCCTTGCCGTTTGACGACATTTTCCAATATTACTCAATTTCCTTACCTAGGGAACTGACTTACTGTGTCAGGGACCAAACTTGTACAGTGTTTGGGGTGGTCCAGATGACCAAAGAGCTCCTTGTCAGTTGCTTCTCTAAATAAGAAAAAAACCACTTTGGAAATGTTTGAATTTTCTTTGTGACGTCATTGCACCGCAGAGACAATCCCACTCATGCCAGAGCACAGAAAACTTCTTTAAATGTTACTGCTCACAGAAGAACTTACACCCCCAAGGTCGTGAGTCACACTTTTCAAAATCTAGTCTGCGTTTTTCCTGTTTAAATTCACAATGATAAGGATAATTCACAGCTCCCCCCCCCCACTCCCACTATCACAATGATAAGGATAATTCACAGCTACCTCCCCACTCCAGGATCCCTGGGGCCAATCTGGCCTGGAGGAAAACTCCTTCCTGACTCCAAAGTGGCGATCGGCATTTCCCTGGGCATGTAAGAAAGGGCCACGGGAGCCGATCACTGGCTCATCCCTTCGTGCCCTCCCTCTCATGATCTGCCTAAAGTCATAGTGAGTCATAGAACCAGCAGTGCTGTCAAATGGCCATCTAGCCTCTGTTTAAAAACCTCCTGTAGTGGACAGGCTCTGGGAACACAGCTGTATGGAGATGGGAATCAGCCAGACTGGAGGGGAAAACAACCAGGCTGAAAGTCATTCCCTGGCACTTGTGAAGGGGCGGGGAAGGGACAACCAGGAGAGAGCTTTTAAAGCTGACCCAGGCCACAGCTAGAGGCGATCTGTGGGTGGAGGAGCTGTCAGAGAGAAGAAAGACGCAGGTCAGCAGAAGAAAAGGAAGGAGGCTGACATGGCTGAAGGGAGACAAGCCAAAGGCGGTGCCCAAAAGGAGACAGGCATGGAAGGTAACAAGGGGCAAAGGAAAGAGGGCTGCCGTGGAGAGGACTCAGAGGCCATCCCAAGGAGGGAGACCCTAGGGAAACTGACTGACCCCGATCCAGGAGGACCAACTCCTTTCCCTGAAGGGAAGGCCAGAGAAGAGATGCAAAGCAGCCAGGTGGCAGCAGAGCCAGAGAGCAGATAAAAGGTGCCTTTGACCTCTCCTTAGAAGGAGCACACAGAACCCCGGGAGACTTAGCTGACAGGGGAAATGAGTAGACTCGGGGAAGGCTTTAGGGCATGGGCTAAAGGGAAGGCACTGGCAAACCACCTCTGTTAGTCTCTTGCCATGAAAACCCCAAAAGGGGTCGCCATAAGTCGACTGTGACTTGAAGGCACTTTACACACACACACAAGGAGCCTGGGGTGTGGGAAAACTCTATATGAAAAGGGGTGTGTGCCTGGGATGGAATTGTGTGTAAAGGGCACTGGTGTTGCATTCGGGTGGCCTATGAGGATCTTGGTAGGGCATTCTGCTAATGTGGCAGGGTTTCCCTGGTCTGAGGTTGCATAGGTTTATCATTTGATATAAAATTTTAAAAACTGCAAATAGATGAGAAAATGAAAATAAATAAAGCATTCCCTCTTTTGAGGCTTTGCTCTTACAGGAAGATCTATTCTCTCTTTCTCCTGAAGTGGCAGGAAGGTTGTTTGTCTCACGTTTAGGCTGGTGAAGTTATTTAGACACGTCTTCCTTTCAAAGGGGGAACAATATAAAATTAAGTACAAAGGAATTTGTCAACTAAACACAACCACTTTTATAGTCTTCTGAATCATCAGAAATGGAGCTATTAAACTGTCAGCCCCATATCAGGGAGAGATCTATATGAATACAGATGCATCAAATGAGTCATGAAGTCAAGTACCAGGTTTACTCAGTAGTTTAGTGCACTCATCCAAGAGTGGGGCTTCTGCAAATGCGCACAGTGTGTTGTTGTACAAAAACTGATAGTCACATTAATTGCAAAAGACAGACTGTTCTCCATCACTTCTTTCTCTATTTACATTTTATTGAACTGCATGGAAAACATTACTTAGAGTGATATTGGTCGTTACAGTTAAATATGTATTTGTGTAGACTTCCTGCATTCAATCAAAACATAATGTATTAGCACTTTTCATTGGCAGCTCTGAATGCTTGAATGGTCTGGACTGCTCCAAGGAAACAATTTAGAGATTAAAATCTCTGGGGGTGAAACTAGATTCTATAACTAATTAAGACAAAGTTGCCTCAACAGTAGGTCTGCAGTGATTTTCTGAAATACGGACCCAGAGAAACATACAATAGTCAGACAGTATGGAGCTCTTCACTTGTGAAGTAAGAAATCCCAGACAGTTAAAGAGGGTGGAAGAAAGTACCACTTTTAAAATGTCATATGCTGTCAATGTAATAGAATCTGTGTACTGTTGTGCCCTCACCAGCCTGCAAAGTGGTGATAGGGACTTAGGGGGTGCTGCTGCCACCAGAAGGTTTCCCATTTATAGCAGGAGACCTGTGTGTGTGTGTGTTAAGTGCCGTCAAGTCGCTTCCGACTCATGGCGACCCTATGAATGAAAGTCCTCCGAAATGTCCTATCTTTGACAGCCTTGCTCAGGAGACCTGGTAACCCTATAATGCACAGGGTATTTAGCCATGTAGAGCCCCAGTGAAGTTACCCCCATCCTCCCAAGCTCATCCACATATTTCCATTTTTGCAATAACCAAAGAAACAGTAAACAAGTACAATGTGAGAAAATGCAGAGCATATTTAGTGCTTATCTGGCCTGGCAGGTACCTTTACACTATTTCCTTACTTTTTAGTGCAATTCGTAAACATCTTAAATCTCTTAAACCAAAGGACCTTTTAGATCCTAGAAGGGATAAGATATCGGGGAGGTGCTATCATTTTATACTCTGAAATATCTATTTATCATCAAATAAAGACAAGTTGTTCTATTTGTATTAAATTGGGCATGGAGAATTTTGCCTGAAATCTTAAAATCTGACCAAATGCCAGGAAAAAAATTCAGTGAAGAATGACTGAATAACAGTATTTGAAATATTTTCCTCTGAGCTGCAGCGTCTCTGTTTTTAACCATTTTTATGTCTACCTAAAAGCAATTTTTCAGCAATTCCTGTTAAAAAAAATTACAAAGATATCGCAGAGGTCTTCAGTTCACGGCTTTATAACACTCATTTGTGTATCTGCAAAGTTATGGTGATGTTTCAGATTCACATTCTAAATGGGAAGTGATATAAAGACAAATTGAGACGACGTCTACGAAGCGGGGTGGGGGGGCTGAGTTGCAAATAAGCATCTCTCTGATTGGCCAGCTGAATCATCCAAAGCAGAGCCCGTGGTCCAAGAGAAAACTAGCTGTTCTTGGACCAAGCAGGCTTTCGGAAGCTAGTATGCGTTGGGGCAACATCTTGTGAGTGAGGGAGATCACAACAGTTGTGACAGATATGTTTATCCATTTCACCCCTCTCATAATTCTGACCCTTTCCCCAAGGTTTCAGGCATGCTTCCACTGTATTATTTTTGTAAGTACTGTTTGTTCATTACAGTAATCAAAGGTTTGTTCGTTGCCTTAAAAAAAACTTAAATCATTTTAAGCATGGTGTAGTGGTTAAGAGCGGTGGTTTGGAGCGGTGGAGTCTAATCTGGAGAACTGGGTTTGATTCCCCACTCCTCCACATTTGCAGCGGACGCTAATCTGGTGAACCGGTTGGTTTCCCCACTCCTGCACATGAAGCCAGCTGGGTGACCTTGGGCTAGTCACAGCTCTCTTAGAGTTCTCTCAGCGTCACCTACCTCACAGGGTGTCTGTTGTGGGGAGGGGAAGGAAAGGTGATTGTAAGCTGGTTTGAGTCTCCCTTAAGTGGTTGAGAAAGTTGGCATATAAAAACCAACTCTTCTTCATCATCATCATCTTCTTCAAAATGGCTCTCGTTTTGCCACAGGCACCAGCCAATCAGTGCTGTGTGCAGCCATCTTCTGCAGCAGACCTGTGGAATCGGTTTCCCCTGAACTGGGCCTGGACGAGGATTACTTGCAGATGGGGAACAGCGTTCCACAGGGAAGGAACTCCAGATCTGATGGGCATTTGCCTGCATCCTTTCACTCCTTCGAGGATTTTACAAGGTGGTATCATGTACATTGTTAGAGGCTTTGTTCTTGTCTGCAGAATTTGTTTTAAACAAAGCAGATTTAACCTGTAGCTAGAAACGGCCATCCAAATAGTTAATAATCTGCTAACCAAGCAACATCCAAGCTGTGTACTGGTGAAAGAGCTGATTCTCATGTTACGAAAAGTGTGTTGATCAGACCCTGAGAGTAACTCTGTTCCCAGGCACCTACAGGCCCACTCCGTTCATATTGGGACCACCACGGTTTGTGGGAAGAGGGGGCTTAAAACTCCCCCCCTTTTTCCTGACCTGAAATGGTTCCAGTAGCTGTTGTTGTTTTTTTATCCCTGTGGGGAAACTTAGGTGTGGCCAGAAGGACATTGGCAGTTTCTCCAGGAGGGTAAATAGGAGCCAGTTCAGGTTGGGAACACAGAATGAGGGAAGGTCTAAGCCCCCTTTCCCAGCTGGTGTTGCCTCACCCATCCTGCACGTCATCTATTAAGGTGGGGGATGGGTGGGGTTGCCAACCTCCAGGTGCTAGCTGGAGATCTCCTGCTAGTACAACTGATCTCCAGCCAAATAGAGATCAGTTCCCCTGATTACTGGCACTTTTGTGGCAGTAATCCCTTAACAGAACCCTGTACCTGGAAGATCTCCTTCCCAGAGCCTATTCCCTTTCAGTGACCTGAGAAAGGGACCTTTTCTTCCCAATATCTGCCTGTCACTCCACAGGAGTTATTTCACAACCACTTAGGCAAATCTGAATCCTCCGGTTCCCAGAGTCAAAAACAGCTACTGATCACGCAGGTTGCCAACAACAGAATGACTCCCTTTTTTCAGAAAAGAGAGAGCAAGCTCCGTAGCTCCACCCACTCCCTTTCTCTCAGCTTCTCTCAAAGATGAACTTTTTGTTCGTCACATCTTCCAATAACACTTTTCCATAAACCTGTTTTGATTCTGTGGCTTCTGTGGCTTACTTTCTTCATGCTGCTGGAATATGTTTTATTCCCCCCACCCCAACATTATTGTTGTTTATTGACTGGGTAACTTGGATTGGTTTGTTGGTAAAATCTTCCCTCCCCTCCATCTCAAAGAGGGTCTGTTGACTGGCAGAGGAGCCTGCTGAAGAGTTCGGGGATCCGCAAGGGCATGTCTGCAGCATAGGTGCTTTTGGGTCCAAATCTTCAGCTGGGAGTATCCAAAGGTCGCCGGTTGCTCAGAACACCTGGAGTCCGTGTCTGCCGGTTCACCTACTGCAGCCCTTCCTTGAGAAGTCAGACCTGCCCTTTCATCAATGCCTTCACAAGCAGAGTCCCGCTCATCTAAACCCTTTGACTTCAATAGAGTTAGAAGGGTGTGACTCTGCCGAGGATGACACTGTTGGTTACCTCTGGATTAGATTGCTGCAATTATTTATTTATTTATTTAAAAATAGTTCTATACCCACTATTCTCCCAAGCACCTCAGGACTCTGGGTTAACAAGAATATTAAAGCAAATTGTTCTAATCTACTGTACATGACATGAGGCTGCCTTTGAAGATAGTTTAGAAACGTCCATTGGTTTGGAATACGGCCGCTGTCAGGTGTGGACTACAAGCAACCAATGCTGAGCATTTCATTTGTTTCCAGGCTCTGTTCGAAGTGCTGGTTTTTCCAGGTCTTGGACCCGGTACCTTCAGGAGCCCTGCCTGAATACAACATGCCTTGCCGTGCCCCTGCTTTGTGCCCCCCATGAAAAACAGGGGGGGACACCAGGAGAGACAGACCCTACACAGTGGTGGTATGATATTTGTAGAAGACATTTCCCCCTGTCCCTTAACCTGGGGCAGACGCTGCCTGTCTGCAGTGCTTGGCATTTTTATTCTGGCTTCATATCTTTTGAGCAGAACAAGGTGTTTTTTTTTTTTTAAATTAATTAGAAAATAACTGGCAGAAAACAGGAAAATGCTGAACCTTCTGCAGAGAAGTTGTAGCCAAGAGAATAATTGTTCTAAATCTCCAAAGCACCCAGGAGGCTAGACGAAATAAAGCAGGCTTGTGATTGCTGGGAAGTAAGCTCATTGCCTCTGTGTTCTAATACAAATGGAACCAAATTAGCAAAGAAATCTGCAACCATATTTCAGAACTTTTGCCTTCCCTATATTCCCGAGTGGGTCACACTTTTCTGTTGAGCAAAATAACAGACAGAAACCCTTCCCTAATATGTCTGTGCTCAGTTTCCTTGAGTTGTTCAAGCCCCACGCACTAGAGGAGGAGTTATATCCCCTATTATTGGTTGACAAATGACAATTCTTTTTTTCTGGAGTCTTTTTATCATGTTGTTGCCAACGTTTGTCATTAGCTGTGTTATAACACAACTTGTCTTATAGCACCCTTTCCCCCAAATAGTGTTGTTGTTGTTTTAATTTAACTCTGGATTTAACCTAACAACTCCTTCCCACCCTGGTAACTCAAATGCTGCAGCGCTACTGTTCCATATGCCTGGGACTCTGGAAAATGTAATTTTGTAATATAAAATGTAACTGTCCAGGGTCCTTGAGTCCTTAACACGATTGTCAGGTCTCCTGGAAACTTCATAGCCCGGGACTCCTTGCACCGGTGGCATTACAGCCTCGTGACGACAGACAGGTGCTCTCCACGGTGCCTGAGGTCCATGCTAAAGACACCCTGGAAAACTACAATTCCCAGGCTCCTTGCAGCCAGGATGTTGCCACTATGGCATTTGAGGTGAACAGAGCTGCTCTGACCTGCCGGCCCTATTCCGCCGTGCCCTCCAAGGCGTCTGGGCCCCAGTGGCTGCCCAAGGTCTCCACCTGACAAATGCCACCCACCTGGCTCTCCCCACACCTTAGGATTGCCAACCTTCAAGTAGCAGCTGGAGATCTCCTGCTATTACAACTGATCTCTAGCCGATTGACATCAGTTCCCCTGGAGAAAATGGCTGCTTTGGCAATTGGACTCTATGGCACTGAAGCCCCTCCCCAAACCCCACCCTCCTCAGGCTCCACCCCAAAAACTTCCCACTGGTGGCGAAGAGGGGCCTTGCGATCCTAACACACCTGGAGGGGCTTTTCTCTCCCTCTTTGTAGGAAGTGCCCACTGAGAAGGCCAGGGCTCCCGGCTTCCTCTCCCTGTCCTGAGGCCTCGCCTCTGTGTCTCCCGCTGTCCAGTGTCTGGTTACTGTGGGGACAGCTTTCTGCCTTGTGTGCCACTGAGGGAGTAGCCACTCACCAACTGACTGCTGCCCCTTCCTGGCACTCCTTTTTAAAATAGCGTGCCTGGAGTGATGGAGGTTTAATGTGGTACCATTACCGCTACTAGCATGAAAAGTAATAAAGCATTTATTAAAAAGAAAATGTCCACACACATACCCCCAGTATGGCCACAGACTGAGCAATAAATCCAAAGAGAAAAGGGTAAAATGCAATTTCTCTCAGTTTCTTAAGAAATAGGTTGGTTTGCCAAGCCCAATTCCAAATCAAGCCAGGGGATTTCACCTGTCACAAATCAGAACACAAGAAGTTGTCTTGAGGGGACAGCATCAAAACAACAATAAAAGCCAATGGAAGTAGAAGTGATTTTTTCAAAATTATTTTTCTTATTTTTCAAATGGATAAACAAAACATACAAACATACACATCATACTGGAGTATACTGAAGTAGAAGTGATGTTGTAGAACATCTGCAAGTAGGTTTGCCAACCTCCAGGTACTAGTTGGAGATCTCCTGCTATTACAACTGATCTCCACCCGATAGAGGTCAGTTCACCTGGAGAAAATGGCTGCTTTGGCGATTGGACTCTATGGCATTGTAGTCCCTCCCCTCTCCAAACCCCGCCCTCCTCAACCTCTGCTCCAAAAACCTCCCACCGGTGGTGAAATGGGACCCGGCAACCCTACCTGCAAGAGCAGCTGGGCACTGCCACAGTGCCTCCCTCAGCCCGGCCAGAAGTAGGGAAAGCTGCTACACAAAAGGGCGGCAGGCTGGATGGAGCGGAGGCCCCGAGAAGGATTTATGCCTCCAAAAAAGCAGCAAGAAACCAGCCGCCCCAGAGGGAAAAGCAGGACCTGCATCCCTCATTTGGACAAAACTTACCTGGCCAAAGCCCGACAGGCTCAAAGAAAGGATGGCTCCACAGTTGTGTGGAGAACACAACTAGTTCTGGGTGCAGGGATGCTGGCTGAAAGGACTCAAAAGAGAAAGAAGTACCTACAGTAAATCAGGGAAAGACAAAAGGGAGGAGGAGGAGGAGAAGAGATGGTTTTTATATGCTGACTTTTTCTACCACTTAAGGGAGAATCAAGCTGCCTTACAATCACCTTCCCTTTCCCTCCCCACAACAGACATCCTGTGAGGTAGGTGGGGCTTAGAGAGTGTGACTAGCCCAAGGTCACCCAGCTGGCTTCATGTATAGGAGTGGGCAATCAAACCCTGTTCTCCAGATCAGAGTCCACCGCTCCAAACCACCGCTCTTAACCACTACACTACTAGAATGCATTTGTTGCATAACCTGGGCCGGAGCAGTAAGGCAGAGGCTGGCGAGGGGGTAATGGAAATACCACAATGCACCACAGAGAACCCTTCAGATCCTGCACTTGTCATCTCCACAGTGGAAAGAAGGCAGCCCCAGCAACAAATGCTGACCCAATCTTAACTGGCATCATAAGTGGGACCCAGGCCATAAAGTGAAAATCACCACTTTTAATCAAGCCCAGAAGCAGAGATGTAGAAGAATTTTGCACATTCTCTGGTTCTACACAGCTTTGATGGTTTGAAAGAGTTTGGAGTGAAATCACAGATGCTGACAGGAAAAGAAATCAATATTGACATTTATTTCAAGATTAAGTAGCTTTTTTCCCCTAGCCTGCAGCTAGGAATCTGCTGGGTGATTATCCCTTTGATCAGCCAACGTTTCCTTAAATGTAAATTAGGAGGTAAGTGTTCAAGCTTTCAGTTTTCTGCCTTCTAAGTACTTATTCTTAGCTGCAAACTTTTCTACTTCATTGTTCCACCACATTCTACCTGATGGAAAAAATGACTAATATACTGCACCCGAGCACAAATATTTGAGGACTTTTACAGGTCTCAAAAGGGCTTTTTATCTCAATCCCCAGGGGATATTGACCCGGAAAACATGCAAGCCTGCAGTGATTCCTTTACTAAGCATTTTGCAGGTAAAATTGCTCACATCTGCCACAATTTAGACACCACAGATGGATTGGTTCATTCTCAGGAAGTTATCAAAGCACAGTCTGACGTTAATTGTATGGATGACTTTCAGTTGGTGAGACCTGATGAAGTGAGCAAGGTGCTTCAAAGAGTGCTGCCTACCACATCTAGACTTGCCCCTGGCCCCTCATGGCTAGCAGTATTGTCCTGGGTTGCCTTGGTTGCCTGGGTCCAGGAGGTAACAAAAGCCTTTCTGAAGGAGGGTGTAGTTCTGACTGCTTTGAAAAATGCAGTTGTGAGGCTCCTCGTGCAGAAGGCATCCTTGGACCCAAATGACCAAAACCCAGTGGCTACTAGTCCATTCTTGGGAAGGGTGCTTGAGTCTGTGGTGGCTAAACAGCTTCAGGCAGCCTTAGAGAAGACGGCGATCCATTTCAGTCCAGATTTAGACCTGGATTGGGGATGGAAATGGCCTTGGTCACCCTGACTTCATCAGGATAGTGACAGGGGCAGTGTGTCCACGTTGATTCTCCTGGCCCTCTTGGCATCTTTCAGTTCCATCGACCATGCCATCTTTCTGGAGAGACTGGCTGTGCTGGACGTAGGGGACACTGTCCTTCAGTGGTTGTGCTCTTATTTGACCAGTCAATTCCAGAAGGTAGTTCTGGGAGGGGGGACTGTTGCTCTGCCCCACGGCATATATGTTATGGGATCCCATGGGGTTCCATGCTATTTAACATCTACATAAAACCACTGGGAAAGATCATCTGGGGATTTGGAGGTGCCACCCATATGCAGATGACACCCAGCTTCACTTCTCCTTACAGCTAACCCAAGTGGCTCTGTGGAAGACCTGAATAGGTGCTTGTAGACGGTAATGGGATGGGTGAGTGCCAACAAACTGAACCTCAATCCAGACAAGACCAGGGTGCTTTTGGTCAAAGGAGAAGCTGCTTTGGGATTGCAGAGCCAGCCTGTGCTGGAGGAGATTGAATTCCCCCAGAAGGAACAAGTTCACAGCTTGAAGGTATATCTGGATCCTGTCCTACAGCTGGAAGTGAAGGCCCTTAAGAAGGTGGTGGCCGAACAGCTCCAGAAAATCATTCTTATGAAAGCCTAGGGGCAAGGGTGACTTGATACATAGAGTGGGCAACTGAGCCACTCCTCATATCTCAATTTTGCAGCTTGTGCCCTTGCTCTGGCTTACCTGCTCCTTGTGGTGTGCCTCACCTTGGCTCCTGCTCTGTCGTTGCTGAGCCAAGCCCAGTTCCTAAGGACCAGAGGCTGGCAGATGCGACTCTCAGAGTTCCATGAATGAGCTCCCCAGCAGATTTCCTTCCATAGGGTGCATAGGGCCGCGATTCAAACAGGAACCCTTGTAGGGTGATGCCTCCCATGTTGCTTTGCCACTGAAACAGCTCTGCAGAGCTACTTTTTGCTGCAGGGAAAACGGGGGGAAAGTATGTGGCTTTTAAAACAGACCCTAACTGGTACTTGTGCCCTGACCTGGATGGCCCAGGCTAGCCTGATCTTGTCAGATCTCAGAAGCTAAGCAGGGTCAGCCCTGGTTAGTATTTGGGTGGGAGACCACCAAGGAATACCAGGGTTGCTGTGCAGAGGAAGGCACTGGCAAACCACCTCTGTTAATCTCTTGCCATGAAAACCCCAAAAGGGGTCGCCATAAGTTTGCTGTGACTTGACGGCACTTCACACACACACACACAGCTGGTACTTGTATGTTGCTCAAACAGGCCAGTACCTCTGCAGCGCTGCAGTCCTAATCAGAATTGGGCCCCACACACCTGCTTTTTCAAAGGCGCACACAGCTCCCAAAATCACACTTGTTTTGGCTCTGAGTGAGTGCCACAGAAAAGGCCCCGTATCTAGTCGCCGCTTGCCTCACCTCTGATGGCAGGGAGGGACACAGAGAGCCGGGCTTGAGAGGCAGGGGTGGGGGACAGCATGCCCCCTCCTTCTTAAGGGCCTGCACGGCTCCATCAGTCACAATTTTCTTTCAACTTCTTCACAAAGGAACCAGGTCAGTCCTCTGCTGTGTTCCTCAGTTGAGGGAAACCCAGCTCCTCCCCTGCCCCACCTGGACTCAGCTGAGGCTCCCACTTAAGATGGCAGAGCCCAACTATCAGGTGAGAACTGGCAGCAGACTAGTGGCATGAGGCCATGATACTGGCACGGAGTTCCCCTGAAACAGTGTGGTTAAGTCATGTGTAAATTGGTTCATAAAGTTATACCACCAGACACTTTGTACATTCATTCTGTCTGTCTGTGTGTGTGTGTGTGTGTGTGTGTGTGTGTGTGTGTGTGTGTGTGTAAATTTCCTGTAGGATTTCCAAGTATTTTTCCTCAGTTGATAATAAAAACAGTAAGCATGAAAATTTTATAACCTATATTAATCTTCTGTGACTTGAGATGTCGAAGATGTATGCTACTGTCTAACTAGTGATGTATAAATCCCAGATGTTACAGCAAAATTTTATTAAGAAATTAAGAAATTTGGAGATTTGGGCTGTTCAAAACCTTCACAGTTAGCTTTTAAAAGTTTTTCTCTTCCCTGCAGGTGCAGGGGAAATCAGTTGCTCTCAAGCCTCAAAGTCAGCGCTTTAGAGATGCTAATGACATCCCTGACCAGAGACAATGAGATGGTCAGCTCACACCTCCAGCTGGGAAGGACACATGGAAGGGACACAGAGTCTTGGGAGGCTGAAGAGAGGCTAGAATGTACCTTCCTGAAGATTTCACAAAAGCATTCTTTGACCCACTGGGTAGTGCACAAACAGAGATAATGAGATCTCTTGGCACAGAAAGAGGGGACCGTTTTGCCTGATTCTATCTGGGGGAAGGAGCTGAAGGCTGTAGTTGCCATGTGGAGCAGACGAAGGGCTGGCTGCCTGAACAAAGATGCCAGGGTTCTAAAAGAAAACTTTTAGAACACTGTAACATCTAAGCTTAAAGAGGCGCTCTTAGAACAAGACCAGCTAGGGCATGTAGAGAGTGAGGGGCGGAAAGATAGTGTGTTTACACCTTTCTTTTAGATTCCTTGCTCAATCTGTTGCTGTGCTGAGAGTATATGTGTGGAAATTTTACTTCTAATTAATTGTTACTGTTTTGAATGCTGGTAGTTGTTCTCTGTACTACATAGACCTTGAACATTCAAACACACTGTTTAAAAGGGGTGCCGAGGAAGGGAGGCAGGTTTTTTTTGAGGTTATAGACCTGGGCACAAAACCTGGCATCCCTTTGTGTCATTTGATGGTTTCTATCCAATAATCCTCATTGGCCAATTACAGGCCAGTCTCCAACTAACCTTTTCTGGGGAAGGTGATAAAGTGTGTGGAGGCAGAGCAGCTCCAGGGTTTCCTGAATGACATATCTGCCTTTGACCCATTTCACTCTGGCTCCAGGCCTGGCTTTGGTATTGACATGGCTTTAGTGACACCGGTGGACCATCTTCACTTACAGTTGGACAGAGGGCCACCTTCCCTGTTGATCCTATTAGACTTTTCAGGGGCCTTTGACACAGTTGACCCCTCCATTCTTATCCACTGGCTTGCATAAGGAGTTGGTGTTATTTGGCTGGTCCATGTGAAACACCATTCATGGAGGTTAAGGCCTCACTTGGACTCCCTATTGTGCAGAATTTATTTTTGCCATTAGCCTTACTACTTGTTCAAACTCTGCCAGAGCTCTCAAATCCTGCCAAATAAAGCAGATCTGGCACCTTGTTAGCAGCAGAAGACTCTTTAATTTGATGGAGGTGTATCATGAGACATCTCATTTGGGAAGGATGCTCAACTCTGAAGATAATTTAGCCTTTCAGAAATTGTTCTGCCCCAGTGAATACAGCATTACAAGCTCTCAATGGAGAGAATTTGGCTCCCAGGTGACAATGAGAACTAACGAGACATGAGATATAGGAAAGATCTTACCATTTAATTGAATATAGACCTTCAGTGGTTTCATTCTTTGTGTCTTGAATGGAAACAAAGAGTTCAACTGAGTGAGACTTGTCTTGTGGCGTGCCCACAGGGTTCTGTTTTTTCACCCATGCTCTTTTATACACACACACACACACACACGAGGCCACTGAATGAGATTGTCTGGAGCTTTCGGGCTGGGTGTCTCAATCTGCAGATGACACTCAGTTTACACTTCATTATCGAAGCTCCAGATGAGTCCGTCTTGGTTCTGAACCAGTATTTTGAGGCTGGGGTCAGGTGGCCAAGGCAGAACAATCTGAAGCTGAATCCAGCCAAACAGAGGCAACCTGGCTGGGAAGGCTGATATTCTAGAGGGACTGAATCCACTTGTCCTAGGTGGAGTGGAGTTGGCTTTTTCAGAGCAGGTTATGAGCTTGGAGGTAGTCATGGACCCTGCCTTGCTCTTTGAAAAGCAGGCTGGCATGGTGACCATGAGTACCTTCTATCAACCACATCTGGTTTGCTAACTCTCTTGTTACCTAAACTAAGCCAATCTGGCCACAGTAATTCATGATTCTGTAACTTCACGGTTGAATTACCACAATGCGCTGTATGCGGGGCTGCCCTTAAAGACAACCCGGAAGTTACAACTGGTCCAGAATGCGGCAGCCTGACTGTTGTCAGAGGATAGCCTCAGGGAACATTTGTTGCCCATTTTGAAACAGCTACATTGCCTGCCAATCTGTTTCCAAGTTCAATTCAAGGTGCTGGTTATGACCTTGAAAGTCCTTCATGATCTGGGACCCACATCTCTGAAGGACCATCTCATTCCATATGCCCTTGTACACCAACTACAGACTTCAGGCAGCAACTATCTGTTGACTATCACACCACTTAGGTGCACATCTGGCATCAAGCAGAACCCAGGCCTTTCCCCTCGTGGCTTCTGCTCTGTGGAAAGGCCTTGCTGTGAGGGGAGCCCCCTTCTTAGATATCTTCATGAGGTGCTACAGGGCTTGCTCATTTGCCAGGGCTTTTGATGGGTTTTAAATGGCAGAAATCTTTTGAGGGGGGGATTTGGGGTTTGCTTTTTTATTTTGTTTTCACTTGGAAATGTTTTAACACTATTATTGTAAGCTACCTTGAACCACAAGGAAAGGCAAATGTTTTAATCAATTAATAAATAGAGATCAGTTATCCTGGAGAAATCAGCTGCTTTGGAGGGTGGATTCTATGGCATTATCCTTGCTGAGGTCCCTCCCCAAAACCCACCCTCCCCCAGGATCCACTTCCAAATCTCCAGGAATTTCCCAGCTCGGAGTTGACAACCCTAGTTGGGAGGTTGGTGGGGGAGGCAGAAATTTGCCACTGGTGGTTAAAAATAACTGAGAAGAGCCCAGTGTGACAGCAGCCATGGTGGACGTCTGGGAAGCCCGGCTAGCTGTGAGAGAGAAAGCATAGAGCTGAGAGAGGAGAGCACCGCTGAAGCTGTGAGGCGGCAAACCCTCCTAATGGGCACAGCTTGGCAAGAGAAGCCGTAGAAGAAGGGCCCCAGAGGGGAAAGGGGGGTCCCTGCCCTGTGCTTGCAATGGCCATCTTTGCCTTGGGCAAAGTCAGAGGGGGGAAGGCGAAAGGAAAGTGATAGCAGACGTGTAACCTGGTTCATAGTCCCAGGGCGGGCAGGCAGCCAGCCAGCCAAACAGTTGCTGGCATAAAGAACAGTGGGCAGCAAAGGGTTCTGCCGAGAGGATTGAGAAATTTACCCAGCACGTCATTTGTTGGTGTTTTTCCTACATCAATATTCTTTACTGTAATTCCTCCCCGCCCTACCCCAGGCCTTACCTGGTTGTTTGGTGGGTGGTGTTTGGACTCTGTTTTTGGAAGGAGGAAAAGGCATCATTTTCTCATGATGATGATTCAGATTTGGATACCATCATTTCCTAGTTGCCCTTCCTAGATTTTTCCTCCCTGCTGTCTGGGCTGAGCTGTCTCTCTGCTGAACTCTGTGGATTCACCAGGCATGGCTGTCCTGTAGCCCAAGGTGAGGGATCACGGCATGCCTGTTGCTCAAGGCAGGGCATGTTTCTGCATTAATGGAAGCAGATCCCTATGCTGCGTGTTGAACGCGGCTCAGAGAAGAAGAGCTGCTAAGACGCAACTTGAAGTGATGCATTCAAGGGGAATTAATATTGTCACAGGGGGATTCAAACCATGGTTTATCCATGGTGCCCATCAACATGGGAGGAAGGGCTGCTTGGCATGCAGAAAGCATTTGCTTGGCATGCAGAAGGTCCCAGGTTCAATCCCTGGCATCTCCAGCTAAAAGGACTAGGCAGGTAGGTGATGTGAAAGGCCTCTGCCTGAGACCCTGGAGAGATGCTGCTGGCCTGAGCAGTCAATACTGACTCTGATGGACCAAGGGTCTGATTCAGTAGAAGGCAGCTTCATGTGTTCATGCCCACATGCAGAAATGCAAATCTGTTATGGCCGGTTGTTTTTACTCACATGCTTACCAGTGCCATACTACCAGGAAACGTCAACCAGTCTGAGTGCCACTGAAAAGGAAGCAAGAGACCTCCGCAGAGCGACATCTTGCCTCAGTGCAAGGGGATGCCACCATCGAGGAACAGAACTTGGCAAGGCCACTGTATGTGGATGAGCCCACCGAAGCAGAGCTGAAAGACAGGCTGTGCACACCCAGATGGAACGCTGAGCAGGCTGGGAGGTGCAAAGACCAGGCTTTCAATTGTGAAACCAAGAGGAGACTGGTGGGACACAAAAACAAAAGGAAAGTGTGATGCAAACCCAAATCTCTGTGCACTGGAAAAAGGAGGAACCACACCAGCCAGTGCAGCACGGCAAAAGGGGCTGAATGTGAGGAACTGGTCTGCCCGTACAAGAGGCAGGTCAGGCCTTTGCTGGGACTTTGGTTCAGGCTTGGCTAGTATATTCCCCTGCATAGGCCTCTGCTGGAATGCATCGCTTTCACTCCTTTCACTCCTCTCACAGTGCCTCCCTCCCTTCCCTGACCTTGGCTTTGCAGAGTTGTATTAACGAGCTTCTGGATGTCTTTGATGTTTGCCCAGTAGTCTGGCTTGGTAATGTTATCACCCCATTCCCAAAACATGTACTGACACCTGCGTGGTAGAACTGTTTATAATCTCACTCTTTTGTAAATGTAAGCACTAGCAACTTGGACCGTGTAGGGACCTAGATATTCCTGATGCCTTTTAATAAACTTACCTGCTTCTGATGGTCGTCTGAGCAAGTGATTTTATGGAAGTTGCCCAGGGAGACTGGAAAGCCTTACATTAAGTTGCTAGTCTCTTGTCCCAGTTCCTGCTCCTGTACCAATTTTGGACAGCTATGGCAGGCGATGGGGATGACAAGAAGGATGAAGACAACAGTGTACCGACGAATCCCGATCCTAACCCTTCGGAAGGGAAGTCGACTGGGAAGACGCCCAGTGGAGCTGACTCTGGATCAGGTTTGGGTGCGATACCCAAGACTACCAGGTTGAACACCTGGTTGGAGTCCCCGCATAGTTGGTCGCTCCCGAGGGACGAGACGCGGTCTCGAAGGACTGCAGTTCCCGGGGTTGGATTCGAGGACGATCCGGCCCAGAAGGAAGCCCTCCTGGTACATCAAATGGAAGAGGAACGCCAACAGTGGCAGGTAGAATGGCAGGACTTGCTTGAACGCATGGATGCCATGAAAGCCGTAATGCTGGACTTTGCCCAGATGCTGGATGACTTGCGGGTGAATCCGCCGCAGCAGCCTGCAGCGCTGGCGGGAGGGGGACAGCCCGTACAGCCTGCGGCTCCCGTGCCACCAGCCCGCCCCGCTCCGCCGGCACGCCGGGACTTAAAAATCACGTATGATGGGTCGAGTGACCAATTGACGTTTTTTATGGTTCAAGTGGATATTTTTATGCGAGAGCAAGCTAGGACCTTTACCTCGGATGAGTCTCGGGTTGCTTCCTTATTACAGGGTGAGGCGGCCGCCTGGATGGTACTGCAATACGAACTCCGCTCCCCTTTCTGCGAAGTCTCGATGACTTCATGATAGCTCTCCGACACCGGTTTGAGGACCCGCACTTGGGCGAGAGAGCCAAGACTGCCTTGATACAATTGCACCAAGGGACTAAGTCGGTGGTGCAATATGCAAGTGAATTTCAATCGCTCTCGAGCAAGATTTTGGACTGGAGTGAGGCTACCAGGGTGCAGTATTTCCGTGAGGGTTTGAACCCGGAATTACAACACTGGGCTTTTATGCAAGGTAACCCTCCTGATGTGGAAGGCTGGGTCCGGCATGCAGCCGACATAGAGAATCGAAAGCAGCTACTACTTTTATCCAAACAACGTACGGGTCGAGAGACCAAAGTCCATGGAGACAGGCCAGGCGGTCCGAAGGACGCTCGCTTCCCCTCGGGGGGAGGACCGTCGGTGGCTGAGCGCCGCAAACGCTTTGAGAGCGGGGCCTGTCTCGTTTGCAGAGGTAAGGGACACTTTGCTTCCCAGTGCCCTTCCAGGCCCGGATACCCGGGACCACCCTGGCCAGCAGTGGCCGAACCGGAAAAAGCACCCACTGAAGGACAACCTCGCCACCGCAGCGGTGCACCTGGCAGACGGAGTACTGCGTCGGCTCTTCAAGCGCAATCCACCCCTGGAGCGTCGAAAGCCACCGGCCCATCGGGGTCTCGGATTACAAATGAAACCTTGGGCTCATCGGAGCCACGGATTACAAGTCCCGAGTTGGCCTCCTCCAGCGATGAGGAGGACTGGGATCCGACGGCAAAAAACGCCGCCGGTCTGCTGTAAAAGGGGCTCCTCAGCAGACCGCCCGGACCCTGTGCAAGGAGCTCCAAATATGGTAAGCGATCAGGAGGACAATGTATATGTGAAGGTTGCCCTTACGTTGCCTAAAGGGGGACCTGTACTAAAGGTAACAGCCCTTGTTGATTCAGGCTGTTCGCTCACCCTGATAAGTGAAAAAGTCGCCCAACAACTGCGGGTGAAAAAGATGCGGTTGCCCAAACCCGTCCGATTTTCCCAGATGGATGGTAGTGACTTGAGAGGGGCCCCGGTCACTCACCGCACGGCCGCGGTGGTGATGGGCATGGGGGAACATTGGGAACGGCTTCACTTCACCATTGCCCCCATCCACACTCCTGTGATTTTGGGTACGAACTGGTTGCTGGGACATAACCCCTCCATAGACTGGGTTGAACGAAACATCACTTTCCCTCAGACCCTGTGTGAGCGTCACGACAAGGAAAGGGTGCTCGAAAGCCAGGCGGCGGTCTTAGTTGGGGCACCACCAATAACGAATTCTAAACCACAGCTCCCCAAGGAGTACGCTCATTTTGCCGATGTGTTCGATGTACGGGAGTGTGATGAATTGCCCCCTCATCGGGAGACCGATTGTGCCATTGAAGTGGTGGGGGACGGCAAACTGTCTAAAGGAAAAATTTACCCGATGAGACCTAACGAAAAAGCAGTCTTACAGGACTATTTGGACACTAATTTGGCACGGGGTTTCATTCGCCCCTCCAAGGCACCGTATTCGGCTCCTGCCTTTTTTGTAAAAAAGAAAACGGGAGATTTAAGACTGTGTATTGATTTTCGCAGGCTGAATGCAGTCACTCAGTCTAATGCCTATCCCCTTCCTCTCATTCCAGACCTGCTAGCACAATTGAAGGAGGGCCGGATTTTCACTAAACTGGACTTAGTGGAAGCCTACCATCGCATCCGAATAAGGGAGGGGGACGAACCTAAAACCGCCTTTTCTTGCTGTTTTGGAATGTTTGAATATTTAGTGATGCCCTTCGGACTTACTGGGGCTTCGAGTGTGTTCATGCAATTAATTAATGAAGTTCTACATGATTTGTTATTCCGTGGAGTTGTTTATTTAGATGATATCCTCATTTATACAAAAACGATGGAGGAACACGTGCAGTTGGTACAAGAAGTGTTACAGCGATTGCGCGCCCATAAACTGTTTGCCAAAGTTTCTAAGTGTGACTTTCACCGACCCTCCATTACCTTTTTAGGATATGTTATTTCCCACCAAGGCTTGGAGATGGATCCCGACAAGGTTCGGGCCATGGTTGAGTGGGACCCCCCCTCCACGCGTAGACAATTACAACAATTCTTGGGCTTTGCAAACTTTTATTGAAATTTTATTCCAAACTTTGCTCAAGTGGTGCTCCCTCTGACCTCGCTGTTGCGCACGAAAGGGAAGGGAGCAGCCGCCACGTTGCCGTCTGCAAAACTGCAATGGACTCTTGCTTGTCAGCAAGCGTTTGAGACGCTCAAGCGATTGTTTACGTCTGAACCTGTTCTCACTCACCCTGACTGTGAGAAACCTTTCATAGTCCAAGTGGATGCTTCTGATGTTGCCATGGGGGGGGGGCTGCTGCAACGGGATGAGGGCGGTCAATTGAAACCGTGTGCTTATTTTTCTAAAAAGTTCTCCCAAGCAGAAATAAACTGGGCGATATGGGAGAAGGAGGCAGCTGCGATAAAACATGCTCTCACTATATGGAGACATTTCCTGGAAGGGGCGGAGGTTCCCTTTGAGGTCTGGAGCGATCACAAAAATCTTGAGGCCTTAAAAGGGACAAGGAAACTAACGGCAAAACAGGTTCGTTGGGCACAGTTTTTTGCCAAGTTCCGGTTCGTCCTTAAACATGTACCTGGCAAGGAAAATTCTTTGGCGGATGCCTTGTCCCGGCTTCCTCAATATAAAAATGACTTTGACCGACCGATTGATTCCTTGTTCACGCCTGAACAGAGGGGGGAAGTGTTGGGACTGTCTGTAGTCACCTGATCACAAGCTCGAACAAATGATTCTGCTCCTCTGCAAGGAGTGCCAGAAACCTTTCAGCTGCGGCTAAAGGAAGCTTCGCAGTTAGAGGAAGAAAATCAGACTCTGCCCCCAAACCTTACCCAGCAAGGAGATTTTTGGTTACAGGGAAATAGGTTGTATGTGCCAGGGACTCTCAGAAAGGAGGTGTTGGGGATGGTACACGGTGCCAAACTTGCAGGACATTTTGGGTTTGTCAAATCATTGCACCTGTTACGACATCAGTTTTGGTGGCCATGCATGAGGGCTGATGTTGAACTGTTTGTGCGCAGCTGTCCCACCTGCGCTACTGCCAAGAAACGTATGGGAAAGCCACCAGGTCTTCTCATCCATGCCTTGGGAAGTCATTGCCATGGGCTTTATCACTGATTTTCCCCCTAGCCGGGGTAAAACCATTTTGTGGGTGATAACTGATTTGTTTTCGAAACAGGTTCATTTCGTTCCTTGTGCCGGGTTACCCTCAGCTCAAAAGTTGGCACGGTTGTTTGTTAATCACGTGGTAAAACATCATTCTGTCCCGCGGAAGGTCCTCTCCGACAGGGGGGCTCAGTTCGTGGCCAAGTTTTGGAAAGCCTTCCTGAAAGTGATGGGAGTAAAGGAACAGGGCTTATCCTCTGCTTACCACCCTCAAACCGATGGCCAAACTGAACGTGTGAATGCAGTCGTGGAATGTTATTTACGGTGTTATGGAATTACCACCAGGACAATTGGGTGGAGTTGCTGCCTTTTGCTGAATATGCCTACAGTAACGCCCCTCATTCCTCCACAGGTTTTAGTCCTTTCCATGTTGTGTATGGAAAGGAATTTGGGACGTTTGGTTCTGCCACCATTACCCCGGAAATGGAGGGGGTGCAGGGGGTGCAAGATTGGGTGCAGGTGGTACAGACGACATGGCCCTGGCTTCAAAAAAATCTGGAGCGGGCCAAGCGCAAGTATAAGGATCAGGCGGATAAGCATCGGTCCTCTGGGTGGGAACTCAAGGTGGGCGAGCAGGTGTATCTCTCCACCAAAAACCTCCGGTCGCTGCGTCCCTGTAAAAAACTCAGCAATAAATATGTGGGTCCTTATCCTATTACTCGGGTGATCAATGACGTCACTGTTGAGCTGGCTCTCCCTAAGTCACTTCGGGGAGTACATCCAGTATTTCATATCAGTCTACTCAAACCATACACCGCAGCCCCCCAGTTTCATCCGCTACCCAAGCCAGAAGTTCCTACGGTGGTTGGGGGGGGAAGTGCATCTTGAAGTTTCTCAAGTGTTGGATTCTAAACTGAAAAAGGGAAAGCTGTTCTATTTGATCCGTTGGAAACATCTGAGCCCTGCTCAGGATGAATGGGTGGCGGCCCCCCATGTGGCTGCTCCCCGATTGGTACAAGAGTTCCATAACGCTTATCCCCACAAACCACGGGCCAAGGAGATGGAGGTAGGGGGGCCTTAAGGGGGGCAGAATGTGAGGAACTGCTCTGGTTCTTGTCCTGGTCTGCCCGAACAAGAGGCAGGTCAGGCCTTTGCTGGGACTTTGGTTCAGGCTTGGCTAGTATATTCCCCTGCATAGGCCTCTGCTGGAATGCATCGCTTTCACTCCTTTCACTCCTCTCACAGTGCCTCCCTCCCTTCCCTGACCTTGGCTTTGCAGAGTTGTATTAAGGAGCTTCTGGATGTCTTTGATGTTTGCCCAGTAGTCTGGCTTGGTAATGTTATCACCCCATTCCCAAAACATGTGCTGACACCTGCGTGGTAGAACTGTTTATAATCTCACTCTTTTGTAAATGTAAGCACTAGCAACTTGGACCGTGTAGGGACCTAGATATTCCTGATGCCTTTCAATAAACTTACCTGCTTCTGATGGTCGTCTGAGCGAGTGATTTTATGGAAGTTGCCCAGGGAGACTGGAAAGCCTTACACTGAGGGGGAAAGATGGACACGCTTCTCTGATTTTGGAAAGTTGTAACTATTCTGTGTTGGATTTTTTGTGTTTGTGAGTGTGTGTGTAAGTGCTGTCAAGCCGCGGATAAATCATTTGCTGGCCTCCCTGCCCCCTTCCTATGTTATATATTGGGCCGATTTGAAGGGGCAGGCCAGCCTATTTGTCTTAGCCAATGTGACTGAAATTTGAGCGCAATCTTGGGATTTTACTGTTTTAAGTTTTATCTTTATTGATGTAAATTTTAAGTGATGTAACCCACCCTGAGCCTGCCTTCGGCTGGGGAGGGCAGGGTAGAAATCACAAAATAAATAAAATAAAATAAAATAAATAGAGTTGTTAGGGTTGCCGACCTCCAGGTAGTAGCTGGAGATCTCCTGCTATTGCAACTGATCTCCAGCCGATAGAGATCAGTTCCCCTGGAGAAAATGGCCACTTTGGCTATTGGACTCTATGGCATTGAATTCCCTCCCCTCTCCAAACCTTGCCCTCCTCAGACTCCACCCCCAAAAAATCCAGGTATTTCCCAACTTGGAGCTGGCAACCCTAAGTCCAGGACATAAAAACAGAACAAAACTGTCCACAAAACACACCTCAGACCAGAAGCAGACTATAAAACAGCTGGAAAGATAAACCCTGCATACCGGAATGCCAAACCAACAGGGCATAGAAGTCGAGGCCTTCCCCTGCTGCTCCCTCCCAGGACTGGGGTGCAGATATTTTGGCCTGGCACCTAAAAGTCAGTAAAGTAGGTGCCAGGCAAGCCTCAAGGGGGGAGGCTGCAACCAAAGAAACGGCCTTGTCTGTAGTCACCACCTGCCTCACCTCTGAAGGCAGGGGCACAGAGAGCAGCGCTTGAAAGGCAAGGTCATAACTGGCAGAACGAACAATACAGAAGGGGGTGATCCTTCAGATACCCTGGTCCCAAGCTGTTTAGGGCTTTATGAGTAAGAACTGGCATTTTGAATTATGCCTAGAAACAGACATGTAGCCAGGAAAAACCCAGAAGTGACATATGATAGCTCTAGGAATCACCAGAAATTCTATGGTAAAACCCTAAAGGTAAAGGTAAAGGTAAAGGTCCCCTGTGCAAGCACCGGGTCATTCCTGACCCATGGGGTGACGTCGCATCCCGATGTTTCCTAGGCAGACTTTTGTTTACGGGGTGGTTTGCCAGTGCCTTCCCCAGTCAACTTCCCTTTACTCCCAGCAAGCTGGGTCCTCATTTTACCGACCTCGGAAGGATGGAAGGCTGAGTCAACCTTGAGCCGGCTACCTGAACTCAGGTTGTGAGCAGAGCTTGGACTGCAGTACTGCAGCTTACCACTCTGCACCACGGGGCTCCTGGTAAAACCCTAAAGAGGGGTTAGGTGATCCCCATATCCTACCCATGACAGTAACCTAAAGAAGAACCTACATTTCCAGCCTGCTTCTTCATGGGGAGTGCCACACCCTCCTGGACAGGCTTGGCTCCTCAGTCATTGAGCAGTTTCTCTATTGACCAACAGCACCTCAGCCTTTTCTGGACTGAGCTTCTGTTTAATGGCCCTCATCTACACCGTTACCATCTCCAGGCACCTGTTCAGGACTTCCACAGAACCACCTGGCTTAGCTGTTGAGGAGAAACAGAGCAGAGTGACATCCTCACACAGTTGGCATACCTTACTCAAAAACCCCTGAAGATCTCTCCCAGTGTTTTCATGCAGTTGTTAAACAGTGGAGGGGGGGAGGCAAGATGGAGTCCTGCAGGACACCACAGCAAAAATCCAATGGGGCCAACCAGGAGTCTCCCAGCAGCACCTTCTGGAATCTGCCTGACAGATTCAGAGTGGAACCATTGGCGCACAGTGCCCCCCCCCCCGACTCTCAACTCAGCCTATCCAGAAGGGCACCACGGTCACTGTTACCAAAAGCCACCGAAAGTTCCAGGAGAGTCAACAGTCATTTCCCTGGTGAAGTCGATGGGACCAAGTCCATTTCCATCCCAAACCCAATGCTCCAAAAGAAGCAAGTAGATCCTCTTCAAAAGCATCGTGCTTTCTAGTACCCCTCAAAGAGGAAGGGCTACTCAGCTGTTTCCTTACTACAAACTTGACCGACTACTTATTCCCTTTAGAGGCGGTAGTAAAAAGTGGTTCATTATCTGCAAGATGTTGATTGGGGAGGGGGCTTATCACCTCTATTTAATAAAATACCCCCAGTGCCGCCAGCCTCCAATCTTCTCCTCTGGGCCATGCTCTTAACTAATGGCTATATGTCTGGGCAGGGAAAACTCCATAAGATTTTAGGTATTTCTGGTTAGAAGAATAATGAAGGCATTCTCGGGGGGGGGGTGCAACTTAAACCTCTGTAAGGCCTGGGATCCTTTCAACATAATTTGGGTCAATTGACGAAAAGTGCTTATCCAGCAAAAAAGGAATATGTTCTTTAGCTGCTTGCTTTGTTGACCAATTAATCATCCAGCCTTGATAGTGGAAAATATTCAAAACAATTTTGTTATGTTCTTAAGTTAAAGATGGGAATGCAGGACCGCTAATCTAGTGAACTGGGTTTGATTCCCCACTCCTCCACATGAGCGGTGGAGGCTAACCTGGTGAACTGGATTTGTTTCCCCACTCCCATACATGAAGCCTGCTGGGTGACCTTGGACTAGTCACACACTCTCAGCCCCACAGCCCCCACCTACCTCACAGGGTGTGGGGAGGGGAAAGGAAGGTGATTGTAAGCCGCTTTGATTCTTCCTTAAGTGGTAGAGAAATTCGGCATATAAAAACCGACACTACTATGACTTCTTCTTCTTCTTCACCAGACAGTGTGTATTCCAACACATAACCCCACATGCAAGAGGGAGTACACTGAGCCCAACTGTGTTTCAGGGTGACTGCCAGCCACATCTTTGCACCTGATGGCCGACTCCTCGTGATGACCAGAAAGCCTTCAGGGAATGTACAGTCCTGAGTCCTCTCGTTGCTGACCTCTTCTCTGCACCCTCTTACCTCTGCCAAGGCTGGCTGTTGCTCCCTGGCCCCACCCCAAGACCCGCACTCGGGTATTGAAGAGGTCCGGGTCTTCAGCCAGTGCTGCCTCAGGCAAGTGATCCATGGAGGCAGCTGGTCCCTTTCCTGTGTGTCACTCTGGCAATATGGAACATGGTTGCAGCAGGGGACTCAAACATCTGCAGAGCTTTGGGGAGTTTATCCAGGCCACCATCCGCCCAACAGGGGAAGGTGCTGCGCTTCCTTGTCTCACTAAAACTGGGTGTGTGTCAGCAGTTTCTTTGGGAAGGGGGAGATTTCTTTCCTGAAAGTCAAATTGCAGAAGCAGCAAGTATCCTTGCAAAATCGGTTCAAAATTGCAGAGAAATCTCTTCCTGCTCTCTGTTCCCCACACCTGCAGATTTCAATTGAAACTCCACTGTGAATGGCTTTTCTTGCCTTTTACAGTCTCTCTCTCTCTCTCTTTCTCAAGAAAATTTAAGGTGGAACTACAAAGTATGTTTAAGCTCCATTAAAATTTTTAACCCTTTTCTATTTCCCAATTATAGTCCCTGGGGTTGCACTTTTTTTTCATGGGAGAGGGCCTCTTTAACCCTTTCCTCCCCAACCATTTTCCTGCACAAAATGTGTCCTCAAAGCTTCCCTTATTTCTATGGAGAAAAAATATTGGTGCCCAAATAGTTTTCCACAGAAGGTAAAAGCAGTTCAGGTTACGGGGGCACTAAATGTTACTCCTATTAGGCAGTCACTCTTTTTAGGTGGGGGAATTAGCATTTTGGAGACTAAGCGAGAGGGAGGGGTACAGGACCTTTTCCACCAGCTTTTACAGGGATGAGCCTCCTTGGAAAACTTAAATAAAGAAGCGTGGCTTATAGGTTTTATGGTTTTTATTGAAAATAGTTGAAACACACACACAGAGCAACAAAATCACACACCGGATACACACAAGAGCCTAAGAAACAAAAGGGAAAAGGGGTTGGACACAAGGATATGAAGAAGAACAGTTGGTTTTCATATGCTGACTTTCTCTACCACTTAAGGAAGAATCAAACCGGTTTACAATCACCTTTCCTTCCCCTCCCCACAACAGACAACCCTGTGAGGTAGTCGTGGCTGAGAGAGCTCAAAGAGAGCTGTGACTAGCCCAAGGTCACCCAGCTGGCTTCGTGTGTAGGAGTGGGGAAACCAACCCAGCTCACCAGGTTAGAATCCGCTGCTCATGTGGAGGAGTGGGGAATTGAGCCCAGTTCTGCAGATTAGATTCCACCGCCCCAAACCACCACTCTTAACCACTACACCATGCTGGCTGAGGGCAATATTTACCTGTCCAGAAGAATGGAGGTCCAAATGATAGCAGCGCTGAGCAGCACAGAAACAGACCAGCATCTATCAGAAGTAAAGGGACCTTAAATGCAAGTAAGGGGTGGGTGTCGGATCCAAGAAAAACACACACGTTTGAATGGCGAAAAGGCCATGAGCCCTGAGGCTGTATGAGGTAACTGGCAAAAACAATGGACTTTGCCAGGGACAAAAGGTTTAATTACTTCTCCAGTGCCTAAGATATTAAAGTATGAAAGGGCATGAGGTTGTGGCAACATGGAATAATACCTTAGTTTGCCCGATTAAGTACTGGCAATGACTTTTGTATAGAGTTTTAGTTATATGAAAAATATCTTCAAAGTTCTCCCAAGAAGGGAGGCTGGCTTGATCTACTCCATGAGTAAAATTGATCTGGAGGGTGAATTAGATATGCACAGGGACTAGTCATATTTAGCTGAGTAGTTTCCCTGATTGCTAATGGGATTAAGGTGCTGGCTACCAGTTCCAGGCGCCTGCTCAGAGCACTTCATTAAGGATGAGAGGGAGTGTCATTTACTCCCTATTGTTTCCAGCTTTTGCACCTCGAGGTCAGAGGAATGCAAACAACCCATCTCCACCTAACAGCTCCCAAAGTTTGCAAAGGTCACCAAGATGGAGTCCAGAGCCCTGGAATCTTTGGTTCACCTTGGCATTGCAGTTCCCTGCTTTTCCTGGCAGCTTTGGTCCCATATGCCCTTATGGCATACCAGGTTGTTGGGACAGATAAGTGGTTTTTGTACACCTTTCAAACAGAGGACTGTGCTGTAATGTGACTACAAAATTTGTAAATAGCTCCCCAGATGAACTGGCCCAAGAATTTGGAGGTTTCTGTTCAGTGTGGTGTTAAGAGCTTTCGTGCTATTTGGCTGGTCCATGTGAAACACCATTCATGGAGGTTAAGGCCTCACTTGGACTCCCCATTGTGCAGAATTTATTTTTGCCATTAGCCTTACTACTTGTTCAAATTCTGCCAGAGCTCTCAAATCCTGCCAAATAAAGCAGATCTGGCACCTTGTTAGCAGCAGAAGACTCTTTAATTTGATGGAGGTGTATCATGAGACATCTCATTTGGGAAGGATGCTCAACTCTGAAGATAATTTAGCCTTTCAGAAATTGTTCTGCCCCAGTGAATACAGCATTACAAGCTCTCAATGGAGAGAATTTGGCTCCCAGGTGACAATGAGAACTAACGAGACATGAGATATAGGAAAGATCTTACCATTTAATTGAAATGCTCTATCAGCTGGAGATCAGTTGTAATAGCAGGAGATCTCCAGCTACTACCTGGAGGCTGGCAACCCTACACATAAAAGGAAGGGCACCGGACCCAGCTATTCATCTTACAAGGTTTAAATTTGTTTTTGTTTTTCTTTTTAATTTTTTATTCTTTTTAATAATATCACATCAATTTTTATTATATTCATTTAAAGAAAAATAAAATAAAAAATACAGATATAATCGTTACCGAGAAAAAAAATATTGACTTCCCCTCCATCATCCTCTGTCCATTTGTATTCTTAGTAATCCCCTTTGTGATAATTTTCTATAAACATCATTCTCTATCCTTGGATTATATTAAATACCTCCCTATTTAAAAACTAACTATATCATTCTTATATAACATTCGTAGATATACCTTAGGATTAACATAATTCAAATCCTTGGATATTTACTAAGTTAAATTCATTTCCACAATACCTTATCCATGCCTCCCATTCTCCCACAAATTCCCCATTGTCTTTTTGATTTATCAATGCTGTTAGTTTAGCCATTTCTGCTAGTTCCACCATTTTATTTATCCAGTCTGTCTTGTCCGGTACTTCAGATAATTTGCATTTTGCAGCATACACCAATCTTGCTGCAACGGTGGCATATATCAAAAAAGATCTCTGAGTTATAATAGTATCTGGTATAATACTTAACAACATCATTTCTGGCGTTTTAGGGATATTTTGCTGTAAAATCAGTCTAAGTTCATTATAAATCATATCCCAATTTTTTTTAGCTTTTTCACATGTCCACCAAATATGGTGGAAAGAACCAACTTCACTTTGGCATTTCCAACACTTTGACGACATATTTCCATACATTTTTGCCAGTTTTTTTGGAGTCAAATATCATCTGTATATCATCTTGTAGATATTTTCTCTTAGTGATTGTGAAAGTAAACACTTCATATCCTTTGACCACAGCTTTTCCCACCTATTCAATGGTATATTATGTCCCATTGTTTGAGCCCATGTTATCATCGTAGGTTTAATTTGATCTTGTTCTGTATAAATCATCAACAACATTTTATATATCTTGGAAATTAAATGATCATCTGTATCTAACAATGTTCGTTGAAGAATTGATTTATCTTTTGTAAAACCTATTTTCATATCCTGGGTAAATAGAGACTTGATAATATTGAAGTCAAGTCAAATTGTCCTTCAATACTTCATATTCTTTTAAAACAGCTTTGTTACCTTCCCAAAGTAGAAGATCCTGATAAGTTATAAATGAGGAAGGTCGCAGTGGTCGTAGTGTTAACATTTCATGTGTTGAAATCCATAAAGGTGTTCTAGTCTCCAAAAGATGCTTGTATCTTAACCATGTTTTTATTATTGAAGATTTAACAACGTGATGTTGAAAAGTTAGATGTTTCTTAAGTTTGTCATACCATAAATAGCCATGCCACCCAAATCTATTATCAAAACCTTCTAAGTCCAATAATCTAGTATTTGTTATTTGTATCCAATCCTTTAGCCATACCATTGCTGAAGCTTCAGCATATAGTTGGAAATGTGGTAAAGCAAATCTTCCTCTTTCTTTAGAAACAACTAGGTATTTAGAGGCAATTCTAGATTTTTTGCCTTGCCAAATAAAGTTCAATAGGTCTTTCCTCCAAACATCACTGTACTTTTTCTGTGCAATTATAGGTAGATTCTGAAACAAAAATAACAGTCTAGGTAAAATGTTCATTTGAATTACTGAAATGCGACCCAGAAAGGAAATGTTTTTATTGGACCATGTTATCATGTCCGTCTTCACTTGTCCCCATAATTTGACATAGTTATTGAATAGTAAATCTTTACTTTTATTTGTAATCCATATACCTAAATATTTTACTTTGTTGGCTTTCTCCCATCTTGAAGCATCTGTAAACTCAGTTTGTTCTTCTTTTGTAAAGTTTTTAAATAATACTTGAGTTTTTTCTTGATTAATTTTTAAACCCGAGACCTCTCCGTATTGTTTCAATATCTCCAGTAATTTTACAATAGATTTGTTTGGATTGTCCAATATAAATAATAAATCATCTGCAAAAGCTCTAAGTTTAAATTCATGGTTCTTTACTTTGAGTCCTCTAATTTCTTTTGCCTCTCTTATTTTACAACACGTTTCCAAAGTCAAAATAAAAAGCAAAGGAGAAAGTGGACATCCTTGTCTAGTTCCTTTTTGAATTTCGCAGTTTTCTGACATAGACTCATTAACCAGTATTTTAGCTTTTTGCTTGTTATAGATGGCATCAATACCTGTCCTAAATCGTATACCAAAATTCATCTTTTCTAAAACCTTTTTCATGAAGTCCCAAGAAACCATATCGAAGGCCTTTTCAGCGTCCAGGAAAATAAAAGCAGCTTTATTTTCATTATTTGTTTCATAGTATTCCATTGCATCTAATAGAATTCTCATATTATCTTTTATTTGTCTTCCCGGCACAAAACCTGCCTGGTCTTCATGAATCAATCCTTTGATATTTTGTTTTAAATGGTTGGATAGTACTGAGGCATATATTTTATAATCCACATTTAGCAAGGAAATTGGTCTATAGTTGGTTACCCTTTCTCAATCTTTCCCTTCTTTATGTATTAAGGAAATATAAGCATGAGACCAAGTCTCCGGAGAAAGTCCTGTGTCCAATATTGTATTACAAACCTTCAAGAAGGGGTTCTTTAGATCATCTTTAAATGTCTTAAAAAATAGAGCTGTAATTCCATCTGGGCCAGGGGTTTTATCAATTTTCTGTTTAAGTATTGCATCTTCAAGTTCTGTTGTAGTTATAGGAGCATCCAAAGCTTTTTGTTGTTCAGAGGTTAGCCTATTAATATTTACCGCTTTCAAATAATGTTCCATCTTTTTTTCTGATATTAAATCTTTTTGATATAATTTAGTATAAAATGAAACAAATTCTTTCTGTATATCTATTGTAGTGTAAACCGGTCCCTTAGCTGACTGTATTTTGCTGATTATCTTCTTCTGTGTGGAGTCTCTCAATTGACTGGCTAAAAATTTACCTGGTTGATTAGCATGTTCAAAAGATCTCTGTTTGGCGTATTTAATATTTTTATTCATTTCTTCCATGACTACCAAGTTTAATTGATGTTTAGCCATCTTACTCTTTGACAAAATATTTTTCCTTTGATCTTCATCAGATTCCAAAATAAGTTGTTGTTCTAAATTTTGTAACTCCCAAAGTATGTCATTTGTTTGTTGTAATTGTTTCTTTCTCCACGCAGCATGTTTCTGAATCATAAATCCTCTCAACACAGCCTTAAAAGCATCCCATATTGTATTTAGACTAGTTTCTCCATTAATGTTAATCTCAAAATATTCTTTAATAAGTTTATGCAATTCTTTCTTTATATCATCCGCTCGCAAAAGTCTATCATTTAATCTCCATCTAAATGCTTGTCTGGTAATCCATTCAAAAGAAACCGGATTATGATCTGAAAATGTTCTAGGGATAACTTGTATTTTTTGTAGCTGTGTAAATATAGATTTTCTTGCCCAAATCATATCAATACGGGAGTGTGACCCATGTCTTGTGGAATAAAACGTATATTCCTTAGAAGTATTTCTTGTTCTCCAAATGTCCTGTATTTGTAACTCTTCCACCATTTTGAAAAATGTTTTAGGTAAAGAACCTTCGTTATCAGCTATAGCTTTGGATTTTTTTATGAATCACACAATCAACAACTCCATTGAAATCACCCATTAATAATATTTGTTTATCTGTGTGTTGTAACAAGATCTCATGAAGCTGTTTATAAAATTGAACTTTACCTTCGTTAGGTGCATAAATGCCGACCACTAAAGTTTTTTGACCAAAAATCTTGGCAGAGATTACCAATATTCTACCTTCTTCATCTTTGTAAACCAGTTCCAGAGCAAATGAGGGTTGAGTATAAATAACTAACCCTTTAGTTTTTGTTTTCAAAGAAGAAATAAAACATTGACCCAAAATGTTCCTTTCCAGATATTTTTTGTCTTTTTTAGAAATATGAGTTTCTTGTAGACATATCAATGAGTATTTTTGTTTTTGCAGAAATTTAAAATTCCGTCCTCTTTTCACCTTTTCTTTTAATCCATTTACATTCCATGAAATAACTTTAGCCATGATGTCCTAGTATTTAAAGTCCTCCTGTAGCACCTTTAATTGAGTCCTCATCTTCTTGACTGGAGTCTGGTTTCTGATCTGATGTTAGGCCTGTAAGTTCTTTCTTATATTTTCTCATGAATTTGCCCACGTCATCCATTGTAGTGACTGTGTATTTTACCTCTTTATAGGTGAATACTAATCCTTGAGGTAACAGCCATCTGTATCTTATTCCACTTTTCCTCAAGGTTGATGTAAAATCTTTAAAGCTGGTTCTTTTAGCCATCAAGTGTCTTGGTATATCCTTGAGAAGTATCAAGGCATTTCCTTCCAGGACAATTGGTTCTTTAAGGTGTTGTTGCATCATAACATCTTTCATCCTGACATCATAAAAAATAATCATGATGTCCCTTGCCTTGGCTCTTCTCAAATTAGGAGGCAAAGGTATCCTGTAAATTCTATTTATTGCATGTTCCAATTCTTCTTCATCCAAGCGGAATAATTCAGCTAAAGTCTTCACCAGAGATTCTCTTGTTTGACCACAGTCTTCAGGTAGATTGCGCAAACATAGGTTTAGTTCTCTGACTCTCAGGTCCATCATTGCTAGTTGGTCTTTCGTAGAATCATCTTGCTGCTGTATTTTCTCAAGTTGTTTGTCATGGCTATCTATCTTCTTCTTAACTTCCTTGTGTTCTTCAGTCATTTTCTGAACAGACGTGTCCATTGTCTTCATGTCGGCTTGTAATGTTGAAACTTGTGTTTTTATCTCCTGTACTTCTTTAGTTACCATATCTAATTTCTCTGCCAACATATCAGTCAGTTTACTCATTTGCACTTCTTGTTGTTTAGAGAGCTGTTCCATTTGTTTTTCCTGTTGTTTGGACATTTGTTCCATTTGCTTAGTAAAAGTATCAGTTTGTTTGGCTAGAAGATCTTGTAGTTTTTTATCTTGCTTATCCATTGTAGAGTCTGTAGAGGTCTTGATTGTTCCAGGGGTATGCAGAGAGCCAGATCGTTGTCTTGGGACAGACATATAAAGCTAGCAGAGGATCGAAATTTAGGCAGGTTTCAAATCATGTAGCTGTCCAGCATGCAATATCTAGTGGTGCCTCCAAGTTAATTCGCTGCAATTATTTTTATTTTAGTCTTTGTCTTATAGGAGAAAATTGATTTAAAAGCTTTTAGGTACCATAGAGTAGATATGTCGCTCTAGCTCGGCTTTGACAGGAAGTAGGAAGTATCGCGGACCCTCTGCCGTTCCTTTCTATGGTTGATCAGGACAGATATACCTGTTGCACCAGGAAACGAGCTTCTGATCCTACGATGGTGGTTTGCAACCGATGTTCTCTGTCTTTGCCTGTTGCCTGTTGACTGGTGCCACGCAGTCGGAATTTTTCACCGCAGCAGCCATTGCCAAAAGGAGGGTCTAAGGCGACTTCCTCTTTCTTTCTCGAATTTCGCAGCATTTTATTGGAGGTCAGTATGTCAGTTCGATGACCCTTTTGTTTAGTCTAGCACACTGTTTAATTGATAAGCTTCCTGCCGGTTTTTCACACCAAGTTAAATAAATTCAGTTGATCGAAAGTTTGGGGGGGGGAGAGGCAGGGATTCCCCAGTTATCAAATTCTTAAAACCAAGTTGGTTCTCAGGATAAAAGCAGAGGGGTTCTTGTCACTCACTTGCATTTCGGAGGATGAGGCTTTCAGTTCTTTCAGTTGGTTGCATAGATGGTATAGGGTAAAGCCAAAATAACGCCAAAATAACGTCAGCGGCAAATTCCAATCCCCTCAAGCCCGCGGGACCAAACATCCAAGCCTCCGGGAGTCTTAAAAAAGCACTCTCGGAAAGCTCAGGGGTCACAACGCTCTTCTAGGGCAGCAGGAGCAATACTGGGTCCCAATCCACCGTTTAGGAATCAGGGGGGTGGCAGAGCACCCCAATTTGACGTTTTTTGGGTCTCCAACCGGGACATCCCGGGGAGATAAATTCGCTTCGGCCAGCGTCCTTACCGGAAGTCTTTTACATTTGTTTTTCAAGGTTGGAGTTCGTATCTAACTATCAGCAGCAGTGACGTTTACAATGAAACCACGCTTTGGTGAACCTGTGTCTTTGGTGGAATAGAAATCGAAAGGAAGTTGTTTCTTCTTCATTATTATTTCTATTTGTTAAGTTTGGATTACCACTATATATATTCTTGTGAATATTCTTGTGAAGATATGCATGCTCATTGTTTATGTGTTATGCAGGGACGCTTGGTAGTAAAACTTTGTTGGACTTGAACCCTCGTGCTGTTGTTACTTAAACGTTGTTTATGTTAGCATAGGTAATTGTTACTTTAGACCACCTGGAGGTTGGCAGCCCTAACAAGGGCCCACAAGCTGCTGTTTGTTACAAACCAGAAAGCCTGTAATCTACAAAGGGTGTGTGAAAACTGAAGGGATAGACAAGCTCAAGGACTTCTGCCAACCAAACCATCACTTGTCTGACCATCTGAATGCAACCAATGTCCCTGGAGTGCAAGATGGCATAAGCTAAGCAGCATCATGATCAGAGAAGTCCCAACCCTGGATTTTCATGATGATTTTCCGCACCTCTTAAGGAGAATCAAACCGGCTTACAATCTCCTTCCCTTCCTCTCCCCACAGGAGACATCTTGTGAGGTGGGTGGGGCTGAGTTTGAACTTCAGAGAACTGTGTCTAGCCCAAGGTCACCCATCAGGCTTCATGTGGAGGAGTGGGGAATCAAACCTGGTTCTCCAGATTAGAGTCCACCGCTCCTAACCACTACACATGCTGGCTGTCAACTTCTGTGACAACTTCTGGTTGTGTGTGTGTAGGTGCCATCAAGTCACAGCTGACTTTATGGTGTCCCCAGCAAGGGGCTTTCAAGGCAAGAGACGTTGGGAGGTGGTTTGCCACTGCCTGCCTCCCGGTGGGTTGAGAGAATTTGGAGAGAGCTGTGACTGGCCCAGGGTCACCCAGCAGGCTTCATGGGGAGGAGTGGAGAATCAAACCCAAATCAAACTTCTGGTTGGTGCATTTCAATTCCATTTGATTCTCTGCTTCTCACCTGTACTTCAGTTATCTCACCTGATAGACAGCTCTTCCCGCTCCCTCAGTCTTTTAACTTCTCACCTGTTCTCTGTGATAATGACTTCTGATGCCTCCCCGTGACCCTCTTCAGTCTGTACTCCAGTTTTCCGATTGCTCCTTTGTGCTGTGGGGCACATGAGGGAGAGAGGCCCAGTTCTTTTCTTCCTCCCTCCTTTTATGCCCCCGGAGCCTGATGCAGATACAGGGTTGGGGCTTATTTTCATTTTCAAACCCTCCCCAAGCTCATGAACCCTCCACTAAGGCCACCTGCAACATTTGTCTTTCTCTGCCAAACTCAGCTTCCCACTCTCCACAGAGCAGCCAGCGGACTTGCGGGGGCGGGGGAGCAGAATGTTTCACACAACAAGATAAGCCTCCTTTTGCCTAGTTTTATATGCCTCAAGCCCACATCCCTTCCCCTGCTTAACACCTGAATGGCTGGAAATGTGCATAATTGAGTTTCCCCAGTTTTGCTTTTAGATGAGAAGCAGCTGATCCTTCTCTAGTCTCAGGGGGGTGGGGGGGAGGTGAGAGGAGAATTAATTTTCCACTGTTAGTAGTTGAAAGCCCAGTAACCTCCACCACTCTGCAAAGTAGGCGTTTGTGAGAGTCTGTGTGTCTTGTGTGGTGTTATCACAATCCCCCCACCCCCTTTGCTCTGGACTCGTAAAAGCAGTTCAGCCCGTTTGGTCTCCCCTGGTCTCAGGCACCATATCTGTCAAGCCCTGACTGGTATGTCTCACAAGTGCCTCCCCTGCTGTGTTTCCCCGGCCGCGCTCTGGTTCACTCCCTCTTGCCAATTCCAGCCTTGGGATGTAGATAACCCTAACTGGCTCTCTGGGGGCGATTGATGTCTGTACTATGCCCATCTATCTTGTAGCTTCCCATAACAATAGGTGTGACCTTTTGCTACCCTGTAGGGGATATAATCATGTAGTTTAGCAAACTGGCTTACTTGCAACTTTCTATCAGTGTGTGGACTGTATCTACTGTAGCTTCCAATAAAGAAACCTTGTTTCAATTCGTCTGGATGAACAAGTGATTTTTGGGAATTGCACAGAGAGGTCAGGAACCCTCACAGCGTTTTGGGTCATTTATGCATGAAAGTTTTACCTGAGGTTCGTTGCTGGCTGGACCTATACTTTCCATTTGGGTATCTCTGCACCAGCAGTCTCCAAACTCAAATAAAGTCCAGCCCCTTTAAATGCTGCTTTGTAATTGGCTTTGCAATGCTCACTCTAGGCCTTATACCCTACTTTTGGTCATCTAACCCTCAGGAAAAGAGGAAGACCCAACAAGAGATGGATTGACTCTATAAAGGCTCTCAATTTGCAAGATCTGAGCAAGGCTGTTAAGGATAGGACACTTCGGAGGGCATTGATTCATAGGGTCGCCATGAGCTGGAAATGACTTAACACAACACACACACATAACCCTCAGTAATTTTGGAGCAGAGGGATAATTAATAAACTTCTCTAAATAGGTTTAGCCCCTGGCTATTTACTAGAAATGGGCTGGAGCAGAGAAAAATATGTTTAGTCAACGACTTATAGACATCGAATTGCAGAATGAGAGGGCCCTTCTTCTAAGACCATACAGATTACTAAAGAGTTGGGAGGGATTCTCTTCAGCTCCTTACCTGACCTCCATTACTTTTACCAAATTTCGATGGGCTTTTTCAAGAGCTCATTTTAATGCCTTTCCATCAGCCTGGCTCAGCGGGAGATTCCAGCATTTACCTTTGGAGTCAAGGTTGTGCCCCTGTAACTCCAATGTTGAGACAATTACCCATATTTTATTGTGTTGTGAATTTTAACAGGATGTCAGAAATAGGCTGATTTTGCCCTTGTTGACCAGTTTTTAGACATTCAGATGATTTTATTATTAAATATTTACTTCAGGCTCCGCCCCCCAAATCTCCTGCTGGTTGAGAAGAGGGACCTGGCAACCCTATCTGGACCTCCTGCATATTGCCCAGAGCTTCTTGGCCCAGAAAAATCAGGGGCTGCGCCTCCTCACTCCCCCACACACACACACCTGGGGAGGGGGGATTTGCATCTAGACATTAACTGCCCATAAATTGTGGCCTTCAGTTAAGGACATGCTGTTACACAAGGGCCCATGTTTTATTCTAACTTCTGTGCGCTTGTTCAAATGTGACATTTTTATTAACAAGCCTATAGGGAGCAAATACAGGCACGCTTTCACGTATGGAGACCATTCACTATCCGGATGTCAGGCCCCCTCTGCCCTTCATCCTGTTGGTGTTGCACGTGCCACGTGTGAAGCAGCCCTGAGAAGACAAGCGAAGCATCATCTTTCCATATCAGGGCTTTCTTCTATCGGTTTCTGCAATTTTGTCGTTTTCTCCCTCGTCTGGTGCATCTTTTGGTGCATTTGTGCATAATATATATTTGCTACATTCCTCCAGCTCTCTTTCATGTCAGCTCTGTCACTTAACTTTTCTGTCTCGTGCTGAATTCTAACCAGTTCTTCCTGGCTGTTTCCATGGTGATGTTGTTTCTCTCTCTGTCTTTTCAAACATGTCAGTTGAGTCAAGACAGTCCGGACCCCACCTGGCATCACCTCAGTAATGGTGGGCACAAGACATAACATGCTACACAGGGTCAATGTGCTACAGGACTCTGGAGACATTATAATCTGTGTCTGAAAGAGAAGTGGAGGCTACCAGTGCCTCAAAGTGCTTCAGGATCCATCAGTTATTTCCATCCGGTTCCCACCATGCAAGATGCAGGGCCGGCATTTAAGCTCCCTCTGCTGGCTGTGCCGTCTCCGTCTATTCCCTTTCATGGATTGTGGGAAGGGAGATTTTCCCCTTTCCCTAGACTGTGCCATTCTGTAACACATATCACTTTGTGCTGCTGATCAGTTTAATGACTAGATGCTAAATCACGCAGGTATTTATTACCGCAAGAAACTCCAGCACATAAATCACTGCTGTAGATATTGCTACTTGGTGTACTTCAAGCAACTGAAGGTTTTAGTTCCTACTTCCACTCCAATCCCCCCCCCTCTCTCTCTCACACACACGATTGTGAAGTTGTGACGGACATTTATTACTTGAACACATAAACACATAAAGTTGCCTTATACTGAATCAGACCCTTGGTCCATCAAAGTCAGCATTGTCTACTCAGACCGGCAGCGGCTCTCCAGGGTCTCAGGCAGGGGTCTTTCACATCACCTACTTGCCTAGCCCCTTTAACTGGAGATGCTAGGGATGGAACCTGGGACCTTCTGCATGCCAAGCAGATGCTCTACCACTGAGCCACGTCCCCTCGCCTGACATCAACTTGCTGAACTGACCTTACATTCTGCTTTTCGACAATGCAGACACATTGCAGCCCAGTCTCCTAAATGTGGGCTGGCACACTCCCTCATCCATTTCATTTGCTCAGATTGACTCTTCTTATCTGCCCCGACATTTTACTGGCCACATTTAGCTTCAATTCACAGTTTGAAACCATGGTTTGATTTAACGTTGTTCCAAAGTTACCCCCAAAGATGGAGAATCTGGAAAAGGAAAAAGGGAGAAGGGAGGTACAAGTGAGTTCACATTGATAGATCAGGTAGCATTGCTTAGTCAATGTTAATCAAAGTAAAGTAGATGCAATTCAGCTCTTTTGCAAGATTGTGAGCATGTGAAAGAGCTCACCAGTGCTGCAAATTGCTTTGCGTGATATCACAAGCACAACTCCAGATATGATGATTGTTAATTCTTGAAGGACATGAAGTAGAAGAAGAGTTGGTTTTTATATGCCGACTTTCTCTGCCACTTAAGGGAGAATCAAACCGGTTTACAATCACCTTCCCTTCCCCTCCCCACAACAGACACCCTGTGAGGTAGATGAGGCTGAGAATGACTTGCCCAAGGTCACCCAGCTGGCTTTGTGTGTAGGAGTGGGGAAACAAATCCAGTTCACCAGATTAGCCTCCACCGCTCATGTGGAGGAGTGGGGAATCAAACCTGGTTCTCCAGATCAGACTCCACTGCTCCAAACCACCGTTCTTAACCACTACACCACACTGGCTCTATGAGATCATATGACAGGCCCTGACATGATCATGGTATCTTGTGAACATGTGCAGAATTAATTCCATATAGAGCTTAAACACATCATACACATACAGAGGTTTGTGTAATGTATAATGAAAGTCTGTGTCATGCTGACAGGCTAGCTCAAGGTTAGCTCTATCAAAGCTAACTACTAAAGTTACTCTGGCTTTGTCCTTGAAGGGGCAGCGTAAAAGTCATCTTTCTGACTTGGCTGCCAGATGTCAGAATCTTAAATGGCCTTTTCAAGGTCTTAAGATATCTTAATGTACTAAGAGTGCATTAATAGCTGAAATTGTGCTTAAAATATAGCCTAAAGGCATTATAGTTCTCTCAAAGATAAGAGTAATATGCTTCCTTGCTCTACTGTAATCTTGCCAGATGCAAACCTGCTAACTAATGTAAACAAAACACTTTGCAAAGTGACAATGTCAGCTATAATTGTGTTCTGTTAGTTATATAGTTAAACGTTGTGCTACAGATTTCTAAGTAGTCTCATTTAATGCGTATAGTCCTAACAAAGAGGATGGTATAGAAATTAAATATGTAACGTGATCATGTAACTCAGAAATGAGTATTTATACTTTAAGCACAGAGGAGTGAAAGAAAAGGAAATCCATATAAGGACATAAGACAGGAGCAGAAGCCACTAAGCTCCTGGTATCGGATAAGAAAGGGGAATAAAGGTACCCTTTTGAAGACTAAGGAAGAGGGGAAAAGGAACACTCTTCACTCTTAATGGGTCTAGAAATTGTATAAATACCAGCCACAGTACAGCTGGCACTTTAGAGTGGTATGACTGGCAAACTGCAGCTGTCTGGTGTAGCACCTCCATCTCAAAAGGCTTGAGATGTAAAACATTGCAACTCTGTTCTTGCGTGGACAGTAGTTCTGAGATATCTTGAATTATCAAGATCTGGATATTTCAACATATCTTACTTACAGTCTTCTTGTGAGACTGCTCTATTCCTAGAAGAGGATAGAGACCCTTAGAATTCCTATTCTTTGAATGGGAATCTAAGTGCAGTGATCTTTCCATGTATTGGAACACTGAGAGTCCATCAGATTTATGGATTCTTACAAACTAAGCCTATTTGGCTTACCAATGCTAAGAAGCATCCTGAATACAGGGCTAATAGCTAGACCTCTGAGATTGTGTCAGAACGTCCTCTACTTAACAGAGGGACTTCTGAACCTCCTCAGAGCAAGAGACTAGAAATGTTCCTGAAGGGAAAGGAAACTTTCTGTACTCTGTGAGATAGGCACAATGCACATACACAGATTGGCACAGCAAGGTATAGTGTGTCTTCTGTACAGAAATGTTATGATGTTTTGAATGATTTAAGTTAGGATGCTTCTAACCAAATCTTTCTCCAAAGAATTAACCATATTTTGACAGGATTTCTGTAACCTTATATTCTGAATGAAGGTGCATTGCACTAAGGATACTTTATGAGTATATTCTGACTAAGATACTCCTTTATGGAGGCATAGAGAATGTGAATGATTACTTGCTACATAAACATGTTTAAGACTAATGATGTCTATCCTTATATGATATTTTAAGGCTTTGCAACCAAAAAGCATATATTGTATAATGTAAATAAATGTGTTTTTTATATATACTTCTACTCTTGTCCATTATTATAAATTTATTGGCGTGTTCAAGAGATGTCCTAGGAACAATAACAAGTTTCTAGGAACCGTTGATTCCGGTCTAGTGGTGTCTCGCTGAATAGATAACTCCATTTCTTAGTAAATGGTACATTCTAAGAGTGTAGGCACTTAACGGCCCGAACCGCGACAGTTGGCGACCGCGGCAGGACAGAGCGAAGGGTTCGAATCCAGACGTGGGTTCGAATTCAGTGTGTTTTGCAAGCACACAATTTAAACCATTGGTATTTATTCCTGCAGGATCCTAAAGCACGGCTTAGGAGATTTTGGCTCTATATATTTGCAAAGCTTGTAGACTACAATGACAATACCACAGTCAGGACTTGACTGACTTCATAAGGTGAAGGTAAAGGTAACATTACTTTGCAATCTACTGCCCTTTGTATACTGTACATTGAGCCAGGGCACAACTAAACCAATGGGCATTTCTCTAAGTACTTATAGAGAATTGAAGGCTACTATACTGTACTAGCCTTTTCAATAACAGCCTACAGGTGGCTGAGCAAGTAAGCAACTCTATGTGATAACTGTATGATATGCAGTCAGATATATTAAGATACATTAAGATGTATTGATGATTGTACTAAGGTACATAAGGTTTTAAATGTATTGATATGTTGAATTGAAGTACTAAGGTACACATACAATGCTATATGCCAGATTAGAAAATATCTGGAAATTCTGGAACATGTACTTATATAAGAGAATGTAAGACATGATGAATACAAATGAATATTAATGAAATGGAATGTATGTTTCTTTGCTTGGTTCTTAACCCACGAGTGTTCAGGTGGTTGAAGGGATGTCTGCTACTCACTTTTCTGTTCCTCATTATGCTATTATGAGATTATTGTACTAAGGACAAACAGTTGTCTGCTGGATAGACAAACTGAAACCTGGGCAATTATGATCATAAATACAGGAGCGTTTGTCACACCCTAAGTAGTGGGTAAGTGGAGCGAAAAAAGGACAGAATGACATGTAGTATGATTGAACTCCTATTTGTTCCCCAATGTGTAATTACTAAGTAAATATCATGCATTATAAATATGATTGAAAGAAAATATACAATGATTCATTGTAAAAGTATTTCGTTTTTATCTCCAAATAGAGTAAAAGGAATCTTGGTGTCTAGGAATTTGGATAAGGTTCAGCTGATGTTACTCAGACCAATGATAATGTTCAGAAACATGAAGATATTTTATATAAGTATATGTTATACTTTTCAGAAAGTACAAGTGTTCTAGATCTTACTTTCCAGCAGATGTGAAAGAAGAATTTGGTGAAATGCCATCACCACCCTGAGGTCATCTGAGAATAATGGACCATATATGTTTGAAGAAAATAATTGAACAATGATCTGAAGAGAATATTTTGAAGAGTTGTGAAAACCACATAGTGGAACATAATATGATGGAACATAGCCCAAAGGGATCATTGTTAAAGAAGTAAGTAAAACTGTATTTACTCCACAGCTATAAACAACAGACAGATGTCTAAGGCCTACTGTATCTGAACTGTATTGGAATCCATCTGCTACATAAGATGTGCAGCTGAAGAAGAGAATATACAGGGACTAACCTGATGAGTCTCTGATTGAATTGGCAGAAAAAGTCACCCCCCAGGATAAGTGACTAACTCTGATCTGAAAGCTACCTCTGCTTGGTGACTTGACACTGGTTATCCATACTAACCATCAGAAGCAGGTATTGATGTCTGAAAAATGATGTGATATATGTTATTCGTGAAAATAACTGTTTATCCATCCAACCCATTTATATACTCAGAAGCAAGTATACCACTAAGCTTGTGAGCAATTGATGTTTTGGGATACCACCCAGTATGTGTACATCGGATTGCAGCAAGTAAAAACCCCTGCATAGAGGACCTTTTTAAATAAGGACTCTCATGATAGACCTTTATGAGTTTGAGGCAAACTCCCCAGAGACTGTCTAAAATGCAAACTTATATGGGCTGGAGGAACTGATGATACCATAAATGTGATGAATCAATATTCATGTCAGAAGAAATATGGAAGAAACAACCATATCAACCATATTCGTCATTCAACAAAGGATTGAAGGCAGCCTTGATAAAGGTACAGTGAACTATTTTATATACTTTGCATCCAAGAAGAAAATGCAAGACTAGCATAAATGCTTTATGATAAAGAAGCAAGAAATAATTATGCTTCAGTATATTACAGTATATTCCAATGCCATTGGAAAAAGAATTAAAGATCAGTGAGTCTGTATGATGGAAGCTCCATATACAAGAGAAGCTGGAAGCTTTAACCTCATCCTATCCTAAGGAGAAAGACTTCAGTTTGCTTAACTCCAAGATATGTAGCTATGTAAACGGGACATTGAGACTCTTTTTTGTGTTATTCCTCTTGGAGAAAACTTCGTGAATGGCCCACAAAAGAGTTCATTGCGGATGATTATCCAAGACTAAACAGCACAACAAGAAGAATTGTATTATGATGACCAGAATGAGAAATAATATTTTTTACAAAATGATACAGAAAGAAAGAAACTGTAATCTTATTCTTCCTGAAGATAAACTTAAAGTGGAAGATCATAGAAAAACACAACAAGCTCAGATCCTTAGAAGACATCAAGTACTACGAGAGCCCTCGGTTACAACTGAGTCCCTAAACATTCAAAGCTACAGTCTTTGGAACCAGATGTTACATAAAGCCACACTTGAGGTTAGAATAATAATTTTTCTTTCTACTGTCTAGAAATAAGCCAAGCAATATCGAGCAAATTACCTTTTTTCCTTCTAGCGAAGCTTCAATGAACCTGGATAAATGCAAATATTAAAATGTTGTTTTGTATTCCCCACTTCTCTGGGCAGCAAGAGACAAGGCCAAACTCCTGGTAAAGAGAGATAATAAAACACCAGGATTCTTCAGTTCTCCAATATGCTTATATGTAGACTGGGAAAAGGCCTCTTCCTTGGCCCCTCACCTGACAGAGGGCCAGGGGCAGTCAGCTTGCCTCCCTTCGCTCGTTCTTGCCCAAGTGGCCCCATTGGTAGGGTTGCCAAACTCCAGGTGGGGGCTGGAGATTTCCCCAGAATCAGTTTCCCTGGAGAAAATGGCTGCTTTGAAGGATTCTACAGCATTATATCCTGGTGAGGTCCCTTCCCTAAACCCCACCAACTTTAGGCTCCACCCCCAAATCTCCAGGAATTTCCCAACCTGGAGTTGGCAATTAGTGATTGCCCTTGGAGAAAGTCAGTATATAAAAAGCTTTCTTTCTTTCTTTCACCACCCTCCTGCTCAAAATCACCATGGATATACAGCACTGGTTCCCAACCGGGGGTCCGTGGACCCCCAGGGGTCCGCGAGAACTAAATTAAGGTCCGCGAAACAAAGTTATAAACCCATAATAAATTAATATTTTCAATGAAAAGTTCTCTATTATAAAAATATATATTCAAATATTATTCTAAGTTTAACGTTTAACTAACAGTTATGATTAAAGTTTATTTTCAAATTCTCAGAATTTTTCTTTTGAACCTTGGGGTCCCTGTACCGAACAAAAAAGTCCTAGTAGTCCCTGGTCAAAAAAAGGTTGGGAACCACTGATATACAGGAAGAGTCTTGGAAACTTCACTTACTTGGGTAATGCGGTTCCAGGGAGGCACGTCCTACCCTCTTTGTACCTTGGTAAGCACAAGCCAAGTTGTGTGGGTGCAGCGAGACCACAATTTTCAGAACAGGAACAATCTGGCCTGACTTGTAATTATAATAATCAGTTCCAAAAAGAAAATGCATATTGTTGAGTAAACACTTGTCTAACAACCACTGAGCAAAGGAAAGACCAATAAAAGCAACCTTGGACTAAAACTCACTTTATGGTGGTGAATTAAGTTGATGGTGAATCTTAAAATGTTCTGATTTGTTTCGGGTTATTATGTTTGGGTCTCTCTTTCCCAGTCACTCCTGACCTCTTTTACTAAAGTCCTAGTTCCATATCATCCAAGATCTCTTCTCTTTCCCCAAGTAAAAAAATCCCCAAATCTCCCAATAGAGTTCCACAGTTAAAGCCTACTAGGCTCCTCCCACACCTAAAACGCCACTGATCATGTTCAGGTGTAGTTGCTTCAGGAAAAGTCCTTTCTTCTGGTGGCTCTCACACTGGCATATGACTTGGCATCCTGCTCACTTGGCACACTGATGGCTTGAGAGACAAATCTGATCTGAAACCTTTTGCCTACATGCTAAGGTGATTTTTGGTTAACCTCTGAACATTCATACAGAGCAAATTCAATATTTACCTTGGAAATTTAATTTTTAATACGGATACCTGGTGGTGAAGAATCATTTGATCACAACCTTCGCCATCTGTGGTGTTGTGGGCAGCCACAGAGGAAAAGGCCTTCCTGTTAAAGAAGGTCAGTCTAGCCCCCCTATCAGTGATTGATTTATGGCATTTGTATGCTGCTTTTCTCCCTGCAGAGCCCCAAAGCAGCTCACAGAACACATACCAAATGCAATTGATTTCAACAAATCATACAAAAGAAAGAAATCAAAGCTTACACATCCTGGACAGGTCCCAATGGATGTCGCTGCCTAACACAGGCCCTAGGGCAGCAAGCCCCGGCTAACAACCCTTCAGCTTGTACCCTTTGGTTCAAGCTCCACTCAGGGTTTCAATACCTGCAGGAAGAGGAGAGCAAACCTAGCCCCAGTGTTACTCTTCCATTGCAAGCGTGCCACCAGAAAGATCTTCCTTCCTCCTCCCCTCCTGCTGATCTAGCCAATTGCTGAAACAGAAGCTCTCTAAGGAGTTTAGGTTACTGAATGTTATGATGCTGGGCTTTATGTTGCTCTGGTTTGATTGTGCTGTCAGTTTTGCAGATGTAATTAAGTGCTGGCTTCCTGTGGTTGTTTTATGACTCTACAGTTTTAATTCTTTATTGTAAGCCACTCTGTAGATCTGAATATGATGAAAGGGCAGGTTATCAAACATCAGTGAAATATTAGACACATTGTGATAAGCATCTAAACAAACTCTGTTCATCACGTACATTTTAATAGTAGTCCTCACTTTCCCTGGGTGGCACTGCCTGGTTTCTCTTTTGGATAACGGGGTACCTGAGAGATGCAATGGTTCCTATTCACGCTCGCTTTATTTACAAATATTCAAACAGAGTTGAGAGGCAGGATTGACTCCCAGAAGGCAGATCTGGTTCCCTGCACACAAGAAACAGGCTGGACCCCCAACGCAGAGCCCCCGCCCCTCTCCTTTCTTCTCTTCTTCTGACAGGGTCTTCAGAAAAGACTCTCGGCTTTTCCCCATTCACATCTTACACCTGCCCCCTGCATCCAGCTGGAAGGATGGTTCTGCAAACTCTCTTCCCAACTATCTTCTAGCCGTTCTCACACGAAAAAAAAAGAGAAAGCAGTCTCCCTGGGTCTTGACCTGCAATTTGGTGGTTGGTGACTGGAATTGGGGGGGGGGGAAGAGAGAGAAAGGGGGCTGCTTATACACAGTTGACCCCAGCTCACATAAGCCCAGAGATGCTGAGTTCACATACAGTCTTTTATAGTCTTGAGGGAAGATGGGGGGCGGGGGGAGGACCACAGGCCAAGAAGAGGCGAGCTCAACATCTCCTCCCACACTCATATCTAGCTGAGGAGGACTATAGACCATCTATCCCGGTATATGCAATACTCACACAGATCGACCTCTGGGTAGGAGTCATAATGTTTGTTTTCTGAAGTTATACTGCACTACATACCATACATTTGCTTTTGATTTTCTGGCTTCCAAATTAACCAGTGCACGGTCGTTTATGATTGAGGAAGATTCAGACACTGAAACAGGAATTTAGCTGGCATCCTGTCTGTTGTTGTGTGCCCTTCTCCAACTTGTAAAATTGCCATTTTGAAGTTGTGCATTGTTATCTGTATTGAACATTGTAATTGCTGTACTAGGATTATAACAAAAAAAATCTGATAGTGTTCTTATTTGTTGCCATTTTTAAACTGTGGACATACTACGGTACAATCTTACACTTTTGTAACTGAAATAACAATCCTTTGTATTTGCCATTACAATTTGTAATTTTTGAACCATATATACGCCATTTGGTATTTTCTGATAGTTCCTTTGTATTTTAAACATGTAACTAATATTGTTTCCGTCCCATTGCTAATGTTTCCCTCAGGAGCCAAAAACAATTATCTTCTGCATGAGCTGCATGAGGAAAAGCACAGCTGAGCAAACATGGGCACTCCGTGTGCCGCCACCTGTCAGTTCTCAGTCTTCATCACTTGTCAAGAGCTGAGCACCACGCAGCGCTTTTCCCACTGCCAGCCATTGCGTCTTTGTCCTAAACTGCTGTCAACCACTTCAACATATTTTTTTAGTTTTGATGGAAGCAGCCATTTCAGTGGCAGAAGTAACATGAAGCATAGCAACAGTGATGGCCTGGTCGGCTAAGTCAGGCCCCCTGTGGTGCAGGAGAGCCTGGGCCCCCTCCTCCACCTTTGCGTGTCTGCGTGGAATGGGAGCCAAGCTGACCCCAGCCCAATACAAATGGTCACATCCGGTTTGAGCACTAGAGAGATCATTTTTTGGATGCATGAAGGGGAGAAAGTGGGCAGAGGAAGCTCTTTCTCCCCTCTCCCATAATACCAGAACAATAAGTTCAGGACACAGAAAATGAACCTACTTCATTGGTTAACAAGTAATTAAATGGTGGAGGCAATACTAGGAAGCAAAATGATGGGAATTCCCTGGCCTCTACGCCCTGTTTGTTGAGATACCCTGGCTTTACTGGATGTCACTGTGCTACCATGCACGTTCTTGGCCCAGTGCTGATTCTCACATGGTAACAATTTTGTTTACAGCCTCAGCAGGTGAGCTACAACCCTGAGGGGTCAGAAGAAACCATCCACATCAACATTCTGATGCGAGGTCCTCTTCACTAAGACCCATGCTGGGTGCAGAAGTTCCCTTCAGCCAAAACCAGCTGTAAAGGGATGGGGGTGGGGGAGCTGAAGAACTTCCAACTCTATGACAGGAGAGGTGTTCGGGCTGAGGTTGAAAGAAAAAAAGGAATGTAATTTGGAGACGGTCTGGCTACAACAATTCAAATCAGGAGCCAGAGAAATCAACATTTTGTTGCTGGTTTTCCTGCTTAACACCTCTGCCTGAGACCCTGGAGAGCTGCTGCCGGTCTGAGTAGACAATACTGACTTTGATGGGCCATGGGTCTGATTCAGTATATATCATGTGTTAAAAAAAGACCATCTTACACAGCAGAACGCTTGTTTTGCATGTGCAGTATCACAGGTTCATACAGGCCTCCACAATATTCCTAGAGACCCCTAGTTGGCCACTGTGTGAACAGACTGTTGGACTTGATGGGCCTTGGTCTGATCCAGCAGGGCTCTTCTTATGCTCTTATGATTCTATAAAATGGGTTGCCTATTATATGAAGTGCTTTGGAAGACGGGCAGGGCAATGCTGCTGCAGTCATCTTGCTTGTGGTCTTCCTAGAGGCACCTGGATGGCCACTGTGTGAACAGACTAATGGACTTGATGGACCTTGGTCTGATCCAGAATGGCCTTTCCTATGTTCTTAAGTCCATCTAGTGCTGCCCCACTTGCCAGCCCTACAGCTATGGTGTAGCTGCTCTGGTGGCACCTGCAGTCTGCAAGGAGAGCCGACATGAGTGCACCAACTCAAGTGCTGGACTGGGGCACTTCAAAACTGTGTTCAGCCAAGAAGCTCAACAGCCAAGTCACTCTGTCGCAAACTAACATCCTTCGCAAGGCTGCTGTCAAGATCATAGGAAGGAAGGAAGACCAATATATGCTTTCAGCTCCTTAAAGGAAGGGTGGAATAAAAATGTGATAGACAAGAGGTGTGTCATGCTGTTTCATTGCAACAATGAATAAAAAATTCATAGAATCACAGAGTTGGAAGGGACCACCAGGGTCATCTAGTCCAACCCCCTGTACAATTGGAGTTGCTTGTCAAGAAAACAAAGCATGCACCCTGGCAATGTAAAATTATGCTTGTTCAATTTGCTCTCCTGCTGAAGCACCATCAACAAGTCATCAGCATGCGAGTTGTACAGGTATGCAGATCTATCCTAGTTTTGCGAACCTTTAAAAAAAATACCTGAGTTCTCTAAAAGACCGGGGGTTGTCAACACACATGCACGCACAGTATAAACCAATACTTTATATATACTTAGATACATGTACATCTTTATCACACATTAAAATTTCTTTAAACTGAATGCCTCTGTTTAAAAATCACTTATATAGGATACCTGATTGGCAAGACATTAAAAATTACAACAGAAGTGATTTACCAGACATGTGTACAACTAATGTTTTTAGACACAGAAACACACACACGCCATGCTACCAGTTTTCCAATTGGAAATTAATAGATTGGAATGAATCTGGTATAATTCTGAAAACGATGGCAGCATTTACCGGTAGATGAATTAATAAGTCTAAGAAATATTGAACAGTACTGTGACAGGGAGAGCTCAATAAGCCCTCCCTAAGAACAGGACGAGGGGCCTCCTTTCTTCTTCTGCTCGAGTTCTTGCAGCCGTTCTTCTCGAAACTGTGCGTGCTGCGTCCCCACTTTGTGGGCCGTCTCTGTTGCTGCAATGTCAATCTGTGCATATTTGGTTGACCCGCTCCCTACGGCAGAAAGGAGTTATCATTGCATGAGCTTTGAATTCTTCATGTGAGATAGCTACGTCACAGTACCATCACCCCCTCACACGGTCCTAATAGCATTTCAGAGATTACAATGCTATAGTTTTTCACAAAGGTGTTAGATGGATGCTCGACCTCTGGCACTGTGAGGTGCAGTACCATTGAGGAAATCTCATAGATTAGAAAGCTCATAGTTCAAATAAGATGAATTGAACAAAGGGGTGGAAGTGTTCTATGGAAATGTCTCCAAGTGACATCTGATATAACTAACATGAGCCATCGACTCAAAATATAATTATTTCTGCAGTACCCTTTTCTGCAGTACCCTTGGACTGCAGCCAAGAAATTAGAAGGAGATTGAAACTGGGAAGGACAGCCATGAAGGAGCTAGAAAATATTCTGAAGTGTAAGGATGTGTCACTGGCCACAAAGACTAGATTAATTCATGCCATCGTATTCCCTATTGCTATGTATGGGTGTGAAAGCTGGACAGTGAAGAAAGCTGATAGGAAGAAAATAGATTCCTTTGAAATGTGGTGTTGGAGGAGAGTGTTACGGATTCCATGGACTGCCAAAAAAACGAAATCAGTGGGAAATAGATCAAATCAAATCAAGCCTGAGCTGACCCTAGAAGCTAAAATGACTAAACTGAGGCTATCGTATTTTGGTCACGTCATGAGACGACAAGAGTCACTGGAAAAGACAGTCATGCTAGGAAAAGTTGAGGGCAGCAGGAAAAGGGGAAGACCCAACAAGAGATGGATTGACTCAATAAAGGAAGCCACAGCCTTCAATTTGCAAGATCTGAGCAAGGCTGTCAAAGATTGGACATTTTGGAGGACTTTCATTCATAGGGTCGCCATGAGTCGGAAGCGACTTGACGGCACTTAACACACACACACACACCCTTTTCCATTTCTTGAATTACACTATAAATACAGCAGGAAACAGCATAACTGCCTAACCCCCCTAGTTAATCTTCTAAATTCATTTATTTGCAGGCAGAATGACAGAGCTGAAGCATACTACATTTAATAATTTAAGTGCTGTCAAGTCACAACCGATAAAGAGATAAATAAGCAGAAATGGTTTGCCACTGCCTTCCCCGCATAGCGACCCAGGTGTTCCTTGGTGGTGTTCCATCCAATTTCTAACCATGGCCAACCCTACTTAGCTTCCAAGCTCTGGCTCATCTAAACAGCTAGATTCAAGTCCAGTAGCACCTTAGGAACCAACAAGATTTTGGGGGGTATAAGCTTTCGAGAGTCAATACACCACCCAAAGAATTAGATCCAAAGGTCTCATATCCCAAAGGCCTATGTCCAATTCCAAAGCCTTGGCCATCTTGACCAATTGCTCCGTGTAAAGCTGGAGATCCTCTGTTGGCGATACTGGAGCCAAATCCCCAACCCTCTCACCCAGACATGGATCCAAGGCAGCTTTGGACCCAACATCGGAGTGGGGTGGAAAGTCATCATTGGAGCTAAAGTCCCTTGCAGATGGAAGAAGCACAGAGGCAACACCTCTGATGTATTCAGTCCCATGATGGGCTCAGAGTTGAGGGCTGCTGGCCTCAGAACCATGAGAGGGAGCTACATCAGCTGTCGTTTTGGAGCACCCCATAGGGGATATAAGGGTGGGAGGACAAAGATAGCAAGGGTAGCAGGAAGTCTGTCCAGAACCAACTTCAATTTCTTCTTGGACTTCTTTACACGGTCCATTAGGAGTCGAGGGCCTGACTTCCTTGACATCATCAACCCAACTACAATGTGCTATCAATCAGCTGCAAATGAGGTGACAGAGTACAGTGAGGAGAGGCAGCGACCTTTAGGTCCCAAATCAACAGTGTGGGCACCCACTTCCTTGTCAAAGGACAGGAGTCAGATGGGTCTGAAAAATGCTTTCATTTTGACTTTGCCTTCTTCAGAGGTTTGGAAGAACATCCTGGAACCCAGGCCAACCCATGAGCGTGCCAGGTAGACAGATCTGAGGTAGAAGCTGATGGAGTGGACACCACCAAGGGTTTTTCACTTTCTGCGAGGCATTGTGGCTGGGCCTCGGGGCTGTAAGAGCTTTCTCTTAGGGGTCTGCTTTCAAATGAGAGGCCCTGTCAAGCTGGGCTTTGGGACTGACCTGCTTGCAGGCCATGCAAGCATTAACATTGAGCGACTCACCCAGGTGCAGAAAGTGATCGTTGGACTGCACCATTTTGGTACTGCATTTGGTACATTTTTTTTAAGTGCTCCATTGAGTCAGCTCACCCCATGATAAACAAACTTGAAAAAAAATACTCCTCAGAAGAAACAATTCTCCTCAGAAAGAATTATCCTCAGGAAAAGACATGAAAACAGCCTACCTGAGAGCCAGTGCGGTGTAGTGGTTAAGAGCAGTGGTTTGGAGCGGTGGAGTCTGATCTGGAGAACCGGGTTTGATTCCCCATTCCTCCATATGAGTGGTGGAGGCTAATCTGGTGAACTGGATTTGTTTCCCCACTCCTACACACGAAGCCAGCTGGGTGACCTTGGGCTAGTCATACTCTCTCAGCCCCACCTACCTCACAGGGTGTCTGTTGTGGGGAGGGGAAGGGAAGGTGATTGTAAGCCGGTTTGAGTCTCCCTTAAGTGGTAGAGAAGGTCAGCATATAAAAACCAACTCTTCTTCTTCTTCTACCTCCATGGGGGCAAAGGAAGGACTGAGGGAAGGAGTGTTGCCACTCATCAGTCACATGTCAGTTTAGGCGGGAAGAACTGGCACGAGCCGAGGAGAGCAGGAATGCTCTTAGAATTGTAGAAAGCACTAGAAATATAAAGAAGTTTCACCTTTGTGGCTGACCTGTGCATGCGCAGTCCCATGTGGGACTGCACAGAAGCCATCAAGATGAATGAGAGAAACCAATGAAGAGTGGTTCCTTTTATCCAAACAATGATTGCAGCTGATTCACCAAAGTATTATGGCTGACTGTATCATGTGCTGCTGACTAATCCAACAATATCAGCAACGGTGTATTGCTCTTATCCAACCGTACGTGAAGAAGACTCACTGAAAAACACAATCATGCTAGGAAAAGTTGAAGGCAGTAGGAAAAGGGGAAAACCTAAAATGAGATGGATTGACTCAATAAAGGAAACCATGGCCTTTAGTAAGCAAGACATGATCAAGGCTGTTAACGAAGGGATGTTTTGGAGGTCATTAATTCATAGGGTCACCATAAGTCAGAAGTAACTTGACAGCACATATCACAACACTCTCAAGTAAAGATCATCAACCCAGACCACCAAGTGTTGTTTCAGTCCTGAATCATGGCCTAAAGCCACACTGCAACTGGTCAAGGGCAGAAATTCCACCCTGAAATGCCTGCAATTGTTTTGCCACAACCTGCTTGATCCCCTTGGCCCAGAAAAGGGAGACCTGGCACAGGTAATTAATTGCCCCTCATTCCACCAACATGAAGATGACTTCTTAAGAAGGGACCTAAGCCCGGCTTCCCTTAGCTATAAAGGCAACTCCCCTCTTAATCTTCCCAACAGGTTTTAGCACCTTCTCCTGGCAGGACTTTAATAGCCAGGATGGGCAAGGATCCTATGGGCAGAAAGCAGCCTGAACAACCCCAAGCACTCTGTCACCATTAATTACTACTCCATAGGTATAACTTTCTAGTCAACCGTATGCACACCTTAGTAGTAGAAATGCCTAATCCTTATTTTATCAGTCTGGAGAACACTGACGGTCTTTATTCACCCACAAGATTAACGATTGTGTATTACTTAGTTCTCCTGAAAGCCGTGGGGAAAAAACAAAATATATGTTAGAATTTTGCTTTAACTAGATGTATGTGTCTCAGGACACCCAAAACCTAATACTCACTGATGTAAACACAACAATGCTTCAATGTACTTTCCTGCTCTCCCAGCAGCTTATTTTGGTCATTAGAAGAGCCCAGAACGTAATACCACAAAAGTGATTTGGCAACAGCAGTCAGAAGTGCATGCAAATGTCCCTCCCTACCTCTTATATTTGTGCTGGATTCCTGAAGTTCTAGCTCCATGTAATGAAGCTGTTTCTTTGATGAAGGGCTGGTAGGAATATTGACATAGGTTGCTGTCTCACTGCACATTCGATCAGTCACTGCAAGATCTGCCAAATTACCTACTGCACCCGCAAAGAAAAAGAGTGGGCTTTAAAAAGGCAATAACTCAGAACTAAGCTGCCACTTACCTGAGATGGCAAAGTGAATTCCCTGCACACATGGAACTCTCCTGTTCACAAGGGCTTCTCCATTAGCTTCAGTACAAGAAGCAACTCCCACTGCAATGACTGGGGTACTCTGAACACAAAAAGGACTCTGTGCACACATCAAAATGCACATGGCTCTTAAAATGGGCCATAACATTTTTGCAAGGTCCTCCTGCTCTCAAGTTATTAAGGTGAAGCCATAAGGCATATAAGCCTTCCCAAAAGCAGTGAGGGAAGATGGAACAACTTATAAAATCTGTGCAAACCACCCAGTAAGAAGGCAACATTCAGCACACTTCCTGAAAAATAAGAAAATGTGGACAGAGAAAGGCAGAAGTTAGGGAGGGAGGGTATCCAGAGGAACAGAACTGCCATCCTGTTCTGCTGATTTGTGGAAAGACTTGCTATTAGCACATGTCTCAAATGCTCTGGGGTGTGCTTGCAATGAGGTGCCCTCTTCCCACTTGTACAGTCATCACTCAGGGTTCCTCCTCTTCCTGTCACATGAGTTCGTGGTTGCAGCTCAGTGAGTCCTACACTGCTAAGCTGGACACTAAACAGTGGGTTCCAAGGCTGGAAAGGCTGAAGACCATTGCCTTAAGAGGACCTTTTTAAGGGCTTGCAACCCAGCTGGCCAGGCTTTTCAACTCCCCTGAGGGTCTTGATCCACAGACTGAAGACACTTGTCCCAAGGAACTGCTTTCACTCTAATATGCCAGAGAATCCTCTAAAATTTTCACAACTCTTTAATTTAGAAAACATCTCAACATTTACAATTGGGCAGCAATTATTTGAGTTCCTATCATTCCCCCATTTAGTCAAACTTTGTATCACTTTGAGCACTTCTTTCTTTTGCACTGGATGTGCATATAATCACCTGCCCACACATTTAAACGAATGGACGTTCTCCTGACAGCATGTCTACTCACCCAGCTCCTCAGGATCAGGTGGTGACCCAGCTTCTGTGGATGCCGCCATCAACTCATAACTTCCTTTAAGACCTAGAACATACAGACACGTCTGTATTTTTGATCCATTTCAATCAATATTTTAGATAGTTTTCATAAAGCACAAGCCTCTATTCTTTCAGGTTCTTTACAAATAACCCAAAAGGCAAAGCAAATCTGTAGATCTAAATTTTGTTCCACTCAAGAATTGTAGAGATTTTTATAGGAAGTGTTCATTGCCTACAAATTGTGGTAAAAGTGAGAAGTGGGAAGAGGGGAGCAGTGAAAGTGTGCTGTCTGGAACCTTCCTAAGTACAATCAGAGATTGTACGGCCCCCGCACCAAAGCACTGTGTCACCTCCAATGTTATACAAGAGCCATTTGTCTTGTACATTAAAACTGTAAAACCCATCAAGCCAGAATAGTTTTGCAGCTTTCCCTGTATTATGGCATTTCTTACAATTCTTATGAGGGTACATTTTGAGACATGTTCTTTTGCTTCCTTAAATGGGTCAATCTGTCCTAGACTTCATAAAATACCTCAACCCAAAAAGATTCACTCTTACTCTAAATGCATGCTTCCTGTCATTATACACTGCAATTTGAACAAAAATATAAAGTACCAAACCATGTAAATTAACATATTATCACAGGATGCAATGAAATAATTTTCAATGTACACATAAGCTGAGCAATATTTATGTATTAGAATGAAAAGATATGAGATAAAACATACTTTTACTTATTATGAATGGATATAAACACTCTTCTTTTTCTCTTCTCTTGTGTAGTCAGGCATTACGGAGCATAATATATGCAACAAATGTGGAAAATGTAAAAACAAATACTTGGAACTTATAGCAGCAAACTCTAGCGAAATACCATACCTACCAGCTTGCAAAGTTTGTCCTTTATGTGCTTTCAGACTCCAAGAAGCTGCCATAGCAGAAGAACCTGTTTTTAAAAACATCTGCAAATTAATACTAAAAACCACTGTTATAATTAGAATTCTATTGTGCCTATTCACTTAATATACTGTGCTCTAGAAAGTTATTCATTATACAAAACACCCAAAATTTCCTTGTCACTGGATATATCAACTCCCTTTCTCTTCCTCCTACTAAAAATGTATTTTGAAGTTGCTGATATTTAAATTAATTATTCTATTATCTTTCCTTTGGAACAAAGAACCCCAAAATAATTTTTGAGACTAAATCAGAATCAAGTAAGAGTCTTGTATGCTACTGAAGCCATTTCATATATTAACTTGATAGGCTTTACAAGGAGGACATAAATCTCACTGTATCTCTATGCTGCTCATGGTCCAAGGTGGCCATTCCCCACTGTACTGCAAGGCAAGTGAGACTGAGCATCCCCATCCAAAGCGTGCTACGCAGACAGAAACGGCATCAAGTGCCCAACGCACAGAGGCCCCTCACTGTGTAGAGGCAACTGGCCCCAATCAAAACCTCATGTTAAACAGCCTGTTTTTAATGCAATTTCTAATTTAATTGTTAATGGATTTCACTCAACAGCAGAAGATTCAATCCCCCTTCTTTTCCTGCTCAGTGACTCAACCTTGAGGGTCGTGTAAGCGCATCAGAGGAAGTTTCTAATTAATAACTCAATATTTAGAATGCTTATTTCACATTGCCCTTCTTTTCAATAAGGGGTGGAGATTTCAGAGCAATGTGAATTTCTGTGATTGACTTTTACAAGTCTGGCACTTCACAGCTCTATCAGAAATTTACTGCTCAGAATCCAAAACAGAAGGGAGAGGGGAGACGACTCTTCCCCCTATGGATCTGCTTCTCTCTGCTAAAAGTCCGTGCCTATGAAATCCAAGGGAGATTTCCAGCTGGAACTAGCTGGCCATTCATGTTCTTCTTCGCTACCTGGTGCTGGGGCAAATACGTGCTTGGGATCCATGGTGGTCAGCCATCTTCCCCAGCCCCACCGCATATACCAGAAGTTGGAATGTCTGGCTTTCCTGTTCTACAGATTCACATCTTTGGACAAACAGTCCAAAATTCTGAATTGCATCACTGTGCTTCTACACAGTGCTTTATTTTGTTTAGAAGAGCGAACCAAAATTTTGTTTTTGCCTCAGTCATTTAACCCAACATTTGACCAGGAAACCGTCACCTCTGTCTTAAGTGTCTTCCACAGGGAAGTGGGATTTTGTGGTCTCCTCATTGCTAGCACAGCTGCAGATACAGCACAGCAGCAACAGGTCTTCCACGTGGCAGGTTTTCCGCAATTTCCCTGCCATAATCCCCCAGAAGTGGCCACCACCCCTCCCCCAGGCAACCAGGGCTTTTGCAATTTTTTTTAAAAAAGTTGGCCACAGAATATTGTTATATCAATATGCCGTTGTAACTACAATTTTACCAGGTCCTCTGAATTCCCACCTTTCATATTTTTTTTTAAGTACATCTCTAGTCCCTTTCCTTGTGAAGATATAACTTTTCCTTATATCTCCACAAGGGGAGGGCCTAGAGGCTATTTTTTTAAATGAATTCTGAGAATTCAGACAATCTGCTGCACCTATTGTTACAACGGTATATTGATACAATAATATTCTAGTACTGGTTGTTGTTGTTTTTAAATGAAAAGGCCGGCAGCGGGGGAGGAAATGTTTAGTGGGGACAGGGTCAGCAAAATCGGCTGCCAGAAGGGCCAGGAAATCTGAATTTCGCCACCTACACAGTGGCCGCCCAGGCTCTACTGCGATCCTCCCCCCAAAACTCCAGAGCAAAGCAATGTTGAGAAAGACAGGAAAAAAGCCAGGGTAAGCCCTGGAGGTGCACAAATGCACCATGACGCTTGTGGGGGAAGCAGGAAAAAAAAACTTCCCAAAAGCATTGAGTTTGGGGCAGATAACTCCCGTGGAAATGGCCTCAGTGTTTACAAATTTATGACACCAGATCAAACCTTATTTGCAGAACCCCTTGCCCATAATAAAGCTCCACAGTCTTTCCTAAAGGGGAAAAAATAGCTTTGCAAGGGAAGATTTTTGCCCACAGTTGAAGAGGAGGAGTGTTTGATGCTTTCCCCACTGGCTATTTTCGACTACAGCTTCCCTTGTCCCATCTGCTTCTCCTCCCATGAGTGCTAGTAAATGGAACCTCAATGGGGAGAAAAAGATGGGGAAGTTGCAAGAGAAAAGTAATATTAAGCACCCTCCCTCCTTATCACACAGAAGCTGCGATTCCTTTTAAAATAAATGACCAACTGGTTTTTATTATATATGCTGCTAAGTAACATTGAATTATCACATTTTTACCCTAAAAAGTAGGTTAGGATATAGGGTTGCCAACTCTTGGTTGTGAAATTCCTGGAGATTTGGGGGTGGAGTTGAGGAGGAAGGGGTTTAGGGAGGGGAGGGACCTCAGTGGAGTATAATGCCATAGAGCCCAACCCTCCAAAGCAGCCCTTTCTTCCACTGGAAATTATCTCTGTAGTCTGTAGATGAGATGTAAATCTGGGAGATACCCAGAATCCAACTGGAAGCTGGCAACCGCAATTAGACTAACATTCACCACGTGCATGGCTTGAGTAGGGGTTTGGACCGACATCCCCCCATCCTAATCCTACTCTCTAATTACTGTGCCCCAGTGGCTTCATGTAGAATTACAGCTCATTCCTGAGCCTTGCAGCAGCCGGGGACGGTGTGGCCGAGGAACTGCCACGGTGCATCCAAAGGTTTCCTGGCTGCTGCAAGGCTAAAAAAAAGGCCTTTTAAAAGACAAAGAGTATAAAATGGGGGAGAAAGCCTCATTGAAAACGGCGATGCTGCGCCAAGAAAAACCAGATGCAGCAATGCTGTTGCTGGAGGGGGCGTTTCTGGACTGCAGGTATTAGGAAGCTGACTACAGTCAGCTCTGCCCCACCCCTCACGCCGGCGCCACAGTTCTCTTCCGGGATTTAGGTCCTGGAGAGGCTGCGGTGTCAGACGAGCACTGTGCAGCTCTGTGGCGCCCAGGCGCTGATGGAACTGCTCCCCGCTGTCAGGGTGCTTCTTATTCCGTGATAAGAGGGCACTTGCGCTGGCATCAGGGTCACACTGCCTCCACTACACTTTCAGCACCCAACCTCAGGAATGGGCTGTTAGTCCCCAAACAGGAACAGTGCTTGGAGATGTTTTTATTCCTTAGAATTTTAGTTTGTATGGAAACATGCTACAGGGGGAAATTCATATACCGGTATGTAAAAATGATAGTCTTGAGGTTTGGGGCCCTCTGCCATTCCTTTTTCTTGAATACTGAAATTAAGAAAAATTTATATATAGCAAAAATCTCACTTATTCTTACCTGGTATAGATGGTAAGACTCCAGATGATAAAACTGCAGTTTCCTTCAAAAACAACAGACATAAATAGAATCTGTTAGAATGAACAGGTTTCTTTCAACCCTAGCTAGATTGAAAAAGTTCTCAGCAACTGCATCACATCCGTGGGCAGGAGTATCTGTGAACTAATTTTGTTTTTGATGATTCTGACAGACTATGCATCCATCTAAGTGAGTTCTTCCAAAAGGCATTTCATGACAGAAAACTTTACACTGGAACTGACCCTCTATGAGAAGTTGATACTAAACATTATTTAAGAAATAATTCTGTGTACACTTATTGCCTAGTATCATCTAGTACTAAGTAACCCTCATTCTCACAAATGTGACTTTTAGCTGGCTAAGCAAATTCAAATTAGTTCCTTAATTAATTACTGAAAGCATACTCTCCTCCGACACCACATTTCAAAGGAATCAACTGTCTTCCTGTCAGCTTTCATTGTCCAACTTTCACACCCATATATAGTAATCGAGAATGCTGTGGCATGTATTATGTTGATCTTGGTTGCCAGCCACACATTGTTACACTAACAGTGCATTCCCGACCTTCAAGGGAGGAAGCCCTTAGGAGGCCAGGAAGGGGCCATACCGGCGTTCGGGCCCCCCACACCGGCGCTCGGGCTACTTATGCTGGCGTTAGTGCCCCAGTGCTGGCATGGAGGCCCAGACACCGGTGTCCGGATGCTGCTGCAGCAGCGCTGCCCTGTCCCACCAATGTAAAGGCCCACACCGCCATTCCGGCGTCCTGCCATTAGGCAGCCTCCTGTCCCCTTTCAGCCCTGGTTGCCGGCGCCGAGAATGGTGGTGCTGTGCCTGCTTTTTTGCAGCTGCAGCCTCATCATTCTCTATGGGGCTTTTTGCCCCATTTTACACGAAAAAAGCCTGTTAAAGGCTTTTTTCGTGCTTTTGGTATGCGGGGAACTTCTTAGGAGGCGCTGCGGCGGTGCCTCCTCCCCGCCATCCCCACTCGCCGAAAGCTCAGGAATGGGCTGGGCTATTAAGGATCTTTTCTAACTCCTTCATGACTGCCCTTCCCAGTCTCGATCTCCTTCTGAGTTCTTGGTTGCAGGAAATGCCTGGAACCAACTTCAATTTGCAGTCTCCCTTTTCCTTGATGATGGAGCCAAGGAATAGAAACTCTTGAACAATTTCAATTTTTCCAATATTGACCCTGAAGTTGTGTAATTCCTCAGTAGTCATTACTTTTGTCTTTTTGATGTTCTGCTGTAATGCTGCTTTGGCACTTTCTGCTTTAACCTGTATCAGGAGTCGTTTCAAGTCTTCATTATTTTCTGCCAGAAATGTAGTGTTATCGCCATATCTCAAAGTTCTTGCCAATTGGAAACTATTCTGTTTCTCCATATTCTGTCCTAACAGTAGCCTCTTGTCCAGAGTATAGAATGTGCATCAAAACAATCAGATGTTGTGGCACACCCATTTCCTTTAAAACCAGCCATAACTTTTCATCAACCACACAATAAAAAGTGTTGCTATGAAACACAAACTGATTTTCTTCTGAATGATTACAATAGGGCAATATCCAGTGTGTGGATTCAGTCTAGATAATGCAATGTAGATGACAATTTACTTAATTTGTATACTGGACACAGAATCTGGGGTTCCATTATGTTACTTAATGAGTCAGATACAAAATAGTCTGTATTATGCACTGTAAGCGAGGGCCAGGAAAGAATCTCTACTCCCCTAATGATATGGGCCCAATCCCAGTTCCAGCTATTAATGTTCACTTTCTCCCTCCTCTTCAACTTCTTCCTACTGAACAACAGCCATCATTGCATCCTATATGACTTTCCAAGCCAGATTTTGGAATCCCACATTCCAAAATCCAGATTTTGGAATCCCACATTTGTTGCAAGTTTGTATTTGTGTGTACTAAAGCTAGAAAAGATGCAAGTTGCTCTGTTCACACAAACTGGAGACAAGGCACAGCACTTGAGGTAGGAGTGACAAAAATGTAACTCCTGCACCCCAGTTTCTCTGTTAATCAGGGCTGGAGAATCTTTTACTTATCATCGAAGATCAGAGACAAGGGACAGAAACTTTTCCATTTCTAAAGATTAATTGTTCATCAAAAATAATGAACAGATGCCATTACAATTCAATATTAGGCAAGCTCAGCAGGTTCAAACTTAATATTTTTCAGGTGATTATCCCTAGAATTTTCTGAGAGTGTACATATACGTTTTACTGATTTGTAACTGTGCGTGTGTGTGTGTGTGTCATGATATAGCCTAATCTCATCAGATCTCAGAAGTTAAGTAGGGTTGATACTTGGATGGGAGACCACCAAGATTCTGCCAAGGAAGGCAATGGCAAACCACCTCTGCTTCATCACTTGCCTTGAAAGCCCCCTGCTGAGTTCGTCATAATTTGGCTCTGACTTGACAGAACTTTATACACACACACAATGGTGGGGGGGAGGAATAAAAGCACAAATACATATAATAATTCAAATTATCAATTTATAAATTCATCCATTGTCTGTGCAGATCAAATCAAACCTGCAGCTTTTTTTTTTAATTTACCTATCTCCTGTTACTTCTCTGTGCAATCTGACCCAAACAGAACACAGGGTCTTATTCCAAGACACTGAAATACTGGACAATTCTACCAACTATTTTGTCAGATTGCACAGAGAAGCCATTAAAATTCATAAACATCAGCACAACTTTAACAGAAAAGAAGAGAGTTTAAGAATGAATAAGGCTTGGCTTCCTGTCCTGAAAACCTCCAGACTAACAAAGACTACAGTCCACAATAGCCATGCGGATTAGCTTTGGATTCGTTAACTGATCATTTCAGGATAGAATGGTTCCACATTAACATACAACACCCTCATTAGCACATTATCTTGATACTTACAGGACAATGATTAGCACATTACCTTTGATACTTTTTCCAGGACAATGACTCAGCTGAAACCCAACCCCTTTCTGACTATATATTACTCTTCCTACACACTTGACACTGAGAGACACTGTCCTTCAGTGTTACTCCTCTGAAGATGCCTGCCACAACTGCTGGTGAAATGTCAGGAAAGAAAATACCAAGACCACGGTCACACAGCCCGGATAACCTACAAGAACCAATGAACTCTGACCGTGAAAACCTTCGACAATACTTTAAAGTATTTTATAATTTCAATTGCCTTTCAATTGCTTAACTGTTTTAATCTTTGTATGTTTGCCGCCTTGTAGATCCTGATCAGGTAGAAGGGCAACATAAAAATGTTTTAAATAAATAAACAGATAACAGGGGCTCCAGAGCATTCAAGTAGCAGGCCTGGCCAGGCATATCCTCTATTCGCTAAGGCTGTGCGTCACAAACACCCTTTCTTGGACTAAGAATGCCTTGGTGACAATGACTACGGCAACGTCCTCTACATGGAGATGACTTTCGAAAGTCAAAACTACACAAACAATTTCACAGGCTCAACAGCTGGTTTACTGGGCCCATATCTTAGTATTGGTGTTGATTGGCAGTGCCATCCTAAGCAAAATTACAGCTTTGTAAGCCCAATGACTTCAGATGAACCCATTCATTTAGAACATCTGAAGAGACTCTTTTCTATTCTCCCCTCCCCACATAATCAAAAATGCCATAGTTATGCATGGCAGAGCCTTTACAGTGGTGGCACTGAGGTTGTAGACGTTCTTCCCAAGAGACAGGCCCATCTCATGCCATCCCTGCTACCCCTTCAGGCATCAGAAGACTTTTGGGATTAAGTGATCAATGTTACACTGATTACTATTTTAACTGCTGAGACATTTTTCTTTCTCTTGTTAGTTTTTGCTGTGTTCTTTTTTGCTCTTTAGTTTGCTTGCTTATTTGCTGCTGATGGCTTGATTTATGATATCATTTTAATTGATTTTAATCAAGTTGTAAGCCTGTTGTGGACTGATACAGATCAAAAAAGCAGGATGCGAATACCTTAAATAAATAAGCATTAACTATCGTGCTAAATGTCCATATACTCAGAATCACCACATAAAGTAAGCAGGCCCGCAACCAAACAGTGACAGCGGGCTTCCTAGAGGCACCTGGTTGGCCACTGTATGAACAGACTGCTGGATTTGATGGACCTCGGTCTGATCCAGCAGGGCTTTTCTTAGGTTCTTAAAGCCGGACTAGGATCTGTTTCAGTATCCAGGCTCAGTTCTGGAATATGTTCAGCAATAAAGACTGCTTTGAAGCATGTGGAGAGTGCTGTTCCCTCATTACCAATCAAAACAACAACAAGCCCCCACAAAGTAGGGGGGGAAGAGTTTTCAAAGTCAAAAAGGAGGATTTATGAGGCTTCACCCTGCCTGTGAAAACTTAAGGCTAGATCAGAACAAAGGTCTGTCTAGTTCAGCATTTGACTTCCACCAGCCAGGTAGGTAAGTCTGGGAAGCTCCCAAGCCAGACATGAAGAGAACAGCTCTCTGCCATTGCTTTCCCTCGAAGCTCACGAGGCCTCCGAACACAAGAGTCCGTTATTTTCAAAATTAAGTGCTGACCTCCACAATACCAGGGCCTGCACTTCTCAGGACACAGCTAATTCTGTGAAAGCAGACCAGACGTCCCGCTTAGCAGCCCTTGCATCACGGCCCTATTATTAGAACAGCTAAAATTACAGCCCCATCTCAGGCTTCCTCCTTCTCAATGGTCTCTGGAAACAACGAGCCTGTAAAGGAAATGCCAGGAACACAAGGCAGAAGCAGCACAGCCCCGATTCTAACAGTTCAGTAAGATGATTACCCTCTTCAGAGCTTCTCATTCATACCACTTCATACGTTATTCTACAATTGAAAACAAAACACTATGCAGTTTAAAGAAGTGTTAAGGCATTTACAGACGCCGTCAAGCTCCTGAAAATTGTAAGCTAAGCTGCCCTACTGTTCTAGCTTCCTGTTCTAGCTTGCAACTTAGCAAGTGTTAAAGGGAAATTCTCAAGGGCACAAGGGGATGTTGGTAGAGCTCAGCACCTCAGCACAATTCTGTGCAGGAAATAAACAAGGTGCCAACAAAAATTCTTCTTGTCACTCTCATTTGATAAAGAGGGGGGAAAGGGGGGAATTGAGTGAGCCCTGTCCAGGTGAGATGGGGAGGGGGGCAAAATGCATTTCACTGTAACTCTACAATAGGATTTATATTGTGCTTGACTGGGTTAAAAGAACAGCACATATATTATCTCAGTCATATTTACATCATGTTAAGGCAGGCAATTTTTATTTTCTCCATAGCCTCACCATGCTTGGTGTTATTGTTATCAATCCTCCAATAATGCCAGAACAGTACAAGCAATACCATAGAGGCCACTGTTGTTATCCCTATACTGCTCTGAGTGAGAGGGTCTAAAGCTAAGGTAGAGTTACACCGTGCCTTGGAATAGTCCACTGCTGTTACAAATTAAGACAACTTGGCAGAGATTAATATACATGTAGAGCAAATCACTCAGAGCAGCGAGCCAGACCACACACTTCTATTGACATTATACTACACAAAGACTGTATAAAGCATTTACGCATTTTACAGAGAACAGAAACAAAGGTGTGGATTCTCTCATACATGCATGTACTCACACAAAACAAAAACTCACATGCAGGCACAATGCTGTCCCCTGACACTGCCAGACCAGTAAAAAAAGTTACCTTTTTCTTTACGGAAGGAGGCTGTATCCCCTCCACCTCTAGTTGTCAATCACACAGACAGGTGCTGCATAATTTGCCCCAATTAAAAAGGAAACTTTGTAATTTTAGGAATATAAGATACCACTGCAATGGACTTGCATTGTTTATATTATTTAAACCAGTAAAATTATCATGTTTAGGTATGGTTTGGGTGGACAAAAAAACTGTTGCAAACAAGGGAACCTCAGGCACCAATGTAAAAAAAAAGTTTAAGCAGTAGTAACTCAGTCATTTTTCAGTGGAGGTTTTTTTTCCACCATTGATCAGATTGTGTTCTTCATCAGATATATATTCCATACCAAATTTCATACTACAGGAAAAATCATCTTCAGTGTATGACAAGTAGAATATTCAGTACTTGACCACTGAAAAACCCAAATACAGCTATTCCCACTAGAAGTTAGAAAAAAATTAAATAGAATCTAACTATTCATCTCTACATCTAAATATCTGTAGTCTTTCTTATATAGTGGTATTAATATTAATTCACGCTTGGTGGTATTAGCATTATTAAATTTAACAGTGAATTGGTAAGAGGAATTTTATCCTGAAGGCAGACCGACTCAGAATGGCCCACTGCAAATTGCCCTATTTCAATAAAAGGTAAAACAGTTTTTCAATTATTTTTGAAGGAACCAATGTGTCATTTCGTCAGGATTTCACAGCCTGAGAACTGTAGACAATCCATTATCCTAGTCACAAGGTAAGAAGCACAGCAAGTCATAATTCAAGATCAAACAAAGACTGGAGAATAGGATGAACCCAGCCCAAATGTTTACCTTTAGCCCACCGCAGACTGGACAAGATGAAAAGAGAGGCTGCACTATCCCAGGGGGAGAGCTACATATTTTGCACACACTACTGGAGATGCCACCTGTTGACGTCACCTCAGCACTTCCAGAGTCCAACACCTGTCCTTGCTGTCTTAGATGTGACCACCGTGAAACAAAATCCATGCTTGCCTCAGTACTCAAGTCTTTGGTGTTTTCCACAGTAAAGGCTGCCTGGCTGGCCTTGGAACTGGCTTGTGCATCTTGATGTGTTGTCAGCAATTTCAGATCACTAACTCCTTGAGTTGCCTGGTCCTGGTCCTTGGATAGCAAGGAATCTGAACTTGTGGTCTGCACATCTTTAGCAGCTACCTGTAGCAAACTCCTGGGAGTGTCATAGGCATGTCTAAGAGAGCTAGGAACTTGGTACTCCAAGCTAGAGCTCCTTGGATGCTCGCCAGGTGGGCAAGTGCACACGTTCTGGTCTGGAGGAAGGTTTAGTGGCAGGCTCAAGAGGGATCCAAATTCATCGCCGTGGCTAATGTCCAGGCTCCCAGAGTAGGAAGAGAAACTTCCAGAGTAAGAAGAGTGACTCCCAGTAGCTATTCCACTGTCAGAAGAACTTTGGCGGCCTATCTCTTGTAACTGCCTGGAGCGAGGATGTTTAGGAGGGGGTTTGGCGATACTGTGAGTACCTTCTACATGGGCTTTTTCTTCCCCAAGGTGAATACCTTTTGCTGCAGCAAGTCCATGACTCTCTTGAGAAGTACTGGCTGAAGAATGGTCAGGCCAGATTGTCAACCTACTTCCAATACTGGCATCAGAGTGGCTTGTGTCTGAAGATGAACTGGACAAACTTCTGTCATCACCTAAGATGAAAAACAGCAGTTAATGGTCCAAATTAAACTGGCTGCACAGGAAAGCAAAAAGAAGAAGACAGCCAGGTGATCTCTCATACAATACAGAGTATTTCATACATTGGCAGGAGGGAGGAGCTTTACTTCTGTACTTCCTTAGGCTAATCCATTCCAAATAGCTTTATTGCAAGAGGGGAGAAGTGGTTCACGTGGAGCTGAGAAGTCTGGACTACCTCCGGGCTGATGGTTTCATGTCTGCTGAACTCACTCCTCAGCACACACAGAAAATCCTCTGGCCCCTCTCCTATCCAGCTTACTGCTCCATGACTATTAAGTGTCCTTTTCCTTTCTCCTAGCTCAAAACAGGCACATCTCTCATGTATGAACAGAAACTGGGCACAGCATCTCCCTTTCGGACTGTCTGACAAGATGAGCCTTGTCCCCAGACAGCTGCATGAAAGAACAGTTGCTACTGACACTGCACATGGTGGAACTCTGTTTACGGCAGCTCTGATGTAGACAGTGATGGCAGCTGCCCATCTCACTGGCAACAGCCCGAACTGGCAACCTGCTGCACAGTCCTTGATTCCTAACAACCTCCTACTGGCAGCAGTGGGCCAAGAGATTCAGGGGAAAGGGAGAAGATTTTGCAAGACAGAGTGACAAGTGGAATTCAGCCATATGTCAAAAGCAGTGGAAAGTTGGTAGATCTGATCCACAGTTCAAAAAAGTCCAAATTGTGGCAAATGGCCAAGAAACTGAAATTAAAAGGCCACATGGATTATATATTTTGTTCTTACCTCCAACGCCATGATGACTGGTGTGAGACAGAAGGCTCAGGCGTTTCTCTAACTGCAAAGCTTCATGGGCCACTCTTTCTTCCATGCTGGTGGGATTTGCACTGGGGTCTTTAAAACAGTGATACATCGTCATTGAAATTCAACTGAAATTCAACTCACACAGAAACACCTGAAGCTGCCTTGTCAAATCTATAGCTTGACAGTATTCCCCCACCCGCCCCGCGCATCCCATCCTAGCTCCTGCGCTATGGGATTAAAGAGGAAACATACAGAGCTCTGGAGCAGCTGACTCTGATGACAAACAATACTACATAGAATATTAATTTACTGAATAAAAAATGAAAGCAAGTGATTTTTAAAAGTAAACAGGCTATTTTTTGCTGTAATATAAGCTTGAGGTGGGCATTTCTTTATCATATTAGGGATGTTCACTGACCACAGAAAAAAAGCCCATCAAGTTTGATTGTGGGAAGATAGGAAAGATCAGGAAGTCTCCAGGCTCCAGCTACCATTTTCCCTCATGTAAACCAACTGTCCCTGTCCCACCTTTGCTCTGGCTAAGAAGACAACAGTCTCAGTGATGAATGGGATGGGAAAGAAATGGAGCTCCCATCAATTCCCCTCCCACTGATGAGGCTGCAGCCATGGATAGGGCACTAGGCACAGCAAAATTTGCTTTCCTGCCTGGCTCCACATCACCAAATTGTTTATATTCTCCAGATGTCAAAGAGATAAGGACCAAACTACAGGCTGAGAGACAGAAGAGCTATCATTTTTTTAAATATCCTCCACTGAACAGTATTTTTTTACTATTCCAACCAAGCAGTCAAAAAGAAAACCTCAGAGGTTGCATACCACCAGCTGCTAAGAAAAAAACCCTAGTCCTTTGATTAAGTATTTCCCTTGAGCTGTAAAGAAATAGAAGAGCAGCAAAGACTCCAGGGAGAAAATATAGGAAAATTAAGAAAAAATGATTTTGTTAGTTTCACCCAACATGCTAATTACAATTTCCCTTTCAGTGCAATTGTGTTAGTAGAAAAGGGCAAGAGTCCAGTAGCACCTTAAAGACTAACAAAAATATTTTCTGGTAGGGTATGAGCTTTCGTGAGCCACAGCTCACTTCTTCAGATACTGAAGCTGTGGGTCACGAAAGCTCATACCCTACCAGAAAATATTTTTGTTAGTCTTTAAGGTGCTACTGGACTCTTGCCCTTTTCTACTACTGCAGACAGACTAACACGGCTACCCACAGTGCAATTGTGTGTTTGTGTTAAGTGCCGTCAAGTCACTTCCGACTCCTGGCGACCCTATGAATCAATGTCCTCCAAAATGTCCTATCTTTAACAGCCTTGTCAACAAAGATGACTAATATTTGATTCACCAATTAGTTTGGTGAATTTTCCAATATAATTGGTATCCATGGTATCTGTTTAGAGTCCTATTGTTTTTTTGCTTTTTATACAGGTTCCTTCAGAACCTGCTCCTTTTTCTTTTCTGAGGAATATCTACCTTGAACCACTGACAGTACTCTTGTTCCCATTATTCTTAGTCAAGTTTCCCTAGGGAGGTTAGCCTCAATCTATGAGATGCAATTGAACCAGAGGCAGCATTATCCTCTAACACTGGCTAAGCAGGGAAGAAGAACCAGAGCTAAGAAATTCATTGTCTGGCTTCTTCAGGAAAACTAGCCAAGAAATAAATCAGTTTGTTTCAAAAGCCCTTAGAACAACATTAAAAACAGGGTATACATTCCAAATTAAATTGGTCCTTTTTAAGTTTTAACATTTGTATGCACTTAGATAATCCCAGGCAAAAGCTAGCAGCAGAAATACGAACTACAGCAGCAGATGAAAACAGACATGTCCATGGCACGTTGCTTTGTATTTGTTGCTGATTAATGTTTCATGCTTTGTGTCTTAGCGTTTAGACTCTCTTATTCATTCCAGTCAGAGCAAGGCAATTTCTCCCTTTACATGGTTGCACGATACTTCCTATACTAACCTGGCAGGACTGGACGCAAGCCAAAAGGGCCTTTCATTGGGGAGATGCCATGAACAATACAGTCAAACAAAAAGCTGATCTTCTCACCATCCATGCAAGAGAGGAAAAACACACCAGCCCCTGCAAGAAAGAAAAACATACAGAGCACATGAAAATCTAAACATATTTGGATAGCACATTTTATGGAAGATGCTGCAAGAAACCTAAGTCTGGAATACATGACACAGAGAGGGGGTTGAAATTGCGTCCACTAGCCCTGCCCTCCTGCCCCCCTGCCCCCCTTTTTTTGCTGTCATGTCATAGTTGAGGAATGGCAAAAAAAAAAAAAACCCAGAAATTTCAAGGCAAGAGATATTTGGAGGTGGTTTGCAATTGCCTGCCTCTGTGTCATGACCCTGGTGTTCCTTGGAGGTCTCCCATACAATTCCTAGCCAGGGTCAGGGCTGAGTGTGTGTGACTGGCCCAAGGTCACCCAGCAAGTTTCCATGGTGTGAGTGGGGATTTGAACCTGGGTTTCCCAGGTCCTAGTCCAACCCCTTCACCACTACACCATGCTGGCCCCCACCTACACTTAGTCAAATGCATCCAGGCAACTCAGAACCCTGAAAAAAATAAAAGTGCCCAGCCATGTGGATGGTGCCTTTGTGTATATTTCTCTATTTTGAATAATTTTTATCACAACTTACTCTTTAAAATACACACTTTATACATAAGTAGGCTCTGTGTCAAAACGGAGCCGAACACTTGTAGATAGGAGCATGGCTAGCGGATGCAACCCCACTCCCTGCATTGCCTGCATAAGCGTCATGTGTATAGAACTCCACTGTTTAGATTGAGCTTTACATAATGCTGACCAAAAGAAAAGACGTCCTGGTGTGTACAGGAGCTCCACGCAACCAGTGTCACTTTTAAATGTTCTTACCCATGCACCTTCACATTCATTTCTAAGGGTAGAGATTAAGCCCACTCAGGTTTCTACAAACAGGAGTACTGAGTCTCCGCTAAAGGGGATGCTGTTGGCTGCACCCTTCTTTGAAGAGTGGGAGCTCATAAGAGTCGCCACTGCCTGCAGTCATACAGCTCCCAGATCATCTCAGAGCATCACCTAGAAAAATGCACTCATTGTTTACTGGGATCCAAAGGCTCAGCCCGACGACCTCTTAGTGGCTGAGTGGTAATGAAAGTAATTTTCATTCTATTTTTTCAATACAAAGGATTTCACCATAGAGAGACACATCAGTCTCCCTGACAAATCATTACAGACAATGGCAACTTTCAGTTGGATACCTGAAATTCAGATTTCTATGTGACGCTGGTCTTTTTTGCAGCTCAGAAAGTTTTCCAAGGCCCCTTTCCACCCATTTTCAGCTGGCCTCTGTCTAAACATTATCAATCAATGAGGAAGTTTCTTGCTGTCTCAGGTACAAAATCCTTTCTATTCAAGGGGTAAGAACTTAAGATAAGGCCCCCTAGAATCACTATTCACTTGTACGCCATGTACAGACAATATGTACAGTTTATTCAAACGTCCTTTTCCATTGTAGCTGATGCAGCCCTTGCTGTATTGTTTTGAGGACACAAGAGGAGAGAAGCCTTCTGATGATATAAGCTAACTGCAACAGCATGTGCTTTGGAAGATGACTCTCTGGCATGTGGCATGTGTCAGCGAAGCAGGAGGGGAGAACTTAGGAGGGTCATGAAATTTTAAAAATCAAAATGGGGCTTTGTCAGTTGTTCAAGTCTGAGAACTGCTGGATTTGACCATTTTGTACCGTAACAATTATAACTGCTGCTTTAGTAGAGGCGGAACACATCCCAGTATCAGAATAAGGGAAAGAGGGGCATTTTGTGCCAGTCTTATGAGCTCAGTACCAAACTGTGGCACAGCACACAGAGGGGTGACAACATGACAAAAGAATTCACCTTATGACCAAAGGGAGGCTTCTTTTATTTTGTTTTGACTACCCATCAAGAATCTGACTACAAGAAAAAAAAATGTGATTAAATTTTTATATTACAGGATAAATAGTGGCCAAATTCTCTCAAATGAGGTTTTTGTCACTTTCCTTCTTACATGTCAGGCTTCTTCGCTATATCAGAAACACTTTCGTTTCTCACAGACTCTGTTCAAGGACTCTGTTGCTCTGCTGCCCGCATTCCTTTCCCCTCCTTTTCCCTTTGAAGCTGACAGGTGCCTGTGGGAGCCTCTCTGTACTGTTGAAGGTTATCTCATGAAACTGTATCGCCACTGCCTTGATAGTGTACTCATATAATCCAGTGTTTGCTACTTTTACTCCATTCCTGCCTTTGGGTTTTTGTGCTCTGCTTTCCTGTGAGACCATTAAAGTCATCTCATTTGAACTGTTTCGTTTACTGGTGTGACTCTGTGGTTCTTCTGGGGAACAAGTGCTCACATTACATATGAACTTAACCAAAACAAGATTTTTTTAAAAAAAATTCATTCAGTTTCCATCCAAGTCCTGGACACTAGCAGAATGTGTGTGGATGACCCCAGAGGCTGGATTTTAAGATCCCAGGAACCTGAGGAGACTCTGAACTAGGCCACAGGACACAGCCAAGGGGGATTTCTCAAGTCACAAAGTCCATGTGACTGGGGTCAGGGCACTTAACAGTTGTATGTCCAGGACAAGAGCTGCAGAAAGTATGTAAAGTGACCCAAAGTTTTACTGCAACAGCAATAGTAATAATCAGGATTTTAATTTACTGGTCAGCTGTTAAGACAACCACCACAAGTGTGACTTACTAGTGCAACGGTCTCACTGATATTTTGGTACAGGTGGACAGGCATTAAAAATCTGCTGTTTTGTTTCATGTCATTTATTTTTCCCCAATTCATGATTTATTTATTTATTAAATGTACCCATCTCATCTGACAAGCACTCAAAGCTACTTGCATAAAGTTACATACAAAAGCAATTCACATAAAAAACGAAGGTTGAAATGGACCGATTATAGATAAATAGCACCACTTGAATTCCTTCACAATAAAATGTCCTTTCTTCGTACCTTTTCAATTATGTCCTTCCACAGCACTTACTGCAAGGCCAAGGGAAAGAAAAAAGGGAACAGTGTAAAGAAGGGCTCTGGGTTCATCTTCTTACATCAATTTCCTGCCAGTTAGATGCCAGAAGGCAGGATCACCTTCGTTTTAATGTGGAGAAGGGCCAGGAGAGTGCCTTGTTCATAGTCACGGCAGGAGCTCTCGTCCCTCCGTCCTGCCTAGACCCTGCCACCTGCTCCTGCTAAGCAGCAGCTTATTGTTTCAAGGAGCTCTGGAGAGATGTACAAGGCCACACAAATGTAAACAATAAATTAAGAATATGAGAAGTTTCTATCGCAAAAAGATAGATGAAAACATACCACTATCACAATAGAGAAGCACTGAAATACTGGACAACATAATCAAGTGTGTGTATATACACACACGCACATATATATAAACTAAATATCTGAACAGTTATATACCACTTTTCTCCCCAGTTGGGGACCCAAATTTGCTTACAACACTGCCCACCCCTCCTCTATTTTATCCTTACAACAACTCTGTGATGTAGGTTAGGCTGAGAGTGAGTGACTGGCCCAAGGTCATTCAGCAAGTTTTTATGGCAGCATGAGGATTCAAACCTGGGTCCCTCAGATCTTGGTCCGACACTCTAACCACTACACAATGCTGGCAAAACAAACCATGTGACATCATCATATTTCAGGTTTCCCCATCTCCTGTTTATGCTGTTATCAACAAGAGAGTACTGAAAAGGCAAGCTCTCAGATGAGCTAACAGCAATCAAGAGGCTAGATGGCCATCTGACAGCAATGCTGCTTCTATGACCTTAGGCAGTTCATGAGAGGGAGGGCATCTTGGCCAGCTTCTGGGCATGGAGTAGGGGTCACTGGGTGTGTGTGGGGAAGGTAGTTATGAATTTCCTGCATTGCACAGGAGGTTGGACTAGATGACCCTGGTGGTCCCTTCCAACTCTATGATTCTAAGACCACAGCTGTTGTCATCTGCATGCTTTCTTGAAGTGGTCTCCTGTCTATGACAATCTTTACCCATTGCTCCTTGGGCTGTTGATTCTTCTTCTTGTATTCCTGTAGTATGGTCTAACAGCTCATTATTTCTTGTCAAAAAGTTTTTGATATCTTCCAACGAATTGACGGCATGTTTAACTTGCTTGTAGGTGAAGGTAAGTCCTTGTGGTAACAGACAGCTGTATTTTATTCCCTTGTTTCTCAGTGTCTCAGCAAAATCTTTATAGATGACTCTCTTTTCAATCAGGTGACGAGGAATGTCTTTGAGAATTATTAACGGTGTATCATCTACACTTAGATGATTCTCCAAATGAAGTTTCATAATGATATTTTTCATCCTGATGTCAAAGAAAGAGACCAAAATCTCTCTAGCTTTTGTTTTCTGTACTCGAGTTGACAAGGGGATTCTGTATATCTTGTTTATTGCATCATTTAATTCTTGTTCATTTAAATGGAATATATCAGCAAGCGATCTTATGATGGTCTCTCTGGTGCCCCCTAGTCTTTCAGGCAAATTGCGTATGCGCAAGTTAGATTCTCTCTGTTGCAAGTCCAAAACAGCTAGTTGGTCCTTCACTCGCTCTTCCTGGAGTCGTATTGCTTCAATTTGTTGTGCTTGAGATTTCATGTCCATTTTAACTTCTTTCAATTCTTCAGTATTATTTTTAACTGAAAGTTCCATCTTATGCATGCCATTTTTCATTGTTGTAATTTGTTCTTTTAGTCTCTTGATCTCATTTATCATGCCATCAAATTTTTGAGTAATAATTGAAGTCATTTGTATAGCTGATTGTTCTTGTTGCATGGAAACCTGTTCAAACTTCTTCTTTAATAATTCAGTTTGCATGGCCAACATTTCCTGTATCTTTTGATGATGACTTTCCATGATTGTCTGTGTCTTTTGTGTTTTCCAGACTAGTAAGTTAAATACAAGCAGGCAGCACAGTGCAAAAAAGCTACTAAGTTGTTAGAAGGCTCTGGCTTGGCTTTGGAGCTTATTCCAGGAAGAATACAGAGCATTGTAAGGCTGTGGGCTTTCCGTCGCTCCCACTCTATGATTAAGGAAAGTAGGATTTATTTTGCTGCTACACTGAGTGGGGCACATCCGGCCCAACAGCCCACTATGGTTTCCTGTCTTCCTAGAGAAGCCACTTCCTGAATGAAAATGTGGCTGGAGGACTCTCCCAAGGTAAAGGAATGGAGAATTGAAAGCGAAAGATTTCTCCCCTTCCACGCCGCAGCCGCCGATTGGTAGCTATTTATGCCACTCAATTCTTTCCGATTGTTCTGTTTGCCTGCTAATTCAGTTTTTAGTTTAATTAAATAGTCTTTTTAGTCGGAAGATCACTTAGAATCCTGGGTGGAGGGGTACAGAGTCTTTAACCGATTTTACAAAATTCCAGTCATTCAGAATCGGATTAGTTGACAAAAGGAGTTCATGTAACTTACTCGGATGTTGGAAATCGGGGTTCTCTGTTATTAGCTTGTTTGACGTTCAGTGAAAGGTAGAGGAGATCGTAGCCTATTGCCATGAGACGTTCGTGGCGGTGGAATTCCTCCTCGGCCGGCGGGACTTCAACCAACCCTCCTCCACATCAAGCAGCTCTTGTGGGAGGGGGGTGGGAGTCAAACCGCTCTTCTTCAGAAGCAGGGGGTTGCCTGCATTCCGATCCACTATTTAGGATCGGAGTCGGGGCTTTTAAAAGGGGCCCTGGTTCAAAACGCCTGTTGGTTCCCTCGAGAGAACTCGGGGGACATCTTGCTGGGATCAGTTCTCTACCAGAAGTCGGGGCACAGCCAATCTCAAGACAGCTGCCACAATGGGACAGCCAGCCACAAAACGTTGGGAGGTCTCAAGCCAAGCATCATCCTACATGGATGGAAGCTGCTTTCAACAGCGTGCTTCCTGCAGGTGCAAGGGTGATGCCTCCTGGGCTCTTCTGAAGCACTTCTTGCACCAAGCAGGCAGAGGAAAGCTAGGATCAGCCCTTTGCTTTGAGGAAGAGATGCTGTTTGGTTTCAGCTTCTAAAGGAAAGGAAGAGTCTTGCTCACACCATCGCCACAAGCCCAGAGATGTAAAGACACATGTCTGCTTCAAAACCAGTGGCCTACAGCTGTGACATGCCTGCCTGGGAGCAGCTCAGCACTTTGCTAGTCAGTCAGCAGGAACAGATTTCAGTGGCAGTTGCTTACAGGGGTGGAGAAACATTACATTTGTTGTTTTATATTACCAAGAAAGGGAAGAAAACACAGAGCAGCCTTTTTTGGTGACCATCATGCATTTCTATTAACATCATTTGCACCCTGCGAGTCCTCAGAGATGGGCTAGTGTAGGTCTCCTTAGCAGGTTCTTGAGCAGCAGAAAACAACTTTCACTTTAGAAGCTGCTTCAGTTGGCAAAGGATGCCATGGACAGGCATTCATCTACTATGGACATTTCAGTGTTGCTGCTTAATGAAATGGCCCAGCCTCCTCCTCCCCTTGCTCAATTTCAGTTGACACACATCCACCGGCTGTTTATAAGCGCAGTGCCCACTGCCAGCCCATCAGTCAGCTGGGAGAGGGCTTCAGACTCATCTTTGGCAGGCAGCCTGCCATCAGTCAGTGCCCAGAGTCACACCTTCCCTGGGGCAGAGGGAGTGTGTGAAAGCCAAAGCCCACCCACTGGGGGAACTCAGGGATGCCAGGGGCGATGCGCTGTTTGCCAGTGCCAGCAGAAGCCCTGGAGACCGCAGTGACAGCGGAGGAGGAAGGCGGGGCCACCTGAAGCGGTGGGACAGTCATCAGGGCCATGGAGGCAGAAGGAGGTCTGTCAATTTTATGAAACCTTATGGGGGAAGGAGGTTGACTTACGAGACTGAGGAGGAAAATATAAATCCCCATAGCTCAGGGGCAAGGAAGAAACCCAGGCTGACTCTGAGGCAGGGGTCCCCAACCTGCTTCAGACTGCTGGCACCAATGAAATTTGTTGAAGGAATAGACAGCGCAACCCCAAAATGGCTGCCACAGAAGTCATAAGAATATAAGAAAGGCCATGCAGGTTCAGACCAAGGTCCATCAAGTCCAGCAATCTGTTCCCACAGTGGCCAACCAGGGGCCTCTAAGAAGCCAACAAACAAGACCACTGCAGCAGCTTTATCCTGCCTGTGTTCCACAGCACCTATTATATGAGACATGCTCATCTGATCCAGGAGAGAATAGGTGTGCATCATGACTAGTATCCATTTTTACTAGTAGCCATGAATAGCCCTCTCCTCCATGAACATGTCCACTCCCCTCTTCAAGCCTTCCAAGTCGGAAGCCATCATCACATCCTGGGGCAGGGAGTTCCACAATTTAACCATGCATTGTGTGAAGAAATACTTCCTTTTATCTGTTTTGAATCTCTCACTCTCCAGCTTCAGCAGATGACCACTACCCCACACTGGCTCTGCAAGCCATAGCACAGGCAACACAGAGATCTGCGAGTTACCGAAGGCCGTTTGAGAAAGGAAAATAAATGGGTGTCATTTACAAGATTACGAAAAATAAAGTATAGATCAAGGGACGATGCCTGGGATTGTGTGTGTGGACATGCACACGGACACTCGTTCATTTGAGTAAATGACAAAGCGTAGTTGGAGAGCAAATTTGTTCCATGGTTTAAATAAGAGATCAACAGAAGATAACAGGTTCCAGAGGGTTAAGCGTCTCCCCTCACTCCTAGCTTAGAGGAGGCCAAGGGGAAGGAAGTTTTGAAATATTGTACGAAAGTAGCCCTGAGCCTATAAAATAGGGTGGAGTTTAATTTGAAACAAATAAATACATTCCTATCTGCACACTTTGTATAAAACCAAAGCAAATAAAAACCCCAAAAATGCTAGCTCATGCTGCTCCACAATATCTGGTCCTGAATTATCTGGCAGCAAATTTTAGAATATCAGAAATTTTAACAGAAATGTTTATTTCTTCCAATTCTCTGTGTCAACCTACACAGATATATGCACCTCTGCGTGACTGCAACCCACTATCCCAGAGGTGAGTATTGCCCCCCTGTAGTCAAATAACAAAACAAACTGCAGAGTCACTCACAGAAACCACACCGAGTTCCTCCTTCAAAGACGAATCCATTCGGAACAGCTCCGTAGCGTCGCAGATCAGAGAGTTTCCACTGCCCCATTATCGTTGGTGGGATATCTTTTACTAGCACTAGAATATCATTGCAGAAGTGGAGAGTAGCTGGACCACTTTCCAGTTTAGTTCCAGGGGCTACCACAACATGAAACCTGTGAACTTCAAGGTTTAAAAACAAAACAAAAACACACAGAGAAGGAATTACATTATTTGCCAAAAATATTTAAGTAGACAAATGTGAGCAAAACAGGATTTTGCTAAAGCCAGCATGCACATTTTCATACCAATAAACATTACCGAAATGAACAAGTGTGCATCTTCCAAGCCCTGATGGAAAACGCTAGACTACTGTAGATCAAACTACTATAATGGTGTATGTGCCTTTGAAGACAACTTGGAAAATTCAGATGGTACAGAATATGGTGCCCATCAGCTGACTAGGGCTAGCCACTATGCTGAGATCATGCCCTTTTTAAAACAGCTGCCCTGGCTCCCCAATACGCTTCCAGGTGCCGGTGCTTACCTTGAAAGCCCTTCATGACCTGGGACCCACACATATGAAGAACCACCTCGCCTTACACCAAACCGCATGCCACCTTGGTTCAGCCCAATAACTCCATTTTGTAGTATCCTTTCTCTTTAGTGGACATGACTACCTACTCAAGGGTTTTCTCCATTACAATTCTAACCTTTTGGGATGGGCTTCCAACAGGACCCAGAAGGCCTCATCCCTCCAAGCCTTTTCAAAGGCCTGTAAGGTTGCTTTATTTGAGAGGGCCCCTCTGCTGAGTATCTGGACATTAGTTGTCTCTTTGTCATCAACACCTTACTATATGATTAATGTTTAATGTGCAAACTTGTCTTTTATGTTTTGGTTACTGTAAGCTACTCTGAGGTATTTGTAACAGTGAGATAAAAATATATCATTAAAATTATTTATTAAAATACAAATACATAATAAATTAAAGGACTGGGTTTTTGTGATCTTTTGGTACTTCAGCTTTAACATTCAATAACTATAAATTTAACAGAATGTGCAACAGGAGTTGGTCCCTTCCTGACTACTTATTTTTTTGAAAATGATATTGTTAACAAAGCATTTTTAAGCTAGAATGAAAAATATGCAAATGAATGAAAAATATGATGGGATTCCATGGGGGCAGAGGAGAGGCTCCAAACGTGTGTGTGTGTGCGCGCGTGCGTGCACGTGCGTGCAGAATTCAGCTCCTTCAGCCTCTTTGTTTTTTTTAAAGGAAGCCCCTAGCCCTTATAGAGCCATGAACAAATGTCAGAAAGGTAAGTATGGTTGTTTATGCATAGGTACTTACACTCACGTTCACCCCCGGTCTGTCTCGGTTCTTCCTTGGAGTTATGCATGAGTTTTCTGTCCATTACAGATGCCAGCCCTCACAAATCCTGGGACTTCCCGATTCTTCCCTCTCCCCTGAGCTCAGCCCAGGTGAAATTCCCGTGCATAAGGCAAAGGACACGCAAGCTTGGTTTCTTTCACAGCCAATTACAAAGCAGCATGTAAAGAGGCGGGGATTCAAATGCTTCCTGCCTCCTCAGAGCTCTTTCTGAGCAGAAGAAAGGCTTTTTTAAACCAAGGCTTGGATTTCTCCACCCCCCTTCAGATTGCTCCATTTTTTGTTTCTTGTTCTTAAAATGCTTTTTTATGCAGCAATTGGGTTGGGGGGGATTCTCTCTCACAGTAAGCTGTACAAAGTAAGCCAATTACAAAGCAGCATAGATTCCCAACAGGAAAGTGTGGGTCCAGCGAGCAATGAACCTCAGGTAAAACTCCCGTGCATAAACGACCTATGTGAACTGCTTCTGTTTTCGAAGCCAAAGAGCCGAACAGACCAAACCATTTCCAAGGGCTTCTGTGCCTTGCATTGCTCAATCACACAATAAGCAAAGTCAGAATAATGGCTTTTAACACAAAATACACGGTCTCAAAATACTGTCTTAAAGTAGGAAAGAAAAGTTAGCCTGTTCTATAATTTTATTCCACACTCCCTGAAAAATCTAGTTTGGCTATCGAGCAGCACAGGACTAAACATTTTAAAAACAAGCCTTGCTCTAATAGCTCTTTAAAAGAATAAGGGGCCAAGATCAAAACCCTGGATCTCCCCTTTGCACTGTTCAACTAACTAACAACTTTAGAAGACATGAAGGGGGAAGGGGAGAACATAAGAAGAGGACGATAAGAAGGAAGGGGGAATTACAGCCTTTTTGCAGCCCAGTGGTTGGGGACTGCCTGTGTCAATTCTAGCTTGCAATGGGAACACGTCCTGTAAAATCTGAGGACAGAATGAGACATTATCTTGTTCCCAAATCCGTATTTGTCTAGGTAATGGGGCATTTGTAGGAGAGAATCAGTAGGCAGGAGAAATCACTGTTTAATCCCTAACATACAGTCAATTTCCTGCAGTGTCTCCAACCCCAACCCCACTATGCTCCCTCTGAGATTCAGATCCAGACTGGCACAAAAAATGCCTCGGGGATTGCACAAAAGAACTGGAGTGCATGTGTGCTGGGGGGGGGGGATTAAGCACCCACCTCCTGCCTGACCATTTTCCTCTGCAAATGCCTCCTCCCTATTTCACATTTGCCTTGTGATGAAAAGTCAGGGGTGGCAGCCCAATGCCACACACCAGCATGGTATGCTTTTTGCACACCTACATAACTCAAATGTGTGAAATGTGCAAAATGCCAATGCCAGTGTGGCACCAAAGCTCACAATGCAGGCTGAAGCTGATGACAACGAGATGTTCTAGTCATGTCAACAGGCCTTGAGATATGCTATAAGGATTGAAAGAAAAGAGGGAAAAGGATAGCCGCTGAGGAACAAACCTAATCAAAGACAATATGTACCACTTTGGTGAACTAATATGGAGTATGTATAAAGGTTGGACTAGATGGCCCTTGAGGTCCCTTCCAACTCTATGTTTCTATATGTTAAATCACAATCACATCACTGTCCACACCTAAAACAGGTTATAGGGAGGCAAGATTCACTTGGAATGGAGCGTAACTGCTAGACACCCACAGAGACATATTGGGTGGCAAGCACACACCACAACAACTGCGTGTGAATGTATCTCAGAACTGCAGGACAGCCCCATCTCACACACCTTCAATCTAGGCAGATGACAAGAATCCATGCGGGGTGGAACTGACAAGGGACCAAATCATGGGGAGTGAGAACAAAAGCAGGTACTGCTTTAACACATTCTCTCCACATGGAGGTCAAGGCAGTGAAGCCAGATCCCAGATGGTTCTATCCCAGCAAGCACAGGGAAATTCATGACCAGAATCTAAATCTCATGGACAACATCAAGGAAGGGGCTGTGCTTACTCTATAAAATTTTACATTTTTTTCTTAAACCCTTTACTTTCAAAACTTGCATCAAGTTCTTGATTTAACAAAAGTGAAATGAGACATTACCTTCACCTAAACTATAGCGGATCCGAACATCCCAGGCCTGCATAGTTTCCTTGTTCTCGAAACCCAGTACAACCACCTGAGTCAAACAGATGATGGCGAGAGCATGATTCAGACCCTCATAACACAGCCCAGGGTCAAGGCCACAGATGTCTTCCAAAGTTATGCTGCTTCGCTCCTTCAGACCTTTCAGTCGTTCAGACCTGTCCTTATATACCAGCAGGAGTAAACAATCTGAAAGACGGAAATGTGTCATGAAATCTGATGCAAGATAGAACACAATTATTTATTTACAACAGAGAACCTGCAAGGACTTGCAGGGTGAATTTCCCTCTCCGGCACAATTTCCATCTTTTCCTTTCTTAAAAGCCCCCATAGCCTTCCCCCTTCCCTGCCTCCTTTCCTTCCCATTCACCAGTCAACCTATCTTTATTTTTTCCCCATCTTTACTTTGGCACCCTCTACCCAGGAAAAACTTATGGCTGAGTTATATGCTGCTGGTTGCCAGGGCAGGGGCAGTTGTGCAGTGGGGAACCTGCTAGGACCTGCAAAGGGCACCCATTTTCCCATCTCAATTTTCCTACACTATTGCCTCTTTCCCTCTACCCGACAACCCCCATATCCTCAACCTTCTCTGCTTTCTTCTCTACTTTCCACCTACCTACCAACCTTTTATCTGCCCCTCCATCTTCAACTATATTTATTATTTATTGCAGCATTCATACCCCACCATTCTCCACAATGGGGAAGCAGCTTACTTCATTCTCCTCTCCTCCATTTTATCCTCAGAACAACCCTGTGAAAACCCCTGGAAAATGGCTCCCCCAGCCTGCCCTGGTCCCACCCCCAAATGGAAGGTCTGTCTGACCCTGCCCTTTCTCCAAAAGAGGGGATGGGAGAAAGGAGGAAGAGGCAGGCCTGCCTCTGCAGTTGGGCCAGCTGCTGCACAGAACTCGCAGCACAGTCTGGTCACCTCCGGGACTCAAGGAAAATGTAATTTATAATCCGGTCTGTGTCACAGTCCTTCAAGGGGAGAGCTGCAAAGGTGAAGGGGTTGAAGTCAAGAGGACAGCAGATTCCGAGTCTTACTATAATTATCAAGCTGAAATGTTTTTTAAAATATAGGAAAAATCTGTAATAATTTAAGAAATAAGTAAAGATTTCTGAAAATCTGTTGGGGCAAGATGTTTTCTTTTCTTTTTACGAACCCACTATACATATTTCAGACAGACAGCATGGTGTAGTGGTTTTGATTCCCCACTCCTCCACACGCAGCCTGCTGGGTGACCTTGGGCCAGTCACATTTCTCTCTGAACTCTCTCGGCCCAGGAGGAGGCAGGTAATGGCAAAACCACCTCCGAACATCTCTTGCCTTGAAAACTCTACGGGGTTGTCATAAGTCAGCTGGGACTTGACAGCACTTTTCAGCACAGTAGAAATAGCAGAACTTCTGGTAGAGGACAAACAGTGGCAGTACCTGAAGTAGCATTTTTCTTTCTGAACTTATTGGGGGGAAGGGGGGTGTCAAGATTACAAGGCTGTCAGATTAGTTTGGCAGGTGCAGGTTAGATCAGATGGATCTAGTGATGATGCAATCAGCCTGGAAAGTCCCTGGAGAGCTAGAGAAAGCTGGCCTGATCCAGTTATAGCCAGGTGGCTGATGCAATACAGTAGCCATGTCAGGATGACTAAGCATCTACTGTGATTGGTGGCTGCGTCCACCAGGTGTATATAATGGAGTGAAACTAAAGCTCTATGCGGGATGCTATGAGCGGAGAGAGTGAAAGAAGTATCTGTATTATATCTTTGCACTGTAAAATAAACTACACTTTTCTAAGTAGCAGAGGACTTTCTGATGGTGTTATCCTGGACAGACTGCCAATCCGCTTGGCTTCCGCGTCAGGGGGAATATACCAGTGTTTACAAAGCATTTTACTCTGAAAATGACAAACACAGAAGAAACAGAGTTGCTCTAATAGTGAGGCAAGACGTAGCACAAGCAGTCAAAGGCTATTAATGCAAAGTCTGAGCAAATAATATTACTCAGACTTCATGGAAAGCCTACCAACAGAACCCAGGGTGGGTAAACATCAATGAATTACAAATTTAAAAATCAGATTATTTTATTTAAATCCATTTTTTAAATAAAATGCCTTTTGAGGAAAAATTTATCTAAAGATAGTTTAAATAGTTTTCTGTTGGGATACATTATAGTCCAAAGGTTATTCATCATGAAATAAGGATTAGTTTTTAATTATGAGGCTGTACAGTCACACAACGTTTAAAGTTTTTGGTAAAGGAATTCTATTAATCCATTTACAATGTCATGATCTTTCTGAGGTTTCTGTAAGATTATTTTAGGCAATTTTTCTAGAAGATATTGCAGTTCTCAAAACTGAATTTGTGTCTGCAAAAAATGTTCTTCACAGCAAAAAATGTTATAATGTTGAGAAAAAGAACTTAATCCTGGTGATTTGTTTCTCCCAATTGCTCTAAGCGCAGCTTTCACTTCACATTCAAAAATGGTAGGTTCCTTTTCAAAAGATTTTTCTTTGACGGAATCTGTCATTCTTTCATCTCTTCAGTGTAGCATTCCCATCTTTTCTTTATTCTGTCCTGCTCAGTTATTGTATTTCCATTTTGATCTTTCAGCATGTCTAACTTTGAATTTCCCTGCTGAGTGACCTTGGGCTAGTCACAGTTCTCTCCGAACTCTCTCACACACACCCCACCTCACAAGGTGCCTGTTGTGGGGAGGGGAAGGGAAGGCGACTGTTAAGTCGGTTTGAAACTCCTTAAAGGTAGAGAAAATCGGAGTATAAAAACCAACTCTTCTTCTATCTTATCCCTATGTTCTTTAACATCTACATGAAACCGCTAGGTGAGGTCGTCCGGAGATTTGGGCTGGACTGTCACCAATATGCAAATATCACTATGCTGTATCTCACTCTTCCAGCTGATCCTAGGGAAGCTGTAGAAACCCTGAAATGGAGCTTGAAGGCAGTTTTGGAGTGGATGTGGGCTAATTACCTGAAGTATAATCCCAAGAAGATGGAAGTGCTACTGGTAGGCAGAAGGTCTGACCTGGAATTTAAGGTGTCCCCCATTCTGGATGGGTTTGCACTCCCCTTGAAGGAACAGGTCCATAGTCTGGGGGTGCTCTTGGACCCAGGCCTACTGCTGAATAAGCAGGTGGCATCTGTGACCAGGAGTGCCTTTTACCAGCTTTGACTGGTTAGCCAACTGTGGCATTTCCCGGGCAAAAAAGATCTGGCCCCTCTGGTGCATGCCCCCCTTACATCTAGATTAGATTACTACAATGTACTCTGTGTGGGGCTGCCCTTGACAGGTGCCAGGATGTTGACTGGAGTGGGTTGTAGGGACCATATCACTCCCGTCTTGGCCCATCTACCCTGGCTCCCAATTTGTTTCTGGGTACAATTCAAGGTGCTGGTCTTGACCTTCAAAGTCCTATACGGTTTGGGATCAACATACCTGAAAGACTGCCTACTCCCTTATTAACATGCCCAACCACTATGGTCATCTTCTGAGGCCCTGCCTCAGGTGTCCCCACCTTCTGAGATTAGGTGGGTGGCAACCTGAGAGAGGGTCTTCTTGGTCATGGCACCAAGGCTCTGGAAGTCTCCCTCCATGGTGGTTCATTTTTCCCCTTCTGTTGCCATCTTCCACAAGATGTTTAATTTGGCATGCCCTCAGTGATCCCTCCTTCCTAATCAATGATTGAATTGCTGTTTTTATGTTTTTTGTGTGTTTTAACTGTTTTTTAATTGTTTTGATGTGTATTTGGGGGTGTTGATTTTAATGGTTTTAGAATGTGGTTTTATTATGTATGTTTTAAATTGTTAGCCACCTTGGTAGACCTTGTAAAGGCAGAAAGGTGGCATGCAAATTTTGCAAATAAAAATAAACAGCATCAATTACACACTGAACAGGATGATGTAAATAAAATGATCCCCTGGCCAAAGGCCAACCGTAACACATTTAAAAGATAAACCCCTTTTGTGAAAAGCCCAGTTAAAAAGTAATGTTTTGGTTTGGTGTAAAAGTTGGCATTTTAAATGCTGTTTAAACATCATCCAACCAGAGTGGTCTCTACCCCAGCCTTCTACTGGCAAACTGAACTCAAGTGGCAGTTCTTACATATAAGGCTTCAGGGAAATAGGATTTAAAAAGGAAACTATTATTGATCCCTGCCAGGGTTAGGAGAAATAAGGAGGCTTAAAACTATTTGCAGGTAACACACTGCTTTTGCTGGGCTCATCTATATTAACCCTTGGGTACACAGAACAGTTAACAGCCAAGCTTCTATTCGTGAGGTCAATGTCACCTTCCCTCAACCTCAGGATTCTCAGTGGAAATGTGAACTCTTCTCAGAAACCACAAATCTTTCACTAGTTTCCCCCCAAAACTGGGCTTTGAGACAGCTACAGTCTCTTCCCCAAGCATTCACTATGCTAGGCTGCAAAGAGGAGATGCGGACACTTCCAGAGTCACCTGAGAAAGGATTATCAGCCTGTTTTATGTGCCATCAAATCACTTCCAACTTATGATGTCCCTACAGTCCACAATAGCCATGCGGATTAGCCTTGGATTCCTCATGTTAACAGATCACTTCAGGATACAATGGTTCCACATTATCATACCACACCCTCATTAGCACATTATCTTGATACTTACAGGACAATGATTTGCACATTACCTTTAATACTTTGCAGGACAATGACTCAGCTCAAACCCAACCCCCTTCTGACTATATATTACTCTTCCTACACACTTGACACTGAGAGACACTGTCCTTCAGTGTTACTCCTCTGAAGATGCCTGCCACAGCTGCGGGGGAAACGTCAGGAAAGAAAATACCAAGACCGCGGTTACACAGCCCGGACAACCTACAAGAACCAATGAACTCAGACCATGAAAGCCTTCAACAATATCCCTATGAATTAGTGATCAAAACATCCTAACAGCTTTGCTCAGACCTTGCAAACTGAAGGCCGTAGCTCCCTTTACTGAGTCAGCCAATCTCATGTTGGACCTTCCTCTTTTCTTACTGCCTTCAACATTTCCTAGCATTATTGCCTTCTCCAGTGAGTCGTCTTCTCATGATGTGACCAAAGTACAACAGCCTAAGTTTAGTCATTTTAGCTTCTAGGGATAATTCAGGCTTGATTTGATCTAGAACCACTTATATGTCTTTTGGGGGGTCCACAGTATATGTAACACTCTCCTCCAACAAACACATTTCTAATAATTCAATCTTCTTCCTGTCGGCTTTCTTCATTGTCCAGCTTTCACATCCATATGTAGAAATGGGACTAGATTTTAGTCCAGGAGCACCTTAGAGACCAACAAGATTTTTGAGGTATACATTTTCAAGAGTCAAAGCTCCCTTCATCAGAAACATAGTAATAGGGAATACCATGGTATGAATTACCTTGGTCTTGGTCTTAGACTTTGGGATCTTTTCTAGTTCCTTCATGGCCACTCTTCCAAGTCTCTCATTTCCTTATTTCTTGGTTATAGTCTCTCTTTAGGTTGATGACTGACCCAAGGAATATTATCAGCCTATGCTATTGTGAACATAAACCTCTTTGAAAACATTCACTGATTTACAGCCCATTCCTGAGGATTGGGCTGATAGTGGAGGCGGCATGACCCCGCTGCCAGCGCAAGTGCCCTCTTATTACAGAATAAGAGGCACTTATGCTGGTGACAGGGGCAGTTCCATTGGCGCCTGGGCGCTGCGGGGCTGCACAGTGCACCTCCAACGACACAGCTTCTCCAGGAGCTAAACCCCAGAAGAGAAATGCGTTGACGGCATGGGGGAGGCATTCCCAGGGCACCCTCAGGGGTGGAGCTGACTGTAGTCAGCTTCCTAAGCTCCTCCAGCCCAGGAACCAGTTTTTTCTTGGCGCGGCATCCAGCCCAGGTTTTTCTTGCTGCGGCATCACTGTTTCCAATGGGGCTTTTATCCCCTTTTTAAAAATTTTGTTATAAAGACCTTTTTTTAGCTTTGCAGCGAGCGGGAAACCTCTTTGGAGGCACCTGTGAGCACTTGTCCCGTGGTAATCCCACAAACAGCATCCAGAGACAAAGAGTCCAAAAGAGAGCTGATTTAATGGAAAACATACAGGTATGCAGAGCTTACAGGTACATTGGCACGAATGGCAATTGGGAGCATGGGGTAGGCCTATAAGGGAAAGTACTAGTCACAACAGGTCAAGGCCACCCCCCTTCTACTGAGGAGTCGTTCCCACGGGAGATAGCACTGGATCAGGAATTCAGCAGTTAGCAAGGTTGGCCTTGAGAGGCACCTGGTAGAATCAAAACTAAAACAGTCAGAGTCTGACAGGCTGCTTAGAGCTGTGGAAAGCAGGCCTGACATTCCGCCCTCCTTTAGCCCCCCCCCCCCACTGTCCACCACCAGTCCAGGCTTGTCAGGGTAGGCAGTATGGAATTGGCGGACCAAACGGGGTGCAGACATGTCCCGTGCACGTACCCATTCATTGTGGGTGGGACCGAAATGTTTCCAACGGACCAAGCAGCGGAGGGACCCATGACGGACATGAGAGTCCAAGATTTTTGCAACCTCAAAATGCTCCTCCCCCCCCCCCAACCATCACTGGCACGTCAGGAAGTGGTTCAAGATGCCACTCGGGGGAAGGTATGTGTGGCTTTAGCAAACTGACATGAAAGACAGGATGGATTCTCCTGAGTGATTTTGGGAGTGAAAGTTCCACAGTGACTGGGTTGATGATACGAGCAATGGGGAAGGGACCCACGTACTTGGCACTGAGTTTGTTACACGGGCGGTTGGACCGTAGATTCTTGGTGGACAAATAAGCCATGTCTCCCACTGAGTAGTCCTTGCCTGGTGAGCGATGTTTATCAGCTTGATCTTTGTATGTACGTTTAGCTCGCTCTAGATTACGTATCAGCCAAGGCCAGGTTGTTTGAATCGTGTGCACCCAGTCAGCAACACTGACTAGTACTTTCCCTTATAGGCCTACCCCGTGCTCCCAATTGCCATTCGTGCCAAAATGTGAGCACTTGTCCCGTGGTAATCCCACAAACAGCATCCAGAGACAAAGAGTCCAAAAGAGAGCTGATTTAATGGAAAACATACAGGTATGCAAAGCTTACAGGTACATTGGCACGAATGGCAATTGGGAGCACGGGGTAGGCCTATAAGGGAAAGTACTAGTCACAACAGGTCAAGGCGGCCCCCCTTCTACTGAGGAATCGTTCCCACGGGAGATAGCACTGGAACAGGAATTCAGCAGTTAGCAAGGTTGGCCTTGAGAGGCACCTGGTAGAATCAAAACTAAAACAGTCAGAGTCTGACAGGCTGCTTAGAGCTGTGGAAAGCAGGCCTGGCAGCACCGCAGCGGCGCCTCGGTCACACCCTCCCCAGCCGCTGCAAGGCTCAAGAATGGGCTGTCAGCCTGCTTGCTTCAGAACAGACTCTAAGGCCTATACAAGTCTCCTGAGACAGGTTCTCTTCCACACTGGAGATGCAAAACTTAACTGAACTGAGATGACAGTGTGGCAACTTTTCTCTCACTCATTTGGCTTCCTCAGCCATCTGTGGGCCCTGATCTGCCAGCGCTGTTTTTTTCTTTAAAGGAAATGCAAGCTGAAGGGGCTGCACCCCTGACTCCTGCAAGAGGTCTTCAAGACCTCTTGGCCGATGGGAGACGTGCCACAAGACTGGAGGAGGACGAATGTTATCCCAATCTCGAAAAAAGGGAGGAGAGATGACCCAAAAAACTGTCAATCCGACCTCTGTCCCAGGGAAGATATTTGAGCAGATTTTAAAGGTTTGTGAGCACCTGAAGGACCACGTGGTGATCCAGGGAAGCCAGCAGATTTGTTCCTAACAGGTCCTGCCCCACCAACCTCGTTTCCTTCTTTGATCAACTGACGAGCTTACTGGATCAAGGGAATGCTGTTGATGTTGTTTACCTGGATTTCAGTAAAGATTTGAACAGGGTCCCTCATGATGGGTAAACTGGAGCACTGCAGACTAGACTCTAGGACAGTTAGGTGGATAGGGACCTGGTTGGAGAACCACAACCGAAGTGTAGTTGTCAATGGCATTTCATCTGACTGGAGGGAGGTGGGGTGCCACAAGGCTCAGTTCCTGGCCCAGTACTTTTCAAAAAATTTATGAATGATTTAGATGAGGGGGTGGAGGGACTACTCATTAAATTTGCAGATGACACCAAATTGGGAGGAGTAGTGAACACCCCAGAAGATAGCAATAGAATTCAATGAGATCTGAACACACTGGAAAAGTGGGCGGATGTGAACAAGATGCAATTCAACAAGGACAAGTGCAGAGTTCTATATCTGGGTAACAAAAATGAGAAGCACGCATACTGGATGGGGGATACACTTCTGGCTAACACTGTATGTGAACAAGATCTAGGGGTACTAGGTGGAATGGAAGGCTAATGTGGTCTTGGGATGTATCAACAGGGGAATAACATCCAGATCACAAGATGTCACAGTCCCGCTATACAGTGCATTGTTCAGGCCTCACCTGGAGTACTGTGTGCAGTTCTGGAGACCTCACTTCAAAAAGGATACAGACAGAATGGAGCGGGAGAGTGACAAGAATGACCAGGGGCCTGGAGACCAAGCCCTATGAGGAAAGGCTGGGAGACTTGGGAATGTTTAGTCTGGAAAAGAGGAGGTTGAGGGGGGACATGATTGCTGTCTTCAAGTATCTGAAGGGCTGTCACTTAGAAGAGGGCAGGGAGTTGTCCTGTTGGCAGCAGAAGATAGGACTTGCAAAAAAGGGGTTACATTACGGGAGGAAAGGTAATGGCTGGATACTGAGTGGGGGAGAGTTGTACAGCAGTGGAATCGGCTGCCTAGGGAGGTGGTGAGCTCCCCCTCACTGGCAGTCTTTAAGCAGAGGCTAGACAAGCACTTGTCAGGGATGCTGTGGGCTGATCCTTCATTGAGCAGGGAGTTGGACTATATCCGTGTTGGCGAACCTATGGCACGCGTGCCAAGTCCGGCACACCAAGCCCTCTCTGTGGGCACGCGCGGGGGCTTTGAAGGGAGAGCGGAGCCGTTCAAAGCCCCCCCCCCTTCCCTGGACTCCCCGCCGCCCAGCTGGGTGAGGCAGAGGGAACAGAACCAGGAAGAAAAACATATGAGCTAATTTGACAGAAAGCTGGCAGACACCCTCACATGCACCTTGCATAGACTGGAGCCAAAAACACAGAAGGAAATAACGCTAGGAAAAGGTAGCAATGAAGGCCAGTTAGCGTGTAATGTGCTGGGCCATATAGAGGCAGGAGCCATGCAGATCAGTTGAGGTGCTTCAGCTTGGATGTGGTGGTCGCAGACACCCCTTCCCCCCCAGCTGCTTGTGTGAACTGAATCACCACAGGTGGGAGGGCAGGTGGGACAGGAAGCCACCTTGTTTCCTTTCCTTTATCCCTTAGAAGCTCCTTGATCCATTGATCTTGAGCAGCATATATCTAATGTTTGAGGGATATAAGGACTGAAACAAATCTTGCCACTGACAATGTAGCCGTGGGATCCCTGTCACTTAATAAAAAAGGCATTATGTCAGACACAGAGGCATTAGATCTATATGTTAAAAGGGGAGAGATGTAACGTGATCTAAGTTCCTCATAAAAGCAGCATTCCAAGAGGGCAGGAGCTAATAAACCAACAGAGCCAGGAGAGCAAGGACAGGTCCTGTCTGGGTGTGGTATATTCAAAATCCTGCCCTGCATAACCATAGAGGGGTCAGCATTCAGTCTAGCTAAACAGAAGGCTCTAGAAAGCGGGAAAACCACGTGGTGGCCACCTTGGGGGTTACCGCACTTGTATTCCCAGCGATGTGTTAAGACCACGGTTACACAGCCCGGATAACCTACAAGAACCAATGAACTCTGACCGTGAAAGCCTTCGACAATATTTTGATGTATTAAGAGTTTGAAAATGTTATAAAAAATACTGTTCGCACTTTCTATGTATTCCCACCGATGTATTAAGAGTTTGAAAACGTTATAAGAAATACTGTTCGCACTTTGTTTGGCCCCTTTAGCTGTGGAGATGTCTTCCAAACATTTATAAGCCGTGGTATCCAAAAACCCTTTTAAAGCGATGTTTTTTACAACATTTTCAAACTCTTAATACATCGCTGGGAATACAAAGTGCGGTAATCCCCCCTTGTTTCAAGCGCTCCCCTCTGGAGAAGTCTACCTGCAAGCAGAAAACTAGCACAACAGGAGCAAGATGAGGGGAGGGGGGGCAGAGCACCTCTGAGAAGCAGGCTACCTTTAGGGGCCTTTTTGTTTTATGGGGAATTTCCCCGGGGTGTCCGCGCTGGGCCACAGGCAGCAAATCAAAGAGAAGTCCAGGACCGCCTTTTAAGGGGGGGGGGAAGCAGCTGACGGGGCGACCGGCCCCCTTCCGCCACCGGCGTGGGCCAGGCCCAGCCCCGGGCCCGCCGTCTATATTTAGCCCCGCGGGAGAGGGTGGGGGGAGGGGCGCGGCCCACCGGCCCGCCAGAAGCGCCGAGGTCCCGCCGGGGCCCTTCCCTCCCCGCGGCCCCACTCACCGGCCACCGGGGAAGGCTTGCGCAGCACCGCCCATCGGTTCTTCCACTGAGGAGAGACAGAGAGAGAGAGAAAGGGGGGGGGTCGGTTAGTCAGTCGGTCGGTCGGTCGGCCCGACCGCCCCCCCCCCGCCCCGGGGCCTTCGCCGCGCACCTTCTTGCCGTCCCTCCACTTGAGCGGGCCCTCCACCACCGCCGCGGCATCCGTCATCTTCAGTCATGATTCCCGACAGCTGCCGCCGTCGCCGCCGGGTCACTCCCGCCAAGGCCTCATTGGGCCGCCGCGCCGGGCTGGCGGGAGGGCGGAGCTGGGACGGGGGCGGCGGCGCGGGGCCTGGTCGCTGAGGGGCGGCGGTGGCTGAGGGGGCCGCAGGGCGCCGGGCGCCCTGCGGCCCCCTCAGCCACCGCCGCCCCTCAGCGACCAGGCCCCGCGCCGCCTCTCCATCGCGCAGGCCCTTCCTCTTCTCAGGATTGAACCTGTGGCCTTCTGCATGTCGGGCTGCCAACCTCCAGGCAGAGCGTCGTGAAATCAAAAAACCGAGCACTTAACGGCCTAAAAAAGCCGTTACGCCTATGTCAGAACAGCGCGGCCTTGGTCTAGGTCCTTGACGCTTGTAAAATACATTGTTGTCAGAGGTCGCCTTTCGATTGCGTGTGGTGGTACAGTGGGTGGTACAGTAGTGTGTGTGGTACAGTGTGTGTGGTACAGTAGCCAGCTAGCCCGGGAGCACCTTGCCGCTGCGCGATTGTTCACAAGTGTCGCAATTTACAATTTTTTTCACAATAAAGTGGCTTTTCAATATTTGTGGTACATCACGCTACATTATTGGCAGGAAATAGTGAAGATTGGAAACGACTACTGCTGAAAGTTAAAAGAGATAGTGCCAAATCAGGACTACAGCTGAACATCTAGAAAACACAATTCACAGTGTTAGTCTGCCTGCAGTAGTAGAAAAGGGCAAGAGTCCAGTAGCACCTTAAGGACTAACAAAAATATTTTCTGGCAGGGTATGAGCTTTCAGGGTATCTGAAGAAGTGAGCTGTGGCTCACGAAAGCTCATACCCTACCAGAAAATATTTTTGTTAGTCTTTAAGGTGCTACTGGACTCTTGCCCTTTTCTACTAGAAAACAAAAGTAATGACTATGAGAGAATTACACAACTTTAAGGTTGACAATGAGGAAATTGAAATTGTCCAAGACTTCCTATTCCTTGGTTCCATCATCAACCCAAAGGGAGACGGCAGCCAAGAAATCAGAAGGAGATTGAGACTGGGAAGGGCAGCCATGAAGGAGCTAGAAAAGATTTTGACGTGTAAGGATGTGTCACTGGCCACCAAGACTACTGTAGATTAATTCATGCCACTGTATTCCCTATTACTATGTATGGGTGTGAAAGCTGGACAATGAAGAAAGCTGACAGGAAGAAAATAGATTCCTTTGAAATGTGGTGTTGGAGGAGAGTGTTACGGATACCGTGGACTGCCAAAAAAACAAATCAGTGGGTTCTAGATCAAATCAAGCCTGAACTGACCCTAGAAGCTCAAATGACTCAACTGAGGCTATCGTATTTTGGTCACGCCATGAGACGACAAGAGTCACTGGAAAAGAAGGTCATGCTAGGAAAAGTTGAGGGCAGCAGGAAAAGAGGAAGACCCAACAAGAGATGGATGGACTCAATAAAGGAAGCCACAGCCTTCAATTTGCAAGATCTGAGCAAGGCTGTCAAAGACAGGTCATTTTGGAGGACTTTCATTCATAGGGTCACCATGAGTCGGAGGCGACTTGACGGCACTTAACACACACAAAAACCGTTACCCCAGGTATAGCTGATCAAGGATAACGCACTGGAGATCAGGAAGTACTTTTACAGCTTGTTCTATTTAATGGTACCAAGTTTAAACATACAAGCCGGAATCAAATCTCTCCAGCCGAAACACAGAGTCAGACTGCAGAAAGAATCACACTTGCAGTTCAGAATTGATCACTTATATAGACTTCTAACAATAAGGATACTGTCTTTAATCACCTCATGCTGTCAAAACAAACAGTCTCTGTAACGCCAGTGCAAAACAGTTCTTTCGCAAAGGTCTTTGTAATGAAATAACGCAGAGAAAGCCTGCAGCGTTTTGGGATGTTGCAAACTGAGGAATTTTAGTGTGCTTATGCAAACTAAGTGAATAGAGGAGAAAGGAGAGGAAGGGGGGTGATTCTTGACACGCATTTATCTACATGGGTGTCACGTCTAAAAGGGGAAACCTAAACCTGTTTATGTACACAGCGACAGTAAATAGTGCCACAGGCAAAATACCTTTATTTGGGGCACTTCACTTACGGCATAAAAAAGCTGTTAAGCCTATTTCAGAACAGCGCGGCCTTTATCTAGGTCCTTGACACTTGTAAAATACAGTGCGTAGTACAGTAGCCAGCTAGCCCAGGAGCACCTTGCCGCTGTGCAATTGTTAACAAGTATCACAATGTACGCCCTGACCTGGATGGCCCAGGCTAGCCTGATCCTGTCAGATCTCAGAAGCTAAGCAGGGTCAGCCCTGGTTAGTATTTGGATGGGAGACCACCAAGGAAGTCCAGGGTTGCTGTGCAGAGGAAGGCACTGGCAAACCACCTCTGTTAGTCTCTTGCCATGAAAACCCCAAAAGGGGTCGCCATAAGTCGGCTGCGACTTGACGGCACTTCACACACACACACACACATCACAATTTACAATTTTTCCACAATAAAGCGGCTTTTCAATATTTGTGGTACATAACACAACACAATAGAAATGTCCATAGAGGCCAATGACTATTATTTCTGTTTGACTACCAAACCTCCAGGCAGAGGCAGATCTACTGTGAAACTAATGGAGCTTAAGCTTCAGGGCCCCAAAATCCCGGAGGGGCCCCCCTGAAGCCACTTTCTTTTAATGAGTTAATTTCTCAACAAAATCGATGGGACTTTTTCTTAGTGGTAGAATCATAAGCCAATGGGTTGACGTCCTTAATATTGACCTTAGAATATGCTCTAATACCCATTTCATGTGGCCTCAAAATCTCCCTGTAATGGGTCAGATTTCAAAAAATTTCTCAGGGGCTTGCAGCGCTCGAACCCCCCAGCTGTAAGGGCTCTCTGAACTCACCAGAATCTATTCATAGCCTACATTTTGGCAGCTGGATCCTCAAATCCTTCGCTGGTGCATTGTTTAATAATTCTATAGTTTTATTTCATCACTGTATGGCCCATTTTCAAGGACTCCACCCCACCACCCTGTTCTCCGCCATTTGGGTCTCAAGGTCCTTGCAAGGGCAGTTGGGCGTTGCCCTATTGTTGCTGGTTGCGAAGGGGCCCCCATAACAGTTCAAGCTTCAGGGCCCCAAAAATTTAGGTCCGCCACTGCCTCCAGGTACTAGCTGGAGATCTCCTGCTATTACAACTGATCTCCAGCCGATAGAGATCAGTTCCCCTGGAGAAATCGGCCGCTTTGGCCATTGGACTCTATGGCATTGAAGTCCCTCCTCTCCCCAAGCCCCGCCCTCCTCAGGCTCCACCCCAAAACCTCCCCTGGTAGTGAAGAGGGACCTGGCAACCCTATCTGCATGCCAAGCAGATGCTCCACCACTGAGCCATCCCCCCCCAATGGCTGCGCCATTACAGGTAAGGTGGGAAGTGCACCCCCGATCCACTTTTTCACGCTCCCCCCCCTTTCCCTCTGCTGGGGTCGGCACCCCTCATGGGCCAGGCGGCCCTTGTGCTCATGAGTGCCAGGCAGTGGCAAGAGCCCACATGTTGCCTTTGCCCCTGTCCCCAGCAGCAAGGAGGTGCAATGTTCGCAGTCGAGGACAGAAGGGGGGAATGAGATGGATGTGGAACCGTCTCCTGTCCCCTGCAGTAATGGCCCCTTTCCCAGTGGTCACAGAGTGAGGGCGTTGCGGTGAACAACAGTGCCCGAACACCACAGGTCTCTGAATCCCCAAAGACTACTCTCATCCTTTATGTTTCAGAGAAGAACAGCCCCCCCCCTCAAAACGACAGCGGGCTAGACCTCAATCCCTGTCACCTGGAGATCCCTTGTGATAGTGGGAGATCTCCAGCCACTACCGGGGGGGGGCGGTGGCAACCCAACCTCATCCTCAGTACATAGCCTTCTGAGCTAGGCGGACCAACGTTACAGTTATTGGGATCTGGAGAGCCGCTAACAGTGGCTCGGGTCCACCTCGTGGTGCAAAAGCTGGTTGGTCTCTCCCAGCCACCATGGTGATGGCCTCTGGGCACCGTGGGGCTTTGGACAGAATGGTGTGGGGGTGTCGCCGAGGGGCAGACACGAGTGGAAGAGGACTTGGGTGACTTGTCCCACTCTTTGTGACCCCTGCACCGCTGTGGCCACCTCCTCACCACATCTGGCACCTCGACTTGTCCAAAGGGGTCAGCCTGCACCCTTTTGGCCGCTGAACTCACCATTGACACCCTGTTTCAATTGCCAGGTTTGTGGATCTGGCTGTGGCACAGCAAACCTCTTAGGAGGTGGCTCAGGTGCGCCATTGCTGCACCATCCATGGCCGCAGCGCAAGTCCCCCCCCTTGTGCTCATGAGTGCCAGATCTAATTCTCAACTTGGCCAAATCTGTGGATACTTAAATAAGAGATTGGAGCCATGGACAAGACAGATCTTTCTATGAAATATGGCCCAAATTTGCAGAAAAAATGAAATTTAAAAAAATACACTAGGTGTATTAAACAGTGTCACAACAATAAAAGGAGTGCGTGTAGCTTTAAGAATCAGATGCCCTCAGAGGCCATTGCTAGGAAACCACACAGCCTTCAAGCCTTGGTTTTTATCAGTAAAAGGCCTATTCCGGGGCTGTTTTGGCATTTGAGGGAGGAGGCAGACTAGGAGTGAAAAAGTCTCTGGAAAAGAGTAAACTGGGCATCGCCTTACTGGATCTGGTGCTACCTAGCCTGGTATGGAGCTTGGACGAGATGGGCACCGCCTTGCCCTGTGCCGGAATCAGGCAGGCTGAGCACCATCTAGCTTTTACTTGTATGGGGACTGGGAGAGCTGGGTGCTACCTCACTTCGCCTTGTGCAGACATTGGGTGCCACCTCCCCCACACCTTGTGGGACTTGGGCAGGCCAGATGCAGCTTGCAACATCCTCCTGACAACAGCACTGAGAGTGTGTGACTTGCACAAGGTCACCCAGCAAGCTTCCATGGCACAGTGGGGATTTCAACCTGGCTCTGTTATATCCTGACACTCTAAAAATTACTCCACACTTGATCTTAGCTTACTCTCTTTACCTCCCCCTGGCAGCCTCTCCCTGGGAAAAGTCTGACCAATTCACAAAAGTTGTGTAGTATCAAGTTGCTCAGGTGAGTTGTGTGGTAAGCCCAGGCAAATTGTGTGGCATCAAGTTGTAGCCACTGCAGCACCTGGGTGAGCTGCACAAATTGCATGGTAGCAAGTTGCCTGGTGCTTGCCCCTGGTCTGGATGAGTCTTCCCTCCAGGTAGAATGGGTTTGGAATGGGAGGTGGAATGACAGAAATGGGGGAGCCTTCCTGACCTCAGGCGGGCCATTCCACAAGGTGGTGTCCACAAGAGAATGCTCATGTCTGGGCCAACGTTCCCAATGTGCAGAGGGGCCCCTTCAGAAGGTTTTGTTCAGATGAGTGGAGATGTCACATCAGTGCATTGCAAGAAAGGCAGTCCTGTAGGTATGACGGTCCAAGGCAATATGGGGCTTTGTGTATGCAAACTAGTACATTGAATTTACTGAAAGGTAACCAATGGATTGACTGCATAATGGGTATGTTACTACTCAGTGGATAGAATCTTTGTACGAAATGTCTTATGAATGGGATAAAATAATCTTGATTTTATTATTAATATTCTATTTTTAAGACTGTCTAGTGTCAGAATGCTGGCGGAAGGAAGCAGGCTTTCAAAACGGTTCCATATGATCCTTCTGCAGTTCTTATAAATTGTGTGAAATTTCAGGGAACCCTACTCAATGAGGAAAACTTGTCTGCCATCAGTGGTATTTCTCACCAGAACCACTGACTTTAACGGGCCAGTTACCAAATTTGATTCATAGCCTTTAGCCGTTATGATAAGATCAGGACAGGATATTATGGGAATAAAAATGAGGCACAAATACTTTATAAACTAGCGGTACCCTGCCACGCGTTGCTGTGGCCCAGTCTGGTGAAATGGAAGAGAGAAAAGAGAAAGTGCATGTGTCTAATACACTGGTTCCCAACCGGGGGTCCACGGACCCCCAGGGGTCCACGAGAACTAAATTAAGGTCCGCGAAAGAAAGTTATAAACCCATAATAAATTAATATTTTCAATTAAAACTTCTCTATTATAAAAATATATATATTCAAATATTATTCTGAGTTTAATGTTTAACTAACAGTTATGATTAAAGTTTATTTTCAAATTCTTGGAATTTTTATTTTGAACCTTGGGGTCCCTGCACTGAACAAAAAAGTCTTAGTGGTCCCTGGTCAAAAAAAGGTTGGGAACCACTGGTCTAATATGTTTAATTTCACAATGCTTGTGGGTATACAATATTTTTTGTTGTTCCATTGTCTGCAGATATAGAGATTTTCTGGTTTGCCGAACTCTAGAACACGCAACATATAATTGTCCATGTGAGAAGCAATCCGTGTCTAGATCTAAACCGCACAATTCTAAAGATTGGCTCTGAGCTTTGTTGATGGTGATTGCAAACGCCAATCGAATTGGGAATTGCAATCTCTTAAATTGAAAAGGCATATCCATTGGAATCATAGGAATGCGAGGAATGAGGACATCTTCATCTTTGAAAGGCCCTGTCAAGATTGTTGCTTCTATGACATTGCCCATGAATTTTTTTAGTGCAAGCCGTGTGCCGTTGCAAAGCTTTGGCTGGTTGATATTTCACAACATGATAATTGGCACGCCGATTTTCAATTGCAGTACGTGCGGTGGCATCCCTGGCAGATCGAGTGAATTCAAAAATTCTGTTGGATAATTAACCGCTTCATCTGCTTCCACAACAGTGTCGACGGACTTGTATGTGACTGGCTCGCTTTGAATGTGACACTGAATAATATTGTTAAGTTCGTAGACGTCTTTGTTGTTGGCCGCAAGAATAGCTCGTTCACTCAGCCAATCGTGATTCTTATAATTGGTTTGAATAGTGAGAAATACTTTTTCAACCAATTCTTCTTTTGACGTCACTAAATTGCAGAAGTTATGAGGCAATGAAATTCGTCCTGAGGTCAGATCAACCAGTACCTTTCCGTTCCCAATTTCCACCAGTTGATGTGAGAATATCTCAGCTGATCGATCGTTTTGCAGCTGGACACATATTTGTTGTTAATTTTAACGACTTGACGTGTCGCCACAAAGTAGAGTATTTCAGGCAAGCATTTATTTCGTCCGGTGGTGTCGATCGAGGAATTACAGGTAATTTTTGCCTGAAATCTCCTGCAAGCAATATTAATGCGTTCCCAAATGGTCTGATGTTTCCACGCAAATCTTGCAATGATCGATCCAGAGCCTTGAGCGATGTCTTGTGCACCATTGTGCATTCATCCCAAACAATAAGTTTGCATTTCTGCCATACTTTTCCCTTGCCGGATGCTTTGGAAATGTTGCATGTGGGAGTTTCAATGAATTGCATGTTCAATGGTAATTTCAAAGCGGAATGAGCAGTTCTTCCACCTGGTAGCAATGTCGCAGCTATTCTGGACGACGCAAGAGCTAAGGCTATGTCATTTTGGGATCGAATTGCTGCCAGAATCATTCTAATTAGGAACGTTTTACCAGTTCCTTCTGGTGCAACTAAGAAGATAGCGTGTGTTGCTTTGACGTCCAACAGATGGTGCTGTTTTTCAAAAAAAGCATGTTTTTACCTGTCGCAACGGCACAACCCCCCACGCCAGGGCAAATTTGGCGCAGGGGCCCACACTGATGCAAAAAGGGGGCATTCTAGGGGGTGGGGCAGCCGCTAGTCAGATACCTGAGGGCTTTTGGCATGAGAACGCCCACTTTCTCCGGCATAAAATTACACCAGGTGAAATCATGGCGCAGCCCATTGAGCCCCATTCTAAGCATTTCCTCAAACTCCCCCCCCCACAGTGCAGCCATGCCCCCAGGCCCATGTCAACTGTGGAAGCTGACCAAGTGGCTGGCCAATGGGACTGGCCTGGAAGGGGGCAAAGCCCCATGGCAGCATCCAATAGCAGAGCCCCACCCCCTTCACAAGCACCAGTCACCCCCTCACACACTTTCCAGCAGGTAAGGTGTGCCTCTACCGCAGACTCCCGACTGGACTGGAAGAACGTCCCGGAGGATCCATCATTCGCCCACCAGGACGCCCATGACATCCTTCTGTGGCCATGCATGCTGGTTTTTCTTAACAGACCGCTGTGAGAAGCCTTGCAGCAGGTGAAGCTCTTCATGCGACTGACACCCTTTCATTCCACCTGCTCACCCGCGTAACCAGCCTCCTTTCACAATGGATCTGGCCCTGCCATACCATCCTGTTGGAGACCAGCCTGAGTGGAAACCCGCTGCAGGAGTGAGTGGAATGGGAGCTCCCAGCAGACCCAGAGGTGGATATAGAGGCTCCACATGCTCCCATGTCAATTACCCCTCCCAGTAAAGTTTTCTCATCTTTGACAACCATGTGTAATCCTTATGCTGTCTGTGGCTTGACATGAGATGTTTGTCACTTATTTCTCCTCCACCAGGATCAGGATCTTACACTGGGACTGTAGATGGAGCATCTGAATTTTCTTTAGAACACAAGCCTACGCTTGAATAAATTGTATACTATACTGCTTATCAATGAGGGTATCAGGATTCACATTTTGGCCGTTTCTCCAGTGAAGCATCCCAAACTTTTTGATACCAAGAGAGGTCAGTTTAACATTAAACCATAAGACTATTTCAATTCTGTTCTTAAGCATTCCTAACTCAGAGTTTTGCTGAAGCATGTGCAATACAAAACAGAGTTCAAAATACATTGGGCTAGAAGATTGAAACTCTGTGGCTTTTCCACATGGTTCCCCCCTGCCCCCACATCAGTCCTGGCCCCCATGCTGCTTTGGTTTTTCCTCTGCTTTCCACACACATTTTTATGCCTTCAGTTTTAACTTCTTTTGTTTGTTTCTTCCCTGGGGTTTTTTCCATTTCTTTTGAGATCACTTTTACCCTAGGGCTTTTCTGAAATCCTATTGTGAGTTGCCTTTTTCCTCGTGTGTAATATTTCTGTTGGTTTTCTTTGCCCCCCCAACATACCTCCAGCCCACTTTTTGATGATTGGACTGTCATCATCCTCAAATCACCCCCTCTCCTGCCTCACCTGCCATGAAGAGGAGTGGTTTAAATTTTTGGATGGCACTAAAATATCAATATAGTGATATACTGATGTTATGAGAGGTCCAGCAGGTTCTCTGAATTCCCAGCTTTCATCTAAAAAAAGTAACCACATGATCCTGAGTGTGTGTGGGGGGGGGAGGACGTAGCTGGAGGATGGCTGGATACAATGCAGCTGCATCACCGCCTGAGTGGCTTCCTGACCCGAAATAAAGAAGAAAACTGGTGATCCGAACGAAACCCTGTGAAATTCCTCCATTGAGTTTCACAGGGCTACACCAGTTATTTTGCAGGCACAAGTAGCCACCTGCAAAAGGGGGCATTCCCAGGCCGATAGGGCTTAGAGAGCTGACTAATGTCAGCTCTGCCCCGGGAATGCCCCCCTGGGTGCCAGTGTGGGCACTTGTGCCAGAAAAACACTGCCAGGGAGGCAGTGCCGGCGCCTGAGCCTTGCCCTGCCACGTCGCTCCCCGAAGCTGGTGTAAGTCGCCCCGCACTGGCGTCCGTGCCACTTTGGATGGCACAAGTGGCACGGACGCCAGTGCTGGGGTCATGCCAGCTCCTAAACAGCTCCACCACCACCACCACCATTCAGGATTGCTGTGCCCATTTCTAGCTCCTTCCCTTGCAGTGATATAAGGAAAAAGTCATATCTCTGCAAGGGAAAGGGCTAGAGAGTTACTTATTTTTTTAGTGAAAGCTGGGAATTCAGAGAACCTGACTGACCTATAATTACAGCAGTTTGTCAATATTGTAGTGCCTTTAAAAATATAGCCATAATATTCATATATTGATAAAAGCATATGCAAAAAATGAAATGGGAGGTGCTGTGATGCCACCGATGACCATTACCAATGATGACAGCGCCCCTCCCTTGGAAATCCTCATTACTGAAGGCACGTGTGGAAGAAAACAAACTGACCCCATAACTGGAAAAAATGCAGAGGGAGGGCAGACATGCAGAAGAACTGTGCCCAAACCCATTCCAATGTTTGTGGATTGAACACCAAGAAAATCAAGAGTAAGTCAACTGTGCGGAAAAGCCCTCTGGTTAGGATTGCACTATAAACTTATAATAAGAGTGTCCTGCTATGAGAAAAAGAGCTGGCTGTAATGGACTGCAGGTCGTAAAAATTAAATCTAAGAGTCCAGTGGATCATTCAGTCACTGGTTCATGGCAGTAGGGAGAGCTTGTGCTTTGGAAAATCTGGTCACAGTTGGATGTTAATCAGGCAAAAGCCACTTCATGAATAAAATGTTCAGAAGAGCCATTGAAAAAGTGGACCATTTCAGTGGAATTAAGGGGTGGGTGGATTCAGGGTTTTTTTTTCTCCAGAATTGGGGGTGGAGGGGGGGTTCTGGTTTTACAGCATCAACATGAACATGAAGCAGTTCATATAAAAACTCCATTATTGTGAATTGTGTGTGTGTGTGTGTGTAAAGTGCCATTAAGTCTTAGCCAACTGATGGTGTGGGACTCCTAATGAGGTTTTCAAGGCAAGGGATGTTCAGAGGTTGTTTGCAATTGCCTGCCTGGACTTTTCTGGTGGTCTCTCATCCAAGTACTAACTAGGGCTGATCCTGCTTAGCTTCCGAGATCTGATGAGACTGGGCTAGCCTGGTACACCCAGGTCAGAGATATTGTTAATTAGATAGACAGATAGATGCAGCAGCAACAGATGGGGTAGAGGGCCTTTTTGGTACTTAGCACTGGAAAAATTATTATGGTAACCTACACATTTAACAAATTGTAAAAAAAAAATGTCATTGTTAAGAGCTACTGTTGCTCTTTTGGAGTTGTTTTCTGGTTGATCCAGTCCAAATATTTGGTCACTTTTGTATAAACACCAGGCTTCTTTGCCCTGCCACAGCCGTCACCCCAGCTGATGATACCATACAGGTAAGATATTCCATCCTTTTCACAGACTAGTGGCCCTCCAGAATCTCCCTGCACAAAAGATAGAAAAATAAAACAACTGAGTCACACAACGGTTTCAGTACTGTTTCCAATCAAATCTGGAAATAGTGATCCTACTTTTACTAATTATTATCTCTTAGTCAATACACAGTGTTACTTTCTACATGTTCAACAGCATGGCGTAGATACAGCCTTATTAAGAAAACAGGAAACAAGGATGCTGAAGTTCCTTATGTCCCTACATCAACAGTACACTCTTCATAGTATACTCTAAGTTATAGAGATATATACACAAACTAGGGTTGCCAACAGGCTTGCAGAAAAATCTCCTGCCCTTTAATAGAGGTAGAAATGGACAGTTGAAGCTTTTCTTGGCACGGAGGTAAACAACATCCTATTAAAACTCTAATAAAGGAGCAAGGAATTTTTTTCCCAGGCACCTGGCAACCCTAACAGATGCACACAAGGCCAAACCTGTGTTTACTGAGCCCCAAAATTCAACTGAAGTCTCCAAATGCGAAGTAGGCTCTTGGGAGCCCCTCTCCCCCAGGTTCCTTCTCCAATCAGCTTTCATACCGCCACCACTTTCACTGTCTATGTTCTAACTGCCAAATTGTTTCCTTTAGCCCCCAATCAAGTGAGTAGATGGTGGTGCAATAATAAGTAGCCATCAGCAATCAAAGCACATGTTACATGTTATGTGAAAGCCTAAAGGAAGAGTAATTTCATCACAGTATGACATAATAGGGCCCTGACCTGGATGGCCCAGGCTAGTCAGATCTCGGAAGCTAAGCCGGGTTGGTACTTGGAAGGGAGACCACCAAGGAACACTCTGCAGAGGAAGGCAATGGCAAACCACCTCTCCTTAATCACTTGCCTTGAAAACCCCACCAGGGGTCACTGTAAGTCAGCTATGACTTGATGGCATTTTACACACACACACAACACATTAGCATTCCCAGTGCAAAGATATGATCAAGGAATGAATATTACTTCAAGAAATGACTGCTCTGCATTTGGAATTATTTTTTTCAATTGAAAATAGGGTTGGTTTTTACAAGTAGGACTCCTGCTTTGAGACGTTGATTTTTGACTTTCCTGCCAGGCTACTGCTGCATACAAGAAAACTGACATGAACTCCCCAAACCAACAGGATTATTAAGTCGAGGCAGCGCTTTCCCCACAAACCACCCTCAAAGATGCTTGATGCACTTTGCTTCAAGACCAAACAAATTCATTAGTATAACCTTAACCAGAATCAGGATTTGAGACAAGTGAAATGAAGTAGAGTAGGGTAAAATATTTAGACTTAGTGGATTGTTGTTAACAATTCTCTGTTAACAGTAAAATATTTCCCATCATATTGCAATTTTCTACAGATTCACTCATTCATATGAATTTACATAGAAATATAACAACATTACCTGGCAGGCATCTGATTTGCTATCGAGATAACCAGCACAAAACATATTTTCACTAATATCAGTTCCATACACATCATAATGTTGACACTTGTTATCAGCAATGAGAGGAATGATTGCTTCTTGCAATGATCTAGAATAGCTGGATGCATCTGGTGAAGTGAATCATATAGAAAACATGGGTTAATTCCCCTTGTGTCAGAGTATGGCCACTGTTTATCAACAGTGGGGATTCGGTATTTTAGTGTACAGAAATCCCATTGACTCAGACAATATGTCTCTGTATTACCCCAATGTCATACTCAAAGAATAATGCATTTGAAAGAGAACCACTAGATTGTCATTCAGTGTTCTATCCCAAATCTGGATATCCCATCCTAAGGAATTCCCAATCTCCTCTTGAGAACATCTTTGTCAAGGAAACACATGGTCTTTCTTAGCTTTATCCCATTGTTAAATTACTCCAATTATTAGCAGTAAAATGGAGGCCTAACATGATGAAGTAAGATTTGCTAAATTAGTGGATGTTACACTGGTGCTAAGTTCTAGTATTATAGAAGAGGGAGGAAAATCTCTCTCTCTCTCTCTTTCTCTCCCCTTTCTCCACAATATATATGATTTTATAGACCTCTATCATGTCCCCCTTTAGCCATATCTTCTCTGAACTGAAACTCCCCAAGTCCATAGTCTTTCCTCACAGAAAGGTGCCCCGTGTTATTAATCATTTGGTTGCCCTTTTCTGCACCATTTCCAGCTCTATGACAAGATTTCAAAACGAGGTGGCCAGAACTGTACACAGTATTCAAAATTAAGAGCACGAGAATATCAGATCACCCCAGCAACCTGCTCCAGACAGCAGCCAACCAGTTGCCCTGGAGGACAAACAAACAGGGCCCGGAGGCCGAGGCCTCCCACCATGTTTCTCCTAGTACAGATTATTCAGAGGGTTCTGTGGAGCATCCCGTTACCTACCACTGATGGACTTCTCCATTAATCTAATTCCCTCTTAAAACCATGCATGCTCATAGCCATCACTATGTTCCCTGGTAATGAAGTCCACAATTTAATTCCTCATTAAGGAAAGACGTGTCTCCTTTTGTATATCCTGAATCCATTGCCCATCAATTTCATTGGTTCCCCTCAAACGCTAGTATTTAGGGAGAGGGAAAAGTTCTCTGTCTACTCTCTCTACCCTATGCATAAGTTTATAAACCTCTATCAATTCCCTCCTTAGTCTTTTTTTGCTAAAATGAAAATCCCCAGACTCTCTATCCTTTCCTCATAGGAAAGGTTCTTCAACCCCTTAGTTCCCTTCGTCTGCTCCCAAAACTAACTAAAAATAAATATTTTTCAGCACACAAAGGGCTAGTTTTGAAAGAGGTTTCTTTCTCTTGGTTTTTTTGTTTGCAACACAGGAGTCTACTTTCCCTAATAATCCTTAATTTAGGAGTAACAGAAGTACAGACCTACAGGACTTCAAAGAATACCATTTCCCCTGATTTTCACGGGCCCCATGGGTGCCAGAGCAAAAAGATTAGGGGATGAGAAACCAAAACGTGAACTTCTCTCAAAATTGCTTGTTTAATCTCCCACAAATTGGAAACTGGTGAAGACAAGATTTGTTGGCAAAATCTGTTCAGCTGGTATTTTGCAATCCTCTTTAATGAAAAGCAAAAAACTTGCAAGGATTCTGTCCACAATCTGCTCGCACACTCTGGTTCAAGTAGACTCATATAACATGGAATACAACCAGAGTCTGCCTAGACAACTGGAAGCAAATGGCATGGTATAGGAGATGACTGAAAAAATGAAGTCAAAACAGGTGATGGAGGGAATGGGGGTTGAGTGCTCAAAAAAAAAAAAAAAGCCACACACACACACACACGTACCCCCCACCCCCAACAGAAACCCCCTTAGAGAAGGAAGTGGCTCTGCTGGAGAATCAACAGCACAAAAGTTAATTTTGATGTATGGAGCCCTGACCTGTATTTGGATGGGAGACCACCAAGGAATACCAGGGTTGCTGTGCAGAGGAAGGTGCTGCCAAACCACCTCTGTTAGTCTCTTGCCATGAAAACCCCCAAAAGGGGTCGCCATAAGTTGGCTGCGACTTGATGGCACTTTACACACACACATGGAGCTCAAGCCGTCACTACCACACACCACACCTCTTTGCCAAACTTACTTTCATGCAAGTGGCCCCATCCTGCAATTTGACATTTATAATTATCAGGAAAGGTCAGTCCATTTTCTGGCAAGCAGACTGGCTGAACAAACTGGGACTTCACAGCACAGCGCTGATTGGCCTTCTTTAGTTTCACCAAAACTGCCAAAGGAAGAAAACAGATCAGCTGTACACAAGCATGGGGGGGGGAGTGGGGGGGAGATGCAGTATTAATTATCCTGTATACTTTTCTTTATTGGGGTGCCTGAGCCTGACCAAGAACTTCATGATTTATGATAAAAAATATTAGGACAATCATTAATTAATGCTTTTATTATCTTATTACATATTGTTTGAAACTGCTATTATATTTAACATTATCAATATATCTTTCCTTTTATTTGGTATAATTGTATTAACTGTCCTAATTGTAAAGGGGATCATGCTCTGATTCCTTCTTCTTTTGTAGTAATCTCAGCTTTTAAAATGTTTTGTTCATGTTTTGCTTTTATTCTTCCAAAATAAAAAATAAAAAAGAACCTGATTTCTACCCTTTTCCCACATTCAGTGGGAAAGAATGACTTTTAAAAGTCACCTCTCGAGACTTAATCCTGACCTCATGTATGCTAAAGCCACACCTGCTAAAAGATTCCTGTTTCACACCCAGGGGATAAAAGTCTTCAGAGGGTGGCGGGAGAACTGTCACTTAGCACAAAATGTTTCGAGGTGCACCTTTGCTGATGAAAACACTCAACACACCCAGAACAATCTCAGGAGGGGCTCATGGGCTGATTCAAAGAGCCATGTGCATCCTTGGATTTGTCTATTCCTGACAAATGTACTCCACTGAAAAATATGGGATTTGAGATGAGGTGGGGAGACACCAAAATTCTAGTTTTCTGGGAGGGCCTATAAGGCATGCATATTTTGATGATGCGGTTAGTAAGTGAAAAGCTATCATAGGCCAAAATTTGGGGTACATCTTATCCCTCATTCCAGTCAAAGGGCACATTTGAACAATGTTAGAAAAAACATTTACTGCTAGGAATGAGATGGTTCTGCTCTGAAATCTTTTGCAGACAGGAATGAATCTTGCCAATCCACTCTCCAGAGTGGATTGTCAATTCTCCACTCCTTTCTAGGCCTTTCTGCACATGCTGTGAGGCCTGGTGCTGGGGTGGGGGTAATATCCATTTGGCACACTGACAAGGGGAAGCCTAGAGTGGCTGTGAGGGTTCCCGACCTTTCTGTGCAAACTCCATCAAATCACTTGCTCAGACAGTCATGCAGAAACAAGGAACTTTAATTGGAAGCTTCAGATGATACAGGTCACACACTGGTAAAGTTGCAAGTGAATACCATTTCACAAAGACAGAATTATAACCCCTACAGGAAAGCAGATGCCAAACGTATGTTATGGGAATCTACGAGATAATTGTGCATGGTACAAACCATCAAAGAACACAGAGCTTGTTAGTACTATCTACCCACCAAGGCCATAGCTGGTGGAAGGGAGTCAGTGAGAGCAAGGGAGGGGCGTGGGAAGAGGGAAGAGACATTCCAGCCTGGGGCCTGTCAGACGCTGCGCCTGAACCAAGGAAAGGCAAGAGGCCTGAACCGCTTTTACGAGTCCAGGGAGGGGGGGGAAATCATACAAGGCAAAGGCCTTACTCAAGGCAAGGTATACAGACCCTCACAGTGGCCTGGTTTCCTCAGCATGCTGGAGAGTTTGGAAGATGAAGTGAGGTCTTAACTAACCAGAAGGGTCTTCCCCAGGCTATGTTAGCCTGGCGCCAGCATGGTGTAGTGGTTAAGAGAGGTGGACTCTAATCTGGAGAACCAGATTAGATTTCCCCACTCCTCCACATGAAGTGGGTGGGGTGACCTTGGGCTGGTCACAGTTCTCTCAGAACTCTCTCAGCCCCACCAACCTCACAAGGTGCCTGTTCTGGGGAGGGGAAGAGGGGAGGCGATTGTAAGCTGCTTTGAGTCTCCTTAAAGGTAGAGAAAAAGCAGAGTATAAAAACCAACTCTTCTTCTTTTCTCTTCTGTCTTCAGCTCCAAGGCCACTTATATGTTAAATGGCCAGGGATATCACTGGCCCCTCCATACACCAAACACTTTTAGCCAAGGGAAGTGAGTGTGGGTCAGGCTTCACTGTGCTTGCTTCTCATGTGTTTTTGGAATGGGACTGGATCCCACTAGAAAGCACAGCCCAGGATCCCCAGATGCCTCCCCAAAAATGCTTTCCCCCAACCAGAAAATCTGGCTCTGGCACACCTTCCTATTGGGCCTGTATTCTGCCCCATTCCTATTGACTTAGGTGACTTTGTGTGGCAGAACTTGGCCTCCGTGTATATGGATGAAGATGGTGGCGGCGGCAGCTGCCAATTCTGTTTATTTTATTGTTTTTGTAAGTTAACTATTTAAATATTTAAGCGTCTGCTGGTTAAAAATCCATATGCATTTTTCTAGTGATCTTATGACCATTTTGTTGCTACTGTTAACTGACTGTGTTCAGGCGTTCTAATATAAACCCCCGCAAGAGCCACAAATGGGGCTGTGTGTGTCATTGTAAGTAAATAAATGTAGTTAATGCTCCATCACTAATGTAGCAGAAGAAATGCTTTCAGATACTTTTGTTGTTCTCTACACAGTGGTCGGGAAAGGGCAGGATAAAAATCTAATAAAATTAAAAAAATGTACTGTAAAAAATGCCATATATGACTGACAGCTGCCTGCTTGAAATAAAGCCAGAAACGAAGAAAAGGCTCACCAATATCGTTTTCAGTTGGGTTGTAAACTGTGTAATCAGGAAACATGATGTACTTCTCCACCTCAAATTCTTGAGTAACGTCTGTTGTTTTGTTGAAAAAATACTGCCCCAAAACAACCCGGATTGTTGACTTCGGTGGGCTGAAGAAAAGGCAAAGAGGATCTGATGTTGCAGTCATGTTGTCTGAAAACACAGCATTCCCGGCCAAGTAGCCGTCTGTTGAAACTAAACCAAAAGGTTCCACTGGGACAGTCACTTCTTCAGTGCATCACGAACACCAGGGGTGTGCTGTTAAGAGCCCCGTCAGTTAAGATATTGACTCCCACAAAATTATTTTTTTCCCTTTGTCCTAATAAGCTGAAGAAACTCAAAGGTCTAACAAGGGATGGCCACAAATCCCTCTCTGGTGGGACGTGATGAGGGAGGGGACCCATACTGCGCCCGGCCTCTGAATGGTTCTGAATGGTGATGGGGCCTCACGCCAGAGGGACACTGCAGATACGCCAGCACTGGGAAAGTACAAGTCCAGCACCAGTACAGAAATGGGGGGGTTCTGGGGGGGGGGAGGGCTTAGTCAGCATCCTAAGATGCTCCAGCCTGTATCCTACCGCATCTCTAAATTGACACTGATGATAGCCTTAGCATCACTAAACACTCCCATAAAATCCATGAAGAGTGAAAATACAACTATATGTGGGGGGGCTAAAGCCGCTTCTCCCTGTGTGCTGTGGTCACCAACAGAAAAGAGCCAGTGTGCGCATCTGGGAGGCACAAAAAACCCCTTGTATGTGAAATACAAAGTCTTCATACGTTCCCCAACAAACACTAGGACTTGTAGTGTGTAGATGGACCCTAAGATTTGGTATCCTGAGAGAGCAGCTACTGCAAACATATCCTCAGACAGCCACCCTTCTTGTGTATATACAATGGCGTATAAGGTTGCCAACCTCCAGGTAATCAGTACAGGAGCGAATTCAAGTCAAAGTGCAAAAATAACGTTATATGCTACTATTTGTATTACATCAAATACTAAATGACCTATAATATATACACCATACAAGTCCAACACAAATAAGACATACAAAGTGTAACAACACATCCAAGTGTGTAAGAAAAAGGGAACAGTTCAAGTATGACGTGTCTCAGAGGAGTACAAGCATCATTCTTGTGCGCTTTTCTCATGCAGGTAAGTTGGAGAATATAAATGTTCAACGAGGAAAAATTCACAAGAGGAACAAAAGTGTAGCCATGTATACACTGCAAAGCAGTCTTTACTAAATAACTATCCGGTGTGTGACTCGAAAGTTAACTGTATGCATCTGTGCCGGCGCGGCTACAGGATCAGCTGTTTCTTAAAGAAATACCGCGTCTTTGACAAGAAGCAGGAGAGAGTTCCTCTTATATTACCCATCTTAACAATTTTTCAAATGCTGGATACATGTTGCGTCCCACAAGGGGTAAAATACAAAATGTAACCATGTATACACTGCAAAGCAGTCTTTACTAAATAACTATCCATTGTGTGACTCGAAAGTTAACTGTATGCATTTGTGCCGGCACGACTACAGGATCAGCTGTTTCTTAAAGAGATACCGCGTCTTTTACAGGAAGCAGGAGAGATCGTTTTCTAAATTCAAGCCATATGGCGTTACAGTATTCAGAATGTGGATAAAATATGATTCTTTTTGTCGCAATAATCTTTCATTATCATCCCTGTTAAACCTTTTGGGATTTAACCGCCAAATCACAAAGAAACGTAAATCATATTCATTATGCCGAACTTGGAGAAAGTGCTCGAGCACGGGGGCAGAGATCAAACATGATCTAATTCTTGATCTGTGTTCTAATATGCAAGTTTTAATCGGTCTAATGCTAGATCCTCTTGTAAATTTTTCCTCGTTGAATATTTATATTCTCCAACTTACCTGCATGAGAAAAGCACAGAAGAATGATGCTTGTACTCCTTTGAGACACATCATACTTGAACTGTTCCCTTTCTTCTTACACACTTGGATGTGTTGTTACACTTTGTATGTCTGTCGGTGGCAGCTGGCCCCAACCCTCCTCCTCCACCACCACATCCCTGCTCCTGCCCTAGGGTTGCCAACTGCCAGGTAGTAGTAGGAGGTCTCCTGCTAATTCAACTGATCTCCAGCCGAAAGAGATCAGATCACCTGGAGAAAAATGGCCGCTTTGTCAATTGGACTCCATGGCATTGAAGTCCCTCCCCTCCCCAAACCCCGCCCTCCTCAGGATCCGCCTCAAAAACCTCCCGCCGGTGGCGAAGAAGGACCTTTCAAGCCTATCCTGCCCCTGTAGGTCAGCCACAGGCGCACAGATTGTGCTGCTCTTTTAATGCTGCTGTTCTAAATTTAGGAATGGGTACAATTCTGCCCCAAGAAGTTCATTCTATGCAGCAGTGCGATTTCTGTCCTGCTGTTTATTTGTACAGTGAAAGGGGCAGGCTGAAGAAGCCCCTGCTCCACAACTGCAGAGGGTGGCGGGGGTAACTGAAGGGCATTCTGTACATGCTCATTTATATTATTACTATGACCTGAGCTCAGACTATCTGAATACTATGACACCCCCCTCCCCAGCTCAAATGAAGCGCCATTTGTTTATTTCTAATTCAATTTGCAACCTGCCCTCAATCCCTGGCCAAAGCCGGGCTCAGGGCGGTTAACATTGCCAGTAGTATACAATATAATAAAACCATGCATAAACTTTCCAATTTGTTAAAACTAATTCTCAAGTACTAACCCCTTAAGTGTCAGGCTGCTATCTCGGTTTCGTTATTGCCTCTGTCTCTGTGCTGTATTGTCTGCCCCCCAAGGTCGCATGCCTAAGCCTAAGCCTGGGAACTCAGCTCCTGGGAAACTGTATTCCTGCGTGTAATCTCCCGCCTTTCCTGCCTTATAATATCTCCCAGCTAGTGAGCCTTTCATAGCTGTCATTTTATTCGTTTGCACTGTATGCCTATTTGATCAGTAAAATCCACCTGTTTGGACTCTATACGACTTTGTGGTGATTTCTGGTTCTGTGGGCCAAGGGCTGACATTAAGTAATTAAAACAATTAAAACAATTAAAACAATTAAACAAGTACAAAAAGTAGCGCCCAACAAAAAAGCATAGGATCATAGTAACCTGAAAAGCAGTCAAGGCCCTTGAATATAAGCTGATGGCAGCATGAGGGGTGGGGGGTCGGCTCTGATGAGAAGCCGTTTCTGTCTGCAACTCTAGGCCTGACAGAATGTCTCCATTTTACAGGCCCTGTGGAATTGTTTTAAGACCACCCAGGGCCCTGGTCTCATTAGAAAGGGAGTTCCACCAGGCTGGTGCCTGAGCAGAAAAGGCCCTGGTCCTAGTTGAGGACAGCCGGACATTCTTTGGGCGGGGACCACTAGCAAGTTGTTATTAGAGGAGAGTAAAGTTTTTGGGGGCGTACCAGGAGAGGCAGCCCTGCAGATATGATGGTCCCTGACAGATCTCCTCTCACGGGGCGCGTGAAACAATTGCTTGATTAAAAGGCACCTCCAGTGGATTTTGCTCAGCGCTTGCACTAGCTTTACCTGTTAGCGAAGCAGTGTGCAGATGTCAGGACCCAACAAGCACGGATAAGGCTGCCAGCACAGAAATTGTCATCCATGTATATGGCTACCAGCCAAGGCTGTGATCCTGGCAATGCAGAAGACCCTCCCATAATCCTCGGTCTAATGAAACTCCGCTTCCGATGTCTTCTCCCACATGATCTTCTGATGACAGCAAACTCTTCAACGATGTCTGGGGTGGGAGGAGATATTCTTCTCCTGTTCGCTAAGCAAAGAACAGATGGATTTCATCCTCTAAACCTGTATTTTTGTTGCTATTGATGTTCTTATGGACCTCTCCACTTTAGCAAGCAACAAATCTAATTGCAGGACCAAGATCTCCATTCAGATTGTGGCATCTTTTATTTGGCAAAGGATACACCAAGCAGCAATAACACAGCCCAGATTTTCCATTAGGGGGACGGCCTGGCGGCTGTTCCTGCATAACACATTCTGGTCAGACCTGATGGCAAAAGCCAAAAACCATGTGGCAGGGTCAGAATTTCATGCAGGTGGAAAGAACCAGCACTGTTCACATGTTGGACTAAGATCTGGGAGATCCAGATGTGAATCCCCACTCTGTCGTGAAAGATTGCTGGGTGACCTTGGGCCAGTCACATACTCTCATGACCTACCTCACAGGGTGGTGGTTGTGAGCATAAAAAGGAGGGGAGGAGAATGATGAAAGCTGCTGTGGTTCCCCATTGGGGAGGAAGGGCAGGGTTTTGTATGAAATCAATTAACCAACAAAGTATGCCATTGCCTCTGATACTTACACCGTTCCTTTGCCTTGTTCCTGCTCCCCCACCCCCCACCCCTGGTGATTTCAATATTCTTGCATTACTGGAGCTGTGCAGGATGGGATCATATTGTTCATGCAAATTAACCATATCCCAAATTAAAGCACACGCGTTGGATTGGGCCATGCTCATCATCTAACTTCATTTCCTCGCTAAGGGCCAAATTAGGCGTTTCAGCATCCACGGGTCCAACCCATAGATACCAGCACCATTTTCGAGAAGAATTTGGCCATTTAAAAACTCTGCAAGGGCCCAATTCTGATTGGACATGCAGCATGGTGGGATCAGGCAATCTCCCCACCCCCCGCGAGTGCCTTTTCAAGCGCTGAAAAGGAGGAGGGGACAAGATCGCCTGGTCTCTCCTCTGCATCCGCTCCATTTTGTCCACATTCTTTTTGAAGTGGGGCCTCCAGAACTGCGCACAATACTCCAGGTCCGGCCTGACCAATGCAGTGTACAGCATGACATCATGTTGTTTGGGATATTATGCCTCTGTTGATGCACCCCAAGATCGCATTAGCTTTTTTTGTCGGTGCATCACACTGGCTGCTCATATTTAAGTTACAGTCCACCTGTACTCCAAGATCTTGTTCACACACACTGCTACCCAGAAGAGTATCCCCCATCCAGTATGCATGTCCCTCATTTCTGTTACCCAGATGTAAAACTCGGCACTTATCCTTGTTGAATTGCATCCTGTTCACATCCGCCCACTTTTCCAGTGTGTTCAGATCTTGTTAAATTCTATCTGTGTCTTCTGGTGTGTTCGCTGCTCCTCCCAATTTGGTGTCATCTGCAAATTTAATGAGTAGTCCCTCCACACCCTCATGCAAATAATTTATAAAAATATTGAAAAGTGCCAGGCCCAGAAGCGAACCCTGTGGCACACCCCCCCCCACTGGACGCCTCCCTCCGTTCAGATGAAATGCCATTGGCAGCTCCAGCAAGTCATTCCAGCAAGGTGTGTTGCATCCACTTAACCTTTATTTTTCTCAAATGGACCTTCACTCTGTTTACTTGAAAATGTACTAAAAGCGCCACTGAGACCGTGGGGCCGATAGTCCAAGCTGACTTCCCTGAACAAAAAGTTACCTACCACATAATGTGACGTTGCAGTAATCCCAAGACACGGTGTTCTCTTTAATAGCGTAGCACCAGGGTTTCACATCGCCATCTGGATTTCTAATGCATTTGAAAGAGGGGAAATCATTGCCTCACAATGTCTGAATTTTGTTTCTCCCCCAACAACAAGCCAAAATCCCAAGTGCCCAGTTCATCAGCGCCGCCTCTTTCCAAGCTGCCACTGAAACTACTGAAATTAGACAAATGTCTGTGAAGAAAGTGCACTGGTATAAACACAGACCATTTACTGAGACAGCTGATTTCAGACAAATAATACCTAAACTCATTCAAGTGGATTTCTCAAAGCTATTCCCGTGCTAGAACTGAGACAAAGAGGTGTGTGGTACAGAGACAGATGCATGGCTATGGAAGGAAGCAGGGATCTTTGATCAGTGGAGTTTGTCAGGTGGGACATGTGGGGGGAATCAAGCATCGTTATATGATGCACAAGTTAGCATAAGAGTGAAGAAAATGAGTAAGTCTATCAGCAAATATACAGCAAGTGGCTGTTCTAAAAGGGACCATCCGTATTTACAAGGACATGGCCCATGCTTAAACTTTTAATGGTTGTAATGCTGGCTTTAATGTTTTGATTGTTGTTTTTAAGAGTTCTTGCACGAACATCCAACCAGAGGATTTCCCTAACTTGCAGATGAGAATCCCATTAGCATCTGATGATATTAAAAAAAGGTATCAGTGGATTATAGATCAAATCAAGCCTGAACTGACCCTAGAAGCTAAAATGACTAAACTGAGGTTATCGTATTTTGGGCCCATTGGGAGAAGACATAAGAACATAAGAAAGGCCCTGCTGGATCAGACCAAGGCCCATCAAGTCCAGCAGTCTGTTCACACAGTGACCAAGACAAGAGTCACTGGAAAAGACAGTCATGCTCGGAAAAGTTGAGGGAAGCAGGAAAAGAGGAAGACCCAACAAGAGATGGATTGATTCAATAAAGGAAGCCACAGCCCTCAATTTGCAAGACCTGAGCAAGGCTGTAAAAAATAGGACATTTTGGAGGTCTTTGATTCATAGGGTCACCATGAATTTGAAGCGACTTGATGGCACTTAACACACACACATTCATCTAAAAGTTGCAAGTCAACTTTTCTTAATATTATTTTCTATAAAGACGCAGATGGCCACACTTGAATAATAATTATTTTATTGTATGTAATGGATTTGCTTATAACTCTTTACAAGCTGACCCAAAATTCCAAATGGCTAAGGGGCAGGGTAGAAACAGATGGACAAAATCAATCCGTCCAATTGCTTTGGGGCCTGCAATCACCAGCCAGCCTACTACCCCTTACAGGGAACCCAGGATAGATCTGAGGTCCCAGAGTGACAGCCAGATGTGAGTCACAGGCTCGCCTTAGTTCCTGATTGCAACTGTGGTACACATGGCTTTAATGTCCCACCTACCCATTTTCCCAACCTGAAATGGCTCTGGAGTGAGGGGCCCTGTGGGGAAACCCACAAACCCACTAGACAGTGCTGGAGGACCCAGAGTGAACCTTTGCCTGGGAGAGGCTGTGAGGGCTCCTGGCTGGCCCTGTCCATACCTGCAGTAGGAGTGTGGTCCCAATCCCAGTTGCACAGAATTTTCAACCATGTCTGAATGAAGCTCTTGGTAAAGAAAGTCTGAATTCCACGGCAAACAATGGTCTCCAGAAGTGGTCTTCTTTATGACGCCCCTGTAGCTTGTCCCATTCCCATGATAGCACCGCTGGCTCGGAACTGGATCAGACAGAAAAATCCAACAAATGCAAAAGAAGCCGGTGCCAGCTTGGCATCCTTCCTTTTCTAACAGTATTGGGGTTCGTGTTCTTTCTGACACCTAACAAGTCCATGTCAAGGTTTAAAAAAAGATAAAAGAGACTATGGCTGTTTATGCATGGGAGTTTTACCTGAGGTTCGTTGCTTGCTAGACTCACACTTTCCTGTTGGGAGTCTATGAACCAGCAGTCTCCTGTTGGCAGTTCAAGACTACTCATAGCAAGTAGATTGCTGCAAACTAAGTGACAGCCAGGTGACTGCTGGTGTCACATGACTGCTCAGTGACTTGGCAGTAAATCTGGGCAGAACTGGTTTGTGCAAGTTAGTCCTGGCTACTGGGCAGCTTACTGTTGATTGGCTGCTGGACAGAGCCAGATATGTATATAGTCTGTATAATACTTGTACAGTTGTGGTGTTGTGAATTGGAGATGCTAGGCGGAGCATGCTGTCACTGTAAATAAAAAATAGCACTGGTTTATACGTGCTGAGTCTGCTGTGTTCACTTGGAGCTGAGTTGACTAGAACTTTTCACACCCACCATCAGGGTTATGGGCCCAGCTCAGCTCAACTGTGCTGTGTCCTGGAGGTTCTGAACAGAGGTTCTATCTGTGGAACAAGGGCTGTGGTGAGCAGAAGGGTGAGTGAATGTCTGAGGCTGAATCAGATGGAGCAGAGGAGGTGGCAAGCCGGTCTGCTAGCAGCAGCGCATCTGAGGCGGAGGAGGAGAGTGACACAGAGGAGGAGCAGCTGGGAGCGGAAGAAAGCATGGCTCAGGCTGCAATGTCCTTGCTTGTGGAGAAGCTCACTTCTACCAATTATAATGTGTGGGTGCTGCGTATGGAACACTATCTAAAAAGGGAGGCACTATGGATTTATGTCTCCAACCCCCCAGACCCAGAGACAGCTCAAGACGGGGTGAAAGATGAGAAGGCACTGGCTACAGTTGTGCTCAGTGTATTTGATGACCAACTTGTACACGTCACGGGTAAGCTGAAAGCCAAAGCAGCATGGGACTCCTTGAGTAAGATGTACGTGCAGAAAACTGCTGGCTCTTTAATAGCCGTTACCAGGCGCATGTACAGAACTGTAATGCAACCAGGGATGTCAGTTAGAAAGCATATAAACACTTTAACTGAATGCTTCCAAATGCTTGAGCAGAGAGGGAAGACATTGTTGGAAGACGACAAGGTGTTTATAATACAAACTCTCTGTCTGAGCAATATAACATGTTAATTACTACTTTGGAGTCGGTGGAAGCAGATAAACTGAACTTGGAGTACATCACCGGGAGACTACTGGAGCACGAGCAAAGATTAGCCATGTCGGTGTCTGGGAAGCCTGCCAAGTCAGAGGGAGGCGTGGAGAAGACGCATTACTTTGCCGGCGAGGAGAGGCACGCAGAGAGAAAGCAGCCGGGAGATTTACAACCTGTGGCGTTGAAAGTCAGGCGGTGCTTTATCTGTGGAGTACAAATGATTTGAAAAGAGACTGCCCTGAAGTCAGGAAGAAAAGCCAAAGGGAACAGTCTTCTAAGGGATTCGTAAGCAGCCAGAAGGTGTCACTGGTGCTGACGGGGCACAACGACACTGCAGGCGTCTGGATTTTGGATTCTGGGGCTTCTCAGACCATTTGCCAGAATGTGGAACTGCTACAGGACTCCAGTGTACCGCATGTCAGCTTGGCTGATGGACATAATTCAGAGGTGACATGTGAGGGGAGTGTGTGGTTTCCTGCATTGAGTTATGCATTTAAAAATGTATTGTGTGTCCCTGAAATAGAGAGTAATTTGTTAAGTGTAAATGCCCTGGATAAAGCAGGGTTTACAACAACATTTGCAGGGAAAGCATGCCAGATAGCCAAAGGGGGAAAAGTGCTTCTCAAAGGTAAACTGTGTAACAATGTATATGTAGTGGGAAATGTGCATGTGGAGGCACAATTGATAACAAATCAAAGTCCACATGACAACTGCATACATTTTCTGCATCGTCGGTTGGCTCATGCAAACGGCATGGAGGAATGTTGCAAACAAAGTTGTAGTCCATGCTGCAAGACAGTGGGCTGGCAATGACATACTGGGCTGAAGCAATTAAGGCTGCCAGTTATGTCTCTAATAGGATCTGGACTAGGTCCATAAATGATATCCCTTACAGGGTTTTGTATAAAAGGGATCCTAGCTTGAACTACCTAAGAGTGTTTGGTGCAAAAGCCTGGGTCAACATACCACTACCCAGGAGGAGAAAAGGAGGAGCAAGGGCTAGAAAGCTGATCTTCCTTGGGTACCAAACTGGCATGAAGGCCTATAGATTTGCTGATGAGCATAACTCTCTGAGTTATAGAAGAGCTGCCAATTTTTGTGAGGGCCAGAATTCATGGACAGGAGGAGCCACAGCAGGTTGGGCTTCCATTAACTGATCTCTCTCAAGGTGCAAATGGGGTGAAGCAGGAGGGAACTCCTCAGAGGGCTTCATCACCGAGTGTAATGGGTGAGAGACAAGTGCCTAGAGTGTCTAGCAGGAGCACAAAAGGAATTCCTCCGGTGATGTACGGGTTTGAACCAAATGATGTCAATCATGTGCAGATATAAGAACCTAAAAGTTATCAGGAGGTGATGTCCTTGGAAAGGAATGAAAAGGAGGCCTGGCTAGAAGCCATGAAGTCAGAGTTTGATTCTCTACAAGAGAATGAGGTGTTCTCAACTTCCGGGTCGGACGGCCCCACCGCTAGCAGCGGGGAAGCCGCGCTCCAGTTGATCGCTGCCCAGGGGCAAAAAATCCGCCCCCGCAAGAACCGGCAAGCGGCACCTCTCGGAGGAAGAGGGGATGCGGATTTGGGAGCCGGTGGCTGCCCCATCATTTGAGCGATGGGGCGGCGGTCGCTCTGACGGGTGCTGCCGAAGAGCCGGCGCCATCTTTAAAGGGACAGCTGGAAGATACGGTGGAGGACTCCGATTAAAAAAAAGCAAGTGTTAACAGACATCATTTTTAAAAAAAAAATTAATCTGTGGTGTTGGGCAGAGTTGGGAACAAAGAAGATAAACTGGAACCATCTATAATTTCATTACGCCGTTTTTAGTGACTTTTGGCTTTTTGCCAGTGGATTGACGCAGTTAAAAAAATCACTTTCGGTATTGGAAGACTCTTACAGTAAAGAAAAAGAGCAAGAAAACAGCTACACTGACATGTACAGCAACTGAAATATCATAGTGAATGTGTTTTCTCCAAACTGAACTGATCCATCTGAACTAATTTTCTTCTTTTAAGCTGGTGAACTAAAAGAAGTACTCGGGGGCCCCTTCCCTCTCTCTGAATTACATGCTGAACTCTGTTTAATCTCCAGACCAATGGGAGAAAAAGAGCAGCACACAAGAGAATCTCTCAAAGAAACAAAGCTACTGGTACAGCTTCCCCCACGTAGAACTTCTGTATCTACAACAACGTCAAAACTGACAACTTCGCCTTTAACATCCACATCTGTAACAGCAAAGATGACTCCCAAACCTAGACCTGAAGTGACGTTAAACTCTATTTTGAACTGTTAACTAAGACCCACCAAGACGTCACAGAAATGAAGCAAGAACTGAGCCAAAACATAGCTACCACTTCACATAATTCAGTTGCAATAGCTGCTTTACAAGACACAATCACATCTCTGACTGCCAGACAAGATAAGGTGGAAGCCAAACTTGTGAAAACTACACAGGAGACCAAAGAGATTAAGAAAAAGGTGGACACCTTGGAGATGTCATTAGAGGCCTCACGTGAAAGAGATGAGAAGCAAGAAGACCAAATGGCGATGTTGGAATTTAAGATTAAGGAATCTTCCCTTCGCATACATGGATTGAAGGAAAAAATGGAAGGAAGAGATTTGCGGGGATATCTGATAGGACTTTTGGCAGATTTTTTACAGGAAGCGGAAGAAGTTGTGGAAGGGTTGATTGTGACAGCTTACAGAATCAACTCTGCATATGCAACTAGAAACAAAGTACCAAGGGACTGCTTGCTTCAACTTTTTTCAAGGAGTCATTGTGACCTTATTCTTAACAGCCACTACAAGATACCACTCAAAGTTGAAGATGAACCTTTGAGATTGATGAAGGAAATCCCTGCAAGGTTGTTGAGGAAAAGGAAGGAGTTTGCAGGATTTGTGGAATGTTTACGACTCAATGGAATACAATTTAGATGGGAATTTCCACAAGGTGTCTCTTTTACGTTCAAGGCTAAAAGGTTCAAGTTCACAGATATTGATAAGGCTGAACAGTTCCTGCGGAGATATGATGCAGAACTCTTTAAACCAACTAAACCATCTAAACAACCTCCTGTTAAAGAATCTACGGAAGAAGAAAAGGCATCTGAAGCAACTGGTGGTGGAGGCTTACCAATAGACTCAGCAGAAGAAGTGCTGTCGGATGACAAGGAAGGCTGAACAGAGAAAAATTAAAGACAAGGGGAATTTTGGGGGAGGGAGGGGGTAGACCATGGGGAGGATAGTTTTGGTTTTAAAGAAAGATAATGGATCTAACTGAATTTTAATATGTTACAGGTTTTATCTTGGAACATCAATGGGTTGAATTCTCCCAACAAAAGGAGGAAAATATTTCACCTTTTACAAAAGTCTAAAGCTAATATTATTTGCTTACAGGAAACGCATATTGTTCCGAAGGATATAGCTAGAATGGAACAACCAAGGCTGGGTAAACTTTTTACGTCATGTAATGAACAAAAAAAAACTAATGGAATAGCTATGTATTTACCCTTATCATTAGAACCGAAAATTATTTACCAAGATAAGGACGGAAGAATGTTGTTGGTGGAAATAACTTGTGGATTCCAGAAGATATTATTGGTGGGAATATATGCGCCCAATACTAATCAAAAAATGTTTTATGATAATTTAGCAATAATATTAGCTGAACACGCTATAGAAAAAATGATATGGATGGGGGACTTTAATGGAGTAATGGTGCCTAAATTAGATAGGTCTGGAAAAAAGAAAAAGGCAAACAGTGAAGGTAAACTACCTGGGATTTTTAATGCTCTTATAGATCACTGGGATATGTTTGATGTCTGGAGATTGAAAAATGGTAACAAGAAGGGATATACTTATCTCTCCCCAAGATATCTTACACATTCCAGGATAGATGTGTTATGGCTTTCGAAAGGGCTGGTAAACAGATCAGAGAATCCAGAGATTTTACCAAAGGTTTTATCAGATCACAATGCAGTATCAGTAAAAATTAACGTAGGAGGCAGAAAATACAAACCCTGGATAGTAAACGAATTTATTTTAAAGAACAGCAAAATAGCGGACAAATTGAAGGTGGATATACAGAATTATTTTAATGAAAATATAGGTAAGGGTATTAGGGAGGATATAGTTTGGGATGCCAGTAAGGCGGTGATTAGAGGAGTATTAATTCAACAAAATACAAGATGGTTTAAGGAAAGGGAGGCAAAGAAAAAATATATTTTAGATGAAATAAGACAAGGAGAACGACAGCTTAGAAGACTCCAGGATAAAATATCTAAAAAAGAACAGCTTGACAAGATTAGAAAATGGCAGCATCAGTATGAATTTTTAATATCGGATGAAATTGAATAGAAAATTATTTTTAATAAACAAAGATTTTTTGAACATGCTAATAAGCCAGGTAAAATGTTGGCATGGCAACTTAAACATAAAGAGAAAAAAGTACCAATATCTCAAATTAAAAGGAAGGGTAAGATGACGAGAGATAAGGATGAGATAATAGAAACATTTGTGGAATATTATACAAATTTGTATAGAGAGAATTTAGTACCGGAGATAGATATGGATTCATGTCTTATTAAATCAGGATGGGGAAAAATAACTCAGGAAAATAAAGAATTACTAGATTCTCCAATAACTAAGGAAGAATTGGAAGAGGTAATACTGAACAGTAAATTAAACAAATCACCCGGACCAGATGGATTCACTGCATTGTATTATAAAGTATTTAAAGATCAATTAATTCCTTATCTAGTGGACGTGATGAATCTTTGTTTGTTAAATGGGTCTATTCCTCAAACTTGGAAACAAGCAAATATAGTCTAAATACCTAAGGTGAACTCTGATATAGCAGAGGTCAAAAATTATAGACCGATTTCATTACTAAATAATGATTATAAATTATTTGTTGCAATTTTAGCAACTAGATCGAAAAGAGTATTAAATCAAATAATACACGAAGATCAAGCTGGATTTTTACCAGGAAGGCTGATGAGTCAGAATGTAAGGGTGGTAATAGATCTTTTAGAATATGTGGAACAAGATACAACTCCGATAGCTATGGTATTTTTAGATGCTGAAAAGGCATTTGATAATGTGAATTGGCAGTTTATGATTAAGATATTAGAATTTATGGATTTTGGTGAGAATTTTAAAACTGCCATAAAAAGTATATATACTTATCAAACCGCTAATTTGTTGATAAATGGAATGCTATCACCGAAGTTTGAAAATCAAAAGGGAACAAGACAAGGATGTCCTCTTTCACCTCTGTTGTTTATTTTGGTATTAGAATTGTTATTGAAAATTTTTAGACAATCTGATGAAGTAGTGGGCGTACGAATAGGGAGAAACCATTATAAAGTTAAAGCATATGCAGATGATCTTGTATGTTTTTTGATTGATCCGACTGAGCAAATTGATAGATGGAATAAAATTATGGAGGTTTATGAACAGCTTTCAGGCTTTAAAATTAATAAAAACAAAACTAAGATATTGGTTAAAAATATGACTCTTTCACAACAACAAATATTGATTAAAAAGACAGGATTTAGCATTGAACACAAAGTTAAATATTTAGGCATATGGATATCAAATAATAATCTTAATCTATTTCAAAATAACTATGTAAACCAATGGCAACAGATAATAAAATATTTAAAAAATTGGGAAAAAATACCATTATCACTCTGGGGACGAATTTCAGTAATTAAAATGATGTTATTACCTAAGATGCTTTTTTTTATTTCAGAACCTACCAATTTTGAAGGGTGCACAGGTATTTAAAAATTGGAAGAAAGATATTTTAAATTTTCTTTGGGGCAAAGAAAGGCACAGGATAGCATATAATAATTTAGTGAAATTGAAAGAAACAGGAGGGTTGGGATTACCAGATTTGAGAATGTACTATCAGGCAGCTTGTTTCACCTGGATAAAAAATTGGATTCTATTAGAGAATCCGGAATTATTGGAATTAGAGGGATTTAATTTACGATTCGGGTGGCATGCATATTTATGGTATGAAAAAGAGAAAGTAAATAAAGAATTCAGTTCCCATATTATTAGGAATAGTTTATTACAAATATGGAAGAAATATAAAGGTTTTTTGGAAACTAAAACTCCTGGCTGGATTAATCCTATAGAAGCGTATATGAGAAGAGGTGCTCATTTAAATCTGGACAGTAATATACATAGAGAAATGTTAGAATATAAAGAGGGGATATGGATGCTGAAAACTAGAGAAGAGCTTCATATTAAAGATTGGTTTATGTATTATAAATTAAGGGATATATTTAATAAGGATAATAGGATGGGATTTAATCAAAACAAATCTAAATTTGAAATTATATTAACCAAGGGGAATAAAGGAATGATAGGAAGGATTTATAAACTATTGATAGAAATGAATTTAGAACAGGAAAGAATTAAACCAGTGATGGTGAAATGGATGAGGGAATTAGGTTATAACATAGATTTGGAAGTATGGGAACATTTGTGGAAAAGGGGATTTAAATTTATTATTACTAATGAAATAAGAGAAAATTTATATAAAATGTTCTATAGATGGTATATAACCCCAGCATTACTAAGTAAAATGAAAAAAGAGGAAGATGGTCTTTGTTGGAAGTGCGGAACGGATATAGGTACATTTATGCATGTCTGGTGGGTTTGTAAAAAAATTAAGAGATTTTGGAGATTAGTGTTAAAGGAAACTAACCATTTGGTTAATTCAAAAATAAAAAAGACCCTGCTTTTTGTTTATTGGGTATTCCTAAAATGAATTTAGAAAAAGGTGATAGAGTCATATGTCAATATAGTTTTGCTGCAGCAAGAATCATAATTGCCAAGAACTGGAAGCAAATAAATAAACCTTCAATTAAAGAGTGGAGAGAAAAGTTATGGATATATATGCGGATGGCCATCCTTACAGATTCTTTACATGGTAAAGATATGGATGAATTAAAAAAAATATGGTCTAAGGCCGCTGCATATTGGGATTAGGGCTGTCAAAAAAAAAATTCGGTACAGTTCGGATTCGGCCGAATTTGACCCTTGTGGGGTCGGTACGTGCCGAAGTCCGAACTCCCCCGCTTCGGATCCCCGGTAATTCGGGGGGATCCGGAGTTCGGGGGAAAATTCGGCCGAAGCGCCCCTTCAGGGATTCCCTGAAGGCGCGGGGGGGCCCTTTAAACTGATCTGAGCCTCCCAGCTGGGAGGCGCAGATCAGTTTAAATGACAGCCGCGCCTCTCCAGCGGGCTCCGCTGGAGAGGCGCGGCTGTCATTTAAACTCATCTGCGCCTCCCGGCCGGGAGGCTCAGATGAGTTTAAAGGGCAGCCCGCCTCCCTTCAGCAGGCTACCCTGAAGGGGGGCGGGCTGTCATTGAAACTCATCTGCGCCTCCCGGGCGGGAGGCGCAGATGAGTTTCAATGACAGCCCGCCTCCCTTCAGCGGGCTACCCTGAAGGGGGGCGGGCTGTCATTGAAACTCATCTGCGCCTCCCGGGCGGGAGGTACAGATGAGTTTCAATGACAGCCCGCCTCCCTTCAGGGGAGCCCGCTGAAGGGAGGCGGGCTGCCCTTTAAACTGATCTGAGCCTCCCAGCTGGGAGGCGCAGATCAGTTTAAAGGGCAGCCCGCGCCTTTCAGCGGGCTCCCCTGAAGGGGGGGCCGAATTGGCCGAATTTATTCGCGAACTCCCGAACTCGCTGAATTCGGCCCCCCCGGTTGCCCGCCAGATTTGAGTTCGGATCCGTCCGAACTGAAAATCACCGAATCAGGGGAAATTCGGTTGATTTTCAGTTCGGACCGAACCGAATTGACAGCCCTAATTGGGATAAATTGGCAAAAATGGATTTTATAGGTATAGTTAAGGAATTATAGATTAAAGTGTTGTTAATAAGTGAATATAATAATATATATTTTTAATTACTGTCACAACACCGCTCCGGAAGTCCCAGGGTAGAGGGCACAAAGGTGGGTGGTGGAGACTTGGGCGCTATATATTTTATAAAGGATAGTTTATTATGTATTAGCAATGGAGGTAATAGTGCTCTTTTTGTGATTTTGTATTTTTTATATATATATTTTGTATTGTATTATGATTTTATTTTTGTTTTACTTTTTGTTTACTTATAAAAAGCAATAAAAATTTATTTTTTTAAAAAAGGGAGAGAATGAGGTGTTCTCAATAACCAAACTACCTGCGCAAAGAAAGGCCATAGGTTGTAGATGGCTATATAAAGTCAAACATTGTCCAGGTGGGAAAATACTCCGAAAAGCCAGGCTTGTGGCTAAAGGTTACTCACAAGTAGAGGGTCAAGATTTTGACGAGGTTTTTGCCCTCACAGTGAAATCTGAGACCATAAGGGCTGCACTATGCAAGGCTGCTAAAGACAGAATGCTGGTGCACCACTTTGACTTCACCATGGCTTACTTAAATGCCAAACTCAGTGAAGAGATTTACATGGAACAAATTCCTGGGTTTGAAAGTAGGGACCAGCAGGGAGTACTGAGACTGCACAAGGCACTGTATGGACTAAAGCAGAGTGCACGTGCGTGGTCACAATGCCTCAGCCAGGCATTGGCAAATCTTGGTTTCAAACAAGGGATAGCTGATCCTTGCATGTTTACAAGGTGTGTAGGAGGCACAGAATGTGTAATATTTGTTTATGTTGACGATATCTGTTTTATGTTCCACACAAACGAACAACTACAGTGGTTTAAAGAGGCTGCAGCAGGCTTGTTTAAAATCAAGCATTGGGGAAGAATTCAAAATTACCTGGGGATGGAAATCACCAGAAACCCAGAGGGGTATTTTGAATTGTGTCAACAAAATAAAATTGAACCGCTTCTGATAAAATTTGGGATGACAGCAAATCCTGAGAACCACACAGGCTTGTTCCTCCATCCTAGTCTCAAATCCTCTCTTTTCTCTTGCAGAGCTTCTTAACTCCATTGCTTCCTTCCACTTTTTAATAATGTACATATTCCCTTTTTTAATGTAGCTTGTGTTGCATTTCTGCTGGGCTTTGCCACAGGAATACTGCAGTTTCCAACTACATCATTTTTCTTTCAAACACAGTCATAATTTCAGGGAAATGACATCCCAACAAGCAAGGGAAAATATTTGCATTTATCGAGTAACGCTTGCACAAATTCATTGCCAAATTCTTTCGGGACTTCATAAAAATCAAGAAAGGGAGACGGGCAGCCCAGTGCTGAAGGGGGGGCAGCTAAGCAGAGGTCGGGAGCGGGGCAGGCATGGCACCCCCCCCCTCCATTTAGGCTTCCCGGCTACTGAAAAGAAATTTAAAACATTTTAAAAATTTAAAAAAAACCTAGAAAATGCCCCTATTGACTGGGAATTAAAACTCGGTATAAATATCTAAAGAAAGAAAGAAAATATTGAGCAGTTGAGAGATAACAGTCAGCTGTAACTTCCGCAGAGTGACTTGAAGGCAGGGGGCTCCTTGCCCTGAAGAGCTAGCAAGGCTGGGCTGATGCCCTCCAACCTAGGGTTACCAGGTCCCTCTGGAAAGGGGAGGGACTTCAATACCATAGAGTCCAATTGTCAATGCGGCCATTTTCTCCAGGGGAACTCAGCTCTATCAGCGGGAGATCAGTTGTAATAGCAGGAGATCTCCAGCTAGTACCTGGAGGTTGGCAACCCTACTCCAGCCCCTAGAAAGATGGGGGAAAGTGGGAGGTGCAGAAAGAAGCCAAGCAAGGGATCTCCCAGGAAATATGGGTGATTCTGAATCCTGACAGCCAAAACTGGACTTCATCCCTGAAGCAACCAGGAACTGTTCCTCAGCTTCCGAAACAAAGTTGTTTTACCCTTTCATGGAAAACCATAGAAGTGGTCCCAAGTAAAAGAAGAATGGAGATCAAGTTCAAGCTGAATCTGATGGTTCTTGCAGTTCTATATGTGGACTGAAACCGCATCTACTCACCGATATTGCAGTCTCTTCCCCCCAGGGGCTTTTGACACCCACAGACAGTTTCCCCAGTGGAGATGATCTTCCTGCAGGGACTGCCATGGAGGCAGGGGCTGGTGGTGCAATCTACAGGAGCAAATGCAAAAACCAAAGCAATCCCAGCTGAGACCATGGTCGTTTTAGTGAGCAACATTCCCTATGAGCCAAATTCCGTAAGCTTGTTTCCAAGCCTGCACCCCTTCCACTCGATCGCTTTCTGATTTACTGCCCTTTGGGAAGCCCCAGCAGGCATTCTCCTCACTGAGACCTAGCTCCCAAGATTAGCATGCTGAAGTGTGGGAAACCTAAACTTGGACGAAGGCCATATTCTTGCAATGGACAAAACCAGAACCATCTCAGTTGAATCCATCCTGCATCAGAACCCCATCCTTTCTTCCAAATGTTATAGTTTCAGAATAAAATTTGGATACTCCCCTCACACTCACAAAGAGCCTGAGAGAATGATTAATGAATACACAAAATCAACATCTGGGAAGACTTAATACATTTTCACCCAGATGTACATATGTGCCTAAGCAGGTTGCATGCACGCACACTTTCTCACCTTGATCAATTGCCAGAATTGCGCATGCAGACCCCGGCTGCTCCCGCACAGCTGGCTCGCTCTGCCTCGGCTCCCAGACTAGAGCTGTCTTTTGGGGAGCGCCCACCTGACCCTGCTGCCCCTTCGTGCATTTTCGAACTTTGCTGCAATCTTTCCTCAAACCTGCTTTACTACAATCTTTGCTAAAAAAAAAAAAAAGGCCACAGTCAAAGAGGGTCTGAATTCTCTGCAGAGGGAAAGCTGCAGATTTTTGAATTTCCTGCCCACACGGGCCCCTTTTCACAGCCTCTTGCCATTTCCATGCTTGGCGCCACCGGAAGCCTTTTGTCAGCATAATAAAAGGCAGCTGATATAGTGCTATAGCACTGCAACACTACAGCAATGTAGAAGCTACCCATTTTTAAAAGCCAGCAAATAGCTCTCCGGTGATGTTGGGGGGGGAGGGGTGGACCACAATGGGACGAGTGAGGAAAGTGAGGCAGAAAGACCTATATGGAGGCATCTGCAGTGGTAATGAATGTGCAATGGAGAAACATCTCCATGTGGAACTGATGTTTGTCATTTGGAGATCAGTTATAAGTCTGAGAGATCTCAAGGCCCCACCTGGAGGTTGGCAACCCTATCCCCGGAGCTGTAGAACTGCGTTGGAACATATGTCACAATACTTCCAACGCACTATCCATGGGAGTAGAAACTTGCCTATAACAGACCCAAAAATATTGCCACTGGAGACCAGTCATCATCACTGTGGGACCTACAAGGTACAGTCCTATCCCTCATGCTCTTCAATCACTGTGTAAAGCCCTGAGGCTCGTAGTGTTGGGGTTGGCGGTCATCAATAAGCTGATGATACTCAGCTATATATATGTATCCTCATCCAAATCTGGTGATGCAGTACAGGTCCTAAATTGCTGCCTGGCAGCTTTGGTGAGATGGCTAAGAGTGAACAAGTTGACAGATGTAATGCTGGAAAGACAGACGTCATGCTGGTTGGGAAGGTGGAGGTCTTGAAGGACGTTGTGCCCCCCACTTTCAATGGGACTAAGCTGACCCTCACTGACTCACTGAAGAGCCTCAGGGTTATACTGGGCCCAACGTTATTGCTGGAGAAGCAAGTTAATGCAGTTGCAAAAAAAGGCTTTCTTCCAACTCCACCTAGCTCGAAAAATGTCCCCTTATCTTGACACAGACGATGTGGCACCTTGGGTCCATGCCATGGTGACATTGAGACTAGAGTACTGTAATGCACTGTACATGGGTCTCCCCTCAGAATCAATTAGGGAACTCCGGTTGGTGCAGAACACCATGGCTCAGCTGTTATCGGGAGCTGGGTGGCGCATGCATAGCACTCCCCTTCTGCAGCCGCTCCACTGGCTGCCCATCTGTTACCAGGCTCAATTTAAAGTACTGGCCATCACACACAAAGCCTTTCATGGCCTCGGGCCCTCATCTCTGTGAGACTGCCTCTCTCCCTATGGTCTGCCATGACACTTCCGCTCACCTCAGCAGGGCCTTCTGCAAGAGTAAGCCTTCCAAGGGGCAAAATCAACAGCTGCCTTCTCTGTTGTGGCCCCCACCTTATGGAATGGCCTAGCTGACCTAGTAAGGAGAGGCTCCCACTTTCTGCAAACTATGCGAAACAGAATTATTCAAGATGGCTTTTCTACACAGGCAATAAGGTATTACTGTACAAAAGGTATCAAGAAGTTACTTGGATAAATTACTGGGGACTTGAGGTCTTTCATTGTTTATTAAATATCCCATCTTGTTGATTGTATTGGCTCACTCTGTGTATTCCACCTTGAGTCCACGTGAGAAAGGTGGACTATAAATAACGTAACTAAATAAAAATAAATTTTAAATAAATGCTATCACATCTAGTTTTGGAAGGGAGAAATTATCAAAAGAGGAGAGGGTTGATTAAAAGTCTGCCGAAAAGGTGACAAAGGGGTTTAACGCATGGCCAATTTGTCTCGCCTTTGTGCCTTAAAAGTAGCGAATTCCCATGGTCTAAACGCATGACCGTCCAAGGGCTGCGCATCGGACCCACCTTAGGCGCGAATTAAGCACACAAAAAATGGGTTAAGCAATCCCTGTTTTCTAGCGATCTTTTCAGTTCTAAACCGCTACTTTTTTTTAATTTCACTACATTACCGGAACACCGGAGTGCGTGTAATCACACGACTAGTCCGCTACTAACCTCCTTTTGTTCAAGCTCCCAGCCCCGACAAACAGCTGAGCTGCGGGTGAGCAAGGGCGGGGCAGGTGATACCCAATTGAGGAAGGTGCAAATAATTCCGAGAACATTTTCAGATCATAACCCGGTTGCCTTTGAATGGTATACTAGACAAGCATTCAGGTGGAGACTTAATGATAGGTTACTGAGAGATGAAAAAACAAGAAATGAAATACAGGATATTGTTGAGGATTATTTTCAGATTAATGTGAATGGAGAAACCAGTTTGAATGTTGTATGGGATGCTTTTAAGGCGGTGCTAAGAGGATATATGATTCAGAAGAATACGGCATGGAAGAAAAAACAATTGCAGCATACGAATGACGTTCTTTGGGAATTACAAAATCTAGAACAGAAATTAATTTTGGAAATTCATGAAGATAAGAGGAGACAAATTGAGACAAAAATCAAAGTAGCCAAACATCAGTTAAATTTGGTGATTATGGAAGAAATGAATAAAAATATGAAAACTGCAAAACAGAGATATTTTGAACATGCAAATCGACCTGGTAAATTTTTGGCAAGTCAATTAAGAGATTCCATGCAGAAAAAGGTAATTAGCAAAATACAAACTACAAAGGGACCGGTTTATACAACAACAGCTATATTGAAAGAATTTGAACTGTTTTATACAAAATTATATCAAAAAGACAATATTGCTGGGGGGAAATGGATAAATTTTTAAGAAATGTCAAGGTAAATAGACTTTCCTCTGAACAGCAGAGGTTTTTGGATGCACCAATTACAATGGTAGAAATTGAAGAGGCTATAATGAAACAAAAAACAGATAAAACACCAGGCCCAGATGGCATTACAGCAGGGATGGGTAACCTCAGGCCCGGGGGCCATATGCGGCCCCCGAGGACATTATCCGTGGCCCTCGGGAGCTCCGGGGACGGGTGTGTGTGTGGGGGGGAAATGTGGAGGCTGGGGCCTGATCGCTTGGGGCCGGCGTGTGCAGGTGTGTGTGGGGGGGGGAAGGCTTTTCTTTTCTTCCTCTTTTTCTGTCACTCTCCTTTTTCTCCCTCTCTCCCTCTTTTTCTGTCTCTGTCTGTCTCCGTCCTTTTCTTTCTTTCTCCCCCTCCCTCCATTTCTTTCTCCCTTTCTCTCTCTTTTCCCCTCCCTCCCTTTTCCTCTTTCTCTGTTTTCTTTCCTTCCTCCCTTCCTTCTCTGCGGATTGGCTGTGGGCTCAGCCCCCCTGGTGCCTCGTTTGCTCGGGCCCACCGCTGGCTGCCCTCCCGACTGGGAGGGGGGATGGCGGGGGGAGTGGGGGCTCCCTCCAGGCCTTCTCTGCATGGCCTCCCCTGGGGTTGCTAACCTCCAGGTGGTGGCTGGAGACCTGGAAACCCTAGCCTCCCCCCCCACACTGGGAGGTCTACACCTGGTTACGGCCCCTGAATGATGTTATAAATGTGCAAATGGTCCTTGGCAGGAAAAAGGTTCCCCACCCCTGCATTACAGCTTTATTTTATAGGACATTTAAGGAAAATGTCAAAAATTCTCTTTTACAGGTATGTAATTCAATTTTGGATACAGGACTAGCTCCAGAGACTTGGTCGCATGCTTATATATCATTGATCCATAAGACTGGAAGAGACATGGAAAAGCTGACCAATTATAGGCCAATTTTGCTCTTAAATGTGGATTATAAAATCTATGCTTCAATTTTGTCTAATCGTTTGAAACAATCCATAATATCTTTGATACATGAAGATCAAGCGGGATTTGTACCTGGACGACAGATAAAAGACAACTTGAGGATATTATTGGATGCGGTTGAATACTATGAGCATAACAATCAACATAAGGCAGCTTTTGTTTTCCTGGATGCAGAGAAAGCCTTTGATATGGTTTCCTGGGGTTTTATGAAAAAAGTTTTAGAAGCAATGAATTTTGGATCAAGGTTCCAGACAGGAATTGATGCGATATACACTACACAAAAAGCTAAAATATTAGTTAATGAATCAATGTCAGAAAACTGTGAAATACAAAAAGGAACCAGGCAAGGATGTCCGTTATCCCCTTTGCTTTTTATTTTGACCTTGGAAACCTTATGCTGCAAGATTCGTGAAACAGAAGTAATCCAGGGCTTAAAAGTCAATAAACAAGAATTTAAACTGAGAGCCTTTGCAGACGATTTATTGCTCATGCTGTCTGAACCGAATCAAACCGCTAATTATTTAATGGACATTGAAACATTATGGCAAAGTTTCTGGCTTTAAGATAAATCAAGATAAGACTCATGTTTTATTTAAAAACCTTTCTAAAGAGGAACAAAAAGACTTTCTGGTCACGACAGGTTGGGAAAAGACAAATAAGGTGAAATATTTAGGTATTTGGATTACAAATAAAAATAAGGACCTACTGGAGAATAACTATGTGAAACTCTGGGACTCTGTTAAAAGAGATATGATGATTTGGTCCAATAAAAACATTTCATTACTGGGCAGTATTTCAGTAACTCAAATGAACATTTTACCAAGGTTACTCTTTCTACTTCAGAATTTACCGATAGTGGAGCATTCCAAATACTTCGAGGTTTGGAGAAAAGATTTGCTCAACTTTATATGGCAAGGGAAAAAACCTAGAATTGCCTATAAATACTTGGTTGATACTAAAGAAAGAGGAGGATTTGCTTTGCCAAATTTTAAACTTTATGCAGAAGCATCAGTATTAGTGTGGCTAAAAGATTGGATACAACTGAAAAACAATAAGACTCTTGGACCTAGAAGGCTTTGACAATAGATACGGATGGCACGGTTACTTATGGTATGACAAATTAAAAATACATAAGGGCTTTCAGCATCATGTGGTTAAATCCTCATTAATAAAAACTTGGCTAAAATATAAACATATTTTGGAACCTAGAACACCACTATGGATCTCCTCGCAAGAGATGTTGACATTGAGACCACTGAGACCAGCACAATTTCTTATTTAACAAGATTTATTAGTATGGAAGGATAATAAATGTGCCCTTAAAGAATATGGAGAAATGAAGGAATATATTACTTGGCTTCAATATTATCAATTACAATCTGTATTTACGCAAGATATGAAGTTAGGTTTTGTAAAAGATAAATCACTTTTTCAGCGAATGTTGTTGGATAATAATGAACACTTAATATCAAAAATGTATAAGATGTTATTGACTTTGCATACGGAACAAGACCTTGTTAAACCAACAATGATAACTTGGGTGCAAACTCTGGGACATGATATTAATCTACATAAATGGGAAAGACTCTGGTCAAAAGACATGAAATATATCTGTTCTCAATCATTGAGAGAGAACATATATAAAATGATCTACAGATGGTATTTAACACCAAAGAAATTAGCCAAAATGTATGGAAATATGTCACCAAATTGTTGGAAATGTCAAGAAGAAGTGGGTTCATTTCATCATATTTGGTGGCTTTGTGAGAAGGCTAAGAACTTTTGGGATATGATTTACAATGAATTAAGGTTGATATTACAACAAAATATTCCCAAGACACCAGAAATGATGCTGTTAAGTATAATAACAGATACCATAGTGACCCAGAGATCTTTTTTGATGTACGCCACCACAGCCGCCAGATTGGTATATGCTAGGACAGTGATGGCGAACCTTTTAGAGACCGAGTGCCCAAACTGCAACCCAAAACCCACTTATTTATCGCCGAGTGCCAATGCGGCAATTTAACCTGAATACTGAGGTTTTAGTTTAGGCATTCCCGCACATTTGGAGTCATGCATAGTTTGGTTCAAGTCCTGCAGCACCTTAGAGACCAAAAAGATTTGCATGGGGTGGGGTGGGAGAGAGATCTAGCCATTTATGCATGGGAGGTTTTGGCTTGGATTTGCCGCTCTCTAGATGCACATTTCCCCCATCCAAATTCTCAAAACTCAACTATAAGCTTCCATGTAGTTTTGAGAATTCAGACAGGGGAAATGTGCACCTAGAGAGCGGCAAATCCAAGGCAAAACCTCCCAGACAAGAAAGAGCCTCTCTCTTTGGAGAGCCAGAGGACCCTTCCTCAGATACAAGCAGGAGCGGAGACCCTGAGCCCCTCTATCCCAGTCAGAAGGCGGGTAGGGGTGTTGCAAAGAAGGGATGCGGGGGACAATGCAAAATTGCCAGCAGCTTGGTTAGAGCCGGGGAGGGGGGTGGAGAGGGAGCAAGAGAGAGGGCGAGAAGAAAAGGAAAGGCCATTTATGCACGGGAGGTTTTGCCTTGGGATTTGCCGCTTTCTAGATGCACATTTTCTCCATCTGAATTCTCAAAACTCTGCTCTCCAAACGCACATTTGCCCCAGCCAAATTCTCAGAACTCAACAATAAGCCCCCGTGCAGTTTTGAGAATTCAGATGGGGAAAAATGTGCACCTTGAGAGCGGCAAATCCAAGGCAAAACCTCCCGTGCGTTTTCGCCCAGAAAGAAACGAGGAGCTTCTTCTTCCAAGGGTGAACCCCCCCCCCATGCATAAATATCCAAGAAGAAGCCCCAGAGAAACCCTGCAATGGAGGGAATCTCCTGGAGGGGGGGAAGCAGATGGGCTGGAAGGCTCCTCTCTCCAGAGAAGGTGGGCTCCCTGATGCAAAGGAAGGGAAGGGGGGCGGGAAACAAGCCCAGGAGAGACAGTTGCGGCCTCAGTGCGAGGCGCGCGAGGCGCCCGGAGTGAGTCACAGGGGTGTCGGGAACAAAAATAAAGCGGGATGGAGCAGAAGGGCCCCCCCGAGGGTCCCAAGCCATGCCTTTGGGGATGGGGGGGAAGGGGGGCAGCCCTCGGCCCAAAGGTGTCCCCACCCCCCACCGCTTCCAGTGGGGGTCCTTTGCCCCTCCCCCGCCTCTCCCGGGCGCTCCTCCCGGCGGGGCAGGGGGAGACCCCCCTCTGCGGTGGCGCCACCCCCAGGCCCTTCAGCCCGCGTCTCCACAGAGGGGGGGCCCGCAGGTGGCCGGACCCCCCCAGGAGCACCCCGCCACCCGCAGCCAGCGCCAGCAGGGCCCCCCTCAACACGCCCCCCCATGCTTGGGGGTCGCAGACGGAGGGGCAGAAAAACCCTCCCTCCCACCCTCGTTTTCTCAGCCCGGACTCTGGACTTTTAGACGCTCCTTCCCCCGCCCGCCCGGGACTAGGAGGTGGCGAGTGTGGCGCGGGGAAGCCGGCAGCCCAGAGGCCCCAGCAGCCCAACGGTGGCGGCAGAAGATGAGCGGGGCTGCCCAGCCGCTCCCCCGTGGCCGCTCTAGATGGAGAGGCGCAGGGCGCGCCGGAGAGGTCCCCTGTGCGCAAGGGCGGCGGCGGCTCTGTAGCGGTCCCTTCCTCTCCTGTAGCGCCGGCACAGCGGTCGGGTCCCTCCTCCTGCCTGCCTGCCTGGGCGGTGGAGCGAGTGAATGGCCGGGGTGGGGGGCGCCAGGGGGGGGGCGGCGGTGCCAGCTGGCTCCAGCCCCTGCGCGTGCCCACAGAGAGGGCTCCGCTTGCCGGAGTCGGCATGCATGCCATAGGTTCGCCAACACGGTGCTAGGAGATGGAAAATGGCTGAGATACCAAATAAATCAGAGTGGATAGAAAAAATGATGGAACTAGTTGAAATGGCAAAATTTACAGCATCAATAAATCAAAAAGACGATAATGAATTTGCAACTGAATGGGAGGCATGGACAAATTACTGTTTGAATGAACCTAACTGTGATATTAAGAAATTTATTTTGATCTAATTCTGATTTGTTGTAGGGGATATGGATGATTTGTTATAATAGAATTAGACAATAATTACAAATAGAGCAACAATGATAATAAAGAGATAGAGGAGGGGAGAGGGGAAGTTAAAGAAATTTACATTTTATAAGATAAGAAAATACTGTTACAATATAATTAATCAATGGCTATGTATAATGGAATATGAAATGATTTTGGGGGGAAAATATATTTTTTTTTTTTTAAAAAAAAGCAAGGGCGGGGCAGGTGCGAGCCGCGCTGCTGGCTAGGAAGGGAAGTGACGTGACGGGGAAGGAGAGCTCCTTTTATGGACTTCTGGGGGGAGGGCAGAGGGTGGAAGGGGCAGAGTATAAAAGGCCAGAGGAGAGCTGTAGCCAGGTAGGAAGTAGGCTGTGACCCAGGAGGGCTAAGCATAGAGCCACCCGGGTAGCCTCTGAGGGAGAGGAAAGCTCAGACTCTCCCTCGGACTGGTCTGAGGCTGAAGAGGCGCCTCAAGCCCCGACCCTCTCCAGGTCAGACAGACCCCCCCCCCCCCCGACCAGCCCTGTAGGGGGGGTACTTAACACCATCACGATAGTATACCGGAACGCTGGTGTCCCAAGAAAAAAAGGGGGAGAATCGGCCTTTGATTGGATAACCCCTCAGCCAATCCTTGGGCAATGACACGGCAGTCACTCCCCTACTATCCCACATTATATGGGTGGCTCAAACGCACGGGGAGCCTCCAGCAGCTACTTGCTTCGGACTTATAGTGGGATGGACTAGCGTCATGCTTTTTGACTATCCAGTCTCAGATTAAAATATTGTGAGATAAGGGAGGAGCGAACCAAGAACATTCTGCCCATGCGTTAATCCCCAAAGAGAGCCAAATGCTATCAATGAACCTGGAGAATATTTAAAACCTCTACATTAGAGCTAGTTCAAACATTGCAGCGAGAAGCACCCACAGTTCAAGTGTCGGTGATTTACAGCAGAGATTGCTGGCTAGGATAGAGCTTGGTTTCTAGACTGCCACGTGTGCCAGGGAGCCAAGGATTTCTTTTGCCACAAGGCACACAATAATAATAATAATTTATTATTGAGGTCACTGCCCAACAAAAACAAACAAGCAAACAAGCAAACAACAGCCACAATAGATAATACGAAAACCACAACAGCTACTACTGCTACTACAAATAATCTAAGGCACACAAATGAAAAGAAGGCAGAGAGAGCCTTGCCTTACCTGTATATGGGGCAGGCTGGCATTCAATTCGACTGTGTACACAGGTACATTCTTGCACGATCCCTTGATAGATCCTGGCCCAGCTTTCTCCAGGCTCAAAATACTCATAGAGGCTTTCATCAAAACATTTTGCTACAAAGGGGGAAAGGGAGGGGGAGAAAAGTACTTATCAAGTATCTTTAGGGTTGCCAATCTCCAGGTACTAGCTGGAGATCTCCTGCTATTACAACTGATCTCCAGGCAACAGAGATCAGTTCCCCTGGAGAAAATGGCCTCCTTAGGCTCCGCCCCCAAAACCTCCCACCGGTGGGAACCCTAAGTACCTTAGGTCTCTTGTAAAAGGATAGTGACAAGCCCTGAGACGGTTCTAACCAATAACTTGCCATCATTACTGACAAACAGGGATCAAGTACTGGCGGGGGGGGGGGACTCCCTGCCACGTGGCCAGCAAAGACTGGATTCTGTTCCAAGAGGGAAAATTGCAGGCCTGGTCTGAATGGCTGGGCCTCACCCTCCCTTCCCAGCCTCAACGATGATGGATCTTGGTGAACAAGATTGCTGCTGAAGAAAGGGAGGGCATCTTGGCCATCTTCTGGTCACTAGGGATGTTCGGGTGGGGAGAGGTAGTTGTGAGTTTCCTGCATTGTGCAGGGAGGTTGGACTAGATGACCCTGGTGGTCCCTTCCAACTCTGTGATTCTAAAGGGAGGCGCCTCGGCTGGCTTCCTTCCTACTGTCATTCAGGGCAAAGAGCAGCCACTGCCGAAGGGAGGCTGGATTTCCAGGGACGACAGCAGGCCTGGCTCGTCCACCCAGCCCCTCTCCTGCTTTCCTGGTCGTGCAGGAGCATTGCTTTTTGCCACACAGGAGTAAAAGGGCTTTGCACTGGCATTCGCAGGCGGAGCTCACTAAAAACAGCACTTACCCACTTCACAGGTTTCCCCCGTGAATTCTGCAGGGCAGGAGCAATGGTAAGAACACAGATCGCGTACAGGGGAACAGGCCCCTCTGTTTCTGCAAGGAGAACTTCCACAAGGATCTACACAACCTGCGGGACAAATTGTTTTCACAACCGTTGTCAGAGTCCACCAGGGCCATTCATGGGCCTGAAAGAACAGACTGAGCAGGTTGCAGCACATGAAGGCAGGCAGGGTGTGAGTGAGGCGGAAGAAGCCACATCTCATGTGTGCGCACTGCGCTGCTCATATGAGGGGCAGAGAGAGAAAGAGAGAGAGAGAAAGGTGTTGCCTCTTTGCATGTATGTGTGTTAGATGAGTAGCTCTCACAAGTGAGGCTGTGTGTAAAGGGTCGGGTTACCTGTCTCCAGGTGGAACCCAGCGTTCTCCAAGAATTACAGCTTATCTACAGACTACAGCAGCTTCAAAGGGTGGATTCTATGGCACCACATCCCTGCTGAGCTCCTTCCCCACCCCAAAATCCGCCCCTGCATCTCCAGGAATTTCCCAACCTGGAGTTGGCAACCAGAGAGAGATGCTACCGCATGGGTGAGAGAGCTTGTCACATTCATTCAGTCAACGAGCTTCAATTTTTCCAGATCTGCAACGCACAATTAACCCCCAGGCAGTAGAATGCAACTTACTGAGTTTATGGTCATGTGACAAGAAGAGAGGGAGTCAGTTATAGGGTGGCCAGCTCTGGGTTGGGAATACGGTTGCCAGGTCCCTCCTCTCCATCAGTAGGAAGTTTTTGGGGGCAGGGCTGGGGCACTTGCACATGAGCGCAGCCACGCGACACAATCACGTCACTTCCAGGTTTACCCCCAGAAGCACTGCATCGCCACAGCCACTTTAAAGCGGCTGTAGCCATGTGCTGCTTCCGAGGGTAAACCCAGAAGCGATGCGATCACGTCACATGCAGCCGTGTGTGCATGCACATGTGATCCCTGCTCCAAATAAGCCCGGTGGATTGGCGGGCAACTGACCACTGGAAACCCCCCACCTGGCAGCCCTAGCTGGAAATTCCTGGAGACTTGAGGGTGGAGACTGAGGAAGGTGGAGTTTGGGAGGGGAGGGACCTCAGCAGCATATACCTGTGCAGTACCTGTGCAGTCTAGCACATGTGGAAAAGATCAAGAGAAATATCCAAGAGCAATTGGGGAGGGGCTGTGGCCCAGTGGTAGAGCATCTGCTTGGCATGCAGAAGGTCCCAGGTTCAACCCCCGGCATCTCCAGTTAAAGGGACTAGGCATGTAGGTGATGTGAAAGACACCTGCCTGAGACCCTGGAGAGCCGCTGTTGGTCTGAGTAGACAATATTGACTTTGATGGACTGAGGAAGGTCTGATTCAGGAGAAGGCAGCTTCATGTGTGTTCATGTGCGTTCATATAATGCAACAGAGTCCGCCCTCTGAAGCTGCTGTTTTCTCCACGGGGCTTCCCTGAAGCCGGGCGGGGGGCGCTTTAAACAGATCTGCGCCTTCCAGCTGGGAGGCACAGATCTGTTCCCCCGCCCCCCGCGCACCTTCACGGGGCTTCCCTGAAGCCGGGCGGGGGGCGTTTTAAACAGATCTGCGCCTTCCAACTGGGAGGCGCAGATCTGTTTTCCCCCACACGCGCCTTCACAGGGCTTCCCTGAAGGCGCATGGGGGGTGCTTTAAACAGATCTGCGCCTTTCAGCTGGGAGGCGCAGATCTGTTTAAAGAGCCCCCCGCGCGCTTTCATGGAAGCCCCGTGAAGGCCCGTGGGGGGGGCTCTTTAAAGACCCCCGCCCCCTTCCTGACTCTCAGTTCCCGACTCTCAGCACTTCAAAGACACAGCCAAATTTTCCCCCGAACTCCAGATCTCGTGCCGAATTTCGTGGATCCGAAGCAGGGAAGTTCGGACTTCGGAACGTCCCGAATTAAAAAGGGCCGAATTTTGCCAAAGCCGAACTTTACCGAATTTTTTTTCAACAGCCCTAGGGGGGAGCTCAGCAGGATATAATGCTATGCAGTCCACCATCCAAAACAGCCATTTCCCCCCAGGGGAAATGATCTCTGTGGTCTAGAGATTAGTTGTAATTCCAGCCCCACCGGGAAGCTGGAAACCCTGCCCAGTTATGACCTCACCAGGGTCCGTGCCAGGACCATGGTCAATTGTCACAGAGCTACCGCTCCCTCCCCCTTTCAGAGCAATCCAGGATATTGCAATATTACATGCCCAATTATGCATCTTGAACCACTCACCAAACTTTGAAGATTATAATAAAGACAGGGATACTAATGGCCCGCCTTCCAAACGTTTCTGAGATAATGCATGTGAAGGGTTTTCAAACACTCGCGTCTGCTGGCTGTGTTAGAACTGCAATGAATTTGTGCCGCCTCTCCCATCCACAAAAGGGCTGATATAATTGAGTGAATTATTTTTTCAAACCCAGGGCAATTATAGAATGTAAAAACCCTTCAGTGTTTAAAAGAAGACATTTGCAAATTCAGTCAGTCAAATGCCAGAAGTCACAAATGTTTATTTGAGGGAATCTGCTTTATCTTCCATGCCATGTAAGCAGTCTAAGTTCTCCCATGTAAGTTCTGCCATGTAAGTTCTCCCTCCTTGTACCCCACCCACCCTCACTTTCCTGTGGATTTTCCTCTCCAGCCCTCTTCCCCTGTTAGATGGGGGTGCGCCCAAGCCTTATAATGACGCTGTAGGTCACGGGATTGCAGTGGGTTACGTGGCAGCAAAGCTTCACGTCAAGCACAGATGGCAGACAATGTATAGTTAGCACCAATAGATAATTGACCACCAGAAACAGAAATCTCCACAAGATGGCGCTGTTTGCCTCACACTAGTCATGATGTTAGAAGCTGTTATTTTTTGCATAAATTATTTGGGTCATAATATAGGTGGCCTGGTAACATTTTATTTTTGTTGGAAGTACTTTTAGATCTCCTCTTGTTTGTTGAGAAGCAATACCAAGTATATATGCTTAGGATTGTATTCCCTTTAATGTCATGTAAAATGAGAAGAAGAAGAGTTGGTTTTTATATGCTGACTTTCTCTACCACTTAAGGGAGATTCAAACCGGCTTACAATCACCTTCCCTTTCCCTCCCCACAACAGACACCCTGTGAGGTAGGTGGGGCTGAGAGAGCTCTAAGAAAACTGACTGGCCCAAAGTCACCCAGCTGGCTTAATTTGGAAGAATGGGGAATCAAACCTGGTTCTCCAGATAAGAGTCCACTGCTCCAAACCACCACTCTTAACCACTATGCCATGCTGGCTGGCTGAGTGTGGAAAGTGTTGGCAAGCACCCTGGTAAAAGCCGTGGTGCTTCAAAGGAAGACCCTAACCCTTGTGATCTAGACCCACATACTGGATGACCACATTTTTTCTTCCAGATACCCTTTAACAGAACTTTTTCCTTGCCAGACTATTTCCTCTGGTTAGAAATCCATAAATTTAGATGAGCTTTCTTATTGGCAAGGTGTAATGCTTAGACTCAGCCAAGACCCTAGATACAATAAAATTATTGCAGAAGAACGCAAATGCCCATTTTGTCTGGATCAAGTAGACTCCCTAGCCCACATTGTTATAGCAAATTCACAAAATAATATTGTATGAAATAAATACATCACTCCCAGGATAAAACAGCTAATGACACTTTCTGAGAAGTGGATTTTGCGTTATCTGCTATCAAGTAGATCGGTGAATTGTGTGAGAGATGTGGCAACTTTTCAAATTGGGTGAGTGGGGAACAATGTGGGAAATGAAGTTCATTTTTGATAAGTGTAAGGTGATGCACATGGGTACAAAAAAATCCCAGATTCAAATATAGGCTAATGGGGTCTGAACTTGCTGAGATTGAGAAGGGAAAAGATCTTGAGGACATCGTCAATGAAAGTGTCAATGCAGTGGCTAAAAAGGCAAACTCTATGTTAGGGATTATTTGGAAAGGGATTGAAAATAAAATGACGGATATCTATGATGCAGCCTTATTTGGAATACTCTGTGCAGTTTTAGTCACCATATCTCAAAAAGAACATTGCAGAGCTGGAAAAAATACATAAAAGGGCAACCAAGATGATTAGGGGGTTGGAGTAACTTCCCTATGAGAAAAGGCTAAGGAGTCTGAGACTTTTCAGTTTAGAAAAAAGACAACAAGGGGGGGCATGATAGAGGTTTATAAAATTATGCAAGGAGTGAAGAGAGTGGACATAGAGAACTTGTTCTCCCCCTCCCAAAAGACTAGAACTTGAGGGCATCCAATGAAGCTGACGGGCAGTCGATTCAGGACAGAAAAAGGAAATAGTTCTTTATACAGCGAGTGATTAAAATGTGGAACTCACTGTCAGAGGATGTAATGATGGCCACAGGCATAGACGGCTTTAAAAGATTAGACAGATTAATGAAGGAGATGTCAGGACCGGCCTGGCCTGAGAACGGAGTTCTGTGGTTTAGCCAGGTGCTAAACCAAGGTCGCAACTGTTATGCTGTCTTGCTAATGTTTTGAGAGTTGTATGTGTAGTCTAACTTCTGTGGGAACTGAAGGGTTGCCTTAGCAACCAGAGGTGGCCTGACTTTGTAGCCTTTCTTCTATATATATGATTCTCTGTAGAATGCACCCCCATTAGAGTCCTTCTAGTTTTCTGGCTTCTGCAACTTGTTGTATATTTTCTAATAAACCAGCTTTCTTAGGATTTCCTGCCTATGGAGTCTGTTTATGGATTTGTCAACGAGCACAGAGCTTACATTAGGACTCTAATCTAAAATTTACTTCTACTTCGGTGGTACTCTGGCGGGGGCCTGGGAAGGACCGTCAGGGAATCTCCACAGGTGTGAGCACTTGTCCCGTGGTAGTCCCACAAACAGCATCCAGAGACAAAGAGTCCAAAAGAGAGCTGATTTAATGGAAAACACACAGGTATGCAGAGCTTACAGGTACATTGGCACGAATGGCAATTGGGAGCACGGGGTAGGCCTATAAGGGAAAGTATTAGTCACAACAGGTCAAGGCGGCCCCCCTTCTACTGAGGAACCATTTCCACAGGAGATAGCACTGGAACAGGAATTCAGCAGTTAGCAGTTTGGCCTTGAGAGGCACCTGGTAGAATCGAAACTAAAACGGTCAGAGTCTGACAGGCTGCTTAGAGCTGTGGAAAGCAGGCCTGACATTCCGCCCTCCTTAAGGCCCCCTCCCACCGTCCGCCACCGGTCCAGGCTTGTCGGGGTTGGTGGCATGGAATTGGCGGACCGAACGGGATGCTGACACGTCATGTGCACGTACCCATTCATTGTGGGCAGGACCAAAATGTTTCCAATGGACTAGGTAGTGGAGAGACCCATGACAGACGTGAGAGTCCAAGATCTTCGCAACTTCAAAATGTTCCTTCCCCCCAACCATCACTGGTACATCAGGGAGTGGTTCAGGATGCCACTCGGGGGAAGGCATGTGTTGCTTTAGCAAACTGACATGAAAGACAGGATGGATTCTCCTGAGTGATTTTGGGAGTGAAAGTTCCACAGTGACTGGCTTGATGATACGAGCAATGGGGAAGGGACCCACGTACTTGGCACTGAGTTTGTTACACGGGCGGTTGGACCGTAGATTCTTGGTGGACAAATAAACCATGTCTCCCACTGAGTAGTCATTGCTCGGTGAGCGATGCTTATCGGCTTGACTTTAGTATTTACGTTTAGCTCGCTCTAGATTACGTACCAGCCAAGGCCAGGTTGTCTGAATCATGTGCACCCAGTCAGCAACACTTTCTCCCCCCTCCACCCCGGAGAGGTCGTTATGGCTTATGGGACCAAAGTCTTGCCCATAAACAGCCCGAAAGGGACTAAATCCAGTCGACTGATGCACAGCATTATTATATGCATATTCAGCAAAGGGTAACAATTCAAACCAATCATCCTGATGATAGTTAACATAACAGCACAATTAGCATTCCAATACAGCATTCACCCGTTTGGTTTGGCCATCAGTTTGGGGGTGGAAAGCACTTGAGAGACCTTGTTCCACCCCCACTAATTTTAGGAAAGCTTTCCAGAATTTACCCACATAGCTACTTCCGCAGTCACTGACCACCTTGCGCTGAAAGGAATGTAGAAGGAAGACAAGTGACACAAAGAGGCGGGCCAGTTTGGGGGCGGATGGGATACCTGCGCAAGGGACCAGATGCACCTGTTTAGAGAACAGGTCCATGATTACCCAAAGTACAGTTTTCCCCTCGCTGAGGGGGAGGTCAGTCATAAAATCCATAGCAATAACTTCCCACGGTCTAGTGGGGGTCTCTAACGGCTGCAACAATCCAGGAGGCTTCCCTTGGGCCCTTTTTACCGTAGCATAGAGTGGGCAACTGCGAATGAAGGAATCCACATCAGTCCGCATGCCCGCCCACCAAAACTGCCTCCGTAACAAGTGCAATGTTTTTAGAAACCCAAAGTGTCCCACGGTTTTGGTTCCATGGACCAGCTGTAGGACCTCTTTTCTGAGATCTTTAGGCATGTACAGCTTAGAGTCTTTGTACCATAAGCCTCTACATTCAGTTAGAGCGGAGGGAAAGGTTTGCTTAGAGAGTTCGGCTTGGTATGCGGAACGAAGTGAGGTTGAAAAAGAGTCTGTGAGATCTGGTGGTATGGGCTCCGTGGTGGAAGGAGGGGATGTCCCTGGGGGGGGTTGGACGGCTGGACTGTCCGAGTGACTGGGTGCCGACGGAGCTGGCGAAGGAGGTGAGGGGGGTGGCGCGGTCGGGCTGACCGGTGTGGTTGGAGTGTCCCCCCGTTGTGGGGGTTGCGGCGGGAGCCGGGTTTGCGCTCGGGTTTGGACTGCTAGAGTGGGCAGCAAACCCCTTTGGGCAAGAGTGAACAGGGACTCCGTGGGGCGTTCAACCTTGGTTGGATATTGGGGAAGTCTGGATAGAGCATCAGCCAGGACATTTTGCTTCCCCGGCACATGTTTCAATACAAAACGGAACTGAGCAAAGAAGTCCGCCCAGCGAACTTGTTTTGCGGACAGTTTCCGGGACCCCGTGAGTGCTTCCAGGTTTTTGTGATCGCTCCACACTTCAAAAGGGACTTTAGACCCCTCCAAAAATTGTCTCCACACTGTAAGGGCATGGTGGACGGCAGCCGCTTCCTTTTCCCAGATTGGCCAGTTGAGCTGAGATTGCGCGAACTTTTTAGAGAAGCGCATGGATGCAGAAGACCATCCCTCCCCCGCTGTAAAAGTGCCCCCCATTGCCACGTCTGAGGCGTCAACCTGAACTATAAACATTTGATCAGGATCGGGATGCTTCAACACTGGTTCAGAGGTAAACAGTCGTTTGAGAGTATCAAAGACAGTTTGGCACTGGGGGGTCCAGTCAATTTTGGCTGAGGGCAACGTGGCGGCGGTGCCCTTCCCCTTAGTCTTAAGGAGATCCGTGATGGGGAGTGCGATTTGAGCGAAGTTGGGAACGAACCCCCTGTAGAAGTTAGCGAACCCAAGAAATTGCTGAACCTGCTTGCGGGTGGAGGGTGGTTTCCAATTGGTTACCAATTGCACCTTGTCAGGATCCATGGTAAGTCCGTGATGTGAAATTATATAGCCCAGGAAGGTTAATTGTTTTTGGTGAAATTCACATTTAGACACCTTACCATAGAGCTGATTGTCTCTGAGGCGTTGCAATACTTCTCTCACCAAGGCAACATGTTCGTCCATAGTTTTGGAGTAAATAAGAATATCATCCAAATAAACTACCACGCCCCTATACAACAAGTCATGTAGGATCTCATTAATGAATTGCATGAAGACCCCCGGGACCTCTTTTAATCCAAAAGGCATCACTAAGAATTCATACATGCCAAAGCAACTGGAAAAGGCAGTGAGAGGCACGTCGCTCTCTCGAATCCTGATTCTGTAGTAGACGTCTACCAAGTCAGGTTTTGTAAAAATGCGCCCTTCCTTTAATTGTCCCAAGAGATCCGAGATCAGAGGGATGGGATAGGCATTTGGATTGGGTGACTGCATTGAGTTTCCGAAAGTTGATGCATAAGCGCAAGTCACCCGTCTTTTTGCACACAAAGAAGGCAGGGGCCGAAGAAGGGGCGGTAGATGGTCGAATGAAACCCCTCGCTAAATTCTTGTCCAAGAATTCACGTAACACGGTACGTTCGGTAGCGCTCATGGGGTAAATCTTACTTTTGGGCAGTTTTTCATTTCCCACCACTTCAATAGCACAGTCTGTCTGGCGGTGGGGGGGCAGTACATCACATTCCTGTACATCAAAAACGTCTGAAAAGTCTCGATATTCAACAGGTAGAGGAAAGGACGAGGGGGGTCTGAGACTAAAGCCGAGGCCGACGGAGGTGCAACAGCTACCTCGAGACGGTGTTGATCGCAATTAGGATCGGAGAATTTTATAGTTCCAACCCCCCAGTCAATACAAGGGCTGTGTCCTTTGAGCCAGTTGATTCCCAATACCACGTCGTATCTGACAGGGGCTATGGTAAAGTCAATTTGTTCCCAGTGGTGGCTGACGCCCATTGCCAACCCGCTAGTGCGACGATCCACTGGGCCCCCTTTAAAATCACTGCCATCCATCTGGGCGAACTGGATGGGAGCAGGTAGGGGCACTGACATGGCTTTGAGCGCCTTGAAAGTGGTTACGTTGTTTAGGGAGCGGGCACACCCAGAGTCTATAAGTGCTTTAACTGGTAACTACGTCCACATATACAGTCTCTTCGACCTCACTTCACCGGAGCATTGGGTTTTGCAGGAATAGCTGCGAGGGTCCGCGGTGTCGCTCCACTCACCGCAGACCCTGTCCGTTTTTTGACAGATCCAGAGGAGATTCGAGATTCAAAGCCGTGGGGTCCCAGCCTATGTCCTCATCTGAAGACGGCGAGTTGTCCCCCAGTAGGGCACTTATAATCCGGAACCCCGATGGGTTCGTTGGTGCAGGGTCGAGGGGCGCTTCTCCGATGTGGAGAGCTGATGGTGCGGTCCGTCCAGGAGCAGAGCTACAGTTGGCCACGGTGCCTCTGAGCTGAGGTCACCCCTGATTCCGGAGTGGTCCATCTTGCCGCGAAGGGACCAACCAGTCCGGTCGAAGCAGGCAGGCGGCAGCAAAGTGGACCAAAGTGGTTCCGCAAACGAGACAGGCTCCTCTTTGGAACCGGGATTCGCAGTCCTGCGCGGGCCGCGTTGGTCTCCCCGGGGTGGGGGCTGCAACTTTAGAAGGACATTTTTGACAACTACTCCCCTCTCTGGTCCGGCGTCGGACCAGAGATATAAATTGATGGTGGCTTTCCACTTCCTCTGCCAGTAAAATCCAATCTTCCAGGGTGTCGGGGTCCCGTTGCATGTATGCACAGTTCAAAATGTCAGGGTGTAGAGCTTCTCGGAAGTAATGTATTCGGGTGGCTTCAGGCCAATCCACGATTTTACTGGCAAGTCGTTGGAACTCATCTGCGAATTCCCGAACGGGAGTAGAGCCTTGCCGGAGTTGCAGGAGTTCGGCTTTGGCCCTTTCTCCCAAGAAGGGATCCTCGAACCGCCTCCGCAGGGCAAACATGAAATTGTTGAGAGAGCGAATGGATCAGGCCTGAGTGTCAATCTGGAGGACCATTCAATCGGCTGCTTTCCCTGTCAGCAGAGAGGCAACGAATCGAACACGACTGTCTTCAGTGGGGAAGAACTGTCCTTGTTCCCTCATGTAACTGTCTACATGATGTAGGAAACAGGGTAGAGTTTCGATCGAGCCGTCGTAGGTGGTTTTCAACCGAGGTTGCTTCCATTGCACAGGCAGGAGAGCAGGCGGTTGCCCTGGAGGCGGCAGGAAAGGCGCTCCAAAAGCTGGCAACACAGGTGCCCCGGGAGCTGGTAAACCGGGAGCTGGTTGGCCCAGTTGGGCTGGTGCTGGTTGTCCCGGCAGAACTGGCGCTGGTTGACCCGGCAGGGCTGGGGCTGGCTGGCCTGGCAGGGCTCGGGCTGGTTGACCCGGCAGGGCTGGGGCTGGCAGGCCCGGCAGGGCTGGGGCCGGCTGGCCCGGCAGGGCTGGTGCGGGTTGGGCCGGGGTAGATAGAGCTTGTTGCAAACGGTCGTTTTCACGAAACAATCGTTCCATTTGATCCTGTAGAAGGGCCACACGGTCATTTAAGTCCCGATTTTGGTCCCTCAAGAGGCGCAATTCATCCCCAGCTCCCCACGTGCATCGGGACTGACTGACCCGAAGATCAGAAGCCCAGTGAGATCCGTCACCGTACAGGTCTTCCTCGTCAGAGTAGTCCGATCCGGGCAGGCGTTCCACAAGGCGCCGTGCACGTTGTGTGGTGCGAGACAGGGCAAAGGCCAGGGAAAATGTGGACCCAAACGAGAATCCAATTCCTACAGTGTCTTTAGGACGTACGTCCGCGGCCGCTCGCGCACGTTCGGCGGCCAATCATTGCTCCTTCTCCCATTCGGCCCGAGCCTTGGCTGCAACAGCGTCCGCTACTCGCAACTGTTCCTCAGCCTTCTTTTGGTCGACGAGTGTCTGGGCAGTTTCGAGCTTCAAGGCGGCGTTCGTGGTGACGATCGGGAGGGCTTCTTGCTCTAGAAGAGTGAGGAGTGGGGCAGAGTCCCCACCAAGCAGAGGTTGCACTTGCACGGCTAGTGCAGCCGCACTATCCCCGAACATCGGAGTCAACAGTTGTGTCAGATTGGCCACCGTGGTTGTGGTTGGGGGCTGTTCCACGAATAATAACGCCGTTTGGACAGCGACCTGTCCAAACGGTACCGGGGCAACCAGTAGTACCACCACCCAGAGGTGGGAGGCCATTACCCGTGCTACCAGGGGGGCCGCTACCCTCCGCACTGGTACTGCCAGGGGCACCCATGCAGCCATGGCCACAACCGCTGCCTCGGCATCTTGCCCTACGCAGAGATCTGCGAGTGACTTTCAATGGCACTGCTGAAGCATTGCCCTACTTTTTGCACCAAGTGGATCATTTCATGAGAGAACAGGGACATACATTCCCCATGGAAGACAGTCGGGTTCGGTTCGTCTCATCCCTCTTGGAAGGCATGGCGGCGGAGTGGATGATTCAACAGTTTGATTTCCGGGCCCGATCCGTACGGAGTTTAAATGACTTTATGCGAGCTCTGCGGAGACACTTTGATGACCCATTCAGGGGGGGGAAGCTAAAGCTGCTATTTTGCAACTGCGCCAGGGGACATCTTCGGTCCGAGAGTATGCTAGCGAATCTCAACGGCTTCTGAGCAAATTTACAGATTGGAGTGGAGCTACTCAGCTACAATGTTTTTGGGAGGGACTGCACCCCGACATCCTGTACTGGGCATATATGCAGTGAGACCCCCCCGAATCTCGACAAGTGGATTATGCTTGCGGAGGAGGTGGAAAGCTGCCGACAATCTCTTTCCCTGATGCGGCGCAGGGTGAAGGAAGGGGGACAGAAACAAAGTCGTGCTTTAACCAGGACACCCATTCAGCCACCATGGAGACCGACAGTACCCCTCCCGGAGAGGGCGGAATGTTTTCAGAGAGGAGCCTGTCTCGTTTGTGGTGCCATGGCTCACTTCGCTCCGGCCTGCCCGTTACACCAGGACCGGGCCATCCAACCCCCTCGCCCAGAGAGCGCGCCGCGGGGACGTGGCAATCGACGCAAAAATACACCAGGGAGCCGACCCTCCGACTCAGGTCGAGCGGTTCCTCCTGTGCTCATTCTCCGGGTGGAAGAGCCCCCGGAGACAACCCCAATCACTGACCCATCAGGGTCCCGGATTACAAAGGCCGACCTATCGGGGTCCCGGATTACAAATGCTGACCCATCAGGGGCCCGGATTACAAACGTAGCCATCAAAGGCGAAGGTAGTTCATCTTCGTCCAAAGGTGAGGAGAAGTGGACTTCCCTGGCATTAAACTTAGATGCACCAAAAGCCCAGGAGCAGCCAAAAAACGAGATGGGTCTGCAGGTGACGGAGCGACACCGCAGACCTCAGCTCCCAACCGGCCCACTGCTCTGCAGATGATGAGTGATGTGGAAGACACTGTTTTCCTAGATGTGATTTTGCAGCATCCCAAAGGAGGTCCTCCACTACCAGTTAAAGCCTTAGTCGATTCGGGGTGTGCGCGCACCTTGATCAGTGAGGACACGTTTAAGACTCTCAGTGTAAAAGCAGTACGTCTGCCTCATCCGGTCCAGTTTGCCCAAATGGATGGCAGTAACATTCGGGGGGGCAGTTGATCGGCGCACCGGCAGGGTGGCCATGGGAATAAGCCATCATTGGGAACAGCTCCACTTAACGATAGTACCGGGCATACGCTACGCCATAGTGCTAGGGGCAAATTGGCTGAAAGGACATAGCCCTACCATTGACTGGGCTGCGAGAACAACAGAATTTGCCGAACCTCAATGCCAACGGCACCGCTGGGAAGTTGCCGTTAAAAAGCCTATCCTCGTTTCGGCAGCTCCCAATCCCTCCCAACTGCCTCCAGAATATCAAGACTTCGCAGACGTCTTTAATGTGAAAGAATATGACATTCTGCCCCCCCCCCCACGCCGGTTGGACTGTGCTATTGAGGTGGTGGGGGATGGCAAGTTACCTAAAAGCAAAATCTATCCAATGAGCCTGAAAGAAAAGACAGTACTCAGAGAGTTTCTGGACAAGAATCTTGCTCGAGGTTTCATCCGCCCGTCCACCGCACCCTATTCCGCTCCTGCTTTCTTTGTGTGCAAAAAGACAGGTGATTTGTGGCTCTGTATAGACTTTCGCAAACTCAGTGCAGTCACCCTCACAAACGCCTACCCCATCCCTCTCATCTCCGACTTATTGGGCCAGCTAAAGGAGGGACACATTTTCACCACACTAGACTTGGTTGAAGCCTATTATCGAGTGAGAATCCGAGAGGAGGATGAGCCGCTGACTGCCTTTTCCAGTTGCTTTGGGATGTTTGAGTACCTAGTGATGCCCTTCGGGTTGAAAGGCGCCCCGGGGGTCTTCATGCAGCTGATTAACGAAATCCTGCATGACTTGCTGTTTAAGGGGGTGGTGGTTTATCTTGATGACATCCTGATCTATTCCAAATCTCACGAAGAACACGTTGCCCTGGTACGGGAATTGTTACAGCGCCTTAAAGCAAACAAACTCTATGCCAAAGTGTAGAAATGCGAGTTCCACCAAGACCAATTGATTTTCCTTGGCTATGTAATTTCCCACCAAGGATTAACCATGGACCCTGAAAAGGTACAAGCAATAAAGGACTGGGAACCGCCTGAACTCGCAAGCAAGTTCAAAGATTTCTCGGGTTTGCCAATTTTTATAGAGGGTTTCTCCCCAATTTCGCTCAAATTGCCCTGCCTATCATGGACCTACTCAAAACCAAGGGGAAGGGAGATGCGGCCATGCAACTGTCCGCCCGGGTAGAATGGACTCCCCAATGTCAAAACGCTTTTGAGACTCTTAAGCGCTCGTTTACCTCTGAACCCATTTTGAAACACCCTGATTGCAGCCAACCGTTTCTAGTGCAGGTGGATGCTTCTGAGGTTGCCATGGGAGGCGCCTTGCTGCAACGGGGAGAGGATAATCAATTACACCCCTGTGCCTATTTCTCCAAGAAGTTTGCCCAGGCTCAACTAAATTGGCCTATTTGGGAAAAGGAGGCGGCGGCCGTGAAACACGCTCTCACGGTGTGGAGACAGTTTTTAGAAGGATCTGACTGCCCTTTCGAAGTCTGGAGTGATCACAAGAATCTTGAAACCCTGACAGGTGCCCGCAAACGCTCCACAAAACAGGTACGATGAGCGGACTTGTTCTCCAAGTTTCGGTTCGTGCTTAAACATGTTCCAGGGAAGCAGAACCTACTGGCGGATGCTCTGTCTCGCCTACCCCAGTACCTGAATAAAGTTGATCACCCCACAAATCCCTCTTCACTCCCACTCAAAGGGGTCTCATACCTATTGCAGCAGTCCAAACCCAGGCTCAGACCCAGAAGCACACACAATCGTCCCCACAGGTTGCAGAGGAGCAACCTTCGACCGAACCCTCCGTCCCACCTGCTCCGCTTCCCCCCGCGACAGTGCCCGGAGAACCTCCAGCCGCTCCCTGCACAGCGCCTACACCAGCGGAGGAGACCGGGCGCGCCCAACTTCCGGGGAGTCTGATGAACGGAGGCTGGAAGGGTTACCTGACTCTTTCAAAGACACGCTTATTCGGGGTTACCAATCAGAACAGTCCTGAAACGTTTTCCCTACTTGTCAAGCAAGGGGACTTATGGTACAGAAATGATAAATTGTATGTTCCTGAAATGTTGAGAGGGGAGGTGTTCGGTCTCGTGCATGGAGCTAAAACAGCGGGCCATTTTGGGTTTGTAAAGACGTGACATTTACTGCGCCGTCAGTTTTGGTGGGCGGGGATACAATCGAATGTGGACTCTTTTATCCGCAGTTGCCCCATCGGCGCCACTGCCAAACATATTCCAGGGAAACCGCCCGGATTGCTCCAGCCCTTAGAAACCCCAGCAGGGCCATGGGAAGTAATTGCCATGGACTTTATAACGGACCTCCCTCCCAGTCAGGGGAAAACTGTACTTTGGGTGATCACTGACCTTTTTTCTAAACAGGTACACCTCGTACCATGTACAGGTGTGTCCTCCGCCCCGAAACTGGCCCGCCTCTTCGTGTCACATGTCTTCAAACATCATTCATTCCCGCACAAGGTACTCAGCGACCGCGGGACTAGTTTCGTGGCTAAGTTCTAGAGAGCTTTTCTCAAGTTGGTGGGGGTGGGACTGTCAAGTGCCTTTCACCCCCAGACGGATGGACAAACCGAACGGGTGAATGCGGTTTTGGAATGTTATTTACGATGCTGTTAACTTTCACCAGGATGATTGGGTAGACCTGTTGCCTTTTGCTGAATATGCTTACAACAATTCGGTGCATCAGTCCACAGGGTTCAGTCTGTTTCACATTGTGTATGGAAGGGAATTCAAACCTGTTGCTCATGTGGATGTCTCTAACGAGGAGGGGGGTACCAAAGTGGCGGAATGGGTAGAGACTGTCCAGACAACCTGGCCGTGGCTGGTAAAAAATTTGGAATGAGCCAAACATGCATACAAGGCTCAAGCCGACAAACACCGGTCGCTGGGTTGGGTAAGCAAGGTGGGGGACCTGGTCTACCTGACTACCAAAAATCTACGGTCCCTGCATCCATGCAGAAAACTCAGCGCTAAATATATAGGATCGTTTCCTATATCAAGAATCACAAATGTTGTCACCATAGAACTCTCCTTGCTGTGGTAAGAATTTAGTATTAAAGAATAGAATTTGGTTTAAGAAGAACCATCCATTCTAACCTGTAGCTTTGAAGTCACCTGAAGCCCTTTGCTGACCCCAGTTTCAAAAAACTGAGGCCTCTAATCTTAGAGGAAATTGCATGACTAGAAGTTAGTTACCCGAAGGCACACTAGGTGCCGACAACAATTTAGCCACTAGATGGGGGGGGGGAGTGTTAAAGAACACAGACTTCACAGACGGACAATCACCAGGGACTCTCTTTCAACTAAAGTAACTATCTGGGAACAGGAACTTCCTAAGTAAGATAAAGCCCCAATTTTCAGAGGGCTCATCTCCGGAGAGCTTGTAAGGAGGGACCATTGTAAATCTCTCTCTCTCCCACAGTATTGCCCATAAAAAAAGTATCTCAAGATCCATGTTCTTTGTCATTCTGGGGAAAGAGATCAGGCTTCTTGCCTGTCGTCGTCTTTCCTTGGGATGATCCAGAGCGCTCTGATACATTGTCTGTCTGTCTGTTCTGTGTGGGATTTGTAACTTTTACTAAAGCATTGTTCCTTTCTTTGCCTTATGTTCTCTTATAAGCTTAATAAAACTGTCTGATTCACTACTATAACGTTTGTGTTCTATGTAAAAATACCTTGGGTGCATGATCTATGCTTTCCTATCACATTCTCTGGTCATCGCTTTGTGAGTAAGCACAATTTGGGAATTTCCAAATACTCCGGACCAAAAGGGGGGGGGAGATTTCTCCCCACACTTGCCTAAGTCCCTTAGGAGAGTCCACCCAGTGTTTCATGTCAGTCTTCTAAAGCAATATGTACCCTCAGCAGAGTGGCATCCTGAACCTCCTCCCGAGGTACCGCAGATGGTGTGTGTGGGGGGGGAAATAACATTTCGAAGTGTCCAAGATCCTGGATTCGCGTTTTCATCACGGGACACTTCAATACCTAGTTCATTGGAAACACTTTGGTTCTGCTTATGATGGATGGGTGAATAGCCGGGATGTCTCTACCCCTCAACTTGTGCATCGCTACCATGCGACCTACCCTGACAAGCCCGCACCGGTGGAGGTGGGGGAAGGGAGGTCTTAAGGGGGGCAGAATGTCAGGACCGGCCTGGCCTGAGAACGGAGTACTGTGGTTTAGCCAGGTGCTAACCCAAGGTCGCAACTGTTATGCTGTCATGCTAATGTTTTGAGAGTTGTATCTGTTGTCTAACTTCTGTGGGAACTGAAGGGTTGCCTTAGCAACCAGAGGTGGCCTGACTTTGTAGCCTTTCTTCTATATATATGATCCTCTGTAGACTGCACCCCCATTAGAGTCCTTCTAGTTTTCTAGCTTCTGCAACTTGTTGTATATTTCCAAATAAACCAGTTTTCTTAGGATTTCCTGCCTATAGAGTCTGTTTATGGATTTGTCAACGAGCACAGAGCTTACAGGAGAGGTCTATCAGTGGCTACTAGCCCTAGTGACTAAAGGGAACCTCCATGTTCAGAGGCAGTCAACCTCTGAATCTCGGTTCCAGGAAGCAACATCAGGGGAAGGCCTCGGCCTCTGTGACCTGTTGTTTGACCTCCAGAGGAAGTGGTTGGCCACTGTGTGAGGCAGGATGCTGGACCAGATGGACCCTTACTGGTCTGATCCAACAGGGTTCTTTTCATGTTCTTATGGGGCCAATCCGTTGCCTGTACATTTGGACAGTAGCTAGAAATTCACTAACAATTGCTCATTATGTTGGAGCATTTCCCATGCATTTGTGGGATAGTAAGAATGTAAGAAAAGCCAAGGCCCATCAAGTCCAGCAGTCTGTTCACACATTGGCCAACCAGGTGCCTCTAGGAAACCCACAAACAAGAGGACTGCAGCAGCACCATCCTGCCCGTGTTCCACAGCACCCAAAATAATAGGCATGCTCCTCTGATACTAGAGAGAATAGGTATGCAGCATGACTAGTATCCATTCTAACTAGTAGCCATGAATTGCCCTCTCCTCCATGAACATGTCCACTCCCCTCTTAAAGCCTTCCAAGTTACATAAGAACATAAGAAAATCCCTGCTGGATCAGACCAAGGCCCATCAAGTCCAGCAGTCTGTTCACACATTGGCCAACCAGGTGCCTCTAGGAAGCCCCCAAACAAGACGACTGCAGCAGCACCATCCTGCCTGTGTTCCACAGCACCCAATATAATAGGCATGCTCCTCTGATACTAGAGAGAATAGGTATGCAGCATGACTAGTATCCATTCTAACTAGTAGCCATGAATACCCCTTTCCTCCAGGAACCTGTCCACTCCCCTCTTAAAGCCCTCCTCCAAGCTGGCAGCCATCACCACATCCTGGGGCAAGGAGTTCCACAATTTAACTATGCATTGTGTGAAAAAATACTTCCTTTTATCTGTTTTGAATCTCTCACCCTCCAGCTTCAGCAGATGACCCCGAGTTCTGATATTATGGGAGAGGGAGAAAAACATCTCCCTGTCCACTCTCCCCAAACCATGCATAATTTTATAGACCTCTATCATGCCTCCCCTCAGCCGCCTTCTTTCCAAGCTAAACAGTCCTAAGCGTTTTAACCACTCATCATAGGGCACTAGTCCCCTAATCATTTTGGTTGCTCTTTTCTGCACCTTCTCAAGCTCTGTAATATCCTTTTTTAGGTGTGGTGGCCAGAACTGTACACAGTATTCCAAGTGTGGTCTCACCATAGATTTGTATAATGGCAGTATGATATCAGCAGTTTTATTCTCAATTCCTTGTCTGATTATGGCCAGCATGGAAGTTGCCTTTTTTACAGCAGCCGCACACTGGGTTGACATCTTCATCGAGTTGACCGCCATCACCACATCCTGGGGCAGGGAGTTCCACAATTTAACTAAGCGTTGTGTGAATACTTCCTTTTATCAGTTTTGAATCTCTCACCCTCCAGCTTCAGCAGATGACCCTGCGTTCTAGTATTATGAGAGAGGGAGAAAAGCTTCTCCCTGTCCACTCTCTCCAAACCATGCATAATTTTATAGACCTCTATCATGTCTCCCGTGAGCCCCTTGCTTCCAAGGAATCCTTGGACTGCTTCAAGCCCCTTGCTATTGGAGCTGGAACAGTTTCTCAGGCAGTGTGCTTGTGTACTGCAGGCTCTTTGGGATCTGCTCACAGGGCTACTGAGGCTGTATTGAAACGTATTTGAAGGACACTCTAGAAAGAGAACTGAACTGGCAGCTCTCTCTGGGAGTCTGGTGCTGTCACCATCCAGCTGTGCCGCACATGTTTAGAAACAACGATATTGCAGGTCCCTGTTCACATATACTGATAATGGAAAACACACATGTTGCCCTCTTGACATAAAATGGTGCATTGGTTCTTGTAGGTTATCCGGGCTGTGTAACCGTGGTCTTGGTATTTTCTTTCCTGACGTTTCACCAGCAGTGTTACTCCTCTGAAGATGCCTGCCACAGCTGCTGGCGAAATGTCAGGAAAGAAAATACCAAGACCACGGTAATACAGCCCGGATAACCTACAAGAACCAATAAACTCTGACCGTGAAAGCCTTCGACAATATAAAATGGTGCCTTTGTCTATTGGGAGGGCCATAGGTCATGCACAAGGTCAGAGCACTTCCTAAGAGGTGAATGTTTTTGTGTATTTATTTATACCTTGCTCTGCTTCCTAATGGGGATCCTAAGTGGCTCACATCATCACTCTTTCTACTTTATCAACACAAGCATTCTTGCCAAGTTGTTTGGAAGGAAAGAAGCTAAAGCTCACTTTCATTTTTTTCCTGCTGAAGATCATTTGAATCTTTGTTGCTTCTTTGCTTTGTATTCAGTCTGCACTTTCGCCTTATCTAAACTAGAGATTTTTGTTTGTTGTACATAAATAAATGAAATGTTTACCAGCATTGTCTAAGACTGAAGACACAGAACCCTAAAAACAGCGAATCGTATGTTTTTTTTTTCACTTGAAGGGGTTTGCATTGTTCACACTTGTTACAGCATAAATAGGCTTTACAGATTTTTGTACTGTTTCAAAACCCACGAAACCTTTTTGATCTGATCCGCCAGTGTGTACCCAATGGGAAGGGCCACTGAAGCCTCTCCCAAAACACTTGAAATGCTACTGCTAATAAAGTCATTCCAGAAAGAATTCCTTGCTTCACTTACCTAGAGATTTGCTAGATGAAGTAGAACAGAAACCCCACTCTCTGTCTCGGTCGTGATTTTGTGTAGTTGAACACCTGGAAGGGTTAAAAGACCAGTCTTTCCCATCGAGAGCAAGTGAATTGAATTTGTGATTTAGCTTTGGATCCAGAAAGACTGTAATGGGGCAGGGAGGGTTGCCAACCTCCAGGTGGGGCCAGAAGAGCTCCTGGAATTACAACTGATCTCCATGAAGATAGTTTTAGATGGCAGCCATGTCGGTGTGCAGTAGAATAGCTAGATTTGAGTCCAGTGGCAGCTTGGAGCTCAGCAAGATTTTGGGGATGTGAGTTTTCAAGTGTCAAAGCTCCCTTTACCAAATATCTGACGGAGGAAAGCTCATACCCTGAAAATCATTTTGGTCTCTATGGTGCTACTGGACTTGAATCTAACTGATCTCCAGACTACAGAGATCAGTTCCCCTGGAGCTTTGGTGGGCGGGCACTGTGGCATTGTGTCCTGCTGAGCCCCCTTGCCTCCCCAAATAGCCAGGAATTTCCCAACCCAGACAAGGCAACCCTGAAAAAGGGCAATTTTTGCTGCAAACCACCATTTTCTATTTGATGCTGTTCCTGAAGGTCCCGTGACCTCCGCCACCCCACATAACAAAATTTCAAGGGCTCCAGTGACTTGGGGGGCATCACTGGAGGCATCACCTTTGCCAGCATCACCTCGTTGATGGTGCTTTTGGATTCAGCCTACCGTGCAAGGGGTTAGTGGCGCCTGATGTACAAACACTCTTGGGTGGTAGAAAGGGCCATCTATTCACAGCCGACTTATGGCTGACCCCATAGGGTTTTCAAGGCAAGGGACGTTCAGAAGTGGTTTGCCATGACCTGCCTCTGCATAGGCTGAGAGAGTTCGGAGAGAACCGTGACTGGCCCAGGGTCACCCAGCAGGCTTCATGTGAATGGGGAATTGAACCCAGTTCTCCGGTTTAGAGTCCTGCTTAACCACCACACCATGCTGGCTCTCACAAACACACTTTACATCCTATTTTAAAAAAAACTCTCTGAGGGAGTGACTGAGGAGACAGATGCTTTTCTCTGCCAGCCAACCTCCCACCCCCCCACACAAAAAAAGCTCCATTTGAAATCCTGAGAGGGAAAAAAGATTGTTGTAGGGACATTTCAGGCAAGGAAAGAGCAAGAGAGGAAACAGTCATGTGCCACAGGCCCCCTCCAATATGTCTACTCTGCTCCCAGGGACCCCTGCCCAAAACTGCTTTCCTTTTTTCAAAACAAAGGAATCAAGTCTCCAATTCTGCATAGTGTATCATTGGGCCTTCGGGGAGCCAGAGCGGCGGCGTGGTTTGATGGTCTGACCAGGACCTGCAAAACTCCAGGTTCACATCACTTATCTGCCATGGAAGCTCACTGGGTGACCTTGGGCCAGTCACACACTCTCAGCCCAACCTACCTTGCAGGGGTATTGTGAGAAAAATTATGTAAGCTGCTTTGGGTCCCCATTGGAGAGAAAAGCAGAGTATAAATCAAGTAAAATAAAGATAGATAAATGACAAAATAAGAGTGTTTGAGTTGTTGCAAAGAACAGGATGCCCTGGAATTTCAAAATACGTCAGTTCACATGAAAATAAAATATTCAACAGAATCATATTAAGCATCAAAAACCTTAATATAATTACTGACATTTTAACATGTTAATTTAAAGCATGCTTGAGGTTGCTGTAAAGACTTACCATTTCTTCAGAGAAAATGCGTTGGATATGCACGAGAAGTGCAGCATCCCGCCATGTCGAAAAGGAAACCTGCATTGTTGGCCGGCCTCTGTGAAGACTGAGAGACACAACAAGGCCCGTGAGGGAGCTGCTGATATGGCCACAAGAACAAGGCTGAGAGCCGCCCCTGGGCTGTGCTGGACTCTTTGACACCACGGCTAGCAGCTAGGGTTGCCAGGTCCCTCTTTGCCATCGGAGGGAGGTTTTTAGGGTGGAGCCTGAGGGGGCGGGGTTTGGGGAGGGGAGGGACTTCAATGCCATAGAGTCCAATTGCCAAACCTATTCCACTCTTTCAGGTCTGAGGCCTTCCTCTGGCCCGTGAAGCCTTTCCTCAATGGAAGAGGATTGCAACCAGATGAAGGCCTGGATGAATTGTGTAGTAGAATCCTAGGACCGAGCCTATGTCTGTCATTCCTAGCAGACCTATTAGCTTGTGTTCAGCATTGATTTCTGTTGACTGAATTCCCGCCCCCAATTCCCCCTTCCGCTGCAGCCCAAAATGCTGTGGGGGGAGGGGGGGGGTCAAAGGTTTGCCATGGGAAGGGGACACTAGTGAAAATGCCCCCTGTCCATTCAGGGGAGTCCTCTGCTGGAATCCAAGCCCTCCCTTCACAACCAAGGTGTGGCAAAATATTCATAGTTCCACATGTTATGCAAAAAGCCTTCATGTGTACTTCTCTCCATTTTATTGCACTGTAATGAAGGGGTCCCCTGAGAAGACCAAGGGCCCCCGGCCAACCTTTCAGGAAGCACCGCTCCCCCGTCCCCCCTCCCCCAGCTGCCGTTCTCCTGCTTTTCAAGCGCTTCTGTTTGTAGCTGCAAATCACTGCTGGGTGATGCCAGTTTTATTATAGAACCTGACAGCCTGTGAGGGGGCTGTGCAGTTCTCTGACCAGCATCTGATGAATAGAGCAGTCCCTGCAAGAGTGTAGAAAGCCGTCGTCTCCTTTTTATATATGTGAATTTTGTAAAACATTAAAGAGACAATATTACAGTGCTATTCCTCAGTATTCCTCAGCTAGAAAGTGGGACTGCTCGCCTCTACATGACATAAATGCAGGATACAAATGCATTATATCCATTTGGTAACTTTTTGCCACCGGGAACCGTCTGCTGGCACTCTAGTTTTCTGCTTGCAGCTTCTTTGCACCTGAGAGGTTTTTGTCTGCCAGGCAATGCGAGCAAGTGGCCGGACTTCTCCCCGAGTTCCACCCACCCCCTCCGGTTTGGGATGCTCCCCATTTTCATCTGTGAAATTAGAAGGGTATGAGAATAGGGGTGAGGTCTCAAAACTGGTGCACAGGAGGCAACTCACCTTCCCTAGCGCGAGTCAGAGTAGACGTATTGTTGTGGGGAAGATAGTTCTGCCATGAATGCGGGTGTGTTGGCGTGGCTGCCAGAGCTCCTGGCAGAACTGGCTGATTAAAGCCAACTGTTCAAGCAGAGCACCTCCTCCCAGTGCAGCCAAGCCTCCATCAACAGGAGTCTATGGGGGGGGGGGAGGAAGGAAGGTGCACATCTCCTTTCACCTGAGAGGTTCTGTGCTGCCACTTTGTAATGAAGGCGGTCAAGTTGTCTGACCCAGTTCTCATACAGACGAAAGTAGGCACAATGTCCATCTTTCCTAGCAACCAATGGACCCCCCTTCTCTCCCCCTGTATCAGCCCATCGTACCAACGGGTAGTTGGCCTGTAATGGGGCACACTCTGGCCTCTGCTGCAAGCGGCTTCCCTAGTCAATTTCAGGCAGATTTTGAAGTTTCATGAATAGTTAGCTGGATTGTGGCCAACTCAAGTTTTGGAAACCATCTGGCAAGTATTTTAATAAGCAAGCAAGGAAGGAAAGCTGAGTTTGTTTCTGATACATATTAAAGCATCTTTGGTACCTCTGGGATGATGAACTTTATGCACTCTGTCTACTATTCCAGCTAAGCCATGGCTTCTATTTCCCTCCTACAAATAAAAGCAAGGAATAATAAATATACTTCATGGATCATTTTTCCAAGACCAAATTCCTCATAGAATCATAGAGTTGGAAGGGACCACCAGGGTCATCTAGTCCAACCCCCTGCACAATGCAGGAAATTCCAAACTACCTCCCTCCTCCCACACCCCCAGTGACCCATACTCCATGCCCAGAAGATGGCCAAGGTGCCCTCCCTCTCATGATTTGCCTAAGGACATAGAATCAGAAGAGTCCAGCAAAGTCACTTGAATATTTTATTATTATTGCATTTATAGGCTATGCTTCATAGGGTTCCAAGGCAGTGGACAACAGAAAAATAAAATAAATAAGACAATTTCAATAACAATGTAACCATTAACCACCACCCCCACTAAAAGATCGGCACAAATGGCAGCACAGAAAAACAGGAAGATTGAACAACAGTTAACTACAACCACTAGTAAGCTGTAATCAATGAAACGATGGAGCCAAGCCAGTTTTCAAGGAAAGGCATTCTGGGATGGCTACTGAAAGGATGTGCCAGGTATAGACGCCAACCTCCTGTTATATTGGAATTTCAATCATGGCAACTCCAGCTGACCTTAAATTTTAAGGAGGCTCATGGGACATTTCTTGAGATGCCCAGAGCATCATATCCTTGTCCATGATGAACTTTATGCTCATGGTATCCAGACTCAGCTGAGCCTTTGATATTAATTGGGAACAGGCAGCTACGGAGGGCTGAGTCTGGCCCAGGAGGGGCCTCTCCCAGTGTGTTCAGGCAGGTGCTAAAAGGATGAGCAATAAAACTCACCCACTGAGGAAGACCACAGGACAATTCCCACAGGAAGAACAGTGGCCTGTAGGATGTTGCAGGAATCTAATGATGGTTGATAGGGCTGCCAGGTCCCTCTTTGCCACCAGTGGGATGTTTTGGGGGTGGAGCCTGAGGAGGGCGGGGTTTGGGGAGGGGAGGGACTTCAATGCTACAGAGTCCAATTGCCAAAGTGGCCATTTTCTGCAGGTGAACTGATCTCTATCGGCTGGAAATCAGTTGTAATAGCAGGAGATCTCCAGCTAGTACCTGGAGGTTGGCAACCCTAATGGTTGTTTTGGGTAAACCAAGTATAAATTTATTCAGAACAAAGGAAGGATACCAAGGCTCTTCAGAGCCGCTTGCCTAGCCAGCTTACCCAGAACCATAAGTAAAACTCTGGCCAGAACTGCTCCAAACTCTGGTACAAAGCATTAAGTGGACTTCTGAATATATTACCGGGTTCCCAGGTTCTTCCTTCTAGCACCAGCCCCCCAGGAAAAGAAAGTACCACTTAAAAGCCACATCCTCAAGTCTCAGTTCTGTGAAGCACTTCAGAAGAATCTCAGCTATTCCATAAATGTTTCTAAACCTACTGATGTCAATGGGCTTCGAAGGATGTAACTTTGTTGAGGACTACACTGGCAGTCTAGCTTACTGCATACACATCAAATTTTTTGGGAAGTATAACAATTTGCAAGTGCATTCTTTCCATTGATATTATTAAATTACTGTCTGGTAGAAAGATCCCTGTGAATATGAAGAAGGAACTTTTCAGTCCACGGTCCAGCCTTCAGCTATGCTTTGGGCCCCTTCTCATGCCTTTTGTGTTTTTAGGCCCAACACTTCCAAAACACTTTCAAATTTCAGTGCTAAGCACAGATAATATATCCTCTGGAACTCAAGAGGACTTTGGTCTCAATAAACATACAGAGGACTGTGATGTTAAAAGGAAAAAGTCACACTTACCATCTGATTAGCAGCAGCACTGAAAGCCAAATCCAGAGCTAAGATCATGGAATAAATATAGAATTGCATCCTTTCCTCTTATTTGGTAAAAAGAAAAAAGGAAGAGTTTTCCTCGTGTGACGGGTGTTTCAGTGCCTGAAAATCTGAAGTGGCCAGTCAAATCAACAGTAGAGCTTCTGGTAACTCTCTTAGTTTTAGAGTATGTTTAACTTTAAGCAATCAGTGTTTTCATCAGCGTTAATCATTAATGTGTCCATACACTGAGGGAAATGCTGATTTCAGAGATCTTTGGGGGGAAATTATTTATCCTGAGAGTCCAACTATTAAGAATATGGGACAGTTCAATTTTGGGTGGAGACATTTGCGCAGACTTTCCAGTCCCGTCCCCCCCGCCATCCCACACTTTTTCCAACTCCAGAAGAAGTCACCACCCTGTGTTCTGGTTTGTTAGAAGTAAAAAGAATTTGCTTGCAAAGAACCAATTTGTGTGTGGGGGGGGGGGCAATATTCCCAAGTTTTTGAGTAGGGCTACTGCCCAGTCTGCAAAGAGTCTGACCCTTGCCGCTGCCACTATTTTAGGCAGAAGGGTTAAAACAGTACCAGACAAGAAAAATATGGATTAGTTCAAGGTACTTTCCTGTCATCTGCACCAGTCAGGGTCAGATCAGCATTAATTCAACTACTTGGGCAATCGTCTCCTAGCACAATCCTCCAAAACTGTTCAGCCAGTGGGAATAGATGCCCTGTAGCGCAGGGTGGTCCCAGATACCTCCCTCAGCTAACTGGTCCAGGAAGATGCTGAGTTATTCTTTTCTAGAGGAAGCTGCAGCACGTTCCCAGCACCAGAAGGGAAGATGGTTGGTGCAACTACGGGGGCCCTGGGATACCCCACATGGGAGCCTGGTGGTGGGCTTTTGTTAGGGCTCAGATGCCAACAGAGGCAGTGAAGTGAGGAGAGAGTTGTGCCGGCACAGATTGGGGAACATTATTGGAGTTTTTTGAGAACATGATCTACTTACAACCCTAGCTGAAACCAGAGCCATAACAAGATCACTGTGTTAAAAAAAATTCTGTCAATGCTCCCACTCTTGAAATTCTGTCAGCCAGTTTAAATGAGTTGAGAATAAACTCGTTTGCACTTCTGTAGGAATACATTTTTAGATGTACTCGGTTCTCTGCTGTTCCACCCACTTTCTTTATTAGCATATCAGACGCCCCCGCTGCATGTTTCCAAGAGGTTTACAGCCATAAAGACACCATGCGTAGGGGAGACTATCCTGCATATGGGGCTGTGTGTGTGTGTGTGCTGCAGGCCTGTCTGCCATCCTGGAAGAGGTGATTTTTTGTTCTGCAGATCCATTGCGCTGATGCCAAGAGGTGGTTTTCTACACAAAGGAAGTTCAGAATTACTGAGAAGCAAAATTGCTCACAAAGTTGCCATCAGTTAAACCCATACTTGGCAAATTCACATTATTTATAATCTGCCTTTCTCACTGGGCTCAAGGTGGATTACACGGAGTACATCAATACTGTAGAAATCTAGAACCAACCAAAAACCTAAAAACAGAACTGAAGCAAAGCTTAAGTATTAACATGACATGTGAAATGATGCAAAATTAAACAGTAAAATCCAACCTACCACCACAGACAGCACAAACCATGCACAGAAGTGTAGACCACCATCCCTACTTTAACCCAAGTGTCTTTCGTAACCATTTTGTTACAGTACAGCCCTATAATCTGTGTAGAAAAGCCCTCTTGAATCATTCAGTTCTGCGTTGTTTGCAGAAAGCTAGGAGAGCAGGAGCCTTCCTAACCTCATCAGGCAAGCCATTCCATAAAGCTGGGGCTTTATGGATGTGTACAGGAAGTTGTTGATTTTGCCCACCCTCAGGTTGGCAACCACAGAAGGCCCTGCTCAGATGAGCAAAGCAGTCGTGGCCACGCATAAGGGGAGAGGTAGTCCTGTAGATATAAGGGACCAAGACCATGAAGGGCTATGTAGGGTTGCCAGCTCCTGGTAGGGAAAAACCTTGAGATTTTGGGGTGGAGACTGAGGAGGGTGGGGTTGCGGAGGGGAGGGACTTCAATGGGGTATAATGTCATACAGTCCACCTTCCAAACTGGCCATTTTCTCCAGGTGAATTGATCTCTGTCAACTGGGGATCACTTGTAATAGTGGGAGATCTCCAGCTACCACCTGGAGGTTACAAGCAAAGAGAAACAGCACAAGCTCTGTATAAAGAAATACAATGATGTATTCAAAAAGTATGTGAAACACACCAAAAAGATAATTCTATTAAACTGTACGAATGGCACAATTACAATGAAATAAGCAGTTCATAGAACTGAATGTAAAAACAAAAACAATCTATTAACAGCTATATACAAAAGAAACGAGAGACCGCAAAGAAAAATCAACTCCGACAATCAGGTAAGTTGGACATGTTCAGTAAAGATGTATAGATAAATCCAATGAATGTAGTAGCAGCAGACATGCGCAGCCAATAATCATTCAGTATCATACAGACAGTGCTGTGTTCTGAATGACTGACAGGTTCAAGTAGTAATCACAAGATCTTGAAGATATGTCTGTTTGATATTGAATGATTATTGGCTGAAGAAGCACTCAAGCGAAACGTGATATTATCTAGAAATAGTGTCCTTGTGATCCTTCAACCTGTACCACGGCTATATGCTATCATATCATTATTACGGCTATTTTTTGGATGAATGATGGGCGGATTTCAGCCTATACGTCCCTTTTTGCATTGCGCATGACCGTTTTTTGCCAGACCTTGGAACTGCCTTCTACATCCTTACTGCGCATGTCTGCTGCTACTCCATTCATTGGATTTACCTATACATCTTTACTGAACATGTCCAACTTACCTGATTGTCGGAGTTGATTTTTCTTTGCGGTCTCCCGTTTCTTTTGTATATCGCCGTTAATAGATTGTTTTTGTGTTTATATTCAGTTCTACGAACTGCTTATTTCATTGTAATTGCACCGTTCGTACAGTTTAATAGAATTATCTTTTTGGTGTGTTTCACATACTTTTCGAATACATCAATGTATTTCTTTATATAGAGCTTGTGCTGTTTCTCTTTGCTTGTATGCTCCTATTTATACAGCACTATTGTTTGTAGTTTTGTAAGCATACCACCTGGAGGTTGGCAACCCGATTTGTATGTGATAGTCAACACCTTAAATTGAGCTCATGACTTGATAGGCAGCCCATGGAGTGACTGCAGAATAAGGGTAATGTGCATGCTCCCATCTAGTGAGCTGCTGCATTCTAGACAAACTGGAGTGTCTGAGTTGATTTCCAGGGGAGACCAATGCAGAGTGCCTTATAGCAGTCTAGTCTCGATATTACCATGGCATGGATCAAGATGGCCAGATCAGCCGTATTAAGATAGGGGGCCATCTTCCGACCTAGAGTGAATTGGAAGAAAGTGTTTTTTTGCAGCCAAATTAACTTGCTTCTCCACAAGTAATGTTGGATATAGTATAACCCCATGGCTATTATGTGAGTCAGCTATTAACTGCTGACCCCTGTTGAAAGTGAGGAGCGAAATGTCCTTCAAGACCTCTGCCTTCCCAACCAGCATTACCTTGGTCTTTCCAAGACTGAGTTTCAATTTGTTCACTCTTAGCCAACTAACCACAGCTGCCAGGTAGCGATTCAGGGCCTTTAGGGCATCACTACAAGATTTGGATAAGAATATATAGAGCTGGGTGTTGTTGGCATATTGATAACAGACAATCTCAAAAAGATTAATGATTTGTCTGAAGGGTTTTGCATAAAGATTGAAAAGCATGGGTGATAGGATTGCTCTGTGTGGAATCACAGGATATGTCTCACACTGGTGATATGTGGTCTCCAATGGTGACCTTTTGAGTCTGATTTTTGAGGAATTATTTGAACCAAGCCAGCACACATCCCAGTGTGTGGGCCTCCAAGAGCCTCCAAGAGCCTCAGCAAGATGACCAGGGTCCACTGTATCAAAGCCAGCAGATAAATCCAGCAGGAGCAACAAAAAGAATGGCCCATTGTCTACACTCAGACAGAGGTCATTGACTAACGCTTAGCAGGGCCATCTCTGTCCTGTGGTCCAGCCGGAGCCAGATTGAATGATCCAAGAAGATCTGGAGTTGGTCCGCTCTTGTGCAATAATTGACTACATAATTTTTCTCTATGGATGGTTCTTTTAGTAGTGGATGGATAACTTTGAGTGATTGAGAGAAGATGCTTTAGCCCAGGCATTTATAATAGATACTGAGAGCTTGTGATCCTTACATGATTTTGGCAGCCAAGATGGGCAAAATTCCAGGGCTGATCTCTGTAGTCAGATCAGATTATGAAGTTCTGCTACAGGTATTTTTTTTTAAAACAGTTCTATCCTGCCTTGGCAAGAAGGCGCAATGTGGGTGCCAGGCTGTAGTTAGCCCAGAGTTTTGGGAGACCTCCCCCCCCCCGCCCCATTGTGTGGTCTTTTGTTGATTGTTTTGTTTTATAATTGTTTTTTAATTTTTCAAGTCTGTACTGTGCATTATTTTGGAATCAGTTCTGGAAAAGCAAAGCATACACTTCACAATAACTATACATAGCATGTTAGAAGGAGCCTTCCAATCAGGTCCCAAGAATTTTCTGGGCTAAGATGACATTGATGGACAGATGGCATTCGCACTGCTTTAACAGCCTTCATCCTAAAGAAGGTGATGGAACACGCAGCCAGGCTTGAACATCTCATCGGCAGCCAGAGTTCAGGTGGGCTTGTTTCCCCCAGCTCCGCTCAGGGCTGGCATGAAAGGCCACTGCCCTGTCTCACTGGGCCCACCTGCTCCTACCACAACAGGTCACCAGGAGGTCCCAGGAGCCCCTGGGCCAGTAGAATCATAGAATCATAGAGTTGGAAGGGACCACCAGGGCCATCAAGTCCAACCCCCTGCACAATGCAGGAAACTCACAACTACCTCCCCCCCCCACACACCCCTAGTGACCAGAAGATGGCCAAGATGCCCTCCCTCTCATCATCTGCCTAAGGTCACAGAATCAGCATTGCTGACAGATGGCCATCTAACCTCTTCTTAAAAACCTCCAGGGAAGGAGAGCTTACCACCTCCCGAGGAAGCCTGTTCCACTGAGGAACCGCTCTGTTAGAAAATTCTTCCTAGTGTCTAGACGGAAAGTCTCCCAGTTCACATGCGCAATGGCTCCTGGAGAGAACGCAACACGTTTCTTCTGCAGTCCGTTTAGCCTTGCTGGAGCTGAGAGTTATGAAAGAGCTGTGTTCTGCTCCTGTCAGGCCTGCTTTCCACAGCTCTAAGCAGCCTGTCAGACTCTGACTGTTTACTTTCGGTTCTACCAGGTGCCTCTCAAGGCCAAGCTTGCTAACTGCTGAATTCCTGTTCCAGTGCTATCTCCCGTGGGAAGGACTCCTCAGTAGAAGGGGGGCGGCCTTGACCTGTTGTGACTAGTACTTTCCCTTATAGGCCTACCCCGTGCTCCTAATTGCCATTCGTGCCAATGTCAGTTTGCTAAAGCCACACATACCTTCCCCTGAGTGGCATCCTGAACCACTTCCTGATGTGCCAGTGATGGTTGGGGGGGAGGAGCATTTTGAGGTTGCAAAAATCTTGGACTCTCGCGTCCATCATGGGTCCCTCCGCTACCTGGTCCGTTGGAAACATTTTGGTCCCGCCCACGATGAATGGGTACGTGCACGGGACGTGTCTGCACCCCGTTTGGTCCGCCAATTCCATACTGCCTACCCTGACAAGCCTGGACCGGTGGTGGACAGTGGGGGGGGGGGTTAAGGAGGGCGGAATGTCAGGCCTGCTTTCCACAACTCTAAGCAGCCTGTCATACTCTGACTGTTTTAGTTTTGATTCTACCAGGTGCCTCTCAAGGCCAAGCTTGCTAACTAATGAATTCCTGTTCCAGTGCTATCTCCCGTGGAAACGGTTCCTCAGTACAAGGGGGGCGGCCTTGACCTGTTGTGACTAATGCTTTCCCTTATAGACCTACCCCGTGCTCCCAATTGCCATTCGTGCCAATGTACCTGTAAGCTCTGCATACCTGTGTGTTTTCCATTAAATCAGCTCTCTTTTGGACTCTTTGTCTCTGGATGCTGTTTGTGGGACTACCACGGGACAAGTGCTCACATTTTGGCACGAATCCCTTCTCTATTTTTCCCTGCCTGGCTGGAGCCCTGGAGGGTTCGCCGGGGCCTCGGATTGGAGCAGGGGACGTGCTCTCCGAGTGAAATGCCTGTGGCTGGAGCCCCAGAGGGTTCTCCTAGGCCCCGGGTGGGAGCAGAGATGCCGCTCCCTGGGTGGAGGGTTTCAGACCGAAACCCTGGAGGGTCCTGAACCTTGGTACCCTCCGTTGGAACCGTCGGACGAGTACCCCGACGACCCTTCTTTGCTAGATGACATCCTTGCTGAGGCGCTGCAAAGGGATGCTGAGATCAATCGCCTGATCAATCCTTCGAGCTCAGTGGCGTCGTCTAGCTGACACAACCCCCTAAACGGACCCCGACGCAGACCGAAGTGCCCACCACGAACTCCGCGTACTGGACGGCTTGGTGGAGGAAGTTTGACTGGCGCAAGAGGATTTAGTAACTTTGACCCATTTGCTAGCGGGGTTAACTATATGTGAAGAACAACCAGAATCGGTAGCAGCCCCAATCCGCCCCGTTCCGCCCCGATCCATGGCGGGATCATGGGCGGAGGAGACTCGGGCCCCAACCGCTCCTGATCCCAACTTGTGCTTGAAAGAAGCACGGGATGTAGCGGCCCGAACAGCCTTACTGTTTCTGGGGCTCACCTCGGCTACAGCCGGCTGACCTCACGAAACTTTTAACCCCTGAGTTTGGAGCAGACGCTTCTGCTCTGGCAGTTCGGGTTCAACCGTTATTGGACCTAACAGATTCCTCTGAACTCCTTCTGCTTTTGGAGAACGAAGCTCTCCCGATTGTCACTATGGCGATTGCCACCAAGCTTGAGGCCGACCAAGTGCTCGCAGACAGACAACGGGCCAAGGAACAGTTGCGGGCTGCGGATGAGGTGGCTCGGACGCGGGCTGCGCAAGAAGAGGAGCAACGTTTGGCGGCCATTCGAGCCCGCACGCTCACAGACACCCGTCCCAAAGACAGCACCAACTTTGGATTTATCCCCTCATTTTCTCCGAGTTTTGGTCCATATCGCGACACGCAACGCGCACGTCGCCGTGCAGGTCGCTTCACAGAGCCGGACTTCTCGGATGAGGAAGACCTATATGGTGAGGAACCTCACTGGGCTACTGGCCTTCGGGTCAGCCAGTCCTGACGCACAGGGGGAACTGGAGACGAAATGTGTCTCTTGCGGGGCCAAAACCGGGACTTGAATGATCGTGTGGCCCGCCTGCAATACCAAATGGAACAATTGCTTCGAGAAAATGAACTTTTGTAACAAGCTCTAATTACCCCAGCCAAACCAGAGCCCCTGTTTTACCAGCTCCCGGAGCACCGGCTCTGCCAGCCCCCAGAGCACCGGCTTTACCGGCCCCCAGAGCCTCGGTGTTGCCGGCCCCTGGAGCACCATTGTTGCCGCCTCCAGGGCAACCACCTGCCCCCCTGCCCATACAATGGAAGCAACCTCGGTTGAGAGTGACCTACGACGGCTCAGTCAAAGCCCTACCATGTTTCTTACACCAAGTGGACAGTTATATGCAGGAACAGGGACAGCACTTCCCTACCGAAGAAAGCCGGGTGCGCTTCGCTGCCTCCCTCTTGACTGGAAAAGCCGCTGACTGGATGGTCCTCCAGTTTGACACTCGGGCCTGATCCATACGCTCACTCAATGAGATCATGCGAGCATTATGGCACCGCTTTGAGGACCCTTTCCTGGGAGAAAAGGCCAAGGCAGCCCTCCTGCAACTTCGACAAGGCTCTATGCTGGTGTGGGAATTCGCAGACGAGTTCCAAAGGCTCGCCAGTAAAATAGTGGACTTGACCGAGGCTACCCGAATACATTATTTCCGGGAAGCTTTACATCCTAACATATTGAACTGGGCTTATATGCAATGTGACCCAGACACTCTTGAAGAATGGATCTTATTGGCCGAGGAAGTGGAGAGTCGTCGCCAATTCATTTCGCTAGACCGCCATCGTGCCAGGGAGGGGGGCAATCAAAAGCCCCCGACAAAGGCCACAGCTCCTACACCGCGGAGACCTGCTCTACCCTCGCAAGACCGCACGTCTCGGTTTCAGAGGGGAGCCTGTCTCATTTGCAGAACCATGGGCCACTTTGCTGCCGCCTGCCCACTTCGACCGGACTGGTTGGTCCCTTCTAGGCAAGAAGGACTGCCCCGGAATCGGGGGCGACCTCAGTGCAGAGGCACCGTGGCCAACTGTAGCACTGCTCCTGGACGGACCGCGCCATCAGCTCTCCATGTTGAAGAAGCGCCCCTCGACCCTGCACCAATGAACCCATCAGGGTTCCGGATTACAAGTGCCCCACTGGGGGACAACTCGCCGTCTTCGGATGAGGACATAGGCTGGGACCCCTTGGCTTTGAATCTCAAATCTCCTCTGGATCTGTCAAAAAACGGGCAGGGTCTGCGGTGAGTGGAGCGACACCGGGGACCCTCGCAGCTATTCCTGCAAAACCCAATGCTCCGGTGAAGGTAAGTGAGGTCGAAGAGACTATATGTGGACGTAGTGTTACAACGCCATAAAGGGCCCCCCCCAGTTACCAGTTAAAGCACTTATAGACTCTGGGTGTGCCCTCTCCCTGATCAATGAAACCACTTTCAAGGCGCTCAAAGCCAAGTCAGTACCCTTACCTGCTCCCATCCAGTTCGCCCAGATGGATGGCAGTGACTTTAAAGGGGGCCCAGTGGATCGTCGCACTCGCGGGTTAGCAATGGGCGTCGGCAACCACTGGGAACAAATTGACTTTACCATAGCCCCTATCAGATACGACGTGGTGTTAGGAATTAACTGGCTCAAAGGAATCAACTGGCCCTTGTATTGACTGGGGGGGGGGTGGAACTATAACATTCTCCGATCCTAATTGCGATCAACACCGTCTTGAGGTAGCTGTTGCACCTCCGTCGGCCTCAACTTTAGTCTCAGACACCCCCCCCCTCGTCCTTTCCTCTACCTGTTGAATATCGAGATTTTTTGGACGTTTTTGATGTACAGGAATGTGATGTACTGCCCCCCCACAGCCAGACAGACTGTGCTATTGAAGTGGTGGGAAATGAAAAACTGCCCAAAAGTAAGATTTATCCCATGAGCGCTACCGAACCGTACCGTGTTACGTGAATTTTTGGACAAGAATTTAGCGAGGGGTTTCATTCGGCTGTCTACCACCCCTTCTTCGGCCCCTGCCTTCTTTGTGCGCAAAAAGACGGGTGACCTGAGCTTATGCATCGACTTTCGGAAACTCAATGCAGTCACCCAATCCAATGCCTATCCCATCCCTCTGATCTCGGATCTCTTGGGACAATTAAAGGAAGGGCACATTTTTACAAAACCTGACTTGGTAGAAGCCTACTACAGGATCAGGATTCGAGAGAGCGACGTGCCTCTCACTGCCTTTTCCAGTTGCTTTGGCATGTATGAATTCTTAGTGATGCCTTTTAGATTAAAAGGGGCCCCGGGGTCTTCATGCAATTCATTAATGGGTCCTACATGACTTGTTGTATAGGGGCTTGGTGGTTTATTTGGATGATTTTCTTATTTACTCTAAAACTATGGACGAACACGTTGCCTTGGTGAGAGAAGTATTGCAACTCCTCAGAGACAATCAGCTCTTTGCTAAAGTGTCTAAATGTGAGTTCCACCAAAAACAGTTAACCTTCCTGGGCTATATAATTTCACACCATGGACTTACCATGGATCCTGACAAGGTCCAGTCGGAAACCGATTGGGAACCACCCACCACCGGTAAACAGGTTCAGCAATTTCTTGGGTTCGCTAACTTCTACAGGGGGTTCATTCCCAACTTCGCTCAAATCACACTCCCCATCATGGATCTCCTTTAGAGTACGGGGAAGGGCACCGCCGCCACATTGCCCTCAGCCAAAATCAACTGGACCCCCAGTGCCAAACCGCCTTTGATACTCTCAAACGACTGCTTACCTCTGAACCAGTGTTGAAGCATCCCGATCCTGATCAAATGTTTATAGTTCAGGTTGACGCCTCAGACGTGGCGATGGGGGGACATTTTTACAGTGGGGGGGAATGGTCTTCTGCATCCCTGCGCTTACTTCTCTAAAAAGTTCGCGCAATCTCAGCTCAACTGGCCAATCTGGGAAAAGGAAGCGGCTGCCGTCCACCATGCCCTTACGGTGTGGAGACAATTTTTGGAGGGGTCTAAAGTCCCTTTTGAAGTGTGGAGCGATCACAAAAACCTGGAAGCACTCACAGGAGCCCGGAAACTGTCTGCAAAACAAGTTCGATGGGCAGACTTCTTTGCTCAGTTCCGTTTCGTATTGAAACATGTCCCAGGGAAACAAAATGTCCTGGCTGGTGCTCTATCCAGACTTCCCCAATATCCAACCAAGGTTGAACGCCCCACGGAGTCCCTGTTCACTCCTGCTCAAAGGGGTTTGCTGCCCACTCTAGCAGTCCAAACCAGAGCGCAAACCCGGCTCCCACCGCAACCCCCACAAGGGGGGGACACTTCAAGCCCAACCACACCAGTCAGCCCGACCGTGCCACCCCCCTCGCCTCCTTCGCCAGCTTCGTCGGCGCCCAGTCACTCAGACAATCCAGCCGTCCAATCCCCCACAGGGACGTCCCCTCCTTCCACCACAGAGCCCACACCGCCAGATGGGTTGGATCTCACAGACTCTTTTTTAACCTCACTTCGTTCCGCGTACCAAGCCAGACTCTCTAAACAAACCTGCCCCTCTGCTCTAACTGAATGTAGAGGCTTATGGTACAAAGACTCTAAGCTGTACGTGCCTAAAGAGCTCCGAAAAGAAGTCCTACAGCTGGTCCATGGAGCCAGGACCGCGGGACACTTTGGGTTTCTAAAAACATTGCACTTGTTACGGAGGCAGTTTTGGTGGGCGGGCATGCGAATGAATGTAGATTCCTTCATTCGCAGTTGCCCAGTCTGCGCTACGGTAAAAAGGGGCCAAGGGAAGCCTCCTGGATTGTTGCAGCCGCTGGAGACCCCCACTAGACCTTGGGAGGTTATTGCTATGGATTTTATGGCTGACTTCCCCCTCAGCGAGGGGAAAACTGTACTTTGGGTAATCATGGACCTGTTCTCTAAACAGGTGCATCTGGTCCCGTGTGCAGGTATCCCATCTGCCCCAAAACTGGCCCGCCTCTTTGTGTCACATGTCTTCCGTCTACATTCCTTTCCGCGCAAGGTGATCAGCAACCGCGGAAGTAGCTATGTGGCTAAGTTCTGGAAAGCTTTCTTAAAATTAGTGGGGGTGGAACAAGGACTCTCAAGTGCTTTCCACTCCCAAACTGATGGCCAAACCGAACGGGTAAATGCTGTATTGGAATGCTACTTACGCTGTTATGTTAACTATCATCAGGATGATTGGGTTGAATTGTTACCCTTTGCTGAATATGCGTATAATAATGCTGTGCATCAATCAACTGGATTTAGCCCCTTTCGGGCCATTTATGGGCAAGACTTTGGTCCCATAAGCCATAATGATGTCTCCAGGGTGGAGGGGAGAGAAAGTGTTGCTGACTGGGTTCACACAATTCAGACAACCTGGCCTTGGCTGGTACGTAATCTAGAGCGAGCTTAACGTAAATACAAAAGTCAAGCCGATAAGCATCGCTCACCAGGCAAGGACTATTCAGTAGGAGACATGGTTTATTTGTCCACCAAGAATCTACGGTCCAACCGCTCGTGTAACAAACTCAGTGCCAAGTACGTGGGTCCCTTCCCCATTGCTCATATCATCAACCCAGTCACTGTGGAACTTTCACTCCCAAAATCACTCAGGAGAGTCCATCCTGTCTTTCCTGTCAGTTTGCTGAAGCCACACGTGCCTGCCCCCGAGTGGCATCCTGTACCACTTCTTGATGTACCGGTGATGGTTGGGGGGGAGGAACATTTTGAGGTTGCAAAAATCTTAGACTCTCGCGTCCGTCACGGATCTCTCCACTACCTGGTCCGTTGGAAACATTTCGGTCCCGCCCACGATGAGTGGGTACGCGCACGTGACGTGTCAGCACCCCGCTTGGTCCGCCAATTCCATACTGCCTTCCCTGACAAGCCTGGACCGGTGGTGGACGGTGGGAGGGGGCCTAAAGGAGGGCAGAATGTCAGGCCTGCTTTCCACAGCTCTAAGCAGCCTGTCAGACTCTGACTGCTTACTTTCGGTTCTACCAGGTGCCTCTCAAGGCCAAGCTTGCTAACTGCTGAATTCCTGTTCCAGTGCTATCTCCAGTGGGAACGGTTCCTCAGTAGAAGGGGGGGCGCCTTGACCTGTTGTGACTAATGCTTTCCCTTATAGGCCTACCCCGTGCTCCCAATTGCCATTCGTGCCAATGTACCTGTAAGCTCTGCATACCTGTGTGTTTTCCATTAAATCAGCTCTCTTTTGGACTCTTTGTCTCTGGATGCTGTTTGTGGGACTACCACAGGACAAGTGCTCACAGCTCCATCGTCCAGGAGAGTTTATATGCACACATATGTGTATTGTGGGTTCAGTTGGGGGGAGGGGAGCTTGAGGGCATTTTGCCAGAGACCCCCCAAACCTGGAACTCACATTGGCTCGATGTGCAGGTGACTCGGCGCTGGTGGTGTAAATGTGAGTCCTGTTTCATCACAAACCAGTTATTTTCATTAGGTCCTGATGGTAAAAATAACATTTACCAACAATAACATCGTTTTAATACCATTGCAGAAGATTATATGAGTATTTGTACCTTATCATGCATCAGTGGAAAGATGGTTTTACTTTTAATTATGCTAAATTCAATTCCTGTTTTGCAAACACATGGATGAAATCTGACACTCCAGTTACATAATTTGTTTCTTACCACAAAAAACAAAGAACAAAAAAACCCAAGTTTTGAAGATGATGTACATTGCCTTGTACACTGAAATGATGTACATTGCCTTGTAAAAATGTTAGTATTATGATTTTCCTCCAGAAACAGGTTGTAGAGTAACAAATAGTAAGATATTAACATTACATTTCCCCAAATTACAGATCTTTATTAGTGAAATTCAGAATAAGAATCCGATTTCTTTTCCAGAAGGAAAATATTTCCAGTCCAATGGATCAGTCATTGTCTTAGAGGGAAATGACCAACCCCCAAACGTGAGGCTCCTGCGTGAGACGCCCACCGGATTCAGGGTGGGTGAAGCAGGCCTTTGCTTAGGGTCTGAAACTGGCAACTGTCTGCCAGTTCAGCCAGTGTGACTGGCTTCTGGATACGTTACAGGATTGGGGCCAGGAGCCCCCACGTGGTGGGCTCCTGTTCCTATCTCCAGTGCTGGAGAACCAAACTGGTGACGGCATTTAAAATGCGAGTCTTCCTTCCTCCAACATCAGAAGAATTAAAAATTATACACTGTTTAGCATAATGGCCGAACCTGGGGTGGCACATGCAGCTGAGAGAAAGAAAGAGAGACCTTGGGGATGTGCTGGACATGATTCTAAGACAGAAGAAGAAGAAGAAGAAGAGTTGATTTTTATATGCCGACTTTCTCTACCACTTAAGGAAGAATCAAACCAGCCTACAATCACCTTCCTTCCCCTCCCCACAACAGGCACCCTGTGAGGTAGGTGGAGCTGAGAGAGCTGTGACTAGCCCAACGTCACCCAGCTGTCTTCATGTGTAGGAGTGGGGAAACAAAACCAATTCACCGGATTAGCGTCTGCCACTCATGTGGAGGAGTGGGGAATCAAACCTGGTTCTCCAGATCAGAGTTCACTGCTCCAAACCACCGCTCTTAACCACCACACCACGCTGGTTCTCAACAGGCTGTGCCACAAATATGATACAACATAACTTGTCTAGGATGGGACTTTTAAAAGGCCAAAAGCTGCATAGGCTAATGAGGTAGGGCAGGGCCACCCGGCAGCACAAGAAGGCTCCCTGGCACTGCCACGCTGACTAGACTACAGGGAGAGAACAGAGGGAACGCATCACACTCTGACATCAGGGATATGCGATTGCTGCCACCCCCCAACCCTTGCCTCTGCACAGATCTCTGCGTCGCAAAACAGTCTGGACTGGTTCGTGAAACGCAGCTCAGGGCCACGGACAGGTTTAATTCCAGAGGAGGCGAAGAGCCGTTTCCCCACATGGCCTATTTTTGGCTCATCATCCTGTTCATTCCAGGCATCTTGCCAAGAAAGTTTGAAAGAAAATTCTTTGACATCACGAATGCCTGGGCTGCCTGGGCTGCCTTCTCAATCAAATCCAGCAATTGGAGTACAATCTACCCCACAGGTAAACCACCCCAGGAAGACTATCATGTCAAAGAGAAGTGTAATTCTTGTTCTGGAAAATCTCTGATAACTTTTAAAACAGAGGCTCTGCCACAGAAGTAAAAGTAAATGATCTTCATCTCAATATAGTTAAACTGTTCCCACACCCTTGTTTTAACAATATGTAAATGCAGCATGTAGGGTTGCCAGCCTCCAGGTGGAGCCCGCTGATCTCCAGGAATTACAACTGATCTCCAGACTACAGAGATCAGTTCCCCTGGATGACATGGCTGCTTTGGAGGGTGAACTCTATGGTATTAGACCCGGCTGAGGTCCCTCCCCTCTCTAAACCCTCCCATCCCCAGGCTCCACCCCCAAATCTCCTGGAATTTCCCAACCCCAAGTTGGCAACCCTAGCAGCAGGGCTGACCAGTGAGATCACCAATGCTGTTTGGAGCTCTTCATTTACCTCACAATGTTGGTTTGTAGAGCATATCCAGGTTTTTCAGATGGAATGAGGCATTTCAGCATTTCCATTCACTGTAGTCTAAATGTGATGAACACCCTTTCACTGCAGACAAGGACCAAGGTGAAGCGCTCACTTCGGGATTCCCAAAGTCAGCTCTGGGTTTCTTTTGGAAGAAAGGGTGCCTGCCTTCACCTGGGACAATTCTAAGTATCAAAGTGGTAACATTGGCAAATTAATTCAGGTACATTTTGTTAACAAGATTGATCTCCTGCTTAGAGTTTCTCAAAAACGTCACCCTCTCCCACTAACCATGCGCTGGCCCACGTGTGTATTTCAGCAAGAGGCATTAAGGTCTGTTAGTACCTTGATGGAACTGATGGGTTAAGTAAACTCATGCTTGTAATGCTTGGGGGGGGATGGGGGGAAATACTGGAACAACACAAGCAACAACTTTAAACAAATGTTGCTTTGTATTGCTTCCCGTCATCCTTATTTTTTTCATTCTTAACAGCAATAAGAGACGGGAGCTCTGATGTCCTGTAAACGCCAGTTCGCATCCTCCCCTGGCAGAATTTCAGCTCTGACATGTAGCCTTCAAAACTGAGGCTCCCTTCTGAGTCATCACAAGATCGTCCCTGGCCATCTTCCGGTGCAATTCTATCCACATCTATGATGCCATTTACAGGGAGTTCGTTTCTGAAGGTTTTCTTCTTAATTCTACCAGATTTTTCTCCTCCTTTATTAGTTTCCTTTAAGCTGTGTTCATGAAGGGTGTCTCTGGTTACATGCACACGGGTTTTCCGTTTGTGGGTGACACCTAGAATGAACACACAAAAAAAGGGAAGATAATATTTATTGGCTTACATTAGTCCAATTTTACTTTCTCAGTAACCAGCTTGATTATTTTGCTGTCATACTTTTTGAAACACAGTACTAAAGGTTGATGTAACTAAGATGATCTTAGCTGATGTAGCCTTAATAGTATAGTCTTAGGCAAAAACAATCAAGTATTTCTTATTCCCAGTGACAAAATAGTTAAAGGCCTTTTATGCATGGCTGTTTCCCTCGTGGTCACCCCTCTGACAACTTTGGGTCTTTGTTTTGATTATGCATGCCGTTTCCAACCATCAGGGGTCGCCTCGCTCTCCCCCTGCTGTGGCAGGACCCCTGCATACCCAGCAATCCTGGCACCCACGAATCAGTGCTCAGGACTGGAGCAGCACCATCCAGAAGGCACGCTGAGCTGGAAAAGGACCCAGAGTTCCTGGCATATAGAACTGGACAGAGGGAAGTGTGCAGGACTGGAGCAAAACCTTTCCATAGGCATGCAGTGCTGGATGCCAAGGACAGGAAGCAACTTGGACTCCACTGGAGAAAAGAACCTCTTCTCTTCACCTTGCCACCCCCAGAGTTGTGGAAGGATGATGCCTTCTCAAACAATGGAAGGACTCTGCTACATTTTGCATAGCCATCAAATCGGCTCTATCAAGATCTGCCTGACAACTGGAGAGAAAACAATGACCGCTCCCTCTCACACCTTGCATTCCTTTCCTGGGACAACCTGACAGCTGGTGAATCCCATCTTGTAGATCCTCTCCACCCCATGCTTATACGTAGCTAATCAATGGCTGATATCAACCGTGCATTAAATCTCTATGGCCCCAGCTCCTGTCTTTTCTTTCTATAATATTCTAATACTTGAGAAGCAACCAAACCTTTGTTTGAGTGGCAATGACCAGTCACTCTCAGCCCTCACCAAGCGTTGCCAACTGCAGGGAGACCATACCTGCTCCTCCTCCCTTCCCTGGGTATAAAAATATCTCCTTTTTGCCACAGTAGCTGGCTGCCATTTTACACAAAATGTAAGCTCTACACCTGGAGTGCAGTCCTTTTCCCCCTTCCCCTTGTGCAGTGGTCATTCTGGATCCCATTCTGCAGGAAGGTGACTATAGCCCACTTGGGAATCTCAAACCTTTACTTTCTTAGCTCTGTGTGTGTTGGAAATTGTTTGTTTGTGTGTGTGTTTTTTTTACCCTATGTGGTTAATTTTAATAAAACCCTTAAAATTCACAAAAGCCTCCTCATTATTGGGTTTCTCTACATCTGGCTTGCTCACCTGGGGCTGAATTGGTTAAAAGATTCCCTCGCCAGCCTCTCGCATAGCTCTTTCTAGTCTCCAGGTAATTTCCCCAAATAAAGGAGGCCTCTATGCTTGGCGTAACAGATTTGGTGGAGAATGCGGGCTAATGAATTTGGACTTTATTGCTTATGAATTCTGTGCTGAGTGGTCTGTCTTATACAGAGCCCTTGGCAGCATTATTGGATCTTTGTGAGATCCCCGCCCACTGGTATGAGCATTTCTCATACCACTAGCACTTGTCTGTTTTCAGGGAACTGTTTTATCTCGAATTTGAAAATGTGGGCAAAATGTGGGGCAACGCAGGGGGAGAGTGAGGCAACCTCATGGTTGGAAATGGCATGCATAATCAAAACGAAGACCCAAAGTCATTGGAGGGGTGACTGTGAGGGAAACAGCCATGCATAAAAGACCAATGTCTGTTTGCTAAGGCTCACAAAAGAAACATTTAGAGATGTGGCAAAGCTGCAGAGATTGAAAGATACGTTTTGCACTAAGGAAATTTTGTTTTGGAAAGTTGGGAATGGTTTGGGGTTAGCTTTTAGAAAGCTCATAGTAGCTAATCATAGAATCATAGAACAATCAGGATTATTTTAAAAGGTATGATTAGAAAGCCCTTCTAGGGTAATTTGCTCAACCGTTATTTTCCACAGGAGAAGGAGATTGGCTTGGTTCTCCTGTCACCCTCTAGGACTACAAGGGTACATGATAGAGATTTATAAATTATGCATGGGGTGGAGAGAGGTGACAAAGAGAAAATTTTCTTTGTCTTCCAAAATACTAGAACTTGAGGGTATCTGATGAAGTTGATGGGCAGTAGATTCAGGATGGACAAAAGGAACGACTTCTCTACACAGCAAGTGATTAAAAAGTGGAATTCACTGCCAGAAGATGTTGTGATGGCCATAGGCATAGGCAGCTTTGGGGGGGGGGGGTTAGACAGATGGAGGAGACATCTATGATGACTAACAAGAACTTCCACATTCAGTAAACCTCTCAATACCAGTGCCAGGAAGCAACATCAGGGAAGGCCTCAGCCTCTAGGCCCTGTCATAGTAGCCAGCAGCAAGGCAGGGGGGCCAAGAAAGTCATGGGGAACTTTGGCACCTGGGGCAGAAGGGAATCCAGTGCGGCACAAGAACCAGGGGAAACAGCCAACAGGTCTCTCCCTGCCTGTAGGGCCATCACATGCTAGAGGGTCCTCCTTGCGGGGGCTCACTCAGCTAGTGGAATGTCTGGTGGAGGACATGGCAAAAGACACTCCGGACGCACCTGGCGGGTCTTCAGAGGGGGCAGTCAGGGATCACACCAGGAGCACAGGCAACCGCAGGAGAAGGGGGCTCATCATCCTCCAGCCCAGGAAGCTTGGGGTCTGGGAGATGTTTTTTAAGATGTTTTAAGAAGGGGGAGCATCTGAGGGAGGACTGACTGTGATGGAGCACCAGGTGATTCCTCATCTAGGGACAAATCAGACAGGGTTTCCACAGGCTATTGGCAGGCCACAGTGGACGAACCTGGATTCCCAGGTTGGGTCTGGTGGAGGAGGGCTGGGAGGGGAGGGAAGGACTGGGAGTTCAGCCAAGGGCAGTGTAAGTGTTCGTGGTGTAAGATTGAGCATATATACAAGTCCAGTTTCAACAAGGGGATGGCAGTCAACAGCCCTTTCGGGGAGTGGCCCCCCACCCGCAAGGATGGGGCGTGCCAGCAGCCCTGCGGCAAGCAGCAAATAGCAAAGCTTTTCTGGGGGGGTGTTGGCCAGGATCCCAATTAACCGTGATGATCTCTTGCCATGGCTAACACGTTACCCATGCAGGGAGGCAGCCCAGTTTCTCTGGGAGGGTTTCACAGTGGGCTTCGGCATCCCGTTCACGGGTCCCCAGGTGGCTATGGATTAGGGCAATTTGAAATCTGGTAAGAAATTGCCTGGTGTGATGGAGGCCAAGATAGCCAAGGAGTGCTCAACAGGGTGGGTCATGGGTCCCTTTCAGGAGCCCTTGCTGTCCAAGTTTAGGGTGTCCCCTTTGGGTGAAGATCCCAAGAAAGCCCCAGGGGAGTATCGCCTTATCCATCACCTGTCTTACCCTAAGGGGGCGTTGGTCAATGAGGCCATTCCTCCTGAATTCTGTCCAGTGCAGTATGCCTCCTTTGACGAGGCAGTGTGAGTGACCCAAACTTTGCTTGCCAAGTGTGACATCTAGTCCGCATTCAGGCTGCTTTCTGTGCACCCTGTTGGGTTTTCATTTCCAGGGGAGCTGGTATGTGGATAAGGCAATTCCCATGGGTTGCTCTGTCGCATGCGCTGCATTTGAGGCTTTCAGCACATTCTTGGAGTGGGCCATGTCCATTAGAGCAGGTTCCAAGCCCATCACCCACTACCTGGATGACTTCCTGTTTTAGAGGGCTGCAGGTTCCACCACCTGTGTTAACCAGTTAAATACCTTTCAGTCACTGGAGGAGGAGCTGGGTGTTCCGCTGGGCCATGAAAAAAATGAGGGCCCTGCAACTAAATAGAATTCAACGAGACCTAAACATACTGGGAAAGTGGGCGGATATGAACAGGATGCAATTCAACAAGGATAAGTGCCGAGTTCTACATCTGGGTAACAGAAATGAGGCCTGTGCACACTGGATGGAGGATATACTGCTGGGTAGAAGTGTGTGTGAACAGGATCTTGGGGTACAAGTGGACCGTAAGTTAAATATGAGCAGCCAGTGTGATGCAGTGACAAAAAAAGTTAATGCAATTTTGGGGTGCATCAGCAGAGGCAAAACATCCAAATTGCACGATGTCATAGTTCCACTGTACACTGCATCAGTCAGGCCGAACCTGGAGTATTGTGTGCAGTTCTGGAGGCCTCATTTCAAAAAGGATATGGACAGAATCGAGCGGGTTGAGAGGAGAGCGACAAGGATAATCAGGGGCCTGGAGACCAAGCCCTACGAGGAAAGGCTGAGGGAGTTGGGAATGTTTAGTCTGGAGAAGAGAAGGTTAAGGGGGGACACAATTGCTCTCTTTACGTATTTGAAGGGCTGTTACTTAGAGGAGGGCAGGGAGCTGTTCCTGTTGGCAGCAGAGGATAGGACTCGCAATAATGGGTTTAAATTGCGGGCGGATAGGTACCGGCTGGATATTAGGGGAAAAAATTTACAGTAGCAGTTGTTCAACAGTGGAATTGGCTACCTAGGGAGGTGGGTGAGCTCCCCCTCACTGGCAGTCTTTAATCAGAGGCTTGACAAGCACTTGTCATGGATGCTCTAGGCTGATCCTGCATTAAGCAGGGGGATGGACTAGATGGCCTGTATAGCCCCTTCCAACTCTATGATTCTATGATAGGCTAACCTACCTGGCCATTGAAAACTGACACTGTGTCTGGGATGTCCCATCCCCCGGAGGACAAGCTGCTGGCTATGCAGGCCCTCCTGTCCATGTGCCTGGTTCGGAAAAAGTGCACTCTCAAGGAGCTGCAATCCTTAGTTGGCCATCTCAATTTTGCATGTAGGGTGGTGTCACCGGGGAGGGCCTTTAGTGCTTGATTGGCTAGGGCTACTGTCCAGGCCTCCCAACCGCAGCATAGAATCTGTCTGACCAGGGGCATGAAGGAGGATCTGCTGGTGTGGCAATCCTTCCTGAAAAAATTCAATGGGGTTTCCCTATGGCAAATGCCATTGGACTTAAAAGGGGTGCTTTGGGTCTAGTCTGATGCTGTCGGTAGATTTGGCTTTGGGGTCTACTTTGAGAGTCGCTGATGCGATCAGAGGTGACCTGCTGACAGGGCTGGGCTGGGACTCACCAGGGATTTGACTTTCTTGGAGTTCTTCTCCATACTGGTGGCGGTTACCATCTGGAGGGACCATTATCAGAATAAGAGGGTAAAGTTTTGGTGCGACAATGAAGCGGTGGTCAGGGTCATCAATAAACAATCCTCATGGTCTGATCAAGTGATATGGCTGGTTTGCTGGTTTGTTTTGACCTGCTTGTCAGCCACCATCACTTTTTCAGCTAGGCACATAGCCGGGGTAGACAACAGCCTAGCAGAAGCATTATCTCACCTCCAGGAGGAGACATTTCTCAACCTGGCCCCTGGGGAGAACTGGCTCCCGGATCCTTTCCCGGAGGATCGATGGTCCCTTGGCAACGCACACTAATGGGTGGGGCCATTCAGCTCCATCGCACCTGCTACGCTCAGAACTTATGCAGGGTCAACCTCTGCCTTTCTTTCCTTTTTGGCCAGCAAAGAGGGTCCCAGTGGGTGGCCTGTGCCCAAAGGGATAATGCTACAATACCTGGTTGCCTTGCGGGAACAAGGCTTTGCCCCTAGACTATGGGCATGCTTCTTGTAGCTATGTCCTTTTTTAGCAAGGCCCATGGGCACCCTGACCCTTGCACCTCCTTTTTAGCTTGCAGGGCGGTGGAGGGCTGGAAGCGGCTCACCACCCCAGGTTCCTGACGCAAGGAAGCCCCCATCACGCTTGCTATATTGTCTCAGTTACTACAGGTACTGCCTGAAGTTCTCTGGTCAGCCTTTGAGGCAACACTGAGGCGGCCTTTACCTTGGCCTTTTGGGGGGCTCTGAGGGTGGGTGAGCTGGTCATGGGGTCAGCAAATGCTAACTCCGGCCGGGCTTTGAGGATCCAAGGTGTGTCTGCAAAGAGGAAAGAGGTTCACCTCACTATCGCCAGGTCAAAGACTGATCAGGCGGGGAGGGGCAGCAGCCTCAGTCTGGGTGTTGCACCTCCATCCGAGCCTTGCCTGTCAGGGCTACTGTTGCATTTCTGACCATGCTTTTTTACGACACAGAGATGGCTCTCCCTTGACTAGGTACCAATTTGCCAGCGTGTTGCAGTTAGGCTTGTCTACACTTGGGCTCTCTGCAGGTGACTACAGCTCTCACTCATTTTGGATTGGGGCGGCCACCACGGCTGCAGCGCTTGGTTTGCCCGAACCTAATATCAAAGCTATCGGTCACTGGCGGTCTGTGGCATATAAGTCATATATCAGGCCTCAGGGCATCCCCCTTTAACATCTCCATTGAAGTTTCAGTGCGGCAGAAGAAACAGATCTGGATCTGTGAGCATAGCATCATTCACTGGGCAGGGGTTTATGCGGCTGGTTCCGGTTGGGGTTGTCACCTGGGGTTGGACAAGTGGCTGGAGGTCTCCTGGTTTGGCATTCGTGGGATGCGATGGGATGCCCTAACATTGCTGGTGTGGCACAGAGTTGGCATTTGGGCCCCCCGGATGTTCTGGTCCTGCAGCTGGGCAAGAATGACCTGGGGGAAGAAAGGGCTCCAAACTGTGAGAAGCTGTGGCGGCAGCAGATTTGCGGGCACTGGTGGAGTGGCTACTTGGCATGACCCTGTTATGGTCCGACATGCTGGAGCAGTGGTCTTCGCAGGGGGCTGTGTGGCCCAAAAAGGTGGACCGGGCCAGGCAGGAAAGCCACTATGGCCATCGGCAAAGGGGCTATAGCCCTCGGTGGGGTGGTGATCCCCCACCCGGACACTGTTTATGAGAGAGGAGGACTCAGTGTTTTGAAGTGTGCCTCACTCACTCCTGCAGCCAGAGGACCTCCCTCTCTTCTCCCACTGCCGTTTATCTGCCTTCACTCCTTGTCGCAGAAAGGAGACAGCCACGCTGCTTCTTCCTCATTCCAGCCATCGCCGCTGTCTTTCTGCCCATCCAGCTTCATTTCTGCTGGGCGGCAGCACCAGCAATCCAGCCCCTTTTCCTGACCTCCAAGCCCTGCTTCCTCGATCTCTTGCCTGCCCTCTCATCCCCTCTTTGCCAGCTTCTGTTGTCGTGGCCCACCACAGCTGTTTCCATCGTTATCTGGAAGTGCACAGATAATGGTTCACACATTTGGGATTTTTTAAAACCCTGCACCTATTTTTTCTGTTTTACGATTTTTCTGTAAGCCTGGAGTGTCCCCCAAGTTTGCCAAAAAATCTTATATCTGCATAAATCGCTCTGATCTGCGGATCTAGGTATCCGCAGGTCGGGGCATAGTTAGCTATTAGATATATAGATGGAATATTTGCATTAGATGTGTATAAACTGGATAGCTCAAAGTCATGGTAGCTTAAGGAAGGTTTTTCCCCCAGGAGTATTTAAGCATCATGAAAAATTCACTCTGAGTCAGAGGGAAATTTGCGTGGGTAGAACTGAGTGGGTCAGGCAGTTGAATTTTAGAGCATTACCCTTTTGAGGTGGGCACCAGACCACCCCTGGTGTCTTTTTTAACTATAGATTTTCCAACTATAAAAACAAGCTGTCATTCTTTAAATGGATGTCATGTCACAAATTAAAAAGACTCCCCCCCCCCAAAAAAAAATGTTTAGGTGGGATGCACCAGTACTCTAGGTCAGGGGTCGGCAAACTCATTAGTCAAAAGAGCCAAATATCAACAGTACAACGATTGAGATTTCTTTTGAGAGCCAAATTTCTTAAACTTAAACTATATAGGTAGGTACACTGTTTATTAACTTAATAAACTTTAATTAAAGTTTTAAGTCTTAATTAAACTATAGGTACACTGAATAAAACTTGATATCATACTTAATAGTGATCTTATTTATTGATAAAAATTAAATTGTAAGTCCCTGCCATTTCCCCCTCCCCGTCTGGAGTCCTCGTCTGGAGGCCTGGTCTACCGCCATAAAAGCCTATTGGTAGACCTGGCCTCCGGCTGAGTCCCTTTGGGAGGCCAGGTCTACCCATTGGCTTTCTTGGCAGTAGACCTGGCCTCCGGAGACCCATAGAAGCCAATTGGTAGACCTGGCCTCTGAAGGGGGACTTTTCCCCCCTCCTCGGAGTCCAGGTCTACCGCCAAGAAAGCCAGTGGGTAGACATGGCCTCCCAATGGGACTCAGCCGGAGGCCAGGTCTACCAAAGGAAGCCCGCCCCGCCCAACAGCTGATAGGCGGGGGGGGACAGGAACCGCCGAGCCACCCGCCCAGCAATCGCGCGTGTAGAGGGGAGGGGAGGCTTTAGCCTCCCAACCATTGAGGGCAAGGGAAAGGGGGACCTGGCCATTCTCCACGGTGGGGGGGGGGAGAGACAGCATGCCCGCTCGCCTGCTCTCTCTCTCTCTCTCTCAGGCGCGCCGGCTCCGCAGCCCGGCTGCCGGTGCGAGCGGACGCGAGAGCAGGGGCTCCGAACCAAGTTCGGAGAGCCGCACTCAACGGGCCAAAGAGCCGCATGCGGATCGGGAGCCGCAGTTTGCAGACCCCTGCTAGGTGTAGCAGTGCATCCGCTGGCCCTCACCTTGGCTATGGCTCAGTATCAGTAACAGCTTGAGTATTTGGAGAGCAAGGACAATTTTGTCAGCATCACACCAATGCACAACTTCACTTCTGGCATAAACCCAGAAATGATGTCATTGTGCTGGGGTGACATGATAGGATTTACCCAAAACTCTATGACATGCAATGTCACAGTTGTTCTGGAAGTGACATTTGCCCAATACTGAAGAGCCGCCCCCGCTCATTTTCCCGAAGCTTCACAGCTGGTGGGGAATGGGGGCCCCAGGCAGGACCTAGCAGATGCTCCAGGGCAATAGAGGCCAAGTCACCTTTATCCAGCCAGCTAGCCTCCAGGTTACTATGATGTTCCAAAAACTGGGATCCGATGCTGATCTTTCAAGCTATTCATGGTCTAAGGCATCCATCTGCTTATTGCTGCTGCCACACACCCCATCCATACATCAGATTCTGAACCAGGCCACCAATGGAGCCAGGGACAAATAGGAGGGGTGCAAAAAAAAAAACTTAAATAAAAAATTACATTGGGGAATTAAACCCCCCACCCAATATAATAGAAACAACACCTGTAACTTTAAGAAATAAATGCTCATTGAGTGCTCGTAAGAGTACATTCGAAGATCTCAATGGCCATTTTTGGCTTTGCCAAGCAACCACAAAACAACAAGTCTTCCAAGCCTTGGTTTCAGTCAACTAAAGGCAGGGGAGAAGCAGGGGTGTACAAAGAGGCCCTGGAAGCCCCTCCCACTCCTGTCACAACCCTAATGGAGGACTCACCAGGTCCAGGCTCAGTAGCCACCACCAGGAACCTTGCTACCATACAGCTTGCCTGACTCAGTCGTGCCCAGTGGTGGGCCACCAGGCCATTCCCTGCCATGTGGTTTGGCTGGGCCCGGCAGGAGCAGCTGGGCAATTTGCTTGGGCACCTCATTGCCACACAACTGCAGCCACTCCCTTCAGGGCTTTAAAAGAGCAGCCGAGGTGCCCTGTTTTATTCTGTGGGGTATTTGGAGGCAGTGAAGGAGTCAGGGCTGGCCCAGATGTTTTTGGTGCTCTAGGTGAACTATGACTTCGGTACCCTAACACTCAATACAGAAAACAATGAGAAGTCTAGAGATAGCATATGAATATATATATTTTAAACAGAAAAAAAGTTGGTTCTTGTAGGTTATCCGGGCTGTGTGACCGTGGTCTTGGTATTTTCTTTCCTGATGTTTCGCCAGCAGCTGTGGCAGGCATCTTCAGAGGAGTTGCTCTGAAGCTGCTGGCGAAACGTCAGGAAAGAAAATACCAAGACCACGGTCACACAGCCTGGATAATCTACAAGAACCAATGAACTCTGACCGTGAAAGCCTTTGACTAGAAAAAAAGTTATTTGCATTTGATATCACCATTATTGTTGTTATCTTAACTTAGAAATAACTTAGAAACTTAGTTAGGGGTGAATTGCTTGTGCAATTGCATTGTGCATTGCTGAGCTCGGGGTGGGGTGGGGTGGGGGGCTGCCTGCCCACCTCATCCTGCATTCTAGCAGAGCAGCACAGTAGCATACTTGCCTTACAGTGCTAACTCATGAGTAGGCAGCTACTCATCTAGCCCCAAACCTGAACTGTGGAGCATGTGCGGGCAGCATCTCTAGCTCTCTCTCTCTCTGCATGCTGAATGGAAGACTTGGGAAAAGGGGATCTGAGGCTGACCGCAAAACACATGACCCTAACTTCACACAAAACCTATTGCAGTATACCACAAGCTGTTATGGGCTCAACCTCGTTGCCTATGAGAAAGGAGATGCAGTTGATTAGAATCACAGGAATCACCCCTTTTAGCATCAGTCAGAGTTCTTAAAAGCTTACAACAACAGGGAATTGGGATGAAAACAGGGGTGCACTTAGCTGCAACTGTTACTCAAGTGGTCACCTGTGCAGTCCCACCTGGGTGCTGCACATGCACAGACCTACAGTGCAGAGGTTTCTGAAGCTCAAAACATGCCTGAGGGTGCTCTGCCCCCCTCCCCCATGCTGGTTGCCGCCTTTTCCAGCGTGATGAGGAGGGGGCTGAGTGCCTTTCCCTCAGTCCCTCTATTGCCGCCTGGAGTGAGGGATAGTTGTTGGGTTAAGAGCTCACAGCGGGGCTGGAGGGAGGGATGTGTGCCTACACAGGTGACCACTCGAAGAATAAGTTACAGGTAAGGGCAACCCTGATTTCATCGTCGTGGTACCTGTGCAGTCCCACAAGGGAGAGTATCGAGCTGACTCACCACCTCAGGAAGGTGGGCAGGAGCTCCCTCTCAGTTGAAAAGAGACTGCAGGACTAGGCTGCCTACTGCTGCGTCTCTCCTGGCATCTGTGTCTACATAGTGCTTTGCAAAAGTGCGTGAGGAAGACAATGTTGCAGCCTTGCAGATGGAGCCAACGGAGAGACCAGGGGGCAAGAGGTAGCTGAGGTGGACCGGGCGAGAGTAGGGCAAGCCTGAAGCTGCAGCAGACAAGCAACTCACGATCCTTCATTACACAGTTTAATGCAGGTGACTGTCCAACCAGCGACGGATTGCACTGGCAGTTTTTTGCCCAGATTAGGGCCGGAAAAGGACTTTAATAGGTTATCATCCTTCCTAAGGAGTTTTGTTCTGTCTAGGTAGAGAAGAAGGGCTCTCTGTACATCTGGGGAATAAAGAGATCACTCCCTTTTGTCCTGCAATTGTGGATACAGCACCAGTAGGGTGATGTCTTAGATTTAAAAGAATTTGGATTGTCCTTTAGGGAGGAACTGGAGTGAAGTTCAAAGGACTATTTGAGTATTGAAGACTTTCAGGAAAGGAAGGTCATGTCGCAGCACCTGGAGTTCACTGGCCCTTGTAGCTGGCAATCAGGAACACCGTTTTCATGCTGAGCAGATGGAGGGAGCAAGTAGCCATGAGTTCAAAAGGTTGGCCCATGAGCTTTGAAAGCAGAAGTAACAAGCTTCACTACGGGATTAGAGACTGGACTGGGGTAAATTAATTTAGAAACCCGTTGAGAAATTGTTTGGATTCTCTTAGTACAAACAGGGAATTCCCTTCAATGTGGACATGAAAACCTGCTATTGCGGCTAAGTGGACCCTTATGGAGGCTGATGAGAGCTCCCCCCAGACTAAAAGCTTAGGAGACTGTGGCTCAGTTTGTAGAGCATCTGCTTGGCATGCAGGGAGTCCCAGGTTCAATCTCCAGCATCTCCAGTTAAAGGGACTAGGCAAGTAGGTGATGTGGAAGACCTCTGCCTGAGATCCTGGAGAGCCTCTGCCGGTCTGAGTGGACAATACTGACTGTGATGGACCAAGGGTCTGATTCAGTATAAGGCAGCTTCATGTGTTCATGTGAGATATTCAAATAATTTTTCAGTAGGACGTGACTGGCCCATGTATGAAAGTGTTTCCAGTCAGTGGAGAAAGAGCGCCAAGTGGACAGCTTTCTAGCACTGAGTTAAACCTGTTTTATGGGTTCAGAAAACTGGCAATTAGTCACTGAATGAGCCAGACTGCTAAAGGTAGGCTGCCAATGTTTGGATACAGGAAAAGTCCCTGTGGAAAGAGGCCATGCTCCTGGGGAAGGATGATATCCCTGTCGTGGGACGTGGTTAGGAGTGTCGGGAGCCACATTTGCCTTGGCCAGAAGGGGGCTGTTAAGATGGCCAACATGTGTTCTTGCCTCATCTTGCGGAAGATCCTGGGATCAGCGGTAACGGAAGGAGTGTGTACAACAGGTCCCTCATCCACAGACTCTGGAATGTGTTTCCCAGGGAGATTGGATCCCATGCACCTTGGGGTCAAAATAATTTGCATTTTTTGTTGTGTTTGGTGGCAAACAAGTCTATTGCTGGTATGCTCCAGTGCTGGATAATCGGGGAGTGAAGAGCCCAGTTGTATTGCCATTTATGAGGTGCTGGGAGGCGCAGCGGAGGAAGACTGCTAACCAGTTGTTGTTCCCGGCTATGTGGACAGCCTGAATGTTGGCATAGTTGTGAATGCCCCATTCCCAGCTTAGGTGGAGAGGTGACAAAGCCTTAGTGAAGAGGTGCCACCCTGTTTATGTAGAACATGGCCGTGAGGTTGTCTGTGGCTATTCTTGCCCAATAGGTAGGTGTGAAGAGCTAACAGACTTGTATATGGCCTTGAGTTCTAGTAGGCTGATGTGGGAGAGTTGTTCTTGAGCTGACCATGTCCCACTAATCGACACCTGCACTAACAAGGAACCATCTGTGGTGAGTGTGACTTTCATCGAGGAGAGATGGAAGGGAAGAACTACCAGGAGGTGAGCACTAAGAGTCCATCAGTGGAAGGAGCGTACTACTGGGATGTTTAACCTCTTTAATTGGTGGTAGCGAAGGGGATTGAATGCCCTGACAAACAATGACTGCAGGGGGTACATAGGTAGTCTTGTGTATGGAATCACCAGCATGGTTGAATTTTGAACCTAGCAGCCTTTGAATTTTGAACGTAGTTCCTGGCAATGAAGTATATTTAGTCTGATTGACAGGATCCTGTCTGGAGGCAGGAAGGCTCTGGCTAGAGTGGAATCTAGCATAGCACGTATGAACATTGCTTTCTGCACAGGTTCTAGTTAGAACTTTTTTGCATTGACCTATAGGTTCAATGGCCATTTATGCTCGGTTATCAGCCGTGTGATCCTCGCAGAAGTGCCCCGGGTCGTCTTTTGAGTTCTTCATGGTTTTTCCATCTTTCAGGAGTCATTTCGGGCCACCCCGCACTTGTCCTGTGGTTTCAGGATGCCGTGTTATCACAAATGTAAATTTTGCCTCGATCCCAAAGCGAAGCTAATCGAGGCAATTCCTGTGAACAGTGTGAATTTTGGGTTTCTTTCCTCATGCCCATTCCCGCTTTTCCCTCTCCTACAAACCCCTTCCCCATTTTGGAGATTTTTGGTAGTGTGTTTTAACTTCTCGGGAATGTAGCCGGGTGTCGTCGTCCCCACACATACCTTACATGCGACCTTTCTGGTCAGTTTTAGCAGCCAGAGTTCTTCAAAGTTTGCCAGCACTAGACCGCAGCTTGTCAAGATTACAAGTCTGTCAGTTTAGTTTGACAGGGCAGGATAGATCAGAGAGATCTAAGGATGATGTAATCAGCCTGGAAAGTACCTGGGGAGCTAGAGAAAGTTGGCCTGATCCAGCTATAGCCAGGTGGCTGATGCAATGTAGTAGCAATGCCAGGATAATTGGGTATCTACTGTGATTGGTGGCTGCAACCAGCAGGTGTATATATTGAAGTGAAACCGCAGTTCTATGCGGGATGTTATGAGCGGAGAGTGTGAAAGGAGTATCTGTATATATTTCTGCACTGTACAAATAAACTACACTTTTTCTATGTGGCCGTGGACTTTCTGATGGGTATCCTGGACAGACTGCCAATCCTCTTGGCTTCCGCGTCAGGGCTCTGGGCCCAGGTCCTCTATGTTACAGGAGTGTTTTCTGCTACACTGCACAGGTTTATGTGTGGTGGTAGATAAGCAGAGTCCAGGATTTTTCAGAAGCTACTAGGAGAGTGACGGCTGTGTGTGAGTAATGGCACAGCAATCATTTATCCCGGTGGATAAGCTCACCTCAGAGAATTACCACGTTTGGTCTGTGAGGTTGGAGCAATATCTGAAAAGGGAAGATTTATGGGATGCGGTGGAAAGACTCCCTACTACAGCAGCCGAGATTGCCAAGGACATAAAAGCCCTTGCCAATATCACCTTGTCGGTGGGAGATGACCAGCTTATTTTTGTTGTTGGCAAAGAGCATGCAAAGTTGGCATGGGATAGTCTACGAACAGTGTATCTCCGGGACTCGGCAGGCACGCTGCTAGCACTAATTAGACGTCTTTATAGATGCAATAAATCACTGCACACGCCTGCCGCAGCCCACTTAAAGACTCTGGCAGAGTTGTTTAGACAGCTGGAGTTGAGGGGAAGGATATAGCTGCGGAAGACCGGGTGTATTTGCTTTTGAGTTCTCTGGATGCGAGCTTTGATGTTTTAGTAACCTCGCTGGAGAGCCTGGCAGCAGGGCAGCTAACCTATGAATACGTGACGGGACAAATTCTGGGGGACGAGGAACGACGGGAGGAAGGTCGTAAGCAGATGACTGCAGCCCAGGAGTTCATAGTTCACCCGAGAGGAACGTTGGAGTCGTCACGGGAGTCAAGTGCCGTGCAGTTCGGTATAAATCATCCCAGGCAGGGAGGCAATTCAAAGTCAACGCCGATGACAGCAGCCCACCAGCAGGGATACAACCCACGAAGAGGGGCAGCGTTCTACTCTGCGCAGATGGCTCAGACGCCAGCACGTGAGGGAGACCGGAAGAGTAGGAGCTACAAGCAAGAGGAGGAATGTGTGATGTTCGTCAGAAAGTGTTTTCTTTGTGGGTCCTCACAACATTTGAAAAGAAATTGTCCCCAGTTGGCCAGGAAAAAGCAACCAAAGAGACAGTCAGTGAATGGGACATACACTGCTGTTGTGCTGGCAGAGACTGGGAGCAGAGGACATTTGGCTTTTGGACAGTGGGGCAAGTAAATGTTTTGTTAACAAAGCTTCCATGTTGGTTAACCAAAAGCAGTCTGCTAAGTCTAATGTAAGTCTGGCAGATGGGAAACACTTAAAGGTACACTCTGAAGGGGAGGTGTTTTTCCCAGAGTTGAATTATAAGTTTCAGGATGTACTTTGTGTGCCTGAGTTACAGCATAGTTTGCTAAGTGTTTCTGTGCTGGCTAAGGCTGGTTTTAAGGTGCAGTTTGAAGGAAACACCTGCCAGATAAGCCAGGGAGAGGTTGTAATGTTAGGAGGGCACTTGCAAAAGGATGTCTATGTGGTGCATAGAAGAAAGGGAGAAACTTCTATGGTAGTGGAGTCTGTGAATAAAAATCCACATAATGAGTGCATACACCTTCTACATAGGCACTTTGGACACGCCTCCTTTTCCATTCTAAAGAAGACCCTGAGTGTATTAGGGAAGGATGACATTAAGTTGAATGGATGTAATTCTTTCCTAGATTGCACTGCCTGCAAATCTGTTAAAAGCAGACGTAGTCCAGTGGCTAAGGTAAACCAAAGGGTGGCAACCAGACCTCTGCAAATTGCTCATTTAGATCTCTGTGGTCCATTTCCTGAGAGTGTGTCTAAGAACCGGTATGCTTTATGCATTGTGGATGATTTCTCTCGTTATGGCTGGGTGTATCTGCTGAAGCAGAAAAGTGAGGCATGTCAAACCATCAAGTATTGGATTAAAAGGGTGGAAAGGCAGCTAGACCTCAAGGTATCTAGTATACAATCTGACAGAGGCGGTGAATTTGTCTCTAGTGCATTTACCCAGTGGTTAGAAAGCAAGGGAATTGAGCACAGATTGGCTAATCCCTGTGTTCCTCAGGAGAATGGTGTGGCTGAGAGGAGGATTGGTTATCTAAAGTCAATGTTGCAAGCTTTGATAGAGGATGCTAATCTAAAACCCAGGTTCTGGGAGGAAGGCATCAAGGTGGCTTGTTATCTGATTAATAGACTTTGGACCTCCAGCATTAACAATATTCCCTACAAGGCATTGTACAATAGAAATCCCTCTTTAAAGCATTTAAGAGTGGTACAAAGGCTTGGGTGAATGTACCTTTAAAGAACCGCAGAGCAGGTGGCAAGAAATCCAAACCGCTGATTTTTCTGGGATATCAGAATGCTGCAAAATCTTATTGCTTTGCTAATGATCAGAACCAGGTATCTTTTAGCAAATCTGCGAACTTCGGAGAATCTTTTAATTGGCCAAGATTACATGGCATTGAGAAGATTTCTGAAGAAGTTTTATTGCCGGCTAATGGACAGCCAGAGGCAGATGAAAGTGTTTTTCCTGAAGTTGTTGCAAGCAGGGAAACAGTAAAGGTTGAGACTCCAGAAGGAGGGGAGTCTAGTGGCACGGTAGTCAGACGGTCAGACAGAAGTAATAAAGGAGTACCTCCACAAAGATATGGTTTTGAAGATTGTGACCACGTGTCTGTAATTGAACCTGAAAGTTACAAGCAGGTGCTTTCTCTTGGTGATAGAGAGATTTATGGCTGAAAGCCATGGGTGTGGAAATGAATGCTTTGAAGGAGCACAATGTAATTATACCAATGCATTTACCAAAGGGACAACCTGTGATAGGTTGCATGTGGGTTTACAAACTCAAAGCCAGACTAGTTTGTAAAGGGTTTGCTCAAAGGAAATTTGTTAACTTTGATGAAACTTTTTCACCCACGGTTCGTTGTGAAACCATTAAAACAGCCCTGGCAGTTGCAGGGTTGAAAGGTCTGAAAGTTTTCCATTATGACATTTAGACAGCTTATCTAAACGCACCTTTGGTAGAAGAAGTATACATGACTCAAATTCCAGGGTTTGAATTAAACGAAGAAGCCAAGGTACTAAAGCTAAACAGAGCTTTGTATGGTTTACATCAATCGGCCAGAGAGTGGCACAAATGCTTAATTGATGCTGTTTAAAAGTTAGGCTTCACACAGAGCGTTGCTGATCCTTGTTTGTTTTCAAGGTGCACAGGTCAGAAGGAGTCATACATGCTGATTTACGTGGATGATTTATATGTAATAACCAATAATGAGAGTGACCAGGAACAATTTCAGAAACAGCTTGGAGAACGCTTTAAACTGAAATGTTTGGGAGAGATAAGAAATTATCTTGGGGTAAAAATAAACAGAGACAGTAAAGGTGTTTTTTACTTGTCTCAAACAGAAAAAATAAAACAGTTGCTGGAAAGGTTTAGCATGCTTGATGCTCATGCAGCTGAAACCCCAATGGTCAGAGGTTATTTATGTGAAGAGTCTCAGGAACAAGAAGAGTGTGACAAATCTCTGTATCAGTCCCTGATAGGAAGTTTGTAGCCCATGCCCTTTTGGAATGCCTCTTTTACGAGGAACTTCGATCACACTATATTTCCCCCCTTTTAATATACAAATCCAATGCCTCTGTGACTGACATAATGCCTTTTTTACTAAGTGATAGGGACCCCAAGGCTACATTGTCAGTGGCAAGATTTGTTTCAGTCCTTATATCCCTCCAACACTAGATATATGCTGCTCAAGATCAATTGATCAAGGAGCTTCTAAGGGATAAAAGGAAAAAGGATAGGAAGTTTGTTATATCTTGCTTGTTGGACTCACCCAGACATATATCAGGTGGTACATTGCCTGAGCAGGAAAAATATGTCACCAAAGCCGAGTGACTGTAAAGCAGCTAAGCGTGTACTCAGTTACCTGAAGGGATCTGTGAACAAACAGTTATGCTTGAATGCATGTAATGGGGAACTGACTGCTTATGCGGACGCATCATGGGCAGATCAGGGGAACGCAAAATCAACGACCGGGTATGTGTTGTATTTTGGTGAAGCACCCATACATTGGAAATCTGTAAAACAGTCATTTGTAGCCATGAGTTCATGTGAAGCAGAATATAGTGCTGTGAGTGAATGCATAAACCAGGTGGAATGGTTTGTCTATCTCATGAAAGAACTCAATGTGTCTGTACAATTACCAGTAAAGGTGTATACTGACAGTCAATCAGCGCTACAACTTGTGACTGAGCAAAACTTTAAAGGCAGAAGTAAACATATAAGAATAAGAGTATGTCAATGTAATTGAAGCTGTGAACAAAGGCTTGGTATGTATTGCAAAGTGTGCCAGTGCTGGTAATGTGGCAGATCTATTTACAAAAATTGTGGATTGCAATAGATTCATGAAACTAATCAAACTAATCGGAAATCCTTGAGAAGGAGTGTCAAGATTACAAGTCTGTCAGTTTAGTTTGACAGGGCAGGATAGATCAGAGAGATCTAAGGATGATGTAATCAGCCTGGAAAGTACCTGGGGAGCTAGAGAAAGCTGGCCTGATCCAGCTATAGCCAGGTGGCTGATGCAATGTAGTAGCAATGCCAGGATAATTGGGTATCTACTGTGATTGGTGGCTGCAACCAGCAGGTGTATATATTGAAGTGAAACCGCAGTTCTATGAGGGATGTTATGAGCGGAGAGTGTGAAAGGAGTATCTGTATATATTTCTGCACTGTACAAATAAACTACACTTTTTCTATGTGGCCGTGGACTTTCTGATGGGTATCCTGGACAGACTGCCAATCCGCTTGGCTTCCGCGTCACAGCTTTGAGATAGCCAAGAACAAATTGGTGGGGAGGGGATTCCTTCTCTGCTTTGGCTGTACAATGGCACTCCATGGCCCCTCCATTCCCTATCCACCCACCCCCACTGGTGGTTTTATTTGTTAGCAACCACTTGCAAAAGAAAATAAGGGTTTTATACCTTTAAGAGGATGTGTGTGGGGATCTGCCCAACTGTGTCCACTCCTTATCGCAGGGATTCTTTTTTAACTGAGCCCCACAGCCGAAGGGACCCCCCCACACACACACACACACTCTCTCTCTCTCAGTTCAGGTATCTTGGTGGTTATTTGCCTGATTTGGGTGGAGGGTGCTGTGTCTTTCCCTCCGCTGCTCTTGTCTTCATTTCTATTCATAGATTCATCGTTATATTGGTAAAATAGATCTGGCAGACAAAAAAAAATTAACAGGCTTGTGTCCTGGGTGTGATTGTCTGCTGTGTTTGTTAAAATGCTACTGGGCTCAGTTAAAAATAATTTCTGAGATCAGAAGTGAACACAGCTGGGCAGAATCCCCTCCCCCCACTTGACCTCTTAAAGGCATGAAACCCTTTTTTCTGTTTGCGAGTGATTGCCAATGGAAAGATGCAATGGAAATGAACCTGCCAATGTTTTTCTGTCATAACTCCTACATTGAGCTAGCCTGAAACAAATTGGTTGGGGGGGGGTGATTTTCCAGACCCATCTCTGCTTTGGCTGTAAAATGACCACACAGACAATTACAAATGCAAGAATCCTGCTGCAGGGCTGTTGGGGATGGCGACGTATTTCAAAGAACATACTACAGCCAATTACAAAGCATTGTTGTCAGGGGGAGGGACTCAGAAGCTCCATATTTCACTGGAGATGAATAATTGAGGGCAAGGTACTCCTGGAAGATCTTCAGGGCAAAAAGACCCCATGAATAACAGTTTTTAGAATTCAGATCAGAAAGCTGAGCAGCAAACCCAGTGCAAATTTCCCCTGCATAAGTGGCCAATGCTTTCATTGCCTGTAGAATGAGGTGCAAGTTCACCTGGAGTTTTAGCTTAGTATCAGATATGATCAGACAATTATCAAGGTATATCTCGCATCCTAACTTTCACAGTAGGCAATTAACATTGCTACCATCTTGGTGAATACCCTGGGGGCTGTAGCCAACCCAAATGGAAGGAACATGTATTGAAAATGGTGAGAACTGCATTGAAAGTGGAGATTTTTATGATGATTTTGTCTTATTTTCATGTGGAAGTGTGCGTCTAGCAGATCCAGTGTTAAAAACCATTTGCCCAGGCATAACAGAAGAAAGATATCAGAGATCGATAATATTCTGAGCTATTTCATTTGCTCAGGCCTCTCAGGTCAAGGATACATTTCACACAGAGACTCTTTCTTTCAGACTAAAAAGCGTCTGGAGTAAAACACAGAGTGCTGATCTTTGGTGGGCACTGTCATATTATCTTTTTTTTTTTTTTTTTGCCAAGGAGGGTGTTGTCCTTTGCAAAGAGTTCTGGGGAGGGGACAGGGGGGCTGAGTAGGTTGGAAAAGAGGCAAGCTCTATTGCATATCCTTTTGTTACAATGCTTGGTACCCATTGATCTGCCAGATGAGTTGGCAGGAGCTCTGCACCTCTGTTGACTGGCAAACAGAGTGTGAGCTGTAATTGTCCAAAGCCCTGTGAGGTGGGTGGGTGGGGTTCAGGCATCTTGGATCTGGCCTTGCCCATCAGGGTAGGGAACCTCTTTCTCATCTGGGCAGGAGGTTGAGTGGTCAGTGTGAAAAGAGGCCTGTTGGAATAGGAAGGGCGAGGAATTGGCTGGCTTCTTCCTCTGAATGCAGAATTCCTCTAAATCACAGAATCATAAATAATATGGCCAGGGTTGAGTATTAGAAGGCATCAAGGGAATCACCCCCAAGGCCTTAGCAGTAAGCTTGTCCTTCCTCATCTTGTTGAGTACCTCCTCAGTACTGGCACTGAAGAGGTCTGTACCCTTAAAGGGGAGGTCCTCCATTCTAGTCTGTGTTTCTTGGGGAAGTGCAGTGGATCTGAGTCAGGGGTGGTGACACAGGCTGGTAGCCATGGTGAGGCTGCGGGCTGCACAGTCTGCTGGGTGCTTTGCTGAGGAATTCTGGTGTTTGGACAGCCTTGAAGCTCAGCCCAGGAGTTTCACCAGTTTACGTTGGTCAGCTGGCAGCATCTCTAGGTAGGGTGTTGGACCATCCCACAGGAAGTGCTGGTCCTGAACCATGATGCACTGATAGTTGGCTATCTTATAACTCAGAGCAGAGGAGGCTCAGATCTTTCTGTCTACCCTGTCCAGCTTATGGCCTTCTTTATCAATCAGGGATAAGAACTGAGGGCCCCAGCTCTTCACCTGAATGCGCTCCATGACCAAGGAATTAACTGTGGGATGCTGGAAAAGGGAAGGCCACCTTTCATGCTTGGCTCTGTACTTGTTTTCAGTATGCCTAGCAGAAGCTGACACCGATGCCAGGCATAACAAGGTTGTGACTTCTAGAAGGCTGTTCATCACGGGGAATGTGACAGGTACTGTGTTCCCCAGAAGCATAACTTTGAATACCAGATCCATTGCCCATGGAGGAGCGTAGGATACATTGATTTCTAGGGATCGAGCCATTCAAATGAATTGTTCATTATAGATGTGCAAATCTTTGCTCTGGAAGTACATAGATGGTTCTGGCATAGCATCATCAGGAGAGGGTTCAAAAGCATAGTTGGGCTTTATGTCCTTATAAGCAGTCTGGTCGTAATCAAAAGCCAGATCACCGAAGGATTGGGCTTCCTTATGTGGATCTGGGGGAAGTTCTGTGTCATCTAGAGGAAAGTGGTCTGCTCCCACTTGATCAGAAGTGAGGGGAGCTTCTGGATCCCAGTCCTGGTTGCAGAAGCTACTTTGAAGCTCTCGGTATGGTGAGCAGGATGATGTAAGACAAAAATCTGTCAGATCCAACTGGTGTGGTGGATGCGTAAGGTAGATTGAGGTATTCAATTGACAACAATGGATAAAGGGTTCCAAATTTCATACTTCACCTTCTTAGGCAGAATAGGATTACTGTGAGGGACCCAATTCTTGGAACGGAGACTGCCTCCTTAACTAGTTCCAATACTGGCTTGTGAGGAACTGGGTCCTTAGGATGGGAATGAGCAGGGTGGACAACTTTGACTTGGGAGGCATTTCTCTATGTTTACGCTGAGCCTTCTTAGTGGGTGGTTCTGAGGCGCTATGCTCTGAAAACATGGGGGTGGAGCTCAAGGCTTTCCCTGTTTTTTTTTTGATGGACCCAAGGTTTGGTCTCAGAACTGGAACTGAGGATGACTGGATTAGTCTATCAGCATTAGACATCAGCACTGTGCTCAAATCTTTCTCCTGAGAAGCGCCGGATAAAGCCTTTTCTCAGAGTACTGTTTTTAGGGTAACTTTTAGTGCCATTTCTGGGGTACAAGGCTCTATGAAGGCAAGGATGAGATAGAGTTGTTATCAGTTTGTGCTGTGATGGTTGAAGAAATGATGGAGATCCTAACGGCAAACTACTTTCAGAGGCAGCAGAGAGAGAGAATGAAGGGAAGGATGCCTGGCCTCCTCTCTCTATCACACAGCAAAAGGCAGGAAACAGCATGGGGGAGGGGGACAGGTCACCCCCGGGTGTTTCTTGAGCTTCAAAAACCTCTCTGTGGTAGGCCTGAGTGTGTGCAGTACCCATGTGAGACTGCACAGGTACCATGACAATGAACCAAGAGTATGTGGCATGCACACTGCATGGCACGTATCCCACAATCTTAACTCCATGCCCTCCAGAATAATACAAGGAACTCAGTCAAGCCAATCTCACCCTATGTTTTGTTTTGGCTTTTCACTGGATAATCAACTGTCTTTGTAAGGTCATTGTGTGTGTGTGTGTGTGTGTGTGTGTGTGTGCACGCGCACGTTTTAGTTAACAAACTAATATTTTCCCTGAAGTATGCAGAGACCTCTGCCTTGTCTTGAGGGGTGGGGGATTTCACTGCCTTCTATTTGTACATTGAACTGCCTTGGGCACTCTTATAGCATAGAAAAGCAGCATGTCATTTCTAGAATAAAATAAATCACTAAATCACAAGACTTGAAAGTTCCACACATTAAAAAAACAACCCCCTCTAGGAAAGCCTGCATGCTAAGAAGGGTCCTAGAAGATCCCCCCTCCATGTGCTACTTTTTGCATCTGGACAGAGTTTTTTTTCCAGCTTAGAAGGCATTTGCACATGTAGTCGTTCCACCGGCATTCTGAAGCGCGGCTTCCTCTGTCTGCAGATCCATGGTCAGCCTGTAGGTGGCTCTGCTGAGCCTGTGGCTGCATCACTCTGCACCTCTGAAGGATGGGGATTATTAGTCTGTGGACAAGGGATGGGCCGGGAAGAGGTCCTTTCTAGCCCCAGAAAGAGATACACTCCCGCACACACAGGCTACACCTACTCTGGTCCGCCATTTCATTTTTCTTTTGCAATAAGGAATCTTGTTTTCTTATTTAGGATTTTTTATTTATCAGGGGGGGAAGGGGGTTAAATATATTTAACAAAAAAATCTGAAATTAATTGCATTTGTTACAATTACAGTTCTTCAAAATATCTGACATCAGAAGATGGACTGTCATGGAAGTCTGGCCCACTGTGGGCACAGCACCCACCCGTCTCCCTTCCCCTTGCTGCCTTTTGCATGCAAGCAGGCAATAGTGAGGGGCTGCCCAGGAAACCAGCCTGTCCTTCCCTTATCCCCATTCAGCCCAAAATAATGATTCCTCATTTCTGGAGCACCAGCATCTTACACTGAGCAGAGGGGGAGGACTGGGCAGGGCAGGGGAGGCCAGAGTCCCCTTCTCACACTGCCTGTGCATGTCCCCTCCCATCGGCAGAGGGAGCAGAATTTCACTGACCCTACGAGAATCCTCCAGATGTTGCCATTGCAGCACCAGTAGATGGGACTGAGCCTTATATGTTTTAGCAAAATTGCATAATATATCTTGAAGGAAAAATCGGGAACTACAAGAGCAAAATGTCCAAGTCATCGTCTTGCACACTTGTGCTAGTCACACTTTTTTGGGGAAAGAGAAACAGAAGATCAAATAGAGACAATACAATTATTTTCAAGCAGAAAAGAACACTGCAACCTGGCTCTTCTCCAGAAAGTTTCAACAGACACAAATTTTTTAAGTCTAAAATGTGCTGGAACTTCTGGGCTAGATTAATTTTTTCTTTTGTATTCTGGGCCCAGAACGAAGATTTGCTAGGCCTCATTGTACATGCGTGGACAATATGTTGGTGAGATCCAGCTATATAAATGCAAGCGAGGCATCGGGCCTCCGCACCTGGACAGCAAGATCCCCAGGCCTTACCACACATGCTCACATGGTCAGAAAGAAATGTTGACCGCAGTGCAGGCTGATGACATCATTAACCCACACGGTGATGTGCGAGCCGTGGAACATGTGCAGTAAGGCACGCTGCAGCCTGACAGCGGTTTAAAACAAGAGGGACCAGTTTTTTCTTGCTACTCTCAGGCCATAAAAGCAACAAGGAAACAAAGAAAGGAAAGAAGGAGTTGAAGATGTTGAAGTGGTAAAAGAGACAAAAAAAGAGAAGAAAAGAACCTGCCTCTCTCAGTAGTTTCCAGTTTTGTTTTATTTAGACTCATCCTACTCTGCCCTGAGATTGTCAGAGTAGAGTGTATACAACAGATCTGCACCAATTTATATCATATTGTTCAGGAAACACCACCAAGTTTGTAAGCCTTACAGACTGGGAGATAGAATCTGCTTGTTGTATGAGGCAAGAATGAGTACATATTTCACATGCAAAAATGGTGCTGTCAAAACATGTTGTATTATTTTCTTTTTATTCTGCGCTGCAATTAACGTTATTTCATAAATCAAGTGCAACAAAAATCTCTTTTATTTCCAAAGCAATTTTCCTCCTCTTGCTTGCTGCCCCCTTACAAAAAGAAAAGAAAAGAAAAGAAAAGAAAAGAAAAGAAAAAGAAAAAGAAAAAGAAAAGAAAGAGGAAGGGTTATTCCTCTCAAATTGGAGAGGTTCAGTTTGGGGCAACTTCATGTACCCATAATTATTATGTGTTTCTTCTTACTGTTGCCTTTTTCACAAGCTTGCCAGCAGAATGGACTACTATGTCATGATGTCACTATTTTGCATCCAGCAGCTCTTGGTTAGATTTATATTCCACCTGAAACTATTATGGGTGGCGGCTTCTGCCAATGGGTGGACCGTATTCCTATCATTGGGCACTACTTGAGTTGTGAGGAAATAAAAACTTGAAAATTAAACCACCACAACGTGTGCAGCGTTTGTTAGATTTCAAAAGCCCCTTTGGTAAAAGGAAGAGAGTAAAGCCTTCAGGTTAGACTGAAAGTAGAGTCTCGTGATATTGACTTCCCTCCTTTGCACCTACAAAAGTAAAATGTTATGTTGTGCAGGGCACTCCCTGTGCCGACACGCTTGCTGCAGTCACGTAGTCAAACGGGGAAGCCTGCCATGGTGATGAGGCTCTGTTGTTGGTCAGGCTGGCCATTCAAATGCCTAAGGTCTGACAACTACCCCTCAAGAATATATTTTATTAAGACATGGTGACATGGCCAGCAATGAGAGATACAAGGACCAGTTTAAAGCAGCAATATATTATAGTTCAGGGTTGGGACCAAGAGATCCACATAGCGGAGGCCAATAATCCATGCTGGATCTGAGGGAAGTGGAGTGAGATGATACACTAAGTACGCCAAAGCAGTAGCAGTGGAGAAAACCTCTTTGGGAGCAGCTTCAGCTGTCCAGCAGTGGCACTGTCATATGCCCAGGCAGGTCTTTGGTTAGCACAGAAGGAGCTTATTAACTATTAGTGGACATGAAATAAAGGAATATGTTACTGGAGTCTCTGGAGGGGATAAATAACAAGATACGGGACATAACCATTTAGCAAATTCTCTACCAAATTCATAAAGGATGTGAATAAGGAAATTAGCTTTGTTTGAAATGAAATCCTGATGCTCTGATGATCACACAGGATTGGCCACCCAAATCAGCTGAATGAGAAAGCTATTCCAGTGTGGGAACTCATTTTCTGTATTTCTGTGTGTTCCGATACATTCAAATCTCAGAAAAGGAAGGCCTGTCTCTCTCTGTTTCTAAACGTAAAATACTTTCACATAAAGGAAGAAAATAAGAACTTGAATAACTAAGAACAGGGTTTATTACTCTTGGGAGATACAAAATGTATACAGGAACTACATTAAGGTAGCTACAGAATCAGAGCAGAGGATAGAAACAGTGAAAGCGTTCAGTGGTTATGCATAAAGATCTGGCATGCACTAAACGCAGGTAAGTGCAGCGAAGACTTAAGAATGCAACTGGTCAGTCATGAAATCCCATTTAAAACAACAGTAATCTAACTTGAGAACTCCCAAGTTTTCAAAAAACATACACAACACAAATGTGCATAACTGGGCCTTAAAACACACTTCAGATATTCTCATTTTGATGTGACCAATTACAAGATGGTCTGAAGTTTAATTTTAATAATTTTCATGGCAGCATTTATAGAATCTGCTTTGACTACTTCAGAGAAGCCCGACAGAAGAGTTCAGCATTGGCTAGCATATAACAACCAGGCATGTGCAAATCACATGGACAGAACCAATACAAAACTAGCCAAACGATATCAAAAGAGAGTGCCCTTGGCACCAGGTATGTCACTTGCTGTTGGAATAGTGAACTATGGTCAAGTGCAGTGACTTTCTCTAGGGAAGACCCAACCCTTGAAACTCACATGAAGCCTGTGCTCAGTAGACTCCAAGAGGGCCCATACAGGCACGTGGCAAGGGGAGGCCCTCTGCACGGCCACCAAAGGATCCCGCCAAACGTGGCATATTCTTCAGTGGGGCAGGGGTGAAAGGGGAGGAGTGCTTCTTCATTAGGGGGCTTTCTCCTCATAATTGTCACAGGATATATGTTCATAAGTGAGTTTCTGTTTAGAATGCATGCCTCATGAGAGCATACTTGACTCTAAGAAGTAATATTTCTCCCTTTTCCCAGACTCTATCATAATACACAGTAAGATAAAGGCAAGCAAATATTGTGTGCGTGCATTTATAGAGTATTTTTTGGAACTTTGCATGCTACCTTTTACATGGACTTTCCCAACAGAAGTATTGTTATTCTCAACATTAAATAAGGCAATAAATCTTCTATTTTAACACTGAGAGCACATCTAAGCAAACAACATTCCATAGCCTCAGTATGGTGTTTGGAAAATACAGGTGACAAGGATGGGCTACAGCTCATGTCAGTTGGTCTTACTCTTGCTACTGCCTGCAGAAAGGGCAAACAGAGTGCCAGCACACGGTGCAGCCACTGGCAGAGGAGGGCAACCGAGGGCAGCTCGTGTGCTGGATGTTTATTTGCCCCTTCCAAAACCACTGTCTGAAAGGATCCTACCAACAGATTTCAGCATGTTGTAAACAGGAGGAGCAACAAATTTAATGGAGAATCACTTCCCATTAAAGATAGTCAAAATCTGGGAATACCTGATTGCATTTCTTGCTGGCAGATTTTTCTTGATTACCTGTTAGCAAAACTGGAGGGGAATGCATGGCTTCTGTTAGAGTGCTTTTGTCTGGAGAAGTGGGTGGAAGCTGCAGTGGCAGCAGCGTACTGCTGGGACTGCTAATGTCTCCCTCGGACACCAGAATCATATCTGCCATGTTCTCATCCTCAACAGTCTGTATACTTTCTGCCAGCAGTTCTTTGGACTGTCTTTTCCACAAAGTGGCAGGCTGGAAAGGTAGAATTGGAGAGAGGGGTGTGTTGAAAGGAACGCTGCAGCTCTCCTGGCTGTCGGGAGTGGCCGGCACCACCGGTCTCTGTTTACTTTCTGAAACGCCAATTTTGAATGCTGAACTTTCACTGCTGTTTTTCATTAAGTCCGTTTTGCCAGCTGGCGGCAGGCGTTCTTCCTTGACCTCGGGCTGTTCAAATCTCTTCTCACAATCTTGAGATCTTCCAGGGGTAGAGGAAGAAGGTGCAGCCGAACAAGGATGCAAGTGAAGAAAATCAGGCAAAACCAGGTCTTCTTTTCTCAACAGCCCTCGTTGGTCGTCCGCTCTGTTACTTTGCACTTTGGAGATGAGGTCAAAAAATTCTATTCAACAAACCCAGAAGAGAATAGACTCAATCAGCACTGTAAATGTCCACTGCACCACTCAGTTATGCTCTGAATTCTTTGATAACAAAAAACATTAAATCCGAATGATTTTAATAGCTGTGCATAGTTGTATTTTTTCTAAACCAGCGACTAGTTGTTTATATGATAGTTAGCATTTTCAGTACATTGTGTTAAAGGTGGCATAATTATACAGGGGAAGAGTGGAGACAGTCTGCTTCCACTGCTAACTTGACAAAGCAAGAGGTAACTAGAACACTGGCCTCATCTACACTGCAGAACAGAAAGAAAAACTACAGATTATTCACATCTATCCGGAAAGGCGGGCAGGAATTACATCTTCATCTACCAAGGAGACTTGCAAAATAAAAGATTTGCTTCCACCCAGTGAAATCCAGAAAGAAATTTATACATACCAGAGCAGAACTCTCAATCTACTCTCCATTTTTCCCTCCCACCCCCAGACACACACTGCTGCCCTGATCAACTCCTGCCCCCCAATCCAATTTAGCTCAACAATTCTTCATAGTTTTTTGGGGGTGAAATGTTGTATTATTTCTATTTTTGGTGAAACAAGGAAGAGATTAATCTCTATGGCAATGGAGACACCAAGACTGATATTTTCCAGGTACCAAATAATTATATCAATCCCCAAATATTGTACTAGTAGTTTGATATTGCACTGGCAGTTTGATGTGAATCCCTCAAGTACTCTAAAAATGGCACACCCAAAACAGGAACAAGTACATGGGAGATTAGTTCATTTTTTAATTTTACATGACAAATAAAATCTTCTAAATGTTGCAACATGTTCATATTAAATTAGGGTTCAGCATGTGACTGATCAATGAAAAACTCACAGGGCTTCCACGCTGGTTGTCTGCCCTGGCTTGGACTCTGTTGGGAGGCAGGTTTTTCCCCCCACTTCCCCACAGCATTGTGGTGCTTTTGTGTACCTCCCAGTTTTCTCCAGCTTTTGAAAACTTGCTTTACTATGATCTTTTGGGAAGGATCACAGCAAAGCCAGAGTGATGGCCACAGGGGTGGGAAAGTGTGGGTCCTCCCAGTCCTGCCCACACAGGTGCGATTATACACACTCCAGTCCCCCACAGCAGTCACTTTCCCTCCTTGCCAGTGTGTGTGTGTGACAGAGAGAAACATTACAGCAACGTCAATTGCCAATAAAAAGAAAAACAAACAAACAAAAAGGCCTTCAGTGGGGCACTGGGTGGGGGGTGGCTGACCTGGGGGACACGGGCATGGAGAATGCAGGAAAACCCACTGAGAAGCAGCCCCATCGCCGCTGCACTGAATCAGCAGCCACAGCAGCAACAGAGAAACCCCTGGAATTGTTGCCATGTGGAAGAGGCTATGGCTGACTGGCCTATCAAGTATTTTTAATATTAACTTTAGTGAAAAAGTACTTCATTCATCAAGAAGTATGAGATCTATGCTAATTAGAAAACCAACTTAGTTAACTTTATTGTGAGATAATACAATTAAATTTAAATTAAAAAAATTAAAGGCTAAGAAATGTCACTATAATGAAATTTTCAGAAGGTGACGTGAAGCCTGTAAAGCAGCATTCCTGGATTCATGGCATACTGGAGCACAGCTAAAACAGGGTCGCACTTACCTGTAACTGTGGTCCATGCATGCAGGCCTGCCGCAGAGGTATTGAGTTTAAAAGCTTTTACATTCTAGCACTTTCCATGGCCCTGGGAGAGCTCCGCCTCCCCCTACTGGGGTCGGTCTTTCTCGCCTAGACTGACACGTGTCCAGGGGGAGGGGGGAGCGCTCCTTCCCTCAGTCCGCCCATCACCACTGTGGAGACTAGAATGAGAGATCTACATATAAGAGAACTCGCAGCAGGGCAGGAGGGAGGGATGTGTGCCTGCACAGAAGACCGCTTGACGAACAAGTTACAGGTAAGCACAGCCCTGTTTTCACCTTTGTGGCTTCTGTGCAGTCCCACACAGGAGAACAGCAAGCTCACCTGACGGTCTGGAGGAGGGTATGGGGCTGCTACAGGAACAACGTCTGCAGCACTGCTAGTCCCACAGCTGCCCCAGCATCTCTTGAGTAGTGCTTCATGAATGTCGACGCCGCTGTGGACCTGGTTCATGCCTTGCAGACCTCTGTGATGGAGATGTTGCTGAGAATTGCACAGAAGATGCTTGCCCCCTGGTGAACTGCGCCTTCCCTGGAAAGGGGCAAAGAGTCTCAGATCCGATATATGCATTTTTTACAGCAGACACCAGGGTATTGTTTGCACTGAAGGGACCCCCCAATCTTTATTGGGGCCAGAAAAACAGACGAATAAATGCTGAACTTGATGAAAGTCTTTTGATCGAAGAAGAAGAAGAGTTGGTTTTTATATGCCGACTTTCTCTACCACTTAAGGCAGAATCAAACCAGCTTACAATCACCTTCTCTTCCCCTCCCCACAACAGACACCCTGTGAGGTGGGTGAGGCTGAGAGAGCATGACTTGTCCAAGGTCACCCAGCTGGCTTCGTGTGTAGGAGTGGGGAAACAAATCCAGTTCACCAGATTAGCCTCCGTTGCTCATGTGGAGGAGTGGGGAATCATACCCCGGTTCTCCAGAGCAGACTCCACCGCTCCAAACCACTGCTCTTAACCACTACACCACACTGGCTCTCCTCCTATAACATCTAGGGAATGTAGAGCATGTTCTGCCTCAGCACAGGGGGAAAGGAAAGAAACTGGCAAGGTAATATCTTAAGAAAGGTGGAAGGCAGAAACAACGTTAGGGAGGAAAGTCAAACTGGGCTGTAGGAATACCTGGTCCACATGGAACCCAGTGAAATGGGGGTCAGACCTCACCCACTCTGCATGCCAAGGTTATAGCTACTAGGAAAGCCGAGGAGGAGGAGGGGAAGAAGAAGAAGAAGAAGAAGAAGAAGGAGGAGGAGGAGGAGGAGGAGGAGGAGGAGGAGCAGGAGGAGCAGAAGGAGCAGCAGGAGGAGGAATCGAACCCGGTTCTCCAGATCAGAGTCCGTCGCTCCAAGCCCTCTCTTAACCACTACACCATGCTGGTTCTCCAAGTCACACATGGCCATGGGTTCAAATGATTTATGCGTTAATGAAGATAACACCAGAGATAAACTCCACTGTGGAAGGGGGGGGGGAACGGGTGGGTACAAGTTAGATATCTCCTTCAGGAATCATTTTGCTATAACATTGGGAAAACACAGAAGTGCCGTCAACCTCATCTGACAACACAGTTGTGTGTGTGTGTTAAGTGCCGTCAAGTCGCTTCCGACTCATGGCGACCCTATGAATGAAAGTCCTCCAAAATGTCCTGTCTTTGACAGCCTTGTTCAGATCTTGCAAACTGAAGGCTGTGGCTTCCTTTATTGAGTCAATCCATCTCTTGTTGGGTCTTCCTCTTTTCCTGCTGCCCTCAACTTTTCCTAGCATGGCTGTCTTTTCCAGTGACTCTTGTCGTCTCATGACGTGACCAAAATACGACAGCCTTCTAGGGTCAGTTCAGGCTTGATTTGATCTAGAACCCATTGATTTGTTTTTTTGGCAGTCCACGGAATCCGTAACACTCTTCTCCAACACCACATTTCAAAGGAATCTATTTTCTTCCTATCAGCATTCTTCACTGTCCAGCTTTCACACCCATACATAGTAATAGGGAATATGATGGCATGAATTAATCTAGTCTTGGTGGCCAGTAGCACACACTTCAAAATGTTTTCTAGTTCCTTCATGGCTGCCCTTCCCAGTCTCAATCTCCTTCTGATTTCTTGGCTGCAGTCTCCCTTTTGGTTGATGGTGGAGCCAAGGAATAGAAAGTCTTGAACAATTTCAATTTCCTCATTGCCAACCTTAAAGTTGTGTAATTCTCCTGTAGTCATTTCTTTTGTTTTCTTGATGTTCAGCTGTAGTCCTGCTTTGGCACTTTCTCTTTTAACTTTCAGCAGTAGTCATTTCAAATCTTCAATATTTTCTGCCAATAATGTAGTGTCATCAGCATATCTCAAATTATTAATGTTCCTCCCTCCAATTTTCACTCCACCTTCATCTAAATCTAATCCAGCTTTCCTAATTATATGTTCTGCATATAGATTGAAGATATAGGGAGATAAAATACATCCTTGTCGGACACCTTTGCCAATTGGAAACGATTCCGTTTCTCCATATTCTGTTCTAACTGTGGCCTCTTGTCCAGAGTACAGGTTGCGCATCAAAACTATCAGATGTAGTGGCACACCCATTTCCTTTAAAACCAGCCATAGCTTTTCGTGATCCACACAGTCAAAAGCTTTGCTGTAATCTATGAAACACAAACTGATTTTCTTCTGAAACTCTCTCGTATGCCCCAGTAACCAGTGTATATTTGCAGTATGATCTCTAATGCCTCTTCCTTTTCTGAAACCAGCTTGAACATCAGGCATTTCTCGTTCCATATATGGTAACAGCCTTTGCTGTAAGATTTTGAGCATCACTTTACTTGCATGAGAAATTAATGCGATGGTCCGATAGTTGCTGCAATCTTTGATGTCTCCTTTCTTGGGAATTGGAATGTAAATGGATCGTTTCCAGTCTGTGGGCCATTGTTTCGTTTTCCATATCTGTTGGCATATTCTTGTCAAGATTTTGATGGACTCCATTTCTGTGGCTTGGAATAGCTCTATTCCAATAGCTCCCATCTGCTCCTGGTGATTTGTTTCTCCCGACTGCTCTCAATGCAGCTTTCACTTCACTTTCTAAAACTGTAGGTTCTTCTTCAAAAGATTCTTCTTGGAAAGAATTTTTTATCCTTTCATCTCTTCTGAATAGTTCTTCAGTGTATTGTTCCCCCTTTTCTTTATTTTGTCCTGTTCAGTTAATGTATTTCCATGGTGATCTTTCAGCATGCCTAACCGTGCTTTAAATTTCCCTTTGATTTCTTGAATCTTGTGGAATAGATCTCTTGTTCTTCCTTTTTTGTTGTTCTCTTCTATTTCTTTGCACTGGTTATTATAATAGGTCTCTTTGTCTTTACATGCAAGTTGCTGGAACGTTGCATTTAGACTTTTGATTCTATTTCTGTCACCTACTTTTGCTTCTCATCTATCTCTGGCAATTTTAAGAGTTTCCTCAGACATCCATCGAGGTTTTTCTTTTCTTTTGGCTACATGAATAGTCTTTGCACATTCTTCCTTGATAATATCTCTAGTTTCTACCCATAGTTCTTCAGGTTTACATTCACTTGAACTCAGTAATGCAAATCTGTTCCTTACATGGTCTTTAAACTCTTCCGGAATACTGCTTAGATTGTATTTTGGTGCTATGAATGTTTTGGTGTTTTTATTAAGCTTTATCTTGATTTTCGATATTAACAATTCATGATCTGTACCGCAGTCGGCTCCTGGTCTTGTTTTGCCCGAGAGAATAGAGCTTCTCCATCTTCTGTTTCCAATTATATAATCTATTTGATTTCTATACTTGCAGTCTGGTGATGTCTATGTATACAATCGTCTATTTGGTTGCCTGAAAGATGTGTTTGCAATGAACAGATTGTTGTCTTCACAGAATTCTACGAGGCGTTCTCCTGCTTCATTCTGTGCTCCTAGCCCAAATCTGCCAACAACATTTGATTCTGCTTTGTTTCCTACTTTTGCGTTCAAATCCCCTATGATTATCAGCATATCTTGTTTAAATGTGTGATCAATTTCTTCCTGAACACTGGCATAAAAATCCTCATCAGCATCTGTAGTTGGGGCATAAACTTGAATGATGCTTATGTTGATAGGCTTTCCCTGAAGTATGATTGATATTATTCGGTCAGACTTTGCATTATAGCTCCTGACTGCCTTTGCTACATCTTGCCTCACTATTAAAGCAACTCCGTTTCTTCTCTTTTTTTGTCATTCCCTGAATAAAACACTTTGTAATTTTCTGATGGAAAATGTCCTAATCCAGTCCACTTTAATTCACTTACTCCCAGGACTGAAATGTCCATACGTTCCATTTCTTGTTTAACAATTTCAAGCTTACCCTGATTCATGCTTCTCACATTCCATGTTCCTATTATATGCGTCGAACTGCTTCAGACTTTCCTTTTGCAGTTAGGTGTCTCTTTATAAAGAAGACGGATAAACCCCCATCTTTAAGCTCTAGTACATAAGAAAAAGTATCCGCCAGGTCCCAAGCCTATGGCATACCCCGCCAAAAGAGCAAACCTCCTCCACTTGTACCCATAGGATGCACAAGCAGATGGTTTGCGTGCAGAGGTCAAAACATGTACTACCTTAAGAGGCCAGGATCTCGAAAACCCACCCTCCAAGCCATCAGATGGAGGAACTTGACATCATGGAAGCACACGGGGCCCCAACGGAGGAGGTCCTGAGCCCCTGGGAGAGGAATGTGCACTCTCCTGGACAGTTCCCGTAGGGAAGTAAACCACAGCTGGTGTGGCCAAAACAGAGCTATCAGAATGCAGGGACATCTGTCTGTTCTGAGTTTGGCTACCACAATGGTTAAGGATGGGGATGGAACTGCATAAAAAAGGGAACCCTGCCAAACGAACTGGAACGCATCCCCCACAGGCTGTGAGCAAAAATGGTGGCATTTGGCATTGTGCTGCCGGGAGACAAAGAGGTCCACCGCTGGGAAGCCCCAGAGAAAGAAAGTAGGTTGAAGACATTTGTCTGCCAGGGTCCGCTCATGGTTGGTGGAACTGGTTCTGCTGAAGGTGTCCACAGTGTCATTGGCTTGCCCTGCAATATGAATAGCATGCAGAGAAACCTTTCTGGGAATGAGCCATTCCCTTATGCAACAAGCTTCCAAACATGGGAGGGAACCCACGCCCCCTTGCTTATTAAAGTCAAACTTTGCAGCTTTTTGCACATTCTTACCCTGCAGAAAGGTTTCACCCACCCTCAACTCCAAGATTAATGCGCAGACCACGTTCCCACTCAGATCATTTCCCACTTACAGAAAAGGAAAGGCAATGCCCCCCCACTCTGAAAGTGACGCATCAGAGGTGACCTGAATGTCAAGAGGCCGAACCTCAAAAGGCCAACCCTGGAGCAAATTTGTACTTGAGACCCACCAAGTGAAGGACCTGACCACTACCCGAGGCACAGAGGAGCGCTATTGGGCTGGTTAGGCCTCTTGCCCCGGACTTCACAAGTTCACAAGGTTGGAAGAGACCACAAGAGCCTTCCAGTCCAACCCCCTGCCATGCAGAATCCCACAATAAAAACTCTCGGCAGATGGCCATCCAGCCTGTGCTTAAAGACTTCCAAAGGACTTCCCTTTGGTGTCTCTTTCCCTGATACTGACTGGAATATTAGGAGCAATAGTGTTGGCTCACAAGGAAACTGGTAATGCACAGAAGCTTGCGAAGGGGGGTACTGGTAGTGTCTTGGGAAGTATCTGGGTTTGTATGAGGCCGACTTCCCTGTGATCCCCAAGGTCTTGGCTGTGAGCTTATTTTTTTCTCATTCTGTGCAAGGACTCATCAGTCTGAGAATTAACCAGCTCTTTTCCCTCAAAAGGGAGATCATCCACATTTACCCTTGGTTATTGAGGCAGAGCAGTGGTGTACAACCAAGAGTAGTGCCAGAGCACCACCACCAAGGCCATAGCCCAGCTACCACAGTTGGTGGCATGTCTCACTCTGTTGATCTGATATATGCTGAGACTCATATTCTCAACTTGAACCACCCTGGTTAATGACTTTTTGTCCTCAGGGAGGGCATCCAGATAGGAGGAAAGAGGATCCCAGAGGAACAACTGATACGTCTAGATGGAATAGCGCTGTAGTTGGAGACTCTAAAGGCCAGCGCTCCTGACAGACCCTTCTCCCTAAACCATCCAATTTCCTCCCTTCTTTATCTAATGGGGAGGAATGAACTCCTGCCCTATGCTTTGAATGCATTACCTCCGCTACAAGGGAATCCGCAGGTGGGTGTATCCACAATGTTTATGTTGCACCCAGTCCATGTAGTCAAGTTTGTGGGTGGAGGCTTGCACCAAAGGTGGGTTGGTCCATATGGACTTAGCAGTCTCAAGCAGGCCTTGTAGCATGGGTATAGTGATCTGCCCCCAAAAGCTGGAATATGTGACCTAAAGTATCAGAGCTGATGGTTTCTGATCCGAGCAGACTATCAGAAGCTAAAGACCCTTGGCCATTCCGGTCAACTGCCCCGTATAGAGGTGCAAGTCCATTGTGGGAGGTACCAGAGGGAGATCCCCCACCTTTTTGTCTGGCAATGGATCGGAAGCAACATCTGAGGCAGTGTCAGAACAACATGGAAAATCATCTTTGAATTCAGAGCCATCCAGGGATGGGTGCCGACAGGATACCCATCGGATCAGAATTGACAGCCAACTGTCTCAGAACCATAGGTTGAAATCACAACTGCTGGCTACTCAGAGTGTGCCCCACTGATATAGTTCGATGTCGGAGGGCATGGATGCCAACGCAGTTGCCAGAACATGGGGCCAGAAGAAGCAGGATCCTGAGCAGGCTTCTTCTTCTTAGGTTTTGAAAGGGTTGCCAGGTCCCCCCTCTCTTCCGGCAGGTGTTTTTTGGGGCGCAGCTGAGGCAGGGATTGCATACGTGCAGCCACGCCGATGCAATCATGTCACTTCCGGTTTACACCCAGAAGTGCTGCATCGCAACGGGCCTTTTACCACCCAAACTGGTAAAAGGCCCATTGCGATGAGGCACTTCCGGGTGTAAACCAGAAGTGACGCAATCACGTCGGCATGGCCGTGCACGCAAGTAATCCCCACTTCTGAGCCAGGCAATGGATTTGTAGGCAACTGCCCACAAATCTAAGCGACCTGGCAACCCTAGGTTTCGATGAGGCGGGGGATGGACAACGTCGGGTCTGGGAATTGACTTCCTCGCTGGCTGGATCGGTGGTATGCTTTCGCTTCGACTTTTTCGGTGGTGGCTTCGAAGCATTTCTTGGAAACACAGCTGACCTATGGGTATGCCAGGCAGTTGGCTCCAAGGAAGGCGCTGACGCCACGGAGTATGCATGGGCCTATTGCTCACCCTCAATGGAGCAAAGCAGCTGAGCTTCGGGGGCTGTCAGAGACTTTTCCCATAATACCGCTTTCAGCCACACAGCTCTTTTATGTCAGGCCTTCGAGGTAAACCGCTTGCACGCGTCAAAGCCCCAACATTGTGGGATTCACCCAAACATAACAGACACAGGGAGTGATCATCCATTTGCACCATTTTGGTACCGCATTCAGTACATTTCTTGAAGAACGTTAAACGCCAACGACTTCAACTATTATTATTATTTTTCTTTCTTTCCTTTTTTTTTTTTTTACTGACAAGAGAAAGGGCAAACCGCCCGATAAGGACAAGCCCTCTCTCTTCCTCTTCTTTTCTTTCCAAAAAGAAAAAAATTCCCCTCAGAGGCCAATTTTACCTCAGAGGAGAAGAAGGAAAGAAAACTCATCCTACCTCCCTGGCAGCAAAGGAAGGACTGAGGGAAGGAGCGCAGTGCCTCCCCGTGGTCACCTGTCGGTTTAGGCAGGAAAGGCCGATCAAGGCAGGAGAGGGGAAGTGCTCCTAGAACTATGGAAAGTACTAGAAGGAAAAAGCTTTTCAACTCAATACCTCCGCGGCAGGTCTATGCTCATGCGCAGCCCCACATGGGACTGCACAGAAGACAAATAACAGGTGACCAAATGAGAATGTTTGACCTGTAATTTCACCGGTGTACTAACCCTATATTAAATTGACAAATATTCAAGCACAACAATAAAACATCTTCAGTAAACTCTCATAGGTTGCAACCTTCCCAAATCATACAACTTCCAAGATATTAATAGTACAGATGCAATTACCACATACAATTCTGCAGAAATATTATTTTATCTTTTTTGCAGTGTAAGTATTGACAGTTAATTTTCGATCATTTTAATGACTCAGGCCTTTTATGCATTGCTGTTTCCCTTGCAGTCACCTCCTGACAATTTGGGATTTTTGTTTTGACTATGCATGCTGTTTCTGACCGTCAGAGGTCGCCACACTCTCCCTCTGCATTTCCCCACCTTTTGCCTGTGTGTTGAGGGACCTGTTTTATCGCAAATTTGAAAACGCAGGCAAAGCACGGGGAAATGCAGGGGGAAAGCGAGGCAACCTCTGATGGTTGGAAACGGCATGAATAATCAAAACAAAGACCCCAAGTCGTTTAAGGAGTGACTGCGAGTGAAACAGCCATGCATAAAAGGCCTCAGTGTGTGTGTTTGCATCTGGGTGCCCAAGAATTTTGACAAGGGGCATGAAGGCCTATACAAAAACATGGGGGGGGGGAATCTCACCCCCACGGATTTGTAAATTACTGCAAGTTTTGGGGAAAACTCTTAGGCAATATTCTCTTTTTTAGAATGAAAAATGAAATACTTTTAAAGGAAAGGTTTTTAAATATTGCTTGTAGTTGCTCTCTCAATATGTTATTCAATCCTATCTATAGTACACCTTAGAGAGTCAGCATGATGTAGTGGTTAAGAGCAGCGGACTCTTATCTGGAGAACTGAGTTTGATTCCTCACTCCACCACATGAAGCCTGCTGGGTGACCTTGGGCCAGTCACATTTCTCTCTGAACTCTCTCAGCCTATGCAGAAGCAGGCAATGGCAAACCACCTCTGAACTTCTCTTGCCTTGAAAACCCTACAGGGTTGCCATTAGTCAGCTGTTACTTGAGGGCATACACACACACGACACTGCATGTGATGATACACTGCTAAACACTTCAATAAATACACCCAAAACACAATTTTGTGTGCTACATTATACATTCTTAAAGTAGTAAAGTAAGTTTAGAATTGATATTAAATTGGATATTTTACCCAAAATGCCCAGTTTTTGTTTAAAAACAAAAAACCACACAACCATTTTCCCAGAAATTTTACGTATCTAATTTCAACACAGAAATATGATAACCTATAGTTTTTTCTGAAACTATGAACACAAGACATCCTTGGAAAATACCTGGAAATTTCTCAAACTATATTCAAAACCAGTTGTTGTTTTCAAATTTGTGCCTTAGTCTGAAACAATACACTGACAGTGCATTCCTAAGGAGACTTACTCCTTATACTGGAGTAACTCTCCTTAGGAATGTACTGTAAGGCTCTAAAAGTGCAAACCTACACCTTTCTAAGCCCACTGATGCCAGCAGACTCTAGAAGGGTGTTCCTCTGCTTAGGATACTATAAAGAATATAGTTAGACACAGCTGGTCGCCAAGGTGCTACTGGACTCCAATCTAATTGTTCTACTGCAGGCCAGCATGGCTACCCTCTGAAACTGCTCTCCCATGGTGACTCTCCACGTCCAGCTGTAATGCCTAGTAGAACCTGCATGAATGTGTGAAGACTTGCCACACCAGCAAGGGAGCGGGGACTGGAAACCGTTCATAGGATCAGGAGGAGAATTCATTACTTTGGCTAGGTGTACACCGCAATCCTCACACTGCAATAGTCTTCCATGCGGGCATGGTAAAATGGTGAGTGTTCCTTACCATCTTAGGATGCATGAGGAAAGCCTCCCTGAAAAAGTGGCAGGGAGATCTAGAAACATTAAGACCAAGCCCTTCTGCCCCCCATACCATGTCTCTTCTGTCCTTTCCCTGTTGTCTGCAGCTCAGCCTTCCTTTTCACAGACCCCCACTCAACCACAACCTCTGCAGTCATGCATGCTTGCAGATCAGCCCTGAACAACAACTAGCCTCCCCTATCGCCCCCCCCGTGCCTCTTTCAAGTGGTGGATCCGGCCAGTCAATTGTCCTGAAATAGCTGTTTCTCACCCTGCTTGAATGGCTAATGGTAAACCTCTAACCTGTACTGATGTATAAAAACCAGTCTAAAAGTCAGTTATGCATCACTCATATGCTTAACTACCACTAGAACAGACTCTGGCTGCATTCCAAAAACCATCATGAAGTGCAACAAAAATTCTGCCGCAGCTCATGTTTTTACAGTATCTTCTGGGATTTCGGTGGATGTGCTTGGTTTGAATTATCCTAAAGCTCAGAAAAAAAATTTTTGTCTATTAAGAAAGAAAGACAGAAGGAAAACATTTTGTTCTCAACAAAACTATTTGACAGACGTTTACAGCCACTGCAGAAATGGAAGAAAATGGGTCAAAAGTACAAAATTAGCTTATACTTCTGTTTTTGTATCACCAGCATGCATTCTATGAACACTTTTACACACAAGTACAGGTAATTCCAAAGTGGATTAATGAAAAACAAGAACATACAGCTGATTTTCATAACAAAGCCTTGCTTTTTGCAATAACAAAACAAATTAATACCATATCACAAAATATTAAGTTCACCAGGAAAACTAGTACTATTTCATATACTAAAAAAGTGACGTACCCTCGGCTTCGTCCAAATTAATTTTGTGACACTTTTTTTTCCCAGTCTGTGCAATACATTCTTCTCTTTTTGCTAGACGGGTATCCCTAGCATTTTTTCCACTTTCTCCTTTTATTTTAATAGAATTAGACTTTCCTAGAGTTCTTCCCTCTCCCTGTATTAGAAGGAAAGTTAAAGGGCTACTTACATTTAATTTATAGTACAAAGTTGAAGTAATCAATTCTTACATTTTATTTTATATTTTATTGACAGTTCTGAAATTAAATGTAGTGCAAGCATTTTCAGTAAATCATGCACCACCACCACCACAATGAGAGAATCAAAACTATCTACACACGCACACACATGCAACATGTCCATTTTAATCGCAGGGTCATGTCTGTGGATTTGGGCCAAGCTACATGAGACTTGCTGTTGGGTCTCACTTTTCCCCAACTCCTTCCTCATGTGAAGCAGCTGCCGGAGTCGGCCGCCATGAGTGGTGCTCTCGCAGGGGTTAGGGCTGCTAAATCCTCCTGCTGATTTCACTCACAATTGTCCTCCCCAGCAGCTTTTCTCTTAATACAGAAAAAGGTACAGTGACTGGTACCTTTTCTACTGCAGAGGGAAAAACAGCTGAGGGAAGGTGATTCTAAGAAAAAAAGAGCCAGAGAGGAAAGGGTTCAGCGTCTCCTTCCTTCACCCCCTTCAAAGACTCCACTCAAAGTCACAGCCTCCCACGTCTGCCTTTTTTTTTTTGAGGTGAGGGTGAGTCAAAGAAGAATACCTTGCAACAGGATCTAACACGCACTTGGACCCTTTGATTGCTGAAGTTTTGGGCAAATGACTGAGACTGTAGTTGACACAAAGGACAGAAAGTGTGGGTATGCGCTAGTGAAAGCAACAGAACAGAGGAAGTGGAAAGGCATGTGATATTAACTAGAATAAATACTTTTTTCATCTCCAATTTCCAGTTTGGGAAGAAAAATAAAAACTGAATAATAATAAGAGTGACAAATAATTTCAGTAAACTTACTGTAGAGGCTTGAGTCCTTGCATTAGATGTTGCAGATGCATTCTGTTTCAGTGATGCCCCCTTTCCCTGGTCTGTGAATGTAAGATATTTAAAAATACATATGCATACCATGCCACTTCCTTCAAGGTTTACGATTAATTCATACCGACCAAGAACATGCAGGAAAGTTGGGTGGATCCTAGAACTTTTTTGAGGATATCCCAACTGTCTTTCATACCTGCTCTCTCAATCCATTTGAACAAGTCTTGCTCAATAAAGCAGAAGACATGACTGAGCATCGTCGACAGGAACCAGGCTTCTTTTACCTAGCCTGACTGGAACTTTTGCTACCCAATCCTTCAAAGGGGTAGAGTGTCAAATAAGATTAAGTCTTCACCTGCTCGGTAAAATATTTTGATTTTATTCTCTATCTAGTTACATTCTGGTTCTCAGTTTTCCCTTGGTTGGCCATTCTGCAGTTTTACACACACCCAGACCATACGGGCCCCCTGGGTCGTGCTGTTTTTCACCAGGTGCATAACATAGTTTACTTTTAAGTGGCTACTAACAGGTCCAAGCACAATGCAAAACACAGGCTTGGTCTGCAGAACACCTAATGACTGGATATAACTTTCCCCTCTTGAATGTGCACATGAGGCTTCTGGGTGAAATAACTGGGTAATGAAAGCACAATTCAGATTGCTGGTTTTGAAACCAAAACAACTTGGATTGCTGGACCTCCGAGACCCTGCCACCTTTGATATCCCACAGGAAACCTCTTAACAAAGCCTAATGACTTGATATAACACAGCTCCTTCTCTATGACTCTCCTTTCTTAGAGATATAACAGGGTTACACTTACCTGTAACTGTTGCCCATCAAGTGTTTTCTGTGGAGGCATGCATTGGGACTGTGTGTGCAGGTCAGCCGCAGAGAATAACTTCCAAGCTTTAAGAGACTGAAAAGGCGCTCCTTTCCCACCCTCACGGCACAAGGCGTCATTTTTCTGCCAAAACCTTATGCCTTGAGGTAGGAGTACCATTTTCCCTCAGCTCTCCTGAGCTGCTGGATACTTCAGGAAACATAAGAGAACTTGCAGCAGGGCCGGAGAGAGGAATGTGTGCCTGCACAGAAGACACTCGATGAACAACCATTACAGGTAAGCGCAGCCCTGTTTTCACCTTTGGTCTTCTGTGATGTCCCACACTGGGAGATTAACAAGCTGCTCACCAGTGGTGGTGGGAGCAAGCCCCTCAGTCAAAGAGAGAGTGCGGTACAGCCTTCCCAGCTGCTGACTTTCCCCTGGAATTTGTGTCCACAGCTTAGGGACCGATGAAGGTGTCAGAGGAGGACCATGCAGCAGCCCTGCACATGTCCTCCAGAGGAATGCCACATATAAAAGCAGCTGAAGAAGTCTCAGCTCTGGTTGAATGTGCTTGAATGGACAATGGACAAGAGACTTCTGCTTGCAATTAACAAAGTTTAATTGTCGTGACAATTCATCAAGACAAAGTCTGACAGGAGGCTGTGCGCCCTTTGCGGGGACCACAATGGCAAATCAGGAGACCCAAGTTCTTGCGAAAACATGGCCTTTGTAAATAGAACAATAAAGCTCTCCTAATGTCTAAACCATGTAGACTGCATTCTGCTTGCGAGGAAGGGTTCCAAGAAAAAAAACTGTCAAAAAAAACTGTATAAAAGGAGGGTCTGTCCATCAGGTGGCAAGTTCACTGACTCTTCTAGTCAAGAGAAAGCAAACCTTTAATGACAGTAAGGAAAGGGAGCGTGTGGCCAGAGTTGGAAAGGGGCAAGCATTAGCTGAACCAGAACTAATGGTAGACTCCATTGGGGAACGATAGGGTACCTAGCGGGAAATAACTTGAATAAACCTTTAATTGCTTTGAAATGTGATGGGGAAAAGAAGTGCAGCCATCCACAGAGTCGTAATGTGTTAAGATGGCCACCATATGTACTTTTAACAAGGATGGTGCTTAACCTGATTTACTCAGAGAAAGGAGGTAATCAGAAATTAGAGGCAAAGGGCAGGTTAAACGAGAATTACCCTTTGCCAGTTCCCAGAAGGCAAAATCTTTCCAACTTGTGACAGCAGGATTTATGAGTGGACTGCTTACATGCATTCAGTGGCACCATTAGGGTATCATCAGAAAAAATCTGTTGGGCTGGATCCAGTCGCCAAGCTGTTAACTTGGGTCTGGGAATATCATGATGCAGAACAGGCCCCCTGTGAAGTGAATCGCTGGCCAAGGGGAGATAGAGGCACTGCCCCTCGCCAAATTTGCTAAGGCCAAAAAGGTGCAACTAGTATGCAGTGTGACCCCTGAGAGCTAATCTTGCACAAAATCCTGCTTATAAGTGGTGTGGGGGGAAGGCATAAAACAAGCCCTGTTTCCAGGGAATTTGGAAGGCGTCACCAACGGAATTCCAGTTACTCCCAGACCTGGAGCAAAAAGTCCTGGCCTTGGCATTCTTGCTCATGGCAAATAAGTCCACCTGTGGGAAACCCCACTGATGGGAAATCAGATGGATATACTTGTTCATCAGCCACCATTCATGATGCAACAGACCCAATCTGCTGAGGACATGTGCCTCTGAGCTGTTTGAACCAGCTATGCATATGGCTTTAAGTGTAACGTTGTGACGTGCTGCCCAATTCCAAATTACAGTGATACGGTCCTCCTTTTTTGTTGAGGTAGAACATGGCAGTGGTATTGTCTGAACTTGAATTGTCTGAACTTGGGCACCACAATTTAAAAAAGATGTAGACAAGCTGGAACGTGTCCAGAGGAGGGCAACAAAGATGGTGAGGGGTCTGGAGACCAAGTCCTATGAGGAAAGGTTGAAAGAGCTGGGTATGTTTAGCCTGAAGAGGAGAAGACTGAGAGGGGATATGATAACCATGTTCAAGTACTTGAGGGGCTGTCATATTGAGGATGGTGCCGAGTTGTTTTCTGTTGCCCAGGAAGGTCGGACCAGAACCAACGGGTTGAAATTAAATCAAAAGAGTTTCTGTCTAGACATTAGAATTTTCTAACAGTTAGAGCGGTTCCTCAGTGGAACAGGCTTCCTCGGGAGGTGGTAAGCTCTCCTTCCCTGGAGGTTTTTAAGAAGAGGTTAGATGGCCATCTGTCAGCAATGCTGATTCTGTGACCTTAGGCAGATGATGAGAGGGAGGGCATCTTGGGCATCTTCTGGTCACTAGGTGTGGGGGGGAGGCAGTTGTGAATTTCCTGCATTGTGCAGGGGGTTGGACTTGATGACCCTGGTGGTCCCTTCCAACTCTATGATGCTATGATTCTATGAATGATTCTGTTGCATACTAGATCTGCAAAAGAAGCAACTCAAGATCTTGTTTTTAGGTTTCGGGTTGGAGGATATAACATCCACTTCCAATGACTCGGCCATGTGAAGCATCTGCTCCAAGTAAAGCTATAGGTCTTCACTGGGAGATACCACAGTGGAATCTCCCACTGAGATGGGTCTGAAGGGAATGCGGAACCCAGATCCGAGTGTGAGACCATCTCATACCCTTCAGAATCAGAAGTCAGATGACTTGGAGATTTCTGAGAGGTGGGTTGGAGCTGAAGGTGGATGCAGCTGGAACAGAACCGAAGCGGCTGGTGGAACTGATTACTGGTGAGAGTGGAAGTCTCCCCTTCTGCAACAGTAGGCTAGTGAAGGCAGTTATGGGTATGGTGGCCATGGAAATGAAAGAAAAGGAGTTGGCCACAGCATAACATAAGGAACTGACTGTGGTGGAACCAAACGTGACTTCTTTGGTGTGGGAAGCAAAGGAAATTTCTCCTGTAGGATCTCACCCTCCAATAAAGAATTATTAATCTTAAAGGTGAGGAGATGGAGCACATGCAGGAGCCTGTATTGAATCCTCTTCTAGAATCATTGGTTCCTGGAGAGTAGCTTGAGGAAATGGTGGTTTCAGCAGGAAAATGTCTGACTGCTTGGGTTGAGGCTGAACCTTTTCCAGGTGCTTTGCCTTGAAACTGACTTTTTCCAGAGGTGGTTCCGACTCACGCTGGTGAAAATTCTAAGGACTCAGGAACCTGGATCGAAACTTGAGTGGATCTGAAGCTGGATCCAAGTGGTTTTTCCAATTCTAGTAAAGAAGGAAGCTCCCACGCAGCAGATGGTTTGGTTGCCAGGTTGCCAGGAGGCCCTGTCTTCAGGCCTCAGAGTGAACCGTTGACAGTGGAGCAAGCCTGTGCACCTCACCGAGGCAGAGAAGTCACGACATGTGTTCACTGGTCTGTGTCCTCTTAGTGCCACACTGAGCATATTTTCTGAACAGGGATTTCTGAGCCATCCAAGGAATGACAGACAAAATTAAGAGAACACTAGAAGAGGATCTCTTTGACAGCAAAAAACAACCGAGGGAAAATGGTGCTCCCACTTCACAGCACATGATGGCCTTGGCAGGAAAATGTCACCTCGCATGGCGGTGGGTGGGGGTGAGCCTTTTCCATCCCTAGAAGCTAGAAAGTCCTTCTTCATGGCAGGCGTGCCCAGTCCCAGTGTGGGACTGCACAGCTGACCGGATATGAACATTTCCTCTCCTGCCCTTAACTTTAAAAAGCAAACAAAGATATTTCTGTTTCAGGAGGTTTTAAAAGTTACACCATGATAAGCAATGTGTACCATTTATGTAACTAAACATGTAAAAAATGTACCGAAAAATGTCCAAAAGGACAAAAAGGGACTCAGGGGTGATTTCAAGGAGGGCAACCAGGCAACAGTTAAAGCTATGATCATGTGGGAAAGGGAAAGTGACTGGGGACTGCAGGAGGGAGAAACGACAAAGATCCACTTTCTGAGCCTTACTGAGATGCTGCCTGTAAGTTTCAAATGCACATCTATAAATAGGAGTGCAATCCTATGCACATTTTCCTGGAAGTCCCACTGATTACAGTTGTGCTTGCGTCTGAGTAAACATACACAAGATTCCACTGTAGGGATGCTAGAAACGCGTGTGCAAGTTCCTTTAAGGAAAGCTTTTCAGAATTTTAACCTAATTAGAGGTACCAAATTCCACCCAAGCTGCACGCCTCCATCCCAGTTTGAACGTGACCCTGCCTGGCTTTCAGTTATTGTGCCTCTGGCAACAAGGAGATGAATCAGGCCCATGGTTCTGAGCCTTTAATCCACTCCTGCCTACTCAATGTGCAGCAATATCAAATGTCCCCCGAGCCACAAGGATGAACCAGCAACGAACACGGCAGACTTTATTGACACTGGTATATTTATGGATTGAGAATGGCTTTTTTTTTGTAGTTGTTTTGCAACTACATATACATATCCAAACAGGGAGGGGACATTCCAGTTTGATTCCTATTTAACGTGTGCTACTATTTTTAAAGAGGGGGGAGGGATCAGGGATTTACAATACTCAGGGCAAGGTTAGCAGTATAAACGGCTCTCCTTGCTGGCTGTCAGAAGCCACTGCAAGTGGGAGAAGGGACTGTCTAAAATTCAGAATGCCCTTCTATGTTCTAAACGCCCTCCATGATTTGCAGATTGCCTCTATTGACAAGGACTTAGTTAGGCTCACTAAACTGTTAGAAGTGACATAATTTCAGCAATGCTTACCTTTCCCCTTTTCTGGCAACTTCTCATCAAGAATAACCCGCTGTCCGTCTAGATTAGAGATGGGAACACCAAGGTCTAACAGCTCCTGCTCACCATTCTGTGGTCAAAACACAATTTTGTTTCAACATTTTCCAGTGCAACTTGATCTACAGCCTAGCATTAAAAATTCACTGTGTCACAAACTCTTACTGTACTATGAATCAATTCACAGTGGAAGAAGAGGAATAAATACTTATTTTGAAAGCTTATAGAAGAAATTTAAAGAATGATATAATGTCAAATTTGCAAGAATTACGAATTCCTCATCTGAGGAAACCGTCAGCTATCCTTTTAATATTAAACTGGACATGGATAATCTCAACTCTAGTTCCAATGCTACTATCATTTTTACTAGGGGACATATCTAGATTAACAAAAAAGAGATCCCATGGGATGATTGGAACATGATTCCATCTAGTTGCAGTGAATGGTCTTTGGGTAAGTCAGGATGCCAAAGGGACCAGCCATGATTATTAAGCAGATCTGAATGTTACACGTGTGATGGCTGACATTCAGTTAGCTTGAAGGCTGCTGTGAACCACGACCAACAGTGAACTATATAGATACTACAGACTGTTTGGGATTCTATTGAGATCCATCCTTTTCGACTTCTTCTGAATGTGTATATGAGGCTGCTGGGTGAAACAACTTGGTGATGCCAGCACAATGCAGACTGCTGGTTTTGACTTACAGAGACCACGTCCTCAGCTGGACCTCAGAGACCATGCCCTCTCCTATACCCCACTGGCAGCCTCTTAACAAAGCCATATTCAGATGGTAAAGGCAAGAAGAAAGACATTCTCAGCAACTGCCCAATACTATGGAACTCTCGTCCTTAGGAGACTTACCAAAATGTGAAGCTTGAGCATTGTTTAAAAGCACCGTAAGCCTTTTTAATTTGCTCTGGCTTTAGGCAGTCATGGCCAGGCTGGCTGGCTGGCGTGGGTTCTGCATTTGCGGGTGTGTACATATGAACAAATATGTCTACATGGATGCAAATGTACACACACACGTTTCTGAACTACATTTCCCCCACACCTTACCACAGTTCAATACAAATGTGTATGTACAGCCTTGAAAGAAAGATCAGTAACAGAAAGAGAATAAAGGAGCTTAAAACAAATAGATTAGAATTCTTGTATGTTAATCGGGGCCAAATATCTAAAAAAAATAAAGAACAAACAGGTATATATAGGACTACTAATTAATTGTACCTCAATCACATGGTGATTTTTGCACAAAGATAGTACAAATATCTGAAAATTCTTCTGCAGATAAACAAAACTAAAAATGTTAACTTACTTTAACAAGTTACTTACTAGCCTTGCCACAAGATGATTAAGATTTAAACCATATTTTGCAACTACTGGCCGGAGGACTTCTGTTACCGGTTTGGTGGGTTTAGCCTTTAAGCCAACGGATCTATTGATAGGAACAAGATCCAACCTAGAATTTGTAAAACAAAAAACTGTGGTAAGTGTTTGTTATTAAAACAATTCATAATGTGCTACAATCCCCTTTGAGAATCAAATGAACAAGAAGTTGTGATAGCTGGACTTTTACTCTTTGCATCATTAGTAAATAAACACAAAAACCTCTCAGATCTACTGTACCTTACACATTTTGGAGGAACTACAGCAATTATTGTCTTCTGATCCTATGAAACAGGAGTGAATACTCACCTGAGCTAGCTGGGTTCAGAGTCGTTTCTGTGGAAGGAGAGGAAAGCCAAAATGCCCTAGAACAGGGGTCCCCACCTTTTCTGAATTTGCAGGCACCTTTGGAATTTCGAGAGGGGGTAGTAAGCGCCACCCCACAGTGGCTGCTGCAGAAGATGGAGGCAAACTCCAAACAGCTGCTGCAGAAGAAGGCAGAGGCAAATGCAGTGCCACCCTCCTCACTTCACACCAGCATCACAGCATGGTTGTAAAAAGGAATGAAGGAGAAGTGAGGGAGGGGAAACAAAAAGGAGGAATAAAAAGAAAGAAAGCACAAATACTGGAATACCTTGGTCCACGTAAACATTCACCATCTGCACACTGGTTATATTATGCACCGTGACCTGGATGGGCCCATCTAGCCCAATCTTGTCAGGTCTTGGAAGCTAAGCTAAGCCCTGGTTAGTACTTGGATGGCGGATCACCAAGGAAGTTCAGGGTTGCTACACCAAGGCAGGCAATGATAAACCACATCTGTTCATCTTTTGCCTCAAGAACCCTACAGGGTAGCCATAAGTTGGCTGTAACTTGACAGCACCCCCACCCACCAAGTGTCTCCCAGACTTGGGAAGAGGTTGCTTGTACATAAATGAACGGAGGAGGAAAAAAGACACTTCTGTACAAATATCCAGGGGATAAGAAAATCAGTACAGGAGCGAATATTGTTAGAAATCAACAAATTCTTATTGTGACTACACACATATATATTACAAAAATAGTCACGCTGACCATCAACATACAAAACGCAACATGCATCAGACACAAAAGGTGGGTAATAAATAGGGTGAGTACACTTCAGTCAATAATCTTTCTATGTTTCTTTTTCCACAGGAGCAGGTTTGTATGGACGAAAGGATGTCAATGGACATCAAGAGGATACGATCGTTTCGAAGTCTCAAAATTCAAATCTTCATCAGTCCTTCCTGCATATCACAACAAATACATCCAACAATTGCTATTTTCCTGCAGCACCACTAAAAATCAATCAATAAATATACAACAATTTTTTACTTACATAACAGAAGTCTCATAAATTCCTATGTTATCATCCATGTTGCACAATCCCCTTAGGGTAAGGTTGCCAAAGTATTGCAGTATCAAAATATCCCAAGCAGGGTAAAATTCAAAGTTCCTTCCTCTAAGGGTAAGGTCAGAAAAAGGCTTCATTTCTATTGCAAAGCACATAAGTTAAATACCTAGCAGGTGTGTGTGAAATGCAGAGCTCAGCTGATGCATCTGTGCCACAGAGCCGGCACCCTGGAAGCCTTAAAGAAATATCACACTTATTACAAAAAACATGACAAATCATTTTCTAAATTCAACCCATGAGGAGTAATGGTGTTCAATGTGTGTATGAAGTATGATTCTTTACACCTTAACAGCTTTTCATTGTCATTTCTATTGAATTTCTTGGGATTTAGCTTCCAAATTATAAAGAATCTCAAGTCATTCTAACTATGTTTAAAGCGAGGGAAGTGTTCTATGACTGGCGCAGAAGTTATGCCCGCCCTGATGCGGGACCTATGTTCTAATATCCGTGTTTTAATAGGTCTAATGCTAGAGCCCACATAAATTAATTGGCAGGGGCATAAGAGACAATAAATGCAATATTTAGTGTTATAGTTGGAGAAGGAACGAATTTGGAAAGAAAAATTTGAATCCCTCCTTTTAAATTCCTTTACTTCCTTTTTCTGACCTTACCCTTAGAGGAAGGAACTTTGAATTTTACCCTGCTTGGGATATTTTGATATTTCAATACTTTGGCAACCTTACCCTAAGGGGATTGTGCAACATGGATGATAACATAGGAATTTATGAGACTTCTGTTATGTAAGTAAAAAAATTGTTATATATTTACTGATTGATTTTTAGTGGTGCTGCAGAAACATAGCAATTGTTGGATGTATTTGTTGTGATATGCAGGAAGGACTGATGAAGATTTGAATTTTGAGACTTCGAAACGATCGTATCCTCTTGATGAACTTGTGTCCATTGACATCCTTTCGTCCATACAAACCTGCTCCTGTGGAAAAAGAAACAGAAAGATTATTGACTGAAGTATACTCACCCTATTTATTACCCACCTTTTGTGTCTGATGCATGTTGCGTTTTGTATGTTGATAGTCAACGTGACTATTTTTGTAATATATATGTGTGTAGTCACAATAAGAATTTGTTGATTTCTAATAATATTCGATCCTGTACTGATTTTCTTATCCCCTGTACATAAATGAACAGCAGAGGGGGCAAAATCCAATCATGAAAACCCCTAAAAAAAGCTACTGGGGGAAAACGGGCAGCTGTTCATCCATTCTGGCCTTCCCATATACCTGCCAGGTCTCGCAATCATTAGCAAATCACAGTCATTGTGAATCAAGACAGAAGAGAGTTCTCCACTGGCCAAAATGAAATGCTCAAAGCAGCACAAAAAGTGATAATCAGGAGGAACTATGAAGCTCAGAACTAAAACTCAGAGAAGATACAGAAAGACCACACTGTTTAGAAATGCAGAAAGACAGGGATAGAGCTGTATTACAAGGGGGTATTTTTCACGGAGATTTGCTGCTGTTTCGACGCTGATTTGTCGGAGTCAAATTTTGGTTATTCACTGCAGATCCGTGTTTTCCCCCACTGAGCAAAATAAGCCGCGTTAAAAGAGGCAATCCAAACCACTTTTGAGACGATCTTTGCTGTGGACTCGTGTTTTGTTGCTCGGGTGCCCATGAAAAAATGTTTGCTTCGCTCCCCGGGACGTCTCCTTTCTCCTCCCCCAAGAACGGTGATTGGCTGGGGGAGTTTCGCGCTCGGACAAGAATACCGCCCCTTTTGCTGCCTGCCTGCCTGCCTAGAATCCTGGCACTTCTCTCCCTCCATCCCCGCACACCTTCCCCACCCCTTGCCCGGGATGGGCCTTGGAGCTGGGCCCACACCTCCAAGCCCAGGGGGACGTCGGACGGACGGCTCCAGGGGGAGACCGGCGGGCCCACGCCATGTGCTCCTCGTGCGCTGGGGGTGGTGGTGGTGGCAGCTCAGTCTAGGGCAGCTGGACCCGTGGGGGGGATGTTCAAGGGAAGGGGCTGTTGGCCCCTCTGCCCCAGAGGGGAGGGGGATTTTTGAGAAATCAGATGGGAAAAATGTGCATCCTGAGAGCGGAAAACCCAAGGCGAAACTCCCTCCCATCACTCTTCTGAAGAGGGGCGGCCAGCCTGCTCTTATCTCCCTCCTCTCTCTCGATGCACTGTGGCCGGATCATGGCCGGCGCGTGATCCAGGGGCCTTCTTTCCTCTCCCCCCCCCGCCATGCACACTGGCTGGATCGGGGCTGGCGCGCAAGCTAGGAGCCCTCCTGTCTCTCACGATGCAATGTGGCCGGATCATGGCCGGCGTGCAATCCAGGGGCCTTCTTTCCTCTCCCCCCCGCCATGCCCCTCTACCCCAGCGGGGAGGGGGGATTTTTGAGAATTCAGATGGGGAAAATGTGCATCCTGAGAGCGGAAAACCCAAGGCGAAACTCCCTCCCATCACTCTTCTGAAGAGGGGTGGCCAGCCTGCTCTTATCTCCCTCCTCTCTCTCGATGCACTGTGGCCGGATCATGGCCGGCGAGCAATCCAGGGGCCTTCTTTCCTCTCCCCCCCCCCCCCCCGCCATGCACACTGGCTGGATCGGGGCTGGCACGCAAGCTAGGAGCCCTCCTGTCTCTCACGATGCAATGTGGCCGGATCATGGCCGGCGCGCAATCCAGGGGCCTTCTTTCCTCTCCCCCACCACTGCCATGCACACTGGCTGGATCGAGGCTGGTGCGCAAACTAGGAGCCCTCCTGTCTCTCACGATGCAATGTGGCCGGATCATGGCCGGCGCGCAAGCCAGGGGCCTTCTTTCCTCTCCCCCCCCCCTCGCCATTCCCACTTTCAGCTAAACACTTCTCTGGGCACATTGATTCCCTGCCCCCCCGATCCTGTCTATCATTAAAGGGCAATGGGTTCCACACCTATAGAAAATAGAGGGAAGCTTTGAGGAAAGCGCTGCCTTGCCCCCCACACCCAATTTGGAATCTGACTGTTCCAAAAGCAGAACAGAGCGAGGGTGGAAGAAAAATGGAGGAGACCAGAGGGACTGGTGCTTGTTTTTTGAGCTGGGGCTGGTGAACCGCATGAGGTAATCTGCTGGGCGGAGTTGGGGCGGAGCTGGGGGCAGGCATAAACAATGAGCCTGTTGGAAGGGGAGGCCTCCTGCAAAAGGGACAGACCAAACCGTTGTCAAATACAGCGTGCTTTGTTCCCATGAAAAACCAAAACTACATCAAGATTGACAGGGATAAATCGCGGCCATGAAAAAAACATTTAAATCGTGGGTTTTTTTAGTCCGTGGCAAAACAGAAGCAAAATCTACCGTGAAAAATGCCCCAAGGAGAGCCACAGAATAAGAACAGATTGATGGGAATCTCCCAGGAGGATGAGAAGAACAAAACAAACTGAAGTGACAAACAAGGCAGCGGAAACAGATGAAGTAATGCAAGAACTCGCCTGGTGCTGATGGAGGAGCGCCTGATGTTCTTACAACCAAAGTGAATGGAGACCTCTTTGCGGCACTGCATCAGAACTCTCACATTCTCAAGGAATGCCTTTTGCCAGGGGGGAGCTGCCTCTTGCCTGATTCCAGTCCAGATTCTAACCTCACAATGAACTGACGTAGCTTTGAAAAACCACCAGATATTGACGGGGAGTGGGGGAGTCTTACCGAAACAAAGTACGCTTTTCTAAACGAAGAACTCGAGAATCTAAAATGCTGCTGTCCTGATTCAACACGAGAGGCTACAACACAGAAGGAGCAAAAGAACATGTTAATGTGGAACTGCAGTTAATAATATATCCACATAAAAGCACTGCTGTGCAGAATTAATGAAGAGCTTTAAATAAAGCAAGAACAGACTGTTTGTACATATTAATATATATTCAGTAATATGATTTGTTGCTATTTTGGAAGGACCCAATAGGGCCCCATTGGATGAGATGCTGAGCTATTCTGTCTCAGCTGAAGGATTTAGGGTCATTTAAGTCCAGTTCTATAAAATGAGGAGTGATACAAGCAGATTCAAAACAAAAGAAATAACAACCATTGCAGTGAAGAATGTGAAAAAGGCATACTTTTAAGATTACTTGCTCCTCTTGTGGGAATACATTTTAATCATTTTTATTTGTAGCTAAATTACGGTTGCAGGAATGGGAAAACCACTAAGGAAATAATAAGGTGATTTGGCACATAATAATGGCAACAGAAGGACCAGTACCTTATCTCCACCAATTAAGAACAGATCTACTCCCGCTATGTTAATGCCTTGTTTCTCACAGAACCCCGATAACATCTCTTTGATTGAGAACCCAGCTTTAACTGGCATTGTATAAGAGGAGCCATCTGGAAGATTGATATGGCAACATTTGGAAGACTTCTCTTTCTCGGCTGTTGGTACCGATGCCCTGCAGGAGTCAATCTTTCAAGAGAGAAGATTAATATTTATGTAGATATGAACAGCATCAAAAAAGGAACTCAGAAAAGCAGACACACATCAATACAAGGTGTTGTTGTTATTATTTTCTATAAGGAAATAATGCTGCATTTTCCTTAAAGAGTTTGTTAAGAATGTGGAAGCAGATTAAATATGACAACTCTACAGTAAGTATCCAAAGAAGGATTAGTGTATAGTGTATTGCAACTTAGTATTATAGTGTACCTTCATCTTCCTGTTAAAAATCAGATCTCTCAGGATATAGAAAAAAAGAGATCTAAGGTTCCTTGACTATGCTGGGAATTTAATCACAGAAAATGAAAAAGGAGTAAGAGGAGAAGATTGAGGTAAAGTTGTGTTGTGTTAGTTTCCAGAGCTTTCCAGAGGGGAAGGAGGGAAGAGTTTCCTGCAGAGATAAAGAGATCCAGCCAGTCATGTTAACTGCCAGGCTGGGAGACCAGAAAAGACCAGTCAGTATTTGCTTTGTTTGGTAGTTACAGTCAAGGACATCTGTCATGCTAGCGAGGCCTGCCCCGGGACCCCTAGCTGACCACTCTAATAACAAAATCTATAATTTAAGACAAGAGTCAGCAGTGCCAACGTAAGCAGCATTACGCCAAGGCGACACAAACTTCTGCACCATGTGAAGAATGTATAGACATTGTACAATTGGACATTTTATGCTCAGTTATAACCAGGCCCCATTTTGCTACACTTTCCCTTGCTTGTTCAGATTTCTTTCTAAATTGGTATTATTGTTACAATCATTTCTTCAAATGTGCGTTCACTGTTCTTATTAAACTTTTCTGTATTTAGGCGGCACCCCTCCACTGCAGAGGAGGAGCAGCAGGGCTGGAAGAGCAAAGGAAAGAGGAGCTCCAAGGAGAGCACATTGTAACTCGGCAAGAAGTATCAGACCACAAAATATAAGATGTGGGAAGTGCAACCCTGAGCGGGGGTGGGGGAGGCCTGATATCTGGAGTAACTCTGCAGAGGACTGCAGATTTAACCTTTTCCACCTTTTCTGGAACTTGACTTTACTTCAATTGATAATTTAACTGGGAATTCCAAAATCTCATTACAACAGACTTTCACCAAACCATTGAGAGCAAGACACTGTCAATCTTTCACAAAAACCAGCAAAAGGAAAAATTACACAAATGCCTTCGAGTGTCCAAAAATCAGCTGAAAACTTTCAGCACTTTCATCTAAGCAAATTAAAAAATATATCTATAAGAAAGTCATTTTGAATGGGATTTTCTGATGATTTGGCTGTATCACAACCATCTCCACGTAAACTGCTGCACCAGGTTTCAGGCTAATGGGACAAAATTGCCTTGATTTCATAACAAACAGAATTTTCAGCAATGACATAAATGCTGTAAAACAATGTCCCTGACCTACACAGCCCCTTTTGTGGCTGCATCATTTGGACTGTAGCCCAGCGGCACCAAAAAGGTTCCTTAAAACAGAAAAGCGCAAGAAGTGCAAAGTTTCAGTACAAGTGGCTGTACTGGCAGCTATAAAAAGTGTCTTACTGCTGAGATGACTGAAAAACAAGATTTTCACCACAGCACCACTTCATATTTTCTCCATGCTTCAGTTTCTCAAGGTATTAAAACTCTTTTTACAGATGGCCTTTTTTACTTTGAGTAATACTCAACAGCTAATAAGTGCGTCTTGCATTCTCCTTTGCAACTGCGGACTGTGTCTACCAAACTGTATTTTTAATTGGTCGTTGGGGCTATAGGGCCAAAGTACACATTACGTAGGACATCTGTGAATGGATCTCTCAAAGGCTACTTTCAGATTAAAAAGCAAATCTGTTAGTGACCATGGTGTTGGGGGGGGGGGCTGGCATTGTTGGGTGGGGGGACACTAATCCACCACATCATGAACCAAACAAAACTGTTCCCCCATCCCCCCCCCCAAAGCCCTGCTATTATCTGCATCAGAAAAACACAGGTATACCACAAACTTGTCTTTCAGGGGTGGGGAATGAAGCAATTTTTAACTGGGAAACAGTGTAGGGGCAAGGATTAAATCTCCTCATAGGCAATGGCCCTCATTCACGCCTTGACTGGGCAGCTTTTGCATTTGGAAACACACATACACAATACTTAATTTGGCCTTGAGACTTAAGTATAGAGAGTATATCTTATGTTACTCAAGGACAGACTCACCAATTCTTATAATATTTTTGATTTAAAAATCCAGGGCCTTACCAATTCAAGACTTGCAGCTGATGATAATGAGTCTTGAGATTCATGTCTATAGGACAACCCGTTGGCATGTACAGAATCTGTGGGAAAATCATGCCATGAAGAGTGGCAATTAGCTTAATACCATAGTAACATAACAACAGTTTTGGGCACCGCAATTTAAGAAAGATGTAGACAAGCTGGAACATGTCCAGAGGAGGCAACGAGGATAGTGAGGGGTCTGGAAATCAAGTCCTATGGGGAAAGGTTGCTCAGTATATTTAGCCTGGAGAGGAGGCGATTGAGAGGTGATATGATACCCATCTTTAAGTATCTGAAGGGCTGTCATATAGAGGATGGTGCCGAGTTGTTTCCTGTTGCCCCAGAAGGTCAGGCTAGAACCAACGGGCTGAAATTAAATCAAAAGAGTTCCTGGCTAAACATCAGGAAAAACTTTCTGACAGTGACAGCCCATTCCTGAGAACTGCAATTTAGAAAAGCAGGGGGGGGGGGAAGCCCCACTGAAAACAGCGATGCTGTGCCAACAAAAAGCTGCCACAGCACCACTGCTTTTTAATGGGGCGTTCCCGGGTTGAAAGGGGTTAGGAAGCTGCCCCCAGAATGCCCCAGGAAGCCCTCCTGGGATGCTGCCACAGCCATCCAGGGGGGCCAACTCAACTGGCATCTGTGCCAGTTTGCATGGCACAAGTTGGTACGGACACTGGCGTAGGGGTCACATTGCCTCCTAATGCGATTCAGCCCCCAGCCTCAGGAATGCACTGTTAAGAGTGGTTCCTCAGTGGAAGAGGCTTCCTCAGGAGGTGGTGGGTCTCTTTCTTTGGAGTTTTTTAAGCAGAGGCTAGATGGCCCTATGTCAGCAATGCTGATTCTATGAACTTAGTCAGATCATGAGAGGGAGGGCACGAAGGGTGATGTCAGTGTTTGGCTCTTGTGGCCCTTTTTTATATGCCCAGGGTAATGCTGATCACCACTTTGGGATCAGGAAGCAATTTTCCTCCAGCCCAGATTGGCCAGGGTTTTTCCCCCATCTTCTGGGCATGGAGTAGGGGGTCATTGGGGGATGTTGGGGGAGGAGGTAGTTGTGAATTTCCTGCATTGTGCAGGGGGTTGGACGAGATGTCCCTGGTGGTCCCTTCCAACTCTATGATTCTACAATTCTATAACAGAAAGAATCTTGTTAAGACATTCTAACTCAAGCGAAATGCACACGGTTCTCTCTAAAAGGTGCTCATGTGCTTTAAGACCTGAGATATACAGTCTCTGTCCACTGCAGCCAAGTAAATGCACTTCAAATAGTAAAAAGCATCCAGAACTGTGAATCTAATTCTGAACCTGCCTACATGGTTGATCAAAAACATTCTCACAATATTGCCAGGTCCAGGAAGGGAGATAGAAAACATCCCCAGCATTGGCGGTGGGGTGGGGGGAGAATGTTAAAACCCTCCAAAAATAGATAAGTGATGCCTGTGCAGACTAAAAAATGCTGACCAAGGTCTCACAAGATCACAGTAGGCCTTATAGGGTTGCCTAGCAACTTCAACACAATGGCACATTTCTCTAAAAATGGAAGGCGCAGCTGAGGGGAGGGGGGCAAACCGTCCACTCGAGGGTTGGAGAGGGAACAAGAGAGTGGTGATGGGGGGACTGGGAAGTGAATGAGATGGGAGCGATGGGAGGTTGGCGATGGAAGGTTGGGGGGGGGGCAGAATCCCCACTGCTCCGTGAATTCCCATGGATTCCTCTGTGGTTTTACTTGAAATAGATTCTCCCTGACCTCTCAAAGCAGAGGTACAAGAAGCACCTGTAAGAATCTTCTTATACGAATCTGAATGATGTTTTAAAGGGTTGTAAACCCCCTCTTACTTAGATCACTGAAACATAGATGTTAAACTGCTTGGGTTTTACAACTAACCATTTGGATAATCACCATTCTCCTTTTTCTTCTGTGATCGTCCCATACTCTTGCTTCTAGACCACGAGAAAAAGGTCCCTTTTCTCTTTCGCTCAGAGTCTTCCTCTCCAGATTCTTCATTTAAGGATCGCCCCGACTTTGATTTTCCACTTAACTACCATCAAAATATAATTTAAAAAGAAAAGAAAAACTGGATGGAAACCTCATGCTCATTTTCCCAGAACTGCAGCTCCTAAACTTTCTGGTCCTGCCAACCAGTCCTGCTAATTAACCTGCATTTCCATCAGTCACTCCAGTGATATCTGTTTTTAAGAAAAGTAACGAAAAATGAGAAACAGCACAGATAAAGTCAGTAACATCTCCACAGCCCAGTAGGGACGACTGACTGCCAATGCAAGGCAACAACTTCAGTGATTCCCCGCCCACCCCCCCATGGTTCATCATTTTATAATTTCACCATTGTGTAACTAAATCTTTGAAATTAAATGTTATGTCAGCTTCAGACAATATAAACAAATCACACACACACACATATTCAGGCAATCAATTAACAGAAATATGTCCCATTTTATCTACACAGGTTGTAAATGGTGAGAAACCTTTTTGGGTGTTGAAATACTGGACCGCTCAGAACCAAAACTGTGCTTAGAAGTAGGACTGCTGGGAACATGCTGTGGATCAGGGAGAGGGCGGCCTTCCACTTCCGCCAGAATACATTCCTGGTAAAGCGGAGACTTCAGAAAACGTGTGTAGCTATCAAACTTCATCAAGTTGAAAATCTGAGAAGCAAACAAAAGTTTTAAAGCATCAGTTTCCAATCCCCCCGAGGTTCAGCATTAAGGCAGTCGTTTGCTTTAAAAGAAGGGGGAGTTATGTAAAATACTGCAAAATAGTGTTGAGTAACTGGAAACAAAATTGTAGTATGATCAGAATAGATTTATCTGGGAGGCTGAAATTACAAGGACACATCAGGCTGTGATGATCTGTGACCCATCTGTGCAACAACTGTAGATCTTTCCTGCATCCCCCCCAACCACCAGCAGACTCATCTGACTCTCAGAAAGTTGACTCATGGGTTCACAGGACCGACATATTTTTGGATATCCTAACTGCTACAGAAATAATATTTCAAAAATTACCTGAAGCTGTTGATCCTTGAACATATCAGGGTGTGGAGCATTGAGTACATCATCGGCCAGCTGGGCCTGGCTATCAATATTCACTGGGGTTGTAGCTTTGCTACATAAAAATTTATTAAAGATCTCCCGAGCTCTGAAAGAAAGCTACAAATTAAGCATAGGGTGTTAGCAGCATTACACCCTTGGAAACAAGCAAACACTGCAGTATTGTAGAGGATTCGGTGCCTGGCTAATAGGGAACTGACTTGTCCAAAGCTGACAGCAATCCTGCAAGCCACAGTGCAACCCCTGAAACACACAAGAGAAATTTCCACACTATGGAACACCTAACCTTTGGAGATTCCAGTTCCTGGAACTTGGGGGTCTCTCCTGAAACTCTATATGCACCACGGGAATAATTCTTAGGGTGATGAAAATAGAAAGTGGGCATCCCCAAATGCAAGCTGACAATAAGCCCCAGCCAAGGTGAAGCAGCATGACTTCTGCAAAGAGAATGTCTGCCTCACCTAACCTTCTGGAGTTCTTTGAGAGTGTTAACAAGCATGTGGGTAAAAGTGACCCTGTGAGCACTCGCTGGTGTTTCATCCTAAACGGAAGAGAACCATCTCATAGATGTTCTCACACTTTTATAGGGTCAGTCTCAGGACAGAAACCCTGGGCTGAGAAGGCCCTGAGCCTGGCTCAAGCAAGACAGAATCCTGAGGCCCCCCAAAAAACAAAGACATAAAACTGCAGGAACATTTTTCGACAGAAATTTTTATGGCTTTAAAGAAACTGTCATCAGGATGCAAGGACGGGGGCATACCTCCTTTTTGTCGTGAGAGGGTACGTGGTTAAAGTATTCACAGGCCTGCCAAAATAAAATATTTTCTTCACTGAATTCCTTGCGCAAAAATTCCTAGACAGAATAAGAAAATAAACATTACATAAAGACAAGCTGTCAGCTGTCATCCCAGAATGACCAAAAAGCAATTAAAAAGTAATCATAATGCTCCAGAGAGTCCTGCTTTCTCAGGGAGTCTTTCATAGTTTGAACTCACAAACCACATAACCCCCAGTAACAGGCCATTTATGTACCACTGAAATGTCAAAAAACAAGAAATTCCAACGTAACCCCCCAACTAATTTCTCTGCTACTTTTAAAAACAGGGCTCACTGCACCTCCCTGCCACACAGGACTCCCTCTTCCACGGTCCTTTGTTTTCTCTTCTCGTGTCAACGAGCAGGTCTTCCTTTCCATATCAGAAACCATGAGCTTTGCCCAAAGCTTATTCTTCCACTATTAGCTGGAAATAATATTAGAATGTCACCTGACATAGTGTCATACTCCCCACTACTTGCACAATGGGTATTTCCATGGGCATGATCCCAAGTACTTACTTGGGAGTAAATGCTGTTTGATTCAACGGATGTCCTCCTAAAAAAGCATGTTTAAGAGTAAAGCATAGCATCCTTTAACCAGTCTTTCTGCTCTCAGTCTGACCACTGGCATGGTGGTGCTCCTGCCTGCCCCATCCACAACTGACTGCCTCTCCCTCTCCTGCCTCCCTCCCCACAGCCCTGGATTAGTTTTGGAAAGGGAAAGATTCAAATGTGGGGTGCAGACTGGCTGAAAAAAGAGAGGCAGATCAGAGGGCATCTTCCTTCTTAGCCTCCACCTTCTCCTCCCCACCCAACCCTTTCCCCCTACGTTCTTCACCATTATTACTGTGAAGGAGGGGGAAGAACAACTGGATTTAATTAATTACTGTTCACTCACAGCACCATTCCTGAATGGATCCTTAATCAGCTGAGGGGGGGGGGAAACTTTAATGACTACTTTTGCTTTTGCAGCCAAAACTCAGTAATTCTTTCTTTCTTTCTTTCTTTCTTTCTTTCTTTCTTTCTTTCTTTCTTTCTTTCTTTCTTTCTTTCTTTCTTTCTTTCTTTCTTTCTTTCTTTCTTTCTTTCTTTCTTTCCAGGATGAAAATTGTGCACTTATTAAATTAGAATTACAAAAAAAGCAGAAGAAAAATTAATGAGCAACCCCTTTGGCTGTGGGTGAGCAGGAAGTAATTAATTAGGACATGAAAAAGAAGCTGATTAAAACAGCAATGAGATGTAAAGAGACAGTAGCCCCTGGAAGCTCACTGTCACTCATGGGCAGCTAGCACTCCAGCTGCATTTTAAATTTTAAAAATCACCTTAAATTATGGTGGGGAAAATGGATCGATAACAGCCCTGCCAGGCTTCTATGGAAGAACTGAGTGGACCAATTATGTTTATTCCAGACTAAACAGCTAGCATGGAAACAACCATAGACTCTCAGCTCCTTGAGCCAGGGACCTACCCTTTGACTTACATCGCTCCCTTTTTGTTTTGTTTTTAAAGAAAGCCAGTGTGGTGTAGTGGTTAAAGTGTTGGGGCTAGCATCTGGGAGATCCAAGTTGAAATCCCCACTGTGCCATGGAAACTCATTGGGTGACCTGGGGCCAGTCACATACTCTCAGCCTAACCTACCTCACAGGGTTATCCAGAGGGTAAAATGGAGGGGATGATGTAAGCTGGCTTTGGGTTCTCCTTGGGGAGGAACACAGAGTATAAATCAAGTAAATAAATAATTCACTTTTTCATGCAAATGGAACGGCTCCCTCTTTCAATAACCCAAGGCCTACACTCTAGTACTGAAATACAGACTAAGGGCTCCGTCCCACAATTGCCCAGCAACTAGATAACCTTTCTCTTCTAACTGGTTAAAATGCAAATCCATCTTTTAAAAATTAAATTAATAACCCTGATAACACTGATGATAAACCATACTGGTTTATTAAATTAGGGAGATTTAAGAACATGACTTTGTTGGTGTTCAATCACTCTAGCATGTTTTCCATTACTTACAGAGAAATACCTGACACCAACTGGATCCTGAAGAAGCCGTTCAAATGAAACTGCCCAACTTGCCACTCTCCTCTCACGAAGCCTTCGGCAGCTCTGGACACTTGGGAGGCTGGCATTGCTGCTGAGGCTATTGTCACTGACACAGTCTTTCAGATCTGTGCTATTTAGCTCTAGTGAGGAGGAGAAGAAAGGATAAATTATCAACATGATGTGGCATTCCTTTACGTAAATATTTTGACTGTGCTTTATTTCTGTGATTTAATGTGGAGTTTTACGTTTTTGCCCTGACCTGGATGGCCCAGGCTAGCCCGACCTCATCAGATCTCATAAGCTAAGCAGGGTCAAGGAAGTCCAGGGTTGCTACGCAGAGACAGGCAATGGCCCAGCCACCTCTGAACCTCTCTTGCCTTGAAACTCCTACAGAGTTACCATAAGTCAGCTGTGACTTGACAGCGCTTACCACCACATGCATTTTGCTGTGGTTTAAAATGCAGACTTCTACAGTAAGAAAGAGGGGGGCTTAGATGGGTGATTGAAATCTGTTATGGTTGGATCACAGCTGTACCCGAGGTGGCGGAGTTGACTGGGTTTGTTGAGGAAGAAGGACGATGTGAGAGAAGGAGAGAGTCAAGAAGGTGAAGTGTAAGGTCTGAGCTCACCTGTCGAATCCCAATCACCAGACGTACAGACAGGGTAGTCTAAGAAGCAGGTTTATTCAGGAAGCATAAGGTGTATAGCAGAAACTTACAGGGAAAGGTACAAGGACTCTAATGGAGGGGAAATGGGCAGGTTGGAACATATACATCACAAAGGCACAGTTGGATACCAGGCCGAGCCTGGTTCCCATGATAGATTACAGTTATCACGCAAACGGAGAACAAGCAGTCGTAACAAACTTCTGAGCAACGCAACCTTGGAGGCCAGCTGTACTCCCAAGCCTGGAGCTCACATAAAGACTGAGACTGAGTGAGGTGCTGGGAGAGAAATCTGTGTTCTTTGGGACAGTTATTCGCCTAAGTGGCAAGTGAGGACAAGAAGCCTTTGTGACTAAGGAACTTTAGAGAAAGGAGAACTGTATCTTTGGTTCTTATAGGTTATCCGGGCTGTGTGACCGTTGTCTTGCTATTTTCTTTCCTGACGTTTCGCCAGCAGCTGTGGTAGGCATCTTCAGAGGAGTAACACTGAAGGACAGTGTCTCTCAGTGTCAAGTGTGTAGGAAGAGTAATATATAGTCAGAAAGAGGTTGGGTTTGAGCTCAATCATTGTGCTGCAAAAAGTATCAAAGGTAATGTGCTAATCATTGTCCTGTAAGTATCAAGAAATGTGCTAATGAGGGTGTGGTATGTTAATATGGAACCATTGTATCCTGAAGTGATCTGTTGATGTGTGAAATCCAAAGATAATCCGCATGGCTATTGTGAACTGTAGTCTTTGTTAGTCTGGAGGTTTTCAGGACAGGAAGCCAAGCCTTATTCATTCTTAAATTCTCTTCTTTTCTGTTAAAGTTGTGCTGATGTTTATGAATTTCAATGGCTTCTTTGTGCAATCTGACAAAATAGTTGGTAGAATTGTCCAGTCTTTCAGTGTCTTGGAATAAGACCCTGTGTCCTGTTTGTGTCAGTCCATGTTCATCCACTGCTGATTTCTCAGGTTGGCCAAGTCTGCAGTATCTTTCATGTTCTTTTATCCTTGTTTGTATGCTGCGTTTTGTGGTCCCGATGTAAACTTGTCCACAACTGCAAGGTATACGATAAACTCCTGCAGAAGTGAACTGTATCTATCTGAAGCTATTACACTTATGAACTATACTGAAACTGTTACTATGTTATACTTCTAAATAAACTCTATAAGTGAAAACCACTGTTTTATTTAGTGTAAAGGATCCCCTTTTGCCCTGACCTAGATGGCCCAGGCTAGCCTGATTTCGTGAGATCTTGGCTGCTAAGCAGAGTCAGCCCTTGGTAGTACTTGGATGGGAGACCACCATGGTCTTTTTAACTAAAGATTGGACAGAGGAAGCTTGCAAAATTAAAACTAGCACCTCAGAAAGTCTTGTCTTAATGGATGCTTGTCCAAAACACAACATTATCCATTGAGACACAGTCCATTTTCTCCATCTCTCCTTCTGTGCAAGGAAGAGATTAATTGTTGGGATTCCTCAGATGCTTACTGAAAAGCCAGGCTTCTAGGCAGTAATAGGACATCTCACTTTAACTGCTCATACTGGTCCTATGACATGACTTTCTACTGGATGCAAAGGCATGCCATAAGATTAAAAACATTCAGAGTCTCATCCATGCTAAAAACTGCATCCACCACCACTCCCAACAGCTCGACATGACACATAATTACACAATTCACCATGAATTCAACACTTAAAATATGCAGCCTTTAGAGTATGACATTTAATATGTATTATTATCCACAAATGAATGTTTACCCTGGGTGGGGCAGACCAGGAAAAGAGTGGTGGTTACATAGGAGTCTCTCCCTGCCACCCTCACTGCCAAGCAAACCAAATTGATTTCAGAGATGGTTTGATTAAAGATACTCTTGGTCAGCTTCACTAGACACGGGAAGGTGACTGGAGGTTCGTCTTCTAAGTTCCTGCCCCCTAAGACGTCTATTTCCAAACAACAGGTGTTGCAACACGAGGCAGACCAGAAGGGGACATGTTGGGTTGGGTCTCTCTGACTGGACTACAAACAGGCAATTATCATTAGGGACTTCAAGGAAACAAAGCTGTCATGGACAAGTAGCTATTTTCCTCCCTGCCTTTCCATGTTGCCGTCAGGGTGATAGGACAGACAGAGCCACCCCCACAGACCAATGGAACAACATGATTTTCAGAACTCTTGGGTGCTGTGGATATGTCACCATTTGTATTTAACTGTTTCCCAAAGCCACTGGAATAGCAGACTTCTCTTATCTCTGCAACACCAAGGAACCCAATCACGCCAGGCAAACTGGAGTTCCAGTAACGGGAGTAAGGCTTCCTGAAGGCCTGCAGAACCATCTGTACCAGGGATCCCAAAAAGGTGACACTTCTATGCCAGCAGACGATAGCAAGGGGGTCTTCCACTGCTGCAAAGCTACTCACAGGGCAATGGGGGGGGGGAATGCTCAGGGAGGTGACTAGCCATGGCAGCGGCATATCCAGGACTTACACCAGTATGTACTCCAGAACGACGCTGCAGCAACCGACTGCCAAGTCAGCCCCTGCTGCAGCCAATCACTAGAGATACACCGATGCACTCGCTCATGGGCAAGGCAGGAGTTAGTTGGCTCCCTGTGCCCCTCCAGCCTGGGAAACACCTCCCTGAACCAGCAGAACATTACGCCAACAATCAACTGCAGCATAGCCCAGAGGTGTCCCTGCAACAGAAAAGGCAAAGCGCCTCCTCACAAACATGGTCCTGCCTACAAGCCCCGGTGTAGCACAGGATGCCAATCACACCCCTCCCCCGCCCCTACACCAAAATCACAGCCCCCTCCCCAAGCACTACAGAAACTCCAGCCGGGACATAAAATAACTGAGATTATAAGGCATGCAGCACAGGCACAGGGCACAGGATTGTCTCTGATGTGCACACTTAAGGGCGCACAATGTTGCACTTCATGGTGGGAAATGCACAGAGGGGCACCTCACACTTACCCCCAAGGGGGTGAGCAAATGTACTTTCTATGTGATTAGCACATTTCATTTCAGAACCAATATAGGTATCTCATTGCCACAGCCACAGACCGAAGGTGTGTGACCACGCACAGACAGGTGTGCAGGTGCGGGGATCCTACAGACTTGGCCTGGGAGTGCACTCCCATCTCTCTCTTCCTCTTCGCATACACCTTTTGTGCTGTCTTAAAGATGCAGGCTCCCTCAGATGAGGCTAGTAGTGTGCGTGTGGGGGGGGGCAACCCAAGATAGGTCCACCCAGCACCATGGCCCACGTCATGCAATGGGGCTTACTCCTGGGAATGTGTACCTAGGAGTGGTGCCTATGGTGCCAAAGGAAGGGTGCTAGCAGGGATGCTGGAGGCCCCATACCAGGTTGTTGGCCTGGTTGGTCTCTTGTCAGGGTGCCCTCCAGTGGCACAACTGGAGGTGACTGGCAGCTGCCCTACTGTGCTCTGTGGAACGGCCTGCCATACACATGTGGCACCCGCTACCTTGCAGGATCGGAGCCCTATGCAGCTGCGGATGGAGCAGACGCTGTTGAACTGTAACCAGTAAGTGGCTACAGCATGCGCAGCAGAGACAGGAGTATCCTGGCAGACAAAGCCCCTCCCCCCCCCATGGTAGGGCAGAGAAACCGCAGACCCCACCAGAGCCCACAGTGGTCAAGGCCCCTGTGCCATGGGTCTCTGATTGCGATCTGTGATTTCACAGGAAGAAGTCCTGGGAAGCGAACATTCTGTGCAGCATGAGCAGGCTGCAGTGACCACTGTGAAACTCTGCCACGGGGCTGCCTTCGCACCAGTTCCAGCCCGGCCCCTGCAGCAACTCAACCAGCAAGCCCACTCTGCCCACAGGCGGGATGCGATGAGGGGGCTTGCCTCCATCTCATGGCTTCCTGGAGCAGGTCGCAAAGGCAAAGGGGCCAAACTGGACGGAGCACATTCACATCAACATCAGACCTCGCGTCTATTTCCCTGCTGATGTCCAATAAAGCCTGAAGGCCCTCACCACTGCGCCCGTCTGCATGTTGTTGGGTGGTTGATGCCCTCCCTTCCTCAGAGCAGAGGTGCCAATGTCCCTTTCAAATTAACTTATTGTTACGAATCAACAGCTCAACTATATTGTTTAGGTTTTTGGGTAACCCTGTGAGAGTTGTCTGCCATTTTTCAGTTAGGGCAGAAATTTGTTCAGATTCCTTTGAAGGTTTTGTTGGGAAGTAAGAATGAGAATTGGAGAGCTCCTTTAAATAATGAACTGATTCCTGTGTAACTGTTGTTATCATGAGATAAGTAGAAAAAACAGATAAGCCTAGGGAAATTTCCTTAAACTACCATAGTTAAACAAGGATGGGGTATTAGGAGATTTTGCCCAGTGGGAAAATCATAATATATCACAATTTCAGGTTTTGATTATTAATGGTGACACACTTTCACACAAAGTACCGTATTTTTGCTCCGTAGCACACACCTGACCATAACACACACACCCCAGCTGGCCGTCAGGGTGGGGAAAGCCGGCTCGCACTGGAACGACGCGAACCGGCTCTATGCGACCCGCCCACCTCCCAGCTGGCTGTCGGGGCGCACAGAGCCGGCTCGCGTCGTTCCAGCGCGCCCAGCCGGCTCTGTGCGCACATTCACTCCATAACACGCACAGACATTTCCCCTCACTTTTGAGGAGGAAAAAAGTGCGTGTTATGGAGCGAAAAATACAGTAATTTGAGTAAAGAGCTGCATGGCATCTCTCTGGTTTCAGTACTTTCACATTCAACATTCTTCTGTGATAGGAACTGAACCCCGAATTACATTTGAGGAAAACATTCATTCAGATTCAAAGAAAGCCTAACAAACAAACAAACAAACAAGGCATTATAGTCTGGGTTTCATAGAGAAATGGTGGTGGGGGTTTTGGACAGTCGGTTAGCCTAAGTTTCTGCTGCATGGAGGTTTTGCTCCAGTATGGCATCCAGACTGGAACAGGGTTTTGGGACTATCTATACTGCATCATCCCTTAATTGTCCACTTTCCAGGGTTCTCTTGTGTCACGTTCTCACGTGGTCTCAGACATGGAGCTGGCCCTTTAAGGGTCGTCTGTCGCCCTGGAGATTTCTCCTTGGCCGCTAATGCTGCACTTCCATTTTCTTTACTGTGCCTCTCTGGTGCTCCCCCCTCACCTCTGCGACAAAAGTCCACTCTCCCTTAGCCTTCAAGGTCCCCGCAAGCCTTCCTCCGACTGTCTTTCCTCTACAGCCCCCTTCTCTTGGCTGGCTCCAGAGTCCCCACTGCCAGCTGCCTCTACTCTGGGGATCTCTTCCATTCCTCTCAGTTGCTGCAGTCCCAGCCTTGCCACCAGGCTGGGCTCCTCTGCCTCCTGGCATCCACCCATGCCACCTGACCTCACAGCCAACCTGACCTCACAGCCAACCTCACACCTGACCTCACAGCCAACCCATTTCCTATGGATTTACTTGACCTACTCCTGGAAAACAACTATTTTAGATTTGATGATGAAATATATCATCAAATCAAGGGAGTTGCGATGGGGTCAGCAGCTGCACCATTGGTGGCAAATATTTTTATGATTTCTTTTGAGCAGCGGTTTATATTCAAGGATGAGATATTTAAACGTCATGTGAAATTCTTCCGGCGTTTTGTAGATGACTTGATTATGTTGTTTGACAATGAACAAAACTGCAATGTATTTCTTGATATATTGAATTGGTTTCACAGTCATGTCCAATTTGATTTTAAAACTAGCCATACTAGTCTTTCATTTTTAGACACTATTGTTAATGTGGATACTCAGGGTAAACTATGGATCGCTCCCTATAAAAAGCCAACTGATAAAGGGGCTCTGTTGCATTATAATTCTCACCACCCGCTTTTCTTAAGGAATAACTTACCTTATGGACAGTTCTTAAGGTTAAAAAGAAATGCTACCAAAACTGATGATTATGTGAAAGCGGCAAATGATCTAAGTGGAATTTTGACTCGAAGAGGTTATCCGCAACATGTTGGTAATGCGGCACATAAACGGGTGGATATGGTGGTAAGATCTAATCTGTTTGTACCAAAAGAACGTGCAAAAAATAAATGGACAGCCTCTTTAAGCTACACACCACTTGCCAGTAAGATTAAACAAATAATTTTTAAACATTGGCACCTAGTTAAAGGCATTACAGAGCTACCCCTAATAGGACTGAAACGAACGGCCTCATTAAGAGACTCGTTAATACACACGGACTTCCAAACGACTCCACCCACAGCAGGGGCGGTCGGCCATCACAGTTGTGGTTCATGTGCATTCTGTAGATTCTCCCTTCCTGTAAAAAGTTTCACTCGGGAGGACACCGGTTTTAAATTTGAACTGCATCATTTCATTAATTGCAATTCTTCAAATGTAATTTATCTAATTATTTGCCTATGCAAATTAATTTATGTGGGCAAAACGTCACGCCCCTTGAAGTTAAGAATTGGCGACACCGCTCTAGAATTAAAAATCACATGATGGACGCACCCATGGTAGAACATTGGGTAAAATGTAAACATACTGAAAATGACTTAAAGTTCTTTGCAGTCTGGCAAATGACACCTAAAAATATCAAAGGATGAATACTGATAGGGTGCTATGTCAGCAGGAAGCACGTTTTGTGCAACTCTTTGATTGTGTTATACCCAAAGGGTTAAATATGTCAAACGACCTCACCTCTTTTCTGTAACTCTCACTACACCTGGGATTGTTTCTCCTTTCTGTAACTTGCTCATTACACCTGGGATTGTTTCTCTTATGCATTTAAGTAAGGTGTTTAACTTGTATTATTTGACTGAGAACAAGAAAGAAACCTTGTCAGGTCCATACCTCACATGTTACTGTGCTTGAATACACATACAACTATGTAAGTATGATGACTAATTACTGTAATTGAATTGTATATTTTGGAATTATTGATAGCTACTAATTGCAATTTTATGTCAACAGTTGAGTGTTCTGAGAATATATAATAATATCCAGACGCTGAATCAGGCTCTATGTCCCTTTGGGATGGCTGAAGAAAAAAAACCTTGAAACAGGCTAGTTACCGGCATCCTGTTCTACCCTACGAATTACAAGGACATAATTAATCATTTTATGAAGAAAAAAGGAAATCTTGTAAACAAGGAACAAGGAAAAAATATTTTTCTGTTGACTTTATTTTCATGGACCTTATTTGGACATACTCACTGACCTATAATACACTTGTGCCCTGCTGCATTATGATATAAATAGTGTAACATAACAGTGTATAATAATTGGGTTACTATACATAGTATGCTATAATACAAATACTAACTGATGTTATAATACAGAGATTGACTGTGTTAATATTGGCCTACAACTGTGTTCTTTGACTACTACTCATAATTACAGTTGAGTTTACTATAATGTCCAGATGGTGGCTGGAGACCTGGCAACCTTAATTTCTCTTCCCCCCCCCCCCCGCGCCGGGAGATCTATGCCTGGCATGGCCCCCGAATTATGTTATAAATGTGCAAATGGCCTTTGCAAGAAACAGGTTCCCCACCCCTGATCTAGTAGATCATGGCGACAGAATATTATATCTTCATAATACTACAGTGATCTAGCAATTACTGATGGTTTTATTTTTTATTTTTTAATTCAAACAAATACTTTATTAAAATAAACCAAATAAAATACAAGGATCTAGAACACAAATTACTAAATAAACCAACATCAAAATATACAAGCTCAAACTAACTGCACATTCTAGGGGGGGAGGGAACCCTTCCACTTTTCAAACTTTTCTGACTTTTGGTCATAATCAGTATCAAAGATATTGATTATGATAGCACAATATCCTCTGCATTTTACATGATATATATCTCCTCTTTTAATACATAAATCCAATGCCTCTGTCTGAAATAATGCCTTTTTTATTAAGTGATAGGGATCCCAAGGCTACATTGGTAGTGGCAAAATTTATCTCAATCCTCATATCCCTCAAACATTAGATTTAAACTATGCTGCTCAAGATCAATGGATCAAGCAGCTTCTAAGGGATAAAGGAAAGGAAGGAAAGGAAAATGTTAATCCACTTCTTAACAAGAATGCCCAAACCTCTGGATTTATGGGGGCTTTCCAATCTTTGAAATTTTTTTTCTGAGGTTTACTCTCAACCTGCAATAGACAGTTATAAATCTTACTGATTGTTTTAGAGCCCCCAAAAGTCTGTGGGTGTCATGTATGGGGGGGGATGCAGGGAAAATGGCAGCTGATGGAGGAATGTGCACACGCTCCTGTGTGGATGCTCCATTACCAGTGAGAACACCTCCGCATGCACAGCAGTGCAGAAAAGGAAATGGATAATCCTTGCAATATGGAAATAGCCCTAGAATCCTTTCCTCTTATTCTATTAGCTCATTGCAGCCCAGCCCTCTGGCATGTCTTGGAGGAATGGAATATACTAACCAACGGCAGTATGTTTTAGCTGATGATATGATAAATACTGGGTAAAGTTATACAAATGAATCAAGAAAACCTTTTTCCTTATTATACATTGTAACATTCATTTACCCAGGGCGATTTTAAGCCAGATCTTCTGAGGTTATCCTTGGCAGGGGAAAAAGTAACCTGCTAGGAGTTTTCCCTGCTTCCTCACTAATCGGGGTGGGCCTTGCAAAAATGAAATGCTACATTATTTGGATTCGCTTTCAAAACTCAAAAGTCACAGACAAGCATTTATACTTGATGCATAGTAATTAAACATGGCCTTTCTTATTAACGTGGGATCTATGTTCATCCAGAGCGCCACATTCTAGACCCTAAAGTTTCCTTTTATATCCTTGCTAGACATTAAACATTGATTTTATTTGTATTGTATTGGTCAGACCACACTGGGCAGCAGTAGCTCAAGATCTCAGCCCCATGTAATGGATGGGACAGGAGGCATAAGCCTCACAGCAGGTTGCCAATAAACTAGAGCACGGCATTCTCTCCTTCTTGAACTCTTTAAAAGCGCAAGAGAAATGTTCTAATGCTGGGGAGTCACACCTGGGAAGGATACAGTGATTTCAGCCACCCCATTTCACTAAGAATGCGGAAAAGAAATCGGGAAAATATTTAAAATGCAAACAAACAAACAACTCATTGAATGATTTAAAACCACCACATGCCATGCAACAAAAAGTATCTATGACACTCATGAAACCACATCCACATAGAACTGACAATGGATGCATTTGATAGGGGAAGAACATTTCCCCAGTGACCAACTATTATCATAACTCAAGATGGAAATATTATAACTCAAGATGGAAATAACACATTCAAAGAAGAGGTACGAAAATAATTTTTGGTGACGACAGCATTCTAGAAATTTTAGAGCAGTGAACTGACAAACTCTGCAGCTGTATAATGAAAGACAGTTAAAAATAGAAGGGAATGTTTGATTCACCCTGTTATCCCCAAATATATTTAGATTTTCTTTATGGATGTGTCAGATAAGATAAGAAGGTGCAGATAATGATGTGTGAACCCTTCTGAACTCAGTTTGTAATTGGGTGAGGTAAACCAAGCTTTCTTGCCAAAAACATCAACAAAATGCCCAGCTTTTCTTCAGAGTCAAATTCTGAATTTCAGAACCCTTCTGGCATTGCAAAGTTGTCATAGGAGATGCCATGGGATTTCCAAAACCCTCCCCAACACCCCAGTCCAATCTATGCCATTGAGAAGGTGGCTGTTGTTATGACTGTAGTGGCTGCAGATGGGTACATGGAAGTAAAAGACTCCCCCAACCCCAAAATATTATTTGGGCAGAATCCAAGGCCCTGTGGCCTTTGGAAAATGTAGACCCAAAGTACCCCAAATTCAGTGAATGAGGTACAGAGGGAGAGGGGGAACCAGAAGGATTTCTCCCTCTTTCCACCAACCTGTCTGCCAACATCACAAAATACAACAGCAGCAACAAGATTTACAGTCAGATGAATGGCCATGGGTGAGGGGAGGGAAGTTATTCTCGAGTCTGGATTACACTCTGGCCATTTATGCAGAGCTGTTTCCCTCACGGTCACTCCACTGACTGTTCTGGTGCTTCATTTTGATTCTGCATACCTTTCCTGACTGTCAAAGGTCACCTTGCTCTCCCCGCATGTTTTTCCGTGTTTTACCCATGTTCTCCGGATGTAGGGTTGCTAAGTGCCAGGTGGTGGTGGGCAAACCCTCGCCAATCCACCTGGCTGCCCACCGACCAGCTGAGGGTCGGCAGGCAACGCGTGCACCCATGCCTGCCTGCCACGTCACTTCCGGTTTACATCCGGAAGAGCCGCATCAAAAGGGGCCTTTTACCACTCAAACTCCCAGTTTGAGTGGTAAAAGGCCCCTTGCGATGCGGCACTTCCGGGTGTCAATGCATCGCGAGGGGACTTTTACCACTGAAACTGGAAGTTTGCGTGGTAAAAGGCCCCTTGCGATGCGGTACTTCTGGGCATAAACCAGAAGTGATGCGATCGCGTCGGCGTGGCCGCACACGCATGATCCTTGCCTCACCTTTGCCCCAAAAACCTCCTGCCGGAGGAGAGGGGGGACCTGGCAACCATATCCGGATGGTATTTTAGCCAGAATCTGGAAAATGCAGGCAAAAAGCATAGAAATGCACGGGGAGAGCGAGACGACCTCCGACAGTCGGGAAAGGAATGAATGATCAAAGTGCAAAGCAGTTGGTGGGGTGACTGCAGGGAAACAGCCCTGCATAAATGGCCTCTGAGTCATAGAAAGACTTTACTATTGCAATGTTTGCCTCTCAGAAGCAAGCATTTAAGAACTGCTAATATGCGTATTTCGAGCCTAGGCAGAAAGTACTGTCCCTCTAAATTAGCTATCAATATCCTCTGTCATTTTACATAATAGTATGTCAGACAACTTTTAGTACTCTTCTAAACCAATTAACCAGAAAACTTTATCATCTGTCTGCCAGACATTTAAGCAAGCATCTTCCACAAATGTAGATCAGAGTCAGCCAAAAGCTTTCTGCTGCCAGCAACAAACAAAAGGGCGGCATGTCAGCTCCCTCCCCATGTTGTGACTTATCGTGTGCCATGTAACATATTAAATGAACAAGAATTGGCTATTTTCTTGTTTTCATTTGTAACTATTACTTTTTCCTTTCGTCTCTGCCCTGGGCAAGAACTAGAAACCAGAACATTCTTGGTGGTGCCTCCTTGAACACAGGAGATGCCACCCAACCCACCAGCTGCTAAAGTGCCTTTGTGCACCTCCTCCAAAAGTGTGCTCACTCTCTGATTTGTTTATTTGAAATACTGACATCCCACCCCTCAACCAACATTGGTTAAATCCACTGCAAAACAATAAGGCGATCTTAAGTTGTTACGTAGTGGAGACAAGCAGCAGCCTTGACATTTTGGCACAGCCAGGCAGTCCCCTGAGTTGCCTCCATGATAGGGCTTGCCCTTCAGTTCACAAGTGACAATCACAAAAACTGGGTTTCCCCCCAAGAGCTCTCAAGGGATATTTCCAGTGCTTTTATATTCCTTTGCTGCAACCTTCTCACTACACTCAAGGGACAAATGAGACATTACAGCAGCATGAGCCATACCATAATGGGAATTGTGCCAATTTGTTATAAAACTGGGGGGAGGGCAATTTAAAGTGCAGCCTGAGTAAGCCCTCCCCTCCGTGCTTCTCCCCAACCATTCCCCCCCCCCCGCTATGAATGACTTATGATGTCACAGCCTAGTGGGGAGGAGGCAAGAAGAAGCAGTTTTGGGGTGAGAGGACCTCTCCTGGCACCCATCTGTGTCTTACATTTTAAATTTCATTCTATATTTGCATCCAAGCAGAAGCAAAAAAACAAAATCCTTCCGAAGATTTCAAAAAGTAATTTACACAGAGAGCACTAAATTTCATTATGTAACATGGGAAACATTCCCACAATTATTACAAATAAAAATGAAGAGCGGGATATTTGTCACTGCACGAACAGTCACACCCCGCAGATTTCCCTATTAACACATAAAAATTAGCATTTTTAGTTAAATAAAAAATACTGTACACAACAGTACAAAAGAAATCTAAAACCTAGTCACATTCTTGATTATGAGAGGATTTAAAACATTCTGATTTAAATGATCATGTTCAAAATATATAAGCAAATAATTGTGCAGAGTTACTCCAGTCTAAGTCCATTGGTTTTAGTGGGGCTTAGACTGGAGTAACTCTGCACAGGACTGCACTATTAATACCCTTTCCAAACAGCACTTTCCATGCAAAGTTTGTTCTAAAATAAAAGGCAACCTGCAGAATCACTGAAGGTATTACCTGGATACAGTTGATAAGAGCCACTATGATGCCATTTAACCAAATACTTCAAACTATTCACTGAAAACCACCCTTCTGTATCCATACCAAACGCAGGTAAAATCTCCTGGAGAACATTTGGTGGATGATCTTTCAAACATTTGGCACATTATTCTTCTCTAATGCCTCCTACTATATTACTGCATTGTCCTCTGACGGATCTTCAACAAATTACATATTTTTGAGCTGATCCATTATTTTCTCTTACATCCACAAGGTACACCATCAATACACTTAACAAGAAGCGTTATAAAACGTGACATAAATAATTTAAAGAAAGGACCTTTCACCGCTGCTGTTAAAGGGGCATGAATTATTCACATTATACTAGAATGAAATACAGCAGCTGCGCTCTGGCAGGTTAAGAAATGGAAGACAACTTACAAATCAACATTGCTAAGTTACTTTTCAAACCCATCACTATTTCACGAAGAAAGTAGGAACATGCCAGTAACCACTCTGTTCTCATAGTAGAGATCATTTTGTGAGCCCCAGCCCCTCTACTGCATTGTGTTACTAAGACTGCTCCCACATGGTTGGTTTTCTCTTCATTGGCTTCCAAACTGGAATGCTTTTTTCTATGGCATTCAACACGGTTCTCTAATCATTCCATTTCCAGGTCTTCTGCATCCTTAATAGGCTCTTTCCCAAACCTGTCTTACTATGATCTTTTTGGAAAGAATGCAATCCAAGTGTGCCCATCTAACTGCTCCTTTTCCCGTTGTCCAGAGGGTTAGACAGGGGTGCCTTTTAGAGCCATCCCTTTTTAATTTGTATCTGTCTGATTTGCCAGCCTTTTTTGACTCTTCTTTCCATGCACCTAAATTACTGGATACTTCAGTCCCTCTTTTACTTTATGCTGACAATTCAGTTTTACTCTCCCGAACCCAGGTTGGTCTTCTTTGGGCTCTGAAAAGGTTCCATATTGTTTGCATAAGGAATTATCTATAAATTTTACTAACACTAAAATTATTAAGTTTGCTCCTTGGTCTTTCACCAAAAGAGAGACATGGATAATTAATGGGCGGAACATTTCCCAGGTTTCCTCGTTTGGGTATTTGAGCGTCCTATTTCACTCCACCTTGTCCTGGAGATGTCATAAACAATTGGCCACTCAGAAGTCTACGGCTTCTCTGAAGGCAATTTTGCTATTTTTCCCCCTCTAATGGGGCACAGCTATTAGAGGCACATCCCAGCAGCTATTAGAGTCTAACTCAATAGTGATGTCACAACTTTTGTATGGTCCTCTATATGGATTTCTGCTGTAGACAATACCATAAATAGAATGCAGTCCTCATTCCTTCGAGCAACTGGAGGGCTCCCCAGGTGCATTTCATCATCAGCCCTTTGTTACGAGTTTGGTCTTAGCTCAATAGAAGCTTGTGCCTGGGTATGTGCCTTTAATTATTGGTTTCATCTATTTTTTGAGGCCCCGGAGGATATCTACTTCAATTTCCAATTTTAGTTCCTCTGAATGACCAGTTTTCATTTTTTTTAAAAAAAAATTATGTCTCCAGCCTATTTCTTTTTAGAGATATAAGGGGAAAGATGTAGGCAGATTTTGTACTGATTGTCTAGAAAGAAATGGAGAGGGGAAGCTGCAGGAGGGGTACAATTTGTATGTCAGTATTGTGCTACAGAGCATATATCAAAAATGAGAGGAAGAGTCACCATAACAGTTGTGACAAACATACCCCAAAGAACCAGAGTGGCATCACTGCAAAGCACATGTGGAAGGGGAATGTATTAAAAAATATGGAGTGAAGAGCAAAGAGAGGTCCCCATGTGAAACTTCGATCACCAATGTGCATGCCTCTGCATCCACAGTAGCGATGAAGAAAAAGCTGAAAATTCTTACCATGTGGAAGCAGCCTTTAGTGTTCATATGCATGCAGTTGCATGGATGTGTCTGAGGGAAAAGATGCACCCATTCTCCGCTCAGAAATTTAACTTCTAGAGATTCAGGAGAGTAAGCTGAACCCCCACCCCCAATGACAAAATTAGCAATTCACATCAACAAACTTTAGCAAGGCATCCCCAAAAGGCAAAAAAAAGGGTATAAAAAGCTTTCCCAATCCCTGATCCAGGCCTTTCTCTTGTTATCTTATTTTATACCTCTTTACAAGTTCCTCAGGCCGGAGGGTTGTGAAAAACCTCAGCACCCACATCCTCCTTTCATTTTACGGTTCCAAGTACACTGACACTTTTATATGTGTGAGGTTAAGTGGATTTCTTTTATTAGTGTGTTTTTTATACAAACAGGATTCCTTAATCCTGTACCAGAGAGCACATCAGCTACAGATCAAGACCCCTTTTCTCTAGATCCTACAGAGCATGTAGTGTGTTACATGGACCAAGGATAAGATGGGAATCCCACATAAGATGGGAATCCCGCACATACATTTATTCAGCTGATAAGAATGACCTGTAATGCCTCCCGCCTCTAGTCTGATAGATGACACAGTTACCAGAGTTGGGAGCTGTGTTGTGCTTAATGCCTATAATGTTGGTTCTTTCAGAATGTTGGTTCTTTCTGTGTTGTGCTTAGTGCCTATAATGTTAGTTCTTTCTGCATTTCAGTTTTAAAGACAACAACTAGACAGCTCTAAGAATTTATTGTTTTTCAAGGAACAGCATTCAAACCCTGCCTGTCCAAAACCACATACCGTATATATTCGAGTATAAGCCGAGTTTTTTAGCCATGATTTTTGGCTTAAAAAACTCACCTCGGCTTATACTCGGGTCAATACGGTAATTCGCCTGCCGGGCCCTCTCCCAGCGCGCTCCCGCTGGCCAGCTGATGGGCGGGCTGTCCCCCAGCCCACCCGATTGCGCCTTCTGCACGGCAGCGGTGGCGGCTTCTTCCCCCCCCCACCCGATCGCACCTTCTGCGCGGCGGCAGTGGCGGCTTCTTAACCCCCACCCGATTGCGCCTTCTGCGCGGAGGCAGTTTCTTCCCCACCCCACCCGATTGCGCCTTTTGCGCGATTGCGATCGTCGCGCCTTTTGCGCGATCGTGCCTTCTGCACGGTGGCGGTTTCTTCCCCCCCCCCACCTGGGCCGGTCCTCCCGCTTGCCAGCTGACCCTGCGGGGCCTCCTGCACGCAGGGAGGGGGCCACCGCTGCCGCCTGCCTGCGCACCTGGAGCAGGTCAGGTAAGTCTGCGGGGGGGAGGGGGTGCATTTCCCCCTCAGCTTATACGTGGGTGCCTAATTTTTCCCCATTTTGGGGGTGAAATTAGGCACCTCGGCTTATACTCGGGCCAGCTTATACTCAAGGTACTTCAGTCCCTAATGGACTCCCTGCCTAGTTGGGATAACTTCTATTCCTTCTCCCTCCTAAATTCCATCTCCTCCTTTTGTCTCATGGTTGGTGACTATTAAACTTCTCTGTTTTGTTTTTCCTTTTCTACTTGAACATTCCATTCAGCATTTCAAATTGGACTGAACAGGGAGAAAAGAGGATGGAATCCTGTTCATCAGAAATACACATAGTGGTTTTTCAAGGACGGGTACCAGAAGATAACGACTGTCTCTGGCAAAGAGGGCACTGTATGATGTATATGTTGCCACATGTTTCATGCTAAAATTTAAGGAATAAGGTACAGCTGATAAAATATACAAATTCATGGTCTTGCTGAGAAGCAATGAGAAATAGCATTATCAATATATCATATTTTAGGCTTACTTCAATTTATTAAAAAATCTATTATATAAACATGTATAAACAAAAACACGGATAACGACATTGCTCTCTCCTTTCATCCCACCACCTCTCACATACAAGCACAAGTTCTCTGTCTTTTACACACCTATTCTCCTAATTCCTAATTCATAGGGCTGCTGACTGCCTGGCTATGGCAGGCAATTGCCCGCCAATTAATGGGGCTGCCAGCACTCCTCAGTTGGTCGGAGGGCGGAAGCACTGGCATCAAAATCTGGACGCTCTAGCACTCCCCCCCCCAAAAAAACTCTATGGTTTCCATAGAGTTTCTGGAGGAATGTGCTAGAGCGTCCCATGCAATGTGAGGGGGGACCTGACAACCCTGCTAATTTAAACTACCATTAGCAGCTTAGTGAAACTTAAACGACACAAGTAACTTATGCAAAGTGTTCTTCACAAAAGAAATGCGTAATTTACTTTCTGCTGATCTTTAGAGGTTAAAAACAAGATTAGCCTTCTACTGGCAAAGACTGATTGGAAGAACTGCAATTGATATGTAAACCTTGAGTAGCCAACAAGACAGAAGGGCCTTTCTGCAAGTCCAGGAAAGCCACCTAAGACATGCAGTTCTGGAGGCCCCACTTCAAAGAGGATGTGGGCAGAATGGAGTGGGTGCAGAGGAGAGTGACGAGGATGAACAGGGGCTGGAGACCAACGCTATGAGGAAACGCTGAGGGAGTTGGGATTGTTTAGTCTGGAGAAGAGGAGGTGGAGGGGGGACATGGTTGCTCTCTTGAAGTATCTGAAGGGCTGTCCCTTAGAGGAAGGCAGGGAGCTGTTCCTTTTGGCAGCAGAGGATAGAACTCACAATAATGGGTTTAAATTGCAGGCGGAGAGGTACCAGCTGGCTATTAGGGAAAGTTTTTTTCAGTAAGAGTTGTTCAACAGTGGAATAAGCTACCTAGGGAGATGGTGAGCCCCCCACCCCTCACTGGCAGTCTTTAAGCAGAGGCTTGGCAAGCACTTGTGAGGGATGCTCTGGGCTGACCTTGTATTGAGCAGGGGGGTTGGACTAGATGGCCTGTATGGTCCCAACTCTATGATTCTATGCCTCCATAGCATCTTCTGGAGCCAGAAAGCTGGGTAGAATAGATGGGGTCTGATGGGAAGACTAGGAGGAGGTGTAGCACTAGCTATATCACTAACCTTTGCTTGCTGAGTTTGCAACCAAACTGAGAGTTCAAGCCTTTTTCAACTACTAATGAACTCTGTTTGCTTAGAGTTACTTTTGTCTTGGGCAGTTATTTGAAGCAGTTACAAAAAAAAAATTAGATGAATTGCTTTTAAATAAAGGTTAAGAGTTGAGATTGGGTACCCAAGGTTGGGTGAAAAGAAAATATATATAAGTCTATGTATAAATACTGAAAGTATAATTTATTAGAAGAGCTATATAAAAGTTAAAATTATTTAAAAGCATTAAAATAGCACAATGGCATTTCCTGAGGTTGATAACTGTAACCACATACCAAACCCATTTCAGCCTACGGGGCCTTCATCAGTGGTTAATTGATGTTAAACCTGCACGCATTTACAAAAATACATTAATGAATACAAATACAAAGAGTTCAAACCCAACCAGGCATGTGTACATGTTGTAAATTCTATACCCAATTACTCAAACATCTGGTATAATAGGTTCTTGTTGTAGTATAAGTCTCTCAAATACTATGTGTGCAGGTATCAACCTAGTAAAGCAGTTGATACCTGCACACATAGTATTTGAGAGACTTATACTAACCAGTATTACAACAAGAGCCTATTATACCAGATGTTTGAGTAAATCGGTATAGAATTTACAACATATACAAATGCCTGGTTGGGTTTGAACTGTTTGTATTTGTATTCATTAATGTATTTTTGTAAACGTGTGCAGGTTTAACAAAGGGTTTTAATTAACCACTGATGAAGGCCCCATAGGCCAAAACACGTTTGGTATGTGGTTACAGTTATCAACCTCAGGAAATGCCATTGTGCTATTTTAATGCTTTTAAATAATTTTAACTTTTATATAGCGCTTCTAATAAATTATACTTTCAGTATTTATACATAGACTTATATATATTTTCTTTTCACCCAACCTTGGGTACCCAGCTTTGTTTTTAGGTTGGGTTTTATTCCCCTCCTTTTTTTCTTCCACTAAGAGTTGAGATTGGCCTTCTTATCTTGCTCTATCAGATGTAACTCATATGCACCTGCTGATTGGCTTATTTGCACTTCTGTTGGTTATCTCATATTTAGTTAAGAACCAATCAGTTATCTAGATAATAATCACATGATTTAGAAAAAAGATAATATTTATATTTTTCTATAAATATGCAGAACGGTGACAAGTAAATCAGATTTCTCTGGATGGAAGTCTCAGAAGGAAGCTAGGTGAGATTTCTGGGTGTATAGCTTGGTGTGTGTGTGTTAAGTGCCATCAAGTCGCTTCCGACTCATGGCGACCCTATGAATGAAAGTCCTCCAAAATGTCCTATTTTTGACAGCCTTGCTCAGATCTTGCAAATTGAAGGCTGTGGCTTCCTTTATTGAGTCAATCCATCTCTTGTTGGGTCTTCCTCTTTTCCTGCTGCCCTCAACTTTTCCTATCATGATGGTCTTTTCCAGTGACTCTTGTCGTCTCATGACGTGACCAAAATACGACAGCCTCAGTTGAGTCATTTGAGCTTCTAGGGTCAGTTCAGGCTTGATTTGATCTAGAACCCACTGATTTGTTTTTTTGGCAGTCCACGGAATCTGTAACACTCTCCTCCAACACCACATTTCAAAGGAATCTATTTTCTTCCTATCAGCTTTCTTCATTGTCCAGCTTTCACACCCATACATAGTAATAGGGAATATGATGGCATGAATTAATCTAGTCTTGGTGGCCAGAGTCACATCCTTACACTTCAAAATCTTTTCTAGCTCCTTCATGGCTGCCCTTCCCAGTCTCAATCTCCTTCTAATTTCTTGGCTGCAGTCTCCCTTTTGGTTGATGGTGGAGCCAAGGAATAGAAAGTCTTGAACAATTTCAATTTCCTCATTGTTAACCTTAAAATTGTGTAATTCTCCTGCAGTCCTTACTTTTGTTTTCTTGATGTTCAGCTGTAGTCCTGCTTTGGCACTTTCTCTTTTAACTTTCAGCAGTAGTTGTTTCAAATCTTCACTATTTTCTGCCAATAATGTAGTGTCATCAGCATATCTCAAATTATTAATGTTCCTCCCTCCAATTTTCACTCCACCTTCATCTAAATCTAATCCAGCTTTCCTAATTATATGTTCTGCATATAGATTGAAGAGATAGGGAGACAAAATACATCTTTGTCTGACACCTTTCCAATTGGAAACCATTCCGTTTCTCCATATTCTGTTCTAACTGTGGCCTCTTGTCCAGAGTACAGGTTGCGCATCAAAACGATCAGATGTAGTGGCACACCCATTTCCTTTAAAACCAGCCACAGCTTTTCGTGATCCACACAGTCAAAAGCTTTGCTGTAATCTATGAAACACAAGCTGATTTTCTTCTGAAATTCTCTCGTACGCTCTAGTAACCAGCGTATATTTGCAATATGATCTCTAGTGCCTCTTCCTTTTCTGAAACCAGCTTGAACATCAGGCATTTCTCGTTCCATATATGGTAACAGCCTTTGCTGTAAGATTTTGAGCATCACTTTACTTGCATGAGAAATTAATGCAATGGTCCGATAGTTGTTGCTTGGGCTTTGTGATAATCCCTGAAAGTAGTGAGACAAACCTGGTTTGCTTTTTAAGCTATTACTATAATATGATTATGCAATGCTAGGATCTTTGATAATTTTAGCATTCATCTTTACAGTAATTTTTACAGTAATTTCATCTTTACAGTAATTGCAGGGTTAATTTTTGTTTGCTTGTATTTTATTCTGTCTTGTGTAATGAAGAAAACAATTTATTTTCTCAATAAAAGATAAAAATCTCTACAAGTTTTCTGTCTGGTTTGCTGGATAAAGTTCAAAGAACCATACCTGCCCCTTACTCTTTCATATTATCAGAACTAAAGGTTGATAATCAGCCTTTAATAGATAAATCCTGGAGAACTCTGCTGTTAAACAGTTTACAGAGACAAATCTTTTGGAAAGTTCAGTTCCTCTAACTGGATGTGGGAGGGACTCTCTCCTTACAGAGGGATTATTCTGTTGGTAGTCAGGGAGTCTTTAGATGCCTCATGTTTTTTAGCTGATGAAGGAAGAGAAGATGAAATCTGTAACTTTAAGGTTGTCTCTCATAATTTTTCAACATTGGAGATAAGAATTGGGTTTATTATTTATTTTTTCCTCTGTCTCAATATTTAGACATTTCTTCCTCATTAATATGAAAGCTGAGGAAGGAAATGTCAAACAGCTACTGAAGAAACAGAAAAAAACAAACAAAAATGGGTAGTAATCAGAGACATTAATTAAAAATAAAGTTTTTTTTGTTTTTATAAAATTGGTCTCTTATCATGGTCATTTTGCCCCACGTAAAAGCCTAAAATAGGATCACAATTACCAGAGTCCAAAGAGAAGGCAGGCAACCCTTGACTAGACCTGACTTAGTAATCAACGTAAGACTAACCCTCAGTTCAGTGAAGAAAGCTAGAGGTGGCTAGGAAAAGCCTGAGGTTCTTTATTGGATTCTTCACCTCTATTTGACTAAGCCACCTCTATTTGACTTTTTTTTAAAGAGTCAAATAGAGGTGGCTTCGTTTTAAGGATTAAAGTGGCATCTGGTGATGCCAGTTGGGTGAGGTTCTTACTTCTATTGTAGACAACAAAATGAGGCAGGAGAGGCGATTTCAGCAAAGCCTACAACCTTTAGGGGTGAGACAACAAGGTGATCTTCTCGATCCCCTGCTGGGATCTGAAAGATATTTTTAAAGTGAAGCCTTGCTTGTTTGACGCTGCTGGATTGCATGCAGCATGAATGCAAGAATCCCCACCCCAACTTTCTGCATTCGATCCAAGGCAATACAAAAAAAGGGGGTTCAAAAAAGGGGGATTCTTGCATTTGTAGCTTCCTCCCCTCACTTCTATTTGAAAAGTACAGTCTTCCCTCTCATTGGCACTCCCGTACCTGTTAATGAAAGTCCAGATCCCCCCCTTTCCTTTCCAAAACAGATCTCTTTACTCAGGTTACCTTTGATGCCACAGACAACACAGGAGACTGCTGCAAGGCTCCCCCTCTTCCCCTCAATCCACCTTTTAAAAAAATTTTGGAGGCTCAGACCAGCGATAGAACAATGGACTGATAGATTGATTCATTGTTCTATCGTTAATCTGAGCCTCCCAAAAAAAATTTTTAAGTGGATTGAGGAAAAGGGAGTGTTTGCATCCATTTTTGTGCCAACTTCTTTGCTGGGGTGCATGCGAGAGAAAACAAACAGTAGGGGGAAGTGGGGGAAGCCTCCAGCACAATCATCCGTGTTGTCACGAATGATGTGATGCCCCTCCCCCCTAAAAAAACTGATTTCAGGAAAAAGTGCAAACAGGGTAAAACTGATATGGAAACACAGAAAACAATGTTGCAAAGGAAGGCGTGAGGACAAAAAATGTGGAAATTGATTCCAAGCCTCACAGATCAACCACGTGGAAAATCTGTTGTAAGTGGTTCATGCGGAAATGGCCTCAGTCTCCTCCCACTTCCATGTGACTGCTTTTGAAAGATTTAACTCTGAACTGGGAGATCCAATCATAGATCCCTAATGTGGTTTGGCTATTAGACCCCATACCCAGGCCAGAAACTGGGAGATGACTAGAAATCGGGTGTCACCCAAGTATGCCGGACACTGTTAAGCAAGTCACTGATTCATGATGTCAGCAAAAGACAGGAGAGTAACTCAGGCCAGGCTGAGTAAGCAACAAAAAGTGCCCAGTCCAGTTCTCTGCTGAAGTGATGGAATGGAGTCTTGACCCCCATCCATTCTGGTAAATTACAAAGTGCCCAGCCAGTCTGCTGAGATTGCACAGAAAATCCACAAACACATCTTTCTAAGAAACATGCTGCGTAGCACCTAAGGAATTTCTGACGGAGTCATCCATTCAGGACACAGAGCTCCACCCACTGACGCAACAACTGTGACAGACATTCAACTGGGCACTTCTCACCTCCCCACATTCCAAAATTGGGCAGGGTTATGCACTGGCAAAACCAAATTGTATGAGTTCAGCGCAGTCTATGCCAAAGGGTATGAGGGAGTTTTAAAAAGAGTTTTACATAGCTCCAAACCATGCTGGTCTTTAAAAAGTGGATACTGACCCTGGTGTGAGATTTTTTTTCCTGGTTACTGAATCGCCAGGAACCAGAAAGAGAGATGAAAAGGAGATGGCAGCTAGACACCCCACCATCTCGCTTGGATCCTGCTTCAGGTGAAAATCCCCACTCACCCATTGTATGCTGTATTTCAATTGCTGTGTAGTCGATTTTTGCCCCAAAGTAGGATAACATATAATAAACAAAAAAGGGAAAAAATCTTCCAGATTGTGTAGGGCTGGAGGAGGATGGCCCCCTTCCCTCTCTTTAGTGGCCCGGTTGGCAAAGCCTCTCCTGATGACCTGCAGCACTATCATGCCCTGTGACTGAGGGCCAGGACAAAGCACTGTTCCCATCCATATGGTTGATGGAGGGAGAGTTACCCTCCCCTCTCCCCAAGCTGCACCATCCAGGCTGAAGTGGGCTGATCAGCTTCCTGTGCAGCCAGCCCCCAAACCTCCTCCCTATACACCACAGGGCTGACACACAACATGGGAGGGAGATTTAAGGACAGCTCAGGTACCCCAGCTCTCCTCCGTGTACCACTATTTCCCTCCCATAAATAAATCAATTCAGAGGAGACCAAACTCTCCCTGCCTGTTCTTATTGGGCTGCTGCTCATTTATCTGCAGTGGAGATAGTGTCTGCAGTGGAACCACAATGGCTTATCCAAGGCCACCCACTGATTTCCTGGCTGAGACTAGGCTTTGAACCAGAAACTTCCTGGTTTGTGGCTCATGCTCTTAATCTTAGTCCTACATTCGTTCACCCAGATGACTAAACTTCCCGGCTCAGGCAGCTCACCTTTCTGAGCCATTTCTTCAAACTGTCAGGAGCAGGCCTGTTCGGCTCCTCGGCTCCTCTGAGGTGTTATGACTTTCTCGCGCCTTCTTGCAGCTGCCTCGCTTTGTTGTTCTAACAGACACTTTATCTCGTGCATTCCTCTCCCGTGGGAAACTGAGTTACTATGCCAACCTGCCATATCAGCTATGCTAATATATATTACTGATTTGCGCCAGCCAGCCATTCTTGGCTTAGTTAGTTTGCAAGCACTGTTAACCCGTTTGATTTTTCCAATAAAGTCAACTTGCCTTAGGACTACCTGTCTGGGTTGTTGCTTTTGGGGATTCTTTGGGCCAAGGGCTCACATTAAGCCAAGAATCACCCTATTCATCAGCGTAGATGGAGCCCTGGAGGGTTCGCCTACATCTCGGGTGGAGGTTGCGTCTCCCTGAGCTCGGGTTCCACACATGGAATCCTGGAGGACTTAAGCCGTTGGACTGTATTAGTGGGATCTTCCGTCTTTCCTGAAGACCCTACTCTGCTGCATGATGTGCTAGTAGAAGCTTTACAGACTGATGCGGAAATTAACCGCCTAGTGGGTCTTCTTCGGCATCAGTGGCGCTTCCTTATGGAAACGACTCCCTGGTTGTCTGAGGACGCGGACCGTGCAGCCCGTCACGACCTCTTAGCCCTGGACGGGTTGTTGGAAGAGGTGCGGGAGGCGAAAGAGGACTTGGTTCTCCTAACTCGTTTGTTAGCGAAATTGACTTTGCAACAGGATCAAGTGGTGGTTCCGGACCTACCCGACTCGCTCCGCGACATGGCAGGACAACAGCCGCAGACCCTGGTTCCCGATCCTAAAGTTTGTGAAGCCGAGGCACATGCCATCGCTATTCGGACTGCGTTACTATTTGTGGATCTACCCTTGACCACAACTATGGTGGCCAACTTAACGCGACTGTTGACTCCGTCGTTTGGAGCTGGGGCAGCTGCCTTGGCTGTCCAGGTGCAACCTCTACTTGGACAGGATCAGGCCCCGCTCCTCGCCCTTCTGGAGCGAGAAGCTCTTCCGTTGGTCACTGCAGCTTTCGCTTTGAAGCTGGAAACGGACCAAGCGCTCGCAAACCAACGGGCCGAGGAACAACGGCAGGAAGCGGCATTAGTGGCGGCCAAGGCTCAGGCTGACAAGGACAGAGAGCAGCAGTTGGCAGCCGAACGCGCCAGGGCAAATGCGAAAGACGTGCATCCCAAGGGACCTGTGGGATCAGGGTTCTCTTTCGGACCCTCTTTCTCCCCAACGTTCGCCCCGTCTCGCACCACGCAACGCGCCCGGCGCCTTGCTGGACAATACCCCGAGTCAGACTTATCCGACGACGAGGACTTATATGGCGACGGATCCCACTGGGCCTCCGACCTCCGGTTCAGCCAATCCAGACGTACCGGAGGGATCCGCGATGACACTTATTTCTTGAGGAGCCAGAACCGGGAATTGGCTGACCAGGTAAACCGTCTACAGGAACAGATGGAACAACTGCTCCGCGAGAATGAACAGTTGCAACGGGCTCAAAACGCCCCTGCTCCACCGGATCCTACCCAGCCTCCGCAGCCAGCTCCGCAACATCCACCCCAGGCACCTGGCGGGGGACCCGGCGTGCCCGGCGCGCCGATCGGACCAGGTGCGCCTGCCATGCCGATCGGGCCCGGTGCGCCCGTTGTGCCAGGCCAGCCGCCCCCTGGAGCGCCGGTGTTACCGCTCCCTGTGCAACCAATTCAATGGAAACAACCCCGACTAAAGATCACCTATGATGGCTCGGTTGAGGCTTTACCCTGTTTCCTGCATCATGTGGACAGTTACATGAGGGAACAAGGCCAGTTTTTCCCCTCCGAGGACAGCCGGCTTCGTTTTGTCGCCTCCCTCTTAATGGGAAAAGCGGCGGACTGGATGATTCTCCATTTTGACTCTCGGGCTCCCTCCATACGCGCTCTCAATAATTTCATGAGGGCCCTGCGGAGACGTTTCGAGGACCCCTTTCTGGGAGAAAGGGCTAAAGCCGAACTTTTACAGCTCCGGCAGGGCTCAACCCCAGTTCGGGAGTTCGCCGACGAGTTTCAACGACTCGCCAGTAAAATAGTGGACTGGCCAGAAGCTACCCGCATACACTATTTTCGGGAGGCATTACACCCTGACATTTTGAACTGGGCATATATGCGAGGGGATCCTGACACCTTGGAGGATTGGATCCTGCTGGCGGAAGAAGTGGAAAGCCGCCGCCAGTTCTTCTCCCTGGTTCGACGTCGGACCAAAGAGGGGAGCAGCCAAAAGCCTCCCTCTAAGGCTTCAACCTCATCCCGCGGAGACCAACGCGACCCTCACAGGACCGCGAATCCCGGTTGCAGAGGAGAGCCTGTCTCGTTTGCGGCATCATGGGCCACTTCGCAGCAGCCTGCCCGCGCCGTCCAGACCTCGCTCTTCCTTCTCGTCCAGAAGGACCCCCCCCCCGGGCTCGGGGAGGACCTCAACGCAGAGGCACCGCTGCCGCACGCAGCACTGCGCCGGGACGACACATGCCCTCGGCACTTCACGTCGGAGAAGTCACTGGTGAACCCACTCCTACCGTCCCATCCGGGACTCGGATTACAAGTGCCCCATTGGGGGACAGCTCTCAATCTTCTGATGAGGATCACTCCTGGGATCCCCCTGCCCTCAACCTAGAATCTCCTCTTGACTTGTCAAAAAACGGGCAGGGTCTGCGGTGAGCGGAGCGACACCGCAGACCCCTGCAGCTTCTCCTGCAAAACCCAAGGCTCCTGTTATGGTGAGTGAAGTTGACAATACTGTATATGTGGATGTAGTGTTACAACATTACAAACGAGGCCCCAAACTACATGTTAAACCCCTCATAGACTTGGGCTGTGGGCGCTCCTTAATCAATTAGGCCACTTTCAAGGCACTTAAAGTTAAGTCCGAGACACTACCTGACCCTATCCAGTTCGCTCAGATGGATGGCAGCACCTTTAGGAGTGGTCCGGTAGACCGTCGCACTCGCTGCATTGCGATGGGTATCGGTTCTCATTGGGAACAAATAGACTTCACTATAGCCCCCATCCGATAAGAAGTCATTTTGGGAATAAACTGGCTAAAGGGACACAGCCCTTCTATAGACTGGAAAGCCGATACTATCACCTTCTCGCATCCCGACTGCGCCCAGCACCGACATGAAGCCGCAGTAGTTCTCCCGACAGCCACAGCCTTAGTCTCTGACACCCCCCCCCCCCAATACTGCCTGTTGAGTATCAGGATTTCGCGGACGTTTTCGATGTCAAAGAGTGTGATGCTCTGCCCCCCCCACCGGAGAACGGACTGTACTATTGAAGTGGTGGGGGACGGTAAAGTGCCTAAAAGTAAAATATATCTCATGAGCACTGCCGAACGTACTGTATTGCGAGACTTTTTGGATAAAAACCTTGCTCGTGGTTTCATTCGACCTTCTTCAGCTCCTTGCACGGCTCCTGCCTTTTTTGTCCGCAAAAAGACAGGCGATCTGTGCCTCTGCATTGACTTTCGGAAGCTCAATGCTGTCACTCAGACTAATGCCTACCCCATCCCTCTAATTTCAGATATCTTGGGACAGCTAAAGGAGGGGCGCATTTTCACCAAACTGGACTTAGTTGAAGCCTATTCGTGACGGGGATGAGCCCCTCACAGCCTTTTCCAGATGTTTTGGTATGTTTGAATTCCTTGTCATGCCCTTCGGATTAAAGGGGGCTCCAGGGGTCTTCATGCAATTCATTAATGAAATCCTCCATGATTTGTTATACCGGGGCGTGGTGGTTTATCTAGATGTCATCCTCATTTATTCTAATTCCATGGAAGAGCATGTAGCTTTGGTGCGAGAAGTACTACAACGGCTCTGGGACAATCAGCTCTATGCTAAAGTATCCAAATGTGAATTTCACCAAAGCCAATTGACATTTCTGGGTTATATTGTTTCACACCAAGGTCTCACCATGGACCCCGCCAAGGTCCAGTCGGTTGTTGAGTGGGCTCCCCCTGCAACTCGTAAGCAAGTGCAACAATTCCTTGGCTTTGCGAACTTTTATTGGGGGTTTATTCCCAACTTTGCCCAAATTGCTCTGCCTATCACTGATCTCCTCAAGACTAAAGGCAAGGGGTTCCCGCCTCTCTCCCCACAGCCAAAGTTCTATGGACTCTTCAATGTCAAACTGCTTTTGATTCCCTTAAGCGTTTGTTCACCTCTGAACCAGTTTTAAAACATCCTGATCGTATGTTTATAGTACAAGTAGATGCTTCGGATGTAGCCATGGGAGGTGCCCTTCTGCAGCAGGGCAATGATGGTCTGCTTTACCCCTGCGCTTATTTTTCTAAAAAGTTTGCGCACTCCCAACTCAACTGGCCCATTTGGGAAAAAGAAGCAGCCGCCGTCTACCATGCTCTGACTACATGGCGACAATTCCTTGAAGGTTCCCGGGTCCCCTTTGAAGTCTGGACAGATCACAAAAATCTGGAGGCACTAACTGGGACCCATAAACTGTCCGCGAAGCAACTTCGTTGGGCTGACTTCTTTTCCCAATTCCGTTTTGTACTCAAACATGTACCGGGCAAGCGAAACGTACTGGCGGACGCTCTCTCCAGGCTCCCCTAGTATCCTACCAAAGTTGACCGTCCCACAGTCTCCTTATTCACCCCATCACAAAGAAGTCTCTTGCCCACCCTCGCCGTCCAGACCAGATCACAGACCCTACGACAGCCCCACACTGGGGGGGGGATGTCCAGAACTCGAACCTGACTCCCTCGCCCTCCACAGCCACCCCCGGCGCCCGTACATGCGGACGTGCCACCCTCTCCTCCAATTGCTCCTCCGGTTCCACAACCAGCCTTGTCCACCTCACCAAGTAAGATGGACCTGTCTGATTCCTTCCTGGACTCACTCCGTGCCCTTTGCCAGGCTGAACTCTCCGCTCACACCCTCCCTCCCTCTCTTCTGGAACGTGGCGGTTGCTGGTACAAGGACTCTAAATTATACGTGCCCAAAGACTTGAGGAAGGAAGTGTTAAAATTAGCCCATGGAGCTAAAACAGCAGGGCACTTTGGATTTTTGAAAACTCTTCACTTGTTGCTTAGGCAATTCTGGTGGGTGGGCATGCGCACTGACGTGGATTCCTTTGTTCGTGGCTGCCCAACGTGTGCCACTGTCAAACGTTCTCAAGGGAAACCCCCCGGACTCTTGCAACCCTTAGAAATCCCCTCCAGACCCTGGGAAGTCATTGCCATGGATTTTATGACCTCCCTCTTAGTGAGGGTAAAACTGTTCTATGGGTTGTTACGGACCTTTTCTCCAAACAGGTGCACCTCATCCCGTGCGCAAGTATTCCCTCCACCCCAAAGCTGGCCAGCCTCTTTGTGTCACATGTCTTCTGTCTACATTCCTTCCCGCGGAAGATAGTGAGCGACAGGGGGGGGGGGCACCTATGTGGCCAAATTTTGGAAAGCTTTCCTTAAATTAGTGGGGGTGGAGCAGGGTCTCTCTAGTGCATTCCATCCCCAGACTGATGGGCAAACTGAACGTGTCAATGCTGTGTTAGAATGTTACCTTCGTTGTTATGTCAATTATCACCAAGACAATTGGGTTGAATGTTGCCTTTTGCTGAATATGCCTACAACAATGCTGTTCACCAATCCACAGGGTTTAGTCCATTTCAAGCTGTATATGGTCAAGACTTTGGTCCTATCGAACAGCTAAATATTTCCAGGGGGGAGGGCGATGGAGATGTAGCTACATGGGTAGAGGCAATTCATACCACCTGGCCCTGGCTGATAAAGAATTTGGAACGAGCCAAACGTAAATACAAGGCTCAGGCTGACAAACATCGATCTCCTTGCCAGGACTATAAAGTGGGGGACTTGGTCTACCTGTCTACCAAGAACCTTCGTTCCACCCATCCTTGTGACAAACTAAGTGCCAAATATGTGGGACCTTATCCCATGTCTCGTATCATCAACCCCGTGACAGTGGAACTCACTCTGCCAAAGGCACTCAGACGTATCCATCCAGTTTTCCATGTAAGCCTTTTGAAACCGCACACTCCCTCCCCGGAGTGGCATCCCGACCCGCTTCCTGAGCAACCGGTGATGGTGGGGGGGGGGAGCATTTCGAGGTTGCTAAAATCCTGGACTCTCGCATTCGCCACGGCTCCCTCCAGTAACTTGTTCGTTGGAAGCACTTCCCCCCTGCCTATGACGAATGGGTACACGCCTGCGACGTCGCCGCCCCTCGGCTAGTGCGAACCTTCCACTCCACCTACCCCCAGAAGCCATCCCCCTTTCGGGTCGGGAGGGGGCCCTAAGAGGAGCATGATGTCAGGAGCGGGCCTGTTCGGCTCCTCGGCTCCTCTGAGGTGTTATGACTTTCTCGCGCCTTCTTGCAGCTGCCTCGCTTTGTTGTTCTAACAGACACTTTATCTCGTGCATTCCTCTCCCGTGGGAAACTGAGTTACTATGCCAACCTGCCATATCAGCTATGCTAATATATATTACTAATTTGCGCAAGCCAGCCATTCTTGGCTAAGGTAGTTTGCAAGCACTGTTAACCTGTTTGATTTTTCCAATAAAGTCAACTTGCCTTAGGACTACCTGTCTGGGTTGTTGCTTTTGGGGATTCTTCGGGCCAAGGGCTCACACAAACAGCATTTGCAGACGCTGTGTCAGCAGCAAAGGCTGGCATCAGCCTGGCACAGTCTTTTAAACAAGTCTGCTACCATACTCTGTTTGCCAATGCCCATCCTAAGCCCAACTTCTGAACTATCGGCCCACCCTCATGACTCTTTGGCCTTGAAATCTGAGGGTCATGGAAGCTTAAATAAAGGAGCAGTAGAGGACAGTCGTGTTCAACTAACAGCCCACTAGAGCAGATTTCCATTGGCACCTTGACCCATCCAGCATTCTTGATCATGCTACACCAAAGATGGACAATTCTATCTCATCTACAGTCTCAAAACCATGACAAAACCAATGGCCCCTCAAACACCAGTTCTCGGAACATAAAACCCCTTGGATTTTTAGGCAGCCTACAAGATTACCAAACAAACAAGCATTGCCACTTTGTTGCTAAATCTGTCATCCATTGCCACAGCAGCTAATTAAGGAACTTCAGTTGTTTTCACACATTAATGCATTCCCCCAGAAAGCTTGAGCTTACCTCCATCAGACACAGCTGCAGACTGCAAAGAGAGAAAGAGAAAAACATGAGTTACACATAAGCCCCCATCAATAGTGAGCATAGCTGGCTAAGAAGCAAATGGTTAGTCTTCACACTGAAGCATGAAAACCATCATCCATAAACGACAAATAGTCAGAAAAACAGGAGGCAATTCTTATAGTGTCCTAAGTATTTGACACATTTAATGCACTTATTGCTGGACTTGGTCCGACGAAAATATTCTCACTGACTCAAATGAACGTAAAATCAAATTCTGGTTGCATTCAGTGTGGCACAGTGGCTAGAGTGTCAGATTATATACCGTATATACTCGGGTATAAGCCGACCCGAGTATAAGCCGAGGTGCCTAATTTCACCCCAAAAATGGGGAAAAATTAGGCACCCACGTATAAGCCAAGAGGGAAATGCACCCCCCCCCCGCAGGCTTACCTGATCGGGTTACAGGTGCACAGGCAGGCGGCGGCCCCCTCCCTGCGCGTAGGAGGCCCCGTAGGGTCAGCTGGCAAGCGGGAGGACCGGCCCAGGTGGGGGGGGAAGAAACCGCCACCGTGCAGAAGGCGCGATCGCGCAAAAGGCATGATCGGGTGGGGTGGGGAAGAAACCGCTGCCGCGCAGAAGGCGCGATCGGGTGGGGTGGGAGAAGCCGCCACCGCCGCCGCGCAGAAGGCGCGATCGGGTATGAAGCTGCCACCGCTGCCGTGCAAAAGGCGCGATCAGGTGGGCTGGGGGGGAGAAGGCGGGACAGCCCGCCCATCAGCTGGCCGGCGGGAGCGCTCTGAGAGAGGGCACGGGAGGTGAATTACCATATTGACCCGAGTATAAGCCGAGGTGAGTTTTTTAAGCCAAAATTATGGCTAAAAAACTCGGCTTATACTCGAGTATATACGGTATATATAAAGAAACTATATAATTTATTAGAAGTGCTATATAAGAATTAAAATTATTTAAAAACCGTTAAAATAGCACAATGACATTTCTTAAGATTGATGTCTGTCACCACAAGCCAAACGCGTTTTGGCCTATATGGCCTTCCTCAGTGGTCTATTTAAATGATACGAAAACATGCACACACATTACAAATATATTTACATGTACAGGCAATATACAACAGATCAGGCATGTAAAAGGTATATATTACCAATTACACCAACATCTGGTGGTATTGTCTTAGGTTTTTACGCTGAGCTGTATATGTCTCCCGCATAAATTGTGTGCAAGTATCAACCTATTCAGTGTCAGCCTTTCCTGTTTAATCTTTATCTGATACTCTTTCTAAAAAAAGTGATTCGCATCCTCCCAAATTCACTAACACCAGAATTAATCCTTTATTGTAGCTTTCCCATCAGCACATTGCATGGTTTTTGCCATCAGCAATCCTTGAGGGCTGCTGCAGGCATGTCCCTTCAAATGAACATAAGAAAGGCCCTGCTGGATCAGACCAAGGCCCATCAAGTCCAGCAGTCTGTTCACACAGTGGCCAACCAGGTGCCTCTAGGAAGCCACAAACAAGACGACTGCAGCAGCACCATCCTGCCTGTGTTCCACCGCACCCAAAATAATAGGCATGCTCCTCTGATACTAGAGAGAATAGGTATGTAGCATGACTAGTATCCATTCTAACTAACAGCCATGAATACCCCTTTCCTCCATGAATATGTCCACTCCCCTCTTAAAGCCCTCCAAGCTGGCAGCCATCACCACATCCTGGGGCAGGGAGTTCCACAATTTAACTATGCGTTGTGTGAATACTTCCTTTTATCTGTTTTGAATCTCTCACCCTCCAGCTTTAGCAGATGACCCCATGTTCTAGTATTATGGGAGAGGGAGAAACACTTCTCCCTGTCCACTCTCTCCAAACAATGCATAATTTTATAGACCTCTATCATGTCTCCCCTCAGCCGCCTTCTTTCCAAGCTAAACAGCCCTAAGTGTCTTAACTGCTTCCCATATGACAGTTGCTCTAGTCCCCTAATCATTTTGGTTGCTCTTTTCTGCACCTCCTCAAGCTCTGTAATATCCTTTTTTAGGTGTGGTGACCAGAACTGTACACAGTATTCCAAGTGTGGTCTCACCATAGATTTGTACAAGGGCAGTATGATATCAGCAGTTTTATTCTCAATTCCTCGTCTAATTATGGCCAGCATGGAATTTGCCTTTTTTACAGCAGCCGCACACTGGGTTGACATCTTCATTGAGCTATCCACTACCACCCCAAGATCCCTTTCTTGGTCTGTTGCTGCCAGCACAGATCCCAACAGTGTATATGTGAAATTGGGATTTTTTGTCCCAATATGCATCACTTTACACTTACTCACATTGAATCTCATTTGCCATTTTAATGCCCATTCTTCCAGTATGCAGAGATCCTTCTGGAGCTCTTCACAGTCCGATTTTGTTTTAACCACCCTAAATAATTTGGTGTCATCTGCAAACTCGGCTACTTCACTGTTTAACCCCAACTCCAGGTCATTGATGAACAGGTTGAAAAGCTCCAGTCCCAACACAGATCCCTGAGGCACCCCACTGCTCACATCCCGCCATTGTGAGAACTGACCATTGATTCCTACTCTCTGCTTCCTATTTTTCAGCCAGCTCTCAATCCATAAGAAGACTTGTCCTCTTATCCCGTGACTATGAAGTTTGCTTAGCACTCTTTGTTGGGGGACTTTGTCAAAAGCTTTTTGGAAATTCAAAAACTGATTCCTGAAATAAGTGCAAAATGTACGAATGGAAGTGTATGTATATGTTTGTTTGTTATTTTTTCTTTTGAAAATGTTAATAAAATATCTTTAAAAAAGAAGAAGCACTGATCAGATTTGCAGCCCCCCCCCCCCAGTTGCACTGATTTTTTTAAAAGTTACTTTTGAAACTGATCACTTGATACACTGGCTAAGTTTGGCCATTTCCCATGCATCAAAAAGTGACTAGTTCAAATCTGTAATGGATTTATTATTGGTGGCCTTTGGGCAAGCCATGATTTCAGCATCTGATCTGTAAAACTACGTCTACTAATAATAAATCCATATGCGGATAACAACAATGTTCTAGCTGAAAGGGATATTTATTTACTTGATTTAAAATATTTATATCCCACCTTTCGGCATCACTCAGGTGGCTGTTGTAAGGGTAACAGCAGTAATTTATGAGAAGGCACTATACGTTGAGTTTTCCAGCTTCCTCCTAGCTGAAAGCATCGTGACAACACTGGGAATAAACAGCCCTCCTGTGCCACACACCGTCAGGTATGAGGAGCCACGATTGAAAGGCTAAAGTGGGGACCCTTCGCTTGGCATCCTAGCCACTGTTTTCAACTTTCTGGATTTCAGATAGAAAACAGAAATTATTATGCAGATTACATTTTCATTGGAATTGTTAAAATTTAAATTCAAATGAACATGGAAGCTGCATCATAATCTTAATTGTTCATCCATAACCTAGAAAGTTGAAAACAGTAGCTATGATTCTGAGACATAGAACTCTTTTACAATTATTCTCAGCTGGAAAACTTTAACATTAGCATTAACCATGTAAATACGGGATGTCATTCATAAATACCATTACTGTGAAATCAGTGCCTTTCAAGATATATTGTTTTCTACATAATACTTTCACCCTTATTTCCTGTCCCATAGAAAACTAAATTTGTTTTGAAATTTTAAAAACATATTCTCTTAAAGGAATTATCTCTTCCTTATTTAAGAGAGTATGTCAGTATTTCTTAACTCTTCCTTATTTAAGAGGTAAAACATGCTCTTTTTTCAAAATAAGAAAGAAACTGTGAGAAGACAATATGGGCATAAGAAGCAAATTAGGTGCTCCACAATTATTTGGTAACATTTCCTTACTTCAAAATGGCATTCACATTGTTTTATTTCCACTTCTACTTTATTTGCTTGCATCAAAACACCACAGCAAAGCAGAAGAAAGCTGAAGTGAGAATTTTATTGTTAAACTGGAAAACAGTAACTAGTCATCAAGGTCAAACAAAACATAGCTCTTAAAAATGAAATTTGCTACTTCCCCCCCCACACACACACACACCCAAAAATACGAACTTGTGTAATCTATTGCAAACATAAGCAGTTGGCACCACAAGCCGAGGACTTATCAACTCAGTCCTCATCCCCAAAAACCTGTAAACTTCAAGTTTACATTGAAATTTGAGGAGCAACCTAAGACATTGTAAATACCACACAATTTCTTTTACTTAACCGTAACATAAACCCTGAACTTTGAATATAGAATTCCAGGTCCTAATTTCTAACGCAAGAATGTTGTTTGTGAGCTGAAATAAAAATCACATGACTTACCTGTTCATCATAAGAGAAAGCAGTTATTTTTGCCAGAAGTACCCTTCCTAAATTCATCTTTATTTTAGATGAAGGAGCATTTTCTCAAGCTTTCCAAGAGCGAAAATCAACCACCCCATACTATTCACTGCCAGTACAAAATGCCTGTAAAGTTTAGAAGCACTGCACATGAAGTTCTATTTTACTCCCTTTATGTTACCCATAGCAACCGGTCACTGCAGAAAGCCATGTTCTTTATGAATTCAGATTATCTCTCAATTATCTCACACAAAAGGGCCAGTTTAGGTAAATATCAATCTAGTATTTAACCAGTCCTTTCTCTAATAAATCATATAACATACTTTATTAGATTCTTAACCATGTGTACACAAAAACATTACTATGATTACAGCTGTGTTATGCTTTCATTCCATACCAGTGCAGAAAACCGAACATGGCAATAGGTGCAGAATTTTACATCTTGAGAATCTTAGTTTTCTTCTATTTAAAAAATAAAAAAGATATGCTCGGAAATATAAGCAATGCCTGATGACATATCAGAAGTTAGAGAGGTGGCTGTGGAAGATTTTCAGTGGTTGGGACTTCAGGCCCCTTACCTCCTAAAACAAGCAAAACTAGAATGGATCAGGGAGGATGAATCGGATTTTTAAAGCATATAAATAAATAAATTTCACTGTGTCCACAATTTGCTTAGCACTGAATCCATGATCAACTGCATCTAAGAAACCTGACTTAACTGAGACACAAAAGGGCATGGGTTGTATTTATCATTGTGCAAATTACAAATATTTATACTCCGTCAACCAAAGAATACAGGCATTTCCATGACACAGTGAAACACTGCCTTAGGTTCTAACCATGTTTTCACTAGCAAAAAGTACTTCATCCAAAGTTAAAAGGGGGGGATGTCAACGTTTTGTTGGTTCTTCTCTCCCATTGTAGATCCCCACTTTGCCCCCAATGCTGACCTTGGGGGTCCACTGAACAAAGGAGCACAATTTCAGGGGACACAGCTGGCTGCAAAGGGAGAGAGAAAAGCTTTACTTCTCTGAACACCAACTTGCTCATGCAAGACAGGATCTAATAGAATTTACTGCTCAGTTTACAGGATAATCCTAAAAACACTTTTCTGGTAGTAAGCCCCTGAGTAGACTTGCTTAGGATTGCTCTCTTTAGTCTTTGAGAAACGGATCTAACTGAATGTCCTTATATGTGTACAGAGATAACCTAACAGAGACCCTTTCGGATATAAACTCTGTTAAAAGGCATGTGGGTTGCATGACCAGAGATTTGGGGATTAAACTCCTAGACAGAACGTAGGTTCAATTAAGTTGCAAACATATGTTATATGAATGAATGGCCAATGGCTATATACAATAAACATATTCATTCATTCACGTATATCAACTAATTAGTATGCAAAAGTGGGGGACCTAACAGGACTTGAAGGGGCATCTCAGGCTTTCCTTTCCTGAAAGCCCCCATAGCCTCTTCCCTTTTCCTGTTTCCTTCAGGCTTACTGCACCATCAATTTACTCCAAATTATTAGCGTGGTCGAATGGCTGCGCAGTCAGATTTCCCCCCCACCCCGCACCGTGGCTAAATTCATCAATGTATTGACAACTGCCTGTCTGCACTTTCCCCCGGGGAGCGTCGCATAATTCATGATGTCATGGATGTGCAACAAGCTCCCCTTCCTCCCTTTTTAATTTTTTGCAAACTTCATTCCGGCAGCCTGCAGCCTGGGGACTGCATCTCCGCTCAGACCCTCTACTGTCCCTATAAAAATGTCCACAAGCACATACAAATTGGGACAAGCAGCGTGAGAAGCCGGACAGAACTTGCACAGGGTTGAGCGAGGGAGACTGCAAGACCAAGCAAGGAATTTTCTCCCGTTGCTGCCACCTTCATTTGAATACTGCAGTCCCACAGTCTTCACAGAACTCATTTAATTATAATAAACACTGCACAAAGTTGCTGGTGTTTCTGCAAAGCCCTTGTTCTGGAGGAATCCCTGCTCAGAGAGCTTGCATAACTGCTCTCCAAATTTCTCTCCATTTTTTTTTAGTTCACTTTAGGCACAGTCGGGTGCCTGAGGATTTATTTTTTAAAAAGCTACACTTTCAACTCTATGATAAGGAAGGGCTGAAGACAGGAGAGCAGATAAAGGTAAGTTGGCTGGTGAGTAGAAAGGAGAGTGGAAGGGCTAACACACTGTTTGAAACGTTTATTGAGACGTTTTATTGATTAATGAATCATAGAGTTGGAAGGGGCCATACAGGCCATCTAGTCCAACCCCCTGCTTAATGCAGGATCAGCATAGAGCATCCTTGACAAGTGCTTGTCCAGCCTCTGCTTAAAGACTGTCAGTAAGGGGGAGCTCACCTCCCTAGGTAGTTGATTCCACTGTTGAACAACTCTTACCATAAAAAATGTTTCCCTAATATCCAGCCGGTAACTTTCCAATTTAAACCCATTATTGCGAGTCCTATCCTCTGCTGCCAAAAGAAACAGCTCACTGCCCTCCTCTAAGGGACAGCCCTTCAAAAACTTAACGAGAGCAATCGTGTCCCCCCTCAACCTCCTCTTCTCCCTAGTAGACATGCCCAAGTCCCTCAGCCTTTCCTCATAGGGCTTGGTCTCCAGGTCCCTGATCATCCTCGTCACTCTCCTCTGCACCCACTTGATTCTGTCCACATCCTTTTTGAAGTGAGGCCTCCAGAAGTGCACACAATACTCTAGGTGCAGCCTGACCAATGCAGTGTACAGCGAAACTATGACATCTTGCGATTTGGATGTTATACCTCTGTTGATACATCCCAAGAACGCATTAGCCTTTTTCGTCGCTGCATCAGCCTGTCTGCTCATATTTAACTTACGTAGCCCAAGATCCTGTTCACACACACTGATACCCAGAAGTGTACTCCACGTCCAGTTTGCATGTTCCTCATTTTTGTTACCAAGATGTAGAACTCTGCACTTCTCGTTGTTGAACTGCATCTTGTCCATATCCGTCTACTTTTCCAGTATGTTCAGATCTCACTGAATTCTATCTCTATCTTTTGGTATGTTCGCTGCTCCTCCCAATTTGGCATCATCTGCAAATTTAATGAGTGGTCCCTCCACACTCTCATCCAGATCACTGATTAAAATATTGAAAAGTACCGGGTCCAGAACTGAACCCTGTGGCACCCCACTGGACACCACTCTCCGTTCAGATGAAATGCCATTGACAACTACTCTTTGAGTGCGGTTCTCCAACCTGTTCCCTATCCACCTAACTATAGTAGAGTCCAGTCCACAGGCCTCTAATTTACCCATCAGAACATCATGGGGAACCCTGTCAAAAGCTTTACTTCACTGAAATCCAGGTGAACAACATTGACGGGATTCTCTCAATCCAGTAAGCTCGATCAAAGAAGGAAATGAGGTTGGTCTGGCAGGACCTGTTGGGGACAAATCCGTGCTGATTTCTCCGGATCACCAAGTTGTCCTTCAGGTGCTCGCAGATTGATCTCTAAAATCTGCTCCAGTATCCTGCCACTGGGCAGCCTCTCCCTGGAAAACGATGGCCCAGTTGCCCGGAGCCAGCTGAGCTGGGCCCATCTTCACTGGGGGAAACCTGCAAGAACTGGCAGGGGGCTCCTCACTTTCTCCCACATCCCCTCCCCATCTTTCCCTCATCCCAGCAATTCTCATACCTTCGCCTTTCCCTATTTTCATCTCGCCTTCACACCTGCCCACCAATCTACCTTTTACCTGCTCCCCATCTCATTTATTTACTTCATTTATATCCTGCTTTTCTCTACAATGTAGCTTATATCATTCTCTTTTCCATTTTATCATCTCCCTCCCCATCTTCAGCTATGTTTGTTATTTATTTACTTAATTCATAACCCACCTTTCTTCACACTGGGGTCCAAAGAAGCTGACATTATTCTTCTCTCCTCCTTTTTATCCCCACAACAACCCTGTGAGTTGGTTTAAGCAGGAAGTATGTGACTAAACTAAAATCGGAAGAGCCCTGTGGTGCAAAGTGGTAAGCTGCAGTACTGCAGTCCAAGCTCTGCTCATGACCTGAGTTCGATCCCGACGGAAGTCGGTTTCAGGTAGCCGACTCAAGGTTGACTCAGCCTGCCATCCTTCCGAGGTCGGTAAAACGAGTACCCGGCTTGCTGGGGGTAAAGGGAAGATGACTGGGGAAGGCACTGGCAAACCACCCCGTAAACAAAGTCTGCCTAGAAAACTTTGGGATGTGACGTTACCCCATGGGTCAGGAATGACCTGGTGCTTGCACAGGGGACCTTTACCTTAACCTAAAATCACCTAGTGATTCCTCAAGAAGATGGGGATTGGAACTTATACCACACTGGGTTCCCTAGAGTGACTACTGTTGAACAGTAGCAAGCAGCCAGGACTAGTTGAGTCATGTAAGCCAGGTGGTATCAAGTCACTCAAAGGTTGCTGCCAGGCCTAGGGTTGCCAACTTCCAGGTGGGAACTGGAGAGCTGCCAGAATTACAACTGAATTCCAGTGGGCAGAGATATGTCCTCCTGAGGCCTTTCCCCTTCCCAAACCCTGCCATCCCCAGACTCCACACAAAATCTCCAGGAGTTTTCCAACCTAGAGCTGGCAAACCTAGCCAAGCCTGGTCCCAATGAGCCCTCCTTCAAAGGCCAAAATAGGCCTGGAAAGGACCTTGCCCTCTTCCCCAGCTTTTTTACTCCCAGAAACCCAGCCTGCAATACTGCCTTTTACTGACAGAAACCAATCCTGGAATTCTGGCAAAACTGATGTGGTTGCCTAGCAGCAGCCAGCCACTGAGGGAATCCGTTGCTTAAAGCTACAGGCATCCCTTTTATAACTTTTGGGGTTTTTTTTAAACCCTCCAATGTTTTGTTTTTTTTTTGGTTTTTTTTTAGATTTCTCATTTTTCTGCAAACCAGTCACAGCTCCAGATTTAAGTATCCTCAGACCTGGCTGACTTCACTGTTAGTATACAGATGATGATGATACTAATTCATGCTTATTAAGATATATGTAAGAAATTTGATTTAAAGCAGTGATTTAAATCAGTTACTTTTCTTGATGATTAAAATCTTATTTGAATCCATGATTTAAATTGCCTTGATTTAAACCATTGCATCCCGGAATAAATTATGCAAAATAGCCCCAACTGCAGAATTACTGAAGCTTTTCTTCGTGAAGCATTTAGATTGAAGTGATGAAAACTTAAGATTTTTGTACACCGAGCCCTGTGTACAATATTCTCATAAATCAGAATTCCCAGGTTTTTATACTGGATGAATGAAAAAAAAGTATGGCCTACCAAGTAAGTAATAATTTGTGTTTTTCATTGTTGCTAGTATATAACTCTATATTTACAAAGATATGCAGCAAGTAAGAACTTGCCCTACAGTGTTTCGTTCAAGCTGTAGATGGGAAATACCAGAGGAAAATCCTGTTAGATATAAACTAATGATTTCTTGATTTATTTTTCACTACATTTATAGAAAAGCACAACCCAATATTTGAGGGGCAATACAAATTTCACCAAATCAATAAAGGTGGGGAGTCTTTTTATTAACTGGATCCCAATTACTGAATAGACACAATTGTGGTGGATGGGGGGAGGGCGGGGAAGCCAGCATGAAACCTCCATGAAAGCAAGTCTTCCCTCTTCCCTGGAAACAATGACACCACTATTCTGGGGCAATTTTTTAAAACCCCGTGCCGGCAGAGCAGAAGCAGCCTCATAGAAAACAGCTATTCCTCCCTCACCCAGATCTTCAAGATCTCCAACAGCCAGGCAGACAAACAACAATATCCCGGGGATATGGAGGTGCTTTTTGGCAGCCAGCCTGTTATCTTGTCACCAGAACTGGCTTAAACTTCATAACAGCTGAGGCATCTGCCCGGGCATCACAACTCATCAGGGATCCACTCTAACAGAAACAGCATGTGAACCTGGGCTCTCAGCACATAACTGAGAAAGCATCCAGAATTCTCTGTTCACCCCATCCAACCTCACCTACAATGGGAAAAAAAACTCTGAGATATTCTTGCTCGTTATACATATTATCAGGTCATTTTTAGCGAGATGGTGGGAAAGGATTGCAAAATACTGTCAACACGGCAATGTGTTTTCTTATGCTTTACAGAGACACACCATAAAGAAAGATAAACAATTGGTTGATCAAATGCACAGACCATTACATGCTAAACTTCCTAAACCACAGAAGTTGCCTCCCCAGGTTATAATACTAGACCAGGGTGGCCAGCGCTAAATGTGCAGGTGCAGAGATGCTCAATCCTGTGCTGTTCCTTTGGCATGCCAAACTGCAGAAGGGAATCAGGCCGGAACCACGGCTCCGATCTTGCTGTCTATATGCCTGGTTTTCCAAAATGAAGAGAACTGTGCTGCCTCAAGGATCATTTCCCTTGCCTCTGCATTGATATTAAGCATGCGTAAGATGGTTGTTGGTGCTGTTGCCAAGTGCCTTCTTGTACTCATACAAAATATAGAAGCTTATTTTTTGGGTGTTAATTACAAACACAGAGACACTTTTACCAACAAGAAGCAGCCAAAATCATGAAGAAACCATACACACTTCTTAAGAGCTGACCATCAGGAGCTAGTTGGAAATGAACATATTTATTACTGAACTGGTTTTTGTCTCTTTGGCATGTATTACTCTTTGATAACGCATCTGGTGTCTCTGGTTTTCTTTATTACCACACCCTTCTTTGCTTCATTTTGCAAACTTCAGTAGTTCATTGCTGAGTCATTTTTATAAAACATATATTCTATTAATACAAAGTAAATAAACAAACGCAAACAATAAATCTTAAACCCAGTAAGAGCCATAAAAAGCAGCCAGCATATAAACAAACCATATTAATTCAAGACATTTTTAGTATCTTTGTACATTTAAAATTACTATCAGCAAATCACAGTACAAAGGCACAGTATAAATAGCATAAAATCTTATTGGAAACTCCTTTCCAGCTCAACATTGTATGTTATTTATACTAATAAATAAGCATATTAAGACCTAATTCTTGAGATACAAGTTACAGATTTTTGCTGGAACTATAAACACTAAAACTAAAGAAAGCTCCTTAAACCACCTTTCTAATTTCCATACACTTAAAAAATGAAACATACTTACAGATACTTGACTAACATTGTAAGTTTTATCCATGAATAAACAGTCCCTCAGGGACTTCTCTCTCATTTTAAGTAAACGAGCGAGCTATCAAGTTGCTGCCAAACACATATTTACTTCTTCATTCCAGCAAAACAAATGCAGTCAGTCGAGGTGTCTTCTTTCTTCCCAATGGAGTCCCACCCAGATTAATCTCCAGTTTATACATCTACCCATCCAAACAAAAAGCTACACATGCAGCCTTTAAATTGTTGCTGAGATAGTTCTGCATAACAATGAGCCACCTGTGAGATAACATACTGGTGGTGAATCTTCTACTACATAAAATGCTCATCAAAAGGCTTCTGAAGTCCTCATTTTCAAACTCTAACTAGCTCTAAGATTGAGCAGTCTTACAAGCCTGTTGCAATTTTCTCTGGTTTCAACTTGTAGAAGCATGTTCTTTCAAGATTACAATCATACGCAAGCCTATTATGCTATTTGTTCTTTCCTACTTCTCAGTTCCTTGCCCCTTTGAGTAAGCATCAGAAGTTTACAGGATTCTTTTTCCTGGTAGAACAGGATTCTCATCAATTTCAGTACCACACCCATTTACTCCAATTCACCAGGTTACAAGTGCTGAGGCCACTTTGTCATGCCATGTAGAATTCAAACTCCAATGTCAAAAGAGTCATTTTATGGAACAATATCTACTCAGCCTCCTCATATGTGGAAACTAAACAGAGATTTTTCCTCCATCGTATAGTAGACATCTTGCTGCCATGAGGGCTAGAAATGTTTAATGAAAGGACTCACAAAATAGCCTCTTATACCACATGTCTCAGGGACTTCAAACTGAATGCCCAGAAAATATTGTAACAAAAATTCCATAGTAGTCCGGTGCAACAGAAACTGCATCACATATATCTATATACATCTAATTCTGAACATGGCCCCAGAACGTGGAACAAATAATCCACACAATGGGGCTATATACAGACAGGAAGGATTTTTCTACCCCAGGTTTGCAGAAACGTTTTTAAGAGGTGTTGGTTAACCCCCACCCTCAGCCCCCCCCAAAAAAAACCCAGAAAATGTGGACTTTGTGATTGCTTAGGCAGTCTAAGAAGCGGCTGGGAGCAGGAGACAAAGTGGTAAGTGGGGAGGTGGAAGAAAGGAGAGAAAGGCCTGGGAAAAGAGATAAAGAGAAAAGAATGAATAATACAGTGTATGAGAAGAAAGCAGAGAACATGCTGGTGGAGAGAAAGAGAGAGAGGAAAACAAGGTGGAAGAAAGAAGCTAATCGCTAGACAATGGAGATCAGTTCCCCTGGAGAAAATGGATGCCTTGGAGGGTGGGCTTTGTGGCATTGTACCCCACTGAGGTCCCTGTCCTCTCCAGGCTCCATCTCCAAATCTCCAGGAGTTTCCCAATCTGGATCTGGCAACCTTACCCCACCCCCAATGCCCCGTTGGTGGCCAAGGGGGACCTGGCAACCCCAGAAACTGTCAAGAAGCGGAGAAAATCAGTGCCAGATAACATAGGGGTGGGATTTCCTCCCCCCCCCACCCTGCAACCTCACAGATCCGTAGCTTATTAGAACATGATATTAATTAATGCATTCAGTGTAAAATAATACATTTACTTTACATTTAATCAAGAAAATATATTCTGGCTTTCCTTGAATCTACAGATCAAGCATCAAAATGAATGGACTTTTTAATACCTGTTCATTTGCATCATTTGAAGTCTGTTTTCATTAGAAACACTGAAAGTTTAGAGTCATAAATATTACCTCAAGATCATCAAGTGAACGAGTAATGCTGAATCTCTTTGACCGTCCAAATGATCTTCTACCAGAGGAACGTTGGGGAGCTTGTGAAAATCCAGAAGTATGTCCAAACTTTGCACACTAAACAAGACAGGAGAGACATGTGTTGAACTGTATTTTTACAATATATGTTTATTCTCTGAAAAGCAAGGTTACTTTAATTCTGCTGTCCCTTCAGATAACAATAAGTCTCCAAAAGAAGATTTCACTTTACCAAGTTCTGGAACTGTGTATAGAAGTTCCGAGTAGTCATGAGAAGGGCCTACATTTGACATTTTTGCTCTAATCTGCTAAACCATTGGCTAGCAATTGACAGAAACATAGTATAGATCGTGGTCCCCTATATTCAGAAGTGCAACCAGCAACCAATAAGGAGCTACCAGTGTGCTTACTGTTCTTAAAAAATGCCCCAGCGTCTGCCTGACTTTGTATATAGAGTGGTAATAGTGTCTTCAAATGCAGTACAATTTGTATAGGTGCTGCTGTTAGTATCTGTTTGTATTACAGATAACAGAATGAAGGTGGAATCCCTTTCTTACAAACTGGGGGCTACAAGGAATTATGGGACGTCTGAACAGTTAGAAACTTGTCTCAATATTGCAGCAACCCAACACGGGAGCGCTGGAGCTAGACGGGCTGCTTCCAGCTCACCTAACTGTCAGCCTCAACAGCATCCCCCAATTCCAATTTCACCCTCGAGCCGAGGATACCACAAATTGTTAGGAGCTCTACCTCCTTTATAACTTACAGTTTCTTAATGGGTATAATGAAGAAGAAAAAGAAGAAGAAGAAGAGTTGGTTTTTATATGCTGACTTTCTCTACCACTTAAGGAAGAATCAAACTGGCTTACAATTACGTTCCCTTCCCCTCCCCACAACAGACACCCTGTGAGGTAGGTGGGGCTGAGAGAGCTCGAAGAGAGCTGTGACTAGCCCAAAGTCACCCAGATGGCTTCATGTGGAGGAATGGGGAAACCAACCTGGTTCACCAGATTAGCGTCCGCCGTTCATGTGGAAGAGTGGGGAATCAAACCTGGTTCTCCAGATTAGAGTCCACTGCTCCAAACCACTGGTCTTAACCACTGCACGTTGCTGGCTCTCTTAATTAGGACATAATGGAAATGCTTTTCCTTCCATTCTAATTAATCCCGCTACTTTAACACTTTTAGCTTGGACATGGTCAGAGCCCTAAAAGCAAACAGCATTCTGTACTGGTGAGGGAAGTAATTAAGGTAGAGGGAAGCACACCGTCTCTCCACAATATCATAAGCTTTTGGATGCCAAACCAAGCTAAGTCCCCTCCCCTCTCCGTTTCTTTTCTCCCCCTTTAATTGCCCTTAATAGTCCATGCTTCCTAAAGGATAATAATTATGCTCAGTATTTTTTAACCACCAGAAGGGTATTTTTTTAAATTAATAAACTAATATTTTTTCTGCTTACCCAAGTTTGCACAAATCCCTATCTGAGAGTGGTCCATTTTGCTGTGCTGATAGGCACAGGACCATCTGTTTTGCTAACAGAAGGAGTGGTGATATTTCCCCATAGCAGAGAATATAAAAATGTCCATGCCCTTTCAAAGGACTATTGGATGCTGAGAAATATATAGCACTTGTTAGGAAGAGGGAAAACTCCCCAAGGTGGTTGAGTATTTTTACCTACTTTAAATAATTCTAGTAAGAGTCAAAGGCAGCTAATAAGGTATCATAAAAACATATCCAATTAAAACTGCAAACAAACCAGCAAACACACCAAGAAGACAACTCCTATTTACATATTTACAAAGAAACACATCATTGTGTACACCAAACTGCCCACTAAAACAGCGTAGCTTTACTGCCCATCTCAAAGCCTACAGCAACACAGTCATGAGTTTCTACGGGAAGCTCATTCCACAGCAGCAGAGCTACGGCTCAGAAGGCGGGATGGGGGTGGGGTAGTAGCCAAGCACAAGACACCCAAAGAAGGCCCAGTCAACAGGCTTTGATTGGAAGAGTACAGCGGGAACAGGGATCATATGGAAGAAATCTTTAGATAAGAGGGCCCAGGTAAGGTTGCCAACCTCCAGGTACTAGCTGAAGATCTCCTGCTATTACAACTGACCTCCAGTCAACAGAGATCAGGTCACCTGGAGAAAAATGTCCGCTTTGGCAATTGGACTCTATGGCAATGAAGTCCCTCCCCTCCCCAAGCCCCGCCCTCCTCAGGCTCTGCCCCCAAAACCTCCTGCCGGTGGAGAAGAGGGACATGGCAACCCTAGGCCCAGGCCATGAAAGGCTTTAAAAAAGGTAAACATAAAAAAGGTAAACATGCGTTGAACTCAGAAGCAATCAGAAAGGCAGGGGAATTCATTCAAACGTGGCATGATATGGTAAAGTGGTGGTTACTGTTATTTATTTATATCCCACTTTCCTCCCCAATAGGGACTCAAAGCAGCTTACAATACAAAACAAAAAGGAAGAGGAGAAGGGGAAGGCTTCTGAGTGACGAGCAGCCACATGCTGAACTAGTTGAAGCTTCTGGGCTGTCTTCAAGCACAGACCCACACAGACCATGTTACCATAGAGCAGTGATGGCGAACCTTTTAAAGACCGAGTGCCCAAACTGCAACCAAAAACCCACTTATTTATCGCCGAGTGCCAATGCGGCAATTTAACCTGAATACCACCCCCAGAGGGGGCCCAGAGGGAGAGGCTAGGGTTGCCAAGTTCCTCTTCGCCATGAGTGGGAGGTTTTTGGGGTGGCGCCTGAGGAGGGCGGGGTTTGGGGAAGGACTTCAGTGCCATAGAGTCCAATTGCCAAAGTGGCAATTTTTTCCAGGGGAACTGATCTCTATTGGTTGGAGATCACCTGTAATAGCAGATCTCCAGCTAGTACCTGGAGATTGGCAACTAGTTCCTTAGTGTTTTCTCTCTACATATCAAGACAAATGGAAAGGTGTTTGGAGGATAGCTTGTGGGCACTTCAAAGGTGGAATAGGACTGCACGCCCCTCCGCCCGCACAGACTCAGAGGGTGCCGGAGAAGCCGCTGGAGGGAAAGAAGGAAGGAAGGAAGGAAAGAAGGGAAGGGAGGGGGAAAGGGAAGGAAGGGAGGGAGAGAAAGAAAGAAAAAGAGAGAGAAAGGGAGAAAGAAATGGAGCAAGGGAGAGAAAGAAAAGGACAGAGGGAGACAGAAAAAGAAAGAGGCCATTTATGCATGGGAGGTTTTGCCTTGGATTTGCCACTCGGTGGGGCGCGGCAGCAGGCTTGTGAGAGGCGAGCAGGGTGGGGCAGAGGGCGCCTCCTTCGCACCCACCGACCAGCCATGCCCCTCCGCCCGCACAGGCCCAGAGGGCGCCGGAGAAGCCGCCGGCCATGCCGAGTGTGAGCGCTCGGCTTCTGTTCCCCGCTCTCCCACCCGCCTGGCTGGCCGCGCACGCTCCAGCGGCGGCAATGGCGGCAGCTTCTGTGGGAGAGTCCGGGGGCCACCGCCAATCATGTCGGAGGTTCCCCACCCCTGGGCTACAGCCTCCCCCATCCGGGGTGGGGCAGAGCCGGAAAGACCAGTGGCTTGGAGGAACCGTGCGTGCCGGCAGAAAGGGCTACGCGTGCCGGAAGTGGCACCCGTGCCATAGGTTCGCCAACACGGCCATAGAGCAAGAGTAACATGTGCCATGGGGTCTGCCAGCACTTCTCCCAGCACCCACCAAGCATTTTCTGAAAGTAGGCGGAACCAGATGGGGGCTTTTGAGTTTCTGATGTTTATGGTATAGCACTGACTGTGGGCTTGAGTAAAGTACTTCACCTGTGCAAATTGTGGAGGGATATTCTAAAAATGCAGCAGGATTCTGACTAAACACAATAGGGCTGCCACAGCTAAAATGCTTAAGGCACCTAACTGGAACTTCCATTGAACTCATCAGATCTTCCCTATTTGAATGTATTTTTATAAATCAGGTGGAAGTTAATAATAACATAACTACATCAAACGTTCACAGTGGGTAGCCGTGTTAGTCTGTCTGCAGTAGTAGAAAAGGGCAAGAGTCCAGTAGCACCTCAAAGACTAACAAAAATATTGGTAAGGTATGAGCTTTCGTGAGCCACAGCTCACTTCTTCAGATACAGCTAGAATGTGAATCCATCTGACTTGGCAAGAGCTGAGCAGCTCAAGCCGAGGCCAGGAAGCTTCAGAAGGATCTGCCCCTATCAGGGCAGCTGCCAGCTTTATATTCCCTTACAAGAAGGTGACCGCTGGGCTTGTGCGAGATGCGCAACCCTCTTCAGGGAGCTAGGGGGAGGCCTGGCCCAGGAGGGAGTGCACAGGCCTGTATGCAAGGGACAGGACGTGCAGGAGAGGAGGAGGAGGAGGAGGAGGAGGCTGCTCCCTGCTCCATCTGAGACCTCAGGAAGGAGGGTGTCACTGCAGCAGGTTCAACTGGGAGACGACAGAGTCTTGATGACTTCACCACCACCCCTTTGCTTCTAGCCATTTAGCAAGCTGGGGCAGCTACTGGCGGCAACTCAGCTACTGCTATATCTACTATTAGAGTTATGCGTAACTAGGGTTGCCAACGTCCAGGTACTAGCTGGAGATCTCCTGCTATTACAACTGATCTCCAACCGGCAGAGATCAGTTCACCTGGAGAAAATGGCACTGAAGTCCCTCCCCTCCTCAAACCCTGCTCTCTTCAGGCTCCGCCCCAAAAACCTCCCACCGGTGGCGAAGAGGGACCTGGCAACCCTATGCATAACTTCATTCCCTGATATTTTGTCCTTGGCTCCACCTCCTGTGGCAGCCATTCTGTGGTTGAGCCCACTGCCCTCTGTCAGAATTCCAAAATGCCTACAGGCTCAAAAAGGTTGGGGAGCCCTGCTATAGGGGTTACAGAAGCACGGATCAATAAGACCTTTAGGGCCCATCCACACATTGCAAAGTCCTCATGGCTTCCACAAGTATACAGGAAGTTCCATGATGTCAACGTACATGGAGGCCCAATTCAGACTGGGAGCCTGGCCAGCAGGGAGAATCAGCTTCAGCATTTTCCACAGCACCTTTTCCCAACCCGAAACAGTGAAGAGAATCACTATTTGCTCCACTGAGAAACTTACGTGCAATGAGAGTGGTCACAAGGACTTTGTAATGTGTGACTGCAGTCCTAAGCTTCATCTGCAGTCATATATGCAGACTGCCTTCATTCGCCCAAGGACTGACAAGGAAGAAAACAGGAAAAAAAGAAAGAAAAAGAGGCTCAAAAGCTACCTTTAAAGAAAGGAGATTCAAAAGACTGAGTAAATCAGATAACCTTCATTTTTAAGATAAGTTGCACACAAAATGACCTGTTCCAAAAAGTAGGGAAATTGTAAATTTTGCCCCTCCCCATTTTTATTTCCATATTGTGTAAGCATCAAATAGAGTCTACCATCTTTTATGTTTTTCTTGCTTACAGCTTAGCTTCTATACCTTCCTTTCCCTTGATCTTTCAGATCCATGCAGAGGAACACAAGACTAGAGGCAGATGGGAGTGTGTCCACCAACATGAGGAGACGCCGAAGTCAGAAAGATGTGCGGGTACATGGAGGCTAAGATGTAAGCAGCCACAGTCTGAGAGATGGTAGAAGGTGTTTACTGCTTTCATGTGCAGTTAAGCATGGCATATTATATTGGGGGAGGGGCTCTTGAGTTCACAACAAACCAAACATAGCCCTGGAAGCTAAAGAAGCAGCTTACTGTTCAGACGCAATATACTGCTGAACACCAGATTTTTTTGGAGTACATGGAAACAAGCATCACAGAAGGGAGGGCTGCCCCCTACATTCCTTTGCTGACAGGCTTCCCAGCGGCATCTAGCCGGCCAGTAATGAATGCCGAAAGCTGGGCCCTCCGTCTGTTCTAGTGGCTTAGATGGCTTTTAGGTCAATCTGCAGAGAATGGGCCTACCCAAAGCTTAGCCTAATAGTTCAGTGGAACCTCCATGCTCACAAGCAATATACCTAAGGATTACGAGTCCTAGAAGCAAATAATAGGGGACAGCTATTTAGCCCTTCTTATGAGCTTCCCAGAGGATCATAGCCAAGGCATCGGTGGAAACAAAATGATGAGCTATTCAACCTCTTCGGAAAGCAAACTATCAAAAACAAATAAAACACCAAAGAAGAGGGGGGACAGAAAACTATGTTGTATCATGCAAAGTCTACCCATCCTACCGGTGCTTACTTTTAAAAAAAAGGGTCTTTTAAAAGGTCAAAGCCTCCTCAAGATTCACCCCCCCCTCTAACATAATGCCCCCAGATATGTGACAGGTGGAAGGCACTGCTTCTCTCCTGGATGAAAGGAACAGGAATAGCAAGCGTGGGACAGCTCTGAATGTGTTGTGCCAGGGACTGACAGGGTGACCAACCAATGAAGAAGAAGAGTTAGTTTTTATATGCCGACTTTCTCTGCCACTTAAGGGAGAATCAACCCGGCTTACAATCACCTTCCCTTCCCCTCCCCACAACAGACACCCTGTGAGATCGGTGAGGCTGAGAGAGTGTGACTTGCCCAAGGCCACCCAGCTGGCTTTGTGTGTAGGAGTGGGGAAACAAATCCAGTTCACCAGATTAGCCTCCGCCGCTCATGTGGAGGAGTGGGGAATCAAACCCGGTTCTCCAGATCAGAGCCCACTGCTCCAATGGCATTTTTCTTTCTGGTTTAGCTTTGACTCTCCCAACAACCCCCCAAGACCCCTACTCACTGGGAGATGGGCACTGAGATAGGTTAGCTGCCAGAACAGGATAAGCAGCAGCAGGGCACATCCCAAGAGGGTGCCCCACCTGCTGCCCAGAAGGTGCAACAATAGCTCTAAAAAGCTCAAGGCCAGAGGCGACTGGCATTATACCCAAGAAGAAGCCAATCAAGTTGCGCCTCTGCCTTCAACGCTGAAAGGGAATGGGATCTTTCTCCCCTGGGCCATCCCCAGACCCACGTCCGAGACCTGCTCCAGCACTGCCCACCACCTGCCAGCAGCACTCATTCTGCGGGCCCTGCTTTCGCTATGCCTCAGGCCTTACTGTTATCCCAGAAAATGCCCAAGAAAACAGAACACACTTTCATCTTGCCCCTAAAACATGTGTGCCAGCACCAAACAGACCTCTCCGGAGATGGCACCCCACAGACAAGGAGCCCCTATTGAAATTATCGTATCCAGGCCAAATCCCTAATATATGGCAAAGGGCAATAATTGTCCCTATCCATAAGAAAGGGGACAAAAACGATCCATGTAATTACTGGCCTCCTGGGTTAATATCTGTGCTGGGGAAAATTTATGCTTCTGTCCTGTTGCATCGCTTACTCGATTGGATATCCACAGAGAACATTACTGGTCCAGAGCACGCAGGCTTCATTAAAGGACGATCAACCATCGATCACTGCATGTTGCTATACCATCTCGCCAAGAAATATACGGCTGTTACAAAAGGGTGCCTATATGTGGCCTTTGTCGATCTGCAAACAACCTTTGACTCAGTCCCTAGGAGAAATTTCCCTATGGGAAAAATTAAGGAGGACCACAATCGACCGGAGACTCTTGTGGTTAATACAAAAACTTTATGAATCCTCGGTTGCCCAGCTTTGCTGTACCTCTGAAGGGCATCTGTCCAATTCCTTCTCTATACAGAGGGGAGTAAGACAGGGATGTCTGCTGGCCCCCACACAGTTTTATCTTTATATTAACAACATGGTTTCCAGACTAAATAACTAACAGTTCCATCCCCCTTTACTGGCACAAACTCCTATACCAATCCTACTGTATGCTGATGACACACTGCTACTTTCTAGATCTCTAGTGGGTCTACATCAACTTCTGTGCTCTTTTGCATAATACTGCGGCTCAGAGGGCTTGACTATAAACTATAGAAATGATCCTATCCTTGGCTGCCTTTTATGAAGGGAGAAATAATCAAATTAGGGTGCCTCATGAGGACTTAGATGAATGGGCAGGTTTGCATGGGGAAAGGTCACTAGGTCTACCTCTGAGAAAAAGGCTCCAGATAACCCGATCCTAAAGTGTGCAGAAAGAGCCCCGTGGCACAGAGTGGTAAGCTGCAGTACTGCAGTCCAAGCTCTGCTCACAACCTGAGTTTGATCCCAACGGAAGTTGGTTTCAAGTAGCCGGCTCAAGGTTGACTCAGTCTTCTATCCTTCTGAGGTCGGTAAAATGAGTACCCAGCTGCCTGGAGGTAAAGGGAAGATGACTGGGGAAGGCACTGGCAAACCACTCCATAAACAAAGTCTGCCTAGTAAATGTTGGGATCTGACGTCACCCCATGGGTCAGGAATGACCCGGTGCTTGCAAAGGGGACCTTTACCTTTTTTAAGGTGTGCAGGGCTTTATAGGTGAAAACTAGTACCTGCAAGGATACTGGTAACCAGTGTAGAACTTCTCACGGGGAACTACGTTCACTGTGGCTCACTTGGCTGCTGCTTTATAAACCTGGAGTTTCCAAATACTTTTTAAAGGCAGCTGCAAAGGTAGCTCATTACACAGTAATCTAATCTGGGTAATTAAAAATAAGGACTACTGTAACAAGGTCATCCTATGGCATTTTCATCACCTGAACACATGGGAAGGAAAGTACTTGAGAGACTGGTATTTTGAAACAATGCTGAGTGAACTGATTGCACTTTGGATGGACTTTTGCTTCGAAACAGCACCTCTTGGCAACATTCCCCCCCCCACCTCCTGTTGCGTATATAAAATGGACTCTGACACATTTACAGCCCTATGCATCTGATGAAGTGCGCTCTGATGCACAAAGGCTTATGCTGGAATTAATTATGTTGGGCCACTTATGCAGGGCTATTTCCGACTATTTTGGGGGGCTTCCTTTTGATTATGCATGCCTTTTCCAACCATCAGAGGTCGCCTTGCTCTCCCCATGCATTTCCGTGCATTTTGCCTGTATTTTTCTGGATGCTGTTTTAGCCAGAATCTGGAAAACGCAGGCAAAAAACGCAGAAGTGTATTATTTGGGGAGAAATACTCTTAGCTAGGGCTATCAGCATATCTGGATATCAGATACACCGCTGAGCAAGGTGGCTAGACGGCAGTTTCCCTTTGTATTGTATATTCTGGTGGGATGAGATGGGGGGGCTTCTTGCTCGTGGGAGCTGCACAGCTTGGTGGAAAGACAAGTTTGTATATCCAGGACTGGGAGCAGGGAAGGCCATGGGGGGCACTGGAAGGTCTTCTTTCTTTTTCTGGTGGAGTCTTGCAGGATTTTGGAGCAGATCGGCCATTTGGGGGCAGAAGACGATCTGGGAAAGGTAAGATATGTTTTACCCTAAGATTAAAAATCAAGGCCGACCTGTACTCAACTAGCTTGGTGCAGGGTGACCTGTTCACAGTACTGCAGCCAAAGGGAGAAATATAGTTTTTAATGGGTTCATGTGCCAGTTTCATTGTGCACTAGGCTGGAAGAGCAGAGTTAAGTGTTCTCAATATGTGCTAATAAATTTGTGCTAATAGCTATCAGGTTTTGTTCTCCTACAGTTAGTTCTCATTCCTTTTGTATTCCTGCCCAATGTGGTTGCATGTGGTTGCCTGCAAGCAACAGCTGAACTTGTTCATATGTGAGGAAAAGTGCGGACATAATGCCCATTTAAGGTAAAGGTCCCGTGTGCAAGCACGTTTTCTAGGCAGACTTTGTTTACGGGGTGGTTTGCCAGTGCCTTCCCCAGTCATCTTCCCTTTACCCCCAGCAAGCTGGGTACTCATTTCACCGACCTCGGAAGGATGGAAGGCTGAGTCAACCTTGAGCCGGCTACCTGAAACCAACTTCCGTTGGGATCGAACTCAGGTCGTGAGTAAATGCCCATTTACAAATGACAATAATAATAGATAACGACAATAATAGATAATAGCATCTCTCTGTGTGTGTTAAGTGCTGTCAAGTCGCATCGACTCATGGCAGCCACGAGGCTACGTCCTTGGAGGCATCCTATCATTGCATGCCTTGCTCAGGTCCTGCAAAGCTGAGGGCTTCCTTTATGGGGTTAATCAGTCTCATGCTGGGGCCACCCGTCCTTTCCTGCTGCCTTCAACTTTTCCTAGCATTATTGTATTTTCCAAAAGTACGATAGCCTTAGTTCAGTCATTTTGGCCTGTAGGGACAGTTCAGGCTAGTCCTTAATGTACCGTAGTTGACTTTAGAAAATGGAGACGGGAAGTCCCATCAGGCGTATTTGAGAATAAACCCCATTAAACATGGCAGGACTTCTTTCCCAACAGAAGGGGACAGGATCAAGCTATGATTGCCCTGCTAAGTGTTAACTTTTACAGACAACTTAATCCAGTGGTAGGCCACCTGCCCTCAAGATAATTTTGCTTTGTTTGGCTGGTAGGTGAAAGTTGTAATCTTTATACGCCATCAGGATGTCCCAATTATTTAACCATAAGTAATTTACAGTGAAACGTTTCTATAGAGAAGGGGTGTCACTAGGCCTTGTTCTTGCCACTTCTTTAAAGTAGGGTTGCCAGCTTCCAGGCGGTGGCTGGAGATCTCTCCCTATTACAACTGATCTCCAGCCAATAGAGATCAGTTCACCTGGAGACAATGGCCGCTCTGGCAATTGGACTCTATGGCATTGGAGTCCCTCCCTTCCCCCAAACCCTGCGCTCCTCAGGCTCCGCCACAAAAATCTCCAGGTATTTCCTAACACGGAGCTGGCAACCCTACTTTAAAGTCACCTGGTGCTAATGGTCCCAGATACTTAATCCCAATATGGTGTTCACGGACAGACTTAGAGGCAACATGCTACTTCTCTCCTCTCCTCCCTCCCCCCACCAACTGCAGCTTGGAATCCTCAGCAATGGTGGTTGCAGGTTGCTGCGAGGCTGTGCTCCCTATCTAGAGCTTTATTTTTCATTGTTTTTGCTTTTATTTAGGGCTTGTTTTACTTGTTTACCTCTGTCTCCTGTAGCCCTCTTAGATTTATTCAACTTCTTATCTTTCTTTTTTAGTTTTATTGGCTGTGTTCCCAGCTGTGAGACTGTAGATGAGCAGAGTTCTAGCCGTATCCTATTTTATTACATCACACTTCTACTTTCTACTTCTCTACTTTTCTCCCTTCCTCACTTTCCTCGGATCCTTGTTCTATTTTATCGTATGTTTTTAAATGTTTTAAATATTTTAAATGTTTAAAATCCTTTTAGCCTCTCTTAACTTCTTGATTTAAGCTTGCTTGTTGGGCGACAACAGAGGGGAAATTTGTAGGCTGTGTTCCGCTTTTGGGGCTTTTATCTCTTTTTTACCTTTACTGTTTTAGATGAGCCTTTAGCATTTTCTTTGAGTGATATTTAGAGCTTTTAAATGTGCCTCTGTGCTGGCTGTTTTTATCTTATATGGGAGGACACTTGGTTTTGAAACCTCGAGAGCAGCAGCAGCGTTAACATTGGTCTGCGGATCTACTATTCTAACTTGTTGACTACAACTGTCCTATACTGCCTGTTGGAAGTCTGTTTCAGAGCTGTGCGCTTCATTTATTGATATTAATTACCGGTACTTGTAGATAAACCTCTGGCCCTTCTCTATGAGGATTTAATATAGAGCCTTAAATATGAGGTGGCGATGGTTAGAGGCTAATCTGTACCTCATCTGGATGAACATTTTGACTTTGAAGCCTTATTTAATTGTGAAGCCTAACTGAGCATTATTTAAACTAGAACAGCTGTGTTGGATGTTGATTGGAGGAACTTTTCCTTCGAACTGTAACAGCCTTGGAGTGGTAAAATAAAGGTAATAACTTAATTATGGGAAGGAAAAGAACTTATCCATTTGAATTTATCCAGTTCCTACAGAAGTTGGCAGAAGTGCCTAGTTGTGTTGCAGGAACTGCACTTAGGGCAGAGTTTGCACAGCGCTAATTTGAGTCTAGGGCTTGGTTTGCTGCTTTTAAGTTGAGAATGTTCTTTTTGCGGTACCCAATAACTATGGGGGGGCTTTTGCACCTCTTAAAGAAGACAATTTTAGAAGTGCCTGTGTGAAGTGTGTAGATGATAGAATTCCTTGGCCTTTCTCTTGCAACCCTCAGGAATGTGGGTATCCAGCAAGGCCTAAAGTTGATTCCTATGAGGTTGATTGACCTTGACCGAGCTAGTATGTTGATTTGGGCATGGACAGTGTGCTCTACTTTTGCACTAAGAAATTCTCCTCCAATTACCCTACCTTCATATTTGATGTTCCTCACAATCCCTAGTCATAGGCGCGCTTCTATGCTTGCCAGATTAAATGTCCTGCCGACAGCAGAATTTAGAGGACGATTTGATAGGATTGCATTCTCAGATTGCTTCTGTGGTTGCGTATCAGGGGCAATAGAGACAATAGATCACCTGTTTCTATTCTGTGATCAATGGATTGCACCCAGGGCTATCTGCATTGCTCCTGTTTTATCTAGATATCGGCTTCCTGTTGAACCATGGGTGGTATCACTATTACCAGCAGACTCTGACCCAGAAATAACTAGATGTGTTGCAAAATATCCGGCAATAGTAGTTTCTTTAAAGTTATGTTAAAACGACTTTATTGTTGATTATATAAGACTTGGATGGGTTTATGTGTTTATTTTCTTATGTGCTAACAGGAGATATTCTCTATTTTATTGTTTATATTTGTAGTATTATAATTTTAAGTCTTTTAAGATTTTATCATGTTTTAACATTTTTTATCTTTTATGTTTTGTCCTTGCTCAAGATCTTTGGTCATGTGAGCTTAAATATAAAGGAAAGGAACATGCTCATTTGACAGTGGCACCTAGCATGGGGATTAGGACCCTGGGACTCATCGCTGGGGCTCACTGCAAACCAGGTAAATCCAGGCAGGATCTAAGGGGCTTGTGCTGTTTTGCTTTCTAGCTCCAGATCAGTGCTGGCAGGTATTGATGGTTCATAGTACTGAACATCTTTCGTACAAGGCAGCGGCAAAGATGATCTGCCATAGGAGTAGTGTATGATGGTGGGTTGTGTATTCTGCCTGCCCTCATCTTCTTTCCTTTCCTGGATATGGCTGAAGGAGAGTCGAGTGATGTTTCTGTAGTGCTTTGACACTTGGGCTAGGCTGCAAGCACCCAGCCAGGTTATATTGGTGATAATCAGACAGTCAGTGTTTTCTGGCAAGCTTGGGCAGAGATAATCACGGGGAACCATGCTTAGGCTACTTCCAGGACATTACTTGTGGGGCTTGTTGATGGCAGTATTGTTAACAACACCCCCCAGCTGTGGGTAGGGAACATGCCAACCATGGCAGCTAGAAGGCCAGACAACTGGAGCTACATGGTCACTGTAACTCATAAGCCAGTGCCTCAAGTTGAGCAGCTGGTGTTAAGGTGAGCCTCGCAGCAGCCCTTCCAGTGGTAGAAAGCTCCAGCCTGGCCTACTCCATAGAAATAACTTGGCACTAACTTGGGAACCCACACCATGGAATGAGAATAATCTTGGAGCCGTTGAACCTGGAGCCTTTTCTTGTTCTCTTGAGTCTTGTAGACAGTCTTTTATCCAGGCATGCCCTGCCCGGGGGAGCACAAGGGCCCACAGAGGGATCATAAAGCAAGAAGATAAACGAGCTTTCTTCCCATCATGATTTTCTCAGGCATTAACTTGTTTTTTCTCATAGCAGATGGAGGAAAAGTGTGCTGGCTTGAGGGGCCCCTTTGGACTGGGCACCGACTGATTTTGACACTGGCTTGCTGACTGGAAATGTTTTAGAATTGCCTTTTTTTCGTTCCAGGAAGGTACAGAATAGTGAGGGCATGCTGCAGATCGCCTTGGCTTGTTCAGTTCTCTGTGACACGCTCACAATGTCAGCCTCCATGTGGGGGTACAAGACTGCCTGGAATGGCAACCCATCTCCAGTCTACAAAAATCTCTTCTACTCTATTTAAATCATTTGTGCTGCTTCTCCTGGAGCAGTTGGCTGTCATAAGGTGGACAGCGTGGCACCATGACCTACCCAGGTTCCCTCCCTTCCCTGGGCCACACTATCCCAGGGTTAGTCAAATTTTCAGGTGACTCTGAGCCTGGTGCCAGTGATCCTAGATGCCCTCTCCAGGGTGGGGAGCCCGGTCAGTAGATGCCAGCGATCTGCCTGGTTTTACGTTCCTTAGGATGAGCCTGACAAGGCTTGGTGCTTCACCCAGAGTATGGGCCCATTGGAGCCGCCACCATGGTTGCTGGCCTGGGGCTTTTTATGCATACAGCGTTAGGGACATTGGGAGGTGGAGATTCCTGGCTTTTAACGTATGCATTGGGCTGCAATTTGCCACCCTATAACCTGTCTTTTAGTTTCATCTCGTTGGTGGAAATGGGTCTGGACCTACAGGCACAGCATCATACACCGGGCGGGAGGGTATGTGGCTTTTACCAGCCAAGCAGGCTCTGGTGCTGGATGGATAGTCTTGTGGCCCTTGCTTACATGCCCAGGGTACTGCTGATTGCAACTTTGGGATCAGGAAGGAACTTTCCTCCAGGCCAGATTGGCCAGGGATCCTGGAGATTTTTTACCCTCCTCTGGGCATAGAGCAGGGGTCACCTGGGGTTGTTTTTTTAAACAGCCCTGCATCATGCACAGGGGCTGAACCTGCAAGCCTGGCCTCCCTTGTGTGGGTACTTCCTTGAGGGGTCTTAGGAGTGAAGCCATTCAGTGACATGCCCAGCTTGGGGACTGCCAGCTGGTGCTTGCCACCAGGTGGCAGGTGTACCACATGGTGCCTCCTACCAGCATTGGACCCAGGCCTTGCCACCCTATGGTCCCTCCCAGCAGGCGGACTGGGTAGGACTGGGCTACCATGGTTCCCCTTCTGGTGGGCAGCCTGGGGAGGATGGTGCTACATCAGGCGGCAGGCAGGTTGCCTGATGTTGGATCTCCTGGTTGGGCATGAAAGGATAGCAATGGGATGCCCTGGTTCCAATGGTTGTACAGAGCATGACAGCATGGACCCCCAGACCCTCTTGTCATTCAGCCAGGTAGGAATGACCTTAGCAAGCGGACGGACAAGGGCTGAGGTGGCGGCAGATCAGTGGGCTATCACGAAATGGTTCCCTGACACGGCTATCTTATGGTCTGACCTTCTAGAAAGGCGCTCATGGTGGGGAGAGGCGTGCCCAGTGGAAGGTGGATAAGACAAGGCAAAGGCGATGGTAGCCGTCGGTAAGGTAGCTCTGGCTCTTGGGGTTCAATGAGTCGTCACCCGGATATTTCCTTCTGAATGGAGGCAGTTTCATCCACCTCTCTTCTTGGGGAATGAACATTTGGCTACACAGCATCTGGTATGGCCTGAGGGATTAGCTGCAGCTTTAGGAGTTGGCAGGAGTCAGTCGGGTCCCAGCTGGTCCCCAGCCATCTCTTGTGGCAGTGTGTGCATGGGGCCAGATCTGATTTGGGGGGAAAGCCGGCCTCTGTATCCCCTTTTCCCCACTCTGGGGATCCTAATAAGGGATTTGGGGGGAGGTCTGGCAGTAGACATGGCCAGCTCAGGGGCTGTCAAGGCGGCCTCTCTCCAAGTGGCAGGGGATTCTTAGAGTGGCTCCCGTCCAAGTGATGTCCCGCATACTGCCAACCCAGCCTACTCCCAGCAGGCGAGATGGGAGTAGGAGGTCCTCCCAGGCTACTCTCCAGCAGGGGGGCCGAGAGTAGGAGGTACATCATCAGTCAGCAGGCAAGTCAGCCAATGCCCTGGATCCAGACCCAAGCTACGCCAATGCCTTTACGCTGTAACCAATAGAAAGTTGTGGCTATTTTCATCCAAGCAAGTTGTCTATCTTAATGGTATGCCAAGGGTCATTCTGCAAGCAGTACGGGTCTGTATGTTGCATGCTAAGGGTTGGGTTTTCAGGGGTTACGTACACTATAGCCAGCTCCAGCCACTTCCCCAATTAAGCGCTGGGTCAGCAAACTGTCATTCTTCTGCTAGCTCCTCTCTCCCTTATGAACAACTCTTTTGCAATCTTGCCTTGTGAATTGTTCCAAAAGATAAAACATAACAAAGCTCGTATCCCCATCTCCCAGTTTCATACAGCTGGACTGAGACCTGATTCTCTGCACATATTTAAGACTTTAAATAGGAAAGTCTCTTTTGACATCTCTTCCCACAAGGCTTCTCTTCACAAAAAAGATAAACGGGATTTTGAAAGGATATTTATTTGTATGTGTAACCCAAGCTATTGGTAATGGGGTTGCACCAATTTTTATTGTGGCACCCACAGATTTCAGTTTTTATCATGAACATCTGATATTTGCTGAAATAACTCTCAGGCATTTGTGATACAAGAGCAATGTTCACAAAGTTTCATAATAGTATTCATTTCTTCTCTTGTATAATTATAGAGTCTTCAGTCGTTTAAAACTCTGCTCACTTCCCGTTGGAGATTGTGCTACTTTTTTATAAAGCTTTTTATAAAGCAAAATTAGTAGCAGCTGGAATTTTGTTCAGTGCTATACAATTTAATGTAACCTTTTTAATTGTAGGATTTTGTTCTAATTTTAAATGCTAACATTTAGAAAATCTTTGCTCCAGTACTGGGTTGTTATGCATTAATTTGTGATGACTGCAAAGGGGTAGCCATGTAAGTCTGTTATAGCAAAATAAAACAAAAGTCCAGTGGCACCTTAAATAAGAGTTTTTCTAAGTTAGAGCTTACTTCTTCAGATATGTGGAAGGAAATTAAACAGGGAATTCTACTTAAGGGGAATATTACAAATGGGGGAAGGAGGAACTGAGACAGTGGGGTTTGGTGTGAATTCCTTCATGAGCCTTCAAGTGTAAACTCTCCGTGTAAGTGACTGTGGACCCAAGTTGGCACCGCAGCAAGAGCCTTGAGTGCGAGATCCTAGATATTTTTAGTTTGGGTGCTGAAATAACTCCATGTTAGACTGCAGAATAACAATTTTACATCCTGGAATTTTTCTATTTACCAGCCGGCTGGATTGTGGCATCATCGATTTGTTAGAACTGCAGAGAGCTCAAAACAGAAAGTTTGCTGCTGCGCCCCGGTGACCTGCGCCTTGGGGATGCATTTTGTGGCCACCTGAGAGAACTGGGGGCTCCCTTGCTTGCTCGCTGGCTGGCCATCGCAGTTCTGGTTGTTTGATCTTATCAGGTGAGTGGTCTAAAGCTAGCTCAGCGTCTCCGGAGTGATCTGGCAACCCCAAGAGCTCCCGCACCTTCAGGCAGAGAACTCGTCAGCCTCTTCGCCTGAGCCTTCTTGAGGGGGGACCCTAATTACCTTTCATCAATTGCAGGAGGCCTGGCAGTGAGCTTATTGAACATCAAGACAGCTCTAGTATCAGCTTCCCATGTGGACTAACAGAACCTGGAGGAGGCTGAGGTGAAGTATCAGTGACAATAATCAAATTCCGCTTCTCCCCCCACCTTGGCCCCAGCAAGCCCAGGCAAGTTTGGCGAGGCTGTAGTGTTTGGAGTCTTGGGAGTCTTTGATGGGACACGGTTCATTATGAAGGAGAGAGATAGTTGGGAACAGTCTGAAGTGCCCAGTGTATTTTGGAGCTGCTGACAAACTGCCTGGATTGCTGTGGGGATGGAGAAATCACTGCAGGAACGTTGCCAGGAACGCTGCCAGCTGAACAGTCCTTTTCTTCTAATTTATAAAATTGTTATAAATGCTGTTTCTCTTTCTTTCTTTTTGTCCTCTTTTTCTTCTTCCTTTTTTTCTTTCTTCATTTTTTTCTTTTAGCCCACTAAGGAGGTGGTGGTTTGTTATTAGAGGGGAAGCATCTGGTGAGTATCTACTTCACAGAATCAAAGAGTTGGAAGGGACCACCAGGGTCATGTAGTCCAACCCCCTGCAAAATGCAGGGAATTCACAACTACCTCCCCCCCACACCCCCAGTGACCCCTACTCCATGCCCAGAAGATGGCCAAGATTCCCTCCCTCTCATGATCTGCTTAAGGTCATAGAATCAGCATTGCTGACAGATGGCCATCTATCCTCTGCTTAAAATCCTCCAGGGAAGGAGAGCTTACCACCCCCTGAGGAAGCCTGTTCCACTGAGGAACTGCTCCAACTGTTCGAAAAAATTTCCTAATGTCTAGATGGAAACTCTTTTGATTTAATTTCAACCCATTGTTTCTGGTCCAACCTTCTGGGGCAACAGAAAACAACTCGGCACCATCCTCTATATGACAGCCCTTCAAGTACTTGAAGATGGTTATCATATCCCCTCTTAGTCTTCTCCTCTTCAGGCTAATCATATCCAGCTTTTTCAACCTTTCCTTATAGGACGGACTCCAGACACCTCACCATCACTTTGCGTGATCTGGACACTAGGGCTGTAGATTCGGTTCCATCCGACATGAAAAACAGCCGAATTTTCCCCGATTCGGCGGTTTCTACTTCGGATAGAACTGAAGTTAAAAAAGGCGGGTAAGTGACGAGCCGAACTTAGTGAGTTCGGGCGGATGCCGGATACATTCGTACAAGTTCAGCGCCCCCGAAGCAGCATTCTCCTGCGGCCAATCGGTGGCCAAGCTGGGTCTTCTTCTAGCCAATCAGTCGCGGTTGAGTGTGTGAGCCCAGCCGCTGTGCAGCCCAGGGAGAGAAAGAGAAAGTGTCTGTTTGTGTGAGAGAGAGATCCCCGTGGGGGAGGGGGTGCGTGTGCACATTCGTTCCTTTCCGCGGCTTGGGGGGGGCATGTTTGGAGGTAGAGGTCCCAAACTTTCAGTGTACCTTGAGGGGACCCTTCTTGCAAGAACCCCCAAGTTTTGTAAAGATTGGGTCAGGGGGTCCCGAGTTATGGGGCCCAGAAGGGGTCCCCCCATCTGCCCATTGGAATAAAGCCATTAAAGGACTTCCGCTAGGGACGCTGAGCTGAGCACCATGTCTCTTGGGGCTCCCAAGGGAACCAAGATCCGTTCGAATCTGGGGTGTAATCCTGCACCCCTACCCAATCCTAAATAGTGGATTGGGAAACAGGATTTCTCCTGCTGCCCATGAAATGCGGTTTGACCCCCAGTTTTGCTGAGAGAGCCATCGGACGACTCTCGGAATCCTGGATGAGGTCCCGCCTGGCCTGAGGGGAAACCATTGCCGCGAATGTCTCTCTGGAATTAGGCTCAGCTCTCCCCTACCTATTACCATCTAAGCAATGATACATAAGCAAGAATACCTATTCTTCTAAAATCTGAGTAAGTAACAAGAACTCTTTTGTTTTACCTGGAATTGGAAGTCCCGAAGGAGTGGAAAAAATATCTATAGAATCCGTATCTCCCCATCTGAGGTTTGGATGACTCTTTGACGTTTAAAAACATTGGATAAGCCGGCAGGATCTTAATCAAATTGATCAGTGGATAGACATAACAATTGGGACCTTTTGAATGACGTTATAGCCACCAATCAGAAACTCAGAAGTGTAAAGCGGAGGGACGAGCAGATTCCCCCCCACTTCCGGGAGGAGGCTTTTCTGAGTAAACAAATTTTCAAGCCACGTCTTATCCAGAAGCATCAGCTATCGTCTGCCATCGAGAGAATACTACGGGATTTGAGACCGGATGTGTGGCATCACTGTGTAACTGGCAAATAATTCCCAAGTTCCTAGGCAAAAGGAAGGAATGGCAGGCGTGCGACCTTATATCCTGTCCCCCGTAACACCACTTTACAACTCACAATGTATACCTGTCCGGATTTTACAAATTAAACCTCAACAAACTATCAGAAGTAGCAACCACGGAAAGTGAGACTAAATTCATGGATCGACTAGTATTTCTGACAAACAATATCTACGAACTTGTCAATCGGAAACTGGATGTAATTTCGAGAGATCTCAAGGATATAAAAGACCGAATTATGACAATGAGATCAGAGATGAGAGAAGGAAGCTCCCCAAACGAAAAACCATTAAAAGAAGAATTAAATTCTGCAAAGGAGATGGAGAGCTATGAAGGACTACCAAAGGATATACATCTGCAAGAAGAAATTGAACCAACCCAATTGACAACCATGGATATGAACGTAAGAGACTTTGACTTTTGTTTGTATGATTTACCTGATGAAATTTTCAAAGTCAACTGGGAGAAATTAAAAGGGCAAAAAGCTGGAAATACCGGGATTTTTCTTCTCGCCTTAGGGATGGAAGAAAATATGCTGCAGATTTACTATCCCCCATCAACTTTCACAGAGGGAATTGCACTAACAACTTCCATGGCTGCCCTTTGACGGTCAAAGCTACTGGGGAAAAGAGGAAGATGCTGGAAATTTAAGATAAAGAGACTGGGTCAAAGGGTTTAGTCTTTCTCGGGATTTAATTAAAAAGGACTGATTAAATGGCTTGGCTCTGACAAAAACAGAATAATTAATGGCATTAACATAACTGATACTTATTAGATATGTGGGAGAAATGGAGGAATCATAATGATATTCATTCTCAAAGGAAGTTAAAAATGATACTTATCTAATCCATTTTTTATTATAAAAATAGTGCTTTTTATTTCTGTTCTTTCTTTTTTATTTTTATTTTATTTTTCTTTATTTGAATATAGATAAATGAAATAGCAAATCCTTAGATTATGAGTAAAGTTAAATAAATAAAAAAAATCCTATAAACGTTTGTAACAATATTAAGATTAGAATCTTAAACAAAGGAGATTACAAATAAATGACAAGATTGAGGGAGGTGTAGGGGAAGTCTTTATATTTTATTTTTTATCTATATATGTATGTATTTTCAACAATTGTTTATTAGAATTTATACTCTGAGGTTTACTTATATTGATTGTTGAATACTTTGTCTAATTAGTATAAAAATAATAATACATTTTTTTTAAAAAAAGGAATAAAGCCTTTAAAAACACATTTGCGCCTTTCTGCTGCTCCAGGGGGGCATGTTTGGAGGTAAGGTCCCAAACTTTCAGTGTAGCTTGAGGGGACCCTTCTTGCAAGAACCCCCAAGCTTTGTTAAGATGGGGTCAGGAGGTCCGGAGTTATGGGGCCCGGAAGGGGTCCCCCCATCTGCCCATTGGAATAAAACCATTTAAAGCACATTCCCGGCTTTCCACGGCTCGGGGGGGGGGCATTTTTGGAGGTAGAGGTCCCAAACCTTCAGAGTCGCTTGGAGGGACCCTACTTGCAAGAACCCCCAAGTTTTGTTAAGATTGGGTCAGGGAGTCCCGAGTTATGGGGTCCCCCCACATCCACCCATTGGAATGAATGGGAGCGGGCAATCCTTAATGTGCATCTAGAGAGCGGCAAATCCAAGGCAAAACCTCCCATGCATAAATGGCCAGAGAGTCTGCTAGAATCGTATTTGATTACTCCTGAGTCCTGACTCCCAGTCCCTGCTCCTGTTGGAAGAGAAGACATCCACAGTTTGACCCATTTGGGGGCTTTTCTCTATAACTTTTTTCCTGTGTATGTGTATGTGAGGGGGGAGATTCTGTGTGTGTGTGGGGGAAGCCAAAGGGGGGTGGGTTTACCTGTTCTGCTGGGGGGTGGGCTTGATTGCCTCTGTGTGGGACTGTGCTTTCTGCTGTTTTCACCGGTTGCCAACTTCGTCTGGAGTTAACTGTGGGTCAGTGAGTCTCTCTCTGGCTGGCTCCTATTGTTTCCAATGGGCTGTGCAGCCACTCCTGTTGTTTCTGATGGGCTAGCCTGTCATTCATTTTAGTACATCCCATGTCAGTGAGTCTCTCTCTGTCTGGCCCGTTCGTCTCCTTCGTTAGGAATTTGCGTCTTCTGGTTGGGGGGGCTGTTCTGATGGGGGGGCTTGATTGCCTCTGTGGAGTGTGATTTGGGGGGGTGACCTGTCCTGGGGGGGGCCTCTTTGCGAGTGTGATTGTTGCTGTGGAAGATTTGAATCCAGCAGCATGAGTATCAATCCTGAAGATACGGAATTTGCGCAGATCGCACTTATGCTAGTAGCCTTATGAGATGCACTTTGGCTGTTTTGAAATGAAAAGATACGTTACCCATGCTAGTTACGCTGTTTACTTACGCTTTGAGCGTTGTTGGATGTACTTTTGGCGTAGTTACATTGGATGGGGGGGACCCCTTAACTTGGGACCCCCTGACCCAATCTTCACAAAACTTGGGGGTTCTTGCAAGTACGGTCCCTCCAAGCTACACTGAAAGGTTGGGACCTCTACCTCCAAAAATACCCCCCCGGAGCCGCGGAAAGGAGCGAATGTGCTTTTAAAATGGCTTTATTCCAATGGGCAGATGGGGGGACCCCTTCCGAGCCCCATAACTCCGGACCCCCTGACCCAACCTTTACAAAACTTGGGGGTTCTTGCAAGAAGGGTCCCTCCAAGCTACACTGAAAGTTTGGGACCTCTACCTCCAAACATGCCCCCCCCCAGAGCTGCAGAAATGCGCGAATGTGTTTTTAATGGCTTTAAATGGCCAAATTTATTCGCGAACTCCAAATTTCATGCCGAATTTCACGGGTCCGAATCGGGGGAGTTCGGACTTTGGCATTTCCCGAATAAAAACGGGCCAAATTTTGCCAGATCCAAATTTTACCAAAAAAAAATTTTCAACAGCCCTACTGGACACTATACTTCTGTTGATACAGCCCAGGATCCCATTTACCTTTTTAGCTACCGCATCACACTGCTGACTCGTGTTCAGTGTTTGGTCTACTATGACCCCAAGATCCTTTTTGCACACACTACTGCTAAGACAAGTCTCCCCCATCCTATAATTATGCATTTGATTTCTTCTACCTAAATGTAGACCTTTACATTTATCTCTGCTGAAATGCATTTTATTGGTTTTAGCCCAATTCTCCAGCCTGTTAAGATCATCCTGTATCCTGGCTTTGTCTTCTACCATATTTGCTACCCCTCCCAATTTAGTATCATTTGCAAATATACAAGGCACGGAAACCAAGGCCTTCTCTGATGTTGCCTCCAACTTTCAGCCACCATGGCTAGTTGCCATTGATGGGCCTGCTGCCCATGAATCTCTCTAATTACCTGTTAAAGCTCATGCTTGTGGTGACTACTATGTCCACTGGCAGTGAATTCTTTAACCTGTTGTGTAAAAATGTACTTCCTGAATCTGAATTTAAGAAAACTACCATTTTTAAAAAATGTCTGAACTCAATTCTGAAGTGAGACTAGCCCAGCTACTCAGTTCTATTTATATAAATTGTCTGTTATATAAACATCTCCCCCTCCCCAACTTTCCTTCATGCATTCTCAAACTGGTTAATAGTTAGCTTTTCCACCTTTAAGCATCCTGTCTAAGCCCTGAGAGATTAAAAAACAAAAAAGCACAAAAACAGGTTGCTTAAAGGAACTGGATGTTTTCACTGTCTGTGAAATCATACCAGTGGGTTCAGTGTCAGTGCAGAAGGCAAGTCCCAAAAATTGAAGAGCTCTAGTCAAAGAATTTGTGCTCCAACTTCCTCCCTGAAATAAGGCAATGTCCCTCTGTACATGCCTCTAGGAGAGGAGTGAGCACCTTTCACATTGCCACTAGCAGCTCTCATGAAAAGTACAGAATAAGCAGTGGGGAATGAAAACAGGTTGTGTAACTGCACAGATAACCACTCAAAAAAACATCAGTCACAGGTACACAACCTGTTTTTCTTCTTTGTGATCTCTGAGCAGACATACCTATGGATGATTAACAAGCTGACGTCTCGTGTGGTGGGTGCTTGCTTCACAAGATGAGTGCAGTTGTCAGACCTTTGCCTTTTAGCTGGAGCAGAGGCTCTTGACATGAGTTAGTCCAGGTTCTGGCCACATGTCAAGTCCTTGATTCTCATGCCTACGAATGTCTGTGTACAGTTTCGCTCATCTGGTTTTCTGCAGCTGTGGTAATGTTTAGTCCATTCTTCCTGGGAACCGCTTATCTCGGGGTTGCTTAGCAATGTTTACCTTTTTAGTTCGTAGTGTCTTAAGCATGTAACCTGCCTGTGTTCACCATTACTAGCCTCACCTGCCTGTAGGCAGTCAGTCCTTTAATCTGTCTTTTTGCTCCTAATAAAGTATTACTGCTTCAGAGCTACTTGCCTGGATGAGTTTGCTTATGGGATGCTAGGGGCGGACGCCTGAACCTGTGACAGCAGTACAGTCTGGTCAAATGATACGTCTCATCTGGTATCACCATCAATGGTGTAATGACAGCGAGCTCTGATGTACTGAAACAAAGGTTACCATGCTAGCTAACACAATAGCAGAGGCTAGATGGTGTCAGGCCTTTGTCAGCAATGCAGATTCTATGACCTTGGGCAGATCAAGAAGGCCGGACCAGAACCAACGGGTTGAAATTAAATCAAAAGAGTTTCCGTCTAGATATTAGGAAGAATTTTCTAACAGTTAGAGCGGTTCCTCAGTGGAACAGGCTTCCTCAGGAGGTGGTAAGCTCTTTCCATGAAGGTTTTTAAGAAGAGGTTAGATGGCCATCTGTCAGCAATGCTGATTCTGTGACCTTAGGCAGATGATGAGAGGGAGGGCATCTTGGCCATCTTCTGGTCACTAGGGGTGTTGGGGGGAGGTAGTTGTGAATTTCTTGCATTGTGCAGGAGGTTGGACTTGATGACCCTGGTGGTCCCTTCCAACTCTATGATTCTATGAGAGGGAGAGCATCTTGGCAATCTTCTGGGCATGCAGTGGGGGTCACTGGGGGTATGGGAGGTAGCTGTGGGTTTCCTGCATTGAGCAGGGGGTTGGACTAGATGACCCTGGTGGTCCCTTCCAACTCTATGATTCTAAGTGTTTCCCTAGGACTGTCTTTCGGCAGATATCATTGCTGATTAACTTTACTGGGACTGCTATAACATACAAAGAGCTTCCCATCTTTCCTGAACTTAGAATCATAGAATCTTAGAGTTGGAAGAGACCGCCTGGATATTAGGAAAAAGTTTTTACAGTAAGAATTGTTTGACAGTCCTTATATCCCTCCAACACTAGATATATGCTGCTCAAGATCAATTGATCAAAGAGCTTCTAAGGGATAAAAGGAAAGGAAGGAATCAGCTACCTAGGGAGGTGGTGAGCTCCCCCTCACTGACAGTCTTTAAAGAGAGGCTGGACAAACACTTGTCAGGGATGCTCTAGGCTGATCCTGCACTGAGCAGGGGGTTGGACTAGATGCCCTGATTTTATGGGATTACTGTCTGAAGGACAACAGTTTAATTTTCTCTCTCTGCCTTAAACACAGTCATCCCCGCTCTTTTCAACAGTATTTCCCCCCCACAATTCTTTGTCCCTCTCTGCATTGGCCTATTACTACTGCTTTGTGTGTAAAGGTGATATAAACTTGATTCTGCCCAAACACACACATTCATGACTGCCCTTGACTGCTCCCACCTTTCTGTTTATTCTTTAAAGATTTCTCCCATCTCTTTTTAATGGCATATCCTTACAATGCTTCTTTCTACTACTTTTTATTATACTTTGAATAAAATGAATAGAGGAGAAAGGAACAATGTGAGTTGTGTTGGGTCCCTTTGGGGGGAAAGACAGGGTCTAAATCAGTGGTTCCTAAACTTTTGTGGGGCCCCTTGATTCCATAAGCTTATCCCCAGTACCCCTCCTGTGCCCTGTAAAAAGCATTATTCAAAATAGTTTTTTGAATTTTAACCCACACAACCCACTAAGGAAGATAACGATAAAATTCAAACCAATAAGATTGCACATTTATTCCAAATCCAATAAAACCTTTTCCGTTTAATTTAATCAACAACATTCAACAAAACTGATACCAGCGTTTCAAAGTCTGATGGTCATTTAGCAAGAATCTTGGATACTACATTTAGTTACTACTTCATTGTTCAGTAAATTCTTAATACGACTGATGGGCTTGATGAAATGATACCTGTTTCCCAACGTCTCGTTTTAAAGACACTTAGCAGGAGTCTTAATCACCAAATGTAGTAATCTGGATTCGATTTCTTTGTTTGGAGAGAAGTTGGATGGCCACACTAAAACAACATTCCACCAAGTATGATGCTGGAAATATAACAACCATTCTTAACCATGGCCCATGGTGCAGGACTTTCTTAAACTTTTAATTTTTTTAATTTTATTACTACAATTTTGAATAAAGACACTGTTATATTTTCTTTAGAAAGGTTTGTCTATTTTTTTGCCAAAATATACCCAATTTCCCCTTTATTACTGGAATTTGCATTATTGACTCCCTATATTTTCCCCTCAATTCCCCCAATTTTTCCTTCTATCTCCTAAATTTTTCCTTTAAAAATGTTTTTGCCCTTTTTGAAACACTTACTGAGAAACTTTTTAATGCTTATATAACCAAGAGAGATTAATATTGGGCAGGCTGTGAAAAAATATCACTTACATAGCTAAAAAGTGCACTTCATAATCAACAGGTTCAGTAACCAAGAACACAAGAAAATAAATGCCACACTCAATACTATTATGCTGAAGGACTTACCAGCCAAAACCTGAAAAATGACAGAGACAAAAACACACAGTGACAACAGTTTCTCAAAACACAGTATACTAATTTGACTAGAGCTCTGGTGGTGTATTTACTAAAAATTCTGGTAGTTTCTACCTGATTTCAGCACTACACAGAAGCAGAAACTTGGGAGTGCCATTTGCCAGCATCTAAGATCTAGCCTGGTTAATTGTAAATAAGTGAACAGCGCCCCCTTGCGGCCTCCTTGCCTCTTAGTGCCCCTCTAGGTAACCCAACCACCTCCAGGGGGCAGTACTTTGTTATCATTATTTGTTACTTTGACAGAAGGGGAAGAAATAAAAGGAGAAAATGAAGCTATGATTTGGGTACACAAAATATGGCTTTTACCCCAGCTCATCTTACCCCCGCAACAACCCTGTGAGGTAGGTCAGAGAATGTGACCGAGTGAAAGCCACCCACTGAACTGAGAGCCAACTTAGTGTAGTGGACACAGAGTTATACCAGGATCTGAGTGACACAGGGTCAAACCCCCACTCTGCCATGGAAGTCTATTGGGTGACCTTGGGCTGTTGTTGTTTTTTGCTGGTCAGTGACCGTATTAATAAATTATTATTGGGTGACCTTTGGGGCAGTCACAGACTCTAATCCTTACTTTATCCTCACTGTGAGGATAAAATGGAGAAAGGGGAAATGCTGTAAGCCACTTTGGGTGGGTCCCCACAAGAGAGAAAATGAAGTAGACAACCATTCTAAGCACACAGTCACTCAACTTTAATTATCACAGTACATCAGATTTTTCTGAAATCTAACCAGATTATACCCCTTCCAAGCAGACTGCCCAGGTCAAACTTTATTTACTTCACTTGTACTCCACCTTTCTCTCCTGTGAAGACACAAAGCAACTGGCATTGTTTTCCTCTCCTCCATTTAATCTTCACAACAGCCCTGTAAGGCAGGTTATGCTGAGAGTGTGTGACTGGCCCAGGGACACCCAGCAAGCTTCCTTGAAACAGTGAGGATTCAAACCTGGGTCTCTTAGATCCTAGTCCAACACTAACCACTACACTACGCCAGCTCTTGCTGGTGAGACAAATCACCTTGGTATAATTAATAACCATGGACAAAGAAGGGAACAAAAGAAGAAGGTAACTTGTGAATTATATTCACCACGGCATCTTTGTTAGTTGAGTATAATCAGAACTATAATTTCAAAGTATTTTCTTCTAACAGTAGTATCATATGAACATTCTTACCTTTTTATCTTCTTTGGTTTTTCTGACATTGTGTTGAGGGTCAAATGTGTTTGGTGTATGAAAACCCTTCTTAGACCATTCATTCCTTTGAGACATTAGATGAGGCTGACCAAAGCTGCCATTTACTCTGTATCTGTCAGCAGGAATCTTACTCATTGGTGGGGGAAGAGTACCACAGTTAACACTTGACCAGCCATCTGTAGAATCCGTGTATGACTCCTGGTCACTTATGCATGCATGCTGCCAATCTTTTAGCACATGAACCGGCAGCCATCTCTGATTGGAAGTGCCCACAGAATTTTTCTTGCATGATGGAACTGAAATTTGGGGAGAAACTATAGGAACTTCGATGCGTGCTGAAGGACCCAGAAACTTATTCTGATTTTGAGATTTATCATTCTGCAATATGACCTCTAAAGCAGAGTTTTCTTCCTGTTCATGATCAAACATATTCCAGTGGGAATTAGCTTGACTTCTACCTATTGGATTATCCCACACACTACTAGGAATATGTTTAGTTGAGTTGCCTCCTAGGTCAACTACCAAAACTCTATTACCTTTCTCTTCTTGGTTAAAATTTCCAATACCACTATCACTATTACTGCTCATACTGTTATTCTGATGAACATCTCCATCTCCCTCAAGAAAAGCCCTTGCCCGCACGCCCTCAATCAATTCCCCCATATCCCTGTACAAAACAGAGACAAACTGAAGAACAGGTAGAGATGAAACTGGAAATTCTAGACAGCCATTAGTGTCTGGATCTGCTGTGCATTCCAATCCAAAACGATGTGCAATGCCCTGGTGAATTTTATGATGAAATAGTTCTGGATCCACCATAAATACATGACATGATGTCCTCAAAACCGCTTCATTTTCCTGAGCCAAACTTGTATCATCAATGGTCTGCATTGTAACTAGCCCAAAAAATCTTCTGTCGTCAGGGCATACAGCGCTAAACGCTAACTTCTCTGCAGGATACTCTGCAATCACTCCGGATTTATCACTGCAGAGTTGAATACAGTCGTGCATAATCTTCATCATCACCAATGAATGGATTTTTTGTTCAGCCCGAAGACGCCTCATGCACCCACGAATTGCCTGCAAACTATCGTATTCTAGATTTGAATTTGAAGACGGAAGTTCAATTGATCCTAGGTAGCCCACAACCATAGCCACGTGTAAAATACTTGCATCTAAGCCAAAACATTCCTGGTTTTCCATTCCAGTTCTAAAAACTGAATCATCATTCATGACTTTGGAGAGTTCCTCATTATAAAGCATATTTGGGTTGTTTGCTTTTTCTGATCCCGAGTCCAACCTAACAGCAGCAGATTCATGTGCTGGCATTTGCTTTCTTGATGAGGTCTTCATGTTAGCAGCACAAACATTAGGATTTTCAAAGATCATGTTCAGAATTCCACCAGACTGCATTTCTTCCACAACCTTCTCTGCTCTGTTTATACCCAACACTTTTGAGTCAGGTTTGGGTTTTAGCCACCCTTTCCCGTCATAAAACCCAACTTCTTCATCACTTGAACATGAGTCAGTGTGGCCAACCCCTTCAGCAATGACCATATGCAAGACCCCAGAGCATTTGCCTATTAGCTTCACCACATCTTCATGGGATGCCTTTTTCACATTAATTTCATTTATCGCATATATTTTATCTCCAGCTTTAAGTCCCACATAATCAGCAGGGCTTCCTTTCAAAACACAACTAAGAATACAGGGTGCTTGTCCAGAAAGGGTAAATCCATATCCCGCTCTCCCTCTAGCAACTTCAACAGCTCTTATACTAGAACCATGAATATTCATCCAACGCTTCACTTTCTCCCCTGGTCTGTACATGGTGATATTTGCTGGAACTGGCAACTCCAAAATCCACTGTTAATCCTTCTTGAGATACTGGAGAGGAATTTACATTTCTTTATCCTGTGAAGTTAAAAAAAACTGTTATAATACCTCATCTGCTCCCATTTGCTTTTGAATGTAACACCCCTGAACAGGCAGCTTCATTTGAAATAACATGCACAATTCTGGTCACTGCGCCTCAAAAAGGACATTGCAGAGCTGAAAAAGTGAAGTGGGCAAGCGAGATGATGAATGGGTTGAAGCACCTTCCTTATCGGGACAGATTAACAGTCTGACACTTTTCAGTTTAAAAAAAAAAGAAAGACAACATAGAAGTCTGATCCAGTAGGGCTCTTCTTATATTCTTGTATCAGAACATATAAAGAGTTAAGCTGGACCAGACCAAAAGCCTATCTAGTCCCGCATTCTCTTCCCATAGTGGCCAACCAGCTACCCAAACATTCTCAACAAGAACCGAAAAAATACTGCAGCCTTTATGCTCTTTATCAGTTTTGCACTTCATATGCTTCCATAGACACTAATCGTGGCTGTTCTTGAAAGACCGGATTAACAAAATCCATATGCCTACTTGTGAGCCCCGGGGCGCAGTGTGTTAAGCTGCAGTACTGCAGTCAAAAGCTCTGCTCACGACCTGAGTTCGATCCCGACGGAAGTTGGTTTCAGGTAGCCGTCTCAAGGTTGACTCAGCCTTCCATCCTTCCGAGGTCGGTAAAATGAGGACCCGGCTTGCTGGGGGTAAAGGGAAGATGACTGGGGAAGGCACTGGCAAACCACCCCGCAAACAAAGTCTGCCTTGGAAACATCGGGATGTGACGTCACCCCATGGGTCAGGAATGACCCGGTGCTTGCACAGGGGACCTTTACCTTTATACTTGTGAATATAAATACAAAAAATACAACTAAATATGAAACAGCAATGTAAATTAAGCATTTAAACAATTAAAGAATAAAGATCTGTTTATTATCTATATATTTCTGTACACATTTAAACAATAAGGCCATGATGAACAGCGTACTCTGTTATCAACAACCAAGAGAAACGAAAGGCTCCACAGTGTCAGTCCCTCTCCCTCTCTGAAGCTTTTAATTAGTGTTTAAACAAAAAGGTTTATAGTTTAAATGGTTGCTTGTTTGACGTAAAAGGTACATTCTCAACATCAAGTAGCAATCCAAAACTGATGCTTACTACAGATAATCCCATCTTTAAAAGATACTTCAGAACAGTGTGACTTAATATTCATATACAGTAATATCTAAGGGAATCACTAAGTTGGATTTCTTTTTTTCAACCTTCCACATACATCTATTTATCGACATTTAGGACATTTTAAATCCATTGTTTAAATCCTCTAATACAAAGGAACCTGGTTCCCCAGTTCATTCAAAATAGCATCTGGAACTTATACATATCTAAAGCTTTTCTTGTTGTGGCAAGCTTCCCTGGCCAGCATCAGCTCAATGTGAGCTCTGGCCTCTCTGATGGCTAACCTACAGTGCCTAGCAACCCACAGATACTCTTTTTTAGAGAGGTATGTCCTTGCCTCCATTTCTTGAACACTTCCTTTTTCTTCCTTAGCTCATCATGGAGTTCTCTGTTCATCCATGTGGCTTTGTGGATCCTCTACCATTTCCTTCTTGTTGGAATAGCGAGCTTGCAAGAGCTCTTGATTTAGGAGAGCCCACCCTTCACTTGCTCCTTTCCCTTCCAGAAGTCTTGCCCATGGAATGATTCTCATCATGCCTCTGAGTTTATTGAAATCTGCCCTACCAAAATCAAACAGACTTGTGCGGCTACAAACTTCCTTGGTCCCCCCACAACAAAAGGAATTCTAGGAGGACATGGTCACTTCCCCCTAAGGTCCCCACCCCATCTACCATCTCTTGCCTGTTGGTAAATATTAAATCGAGTATGGCTGAGCCCCTCGTAACTACTCGAAATAACTCCTGATGAAGGTTAAAGCAGAAAGCACCAAAGCAGGACTACAGCTGAACATCAAGAATACAAAAGTAATGACTACTGGGGAATTACACAGCTTTAAGGTTGATGATAAAAAAATTCAAATTGTTCAGGACTTTCTATTCATTGGCTCCATCATCAACCAAAAGGGAAACTGCAACCAAGAAATCAGAAGGCAACTGAGACTGGGAAGGATAGCCATGAAGGAGCTAGAGACGACCCATAAGTGTAAGGATGCCTTGACTAAGATCAAGATAATTCATGCCATAGTATTCTCATTAATATGCATAGGTTTGAAAGTTGGGACAATGAAGAAAGCAGACCGGAAGAAATTCATTTGAAATGTGGTTTTAGAGCAGTTTTATAGATACCATGAACTGCCCAAAAGACAAGTGGGTTCTAGATCAAATCAAGCCAGAACTATCCCTAGAAGCTAAAGTGACTCAACTGAGGCTATCGTACTTTGGTCACATTAGGAGAAGACAAGAATCATTGGAAAAGACAATAATGCTAGGAAAAGTTGAGGCAGCAGGAAAAGACCCAACACAAAAGACCTAAGCACAACTCCTCAGAAGTAAGTCCCATTTTATTCAACCTGGAAAGCATTCTCAGGACTCCAGCTCTAGTTTCTTCCATGTATACTGATTTGTATCGACGCAAACCTTCCAACCATATCCAGTTCCTTAAAGGGCTCTCCTGCACCCTCCTTTTGTTTTGGTAGTGGATGACAACGTTTCTGATTTTCAGAACTCTATTTAGACCCAAATTGTAAGCACACTTTGTGGTATCTAAATATCAAAAGATATATAGTTATAGGCAAATGTGTTTTTAGGTATATCCTTCAGACCCATAAATTAAAAAACAGATGTACCTACTTTTTTCAAGATGTAAGTGAACTCAAAGCTCACTTCAGGCGCCCCCGCCCCAACAACAACAACCTCTGCCACCACATGAGAAAGTGAAAGTTGCACAAATTTGTGATACAGCATCAGGATCAGCTTATCAAAATCAAAATTCTATTGGGCATACACAAACATTCAGGCAGCTCTTGGGCCCTCAGACTTTCAGGTTTTGGGTATAATACGTTAACCCTCCCTCAGCAGTCATAAAAAGAGTAATCCCTGTCCACCTCAGAGCAATAAAATAAATAAGCTTTTTCCTCCAGCTTTCTTTGTGAAGGCCAAACATATTAGTGGTCCTGCAGTTGTTCTTCAAAGTGTCTCAGAAGTTACAAAGGAGTTACAACTTCTCCTGGGAAAAGGAGGCCCCTAAAGAACACAACCAGAATTATGAGAGAGGCAAGGCAGAGAACCAGGCTGGGCTCCAAGGAGGATGTTAACAGCTCATAAGGAGGAGTACTGCCTCTGCTCAAGACTTGCGCTGGAGGAGACAGACAACGAAGTACAGGGAACATCTGCTGTCCAACACCTCCTGACAGAGGTGGCAGCCACCAGCGCCTCAGCAGGAAATAAGGAAGACTTGTTGGGCAGATGCCTTCAGTGGAGCACGCTACCTTCTGCAGGAGGACGACCCAAAGCTCCCCACGGGAGAACAGCAGCATGAGGTCACATGTCCCAGTTAACCATATTTTTCTAAACAAAAGTAGCTCAAATATCTGCATCTTTCTGAACACTCCATCTTTCTGAACACTCCATCTTTCTGAACATTTTGAATACACCTTCTCTTGGTACTAACCATAGACATGTTCACTTTTGAGGTCACATAACAGCACTTCCAAACTCAGTTGAATATGAAACATAGACAAAGAACACAGGTTCCCCTCTGCTTCCTGAAGGGACTTCTTCACACTGCTTGGTGGTAAACTGTATTCTGAAGATGGGCATATCAGAGATTTATAGTGTGATATTCATGGGGTGAGTTATTCCCAATTGGGGGGGGGAGCATTCGGCCTGGCCCTCAAGCTCAAAGGGGGCTTCAAATTTACACACCTGTTAATTTTTTGGGCATCTGATAAGTTTCACAGCTTCTCTCTCTCTCTCTCTCTTTCCAATGTCTATTTTGTTGTATTGTGTAATCATTTTTATTTTTGGTATGACAAAGGGCCTCAAAATCTGGAAATGGTTTGGGCTTCTGAGAGGGCCTGACCGCTGGCAGTGGAGACTATTTTAAATTAACTGTCCACTAAGAACAAGGTTAAACCCTGCAGCAATCAAAAATACTCCAACTCCACCCCCAGCCCCCACATTCACGTCAGTAACCAATGGAGAGGCAGACTCCTCCTGGTCTCTCGCATGCAGCTAATATTTTAAAAGTTTTCCACTATAACCAATGATCCTTTTTCTGGGAGTTTTCAGCCACTATTGTTCCTGCATGGCACAAAGAAAATGATGGTTTTGTTTGTCCATTCCATTCCATAGCCCTTACTCTCACTGACGACTTTATAATAAACATAAGAAAGGCCCTGCTGGATCAGACCAAGGTCCATCAAGTCCCACAGTCTGTTCCCACAGTGGCCAGCCAGGTGCCTCTAGGAAGCCCACAAGCAAGACGGCTGCAGCAGCAGCATCCTGCCTGTGTTCCTTTACAGCACGTCATATATTTGGCATGCTCCTCTGATCCTGGAGAGAATAGGTGTGCATCATTTAGACTAGTAGCCATGAATAGCCCTCTCCTCCATGAACCTGTCCACTTAAAGCCGTCCAACTTGGCAGCCATCACCACATCCTGGGGCAGGGAGCTCCACAATTTAACTATGCGGGGCGGGGGGGCTGCTGCTGCTGCCGCCAGGGACCAAGTGCAGCTCCAGCGGTTGCCAACCTCCAGGTGGGTCCTGGAGTTTTCCCCCAAATTCCGAATGACGCCCAGCTCAGATCAGGTCCCCGTGGAGGGAAAGGCCACTTTGAAGGGTGGGCTCTCTGGCACTCACGCCCTGTGACGGCCCTCCCCACGCCCCCACGCCCCCACCTCCGGACCGCACCCCACCCCCTCCAAGGATTTCGCGAGTTGTGAGTGGGACAGCCCGGCCGCTGCAGCAAATCCGAGGCACGAAAGGAAACCGCAACCGCACAAACTTTAATGCCGGCTTGGCCCAGAGGGACACCCCCCCGGCCGCCGCCCCCCCCCAAAAGTGTACTTGAACTTCTACTGGCGAGCAAAGCCAAGGCGAGGCCGCCCCCCACCGCCACCCCCCCACCGCCACCCCCCCACCGCGGAGGGAGTTGCTCACCTCCGCCGCTCCCCTGCCGTCCGCGGACCGGAGTTTCCCTCTCTCTCTCTCCCCCCCCCCCTCTTTTTTTTTAACTCCTGCGAGGGTCTTTCTCTTTTTCTTCTTCTTCTTCTTCTTCTTCTTCTCCGGGGCACCAAACGGTCTCCCCGCCGCGGTTACCAGGGCAACGGCCGCCGGGCCGCCCGCCCCAGCCGCGTCTACCTCAGCCATTGGCAGAGCCCGGCCGTCCATCACCCGCTCTTGACGAGCTGGCGTGGCGTGGCCGCCGACGGAAAGACAATACAGCGCCCCGGGGGACTACCGCGCCCGGCATGCTCTCTGCCGCGCTCCCTGAGCCCGCGCTTGGGAAGCTGGGGAGTGAGGCATGTCGGGAAATGAAGTCCTCGCGGCCTGAGGGCGCGGCGAGCCGTTGGCGGTAGCCGCCCTCGAAGAAGACGCGCGGCAGGAGCGGTGGCGGGTGCCTTTCGCTTCCTCTTCGCCGGCGCTTCTCGCTTCTTCCCGCTGCCCTGAGGAACGCGGTCCCCCGCGGCCTTCCATCCAGACGTGGCTTGGGAGTTCCGTGTTCGAAGGAGCCAGTCCAGTTTCTAGGCGCGCTGTCCTACCTACGACCCCTCCGAACACGGAACTCCCAACACGCTTCATGATAGTATGTAATTCAAATGTTGCTGGAAGGAAGAGCGCGATCCTAAACAGGACCGCTCAGGTCTGAGGTATTCTTAGGATCGCAAAAGAAACGTTGCGTTCTCGTTCTTGGAAAGTGACCCATGTCAGGATCAGGCATTTACCTCTAGCATCCCTCAAAAGCAGATTCATTCAGGCAGGTAGCTCTGAAGCAATAATACTTTATTAGGAGCAAAAAGGTGAATTAAAAGAACTGACTGTCTGCAGAATGAAGAAGGCTGCTAATGGCACGACATGGGTCGAATACACGGTTAAAAGCACTCTAGCCAGAGAACGCAAAACAAAGTGAAACAAGTCCGAGATAACAGTTCCCAGGGCAAGGGGCAGACAACACAACAGCTGTGGATTGCAGGTTGAGCGAATAACAGGATGAGAAACTAGACACAGGGTTTGTGAACCAAGAACTTGACCTGAAGCCAGAGCCTGGCCTGGTCCTGCCAAGAGCCCCACTTCAGGTGACTTTAGTCAGGACCTGACAACCAAAGAGGCAGAAGAAGAAGAAGTTGGTGTTTATACGCCGACTTTCTCTACCACTTAAGGAAGAATCAACCCGGCTCACAATCACCTTCCCTTCCCCTCCCCACAGCAGACACCCTGTGAGGTGGGTGGGGGCTGAGAGAGCTGTGACTCGCCCAAGGTCACCCAGTTGGCTTCGTGTGGAGGGGTGGGGAAACAAATCCAGTTCACCAGATTTGCCTCCGTCACCCATGTGGAGCAAGGGGGAATCGAACCCGGTTCTCCAGATCAAGAGTCCACCTCTCCAAACCACCACACCATGCTGGCTGTCAGGCCTACTCGCTGAGTCTCAAATAGTTTCGTTTTCTCACAGACTTTCCTCCGCAGATTGTTCAAGGACTGTTTTCTCTAAGCTGCATTCCTGCTCCCTTTGAAGCTAGCTAGTGCCCATGGGAGCTGGGATGCCTCTAGACTGTTTGAAGTAATCTCAAGAGACTGTATTGCTGAACGCTTTTTTCAATGTTCTTATATTATCAAGTGCATGCCATTTGCCCCCATTGCTGTCTTTGGACTTCTAAGCTCTGCTTGCCTGTGATACCATTAAACCAACTCTTTTGGATTACTCAGTCTCCTGGTGTGGCTTTTGGTTGTCGTTGGGACAAGTGCTTACACTGCCCACCCCTGTTCTAGGGCCACCAAGAGTTGTCAAAATCTGTGGAGGGTCAGTGGCTACTTTGAGATAGGCACCATACCACTATGCTCTGTGGCAGGGGGTCCCCAACGTGGGCAAGACAGTGCCACCTGCGAACTTCCTTGCACCAGCCTCCAAGTGTTTTTAGAAAGCAGGCGGCACCAGGTGAGGCCTTTGCTCAGCTGGGCTTTTGATTGGCTGTTGGAGATCTGAATTATTGGGCAGGTGTTTTAAAAACTTGCTGTGGCAGCAGCTGCCACAACAACAGCAGGGTATCCACCCTGCGTGACTGAAGATAAGCCATCTCTCTCACTACTGATTAACTACTTTTTTATATATTGCTGGAGGGGGGGAGACTACACCTATGGTTGCCAACTCTGGACTTGGAAATTCTTGGAGATTTGGGAGAGGGGTTTGGGGAGTGGAGGAAGCTCGGCAAAAATGTGATGCCGTAGAGCCCACCCTCCAGAGCAGCCAGTTCCTCCAGGAAGAACTGATCTCTGTAGTCCTGGAACCAGTTCCAGGAGATCTCCAGGCCCCACCTGGAGGTTGGCAACTGTAGCAGCCACCCGATGTGCCTCTAGTTTTAAGACATGATGGAAAAGGCAAGTCACCGGTGGACAGAGAAGCGTCTGGATTGCCCCCCAGTAGGCCGCCATTGAAATGTGGTCCTTGAAATCATTTTACAGAGATCAGTGTCCAATAATTCAAGCCTTTGGGAAGGAAATGTGGATTAGAATAAATACCCTTAAAACACCTCTGTCTTTTCTAGAATTGCTCACGTAATTTTGGGTTTTATCCTCAAAGTGTGGGACAAGCTCAAAGGACATTGGTCCTGGCTCTTAAGAACATGGCTTGTCGTTCAAGATATAACCCTGCCATTAAAAAGCAACCAAGTGACCAGACTGCCCATAGGGAAGCAACCTTTAATCAAAAGATGTACGCGAATTTCAAGAAGGAAGGTACATTTATTCTGGGCGACGTGGAGACTGAGCAATGTGGCTTAGCCTTGCGCTTCCCTCTTGTCCAAGGAATTAGCTTTCTTTGTGTTCAAGGTTTGTTTTTTTTCTTCTCAGCTCAGTGAGCACCAGGTGTCATCAGCTGGTAAGAGTTGCCCTCCCAGCCCAAGGTCGTTTCCACTGGCCTCCTTATTAACTTATGGTTCCCAGCCATGAGAGTTGGGGGGGGGGGACCTCGCCCATCTTCCCGAAAGCTCTCCCAGAGCGGTGTCCTGATTGATTGTATCTAGGAAGTCCTCTTTGTAGTTTTTTATGTACTTTGAACCCTCACTGGAACTGTATTATTTTTAAACCTTTTTCTTTCTTTTCTTTACAATAAAGCCTATTCAGCTTTATGGTGTCTTGTTGCTATGAGTTAACTAGTCCAAACCCAGAGTAGCCTCAGTTGAGTTATCAAAGGGGCATTTTGTTCCAGAGTCTCAGCTTCAAGACAGGGGAACAATACACTCTGAAGAAGGCAGGATGGTACTGACACCTCCCTCGGGTGATTCAAACTCCCCAGGAATGCCTCTCTTCCCCTTCTCTCTTCCAGTTTCCTTCTTTTCTTTCTCTTTCTCTCTGTTTCTCCTATTTTCTTTTTATTTCTTGCTGAAGTTAAGGGAGTGCAAATAGAGTGCAAATCTCATCCTGAATATGTTGCTAAGATCAAATAGAAGTTTGTTTGAGCTTAGCAACATATTCAGGATGAGATTTGCACTCTATACCAGCTTTAGCAGAGCTTGAGGAACCGTGAGGGTCTGCTGGTCTATTGGTGGTAAGCTTTGGAATTTCAATTCACTAATAATGTAGTATTTGATTGTTATAGCATGTTATGTGTGTGTATATACATTGTATATGTTGTTTTTACAGAGGTCTCTGTACCCCTTCGCAATAGGGATAACGTTACCCCAAAGGGCAGGATTAAAAAAGGAATAATAAACTGAAGAAGCAATTTATATTGTGAAACGATCACTTATCCGGAAGTGCCGTTTTGGATTTTGGATTTGGACTTTGGATTATGTTTTCTGTTGAATTTGGAATTTTCCAGACATTGGACACCTTCGTTTTGGACTTTGCATTGTGGACTGAGTATTTCCTGATATTGGATACCTTGTGTTGAGGTCGTGGAACCCATGGACTATTAATTACTTTTTTACAGGAATTACTTCTATTTAATTGTGGTGAAGTAACCCTTTTCCTTTATTTCTATCTGAAGTTATTACCTACTTGGTAAAAAATATTATATACATTTAAAATATTATAAGTTGAGCTGGTGCTGTGATTTTTTGAACTTAGCTGAGTCAGCACACGTCTTTGTTTCAGAAGTTAAGGGAGTAGCTGTGAGGGTCTGTACGCCTTTGCCTTGGGTAAGGCCTTTGCCTTGTATGTTTCCCCCCCCCCTTCCTGGACTCGTAAAAGCAGTCCAGGCCTCTTGTCTTTCCCTGGTTCAGGCGCGGCGTCTGACAGGCCCCAGGTTGGAATGTCTCTTCCCATGTCCCCCCCTTGCTCTCACTGACTCTCTTCCGCCGGCCATGGCCTTGGAGGGTAGATAGTTCTTTGATGTTTTGTACCATGCACAGTTATCGCTTCCCATAACATACGCTTGACATCTGCTTCCCTGTAGGGGTTATAATGCTGTCTTTGTGAATCTGTAAGCACTTGCAACTTTACCAGTGTAAGGCCTGTACTACCTGAAGCTTCCAATAAAGTTCCTTGTTTCTGCATGACAGTCTAAGCAAGTGATTTTATGGAGTTTGCACAGGGAGGTTGGGAACCCTCACATTAAGTTGCAAGTCTTTTGCCTCGTTATCCTGCTCCTGTACCGTTCTTGGACAGCTATGGCAGGCAACGGGGATGACGACGACAAGAAGGACGACGCTGTACCCAAACAGCCCGACCTGGCCCCTTCGGAAGGGAAGTCGACTGGGAAGACGCCCAGTGGAGCCGATTCAGGATCGGGTTTGGGTACAAAGCCCAAGCCCACCCGTTTGGAGACCTGGCTGGAGTCTCCCCGGCATTGGTCGCTCCCGCAGAGCGACGTGCAGTCAAGACGGACTGCGGTTCACGGGTTGGGGTTCGAGGAAGATCCCGCCCGCAAGGAAGCCCTGCTGCTTCACCAGATGGATGAGGAGCGGCAGCGCTGGCAGAAAGAGCGCCAGGAGTTACTGGAACGGATGGATGCCATGAACGCAGTGATGCTGGACATGGCCCAAGCCATGGACGACCTGAAGGTTCAGACCCCACCCGTGGCTCCGACGGACGGAAAGCAACCACCAGGCCCACCCGTGGTCCCCGCACCTCCCATCCGTCCCGCTCCACCGGCCCGCCGAGATCTGAAGGTCACGTATGATGGATCGAGTGACCAGCTGACGTTTTTTATGGTGCAAGTGGACATTTTTATGCATGAACAGGCCCGGACTTTTACCTCGGAAGAATCCCGGGTCCTATACGTGGCGTCCCTCCTACTAGGTGAGGCGGCCGCCTGGATGGTACAGCAGTATGAGCTCCGCTCCCCGGTCTTGCGAAGTCTCGATGACTTCATGGTCGCCCTTCGACACCGTTTCGAGGACCCGCATTTGGGTGAGCGAGCAAAAACTGCCTTGCAGCAACTGCGCCAAGGGACTAAATCTGTCACGCAGTATGCAAGCGAGTTCCAGTCGCTCTCGAGTCGCATTTTGGACTGGAGCGAAGCTACCAGGGTGCAGTGTTTCCGCGAAGGTTTGAACCCGGAATTGCAACACTGGGCTTTCATGCAAGGTAACCCTCCTGATGTTGAAGGCTGGGTTCGCCACGCCGCTGACATCGAAAATCTAAAGCAACTGTTGCTCCTGTCCCGACAACGCACCGGACGGGAGACCAAGACCCGTGGAGACAGACCCGGCGGTCCTCCCCCTCGGGGGGAGGACCCTCCGTGACCGAACGCCGCAAACGCTTTGAGAGCGGGGTCTGTCTCGTTTGCGGGGGAAAAGGACACTTTGCTTCTCAATGCCCTTCACGACCCGGACGTCCGGGACCGTCTCGTCCGGCAACGACCGAACCTGAGAAGCCCCCTCCCGAGGGGCAACCTCGCCGCCGGAGCGGCGCACCGAGCCGGCGGAGCACATCCTCGGCCTTGCACGCACGCGCCGAGGTCGAAGCTTCGGACTCTACCGGCCCATCGGGGCCACGGATTACAAATGAAGCCTTTGACTCATCGGAGTCACGGATTTCAAATACCACAGCTGCTTCCTCCAGCGAGGAGGAGGACTGGGACATGCCGGCAAAAAACGCCGTCGGTCTGCTGTAAAGGGGGCTCCTCAGCAGACCGCTCCGAACGTTGTACAAGGAGCTCCACTGATGGTAAGCGCTCAGGAAGACAATGTGTATGTAAAGGTCCATCTCTCACTGCCTAAAGGGGGGCCCACGTTAGAATTTACGGCCCTAGTTGACTCGGGTTGTGCCCGCACCATGATAAGCGAAGAGGCTGCCCAACAATTGCGCGTTAAGCGAAAGCGGCTACCTGAACCCATCCGCTTTTCCCAGATGGATGGCAGTGACTTTAAAAAAGGACCTGTAACTCACCGCACCACTGCGGTCATCATGGCTATAGGGGAGCATTGGGAACGACTGTATTTTACCATTGCCCCCATCATCGCACCCATTGTGTTAGGGATGAATTGGTTGCTGGGGCACAATCCCTCCATAGACTGGGTTGAGCGAACGCTCACCTTTCCCCGCAACCCGTGTGAACTGCATGATAAAGACCGTGTACTGCACACTCCCGCAGCCGCCCTCGTAGGAGCCCCTTCTGTCGGGATTCCGCTGCCCCAGCTTCCTAACGAGTATTCCCAGTTTGCCGATGTGTTTGACGTGCGGGAATGCGACGAACTGCCCCCCCACCGGGAAACGGACTGTGCCATCGAGATAGTGGGGGATGGCAAATTGTCCAAGGGGAAGGTCTACCCCATGAGTCCTAATGAAAAGGCGGTGCTGCGAGATTATTTGGACACCAATTTGGCACGGGGCTTTATCCGCCCGTCTAAGGCTCCATACTTGGCCCCCGCCTTCTTTTTTGTCAAGAAAAAAACGGGAGACTTAAGACTGTGTATTGATTTCCGTAGACTGAATGCTGTCACTCAGTCTAATGCATACCCCCTCCCTCTCATTCCAGACCTTCTCGCACAATTGAAAGAGGGCCGAATCTTCACCAAATTGGATTTGGTGGAGGCTTACCACCGAGTCCGCATACGAGAAGGGGACGAACCAAAGACTGCCTTCTCCAGTTGTTTTGGAATGTTTGAGTATTTAGTGATGCCGTTCGGACTTTTGGGGGCTCCGAGTGTGTTCATGCAATTAATTAATGAAGTGCTTCATGATTTATTGTTCCGCGGGGTGGTGGTTTTCTTGGACGATATTCTCATTTATACGAAAACCATGAAGGAGCACGTACAACTGGTGCGCGATGTGCTGCAGCGGCTGTGCCAGCACAAACTGTTTGCTAAGGTTTCTAAATGTGATTTCCATCAACCCTCTATCACCTTCCTGGGGTATGTGATTTCCCATCAAGGCTTAGAGATGGATCCCGAAAAGGTTCGGGCGGTAATGGAATGGGACCCCCCCCCCCACCACGCGCAGACATTTACAGCAGTTTTTGGGCTTTGCTAACTTTTACCGAAACTTCATCCCTAATTTTGCCCAAGTAGCGCTCCCTCTCACTTCGCTCCTGCGCACGAAAGGGAAAGGGGCGGGAGCCGCCTTGCCCTCGGCTCGGTTGCAATGGACTTCGGACTGCCAGCAGGCTTTCGATACGCTCAAGCTGCTTTTCTCGTCCGAACCCGTTCTTACGCACCCTGATTGTGAAAAACCTTTCGTGGTCCAGGTCGATGCCTCTGACGTCGCCATGGGGGGGGGGGCCCTCTTGCAACGGGACGAGAACGGTCAGCTGAGACCTTGTGCCTATTTTTCAAAAAAATTCTCCCAATCCGAAATCAACTGGGCCATTTGGGAGAAGGAGGCCGCTGCTGTTAAACATGCCCTCACCATTTGGAGGCATTTCCTGGAAGGGGCAGAGATCCCTTTTGAGGTTTGCAGCGATCACAAGAACCTAGAGGCCTTAAAAGGGGCTAGAAAGCTCACCGCGAAACAGATTCGTTGGGCACAGTTTTTTGCCAAATTCCGCTTTGTCCTGAAACATGTGCCAGGGAAGGACAATGTGTTAGCGGATGCTCTTTCTAGGCTTCCCCAATACCGCAATGACTTTGACCGGCCGGTAGATTCCTTGTTTACCCCTGAACAGAGAGGGGAAGTCTCGGGACTTGCAGTGACCACCCGATCCCAGTCCCACCGCCAGGAGTTTCCCCCCCTCAAGGGAATCCCGGAGGCTTTTCAACAGCGGCTCCGGGACGCTTCTCAGAGGGAGGCGGATCTGCAGGTCCTCCCCACAAATCTCGACCAACAGGGCTCCTTGTGGTTGCAGGGGGGTAAGCTTTATGTCCCCGAAGCGCTCCGAAAAGAGGTACTGGGACTGGTTCACGGGGCCAAACTTGCGGGGCATTTTGGATTTGTAAAGACTTTGCATCTGTTGCGGCGTCAATTTTGGTGGCCAGGTATGAGGGCCGATGTGGAGTTGTATGTGCGCAGCTGCCCCATCTGCGCCACGACCAAAAAATGGATGGGAAAGCCCCCCGGACTCTTAAAGCCTCTGGAGACCCCGACCATGCCCTGGGAAGTGATCGCCATGGATTTTATCACTGATTTGCCCCCAAGTCGGGGGAAAACTGTACTGTGGGTGATAACAGACTTATTTTCTAAACAGGTTCACTTTGTTCCTTGTGCGGGGCTACCATCGGCCCAGAAATTGGCTAAACTGTTTATTAGTCACGTGGTGAAGCATCATTCGATCCCGAGGAAGGTCCTCTCCGACAGAGGGGCCCAATTCGTAGCCAAATTCTGGAAAGCCTTCCTGAAAGTCATGGGGGTGGAAGAGCAAGGACTTTCTTCAGCCTATCACCCCCAGACCGATGGCCAGACCGAACGTGTCAATGCTGTAGTAGAATGCTATCTCAGGTGTTATGTCAATTACCACCAGGGTGATTGGGTAGACCTACTGCCTTTTGCTGAATATGCCTATAATAATGCCCCCCATTCCTCCACAGGTTTCAGTCCTTTTCATGTGGTTTATGGAAAGGACTTTGGGCCCTTTGGTTCTCCTAACATCACTCCTGAACTTGAAGGGGTGCAAGAGGTCCAGGATTGGGTACAAGTAGTGCAGACCACTTGGCCCTGGCTGCAGAAAAACCTGGAAAGGGCCAAGCGCAAATACAAAGACCAGGCCGATAAACATCGGTCTCCAGGGTGGGAACTCAAGGTGGGAGGGCAGGTTTACCTTTCCACCAAGAACCTACGGTCACTTCGGCCTTGCAAGAAGCTTAGTGACAAGTATGTAGGTCCTTTCTCCATCACCCGGGTGATCAATGACGTCACGGTGGAGTTGGAACTTCCCAAGTCTCTTCGAGGGGTGCATCCGGTGTTCCACATCAGCCTACTTAAACCGTACGTCGCTGCCCCTCAGTTCCACCCCCTCCCTAAGTCTGAAGTTCCTACAGTTGTGGGAGGGGAATCACATCTTGAGGTTTCTAAAGTGTTGGACTCTAAGCTGAAAAAGGGAAAACTGTTCTATTTGATCCGCTGGAAGCACCTGGGGTCCGCCCAGGATGAGTGGGTGGCCGCTCCCCATGTGGCGGCTCCCCCCTGGTTCGAGAGTTTCACTCTGCCTATCCTGACAAGCCTCGTCCGCCCGGACTCGGGGGAGGGGGGCCTTAAGGGGAGCAGAATGTGAGGGTCTGTACGCCTTTGCCTTGGGTAAGGCCTTTGCCTTGTATGTTTTTCCCCCCTCCCTGGACTCGTAAAAGCAGTCCAGGCCTCTTGTCTTTCCCTGGTTCAGGCGCGGCGTCTGACAGGCCCCAGGTTGGAATGTCTCTTCCCTCTTCCCACGTCCCCCCCTTGCTCTCACTGACTCCCTTCCGCCGCCCATGGCCTTGGAGGGTAGATAGTACTAACAAGCTCCCTGAGTTCTTTGATGTTTTGTACCATGCACAGTTATCGCTTCCCATAACATACACTTGACATCTGCTTCCCTGTAGGGGTTATAATGCTGTCTTTGTGAATCTGTAAGCACTTGCAACTTTACCAGTGTAAGGCCTGTACTACCTGAAGCTTCCAATAAAGTTCCTTGTTTCTGCATGACAGTCTAAGCAAGTGATTTTATGGAGTTTGCACAGGGAGGTTGGGAACCCTCACAGTAGCAAGGAAGGAAGATGGGTGAGGGGTGGAACACCATATGGTCACCAACAAATGTCACCAGCAATGGGATAGGTACAATTATTGGCACTCGTAAAGGAAGGGAAGGCACCTGAATTATACTAATAAAGGAACAACAACAACTGTAAATTTAAAATGTAAGGGACGTTTCCCACCAAGAAATAGAGAAATTATCTCAGAGGCTCCTGTGGTGCCATGGGAGCTTCTGTGGTCATTTTAGGAAAGAGCTGGAGAAAGCAGATCATGAACATAACGTAAGAAAAGCACACCGGAAAGCCACCGCCCCCAACCCCTGCTGGTTTTCTATCTTCATAATTGATTTTTATTTGGTGTTTTTACCCTGGAGATGAGAAGGGATAAGTGCCCTGCCCTCTTTCCCCCACCCTATAGGGTCCCCAGTCCAAGAGCCACAGTGCAAGAGCCCTCGAGCTCCCACCAAAGTTTCACGCCTCTGGTGAGAAGCCTAACTCAATTAAAGGCCCACCCTGCAGAAGGTGGGGCCAGCAGTCAGCCCCAGGCAAAGCAGACCCTCCCCAATCAGCTTCCTCAATTAGGTACACTCAGCTACAACCCAGGCAAAAGAGATAAACAGAAACAGCACTCAAACTGGCACCACTCTACAGCAAGCTATACACACCCTGGAATCACAACTGATTTCTCCTGGAATCAACTTGATTTCCAGGCTTCCGAGATCAGTTCCCCCGGAAACAATGGGTGCCTTGGAAGATGGAGACTATGACATTTTACCCTAGTGAGGTCCCTCCCCTCCCAAACCTTGTCCTCCCCAGGCTCCACCCCACAACTCTCCAGGAATTTCTCAACCCAGAGCTGTCCTCTCCAATAGATATTTTTGCGACAAGGGACAATGCCAAAGTCACAATGTTTTGGGGAGCGTTCCCACATCTTTGGGCAATGCTTTTCAGATTCCAGGGGATCAGGGCTTCTTTTATGCCTTCCCACACCTTTGCCTCACAAGGTTCGTTCCAAAATCATTATGCAGGGCATGTTTGTATTTTAGTGGCTCCTGTTTGGCCTCAACAGACTTGGTTCTACCTGCTGAGGGGCATGGCTGAGGGGAGTTGGATTTGTTTCCCTGCGGTACCTGATTTGTTACACGGGTGCAGTTTTACACCACGAAGTTTTGAGGCTCCAGTTTGCACTCTTGCTCCTGAATCCACCATAGGTTTTTCTGATGACACCTAGTGTTGATGAATGCTCACAAACCTTCTACCCGTAAATCTTATTGCCGTAGATTAGGGTCATATGCCCTTCAACTGCCATTGCCTCTAATTTTAAATTACCTTTTTTCCCTTAGCAAATGGAGCCTCAATAAAGGTTCACTTAGCAGCCATATAGGCATCCCATGAGCTTGGCCATGAGTGTTGTGTTTTCCCCCACCATGTATCTAGGCACTCAACCTGTTCCCTCTAAGCCTGCCATAGTTCCATATTAGAGCTTGTTTTGACCCACCTTAAATTACCCCCATTCGAGCCATTGGCTTCTTGCCCAGTTTACTTACTCTCTATGAAGGTTTGCTTCCTGAAAGCCATTACATCCACAAGGAGCATAAGTGAGCTGGCAGCTCTACGATCTGATACTCCTTTGTACAGTTTTGGGAGGATAGAGTGGTGTTAAGACCTAGTATCAGTTTTCTCCACAAGGTTGTCTTGGACTTTCAGCTTCCTCCGGTGATTAATTTACCAGTGGTTTTTCAAGATTCTACTACTAAAAGCAGAACAGGTCTTATACAGTTTGGAAGTATGCAGGGCTTTATTGTTCTATTTACATAGGTCATAAAATATGAGTCTTTTTGTCTGGCGCGATGAGCTTTGTAAGGGCAGATCGGCTTCATCTCAGACTCTGTCTCATTGATTGTTGAGACCATTAAACTTTGCTATCAACATGCTGGCATTTGTGAGAGTTCCCAACCGAACTGTGCAAACTCCATAAAATCACTTGCTCAGACGTTGATGCAGAAACAAGGAGTTTATTGAAGGCTTCAGACAGTATAGGTCAAACACGAGTAAAAGTTGCAAGTGAACCAGGTTCTAAAGCTACAGAATATATCACCTACAGGGCGACAAAGTTCACACCTATGTTATGGAAAGCTACAAGATAGATGGGTACAATACAGACATCAATCGACCCCAGAGGGCTTGTTAGGGCTATCTGGTCTCCAAGGCCGAATCTGGCAAGAGGGAGTGAATCAAAGCACAGCAGGGGAGGCATATGCAGAGGGGAGGCATTCCAGCCAAGGCCTGACAGATATGGCGCCTGAACCCAGGAAATGCCAAACGGTGTGAACTGCTTTTACGAGTTCAAAGGAGAGGGGGGGAAGACTGGGATCAGTAGACAGAGACATGCAGACCCTCACATTCTGCCCCCCTTAAGGCCCCCCTCCCCCGAGCCCGGGCGGTCGAGGCTTATCTGGGTAGGCAGAGTGGAATTCTTGAACCAGGCGGGGGGCGGCCATGTGGGGAGCCGCCACCCACTCGTCGTGAGCAGAGCCCAGGTGTTTCCAGCGAACTAAATAGAACAATTTACCCTTCTTCATCTTGGAGTCCAACACCTTAGAAACTTCTAAATGCATCTCCCCCCCCCCACAACAGTAGGAATCTCGGACTTAGGGGGAGGATGGAATTGAGGGGCAGCGACAAACAGTTTGAGCAAACTGATGTGAAACACAGGATGTACACCCCGAAGAGTCTTGGGGAGTTCTAACTCCACCGTGACGTCGTTGATCACTCGGGATATGGGGAAAGGACCTACGTATCTATCACTCAGCTTTTTACAAGGCCGAAGTGAACGTAGGTTCTTTGTGGAAAGGTAAACTTGCCCCCCCACCTTAAGTTCCCATCCCGGAGACCTATGCTTATCCGCTTGATCCTTATATTTACGCTTGGCCCTTTCTAGATTTTTTTGCAACCAGGGCCAAGTGGACTGTACCACTTGCACCCAATCCTGGACCTCCTGAACCCCCTCGAGTTCAGGGGTGATGGAAGCAGAGCCAAAGGGTCCAAAGTCTTTCCCATACACCACATGAAAAGGACTGAAACCTGTGGAGGAGTGGGGAGCATTATTGTAAGCATATTCGGCAAAAGGTAACAGGTCCACCCAGTCGTCCTGGTGGTAATTAACATAACATCTGAGATAACATTCGACCACGGCGTTGACACGTTCTGTTTGACCATCGGTCTGGGGGTGGTAGGCTGAAGAAAGCCCTTGCTCTTCCACCCCCATGACCTTCAGGAAGGCTCTCCAGAATTTGGCAACGAACTGAGCCCCTCTGTCGGAGAGGACCTTCTTAGGAATCGAATGATGTTTCATCACGTGATTAACAAACAATTTGGCCAACTTCTGAGCTGATGGCAGCCCAGTACAAGGTACAAAGTGAACCTGTTTGGAGAATAAGTCAGTGATTACCCACAGTACAGTTTTCCCCCGACTGGGCGGCAAGTCAGTGATAAAATCCATAGCGATCACTTCCCAGGGCATGGTTGGCGTTTCCAAGGGTTTCAAAAGTCCAGGGGGTTTTCCCATCCGTTTTTTGGCCGTGGCGCAGACGGGGCAGCTGCGCACGTACAGTTCCACATCGGCCCTCATGCTGGGCCACCAAAACTGTCGTCTTACCAAATGCAAGGTCTTAACAAACCCAAAATGACCAGCAAGTTTGGCCCCGTGAACCATTCCCAATACCTCTTTATGAAGGACCGCAGGAACATAGAGTTTACCCCCCTGTACCCACCAAGAATCTTGTTGCTCAAGGCCCGCGGGAAGGGTCTGCTGTTCAGCTTCCCTCAGAGAAGCGTCCCGGAGCCGTTGCCGAAAGGCTTCCGGGACACCTCTGAGGGGAGTCGTTTCCTGACGGTGGGATTGGGACCGGGTGGTTACTGCGAGTCCCGAAACGTCCCCTCTTTGCTCGGGGGTGAACAAAGAGTCCACTGGCCGGTCAAAATCATTGCGGTACTGTGGAAGCCGGGAGAGGGCATCCGCCAGAGCATTGTCCTTCCCAGGTACATGTTTCAAAACAAATCGGAACTTGGCAAAGAATTGAGCCCAACAAATTTGCTTTGCGTTGAGCTTTCTAGCTCCTTTTAAAGCCTCGAGATTCTTGTGATCGGTGCACACCTCAAAAGGAGTCCCTGCCCCTTCCAGAAAATGCCTCCAAATGGTGAGGGCATGTTTAACGGCAGCTGCCTCCTTCTCCCAAATGGCCCAGTTAATCTCGGACTGGGAAAACTTTTTAGAAAAATAGGCACACGGTTTCAAGAGACCGTTCTCGTCCCGCTGCAAGAGGGCCCCCCCATGGCCACATCCGAGGCATCGACCTGGACCACGAAAGGTTTATTACAGTCCGGGTGTGCAAGAACGGGTTCGGACGAGAAGAGCAATTTAAGCGTGTCGAAGGCTCGCTGGCAGTCCGTGGACCATTGCAATCTAGCAGAGGGCAGAGCGGCGTTTGCCCCCTTCCCCTTGGTGCGCAGAAGCGAGGTGAGGGGAAGCGCCACCTGTGCAAAGTTGGGAATGAAGTTTCGGTAAAAGTTGGCAAAGCCTAGAAACTGTTGCAAATGTCTACGCCTAACGGGAGGCTCCCAGTCCATAACCGCCCGAACCTTCTCGGGATCCATTTCTAAGCCTTGATGGGAAATCACATAGCCCAGGAAGGTGATGGAGGGTTGGTGGAAATCACATTTGGAAACCTTAGCAAACAATTTATGCTCACGCAGCCGCTGGAGCACCTCGCGCACCAGCTGCACATGCTCTTCCATGGTTTCCGAATAAATGAGGATATCGTCCAAGAAAACTACCACCCCACGAAACAATAAGTCATGTAAAACTTCATTGATCAACTGCATAAACACACTCGGGGGCCCCGAAAGTCCGAACGGCATCACCAAATACTCAAACATTCCAAAACAGCTAGAAAAGGCAGTCTTAGGTTCGTCCCCTTCTCTTATGCGGACGCGGTGATAGGCCTCCACCAAATCCAATTTGGTGAAGATCCGGCCCTCCTTCAATTGCGCGAGAAGGTCTGGAATGAGAGGGAGGGGGTATGCATTAGACTGAGTAACAGCATTCAGTCTACGAAAATCAATACAGAGTCTTAAATCTCCCGTCTTTTTCTTGACGAAGAAGGCGGGGGCTGAGTAAGGAGCCTTGGACGGGCGGATAAAACCCCGTGCTAGGTTGGTGTCCAAATACTCTCGCAGTACCGCCTTTTCATTTGGGCTCATGAGGTAGACCTTTCCTTTGGACAATTTACCATCCCCTACAATTTCAATAGCGCAGTCAGTCTCTCGGTGGGGAGGTAGTTCGTCGCATTCCCGCACATCAAACACATCGGCGAATTGGGAGTACTCGCTGGGCAGCTGGGGTAGGGGAGCCTCAGGTGCGGGGGCCCCTACCAAGGCGGCCGCTGGAGTGCAAAACACTCGGTCCTTATCGTGTAACTCGCAGGGGTTGCTAGGGAAGGTGAGCGTCCGCTTCACCCAGTCTATGGAGGGGTTGTGACCCTGCAGCCAATTCATCCCAACACTACTGGTGCAACTATGGGGGCAATAGTAAAATAAAGCCGTTCCCAATGTTCCCCCACGGCCATGACCACCGCGGTGGTGCGATGAGTGACGGGTCCCTTCTTAAAGTCGCTACTGTCCATTTGAGAGAAGCGGAGGGGGTCTGGGAGCCGCTTACGTTTAACTCGCAATTGTTTGGCAGTCTCTTCGCTTATCAGGGTGCGGGCGCAGCCCGAATCAACTAGGGCTGGGAATTCTAGCACGGGACCCCCCTTGGGTAAAGAAAGGTTGACCCTAATATAAACATTGTCTTCCTGAGCGCTTACCATCAATGGAGCTCCTTGCACAACTTTCGGAGCGGTCTGCTGAGGAGCCCCCTTTACAGCAGACCGGCGGCGTTTTTTGCCGGCAACTCCCAGTCCTCCTCTTCACTGGAGGAAGTAGATGGAGTATTTGTAATCCGTGACTCCGATGAGTCAAAGGCTTCAGTTGTAATCCGTGGCCCCGATGGACCAGTAGAGCCCGAGGCTTCGGCTTGGGCGCGCGCATGCAGGGCGGGAGGTGCGCTCCGTCGGCTGGTTGCGCCGCTCCGGCGGCGAGGTTGCCCTTCGGCTGGGGTCTTCTCCGCTTCAGTCGTTGTCGGGCGAGGCGGTCCCGGCCGTCCGGAACGGGAAGGACATTGAGAGGCAAAGTGTCCTTTCCCCCCGCAAACGAGGCAGACCCCGCTTTCAAAGCGTTTGCGGCGTTCGGCCATGGAGGGACCTCCTCCCCCGGGGGGGGTGAGAGTCCTTCGGGCCACCGGGTCTGTCTCCACGGGGTTTGGTTTCTCGCCCAGAGCGTTGCCTGGACAGGGTCAACAGTTGCTTTCGGTTCTCGATGTCGGCGGCATGACGGACCCACCCTTCGACATCGGGGGGGGGTTACCTTGCATGAAGGCCCAGTGTTGCAACTCTGGGTTCAGTCCCTCACGGAAACACTGCACTCGGGTCGCCTCGCTCCAGTCCAAAATTCTGCTTGAAAGCGACTGAAATTCGCTCGCATACTGCGCCACTGATTTAGTCCCTTGGCGCAGTTGCAACAAGGTGGCTTTTGCCCGCTCACCCAAATTCGGGTCCTCGAAACGGTTTCTGAGGGCAATCATGAAGTCATCGAGGCTTCGTAAGACCGGGGAGCGGAGCTCATACTGGAGCACCATCCAGGCGGCCGCTTCACCCTGGAGGAGAGACGCCACATACTGAACTTGGGACTCTTCCGAGGTAAAGGTTCGGGCCTGCTCACGCATAAAAATATCCACTTGTACCATAAAAAACGTCAGTTGGTCCCCCGACCCGTCATACGTGATTTTCAGATCCCGGCGGGCCGGTGGAGCGGGGCGGATGGGCGGTGCGGCTGGTGCTGGAGGACCGGCTGGTGCTCCATCCGGCGGGTCCCCGGCGGGGGTTTGTACCTCAGTTCGTACATGGCGTGGGCCATCTCAAGCATCACAGCTTGCATAGTGTCCATCCGATCGAGCAACCCCTGGCGCTCCTCCTGCCAGCGTTGCCGTTCCTCACCCATCTGGTGAAGGAGTAGGGCCTCCTTCCGAGCGGGATCCTCCTCGAATCCCGCACCGGGAAACGCTGTCCGTCGTGCCCGCACGTCGCTTCGGGAGAGCGACCACCCTCGGGGGGAATCCAGCCAGGAATTAAAGGTGGTAGTTTTGGGTCTCGTACCCAACCCCGATCCCAAGTCAGGTCCGCTAGGTACCTTCCCATTCGGCTTCCCATCCGAGGGGGTAGGGTCGGGCTGTTTAGGTACTACGTTGTCCTGTGGTTCTTCCTTCGGGTCATTGTTATCCCCTCCGTCTTGCATAGCTGTCCAGAAACGGTACAGGAGCAGTACGAAGAGGCAAAGACTTGCAACTTAATGTGAGAGTTCCCAACCGAACTGTGCAAACTCCATAAAATCACTTGCTCAGACGTTGATGCAGAAACAAGGAGTTTATTGAAGGCTTCAGACAGTATAGGTCAAACACGAGTAAAAGTTGCAAGTGAACCAGGTTCTAAAGCTACAGAATATATCTCCTACAGGGCGACAAAGTTCACACCTATGTTATGGGAAGCTACAAGATAGATGGGTACAATACAGACATCAATCGACCCCAGAGGGCTTGTTAGGGCTATCTGGTCTCCAAGGCCGAATCTGGCAAGAGGGAGTGAATCAAAGCACAGCAGGGGAGGCATATGCAGAGGGGAGGCATTCCAGCCAAGGCCTGACAGATATGGCGCCTGAACCCAGGAAATGCCAAACGGTGTGAACTGCTTTTACGAGTTCAAAGGAGAGGGGGGGGAAGACTGGGATCAGTAGACAGAGACATGCAGACCCTCACAGCATTTCCTCTCTGTTGTCCATTCAGGCCCAACTAGAGCTCCAGCATGTGGAGTCTTGTTGCAAGACGTTCTGTGGTCCTCCTCAGAAACTTCCGTTTGCCACTATGCTGTCGATATAAAGGCAGAAAGAAATCAGCAGTGGGAAGAGCAGTCCTGCACTCACTTTTAAATTAGGAGGCTTACACCTGCCTCCTTGATGGGTAGCTTGCTATTCTCCCAATGAGGGACTGCACAGAAGAACGAAGGGGAAAGCAGGGTTGCACTTACCTGTAGCTGTTGTTCATTGAGCATCTTCTATGCAGACCCACTGTCCTTTCTTCCTGCCCCGCTGCGAGTTCTTTCACTTATTATTACAGCTCTGGCGGTTCAGGAGAACTGAGGGGAAATGGCGCTCTCCTCTTACAGCATGCGTCGATTTTAGCAGGAAACACCATGTCACACACTGGTGGGGAGGAGCACCTTTTAAGTAATTTTTCAGCTAGAAAGTTTTTTCTCCATGGCTGACCTTCGCATGCACAGTCCCAATGTGAACCTGCACAGAAGATGCTCGACGAACAATAGTTACAAGTAAGCACAACCCTGTTTTTTCCTCTCACAAGGAAATGGAAAATCATTCTTAGAAATCCCTGTGATGTCACAGGAGACTCTGGGATAATGGGAGGTTGTCACTGACGTTTGTAAAGAAGAAAGAGGAAATGGCTGTTTATGGAAGCATGGAGTGTTTCCAATTTAATGGGGTGGAGGAAGGTTTTTAATCCTATGTTCAAAGGTTGGAACATATTTTAAAGAAAATAGCAGTATAGACAAAGAGGAGACAATGAAGCTACCACCTGTGTTTATCACATTATTAGAAGTTACTCTTGCTTTACTGACAGACTTGGCTATAACGCAGCATGGCGAGGTAGGTGGACTACAAAGTGATTGTTAAAATGTTGAAAGGCCATTTTCTACCCTTTGGTAACAATTTCTTGGTGCTACAATATAAATTCAGCTTGACGAAACACAATGAGAATGTGTTTCAAATTTCTTGTGATTTGAAGGAACAAGCAGCCACGTGTCAGTTTCAGGGTTTCTTGAAAGTAGCTCTGAGGGATTGATTTATTTTTGTATTCAGGAACTCGGAATTGAGAGAGAGGCTGCTCCCACCCAGCGAAGATGCTCTGTGTTGCTTTCGTTGCCACTGCCTCTGCAGAGGCATTGAAGTTGCCACACGGAGATTTCTGTGCACTTTCTTCCACCTTTTTTTCTTAAATTTTCCCTTCTGCATGGGCTCCACTGCAACTCTGCATTGGCTCTCAAGGGTGTGGTTGACATGCCTACCATACAGACTCTGGTCTTCTTTGTTATTTGTTTCATGCATGTGTTATAACAATTCTACTAAAATCTGGAATCGATATGTGACAATAGATCATTAGAGTGCTATATAGTGTAATATTGACAGTATCCCTTCAGCCATCTTGTAGCTTTACTTCACCGTTCATTTCTGGGCAAGTGGGACATAAACTGCTGTTACCCTCCAAAGAGCCCCTACTCTGGGACCCACATTTTCATATCCCCATAAATCTTCAGGCCTGGAGCAGCCCCAGGTGCAGAAGGTGTCCCTCTTTGATATCAAACCAGAAAATCATGATCAGGCATTGCACAATCCAGAAGCCAATGCACAAGGAAGCAGCCTGATTCCCATGTGAACTCTGGTGCAGAAAATGTCCATATCACCACCCTAGAGACCTGAGGAAGATAGCTTACACCTGAGACAATAAAACAAAACCAGTGAAACACAACTGTTAAAGCCATTGTGTGTGTGTGTGTGTGTGTGTGTGTGTGTGTGTGTGTGTGTGTGTAAAGTGCCTTCAAGTCGCAGCCGACTTATGGCAACCCCTTTTGGGGTTTCATGGCAAGAGACTAACAGAGGTAGTTTGCCAGTGCCTTCCTCTGCACAGCAACCCTGGTATTCCTTGGTGGTCTCCCATCCAAATACTAACCAGGGCGGATCCTGCTTAGCTTCTGAGATCTGATGAGATCAGGCTAGCCTGGGCCATCCAGGTCAAGGCAAAGCCATTATACAAACCACTAAAAAAAGCAATCCAAAACCATCCAAACAAGCAACTAACCAACAAGACAACACCATTAAAACAAACCAGATAAAATTATCCTTGGCCATTTCTGTGACTCCAAAGCCCTACACATCTTGGCCATGACTAATCGTCAATGTTTACAGGACCAAAACTAAACACTCTGGGCCACTCAGAAATATCTCTGTCAATACAATTTTTCTGGAAAACGTATCAAGTGCTTATCAGGCAGGATAACCTTACCTCATCTCTTGGCCCATCAATGCTGGACATAAATCAACCAGATTGCCTCACCAGAGTTCAACGACTCTCCATCATCCATTACCTAAGGTCCACCACAACAGGTGGCAAACAGGGAGCACACAAGGATTTTAGCACCTCCCCAACCCTCTGATTTCCACTAATCAGAACAAGATGTGCAAGTGGGTGTCCTCAAGCCACCAATTTTGAGTTGGCTTCCATCCCTGGACCTTCTTCTACTAATGACACCCAACAAGTGTCTCTTCTACAGAACACAGTATGACCTAATCTTTCTCTTTCGAACCTTCCCTCCATGTATTTCCTCCTCATCTTCTTAGCTCCAGACTACTCGGTGCCCTTGAAGATTCCCAGGCAGTTGGCCATTGCTCACCAGCTTTCCATAGCCTTCCCCAGCCTCCTGCTCCCAACTAGGGACTCCTTCCTTCCATCCAGACCTCCTTCCCTCGTCTACCTTCCACATTTTTGCATCCCTTTTGGGATAACCCCATTCCTTTCTCTGCTCTCAAGCGGGGTGTTTTTTCTGGACTAACCACGTCCTGAACCACAGCCATCTAAAACTGACCAATATTGCTGGCAGCTGAGGCCCAGGGCTAACCTCAGTGAGGACTGTGAGCAGGCTAATTTTTCCTCCCCACCTTGAACTGAATTAACTACTCTCAACATTCCATTCTCATCAGTACATTTGGATTTTTCCCCCAACTTTTTTTTTTTAACAGACATGTTCTCCCCCCATATGCATAGAGTCTCTGGAGTATATAGAAACCTTGCCTGTGGGTGGTCCTATTGTTCTGTCTTTACACTAACAATGAGGAGCAGCCACTCCAGTTGAATTAGATATGGTGGTGTGAAGTCTGAGCAGAGTGCTGTTCAGCGCAAGGACAGAAGCATTTAAATAATTAAAATCTTTTCCCTGTGTTAAGCTCTGACATTAAATAGAAGTCCTAGCACTAAGATCTAGAGAGCTCTGCTTCAAATAATGCTCCAGGAGGAATAATTCCCAAAGCAGTCCTATGGAGGCAACCATGATGTTGTAATCCTAGGCAGGGCTGATATTATCTTGTACCCAGAATCCAACCTGTGTCATGGAGCACAAGAAAATTATGTTTTTCTTCTGCAACAAAATCATTCCAGTAAGTCATGCTGTGAATATTTTTTATACCACTGCATATCTGTGTTCCCTGAGAGGTTTACTAAAATTATATGTATTTTTTCCTAACCTACTGAGCATTTTGAACATTAATTGGTTATTTATAGCCAGTGGTAAGATAATTTGTAAATAATGTTTTATTGGTATTGAAATAAAGCATGGTCCTTATATACCCAGGCCATTAAAGTTAGATTATATACAGCATAATCTTATAAAATATAAGCCACTCTGACTCAGGTACACTTTACTCCTTTTTGTTTCTTCTTCACATTCCAGGTGCTATTAAATGCTAAAGTAGTATCCCAGTTCTTGTATGGAGTTGGAATCCTGATAGAGGCGATGGATGAATCATTTGATCAGTCTCACTTACAGTTTATTTGTAAGATCTGCTGTGTACCAAGCTGTGTTTCAGGTATTGCTCTTAGAGCTGAATAGACCCAGTAGCTCATGTAGCTCATTTTTAAAAAAAATTCTAATGCGAGGAAATGGATCTTGAATCTTAATGAGATGGACCCTTATATGGGGCCATAGAAGGCGATTGTTGAGAATAGACTCCAATGGTTCAGAATCGATGACAAAGATGACATCATAAAACAAAGCCCTCAGTGCTGAATTTGAATAGAACAAGTACCTTATTGAGGGCACGGGTGCATGCTCACCGACATTCTTTGGAGTTCCCTTCTCTGATGCTAACCTGAGCTACTTAAGAGACCTCATGATCCCTCATTACATGTGAGGATCCGTCTCTGAGGCCCCCGCCTATCTGCCCCGCGGCCTGGCCAACTTGACCCGGAGGGGGCTTCCTTGGCCTCAGAATGGGCGTCCTGAGAGAAGACCTCTCCCTCCTCTTCAGCCCCTCGGGCGGTCTCTGCTCCACCGAGCCACCTGCTCCACAGTAGACCGTCGCCGCTTCCTCCCCGGCCTCCTGGTCATATAGGCCAGGCCCCCTGGGTTCCGCCCCTCTCCTCTCCTCCTGACGGGCAGGGGCTCCACCAGTCAGCCCCCGCCAACGCTGTCGGCCCTCCCTCCCTCTCAGGGGACCACGGCCCTGCCCCGGTTGATCGGCGGCACCTGCTCCGCCCCCCCCGCTCACGCCCAACTGCCCTGCGGCCTCTTCCCCTCCCGGCCCCTTCTCCGTCAGGGAAGACCGCCGCAGAGCCAGGACCTCCGACGGGGCCTTCGGAGGTGGCGCCCTGCGGTCCCTGCCGCCACCGGGCGGCGATGCCTCACGGCTTGGCCCCAGCCCTCCCAGTCGGGACAGCGACTCTCCCAGGGCCTCCGTGGGCCTCGGCCCAGCCGGCCCCGCCCCCTCGCGGTCCCTGCTGGCGCCGGGCGATGTCGATGCCGGCCCCAACCCCTCTGGCCAGGACGTCGAGCCCTCCGGGGTAGGCGCGGGCCACGGGACAGCCGGCCCCGGCCCGCCGCCTCAAGCCGGCCGCGACTCCCGCCCGGTGAGTGGGCCGCCGGGCAGGCCCGCGACTGGGGCTTGCCCGGGCGCGGGACACTACAGAAGAGTGTTTGTGCTTACTCAGTTAAATTCTTTTCTCCCTCCCTCTTAGTGTTATCTGAATTTACCATCTTAAAAAATCGTCCAGTTTTTCCGTATAGATGAGGATTGGAAAACTACCTTAGCAGTTGCTAAATGTTTAACTGGGGTGATTGCCTGTAAGAGGGTTGGATCTTGATCTGTTCAAGACCTTAGAGTTAAAAGGACAGTCAGATAAGAATCCCCCGTTTGGGTTTTATTTCTTTGAGACAATGACTACTTGTCCAGAATAAATTATTCAGATGAATACAACATATATGCAAACATGCTTCTTTATTTAGAAGGTTTTCTTTTGCAAGCTTTGCTCTGAATTCATTCTTTCCAACAAGTAGCTTGAAGTGGTACACATGTGCTCATGTGTATGTGATGGGAAATTGTACATAATAGTTAGGAGGAAATAACTGAAGCTCACTAAGGGGGGGATGTGTAGGTATGCAGGGCTTAAAAGCGCCACAGCCTAAACGCTAGCATCTTTTATTAATGCAGCCTTGGATGCTTTCAGTCATGGTAGCCATGATACATTCCCCCCCTCCCCAATTTTAAATATCTTCTGATCTAGGTCTGTGCCTGGTGCAATTTTTTATGCTAAACTCTGCATGGATGGACCACAGCTACCACCCTGCCCTTAGGGTTCTGTTTTCTCTGAAGGGAAGACTAGATACTGGGGGTTACTGCACTTTGTATTCCCAGCGATGTACTAAGAGTTTGAAAATGTTATAAAAAACATCGCTTTAAAAGGGTTTTTGGATACCACGTCTAATAAATGGTCGGAAAACGTCTTCACAGCTAAAGGGGCCAAACAAAGTGCGAACAATATTTTTTATGACGTTTTCAAACTCTTAATAAATCGCTGGGAATACAAGTGCGGTAACCCCGACTGTCTAACCCACAATGTTAAGACCTCAAGTTTCCTCCTGTCATTTTGTGACTAGTTGACTACCCACACCTAGCAAGGAAGAACATAGAATGCTGAGTAAAAGGCAAAAACTGGAGAGAAGTTCATGGCAGCTGCTGAAGCTGGAGAATGCAGCGGAGACATGTGAGAGACGGGCAACACAATGTGGCTCCTCATATGAAAATCAGCAATGCATAAGCCAGTCTTCAGCTGTTGGGAACAGACAGGCAGAGCAGATTGGTTGGAATTGTGTGCTTGTCTTCTTGTAGCTCACCTTCTCTTTCCTTCAGATGCTAACCGTCTCTGAGGTGCAGAGAGAAGCTCACGGACAATTAGTTGCTAAGAAGAAATAAGGGTTAAACAAGACAGGAGATCTGTGATTAGAATATACTGTGAGGTTGTTTGTACTCAACGCAATGGTAACTGCTTTGAAGACTGGGCAAGGGTTATCCCTTCCTTCCCATGTTATTTTGCTAATCTAAATCACCCTTCCCTAAAACTGTGACAGCTGGGACTGCATCTTGGATGTCGCTGATGGGAGCAGGATGGTCTTAGCTTTAAATCATGTCCCTTTAGTCCAGCCTAGGGTGCATTTTTTTGTTCTGCTTCACTCTGTAGACTAAGGAAAAGGGAAATTGGGGGTTACCTGGCATATTTACCTTTGAGACCAAGGGCAGTAAACTGTTCAGGGCAGATATTTCCAAATCCAGAGTCAAATTGTTCATGCCATGCATTCTGTATGCCGTTCAAAAGAGGGAGGCAGTGCTGATGCTTCTGTCTTCTTCCTACTCAGCTGTGGCATCTTTCTGCTTGTTTTCTTTTTCATTCACTATATTCTACTTCATTCAGGGTTTTTGTTGTTGTTTTTGAAAGTCTGCAATTAGTTGGATATTTTTGCAAAAAGTGAGAGCTAGTTTGACCTTTTTTTTGGAAGTCCATGGATTAGGGTGAAAAATTGTTCTCCCATGGTTAAGGCCTGTACAAAATCATCAAGTTAAAACATTCCTCCTTTTAGGTTAAGACCTTTCCTTGATCTTCAGCTTTCCACCTCTTCAAAAAATAAATTCTCAAGGTAGGTTCAGGTTTTCTTTCTTTCATTTAGAAGCCCCGCAGATGTCTAGATGACTCACATCCTACATTGATTAAACTCTTCATTTAAGCATATTTACACAACAATTTTAATTTGCCTGGAAAAATCTGAGAGAGAGAAAGACAATCCTATATAATATGCAGTTTCTCTAAAATAGATTAATATTGTACTTCCGTGGCCATCCCAAAATAAACTAAACATTGGCTTTGGAGATCATTTTCTCCAAAAGGTTCATCATTCTTTCTTGCAGCTGCAGACTCTGAACCTGGATGATGTTTTGCTGATCCAGAATCCTCCGTACTTCCCGGCACGTCTCCTCCATGGCTCTGCTCAGCTTCTTCTGTTCCTCTAGCATGGCTTCCATTAGCTTGAGTTTCTTTTTTTGAAAGTTACAGCTTTGCATTTTCCTTTTCTTCATGGGCCTTTCTTCAGTTCTGAAATGCAAAAGTTCAGCATTAAATTATTATTTTTAATGCCCTTTGTGGCGCTTTGTATTTTCTCTTTATAAGACAATATAGATGGGGCAAAGACAATATAACCAACCAATTGGTATTTCCTAGGCTATATCTAAGTTTGGAAACTTTTCTTCCATAAAGGGCTTTACTGTACACAAGAAAGTTTTATGTTTCCCTCAGAACTTCCATAATCCACTCCCGCCTAGAAATATTATTTGGCATACCCACCTAGCACCCTTTCCCCCAGCCCTGTTCCATCCAATGCCTTCTCTCTCTCTCTCTCTCTCTCTCTCTCTCTCTCTCTCTCTCTCTCTCTCTCTCTCTCATAAATTGACTTATTGAAAGGTAAGCCTTTCTGTTAGGGTTACCAAACTCGAGATGCGGCCTGGAGATCTCCCAGAATTACAGCTCATCTCCAGACAACCAGAGATTGGTTCCTCTAGAGAAAAGAGATTCTTTGGAGGGCAGGCTTAATGGCATGATACCCTGCTGAGGTCCCGCCCCTCCCCAAACCCTACCTTCTCCAGGCTCCACCCCCAAACCTCCAGGGATTTCCCAACCCAGAGCTAGCAACCTTACTTTTTAGTACCCCAGGTCAGTAGCTATCAACATGGAAACAGTTCACCTTGTTAATCTATTATTAATCTATTTTTATCCCACTCTTCAGTCAGGGTAGCATATGTGGCTCTGCCCTCCATTCTACCCTTGCAACAGCCCTGTGAGCTACTTTAGGCTGAAAGAGAGTTACTGGCCCAGGGTCACCCAGTGAGCTTCCATGGCATGAGTGGAGATTTGAACCTGGGTCTGCCCAGTCCAACAATGTATGCAAAATGGATTTTCTCAAACAGCAGTGTGTTTTTCAAGCATATGATGGGTAGAGGCTACAGCAAAGTGCTTGGTATGAAGGGTTGAAAACTACAAACTTCAATCCAGAAAGGGGTGATCTATAAAAAATTCCACTTGTGTGTCCTATGAAATACTCAAACAGCAGCAGCAGCATCAAGGGATGAAGGGAAACTCCCACATCCAGGTATGTTCATGCAGATCGAGGATCTGGACTCTACCCCTCCCCCGCACATACGTACCGAACAGTGATCAGATTTGTAAGAGTTGACATTCCTGATTATCTGCCACCTGAGAAGAAGAAGAAGCCCTCTTGGGTCCATGGAACCAGTGTCACCGTTCTTTGGATCCTGCTCAGGTGGCAGGTAAATGGCGGGACTGCCTCAAATGTTTCACAGTAAAAACTCTTATCACTGTGCTGACTCTGTCAGTAGACCTTTTACAAGGGTTGGGCATAAAACAAAAAGATGCCTTCATAGCAATCAAATAGCCTACACATAGGGTTGCCAACCTCCAGGTGGTGGCTGGCAATCTCCTCGGATTACAACTGATCTCCAGGTGACAGAGATCAGTTCAGCTGAAGAAAATGGCTGCTTTGAAAGGTGGACTCTATGGAATTATAGCCCACTGAAGTCCCTCCCCTCCCCAAACCCCACCCTCAGGCTCCATCCCAAAATCTCCAGGTATTTCCCAACCAGGAGCTGGCAACCCTACCTACATACAAAGGGGCTAACATGGCTTCACACTTAGCCCACAACATGAAATCTTAAAGTAAAATGTGTTACCTTAACTTATAAGAAAGTAAGCTAGAAGAACTCTCAGAATGGTCATCTTCAAAAAATTCTTCTCTCCCTTCATAGGTGAACTGGTTATAAGGCAAGTAGAGAGGTGTGGACTTGGCCGACGGGGACTGCGAGGCCTCCGTCTGTGAGGTGGAGGGCCCTGGCTGCTGCCCATCGTGCATTTTCACATCGTTGTGCTCTGACACTTTAGACAATATTCTGTCAATGGTTTTAAAATAAGGCCAATCCGGTGCAAGAGTTTCGCTGTCAGTCATGCATTTTAATTTCCTGTGATGAAAGACAAAATTATGTATGGGAAAAAATCAGGAACTTGGTGATTTCATTTAAAAATTCTATTACATATAGTGGTTTAGCGTATAAATATATATGGGTGTTTTGGTCAAATCAAAGCCAGTAAAAAGAAGAAAAACAGGTCAGAGTTAAGAATTCATAACCTCATCTGCTGGCTTTTTTGTTTTGGACCCAATGGTGTACAGCAATCCAGATGAGTGTTAGATGAGTAGAAAGAACACCTTGCTAGTAAATCTGCTGTAAAGTGATGATGGACACTGTTCAGTCACACTTAGTGTGTAAAATTTACTTTTCTTTTTTTTTACAGTTAACAAATAATCAAGCCATAAACAGGTGAGTCCAGTCTGTGTGGACTAAGAGTGTCTTAGTGCCATTGCCTGCCATGGTGAAATACTTGGCTACACCAAATGTTTGTTCTGCGTGTGAATGTTGATGTGTGTGTGAAATTGTGTTTTTGAAGGGGCTAAAAGGACTCCCCCTAAACCCCCTGTTTTCATCTTTTCCAAGTACTGTTGGCAAGTCTTTTCAGCCTCCGCTCCCTCCTGTTTCAGCACCATTTCTACATCGCCCCCACTCTCTCTTTTCTGGAGTGATCCCAGTCAACCAGGCACCATGTATGAGTATAAGGCTATCACTGGGTGCAAGAATAGCCACCTTAGAATGAGGTAAGGTTGCCAACCTCCAGGTGGGGCCTGGACACTTCCCAGAATTACAACTGATCTCCAAACTAAACTTTCCCTGGAAAAAATGGTTGCTTCGGAGGGTGGACTCTATGGCATCACCGTCCCCGCTGAGGTCCCTCCCCTTCCCAAACCCTTCCCTCCTCAGGCTCCGCCTCCCAAATCTCCAGGCATTTCTCAACCCAGAGTTGGCAGCCCTAGAATGAGGCAGTGCTTTCTGGAGGGGTCACATATCAGGATTGCATTTATCTTTGGCTACAAACCAGAAAAGTGTCTGCAACTGGACAAGACTGGAGGAGGGATCTTCCCCCCCCCCTTTGCTGCAGATTAACTGCTTTAAATTGCCACTTTTCACAGATTTTACCAATGTAAATGGGATCCATGATGCCATGTCACCCCCCTTCATTTTCTCCAGGAGAACTGATCTCTGTCGTCTGGAGATCAGTTGTAATTCCAGAAGATCTCCAGGACGTGCCTGATGCAAAATAAGAGGAAGTTAATAACACAGTTTTTAAAAATGTTGTTGTGGATGCAACGGAGCCCTGGGGTGGGAAGATCAACCACATGGCCTCCTCTGCCCCTCCACTCACTGCCTTTCTGCTTCCTTCCCACCTAGGGTTGTGAAAAAAAAGAAATTCAGTAAATTTCAGGTTTGGGTTTATTGGGCCTGATTTTTTCGGTAAACTCAAAATAAGCCGAATACCCATACCGGTAAATATGGGTATTCGGCTTATTTCTGGGTTTCCTGAAAAATTCAGGCCCATTATAGTCAATGGGGATTTTTTCAACTTCCTGGGGAGACATTTTTGGAGGTAGAGCCCCAAATTTGCAGCGTGGCTGCAAGGGACTCTCCTTCAATGGTCACCAAAGTTTAGTGAACTTTGGGACAGGGGGTCCAATTTTATGGGCTCGCAAAGGGGTTGCCCCGATCCTCCAAGCATTTGTGAGCCAAGCTGTCCATTGGTTTTCAGGTTCAAAATTACAGAGTTGCTGAAGAGGACTGGCGGAAAGAGCTGATTCCAGGCTGGTGCCTCAAAGTCTGGGGTTTTCCTTTGTTTCTGGGTCGCTTTGCATGATGACCATGCAAATTAGCTTCCAAACGGAGGGAAAAGGCATGAGAAATAAGGAACGGAAAGCATTCCTTTTGGTGGCAAATGACATCCTTTTTTAAAAATAATAATATTTTTTATTAAAGATTTTTAAGAATTACATACACATACGCGTACACATGCATACAGTCTTGTTGTTCTATCAGGGAAATCGATAATTGACTACCTTTGCTAACATTCTCATATAGACCATACAATTGATTTAACTAAATGATGGGCTACTCTATTACGTGAGTGTTATATAAACATCCTGCTTTTTAATTATTCCAGTCTTCTGATTAACCAAGATTTTATATTATAGCGATATAAACAAGATATAATATTACTACACTTAGTTATGCTTATCCTCCCTGCTTTGGCTTAGATATAATTTATTTCAGCACTTTTTACTACCTGCTACCCCCTATGATTTCCTGATCTTTTAACCTCTTCTATCCTCTAATTTGAAATATATATTTCTTACGTTACACATTCAGATATGCATAGTCATAATAAAGCTTCCATTTCTTTTGGAATTCATCTAACGATCTTCCTTTCAGAAAGTTCAATAGTTTAGCCATCACAGCATATTTGGACATCTTTTCCTGCCACCTTTCCAGATCTGGAATTTTTTCTTGTTTCCAGACCATTGCCAGGACAACTCTTGCAGCAGTTATCATGTAACTGAATAACTCCCTATGGTTTTAATCTAAATTTGCTGGTTCTGTTTCCAATAACATTGTTTCTGGATCTAAAGAAAAATGAATTTTTAACACTTCCTGTATTTCTTGATGAACATGAATCCAAAATTTCTTTACTTTTTTACATGACCACCATGAGTGAAAATAAGTGCCATCTTTCTCTTTACATTTCCAGCAGTGGCTGTCGAATGTTTAATTCATTTTTTTAAAATGTCCATTGGTGTGATATACCATCTGAAAAATTGCTTGTGCCGGTTTTCTCTCAGATTGTTGCTAGATATGAATTTAATTGATGTGGACCATAGTCTTTCCCACTGTTGCATGGAAATCTCTTTCTTAAAATTCTGCATCCATTTAATCATGCATGTTTTAATGTGTTCTTGCTCAGTCTCATACTTAAGCAAAAGTTTATAAATTTCCCCCAAGATGTGATTTGTTCCTTTATTCATCATTGCTTCAAATTCTGTATTTTCTTTTAATTTGCCTTGTTGATAACAGTCTTGTATAAGTCTCACAATCATTTGATTATAGGTCAACCAACCTATTATTTTGTTTCTTAATTTCTTCCCAATATTTTATTTTGGCTTTTTTGTTTATCATATCCTGGTAACTGATGAAATCTATAAGCTTCTTTTCTCCCCTACTCAGATACATAATGAGCGCTGGTGATGAACTCAGTCTGATTTTGGTTCTCATCCATATCTTCATCAAACCTTCTTTGATCACATGTCTCTGTCCAAATATTTCTTTTTTCTTTGCTTTCTATAGGTAATAATGTAAGACTTGTTCTTATCCTCCTTTTTCAATCTTCAGTATTTTCTGCTCTAGATCTTTGATCCAGTCTGTAATCCAAAATAATCCCGCTGCTCGGCAGTAAAGTTTTAGATTTGGGAGTGCCAATCCTCTCCTTTTTTCATCTTGCATTACTTTAAAGTTGATCCTTGATTTTTTCCTGCCCCATACAAATTTGTTGATTTGACTTTGCCAACCGGCAATAGTTTTTTCATCTATATCTATAGGTAACATCTGAAAAAGAAAATTCAGCCTCGGTAAAACATTCATTTTGATCACAGCTATTCTTCCCAACCACGACAAATTCAGTTTGGACCATTTAATCAGATCTTCTGGTAATTGTCTTTAAACAAGGACTGATTCTGTCCGGTAATGTTAATCCCCAAATATCTTATGGGATATTCCGTTATCTTGCAGCCTGTTTTTTGCTGAATTTCTTGCTTTTCCACTTCCTCCAGATTTTTTAATATAATCTTAGTCTTGTTCTTGTTTATTCTATATCCAGAGAGTTGCCCAAAATATTCTATTTGCTCCATGAGATGTTCAATTGACTTTGATGGATTTTCCAATGTCAGAACCACATCATCTGTGCAGCATTTAAGTTTAAACTCCTCCCCAAGGGTTTTCAAACCAATGATTTTTTCATCACTTCTTATCCTGGTTGCTAAAACTTCCAGGGCAATGTTAAATAGTAATAGGGATAGCCTTGTCCCGTGCCTTTGTTAATTGAAAACTTTTCCATCAGTTTTTCATTAATCATAAGTCTTGCTGTTTGCTTCGAGTATATGCTCTTTATCCAATTTAAGAATTTATCACCACAATTTAAGCTTTGCAGTTTTTAACAAAAGGTCCCAATAAATATTATCAAATACCTTTTCTGCATTAAGGAAAATGAAAGCAGCTTCACACTTTTCCTTGTTGACATGTTCTATCGTGTTTATGATAAATTGAACGTTTTCACGCATCTGTCTTGGAATAAAACAGGTTTGATCCATGTAGATAATTTGCTCTATTTTCTTTTTCAGTCTCTCAGCTAATATGGAGGTGAAGATTTTATAGTCTACATTTAATAAAGATATCAGTCAGATGGCAGCTCTGGATCATTTCCTTCCTTGGAGATCAATGTGATGTATGCTTCTTGCCAAGATTCAGGGCTTTTCCTGCTCCCTGTAATATCATTCATCATCAATTGGAGGTGTACGGCCACTTCTTCTTCAAAGCACTTATAGTATCTTGCTGTTAATCCGTCTGGTCTAGGCACCTTATCTACCTTCAGGTTTGCTATGGCTCGCATGAGCTCTTGCATCGTGTGATATTCTGATTCCACCATTCTTTGTCTTCCTCAAAAACCTTTAGTTTGGTTTCCGATATATATTTATCCACATCTTCTTCTTGGTTCTTCTGCATCTGGTATAACTCTTTAAAATAATTTAGAAATTGATCCTGTATATCTTTTTCTAAAAAACTTACTTTTCCCTTTGATTTGACGCTGGTTATAACTTTCTTTTTTGCTTGTCTCCTGAGACAGTGAGCTAAATATCGTCCTGGTTTATTAGTATGTTCAAAATGTTTTTGTTTAGCAAATATTATTTTCTTTTGCATTTCTTCTGTATCAATCATATCAATTTGTTTCTTTATCTCCTTTAAAATACTTTTTTGTTCATTTTAATATGTTGTCCTTCCAATCTTTTGATTGGAATCTTTTGATGTCTCTTTGTTCTCTTTTTTGTTTTTTTAGTTTGGAATTTATGGCAATCAATCTTTCTCGCATATAAGCTTTGCTTGCATCCCATATTGTGGCTGTCGAAACCTCTGAGGATGTGTTTAGTTTGAAGAATTCCTTGTGTTCTTTTTTGCATTGAAGTATAACTTCTTCCTTCAGCAAAATATTGTCATTTAGTCTCCATCTTCTACTTCCCAATGTGTAATAGGACCAGGTTAATTTTAATAGACTATGATCCGACAATAATTTTGGTAAAATCTCTGCATTCTACAAATTACACAGTAACGTCTTCGAAATCCAGCAATTCTAGAATATGAATCATCTCTGTCAGAGTAGAATATATAGCTTCTTCTAGTAGGATTTTTGCTTCTCCAAACATCTTGTAATTGTAAAATATCCATATATTCATTAACTTTTTTCGGAAGACATGCTCCTTTATGATCCTTAGATCTATCCGTTTTAGGGTTCCTTCCCCCCCCCCCCGCAAAGAACTGTTGTCTTCCATTAATAGGCACATAAATAGAAACCAATGTTAAAACTTTTCCCTCCGTCAATCTTAATTTTAATGGCAGATATCTTCCATCTGGATCTTTTATTTCAGTGGTTATGCTCAGATGCGGGTTTCTCACATAGATGACAATCCCCTTTTTCTTCTCATTTGCTGAAGCTATAACTGCGTGACCTAATTTTTTATTCTTCAAAATATGTTCGTGTGTTTTCTTAATATGAGTTTCCTGGATACAGACTATATCAGTTTTTGTTTCATTAGTTGATGACATACCTTATTTCTCTTAGATGGTTCATTAAGTCCATTAATATTTATTGAGAATATCTTCAGCTTATTCAATCTTTCTGTCTGTTAATATGCAGTGGCTTTGTCTAATTTTGAAGTTCCTTCTTGTTCTGTTCTCTCTTTTTGTTGTTGCTTTTTTCCTTTCTGTTGTGGTTCCACTTTTTCTTTTTGTTTGCCTGCGTCTTTCTTAGGACTGGAAGCAGGGCTGCCTTGCTCTTTCTCTTTTGGGGTGGCAAATGACATCCTGTGAGCAGTCCTTGATTATGGTCATGAAAAATCTGGTTCCAGGGGGAAAGCGGACATTGCTCACTGTTGGTGGACATGTCCTAGAATCAAGGAATTCTGGGAGAAAATTATATCTGAAATAGAAAAAAAAGTTGTGTACAAACTGAACCCAGAACTACCTTATGTATTGTTACACATACCAGACAACCAACACGAAGACGAATGCAAGAGAGAATTTACCTCAGTCTTAATTTTGGCTGCACAGAGTTTTTTAGCACTGTCTTGGAAAAGGAAGTCAATCCCAACATTGATACAATGGTACTCTAAAGTAATTGATAATGGATAAAATATCATCACAGATCAGAGCCTCGGAGGGTGCAAGAGTGAATTCAAATTACTCAAAAAGATGGTTTCCCTTTATTACGTATGTAACGAACAATTATATTCATCAGAATGTGAGCTCTTCCAAGGCAATGTCTTTACTTCAAATATGGTCCATCCTATAAACTCTAGATTTTAGGTATAACAATGGATTAGGTGTGCCTTTCACTCCTACTGCATTGATTATGTATACAATAGCGTAGAGCAATTAAGAGTGACCCAACGTTGGAATGATGATGTTGATGTTGTTATGTAAATTTTTGTTTTGCTATAGTTATGTATGAAAATCAATAAACTTTAATTAAAAAAAATCTTATTCCAAGAGATGATCACGCTGCAGGGAAACGAGGACTCTACTCAGGGCAACCTTCTTTCGGAAAGCAGGTTTTCATGGAGGGGGGGGGTTGATATCGGAGCCAACTGAAGTCATGACCACAGGGGCTGTCTGAAGGAGATTGCTCATCCATGTGGATGAAGAAATCTCCTTCAGAAGCCTGGAGGGTGGCTGTTGAAGCCGGCTCTTTTAGTTGGAGGGTATATCCCTCCGGACGGGACTGGGTGAGCCCCGTCTTTTAAATAACCCTATCTCGAAAGGGCCCCAACTATGAGGCCCTATAACACCAGTAAAAAGAAAAAAAGAAAAAGGGGAGAAAGCAGAGCCATGCCTCTGAGCAAAGGTGAATAGCCGAACCCAAAAAGCTGAATATCTATTTGGCTTTTCCAGGAATCGCCTATTCGGCTTCAGCTTTATCCCCAGGTTTTGGCATTCTGTAAACCCAAATCCTGAAATTTACCAAATTCAGGTTTATTTTCGGTTCAGGTTTATCAATATGCACAACCCTATTCCCACCAGCTCCATTTAACCACTGGACAGGTGGGGATTTGATAAACTGCTGCCACTAACATTGCTTTTGAGGGTTTGCCTCTACCTAAGAGGGGCCCAGGTTACCTCTCGTGCTTCATGAATTCCCCTGACAGAGCCCCTTTAATTGCATGGGGGAGCTGCCTGGATAAGCCACCGTGTCTGAGGTGTATAAAGAACCCCAGAAAAGTTTGATTTATTAAAACTTTACATTCAGAATTTAAAAAGTCAAAAGGTACCCCCTCCCCCAAAAAAGCACTCTCATAGGTTGAAGGTTACCAGGCACAAAAAAGCAATAAAATTTCCCCTCATGCATCCTAAGTGAACGTATTCCCTAACACAACATCCATGCCCCTTCCCTAGTCCTTCCCTAGGACCGGCTGGCATGACCCATGCTTCCCCAGCAGGAGGAAGGCACACATCCCACTGACAACAGCAACCCTGCTGTGATGGACAGCTGCATTCTAAGGGGTTGTCCCGATCATAGAACCCCTTGAGTGACAGGGAGTTCGAATGGAATTCTAAGAATGACAGTTGAGAGCTGACAGTTGAAGGAGAGCAGTTAACAGACAAGAGTTGGAGACAGAGGAGAGAGCTGAAAGTTGTCGGTAGAGGATTCTCCTTTGGGAAAGTGAGGAACACACATTGGTTTTAGGATCAAGCAGGATCTATAACCAGTTATAAAGGTCAATAGCTCTACTGTAGAGAGGGTGATCCCTGAGTGTTTACTGGGAAATAGCTCTAAGGAAAAGAGTGGTCCCAGGCCAGTTTAAAGAAGTAAACTGGGAAATCATGTATATGGTCCTAACTCCTTCAATTTAAGAATCATTGTTTGAAGATGCTTTTGTGCATGACACAAAGCAGTGACTGCCAAGAGAAATCAATCTCAGTATATTATAAACATATCAACACTTGTATGTGGACCACCTAAGTTACATCCTGAACTACAAAGTATCTCTTCCTCTGAGGAAAGGTTGAAGGAGCTGGGTATGTTTAGCCTGAAGAGGAGAAGACTGAGAGGTGATATGATAATCGTCTTCAAGTACTTGAAGGGCTGTCACATAGAGGAGGGTGCCGAGTTGTTTTCTGTTTCCCTAGACCAGAACCAATGGATGGAAATTAAATCAAAAGACTTTCCGTCTAGACATTAGGAAGAATTTTCTAACAGAGCGGTTCCTCAGTGGAACAGGCTTCCTTGGGAGGTGGTAAGCTCTCCTTCCCTGGAGGTTTTTAAGAAGAGGCTAGATGGCCATCTGTCAGCAATGCTGATTCTGTGACCTTAGGCAGATGATGACAGGGAGAACATCTTGGCCATCTTCTGGGCATGGAGTAGGGGTCACTGGGGCTGTGGGGGGGGAGGTAGTTGTGATTTTCCTGCATTGTGCAGGGGGTTGGACAAGATGGCCCTGGTGATCTCTTCCAGCTCTATGATTCTATGCTTCTATAACCATTTTAAAATGGTTTCCTCTTAAGTTAAGATTGTCGTTCAGCATATAACCTGTGCCAAGTATTTCTGACACAAATAAAAAGGCATCCTTCATAAGTACTGACTTTTATAAAGAAAGAGTTTCTTTGGCAGATTCCCCAACCATCATGAGTGTGGGACAGAAAGCAAAGCAACACAAGACAAGTCATAATTCTCTGAAGTGATAGTGGTGGCTGGTGAGGGAAAATGTATATAAAAATAAAAGGCAGTTCGTTATACCTGCTAACTGATCCCAGGGAGATATACTCAGAGTCTCGGAGAGGGAATCCCCTCACTCCCCATCCCCCAAGATCCCTGCCTCCTTACTCAGGATTGGTTATCCTTTTCCATCCAAAATGGGCAAGGGAAAATTTGGGTTGCCAGCCCCAGGTTGGGAAATTCCTGGAGATTCAGGGGTAAAGCCTGGGGAGGGACCTCAGCGGGGTATAATGCCACAGAGTCCACCTGGTGAAGCTGCCATTTCCTTCAGGAGATCTGGTCTCTGTAGACTGGCAGTCAGTTGTAATTCCAGGTGATCTCCAAGTCCTGCCTGGAGGACAGGGAACTTTCAGCTGGTCAAATATGGGGCATTTGATTCTTCCTTAAGTGGTAGAGAAAGTCAGCATATAAAAACCAACTCTTCCTCTTCTTTTAAAAAAATCATTATGGTTTTTGTTTGCGAAGACTGCTTGATCTGCTGAATGAAAATAAGATTTCCCCTCTTGGGTCCTGTAAAAAAGCTTTCAAAATAAATTATAAATCATGCTGCTTATGTGCCAATTGGTGGCTAAAGAGAGAAGAGAGGAGCAAAAGTGCAGTACTTAAGTTGTGTGTCTGCCATGAATGAATTATTCACATAGCAGAGAAAACTGGTAAAATATTTAACTGTAACTTTCTGCAACAATTTTAATGCCATGAGCCCTTTTCAGGCCTGTAGGCTGAATGCCTCTGTGTGTGTGGCGGGGGGCGGGGCGTGCAGTCAGGCCCTGTTTCTGCAATTACATGGAATCCTCTGAAGGTCTGTGTGATGTTTTCAGTATGTAAATATTTTGTGTGTGTTTTATTTCAAGGTTTTATGTGTATGGAGTTTTATACTTATGTTGCTCTGATTTAAAATGCAGGCCTTTGAGCAAGAGGGGGGGTGATTGAAGTGTGTTATGATTGGGCAGAGTTGGCTGGGTGTTTCAGAGATGCCTTGTGGGGGAGAGAGTGAAGTCAGAGCATGTGAGGGGAGAGAGCCCAGTGGGTGGAGCGAGAGGGGCTGTGACAGGAATCTGTCTTCTGTGTGCTGTTTGGAGGATCTCCTGCCTCCTGTAGGTATCTACTTGTTTCCACTATGGTTAGGATTGCCAGCACCAGGTTCGAAAATATCTGGAGATTTTGGGAGTGGAGGAGAGGTTTGGAAAGGGGAGGGACTTCAATGCCATAGAGTCCAATTGCCAAAGCGGCCATTTTCTCCAGGTGAACTGACCTCTATCGGCTGGAGAGCAGTTGTAATAGCAGGATATCTCCAGCCACCACCTGGAGGTTGGCAACCCTAGTGTGGACCTTACAAGCCTAAGTGGTAAGTTAAGAAAATAAATCTATGTGGAAGTTAAGACCCTAAGAGGCAAGTGAGCAAGATAAGCCTTTGTAGAAGTTATTAGCCAAAATGGCACATGAGAAAATAAGCCTTTGTGGCTAGGTTTATTTAAGAAACTTTAGAGGACAAGAGGAACAGTGCTCCTATCTGGAACCATGTCGCTTATGTACTTTTCTGGAACCATTATGCTTATTAACCATACAGAAACCACTACACTCTTTTACTTATACATAAACTCTATTCATGTTTTTCGAGAAACAGCTGTTTATTTTAAAGGATCCCCTTTCACCTCAAACCCACTCCCACATGCTGACCGTTCTGTCATTGTACCATATCCAAATAAGCCATCCTGTTCTTTGGGTCCAACTAGGGTTGCCAGGTCCCCCCTCTTCTCCGGCGGGAGATTTTGGGGACGGGGATCGCACGTGCATGGTTTACTTCCAGAAGCGCCGCAGTGCAATGGGATGATTTACCACTCAAGCCCCCATTTCAGTGGTAAATCATCCCTTCGTGCTGCGACACTTCCAGAAGTAAACTGGAAGGCCAGGAGGCAGCACAACACGGGTCAACTCAGAACTCACAAGATCACAAGGTTGGAAGAGACCACAAGGGCCATCAGTCCAACCCCCTGCCATGCAGGATCCCACAATCAAAGCACTCCCAACAGATGGCCATCCATCCAATGATTAAAGTCCTCCAAAGACGGGGACTACACCACCCTCCGAGGCAGCGCATTCCACAGTCAAACAGCCCTCACTGTCAGAAAGGTCTTCCTAATGTTTAGGTGGAATCGCCTTTCTCTTAGTTTAAATCCATTACTCCACGTCCTAGTGTAAGCACTTGGTCCACAGAAATCCAAAAACCACACCAGGAGACTTAGTAGTCCAAAAGAGTAGGTTTACTGGTAACATAGGCAAGCAGAGCTTAGAAATCCAAAGGCAGGAATGGGGGGGAAATGGCAAGCACTTGATTATATGAGAATACCAGAAAAGCAGCAGCAATACAGTCTCATGAGAGATAACCCCAAACAGTCTAGAAACACCAAGGCTCCCACGGGCACCCACTAGCTTCAAAGGGAACAGGAATGCGAGCGTTTAGAGAAACAGAAACAGTCCTTGAACGGGAGTCTGTGAGAAAACGAAACCATCTTAGACACAGCGAGCAGGCCTGACATTCTGCTCCCCTTAGCCCCCCCCATCCTGCAAGGGGGACGGTTTGTGGGGGTAGGCATTGTGAAAGGCGTGCACCAGGTGCGGGGCGGAAACATCTCGTGAACGAACCCATTCGTCATAGGCAGGGGGGAAGTGTTTCCAACGAACCAGGTACTGAAGAGAGCCATGACGGACATGAGAGTCCAGGATTTTAGCAATTTCGAAATGCTCCTCCCCTCCCACCATCACTGGTTGATCTGGAAGAGGTTCGGGATGCCATTGTGAGGATGCAATATGAGGTTTCAAGAGGCTTACATGGAAAACTGGATGGGTGCTCCTCAGAGTCTTCGGAAGAGAGAGTTCCACGGTTATTGGGTTAATGATTCGAGAAATGGGATAGGGACCCACGTATTTGGCACTGAGTTTATTACACGGGCGGGTGGACCGGAGGTTTTTTGTTGACAGGTAGACCAACTCTCCCACTTTAAAGCCCTGGCTAGGAGACCGGTGCTTGTCGGCTTGAGCTTTGTATTTACGTTTAGCTCGCTCCAGATTCTTTACTAGCCAGGGCCAGGTGGTATGAATCGCGTCCACCCAAGCTGCCACATCCTTACCACCCTCCTCCCCCAAAATGTCGATATGGCCAATGGGACCGAAGTCCTGGCCATATACAGTTTGAAACGGGCTGAAACCTGTGGATTGGTGTACAGCATTGTTATAAGCATACTCACCAAAAGGCAACAACCCAACCCAATCATCCTGGTGGTAGTTTACATAACAACGGAGATAACATTCCAAAACTGCCTTGACCCATTCAGTTTGTCCATCAGTTTGGGGGTGGAAAGCACTAGAGAGACCCTGTTCCACCCCGACTAGTTTGAGGAAAGCCTTCCAAAATTTGGCAACATAACTGCTTCCGCGGTCACTCACAATCTTGCGCCGAAACGAATGCAGTCGGAAGACATGTGACACAGAGAGGTGGGCCAACTTTGGGGCGGAGGGAATACCAGCACACGGGATGAGATGCACCTGTTTAGAAAACAAGTCGGTAATAACCCATAAAACTGTTTTTCCCTTACTGAGGGGGAGATCAGTCATAAAATCCATAGCAATTACTTCCCAGGGTCTAGAAGGGATTTCCAACGGTTGCAATAGTCCAGGGGGTTTCCCTTGGGATCGCTTGACAGTGGCACAGAGTGGACAACTGCGGATGAAGGAGTCCACATCGGTGCGCATGCCCGCCCACCAGAACTGCCTGCGCAATAAGTGGAGAATTTTTAAAAACCCAAAGTGTCCCGCAGTTTTGGCACCGTGGGCTAACTGCAGGACTTCCTTCCGAAGTACTTTGGGCACATACAGTTTCGAGTCTTTGTACCAACAACCACCTCATTCTAGCAGGCAAGGGGGGTGCCTGAGCAGTGCGTTCAACCAGGCATTGGGCATGAAGGGAGTCCAGGAAGGAGTCAGGCAGGGTCATCCCCACCGCGGAGGGGGGTGAAGCAGGGCTTGCTGGCAGTGGCGGTGGGGTGGAGGGGAGGACTGACTGAGTTGGGGCACTAGGCACAGGAGGCGTAGGTGGATCCGGTGAGGGAGTCAATTCCCTCCTGACAGAGGCTCTGCTGTCCGCTGTTTGGGGCTGGGGTAGAGTTTGGGACCGAGTTTGTACAGCCAAAACTGGTAGAGCATCCCTTTGTGCCGGGGTGAATAAGGAGACCATTGGACGGTCGACTTTACCGGGTACTGGGGAAGCCTGGACAGGGCATCAGCCAGTACGTTCTGCTTTCCAGGCACATGCTTGAGCACAAACGGAATTGAGCAAAGAAGTCAGCCCAACGCTGTTGTTTTGCAGACAGTTTGTGGGCCCCCGTGAGGGCTTCTAGATTTTTGTGATCAGTCCAGACTTCAAAGGGGGTCCTGGAACCCTCCAGAAATTGCCTCCACGTAGTGAGAGCATGGTGGACTGCTGCAGTTTCCTTCTCCCAAATTGGCCAGTTCAGTTGGGAGTGCGCAAACTTATTTGAAAAATAAGCACAGGGGCGAAGAAGACCGTCTGGCCCCCATTGCAAAAGAGCCCCCCCCCCCATAGCTATGTCAGATGCATCCACTTGTACAATGAACATATGGTCAAGATCAGGATGCTGCAGTACGGGTTCAGAAGTGAAAAGCTGCTTGAGAGTTGTAAAGGCAGTTTTACATTGATCTGTCCAATGAATCTTGGCGGTGGGCAACGTGGCAGAGACCCCCTTACCCTTAGTCTTTAGGTCGGTGAGCGGCAGTGCCACTTGAGCAAAGTTGGGAATGAAACCACGGTAAAAATTGGCAAAGCCGAGAAACTGCTGCACTTGCTTGCGGGTGGAGGGAGGAGCCCAATCAAGCACAGACTGTATTTTAGTGGGGTTCATGGTGAGGCCCTGATGTGAAACTATGTATCCCAAGAAAGTTAACTGTTTTTGGTGGAACTCGCACTTAGACACCTTAGCATAGAGTTGATTGTTTCTGAGACACTGTAACACTTCCCTGACCAGAGCAACATGTTCATCCATGGAATTAGAGTAAATAAGGATATCATCGAGATAAACCACCATGCCCCGATATAATAAATCATGGAGGACCTCATTAATGAGTTGCATGAAGACCCCCGGGGCCCCTTTTAACCCAAAAGGCATCACCAGAAATTCATACATTCCGAAGCAGCTAGAGAAGGCTGTGAGGGGTTCATTCCCGTCACGAATCCAGACTCGGTAATAAGCTTCAACTAAGTCCAGTTTGGTGAAAATGCGCCCCTCCCTTAGTTGTCCTAAGATATCCGAGATCAGTGGGATGGGGTAGGCGTTGGTTTGGGTGACTGCGTTGAGTTTTCGAAAGTCAATGACCTCGTATCGGACTGGAGCTATGGTAAAGTCTATCTGCTCCCAATGGGAACCGATGCTTATCGCTACTCCCCGTGTGCGACGGTCGACTGCCCCCCCTTTAAAGTGGCTGCCGTCCATTTGGGTGAATTGGATGGGAGCCGCTAGATTTTCGGACTTGACTTGCAGAGCTGCAAATGTGGCCTCGTTGATTAAAGAGCTCCCGCAGCCGGAATCTATGAGTGCTTTGACACGTAACTGGGGGCCCTTTTTATAGTGTTGTAACACTACGTCCACATACACAGTATTTTTGACTTCACTCACCATGACAGGAGCCTTGGATTTTGCAGGGGTTTCTACAGGGGTCTGTGGGGACGCTCCACTCACCACAGACCGTGTCCGTTTTTTGACAGGTCAAGAGGAGATTCCAGATTGAGAGCTGGGGAATTCCAATGATGGTCTTTGTCTGAAGAAGGAGAGCTGTCCCCCAATGGGGCACTTGTAATCCGGGACCCTATGGGGTTGATGGGTGCAGGGAGACTAGATGGTTCTCCAACATGAAATGCAGAGGGTGTGGGTCATCCCGGCGCTGCGCTGCGTGTGGCTGCAGTGTGTGCCTCTGCATTGAGGTCGTCCCCGAGCTCAAGGCGGTGCATCTGGTCGAGTGGGTTCTGGACGTTGAGGACAAGCCGCTGCAAAGTGGCCCATAACACCGCAAACGAGACAGGCTCCTCTCTGGAAACGGGACTCGCGATCCAGAGGGAGCCAGGTTGGTCTCCGCGGGTTGGGATTCGAAGGTTTGGGGGGAGGTTTTTGACCGCCCCTCTCTTTGGCCCGATTCCGGACTAGGGAAACGAATCGCCAGCGGCTTTCTACTTCCTCAGCCAGTAAAATCCAATCCTCAAGGGTATCTGGGTCGCCTCGCATATAAGACCAGTTCAAAATGTCTGGGTGCAAAGCTTCTCGGAAGTAGTGGATAAGGGTAGCTTCAGGCCAGTCCACTACTTTACTCGCAAGTCGTTGGAATTCATCAGCGAATTCCCGAACCAGAGAGGATCCTTGCCTGAGTTGCAAAAGTTCCGCTTTGGCTCTTTCTCCCATGAAGGGGTCCTCAAAGCACCTCCTTAAGGCAAACATAAAATTGTTGAGGGAGCGAATGGAGCGGGACCTCGTATCGAACTGGAGAATCATCCAGTCGGCCGCTTTCTCCGTTAACAGGGAGGCAACGAAATGGACGTGGCTATCTTCGGTAGGGAAGAATTGTCTTTGCTCCCTCATATAACTATCCACATGATGTAAAAAACGGGGCAGAGTTTCAACTGAACCGTCATAGGTAATCTTCAACTTGGGTTGTCTCCATGGCATTGGGGGTGCAGGTGGTTGTCCAGGAATTGGTGCCCCCGGCAACCCCGGTGCACCCGGTAGCAACGGTAAAGCAGCTACGATGGGCACAACGGGAACCCCCCCGGGCGCCACGGGGCCTCCACCAGGAGCAGCGGGTCCTCTGCCAGGAGGAACCACCGGCGCAGCTGGTTGCTGCGGTGGTTGCTGTGGTGGTTGCTGCGGTGGCTGCTGTGGCGTCACGGGAGCCGGAGCAACTGGCGCGGTTTGGGCCCGTTGTAACTGGTCGTTGTCCCGAAGTACCAGAGCTAGTTGGTCTTGTAAGTGCGCCACCTGTTCCATAAGGTCCAGATTTTGGGTCTGCAACAAAAACACATCGTCGCCGGTACTGCCAGCGCGGCGGGATTGGCTGACCCGTAAATTAGCAGCCCAGAGTGATTCCCCACCGTATAGGTCCTCCTCGTCGGAATCATCCGGCAGATCGGGCAAAGTCCCCACGAACCTGCGGGCACGTTGGATGCTGCGCGACGGGACGAAAGTCGGGGAGAACGAGGGAAAATCAAGACCCCTGGGTTGTCGGGGGCGCGTGCCGGACCTGCCCGTTCGGCAGCCAAACGTTCCTTCTCCTCCTGTTCAGCCCGAGCCCTGGCCGCGGCATCTGCCGCTGCCCGCGCCTGATCCTCAGCCTTGCATTCAGCTAAGGCCTGGTCGGCCGTCAACTTAGCGGCGAGGGCTGTGGTAACCAGTGGGAGAGCCTCCAGTTCCAAAGCCAAGAGGAGTTCAGAGGAGTCGGTAAGATCCAACAGCGGTTGGATCTGCACCGCCAAGGCCGCCGCACCAGCACCGAAGTCAGGGGTCAGAAGCTTTGTGATTTCAGCCACCGAAATCGTCACCGAGGTCTTGCCCTGAAAGAGCACAGCCACCCGTGTTGCTCCGCTCTTGCCTCCGTTTGGCAAAGCTGGGGGTCCGGCGTGGCTGGAGTCGCCATATCTGATGATTCAGCAGGGCGGATTGGGACCCCTGCCTGATCCAACTGTGTGTCACTGGAGGTTAGTCCCGCCAACAGGCTAGTTAGCAACTGCAAATCCTCCGCTGCCAAGCGAGTATCCTTCACCAACCAGTCCAGGGTGTAGAGGTCTTGGCTTGCACTGGCGTCCCCGACCTCGGACATCCAGGAAACCATCGCGGCCAGAGAACGCCACTGAGCTCAAACAAGTCCAGTTAGGCGGTTGACTTCCGCATCAGTACGATGTATCTCAGCTAAAACGTCCTGTGCTAAATCGGGGTCGTCGTCCGCTGTCCCCAAGGGAAGGAACCAAGGATGGAAGCCTTCCAGGGCTCCGGGCAGGAACCCACCACCCGGGCGAACTGCACGGGGCTCCATCCACGGGTAGACAACTCGGAGAACACCGTCCTAGCTCCAATCCGAGCGGCAGGCGAACCCTTCGGGGCTCTAGCCTGACAGGTGAAAGAGGATTGATTCCTGCCTTAATATAAGCACTTGGACCACAGAAATCCAAAAACCACACCAGGAGACTTAGTAGTCCAAAAGAGTAGGTTTACTGGTAACATAGGCAGCAGAGCTTAGAAATCCAAGGGCAGGAATGGGGGGGAAATGGCAAGCACTTGATTATATGAGAATACCAGAAAAGCAGCAGCAATACAGTCTCATGAGAGATAACCCCAAACAGTCTAGAAACACCAAGGCTCCCACGGGCACCCGCTAGCTTCAAAGGGAACAGGAATGCGAGTGTTTAGAGAAACAGTTTAAAGAAACAGAAACAGTCCTTGAACGGGAATCTGTGAGAAAACGAAACCATCTTAGACACAGCGAGCAGGCCTGACACCTAGTCTCTGGAGCAACTGAGAACAAGCTAGTTCCCTCGTCAACATGGCATCCCTTCAAATATTTAAACATGGCTATCATGTCACCCCTTAACCTTCTCTTCTCCAGACTAAACAAACGCAGCTCCTTAAGTCTCTCCTCATAGGGCATGGATTCCAGACCTTTGACCATTCTGGTCTCTCTACAGAGAGGTGCCTTGACAGAAGTTATACACATAAAGGGGTCTCACAGAAGAGGGTGAAAACATTAAATTCTGCAAAACTCCTCTGGCGCTCCTCCCAGTAGCATGGAGATTACCTCACAGACGAGGGTCCCAGCCCCAACATTTTACCATTATACAGCCTAAAAATTCTAAAATCAGTAAAATCAAGATTATCCTACTGATAATTCCCTCCTCATGTGGGGAATCAAACCCGGTTGGTACAACTGTTTTGTTTGTTTTCTTGCCTTCAAGTCATAGCTGACTTACGGTGACCCTGTGTGGTTTTCAAGGCAAGAGACGTTCAGGGTTGGTTTACCTCCACTTAGCAAACCTGATGTTCCTTGGTGGTCTCCCATCCAAATACTTACCAGGGCCAACCCTGCTTAGCTTCCGAGATCTCACAAGACTGGACTAGCAAGGTCAGGGCTTTTTTCTTTTAGCATTTCATTAACCAAAGAACAAACATGCTCTGTAAATTTTACATTGGGAGATGATGACAGGCAACTGCACAGGGCCAGTTCTCCAGCCAAGCCACCCAAGTGGCAACTCAGGACAGCATAGTCAGGCATGTGCCAAGGAACCACAGCTAATGGCAGCTAATGGCCGGCTAAGAGGTGACCGGCATTCCTCCTGGGCACGTGCTGCCTCTGGCTGGGTCCACGCACAGACCATGTGGGTTGCGTAACAGTGAGGGAAGCATGGGCCATGATCTTATGGGTGCGGGAAAAACAGAGTTTCACTTACCTGTAACTGTTGTTCATCTGGTGGATCTTCTATGCAGTAACACATTGGGGGACTGCGCAGGTGCAGGCCAGCCACGGATAATATTTGTCAGCTTCTAGCAAAATCTAAAAAGAGAGTGCTCCCCCTCCCCTCGGGGCATGCAGCATTCCCGCCCAGCGGTCACATGACCCAGGGGGAAGGAGCACTCTTCCCTCCAGTTCTCGAACCTGCCGCCACGGAACAAACAACCACATGAAGCGGAGAGGTCCTACAGCAGGGAAGGAGGGAGGGATGTGATACTGCATAGAAGATCCACAACAGTTACAGGTAAGTGAAACTCTGTTTTTCATCTGCGTGGCTTCTATGTAGTCCCACACTGGGAGAATAGCGAGCTCGCTTACCAGGAGGTGGGTGTGGGACAATCACCGAAACAGCGACTGCAAAATGGCACGTCCCACGGCTGCTTCTCTAGCGGAGTCCACATCCACGGCATAGTGTTTCATGAACGTGGATGGCGTGGACCAAATAGCAGCTTTACAGATGTCGTGAAGATCAACCTTAGAAGAAAATGCGATGGATGCCGCATACGCTCTGGTCGAATGCGCCCTAATCATGTCAGGACAGTCTTGACCTGCAAGCTCGTAAGCCAACCTGATGGCTGATGTGATCCATCTGGAGAGGGTCTGTGGAGAGGCTCGACAACCTTTATGATGACCACCAAAGCAGATGAATAAATTATCGTCCTTTCTGAAACTGCGTGTTCGCTTTATATAGAAAAGGAGAGCTCTGTGAATATCTAGGGAGTGTAGGGCTCTGTCTGCACTCGAGGATGGGTTAGGGAAAAATACCGGGAGGACTGTGTCTTGGCCAAGGTGAAAGGCTGAGACAACTTTGGGTAAAAAGGAAAGTTTTGGCTTTAACACAACTCTGTTAGAATGAAACTTAGTATACGGAGGGGAATGTGACAGTGCTGAAAGGTCACTAACCCTCCTCGCCGAGGTAATGGCGACTAGGAAGGCCGATTTAAAAGATAGTAGGGAAAGCTCACATGTAGCCAATGACTCAAATGGGGGCTTCATGAGTTGTGAAAGTACCAACGATAGGCTCCATTGCGGAACTGGAGGTGAAACCGGAAGATATAAATTGGTGAGGCCTTTAAGGAATTTTTTGGATAGCGGGTGAGAAAAAACTGAAAAGGAGTCAATATTGCAGTGAAAAGCTGAAATGGCGGCTAAATGAACTTTAATGGAGGAATTTGATAAACCACAATCTTTGAGGGATATCAAATAATCCCAAAACAGAGGACAACGGGCATGAAACAGGAGAAAGTGATTTGGCTGTCGCCCAACTAGAAAAGTGCTTCCACTTTGCATTGTATGAACTGCGGGTAGAAGACTTTAGGGAGTGTAATAGGACTCTGGCTACTCTATCAGACCACTGCCCTAGGATCAAATCCTCCAGGCTGCCAACTAGATGTCCGGAGGGTAATGGGTAGGGTCCTTGGGTAGGTGGATGAATTCCCCGTGGGCAAGGAACATTAGCACCGCAAACCACGACCTCCTGGGCCAGAAGGGCGTGATCACTATGGCATTGGTGTGGTTGTGACGAGCTTGGCCACTACTCTCTGAAGTAGAGGGAAAGGTGGGAACAGATAAAACAGAGCCCTGTTCCATGTCGACTGAAAGGCATCACCCAGGGAGCCTGGGCTCGCCCCCGCCCTTGAGTAGAACTGTGGACACACAGAATTGAGATGTGTGGTGAACAGATCTATCTGTGGGCGACCCCATAGGTGGAATAGGTGTTGGAGGCAGTGCGTGTTCAGAGTGATCTCATGTGCCTGATTGGGATGACGACTCAGGGCGTCTGCCAGAGTGTTGCTTGTGCCTGCGATGTGTATCGCTACAAGTGTCAATTGATGTGCTATGGCCCATTCCCAGATGCTGGTGGATTCCCTGCAGAGCGAAACAGACCGTACGCCTCCTTGTTTGTTCAGATAATGCTGAGCTGTGGAACTGTCTGTAGTGATCTGAACGTGATGCCCTTCCAGATATCCTGTAAAGGAAGACAGAGTAAGGCGTATAGCATGAAGCTCAAGCAGGTTTATGTGTAGTCTGGATTCTGATGCAGACCAAATGCCCTGAGCCCTGAGGTGATCACAGTGAGCCCCCCATCCCGATAGGGACACATCGGTGAAAAGATGCAACTCTGGGGAGGGAAGGTGGAAGGGAAGGCCTGCGAGGAGGTTGGAATCACTAGACCACCATTGCAGAGAGCGTATAACATATCTTGGAATGGAAAGACTTTGTGTTGTGAGTCGATGTTAACGTCCGGAGGAACCAACCCTGAAGTGGGCGCATACGTAGACGCGCAAACTCTACCTCAGCAGTGGTGGAGGCCATAAGGCCCAACAATTTCTGAACTTTGAGGGCAGTCTGGAACCTATTCCTGGTGAACCGAAGGACCATAGACTGAATTGCACGGGCCCTCTGTGTAGGGAGAAAAGCCCTGGTTGTCGTGGCATCCAAACGGGCCCCAATGAATTCTTGTATCTGGGAGGGGACGAGCCTAGATTTAGAGAAATTAACTAGGAGGCCTAAATTGCTTCCCCTTGGTTGGGCCTCTGGGAGGGGGTTCCTTCCCCGGGTGATCCTTAGCGAACTGCAGGGTAAGCTTGCAGTATTCTACTTGCCCTGCCAGCCGCATCCAGCCCTCCACAGTGTCAGGGTCTCCCAGAGTCAGGCAGCCGTCCAACACTTCCCAGCGTAGACCCTCACGAAAGTGTTGGACCTTGGTGGCTTCGCTCCACTCTCGCACTTTGCACGCCAGGGACTGGAACTCCTGGGCATATTCTAGCACTGACCGGGACCCCTGCTTCAATTTGCGCATGGCAATCTTGGCCCTCTCTGCCCAGTGAGGGTCCTCAAACCGGCGGTGCAGGGCTCCCAGGAACTCATCGAGGGAGCGCAAAAGTCCAGGGTTAACTTCAGTTGCTGCCACTGCCCACTCTACCGCCTCCTTTTCCAGAAAGCCCAATGGCGTACCGCACCCGGGCTTCTTCGGAAGGAAAAGTCTCACCCTGGTCGTTCATGAAACCAGAAAGTTGTAATAATAAGTGTGATAACTGGGCGCAGGTCCCATCAAAGGAGATGTTCAGGTCCCGGGCGACTGTGCGTGGAGGATAAATGGGGGTGTGTGTGGCCACAGCGCCGATGGACGATCGGAGCCCTCGCACCGTTCCTGCTAGCACCATCATCTCCCTCTGCAGGGCTCACAGCTGGGCCTGAAGGTCCCGATTCTCCCGGTTCAGGTCGTGGTTCCACTCCTGTAGAAGACGGTGTTCCTCCTCCCGGGGGCAAGGGGTCGAGGTGACTGGCGCCTGGTCTCGAAGCGGTGTCTCCCTCCTGGAGTATCTGACTTCCAGCGGGCCTCAGTACAGGTGAACGAAGTTTGGGGTCGTTGTCGATCGGTGGAGCTGTGCCTCTTCGGCAAAATCCACGGGTACCCCGCCGGGGCTGCTTCCTCCTGGAGCGGGCCGGCTCCCTCCGGGGCTGCTTCTTCCCAGAGCAGTGCCTCCCTCTGCCGTTCCTGCTGGCAGACGCGCTTGTACCGCTGGATCAGTTCGGCGGATCGGGACGACATAAAAAACATCTTTTCAAGAACAAACTGGTAGAAAATAAAGAAAATTAAAAAAAATAGTGATTCCAGCCTAATGTCAGGCTTCAGAAAATGCACGGCGTTTCAGGCAATAGAACTCAAATCCAGACAGAGCAGCGATTCAAGGATTTATTCCAAAAGTCAGTGATTTTAGTAAAGAGATGAGCAAGGCTGGAATACATGACTGGGGGAGTATGGATACATATATAGGGCTGATACAGTAGGGTTACAGGAACAAAGAGACAATGTAGTTGTTTCCTGCCGGTAACGACTTAAGTAAAACTGAACAGAAACAATTGTGAGCAATCAGTGGAGGAGATGGCCGAGCTCTCGGCTTTGTGCGCGGGCCCCAATATCAGATCGGAGATTTACACGGGCGGGTCCCAATACAATTGTAAATCCCTGGCCGAAGCTCGTGTGCAAAATGGGGGGGGGGGAGAAGTTCACAGAGAACTCCATTTTGTTCGCGGGGAAACCATCTTGTTTGGGAACAGCGCTGTCAGAAGCCCTATCTGACAGAACAATAGCTGTTTTAGCAGACTATGGTTCCTAACATCATTAAACTTTCCCTGGGTTCTCCTCAGCCCTTTGTCATTTATTATTATTTTGATTTGCCATCTCAGTTACTTAGGTCTCTCTGCCTCCCCTCAAATAAGTCCCAGACTGGAATCTGCTCTGCTTCCCCATTTCCCTGTCTCATTGCATTCTACTCTGGAACAGCACCCCAAAAGTGGAGCGCAAGGCTGAACACAAATAATGTCTCTTGCTTGGTCTAGCTGCCGTTTTCTTTGAAAATATCACAAGCTAATAAGATTTTTCATTCTGCAATGTATCAACTCTTATCAATAGCAAACTCAAATAGTATTTTGATTTGTTATATTTTAATCCACTTTTTAGATGAAAAATACTCCTCAAAGCATCTCACATCAGCTAAAATCTACAGTACAATGCTGATGTTGTGCAGCTGTACTTTTAAATGAAAACAAGTCCAGAAAGTGCCATGCTCGACTTCATCCTGGGGCTGGGCAAAAGGTGTGCCTCAGTGCTGTTTCGTCTTCTCTAAGGGTGCAATTCAGGGTTCAGAAAGGGGGTTTTAATTAAAGGAAATAGGGCTATACCTTTAATGTCTGTGAAAAAATCTTAGACCATTTTATTGCATTGTTGGTTATATGTATTAAACTTTTATTGCATTTTAAAAAAATCTGTAATCTGCCTTGACTCTCAGCAAGAAAGTTATGCTATAAATGAAGTTAAGAAGAAGACAGTGGTGCTGGATTAATGTATAAAATCTTCAGTAGTTGGGGCTCCAGGTATAGATGGACTGCTCTCCTAAAGAATATATAGCAGGAGCAAACTGATCATTATTTGTGTGCGTGCGTGCATGTGTGTGTGTGAAGTGCCATTAAGTTGCTTCTAACTCACTGCGACACTATGAATTAATGACCTCCAGAACATTTTGTCCTTAACAGCCTTGCTCAGGTCTTCTTGCAGACAGAGGGCTGTGGCTTCCTTGATTGAGCAGTGCATCTCTTGTTGGTCTTCCTCTTTTCCCGCTACTTTCAACTTTTTGTAGCATGATTGCCTTCTCCAGTAATTCTTGTCTTTTGATAATGTCACCAAAGTACGATAGCCTCAGGTTAATCATTTTAGCTGCTAGGGAGGGCTCAGACTTGATTTGATCTAAAACCTTTTGAAACTCTCCTCCAACACCACATTTCAAAGGAATCAACTTTCCTCCTGTCACCTTTCTTCATTGTCCAACTTTCATACTCATACATAGTAATAGGGAATACTAAAGTATGAATTATTTTGATCTTGGTTGTCAGTGACAACTCCTTGCACTTAAGAATCTTTCTTAGTTCTGTTGTGGCTGCCCTGCCCAGTCTCACTCCTTCTGATTTCTTGGTTGCAGTCTCCCTTTCGGTTGATGACTGAGCCAAGGAATATAAAACCTTGGACCATTTCAGTTTCTTCATTGTTGACATTAAAGTTGTGTAATTCCCTAGTGAGAGCCAGCATGGTGTAGTGGTTAAGAGCAGTGGACTCTAATCTGGAGAACTGGATTCGATTCCCCCCTACTTCACACAAAAACTGCTGGGTGACCTTGGGACAGTCATCATTCTCTCAGAACTCAGAGCCCTCGTGGAGGCAGGCAATTGGCAAACCTCCTCCAAACGCCTCTTGCCTTGAAAACCCTATGGGGTCGCCATAAGTTACCTGTGACTTGACAGCACTTTTCACCACCACCAATTCTCCAGTGGTCATTACTTTTGTCTTCTTGATGTTAAGCTGCAATCCTGCTTTTGCACTTTCTGCTTTAACCTTCATCAGTAGTCATTTCAAGTCTTCACTGTTTTTTGCCAGTAATTTGGTATAATCTGCATATCTCAGATTGTTAATATTCCTTCCACCAGTTATCACTCCACCTTCATCTAAATCTACTCCAGCTCTCCTTATATGTTCTGCATATAGATTGAAGAGATAGGGAGATTAAATTCATACTTGTCTGACACCTTTCCCAGTTGGAAACCATTCTGTTTTGCCATATTCTGTCATAACAGTCACTTTGTGTGCAGAGTACAGGTTGCGCATCAAAACAATCTGATGTTGTGGCACACAGATTTTTTTTTAAAAAAATAACTATAACTTTTCATGCCCCACACAGTCAAAAGCTTTGCTGTAATCTATAAAACACAAACTGATTTTCTTAGGAAATTCTCTTATATGCTCCAGTAACCAACATAAATTTGCAATATGGTCTCTAGTGCCTCTTCCCTGTTTGAATCCCGCTTGAACATCTGGCATTTCTCGTTCCATAATTAATGCAATGGCACTATAGTTGCTGAAATCATTTACATCTCCTTTTTTGGCCATTAGTGTCACCAGGATAATTCCCAGTGGGCCTCTGCCCTCTTAAACCCCAACTAGAATATTTGACAGCCGGTGTGATGTAGCGGTTAGAGTATCGAGCTAGGATCTTTCAGCCCTTAAGTCTCCTTTAGCCAGCTGCTCACTTTCTCTCTCTGTCAGCCTAGCCTAGGCTAGCTCACAAAGTTGTCATGAGAACAAATTGAAGCGGGTGAGAACTCTGTATGCTGCTGTCAGACTCCAGTACCTCGTTGCATCTCAGCAATAGTAAACTTCACTCCAGACGTTGCAGAGAGTAAAGTTTTATTAAGAAAGCGGGTTCAGTGGTCTATACAAACTTAAGGTCAGAATACAGGTTGGGGAAATACTGGTCATCTTTATAGGGAACATACAAGACATTTGGTTACATCAGTGGTAGGACATGAAAGGGTGAGGTGCAGCAGAGTTGGTTTGAATGTGAAGGGATACAAGGTGACAATAAGGAAGTGTTAGCTGGTGATTGCCCTTTACAGAACCTCCTGGTGAGATTGACTAGATCTCCGGGCTCCCAGGCATAGTTCCGCGGTGCCAGAGATCTCACATCGGATCTCTACTGAAACGCTAATGCCTGGCGATCAAAGGAATGAGAACGGGGGTGGGTGGGAAGGAGACACGGAGCCTGCTTATCCGGGGCTCGATTGGACGCCCTCGCTGACAGCTGCCCTTTGAGCTCCTTGAAGACACAGACAGATAAAAACCCAACCTCGTACTCTGCAATCCTCTTGCCGTCTTCAAATATTCTGAACTGTAATTTCTCAGTTTGGCCTGTATTCTTTCCAAGTTTACAGTCACTGAAGTTTCCCACAGAATGTTGTCAGTGTTTAAGGCTATGCAATGATATGAACATATGAAATTAAAGCACAACACTTTACAGATCAGGTCTTTTGAACTAATCAGCAACTTGGAAAAGATGTTGCTAGACAGCAACAAAAATGATTAAGAGCTTGAAGCACCTTCCCTATGAGGAAAGGCTAAAGAGTCTGGGACTTTTCAGTTTAGAAAAGAAATTAATAAAGTAGAGGTTTATAAAATTATGCACAGGATGGAGAAAATTTTTCTTCCCCTGCCACAATACCAGAATTTGAGGGCATCCAATTATATTGCTGGGCAGTAGATTCAGAATGGGAGGACGACGACGAAGAAGAAGAGTTGGTTTTTATATGCCAACTTTCTCTGCCACTTAAGGAAGCATCAAACTGGCTGACAACCACCTTCCCCTCCCCACAACAGCCACCCTGTGAAGTAGGTGAGGCTGAGAGAGCTCTAAGAGAGCTGTGACTTGCCCAAGGTCACCCAGCTGGCTTCATGGGGAGGCGTGGGGAAACCAACCCAGTTCACCAGATTAATGTCCGCTGCTCATGTGGAGGAGTGGGGAATCAAACCCGGTTCTCCAGATTAGAGTCCACCAATCCAAACCACTGTCCTTAACCACTACACCATGCTGGAAATACTTCTTTACACAACAAGTAATTAAAATGTGGAATTTGCCACCAGAGGATGTAGTAATGGCCACAGGCATAGACAGTTTTATAAGTATATTAGACAGATTCATATCTCTATCAGTGGCCATGGTGACCAAAAGGAACCTCCATGTTCAGGGGTAGCCAACCTCTGAACCCTAGTGCTAGGAGACAGCGTTGGCCTCTCTATGCCTTGTTTTTGGCCTCCAGAACAACTAGTTGGCTGCTGTGTGGGACAGGATGCTGGACTAGATGGACCGTTGTTTTGACCCAGCAGGGCTCTTCTTATGATGGGAACTAATCTGCATATTTATCTGCTGGTGTTTTCTGTGTCTGACACTTTGCCAAGCCATTAAGGTAACTGAGTTCAGTTACCCACCCAGGAGTTATCACGAGCTGCCTCCGTTGAGAATCTGAAGTTGGTTGACCATTGAGGTAACCTTGTCTGTTAAACGGATCTTGTATTAACTGACCCACATTTGTCCTGGTGAGTGAGCACAGAGGTTTTACCCTGAGGAGGTGTTCTGCTGTGTTGCAGGTAGGGGCACCCAGTTTACATTTATAATTCCTATTGTAGTTTTATCAAAGAAGTTAAAGCAGTTGAAGCAGGTACTTCAAGTATTCAATAACAGTTGTGTGACTATTCTAAAACAGCTTGTTTCTTCAGTTATGTACTGTCTCTGTTATAAAATTATACAGTATAGTCTAAAACAGATTACAGAAGCCCGCTTAGATATCAGCTTTTGTTTACTTTATGTTTGCTTGCAGAGGACCAAGAGAAGAATAGGAAACCCTGTTGGGCCAGTGATATATACCACTCCCATCTCCAAAAAGGGCCTCCTATAACCGAGTGATGTGATTCACACTATTAGAATATGAAATATATTTACATTTGCCAAGGGGAACCAATATTTACATTTCCAAGGTGAACTAAACTGGGTACGAAGACTTTACTAGCCTGAATAAGTTGCAAACAAGAACAAAATCACCCACGGCTGAACCTGAGTCCAGCAACAACAACAAAAGGTATTGAGTTCCCTGAGTGTAGTACATATTGCTTTAATCTAGCAATCTCTACTTTCTGATTTTAGTAAACCTTTCAGAACCTTATCTGCTAGGCTAAGGATGCCAGCCTCCAGGTGGGACCTGGGGATTCCCTGAAATTACAGCTCATCTCCAGACTACAGAGATCAGTTTCCCTGGAGAAAATGGGTGCTCTGGAGGGTGGAATCTGTGGCGTTGTATCCCACTGAGGTCTCTGTCCTCCCCAGGCTCCATCCCCAAATCTCCAGGAGTTTCCCAACCTGGATCTGGCAACCCGCCCCCGCTCCCAATCTTTCTTCAAGGGCCAGGGGGGACCTGACAACCCTAGGCCTAACACAGAACTCTTACAAAGATCTCAGCTCTTTGCAAATTAATTTGAGGGCGAAAACGCATGGTCGCTTTATCCTCCTTTAATCCCTGTTTTAGCCAGGATCGAACACACATTAGGCGAAATGCATGGGTTCGATCCTGGATGAATCCTGGCTGAAACAGGGATTAAAGGAGGATAAAGCGACCATACGTTTTTGCCCATAGTCTTGTAAGAAGAACTTGCTGGATAAACTTAGAGGAGCATTTGCAAACAGGGCAGGATATCTGAACCCAAAAAATCATCCTGAAAATCTTATACTGGTCGTGATTTTAATCCAATTCTGTGTTATTAGTCAAGTGAATGAAACAGTTTGTGATGTACTCATCTTTAATTTAATGATACTGGTGGAGAAAGGAGAAGTATGTCAAGGCATCCCGTAACCACCCCTACCTTACAGCATCCCGTTAACTGTATTTTCAGAATCTGCAGGTTAAAATGTCATGTATGTATGTATGTATTTACTTCATTTATACACCACCTTTCTCCCCAATGGGAGAGAAAGGATGTTGTTCTCCTTTCCTCTGTTTTATCCTCACAACAACTCCATGAGGTAGGTCATTTAGCAATCTTCATGGCAGAATGTGGATTTGAACCTAGGCCTCCCAGATCTTCATCACTCTAACCACTACACCACACTGGCTCTCGAAGTAACATTTATATTATTTGGGAATTTTATTTTTAAATTTATAGCTGAAAAGAAACTCCCCTTTCTCTGTGTTTTTGGAGCTATTAAGATTTAGGAAATGAAACTGGGCCTTCAAACAAAAAACTTTAGGATTCTTTTCCAGGATTTTCTACTTTCTCTTTATCATACATTTAAGGGTATCATAATCTGTGTGGTCCACTGTGGCTAAAGGGTACCAGTCCCTTCCCCCAGAGGTAAATGCAAATAAAACATGGTTATATGCCGAACGACAATCTTAACTTAAGAGGAAACCATTTTAAAAAGAGGAAATGAAGATTCACATTTTTAAAAGCTTATCAGATTCCCTCAGCTTGCACTTTGATAGCCTGTGATTTAGATACAGGAATGATGTCCTAATGTAAACATGGATGCCTGTTGTAAGCAACCTTTTCTTATTACTGCTGATTTGGTGCTTTGAAAAGAGAATAAATAAGAAACAGCACAGCCTCGAGGTTTCATGCATTACAGTGTGCCTCTAATGATATTACAACATGTCTCAAAATAGCACATAACTAAAAGCATATCTGGCAGTTTGTCTCACAGAGATAAGAAACTGTTTTTCAGTAATGGCAGGCACATATTTTTCTACCTCCACCTTTTTTCCCCCTTAAGCAGCAAACATTTAATTCTCCTAAGCCAACTTTCTGTCCTGATGTATACTAACTATACTCCATTATCTCATTTGAGACACCTCTATCGCCTCTCCCAGCTGGCATGGTATTTGTAGTGTGCACAGCTTTCTTTCTGCAAATGTAATTGTTCATTTGCAAATGCTTGTTACGATTCTGGCAGCAGCAGCAGCAGCAGCAGCAGCGTATGTCACTCATTGAGGAGACTGGCGGTTATTTTAGCCCTCAGAAGTCCAACACCCTCCCCCTGCAGAGGCTGCCTTCAAGAGATTTCTTCCCAAAATGATTTTACTTTACCTGGACTTGTACTTTCATTTATTTCATTTCTACATTGAGGAGACCAGTTTGAGACGAATGTGTGCTGCACTAGGTTTAGTGGCAAGTGAAAGCTAATAACAGAAAATCAGATTTTTAATTCTACACACACACCTATTTTATAATAACAACAATTAACAGCCAAAGTTACACTAGCATTTGCACATATGAAGGGAAAAAATCAGGAATTATATCTTGATTTTGGTAAGAGAGAATTTTAAGAGCACTATGAACACCCTTTAATCTTTCATCTATGGATCTTTACAAGAGCTTTTCAGAAAGGCAAGAACCTGATTAATTTATATAAATCTCTCAGAATAAAAGGAATTAACTGAAGCTTACCTGTACTGGAATGTCATGTTTGTAATTTTTATCTTTATTTCTTCTCCATGGCGAATTTCTCCAGTCATTTCAAAGAGTTTGTTTGCCATTTTCTCATAAACTTTGGCATTCCTTTTAGTTTGTTTCAGTTCATCAAAAAATTCTTCCCAGACAAGCATTAAGCCCCTCATTTCTGCATCGGTCCAATTCCTGGCCCTTCTGTGCTTCTCAGTCTGAGAAGAAACAATATAACTGGGGATTTCTGCTGCAGCCATTGCTAATTGACCTAAAAGGTTTTAAAAGAGAACACTTAACATAGATTTTAGGTTTTACTTGAGGGTTTTGCAATGCAAGGCGTGCCTATGAAGCTACAGGATTTGAATGACAACAGAACACATGAAACCTCTTGGCAACAGCTTGAAGCTTGAGTGCACAAAATGGGGCCTACATCTGACAGGCAGGAATTTAGTTAAAAGCTTTTAAACAGAGAAACGTCATTTTGATGTCACGTTTCCATAGCAACAGAGCAACTGCATAAGCTACAACAACAAAAACCTTTTAACTGAAAGCCAAAGAATCAGGACAAAGTTGACAGGCCATCAATATTAAAGCTTTTAAACACTTTAGGTTTGACACACACACACACACACACACAGAGAAAAGGAAACGAAAAAGCAAAAGATCTATGCAGCCTTTGAGAAGCTACTTTTAAGTTTTTACCTCTTTTTAGATTTCTCTTACCTTTTAGGCAGTCTGCCGCAGGCGGTGGGGGGGGGGGGGCACGGCTGCCTGAAGGGGCTTTTAAGTTGTGCCTCGACTGACTCACTAGGAGGGGGCAAAGACTGAGGCTGGAGGTACAAAACGGGGCCCCTCCACCACCACCACCACCAACAACAACAACAACGCAACAGACCCCAGCAGTGTCTCCACACCCCCCCCTTGGGAAGCCCAGTGAGCATTGTGTAGAATGCCAGCAGAACTGAAAACAATTAAGCAGCCAACATTCATCTTTCAGGAACATAGGCCAGAAGGACATGTGTGTTTACATACATGTATGTGTCTGCAAGTGTCAGAAAGAGAGAGGCGCTGAGGGGCTTTTCTGGTGCTAAGCAAGCCCATCCCGCTCCCCTTTCAGCCTGAATTTGCCTTCTGTACAGTGGCGGGCCTACATTTTTGGGGCCCTGAAGCTTGAACTGTTATGGGGGGCCCTTCGTAACCAGCAACAACAGGGCAACATCCAGCAAGGTCCAAAGGGCCTTGCTGCCCTTGCAAGGACCTTGAGGCCCAAATGGCGGAGAACAGAGTGATGGGGTGGAGTCGTTGAAAATGGACCATACAGTTCTTGTAGGTTATCCGGGCTGTGTGACCGTGGTCTTGGTATTTTCTTTCCTGAAGTTTCACCCACAGCTGTGGCAGGCATCTTCAGAGGAGTAACACTGAAGGACAGTGTCTCTCAGTGTCAAGTGTGTAGGAAGAGTAATATATAGTCAAAAGGGGGTTGGGTTTGATCTGAGTCATTCTCCTGCAAAGTACTGAAGGTAATGTGCTAATCATTGTCCTGTAAGTATCAAGATAATGTGCTAATGAGGGTGTGCTATGTTAATGTGGAACCATTGTGTCCTGAAGTGATCTGTTATCCAAACCTAATCCGCATGGCTATTATGTTAGTCTTTGTTAGTCCTGTCCTGAAAACCTCCAGACTAACAAAGACTACAGTCCACAATAGCCATGTGGATTAGCTTTGGATAACAGATCACTTCAGGATACAATGGTTCCACAATAACATACCACACCCTCATTAGCACATTATCTTGATACTTACATTATCTTCAATACTTTGCAGGACAATGACTCAGATCAAACCCAACCCCCTTCTGACTATATATTACTCTTCCTACACACTTGACACTGAGAGACACTGTCCTTCAGTGTTACTCCTCTGAAGATGCCTGCCACAGCTGTGGGCGAAAAGTCAGGAAAGAAAATACCAAGACCACGGTCACACAGCCCGGATAACCTACAAGAACCAATGAACTCTGACCGTGAAAGCCTTCGACAATATTAGGACCATACAGTGTTGGAATAAAACTATAGAACTATTAAGCCGTGCATCAACAAAGGATTTGAGGATCCAGCTGCCAAAATGTAGGCTATGAGTGAGCCCTTACAGCTGGGGGTTCGAGTGCTGCAAGCCCCTGACAAAATTTTGAAATGTGACCAATTACAGGGACATTTTTAGGCCATATGAAATGGGTATTAGAGCATATTCTAAAGTCAGTATTAAGTACTTCAACCAATTGGCTTATGATTCTATCGCTAAAAAACTCCATCGATTTTGTTGAGAAATTCACATTAAAAAAAGTTGCTTCAGGGGGCCCCTCTGGGATTAGGGGCCCTGAAGCTTAAGCTTCATTAGCTTCACAGTAGATCCGCCTCTGCTTCTGTAGCTTCATACGACTACATATGGATTTGCAACTCTGAACCATTTAGATGCTGCTGGAAACCTTTTATGCTGCTGGGTATAGCTGAGGCATTTTAAACCTGCCTTTACATTTTAATTTTGAGCATAAGGATTTCAGTTGTCAGGCTTTTAATTATGATTAGGACTAGGGATTAGGATGTTTGTCCTGCAGCATTCAAAACGTGTGTTTCTTTAGTCTATGCTCAAGGTGTTCCATACATTGCAAGTCTTCTTCTCATAATGGCATCCTCAATCTGGATAGTTAAAAAGTGCACAATCCTAAAGGAAGGAAACTTCACTTGATACCCCTCTTTCAGGCTATAAGGGGCCCTTCCTGCTCTAGCGCCTGACCCCCACCCCATTCCTTTTTAATTGCTTTTTCAATCACTGTACTATTTTAAGGGAAGTCGGGATCTCTCTGTTTAGACAATTTTGATGAACTGGCACCCAAACAAAAGTACCCTCAGTACAGCACCATGTAGAATAACCGTTTTGAAACTGGCAAATATGCACCATATGCTGGCAGGGGACATCTCGTGGAGACCCAGCTGGGTATAGTCATGTGATCAGAAGACAGATGGCCGTCAGGGGGAGGATTAGCTGGCAGCAGGTTCTTCTTCTGATTTTGCCTACCAGCCACATTGGCTCAGGCTGCACGAACTGTAAAATCCAAATTCAACTAAATGGCTTGGAGACTTCAGAGAGAAGAGCAGGAACAATGGTCAGAAAATAAGCCCATGTCACGCTTGGATCTCCAACAAGGCATTCCTGTGCCCATGTCTACCTGTAAAAGGAACAGCAAGGGCAGAAAACATGGATATGCATCTCCCTGTTGTTTCAACTGTAGTTGTGGAAGTGGCTTACAGAAGGCCACCTGTGAATGAAAGTCATGTGACGCTCTTCCTACTTCCTCAAGTGGTAAGAAGTCTGGAAGAGTGCTGAATGCTTCACTTTCCATCGGATGAGACAGCACTGAATATTTGTGTGTTTGTAATATTTGCATAATTAATATTTACAACTGTGCATGTACACCATCGTTAGGGTTGCCACCAGGTGGTGGCTGGAGCTCTCCCACTTTTACAACTGATCTCCAGGCAACTGAGATCAGTTCACCTGGAGAAAATGGCCTCTCTGGCAATTGGACTCTATGGCATTGAAGTCCCTCCCCTCCCCAAGCCCCACCCTCCTCAAACTCCACCCCCAAAATCTCCAGGTATTTCCCAACACAGAGCTGGCAACCCTAACCATAGTGGAAACAAGTAGATACCTACAGGAGGCAGGAAAACTAGCAATCCTGCATCAGATCCCATGGGCATAAACTATGGGGGGGGGGCTGAGGAGCTCGAGCCCCCCTGAACTTCAAATCCCCACTCTGCCATGGAAACCCCCGGGTGCCTGTGGGCCAGTCATTCCCAGTTTAGCCTCTCACACAAAATTTTCTTGAGAGGAAACATGGAGGTGGGGAGAATAAAGTGGTAAGCCACTTTGGGTCCCCATTGGAGAGAAAGCAGGGTACAAATATCTAAAGAAAGTAAACAAAATAGTGATCTTGGGGGTGATTAATGAGAAGCCTTGGATGAGCAGAGCTGCATGGGTGAAGTGGATAACTGCCTCTTGGGGGTGGGCACAATTCACCTCTGAATTTTTAACCAGAAATCTTCCTATTCTAATACCAAGCTCTTCTTCATTAATGGAAGCTGTAATGCCAACTCAAACATATTATTTTGAACAGAGCGATGCTCCAGGAGAGCATATGCATTCACTGGCCTCACCGTGCACATGGTCCTGGGGCAGATGTTGGATAATGCTCTGTTTTTGCCAGCAACTCAATGTTGCTGGAATACTGATAACACCCAACTCCAGACCTCTGGATATGACAACGATTTGGTCCTCCTGGACATGCTGTCCCAAAATTCAGAAGCACATTAAGTCACTAATGCCCTCTCTAAATATGGAATCAATAGGGGAAAGTGTGAAATAGTTCCTTGATGGTAAGGGTAACCTGAAAATGGGGAATTCCTGTGCTGACAGGAATTATGTTCCTCAGCCCGCTAGAGAAGCACAACACATCTATGGAAACATTTTTACAGCAAGTAGCTGCAGACATAGAGTGCTGAAGAACCCAAACCATTAATTTGTGGGGGAGAAGAAATCTTTGGTAAAATAATCATATAAACCTAGGCATAGAGTGCTCTGCGCAGGAATCAGATTTTACGAATATAGGCAAGTTCTTTGAGAGGGAGAGGGATACGCGTACGTTTCTTTCACCAAGGCACACCAATCAGTGGAGGAAGCAGAATTTCCCCAAACCTTTAGCTCTGCGAAGATGCCCCATGACAGGTCCCTTGTTTTACAAACGCCCAAGTGGGCACTCCTATGGGAAATGTGATGGGCTTCTCATACGGCTGGCAAATGTTAGGTGCCAATCGTATATCAACACAAACATCTCTTCATTTTTAAAGCAGCCAGAAAAATCAGTCACTTAAGTTTGATGAGACAGACTTTTCAGATTTGATCCCTAGTCCCAGAGTTAATTAATCATCTGCAGGAAAGCCAGCTTTGAAGAACAGTGGGAAGCGGGAACAGTAATCTTGGACTATGTGCTGATGTTCTTGCTTGGTATGCTGAACTAGAAATGCAGCCTGCTTCACAACTGAGTATATTCTCTTAACCTGTCTGTTTCTGACACAGTTGATCCAGTGGCATGTGGGGTTTCTGAACTTCACACACACAAAGAGGCATTGCAGTCTGATCTGGGTTGACAAACCTTGATTGACAGATCAGTGACAGGCCAGGTCATCTTAGATAACTCATCTGTTCTAGGCTCTTTCCAGTCTGGTTTAAGGGGACAAAGACAGCACTGTTGTCTTTAGTTGTTGATCTCTGTTTGAAATTAAGCAAAGGCCATGCCTCTTGGCTTCTCTTGCTGGATTTATCTGCAGCCTTTGATACAGTGGACCAGGCCGTCCTGTGGAGACATTTGGAGGCAGAAGTAGGTAACCAGGGATGTGATTTGCATTGGTTTTTAATCATTCCTCACAGATCGGACTCAAAGGGGTTTTTTGGAGACCAGTTCTCATAAGTGTTGGATTTGTCCTATGGGGTTCCACAGGGCATAGTCCTATTCCCCATGCTCTTCAATTGTTATGTAAAGGCCTTAGGATAAATAATGTATAGTTTTGGAATCAGGTGTCAAATATGCTGACAACATGCAGTTCTCTCTCTCTCTCTCTCTCTCTCTCTCTCTCTCTCTCTCTCTCTCTCTCTCTCAATCTCCTGGTAATGTGATAGAGGCCTTAAGCCACTGCCTGACTGCTGTGGTTAAATGGCTAAGAGTGAAAAAATATGGAAACTGAATCCTGACAAAATGCTGGTTGGGAAAGACTGAGCTCCTGAAGGACATTGTGCTTCCCACTTTTGATGGGGTTCAGCTGTCCCTTGATGACTTGGTTAAGAGCCTGTGGTTTATACCGGACCCAACATTATTGCCAGCGAAACAAGTCAATGCAGCTGTAAAACTGCTTTCTTCCAACTTCGTTTAGTGTGGAAGATGGTCCCTTACCCTGACTCACCCAATCTGGCCACCTGGATCCATGCCATGGTAACATTGAGACTAAACTATCGTAATGCATTCCCCATGACTCTGGCCTTGAAGACAATTCAGACTCCAGTCGGTACGGAATGCCGCAGCTCAGTTATTATCAGGACCTAGACAAAGCATGCTTTTCACTCCCATTCTGCAGTCACTCTGTTGGTTTCCCACCAGTTACTGGGTTCAGGTCAAGGCACTGACTATCACATACAAAGCACTCCATGGCCTGGGACCCTCATATTTTCAGGACTGCCTCTCCCCCATACTCCGTTGCAACTGCTTCAGTCCCCTGAGCAGGGTAGGGTTGCCAGCCCTCCTCAGGCTCTGCCCCCAAAACCTCCCGCTGGTGGCAAAGAGGGACCAGCAGGGCCTTCTGCAGGTGCCACCCTGCAAATGGGCACTGCCCATGCACGTGCCTTCTCTGTTGTGGCCCCCACCTTTTGGAATGGCCTGCCTGAAGAGGTCATGAAGGCTTCCACACTTTTGTCATTCTACAAACAGTGTAAAACAGCATTGTTCAGGAGGGCATTTAAAAAATATAATGGAATGGTTCAGAAAGGCCATCTAAGGAACAGGATGGCGAATATACCATTGTAAAAGGCATGGATCATCTTGTTTGCTGTAAGTATTATCCTGCTCTCACGGAATTGTTTTCTACTTATGTAATGCATTTTCTGCATTGTTTAATTTATCATGTCTAATACTTTCTTTCAGAATTCTGCTTATTAAATGCTTCATCCTATTGATTGCATCAATTTACACTGTCTAATCTGCCCTCAATTTTGATGAGAATGGTGAACAACAACATTAATTAATTAATACAAATAACCCTGGGTGCCCCCATTGCAGATTTTTTGATCCACATGGGGGCTTCTTGCATGTGTGTGTGTAAAGTGCCATCAAGTTGCAGCTGACTTATGGCAACCCAGTAGGATTTTCAAGGCAAGAGACTAATGGAAGTGGTTTTCAATTGCCTTCCTCTGCATAACAATCCTGGTATTCCTTGGTGGTCTCCCATCCAAGTACTGCCCAGAGCAGACCCTGCCTAGCTTCTGAGATCTGATGAGATCGGGCTAGCCTGGGGGCCATCCAGGTCAGGGCCTTCTTCATACATGGTGTGTGTAAAGTGCCGTCAAGCCGCAGCCGATACTAGTAATATATTTGAAACTAGCAAAGAAAAAAAGCAACAAACATCCTGTAACTCTTCCATAACTGCAAGGGTGTTTTGCCTTCTTCTAAGGCAAAAATGGGAAGCGCCTGCCTCCTGCGTTTCTTTTGGTGCCGCTTGTGGGAATTTGTGGGAATCCTGAAAATTCCAAGCTTTTATCGCTAAACTAAACAAAAACTCATACAAAAGGTGTCTGATATGGACAGAACCTACAACCTAGGACTTGGGGTGGGGAAGAGAGCATCTTGTGCTCACTGCTGTGCTTTAAACATGACTTTGCAAATGTGTGCATGGTGCACAGACTTGTCTTCAGGCTTCTCCCTGGGCTGGTCATAGGCTTAATCATGGGATGACACATGTGCCCTGACTGCTGGATGAGGTCCCCAACTCTGCAGAGCGGGGAGGGCTTTTGTGCGCATGGCGAAGGTGCTGAGCACGTAGTAGAGGCAAGCCTGACCCCACATTTCTTGTTTCCCACTAAATGCATCACAACAATTGCTTATCTGAAGGAGGGACTATATGCAGAGATAAGTAACCTGCTTTTAGTGATACAGTGAGCAAGAAGCAGCTCCGAGTAAATGAAGGAAGGTGTTCCATTTAGAGGAAGAGACATTCACAAAATAAGCAGTGAAGGTGGATGATAAAAGGGATATTGAATCTATTGGTACTGGCAGAAAAAGTGGGTGAGTGGTCTGCGGAGGGCTTACTAGGCAGCGTTGGCACCCCCAGGAGATGCGTGTGGGTTTTTTTTTTTGTACGAACAGTGTGCCAACGTTGCGCTGTCACTTCTGATGTGAATCCGGAAGTGAGAGCAGTGGACAGTGTCTCTTCTGAGACAGGATTGGGTTCTGGCTAGAAACTTAAAATCTTATTGGAAGGGTTGAATGTTTTGGGAGCGGAAGGTTGAAAGGACTCCAAATATGGGCAATGATTGAAAAATTTGGGGAAAGTGTAGAAAATCAACCTGGGGCGATTCAGTTGCTTGCCCAGAATACCAGTCTGGGCTAGTTTAGCAAAGGACACGGCAGGTTTTGAAGGTGCTTCCTGGGCCCTTGATTCAATGACCTGAGTAGCAAGCCTAATTATCAAAGGCCAGGAGACAGCTGGTGGCCCCGAGCCTCTCTTCTGAGCAGGTTTCCAGGGAACTCTGTGTTGTAAGACAGATTCTTGGATGATTCTAGAAGGTTATTTCTTTGTTCATCAACCCTTGATCTTTATATATGGCCTGAATTTTGATGAGCCTTCAGGAAGCCAAAGAATAGAATAATTGTCAATGCCTGCAGAGGAAAACGGCTACTTCTCCGTGAGCCAGCTTTTCTGTTGACTGCAGCCTGATCTCAGTTCTTCAGTTTTAAAATCAAACAAGAAAGGGGAGGTGGCATGGTATAGCCAGAACTTGTCAGAACTCGGAAGCTCAGCAGGGTCGGCACTTGGAAGGGAGACCACCAGGGAAGACTCTGCAGAGGAAGGCAATGGCAAACCACCTCTGCTTAATCAGTTGTCTTGAAACCCCCTTGCTGGGGACACCATAAGTCGGCTTCAACTCGACAGCACTTTACATAAATACAATATCAAACATGGTTTCCTTCTTGCAATCTGCAACAGCATATGGTGGGGAAGCCATGTGGTAGTGTAAAGTGCCGTCAAGTCACAGCTGACTTATGGTGACCCTAGCAAGCAGCTTTCAAGGCAAGAGACCTTCGGAGGTGGTTTTGCCATTGCCTGCCTCCGCATGGGCTGAGAGAGTTCTGAGAAAACTGTGACTGGCCCAAGGTCACCCAGCAGGCTTCATGTGGAGGAGTGGGGAATCGAACCCCGTTCTCCAGATTAGAGTCCGCTGCTCTTAACTCAGGGCTGCTGTTGGAGTTACACCTCCTCATTCAGACATCACACACAACCCAATCTCATCAGTTTCTGCAAGTAGGATGGATTGAGCCAGCTTTTTCGAGTAATCACACCTAATTCTTCTCCTTATTGCAACCCCCGCCCAATGCAGTTTGCATGATTCCAAGCACATGATCCCTTTTGGGTTGTCACCTGTGAAAATGCTGTTTGGAGCCAACCTGGCACGAGAAAATTAATGTGCCCCGTCTATTTGCCCCATCTCTCTCCCCCACCCCTAATTCCATTCTTCATGTTTACACCCTAGCCTTCCTCCAAGGAGCTCACAGGAGCATTTGGTTCTCTCTCCCTCATTTTATCCTTGCACCAGGGCTGTCAAATAGGCTAGGAGAGCCTGTTTGGTGTAGTGGTAAAGAGTGGTGGTTTGGAGTGGTGGACTCTGATCTGGAGAAACGGGTTTGATCCCCCACTCCTCCATGTGAGTCGTAGAGGCTAATCTGATGAACTGGATTTGTTTCCCCGCTCCTACGCACGAAGCCAGCTGGGCTAGTCTCAGTTCTGTTAGAACTCTCTCAGCCCCACCTACCTCACAGGGTGTCTGTTGTGGGAAGGGGCATGGAAGATGATTGTAATCCAGTTTGATTCTTTCTTAAGTGATAGAGAAAGTCGGCATATAAAAACCAACTTCCTTTTCTTCCAGGCTGATAGAGGGCAACAGGCCTACGGGCCTACTTCCCTGTCTCCTCCCAGGACTGGTTCTCCAGCCAAGCCAAACCTCAACCTCGAAGCTCTGCAAGAGTCCTTGGGTGTCAGGAGTAGGCCATGAGGATGGTATGCGGTAGTGAGATGGTGCTGCCTCCAGGTGCTATTGTGCTATTCTGTCCAAGGCCAGTCTATGCCCCGTGTTTAGTCTTCATAGATTCCCATACTGTGGGAATCGCCAAGTACTCCTTCCTGCCTCTGGGAGGGGGGCGCCGGGTGAGCTCCCCGAGGACCCTGACTTTCTGCGTGCCATCTTGGAGGAGGCACAGCGGACTTACGCGGAGTCCACCCGGCTGGTTGGGCTGGTGATTGATCAGTGGCGTCGCCTGATTGATCAGTGGCGTTGCCTGGCAGCGGTGACCCCCTGGAGGACTCAGGATGCTGATCTACGTGCCCACAATGACCTTTTGGATACTTTGCTGGAGGAGTCCCAGTTAGCACAAGAGGACTTTGCTCTGCTAACTCGGTTATTGGCTGAGCTTACGCTCCACGGGGCGCAACAGGAGTCAGCGGCCCCAATCCAGGGGCTCGAGTTCTGTTTCCCAATGGCGGGGGCTCGAGAGGGAGACATTCCACAAACTGTTCCGGATCCCACCCTATGCTGCCGGGAAGCACAGAGCGTTGCCGCCAGGACAGTCCTTCGCCTCATGGACTTACCACCAACCACGGCAACGGTGGCTGATGTCGAGAAGGTACTAAACCCTGAGTTTGGTCCTTCCTCTGTGGATCTTGCTCAACAGGTCCAACCGCTGTTGGGCCAACACAAGGAGATCCTAATGCTCTTGGAACAAGCAGCCGAACCAATTGTGATGGCCACCGCGGTCACCAAACTCGAGGCAGACCGAGCTTTCGCTGACCAGAGGCGGGCAGAAGAGCAACTGTTGGTGGATGCGGCCGCCACTCGGGCGCGAGCGACAGCAGGGACTAGAGTGCAGCCGAAAGTTAGCAGGGGACTGGACTGGTCTTTCCCCTAGTTCTCTCCGGACTCCCCGGAACCTGGCCTGCCCTGGGAAGTAGCGCACCAGCAACGGCTCACCTTTGCTCCTGATGTGCAAGAATATTCGGAGGAGGTGGACTTGTATGCAGAGGACGACGACTGGAATACAAACTACTGAGTCAGCCAAGCCCGACGAACTGGGGGGGCTGAGGAGGAGATCCATGCCTTGAGATTTCAAAACTGAGAGCTGTTGGATCGTATGGCCTGTATGCAGGACCAAATGGACTTGTTGATGAATGAGTACGGTCGCCTCCAGCGGGCTCAAGCGGTGCCTGCATAGGCACCGGTCCCAGGCCAACAACCTGCCTCTGGGGCAACCAGCTCCGGTACAACCGGCCCCCGGGCAACCACCAGCACCACCCCCTGTGGTCCCGGTTGTGCAGTGGAAGCAACCCTGTTTGCGAGTGACATTTGATGGCTCCGCGGATGCGTTGCCCTGTTTTCTACACCAAGTGGACAGTTACATGTGAAAACAGGGGCATACCTTTCCCACAGAAGACAGCCGAGTAAGGTTTGTTTCCTCACTTTTGGCTGGAAAGGCTGCAGAATGGATGGTCCTCCAGTTTGATACCCGGGCCCACTCCATACGGTCTCTTAATGAATTCATGCGAGCGTTAAGGAGATGTTTCGAGGATCCGTTTCAAGGGGAGAAGGCCAAAGCGGCCTTCCTACAGCTCCGTCAAGGATCCTCCTCAGTCCGAGAGTTTGCAGATGAGTTCCAAAGACTCGCTAATAAAATAGTGGATTGGACGGAAGCTACCAGGGTGCATTACTTCCGAGCAGTGTTGCATCCTGAGATTAACTGGGCATACATGCAGCGAGACCCAGCCACCTTGGAAGAATGGATTTTACTGGTGGAGGAAGTGGAAAGCCGCCGCCAGTTTATTTCCCTCGCCTGATGGCAGGCCAGGGAGGGGAGAAGCCAGAGAAACCCTCCCAAACCTGCTGCTCCTCAGGCCCCACGGAGGCCGGCTCTACCTCCGCAAGACCGAGCGTTGCGGTTTCAAAGGGGAGCCTGTCTCGTTTGCGGTGCCATGGGTCACTTCGCTGCCACATGTCCGTCACATTCGGGACTGCTGAGTCCCACTCCCCAACCAGAGGGGACTCCTCGCGGAAGAGGACGCGCTCAAGGAAGGGGCACCGCAGCCGAGCGGAGCATCACTCCAAGACGAAAAGTGCCCCCAGCTCTGCACGTCGGAGAAATGACAATGGACCTTTCGCCAGCGGACCCGTCAGGGTCCAGGATTACAGTTACTACTCCTGGGGAGGGCAGCTCTGCTTCTTCAGAGGAGGGTGACCACTGGAACTCCCCAGCTCTTAACTTGGAGTCTCTCCTCGAACAGCCAAAAAACGGACTGGGTCTGCGGTAGAAGGAGCGATACCGCAGACCTCTGCAGGTGTTCCTGTGAAATCCGAGGCTCCTGTCATGGTGAGTGAAGTAGAAGAGACTGTATATGTAGATGTAATATTACGACATTATAGAAAAGGTCCTCAATTACAAGTTAAGGCCCTAATAGACTTTGGATGTGCCCGCTCGTTAATTAACGAAACCACCTTTAAGGCGCTCCAGGTGAAATCAGTGCCTCTGCCGGCACCTGTTCAATTTGCTCAAATGGATGGCAGTGATTTCAGGGGGGGCAGTCAACCGTCGCACTGACGGAGTGGTGATGGGAATTGGCCACCACTGGGAACAAATCAACTTTACAATTGTGCCCAATGTTCGATATGCTGTGGTGTTAGGAGCAAATTGGCTCAAAGGACACAGTCCCACCATAGACTGGGAAGCTGGGACTTTAACGTTCAATAGCCCGCTGTGTGAGTTGCACCAATATGAAGTAGGCGTTAAAACTGTAATCAAACCAACTCCTGCTCTGACCTCAGACACCTCCAGTCCGACCCAAGTGCCGCCCGAATATCAGGACTTTACAGACGTGTTTAATGTGAAGGAGTGTGATGTGTTACCCCCCCACCGCCGGACGGACTGTACTATTAAAGTGGTGGGGGATGGAAAACTGCCAAAAAGTAAAATTTATCCAATGAGTCCTACGGGACAGACGGTGCTCTGCGAATTCTTAGACAAAAACATGGCTCGCGGTTTCATCCGACCCTCCACCGCACCCTGTTCGGAACCGGCTTTCTTCGTGCGTAAGAAAACAGGATTTGCGTTTGTGTATTGACTTTCAAAAACTCAATGCTGTTACTCAAACGAATGCTTATCCCATCCCCTTCATTTCTGATCTCTTGGGACAATTGAAGGAGGGACACATTTTCAACAAATTGGACTTAATCGAGGCTTATTACAGAGTCAGAATCCGGGAGGGGGATGAATCCCTGACAGCCTTTTCCAGTTGCTTTGGGATGTTCGAATTTATGGTGATGCCTTTTGGATTAAAAGGGGCTCCGGAGGTCTTCATGCAATTCATTAATGCGTTCCTCCATGCTCTACTATTCAAAGGAGTTGTGGTTTATTTAGATGATATCCACATTTACTCTAAAACCATGGATGAGGATGTTGCCTTGGTTCGAGAGGTGTTGCAATGACTCAGAGACAATCAGCTGTATGCTAAAGTGTCTAAATGCAAGTTCCATAAAAAGCAATTGACTTTCCTAGGGTATATTATCTCACACCAGGGATTAACTACGGACCCTGAAAAGGTGCAAGCAGTGCTCAGTTGGGAACCACCCTCTACTCGTAAACAGGTCCAAAGATTTCTCGGGTTCGCAAATTTTTACAGGACTTCCCTCCCACATTTTGCTCAGATTGCGCTACCCATCACGAACCTCCTTAAGACTAAGGGAAAGGGGAATACAGCCACCTTACCCAATGCCCGGGTGGAGTGGACCCCCCAGTGTCAAGCCGCCTTCGATAGTCTTAAACAGCTTTTTACTTCTGAGCCTATTTTGCAGCACCCCGACTGCAGTCAACCATTCATAGTGCATGTAGACGCTTCCGACGTAGCGATGGGGGGTGCCCTCCTGCAGCGGGGGGAGGATGGGCACCTGCATCCGTGCCCTTATTTTTCTAAAAAGTTCACTCAATCCGAACTCAATTGGGCCATTTGGGAAAAGGAAGCCGCTGCAGTAAAGCATGCCCTGACAGTGTGGAGGCAATTTTTGGAAGGTTCCAAGGTGCCCTTTGAAGTATGGTCCGATCACAAAAACCTGGAGGCCCTAACGGGAGCTCGCAAGCTGTCCGCGAAGCACGTACGCTGGGCGGACTTCTTTGCCCAATTTCGATTTGTCCTAAAATATGTACCAGGGAAGCAAAACCTTCTGGCTGACACTTTATCCAGACTTCCCCAATATCCCACCAAGATTGATCGGCCCACAGAGTTGCTTTTCACCCCTGCCCAACGAGGTATGTTGCCCACTTTGGCCGTACAAACCCTTTCTCGGACCCGATCCCTCCCACCGCCGCTTTCGATGGAGGGGGAAGTCCCACGCCCGGCTGAGCCGGCAGCGCTGCCCGCCTCGCTTCCTCCTCCCCCTGAGCAACTGACAGCCACAGTTCCCGAGGTGCGGGGGTCCGAGTGCCCCGTTCTGTCGCTCTCTGCACCTGTGTCGGCTCCGTCCCCGGTCAAGCTACCTGCCGACTCCTCTCCGGAGGGGGTAGAAGGGCTGTCTGATTCCTTTAAGGAGACTCTTTTTCGCAGTTGTCAAGCGTGGCCAAATTTTGGAAGGCTTTTCTCAGGTTAGTCGGGGTAGAACAAGGACTGTCTAGTGCCTTCCATCCCCAAACGGATGGTCAAGCTAAACGGGTGAATGCGGTGTTGGAATGCTATTTATGTTGTTACGTCAATTACCATCAGGACGATTGGGTAGACCTATTGCCTTTTGCTGAATATGCTTATAATAATGTGGTTCACCAATCCACAGGGTTCAGCCCCTTCCAGGTTGTCCATGGTAAAGAGTTTGGCCTCGCTGGTCATGCTGATGTTTCTGAGGAAGAGGGGGGAGCTGATGTGGCTGGATGGGTATGTTCAATTCAAACTACCTGGCCATGGCTGGTTAAAAATCTAGAGCGAGCCAAATGACGTTACAAGGCTCAGGCTGACAAACATCGCTCCAGTATGGAATGCAAAGTGGGGGACCTCGTCTATCTGTCCACCAAGAAACTACGATCCACCCGCCTGTGTGATAAACTCAGTGCCAAATATGTGGGTCCATTCCCCATTTCCCGGATTATTAATCCAGTGGCTGTGGAACTCTCCTTGCCCAAGTCCCTCCGGAGAATCCATCCTGTGTTCCATGTCAGTCTTTTAAAACCATATGTTCCTTCCCAAAAATGGCATCCTGAACCACAACCCGAAGTGCCTGAAATGGTGGGGGGAGGAGCATTTTGAAGTAGCTAAAATACTGGATTCTCACATTCGCTACGGTACCCTTCAGTACGTGGTCCGCTGGAAACATTTTAGTCCCGCCCAGGATGAATGGGTGCGTGCCTGTGATGTCTCCGCCCCCCGCTTAGTACAAGAATTCCATGCAGCCTACCCTCACAAACCCAAGGTGGGAAGGTGGGGAGGGTCTTTGGGGGGGGGGCAGAATGTTAGGAGTAGGCCATGAGGATGGTACTCCTTCCTGCCTCTGGGAGGGGGGTTGCCTGGGTTACCAGTTATCTCCTTTTGCTTTTCCATATATGCCATGTACCTTGCCTTTGCCCCTTACTAGTGTCCTTTTGAATATGGCTTCTGAAACCTGTCGATTCTAACCAATAAAACTGCTTTCGTGGACTTGCCATCTGCTGGAATCTGTTTATGGGTTTGCCGCAGGGCTAGAGCTGACATTGTGTCCCGGGACGGGCCTACCGGCTGGCTCCCAAGCCAATGCCTCCCCCGCGTCTGCTCCCCCGGACCCAGGCTTACCCGCAGGGGAGGCGGAGTGGGCTCGGCAGATCGGCCAGTCTCCCCCCCCCGAGGAGCCGGGAGAAACCAACGCCAGTTCTTCTCTCTCCCCAGGCGGCCGACGAGACAGGACCCGGCGACCCAGGGACGTCACAGCCGGGCAGGGAGTCCCAGGGCCCGGCGAGGTCAGAATGACGCGGCCCTCCGGACTCCGCCCCACTCAGCGGCTGATCGGGTGGCTCCCGGAGGGGAGTGGGCATGGCCGGGCTGCACAAGGAGCGCGGGGGAAGGGACGGGAGCAGGGGAGGGGCCTCGCTGGCCGGGGAAGGATATGAGGCGAGAGGGGAGCCGAGGCCGGGGAGGAAGCCGGAAGAGATTGTGAGGAGGCTGAACGTGGGTCGGCCGACAACCTGGCAGCGTCCGAGGGAGGAGAAAGCTCTGACTCTCCCTCGGACTGGTCTGAGGCCTAGGAGGCTCCTCCGCCCCCACCCTTCGCCCGGGCAGAGACCCCGGGGGTCACAGAGGACCAGGGGCGGAGTGACACATTGGGCCAATCTCTAGGTCAGAGTTGCAAGAGGGAAAAAGAACACTTGTGAATACTGCCCTGCTGCAAGAAGACCGACAGAAAGACTGGTTGGCCTTTAGAATCCAGGGTTACCCGGCTAGGTCAGAATTCATCACAAGGCAGAAAATGCAGAAAGAGACAACAGCAACTGAATACACTCCAAGTTAGTAAAAAAACCAAATTGCTGAGCAAGTTTTGGCAGAGCTGAGTCAGGGACAGACTGTGTGGAGCCCCGGTCCTCGACTCTCTCCCCACATCCCAGGGTTGTGCCTGGCCACTGGTGGGAGGGTTGTGGGGGAGGGGAGCAGTGTCCCAGAAGAAAAATTATAAGAAAAATAAGTACAGAAGTTCTTACCATAGAGTTTCCAGTGATTCCTAGAGGTGTCTGTCTTGCTCTGCACCATCCATGGTCAGCAAAAGAAGTCCTCAGCTGTGAACCTGTGTAAAGAGCAAGGAGAGGCTGAAACGCTGGACATGGGCCTCCGTGCCAGTGTGGTGCATGCACATCTCCAGAGTGTTCCCCAATTAATCCCAGACTGCCCTGACAACAAAGTCTACTTTGCAGGGTGTAGGGTTGCCAACCTCCAGGTACTAGCTAATGTCAGGCGTTTGCTTCCTTTGAAGTTGGGAGTTTGGCAGCTATAGGCCAGAGGCTGGCTTCCTGTCAAGGCCAGGCTCTGGCTGCTGGTCAAGGTTTTGTTCTCATGCTGCAAATCCTGTTATGTCTTTGAATCATTACCTCTTAGTACAGCACTGTGGTTTCGCTTTGTAATGCTTTTTGCCTAGAATGCTTTTAAGTTGTAACCCACCTGCTTAGTCCCCATTAGCACCCTCTCCTGCGTGAGAGGCAGTCAACTTCTGAAATGTCTTTTTTGCTCCTAATAAATTAGCATTGCTTAGGTTCACCTGCCTGAGCGTGTCTGTTTATGGGAACCTAGGGATAGATGCCTGAGCTGACAGCTGGCAATCTCCTGCTATTACGACTGATCTCCAGCCGACAGAGATCAGTTCCTCTGGAGAAAATGGCTGCTTTGGCAATTGGACTCTATGGCATTGAATTCCCTCCCCAAACCCTGCCCTCCTCAGGCTCTGTCCCAAAAACCTCTTGCCAGTGGCGAAGAGGGACCTGGCCACCCTCGCAGGGGGCCACCAGACACAGTACAGGCCAGAGGGGGCACCTTTGGCATGGGAGCCGTCAGGAAAGCCCAGGCCCCAGTTCCAGCTTCCTTGAGCTGGACTTCTGTTCCTGGTAGTGTGGGAAGTACTGAAATGTACTTTTCAGGGGTACTGGTAGTGGCCGTTTGTAATCATGCACAGGAGTGCCTAGCCCAGTACAACCAACATAAGCACGAACAGGAGGGGATTGTATCTGCCGCTGCCTCCAGACCCTGCCAACAACTGTTCAGCTGAATGGGCCCACAATCTGGAGCTCTGCTTTGCCAGAGTGTGCCAGACGCTGCAGGTGCACCAGCTCTGTGCTGCTACTGCAGCCCATGTGGGTAGGTGGGATCTGGGGCCAACCAGTGCGATCCCACACTACCCTCTGAGGAATGCCTCCTGGACATGTTCATGCTGTGACCTTCCCTGAAATGCTGGATAGAATCACATAATCATAGAGTTGGAAGGGGCCATACAGGCCATGTAGTCCAACCCCCTGCTTAATGCAGGACCAGCCTAGAGCATCCCTGACTAAGCAGAGGCTGGACAAGACTGCCAGTGAGGGGGAGTTCTCCACCTCCCTAGGTAGCTGATTCCACTGTCCAACAAATCTTAAAAAGTAAAGGTAAAGGTCCCCTATGCAAGCACTGGGTCATTCCTGACCCATGGGGTGACGTCACATCCCGATGTTTCCAAGGCAGACTTTGTTTGCTGGGTGGTCTGCCAGTGCCTTCCCCAGTCATCTTCCCTTTACCCCCAGCAAGCTGGGTACTCATTTCACCGACCTCGGAAGGATGGAAGGCTGAGTCAACCTTGAGCCGGCTACCTGGAACCAACTTCCGTAGGGATCGATCTCAGGTTGTGAGCAGAGCTTTTGACTGCAGTACTGCAGCTTAACACTCTGCACCACAGGGCTCCTGCAACAAATCTTACTGTAAATGATTTTCCGCCACAATTTAAACCCATTATTGTGAGTCCTATCCTCTGCTGCCAACAGAAACAGCTCCCTGCCCTCCTCTAAGGGACAGCCCTTCAAATACTTAAGCAGAGCAATCATGTCCCCCCTCAACCTCCTCCAGACAGAACATTCCCAACTCCCTCAGCTGTTCCTCATAGGGCTTGGTCTCCAGGGCCCTGATCATCTTCGTCGCTCTCCTCTGCACCTGCTCCATCCTCCATGCAGGAGGATGATTTGGGGCACTAATTTGGAGGGGCAGTACAAAATTGTACTAATCCCCTATTTTCAGAGGTACTTTTTTTGCTCAGAATGAATTTACTTTTCCCCTCCAGACACTGGCGGGTAGAGTGCTTTATTTGTATTCTTGCTGCCCACTATGCTGAATTGCTCAGAGAATCTAATTAGCTTTCTTTTTTCTCAGCATCCTCTTGAGCATTTCAGTTCTCTAATAGAAGCATCCTATTAAGAGGCTTCAGGTCTGAAAGATTAGGCAGAAAAATTAAACCTCCAGGCATGCATTATAGTATGCTTCCTCAGTATTCCTCAGGAATTGCATTTTCACGGAAAAACTGCCCTTCCATCCAGGTTATCAAGAAATAATATCTTGTAAGTTCTTGTGACGGTGGACTGGCCTTTCCATCCAGTTTGGCGCTGGGGTGCAGTTTGAAGTGTGCAGTTTTGGAAACCACAATAAAAGACTGGGGCGGGGGAGTGGGGGAGGAGAGAAATACGGCCACACTAACTTTCAGTGTTTCTCAGCCGTGACAGCACCTGTTGATTTTTGTATTTGTCCTGCTCCTGGAAAAGTGATCATGGATTTGGTAATTAAACTGATCAGTACATTTTGAAATATGGCTGAAAGTTTTGCTGCACGGTGCTTGTGATATGTCTTTCTTTTTTTCTTACTTTGGGAGGCTTGATGACATGGGTGATTCCGTAGTGAACAACTTTTTAAAGAATATTTGCCTGGTGCTGGATAAACTAGGCAGTTGAGGTTTGCTAAACATGCTTTTGCATACTATAGTTGTACATACAGAGCACCTAAAACTCTCAATGACCCACAAGTACAGATAGTGTTGTCCACACAGTAAGTTTTGTGTTTTTTAAAAAAAAGTGTTTTGCATAGAAATCTATATGGCACGCCCATGCTGGGAGCACGTATACAAATAATTTAAACTATAATAGCATTTTAACCCAAAATGGTGTTGGGTAAATATTTAAATATCTATATCCGCTTCTCCTAAATTCCTTTACAGAAAAGTTTAAGTCTATAAGGATACGATCTGCACTGTTAGGTACCATTTTTCACTAAGTTAATTGAGCACATGTTTAGCTGCTCAAAAATCAAGATGATTTAAAACCATTCTTAAACTCTCTTCTTTTCTGTTAAAGTTGTGCTGATGTTTATGAATTTCAATGGCTTCTCTGTGCAATCTGACAAAATAGTATCTTGGAATGAGACCCTGTGTCCTGTTTGGGTTTAAGAATGAATAAGGCTTGGCTTTCTGTCCTGAAAACCTCCAGACTAACAAAGACTAACAAAGACTACAGTCCACAATAGCCATGCAGATTAGTTTTGGATTCCACATGTTAACAGATCCTTCAGGATACAATGGTTCCATATTAACATACCACACCCTCATTAGCACATTAACTTGATACTTACAGGACAATGATTAGCCATTACCTTTGATACTTTTTGCAGGACAATGACTCACCTCAAACCCAACCCCTTTCTGACTATATATTACTCTTCCTACACACTTGACACTGAGAGACACTGTCCTTCAGTGTTACTCCTCTGAAGATGCCTGCCCCAGCTGCTGGCGAAACGTCAGGAAAGAAAATACCAAGACTACGGTCACACAGCCTGGATAGCCTACAAGAACCAACAATATTATACATTGTATCTCTATGGAGGCATGGGGCAAACTTTCCCACCGTTTAAAGCCCGGCTTCTCCATTGAGATAAATTGCAAAGATCACACTAAAGCATCCAAACACAGCCACTTTGCCAATGCATTTCAATGGAGGAGGATGGGGCAACCCCTTCCAGACCCCATAACTCCGGACCCCCTGACCCAATCATTACCAAACTTTGGGGTTCTTGCTAGGAGAGTCCCTTCAGTTCTTGCTAGGAGAGTCCCTTCTACCTACCCTGAAAATTTGGGACCTCTACCTGCAAAAATGTCCCCCCAGGATCTGCGGAAAGCTGCAAAATCAGTTTAATCGGTTTAAATGGCCGAATTTTTCAGGAATCCCGAATTTAAAGCCAAATTCCTACCTTTACTGGTATAGGAAATTTGGCATTCCGGTTTTCCCAGGAGTGGGGGAGGCCAATAAATCTGAACCGGAATTTTCCCGAATGTTTCCCCCCAACAGCCCTAATCTTGAACACGCAGAGTCCATGACTGGAACCTTCTAGAGTGAAAAAAGATTCTGGGCTCCAGCCCGTGCCTAGAGGGGCCGGGGCTGTAGCTCCCACTCAGTTCTTCCTGAGGTGGCACAGTAGAATAAAAATACATTTACCAACCATTGCAAGGAAGGTGGCTGCACAGAGGACCACTCAGAGAACACCCGTTGCAGGTGGGCAACCTCTTCTTCTTCATCATGGTCTCTCCATATCACACTGATGGCATAAGAATAGCAAGGTTACATACCTGGTGATGGGAACAGGCACCTCTGCCAAATGGTGCCAAATGCTGGCTCTGACATCTGTTGCATAAATTCTATTAACAGAAATGGAAGCTTGCCACTAGGTAGCTGTCCTGCACAAGCAATACATGGAAAATGCTGCAAATAGGACTTCTCCTGCCAGGTTTCACTGGGCTCAGTCTCATCCCCCATCCCATCTAAACCCTTATGAGAAATCATTCATGGTTTGGAGTAGATTGTCATCAATATGCTGATGATGCCCCATTCTATATGACTTTATTCAAATTGCCCAGTGATGCTGGACCAGTGACTGACTGCTGCAGTTAAATGGCAACAGGTTAGCAAGCGGAAACTGAATCCTGACAAGGCAGAGGCCATGATTGCTGAGAAAGCCGAGGTCTTGATAGCAGATTGCTGTAGATAACCACTAACTGAGGGAATGTCAAATCAGTCTCAGAGCATGCAGGAGACCACGCTAACTCTGAGGGAATTCCCTGACATGTGCTATGACCACATTTGCTATTTCTATAGAAAATAATGTCCAGTCTCTCATGGAGTCTATATATTTATTTAGCAATTTACAGCCCACTTTTCTCCTCAATAGGCAGGGACCCAAAGCAGCTTACAACATTCTCCTCTCCAATTTATTCTCCCAAGAACCCCGTGAAGGAATTTAGGCTGAGAGTGACTGGCCCAAGGTGATCCAGTCAGCTTCCAGGCAGATTGAAGATCTGAATCTGGGTCTGACACTCAACCACTGCCCCGTGCTGGCTTTCACTGGCCCTGCTGTAGGACACCCCCCCATTGACTGAAAATGCTGAAAAGGGTGTAGCTGTGACTTCTTAACATACACCTGGGGGCCTAACCATGCTAACAATTTCATAGTCAAAGATGATGCAAAAGGATCGAATACGTTCCTTCCCTTCGGCGGTTCTGGAGGGCCGTTACAAAAAGGTACCAATGGCAGAGCGCATCTGTTCGTATGGTACCGGCACATTGGAAGCAATCGAACATATCTTGTTGGGGTTCTATAAAGAAATTCGTGATAAGTATTTAAAACCCCTGCTACAGAGACTTTCAGGTCTCTCAGACTGTGAGTTAGGTAACCTGCTTATAGTGGATTCTAATCCTCAGGTTTCTCTTGCATGAGCCAGATTCCTGGCTGCAGCTGTTAGGATCGCAAAGAACTCAAGAAGGAAGAAGATTAATGGGTTCTAGGTTTTCTGGGTCTCTGTTTATGCATCCTGTCTTATAGGGGTTATTTTTTAGGTATATAGTGCAAAGTATTGTTTTGTATTGACTGCTGTGTATTTTGTGTGTGGGGCTATAATGGTCTCACTTGACTGATGCTGGTTATGTACCGCAATAAAGTAAACTGTTAACCAGCCAACAATGAAAGGGAACATCAATACTCTCCATCTGTGAAGATGCATAATGTCAACTGCCATGCATTTGGTAAGCACTCAGAGTACCACTGAAAGCGCAAGTGGGAGAGCCTTGTGTCGAAGATCCTTGTCGCTAGTGTCAAAAGGAATGCAACCTCCTGCGCTGCTGCTGCACTGCTGTTTAGAAGGACCAGGATGGTGGAAAATGGACTCATTCTGAACTTCTTTGGGATGATAAAGGTGTGACAGCTTTAAAATCAGCCTTGTAGCTCCACCATTTTTTGGTCCATGAAGTAATAGAAATACATGAACTTATGGAAATTCAGTTCAGTGAGATGGAGGGACCAGTTCACAGAGAGTAGTCTAAACACACTGTTTACAGGACAAAGAGCTGGCCAAGGCCAGCACCTGGAGAAACCACACATTCCTTTTACAGGCCATGTCTGACATTCTGCCCCCCCAAAGGCCCCCCCTCACTTCCCGGGACCCGGCTTGTGAGGATAGGCAGTATGGAATTCGTGGACCAGGCGAGGGGCGGAAATATCGCGAGAACGCACCCACTCATCCTGAGCAGAACTGAAGTGCTTCCAGCGAACTAGATATTGGGGGGGGACCCATGGTGGATACGCGAGTCCAGGATTTTTGCGACTTCAAAATGCTCCTCCCCCCCCCATTACAGGTGCTGTAGCCGGTGGTTCAGGATGCCACTCCGGGGAGGGAACATGCAGTTTCAATAGACTGACATGAAACACGGGATGAATTCTCCTCAGAGATTTGGGGAGCGAGAGTTCTACAGTCACCGGGTTGATGATCCGGGAAATGGGGAATGGACCCACATACTTGGCACTGAGTTTGCCGCATGGGCAGGTTGCTCGTAGATTCTTGGTGGACAAATAAACCAAATCCCCCACCCCGTACTCTTTACCCGGAGAACGGTGTTTGTCAGCTTGAGCCTTATATTTACGTTTGGCTCGTTTCAGATTTTTTATTAGCCATGGCCAGGTTGTCTCAATCGTGTGCACCCAGTCAGTCACATCACCACCTCCCTCCTCCCCTGAAATATCGATATGGCCGATGGGGCCAAACTCTTGTCCATACACAGCTCGGAAAGGGCTAAATCCAGTGGACTGATGCATAGCATTATTGTAAGCATATTCAGCAAAGGGCAACAGTCCTACCCAATCATCTTGGGTAATTAACATAACAGCGCAAGTAGCACTCTAACACAGCTTTCACCCATTCCATTTGGCCATCTGTTTGGGGATGGAAAGCTCTTGACAGTCCTTGTTCTACCCCAACCAATTTTAGGAAAGCTTTCCAAAACTTAGCCACATATGTGCTCCCGCGGTCACTCACTATCTTGTGCGGAAAACTGTGCAATTGGAAGACACGTGACACAAAGAGGAGGGCCAATTTTGGGGCAGAAGGGATACCTGCGCAAGGTACAAGATGCACCTGCTTCGAGAACAGATCCGTGATTACCCAAAGTACAGTTTTTCCCTGAGGGGTAGATCAGTCATAAAATCCATTGCGATTACCTCCCAGGGTCTAGTGGGGGTTTCCAAAGGTTGCAATAGTCCAGGCGGCTTGCCCTGGGGTCTCTTGGCAGCAGCACACACTGGGCAACTCCGGATGAACGAATCCACGTCTGAATATTGGGGGCTATAGTAAAGTCGATTTGTTCCCAATGGTGGCCTATTCCCATCACCACTCCCCGAGTGCGACGATCCACTGGCTCACCCTTGAAATCACTGCCATCCTTCTGGGTGAACTGAACAGGTGCTGGTAAAGGCACCGACTTAACTTTGAGTGCCTGAAACGTGGCCTCATTGATCAAAGAGCAGGCACATCCAGAGTCTATTAAAGCTTTCACTTGTAACTGGGGGCCCCTTCTATAATATTGTAATACTACATCCACATCCACAGTCTCTCCTACCTCATTCACCATTAAGGGAGCCTTGGGTTTTGCAGAAGCATCTGCGGAGTTCTGCGGTGTTGCTCCATTCACCGCAGACCCAGTCTGTTTTTTGATTGATCCAGGGGAGACTCCAAGTTCAGAGCAGGAGGGTCCCAGTGGCTGCCTTTCTCCGACGAAGCAGAGCTGTCCCCTCCCAGGGCAATTGTAATCCGGGACCCCGGCGGGTCCGCTGGCGATGGCTCACTTGCAGACTCCTCGATGTGGAGGGCTGGGGGCGCTTTCCGTCCTGGAGCGACGCTACGATCAGCTGCAGCACCTCTTCTCCGAGCGCGCCCTCTCCCGCGAGGCGTCCCCTCTGGCCAGGGAGTGGGAGCCAGTTGCTCCGGACGCAACGGGGAAGCCGCAGTGAAGTGACCCTTGGCACTGCAAACGAGGCAGGCTCCCCTTTGAAACTGCGACACTCGGTCTTGCGAGGGTTGAGCCAGTCTCCACGGGGCAGGAGCTGCGGCCTTGGGAGGATTTTTCTGGCCTCCACCCTCCTTGGCCCGACGTTGGGCAAGAGAGATGAACTGGCAGCGGCTTTCCACTTCCTCCGCCAGTAGGATCCACTACTCCAGGGTGGCTGGATCCCATTGCATATAAGCCCAGTTCAAAATCTCGGGGTGTAAGGCTTCTTGGAAGTAATACCCCCATGTAGCCTCCATCCAATCGACGATTTTACTAGTGAGTCGTTGAAACTCATCAGCAAACTCCCTGACCGAAGAAGATCCTTGACGGAGTTGCAGAAGGGCAGCCTTAGCCTTCTCCCCCTAGAACGGGTCCTCAAAACGTCGTCTTAACGCTCGCATAAATTTGTTGAGCGAGCGGACGGATTGGGCCCGAGTATCAAACAGCAGAATCATCCACTCTGCAGCCCTCCCAGTCAGAAGAGACGAATCTTACCCAACTATCTTCCGTGGGGAATGCATTACCTTGTTCTCTCATATAACTGTCCACTTGGTGTAGAAAACAGGGCAGCGCCTCTGTGGAGCTGTCGAAAGTCACTCGTAGTCGGGGCTGCTGCCAAGGTACAACCGGTACCACCGGTTGGAGTGTGGCCCCTGGCTGAGCGTGCAGTCCTAGGGGCAGCGCTGGTGGTGGTTGTCCAGGAGCCGGCTGCTGTCCAGGTATTGGTTGTTGTCCCAGAACTGGCTGCTGTCAAGGTATTGGCTGCTGCCCTGGAACTGGCTGCTGCCCTGGGAGGTGTGGCAAAACCGGAGCTGGCACGGGCGGAGGAGCCGGCGTGGGCGGAGGAGCCGGCGCGGGCGGAGGTACGGTTTGGGCCTGATGCAAGCATCCATACTCACGCACTAGCATGTCCATCTGGCCTTGCATTTGGGCCATACGCTCCAATAGTTCTCGGTTTTGATATTTCAAAATGTGTATCTCCTCCTCAGCCCCCCCCAGTCCGTCGGGCATGGCTGACACGGAGATTTGTATTCCAGTCGTCGTCCTCCTCCTCCTCCTCCGTATAATCCTCCTCCATGTACCCTCGTCCCTCGGGTACAAAGGTGTAGTGGGAGTTGGTTCTTGTAGGTTATCCGGGCTGTGTAACCGTGGTCTTGGAATTTTCTTTCCTGACGTTTCGCCAGCAACTGTGGCAGGCATCTTCAGAGTAGTAACACTGAAGGACAGTGTCTCTGTCCTTCAGTGTTACTACTCTGAAGATGCCTGCCACAGTTGCTGGCGAAACGTCAGGAAAGAAAATTCCAAGACCACGGTTACACAGCCCGGATAACCTACAAGAACCAATGAACTCTGACCGTGAAAGCCTTCGACAATATTTTGTGGGAGGTCGCTCAGGCGAGCCGTTGCTGACTGGCCACCGTCCGTGATGGGTAGGTGTCCGGAGAGAATGAAGGAAACGACGGGAGTGAGGTCCAGTCCGCCCCGCAGCCCTTCGGCCATGCTCCGGATGCCTGTTCCTTGGCCCGAGTCTTGGCTGCCGCCTCTGCCAGTAGTTGCTCCGCTGCCTGGTGCTGGGCAGCTTGTACTCTGGCCGCCGTTTCCGCCAAAAGTTGCTCCGTCGCCCGTTGCTGGGTGGCCTGTGCTTGAGCCGCCTCCAATTTGGTGGCCCGGGCCGCTGCGGCGGCCGCTACAATCAGCTCGGCCGCTTGTTGCAGCAGCAATTTCAGTTCCGGGTAGTTGGCGAGCATCGGTCTAACCTGCTGGGCGAGTTCTGTGGAGGAAGGGCCGTACTCTGGCTCAAGTAATTTGCGGACTTCTTCCTCTGTCGCCGTTACCGGCGGTAGATCCACGAGGCACAGGAGTGTCCGAGTGGCTGCATCCTGAGCCTCTGAGGTGAATTGTTCCCGATCCGAGGGGCCTTCTCCGGCCACCATGAGGGGACGGGAAGCGGGAATCGGGAACACTCCAAAGTCAGTCCCCAGTCACTGCAGGAGGGCAGAATCCTCTTGTGCCAGTCGCGTCTCCTCCAGCAGAGTCTCCAGCCACCAAAGTTCGTTTTGGGCACGGAGATCAGCGTCCTGTGTCTCCCAGGGGGTCGCTGCAGCCAATCGATACCACTGCTCCACGACCAACCCAGTTAGTCGGTTGGACTCGGCTTGAGTCCGCTGCGCCTCCTCAAGGATAGCACGCAGAAGGTTAGATTCCTCGAGGAGCTCGTCCAAAGCTCCTACCCGAGCTCTCGGTGATCCCTCCAGGGTTCCAGCCAGAGAGAAGGTCCTCAGGGAGCACATCCTTAGCTCCAACCCGAGATCCTGGCGATCCCTCCAGGGCTCCAGCCAGGGAAAAGGGATATAGGACTGACTAGTGTCCAAATGTAAGCTCTAGTCCCGTGATAGTCCCATAAACAGACATCAGCAGACAAGCAGTCCAAAGAGAGTTGATTAATTGGAAAATCCACAGGTTAACAGAAGCTAAGAGTCAAATGGACACTAGTGAAAACTGTGGACACTAGTGAAAACTGTGGGAATGGTACAGGGCATATATGGAAGAGCAAAGGGCAAATCGGGGTAGATTTGGATACCATGGCAACCCCCCTCCCAGGAGCTGTCAGGGTGCTCGGTGTCTTCCCACAGAGAGTAGTCTAAACACACTGTTTACAGGACAAACAGCTGGCCAAGGCCAGCACCTGGAAAAACCACACATTCCTTTTACAGACCATGTCTGACACAAAGTGGCAAAAATATCACGAGTTTTATCAAGGCAAAAGAAAACAGTGTTGCATTTACCAGTAACTGTTGTTTGTTGAGTGGTCTTCAGTGCACCACAACTTATAAAGACTTTGAGACAAAAGAGACTGGATCAATGGGGGATGGGGAGAACCTAGTATAAGTAAATGTTATGAGGCAAACCAGTTGAGAACACTGGTATCATATCTGGAGGAAGCCTCCGATAAGCCATGGGTTTGTATGGAAGCAACCAGAAAACATCTACAAATAATTGAAAATGTATCTTTGGAAGGGAAAAAGTAAGAAATATAAAATGGGATTATAATCCTTTTCTATACACTACATTAAAAACTTAGAATGGAGAAATAAATTAATTCCATAAATACCCCCACTGCTTCAATTTATGCAACATCCCAATTTTTCTTATGTAGATAAACCAGAGAAATATTTTAAATGGAAAGAAAAGGGGATTTACAGAATGAGAGGCTTTTATGAAAATGGAACTCCCCTTAACTCTGTGTCTCTTAGGGCTGTTGGTCTCAGCTTGATCCCCAGCTTTGCCACACCCTCTTGCCATACTGTGTACCCCATGTTGAGTCTGGGGTCCTTCAATGACCAGACTGAATACAAGATCAACTACTGGCAGTGTTAATTCTTAGGCATTGGGTGGGTTTTTTGAGTCCTTTTGTGCCATTAGCCACTCTCCCAAAGTTCCTTTCTGTCGCTGATTTTCAGAGGCATTCTTTCATCCCCTTACAATAGTACCAGCACATCATCTTCAAGCCTCAGACTGCCACTGACATCCACAGCTCTTGGTTCAGGGAAAACACTTTCAAAGGGGGGCTTTCAACCACCTCAGTCAAACCCTTGCCTTGAAACAGGGAGTCAAATGGATGACATACTCATATGACATGTGACAACAGGGAAATGACCACTGCCTCAAAAGAGTGGCGCTGCTAAGGAACTAACCAATGAGCTGAGATCAGGGGAAGCAGTGTCAACAACACTGGTTCCTTTAACCCACCCACCCCTCGCCAAAAAAAAGTATAATCCCCACTTGGGTCAATTCTCTGATGACCATCCAAGATTACTAAATTTCTTTGAATAACTACAGTCATTTTTAAAAAATGAATGAATGAATAAATAAATAAAGAAGTGAAAGCATTTAAATGTATTGCTTTACACTGATTATTATAATAGTTCCATTTGTCTTTGGAATGGTGCCTTTAGACTTTTGATGCTGTTTCTGTCACCTTTTACTTTTGCTTCTCTTCTACCTTTAGCAATTTAAAAATTTGTACCTCTCCAAAATGATTCAACATTATATTCATTTGTGGGGGCTGTGCCCGAGGGCTCAGGTTTATTGGAAAACAGTACAAAGGACAATTTGAAAGATACGAGGATTGTTTCTTAATTTGAAACCTAAAATTTATCTATTAAATTGTATTGATATCGTAACTACTGATCCCAGAGAGGTACTACTATGTGCTGACCTCTGCAAAGGTGGTATTTGTATGTTACTGGAAACAACCGATGTTGCCTGCCAAATTAGAATGGTTCTTAAATACGTGGGAATTGTTTGTTATATATACTGGTTCTGATTATGTATGGTTGGGTTTTAGTTTTAAAAAATTAAAAATGCAAAGCCTTCATTTAGAAGAACTTGATGATTCAGGTTGCTGGGCAGTAGCTTGAGATTTTATAGAAGCCTCTCTAGAAGAGTAAGCGTTCCTAGTCAATCAGCAATCATGGGGGAAAGATATATTCTTGATGTGTGCAAAACCATATTTTTTTGTCAATAAACATGTGAATAGGAATGAGCTGGTAGACATTGTCAAAATCCAAATAAATAAAGTCCTTCACCAAAGACTCCTCACCAAACTTCAGAGTTATGGGATAAGAGGACAAGTCTTATCATAAGAAGACAAGTCCTCTTATGGGTTGGACGAGTCCTCTTATGAATTGGAAATTGGCTAAAAACACAGGAAGCAAAGAGTAAGAATAAACTGCCAGTTTTCTTTTATATGCAAATGATGCAGTATTGATGTCCAGATCAATTGTGGGGTTCTGTAAATTGATTTAAAAAAAATGAAGACTGAAACCATATCCTAAGCAATCCGTCTCTCAGAATATGTCTTCCATCTTGTGTTTGGATTGTATGTAGTGATTTCTTAGTCCACAGATAATTATGTATTCCTTCTTTAATATCTATTATTTCCAGTTTTACGTTTCTCTGTTTTGGATCAATAACCCAATCTGTTATCCAGACTAGTGCTGTTGCGTGACGATACAACTTGATATTTGGTACAGCTAATCCTCTTTTCTTCTCATCCTGCAATATTTTAAACCATACCCTTGGTCTTTTCCCACTCCATATGAAATTATTTATTGTTCTTTGCCATTTTTAAAAAGTTTTTCCCTCTATATAAATTGGCAGCATTTGTAACAGAAAAATCAGCCTTGGTAATATATTCATTTTGACTGTTGACATTCTTCCCATCCACGAAATTCTTAACATCTCCCACCTTTTTATATCTTCAGTGATACTTGTCCAGACTTTTTGATAATGATCTTTGAATAGGTTGTCATTATTCCCTGTTACAATTACACCAAGGTATTACACCAAGGCATATTACACCAAAAATAACAATCGGTTATTTTTCCTATCTTCTCTTTTTCTATGTTGGTTTCTGTTACCAACATTAATTTTGTCTTCCTTTTATTCAATTTGTATCTAGAATATATTCCATATCTATCTCTTTGTTCCATCATATATTTTAAAGAGATATGTGGTTTTGTTACTGATATTACAATACTGTTCACATAACTTTTCATTTTATATTAGTTTTATCCCTTTTTATTCCAGAGATTCTTGTATTCCAGAGATTCTTGTAGAGATTTTTGTTGCTAAAATTTCCATTGCTAAAATAAGTAAGATCGATGATATTGGGCACCCTTGTCTTGTTCCTTTCATAATTTCATGTTTTTTGGTTAGAGATCCATTTATTAAAATTCTAGCCTGTTTTTTTTTATAAATGCTTTGCGTTGAAATCAAAAATTTTGCTCCGCAGTCCATATGCTGCATAAGCAGGATAAATTCTCCAGCCTCACCACTGACATCACCAGGAGATGTATATTGTGATAATATTACATGGATGAAAACAGATTATATGTTTTGAAAATATGATGGATAAACAAGGGAAAATAAAAACCAGGCAAACTATCAAAGATGAAGGAAAATATATTTAATGGCTACTATATCATCAAATGGCTTAAATTATGAAATAACAGATAACAAAGAAGGGGCTATGAATGTCTTATGAATGATTAATTACTGGAGATTTAAAATGCTTATTAGGGGGAATTTATAAATTGTTATTACAATTTGAAACTGAAACAGAGCAGGTTAAAGATTGCATGATAAAATGGATGAAGAAATTTGGAGGAAATATAAATATGAGTCAGTAGGAGAACCTATGGTCTAAAGAAATCAAGTTCAAAAAATGCCAAACACTGGGAGAGAACTGGTATAAAATGTTTTTAGATGGTACATTACTCCTAAAGATATAGCAAAGGCTAACAAAGATTTTGATGGGGAATGTTGAAAATGCCAAAGTATAGATGCAACATTTTATTATATGTGGTAGACTTGTAAGAATGCAAGAAAATATTGGATATATAAGATGCAAAAAATATTGAAAGTTAAGGTTCTTTTGGATCCAAAAAAGCTATTAAATGTATTGCCACACAGTATGCCAAAGGTAAATAATGAATTATTTAAGTATATGGTTATAGCAGCAAGAGTAGTATATGCCAGAAAATGGAAAGCAGAGAAATATCCAGATTTGAATTTAATGAAAAATGGAATATGTTTTAATTATATAGCTAAAAATAGTAGATAAAATCTAAGTAATAGATGTTTAAGACCAGAAAATATAAGATGTGAAAATATAATGATGAGATAGAGAACTCAAAGTTAATAATTGAAGGATAATTTCAAATAAGTTCCAATATAATGTAATTGATTTATTGAATTTGTATTTATGTTTAAATGTTAGTATGTGTAGTTTTGAAAAAATAAAAAAAATTATTTAAAACATTCTTTGGGGATTACTGCAATCATGAAGGTCTGACTATTAATGCAGCAAAATCTAAGGTTAGTATATAATATTTAGTAAAAGGAAGAGAGGGGAAATCTTCAGATGACTTATAGCATCCCGGTCTATGGAACAGGTTACTCAATTTAAATACTTGGGAATCCATTTCGATGCATCCCTCACATGGAAATCACATTTGGGCCCTGTGGAGAATACTGCCTTGAAAGTCAGGAGGATAGGAACTTCCGGCAAGATGGCTGATCTGATCGCAACGTCTCTCAAGAGCTCTTGAGAGAACCTGGAGGCGCTTTGGACACGAGTCACTTTCAGTGACTCGACCACGTTCCTAAAAGGTGGAACGTGGAGCAGGCAATTCCTGCTGCCAACCAGTGCGGTTTGACTCCCAAACTCTCCCCCGGGAACAAAAACTGGGGGGGGGATTTGAGGCTTTCCCGCTCGGCTGAGGGAGGACCATCGCTGCAAGCGCCTCTAATGGAACCAGGATCGGATCTCCTCTACCTAATACCAGCTATTGAAAAATTTTAATCATCAGAAACCCCAACACCCGAGACCTGTAAGTGCCAAGAACTTCTTTTGTTTGCTTTTCTTAAAAAAAGAGAGACGGAGGAGTTTTTTTAAACTAGCTGTACACCCCCACCCCCCCTTCCCAAGACCATGAGATAACTTGATAATAAATAAGACAAATCACTAACCGGACTGAGGATTATAAATCTTTCCTGCGGGTAGACATAACAACTGAGGATTTGAGTGACATTGCATGCAGCAACTGAAGACTCCGAGTTAGAAGGGGGAGGGAAGAGGTTTTATCTCCGATTTGAAATACTTTCGCTTTTGAGCCTTCCTGCCACGTCTCATTGTGAGAGTGAGGAGACTCAGTGAGAAATACCGGATGTCTCTACAGACCTAACTAGAAGACTCTTGAAACTCGATGGTGGGTGTTACATCAGTACTGCCCGCCTATGCAACTAATTCTACAGGGAACCATGGATTACAAAAGAATGGAGGAACTTTTGATGCAGCAAACTGAAACACTTAACAAGCAAATTCAACATCTAACACAGCATATGACTCAACTACTCAACCAGAAACTTGACAATCTTATGAATGAGATTAAGTCAATTAAAGAACAAGTGAAGGTATTAAAAATAGACATGAATAAGATGGAACTTACTATAATAAAAGTGGAGGAGGAACAAAAGGAAATTTACAAGGAAACCAAAGATAATGAGAAACAAATTGAAAACCTACAAATACAAGGAGAGATTTTGAAGGACCAGATTGCATTTTTGGAAATGAAATAGAGAGAATCAAATCTACGAATACGCAATCTCACGGAAAAATATGGGGACACCAGAGAGACTATGATAAAGTCACTTGCTGATATTTTCCATTTAAGTGATCAAAAATTAAACTACGCAATAGATAAAATATACAGAGTTCCCCTGTCACCAAAAATACAGAAATCAACACCCAGGGAGATTGTGATTGTCTTTTTTGATCTCAAAATGAGGAATACAATCATGCAAATCCAATATGATAGTCCTCTTTCGGTAGATGGATTACCTTTAACAATGCTAAAAGATATACCACGCCACTTGGTTGCAAAGAGAAATGCTTACAAAGACTTCACAATGATGCTGAGGAAAAATGGAATAAAGTATACCTGGTTAATACCACAAGGACTTACGTTCATCTATAAACAGAGCAGATGTGCCGTCAACTCACCAGTTGAAGCTGAAAGATTTGTATTAAGCCACAAAGAACTGACAGATCCAATTCAAGACAGAGACCAAGAAGAAATGCGACGGGATGAAGACTCAACTGGGCAAGATGTAGCAACTGGACACCATCGACTTCAAGAGACTATACCGAGAAAGCAAGAAAAGCACAGTAGAAAATCCCGACAGAAGAAGTCTTTTAAAAAGAAGGGATGAAGGGTTGGAGGGTATTAAAATAATGGGAATAAGGGGAGGTGTAGGGAAATATATATATTTTTTAATTTACATGATAATGTCAAGTATGTGTAGTTCTATCCTTGTTTTTGGAATAATTTATACTCTATTAGCATTTTTAATTACTTTCAATGTTAATTAATTATATCAGATAGGGTTACAAAGTTATGGCATATGCATGGATATAAGAAAGAAATAGATAAATAAAAATAAATATATACTGTTTTAGAAGGATAGGCAATGAGTAATACAAAGAAGTGACTGGATTAAGAATGGGTTAGAGGAAGTTGGGGGGGGAGTTCAAATTGATATATGTATTTTACTATGAGGATATCCATTTAGCATTGTACTATTATTGTTTATATATGGAAAAATAAGCTAGATGGTATATCAAATGGGATTATTGTATCAACTTTATGGGAAAAGCAATAAAAATTTTATAAAAAAGGAAAAAAAAGAAAGTCAGGAGGATAATTGTAAAATACTTTTATGCAGCAGGAGGCAAATTTGTCTCCTTGGCTTGAAAGCTTTATAATGCCAAGGTCTCAAACCAGTTTTTGTATGGTGCGAAATTTGGATTGGTGCTGTCTCTGAGAGGATGGACTATATTCAGTATCACTTTTTCTTACTCGCTACTCCTAGATGTGTCTTGGCCAACGCGCTGAGAGCTGAATTGGGTGAATTACTGATAGAGGCTAAGGCATGGATAAAAGCATTCCTTTTGAAAGTTAAAATTTTAAAATCTGAGGGGAACCCTACTTATTTTGACTTGTACAGGCAGATGCACACATTGGCCAATGGGATCACTTATTGGAAGAGAAAATGAAATGTTTAGGAATTACAAATGATATGGTAAGGATTACAGAGACCATAGAAATAACTAGGCTAATCAAAATGTGAGTAAAGAAATGGGATTTTAATAGTACATTTGTTAGGGCTCATAGGGTATGCTTGGCATTCTTTTTGGGTACTGCCCTTCTGATGCAACTGCTGAAGTATTTTTATCACCTGACAATACCAAAGCTTAGAAGAGCTTTTACTTTAGAAAGAATGAATGCCCTTCCTTCAGCAGTTTTGGAGGACAGATATTAAAAAGTGCCATACTCATATAGAACATGTAGATTCTCATATGACAAAGTAGACACTATCGAACATATGATTATGGAGTGTCCTATATTTAACAAGCTGAGGGCCAGTTTAATTACATATTTAAAAACATGGAAATGTCCAACGAGGCATCTGGTGGTATGAAGGCACAGGTGACATGCCCATTATCAAACATAAATGATTTTTTTACTCTGTGGCAAAATATATACGGGCAATAATTAAATACCAGAAGAATAGCACTAAGTAAGGCACTTTTATTCCTTTATTTTCTGCTCAAGACTACAGCTGTATGAGCAGAGACAGATCGACAGATCGAGAGAGAGAGAGAGATGGTCAGTTCTCACAATGGAACGATGTGAGCAGCAGGGTTCCTCAGGGATCTGTACTGGAACTGGTGCTTTTCAACTTTTCATAAATTTCCTGGAGTTAGGGGTGAGTAGTGAGGTGGCCAAGTTTGCACATGACACCAAATTATTTAGGGTAGTTAAGACAAAAGGATCTCTTCAAACTGGTGGAATGGGCATTAAAATGGCAAATGAGAGTCCACTTGAGCAAGTGTAAAGTGAAGCATATTGGGGCAAATAATCCCAATTTTGCATACACATGATGGGATCTGAGCTGGCAGAAACACTGCGAAAGAGCCCTTGTGGTAGTAGTGGATTGCTTGATGAAAATATCAACCCTATGTGAGGCTGGTATGAAAAAGACGAATTCCATGCTGGCCATAATTAGAACAGTAATAGAGAATATGGTGAGGCTATACTTGGAAACGTGTGTCCAGTTCTGGTCACTGCACTTGAAAAAGAGTGTTGTAGAGCTTGAAAAGGTGCAGAAAAAGAGCAACTAAAATGATCAGGGGATTAGAGCAGCTGCCCTATGAGGATCAGGTAAAATGCTTAAGGCTGTTTAGCCTAGAAAAAAAGTGAGTCGGGGGAAACATGATAGAGGTTTATAAAATGATGCATGGTATGGAGACAGTGGCCAGGAAGAAATGCTTCTCCCTATCCCATAATAATAAAACCCATGGTCATCCATGGAAACTGAAGGGTGGGAGATTGAGGACAGACAAAAGGAAGTATTTCTTCACACAGTATAGTTAATTTGTGGAACTCCCTGCCCCAGGATGTGGTGATGGCTGCCGACTTGCAAGGCTTTAAAAGGGGAGTGGACATGTTCATGAATGACTGGGCTATCAGTGGCTACTAATCAGTTCAGTTCAACATTATGATCAAGTGATCAGTCAGCAGTGGCTACTAACTATGACGGATATCTACTCCTTCCAGTACCAGAGGTAGTATGTATAGACTGGAGGGCAGTGGTACCGCTTCTGTAGATTTAGGCATAGAACATAGCTTCTGTATGCATTCTAAAATATTTTCTGCCTTATTATTGAATAGCCCTTCTTCATCAAAGGGCTAATCTTTTATGTGGGCTCTTGCTTTGGTGGGAAAGATGGTGGAACGCAGCCAAGCTTGACTGTTAAGTGAGACGGTACTTACTAGGGCTTTAAATCTGAAGTAAGCCATATAGTTGGATTTACTCAACTGTTGTTTAGCAAGTTTAAAGTCTTCTGCCTGTATTGCTAACCCCACAGCACAATTAGCAATACTTAGAGATAAAGGGGAGGATAAATGGAACTTATGTCCCATGGCATCTTCCTTCCTTCCCTCCATTACAGGGCCTTTTCAGTGGTAGCACCTCGCATTTGGAATGCCCTCTCCCATGGGGCTTGTCCGGTCTCTATCTTGCTTTCTTTTAGGTGCCAGGCCAAAACATTCCTTTTTACCCAGGTTTTTAACTAAGGTTGCTCACTGTATAATTTATCTTTTAAGCATTTTATGGTCTGCCTTGGGCTCAAGGTTAATTTTATCTACATCATTCCAGTCGGCTCGCTGTGTAATTAATGCTGCTGTATGCTCTGGCTTGTTTTAATGGCCTATTTTTATGGGTATACTTTAATGGCTTTGCATTATTATCTTAGCTGTGAGCCACTTCAAGCAGCTTAAATAAATATTCTCTGCTTAGAAATGAACGATTCTACAACCACAGAATTTGGTGCTGAAAGTAAGAAAAGGAACAGAACTCTCGCTGTACATTCTTTCCAATCACCTTGACACGGAGGGTCCCATGAAATCTCATCTCCTGCTGCCTCCTTCATAAGTTGCCAGCAAGAGAGGCAAATACATCTGGGCTATGTGTATCAGAATCTACACCTTGGTGTTTGGCACTGCTGGCGTTTGATGCCAGGACTTCACACATCAGCCACTCTTATAAGCTGTTCGGAGTATACTTGTAAGTCTTTTGAAGGAGATGGTGACTTCACATCAGATGACTTAGAAGCAGGGAGAAAGTATAGTGCCTTGTCAGAGTCTGAATCTCCTTCACTTGAAATAGACTGTTAAGTACTCCAAATGAATGAGCCCTTCAGATCAGTTAGTACTGAGGGCCTAATCCTGATAAAACATTGTTAACTGGGAAAGCCAATGTCCTGAAGGACGTGATGCTCCCCACTTTTGATGAGGTCCAGTTGACTGTCACTGAGACAACAAATTCTCCCAAAGAAGAATCTTTAGTCTAGAATATCTGCCACGCCAGCCTGTTTCGTGTAATTTTGGCAGTGCTTCTCCCTGACACAGCAGGCAGAGGGAGTAACCGATTGGGGAGCACCACTGTCTCCCCACAGGCAGTACATGGAAACGTTGTCTGCTGCATCAGAGGCACACAGAAAATTAAAGAATATTCTCTAATGCTGAAGAATAAGTAAATGGCTCACAAGTAGAAGATAGAGTTGCTGACAAGGCAGTGTGGTGTAGTGGTTGGGAGCGGCAGACTCTAAACTGGAGAACCGGGTTTGATTCCCCACTCCTCCACATGAAACCAGCTGGGTGACCTTGGGTTAGTCACAGTTCTCTCCGAGCTTTCTCAGCCCCACCTACCTCACAAGCAGTCTGTTGTGAGGAGAGGAAGGGAAGGAGATTGTAAGCCGCTTTGAGACTCCTTAAATGGTAGAGAAAGTCGGCATATAAAAACCAACTCTTCTTCTTGGTTGACAAAGAACTCTAGGAATGCCTCTAGGTCTGCATTGCTGGAGTGGGCACAGAGGGTGCCAACCCCCCCCCCCCTGCAGTTTCAGAGGTTTCTGACTGTGGACTCTCTGCAGATCCCGTCTGTGTGATGCTTAGAGACCAAGATAAACAACATACGAAGATACCTTTATTGATTTTTTTTCTTTCTATACACCACCATCCAGAACAAAAGATATCTATACCAGTGTTAGAACGGAGCCTTGTTTACTCACCGTGACGGCTCCTTCTGTTCTGGGTTGAAGGGCATCTTGCAGTCTCGGGTATTACCATCATGTGCCCAGGGAGGCAGGACCAAAAACTTTTCTTCGACTTCCTGGCTCCCTGGGCGGGAAACCCAGTTTTCGGACTCGCCAAGCTAAGGAGACAGGTAGGTGCACAGAAGGCAAAAGACAACAAAAACTGCACACATAATAAACAGTGAGCTCCTTCGAAAGAACAATAACATATGAGGAACAAACAGGAAGGGAAAGACCCAACGAACTGGCGGACATAGGGAGTATTGCAATTAGACTCTCGACTATTGATACCCCCCCAGTCCCAAACATTTTAACATAGAGAACAGCGGTGTCTTGGACCTGATAAGGGCGGGCAAGATGCCCTTCAACCCAGAACAGAAGGAGCCGTCACGGTGAGTAAACAAGGCTCCGTTCTCAGTTCTGGGTGGAAGGGCATCTTGCAGTCTCAGGATATCCAAGAGCTATGCCCCTGGGTGGGAATCAGGATCAATCCAAGACCTGCTGCAAGACTCTCCTACCGAAGGCGGCATCATCAGAGGCCCTGGAGTCAATCTTATAATGCTTGATAAATGTAGAGGCCGTTGACCAGGTGGCCGCTCTACATATTTCTTCCAATGAGGCCTGCCTGTCAAAGGCTGCCGATGTGGCCGCACTACGCACCGAGTGCGCGGTAATGCCTGTGGGAGGAGTTATTTTGCTGGCCTTATAAGCCTGGACAATACATTGTTTGACTGCCGCACTGATGGCGGAACTAGACATTTTCCCCCCTTTGTTGGGATTTGTTAAGGAGATGAAGAGGGCATCAGACTTCCTAATGGGGGCTGTGCGGTTAAGGTACACCTTTAGTAACCTGCGCAGGTCTAGCTTGTGCCATTCCTTTTCCCTGGGGTGAGCCGGATGAGGGCAAAAGGAAGGCAAGTGGAGTTCTTGTGACCTATGAAACAAGGAATTTACCTTGGTATAAAAGTGGGATCTGTTCTCAGTACCACCTTGTCCCTATGAAAAACGCAGAAGCTCTCCCTGGAGGAAAGGGCTCTGAGCTCTGAAACGCGGCGAGCGGAGGTCACCGCGGTGAGAAAGATAGCCTTCATCCTCAGAACTCTCAAGGGAACTTCCTTGATAGGTTCGAACGGTGGTCGAGTCAGTGCCGTGAGGACCACGTTGAGGCGTCAGGTGGGAAAACGGTGCATGACTGGTGGTCTGGTTTGTGTGACACCTCTTAGGAAGGCTATTATATGCGGATATCGAGACAGAGGGAACCCCTCGATCTCAGTAAGAATAGTGGATAGGGCTGCCACTTGCCTACGTAGAGTGGATGCTTTGAGGCCCATTTCTAGACCCTCGTGAAGGAATCCTGGATCCTGGGATTCCCTGGGGACAGCGGATCGACTGACTTTCTTTTGCACCAGAGCACAAAGGCCCTCCAGGAGGTTTTATAGATCCTGCTGGTCTATGGCTTTCTAGCCTCTATAATCGTGTCTACTGCTGCGGGCGAGTAGCCCTTCTTTAAGAGAGATCCCCGCTCAATTTCCACGCGGTTAAGCGCAGCCATTGAGGTTCTTGGTGATACAGAGGCCCCTGATGCAGCAACTCCGGAATGTGTGGGAGCTCCCAGGGTGGTTGGATGGACATTCTCTGTAGGCTGGGAAACCAAGGTCTCCTCGGCCATAGAGGAGCTATGAAGATGACTGTTGCTCTCTCCTTCCTGATTTTCCACACAACCCTCGGGAGTATGGGAATGGATGGAAATGCGAACAGGAGCTCTGGTGGCCACGGAGCCACCAGAGCATCCATGTCCTCTGCCTCCGGGTGAAAGTACCGGGTGAAGAACCTGGGAAGGAGATGGTAGTTCACCGAGGCAAAGAGGTCCACTTGGGGCTGGCCGAACCTCTCCTGAATCCGGTTGAAGATGGACTCGTTGAGGAACCATTCCCCCTCGTCCAGGACTTGCCGACTCAATCAGTCGGCCTGGCAATTTAGAGCGCCGCTGATATGTTCTGCGGAAAGAGATAACAGGTTTGACTCTGCCCAAACCAGGATCGCCTTTGCCTCCTTGTGGAGACTGGGTGATCTCGACCCCCCCTACTTGTTGACATAAGCTTTGGCCGAGATGTTGTCCGTTCGAACCAGAACGTGTTTGTGTTGGAGGGTTTGTTGGAAGTGAAGTAAGGCTAGCTGAATTGCTCTCAGCTCTAGTCTGTTTATGTGTAGCTTTCTTTCCTTTTCTGACCAGGACCCCTGAGCCACGAGGGACTAACAGGTCGCCCCCCCACCCTTCCAGACTGGCATCCGTGAACACCTGGATTTGATCTTCCACTAGGAAGTGTAATCCCCTGTTGAGGTTGCAGGTTAGGGACTGTCAGAAGGCCAGAGGCAGAGGGATAGTCTTGTCCCTGCTCTGAGTAATCAGGTCCTGAAAGGGCTGCAGCAACTTCTGAAGTTCCCTTGAATGCAACCTGGCCCACGGAACCGAACTGAGACATGCTACCATGCTCCCTAGCAACTTGGCTAGGCCCATGATTCTGCCCCGACTGGAACAGATGGTGGCTTTGACTAGAGCCTGCAGTTTGGCTATCTTGTCCTGGGGCAGGAACACCAAATTCCTGTGGGTGTCTATGATGACCCCCAGGTGTTCCATCCTTTGTGAGGGGATCAGATGGCTTTTCTCCATATTTACTAGGAAGCCGTGTGAAGTGAGAATGCTGATCACCCTGGCAGTGTGAGCTAAGGCCTATTCTTCGGATCTTGAGCAGATCAGGAGGTCGTCTAGGTACGGGAACACAATGATCCCTTCCTGACGGAGCAGTGCTACCAGCGTCACCAGGATTTTGGTGAAGACGCGGGGGGCGGACGTTAACCCGAATGGGAGGGCTTTGAACTGATAGTGTTTCCTGCTGTAGCAGAAGCGGAGAAACCTGCGGTGGGATTGATGGATGGGAACATGGAGGTATGCCTCCTTCAGATCCAGGGAGGTGAGGTACTGATCTACCTGAAGGGCTTCTAGTATGGACCGGAGTGTCTCCATGCGGAACTTTCTGTAACGAACGCTCCTGTTCAGGTGTTTTAGGTATAAAATAGCCCTCCAGTCCCCATTGGGGACTGTAAAGAAAACTGAATACACCCCATTGCCCTGATTGATTTGGGGCACTGGTTCTATGGCCTGGATTTGAAGGAGATGCACAACTGCCTCCAGTGTTCTCTGGTGTTTCACTGCTCGCGCTGACCGTGGGGAATTTACAAATTTGTCCCGGGGAATGCTGATGAAATCTATGAGATATCCCGACTGAATGACCTGAGATACCCAGGCGTCCATGTAAGATCTTTTCCACGCTTCGTGGAAAAGAAGGAGCCTGCCCCCGATCTCCGGGAGGTTGGCGTCACTGTTTGGGGTTCCTGGGGAACTTGTCTCCTTTGTTGTTGAATAATTGTTGGGGCCCCTGGGGGGGACAAAAAAATTGTTGCCCCCCCTGCGAGATGATCCCCTGAAGTTGCCGTGGTTGCTCCATGTACCCCTTCTTTGATCTGATCTAAAGGGAGCAAGTGTGTGGGATGACCTGAAGCTGGGGAAGGATGAAGAGGGCCTCCCATCCTTTTTATAAGATCTGGGGAGAACCTTCTTTTTGTCTTTATTTTCGACTAGAATTTTTTCTAGCCTCTCACCAAAGAGTTTCCCCCCCGTATAAGGGTAAGACATGGTCAGTGTCTTGTTTTTTAACTCGTTATGCCAAGGTCGTATCCACAGGGCCCGCCTGATTGCTACGTTTGAGGATGTAGCTCTGGCTGCGAAGGACATGGCGTCCAAGGATGCGTCTGCCATAAAGGCTGAGGCTTTGAGGAGCCTATTGAGCCCTTCAGTCAGCTTACAATTGTCCCCAGTGTATAGCTGAATGATCTTCCTGAGCCAGACTATAGAGGCTCGTGCCATGATTGAGGTTGCCGCAGAGGCTTGAATAGCCAGGGTGGAGGCCTCGTGCACTTTTTTGGATAGGATTTCAGCCTTCCTATCTAGAGGGTCCCTGATGCTTCCCATCCCATCCTCAGAGGGCAAATCCTGAGAATGAACCGCTGCCATTGGGGCATCTATAAGTGGGAGCTGGAATAAAGACATGGCCTGCGGCACCATAGTGTAAAGCTTTTTTATGTTGGCAGAAAACTGCCTGTTTGCTAGGGGCTTGTCGAATTCTGTTTGGACTTGGGTCTCGAAGAATTCAGGAAAAGGGATCTCCCAGGTCCTGGGTTTGGTGCTGGGGGAAAACTCCCTAGCCCCTTTCTTCTTGGACTTAGGCTGTGGCTCAGAAATGGGATCTGGGTCCTCATTGAGATCTAGAGCAATTAAGGCTTTAGTAAGGAGAGATTGGAAATCCTCTGCCAGGAACAGACGAGGGTGCTGCTCCTCTAGGACTGGCGTGTCCTCGTCCGAGTCAAATTCTCCTTCCTCTCTAGTTTCAGTGTCAGAAGCCCCCGAGAGGTAGTCATCCTGGGTTTGAGAGGCCTGGACAGTGGGCTGCGACTTTAAGGCCGCTTTAGTGCGCCATGGTGCGCTTGGGAGACCCTCCTGTTCCACTCTTGCCTGATTCTGGGGCCTGGAGGAGCGGGCTTGGGAAGGGTCAGAGCCCTGCATTAAGGGGGCCATGGAATCCCGAAAGGCTAACATCATTTGGGCTTGTCTGTCCAGGACGCCATTGAACAAATTTAACATTTCCCGCCTGGTAACCGGCGCCTCAGGCTCGTCGCAAGATACGTTACCCCCGCTGTGAGAGTCAAGGTTGACCGGAGCTCCTTCCATGGGCAGGTTCCCCGGGGCCAGGCCCGCGGTTTGCGCCCGTTCGCGCGCCTCACCAGTTTTGGCGCCATTTTGGAACGGCTCCTCCGAGCGCGCCCTTTTCGTTGCGGCTGCGCCATTGGGGCTGGGCGCCGCACAGCCGCCGCTTCTGCCGCCAGAAAACTCCTTGAGCCTCCGCCCTGTGGAGACCACGAGGGCCGGGTCTTGGTCCCCTTCGGACAGGAGGTCCGAATCCGAATCCCTCCTGCCGTCCGCCATCTTGCCCGGAGGGCGAAGCGGGGACGGGGGGGAAGGTAGAGAGAGAGAGAAGGAGGGAAGTGGAGGGAATTGGACGCGACCGCGTCCAAATTGCAGGAGGACAGTGGGAAACGGGCTATAAACCCCAGGAGAGGAGAAGGCAAAGAGAAAGGACACACAAGGAAAAGGTTGCAGGAACGCACACGGAGCTCACTGAGGACGCTGCCACCCTACACAAGGCAGGATGGAAACTGGGTTTCCCGCCCAGGGAGACAGGAAGTCGAAGAAAAGTTTTTGGTCCTGCCTCCCTGGGCACGTGATGGTAATGCCCGAGACTGCAAGATGCCCTTCCACCCAGAACTGAGAATCTAGAATTTCCCCCCCAGATACATTTTCAATATGAGTTCAAGTTGACCATCATTCCCCCCCGCCCCAAAAAAGAAAGAAAAGAGAAGGAGCATTCAGGTGTACTAATTTTACTACAAAGCTGTCTTTTGCACTTTGATTTCTGTAATAATGACATGACAACCTACAGGTCTATAACTTTTTAATCAAATTATGGTCAGATGCAATAACGGTTGGTCTAAGAACAGGAACAAGTTTAAATTCATCAGTTTAATAAATACAAATATACACATCTGTATACATCAAATGCAATCACATTTATAATTTTACATATACATTATATACACAAATGCACATAGTAGACATTTCTCTGGATAAAACTATAGTTTTGTTGGCAAGAGACATTATGAGATGAATCCAGTAACACGAAGGTATACCAAAACACTGAGGCTCCAGTGCCCAGGAATTCTTGCCAAGACTACTTAGGACTGTGGGTTCAGCACGCCGCGACCTTGTGAACATTTTGCAAACAGGTGAGCAGGCGGTGATACGGGGTCCCCGGCGTTGCTACCACCTCGAATACAGACTGGAAGGCTCTGCGGTCTAGTTCTTCGTCTATCTGATGCCTGTAAAAGTCTATGGCCACCAAGCAGAAGAGGTTGATGTCCACTTGCTCTGATTTTCCCATTCTGCTGATAATGTGTGGAAGACTAACCAGAAGGTCAAGGATGTAACACACAAACACACAACCTTCCCCTGGAAAACTTTATATATAATCCCATAAACTTTACACATACCACTCCCCAGTGAAATTGAAATTAAAAAAATAAGTTTTACTTTACATATAACCATAAAGAAACCCAATCTATTTTTTTTGTTTTTGTTTAGAAACCCAATTTAGTGGGAGAGGTTCTACTCGCTTTCAGAGAACCCAACGCTTTGGCTCTGTGTTTGACATGCTCCATAGAATCTTTGCAATGGCATCAATGTGAGCCAGTCTTCACTTTTGGGAAACAGACAGGAATGGCCTACAAATGGCCTCACCATGAGGGAGGAGCACCATTTCCCCTCCTGAGCTGCTGGAGATTCATGAAAAACATGTGCAAGAGAGTGCACAGCGGGGCAGGAGGAAAGGAACGTGTGCCTGCACAGAAGACAATGTGACAAACAACACTGACAGGTAAGGGCAACTCTTTTTTCACTGTCATGGCTTCTGTGCAGGCCCAAGGAAGTGGAAGTGTGCCCCTCAGTCAAAAAGAGAGCGTAGAGCAGCCTTCCCAACTACAGACTCTTTTCTGGCATTTGTGGCCATAGCATAGCGATGGACAAAGGTGCTGGCGGAGCGGAGGACCAAGGAGCCACTCTGCAGACATCATTGAGAGGGTCACCCCAAAGGAAAGCAGCTGAAGAAGCCTAGAACCTAGTGGAATGGGTCCAAATGGATAGTAAAGAAGAGACTCCCACTTGACCATAGCAAAGTTCAATGGTTTGGACAATCCGGCATGACAGTTGGAGCCGATGCAGAATAGCCCTTGCAGGGGCCAGAATTATAGACAAATAAACTCAGGTTTGGGAAGAAGAGCAAGCACCCCAGAAGAGAAAGATAGAATTCAACGAGATCTGAATGCACCGGGAAAGTGGGCAGATGTGAACAAGATGCAATTTAACAGGGATAAGTGCAGAGTTCTACATCTGGGTAACAAAAATGAAAACCACGAATACTGGATACACTTCTGGGTAGGAATGCGTGTGATCAAGATCTAGGGGTATGGGTGGACAGTAAGCTGAATATGAGCAGCCAGAGTGATGCAATGGCAAAAAAGGCTAATGCGATGTATCAACAGAGGCATAACAGCCACATTGCAAGATGTCATAGTTCTGCTGTCTACTGCATTGGTCAGGCCGCACCTGGAGTACTGTGCGCAATTCTGGAGGCCTCACTTCAAAAAGGATGTAGACAGAATGGAGCGGGTGCAGAGGAGGGCAACATGGATGATCAGGGGCCTGGAGACCAAGCCCTATGAGGAAAGGCTGAGAGAGTTGGGAATGTGTAGTCTGGAGAAGAGGAGGTTGAGGGGGGACATGATTGCTCTTTTTAAGTATTTGAAGGGCTGTCACTTAGAGGAGGGCAGGGAGCTGTTCCTGTTGGCTGCAGAGGATAGGACTCGCAATAAGGGGTATAAATTATGGGCGGAAAGGTACCAGCTGGACTTTAGTAGAATTTTTTTACAGTGAGAGTAGTTCAACAGTGGAATCAGCTAGCTAGGGAGGTGGTAAGCCCCCCCCCCCCCACTGGCAGTCTTTAAGCAATGGCTGGACAAAAACTCACCAGGGATGCTCGAGGCTCATCCTGCATTGAGCAGGGGGTTGGACTAGATGGCCTGTATCACCCCTTCCAACTCTGTGATTCTAGGTCATGGTGGAAGCACTGTGTTCTTTGTAAATAAAACAATAAAGCCCCTTTAACATCTAAACTGTGTCTTCTTACAAATGTTCAAAGCACCTTATAGAACATATAACAATGATAAATAGAAATAGAATCCAGAGCCTTCCCTACCCATCTAATTGCCTGGCCTTCTGTAAACTCTTGACTCTCTGCCTACCTGGATCTCCCTGGATGGCTGTGTATGGGGCCTCCTTCTGCCTTCTCAAATGCGCTAATTGGACTCCATCAGCAGACACTTCAAACATTCCCAACATAGCAGCCACAGGAACCCGAGATTTGTAGGTGGCAGAACCTCTTTCCCAGGGGGGTGGTGATGGTGGTAGGACAACAGTAAAGCACAGGAAGGCCAAGGAAGCTCCTCTTCCTTCCAACAAATCCTTCACTAAACAACTGGACTTAAGAGACAAACGCTGCAGAGATCTTGTTAGCTGCTAAACGAGGGAGGGCGGGACTGAGGAGTCTCCCTGAGGTGTCTCTGAAAGCTACCAGGAAGAGGCGCTCTCCCAAATGCAAAGACCTTCCTGCCCTATCTCTGAGAATCTACAGAAAATATACACTGTACTACAAAGGATACATAGCAGAAATCCACTGGCTGGTGGAAGCACTGACAAAAAAACAGGACAGGCTCCACATCGCCATGGCAACAGGTGTTCTCTGGGTGAAATTGGAGAGCGACAGCATCACCCAGTCACGGACCATGGATGACTGGCCAGTAGTATGCAGGGTCTGAAATACCTGCAAAAGATAAAACACTCAGTTCACATGCAACAGATTTATGCAGGTCTCAACTAGCAGCCTACGTGTGCGGCTTTGAAAATGCTGAGCTCTGAAGTTCCTTACTCAAATCTTAGCTACGCCATGGCTTCACTCCATAGCCTCCCCCTGCCCAATCTAATTGTATGGTGACTTCAATAATACTCGTCTGTCTCTGAGAGTTGCCAGAGATATTGAGATAGGAGAAGTGGTTTTAGAACTCTACAGAGGTGTCAGAAGGGCACTTTCATACATCCTGAATAATGCACTTTCAATGCACTTTGATGATCATTTGCAAGTGGATTTTGCCATTTCACACAGTAAAATCCAGCTGCAAAGTGCATTGAAAGTGCTTTATTCAGGATGTGTGAAAGCGCCCTACCACTGTTCTGATTAAGAGTTAGCTTGGGAAGCCTCTTGAAGTCCCACAAAAGAGGAAGACGCTTGAACAGTAGCTAAAGCTCAGTGCAGGTTGAGCTTCTCTGCACCAAAGAGCAAATACATCATGGGCTGACCAATGGAGTTTATGCAGATATGTCTTAATGCTTTTTCTTGAATTTGTTCTCCTTTTGGTAGGTCAAGAAGTTGGGCATGGTAGCCCCACTAGAAGCCAGGAATGACTGCGAAATCAGACTACATCAGATTCCTTGAATGCATAAGCCCCTCTTCCACATTGCTCATCAGATCAAATCTCATTTCCAATGAGCCGTCCAACTGAATTCACACTTCTAACAGATCCATTTTACCACTCCCTCACCTGTGGAGAGACCCTATGAAGAGACCCTGAGGATGTTTAAATGTCAGAGCTGTGTACTTCCAAGATGCCATGATTTAGGCATCCCAGGGTCTATGCTTGGTGGGCAATGGGGATTTTAAAAAATGTTGCTGCATGCACATTTGCACAATTAAGGCAAAACGTGTACCCAAAGAGTAACTGAGCTCCACTAACATCAAAATGGTGTGTGTGTATGATTCTCTAATAAGATATATAGTTTTAATATCACATTAGAAAATCTCACCACTGAGACTCCACAGTGGCCTATTAAAATTATATAGCAAGCATATTAGAAAAGCATCCAATTTACATTAAATGAATCCTCAGATTGTTTTTCTAGACATACCTTAACTGCAGCTAGGGACCTCAAGGAAAAAATGTCCCCGGTATTTACATTTAGGGGACACAGGGGAAACCAGGAAGTTTAAATCATGCAGTATGTTTTGATTTATACCTTGAAAAGGTTTTGAATTATAGGAGAGATGCAAGAATGTTGTCATGGGTCCACAATAATTAAAACTGGGAATCACTGCTTAACTGGGGTCTATTTAGCGCTTATGTTTTAAATGATGCTATTTGCTGATTACTTCAGCTTGGGAATGGTAATGAGAGCTTTCTATGTAAAAATCCAATGTGGCACTAGTGTTGCCATGCCTCTGCCTGGCAAACCTGGCAGTATTTGGGGGTGGGACATGTGGAGGGGGAGCATCACATAACCCAGCAATGATACTTCCTAAAGAGTGACACTATCAGAATTTCCCTGATCTCTATGGTAAAGACCATAGAGATCAGGGGAATCCCTGGAGAGTTGCTCAACATGAGTGATATTACTTCTGGGTCTCCACCTGGAAATGACATCTCTGTGTTGCGTGATGTCTCCCCCCTCCCATTTTACACCTGCCATTCCATTGAGAGAGCATGGGCGGGGGGCTGTAGAGTGTGGGCCTGCCATCAGCACCTACCTGGCAAGCCTGGTGACCATCAGGTGGTCCATGTAGAGCCCTCCTTTCTGTGGCATTGGAGGGATGGCAGCCAGTGGTTGGTGTACTGTTTGTTGGTGGGCTGAGGAGATGGGATTATGTTTGGTAGCCATTTGTTGATTGATATGATATATTGAAAAGATTATGAGTAAACTGACTAAATGTAAGCACTTGCCCCGTGACAATCCCATAAACAACATCCACAGACTAGTCGTCCAAAAGAGAGTTGATTTATTGGAGAATCCACAGGTTAACAGTAGCTAGGAATCAAGACGGCACTTATGAGAACTAAAAGCTTGGTGCTGGGTATAAATGAAAGAACACAGAACAACACAGGAAACCATGGCAACCCCCCTCCCACTGGAATAAGTTCCCACGAAGTTCAGAGTCAAAATACATAGTTAACAGTTGATCGTTGGTGAGGCTGACCTTGGGCAGCACCTGGTGAAAGCACAACATTCTCTGTCAGACTATGCCTGGCATTCTCTGTACATCGCCCACGCTAGGCCTGACACTACCATTCATTCATTCATTCATTTAATCTCAGAGTTGAAAGGGACCACAAGGGTCATCTAGTCCAATCCCTTGCCAAGGCAGGAACTACAACTATAATGTCCCTGACAAGCAGATATCTAATTGATACCTAAAAAACTCCAACAATAAAAATGCCAAACACACATCATCGGGAAGTTTCCTCAAATTTAGATGAAATCTCCGTTCCTGTAGTTTATATCCATTAGTCCGAGTCCTGCCATACTAGCTTGGATCTTGAATCGATCCAGCCTCTTTTTCCAATGTTCCCCGTACCACCACCTTTTTGTTGTGTATATAAAATGGGGCTTGGTGGATTTACTCCTATACACCTAAAGAAGTGAACTCTGACTCACAAAAGTTTATCCTGAAATAAATTGTGTTCGTTTTTTAGGAGTCACTAGACTGATTTTATTTTGCTGCTACAGTCCAATACGTCTAGCCAGCTGGATGTGCCCCCCCCCCAAAAAAAAATACAGGCAATTGTGAAAAACAGGGTTTGTTTGTTTTTAATCTTACCTTATACACCACAGTTGCCATAAATTGTGGGTATGGCTGCTGGTTAGATAAAAATTCTCCAATAACTTTATTCATTACATCTTGTGGAGGAAAAAAGTCATCAAGAAACTGAGGGAGTATCCGAGCTACTACCCTGGCTTCAAAGGGAAATCCTTTTCTGACCCTACAAACAATAAAGAAATCTGTAAAAGAATCTGTAGCCATCTGTAGTGCTTATGCTGTCAAAAATAACATTGACACATTCATTACTCATCAATTAGAATCTCCAAAGTGGCTTGCAACATTCACAAAATGCAACATTACATTAGAACATAGGGAGAGAGAGAGAGAGAGAGCAAACTGAAAAGTAGAATTTAAAATAGTGAACTAAAAAGAAAATACTCCCCCCCCCAAAAAAAATAAGTTGAAGAAAACCCAACCCTTCTCACAAATGGAGAACAGGGTGGGGGGAGGGGAGCATGTGAGCTGAACTGGGATGAGGTCTTGCCGGCCTGTCTCACTCCCTGCAGCTGTACTGATAAGAGGGGTTCAACCAGCTGGAGCAGGCATGGGACCGCCGGGGGTCTCATTCTAGGAAATGACCACATAGTAAGGGGTGGAGGGTGCTTCCTTCTTGGCTCCAGTCATGGTGAGAATCGCTCTGGCACATGGCCTTTCCTGAAAGGCATATTAAGACCATTTCTTTTTGGCTCAGATCCTTAACAGGGCTTGCTGCACACATGGAACTCTTCCTGAAAGGCATATTAAGACCATTTCTTTTTGGCTCAGATCCTTAACAGGGCTTGCTGCACACATGGAACTGAGTTTCCTAGTCAAGGTAGGATATGCTTAGATATGCTTGTTCAGAACTACTCTTAAAAACAGGACTTCTCTAGGTAAGGCTGAAGATAGGAGAATTAAGGAAGATTAAACTGACTAGACTGAGGCTGTCGTACTTTGGACACATTATGAGAAGACAAGAGTCACTGGAAAAGACAATCATGCTTGGAAAAGTTGAAGGCAGCAGGAAAAGAGGAAGACCCAACAAGAGATGGATTGACTCTATAAAGGAGGCCATGGCCCTCAATTTGCAAGATCTGAGCCTTTGTCGAGAATTAACTCATCTCTGTGGGCCAGCTGGCTGGAGAGAATGCCCCCATGGTGCAGAGAATTCACCGAGATTTTGGATCTATTTAGATCCCAGGAGCAAGACTGGATAGGAGTGCTTTCCTCATCCTTTGGATGGATGAAAGAAGGGTCCTGATCCCCACACTGCTGAGTGCCCACCCAGCAGCCTCTGTACAGCAAGGGCTTCAACTGCACGTTTCCCCATCTCTCTTTACAATTTCTATTCAATTAACAGTACTAGAAATCAAATGGAAAATAAAATGTAGCTGCCTAGCATTCTGACTAATAGTGACTACATTTCCTTTTTAAAACCATCACTTCTTACCTGTCAAAAAGAACAGAGACACGCTCCATAGCCACAATCACCGACTCACTATCTGGGGCAGCTTGACTGTGATCCGTAACTCGCCCTGGGCTGATTTTCTCTTTTCCTAAAGGCAAATAGAATCATGAAGGCCCTTTTAATCATATAGTGGAAGGAGGGGCTGAATACTCAAGGCAGAGGGCTTTTTAATGTTCTACTATCTATTACAAAAATCAAGACAATTTGCCATGTTGGTGTAAAATATGATTTGGAGGTGAGAAGGGAAATCTGGCTAAATTTCAGCAAAATCCAGTTGCGCAGTCACAACAGTTAACTGTTTCTGCACTGAAGTGCCAGCTTCCTGAGTCTAAACACCTTCAATTTTTCCTTTTGCTGGTTGAGATTTTATCTAAAACTTGAAGATATTGTAGGATCTCATCTTCACCAGTTGATTGAAATCCTGTTTATTCCTAAGGTCTTGATGTTTCAGATTCCCCATTTAACCAATCATTTAATGAAGGGCAAGTGATGAAGCCGTGCCTGTTTGGCAAAGCAGTAAGTGGAGCTTTCTACTTACAAAGAGAAATGGCTGCTGGATGCTGACTAAGCAGGGTTGGAACAGCTGAACCTGGGAAAGGATCATAGGAGTGAAATGCTGCCAGCATGGCGTTGTGGTTAAGAGTGGCAGGACTCTAATCTGGAAAACTGGGTTTGATTCCCCACTCCTCCACATGAAGTCTGCTGGGCGGCCTTGGGCTAGGGGAGAGGCTGTGGCTCAGTTCGTAGAGCATCTGCTTGTCATGCAGAAGGTCCCAGGTTCAATCCCTGGCATCTCCAGTTAAAGGGACTGGGGCAGGTAGGTAATGTGAAAGACCCCTGCCCAAGACCCTGGAGAGCCGCTGCTGGTCTGAGTAGACAATACTGACTTTGATGGGCCAGGTCTGTTTCAGTATAAGGCAGCTTCATGTGTTTAGTCACAGTTCTCTCTGAACTCTCTCAGCCCCACCACCTCACAAGGTGCCTGTTGTGGGGAGGGGAAGGGAAGGTTATGGTAAGCCGCTTTGAGACTTCTTAAAGGTAGAGCAAAGCGGGGTATAAGAACCAACTTCTTTTTCTTCTTCTTTTCCAACTGGCTCTGGGCAGTCTGACTGAGGGGACAGCATCTCCTCCAGCCCAGCAGGCTAAGCCACATGCAGAAAAACACCAAAAGCAGAGGAACACCCCTCAGCTCCCAAAACAAGCCTGGAGCTGGAGAGAAGCACCTACTACGTTGATTCGGTTTAACAGAACTCAGCTGCTAAACATGCTTACGCTGGCAGTGAATGAGGAGGGTGAAGTGAAAACTACGGAGGAATCTTGCCTAGTCTTCTGAGCGTCTAGAAGGACAGGATAAACATTAACACAGTCAAATACAATATTATTTAAGCCAAGGTACAGGCTGACTTCCAGGTGGCCTCCTTAGGAAAATATGTATTGGCAAGGTCACCCAGCGGCCTCATCCTCAGGGAACAGCCCGTGAAGTCCTGATGTTCTGCTGACCCCACAGCCTATTCAGAACCCCCATCCTGAGGCTGCAACTCCCTGAGTACCAATACTGGGAGACAACAGGGGAAAGTTCTGCCCTCTCTCCCTGCTTGTAGACCTTCTGAGGGACAGGGACAGCCCCTCTATGAAACAGGATGGATTACATCACCACTGGTCAAATCCAGCATGGCTGCTCTCATGCAGCATGAAATGTTCCCCGAAGGCAGCCCTTCTGCCAGGGAGCCATCATGGAAGCTCCCAGGCAGGACTGTCAGAAGGAAACAAATAGATCCTTGGACTGCCCACTTGCCTTTGTTGTTGTACAGGAAAGATGCGAAGGGCCTTTCGGAAACACCCCTTTACTATGCCCCTGCTTCTCCCTTGAGCAAGGAGGACTAAGACAGAAGGAAGAAGAAGAGTCGGTTTTTATAAGCCGACTTTCTCTACCACTTAAGGGAGAATCAAACCAGCTTACAATCATCTTCTCTTTCCCTCCCCTCCCCACAACAGACACCCTTTGAGGTAGGTGGGGCTGAGAGAGCTCTGAGAGAGCTGTGACTAGCCCAAGGTCACCCAGCCGGCTTCATGTGGAGGAGTAGAGAATGAAATCAGGTTCTACAGATTAAAGTCCACTGCTCTTAACTACCACACCATGCTGGGCAACACAACCTCCTCTGAAAGATGGGAAAGAAAATTAACCTTTGGGATTAAGGAGGTGTTTAAGAACTATTCTATCCCTGTAGAATATGCACAAGAACCGCCCTTTATTGATCTGACATCCAATCACATGAACACATGAAGCTGCTTTATACTGAATCAGACCCTTGCTCCATCAAAGTCAGTATTGTCTACTCAGACCAGCAGCAGCTCTCCAGGGTCTTGGGCAGAGGTCTTTCAAATCACCTACCTGCCCAGTCCCTTTAACTGGAGATGCCGAGGATTGAACCTGGGACCTTCTGCATGCCAAGCAGATGCTCTACCACTGAGCCCCAGCCCCTCCCCAACTGATGTGAACCCCACCAAGTGGAGAATTCTGAAATCAGATCTTGAAGGTGATGTAGCCAAAGGGTATATTGGAAACTTGGTCAAGGCCGACAATACCTAATCAAAATCTCATTGGGAGTCATCGAACACTGAGAAAAGGGAGCCACCCTTTGGGAAGTCCCACAAAACTCCTGTGCCTCTATGGGCCAATCTGAGGAGACAGGTGCCCCAGAAAGGCCCCCTGTCCAGTTTCTACTCTTAGGCTGCACCATCCTGGCCCTCAGTGGGGGAGGAGGTGAGGCAGGAACACAGGAAGGCCAATGGGGCACTGCTGCAGAAGGGCTTCTTCCTGAAGCTTCTGTAGGTCAGTTCCATGGAAACACAAGAAGTCACCACATGTGGCCCTTGCCCTCTTGTATCCTGTATCCCGCTTGCACAAGATATAGCACAAGGAACATTTCAGCACCACTTCCTCAGCAAGAACTGCCCCACTGGAGAGAATATTCACGCTGAGTCAGTCACACAGCATTGAGCAAAGGTGCTGCAGAACAGAACTGCCACTGAAAGATCAGGGGGAAAAGCAGGTACCCTGAAGTGAGAACAATGGGCGAAGGCTGTAGAAGGTAGTTACTACTAATTTATCAAACCAGCTCATTTGAACAAAAATAAATTAAAACAAGCCAGGACCAATTGCCCACGAGGAGGCAAACTGATAACCAGCTGCCCAGGTTCACAGCGACCTCTGGCAGCCAGGCGCAGTTGCAGCCTGGTCTTTTCCTAGACCAGCACGAAGGGAAGTGTCACGAGTGACGTTTCCTACATAGCTTCAAGCATGAATCACCTGTCATGTCAAAGCCACTGGAGTTCATATGCAAAATCTTCACCCCCTCTCATATAATCCATATATCCCCCAGTCTGGTAATAGCCTTCAGCCTACGGAAGACGGCAGCAGCTGTGGTTCATTTGCATGCGTACTTATATTTTTCTAGCATCTTTGAACTGCTTCTTTCAAAGGAGTTTTCTTTGTACCAAAGTGGTGAATAAAAAGCCTCTCCTTTTCATTTTTTTTTTTTTAAGGAAAAGAGTTTAAAATTGAGCTACAAAAGCTGGCCATGTCCTGATATCACCCCACAGGGAACACAGCTGAGAACGTGGGCTGCATTGCCTGAAGCCCCCCCAGCAGATAAGTTTGGATGGAACAAGATTTCTGAGAGGTTCTTTCAGACTTGCTGACTAAACAAATCCCAGCCCACTCACTCAGGCCCAAAGCCTCTGGGGGCGAGGTGGCAATGGGGCTAATCACAAAGCCCACGTGGTTTCTGAATTTATTCCACTGTTTAGCAAGGCATCGCCTACACGATCCCTGTTCCAGTTGAGCACACAACCGTGAGGCTATCAAAGGTATGACCCACGGCCAAAGTTCTTAGGAACTGTCCTCATGTTCAAAGCCTGCATTTGGTGACTAGACCCACACCTGTGTACATGCAAGTCAGCATTAACCCCAGCGCAGCCATGGCTCTGTGAGGGCTCTGCACATTCACGCGGTCGACACTCAGTTTCACCAGGGACTCGCTATCCGGCCGAGAGAGCTGCTCTGAAAGGAGGAGCCGCTCCAAGCCCCTCAGGATACAGTGATAAATAATGGAGGGTGTAGATTCTTCACTTCCAGACAGCATCACCCCACACATCTGAAACAGAAGAGAAATTTAAAACCCAGAGGCAGGGAGACATGCACAAGAAGGCCTGCAGAGGAAAGCCAGGTTAGAAACCATGTGCAGGATTCAGGAGCCTTAACTCCATTATCAGAGAGAGGTAACAGAAGCACAGAGAGATGACTCCAGCACTCGCTCCCAGCTTTGCCAGTCTCTCACTGCACGTTTTGGCAGAACTAGGAAGGTACAGCCTGACTCTCTGAATCTTTCTCCATCTGGAAAGAACCACAAAATGCTGCTTGCTAAAGATGTGGTTCCGTGTTCAAGAGCACTCCAAATAAGAAAGCAAAATACGAAATAAACTGTAGTGCAACAGCCAAAAGATGTAAGAAAACATGCCAGCACAAGGCCAAACTACCCCCACAAAAGCACAGGCGAAACCAGCCTCCAGGCAGCAGTGAAATCCAACTTCTTATGTATTCAGAAAAGCTTGTTGCCGGGTAAACGGAGTTACCGGGATTCTCCCCTTGGCTTTTAAACATCTGTGAAATTCAGACCATTCAATGCCCAGTATCAGGGGCAGAGGGGGCACTATTATTGGGCAGTGGCCAATTCTTTGGGTCTGTCTTATGTCTGTCTCAATTGTGCTCATTTATCAAGCCCATTGCACTTCTCACGGCCAAGGTACACTCATAGTACACTCATAGCACACACAAATACCTGAATAATTCCAGAAGAGAATTCAGGCCCGACGTCAAGTGGGTAATTTTCTATTAAATAGAATGCCACGGCACACATTACTAAGACATGTTGCTGGTTGTGGACATTCACACAGCTGCAAGAACAGGCAGAAAACAAAGATCATCATCAACATGCTGAAATCCAGACTTCCGCTAAAAATGTGCTATAATTCTGCCATGGATTGAATTCTTTAGATCTTTTTTATTAGGGTTTTAGGGAGCTGATTGGAAGGAACATCTCTGTCTGCAGATTTCAGAGTTTCACTGTTGTTGAGCCCTTGCGCTAAAATGTGAATTCAAGCAGCATCAGGGTACCACTACAAAACATGAGCAGGCAAACACTTACTGGGCTATGCCTTTCAGATTGGAAAGCAGATAGTCTGTGATAATTGGAATGAGCTGTTTGGCTGTTTCATCAAGGAGGTCACACTCCAGGATGTAAAGAATGCCATGCAGGGCTCCGATCCGGCTCGGCATGTGAGTGCTACGCATTGTGGATTCCAGCAAGCGGCTCACGGGCTCGGCTACAGCTTTATCCTGGCAGAAGCAAAACAAAACAAAATTGGAACTTATGGAGAATCAGTAAGCAAGCTGTTGATATTTTCCAGCTACAAGTTATGATTAAACAGGGCAAAGTCAGGAAGACAGACATGTTTATTATTTATTTGCATTTAAGATCAGCTGTTTTTTCCCCTTGAACACTTGCTAATTCCTGGTGTGGTGTGGCCAGTCAGAACTCCTTTTGTACTAGGGGGTTGAATGTGGCTTAAATGCGTGGTGTGTGCTGTCCCTTATTTCTGCCACCCCACCTGGCACTAAAGTCATGGTAAATACTGCAGTTAAGTTTAGGAATCCGGAAATCTGCAAAGGATTTCTCTTCTATCAGTCCCACGACTGGCAAGACAGAGACAGCAGGAACCAGGGATGATTCTGCAAGATTTTATGTCAACCCCCACCCCAATTCCTTGTGTGTTTTGAAGGAAAGTAGAGAATGAAAAGGGGGGGTGCCTGTTCCTGGGCTCTTGCACTTGAGCTCGCTATTTCTGTACATCGTCCTGGAGAAGGCTGCACCCTCCTTCTTCTCAAGGAAAGGAATTCTTGCTCGGGAAGGGAAAAAGCAAGGAAGGTTGACGAGCAGCAGAGACCAAACTTTTTGGGGACCAGACCTGGATTCAGAATAGCGTTGCCAACACCTAGATTGGAAATTCCCAGAGATTTCTGGGAGGAGCCAAGGGAGGGCAGGATTTGGGAGGGGGCTCAGCGGGAATGTGATGCCATACAGTCCACCCTCTAAAGCTGCCATTTTCTCCAGGGGAACTTGGGAGATCTCTGTGGTGTGAAGATCACTTGTACGTCTGGGAGAACTCCGGGTCCCACCTGGAAGTTGGCAACCCTAAATCAGAGGGTTCTGGCCTAGATGAAGAATGGGTGAGGCTTTTCTTTCTTTTTCTTTTTTGCATGGGACTTCGATATTATAAGCTCTCCCCAGTGTGAATTTTAGTTAGCCCCCAACTGCAGCTTGAATCGGTCGAGGCAGCAGCTGGGCCACCCTCCGACCACCACTCTCACTCCCAGAACTTAATTTTTAAAAAATTACCATTCCAAGAACAGCAGCTGCTTTACACGTCGCTGGGACCAAATATTGAAGCAGAATCTCATCTTCTGTGGGATGCGTCTTCCGCAGCTCTGTCAATGTTGTGTACATCATCTCAAACTGATTCCGTTCTGTAAATAAGTCAGATACTGCCAAAAGCTGCAAGTACAAAACATTATGTTTTAAAAAAGGAGCTTGCAATTAGTCACTTTCACGAAGCAGACACAGATGTCATGGCAAGCTGTGATTAAGCCCACCGTCGGCACAAACACAGCTTGTGGAATCTGACTGTTTCATGATGCTAGAAAAAAGATTTTCAAAAAGGAAAGAATGCAACCTATTACATACCAACAGACTGGTATACCCTGTTTCACCAGCACAGTTTCTGGTAACCTGCCTCCCCTTTATCTCTCTCTCTCTCTCGTTGCCATTGTATTGTAACCAATATCATAGCCCAGTACAGAGAATACCATACAGACCCTGGTGGCACCCAGAGATGCAGGAAATACAGTGTTAGAATTAGCCCCCCCCCCATCAGCAAATGCACTGGAAAATGGGTGGGTCTGCGGCAGCAGGGGAGGGGAAATAGTCACAGTACACTAAACCACACTGCTCAGAATAGACATGGAGGAGCTTTCTCTGCAGTGGGCCCTGGCCTGGCCCGTGCCACTCGCAACAGGCATCTTCTCTAGAGAAGAACAGAAGGCCAGGTGCCCAGGTGTGTCTGCCAGCTGAATGGGACAACTCAATGAACACAGTCTACAAGGGCTCCCATGACTCAAAATACCTTAACAATATTTTTAACGAAAGGCTATTACCGTTTTAGCAGACACCATGGTAAACAAACGGCACTTCTAATGCAAGTAGCAGTGTTCCTGGGCTTGAAATCCAAAAGTTTTCCTCACTCCCAAGTATTTTAAAAGACTCATCCACGAATGTATGACACTGAAAACATTAACACTTACAGATCGAACAACTTCACTGATCAGGATAACTGGAGTCCTCTTGCTGGGGCTTGAGGGCAGGATCCACTGACTGTACAGCTCCAGCAAGAACTGGGAACAAGAATGTATGTCCACACCCGCCCGGTGCTTCCTGTCACCAGAGAGAAGGAAGGTGAAGATGCTCCAGGAGTACAGCTGCAGCTCTTAAATAAGGCAAATGAGTCTGCTGGCTGATGGTTACAGCAGAGGATTTTTTCCAGAACTCGATACCAAGAATCACCAACATTTGAAAGTTATCAAATTGGCAAGCAAAAAGTTCCACAAACCTGGAATTGATGGGAGAGGACGGAGGCGAAGAAGAAGCAGGTATCTCGCTCTCATCATCTTCATCTTCATCCCACTCTTCTTCCCGCAATGGAGTAATGTTATTTCCTAGCCACACGGAGTGGATAGAGACCTTAAACGACAAAATGTAAGCCAAGACATTTAGTTATAAACTTATATATATTTAAGCAATATTTAAAAAACCCAACTTTCAAATTTTGTTTTGATTTTTATTCTCTTTGCATGTGTACTACAACTGTTGTACAAGACACACATCTATCCCTTCCAGTTGGCCCTTCGATCAGGTGTACCTCAGCTGTACATCTGATTTCCTAACATATCACTCACCAAACATGATATGAGGACCATCTGAAAATACCTCCGACTTTCCCCCACTCGTGGCAGGAGAGCTGGTTTTTATTTTAGAGAAAAGGTCAGGCTTATTTTCCCCAGTTTGGTAAGAACATCCTGTTGGATACTATTAGCTTAGCTTTGGAAGGCCCTGAAAACAAAGGGAACAGAACTTCATAAAGAGAGCTCTGTGGTAGTGCAAAATAGGCAGCTGTTTGCAAATCACAGGGAAAAGATGTCTGGCGATTAGACAGTTTGCAGGCAATCCAAGGCAAAAAGATGAAAACTATTTTTCAAAGATTCGCTTCTGCATGCAGAAACAGCCTCCCACATACGGAGCAGATATTTTTCTCATCTTGTGTGAGGAAAATCAAGCAATGTTCAGAGGTTGTTTTGCACACTGGAGCACATCAACAGCAGCTTTCTTGCAGTAGTATTGGACACTAGCCAGAAAGCACTTTAGTGTGTGTGGAAGAAGAAGAAGAACAGAGCTATGGTGGTATCATGGGTAGAATGATCTGGTTTCAAATTCTCACTCTGTCTGCTTGGTGATCTTGGGCCAGAAACGCCCTCTCAGGGTTACTATGAGGTAAACTCTGGAAGTCAAGACTGTCACCCGGAGATCCTTAGAGGGGGGACAGGATGCAAAGAGAGAAAGAATAGGATGGCTCTCAATGGGACAGGATATTGCCATCGGGTAGTTGTCCTGGATTTCATGAATACTGGCAGGCTGTGACATTACGCATGGTTCTGAAAAGCTTCCAGCACTTATTTCCTATTAGTGGCCACCCATAAAACAGCCAGCCCAGCGATCAACACAGCAGAAGTTATGTGATACAGCTGTGTGGTATACTTAATGAATTACTCGGAGAGATCATAAAATTCTAACGTGGCTCTTAGCTGTGAGGTGTTTGCGAGCTATTTCATGGATAAAATTTTGTCGCTCCCCCATGACCAATATTGATACAGTGTGTGAACTGGAGGCCCCTTGGCCATCTTCTGGCCCGATATTGGACTAATTCGGTCAACTCTCCCAGGCTGATGTAGACAGGATCCTGACTGCTGTGAATGCCACCACATAGCCCCTAGACCCAAGCTCCTCCTGGCTGGTCAAGGCTATGGACTTTGAAAGAGGCAGTGGTGCATCCGCTCTTCAAAAGACCTAGCGATCTGGCCAACTACCGCCCAGTGTCCAACTTATCTTTCCTGGGCAACGTAGTTGAGAGACTGGCGGCAGAACAGCTTCAGGCTTTCTTGGAGGACACATCGGCCTTGGACCCATTTTACTCTGGTTTCTGCCCTCGTCGTGGGATAGAGACGGCACAGGTCGCCCTCACAGACGATCTCCAGTGGTACCTGGATTGAGGCAGGTTGGCACTGCTGATTTTATTAGAACTTACAGCAGCATTCGACTCGGTCGATTACAATCTGTTAGACCACTGCCTTGCTGACATTGGAATTTGGGGGACAGCCCTTCAGTGGCTGCGCTGCTTTCTCCGTGGTCAGGGACAGAGGGTAGCACTTGGGGAGAAGGTATCACCACGATACCCCTTGGTCTGTGGGGTCCCTCAGGGAGCAATCCTCTCCCCCATGTTATTTAATATCAATATGCGCCCCCTCGCCCAGCTAGTGTGGAGTTTCGGGCTGGGTTGCCATCAGTATGCTGATGAAACCAAGCTACATCTGTTGATGGAGGGCCAACCGGACACTGCCCCGGGACACACTTGCCAGGTGTTTGGATGCCGTGACAAAATGATTGAAAGAGAGCCAACTGAAACTGAATCCATTGAAGTTGGAGGTCCTGTGGCTGGGCCGGAGATGGTGCAGCAGCTCCTGGCTCTTGATGGGGTACAATTAACATCTGCACCTTCTGTCAAGAGTCTGGGTGTGATCCTGGATGCCTCCTTATCAATGGAGACAAAGGTCACAACTGTAGCCAAGGTGGCTTTTTTCTACCTCCGCCAGGCTAGGCAGCTGGTGCCATGCCATGCCTGCCTCGTCCTGACTTAGCCACAGTGATCCATGCAATGGTCACCTCCAGGCTAGACTACTATAACTCATTCTTCGCAGGGCTACCCATGAGACTGCTCTGGAAGCTCCAGCTGGTCCAAAACACGGCAGCAAGGGTTCTTATGGGGAGCCCACTTAGAGCACATATTCAACCAGTGCTCCGTGAGCTGCACTGGCTCCAGGTGGATCAGGTTCAAGGTGTTGGTATTAACCTTTAAAGCGCTAAACCGACTGGGACCATTGTATCTGCAGGACTGCCTCTCCCGGTATGCCCCCACCCCCAAAGAGTGTTATGCTCAGTGAATATCTGGCTGTCCTCAACCAGGGCCAGGGCTTTTCCGGCCCTGGCCTGGTGGAACTCTCTGTCTAGCAAGACCCGGCCCCTGCGGGATTTGGTACAGCTCTGCAGGGCCTCTAAGACTAAGATGTTCTGCCAGGCCTATAGTTTAGGGCAGTAACGGGTTCTATCGTATGGTTGAAGACAGCAATGGTTTCAATTCCATGGCCTCCCTCCTCCACCCTGGTTATATTAAATCTACTGAATTAATTGGGGGTCCTGATTCCCTTTCCTCTGGACTGACTGCTGACCACTGTGCCCACGAAATGGGAATCGTTGGATTTTAGAACTGATTTCAGAATTAAGGAAGGGTTTTAAGCGTTAAATTATCTCTAATGTATCTTATAATGTATAATGAGTTTTTATGATGTAACCAGGTCTGAGCCTGGCATTGGCCGGGACAGAGTAGGATATAAATCCAGGAATAAATAAATAGATAAAGAGAACATAAAATTCTCATTCCCTGCAGAATATGAGTCGTAGTGTAATACTGCCAGGCAAAGTTATTCTGATATCAGTGTTGCTCGCTGAAAGTTATGACAATTTTCCCTGCTGCCTTCCAGCTCTTGGTACAGCCACAAGGTGGGTAAAAATTCTCCAACATACGAGTTCTACATGTACTTGCTTTGGGGCCTCCCTGTTACAAGGCTGAGACAATACAAAGGGACAGGAATTTTGCCTGGCCTTGGAAGGCTCAAGCATTGCCCCAGTGCATCATTCTTCCCAGGGCTGGGCTCTCTCCTGCCCTGAAGAAGGCGGGCTGAGCATCTGGGGAGATGCTCCTTCCACCTCAGAAGATCCCGAAGAATTGTGCTGACTCTGCATGGCAATGAAATAAAGTAATCAACATTATACATCAACAACACCACTACTTAACCTTCCTTTCAGTCACGACTTAAGTCTTCCCTTATGGTTCTTAAACTGCAAAGTCAAGAATACAGACAATTGTCCTTGCATGTGTACAAACCTGTCCTAGTTTATAACCCATGTTTCCTATTTCACGCTCTGTATTGATTTGCAGTAGAAATTTCTCATGGTTGATAAGAGTACCTGAAACAAAAAGAGAAAACAAAACTGTTTCAGAAGATAAGCCAGAACTGACACCGTGGATGAAAAGTCTCTGAGCATGGTACAGATGCAAGAATAGGGACCACCTACTGGACCACTCACTTATCCCTTAACAAGGCTAGGTCAAGGAATACAAATAAGCTCTTAACCTAGTCAGCTAATGACAGATTAATCACACTCAAGATAGGTAAGTGAATCACCACGATAGCATCAGCTTTCCGAACAAGCACTGGCTACATTTTGTGTGGCTTAAGCTGAACACAGATGAAGCTGCCTTATACTGAATCAGACCCTTGGTCCATCAAAGTCAGTATTGTCTACTCAGACCGACAGCAGCTCTCCAGGGTCTCAGGTAGGGGTCTTTCACATCACCTACTTGCCTGGTCCCTTTAACTGGAGATGCCGGGGATTTTTTTTTTAAATAAATTTTTTATTATTTTTCTATAGTAATCAAACAGAGTATTCAACAATCAATATAAGTAAACATCAAAATATAGATTCAAATTAATAATTGTTGAAAATACATCCATATATAGATAATAAAAAATAAAATATAAAAACTTCCCCTACACCTCCCTCAATCTTATCATTTATTTGTTATCTCCTTTGTTTAAGATTCTAATCCTAATATTATTACAAACATTTACTATTTCATTTACCTATTTTGAAATAAAGAGAAAAGAAAGACAAAATAAAAAACAGAAAGGAAAAAAGAATAGATATATAAAAATAGAAATAAAAATGGATTAGATAATATGTAACATTTTTAACCTCCTTTAGAAATGAATATCCTAATTTCTCCGTTTCTCCCACATATCTAACGACTGTCAATTATATTAATGTCATTAATTATCCTGTTTTTATCAAAGCCAAACAGTTTAATCAGACCTTTTTAGTTAAATCCCAAAAAAAACTAAGCCCTTGACCCAGTCTATTTATCTTAAATTTCCAACATCTTCCTCTCTTTCCCAGAAGCTTTAAACGTTGAAGGGCATCCATGGAAGTTGTTAATGTAGTTCCCTCTGTGAAAATTGATGTAAGATAGTGAATCTGCAACAGAATTTCTTCCATCCCCAAGGCGAAGAGAAAAATCCCGGTATTTCCAGCTATTTGTCCTTTTAAGTTCTCCCAGTTAACTTTGAAAAGTTCATCAGGTAGTACGTACAACCAAAAATCCAAGTCGCTTACATTCATCTCCTTGGTTATCAGTCGGGTTGATTTGGTTTCTTCTTGCAGATATATATCCTTCGGAAATCCTTCGTAGCTCTCCATCTCCTTTGCAGTATTTAATTCTTCATTTAATGGTTTATCATTTGGGGAGCTTCCTTCTTTCATCTCAGATCTCATTGTCATAATCCGGACTTTAATGTCCTTAAGATCTCCCAAAATTTCATCCATTTTCCGAATAGCAAGTTCATATGTGTTTGTCAGAGAGAAGAGACAATCCATATATTTAATCTCACTTTCCATGGTTGCCACTTCTGGTGTTTAATTGAAGTTTAATTTGTAAAATCCAGACAGGGATATGTTGAGTTGTAGAATGATGTTGCGGGGGGGGGGGGGTAGAGTAAAAAGTTGCATGTCTGCCTCCTTCCTTTTGCCTAGGAACTGGGGAAGTATTTGCCAGTTACACAATGCCACACATCCGGTCTCAAATCCCGTAATGTTCTCACGATGGCCGACGATAGCTGATACTTCCGGGTAAGACGTGGCAAAGGAATTTGTTTATTCAGAAAAGCCTCCTCCCGGAAATAGGGGGGAATCTGCTCGTCCCTCCTCCTTGCACTTCAGGATTTCTGATTGGTGGCTATACCATCATTCAAATAGTCCCAATTGTTGTGTCTATCCACCGATCAATTTGATTAAGATCCTGTCGGCTTATCGAATGTTTTTAAATGTCAAAGAGTCAACCAAATCTCAGATGGAAGGATTCTGATTCTATAGATGTTTTTTCCGCTCCTTCAAAGCTTCCAATTCCAGGTAAAACTTGTTACTTACTCAGATTTTAGAAGAGCAGGTATTCTTGCTTAAATATTGTTGCTTAGATGGTAATAGATAGGGGAGAGCTGAGCCTAAATTCCAAAGAAAACGTTCACGGCAATGGTTCCCCCTCAGCCAGATGGGACCTCGTCCAGGATTCCAAGAGTCGCACGATGGCTCTCTCGGCAAAACTGGGGGTCAAACCGTACTTCGTGGGCAGCTGAAGTCCTGTTTCCCAATCCACTGTTTAGGATCGGGTAGGGGTGAAGGATTACACCCCAGATTTGAATGAATCTTGATTCTCTTGAGAGCCCTCAAGAGACGTGGCACTCAGTTCAGCACCCTAGCGGAAGTCCAAGATGCCGGCGATTGAACCTGGGCCCTTCTGTGTGCCAAGGAGATGCTCTACCACTGAGCCACAGCCCCTTCCCTGTCCTCAATTTGAGTTTCAGCTTGTTCTCCCTCATTCAATTGACCACAGCATTCAGGCACTGATTCAGAAGGGATACAGCTGCTTTGGGGGGGCTTTGAGAATGACAGGTACGGGCATCCTTTATGAGTGTCAACTCAAAAGCATACTGAAAGGCATCGGTGAAGAGGTCAAGCCCTTGGCGTACATCATATTTCAAGTTCCACACTGATGATTCAACTTTTCCAACAGACTCTGAAAGCCTCACTTCCTTCGCCAAGCATCTCAATAATAATGAGGGGTCTACCATATCAAGTGCTATATATTACTGCTATATATTTGCAAACTCTGATAATCCACCAGAACAAACAAAGCCATCTTGGTTCTCAAACCAGGCTGGTAGCCAGATTGAAAAGGGCAGACAAGTAACCCAGTAAACTTTGGAGTTTTTGTGTCTCTCCTAGAAATGGAAATTTTGATGGACTGTGTACATTTGCTGCACTGCATGTTTGTCCTTTGCAAGAGTTGGTTTGGATGCAGGACCACAAATCTCGTTGAAGTGAATTGAAATAAAACAGGCACAGCAATTTCATCCATCCAGGTTTTGGTCACACACCCCAGGTCTGCATGCTCGTTCAAGAGTAAGTCACGAGTGACAGACACTTTATCGTTCCCAGGCCTAGCATTACACGGCACACAGGCTGAAGGGGCAATTCACGCTTGCATCTCTTTGGTCTGAGAGTGGGAGACTGTGTAGTGTTTCATGTCTCATCCTGAGCCCGTCAGCACCATCGTCCCTTCCACTGGAAGACCTCCCATGCCAGCGCACCACTGGAATGCCCAGCCAGGCCCTCTTACACGCTGCTCTGGAAGGGCTGCATTATATCTGAGGCAATGTGTTCTGCAGGCCCAGGAACACTCGCAGCAGCTGAACCGCCCTGCCGGGCCAGCCTTCACTCCCCACCAAGGATGACTGCTTGAAGGATGCATTTAAGTTCTCTGGCCTCCGCTGTGAGATATTTCAGAAACAGCCAGGCTGAAAAGCCCTTCCGTTTAAGCAGCCAGCAAACACCTATTGGGGGTGGGGCTGTGGCAAGTAGTAGAACTTTTGATTTGCACACAGAAGATCCCAGGTTCAATCTCCAGCACCCACAAGTGAAAGAATCTGGTAGTAGGTGATGGGTAAGTCCTCCAACTTTCCTTTATTTAGTAACCAAAAGTCTTACGCAAATCAATATAGTAAAATGGAATAAAATACAACAGAATGATATATCACAATACACATATACAATTTTCACAGAAAACAAATTAAAACCTATGTTGATAGTGCCTTATGAAATCATTACTGCCAAAAATTTGGCAACAGATCAAGTTACTACTGGATTGGTATCTGCCAACAGAAAAGAGATCATCCAGGATTCAGCAGGAAGCTGGTATGTGATCAACATAGGCATGATCCAAAGATCCCCGAGTACAGTCCACTGATCGCAAAATAACATGAGATGATCTACGGTCTCTATTGCTCCAGGCTAGCAACAGCTAAAACAATCCAAGAACGGGATTTTAGCAAAGCGGCCCCTCAGTTCTGCGGGTGGCAAAACATTCCATCTGCCAAGGATGAAAACACACCTATGACTATTTAGTTGCTTCTCTTACACCCCATCTTTCCCCCCTTGATAGGAATCCAAAGCAGCTTACATCATTCTCTCCTCCTCCATTTTACCCTCACAACAACCCTGTAAAGTAACTTAGGCTGAATGCGTGTGACTGGGCCCAAGATCACCCAGCAAGCTTGCCTTGCAATTCGAACCTGGGTCTCCCAGATCCTAGTCTGACACACTATCCACTACGCAACACTAGGGATTGTAAAGAAATTTATGTATGAAGGGAGGGTTGGAGAGGGGGAAATCATCTACTGCAGAAATAGTACATACATGCCTTGCAGTGACTGCATATTAACACCGTCCAGATTGATTACTCTTCTTAATCATCCTTGGCACTTCCTGACAGCCCATATTCCTAATCATAATAAAGGAAAGGCCAAGGGTCTCCAGTCTATTATCCACACACTTCTTCCAAACACTTCTGAAAGCATCTTCCTTCAATAGACATTGGGCATCACATAAAGAACCTTCCGCCTTCAATTAAAAGCACCAATCCAGGCCCTAGACACCAATAAGAGCTACATAAACTCTACTCTAAGCATAGTTCCTGCAAGGCAGCTAAACACTCCTACTGTCCAGTGAAAGAACTACAGAATTGGGTGATTGTAAGCACTTGTCCCTGTGGTAATCCCACAAACAGCATCCACAGACAAGGAGTCCAAAAGAGAGCTGATTTATTGGAAAACATACAGGTTTGCAGAGCTACAGGTAAATTGGCACGAATGGGAAATGGTGGCACAGTACAGGGCCTATATGGGAAAGTGTTAGTAACCCCCCTCCCAACGAGGAGCCGTTCCCACGGGAGACAGCGCTGGAACAGGAATACAACAGTTAGCAGGCCCGACCTTGAGAGGCACCTGGTGGAATCGAAACTAAAACATGCTCAGTCTGACAGGCTGCTGAGAGCAGTGGAAGGCAGGCCTGACATCCTGCACTCCTTTAGGCCCCCTCCCCACCGTTCCCCACCGGTCCATTTGGAGGTGCTGGTTTGTGAAGGTAGGCAGCATGGAATTGGCGGACCAAACGGGGTGCAGACACATCACGTGTGCGTACCCACTCATCGTGAGCGGAACTGAAATGTTTCCAACGAACTAAATAGTGGAGAGATCCATGATGGATACGCGAGTCCAAGATTTTTGCAATTTCAAAATGTTCCTCCCCCCCAACCATCACCGGTATTTCAGGAAGTGGTTCAGGATGCCACTCGGGAGCAGGCACATGTGGTTTCAGCAAACTGACATGAAAGACAGGATGAATCCGCCTGAGTGATTTTGGGAGCGAAAGTTCCACAGTCACTGGGTTAACTATACGAGCAATGGGGAAGGGACCCAAGTATTTGGCACTGAGTTTGTTACACGGGCGGTTAGACCGTAAATTCTTGGTGGACAAATAAACCATGTCCCCCACTGAGTAGTCTTTGCCTGGTAAGCGATGTTTATCAGCTTGAGCTTTGTATTTACGTTTAGCTTGCTGCAGATTTCGTACCAGCCAAGGCCAGGTTGTTTGAATCGTGTGGACCCAGTCAGCAACACTTTCACCCCCCTCCACCCTGGAGACATTGTTACGGCTTATGGGTCCGAAGTCTTACCCATAAACTGCCCAAAAGGGGCTGAATCCAGTGGACTGATGCACAGCATTATTGTACGCATATTCAGCAAAGGGTAACAACTCAACCCAATCATCCTGATGATAGTTAACATAACAGCGCAAGTAGCATTCTAGTACAGCATTCACTCGTTTGGTTTGGCCATCGGTTTGGGGGTGGAAAGCACTTGAGAGTCCTTGGTCCACCCCCACTAATTTTAAGAAAGCTTTCCAAAATTTAGCCACGTAGTTACTTCCGCGGTTGCTGATCACCTTGCGCGGAAAGGAATGTAGATGGAAGACACGTGACACAAAGAGGTGGGCCAGTTTTGGGGCGGATGGGATACCTGCGCAAGGGACGAGATGCACCTGTTTAGAGAACAGGTCCGTGACTACCCAAAGTACAGTTTTTCCCTCGCTGAGGGGGAGGTCAGTCATAAAATCCATAGCAATCACTTCTCAAGGTCTAGTGGGGGTCTCTAACGGCTGCAACAATCCGGGAGGTTTCCCTTGGGCCCTTTTGACCATAGCGCAGACTGGGCAACTGCAAATGAACGAATCCACATCAGTTCGCATGCCCGCCCACCAAAACTGCCTCCGTAACAAATGCAATGTTTTTAAAAACCCAAAGTGTCCCGCGGTCTTGGCTCCATGGACTAGCTGTAGGACTTCTTTTTGGAGCTCCTTAGGCACATACAGCTTAGAGTCTTTGTAACATAAACCTCCACGTTCAGTTAGAGCAGAGGGGAGGGCTTGCTCAGAGAGTTCGGCTTGGCAAGCGGAACGAAGTGAGGCCAAAAAAGAGTCTGTGAGATCCAACCCATCTGGTGGTGTGGGCTCCGTGTTGGAGGGAGGGGAAGTCCCCAAGGGGGGTTGGATGACTGAATTGTCAGAGTGACCAGGTGCCGGCGGGGCTGGCAAAGGAGGCGAGGGGGGTGGCGCGGTCGGGCTGACTGGTGTGGTTGGGCTTGAAGTGTCCCCCCCTCTTGTGGGGGTTGCGGTGGGAGCCAGGCTTGCGACCGAGTTTGGACTGCTAGAGTGGGCAGCAAACCCCTTTGAGCAGGAGTGAACAGGGACTCCGTGGGGCGTTCAACCTTGGTTGGATATTGGGGAAGTCTGGACAGAGCATCAGGCAGGACATTTTGTTTCCCCGGCACATGTTTCAAAACGAAATGGAACTGAGCAAAGAAGTCCGCCCAGCGAACTTGTTTTGCGGACAGTTTACGGGCCGCCGGGAGCGCCTCCAGGTTCTTGTGATCGCTCCACACTTCAAAAGGGACTTTAGACCCCTCCAAAAACTGTCTCCATACCGTAAGGGCATGGTGGAAGGCAGCCGCTTCCTTTTCCCAGATTGGCCAGTTGAGTTGAGTTGAGATTACGCGAACTTCTTAGAGAAGTAAGCCCATGGATGCAGAAGACCATCCCTCCCCTGCTGTAAAAGTGCACCCCCATTGCCACGTCTGAGGCATCAACTTGAACTATAAACATATGATTAGGATCGGGGTGCTGTAATACTGGTTCAGAGGTAAACAGTCGTTTGAGAGTATCAAAAGCGGATTGATATTGGGGGGGTCCAGTTGATTTTGCCTGAGGGCAACGTGGCGGCGTTGCCCTTCCCTGTACTCTAAAGGAGATCCGTGATGGGGAGTGTGATTTGAGCGAAGTTGGGAATGAACCCCCTGTAGAAGTTAGCGAACCCAAGAAATTGCTGAACTTGCTTACGGGTGGAGGGTGGTTCCCAATCGGTTACTGACTGCACCTTGTCAGGGTCCATAGTAAGTCCGTGGTGTGAAATTATATAGCCCAGGAAGGTTAACTGTTCCTGGTGAAACTCACACTTGGACACCTTAGCATAGAGCTGATTGTCTCTGAGGCGTTGCAATACTTCCCTTACCAAGGCAACGTGTTCGTCCATAGTTTTAGAGTAAATAAGAATATCATCCAAATAAACCACCACGCCCCTATACTACACGTCATGTAGGATCTCATTAACGAATTGCATGAAGACCCCAGGGGCCCCTTTTAATCCAAAAGGCATCACTAAGAATTCATACATGCCAAAGCAAGTGGAAAAGGCTGTGAGAGGTACATCGCTCTCTTGAATCCTGATCCTGTAGTAGGCTTCCACCAAGTCAAGTTTTGTAAAGATACGCCCTTCCTTTAGTTGTCCCAAGAGATCCGAGATCAAAGGAATGGGGTAGGCATTGGATTGGGTGACTGCATTGAGTTTTTGGAAGTCAATGCATAAGCGCAAGTCACCCGTCTTTTTGTTAACAAAGAAGGCAGGGGCCGAAGAAGGGGCAGTAGACGGCCGGATGAAACCCCGCACCAAATTCTTGTCCAAGAATTCACGTAGCACGGTGCGTTCGGTAGCGCTCATGGGGTAAATCTTACTTTTAGGCAGTTTTTCATTTCCCACCACTTCAATAGCACAGTCTGTTTGGCGGTGGGGGGACAGTACATCACATTCCTGTACATCAAAAACGTCTGTAAAGTCTCGATATTCAACAGGTAGAGGAAAGGATGGGGGGGGGGTGTCTGAGACTAAAGCCGAGGCTGATGGAGGTACAACAGCTACCTCGAGACGGTGTTGGTCGCAATTAGGATCGGAGAATTTTATAGTTCCTGCCCCCCAGTCAATACAAGGGCTGTGCCCCTTGAGCCAGTTAATCCCCAATACCATGTTGTATCTGATAGGGGCTATGGTAAAGTCAATTTGTTCCCAGTGGTGGCCAATGCCCATCGCCAATCCGCGAGTGCAACGATCCACAGGCCCCCCTTTGAAGTTGCTGCCATCCATCTGGGCGAACTGGATGGGAGCTGGCAGGGTCTCTGACTTGGCTTTGAGCACTTTGAAAGTGGTTTCGTTGATCAGGGAGCGGGCACACCCGGAGTCTATGAGTGCTTTAACTTGTAATTGGGGGCCCCCTTTATGGCGCTGTAACACTACGTCTACATACACAGTATTTTCGATCTCACTCACCTTCACTGGAGCTTTGGGTTTTGCAGGAACAGCTGCAAGGGTCCGCGGTGAGCACCCGGAGAGCACCCGGCTGTCTTCGGTGGGGAAGTGCTGCCCCTGTTCACCGCAGACCCTGCCCGTTTTTTGACAGATCTAGAGGAGATTCAAGATTCAAGGCACGGGAATCCCAGTCCTTGTCTTCATCCAAAGACGGCGAGTTGTCCCCAAGTGGGGCACTTGTAATCCAGAACCCCAATGGGTTCGCTGGTGCAGGTTCGTGGGGCGCATCTCCGACTTGGAGAGCTGATGGTGCGGTCCGTCCAGGAGCAGTGCTACGGTTGGCCGCGGTGCCTCTGCGCAGAGGTCGCCCCCGATTCTGGGGCGGTCCGTCCTGTCGAGCAGGGACCAGCCGGTCCGACCGAAGCGGGCAGGCGGCTGCAAAGTGGCCCATGGTTCCGCAAACGAGACAGGCTCCCCTATGAAACCGAGAAACGTGGTCTTGCGAGGGTAGAGCAGGTCTCCGCGGTGCAGGAACTGCAGCTTTAGGAGGGGGCTTTTGGTTGCCCCCTCCTTGGCTCGATGGCGGGCCAGCGAAATGAATTGGCGACGGCTCTCCACTTCCTCGGCTAGTAAAATCCATTCTTCAAGAGTGTCTGGGTCTCGCTGCATATAAGCCCAGTTCAATATCTCAGGATGTAAGGCTTCCCGGAATAATGTATTTGGGTAGCCTCGGTTTAGTCTACTATTTTACTGGTGAGTCTCTGGAATTCATCGACGAATTCCCGCATTGGTGTAGAGCCTTGTTGAAGTTGTAGGAGAACTGCCTTGGTTTTTTCGCCCAGGAAAGGGTCCTCAAAACGGCGCCGTAATGCTCGCATGAACTCGTTGAACTCGTGTATGGATCGGGCCCGAGTGTCAAACTGGAGGACCATCCAGTCGGCGGCTTTTCCAGTCAAGAGGGAAGCAACGAAGAGCACCCGGCTGTCTTCGGTGGGGAAGTGCTGCCCCTGTTCCCGAATGTAACTGTCCACTTGGTGTAGGAAACAGGGTAGGGCTTCAACTGAGCTGTCGTAGGTCACTCTCAACCGAGGTTGTTTCCACTGTATGGGAAGGGGCGCTGGGGGTTGCCCTGGAGGTGGCAAAACCGGTGCTCCTGGGGCCGGCAAAACCGGTGCTCCAGGGGCCAGTAAAACCGGTGCTCCGGGAGCTGGCTGAGCTGGAAGTCTCGGGAGCGGCTGGGCCGGTAGCCTCGGAGGGGGGAGAGTTGGTGCCCTCAGCGGTGGAACTTGCGGTCGTGGAGCCGGCAGAGTTGGCTGAGTAGGCACCGGTTGGACTGGGGTGGTTAGAGCTTGTTGCAAACATTCATTTTCTCGGAGTAATTGTTCCATTTGGTTTTGCAGATGGGCCACACGATCGTTCAAGTCCCGGTTTTGGCCCCACAATAGATGCATTTAGTCCCCCGCCCCTCCCATACGTCTGGACTGGCTAACCTGGAGACCAGTAGCCCAGTGGGGTTCCTCGCCATATAGGTCCTCCTCATCTGAGTAGTCCGGCTCGGTGAAGTGACCTGCGCGTTGTGCGTCGTGAGATGGACAAAAACTCGGGGAAAGTGAGGGGACAAATCCAAACCTATGCTATCTCTGGGACGCACGTCCATGACTGTGCAGGCTCGAGCAGCGGCCAAACGTTGTTTCTCTTCTTTCTCGGCTCGAGCCCAAGCTGCCGCCGCATCTGCTGCCCGCAATTGTTCCTCGGCTTGCTGTCGGTCAGCGAGCACTTGGTCGGCCTCGAGCTTGGCGGTGATCGCCGTGGTGACGATCGGGAGAGTTTCTCGCTCCAGAAGCAGGAGTTCAGAGGAATCTGGTAGGTCCAATAACGGTTGAACCTGGACTGCCAGAGCAGCAGCGTCCGCTCCAAAGTCTGGGGTCAGGCGCTTCGTGAGTTCAGCCACCGAGGCCGTGGCCGAGGTTAGTCCTACAAACAGTAAGGCGGTCCGGGCTGCCACATCCTGTGCTTCCTTCAAGCATAGGTTGGGGTCAGGAGCGGTTGGGGTAGGGGCCTCCTCCGGCCGCGTTCCCGCCATGGGGCGGATCAAGACCGCTACCGGCTCTAGTTGTTCCTCATGTACAGTTAAGCCCGCTAACAAATGGGTCAAAGTTGCTAAATCCTCCTGCGCCAGTCGCACTTCTTCCACCAGACCGTCCAGTATCCGGAGGTCGTGCTGGGCACTTTGATCTGCGTCGGGGTTTGTCCAGGGGGTCTTGTCAGCGAGGCGACGCCACTGGACTCGAATGAGTACAATCAGGCGACTGATCTCCGCATCCGTCCGCAGCAAGAACGTCATTCAGCAAGGAAGGGTCGTCGGGGTACTTGTCTGATGGTTCCAACGGAGGGTACCAAGGTTCAGGACCCTCCAGGGTTTTGGCCAGAAACCCTCCACCCGGGGAGTGCTGTCTCAACTCAGGCGAACCCTCCAGGGCTCCAGCCACAGGCAATTCACTTGGAGAGCACGTCCCCTGCTCCAATTCGAGACCCCGGCGAACCCTCCAGGGCTCCAGCCAGGCAGGTAAAAAATTTAGAAGGGATTCGTGCCAAGATGTAAGCACTTGTCCCCGTGGTAATCCCACAAACAGCATCCACAGACAAGGAGTCCAAAAGAGAGCTGATTTATTGGAAAACATACAGGTTTGCAGAGCTACAGGTAAATTGGCACAAATGGGAAATGGTGGCACAGTACAGGGCCTATATGGGAAAGTGTTAGTAACCCCCCTCCCAACGAGGAGCTGTTCCCACGGGAGATAGCGCTGGAACAGGAATTCAACAGTTAGCAGGCTCGACCTTGAGAGGCACCTGGTGGAATCGAAACTAAAACATGCTCAGTCTGACAGGCTGCTGAGAGCAGTGGAAGGCAGGCCTGACAGTGATCTATAGGCTCAAAGACTCCATTAATCCAAATACTTACCCCAAACAAAACATCAGGAATTATTTTGGCTTTAAAAGCTTCAGTGGCTGCAAGTGCATGCTGCCTGTCAGCAATGCTGATTCTATGACCTTAGGCAGATCATGAGAGGGAGGGCATCCTGGCTATTTTCTGGGCATGGAGTGGGGGGTCACTGGGGGGGGGGAGATAGCTGTGAATTTTCTGCATTGTGCAGGGGGTTTGACTAGATGACCCTAGTGGTCCCTTCCAATTCTATGATTCTGTGATTCCTTTTGCATAAAAGAACCTTAAAAGAGTATTTATATTTGTCCGGTCAATTTCTCTAACTGAATAAACACGAGCCTTATAAGATTGTAACTAAATGGAACTCCCAGATACTTGAAGTGGGACACCTGTTCTATTTTTTTCACCCTGGATGGCCCAGATCCTCTGCTTAATACAGGGACTTTGGGGGGGGGGGGCGTCATTATTTTTGATTTGCATAATTCTGAGTACAGTTATTAATAAACACATTCATTACCTTACAAAATCAGATAAGTCCGACCTGGATACTAATACAATGTTATCTGCATAATGCAGAACACAAATATTATCACCAGCCAATATAGGCGGCAGGAAGTTCTGATTTTTGAAGATAAAAGGATTATATCATTTAAAAACAGGTTGAAAATCAAAGGGGCTAAAGGACATCCTTGCCTATCACCAGATCTGACCTGAGACCCTGGAGAGCGTCTTCCAGTTAGAGCAGACCTTGGTAGACCAATGGTCCGATGAAGTATAAGGCAGATACACATGTTGAACATACCTGTACTGGACGGAGACAGAGATGGAACAGGATCCCATGCTTGGTACAAATGGTGGGTAACAATGTTGTCTCTCTTAGATGCCATTTCTTGGATTTCTTGCTCCACAATTCCCCGGATAACATTTAATTTCCTTCCAAACCTAAAGCGCAGCAGATACAGTTAAAAGCACACTGTACCATTAAGTAGATCTTCTAATACAATGACCTTTGTGTTAACTACATAATTCAAAAGAAATTCTACTTCTGCAGGAAGTAGCAGGAAATAAAGCGAATATGAAATTCAAGTGAACAAACCTCAGCTCAAATGGCTAAGAACTGAATTAAGAAATATCAAAATTAAGCAAAATGCTGCCATATAAACAAAAGTCTAACACTACACTATGCAGTTTTCCCTCTATGACTTAGGAAAATTTGATATTTGCATGTATACTAAAAAAAATTGAATACCTACAAATAGAAATTCTATAATCCCATAAAAAAATCATATTTTTTGGCACAACCATGTATGCTATGCACTGTAGAAAAGGTAACAGAGCAAAGCTGCTATATGTGTTAAGTGCCGTCAAGTCGCTTCTGATTTACAGTGACCCTTTGAATTAATGACCTCCAAAACAATAAGACTAAACTGAGGCTGTCGTATTTTGGTCACGTCATGAGACGACAAGAGTCACTGGAAAAGACCGTTATGATAGGAAAAGTTGAGGGCAGCAGGAAAAGAGGAAGACCCAACAAGAGATGGATTGACTCAATAAAGGAAGCCACAGCCTTCAATTTGCAAGATCTGAGCAAGGCTGTCAAAGATAGGACATTTTGGAGGACTTTCATTCATAGGGTCGCCATGAGTCGGAAGCGACTTGACGGCACTTAACACACACACACACACACAAAACAATAAGATGCTCAGATCTTGCAAACTGAGGGCTGTGGCTTCCTTGGTTGAGTCAATCCATCTCATGTTAGGTTTTCCTCTTTTCCTGAAGCCTCAACTTTTCCTAGCATTATTGTATTTTCCAGTGACTCTTGTCTTCTCAGAATGTGACTAAAGTACAATAACCTCCGTTTAGTCATTTTACTTATAGGGAGAGTTCAGGCTTGAGGCCACTTATTTGTCTTTTTGCTGATCCACAATATCCATAAAACTCTCCTGCAACATCACATTTCAAATGAATCAACTTTCTTCCCGACTTCTTTCTTTGTTGTCCAACTTTCATACCCATAGGTAGTAACTGGGAATACTATAGTATTAACTGTCTTGATCTTGGTCACCAGCAACACATCCTTACACTTAAGAATCTTTTCCAGCTCCTTCAAGGCTGCCCTTTCCAGACTCAGACACCTTCCGATTTCTTGGTTGCATCATCCTTTAGTTGATGATGGAGCCAAGAAATAGAAAGTCTTGTACAATTTCAATGTCCTCATTGCCACATTAAAGTTGTGTAATTCCTCAGTTGTCATTACTTTTGTCTTTTTGATGTTTAGCTGTAATACTGGTTTGGCGCTTTCTACTTTAACCTTCATCAGTAGCCATTTCAAGCCATCACCATTTTCTGCCAGTATTGTGATATCATCTGCATATCTCAAATTGTTATTGTTCCTTCCAATTTTCACATCACCTTTATCTAAACCTAATCCAGCTTTCCTTATAATGTGTTTTGCATATAGACTGAACAGACAAGGAGATAAAATAAATTTTTGTCTGACACCTTTGCCAACTGGAAACCATTTTATTTCTCCATATTCTGTCCTAACAGTAGCCTCTTGTCCAGAATATAGGTTGTGAATCAAAACAATCAGACGTTGTGGTACACCCATTTCTTTTAAACCCAACCATAATGTTTCCTGATTCACACCAGGGGGTCCCCAACCTTTTTGAGCCTGCGGGCACATTGGAATTCTGCCATGGCATGGTGGGTGCAGCAACAAAATGGCTGCCACAAAATGGCTGCCACAGCTTAACTTCAGTAACACAGCTGCTGCCTAAGCAATATTTTTAAAAATCTGAACAGCCAATCAAATATCCGACAAATTTCCAACAATCAATCAGAAGCCTTGCTGGGCAAAAGGCCTACCTAGCCCCGCCCACTTCCTAAAAACACTTGAAAACTAGAAAAGGGCGCCACGGGCACCACGGTGGGAACTCCCGATACACACAGTAAAAAACTTTGCTGTAATCTATGAAACACAAGTTCATTTTCTTCTGAAATTCTCTTCTATGTTCCAGTAACTAACGTAAATTAGCAATATGTCTCTAGTGCCTCTTCTTTTTCTGAATCCAGAATGAACATCTGGCATTTCTTACTCCCTATATGGTAACAGTCTTTGCTGTCTTTAAGGATCACTTTACTCACATGAGAAATTGCTGTAATAGTCCGATAGTTGCTGCAGTCTGTGACATTTCCTTTTTTCAGAATTGGAACGTAGATTGAGTATATCCAGTCTGTAGCCCAGTGTTTGGTTTTCCATATTTGTTGGAATATTCTTGTAAAAGTTTTGATGGACTCTGTTTTTGTGGCTTGAAATAGCTGTATTAATATCCCATCTACTCCTGGTGATTTATTTCTCCCAATTGCTTTGAGTGCGGCTTTCACTTCACTTTCTAAAACTATAGGGTCTTCTCCAAAAATTTCTTCTTGAAAGGAATCTGTCATCTCTTCTGTATAGTTTTAAAATGTATTTTCCCATCTTTTCTTTATTTTGTCCTGCTCAATTAATGTATTTCCATGTTGATCTTTCAGCATGCCTCACCGTGCTTGAAAATTCCCTTTGACATCTTGGATCTTGTGGAAGAGATATCTTGTTCTTCCTTTTTTGTTGTTCTCTTTTATTTCTTTACCCTGGTTATGATAATCGTCCTCAATGTCTCTATATGCCAGTCTCTGGAACACTGCATTGAGACTTCTGATTCTATTTCTGTCACCTTTTACTTTTGTTTCTCGTCTATCCTGAACAATTTAAGAGTTTCCTCAGTCATCCATCAAGACTTCCCATTTCTTTTGGCTACAGGAATAGTCTTTGCACATTCTTCCTTGATAATACCTCTGGTTTCAACCCATAGTTCTTCTGGTTCATGTTCACTTGAACTTAGTAATGCAAATCTATTCTTTACATGGTGTTTAAACTCTTCGGGGATGTTGTTTAGATTGTAATTTGGCACTAAGAATGTTTTGGTATTTTTCTTCAGCTTTATTCTAATTTTCATTATTAATTATTCATGGTCTGTACCACGATCAGCTCCTGGCTTCTTTTAGCAGAGAGAATAGAACTTCTTCATCTTCTGCTTATGTAATCTATCTGATTTCTAAACAGGTCATCTAGTGATGTCCACATATACAATCATCTATTTGGTTGCCTGAAACGTGCTTGCAATGAAGAAATTGTTGTCTTCACAGAATTCTATGAGTCACTCTACTGTGCTTCACTTCGTTCTAGCCCAAATCATCCAAAATTTTTTGATTCTGCTTTGTTTCCTACTTTCGCATTCCAGTCACCTATGATTATAAGCATATCTTGTTTAAGTGTGTGATCAAATTCTTTCCCATCAGCATCTGTTGCTGGGGCATAAATTATGCTGACAGGCTTTCTGTGAAGTCAGGTTTATGTTGTTTGGCCAGACTTTACATTATAGCCTTGACTGCTTGTCCTTCATCTTGCCTCACTGTTAGAGCAACTCCGTTTCTTCTGTGTTTGCCATTTCCTGAGTAAAACATTTTGTAATTTTCTGACTGAAAATGTCCTAATCCAGTCCACTTTAGTTCACTCACTCGCAGGATTGCCATGTTTAAATGTTCCATTCGTCATTTTACAATTCTGAGTTTACCTTGATTCATACTTCTCACGTTCCATGTTCCTATTATATGAATTGAACTGTGTTGGGCTGTCCTTTTTCATCCATTCATGTCAACAACTAAGTATTATTTCAGCTTTTGTTACATCATTAAGAAGAGTGCTACTTGTACTTGACCTCAGCTTGCGCTTGTACTTGTCAGAGCTGCTATACAGAAGTCAAATTACACAGCAGGAAGAGAACAGAAAAGGGCAAAGGAGTTGTGACCATACTAGTTATGAACAAAGCAAGACTGAAGTGGCTTTGCGACAGTTATATGTAAAAGAGAGAACTAAAAGGAAACAAGATGGCAAAAGGCACTCAGAACAGGAATGAAAACAGTAACCTGTGAAATGGATGCATGAAAACTATTCAAAAACTGAGAAGACATTCGTGAAAAATGGAATTGTGATAACCACTGCCAAAGACTAGTAGGAAGAACAGTAGAAGCTTTCCACTCCCTCAACCATCTTCAAGTACTTGAAGGGCTGTCATATAGAGGAGGGTGCCGAGTTGTTTTCTGTTGCCCCAGAAGGTCGGACCAGAACCAACAGGTTGAAATTAAATCAAAAGAGTTTCCATCTTGACATTAGGAAGAATTTTCTAACAGAGCGGTTCCTCAGTGGAACAGGCTTCCTCAGGAGGTGGTAAGCTCTCCTTCCCTGGAGGTTTTTAAGGTTAGATGGCCATCTGTCAGCAATGCTGATTCTATAACCTTAAGCACATGGTGAAAGGGAGGCCATCTTGGCGATCTTCTGGGCATGGAGTAGGGGTCACTGGTGGTGTGTGTGGGGGGGTAGTTGTGAATTTCCTGCATTGTGCAGGGGGTTGGACTAGATGACCCTGGTGGTCCCTTCCAATTCTATGATTCTAACCGTGGTATCTTCCTGGTAGAGAAGTGCCTGACTGGGGCTGGGCTGGACTGATTTGCATCCTTTTGATAAGGTTTCCAAAGGCGATACTGGGGGACTGCTGCTTGGCCCTCTGGCCACCAGCCTTCTGGGTCCTGCAAGGTCTCATTCTCAGCTCCCATGCTTTTTAACATCTACATGAAACCGCTGGAAAAGATTATCTGGGGATCTGAGGTGAGTTTCAACCCCTAGGCAATGACACCCAACTCTAATCTCTTCTTTCCTTCAAAATCCAAGGAAAGAGTAGATGTGCTTAACTGGTGTTTGGGGTCTGTAAGGGACTGAATGATGGCAAACAAACTGAAACTAAATCATGATAAAATAAGATGCTGCAAGTCAGGAACAAAGTTGATCCAGGGATAGGTGTCCAACTCACATTGGATGGAGTTATACTCCTCCAGGAGTAGCAAGCTAGCAGTTTTGATGTGCTCTTGCATTGACCAAAAACACCCGACAAGTACAAGCATGGAAAAATCTAAAATTGTCATTATTACGACGAGTTAACTTAATTAAAATGAAAGTTCTTCCTACATTAAATTTTGTGTTTTAAGAACCTTTTTATAGAAATCCCAAGGAAAATAATCAATGAATGGCAACAAATTTGTAACAAATTTATTTGGCAAAAGAAAAGAGCAAGAATAAAAAGCAATAATATGTATGAAACAAAAGATAAAGGAGGATTCAGCTATAAAAATTTCGACTAGTATTATTTGGCTGCTAAAATAGAACAGACAAAGGTTTGGTAATATCCAAATGTTGATACATCATCTTTCAATATAGAACAAGAATTTGCGCATATCCCATTGGATGGATTTGGGTCAGAAAAAAAATATAGGAAAAAAGAATATAACGACGATAACACAGTCATCAACACTTTAATGAGCACTTGGGATCGGATTAAAATTAAAAATCTCAGAAAGATCTTTATTAGCATCAATAACAACTGACAAAGAGCCCCATGGCGCAGAGTGTTAAGCTGCGGTACTGCAGTCCAAGCTCTGCTCATGACCGGAGTTCAATCCGAACGGAAGTTGGTTTCAGGTAGCTGGCTCAAGGTTGACTCAGCCTTCCATCCTTCCGAGCTCAGTAAAATGAATACCCAGCTTACTGGGGGTAAAGGGAAGATGACTGGGGAAGGCACTGGCAAACCACCCCGTAAACAAAGTCTGCCTAGTAAACGTCGGGATGTGACGTCACCCCATGGGTCAGGAATGACTCGGTGCTTGCACAGGGGACCTTTACCTTTACCTAACAACTGATATGTCAATGGAAAATATAGGTACACAAAACTGGCTTAGCTATAAGCTAAATGATCAAGATAAATACATTCACTGGATAAAAGGAGCACAAATAATTGCTTATTCTGACTTAACAGAAGAAAATAAAAGTCTATTGACACCCTTCAAATACCTTCAAATTAAAAACGATATAAGCACATTAGTTAAAAAGGGTAAGTTAGCACTACAATCCCTCAATGAGCTTGAAAAATTGGTAGTCTCAGGTAAAACTATCTATGAGTAAGATTTACACCATTTTATTAAAAAAGAGCAGAACAACAATAAATAAACATCAAGAGAAGTGGAATAAGAAGCTTGGCTACATGTTGGATGATGACAAATGGGAATTTATATTCACAAAAAGTTTAAATTTCACAAATTTATCGATTAGACAGAATCTATATAAAATGGTATATATGTGGCATCTATCCCCTATCAGTATACAGAAAATGTCGAACTTAAAGGAAGATGCAAATAAATGTTGGTTTTGTAAGAGGGATAAGGCAGATTTTTACCATATGTGGTGGGAGTGTATTAGAGCTACAGTGAATTGGGAAAATGTGATAAATATAATATCTAAAGGTCTGGAAATAGAAATACCCATGAGTCCAGAAATAATCTTGTTAAACTGTTTACCAACTATGAATAAGAAACGTATTGATGTATTCCTCCATATGGTAACATTAGCAAGGATAAATTTTGCCAGAAGCTGGAAAAGAGTGAACTCTCCAAGCTTAAATTGTTGGTTTGACAAAGTAAGGGAGATCTGTGTTGATTAAATTACCGTATTGTCCGGCGTATAAGATGGCTTTTTAACCCAGGAAAATCTTCTCAAAAGTCGGGGGTCGTCTTATACGCCGGGTGTCGTCTTATAGGGCGGGTGCTGAAACTTCCGAGCCGGACTGGAGAATCTGCCTGGGGAGCCGCCTCCGCTCTGTCCATGTCCGCCGGAGGAGGGAGGGGAGGCGAGCCTGGCGAGGGCGCTCGCTGCCTGGCTGGGAGTCGGAGCCAGGCGCGCTGGGGCGCACGGAGGGAAGCGCTCGGCCGCGCTCCGGCGGCAGCGCAAGGCAGGCAGGCAGGCGGCTGGCTGGCCAGGGGCTGGGGCGGCCGCTCTCCCTGCGTCCTTCTCCGCCTCCTGCCCACCCGCTCCGGTGTCGCGACTGCAGCTGCGCCGCGCTCCAGCCCAGACTGAGGGTGGTTCGGGGCTGAGCGAATGCGGGCGGGCCGCACGCTCCTCCTCCTCGGCCCCCCCTGCCTCCCACCCTCCCCGCCTCCCTCCCCGCCTCCCTTTCCGCCTGTGCTTTGGTGCGTCTGGCTCCGCTCTTGCAGAGCGGCCAAGAATGTGACCAACTCCCCAGGCGGGGCTCTTCCAGGAACAGGCACCGCCTCCCCCCGGCCCGGCTCGGCTCTCGGCCCTTGTGCAAAAGGCGAGCGAAGGGGGGCGGCAGGGGAGTGCGCGAGGGGCGGGCCTCGGCTGCGGAGGAGTATATCCCAAACTCTATATTTTAACTGGAAAAGTTGAGGGTCGTCTTATATGCCCAGTCGTCTTATACGCCGTAAAATACGGTAACTTACTATAAAAATAACAAAAACATAGAGGAATTGGATAGAATATGGAATCCCTCTATATCCAGGATGGACAACACACTTAAAAGTTTAAATGCTGTTGCTGTTGGTGGTGGTTCATAAATAGAGTGATTATTCAGAAAGTTATATGTTTTATAGGTTTTATAAGTACTGGTCGATGTTTGTTAAGGTTTTTTTTAAAAATGTTGTATTATTGTAAATTTTAATAAATATTAAAAAAAAACAAAAAACACAAAGACACCTGACGCCCAGATTGCCAGTTAGCCAAGGAGAGTATTTTTCCTTTTCTAGAAAAGGGGACCTGGCCATGTCACACACAGGTTGGACTACCATAACATGTTCTATATGGGGCTGCCTTTGAAGTTAGTTCAGAAGGTCCAACTGGTTCAGAACGTGGTGACCAGGGTGCTTACAGAGACTGGACAGAGCAAGCAACATGACTTGTATACCTCTGCCCCCAAGACAAAGCACTGGAGTTAATCTTTAAGGTCCGAAATGGCTTGGGTCCAAGTGGACCATCCCCCTATCATTCACACTGACTCCTGCTCTGAGGCTGTCCAAGGAAGCCTACTGGCTTACTGGAGGAGCTCAGTTGGTGGGAACCTGCACCAGGGTTTTCTCCGCAGCCACCCTGACTCTTTGGAATTCGCTACGGGTAGGACTTCCTTGGGAGGTCTTCCAGAATCAGTTGGGTTTTTCCCTTTTATTCTTTAAGGCTTTTCAGTTGAATTTTGTTCCTGGTGCTTATTAAGATCTTCAAGGCTGCAGTTATCTATTTTAACTGTATGGATTTAAATATTGTTAAGTCACCTTGAGGATTTATTTTGAAATGGAAAGGCAGGCTTTATGTTTTAATATACAAACATTCATCCATTTGAAATACCTTGTATCCAAAGCTTTTAATGCTTTGTTCCGAGGCTGCTGTTCCACGCTGCTAACTGCCGGATTGCCTGCCACTGGTATGGTCAGGGCACTCAACACCAAGGACGTTATGGCTTGGACAGCAAGGACATTTATTTGGGTCCTCTCTGTGTCTTCCTGAAAAGTTAAAACACCATGTGAAACAGAGCACTCAAATTTAAGGTGCAAAGCAGCACAGCTTTTATATCCAAATAAGTAATATTCTGGATTTCAACTCCACTTCCAACAAAAGAGCAGCAAAACACATAGAAATGCTTGCGTTCACAAAGAAACACTTGCATTCACAAAGAAACGCTTGCATTCACATAGACATCATTAAAAATAAGGAGTCCCATACAACATGATCATTAATAGAAGTTAGGCTGTACGTATGACATGAGTGGATATTACGTATCAGAGAACGGACACAAAATAAAACTTATTGGGTGATTTCACCTCTTGCTGGTTTTCCTCTTGATCCATCACTACTGGCTGTGTTACAAGCACACCAAGAAGAGTAGCCCACGTTTCTTCAAACTGCATGCGATTTGTCCATCCTACAGGAAGGAAAATGCCATTTATGTTAACTACCTTAAATTAGCAGGAGTTAGGGAGAGTCACACACATGCATCTGCAGCTGCATCTTTTTCCATTAGCAGTCTAACTTTTAGAGCTCTCTGCAAGCTATGCAATTCATCTGCGGTGGAGGGGAGAGATAGAAGAAGAAAATGGCACCTCACCTGTGGGTCTCCTTTATATGTGATACGTACATACGATGTTCACATCCTGCAAGCACAGGGGCAAGTTCCTGGCTGGTACCAGTAACACCTCTTCCTTCAAACCAAGGTCTAATTCAAGTGCACTGAAAGGGCTATTCCAGAAAGGATAGCACCGTACTGAAAATGTCACTTCTTGCATGCAAGCCTGAGGTTTGGATAGATCAGACTGCAAAGATACCTTCGATCAGGTCTACAGAAAAAAGGTATTTCTGGATGGCCCATTTGATGGTCTTAAGTGTCTCCATCTGAATTATTTTTCTTAATTTTGTTGAGAAGCTTGAGGTCTAGGATGATCTTCCAATGAAGAAAAAGGAATCTACTTTGGAGACCCTCTCTGACAAAGGTATTTATTGTATAGCCTCCATGCTGAGAAGCTACTCTAGGTACACAGGACTCTCAAGGCTGCAGATTGGAGGGGAAGGGTGCACCACCTGAATCCTCCTCCTCTCAATACTCTCCAGTCTCACATGCTGACTGAGTAGGGCCTGCTGCAGATGCTCCTTAAACAGCCCACCCATCCAAACCCCTCTCTGGGCTGGCGCCTCCCCTCCACCCTCACCCAACCAGGAATTATTCTGGAGGACTGTTTCAACTACAGCCACTTCCTGGGTTATTCCCTCCCCTGGGCGGGGCTTGACGGTGTGAATGATTTCACCTGGCTGCAAACTTGATTACTTAGCCCAGAGTCTGCAGCCCCGCCCTGCCTGTTTCAGGCATACCCTGGCAGGGTTAAAGAGGCAGCCAGCTGGATGTGGCTTGCCAGCCACAGCCAAGGTGAGTTGTACCTGCAAGACCAGGGATGATCCTTCTGAAAGACAAACAAGTGACAGGAAGTGCTGGCAAAAGAAAAAAATGGACTAGAGAAAAAAAATACCCCCTAGCCCTTTTTTCCAAAGATTTTGAACGTCCTCACTCGTACCCACCACAACCTCGTCAGAAATTCCACTTTGGAATTGACTTTGTCTGCAGTCACTGAAACATCTAAGGTCAATATTAAAACATTCCACATCGGAAGTGAAAACACTCCAGTCTAGTTCACCACCAACAGTTTCTAAAAGTGATAAATAGTGAACTGTTATTCAGGTAATTCAATATAATATTTTTATCTACTTACCCAGTGTATTAATTCGATAGATGAACTCCTTGAATATTTCTCTCTCTTGAAGAAATTCCACGGGGATTTCTGGGAAAGTTGTGCCAAAATCACCTATAGGCTTTGGAGACCAACCCAGTTTCCAGACCTATTATAATATACAAAGGTAGATAAAATGTGTATAAGGCTTCATCCAGCAAGGAGGAATGCCCTGGCTGCTCTTTCTATTCTTTTGGCAGAAGAGAGAGAAGGACACCTTCGCCTCACTAGATGTTTGCACTTCCAAGCCCATGAACTTTCGTCTTGATCCTGGCCACTGGAAATGAGGACAGGCTGAGTACGCACGCTCCACGGCCAAGGAAGACTTCTCCCAGGGACAAAATCCTGACTGTTTGTGGGCTCGCTTTGAGGCCTGCCAGACCAGAGGGGACACCCAGCATCCCCGAGAGCAGTACGGACTCTGCCCACTGCCGAGCCTGGCAGGGTGGTCAACAGGCATCCCGCTCTCAGCCTCCCCATCTGTCTGCTGTACCGGCCAGGCACATCACAGACAATGACTTCACAGATGGGTAGCAACACATGAACAAGCAGCAAGAGTGGCTTTTTACAGGTCAGTTTCCTAACACAGCTGGTGGGCATTGCCCCTTTTTTTTTTACAGCATGCAACATTTGCCAGGCAGAAAAGACAAAATACCAAAATACTTCTTGAAGTCCACTCTCAGGGCTGCCAGGAGCCACCAGGCCCCCCCAGACAAAGGTGCTCTCTGCCCCCCTCCATCACCACTCTGGCTCAAACCCAAATATTGTATCAAAACAAGTCATATGAATTGCTGCTTAGAATGTTCTATACTACTTTGTGTGCCACAGAACTAATGTGTAAATGTTCTGAATATCATTCAAACATGTTCTGGCTCTTTTGCATAGCTTTGTTCAGAAGCATTGTTTTAAAGTATGAATTCTGAAGTTGTTTCTAAGAAAGATTTTAATAAGGAGATAAAGGTAGGGGAGAGGTCATTAAAAGTTATCTCATGCTACCTGTGAAGGATTGCTAAGATCTTTTAAAGAGTTAAGTGAAAACAGCTTTTAGGATGCAGTGGAGAAACATAAAACATATTGTCTTGCTCTGTGAGTCTTTAGCGGTGAGACCATCAGCACTTCTGAAACACTGATCTTTCAAAATGCTGTTCTTTCCCCCTTCTGCCCCACCTTTTATCTTTTCGCAATCGTACACTCATCTACAGTGGAAGACTCATGAGAGACTGAAGGATTTTGTGCAGGAGCAGACTGGAAAGTGAAAACGGGCATGGAAAAAGGCCAGGTGAGCAACCCCCTACCAGCCAGCACTCCAGGAGCCACTGAACTCAGTGGTACTAGCAACGGACACCGGCTCACCCCCATTCCACAAAATGGAAGCAGTGCAGGAAGAGACAGCTGGTGAACTGACGCCAACTGCCAGTGAAGATTCTGAGACAAATGGCCCCTGAGGCCCTGGCAGAGCTGCTGGGACTCCACCATCAGCAGCCTTCCAGGGCACCGGCCCACCAGGAAATTCCTTTGCAAGTTTAAGTGGCCAGCCCACCCCTGATTTTGCGCCCACAGAAAGCACCTCAACGTCAGAGACACTCCTTGTAGAGGACGATGTCCTTGAGAGGCAAATATTATTTATTTATGAAAATGTTAGCAATTGATCACCCATAATCCATTGTGCAAGTCAGCTGGGGCCTAAAAGGAAAACCAACCAACCACTGAAGCTTTGTAAAGGTTCACTGCCAGCATTATGTAGTGGTTAACAGCAGCAGACTCTAAACTGGAGAACCGGGTTCAATTCTCCCCTCCTCCACAAGAAGCCTGCTGGTGACCTTGGACTAGTCACAGTTCTCTCCGTACTCTCTCAGCCTCTCCTACCTCACCAGGCGCCTGTTGTGGCGGTGGGGAGGGGGGGGGGAAGCGACTGTAAGCCACTTTGAGACTCCTTAAAAAGTGAAGTATAAAAACAAACTCTTTTTCTTCTGCTTACCTAGACCTAACTCCTATTTTGCTGTCTACAAATTTCAACAATCAGATTATCTACCCAGACTGGAAAACGTCTTTTCATAAAGGTCTTTTTCTTAAAGTAGCACCCTTGAACCATCCTGTCAATGATCACAGAAGCAAGGCATGTTGCCTTCTCCATATCTGTAACAAAGAACATTTCAGTTCTTGAACTGAAAGAGACTCTCCTAGGACCTCAATGGAAGGGGCTTTCAGTTATATAAATTTGATTCAGTTTAAAAGTTTTATCGTGAGCAGAAATGGCAAAGCAAATCTCAAAGTAAAAAACTGAATATTAAATACCAGGTTGCAATAATTGTTGGCATCAATGTTTGCAGGACACATACCAAAGGAGGAATTCTTGCATAGCTGTTTACTAAAGGCAGCCTGGACAAGCTGATGATGATGTTTTTAAGAACCAGTGTTAAAAATGCTGGGATTTGGCAGTTTCTCCTGTGTCCCAAAGCCAAGACAGACTGCAAACACTCCACCAGTTCAGCTACTGTTTCACAAGTTGCTGTAATATATTCAAATTCTGAAATTGGGAGAGATATAAAGGAAATTAATTCCAGAATCCTCCAGTAAATATTATGTTTCAAATAGTTCCAAATCTATACTTGGATTCTGAGATATCAAAACAGATGATGTTCTTTACAAGACATGTTAACAGGATTTACCCAAATAAACCATTTTTTTTAAAAACAGTATGGAACATTCCCAAATCTTTTAAGAACCACACATTTAAGCTATTTTGAGAAAATAACAAAAGACTGCTGAAATGCATGCTTTTCAAGAAAAAAAGTATATCTCAGATAAACAACCTAGAAAGTGGCAAATTTTCTAAGCCCTGACCTGGATAGCCCTAGGCTAGCCCGATCTTGTCAGATCTCAGAAGCTAAGCAGGGTCGGCCCTGGTTAGAATTTGGATGGGAGACCACCAAGGACTACCAGGGGCGTGACGCAGAGGCAGGCAATGGCAAACCATCTCTGAACATCTCTTGCCTTGAAACCCCTACAGGGTCGCCATAAGTCATCTGTTACTTGACGGCACATGCACACATATGCACTTTCTAAAACTACCTCTGCAGATCTTACTTGGTGCTTGAGAATCCACTTCATCTTCACTAGCGGCTTTCACAAGGCTCTTCCTTTCTGGACTAAGAAGCTGATTTCCAGGCTCAACTGCCACTAAATGAAGCACAGTGTCAACGGTTTTCACAGAGCATATTCATTTGCTTTAGCTATCGTCCGCCTTTTTCACTCAAGACCAATTACAAAATTCAGCAAAGCAATATGAACAGTATAATACGTATACTATACAGCATAGTAAGAATTGATTGCAGTTAGAAAACAATGCAATAAAAATAACATAAGACATGACATATAAGAAATGTAAAAAAAACCTGGATTACAGAAATTAGAAAACAATGCAAGAAAAACAATGAAGTGCCATGAGCTGCAGCCCTTGTCCCTCTGTAGGAGAGTCCTCCTGAACAATTCTGTTGTCCACATCCTGCAGAGTGACAGGAATGTGGGAGCCTTCCTGGCCTCCTCAGACAGACCATTCCACAAAGTGGGAGCCATGACAGAGAACTCCGGGGTGTGGGAAGCTGCTGGCCTTGGCCATTTGCAAAGTGGTCCTTTCAGAAAGCTCTGGTCAGGCGAGTGCAGCTGCCACCTTGGGGCACAGTGGTAGAGGCAGTCCTTTAGGAATGGGGGTCCTAGGCTAGGAAGGGCTTTGTGGGTGATAGTCAGTACCTTGAACTGAACCTGGGAACTAACCGGCAACCAATGGAGAACCTGCAGAACAGGTGTAATATGCATACTTCACCTAGTTCCTGATAATAACAGAACTGTGGCATTCTGCACCTGGGGTTTCCAGGCTGTCTTTAATGTCAGACCCATTACAGCAGTCTAGCCACAAGGTAACTGTGGCATGGATCCATGGGGCCAGATCAGTCTGGTCATGGAAGGAAGACATCTTCCAGGCTAAATGAAGATGGCAGAAAGCACTTTTTTGCTGCTGAATGAATTTGCTTCTCCAGCACCGGTGATGGGTCTGGTACACCTCTGACAGTTTTGACCGTTAAAGCCTTACACGGTCTGGGATCTTCATATATGCAGGTCCGCCTCTCCCAGTATGCCCCTCAGAGAGCCTTGCGTTCAGCTAATACAAACCTGCTGGTGGTCCCTGGCCCAAAGAGTGTCTGGCTGCCCTCGGCCAGGGCCAGGGCTTTTTCGGCCCTGATCCCAGCCTGGTGGAACTCCCTTCCTAGTGAGATCAGGGCCCTACAGGGTCTTAAAACAATTCTGCAGGGCCTGTAAAACAGAGCTGTTCCACTAGGCCTACGGTTGAGGAGAGCTACGGCTTTTACATCTGAACTGGACTTCCTGACAGTTTGTGCAAGTGTCCAGGAAGAAATTGATCACACACCTAAGCAAGATGTGCTGATAATCACAGGCAACTGGAATGCTGAAGTGGGAAACAAAGTTGAATCAAATATTGTTGGAAAATTTGGGCTAGGAGTACAAAATGAAGAAGGAGAGCGACTCATAGAATTCTGTGAAGACAAGTTGTTCATAGCAAATACATGTTTCAGGCAACCGAACCGATGACTGTGTATGTGGACATCACCAGATGGCCAATGCAGAAATCAAATAGATTACACAATTGGAAGCAGAAGATGCAGAAGCTCTATTCTCTCTGCTAAAACAAGACCAGGAGCTGATCGTAGTATAGACCATGAATAGCTAATATCTAAAATCAGAAAAAAGCTGGAGAAAACCACCAAAACATTCAGTGCCAAAATACAATCTAAACAATATGCCTAAAGAGTTTAAACAAAATGTAAAGAATAGATTTGCATTACTAAGTTCAAGTGAATGTAAAGAAGAAGAACTATGGGTTGAAACCAGAGATAGTATCAAGGAAGAATGTGCATAGGCTGTTCCTGAGGAAACTCTTAAAATTTTCAGGATAGATGAGAAGCAAAAGTAAAAGGAGACAGAAATAGAATCAGAAGTCTAAATGCAGTGTTCCAGAGTCTGGTACACAGAGACAAAGAGAACTATTATCATAATCAGGGTAAAGAAATACAAGAGAACAACAAAAAAGGAAGAACAAGAGATCTGTTCCACAAGATCCAAGGAATCAAAGGGAAATTTAAAGCACAGTTAGGCATGTTGAAAGATCAACATGGAAATACATTAACTGAACAGGGCAACGGTGGGAACGATACACTGAAGAACTATACAGAAGAGATGAAATGAAGACAGATTCCTTCCAAGAAGAATCTTTTGAAGAACCTACAGTATTAGAAAGTGAAGTGAAAGCTGCACTGAGAGCAATTGGGAGAAAAAATCACCACGAATAGATGGGATATCAATAGAGCTATTCCAAGCCACAGAAATCGCTTGGAATGGCTTCCCATATTGTTGTAGCAGTAATTTTTGTTGTGTTGTTAATACTAAAATATCCCACAAAATCTCATTTGCATTTCTGTATTACATCATCTTGTAATAATAATGAATCGTTTAATCTCCATCTTCTTTCTTTCTTAATTCTGCTTTCCCATCTTATTTCTATTAGGTTATGATCTGCCAACATCTTTGGTGATAAGAGATCTTGAGCCGCCACCTTACTGCTGTGGTTAAATGGCTAAGAGTGAATGAATTGAAACTGAACCGTGACAAGATAGAGGCAATGCTGGTTGGGAAGCCTGACATTTTGAAGGACAGATGCTGTGCTTTCCATTTTCAGTGGGGTTCACCTGATCCTTGCTGTCTCAGCTAAGAGCCTTGGGGTTATAGTGGACCCAACACTACTGATGGAGAAGCAAGTTAATGCAGCTGCAACAAATACTTTCTTCCAACTGTTTAAGCCTAAAAGACGGCTCCCTACCTTGGTCCGGCCATTTGGAGTCATACCTCAGCCACATCGAGACTAGATTATTGAAATACATTCTGCATGGGTCTGCCCTTGAAGTCAACTCAAGAGACTCCAGTTGATACAAAATGCCACAGCTCATCTATTATCGGGTGCTACTCAGAACATGCCTCTTACACCCATTCTGCAGTCACTCCTTTAGTTGCCCATCAGTTACAATTCAAGGTTCTGGATATCACATGTGTGGCCTTGGACCCCACAGAGCTGCAACGCTGCCTTCCATGCTCTTGATTCCCATTGTGATCTAAACGAAACAAACTAAGCTTTGCTAGAGAAATGTTTGATTTTGGAGTCTCACACAATGGGAGGTTGGGGGAACCATGCAGACCTCAAACCCCACCCCCCCGCTCCAGGCTTGTCCACCCAAGTTTTGCTTTGTATTCAAGTGATATGTGGACCATATGCCAGTTTATTGCACACTGGCCTTGCTGCTCTTATTCTCAGCCAGCTGTTTTGCCCATCCATCACTGTAATGTTGCTTGGAAGAGAGATGCTGAGGGATGGGCCGGTTTGCTCCATTCTGCTCCCATCAGGCTAATTTACCTGCTTCTATAATAAAGCGTACACAGTTGATGAGGGAGCACACGTGGGTCGTGTACAGGGCTGAAGCCAGCAGGTTCCACAAGTTGGATTGTTGTAACATCAGGCAGCAGCAATCCAACACCGCCTGGATATCAATACTCAGTGGAATATGTTCATGTATCAAGTGCCATGAAAGTATCTGGAAAGGGAAAAAAATGCAATTCTGTTTTTCCCTTGTAGTTAATAAGATTATTCTACCTCACCTAATTTGGAAAGCAACAGGAATAAACATTGTCAGCCAAAACACTCCAAGTGACTTTAACCATTCTAGATATACTATATATCCCCACATTCATTGTCTGAGACGGTTCTGCGATGTGTGATTCCCCAGGCTACCCTCCCCCTCACATAGCTCTCAGCATCATTTCAAATGGCTTCCACACATGTAATCACAACGCAATTACGCGATTATGCTAGATAAAACATGGACATTACTGGATACCAAAACTCTCTGAGCTGGCATGGTCAAAGGTAAGAGGAGCGAAGATGGGGCTTAACAAGGAATGTCCTGGTGGTTTCTTACCTCAACAGACATCACAACAAATTTCAGAATGTCACTCTCTTTGTCATGTGGAATGCGGAGAGAGGCTGGCAGTTTAGGAAGCAACACCAGATACTGACTTAAAGCACGAGATAGGACCATTGTAGATTGATAAAGCACTGTGTCACCTACAGAATAAGGAAATGTCAAAGTAAAACCAATTTTTATAGGTCAACTCAAAACATTAGTGTCCTCAATGTCAATTCCTAGCTCACTCCATAGCGACACGATATAAGGGTCACATGACATCTCTATTTATTCAGTCTGCCTTTCTCACTGAGACTAAATCTTCTGAAAAATGTTTCTGAGAGCAATTCCATTAAAATTACTTTTGCCAATTTTTTTATAGATCTAATCCAATTGAGGAATTAGGCTTTAAGTCTGAAGTCATTCAGAATTGCCTGCACTAAGTGGCCACCCAAGTTAAATCAAGAACTTTCTCTGTATCCTAGAACACCACACTTTGTGTGTCTATGTTTGAGAGTAGCAATCCATGAAAATTTTGATTGGTCACAGTGCATATCTATATTTGTTTGCCATTATATTTAGCCTTACCACTAATTCTGATTTAAAAGTTTGTGAAACTTTAATAAGGGAACAGCATGGTAGGGCTTGTTTCCATGCATCATTCAGGTTCTCCAAAATTTTGCTATAAGGTGATCCATCTGACACTATTCGTTTTTACAGCTCCAAGTGTTTTCTTAATCTCTGATACTCTGATTATTTAGGGATGTAATTTCCAGTTGCTCCATTGCATCCAGTTTGGGTTGTGATTGGTTCCCTGTGCATAGGTATCCTTTTGTTCTCTATAGTTGCCAAAATCTAAGGGTCTGAATGCACGTAGTAAGATGTCTCCTTCAGATAACTTGATGGGAGGATTTGCTCACATTCCCACCTGACTGCCGTAACGGAAGTAAGGATTTCCAGAGACTGCAACTGCCCTCCGCTTGTCAGATATTGTAATAAAGATTACAAATATTGATCTGTGGAGACAGGGGACTGGGGGAGAGACGCTCCTGCTCTGACCAAGAGAAGGACTGAAGAGCTGCTTTGGAACCTTCCGTCTCTGGTTCTCATGGGGAGCTTGCTATGGAGACCAATCTGGGTCTGCATTATGTCCTTTTCAGGAACCATGAAGATATTGCCAGAATTACACACGACTTGTGCAATGTTCTTCTCCCTTTGTCTTGATACAAGGTGGGACTTTTGATCTAAGAACTGCTGCAGTAAACAGATAGCAATTGATCCTTCTATGTAGCTAGGGGCAATAATGGGAGTTATTAGGGCAACTCACCCAGCTTAGAAGTCTCCCACTTTTCCACACAGGGAAACAAACAAACAGGACCAGATACAGGCAAAAACCCAGGCACTAGGCTAACTTCCAGCATTCTTCAGAGAAGGTATGTCAGGAAGGCACAAACACAGTTCCTTCTCCTTACTCTATTAATGAGAACGTAATACCACTATCTGTAAAGGCAAAGATATTTTGTGTAGAGGGGACCGGAACTTACTTTTCCTAGTGTCTTCCCCTAGTTAACAGAGAGGGGATCAATTTGTTTATTGACATGACTGCTCGGACTCAGACTGGTTGAAAGTGAACAAGCAGTAGCCTCATTTTAGCAAGACACCTTCACTTACACATACCTGGCATGGTTTCTCTCTACAGGTACCCTGGTAGAAAAAGAAACCACCTATCACTGCAACTTGACTGTACACAGCCCATGAGTCTGACTGAGCACAAACATTCACTGGATTACTGGGTAAATGAGTCACTGCAGAAATTCAACCTGCAGAAATACAACATCGTAATATGACACTTTTCATGTCTATTACCAAAGGTATCACTCAGCTTGTTCCAGTATACAGATGTTTCAGTTGGCTGTAATGGCTGAAAGACTTGATGGCTGATGGGAAGTTTTTGTACTGCAGCAGACACATGAGCAAGAGTCACCCTACGGGCTGTTTCAAAAAGGTTCTTCTGATCCCTGGAGAGTTCTTGCATGCCGAGGCTTAAACATGGAGCTAGAAGGCTTACATTAAAGTCCTGAAATAACAAACAGTAACAGAAACACTGATAACGATCCAGGCAGGGGGCCAGATTAGCCAAATCCAAGAGAGCTGCATAGCACCTGAAGGAATGATATTTATTGTGGTATAAATGTTCAGAAGCTAGAAGGTGAGGTGGAGGGAGTTTGTAATATTATATTACCACTGTGTGCACATGGCATGTAGACACACACTCCAACTGAATGCAACGCTTCATGCATCCAAGACCGTGAGCTCTGATGCATGAAAAATTGTGTTAATCTTTAAAATAAGATTTGCAAGACTGTTATGCTAGCAAGAACACATTCCATGAAAAAATAAAGAAAATAAGTTATGCCTATATGATGTAAAATAAATCACAGTCAAGCTTCTGCACAATTATTCAGATCTGCACTGGAACACCTAGTGGAAATTTTACAGCATGAACTCTGGTGAAGTCCATGAACAGTCACAATGGCCTGGTTACCCAAGGTTTATCAGTAACAGGCAGAAAGTTGAATTGTAGCATGCACACAGTGCAAATCACCCTGATTGCCAGAACACACAGAAAATGGGACAGGTTTACATTCGTCATGCTAGTTACAAAGAATATCTGTGCATACAAGTCTCACTTTTATATAAAGTATGTTTTTATTTTTCAAATTGGGGCCTCTCCCATCTGTTCAATGTGAAGCACATTTTAAAATTCCACATAACAGTTTGAAAATGCTAAGGTATTTGTGTTGGTCCCCACATATTAGCCCTTTTGTTCAACATGGAATGATTAGCCTAACTACTTTTGCATTTCAAAATTGCTGTGCCTGGAAACAGTAAGTGGTTTTTTTTAAAAAAAAAAAATTACCAGCTGAATTAGATAAACAGATAGCCAATTCGAAGAGGTATACATCCTTACTCTGCCAAGAAGTTCACTGGGTAGCCCTGGGACAGTCCCATTCCAAAAGACTGACATACCTCACAGGGGTGTTGTGTGGATAGAACGGAGAAGAGTAGAGCCTTGAGTTCCTTCGGCAAGATAAAATGTGATAAATACATTAAAGCAACCCCCTCCCCTTTACTTTGTATGCAACCAAAGCTATTTACCTTATGGGTCATGAAAGAATTGAGATCCGGTTGAGGAAGCCGATTCACCAGTTCTGCACCTTCTAGCAGAGAGGAGTCTGATCTTGTGTAGCACTGTGAACTCACTAGTGAAACATACCAGTCCTTTAAAGAAAACGACTGCAATTAACTGAACATACTGATACCAAAAATGAGAACCAAGTAGGTCAAGTAAACTATGCCTGCTAAAAAGTATTTCAACTCCAAAAGCTGAGCCCTACGAGGAAAGGCTGAGGGACTTGGGCATGTATAGACTGGAGAAGAGGAGGCGAGGGGGGACACGATTGCTTTCTTGAAGTATCTGAAGGGTTGTCACTTAGAGGAGGGCAGTGAACCGTTTCTTTTGGCAGCAGAGGATAGGACTCGCAATAATGGGTTTATTTTATTTATTTCTCATATTTGTAGTCTGCCCTCCCAGCAAGCTGGCACAGGGCAGATAACGTCATTTAATTTTTTTTACAAACATATAATAACAATGCGGGTGGAAAGGTACCGGAAATAATTTTACAGTAGGAGTCGTTCAACAGTGGAATCAGCTACCTAGGGAGGTAGTGAGCTCCCCCTCACTGGCAGTCTTTAAGTAGAGGCTTGGACACTTGTCAGGGATGCTCTAGACTGTTCCTGCATTAAGGTAGCTGATTTCACTGTCGAATTTAAACCCATTATTGTGAGTCCTATCCTCTGCTGTCAACAGGAACAGCTCCCTTCCCTCCTCTAATACTTGAATACTTGAAGAGAGCAATCATGTGCCCCCCTCAACCTCCTCTTTTCCAGACTGAACATTCCCAACTCACTCAGCCTTTCCTCATAAGGCTTGGTCTCCAGACCCCTGATGATCCACGTCGCTCTCCTCTGCACCTGCTCCATTCTGTCCACATCCTTTTTGAAGTGAGGCCTCCAGAACTGCACACAGTACTCCAGGTGCGGCCTGACCAGTGCAGTGTACAGCAGAACTATGACATCTTGCGATTTGGATGTTATGCCTCTGTTGAGACATCCCAAGATCGCATTAGCCTTTTTTGTTGCTGCACCACACTGGCTCATCATATTTAACTCACGACCCATCTATACCCCAAGATCTTGTTCACACAGACTGCTACCCAGCAGTGTATCTCCCATCCAGTATGCGTGTTCCTCATTTATGTTACCCAGATGTAGAACTTGGCACTTTTCTTTGTTGATTTGCATCTTGTTCACATCCACCCACTTTTCCAGTGTGTTCAGATCTTGTTTAATTCTATCTGTATCTTCTGGTGTGTTCGCTGCTCCTCCCAATTTGGTGTCATCTGCATATTTAATTTGTAGCCCCTCCACATTCTCATCTAGATCATTGGTAAAAATATTGAAAAGTACCAAGCCCTGTGGCACCCCACTAGACACCTCTCTCCATTCAGAGGAAATGCCATTGATAACTACTCTTTGAGTATGGTTCTCCAATCAGTTCACTATCCACCTAACTATCCTAGGGTCCAGTCCACAGTCTTCTAGTTTACCCATCAGAACATCATGGGGAACCCTGTCAAAAGCTTTACTGAAATCCAGGTAAACAACATCAACTGCATTCCCTTGATCCAGTAAGCTTGTGACTCGATCAAAGAAGGAAACAAGGTTGGTCTGGCAGAACCTGTTGGGGACAATTCCATGCTGACTTCCCCAGATCACCAAATTGTCCTTCAGATGCTTGCAGACTGATCACTTAGAAATCTGCTCCAGGGTCTTCCTTGGGACAGAGGTTAGACTGACTGGCCTGTAGTTTCCTGGGTCATCCCTCCTCCCTTTTTTCAAAATTGGAATAACATTCACACTCCTCCAGTCTTGTGACATGTCTCCGGTTCTCCAAGAGGTCTGGAAGATGATGGACCAAGGCTCTGCAAGCTCTAGAGCCTTGGTTACTCACCGTGAAGGCTTCTTCTGCTCTGGGATACGGAGGCCATCTTAAGTGTGGGTGTTTCCTCTTCCTCTTGTTCCGGGAGGCAGGACCTAAAAATTTTAACTGCCTATCTCTGGAGGGAATGCCCCCGCCCTTTTCAGTCTAAGACTTTCCGAGCAAGGAGTGTTACCATTAAACAGAGACAAAAAAGGTAAAGCATAGTAGAAAAGAGCCTGGCAGAAATGCTTGAGGTAAGTTTTAACTTGTATTTTAACTGTAACAACATTAATAAAGAACTGCATTTAACCCCAACCTTGTGTAGTGGAACTTCTTTATTGGTAGAAAACACCATTGAATGTCATTCTCCTGAATTACTAGGACGTCTGTGCGGGCAAGATGGCCTCCATATCCCAGAGCAGAAGAAGCCTTCACGGTGAGTAACCAAGGCTCTTTCTCGCTCTGGGAGAGGAGGCCATCTTAAGTGTGGGACTTAAAAGAGCTGTCCCTGCCCGGGTGGGATCAGACGTCGTGGAGAATACTCTGGAGAACCCTCCTGCCAAAGGAGGCTCAGCTGAGGCAAAAAGATTAAGTTTATAATGCCTCACAAACGTGGAAATTGAGGACCACGTCGCGGCCTTGCAAATCTCCTCTATGGGAGCTCTGCGGTTAAAGGCCGCTGATGTGGCCGCACTCCTGACGGAGTGTGCTGTCAATCCCAAAGGGACTGCAATTTTGGCTGCTTTGTAAGCTTGAGTGATGCAATTGGTGATTGTGCGGCTGATGGATGCACGGGACATGGGTTTGCCTTTATTTGGAGCTGCCAGATTGATAAAGAGAGAGTCTGAGACTCTTAGGTGTTTGGTACGGACAATGTATGTATGAAGGGCCTTTCTGAGATCTAAGGTATGCCAGATTTTCTCCTTTGGGGTTTTTGGGTTTGGACAGAATGAGGGAAGTATGATGTCCTGATCCCTATGAAAACGGGAGTTAACCTTCAGGATAAAGGAAGGGTCAGGAGCAAGGACTACCTTGTTTTTATGAAAAGTGCAAAGACCTGGCCTAACTGATAGAGCTCCCAGTTCGGAAACTCTCCTAGCCGATGTCACAGCTGTTAAAAATAGAGTCTTCATTCTTAACCAATTTAATGGAATGTTTCTTAAAGGCTCAAATGGATGTTGAGTAAGGGCTGTTAGGACCGTATGTAGGCTCCAGGTAGGGAACCTGTGTTTAACTGGAGGTGAGATTAAGGTAAGTCCCCTTAAAAAGGCTTTAATATGGGGATGACTAGACAGAGGATAGTCTGAAACATTTGGGACAATGGTAGCAATTGCCGCTAACTGACGACGTAGAGTCGCTGGAGATAAATTCTGTCTTCGTCCATCTTGCAGAAAAGACAGGATGTTGGAGGTAGTAGGTTTGATGGGATTAAGATGTTTTCTTTGACACCACCTCACGAAGGCCTTCCACGTAGTGTTGTATATTCGCTTTGTAGACGGTCTTCGAGCAGCAAGTATGGTTTCTGCTATCTCTGGGTCGTAACCTAGCTTCAGCAGGCGACTCCTCTCAATACCCAGGTGGTCAGCCTGTACCAGCCTGGATCTGGGTGAAGAATCGGTCCCTGGAGTAGGAGATTTGGTCGAAGCGGAAGCGTCCACGGTTTCACAATGGACATCTCTATTAGAGTGGGGAACCAAGGACGACGCGGCCAGTAGGGTGCCACAAGAATGACTGTGGCTTGAAGGAGATTGATTCGTCTGAGGACTCTGGGAAGAAGCGGGAATGGAGGGAAGGCATATAGAAGCCCCAATGGCCATGGTGCCATGAGCGCATCTGTCTGTTCCGCTCCCACCTGGATGTATCTGGTATAATATGTTGGGAGCTGGTGGTTTTTGTTTGATGCGAAGAGATCTACTAGGGGCATGCCACATTGAGTTGTCAGGAGATGGAAAACGTCCCGATTCAGGGCCCACTCCGCTTCGCTGAGGTCTTGTCTGCTGAGCCAATCTGCGCTGACGTTGAGAACTCCCTGAATGTGCTCTGCTGTGATGGAGTATAGATTGGTCTCCGCCCAGGATAGGATCTTTAGAGCCTCCCTGTGTAGAGCAGAGGATCAGGAGCCCCCCTGCTTGTTTAGGTGAGCCTTGGCTGCCACATTGTCCGTTCTCACCAGCAGATCTGTTCCGGTCAGGTGATGTTTGAAGTGCAGGAGGGCATAATAAATTGCATGGATCTCTAGAGCGTTGATGTTCATTCTTGGTTTGACCACGTGCCCTGTGCTGGCTGACCCTGGAGGGTGGCTCCCCAACCTGTAAGAGATGCATCCGTGAATAGCTGCACCGGCGTTTGCCGTATGCAGTGGACCCCCTTCTGAAGATTCCCTGGGATGGTCCACCACTTGAGACTGCGTCTTGTCGTGGCAGAAAGGAGAAGAGACTTGTTTCTCTTTATCAGAATATCCTTCTGGTAAATCTTGAGAAACCAATGAAGAGGCCTGGAGTGTAGTCGTGCCCACTGCACCGCCGGAATACATGAAATCATTAGGCCCTGTAATTTTGCCAGGGTCATGAGGCGGACTGTGGATGCTTTCATAGTTGTCCTCGCGAGAGTGCAAATCTTGCGGATCTTGTCGGGCGGAAGAACCAGAGTGTTGGCGATGGTGTCGATGTACACCCCTAGATGGCGCAGATGTTGAGTGGGGGTGAGATGGCTTTTCTTCTGGTTGACTAGAAAGTGATGACCGTTGTGTAGAAACCTGAGGAAGCGTCGGTATGTTACAAGCTTGTTGAGGTATTTCAGATCGAGGATGGCCCGCCATCCTCTGTCTCTTTTTGGCACGGTAAAGAACACGGAATATATGCCCAACGATTGTTCCGAGGGGACCACATATTCTATGTCCTTGATCTCCAACAGGTGCTGGATAGCCGCTAAGGTTCTGAGCCTTTTTTCTGGTTGACGAGACACAGGGGACACAACTAGACGATCTCCTGGTCTTTTGTAGAACTGTGTTTGATAACCGTTAGTGACAATCTGTAATACCCAATGGTCTGGATGGGAAGTAGACCATTGGTTGTGAAAGAGGCTGAGTCTGCCCCCCACCGGTTGCTGTCTGGCGTCATTGCCTTGGTTGACGAAAGGACTTGTCGCCTCGGTCACTTTGGAAATTCTGGGTTCTGGAGGAATTTCTAGAGAAGTGCCCTCCCCTACAAAAGGATCCCCTTCCGTAACTCCATTGACCTCTGCTCTGTTCTGGTCTGTACCGCGAATACGGATGGTAGGGACGAAAGGAAGTAGAGTTAGGGAACCCCTTTGACTCTTTACGGAGGCTTCTGGGTAGGTACTTCTTTTTATCTTTTGAGTCCACTAATATTTCTTCCAATTTTTCCCCAAACAATTTCTTTCCTTCATAAGGATAACCCATTAGAACTGCTTTAGACCTGTGTTCGGTTTGCCACGGGCGTAACCATAGAGCCCGCCTAGCAGCTGTTGTGGTGGCTAAGGCCCTTGCTGAGAAACACATGGTATCCAGCGTGGAATCAGCCAAAAAGGAGACTGCCTTAAGGATTCTAGATACTCCTTCCATAGCGCTTCTATCCTCCTCTGGGATCAGCTTGGCTAACTTCCTAGTCCAGACTATAGCTGCCCTGGACACTAAGGCAGATGTAATTGAGGAGCTAATGGCTAATGCTGAGGCTTCGTGGGCTTTCTTACAGGCCAATTCAGTCTTTCTGTCAGCAAGATCTTTTACAGAAACCAACCCTTCCCCTGTAACTGTGTCAGAGGTATGCAGTGCAGTAATGGGATTTTCCACTAGGGGGATCTTTAATAAATCAGCAGCACTACTGGCTATGTTATACAGTTTTCTAGTAGTCTGAGGGAACTGTTTCCCCCCCATGGGCTTATCCCATTCTTCTTTTAGCAGAGACAAAAAATAATCAGGTACAGGTACCACCTTATCAGTGACAGTATATGAATGAAAGAACTCCTTTGCCCCTTTCTTTTTCTCTTGAGAGGGGGTAGAATCATCAGAAAGATCTAATGCAGCCAGGGCTTTTATTAAAAATGGCTGAAAATCCTCAGCCTCAAAGAGCCTGTTTTGTTTGGTTGGCTTGGGTAAAGGGTCCTCTCCTTCTGAGAACTCGCCCTCCTCTCTATCGGAATCATCATTATCAGAAGAGAAAGGAGAAGGGTCTTGTCCAGTTTGCTGGGGTTGAGAGGATGAAGCTGCCTTTAGGGCTGCTTTTGTGGGCCAACCACCGCCCCCCTGTGATGTATGCGGGCCAGTCTGTTCCCCGCCGCCCGCCTGGCTGTTTCCCCGGAGACTGCAAAGGTTTTGATCCAGAGACGGAGCTTGCATACCGGCTTGCATGCCACTAAGAGAAGGGGCCGGGGAAGAAAGCTGAGCTGCTCTCAGTCCCTCAGTAAAAGCGTCTTTAATTAGTGACGTTAGCTCTGCTCTTAACAGAGCGATTTCTCCTGCGGCTGAGGTGGCCGGCTGTGGGGGAAGGGGAGGGGATGGGTTCACATTACCAGCTTCTTGGACGCTCCGCCCAGGATCTTCTTGAGGCGAGACGCCTACGGCCTGAACCACGGGGTTAACGACCGAAGTCGCTGTTTTCCCCCGGCCGTTCCCAGTATCAGAGGAGCGATCTTGGTTCCTGGGGGATTTAGCCACAAGCGCAGCAGACGCGTGGGCACGAGCGGCTGTGAGGAGGCGTTTGGTGCCGTGATGGGATGAGCCGCCTCTCTTGCGCTTGTTCCCCGCTTTTTTAGTTTTGCCTTTCAAATCCCTGGAGTGAATGTCAGAAGGCAGATCCTGGGTGAGAGGCATAGCCTCTAGTAAACCCGGATCCAAATCTCCCTCAGAGATAAAATTATCAGAGCGCTCGGTCGCCATCTTGTTTTGGCGGGAGAATAACTACTCTGCCCTGCCTCAGAAGACAGAGAGGACAGATAAGAGATAGAGTAAAGAATAAAGGATTTTTAAAAAAATAGGATAGAATAGAAGTGGACAGTAAAAGGAATAAAATAGGTTGTTCTATAGCACAGGTAAGAGAGCTGTGAATACACTGCTCTCCCGGAGCGAGGCAGGAACAAGACTGGAAAGGGCGCGGCCTTCCCTCCAGAGATAGGCAGTTAAAATTTTTAGGTCCTGCCTCCTGGAACAAGAGGAAGAGGAAACACCCAGAGCGAGAACTAGACAGTTCTTCGAGCACTCTTGGGTGCATACTGTCTGGCTCGGGGGATTTGTACTCATCGAAACTACCTCTCTGTTCATGTCAACTAGCCACCTGGATGCCATGGCTTGCCTACTACTATCTCTAGATGAGCCCGTTCTCTTCTTCAGGGAAAAAAACTGAGGCAAAATATGCAATGAGCCTTTCTGCTTTCTCTCTGTCAGAGTTTCTCCATTTTAATCCAACAGTGGGCCTATGGCCTCTTTTACCTTGTGTTTGCTGCTCACATATCTAAAGAAGCTTTTCTTGTTGTAGCTAGCCTCTCTGGCCAGCATCAGCTTGTACACAACAGTTACAGTTTCAGAGGAAACTATCTTACTTACTTTGTCTGGAGTTATTGTTTCCAGAGCTGGCTGGTTCTCCCCGTCCAATGGATGTGAAGTTATACAGGGTGATGGGCTCACTGTGCCTGAGGCTACTGTAAGGCGAAACCTATCCAACAGCGAGTAGAGTCTTTGGTGTCTAAAAACAGGCACAGAAATGCAGTCAGAATACAGACATGGCCCAGCCCAGGTGTCTTTTTTATTAAGTCCCAGAACATGCATTCTAGTAATATTTCCAATCAAGAAAGAGAAAAATAATTTTGACATTACAAGGAATAAAATAGATGTCAAAATACACAGGATAAATAACAGAGTTATGAATTGCCTAACATTTTCATGTAACCCAGACTACCGTTAAAATGCGATGAGGACCACGGTAAAGAAGTACTACCTGAAGTGAAAATGAATCTGGTGTGCTTGAGTCTGGAGTAAAACAGTGTTGCACTTACCTGTAACTGTTGTTCATCGAGTGGTCCTCTGTGCAGGCACACAACTGTTGGGACTGCACAGAGGCCACGAAGATGAAAACAGTGTTGCATTTACCAGGACAAAGGCTGCTGTTCATTGAGTGCTCCTCTGCGCAGGCACATTGAATGGTCCTCTGTGCAGGCACACATGGGTACTGTGGCTGGCCTGCGCATGCGCAGTCCCCATGTGGGACTGCACAGAGGCCACGAAGATGAAAACAGTGTTGCATTTACCTGTAACTGTTGTTCATCAAGTGGTCCTCTGTGCAGGCACACATGGGTAATGCACATGCACAGTACCCATGTGGGACTGCACAGAGGTCACGAAGATGAACAGTCATATACATCAGCCCTGGTACTCTGTGGTAAACATAGCCCACATTTACTGTATCAGTGTGTGAGAAAGAACAATTGCCTCAAATGCAGCCCCAGAACTCTTGATCAGGATGCCTAATCTCTCAAAAAAAGCTACACAAGAAACTAGGGAGCCTTTGCCCCAAGCATTATTTCCCCCAAGTTACAAGCTAAAAAGCTTGCTGACAGCCCCTTTCCCTTAGGGAAATAAAGATACGCTAGGAGGGAGAGTGGTCAGAGTGCCAGACAGGGCTGGGGAGAAGCAGGTTAAAATCCCTAATCGACCATGAAGCGCACGATGTAGCCCCGTGCTTTTCACAAACCCACTTCAAAGGACTGTGAGGCTAGAGAGAATAAAACAGAGGAGGGGAGAGCCATATATTCTGTCCTGAGCTCCTTCAAAGAAGGGTATGATAAAAAAATGTCCAGGTTGTCCACAGCGAAAGGCTGCTGCATTCCCATGTTTGCGCCACCTCTTTGGAATGCTGCTTGAAACAGAATATACCCTATTTGTTTCTTGATAATCTGGCCAAGAAACTCAGTCCCTGCTTGCTTACTTCACACCCTCAGTCTCTTTTGATTGTGCGAACAGTTACGTTATGTTGTTCTAGTGCTGTCTATAAGAACAGCAGGAGACCAGCAACATGCTAAAAATGTGACCATCTTTAAAACTTTCCCTTATAGTCAGAGCTTAGTAATATCACAGTTAAAGCAACACAGATTTGCTGGATTGGGAGGAAATCAGTGGTAACTGAACATTATGTGAAACGTTGCTGGGATTCTGAGCTTTTACTTTCTTCCTTGGCAGAACCAGCAGGCGTGATCCTGAAGGAGGATTGGCCACTTTTTATCCATTAAAAGCTGAGGAAGAACTCCTGTAACTGAACATCTCTCTGATAAAGCAGCTGTTTCACCACTATTTATGGAAAGAGCTTTAAAAAATGTCACATTTTAAAGCACTGTTCTATATCATATGACAAACGTGCACAATCGTTATGTTACCTTTGGGCTAGCCCGCTGTTTTGAAGGTATTCCTGAATCCTATCCAGTTCTTCAAGTGGTAACTGAGCAATGCTGTTCTGTACAAAAGCAAGAAAAAGAAAAAAGAGAACAGGTTTGCAACAATTTTCTGAATGAAAAATGAGAATACATTTTAGTCCACATTATAAGGTAAGGTAAGAGTCCGACACCCTTGGTTCTTGGCAAACCTTGGCACATAGTGGTGGTTTTGACATCAGTTACTACAGCATTTAAATAGCCTTTATTTAATTTATTTAAAATGTTTTATTTCTGACTTTCTCTGCCAGCGGTCTTAACTACACAGAATTCTGCCATAACTCAATCAAACCTTCCAACACAGATGGGAGATGGTCTTACTCCCAGAAATTGTTGGACATGCAGATTTTAATTTACCTTCTATTATTATATCAAACTATCACTCTGTATCTAAAACATTAGCATACATTTCTATACCTGCTGCGTTGCAGCTAAAAGCATTTCTACTCGTCGGCAAGCAAGAGTGTCCACCATGCGAGCCACCACACGGAACGGGGTGCACAAAAGCCTGTCCATGTACAACATTAACACAGCACCAGACTGGCTGAGATGAATCCCTTCTAAGCACTGCAAGGTTTTCTTCACTGTGGTTGGCTAAACAGAGGGGAAACATAAAAGAAAATTAGAGTTTTTCATCTTCAGACTAAAGCCTTAGCGCCGAGCAAACAATTCTTTCCCCTTACTGGCTTTATAGGCTGATGCCCATGATGCACATGGGCATGCACACATGAACTCCTCAGGCATCAAAGGAAACGTTGAGAAAAACTTCAGTGTATTCTTTGTTTGAAGTATTTACGTCCTGCCCTTCTAGCTAAAAGTGTATCATCAGGGCAGGCTACAGCAAACATCACACACTGGATTACAATAAAAGCCAACCAGAGAGCCCCTGAATTCACATTTCTCATCATAATTAAGGCCAACATAATTTTTTTTTAAAAAAGAGATCCCGGCCCGCAGCTACTAGTTAACAGCAGGACTGGCAACAGCCACTATCTTTAACATTTGGTGGAATGCTGAAATTCCTTCAGCTAGCCCTTGACAAACCCCCAACCGCAACAGGCAGTTTTACAACTGGTGAGAAATGATTTGGGAAAGCCCCAAAAGAGGCAGCGAAGCACTGCTAAGCAAAGCCTTTCCAATGGGGTTTGTCTCAAAGGTGCCCAGGACCAATCTGCCCAACACCAAACTGGAAATCAGGAACGGGCTGCTCATATTCATATTTACTCAGAAGTAAGGCTCCCTTGTTGTGGGGCTAACTCCTCTACAACTATGCATAGGATTGCAGCCTTGATCTCACCATTCATCACTCTCAAAGGTGACTCAAGCAAGTTCATGCTTGAATAAATGTTCTTGGGTCTTTTAAGGTGCCTCTGGACTTTCACTCTGCCTGTTAACTACCAGCCTGAGACAGATTCATGTGTGGCGCTGCAGCCTCCCCCACTCCCCCCCAACAGTCATCGTCGCAAGAACAGAACAAAACCAAAAGATGCTCTCGAACAGAAACGAGCCTAACTCATGTCAAGAGCCTGCCTGGACCGCACGACTCCTGACTCCTGACAAGAACTTAACTTTGTCCTTAATTTTGCTAATCATGCACCACAATCAACTGCTAGATAGCAACCCCAGTTGGAGAGTTGTTCTTTAAAAAATCTGAAACAGGATTGGCTGCTGATTTCTTCTAAAACAGCTAATAAACAGTGTTTTAAATGTTTTTCGAAATACATTTCCAAATTCCCCCCAAATTGAATAAACCCCATAGTAATGCTGAGAAAACATCTTCTACTGCTACAATGTTTTACATATATTGCAAAGTTTTTCCCAGCTGATAAAATATGATGAAACAGTCAGGATACTAACAAACTCAAAAGCACATCCCAGATCCTTCAACCAAGACAGTGTGCGTGTGTGTGTGGGGGGGGGGGGGGGGGAGATGGATGAGGTTGCTGTTGTTTTCTTTCCATTTCTGAATGCTGACTAAATTGAGTAGGTTCATTGCTTGAAAGCAGTTCCATCCAGATTCGCAACTTTAGATCTTTAGGGCTCTTTGTCTCAACAAAAGATATTTCCAAGGCAGCTCCAAGAGTTTACTGCCAGAGAAAGACAGAAATGGCCCTACGTGATCAAGAACTTGGGCTGACATCTCAAACACTCAGCCAAAGGTTCCTCATTGCCACTGTGCTGGAGGTCACTCTACATGTTCTCAAGTGGACTGTGTCCCTTCAAGACTCAGCTGGCAGGGCTGCCAGATGGAGAGATGTCCTTAAGCCATCCTGGATGGCCTTGGATTGTTGGATGCCCGGGTCCACCTAAAGGCCCACAGTCCTGACAAACAGCAAACTGATCATGGAAGCTTTCACTACTATTTAAAACATGCTCCCCCTCAAACATATGGCCTACAGCAGCTGTGGTCTTAATCCCCCCCCCCAAAAAAAAGATTAACTGTGCCATCTTATGGGATTTAACAGCTCCATCAGCACTCAATTATTGAAGGAGTCAGGTCCCCTGTTCACCTACATCCAATCTATGCACAAGCACTCACTGGCAACTCTTCCCTTGCCCACAGGCACAAAAGAAACACCTCCCCCTGGAATCTATACGTACAATGCACAATCGCAAAAAGATAAGATGTAAAGAAAGGAGGCACATGTGAGAGTGAAAGGGAGAGACGGTGAAAGACGATCGTATCATCACAAGGAAGAGAAGGGGCCACAGGGGTACGAGTGGAAAACTCTGGTGAAGGACGGCATCCTCCAGCAGGGGACCTGCCTACATTGGAAGGAGCCCTGAGGCATTCATAGTGGCTGAGTGACCCAAAATGGACCGCAAACATAGCAACCGTTTTCCACAATGCTTAAAATTCCCCTACTCTCCTTTAGCAGGCAACATCTCATACTGTTTACTGCAAATCGATTGGGCATAAAGTCAGAACACATGTTAGTGAAGAACTCTGAACTGCTTACAGCTGTGAAGTTCTCACACCGTGACTGAATAGCCTGGATGAAAAGGCCACTGGCAGCTGCATTCCTGTGAATGGCACTAATGAAGTCTTGCACGGGAGGCTCATGAGAGAGGTTGATAAGATCTTGGACGTGATTCACTATCAACCAAGTCAAATGTTCAGAATCATGTAGATTTTGGCACTACAGAAGGAAAAGAGGAAAAAAAGTTAATCAAGGCTTTGTACATACATCCTGGCAAACCATAATGGCAGCATGGCTGCTGCCTCTGTCCTTACAAACTTCTCCAATGGAAGCCAGACCGGACCATTACAAGGAAACACGGGAGGCAGAGAGAAACAGCCTTATTAAAGACAGCAACACTTGAATGGAAGGCAGACTAAGAGTTTAACGCTGCCCACAATGTCCAGACAGATGGATCTTCCAAACAGTGCTTTATTTATTAAAACATTTATATCCCACCTTTCCTCGTGGTTCAAGGCAGCTTACAAAAAAGCTAAGGGAAAGCAAAAAATAATACTCAAACTTGAAAGCTGGTCAAAGGAAAATGGTGAAATGATCTACCAGGAGTACAACTCACTAGAAACTTACCACATAATCACAAAAAAGAATGAGTGCCCCTCTTCGAACAATCTCTCGATTACACATACCAAGTTTTGATTCAGAATCTGGTTCTTCATTGCCCTCAGATATCTGAGGGCTGAGCAACTTAGTACTGGAAAGGCTGTGCCTCCTGAAAGAGAGGTTGTTTTACTGCTGAGAATTTTTGTAAAATGGCAATCTGTTTTCTTCCATTCTGCACTCAGGAGAATCAATTCAAAATTAACATGGGTGTTTACTTTGTATACAAGTTCTAAATGTGAACACCTGGGTTTTTTAAGGGCACTGGATTTTTTAAAAAGGTTTTTGAGGAACAGGAGTTCCATAGAAAAAAAACGAAGGAGTCTTGTGGGCTCTTATAGACTAACAGATTCCTTAATAAACCACTAACAGTTGTTTGTATTTAGGGTTCCACAAGACTATGTTTTTGTAGATTCTGAATGGCCATTTTCAAAATGTAATATAACTAGAAACTTGAAAAGATACAGAAAAGGAAGCTGATCCCGCCCCCCAGATTTCTATGCAAAAATTTTGTGTTCTGGAAAAAAATTACCTATTCAGACATCTTGCAAAAATGGTTTTCAAACATTCAACTTTCAAGGGAATGGCCCAAACTGACTGGCTTGCCAAGAAAACCCTGGAAATTCACCATAGGAGCCCTGCACATTGCAGAGCATTGTGGTTCACGTTCTAGGGTGTGCCTCGATTAAGCCTGTTTAGCTCGCCCCGCAAGAAAGGAGAAGGCAACCCAGAACAAACCCTGCACTTTTCCGACTGTGACACACAAGGAAGGACAGCTCATCACTACTGGCCTCCTTAAAGAAGAACCCTGATTATCTGGAAGAGTTTGTCCCCATTTCTTACTTTAGTTTTCAATTGTAAGGAAAGAAAGTCATGAAACTGCATGTACGAGTATATCAAGCAAAAACAACAACAAAGGATATACTGAACTTGCTCAAAACAAGAAACCAAAGAATGGCCACTTGGCTTTCTAAAAGTTAAAAACAATCCCCAGAATCCAAAGAACATCTTTAGGAATGGCCCAAGGCCTTGAGCATCCCAGTGGCATTTTTTTAATCTTCCCCTGTGAATGGCACCCCCACCCCCATAACTAGAATATCACAAACTACTTATGAAATAATCTCGCTTTTATAGAAAAGTGGGTGACTTGTGGGTGTTGCTGTTAGAGAAACACAATTCCAAACGTCCCTTGATCACGAGCCAGCTGTGCAGCTCTCTGGACCCAGACCAATGAGCTCTGACAATGGCATACTAGTCCTACAGGAAAATTTGGAGAACAACATGAGCAAGGTAGGAACGAACGAAAATATTTTTGTCATCATAGAAACAGCCTTACTTTGGAGTCTGATGAACTTCTGACCACCAGCTGCAATTGGTGTAATTAACAAGCAGCAAGATTTGACACCACAGGAGTACTAAAGAAGGATGTGTGGGGATCATGGACTGCACAAGATCGTTTAAGCTTTCAAGGGTATAGAAGTCATCAGATGATCCATCTCCTGTAAAAAGTTTGGTGGCTGCTGCAGTGATTCTTCTGAACATTCCTTAAAAAAAAGTGACAATTATAAAATTCTGTTTCTAAGGGAGATTCTGCTAATAGGATAGTTTAGGGCACTGAGAAGGTGACAATCCCACCAACCAGAGTTTCAATTTCAATTTTTTTAAAATTTAGTAAATTAAGTTTTTTAAATCTTAAACACCTATTTCTAGGATTTTCTCATATTACATTGTGGCTGCAAAGATTTCATGGACACCTTGCAGAAAGTTAATAAATGAGATTTGATGTGTACATGTTTGGTTGAATTGTTTCAATTGCTTTTGCCCAGCTGTTACCTGCCTTGGGTCCTGGGATGCCCGGGAGAAAGGTGGGTATATTAATACTTTAAATAAATACATTCTATATGCAATGAATGAAGGTCTTGTGCTGAAGTAAAACTAATGGGAATCAAGGACAGGCTGCAGAATCGTGGGCTCCACCTGTCTTGACCCTGTCTTGGATTGGGATTATTGTTATGTCTGACCATTAACAACTCAGGTTAACATGAACTCAGGGATGGTTCATGTGATGGAGGACTGCGCCTCTGGGAGCATACAGAATCCTTTAAAGACATAAATTCTTATACTCCCAGATGGCTGTCCCTCTTTGCCCACTTAGTGGTCCCCAAATCTTTGAAAAGCATATGGCACCACCACTGAGAATTTCAAGCACTTAGAACACCTTTCTTTGGCTCTTAGGGTGATCTCAGCCCCTCTAATAATCACCCACCGTAAGGAGCAAAACAAACCTGGCCGTAAAAGGTAAGCAACCCAATTGGTGCACCCAGAGTACAAAAGTAATCATTGGTTTATATTCAACAAGATCAAGGTCAAATTTACACGGCACTTGTAAAGGTAGAGTGCAGAGAACCATTAAACATAAAAACAAGAGAATCACATGTATGCTTTCCAAGTGGATTGAAATCTAACAGTTTGGTTTGGCTGGTAACAATGTCTCTTTAGCAAAAGAGAAAAAGGGAAGATGGCTAGCCACAGAGAGTAATATACAAGACAGTAATGTACAAGCATCAGTGAACAACTGAAGCATCAGTTGATGAGCAGCTCCTTCATAGCCATAACTGTTCTAGTAGGAAAGGAAAATCCTTCTAAAAATATAACCCTATACAACAAGCCTTATAAGCTAAACTAGGAAGTGCTTATCAGTTGCCACTGACAATGTCAAACAAATGCAGAACTTTGCTGTTAGCTAAAATAGAAAAGCTTCTGTCTTCCCTGCAAAGAAGAGTTTTGAAACAACTAGAAGGATAATTTTGAAAAAGCAAAATCAAATAGTTTTCTCTAGCGAATAGTCCCAAACTTCATTTGAGTTGCCTGAAATGGGTTCTGAAATGGAGTTTAGTAGTATCTGCTTCATTTTAACTATGATTAACAATGGCCATGAATCATGGTCTACCGGCTGGGGAGCCGGAAGAAATACGCATTCCTGGAGCCTTAAAACCCTTTATATGGGCAACAGGCCTTAGAAGGAAGGAAAGGGCTGAGGTTTTCTGGGGAGAAAATACTTTAGTCAAACCGCGCATTCTATATAACAACATTATCTGACAAATAATACCTGATTTGAAGGTATGAATTAAACACATAAGCAGTGTGCCCAACTCTTGGCAATAGAAGGTATGCTGCTGTTCATTCATATCCACATTCAAATGCTTGGTGGTAATATCTTCTAACAGGATACCCACCAGCTGTAACAAGAACCTGGGGAGAGAGGAGATTTTGCTTTACAAAGCATTACTATTGCTCACTCAGCAAGTAAGAGAATAGGCTCAGCCTTGCCACAAAGGGCAAGGACATATATTAGGACATATATTATCTGTGCCACAAGAGAGATTTTGTTAGGTCACTATGCATTAGCAACCTCAAATCCCAACACATCTGTTTTTCTTATCTCAGTTACCATTTCCAGATATTCTAACAACACACAATGAACACACTACTCATCCACTTTACCCATGAAATACAAGAGAAAAAGACAGTACGTACCTGGAAAACATCTCCTCAGGAAGATATTTACGTTGCTCTTCCACAATCTGTTCTTCAGTTGGAGTTATGTTTTCACTATTTCTTAGTCTGTTAATTGTTACACATGAGATCAAATAGGGTGAAAAAGACAGCTCCTGAATACGAGAGAGAACGATGTCTTCTGTGGACTGTGAAATCAAAACCCGAAGAATAGCCAGAATGCCAGATATCCATAACTGGATGGTGCTCACGGAGACCTATTGAAGGGGAAAAACAAGAGCTAGAAGAGAGTATTCAGACAACAGCAAAACCCACATATGCTGGCAGGTGTGACAATCAAAACAGGTGCCTCCCACTCAGCAACAGACTCTATTCTTGCAAGTAACCTAAAGGCACAGTAAATGAGGACGACAAGGGGAAAGGATGGAGGACGCTAGATAAACTGGAGATGGGGGATGGACCATCCCCCCCTTCACATTTTATGTACAAGGCTACACTTATAGGCACTCTTCATCAACGCCACCCTCCTCTTTCCAAACAAACACACAGCTTACCATTGTACTGGGAGTGACAAACATGCTCCTCAAAAGCATATCCACTGGACGGAGGGCGGATGGTGCTAGTATTTCAAATAAAGTGTTCAGAACCCCCAGAGCTTCATGCGAATCTATATGCATCTGTCAGCAAAAAAAAAGGGGGGGAAGAGAGGATAAAGTATCACCAAAACTTAGCCACAGTTTCACATTCTGTGTAAGAAAACAACCAAAAACGGTTGCCCTGCATCTTCCTCTCTGATTTTGCCTTCAACTAACACAACTGCCATACAGCACGAGTGGCCCAGGGGAAACTCCCCCCCACCCCCAGCCGCCTTTTGCCAAAGCACTGAATGCAGCGTTTGCCCGTGATGCACAGCATACAGTTTCACTGAAAATTCAGATTTTCTTTAAATGCATCCAATGTTATGGAGACACTATAAATGTAAATGGGCCATGTTTTAAGAACCTGAGCATTACCAAATTTTGTTAATCTGACAGTCCCGCAACTGAACAGATAATTCAAGCACTAGTGAAGCTCTAGTCACATTATGAGAAGACAAGAGTCACTGGAAAAGACAACCATGCTGGGAAAAGCTGAAGGCAGCAGGAAAAGAGGAAGACACAACAAGAGATGGACTGACTCTATCAAGGAAACCACAACCCTCAATTTGCAAGAGCTGAGCAAGGCTGTCAAGGATAGGACATTTTGGAGGACTTTCATTCATAGGGTCACCATGAGATGGAAACGACTTGATGGCACTTAACTCACACATTACAGTGAAGCTCAGTTAAGTTTCAGTATACTAGTAGTGCCTAACTAAATACATGGAAAGATAGTGCTGGGGTACAAGCGTCTAAGATGCTGTAACGCAGTGCTAATGTGATTGTATTCTGGGAATTACAGATCTGGGAACAAACTGCTTTTTATTAATATGATCCCAAGTAAATGCACATCATGACGATATGTTCTTTACTGCAAATCACATGGCCGAGACTGAAGAAATCCCAGGCACCTGAAGGTCCGGGTATCCAGGATGTCTGATGGCAAAATGTAGGGATCTGCAATATTTATTCTGTCTCATGCTGGAGGCTCCTAAAAATTGGGACACTGGCTTGTCAATCAATATGAAACGTCATGCATATGAAGCCCTTTGAAACAGGACTCTTGGAACTGCAATGCCACGCTCCGCCAAAGCATATAATAGTGCACATGCACACATAACCACACGCAAATAATATTAATAAAGATAACTATTAATTTAACCTGTTGTTTTGCTAACTTTGGGAGAATTATGTCTGCTATCTGTCGAGACAATCTTTTCCACTTGTCTTCATTCTCCTTGTGACACTGTTGGAGTATGAGGATGAACATCTCAAGAACCTGAAGGTAAATGAAAACCTTAGAGCACACCCCATTCATGTTTGCATCATTACTAAAGTCAGTCTCTTCAATGCACACCTCCTGCTCGTCTTGAATTTGCTGCACCAGTGCTGAATTCCCCTCTCCGTAACACACAGCAGTACAACTGCCCTCTTTGGGGAGAGCTGGTGTTTACTGCCCACAGGTGGGGTAAAGGGTTCTCCCCTCCCTTCCCAGAAGAGGAAGAAAAGTGTCAGCTCGTTGCTTTACACCTTTTCCTCAGAATGGGAATTCCATGGCTATCCTTCCTTCTTTCCATTCACAAAGCACGGAGGAGAGGGATTGTTGCTGTAAAAACCCCTGCCCAGCCAGCACTTTCCATTGCCCTTTGGGGTCTGGGGGCACTACGCTGCCTCTTAAGGAGGAGAGCATGAAATGCACCCCCAGCCAATCATTTCTCCTTTCCAGGCTGGGAGTGGAGGAAAAAGAGAGAGAAATTTCGATTTCCTTCTTCCTTTCTCAATCCACGTCCAACATCTCTGGCTGGGAAAGGATGGAACAAAAAGAACAAGGAAGGAAAGAAGAAGGTGCTGCCACCAACAAGAGGCAAAACGAGTCAGATGATGGAGCCCCCAAGAACCTCTGGCAAACTCCAACAAGGAAGGCCTTTCCCAGGGTCAGAGGATGTAAGAGGACAACTCTGCCAGTGACCAGAAGGAGCCATTTTTCTGACGATGGAGACCCCCTCTGTCCTTCAGGAGAACACAACAAAATGAGGAGAGAGAGCTCTCCACAGAAGTTCTGTTTTTGGCAGCTTTCCTGTGATTCTTGTATGTCAGCTAGGGATGAATGACTCCATTAAGAATAAAAAACCAAATGGAAATATATTATGCGTTGGGCCTCTAGAGATTCAGGTCATATTTTACAATGCAGACTTATTTCAAACAATATTGCACATCAGGACACTTATTTAAATGTTTAAAACCCACCAGCAGCACAAGGCTCACTAGAGACCAACTTAGCCAACTGCACCATGGTTAAAAATCACAGCAACCAAGAAAGCTTCCTTTAAAACAACGAAAACTATCTTCACGTTAGCTTTGCTGTTGACTACTTCAAGCTTCTGGAGAGACAGGGTGAATGTTTTGAAGAAAGTGTTAAATTCAAGAACTCAGACCAAGATAATCTAAATAACAATAAATGTACTGGGAAGCCCCCCAAACTTTGTTATGAAATTTACCTGATGGTACTGTATAAGCCTCAACAGCATCGAAACAACCACCTCCTTTTGCGTTTCCAGTTCTTTACCAGCATCAGCTTTGTTTGTTCCTCTTAGTATAAAGAGATCGTGAACGATGGGCTGCAGAGCTGGAATTGCTTTTTAAAAAAGAGAGTTTTTACATGTTATTATTAATTTTCTATCAGCATGCAACTCTCTAATCCTATACCCATAGATTTTCTGCTGCATATATTATATCTATATGCAACATCTCTCTTGTTCTCCAGTTCATTATAATATAACCCAGGTTCATTCCACAGAATGCTGGCCCCTCCCACTAAAATACAGATGCTCAGGACATGCGAATGTTCTACAAATGTTCTATATAGCACTGTATGATTTGTCTTCTAATGTAGGAGCAGTAAAGAACTTAGAAGACAGTTAACAAATGTGGGGGAACAGGCACTATCTTCATTGCGATTAGCACAGTCAGATATATTAAACGTTGTGCCTGAATGTCGTTAAAGGACTATGGCAATCTGGAACTACTGACTAGATCAACATTTGTATTCTGGCTAACTGAAAACAACAACACAAAATAACAACACAAGCCGCAATGCTTTCTACAAAGTGGAAATTTCCATCACAAGACATAAAAACTGCCAACTTTTGCCAGGATATGGGTTCACCAGCAAAACAGGTCATTATTAAATCTTAACCAAGCCACTAGAAGACAGATGGAGTAACAATCAGACTATACAGATTTAAAAGTCAAACTTTCGACACAACAAAGAACAATTCCTTGGAAAATACCAGCAAATTGTACTGAATCTTGCAAAATTCCCCTCAGCAAAAATTAACATAGGGAAGAAACCCAATATTAACGAAGAGGAACAGGGAGGGTTTCAATGAAAGTGAAAAAAAAAAAAAACAACCCAAGATAATAATTGTAAGGCTTTTGAAACTTTCCTGTTCTTCATTCCTTGTCAAGACTGCCTTCCAAAGAAACCCACATTTGGCTCTTGCATGTCAAATACAGTAAAATTATTTCAGACTCTCTTAGAGAAAACGTTTCAGTTCTTATACATTTGATTTTCAGCTCTAATCCCCAGAATTAACAGCACTAAGGTTCTATAAAAAGTTAACATTTATAACAAGTGTTGACTACTTATTCCTTTTCATTACCATGAGTGACAGCTTTCCTTCCACTCGCCATTATCCCATCACAGAGTTGGATAATTTTAGGAATTCCAATTATCTGTTTGGAGTGGTAGCGCTCGTAAGACAATAGGACCAGGAAGAAAAATATATTAGGAATAATGGCTTCCGATCCCCTGGGGGAACAAAGAAAAAAATGTGTTGAACTTACCCGTGACAATTCTTTCTGACCATGGAGAGCATGACATCCTGTAAAGATGGGTGACTCTTCCCAGGCACTTCAGAGAGGTAAGACTTCCGGAGGCTGTTGGAGCCTCCATTTGGAGGAAGACCCTCTCAGGAGACTCCGAACAGGAGGGCAACTCCCCTACCGGAGACTCCAATGGGCAAAGAATATACTCAACTAACAGAGTAAGTTAACCTTAGAAGCAAAGTGCTCTTTAAGTTGAAGCACCTTTAAACAGAAGTGGGAGGACAGGACAGAGGGTCAGCCCCTGGTTCCAACTACTCTAACTACAAAGCGACGCCCAGCCTTTTCTAGGGTGAAGCTGAGGCCCAGGTAAGGGAGGGCCAGGAGGTCGTCTTCTCCATGACCAGAGAGAACCCTCGCAGGTACACACGTTTCTTTCTTGGTCATGGGAGGATGACATCCAGTAAAGATGGAACGTTCAGCTGCAGTGCCTGTGCCCTCTAGGTGGGGACCGCTGAGCTTGGCATCACTTGCTTTAAGACCCCTTCCTCCAAATGATGCTGCAGCGGAAGTGAAGGCAACCCCACAGAGTCCGATAAAGAAGGTTGGAGCCCTCTGTAGAAGAGCCTTATTAATACTGGCTAGTGAGATACTGCCCTGACCTGGATGGCCCAGGCTAGCCTGATCTCGTCAGATCTCAGAAGCTAAGCAGGGTCAACCCTGGTTAGTATTTGGATGGGAGACCACCAAGGAATACCGGGGTTGCTGTGCAGAGGAAGGCACTGGCAAACCACCTCTGTTAGTCTCTTGCCATGAAAACCCCAAAAAGGGGTCGCCATAAGTCAGCTGCGACTTGACGGCACTTTACACACACACAGTGAGATACTGGTACTAAATGCTACAGATGTGGTTGTTTCTGCCACCACGACCTGGACATAATATGAACAAAGTTCTCTCCAGGTGTGGAATGCTGAGACTAATACACTAACAAAATTTAATCCACTTATCCTCTTACTGAAGAACCTAATATGTCACATTTTATATAGATACATTTTTGGTACCCCTTACAAATGCCATTCCTTTTCTTTTAGGAAAGAAGAATTATGATAGGAAAGACTTACTTCCTTATGGAATACCAAATAAATTTTAGACAAAAATGGATCTGCACTTGAGGGCTCCTGAGTCAGATATTCTCCTTTTAACTGCCAGAAAGAACCGGACCACAGCACAACCTCCGAGGCAAAATTAAAACAAACAAAAACCACATGGTAGGTAACGGAGGCACACCCTAACTGGAACTACTGACTGCCTTCTGCATGTCCAATCTGACTTATTTCTGATGATGGAAACTTCAAGCAAAGTCAGCAACACTTCAACAATTGCATCATCATAGCCGATGCCCTTCAAATCGCACGGTTCCAGCTTCCAAGCAGTGAGGCAGAACCAAATAAAATCCTGAAGATTTGACTGAAAATTGGCAGATTGGGCCTGTTGTGATCATGTGTGAACCTTGCCTACTCCCTTTCCTTATATGGAAATGGGAAGTGACAGACAAGCATATGCTGACTTACTGTATCTGTTGAGTGAAGGCTAAGAGACCTGGTCTGACCCTCAGCCCTCAGGCTCTAGGAGATTGACAGGGGTTCAAGGTTATTGCATGCCTCACCTCTTGTATCAGTGTAATGGAACACTGGAAGAACAGAAGGGACTATCACTGTTACTATTAGCCTCACTTCCAGAGGTGAAAAGCATAGATTCCTGCTTCTCTTTTGCTTCAATTAAACCCTGCAGTGAGATTAGATGTGGCATTGCCATCTGCACTCAAACACTGTTACAAATTGCATCCAACCATAACAGCAGACATTTGCCTTTGCAGAGAACAGTATACAGTCAAAGACCCAAGTCTGTCACAGGCTTCTTAATTTGTTTTCTAACATGGAATAATAATTCTGATGGCTTTCCAAAACAGGATCTCTCTTGCCCAAAGGACAGAACTCCTGTTGTGCAGAGCAAATTAACTGGAGAGTCCAATATAGAGGCTTTAACATGGCATGGCCTCATTTGACCTTTCTATGGTCAGATAGAAGCACACCCTTTAGAAGAATGGCTTTCAAAATCAGTGCTGCCAACAGAACATTCACAAGTGACACTTGCAGTGGTTCCATACTATTTGCTGATAGCAAGTATCTCCTGTGTGCTAGGTATACCTTTAACTTAGCCAAGTCTATCATGCACGGAATCGGAGCTCCTGTTCAAGCTCGGTTAGATGGGCTAGTTGATTCCTAGTGAGGAACAGGAGTTATGCTATAACCATAGCAGACAACCTGTTTACAAATCATGCGTCTTACAGCTTTGCCTCTTCTGGGCTTGGTACTCTCTTTCCCCGTAATGCTTCCAAATCCAAACTGGAGCAGGAATCATAGCACCTCTTCTTCTTTTTTTATGCCCCCCACCCCCGCACAATCTCTTCGGAGAAACCTCAGTGGGAGGAGTGCTCCTCCACAGCAGAGGGAGAGGGAACTCATCTGACCTGGGGGCGTTTGGGCCCCCTGAGCACAGCAGCCGGGGCCTGAAGGACACTGGAGATGAGGAGCAGCGGCATGCTGAAAGTGACCCAAAACGGACTGTCATTTGCTGGGCCAAAGGTTGCCTCCCACCAAGAGGCGATTGCAACTTGACTACAACTAGTGGGCAGGAAGTCAAGGGCTTCCCCCAGCCACACCAGCAGTCGGACCTGCCTCCAGAGTGGCAGTGCCAAGCAGCCTCTCAGAGCTCACCAAGCTCGGTTCATGCTACCTGGCATGGCTGCAGGAGTCTGGCCAAGGAGGGAGAAGCCCCCACCACCTAAAGAAGCTGCAGGAGGAAAGCCAGTCTGAGGAGGGTGCCCCAGGGAAGTGGCACTGAAGGATGGGTGGATGGGAGATTATGCCTATGGCCTAGGGGCAAGGCACGACTCAAATACACCACCTTTCCAGCTTCAGCCAGCTAGTCTAACTAGTAAAGGGAATGAAAGAAGGAAGGCCCCTGAATATTTACTTGCAGTGCAAATTTTGTTTTAAAAAGGCTCCTCCCAGCAGAGATTCCACAATCTTCTGGAAACCCCGCCTCCTTGAAGTGTCACCATCTTTACAGGATGCCTACCCTCCCATAACAGAAATATTAATACACACAACCTTACTTATATAGCGCTTTTGATACTTCATAAAATATTTTTGGTTTTTTTTGGGGGGAAACTGATCCTGTGGGTTATTTTCTTTTAATAAATAAGTAAACATAATTAGGATCCACTGGAGTGGGAAACACAGTTAAGATGCTCCGAAAGTGATGAGTTAAATCAGGTGCCAGACATCTCTGTGCTTCGGAGCAGGCATAATGATGAAAAATACAGTTGAACCTGTGTTTTCACAGGCAACTAACTGTATAGGTTTACATAATTCTAACGAAACAGCAATGCAGTGCTATGGTTTACTATTGATTATTGACATATATTGAACCTCCAGACTCATGGTAAGTTCAGTGTACTACAATGATTAAAAACAGAGTTTCACTTACCTGTAACTGTTGTTCATCTGATGATTCTTCTATGCAGTAACACATTGGGACTGCGCAGGCCAGCCACGGATAAGATTTGTCAGCTTCTAGCAAATTCTAAAGAGAGTGCTCCCCCTCCCCTTGGGGCATGCAATCTCCCCGCCCCTCGGTCACATGACCCAAGGAGGAGGGAGCACTCTTCCCTCCAGTTCTCCAACCTGCTGCCACGGAACCAACCACTTAGATTAGCGGAACGGTCCCACAGCGGGGAAGGAGGGAGGGAATGTGTTACTGCATAGAAGAACCATCAGATGAACAACAGTTACAGGTAAGTGAAACTCTGTTTTTCATCTGAATGGCTTCTATGCAGTCCCACATTGGGAGAATAGCGAGCTCGCTTACCAGAACGGTGGGTGTGGGACAGTCACCGGAATAAGGACTGCAGCATGGCACGTCCTACAGCTGCATCTCTCGCTGAGTCCACATCCACAGCGTAGTGTTTCATAAACGTGGAGGGAGTAGACCAGGTGGCAGCTTTGCAGATGTCCCGGAGATCTATCTTCGACGAAAAGGCTATAGAAGCCGCATACACCCTGGTAGAATGTGCCTTGATCATAGGAGGGCACTCTTGATGAGCAAGATCGTAGGCGAGTTTGATGGTAGATGTGATCTACCTCGAGAGAGTCTGAGGAGAAGCACGATGACCTCTACAGCTTTCCCCGAAGCAAACAAAAAGGTTATCATCCTTACGAAAGGACTGAGACCTTTGAATATAAAAAAGGAGGGCTCTCCTGACATCGAGGGAATGTAATGCCCTATCAGCATCGGAGGATGGGTGAGGGAAGAAAACCGGAAGGACGATGTCCTGTGATAGGTGGAATGCTGAAACTACCTTGGGCAAAAAGGAAATTTTTGGCCTGAGGACCACCCCATCCGAATGGAACCTAGTATAAGGAGGGGAGTGTGAGAGTGCTGATAAGTCGCTCACCCTCCGTGCTGAGGTAATTGTGACCAGAAATGCCACTTTAAACGAGAGCAGAGCCAATTCGCAGGTAGCCAATGGCTCAAAAGGAGGTCTCATCAGTTGAGAAAGTAGTAAAGAGAGACTCCACTGAGGAACTGGCGGAGCGACGGGAGGATACAAATTAGTAAGGCCTCTTAAAAACTTTTTGGAGAGGGGATGAGAAAAAAACGGAAAAGGAATCAATATCCGGGTGGAAAGCTGCTTTGCGGCCACATAAACTTTAATGGAGGAATTAGATAAACCCTCATCTTTAAGGAATAACAAATATTCAAACACAACAGACAGTGGGCAGGTAATTGGTGAAACATTTTCGCCTGTAGCCCAATCGGAAAAACGTTTCCACTTTGCATCATAGGAGCACCGCGTGGAAGTCTTTAACGAGTGAAGGAGGACCCTAGCGACCCTATCGGACCACTGCCCTGGGGTAGCACCCTCCAGGCTGCGAGTTGAAGCTCGGGAGGGGAGTGGGAGGGATCTTTCAGGAGAAGACTGTAGTTCCCCTGCACAAGTGACATGAGCACTGCGAACCAAGACCTCCTGGGCCAAAAAGGAGTGACAAGGATGGCATCTGTCCTGTCTTGGATCACCTTGGCAATGACCTTTTGAAGTAGAGGGAATGGGGGAAAGAGATAAAAGAGGGTCCCGTTCCAGGGTATCTGAAAGGCATCCCCCATTGAGCCCGGGCTGGCTCCCGCCCTCGAGTAGAACGTGGGACACACTGCATTGAGGTGCGTGGCAAACAGGTCCACCTGGGGGTAACCCCACTGCCGGAACAATTGGTTGAGGCAATCGCTGCCCAGGACGATGCCGTGTGCTTGGTTGGGAAGGCGACTCAGAGCGTCTGCAAACATGTTGCTCTTGCCTGCGATATGAATCGCCACGAGAGTGGCATCGTAATTTATGGCCCACTCCCAAATGTCGCTGGCCTCCTTGGAGAGCGAAACGGACCCTGTGCTGCCCTGTTTGTTTAAGTAATACAGGGCGGTGGAGCTGTCTGTGGCGATCTGAATGTGCCGTCCGTCCAGGTGTCCTGCAAACGAAGACAGAGCGAGACAGATGGCACGGAGTTCAAGCAGATTAATGTGTAACCTAGATTCTGAATGAGACCACACACCCTGGGAGGTCAGGTTACCACAGTGGGCTCCCCATCCCGAGAGGGAAGAATCAGTGAACAGGAATCTGTTAGGAGATGGTTTGTGAAAAGGAACACCTGCCAAGGTGTTGGCATCATGAACCTACCACTGTAGGGAAGAGATTACATATCTGGGGATGAACAGGCGTTTGTATTGGGGATCAACATTGAGCCTGAACACCCGAAGGAACCAGTTTTGGAGTGGGCGCATACGAAGCCTGGCGAATTCCACCACAGCCGTGGTGGAAGCCATGAGGCCTAACAGCTTCTGTATATTGTGGGCCGTCTGAAACCTTTTCTTTGTAAATCTGGTCACCATTCTCCTAATGGCACAGACTCTTTGTAAGGGGAGGAAGGCTCTGGCCAACCAAGCGTCTAAACGCGCTCCAACGAATGTTTGGATTTGGGCAGGAATCAACTTGGACTTCTCAAAATTAACTAAAAGACCCAATTCATCGAGGATGGAGAGAATTAAATCCACCTGCGTGGACAATTCTGATTGTGAATGGGCCACCACCAACCAGTCATCAAGGTAAGGAAATATCACGCATCCCTTAAGGACAAGGTGAGCCACCACAACAGCAAGGCACTTTGTAAAGGTTCTGGGGGCCATTGAGAGCCCAAATGGTAACACATTGTATTGGTAACACTTATCTTCACATCTAAACCTTAAGAATTGGCGACACTCCTCGTTAATCGCTATGTGAAAGTAAGCATCGCGGAGGTCTAGCACCGCAAACCACATGTGACTATCTAAGAGGGGAAGAACCTCTGGAAGAGTAAGCATTCGGAACTTCCTGGTCTTAACAAATACGTTGAGGTCCTGGAGATCCAGGATAGGGCGTTTCCCTCTGCCCTTTTTATCTACCAGAAAAAAGTGGGAGTAAAACCCATGATTCTGTTCTGAGGGCGAGACCTCCGAAATGGCTCCCTTAGACAGGAGAGTATAAACCTCTTTCACCAGTAGATCAGGGGCAGGTGACGAGGAGTGACCCATGGGCCTATAGGAAGGTAACATGTCAAATTCAATAAAGTAACCAACTTTTATTATTTGAAGAACCCAAACATCGGTAGTGATTGAAGACCAGGCGTGAAAGAAAGCCGACAGGCGGTCAAGAAAACAAGCGGACACGTCTAGTCATGCCTGTTTTGGTTTGCTAAAACTACCAGGCGACCCTTGTTGACCCTTATGGGTTCTGGATTTGGGAAATTTCCTATCCTGATAAGGGCGGGGAAAGAATGGCCAGAATGAGGGCTGTTGGAAGGAACCCTAAAAACGATAAGGATGGCTGGGCTGACTAGCCTGACGGCCGAAGTAACACCGCTTAGTGGCAGGAGCCTGATGGGTAATCCCTAAGGACCTCGCATTTGTTTTATTTTTCTTCAAGCGATCCAAAAAGGTGTCAGTTTGGTCGCTAAACAACAACGTCCCCTCAAAGGGAAGGTCCTCAATACGGGCCTTAGTGTCGTGGGGAAGTGCAGACTGACGCAGTCAAGCATGCCTGTGAATCACAATGGCGGAAGCTATGGCCTTACTGGATGAATCCGCCACGTGGCGAGCAGCCGTTAACTGCTGCCTCGCTAGGGACATGCCCTCGGATTGAATAGCTATCACTGAGGGACATTGGTCGTCTGGAAGGATAGCAATCTGTGGGGATATGTGATCCCAGAGGGTGTATTGATATCTTGCCATCATGGCAAAGAAATTAGATATTCGGACGCTAACAGCAGTAGACGAATAAACTTTTCTGGCGAGGGTATCTAATTTGCGGCCCTCTGCATCACTTGGGGAGGAGTGCGCACCTGACCTGTACTTGCCAGGTAGTGCCTCTACAATAACCGAGTTAGGAGGGGGATGTTGGTAGAGAAACTCTCTGCTTTCTTTACGGATTTTATACAGATTTTCTATACGCTTGGTGGAAGAAGGAGCTGAAGCGGGCTTAGCCCAGTTAGCGTGGAGAATCTCTAGGATACTCTTAAGTATAGGAAAAACCGCAGGGCCTACATCTGGGTTGTGAAGGATATCCATCACATCCTCAATAGTACCGGAATCTTCCGGTTTAAACTCAATGTTAAGGGTTTTCGCCATACGTATTAACTGCTCAGCGTAAGAGCGGATATCCCCAGCAGGGGAAAGAGGCTTAGAGTCCCCAACAATGTCCTCTGGCGAGGGGATACAGGTACGGGACTCTTCATCCTCATCCGATCCAGGCGAGAAGGAAGGGTCATAATCTGAATGATAGGTGTCCCTTGATCCAGGAGATCTGGGGGAAAGCGGCTTGCAAAGGTGCCCTTGCCTTGAGTGGAAGGACTCAGAACGGCACGTCGATCTCGACAAGAGCCCCCATAGGCGAACGGGTACGGAAATGCTGGCGACTATGAGAATCAACCGGGGAACCTGAATAGGCCGAAGGAGTAGGGTATCAGCGTCGATGACCTCGGCGTCGAAGGGAAGAACTCCTTCGGGAGCAGCTCCGACGACTCGAATGGCTCCGATGTGAGGAACGACTCCAATGCGCAGAACGGCTCCTACAACTGGATTGGCTCCGACGACCGAAACGGCTCCAAAGGATCAAATGGTTCCGACAACCGGAACGGCTCCAAAAGGTCGAACGGCTCCGACGCGTCGAACGGCTCCGTCGACCGGAATGGCTCCGATGGGTCGAACGGCTCCGACGAGCGGATTGGCTCCGACGCGTGGGTCGATGCCGAGACGGAGTCAGGCTTTGGCGCCGAGAAGCGGATCGTTGGTGAGGCTGCTGCCCGGGTTCGAGACGGGACGAGCCCCTTGATGACTAGTTGCGGGGATTTAGGGGGCAGTTGAGGCACGTCCTTGTAAAGTTGAAGGAGGTGCTCCTTAAACTCTGCGGAATCCACCTGGGCCCTGCTCGGAAGTGGAGCCGAGGGGGTAGCCAGGGGATGAGGAGGCGAATCCTCAATAATGATGGACTGCAGCTCAGTCGCATCTGAAGGACGAGGCGCCTTGTCTTGTGAACGGCGCCACGAAGACGTCGAGGGCGACTGGCGTCGAAGAGACTTGGACGACCTCGAAGACAAACGATGTTGGAGAGCCTTTGGTGACTTCGAAGGAGATCGGCGCCGAGGAGATCTCAATGACCTTGAGGGCGGTCAATGCCTGGGCGATCTAGAGCGGGAAGCATGCCTTGATGAACCGCGGCTGCGGCCATCTTGCGAACCCGGAGCAAGAAATTTCGCTGGCTTAAGGATGACAGATGATGGCTTTTAGGAAGGAGCAACCCCCTTGGACTCTTTAGCCAAGGTGCCCCCTACGGATTTAGCCTTACCGGTCGAAGGGCCAGGCTCAGCAGAACTACCTCTTGGACGGTGAGACTCCTTGTAGAAATGGGAGATGAGACGGCTGGAACGGACCCCCAAGGCCTTGGTGGTCAGTTTACAGCAACTCTTGCAAGTTGCTGAAACATGGCCCTCTCCCAGGCAAGGGAGGCATTCGCTGTGAGGGTCAGTCTTCACCATCTTCACACCGCAAGAGGAGCATTTTTTAAAAGGTGGAACCTTCTTGGACTCCAGTTTGCTAGAGACGAAGCTAGACATGTTCTCTCTCCGTGGCGGCAGAAAGAGAACTGGAGGGAAGAGTGCTCCCTCCTCCTTGGGTCATGTGACCGAGGGGCGGGGAGATTGCATGCCCCAAGGGGAGGGGGAGTACTCTCTTTAGAATTTGCTAGAAGCTGACAAATCTTATCCGTGGCTGGCCTGCGCCTGTGCTGTGTGTTGAATATAAAATTTATGTGCTCCTGTGATGTGGTTAAGAAGCTATTTCAAAATGCTCTCTTCTTTCTTTCATGCTACCACTTTCTTGAGCAGCCTGTGACTGGTGCACATAAAATTCTAACAACATTCCACATTATAAAATAATAATACAGTTTGCAAAGACAAAAAATAGCACAACACAAAGGAAATATGTGTATTCTGCTCATCTGCTTTGGAAAATATGTCAGGAAAGACCAACATATTTCTCTGAGAGCAACAGTCCCTTTTGTCTCTTCTCATTAGCCAAATTGGCTAAACTGTTACAAACAAATCAAACCTCATCAACATAACTCTTAATGGGATCATATAACAGGCCTGCATGAAATTAGCATCCACGAATATCTGGAGAGGCGAAAAAACAGGGAGGTACAAAATGCCCCCTGAAATAACCCCAATATATCTTATAAAAAGAGTTTGTGGCTGTTTGTAGCCCTTCTCCCCATCTTTGGTTTATTTTAAAGTGTATACACCACCCTTCCGAAAGTTCAGGGTGGTTTACAATATCACACATTAAAACCATATCAAAGTGCACACACTTTAAACAGTCAACCAAGCATAAACATCATACGTAGGCCAGAAGACAGCTCACGAACCATCTAAAAGGATCAATTTGGGAAGCCTTGCAAGACAGAAAAGTTTTACATGCCTTCTGAAAAGTGGCCAGTGGCCAGGAAGGTAGCCCTCAAAAATATTCTGGAAAACTATTTCAAAAGAGAGGAGCAACTGTCCAAAAGGCATATGAGCTTGTAGAAGATGCACGCTACACTTTCATAACGGGAGTGGAATCTCCATTGCCAAGAAAACTCAGCTGCTGCCCCCTGTCTTTACCAGGAGGCAATGAACCCAGTGCAGCATAGCAAGGCATCACCTGGTCAATAGAGACACAGGTGCATCCCCATCTACAGAACACTTCTGCTGCTCCCTTTCAAGACCTCCCCTCTTTAAAAACTGCTGAAAAGGGAGGACACTTCAGAAGATATGAAAATAGTCCCAAAAACCAGCCTCCGTTCCAGCTCAGCCTTCTGGCTTTCATACAAATGCATTGCAATTATAAGTGACTGAGTAATGCAGAATTGGTACCTGAACAGTCCCACTTCTATGTATTCAAACTGCCTTAGCACAAATCCAATGAATACCTACAAGTACAACAAACATTGTCATTAGGTAGTGCAAACATTATTGAAAACATGGTCAATATCCTGAATAAATTGTATGCAATACTAAGTACTGAGGCAGACTTTTTTTAACAAAAGGTAATTTGTATACTGACAAGCCAGAAACTCTTTTTTTTAAAAATCTACCAACTCAGTCTTTTGGGGGAGAAAATTAAATTTTACAGTAAAACCTTTGATATCTGGCTCTTATAGGAAATGGGGTTTGCCAGTTAAGAAAATGTGCTAGGTACTCAAGCATCGTAGTGTTCCCCACCATTACCCAGAGGAACCTGCAGCAACCTAATGCCGCCCCACTGGGAACACCACAGCAACAGCCCCCCTGCCTGGCAGGCCCCTTGCCCTTCCCCCTAAGCTGTGGAGACATCCGAGCTGTGGAGGCATCAGACAGACAAAGGGCCAGAGGCCTAACAGTCCTCTAGCAGAGGGGGCTCCTGAAAGGCAAGTGGAGGGGGAAGGAGGAACCCAAGGATGGTGTCAGATGGCAGCACTGGTCTGTCAGAAGCTCAGCAGGGGCCAGAGGCATCAAGTTTGCCAGCTAGAGGTGTGGGGAGGGGGCGCAAATGCAGGGTGAGTGGCAGGAGCTTGCCTTGTAGGTGATGCCAATTAACTGAGTGTCCTGGATAAGCAAGTGCTGGGTAACAAAGCTTTTCCTGTACTACAGTGCAGTTTTACACTGCACTGCATAACATCATCTCCTGCATAACAAGCTCATTACAAGGAATAGTGCCACTGCATTCTAGAAAAGAGTCCCAAAATTTAAGCATCTTGAATACATTTTGCTTTGTAAGTGACAAAGTCAGTACTTCAATGAGTATGAAGTGCTGCCAACATCTGCTTGTGCTTTACGGAAAATGCTATCTTCCACATAGAAAACAGGCACCCCTTCGATCTTTTGGAATAAACATCTAGAAAAAAAATGGGACAAATGGCCTGGCTCTACCAACAGGCTAAATATCAAAAAATATTTGATCAGGAATCTGGGAATGGAAAAGGCTACACTTTCCCCTTAATCACAGCCAAATACAATTCAAGTGCCAAGCAGTCTTCTATTAATGCTATAGAGGCATAAAAACAGTGTTGCACTTACCTGTAACTGTTGTTCGTTGAGTGGTCTTCTGTGCAGGCACACATGGGGACTGCGCAGGCGCAGGCCAGCCACGGAAAAGATTAGCAGAGCTTCAAGAAGAGTTAGCTCCCAAGGAGCGCTCCCCTCCCCCTCCCATCAGGGACCCAGCCTTAACGGCTCTTCCCGCCCAGGAGTCACCTGACCGGAGGGGGTGGGGAGCACTCTTCCCTCAGTTCTCCTAACGCCGCCGCAGGGAGTACACTCCTTTACGGTGCCATCCCACAGCGGGGAAGGAGGGAGGGATGTGTGCCTGCACAGAAGACCACTCAGCGAACAACAGTTACAGGTAAGTGCAACACTGTTTTTCGTTTTCGTGGCTTCTGTGCAGTCCCACATGGGAGAATAGCAAGCTCACTTACTGTGGAGGTGGGTGTGCGATGGTCAACGGAATAACGTGTTCAACACCGTTTTCCCCACAGCCGCATCAGCTCTTGAGTCGACATCTATGGCGTAGTGCTGAATGAAGGTCGTCGGACTGGACCACGTCGCTGCCTTCCAGATGTCCGAGATGTCGACCGTCGAGGCGAACGCAGCTGAGGCCGCTTGTGCTCTCGTGGAATGTGCGTGTAGGTTCAGAGGGTATTCTACCCCTGCTGACTGATAGGACAATCTAATGGCTGACACAACCCACCTAGAAAGTGTGTGAGTGGAGACTGCCTTACCCCTATGTGTCCCTTTAAAACAAATAAACAGATTGTCATCCTGTCTAAAAGGTTTGGTTCTTTGTAAATAGAATAGAAGTGCTCTACGCACATCCAAGGTGCGTAATTGTTGCTCCGAAGGGGATTGTGGGGCAGGGAAAAACACAGGTAGGGTGATATCCTGCGAGAGATGGAATTTTGACATCACCTTAGGTAGAAAGGCTAAACTTGGACAAAGGACAACCCTATTTGAAAAGAACTTCGTGAAAGGTGGGTCCGCTCTTAAGGCCCTCAGATTGCTGACCCTTCTGGCCGACGTGATGGCTATCAAAAAGGCAGTCTTGTAGGACAACATGGACACATCACAAGAAGCCATGGGTTCGAAGGGCTTAGACGTTAGGTGTGACAGAACTAAGGAAAGGCTCCATTGGTGGACTGGAGCATGCACCTGGGGAAATAAATTCTGGAGGCCCTTCAAAGTTTATTTGAAAATAGAGAACAAGAGTCTATTCCGTCATGGAAGGCGGAAATAGCTGCCAAGTGGCATTTGATGGACGAGTTAGATAATCCACTGTCCTTTAAGGATAAAAGGTACTCAAACAACTGCGGTAATTTACACCGTTGTGGTACAATCTCCTGAGACAAAGCCCATTCAGAAAATCGTGACCATTTAAACGAATACGATCTTCTGGTGGAAGGTTTACGTGCAGAGAGGAGGACATGGGCAACCCTGTCCGACCACTGAGTCACGGGGTGATCCTCCATGCTGCTAGACTGAGAGAGGATGGGTTGTGGTGTAGTACCCGTCCCCTGGTCAGTAGAGAGGGGGAATCGGGGAACCTGATGTATGTCCGATGAGACATGTTCCAGAGGGTTGGAAACCATGGCCTCTTTGGCCAAAAGGGGGTTACCATGATCAAGTTGGCTCCTTCCTGGAGGGCCTTCCCTAACACTCTGGGGATCAGGGGAATAGGCGGGAAGGCATACATCAGGGTTGCTGACCACGGGAGTTGAAAAGCGTCTCCTAGAGACACCTCTCGCCCTGCCCTTGAACAGAACTGCGGGCACCGTGTGTTGTCGCTTGTAGCGAAGAGATCTACCTCCGGCCAACCCCATGTGAGGAAAATAGGGTTGAGAAAAGAAAAAGGGATGGACCATTCGTGATCTAGGGACACATCCCTGCTTAGGGCATCTGCTGTAGTGTTGGAACAGCCCACCACGTGTATGGCCGTGAGGGATATTTGACGCTCTATCGCCCACTCCCATATGCGGGATGCCTCCCGACATAAGGCTAGGGAATTGGTGCCCCCTTGCTTGTTTATATAAAACATAGCTGTGGTGTTGTCTGATGCGACGAGCACATTCTTTTGAGCGAGAACATCTGCAAAAGAAAGGAGGCCAAATCTAATAGCCTTCAATTCCAACAGATTGATATGCAAGGAGGCTTGCTGGGGGGTCCATCTTCCCTTAGCCATAAGGGATCCGCAATGAGCCCCCCAACCTCCCATGGAGGCATCAGTAAACACCTGGAGATCATGTGAGACGACACCGAAACTGATACCTTTGAGGAGATTGGACTCCTGTGCCCACCAAGCCAAGGAGCGAATAATCACTCTGGGGATAGACCACATTTTTCCTTGAGGGTCAACGTTGATTCTGAAAACCCTCAAGAACCAATTTTGGAGGGGTCTCATGCGTAACCTAGCGTAAGGGACCACGGCAGTAGTCGATGACATGAGCCCCAACAATTTCTGAATAGTCACTGCTTTTTGATACCTCTGTGATGAAAAGTACCGTACCAACTTTTGAATGGCTCTAATTCTAGGTAATGGTAGGAAAGCCGAATGCGCCTCTGCATCTAGGGTAGCTCCAATGAATTCCACCCTCTTGGAAGGTATGAGGCGGGATTTCTCAAAATTAATAACTAAGCCAAGACTGGCCAAAGTATTCGTCACCTTCGTGAGAGATGCGATTAAGTTCTGGGGGGATGTGTCCACCACCAGCCAGTCATCTAGATAGGGGTAGATGGTACAACCTTGTAATGTCAGAAAACCTATTACTTCCGACATTACTTTAGTGAAGACACGTGGGGCGGAAGATAAACCAAACGGCAAAACAGTATACTCGTAGGTAACCCCCTGACATGTAAATCTAAGATATTTCCTACATCTTTTGTGGATTGCAATATGGAAATATGCATCCTTGAGGTCTACCACTGCAAACCACATGTCAGGCGAGAGGAGGGGTAAAATGTCACGTAGAGATAACATCCTAAACCTCCTGAACTGGACATATTCATTAAGATCTCTCAGGTCCATAATGGGCCTCTTCTCTCCACCTTTCTTGTCAATCAAGAAATATTTGGAGTAGAAGCCTAATTGCGACTCAGAGGGCGGAACAATCTGAATCGCTCCCTTTAGCAGCAAGGCCTGTACCTCTTGAAACAATTGTATAGAAAACCTGCCCGATTCTGGGCTGGGATAAGAACACGGTGGTGTATCAGTGAATTCCAAGAAGTACCCTGATGAGATAATATTCAACACCCAGGAGTCATTGGAAATTTGCAACCATTTACTCAAGAAGGGGAACAAGTGTTCAAAGAACATTGGCATAACTGAACCAGACCTAGGCAAATCCGCCATAACAGGGCTAGATAGAACTGGGATTGGTAATCCTAAACTAGCTAGTCAGGACACGTTCTTCTTTCCCCCTTGGTTGTCTCGTGGAGGGTAACCTCCTTTTTTACCCCTACTCCTAGGGGTGAATCTTTTGTCCTGCTGAGCCGTGGGGAAATGACGGGACTGGGATTGCTGGTAACCCCATGATTGAGGCCTGTGAGCCCTTCCTGAATAATAAGTTTGAGAGTGCCTATAGAAAGGCCTGGGTCTGTAGGAGGGGCCAGCCTGCTGGGTAACCCCTAAGGACTTTGCTGTTGCCTTTTGTTTGCGAAGATTATGTAACACTTCATCAGTTAAATCGCAAAACAATGCTTTCACGTCAAAAGGCATGTCCTCTATCCTTGCCTTGACATCAGGGGCCAGCGTGGATGCCTATCCCTCAACCAAGAGTGGCGACGGAGAACAATACTTGACGCCATACTCCTACCCGAGGCGTCCGCCATATGGCGTGAGAGAGCGATCTGGTTTTTCCCCAGTCTCTGGCCCTCAGATTGGAGGCCCTTCAAGAGAGCTCTCTTCTCCTCGGGCAGAGAATCGAACACCTCAGATACCCTGTCCCATAAGGACATCTGATATCTCCCCATTAGGGCACCAAAGTTGGCAATACGAATGCCCAGAGCAGCCGAAGAATAAAGCTTTCAGCCTAGCCCGTCTAATTTATGCCCCTCCTTATCAAGGGGAGCAGAGTGGGCACCCGATTTATATTTTGCTGCAAGCACCTCAGTAATGATGGAGTTGGGCTGCGGATGTTTATAAAGAAACTCCCCATCCACCTCATTAATCTTGTAAAGATTTTCTATTTTCTTAATCGAGGCCACTACTGAGGCTGGCCTTTGCCAAGTAGCCATGGCAACCTCTTTAATGCCCTTGACCATGGGTAGTTTGGCTGGGCCTGAATCAGGGCTATAAAGAACACCCATAATGGGGTCAGATGGTCTAGGGTCTGCCTGAATGGCTGATAACCCTAAAACCTTAGCCATGCGTAATAAAAGCTCAGAAAAAACCCTCAGGTCCTCTGTGGGGGAAACCGGGGTGGGATCTCCCACGATATCGTCCGGGGATGGCAGAGAAGTGCCCTCCGAAGAAGACACTGAGTCCAGGTCGGCGGCGTCATCGCTGACGTCGACCTCGGCGACTTGCCTGGGCCGCGATGTCGAAGCCGCTGTTGGCGGTAGCTCCTCGGCGCCGATCGCTGCCGACGTCGAAGGGAGGGGAGCCGGGACGGCAGAAGTCGGCGCTATGCCAGCCGAAGGTCTGGAAACCTTATGACGTCGAGAAGCGGCGTCGGCGAAAGCTGTGGAGGGGGCTGGCGCACTCTGGTGATGGGCCGGAATCGTGTCCCCCCGGCGTCGGTGGTAGGTCCCGGCATCACTCCGGTGAAGGCTGTCGGCGTCGACGCGACGATGATAGTAGTCGACGTCGAGCTGGCGACGCGGGTCGATGTAGTTGAACTGCGGATACCATGGGGGAGGGCAGTACCCCCATGGGCCCCAGTCGTGGTGTGGGATATAATCCCTTCGATACGCCTCCAACGCCAAGGGCTCCTCTGAGTCCGAGATAACAACTCCGGGAACCTCCAAGACGTCTTCCTCCGATGACGAGGAATGCACCTCAACCCCCGAAGGCGATGGGGGGCAAGGGGGCCTTAAGGCAGGTGCAGCTGCACTCTGCAGGCGTTAGCGTGGGCTCCGACCCCGATCATTAGGGGGCGTTGAGCCTCTACTCGGCGGGGAGCGGCGACGAGGTGAGGCAGAAGTATGCCCCGGAGATCTGGATCCCCTCCGCGAGGGAGCTCGATGCCTCGGCGACGATCTCCCGACGTCGACCGGTCTATCGGGCGCGCACGGCGTCGATGCAGTCGACGTCGAAGGCCTAGGTAAGGTAGAACTCTCCGGGGTCGATCGAACCGACTCTTCCCGTTGCTTCGATCTTGGCGAAGCAGGGTTCTTCTTTTTATCTTTGTGTTTTTTCGACGGTGGTTCGGACATGGCTCTATCGTCTCTAGCCCGAGAGGTGGACCTTTAAGACGAGGAAGCGGGGTCTAGAGAACTGGGCCTCAAGGTCTGCTCCGGCCGGAGCGATTTTTCATACAGGGCCGCCATTAACTTTTTAGCTCTGTTGGCGGCATTTATGAGTAAACAGCGAGCAGGCCTTACAAGCCGCCACCACATGGCCCTCGCCCAGACATAGAAGGCAGTCCTTGTGCTCATCAGATGAAGCCATTTTTGTACCGCATGTGCGGCACTTCTTAAACAGGGCCATGTCCATACAACTCAAGTCTCTCTGGGGTAAAGGTCAAAATTTTTACCTCAGAGACGTTACAATAGACGAAGCTCATCCAAAACCCTGTTCTCTCCGCGGCGGCAGAATGAGAACTGAGGGAAGAGTGCTCCCCACCCCCTCCGGTCAGGTGACTCCTGGGCGGGAAGAGCCGTTAAGGCTGGGTCCCTGATGGGAGGGGGAGGGGAGTGCTCCTTGGGAGCGAACTCTTCTTGAAGCTCTGCTAATCTTTTCCGTGGCTGGCCTGCGCCTGCGCAGTCCCCATGTGGGACTGCACAGAAGCCACGAAAACGAACTAAAACGTTACAGTCATGACATCCAGATTTTGGTACACAAAAAAACCACAGGAAGACTATTGCTGTTCTGGGATCCCTGATAAACCTGAGTTCAAAAGCAGAACTCACAAACCTTGAATAATCCAACTACAAAACTTGACGTGGATAATTCAGGCTGTTACCAGTACAGTATATATCCACGAAGCAGTTTGAAATTTAGTGATACAAGATTTAAAAATTTAATTCATTTACAGAGGGCAGATGTTAAATTGCACACACTCCTAAATTCACAACTGACCTGCTGAAACCAGGACTAAACACAAAAAGGAGGTCCAGCAGTCAACTGATGTTTTTCTAGCAGGAGAGCAAGTTAAGTTTGGTTATAGACCTCTTGTGCTTTAAAATGTGCACTACAAATTGGTAACTTGGAGCAGTCACTCTGAAACGTTCACCACTCAAAAATATAATAAATGAAATTCAAGGCAAACTGCTAAAAGGATTTTTTTAAAACCTAAACATCAAAATATCACAGCAAATGAAATTTAAATTAGAGGGATTGGAATACGCACTAGAGGCCTAGAATATGAAAATTGTAAGCCTTGTTTTCTGTCGCAAAATCCAATCCTAACTGCCTGAACCCACTGGATGAAAATGCAATGAGCTTTCCTCTGCCTCCTTGTCCCTGCTGTGTCCACACAGCTGACTTTAACAAAGGCTGCTGGAAGATTCATCATGTAATGCATTATCTCTGGGTGCCTTGCACTACAGGAGACCCAGTCAGGTGGCTAAGGGGACCTATATGCACCATCAGCTGTTCTGGTATAACAGTTTAATTTGCTCCAACCCACATGTTTATATGATGCATGACAAATCCATAGCTATGAAGAAGAAAAGGATTCCTACTGAATTAAGATCTACCAGCTCTCTTGTCTCTATCATTGGGATAAATGATCACTGCAAAAAATAGCAGAACTATTCCCTTTGCAATGAATAACACGGGGATAATAAAGAGTTTCCTCCCCCCCCCCCACATGGACTCACCTGATCAGAATCTAAGAGGCAGTAGTTAACCCGTAATTGAACCAGCTGTGCCAGGAGATCCAGCACTTGCCTCTGCAGCTGCACAGAAGTCGTTGTGGTGTACTGCTTCAGAGCTTTGATAACAAGGGGCTCAAACAGACGAATGTGATTATGAATAATATTCTATGGGAAAAAGTGAAAAAGGCACCAACTGAACAGGATTCCCATAAAAAAAATAACAGTTAAAATGAATCTACAGAAATAAATCTTTTAATCGCTGTATATCAGTTGATACACAGGCATGCATTCACAGAGTCCTCACTATAGGCCTGACTCCCACAACTGAGCATGAAAAGGACCTGGGTGAAGGTGCCAGGGTGGATCCTAAGGGATATTGGCCTTTGGAGGTTGTGTAGAAGATTAAGGCGTGTTCTAAGGAGGCCTCTTCTTTGAATGCATTGAAAATCTGGGTTCCAGAAGCACACATTACAATACAACTACGAGGTGAAGTGGCTAAGAAGAGTTCTGGTTAAGGAGACTGAGGAGGGCTCTGTAAGAACTGTTACCAAGAGGGTCCTCCTGATGAGAGGAAACAGCACCTGTTGGTAACATTTATATTTATTTAAAATATTTATAAGCTTGCCTTTCTCCCAGGCAACTGTGAGCTAAGTGTGTTTCTCTTGCTGTCGGCGGGGACTCCTTTGAATGAAAGACTAGAGGGAAGTGTGCAGGGGGAGGATATTTGGGGTCTAGTAACGGAATTAGTAGCCCCTGAGGGTCGGGGATGGACCAGTTCGCAATGGGAACCCAGAGCGCTGGAAGAAAGTTACGTTGGAGGTGGAAAGTGCCATTAAGTCGCAGCCGACTTAGGGTGACCCCTGTAGCATTTTCAAGGCAAGAGACATTTAGTGGTGGTTTGGACTTTTGCAGTCTTTCAGGAATTCAACATTAGATGTCCCACTGGCAGTCTGACATCTTCAGATGCCAGCATGTTGGATTACAATGGAAGGGGGAAGGGCACAGAACTAATTACAAAACTTCCCCCTACTTCTGGTTTGCTCCACCACCACCCCCCGATTGACCCAACTACAATTTCCCCTCAGCTGGAGTAAAACATATTCACTTGGCTGCGAAAAATGAGTCTGCATGTGTGTGTGTGTCGTGGGGGGGGGGGACTGCAGGCAACTAAATCATGGGCAGAGGGACAGATAAGCATCCCTCACGCACCCCCCCCCACTGGAGGAGGAGTGCATTGAAAGAAATGAGTACCCAACTATTTTAGCTCTTATCCTTATGTTTACAGTAGAGAGGGATGGGGGCTGCAATCCAAACCATCTCTCCCACATAGGATAAGGAAAAAAAATCGAGGCAAGCGAACATTCAGAATGATTTTTCTTTTCAATATTTCCACAGAGAACTAAAAGCAACGGTTTAAAACACTTTTTGTTTGTACCTTGTCAGCACGATGCTTCGCCGCACTGGTTATGCCGGTTTTCAGTTGTGCAGAAACCTTTTGCAATACATCAAACCAGCTATAAAAGTAAACAGTAATACTTATTAATAGTACCCATTTATTCTACAACCAACACAGTGCAATGAAAGTAATCGAAACCAGAGGTCAGCCCATTTTCAAGAAGGCCTAAGTAGGAGACAACTTGTGATACCACAAGGAAAACAAGGTTGCACTTACCTGTAACTGTTATTCGCCAAGTGTTCACCTGTGCCACCACACATGGGTACCACACATGTGCAGGCTTGCCATGGAGAGGAGTTTTTGAAGCTCATATCACAAAGAGGCACACTGTCCCTTCCCCCATGTTGTTTCCTACTTTTTCCAGCATCAAATAGAGGGGGTGGCGCATCCTCCCCTCAGTTTATCTCTGCCACTGCCAGAGTGAAGTGAAGGTTATCCGAGGTTGTTAAGAGTTTGTCACAGAGAGACAGGAGGGAGGGATGTGTGCCTGTAGATGACCACACACTGAACAACAGTTACAGGTAAGTGCAACCCTAGAATAATAGAAAGGGGTCATACAAGCCATCTAGCCCAACTCGCTACTCAATGCAAGATCAGCCTAGAGCATCCCTGACAAGTGTTTTTCCAGCCTCTGCTTGAAGACTGCCAGTGAAGGGGAGCTCACCACCTCCCTAGGTAGCTGATTCTACTGTTGAACAACTCTCACTGTAAAAAGTTTTTTCCTAATATCCAGCTGGCACCTTTCCGCCTGCAATTTAAACCCATTATTGCGAGTCCTATCCTCTGCTGCCAACAGGAACAGCTCCCTGCCCTCCTCTAAGTGACAGCCCTTCAAATACTTAAAGAAATACTTAAAGAGATGAAAACCCTGGTTTCATCGTTGCGGTACCTGTGCAGTCCCCACATGGGAGATTAGCAAACTGACTTGCCAGTCTTAGGAAGGTGGGTGTGAGCTCTCAGTTGAACAGCGATTGCAGGAATGTTCCTCCTACTGCCGTGTCTCTCATGGCATCTATGTCCATGGAGTAACGCCTCACAAAGGTGCAGGATGATGGTCACACAGCCTTGCAGACTGATTTGACAGACAGAACGTGGCGAAAAGCAGCTGAGACGGATTGGGTTCAGGTGGAGCGAATGTGCACCTGCAGCCAGCAGTCATCTCATGCCAGCTTGTAACATAGTTTAATACAAGCTACTGTCTACATGGAAATGGATTGTCATAACTGCTGCTTGCCCAAATTATGGCCTATGAAGGATATGAAAAGGTTGTCATCCTTTCTGAATGTTTTTGTCCTGTATACACAGAAGAAGAGTGCTTTTCATATGTCTAAGGAATGCAGGGCTCACTCTTTTTCACCCTGTGATTCTGGATATAATACTGGCAAGGTGATGTTCTGATTTGTTGGTGGCTGAAATGAAGCTTCAACTGACAACCCCTCTCTCAGCGGCAGCAGAGAGGGACCTGAGGGGAGGACGCTCCGCCCCTTCTATATCATGCTGGTAAACACAGGAAACAGTGTGGGTGAGGGGAACGGAGCACCTCTAGGGGTTCTGAGCTTCAAAAAATCCTCTCTGCGCCAGGCTGTGTGTGCACAATACCCATGTGGAACTGCACAGGTATCATGGCGATGAATTAATGCAGTGTGTGTGTGTGTGTGTGTGTGTGTGTGTGTGTGTGTGTGTGTCTGGGGGCTTTTTCAATTCGGATTACTACTTTATGGGCTTTATAAAGCAGGGTAGACTCTTACCGTATCTTTTGTATATTTACTATTTAAAAAGGAGACCTGCTTTTCCCTTTTCAATCCTCCTCCCACAAGTGACATTCCAATTTCTACCCTCTTCCAGGCATTAGGAGGCTGAACTGCAACAAGGAATCAGAGAAGGTACAAGAGGGGCAAACTCCTTCAACCCCGTGTCCAAGTTAACATCCTGAAGCACAAATCAAAAATCACACTTTAATTTGGAACACAACTTCTTATCCATGCCTGTCCACAGAAAAACTGTGTTTCTATTAATATTCTCAAACTGTGAATGCGCCTGCTCAGAGTCCCTCTAAGCAAGTGGTGATAGCAATGAAGAATATTGCCTTCAGCTACATGAAATATATATGAATTTATTTATTTTAAACATTTACTAGCTACCTTTCTTCCTTGCAGAACTCAAGGCAACTTACAATATAGTTAAAATATTATTAAAAACACAACAAAAACAACTATTATAAAACCCATAAGCCACAGTTTAAAAACTCCAAATGGGACTGCTAATAATAAAAGCTAAATCAATCAAAATGCAGTCCAAAATATAAACTGTCTTCAGCTGCTTCCTGAAGATCAACAGTGAGGGCCCCCGGTGCACCTTCCGGGGGAGATTGTTCCATAATTGTGAGGATGCCACTGAAAAGGCCCTCTCTTGTGTACCCACCAAGTAAGCATCTTTGATTGGTGGGACAGTCAGGGGGGGCCTTTCCCTGTGATCTTAATTCCCAGGGAGAAACTTATAGGAGAAGACCGCCCTTCAGATACCCCAGTCCCAAGCCATGCAAGGTTTCAAAGGACAAAAGCCAACACTTTGAACTGGGTTCGGGAGCAGTTCGGTAGCCAGTGTTACTGCTGTGATATCGGGGTAATATGCTCCCCGTAGCTGGCCCCAACCAGCAGTCTAGACACAGCATTCTGCATTAGCTGCAGCTTTTGAACACTCTTCTAGGATAACCCCAAGCAGAGCAACTGCAATAGTCCAGTCTCGACGAACTAAGTCACAGATCACTGTGGCTAGATATGACAGCCGTAGATGGGCAAATGCACTCCGAGCCACAGCAGCCACCTGGTTTTCTAAGGTGACCCCTGTGTCATACAGCACTCCCAAACCATGGACCTGGCTTTTCAAGGGCAGTCTAACCCTATCCAAGACAGGGGAGACCTTGAAGTCCCTGGTCTGCCTTCCTACTAACCCAGAGAACCCCGGTCTTGTCAGGATTTCAACTTGTTCACCCTCGTCCAGCCCGTTACTGACACCACGCTCTGGCTCAGAACATCAACAGCATCCTTGGAATTAGGTGGAAGAGAGAGGTCATCATTGGTGCAGTGTCACCAATATGTGGCTTCATGTAGATATTAAATAGCAAGGGGGTTAAGATGGAACTCTGTAGCATCTCAAAGGCCAACAGCCATGGGGCAAAATGGGATTCCCCCAAAACCACGTTCTGAGACCAGCCCCCCAGATAAGACTCAAAGCACCGTAACATAGTTCCCCTCAGTCCAAGTGCTGAGAGGTGTCTCAGTAGGATACTGTGGTCAATAGTGTCGAAGGCTGCTGAGAGATCCAGCAGAAAACAGTGTTGCTTAGCTGTAACTGTTGTTCATCGAGTGGTCTTCCTTGCAGACACACATGGGAACTGCACATGAACAAGTCAGCCTGTTCATGCACAGTTACCATGTGTGCCTGCAAGGAGGCCACAAAGATGAAAACAGTGTTGCTTACCAGTAACTGTTGTTAATTGAGGGGTCCTCCTTACAGGCACACATGAGAACTGTGCATGCACAATTCCCATGTGTGCCTGCAAGGAGGCCATGAAGATAAACTAGCAGGGTCTTACTCCCCCCCACACACACACACCTAGTTCTCAATTAGAGGTCATCAACCAATGTGACCAGAGCAGTCTCTGAAGCTAGACAGAAATGGATCCAGAGAATCAGTATCTTTCAAGAGCCCCTGGAACTGAGAAGCAACAACCTGCTTTAGGGCCTTGCCCAAGACTGAAAGATTGGAGACTGGCCAGAAATTTTCCAACATAGTAGGGATTAGGGATGGCTTTTTCAAAACAGGTCTAATCACAGCCTCCTTGAGCATGGGTGCCACAACTCCCACTCTAAAGGAAGCATTTACCACTTCCTTATCCACTCAGACCCACACAGCTGAAAGGGCAATGGTGAAAAACACAGGTGGCGGGTCTCACCTATCCAAGGATGTTGTCCACATCCTCAGGATCCGCAAGCTGAAAAGTATTAATACAAACTGGACAAGCAGATGCCAAAGGTACATGATCTGGACATGCATCCACACTGGCATCTAACCCAGGGCGAATATGAATGTTTTTGTCTGCAAAAATGGCAAATCGATCACAGTGGGCCGTTGTGGGGTCAGAATCCAAGTCCTTGGGGCTATGATGTAAAAGTCCCCAAGCCACACGAAATAGCTCAGCTGGATGATTACGAGACGATGTAGCGGTGGTGCAAAAATATTGCCTTTTCGCTATTAACACTGCCACAGAATAGAATCCAACATGGGCTCTATGCTTTGTTCGTTCAGTATCACTCTGAGTTTTCCGCCAGCAGAGCACTAGCTGACGTCCCTCTAGTTTCATCCCCATCAGCTCCCCAGTGGCCCAGGGAGATTGCTTGGCTCTGTCTGGGGGAAGAGAGAGCACTTAGGGGTGATTGTGACAACAGCCTGGGCCATCTGTCTGTTCCAGAGAATGGTCAGAGCCTTGACAGAATTGTCAGTATAGTGAAGTGGTATGCCTAGCCAGTCTAAGTAGCCTAGCTAGAACCTTCTACATTAAATTTGGGCTTCAGATGGGGAATGTACAGACTACTAGAAGGAAGAGTTTACCTCCAGGAGGGTGTTTTGCCATAACTCCTTATGCTGCACCCTGCAAAACTTGAGCATACACATGTGAAAGCCTCAGACCAAGAAGCCATGCAGCGAAACACACAGCAACTGATGTGTTTGGATAGGCCCAGATGCCACTTGCACTGCAAGCAATCTTTCCCTACCCTTCCCACACTGCTCCATTGAGCATGCAAAGCCTTGTTATTGTCTACCCAGAATGACAAAGTCCTCTAGGTTACGCAGCTTTCAAAGACTGGCTCCCCCAATGAAGTCAAGAAGCTGCAGAAAAGAAGTGCCCCATCTTAGCTCTTAGGAGTCTGTCTTTCAAGTCCTGGCAGATGGATGAAGGAAGAAACCACTGATGATGGTGTAACTCCTGCAGTAGGAGCAGAGGATGAAGTGGTTGTAATAAAAGAGCCCCCATCTTTGCTTTCACTGCACCCAAAGAAGCAGGGCAAAAATAAAGACAACTGAATAATTTAAGCAACTTCAGTAACTAAACCTTTCTGTCCAAATCCTCCCTCATATAAGGAAGCCAAAGATCTTATCTGAAATTAGGAATCAGAGTTGCACTTACCCAGAAGCATCATGTTCCTGTTCAGCCTGCACCATGTTCCTTAAACTAGCATCAGCCAGGGCTTGAGTAAAATGCGTGTAAGGTGCCATGAAGCAATAATGATAAAGGCCAGGTCTCAGATTGGAAGAGCCCAAGCGCTGAGCTTTGCCTTGAGATCCTCTGGGGTTCAAAGACAAGCAGTCATACTGGGAGGCCAAATTTGTGCCAAACAACGTCTTCAGCAGCTAAGGAAAGATGGAGAAACAATTCAGAAGTCAGGCAAAGACATATAAACTCTAAATCGAAAGAGTGAAACAAACCCCATTCTTCGCAGTTTCTCCTTCTGCCAGCAACAGGCCCTCAAGCTTTGCCTGAAGGCAGCCCAGAGCCCTGGACTGGGGCACCCCCTGCAGATGTGTGAATCGAGCAACTCAGACCAGCTTTGGGGGTCCTGTTCATGCTCCCACCTTCTCAGTGGACACCTGTTTATGGAATCTTCTCAAAAAGAAAAGAAAAAAACCTACTTCATGCTGACCCTTATTTTGCAAAGCCAAGTTAAGAGCGCTTTGCTTTCCTGCACAGTCCATCTCTGAGCCCCGTGGCTCTTGTTTTTACTTTAGAAGTGTACATGCAGATTTCTGAAGTGTTATTTCATATTTATTATTAATACAATTTATTAGGTAGGAGCCATTTTGAATGCACGATGAGGAGAAAGGGCAGGATTTGCTTTAAATCAACCTGACTTATTTAATCATTCTCCCTTTCTTCCCTATCACTCAGTCTGAATGTTCACTTATAAGGCAGACATGGGGAAGGGTGTGATGTAGAAGACATTTGCCCTGATCAGATAAGGTTCCACTACCTGTTCCCCATTCCCAACTGGGATGGGGGGAGGAGAGGATATCCTTTCTGGCACCAAGAATTAATTGCTTGGGGACTGCAGTACACTAGGTAGAGGCTAAAAACATGCTGGTTGTCTCAAAGCCCTCCAGGATCAGTAGAGACCCCCATCAAGATGCTCCCTATTCTTTTCTAAGGGATGAGAGATGCCCAAGTCCTCAGCATCCTCCAATTCAGAGTGGTGGAGCAATGTCATTAATGTCTTTGCCTGTACACCCAACACACTGTTCCTCAGACCCCTCTATGATCTCAAGAACTATTCATGTTACCAATCAGCACAACATCAGGGGGAGTGAAGGCCTTCTGTAAAGGGAGGATGAGAAAGGCCATACCCCAGGAATAAGATGGGCCTTGCCTAGTGCCTTGGTTGTTGCGAGAAGAGATTCCTTGGCTGAAAGAGAAGGCTTCTGTTTGCACCGGTTCCCAATACGGCTGCTGCACCCTCCAATGCTATGGTGTCTAAATCTCTTGCTGTTTCTTTTGGAGAGACCACCAGGACATCTTCTTCCTTTGTGAGGTCTGATAACCATTGAAAAGAATGGGCTTGGACAGGAGTAACTCTTCTTAGGAATGCACTGTTAGTCACATCCCCCTGAGGGTGGGAGTTATCTCCCACTGGACTGACACCACTGGATAATTGTTCACTGTTCCATAGGGACACAGTCAAGGAATGATGAGAATAATTATCCAAATGGGAAAAACTGTCAAACTGTTGGTGGTAGAATGCCATGACACAGAAGATTCAACTAGCTGCTGCTAATACAATAGTCAGAAGGGAACCATCTGGGAAGTCACCATCCAAGAGACATGTGCACACATGAAGTACAGCACCCATGAAGGGAGAGTAATGATTTCCCAGGTAAAAGTCTGAGACAGAATTCATAGAATGTCCTGAAGTTGGTTCTCAGCAGGCAAAGATCTCGTCACTGTTGCTAGAGAAAGTGAAGGAACTGCTGCTGAGTTCAGAACTGTCAACTCATGTGTGAAGTTCTAAAAGATTAACAGGCAGCCCTCTCAGACATTAGTCAGCAAGGTGCTCTTCAACATCTACATGCAGCCACTGGGGGAGATCATTCAGCAGTCTGGAGTATGGTATTCATCAATGAAGGACCACCCACTCCCTTATGAACCTGCCTAACCACTATGGTCATCTTCAGAGGCCCTGGATTGGGCATCCTTGCCTTCTGAGATTAGGTAACCCGGAAGAGGGCCTTCTTGGTAGGTGAACCAAAACTCTGGGACTCTCTCCACAGAGAGATTTGTCTGTTCTCTCCTGCTGCCATCTTCAAATATTGGGTAAAGACTTTTTAAAAATTTGTTTTGACACTCCCTCAGTGATCCCTCCCTCCTCCCCAATGTTTTAATTGTTGTTTTTACACTTTTATATGTATTTTAGCTCTGGTTTTAATTGCTGAATGATATTTTTGTTGGTTTTAATTGTTTTTTAAATGTGATTGTAACGTATGTTTTAATTTGTTAGCTGCCTTGGTGACCCTTATGGCGACAGAAGGTGGGCCATAAATTTTGTTAAATAAATAATTTTTTAAAAAAACCAGTCTTTTTTTCCCTTTATTGCAATCCAGAAACAGTGGTTTGGGGCCTACATGAATAAATGAGCATGGGTTGTATGAGGGTTAGCAAGGTCAGTGGCCCTCTAGCTCCACAAGTCATAAGTGCTGGTGTTAGGCTGGCAAGATTTTTATGTTCTTCCATTTGATGTTTTGGGGATGCTCTGGGAGTCTGAAACACCTCTGAGGCCGTTTTTCCCCCTACCCCCCCCCCACTGGTGCTAGAGACTGAACACCTGGAAGACTCCACTCACTGTACTGATACTAATACTGTTGCAAATTATTCTCAATAGATCTAGCATAATTTAACAATAAGCAACTGTGTTTGAGTAGAAATGACTGACCTTCTCTTTCTGGCCCCACCTCTGGCAACAGATATGCCAAGGTGCCATCCATACGCACCACCGAGAACTCAGCAAAAGCAACCTGCTATGAATTAGCTTCTGCCAAAAAGGGAGGCAAGCTTATGGCAACTAGAACAGCATGAGTTTCCCATTCTATGAAGTGTCTGTCATATGGATAGGACTGTAGACACAGGCCTTTCCTGGGCTCAAAAGGGAGAAACCCATATAATAGAGGGCCTTTAAATACTACAGGGGCACTGCATGATGAACCAGTACAACCGTGTCTCCTGTGGAGCTCCTGCAGGGCTTTAGTTTGCTTTGGAAATAAGAATTACCTTTGTTCAAAGAACGTGCACAATTTTTTTGCCTGTTACCTGCTGCACACACACAGTTGCCATCATTGGTTCTCTGTTGAAACAGGATTTCAGATAACCCAAAATTTCTTCAACGTACTGGAACAGAAAAATTTAAAACAAGTTGCACTTAAACCTTCTACAAAAAGATACATTTCTGATCCTTAAGAGACATTTTCTAAAAGAAAGGTTAAAAATGATAATATTTTACTGAATGTGAGGTTCCGCCCCGGGGTTGTCCACCCCAGTCATGCCCTCCTGGGAGTTTAGTCGGCCAGGCGGGGCCTCCTCGGCCTCAGACCATTCAGAGGGGGAACTAGAACTATCGTCCCCCTCTGACACTGCCAGGGTGACGCTTTCCACAACGGAGTCCACGGCCTGGCTATCCCCGCAACCACAATCCTCCTCGGCCTCAGCACCCGCCGACCCTAAATAGCCTTCCCAGGCTAGCCCCTCCCCGTGACGTTTCCTGGTTTCATCTCTTCCTCGCCCCACCATCCCCGCGGGAGCCTCCGGGTTGTTTGCCAAGCCCACCCGCCTCCCAGCTGTTGGGCAGTGTTGGGCTGGCAGCCGGTGCGGCCTTTCCCTGACTCCCCCGTGCTGCCGGGGCTGCCTGCGCTGGGAGGACTGGAGCTGGCCGCTCCCTGCGGCTCTTCCTGGGGCGTGCCTCCCTGGGCGGTTCTTGCCCCGTCCTTTGGGCAGTGGGGCATAGCCGGCCCAGTTGATCGGCAGGACGCATCGGGTTGCCGCTGCTTTCCCACCTCGGCCCTTTCTCCTCGTCATGGACGCGCCTCCTCCCCGGCCGAAGTACTTGGCTGGAACCATCTCCCCCCTCCGACCCTCTCTCGCCGCTCCCTGGGGCATGGGGGTTTGGCTGTTCTTTGTCCAGTGCCGGCTGGTAAGTATGCCAACTCGCGACATTGAATAAATGCCAATCAAATTTATTTAACAATTCATTTAGAGATTTAAGAGAGATGACAAGTTCAAAGGTTATACAGAAATAAATATCAGTGCTGGTTTCTCTATTCAAAGGCATTAATCATTATAAGAAATTGTCAACCCACTTTTCCAATGTCTTGAAGAGTTGCGAGCTCTAAAATTTGAGAGAGGACATCCAGGGCAGATCGCAGAAAGCCACCAAACTTCTCCGTGCTGTTCTGGAGATCCAGCGTAACCTAAGCAAACAAAATTGAGAGCACCTTTATGGAAATTTACCAAACTAGTGACAAAAGCAAGATGTTCAGGGGGTAAATGTATTCCAGGCAGGAAGAGGAAGCGACGTGGAAACTTTACTTGCTTCATTTATTTGAATGAAGTGCCCTTAATGAAACAGAAGAAGGGCAAGAAACAGAACAAAAATTCATACCCTTGTAGGTAACTGAGATCTAGAAGCAGGAGGTCTGTGACTGGGGACATATTGTGAGGGCCAATCAGATTTTGGAAAGAAACATGAAAGGGAAAATTCTGCCAGGTGTAGGTTCTCCTGCCACTTGGTAAGCCATATTTGATGATATTTATGATGGTAATACTGAGGAGGAAGGAACCCTGAGGGGCTACCACAGGGGTCTTCAGCTGAGCCAGCTAGGTTTTCTACACTACCATTATACAGCCTGGGGATTTATTTGTTATAAAAGGAAGGTGATTTGCTCTAGAAGCATGAAACTTAGTATGGTGAAGGATATAATCTAGATAGAATTAGGAAAAACAACAAGAACAAATGGCTGCGTTACAGTAGTTTAAAAACTGTGCTTTAAAGAAAAACAACAACTGTGCTTTGAAGTGCCAGCTTCCCATGTTGGAGACTATTTTCATATATTTAATATGCACTTTTTTCCAGTTCCGAGTGTATCAAAAATGAAAGGATATCGCAGGGATCTGCCCTTCACTGGTCTGGTGAAAATCCATCATGTATTTCTAATGTTATGTAGGTTCAAACACTCCACTTTAAGCGGGACGTCTTTCCTCTACCTGCACATCCAGTAGCAGGTGGACTCTGATCCAGAGAACCAAGTTCAATCCCCCACTCCTCCACATGAGTGGCGGAGGCTAATCTGGTGAACTGGATTTGTTTCCCCGCTCCTACACACAAAGCCAACTGGGTGACCTTGGGCTAGTCACAGCTCTCCTAGAACTCTCTCAGCCCCCCCACCTCACATATAAAAACCAACTCTTCTTCATTTCTGAGGTCAGAAACGGGAAGGACTGGCCCAAATGCAGCATGTGGCCAACTTGTCCCAGAACTACAGTGGTGCCCACAAGGCTGAGGGGCCTTCCAGAGGGGCAGAGGTAGAGGAGGAGCGGCCGTGGTGCTGTCAGTTATGTGTGAATTTCAAATGACACCATACACCTGGGGATCTGTGCCTGCACTTCCGGAGGTATATTTTAACCTGAAAATCAGCTGTCAGGGTGGGTGCTCTACTGGATTGGGGCCACAGTAGTGGGGGAATGAAGCCTGTCCTACATGTTGTTTTCCTGATAGAAATTCAGGTGGAGTGAAGTGCTGTTAACTCCATTAGGAAAAAAGGCAGGTGCTTGTCTTTTCCTTTTTCGTTCAGGAACAGCATGTTATATTTAGATATCACTTCAAAGAGTAAAATAAATATGCTTCATTTAAATATTTTCCATGTCATATTCAGGAGAGCATTTTTACAAAGAGATTTGTATAGTGTAATAGAATAGATGAGATTGCTTTTCTAAGGGATGCTCATAGTCTATTGCATGTTTCATCTTTTACTGTGTTGTCTTCTGGCCGGCTTTCTGCATGGTCCCACCTGAGACAGTTTTTTGTTTGTTCTTTGTTTCTTGCATTGCTTTTCAATTCTGTACTCCTAGTTCTATTGAACTGTTCTCTGGAGTGCCTTCCAGTCTGACTGAATCGTTTTTAAAATTAGGTAATCTGACCTAAGTCTCAGTGAGAAAGGTGGGTGATAAATGAAGTAAAATAAAAACAAACAAAAAAATTCACTTATGAATGTATAAAATGTGAACATAAAGATATATTCTCTGACCTAAAATTTACAAAGCACAGTTCACAATGATAACTTCGATAATGCCAAGAGCCATTTACACATTTTGGCAATCTATTCCAGGAACAGGAGGAGACAATACCTTATAGTTGGCACGGGTCGCTTTCAAAACATCATATAGCTTCAGATAGGAAGGGAGGTGATAGAAGTTTCCCAGCAGTGACGATTTGCTTGTTGGAGTTGGGCCTGAAGCATCCATTTGCCTTGGAGCTGATTAATTTAAAGGAAGAAGTGTTACCTTTTCAAAGCGTTAAACATTTAGAACCAGTGTATCATCCCTGTACAGGGGCCACACACAGCTTCTATATCTTTCTGATTTTAGTATATGTGATGTCAGAGAGGACAAATGGTACCTACTGTTCCATACTTTAATGTATTTCCTGGTACAGTGTATTTCCTTTGTTTCCCAGCACTCAAGGGGAAGGAGTTTTGCCAGTTATACGCAAGCTTACCGCTGCGCCCCATCTCCTATCCAGAGGAATGTGGAACAACCAAGCCCCACCCTACCGGGAATGCTATGTCTATGCAGCAGGCAGACAAATGGGCTAGCTGTCCAAAGGCTGAGGGATACTGAGTGGAAGGGGGCACCCAGGAATGCCAGCTGTCAAAAGCACACCAACAGCCAGAGGTTCCAAGCTGGCCAGCTGGAGAAGCAGGAGTGGGGCATGCATGGGCCAAAAGACGCAAGAGTATGGCTGCTGAGAATGAGCTTGGCATCTTAGAGATGCATGTTCACTATGCCTTCTGGATAAACAGTGGCAAACAACAACGCTTTTACTGTAACCACATTTACATCAAATGGTGTACACAGTGTAATATATAATAAAAATAGAAGGGCCAATAATAATGAGCAGTGGTATTCCAACTTTTTATCAATTTTTTCCACATTAGTGACCGTTATCTAACCTTGCAGTTTAAAAAAGAATACTTGAATTTTCTTAAGACAGGATGGCAATTTCACTGATTCCCCACCCCTTCCACTGCAGGCCACTGAGCTCCTTGAAATGTTGTTCTCGGGGATCACTAGACCACTAGAAAAACCTTTGCGGGGGGGGGGTGGAGTAGGAGGGGGGAATTGGGGGAAATTCCTAGCCCTTCTTAAGAAAACTTAAGTGGCCTTAAGTCTTCAGAATGTGGCTGGAAACAGGACTTTATTTTTTATCATCTTAAAACTGACTGGTGCTAAAGCAAGCAAATAGGTCAGCCTTGTGGCGTGTGGTCATTACATGGTGTGAAAAAAGGTGATCACGGGGGGGGCAGAAGCGAAGGGCTTGGGCAGAAAACTGAAGCGGAGAGGGGGAAGCTATACAGCCACTAGTTCAGTGGTGGCGAACCTATGGCATGCGTGCCAGAGGGGGCACTCCGAGCCCTCTCTGTGGGCACAAGCGCCATCGCCCCAGCACAGAGTTCGTCTGAGTTCGTTACTAGAAAGCCAAAGGGATGCGGGGTTGGGCTGCTTCCCTCCCCCTCTCCACGTGCTCCTGAGGGCATTTCTCACATCACCCACCCCTCTGCCCAGCAGCCCAATGGGAGCGCTTCCTCCCTCCCCTGTCACATGCGGCAGGGTGGCTCACATGTGGCGTGAGGGTGCAAAAATTACATTAATTGTTCAAAAGCATGCCAACTCTTTTACCTTTCAATAAAAAGTTCAATAAAAAGTAGTTTGTATCATTGAAAGCTCTGTTATTGTGTTTTCTTTTAAGACAAAAGATGTTAATGTAAGAGTTGTTTTTTTCTAAACTAAAACCTCAGTATTCAGGTTAAATTGCAGTATTGGCACTTTGCAATAAATAAGAGGGTTTTGGGTTGCGGTTTGGGCACTCGGTCTCTAAAAGGTTCGCCATCACTGCACTAGTTGGTCCTCTATGAATAGATAGTACTAGAAAGGAACGAATCGACTGCACAGGCCACAGCCAAAGCGGCCTCCCGCTGTCCTCGGCACTGTCAGACAGACTCAGCCTTCCTACCTGGGCTGTTTTCAGTGCTTTTTTTAGGGCTCATTGCGACAGATGCCTGTTCGGCAACTTCCTTCTCTTTTCCTTTGCGTCGAATTGGACTCAGAGAGGGTGGATTTGTTAGAGATGGTAACGTTGCCTTAAAAAGAAAGTCATCATACAATTAGCAACAAATAAATACACATGCTTCCATCAGCAATAAATGATTCACATTAACCTTAAACAAACATGAAACTGAAGCAAAGGAGGAGAATTCTTGCGGACTTCTCTGCCAGCCATGCGACATCTTCCCTCCCCATCTGCAGGTGCCGAAACCCGGGGCTCCTGACCCTCAGTCTGTGGCCTATCTCAGGAACTATTTCTACCACAAAAGAGGGCTCTACCTCAGCGGAATCCATATAATACTAGTGATTGACCCCACTGAAAGCCACTCACCTTAAGGGAGGTTCTGGAGGGCCATACGAGAGAAGGGTAATGTCCAGCAGAACTGCAGGCCCTGCTGCAGAATCTGCAAATGCAGACACACCTGCCAGTTCTCTCATTCCCCAGGTCAGCCTGAAGACCTGCAGCCTCTTCCTTTCCCGAGAGAGGACAATAGGCAAGTTTCCAGAAGAGCTGCATGCAGCACGGACAGAGCAGTGGTGCTGTGGGGATGGCCTCTAGGCCACCGTCAGTGAGCTGAGATGTCCCGTGAGGCTACCCTTAGACAGCAGCCATTTTTTCATGGGCTTTCTTCTGGCTATCTGCATGCTGTGCTGTGCCAAGAGCTCCGAGCTGCAGGTAGCCAACAATGCTTCACAAGCTGACCAGCACCACACAGAGCTTGGGGGAGGAGGGACACGGTTTACATGTCACTGAATTTGATTTCCGGACAGGCTTGAGACTGTTGTTGACCACCTTTACAGAAATTAAATGTTGGGTGCCGGGAATTTGAGAGCTTCTCCAGAAGATGGAGGCGTAAGACCATCCTCATCACCTGCAGGACTCAACTGCCAGAATAGCTGTTAGCACAGGCACGTAAGTATAGATAAACACAAGGGAAAGGATGTAAACATCAGAGTCCACAATAGAAAGGGACAGAGATGTGATAACAGGAGTGCTAAAACTGTAGGAACATAAGAAAGGCCCATCAAGTCCAGCAGTCTGTTCACACAGTGACCAACCAGGTGCCTCTGGGAAGCCCCACAAACAAGACAACTGCAGCAGCACCATCCTGCCTGTGTTCCAAATAACCTAGGGCATTCTGAACCAGAGTACTCCTTTCCCTTCAATTTGCTTCTACACGTGCCAGGTTCTGGGGTGCTAGCTCCTCAATGACACTATGCTGGGGTCAGAGGAGCTTGGACTGGGGGCACAGATAAAAAAATGCACTGGGCTCAAAAGCAATAACTCAAACTGGAATTACAGAAGTAGACAGTGACACACAGGCCACCTGGAGGTGAGGAAAGTGCAAATAATTATTGTGGGACCAACGGATGTTGTGGTTACTAAACTAGCACAAACTGGTCCTTCTGTACACAAAATAATGCATTAACATGAATCTGACATTAAAAACTGCAATATTCAGAGACCATTTCAAAGCCTCCAGAACATTCTGTTGCTGCTCTAAAAGTCACAGTTTTCCAGCAAAAGAGCTTCAAAGAAAGAATTGAGTGTGAAAATCTGAACTGGAATTCAGTAGGAGGTTTCATGCTATCCCCCCCACCTCCAAGACTGAACAGAGACTTGGGATTCAAACCGGGAGCTTCCTAATTAATGGCTCAGTCTGTCTGTCATACCTACTACAGACTAAAAAATTTCCTTCCCACCCAGAACGGAGAGGATCCGACTGTGGCCAGAGTCACACAGAGATGTAATGCAAAAGCCAACCAAACTATGAAAACCATGGAAGCTGCAGAGAAGCAGAAAACATATCTGCAGCTTCTCTCCCTCTTGCCTTGGCTGGTCTATCGTAGAAAGAAACAGAACATGCTTTGCCCTCACACTCTTCTAATGTCAAGGTGGGATATACATCCCAGTCCACAAAGCCTTCTAGACACAGCAGCAAACAACATATATGGGACAGCATATGAGGAATCTGTGTGAATACACAGCTGTTGAAGAGACAGCTGTCAGAGGCTGGCAGCTGGAAGTTAACACAAGTTAAGAAGAACTGCAACAGTTAAACTACAGGCCCTACACAATTATTAACAAATGACACAAAAGAGATAGTATTGTACCTTTACTGCTGGGCCAGGTGCAACGTCATCCATTACATGAGCACAAATATTAATGATCTTCAGCAAGTGAGAAAAAATCTGTTCCACCAAAACCACCAGAGTCCTGTCGGCTAGAGCTGGCCAAGGCTCCTCCTGCTTAGCGGCCCCAGGGTTACTTTCCTCCTCGGTGGTCCAGGGGTTCTTCAGAGATTTTGAAGCACTAGCTGAAACAACAACAAGCTGGCTTTTAGAAGCCACATGCATTCGATGGGACGTCGACATCAGTCAAGGAACCACAACAACAAACGTTACGAGTCAAACGGAAACAGTAACAAACATATTTGTCAAGACACATTTTTCTCTAAATGGTTCAAACTTTCTTCTTTCTTTGAACTGCAAAGATACATGAAAGACCTCATCTCAAGAGCAAAAACCCTGCAGGTACAGAAAGGACAGACAAACGCAGGAAATACAACCAAATATGGATTGGATCCCATGATTCCCTCCAGCCAAGCTGGATCCAGTGACTCTCTTCTGCCTCAAGCCTTCGTCCAAAAGAAAAGGTCCATCAATGGAAGGTGGTCACTGCATTCAACTTGGTAAAAGAGTCACGGGAGGCAAGCCAGAATCAGGCTACGGCTGAACTATTTTCACAGACAGGCCTTCATAGTTCCTGATTCAGCAAACAAGAGTTTGCGATGAACAGACTACTCAGTCAGCATTAAAATAAACCCACACTATGAGACAGCTGCAGAAAGAACAGAAATCTGATCTCAGATTTCAACGAGCCTAATGTACAATGTGGCAAGATAACTAGAAGGCATAATCTATGCATTTTCAAGCCTACATGAAGAACTGCTGTATTGTCTGACTGTCCACTAAACAGTAGCAGTCTCAACTGCTGAGAATATTTCAGTAGTATTTCATGAATTGTCTCATTTAAAACTGTTTGCTGAAACCGTGATTTGATGCGACACTTCACATGACAAAGCTTCCTTCTGATGGTGTTTTCGTGATTTTTGCTTGTTCCACTTACCAAATTTAGGACACAGTTATTAAGATATTAATCTCTGTATTAGAAGTTGAATAAATGGCTGTGAGAAAGAAGGGGAAAGTGCTAAATTTACTATGTACAGTACCTTACCAAAGTAAGACAACAACTGAAGTTTGAGCAGATCCCTCAATGTTTGTTATGTACAAAATCCAACACTCAGCCCAAAAAGAAAAAAGAACATTTACATGTCCATTCAACTGAAGAACTACCACAATCCACTCCCCATACAAGGCTGCAATTAAAATCATATTTAAAATGAGATTTATCAATCAGGTCAGTACACTAACAAAAGAGCAATGCAGACTTCAGTTTAGCTTGCCTGGCTACGTTCAGAGAATGCTTGGAAATACACAAAGCAGGTGGTGAACCAAGAGAGAACGAAACAGGGCAGACAAAACTCCAGCAGACACAACAGACAAGGTAAAAACTGATGGCCACGATTCAGCAATCAACACTGCACTTTTCTCCTACCTGCAAGCAGGTTTCCCACCAGTATTAAAGCATCTTGATGGGCAGAGAGATCTAGTGGGAACCATGCGGATGAAAGAAGGGAAAGAACCAAACCAGCCATTCCAACAGTGCAGCTCTTCTGATATTCCTCTGTAGAACCCGTCATTGAAAAGCTGGAAGTTGAATTGGGAGTGGTCAGGTTCCACAAGTAGTACTAGATGCAACAAAATATACTAAACATTAAGAAGTGGCAGGGTCTAAATAACAGCCCTTCTTATTTAGCACTCAGTGGGAAGAAGGAACAACTGCCACTGTTTGAGCAGACGTGTCCCTGCTGGCGTTATAACATGGACTAAGCTACTCCTGATGCCTCAAGTTAAACCATGCAGTGTAGTGACAACAACCTGGGTGGGCCCCGGTTAAACTATTCTGGACTGCCATTAGAAATAGTTCTACAGAAGCAGAAACCTTCATGTAGTACCCACACTGGTCATACGCTCCTTAGATATCCATCAAAAGAATGCTATAACATCCAGCATGGTGTAGTGGTTAAGAGAGGCGGATTCTAATCTGGAGAACCGGGTTTGATTCCCCACTCCTCCACATGAAGCCAGCTGGGTAACCTTGGGCTACTCACAGTTCTCTCAGAACTCTTTCAGCCCCACTTACCTCACAAGGTATCTGTTGGGGGAGGGTGGGGCTGAGAGAGTTTGGAGAGAACTGTAACTAGCCCAAGGGCTAGTGAAAGGTGATACAGCAGCCACAACTAGCCCAAGGGCTAGTGCGCCTCTCATAAGGAGTGGGGAATCAAATCCAGTTCTCCAGATTAGACTCCGCCGCTCGTAACCACTATGCCATGCTGGCTCTCAGACCTTTCTTTTTTGGATAAAAACAGTTTTACTTATCCACTTACATGCTATTAAACAAATGCCAGTCCTTGATAGGAAAGCCTTGCATCCTAACTTAAACATTTCATTCTCAGGTTTAATGGCAAAAAAAAAAAAAAAACAGACCAGAATATCTGATAATTGAAGGAGCATCCTCTGTGTTTGTAAACATGAACTCTAGAAGCTAGTATAATGGAGGAAGAAACTTACCCGCAGTGCCATCCTACGTTCCAGGTGCAAACTGGAAATGATGTGGACAGAAGACACAAAGCTTCACAGCAGCCAAACTGGAAAACCCGAGCAAACAGCAGGTCAGTCTCAGAAATAGAAAGGGACGAGGAACAAGGCAGAGTTATATGTTGCCCTTAAGAGTACCCACGATACCATAGCAGTCTATCACCTTTCATTATCTATCTTGCTAAAAGTAGCACAATCTAGAACTTCAGCTACTGAAGACATGAATTCATTTGACAAACTCACTGTTAGAGATCTTGTGGATGAGGTTGTCAAGGCATGGGAAACTGCTGAAATAACCCTGGAAAGATTGTTCTCCATTGTAACATCTGTTGGGCTTTGTAGCATGTTATAACCTCTGTACGTTCTGAAATTAAATTAATGTGTAAATTCATTTCAAGCTACTAAAGCTGAACACCACCTTGTGAAATGCAGAAAAACACAAATATAATTCAACTATTTATTAACTGTTCACTGTTTTTATTTGTGGATCTAGACCATAAAGGGAGGTTAAGAAATATACAAAGCACGCATTATTGGAAAATGAGTGATGTTGTTATGGTTCTCTAACTTGTATAGTATCACAAACATACTGCAGAAGAAAATCTGGCCCATATCACCACCCAATACCCCTAGAAAACAAGTTACTTGTTAAATGATATAAACTCTCATACCAGTTTAAAGAAAGTCAAAAGTTTTGTCAGAAGCCGACCTAAAGAACTGCACATTCACAATGAAAACCTCTCTGTGACACTCACATTAAAACAGCTTCTTTTTATTCCTCTCTCTTCCTTTTACTGTAGCAACTGCCTAAATAAATTCCAGAAAGGGGCCGAGATTTTTATTGGGGAGTTCACTCAAAAGGTTTTCTTTGAAATCAAGGAGCCAATGCAACATGAGTCTACCTGGTGATGGTGCTCACTGCAAAGTGAGAAGCAGGTGGCGTTTCATGCATCAGCAGCTTCAAATAGACACTGCTTTGGTCCCTCGCCACAGCCACCACAGGGTCTGCTTGACCTTGGTCACAACAATAGAAGAGTTGGGGGACAAGCCTGAAATAAAGAGGAATGATTTAGGCAACACATCCAGCATCTTTTGAAAGAGAAGAACAGCATCTCATGGATGCTTCAGACATGCCTAACTGAAGCCCTCGATCAACGCTGCCCTTTCCAGATGGGATGCCCTTGTGTACAGGGAGCCTGACAGCCAGGCAGAGATCATCCCGATGCGCATGGCTGCCATGTTGTCAGAACGAGGGTGACATGGTAGTTTGCATGTCTGTACTTTTAATCAACCACTGGATGCGTGTTGCCCCCTGTTCAGACAACATGGCAACCAGGCATATCAAGAACACTGTGGGCAGTGTGTGCTCCTGAAGGGTGGTTCCCAGTGTGCATGGACGTAAAGTCAAACATTACATTACATTTCAGCCTTAAAGTATTCAATATTTAATGGCACATTACCAAACTCTCTGCAGTTATCACCTCTCTTACCACATTGCCTGGGATCGGCTCCTCCATCCCTGCACTTACCTCTGGGGGCCACAAGCCCCACCAAAGACGCTCCATGCCGGCAAGTCCCAAAGCTAGGGGAGCCGCTGGTCAGACCGCAGCAGGACGTGGCCTCAACAAAGCCACTTCCACAGTTAGCCGGTTTGGAGGAACCCAGCCAGCCTCCAGCTGCCTGCCCAGCAGCTGGATCTGGCCCACCTCAGCCGATGCAAATACTTAAGAGGTTCCCATTGGTAGACTGACAGGGGCAGGAACACCTGCTGCTGGAGGAGTCAAGCAAGCCCACTGCAGCAGCAAAAGCAGGAGATGGGAGGGCAGGAAGGGAGCATTTAAAAGGTGTGCCTTGTACAGTCAGGTAGGAGGAGCCAGACCCAATCCTCAGCAGTTGGGAGTGGGCAGTCAGCTGGGCAGATTGTGAGAACTGGGTGAAGAGAAACCCTCCCCACACAAAAACAAACTCTAATCTGAGGCTCTCTGAGCACTTGCCCAACAACAGTGACCCTGGAGGGAGAGACTCGGACCAAACCCCAGCGGAGCCTGACACGCATATTAAAATATTCAGCACATTCCTGAGAAACACACAAAAATACTTTTTTTAAAAGCCAGATGAGACAGAGGCACCCATGAGTAAGCCTCCTCCTCTAGAACCCACCGCCATCTCTGTTGCACCACTGACACCTCCCCCGCCCCCCGCCCCTGAACCTCCTCTGGAGACATCCCCAATCAGCTCTGGGGCAAATGATGTCTCCTTAAAGAGGCAGTCCCTGGCAGTGGTCACAGCTCACACTTGAGGTTGGGGTCCCCTCACCCTCTGACAAACAACGTATTCCTGGAACCTTTGCCAATCTACTTCCAGTTTTGGTTCACATGCGACACATTCATCTCCCAGATAACAAGGGGCTCTTGATGCTTTTTCTAAAGGGACTAAACACTGTGCAGTGGTTATGTTACTACTACTAAGGTATGTAGGTCTCACCTTTGGCTGCATCAGAAGGACTGGGGCAGGCACCACAAGGGCCCATTTTCCACACCTTTAGTCAATTCAGACTAATCTTGTCTTTTTTTTGAGCAAGTTACTACCTTGCTGGATTAGGGGAATGCTGTAGACATAGTTTATCTTGATTAAAGGATTTTGATAAGATTTCAAATAATATTCTTGTTGACAAATTGGGAAAATGTGGTTTAGATCCTATTTCTGTTAGGTGGATCCGTAACTAGTTGACAGATCACACCCAAAGAGTGCTTGTTAATGGTTCCTCATCCACTTGGAGAGTGCCTCAGGGATCTGTCCTGGACCCTGTGTTGTTCAATATCTTTATAAATGATTTGGATGAAGGAATAGAGGGGATGCTTATTAAATCTGCAGACGATACTAAATTGGGAGGGGTAACAAATACAACAGAAGACAGAGCCAGGATACAGGATGATTTTGACAGGCTGGAGAACTGGGCTAAAACTAATAAAATGCACTTCAACAAAGATAAATGTAAAGTTCTGCATTTAGGTAGGAGAAATCAAATGCATAATTATAGGATCGGGGAGACGTGTCTTAGCAGTAGTGTGTGCAAAAAGGATCTTGGGATCTTAGTAGATCAAACAATGAACATGAGTCAGAAGTGATGCAGTAGCTAAAAAGGCGAATGTGACCTTGGGCTGTATCAACAGAAGTAGTGTCCAGATCACGTGAAGTGATGGTATCACTTTACTCTGCTCTGGTTAGACCTCACCTATTGTGTTCAGTTTGGGGCACCGCAATTTAAGAAGGATGTAGACAAGCTGGAACGTGTCCAGAGGAGGGCAACAAAGATGGTGAGGGGTCTGGAGACCAAGTCCTATGAGGAAAGGTTGAAGGAGCTGGGTATGTTAAGCCTGAAGAGGTGAAGACTGAGAGGGGATATGATAACCATCTTCAAGTACTTGAAGGGCTGTCATAAAAAGGATGGTGTCGAGTTGTTTTCTGTTGCCCCAGAAGGTTGTACCGGAACCAACGGGTTGAAATTAAATCAAAAGAGTTTCAGTCTAGACATTAGGAAGAATTTTCTAACAGAGTGGTTCCTCAGTGGAACAGGCTTCCTCAGGAGGTGGTAAGCTCTCCTTCCCTGGAGGTTTTTAAGGTTAGATGGCCATCTGTCAGCAATGCTGATTCTATAACCTTAAGCAGATGGTGAAAGGGAGGGCATCTTGGCCATCTTCTGGGTATGGAGTAGGGGTCACTGGTGGTGTGGGGGGAGGTAGTTGTGAATTTCCTGCATTGTTCAGGGGGTTGGACTAGTTGACCCTGGTGGTCCCTTCCAACTCTATAATTCTATGATTTGAAATGAGGAACACAAACATTGCAGATATTTGTCAGTGGAAGGTTGCCATTATTAATGCATCTCATTTTAATTTAAAAATGTATGAATAGTGGCTTCTTCCCACATAGTTACCGTTTTCCCATAGAAATGAAATATACTCCAGCAACTTGACAAATGGAGCACTGGCTGCAGAGCGCGCAGGGTATGAGCTCCTTGTACCATCTAGGCCTCCCCATTCCAAAGATTCTACCTGCTTACTGTAAGTTTTTAACTGTCCCCAAATACAGAGTGCGTTTTTCCAAGGCCAGATTAAATGCACTGTCATTGGGGGAGTAGGCAGGCAGATTTTCAGGGGTCCCCTTTTCCGAGCGACTTTGTGATTGTGGATCAGGGACTTTGGACGCTGTTTGGCATTTTTTTGTAGATTGTAAAAAGCATGATCTCGCCAGAGACAAATGGATCACAATACACATTCAGAGGTGGGGACCTGCCCTAAACCAAGATATAGTTGCAAAGTTATTGGCTGATACTGACCCAAATGTAACCCTCGCTGTGGCAAAATTTTTATCTATGGTTTTTAATTATACCTCTTTTTAACTGTACTGTTTCGATATTATATTTTTGTATGTATGGTTATTTATGTATTATGGAATGTACTGAATTTGTTTTGCTTATGACCAGTTAGTCCACAAGCATAAAGAATGGAATAAAGGAAAAGGATAGGGCTACTTCAGCCCCAAGGTAACCCATACTGCGAATCCCCTCTATGCTACAATAAATGGGAAGCCTTACTGTTTCTCATTTCAAGTTTTCCCCCTTTTGTTTCTGATCCTATAATATCTAAAATACACCACCATTCAGTTTATTATTAGCAATATTAAGAAAGCCTGGAATTTTTTAGTCTAATAAATACCTTATTAAAGAAGCCGCAGCAACATGCCGCACTCTGGGGTCTTCATCTCCAAGAAGAGAAATGACCACATTATTGAGAACGCGATCCTGAAGTTTTAACAGCTATAGATATAGAACAAAGACTAGTCAGCAAACTCCATTTATTACTGTACAGCTTACAGCTACTTGTAATTACAAGGTCCACATTGGCAAACACAAAATATGGTGACATTACTCAACACTAGATGCATCAAAACCAACAGCCTAGATCAAAGTTCTTAACTCAAACTTCCAAGACATTTCTTTCGTACATTAACTTTTGTATGAAGGACAATCTAACACAGGGGTGGGGAACCTTTTTCCTGCCAAGGGCCATTTGCACATTTATAACATCATTCAGGGGCCATAACCAGGTGTAGATCTCCCGGCGGGGGGGAGGCTAGGGTTGCCAGGTCTCCAGCCACCACCTGGAGGTTGGCAACCTCAGGGGAGGCAACACAGGGAAGGCCTGGAGGGCGCCCCCACTCCCCTGTCCTCCCCCCCTCCCAGGCGGGAGGGCAGCCAGCGGTGGGCCCAAGCAAACGAGGCTCCAGGGGGGCGCAGCCCACAGTTGATCCACAGGGAAGGAAGGAAAACAGAGAAAGGAAAAGGGAGGGAGGGAGAAAGAGAGAGAAAGGGAGAAAGAAATGGAGGGAGGTGAAGAAAGAAAGAAAAGTACGGAGGGAGACAGACAGACAGAAAAAGAGGGAGAGAAAGGAGAGTGACAGAAAAAGAGGAAGAAATAAAAGCCTTCCCCTACACACACCCGCGCACGCCAGCCCCACGCAACCAGGCCCCAGCCTCCACGCCTCCCCCCCCCCCACACACCCCTGGCCCCGGAGCTCCCGAGGGCCAAGGAAAATGTCCTTGGGGGCCGCATACGGCCCCCGGGCCTGAGGTTCCCCATCCCTGATCTAACAATACTGTGACTGAATGAAAAAGCCCTTCCCTCCAGACACACTTTAAGAAAACAATCCATCAGGTGCCGGGGAGAGAAGGATATAAAAATAATAAATAAATAAAATTCCCAGCAATCCAAAAAGCAACGCCACAAACTGATCCATTACTCACCCCTGTATAATGATGAGCCCCTCGGTGCAACCTGCCAGCTCTTTCTTCCAGAAAACTGACTAACCTTAACAGATGAGATGAACAAAAACCATATTACAAGCCATGGTTAATTATCAAGCAAAGCCCCACATGAAAACGTTCATATTCCAATGTAACTTTTCAAACTAAGACACCACATTTTAATACTAGGAAATGAAATCTCAAAAGAGCAGCACTCACCGAAAATCAATTTCAGCCAGAGTTTCCAGCAGCTCAGTCCTTACCAGCCAATAGGAACTATTCTTCAACGTAAGGAGTTCGACTATTAATTGTAAACCTAAAGCACTATAGCTACTACTGCACAAACTCATAATGCAATGCTGAAGAGAAATAAAAGATTTCCGTTATTTTTAAATACAAAGAATTAGGCACTGCAACTACATTTAGTCATTTCAACTTTAGGAAAGCCTGCCAACTGTTTTGCAGTATGTTTTAATCTAAAGATCTTGCTTGTCTTTAAGTATCCGTAAGAAAAATACAATAGCAAAGCCCAAGCGATACGTGTTTAGAAAAATTTCCAAATGTCTTTTTGCCTCCCCAATCAACATAACTGAAGCAAATCAAGTGAAATGAAATTATGTATGAATGCTGGTATAATTTCTTGTCATTGTAATAAGCACATATATATGCAATCTAAAACATACCAAATCCTAATTTAAACAATCCCCAAACTTTAAGCATATCAAACTAGCAAATACTCTTGACAAGTGCTTTGATTGTGGGATCCTGCATGGCGGGGGGAGGGTTGAGGTCACTGGGGATGTGGGGGGAGGTAGTTGTTAATTTCCGGCATTGTGCAGGGGGTTGGACTAGATGACCCTGGTGGTCCCTTCCAACTCTATGATTCTATGACAATTTTTCATGTTTGGGGAGAAAAACTGAATCTCAGTTTCTGTAAAGCAGTCAATAAGTCTGTCTTCTTATGAAGAAAAGCCAGCGTGGTGCGATGGTTAAGAGTGGTGGTTTGAAGCGGGTTTGATTCCCCACTCCTCCACATGAGCGGCGGATGCTAATCTGGTGAACTGGATTGGTTTCCCCACTCCTCCACATGAAGCCAGCTGGGTGACCTTGGGCTAGTCACATTTTCTCAGTGTGTCTGTTGTGGGGAGGGGAAGGGAAGGTGATTGTAAGCCAGTTTGATTCTCCCTTAAGGTAAGGTAAAGGTCCCCTGTGCAAGCACCAGGTCATTCCTGACCCATGGGGTGACGTCACATCCCGACGTTTCCAAGGCAGACTTTGTTTGCGGGGTGGTTTTGCCAGTGCCTTCCCCAGTCATCTTCCCTTTACCCCCAGCAAGCTAGGTACTCATTTTACCGATCTCGGAAGGATGGAAGGCTGAGTCAGCCTTGAGCTGGCTACCTGAAACCGACTTCCATCGGGATCAAACTCAGGTCGTGAGCAGAGCTTTTGACTGCAGTATTGCAGCTTAACACTCTGCGCCACGGGGCTCCTTAAGTGGGAGAGAAAGTCGGCATATAAAAACCAACTCTTCTTCTTTTCCCAAATACATTTTCCTCATTATTTAGGAGATTCTTAATTTTTACCAAATCATTTGCATCTCATATATTAATCATTAATGCTGTCAGAAATTTTTATCTTGAGAATCCTTTCCCCCCCCTTTCCTGCTTGGTTATATTACTGTACATATGTTGTTAATTCTAATTCCTACTGATTTGTTTTTTTCCCCTTTTCCATTATTCCTTCCCTTCTGTTTGGGGAACTCCCCACTACTGTAGACATTTTTATGGGCACCAACAAAGTTTTAAAGTACTAGAGATTTTAACTGTAATTTATATTTTGATTGCTGAATATACTGTAAGCTGCTCTGATCCCGACATAGTCGGGGAGAGGCAGGATAGAAATCTAATAAATAAACAAAGTGACCAATATAAAAGATGTTTCCCATTATCTTCTACTACTTGAGAAATACAAATGCAGAACTACTGGCAACTCTGAACAGCTACTTTTGTGAAAGGGCATCATTTGAAATCTCACAATTGTAAAAAACACAGAACACAAAACATTAAATTGTAAAAATAGAAATATAAACAAAGCAAATAAATAAAGCACATTCCAAGCCCATGTTTTTAGACTATGTGGCTTCAAGTTGTATTCATATTACATCATTGCAGTTAGCCAACGAACCTACAATATCCATCTCTTGAGGAACCAATCTGTCCTCCACACACCAAAAGGTTAACCAATAGGAGGACTTAGGACACAATGAGCATACACCCAATTTTTACCCTTATGTGATGGGAACTCCTGGAAGCAGAAACAACCATACCAAACTGTATACCAATTGTCTCCGAGTTCTATGTAATGTGCGGGGAATGCAAGCAAAGAGAAGAGGTGGCCACATGGTGCTGGGCTGGTAGGGGCAGACGGCTGCCAGAGAAATGTACATCCCCAGCTGGTCACCTGGTGATGTTGATAAGGGCCCCTCCCCCTCTGCTTGCCCTGAAGAGCCCTGCTTCCCACATTCTGTTTTAAAAGTTGCTGCTTACCCTCACAGCTGTGCAAGCCAACTTGCATGTAACGGAAGATGCATCCTTCAGAGTTCTTTGTAGTAAGGGTATACAGTCTACTAGGGAGAAACTGTTTCCTAGCAGTAAAAGAACATTCAAGATTAGGAAACAACTGAAGGCATGATAATACCCCCACAAGCACTAACCTCAACAAATTAACTCCAGCATTACCTGTTGAAGCTGTGGTGCTTGTTAGCCAGTTCTCCACATCAAAGCGAGATTTCGTGAGAATGGAACAAACAATCGTTCCACATAAAATGGCGGTTGCTCCTCTGATCTGGGGGTCTCCATGATCAATATAATTCACAATATCAGACACATACTGCTCTTCTATAATAAAAAAACACACACACAAACCATCAATTTGTACACTGCCTTTCTGCTTCATCTACCCAAGATTAACCATTCCCAAACATGCAAATCCATTAAAAAACCACAATATGAACTGAAAACACAGAAAAATGACACTGCAAAAGCAGACTCCTCCAGGTTCCTCCCACTGTGACCGTCATCACTACCATCAGACTGTTTGAAGGCCTGCTGGAATAATAAGTGTCTTCTGTCTGCCCAGGAGGCCTGCAGAGATGGCGAAAATGCCAGCTCCTAGAGAAGGAATACTGCTCCATAGCTTGGGGGGGCCACTGCCCCAGCGTTTTGGAGAGGAAGAGGTCCAGCTGTCTGCCCTTTATCCCTGCCAATGCCGATGCAAGGAGGAAGGCAGCACGGTGCTGCATGGTGCAGAGGGAGTTGAGAGTAGGCGTGGTAGGAAGCAGAGGAGGAAACAGAAGCCATGGCTTTTGCAGCCTGGCAGCTGCAATGAAACAATAGGATCAGCAGGGGTAATGCAAAGTCCAGAAATCAGGCTGGGGTCTCTTACTTCTCACAGGCTAGGCAGCAAGGGTTGTCAGTAATCAGTCCGAGGTCTGGGTCACAGGCAAGGCGGTAGGCGTTGTCATAAACAGTCCAAGGTCGTGGTCGGGCAAGGCAAGATAACAAAGTGGAGCATGGCTGAAGCCGGAAATTACGTTGCTTCCACGCCTAGGTTGACTTTTGCTGTTCCTTAAATCTGGCTGGCTATGAAAGTGAGGTTGGTCCGGTCATCACTCACTGTCATTCTCTACAGCTGCAATGTCTCTCCGACTCTGAAGCCATGCCGAATGCCTCCTTTCCCTCATCAGAACTCTAAGTTTCTCTCTCCTGCGAGTCATGGGGGAGGATTCTTCTCCTTCTGAGCCTCTGGCTGACTCTGATAATTGGGCCTCCGAGGGGGATTGGAATTCCTCAGCCTGACTAGGCATTGACACCTCTGGTGGCTCCTTTAATTCAGAAGGCTCCTCAGCTGTATTCCCAGGAGAGACGGCCAACTGCTCCAGCTCTGCATCTGAGGCCTTGGATTCAGCCACAGGTAGGGCCATGACAGCTGTCCTCTTGCGGCAGCTCAACTCCAGTTCCTGCTGGGGGGAGCCACTCCATCTGGGTCATCTTCTCCTCCTTGGTCCCTGATGCCACTGCTCTTCTCTTTCCTTCCCAGCTCCCATGACCCACAGGTCTTGAGCAGTTAATGGGAAGGTTTTTTTTCTATTTCTTAGAGGAAAATAGGGTGGGGAGATACTTGGCCACCACCAGTGCTATACTTGGATCTCTACCCACCAGCAAAAAGGGGACTATTTTATCCCCTATTACAGTGGCAGGTAGTTTCGTTAAAATAGGAGTGATCCATTGATCATGTTGGAGTTTGAAATGGGGACGCTCCAGCATCATGTGAGAGCACGTATTGATTTTGCACGAGCAAAATTTTTCTGAGTAGGGTAAGCTGCTGCTGTCAAAGAGAACATGCACAAGGCCGCTGCTGATCTTGTTGGGTGAGAGAGCTGTGGAAGCTCATCCAGCCACGGAGCAGGCAGGGTACAGGAGTGGGGGCTGGACTCCTCCTCGGGATAAGGCCAGTCTTTGCAATATATATATATATGCATATGCACAGAGCAAGGAGGAGTCATAACCCCTACGAGGAGAACTTCCTACACTGATGGAGAACTAGGGATTCTCCCACACCGCCAGGGACTGCTACTCTGTTATGGGAGGCAAGAAAGGAGCCTCTGTACTTTGCCACCACTATGGGCTAGCAGCAGAACATCACAACAGAAAACAGAGCTGCGCTTACCTGTAACTGTTGTTCATCAAAGTCTTCTGTGCAGGCACACATTGGGACTGTACCTGTGCACAGGCCTGCCGCCAGAGAGGAAAACCTCTAGCTAAATAACTACAAAGGGGGTGCCCTTCCCCTCCACAGCGAGAGGGAAGGCCCCCCGCCGAAACACGTGCTCCAGAGGGCATGCCCCCTTTCCCTCAATTCCTCATTACTGCCGCAAGCTAAGTATAAATTGCACTCATAGAATCAAAGTTGGAAGGGACCACCAGAGCCATCAAGTCCAACCCCCTGCACAATGCAGGAAATTCACAACTACCTCCCCCCTCCACACCCCTAGTGACCAGAAGATGGCCAAGATGCCCTCCCTCTCATCATCTGCCTAAGGTCACAGAATCAGCATTGCTGACAGATGGCCATCTAACCTCTTCTTAAAAACCTCCAGGGAAGCTTACCACCTCCCGAGGAAGCCTGTTCCACTGAGGAACAGCTCTGTTAGAAAATTCTTCCTAATGTCTAGACTGAAACTCTTTTGATTTAATTTCAACCAGTTGGTTCTGGTCCAACCTTGAGCAACAGAAAACAATTCGGCACCCTCCTCTATATGACAGCCCTTCAAGTACTTGAACATGGTTATCATATCCCCTCTCAGTCTTCTCCTCTTCAGGCTAAACACACCCAGCTCCTTCAACCTTTCCTCATAGGGCTTGGTCTCCAGACCCCTCACCATCTTTGTTGCCCTTCTCTGGACACGTTCCAGCTTGTCTACATCTTTCTTAAATTGTGGTGCCCAAAACTGAACACAGTACTCTAGTTGAGGTCTAACCAGAGCAGAGTAAAGCGATACCATCACTTCGCGTGATCTGGACACTATACTTCTGTTGATGCAGCCCAAGACTGCATTTGCCTTTTTAGCTACCGCATCACACTGCTGACTCATGTTCAGTGTTTGGTCTACTAAGACCCCAAGATCCTTTTCACACAAACTACTGCTCAAATAAGTCTCCCCCATCCTATAATTATGCATTTGATTTTTCCTACCTAAATGCAGAACTTTACATTTGTCTTTGTTGAAGTGCATTTTATTAGTTCTAGCCCATTTCTCCAGCCTGTCAAGATCATCCTGCATCTTAGCTCTGTCTTCTACCATATTTGCTACCCCTCCCAATTTAGTATCATCTGCAAATTTAATAAGCATCCCCTCTATTCCTTCATCCAAATCATTTATAAAGATGTTGAACAACACAGGGCCCAGCACAGATCCCTGAGGAACTCCACTAGTCACTTCTCTCCAAGTGGACGAGGAACCATTAACTAGCACTCTTTGGGTACGATCTGTCAACCAGTTGCAGATCCATCTAACAATAATAGGATCTAACCCACATTTTCCCAATTTGTCAACTAGAATACTATGTGGAACCTTATCAAAAGCCTTACTGAAATCTAGATAAACTATGTCTACAGCATTCCCCTGATCCAGCAAGGTAGTAACTTTCTCAAAAAAGGAGATAAGATTAGTCTGACATGACTTATTCTTGAGAAACCCGTGCTGGCTCTTAGTGATCAGATCCATCCTTTCTAAATGCTCAAGGACAGACTGTTTGATGATTTGTTAGAACACTTTTCTTGGTATAGAAGTCAAGCTGTTGGGTCGGAACTTACCTGGATCCTCCTTTTTCCCCTTCTTGAAGATGGGGACAACATTTGCCCGCTTCCAATCTTCTGGCACCTCACCTGTTTGCCAAGACTTTTCAAAAATAATGGACAGAGGTTCCGAAATTACATCTGCAAGTTCTTTAAGTACCCTTGGGTGCAATTCGTCTGGCCCAGAGGATTTTGTTTCATTTAAAGAAACCAGGTGTTTGTGCACTACCCCAATGCCAATTCTAGGCTGCAAATCCCTTCCCTCATCACATGTTCTGTTTATGCCATGTTGAGCACCACTTCCCTCACGAGAAAAAACTGAGGAAAAGTAGGAATTGAGGAGTTCTGCCCTCTCTTCATCTCCTGTTACAATTTCACTTTCCGGTCCACTCCTGGATACTTTCAATTTTTCCCCCAGTAAGAGCTTGCAGCAGAGCAGGAGGGAGGGAATGTGCGTCTGCACAGACTTCGATGAAGAACAGTTACAGATAAGTACAACTCTGTTTTCATCTTCAGTCTTCAGTGCAGCTCCACTTTGGGATTTCAGCAAGCCATGTACCAAAGTGGAGCAGGGTGGTGAACTTACTGGAACAGTGTGTGCTTTACCGATATCTGCATACTTTTTCGCCTGCAGATCTGAAGCGTGATGTTTCACGAAGGTGTCCCCCATAGACCAGGTCGCAGCCCTGCAGATGGCTTCTAGCGGGACCTAAAGATGGCTGTTTTTAGCCAGATAGGAATCATCCTACATCAAAGCAGATGCATTCAGGGGTTGCTCTTAGTAGGGAAAGACCTACTGCTGGATATTGGAGCAGGGTAATTTCTGCTCCTTGAAGCTGAGCTGATGGAACTCTTGTACTTATGAATAACACAATCTCTACTCAGCAAAAACAAGATCTTTAGTAACATTTGAAGAAGTCAAAAACAACAACTGATCGTCCACAAAACATCACAAAGCAGTAGTATAAATCTCCACCTACCATATTCTTCTTCCCTAGCTTCAAGAGGCATCTTATACAGCTTGCTGAAGAAGGCCTCAGGGTGGAGACCAACAGCTGCTCCCACGCAGCTCACCGCCAGGGCTTTGACGCTGACCCTGACATCTTTGTCAGGCACTCGCACTACAGAAAAAGTCACATGCAAATTTCACACAAGGCACTTCATTTTGTTAGAAAATGCAAACAGACCCACAAATACCCTGTAATGTTTTCAAATAAGTATCAAAGCATCAAGCAGTATTTAAAATATGCTTTATATTTTGCAAGTTAACAGAAGTAAAAGACAGTAATCCTAAAACTCTCCAAAAAAACCATGCATTAAATGTGATTACTTACTAACAATGCAGATTCTGCTATGGATTCCAAATAGCATCACCCCACCCCACCCCTGCAATGAATCAACGAAGTATTCCTCCCAATCCATAATGGTTAAAATCTGGCCCAGATTTTAGCTGTGATGGGATCTGGTGATAATCCTAGTTGGAGCAATATTATTTGAACATTCCTTTAAATGTTTCACCGGTCAGCCTCACCATCAGAGCATGAAACAATCAGATGCCAGGAAGGTTAAAAGGGACCAAGCAGAAATAAATTTTGTTTTTACTATGTGCACTTTTCTTCAACTTACCACCTTTCTCTCCCGTAAGCAGAAAAGAGGCTGCCAGGAGGCGCACGCAGTGGACCAGCGGGGCAGCATTTCCATCAGTATAATGACCTATATCGCCTTTTATTCTGGAGAGCTATTTTAAAAAGAAAATTATATTTGCTATGAAACTAAAAAGGCTAATAAACTATTATTAGAAGTCTACAATCCCTGTTGAATAACTGATTGGTAATGTAAAAAAAATGGAATGTAGCTTGATCCTCTTCAAATGCACTGACCGTTAAACAGGCGACTGAAACACTACTCGAGTCTTCACAAGCCCCCACAGAATATAAGAGGCAACACTCAAGGCACTCTAGATTAGGCGGAAGGATACGTCCCGCTGCCCAATGTGTTTCACCTATTTCTTCTTTCCTCTTTTGGCCTTAAACTTTTGTCTACATCAATTCTTTTTTTTAATGGAATAAACTGCTCAGTTTCTGTGAGAACCCAGCTGTGCCCTCCAGCTACTCAGGGCCACTACCTTTTGGAAAGAAGAAAAAGGTTAACTTTCCTTCAATTTTTTTCCTTCTTTGTTCACAACCCCTTAGCTCATTGCCGGCATCAAGACTGAGTTATCATCAAGTGAGCCTGCTACACCTTCCTCATCATTACCTGTTGCTGGCAGCAGCCAAAGTCCCCCATCCTCACTTCTGAGGATCCCTCAGCACCCTTTCCCTATACTCTAACCAAGGGCATCCCCCTGACATCACACCTGTTAACAATGTGTGAGTGGTTGGGAGTGAATATGCAAGCCCAAACCCACTCCTAATTCCATTGCATGGAAAAGTGAAAGAGAACCATCACCTGAACAGGCTAGTCAGACCTGCTCTTTTCTTTCACCTTTGCTAACATGTTCCACACAAAAGGCTTTCAGTTAAACTTGAATAATCTCTGAACATGAGCAGTAGTCTTACCTTATTTTCGTGTTCACCAGGCTCCGTTTCTTCTTTTGAGGAAAACCTGTCCATGCTGCTGTCTGATGGCTGCCTACTATGACCCATGCTCTTTAACAAATGAGACTGCTGAAGGGCTTCACAAGGAAAGCAGTACATAGACTATTATACTTATTGTATTGCATACACCAAATATTAATAACATTTTACAGTTAGATCCTACAAACTAAAGCAGACCTTTCTTGCCTTCCCCCAGCAGCCCCTTGTGACCACCCAAAAGCTGATACTGGATTATTAACCCCGTGGGTAAAATGCCATGGGGCACCAAAGCTGGTGATTGTTCTCATACGACTAGGCGAGCCTGGGTTGAACTGAATGGATGAGTGACTTTTTATTTATACTGACTGCAATTATGTATCATATTTTAAAATCATGTTCTTAATGGCTCCCCCTTGAGTGAGTGACTATTTTTATCAAATATTTTTTGGTGTATATAGTTGTTATCCTGTTTCTATGTATATATTTTTTAATCTGCTGGTCTTGGACTGTATTAAAGTTATTGGTTGATTGACTGTTCTGATACTGATTCCCCTCTGCACTGCAGACCCTTGTGCCCCCGTGGCATACATGCACAAGGCTCCCCTAACCCCCAACACCCACTGGGACCTTCTTGGAAAAACCAACTTCTGAGAGCACCTTCACACAAGTTCTTCTCTACTCATCAACATACCAAGACAAGAATTTCTGAAAGGATCAACAGTCTCATCCTGGAGGACATTTGAGGCTTCATCCTCTTCATCTTGCAGCTGTCCAATCTGCATCCCAGAATACTGGTTTTCAGCACTCTCTAGAATCTAAATGATACATGAAGAACAGTTTAGTTTAATAGTGGAAAACAAATCTCAGCTGATGTGTGTATTCTTTTGTAGCTTTATATTGTTGTACAAAATCCTCAGATGATCACACAACACATTTTTAGTTCAGCAGCCTGCCCATTTCCCTACTATTATCTTGCTAACAAACTGTCCTCTTACAAACGCAGACTATGCACCATGGCGGGTTCTGATTCAAAATCTGAGAAGCCAGATCAAAAACAGGGCTAGAACAATAAGCATCATCCTGAAATGCCTGAAATGGAGCAACTGCTTACTAAATCACTTTGCTTGGAATTAATTAGGAAGAGCCAATATAGTTCTGAAAACAAGAACACTTCACATCCCCTCTATCTTCCAGTGTCATGACAGGGATAAGGGGCAGATTTTGCCTCCACTATGATGGTAGAAGGGGGGGGAACCCCTAAGGTTTTGTCCTCTTCCCTGCATGTCTGCATTCTATTCACCCTTGACCCAACTCTTAGGGAACACAGCTTTGGTCTAGCTCTTGCTGGTGTGAAGTGAGCACTTGTACAGGGTCTCCCTATCGCCCCTTTCCTAGGACACTCGCAAGGGGGGGCTGCAGCAGCAGCAGGAAGGGCTCCGGCCAACTCCTCCGTTCCTTCCCCCAGCCAGCATCCTGGGGAGGGAACCCTTAGGTCCAGGGAACAGGGATGATGCGAGGGGCATTGCCCGACTACCCGGAACTAGACAGGCACCTAGATTTGGAAGTCAGCCACACAAATATATAGATAAGTGATCAGTGCCATGAAAACTAAAGCTTCAGTGTAAGTGCTAAAATGATGCCAACTTGTCAGACGTTTTAAAAACTGGTGATGTTTACATTCCTGCTGACAACAGAAAGCAGAGTGTCCCAATTGGGACCCTCCATTGAGCAACTATGAGACAGACTTGATCAGCAAGCCATTCATCACTTGGACACCCCCTCTCATACAGCACATACCATGTCAGAACTGTCAGGTGTGGCAGCTGAATCGGGGCCTTCCGTTGTTGTCTGGGAACTGTCACTGAGGGGAGAGGAGGCCTGAGTGCCGCCATCCACGTCCGCTGCAGGGTCTGAGGGGACAGCGCTGACCTGGCTGGAGCTGCCACTCAGAAGGTCATCCTCAGCATCTCCCTTGACAGCCGCGCCGGCCAAGTCCGACTCTGGCTGCAAGGTGTGCTGAGAGCGCGGCTGCTCAGTTATGATGTCTCGCCCGGAGGAATCCGCCACCGAACTCATGACAGATCCTGCTGTGGAAACACCTGATGAAGAATCCAACTCGCCAGCCAGCTCACTTTTCATAGAAGCTGGGGGAGAAACAAAGAGAGAAACCCAGAAAACTCAAGGGAGACATTGAAGTACGTTTGGCCGGCCAGACCAAAGAGTGTTAGACCCTTACATACACAGCAGCACATCTCAGGTTCATGTTCACACCTTCAAACAACCTCCTTCCAGCAACTCAACCCCAGCTGGGCACTGTCTCCTTAAGTGTTCGAACAGGACTTTCCTGCTCTCTCTTCCCACTGCGGTTCCCACAGACTATGGCCAAGTTTCTCCTGAGAGTCACGTGACCCTTTGGAATAATATGATATATTGCACAAGGGGCTGCACCGGGTGGGGGGGTTGTTTATAAAAACCCTCCTTGAGTGAGCACAAAATTTACAAAATCTCCTCCGCTTTCGCTTGCATAATAAAACTTTGCCATCCAAGCTAACAAAAACAGTAAAGCAGATTCTTGGAATCTGCCAATAGTCTTGCCGATAACTGACAACAATTGACTATCTCATGAACACAAATACTTGAAAATTACATACACATAAGCATGACACTATCAGCATCTTAACCACTCTTATAAGTTCTTTTCACAAAAAATTCTTTTGCGAGGCACTTTGTGTTTTAAAAGCAACAAAACAGAGTTAAGGTACTGAAGCTCTTTACAAGACGGTCTTCAGCCCATTCACTTACATAGCAGCAGGGCCACATTAAGACATACTGAGTCCCTAAGTTACGCCATATTTCAGAGGCCCCAGAGCATCACCAAGAAATTATTATTTAGGTTTTTTTTGGGGGGGGGGGGTATTTCGAGGCCGTCCCTTGTAATCTGAGGCCCTAAACTTTGTTTTCTTAGTTTGTACATAAATCCACAAGTACAACAATTCTACTCACATGTCCCACTTTTCTTGTATTGCCACCCCTATCTATACACCACATTACAGAATAGACCACAGGGAGGAGGTAAATGAGCAACGTAAGCCGGCTGCACCCAGCCAGTAGCCCCAAGAAGAGAAGAATCACAAGGTAAGGAGACTCTGGTGGGGGGAAGGGCCTACCTGCAAAATCGGTGCTGCTGACCTCAGATCTTGTTTCAGCTTCATCTTCCAAACAGTCATCTTCCCCTAAAACAACTTTGGCTGATAAACGATACAATCATTTGTTTAGCTTTTATACTAGTCATCATAAAATACTGCAACTGTTCAACTTAAATTCTCTATCTGCAAAAAATTATAATATTTAAAATGTTCAGACTAGACTCATGTAAACAAAATGAGAGAAAGGAAATATGACAGACGGCTAGTCTGTCTAGCTAGTACTTAGAAATGGACAAAACAGAAAATGATGGATGGTGGAGAGTCAAGTCAACAAAGGCTGATCGGAGCAGCTTGCAGTACAATCTTATTGGGTTGGATCTTGACTAAACTTTCCACTAAGAGAATCCCACCAATGTTCCACTTCCCACAGTGGACCCTCCCAGCACACTGTTCCTCGGGGTCACTGGTCCCCACCCCCAGGAGGAGCATGTTGTGGGCATTAATGGGCTGAAGTGACAGCAAGCGGAGGGAGGAAAGTTAGTCCCCACTGATGGAAAACAGCCTGGATCCAGCCCGCTGTGTTCAGTACTTTTCTGAATCTGAGATCAGGCTGCAGGCAAGAGAAAAAAAGGCCCACAGGGAAGCAGCCATGTTCCGCTGGGGTCTTGTCACTCCCTTGTTAACAGCTCCATTGTTTGGTTTTCTGGGGCCTTATCAAAATTCAGGCCCTGTGTAAAGATCAAGGTTTTCCAGACAATATTTGACCTTCTAGGACAATCCAGGAATCTGCCTTACAATGCAGGATTCCCTAGAAACCTAACGACTTGCATCTGATGAAGAGAGCTTTGACTCTCGAAAGCTCGTATCCTTTTTTAATTATTTATTTGCATTATTTACAGTCTGCCTTTCACACAGGGACTAAAGGTGGATTACAATACAGTGTGTCAATACTATCGACAGGATGAGACATTCAATGAACAATGGAATACAACTGCAGACGCCTGGAACCAACCAGAAATTGAAAAGACAGAACTGAAGCATAGCCTAAGTGTTAACATTACACATTCAGTGGTGCAAAAATTACATAACAGGATTCTACTTACAGTAAGCTATACACAGCAGCACAGGTTTTGTTTCCAACCATTTATCCAAGCAAGATTGTGAACTATTTTGTACAGTGCACCCCTATTACCTGTGCAGAAAAGCCCTCTTGAATAATTCAGTTTTGCCTAGTTTGTGGAAAGCCATGAGAGCAGAAGCCTTCCTGACCTCCTTGGGAAGGCCATTCCACAAGGTGGGAGCCGCAACAGTGAAGGCACCCAGATGGGCAGTTCTTGATTTTGCCCATTTGCAGGTTGGCACTTGCACAAGGCCCTGTTCAGATGAGCAAACTGTTGCGAGGAGCATGGGGCAGAGGTGATCCCGCAGGCAAGAGGGACTAAAGCCATGAAAGGCTTTGTGCATGATAGCAAATCCCTTAAAGTGTGCTTGGTAACAAATGAGTAGCCAACTGAGTGTCTGCAGAATGGAGGGGTAATATGATTGCTCCAACTATCTTCCAATAACAGCCGAGCCACAGAATTCTGGACCAACTGGAGTTTCCAAGTTGATTTTGAGGGGAGACCAATGTGGAGTACATTACAGTAGTCTAGTCTCAATGTTGACCCTGACCTGTATGGCCCAGGCTAGCCTGATCTCATCAGATCTCAGAAGCTAAGCAGGGTCGGCCCTGGTTAGTATTTGGATGGAAGACCACCAAGGAATGCCAGGGTTGCTGTGCAGAGGAAGGCACTGGCAAAAACCTCTGTAGTCTCTTGCCATGAAAACCCCAAAAGGGGTCGCCATAAGTCAGCTGCGACTTGACGGCACTTCACACACACACAGTCTCAATGTTACTGTGGCGTAGTTCCAGGTGGCCAGATCAGCCATATCAAGATATAGGGACATCTTATGGGCTAGGCTGAGATGGTAGAAAGTGTTTTTTGAAGCTGAATTGACTTGCTTCTTCAGTAATAAATCCATTAGAAGCATGGTTTTTGTCTACATTCAGATGGAGGTCATCAAGTAAAGCTGGCAGTGCCATGTCAGTCCATAGCCTGTCCTGAAGCCAGAGTGAAAAGGTTCTAGGACAGATGAGGTGGAGCTGATGTGCTACTACTCTCTCACTTTGCCCAGAAAGGGTGGATTAGAGATCGGGCAGTAATTTGCCGCATCATTTTTCTGTGGGGATGGTTTTTCAGGTAGCGGACGAATAACCACCTCTTTGAGGGGCCATGGGAAAGTGTGCTGAGCTAGACACTAGCAGCAACATATTGTACGCTAAAGGCAACTGCTCAGCTTTTTAAAGAAGTTGGTTAAAATTACAAGAACTATTACGGTTCATAATTAGAAATATTTTAGTTCTCTTTAGCCATCATTTGACCCCTTTCGAAGTTATAAATCCCCAACTCTATCTTAAACGTAACTCTTGCTCCACATAAAAGTAATTCTGGTTGATTTCTGGTTGTCAGTGCTGCTTGACTGTGCGTTGATTTAGTATTTGCTCAGAGTAAGCTTCCCCCTACCTAATATTGTACCAAATCCCTCAATAAACTCTATATTTCTTTTCAAACCTTTAAATCTGGTCTCTGCAATCTTTTCCTACTGAACCTGCTACTTACAGCTTCCTCTGGGTAAAAGATATGTTTTCTGCTCCTTGTGCAAGCTAATTCCCCAAGGCAGTCTGAAAGTAGGTTCACGCGTCCGTGGAAGCTGTGGCAACAGCAAATGTTGCTACCCTTGTTTCTCCCCCATACCCATTCCTCTCCCATGTGAAGAAAGGCCTGCCAGGAGCACTTGTTTAAATGGGGCCTAGTCTTCTCTCCATTCCTATCCCCACCCGCTCTGCTCCTGGACCCTTGAGCCAGCCAGGAAAGAAGTCCGTATGAAGCCCTCGCTCCAGGTCACCCGGCTTGCTCTGACCTTGGCAGGGACCGTTCCTCTTCTGGGCCTCACCTCAGTGACCAGTGCCCTACTAGTTTTGAATAAGCTTTCCAAAAGTCCCGTTTAATATTTTGCTTGTTGAAAAAACTAATTCGTCCTTTTTCAAGAAATTATCTCAAAAATCTCTCTTTAAAACAAATATTTTCAGATTTTGTAGACGACTCACATTGTTTTAGATGCCAAAACTATAATGGAAAAGTCACCACAACCAGCCGGATAAGCAGAATGTATGATCTGCCATAAAACACACCTTGCCCGAATGTGTGGCTCGTGGGTTGCAGGATGTCACTGCGACTGGCTCAGTCCTGCACACCCCACCACTATTCTTCAATCAGCTCTACTCACCCCAAGCTATTATTTTGCACCTGTCACTTTGAGGTTTTAGTACTTTAAAATGAGAAAGATCGAAACTTTGGACTTACGGTAAGGGTTTCTTCTCATCAGTGGACTGGAAGATATCTTGGAGTGGGTTATGCTCCCACTCACTTCCTCTGCTGGCAGGGCTATGCAAATTATTTTTTGCATTGCTTCCATATCCAGATAGGGAGTGAGCCCCCCAGTTCATGTCTGCTAAGCTTCAAGTTGAGAGGAATGCATTAATTCTTTTGCAGAAACATCACCCTTCAAACCGTCTTTACTTTCCTCTAGCAGACGTGATGGCCACCAGGAATGCAACCTTGAAAGATCCTAAGGGGCACTGATCAAATTGGTTCAAATGATGGCTGAAGTAAAGAGCCTTGTGTAGGTCCCAAGGGGGGGAAGAGATATTAGGGCCACCCCTCTGAGAAATCTTTTGATATGGGTATGAGATGAGAGCACTACCCTGAGCCCAGTAGAGATGACTGAGGCTAGGACTATGACTTGCCGTTTCAGAGCACTGGGCCGTAGGCCAGCATGGTGGAATTGTAACACGTCCCTAATTCCAGCTTTTGACAGACTGGTGCTCTTTCTGCAGCTCTACCTGTTGAATGACCTCTAATTTGCCTCATAAAACCTGCTGGTGGAAGATTACCTGGAAGCAAAAATCACGCCTATAACCTCAGGAGGGTATCCATGCCTATGTAGGGCCTGCCTTTCGGCTTCCATGTGGACAGCTAGAACAAGGCTGGGTCTGGATGGAGGAGACGGTCCTGCCTGAGAATGTCATGGGCTGGGAAGATGAACTAAGGAAGTCTGACTGCCATCGTGACCAGTTCTGAGAACCATAGTTGTCTTGGCCAATATGGAGCAATGAATTTGCCCCCTACCTGCGAACCCTGTTCAGGGTTCTTGATATTAAAAGAGTTGATGGGAATGCCTATATAGAATGCCTTAGTCTGTGGACCAGATCAGACGTCAGTAACCGGTAAGGTGGAATAACTTCTTTATGTTTTTCTCCATGCAGAAGTGTCTTTTGCAAACCTTTCTGTTGAGACATTTTAGATCCAGAACGGCTCTCCATTCTCTATTACTCTTGGACAAACCAAATAAAGTAAGTACCAGAAAATTTCTGAGTCTCTGGAGCCAGCTCTATCACCTGAATGTCTGTGTGGTGCCTTATAGCTTCCATCATGATTGTATGTTTTTGGTTGTTCTTGGATCTGGGGGAGGAGAAAAACTTGTCCCATGAGGAATGGATGAATTTGATTGTGTAACCCTGGCTGATGGTATCATGCACCCACCTGTCCTGAGTGGAGTGTCTCCAGGCTGGGGCAACGGCCCTGCCTATGGTGGTGTCATTGCTGGAATTGTTTCATCCTTCCCGTTAGATGTCTGGGTTGAGATGCCTGTGTAGGCATGGAGAGGAATCTTTTCTTGTTCTAAGAGGTCTTAAAGAGTACCTGGCGCCTTTGGAGTCATGCTATGTGTAGGAGCTGCAACAGGAACAGTAGGAGCTCTGAGAAGGCCTGGTGGGTTTGCTTTCCTCCATCTTGGAAAGCATCTTTTTCTTCTTTGTTTCAACCAGCACCTGAACCCCAAACAGATTTTCGCCTTGGAAAGGAACAGAGGAGAGGTTGTTCTTTGATAGGTTGTCCACTTTCCAGTGCTTCAGCCATAGGTTGTGTTGAATCACAGTTGCCTCAAATGGCCAAAGGTGCTTCATGAGCCTTCTTGAGAGAGCTCATGCCTTCTGTCTGCGGGGTCCTTGAGGGGGCTGTCTCCATCCTTGGAGAGCTCTGCCTCCAAAAGAAGGACTGTTGCTGGGACATTCACTAGAGGAACCTGAAGAATACTCATAGAGGCAGCTGGGAGAGAAATGCAGATTATTGGCCATGGAACACAGTCTCTTGCCTCCTCCAGGCCCAGCTCATTCACCTCTCTGAGTTTCTTCAAAGGAGCACAATACACGCGGTATGCACGGGATAGTGAAAAACCCTGAAATTCCCCATGTTAAAGGCAGATTGTACAGTTTGGGGCAGTATTTCAGTGGAGAATTTCCAGCCCTGCCATTACCTTGGCTAGAAGAAAAATCCTCCTGTTGGAAAAGTCTGGTAGAGGCTGGCGCTGAGCTGGAGGTCTCCCTTCCCGACCACTCCTCTTCCTCTGTATCAGACTGCATCAAGTCAGATTCTGAGTCTGAGCGCTTAGAATCTGAACGGCCAGAAGGAGCAGTGTGACACTGCACTGGGCCACGGAACGGGGGGGGGGTCATGCCTTTTTGTGCCTGGAGGAACATCTTGAGCTTGTTCCCCTGGAAGTATGTCGGGGGTCTGAAGAATAGGAGTCAGCCTCCTCCAAAGAATGTCTGCAATGAGCCTTAGAGCTCCTCATAGATATTTTGGAGTGTTTCAGGGAGGAAGACGATAAGGATGACAAGGGGGGAGCGGCCTCTGTGTTTCATTTTCCCCTCCTGCTCTTTAGAATCCCCTCTTGCACGTCTTTAGTGACCTTATGGGTGATCCATGATTAGGGAAAACCCATCAACAACCCTCGAGGAAAGAAAAAGGGGGATCCAGAACCCTGGGATCTTTGCACCTCCCTGTCCCTTTGCTGATTACTCACTGAGCAGGAAGTCTCGTTGCCACTAATAATTATGAGCTCCTAAACCTCAGATGAGAAACCTCAGATGTGGCATGCCAGAATCAAAAGCAGCTCCCTTGTGCTCTAAAGACCCCTTGTTTGCAGCTGCTATGCTAGGGTAGAGGTGGCTATCTCAGCCAAGGCCTGGGGGGGGATCCTGTCAGACTCTTTTGGCGGTTGGGGCGCTGATCATTCGCACAACCTAGGGCAGTGATGGCGAACCTTTTAGAGACCGAGTGCCCAAACTGCAACTCAAAACCCACTTATTTATCGCCGAGTGCCAATGCAGCAATTTAACCTGAATACTGAGGTTTTAGTTTAGTAAAAACAACTCATACATTAACATCTTTTGCCTTAAAGGAAAAACACAATAACAGAGCTTTCAATGATACAAACAACTTTTTAAAATGCCACTATGTTTTGTATACATGTAGCTGCCTCATACTGAATCAGACCCTCGGTCCATCAAAGTCAGTATTGTCTGCTCAGACAGGCAGCAGCTCTCCAGGGTCTCAGGCAGAGGTCTTTCACATCACCTAATTGCCCAGTCCCTTGAACTGGAGATGCCGGGGATTGAACCTGGGGCCTTCTGCATGCCAAGCAGATGCTCTACCACTGAGCCACGGCCCCTCCCCTCCTGGACACGCAGCTGCGCCCAGCTGTTTGATGTTTTCAGAACCGTGGGTGGGAAGGATTCCCCCCCCCCGCCCATCAAAGATGAACATCCCGCGGCGGCACAGACGACATGCCCCAGCGGCTGGGCACTGCGCCTCTCCTGGGCGGGAGAACCACAGCAGGATTGGGCCCCGGCAGGCAGCAGCCTCAGCACCCTGTGGTGTGGGGGGGTGGCGGCATCTGCGAGCTCGCCGCTCATGGGGGGGGGTCTCCCTCCCTCCTTCCCCCCGACCTTGCTTTGCCTTGCAGTGCAGGGCCGGCTTCCTAGTCTGTCCGGGCTCTGCGGCCAGAGCGCCAGGAAGGCGTGGCCAAGGCCTCCCTCCTGCAGAGCGGCGTCCGCCACTTGCCCGCCCGAGACCCCCGGCAGCTTCCCCAGCCCTGAAAAGGGCCTGAACCTCAGCCGAGCGCAAGGGCCAGGGGGCCAGGCAAGGCAAGCGGTCGATGGAGTGGTCCCCGGGGCAACACCCCGCTCTCGCTCAAGCCCAGGTGACGGGCCCGCCCCTCCCCATGCCGCTGCAGGGCGAGTGGGGGGGGGGTGCTGGCAGCCTGGGGCCTGGCGCACTCCTTGGCCCGCTGGCGGCGCCTCCACAGCGCCTGGCCCAGCCTGTGGAGGGAGGCGTCGGAGAGAGCGCCCCCTCTGAAGGGAGCGCAGTGCAGCCGCCATGCAGAAAGGCTCCGGCTGCCGCAAGCAGTGCTGCTCCCGGGGCCCCCGGCCCTGCTGCCCCTCGCCGCCCAGCCCCGCGGCCCCCGACGGCAGCGCCGCCCCGACGGAGGCGATCCTGCTGGCGGCCCTGCCAGAGTATAACCCGAGCTACTCCTGGGCCTGGCTGTGTGTGGGCCCCTCACCCCGCCTGGCCCTGGAGGCGCCGGTGGGGAACAGCAGCAGAGTGAGGCGGGCGGGGGCAGAGCTGGAGAGGCAAGCGGCACCGACAAACAGCTGAGCTGCGGCCGACCCTTCGCCTTCCGCCCCGCCAGCGCTCGTCCGATGCCCAGCAGGCCGGCGGGCCGCTCAGAAGCTGGCGGCGCATGTCTTCGCCTCCCCCTTGCTCGTCCTCCTGTCTCCCGGCCGTTTGTGGGGAGGTCCCTTGCTGTGCTCCTCTCTCGTGCTGGCCGCAGCTCAACAGAGAGAGGGAGAGAGCTGCGTGCCGGCAGAGAGGGTTACGCGTGCCGGAAATGGCACGCGTGCCATAGGTTCGCCAACACGCACCTAGGGAGGCAGTGTAGATGCAGTATCTGCAGGAGGAATCCCAGCCGTTCCCTCAACCTGCGAAGCTGGTACAGGTATCTCCCCTAGAAGTGGATGGCCTGGTGACCGGTGGCTCTGCCAAGTGCTCCTGGCTCTGGCAAGGCATCCTTACAGAATGCGCCGGAGAAGTGCTGAAGCAGGCAGCAAACCCCCCCCCCTGAAACCTTTTGGAGTATGGGGGCATCTCATCAACCTACATTCCTCAAAAAGCTGTCTTTGTCACACCTTTACTCTCTAAACTACTTTCACCTTTGTTTAGCTGTGGAAGTTTGTCTGCTGCAGAGTAAGGCAAGCGTGGACTGGGGCTCACCTCAGCTGGATGTGGAAGCAACGCAAAAATAATTCGCATAGCCCTGCCTGCGGAGCAAGTGGGGGCCGTAGCTCCCTTCTGGATACCTTCCACCACTGATGGAGAAGCCATGCAGCTGAAGGGTGTCCCTCTGTGCATTGCTGCATAGTAGGTAGACAATAACTCTTGAGATACAACAGGATTGCAGATATAAATGCTTTCCTATATGGATATGGTTTCGCTTTAAGGGCTTCTCTTGGAGATCAACATCTGGCAACAAGGAGGAACAGGAAGCCAACACAGAATCAGGGGGGCACATATCATTGCAGTATTTGCCAGAGTCCCACACCCACATCGATTAGAGGCTAAAGCAAGTCATCCATATAATATGCAAACAGTGCTTACCCATTGGTTCTTGTAGGTTATCCTGGCTGTGTAACCGTGGTCTTGGTATTTTCTTTCCTGACGTTTCGCCAGCAGCTGTGGCAGGCGAAACGTCAGGAAAGAAAATACCAAGACCACGGTCACACAGACCGGATAACCTACAACAACCAATGAATTCTGACCGTGAAAGCCTTCGACAGTGCTTACCCAGTTGAAGAAATATGGAAGAAAACAATCTAAATGGCTTGAATGAAACAAACCATTGTGTGTGGGGGGGGGGACCCCCACACCTATTCTCTGGGGATAAGTTATTCTGTTCTTAATTGGGGGTTCACTGCTGTGAGTTATGCTTTGTGGTGAGAAGGAAGAACCCGGAGATCACTAAGGCAGGAATTGTATGCAAATAACAAAGAAAAATTATTTATTTACAAGTTGTTTTTAAAGAACAGATCAGCAGACCAGGTCCTCAGACTGTCAAAGGAGAAACCTGGCCAAGGTACATAAATTTAAGCTAGTTCTGGCTCCAGAGTATGGTTTGAATTCTATTGAATGCTTTCAGGTACAAACAGGTTTCCATTGACCAGCCACTAGGTTGGATCTTTTCTCAACACACAGGATTCCACCCACACCCGCCTGCCCTTTCTCAAGAGTCCGGTTAAACGGTATGAGATCAGCTCATCACCAAAGACAGGTACTCTATTCTCCGAGGTAGAGTGAAACCTCTCTGCCTTGCTACCAGGCAGAGCAACGCTTCACCCCATCTGCTTGTTTGCTGAGGCAGACCTGAACTCATTCCTACTGTGCTGCCCTCTAACATTCCTTCTCACCCCCCAAAGGTGACTGGATGCTGGAGCAGCTTTCCCCCAGGCTCAGCTGCTGTTTTCCCCCTCAGGGGCAGGACAGCCTCCTGTCTGTCAGAGGAGAATTCAGCAACAGAATTGGAGGCAGCACAGATGGAGAATCCGCAGAAGCCCCTTCCCAAGCTCTTGTTCCGTTTGCAGAGAAGCTTGCACAGAAAGGGATGAGGTGATGTCTGCAGCCTCCCCTCAAAGAGCAGCACCCGAGTTATTGATTTAGTGCATTTTTTATCCCACACTTTCCTCAAGGAGCTCAGGGTGGCATACATGGCTCCCTCCTCCATTTTATGCTCACAACAGCACTATAAAGTAGACTAGGGAGAGACCCTCAGGGACACCCTGTAAAGTTTTATGGCGAGTGGATATGAACCTGGGTTTCCCGGTCCCATCCAGCACTCTAACCATTATGTCATGCTGGCACTGCCACAACACCAAGTTGTTTCTGAGGGGAGCCCAACTGTCAGGAGCAGTTTGGGGCAGCAGGGGGAGGGAGAGGCCGACACAGGTAACTGCCAGGAGAAAACCCATTCCATGAAACGGTTCTCCTCACAGTTCAAAGGACCCAACCCATTCTACCCAAAGAAGCATTTCAAATATGTGAAAGACATGAGAAAGGAGTAAACTAATTTCAGAGACTATTAAATCAAAATAAAAAGTATGTAAAAAAGAAAATAATGTGTGCTTTTCATTCAAGACAAGGTATCATCACAAGGGAGCACTTTCAGAGATTACTTTGCTAAGGTCACTAATAAAGTAATTTTGACAATAGCAAAAAGCATTACATTTGAGGAACATGTTCGTTTTTAGAAAAAAAAGATTACCAGCAATAAACTAAAAATAAAAAACACACCAACACTCTTAATGACAGTTATGTAATAAAAGAAGAGTCGAACAAGATATGTGAATGAAGATCAATGTGTACAAGGCACAGAAACCAAAAAGTCAGAAACCATAAAGCAAGAGATTGTGATTGCCTAGATATATAATCACCTTTTGATTTTCTGGGGAAAACAGGGCTGCATGAAGACCCCCCTCCAGCTGCGAATCACAGAAAGTAACAGATAAAGGCACGGATCAGAGCAAAAATCAAGAGAAAATTCTAACAGCCTCCAAAACTGAGATAACAAAAGAATAAATTTGCTAGCTACAATTACGAATAATTCCTCTTAAATGTTGCCTATTACTGACAAAAAATTACCTTCTATAAAGTAGTAAGTCTAATGCTGCAAACTCATTACTAATAATATGTGTGAACAAAATGATCCATTCCATTATAGGTTTTTGGAAATCCAATCAGAAACAGAAAAAAAATCATTTAGCAAAATGTTAGCCGTTAAAGAGGAAATATTTTATCAATAGAAATACAAGAGAGCCACCAAGCCATCTAGCAAGCCGACTGGAGCTCAAAAAACTGATTACGCCTTTTTTGAAAAACTTAAGCTCACTGCACTAGAAAATTATATTTATATTTACTAGCAGTAGCAGCAGCAATAGTAGTACCACCAATACCTTTTTAAGAACTTTAAAAATATACCTGTTACAATAAATGTAGACACTTTAACTGAAATATAGGAACTTTAACTGAAAATGTGACATACTAAACCACTTACCTATAAGTTCCGCTATGCTATCACTGCGGTTTCTGCCGGAAGTCTCATCCTTGGATACACCAACTTGGGTAATACCCCCAGCTGTAGTCAACGCCAGCAGGAGATCGGGAGGAGGCGTTCTGAGAAGTTGTTGTAGTAATTCTAAAGCTCCAGTCACCACATTGTGATCCCGGTGCTGAGTATAATGTAGGGTCAATTCATAAACCTAAATGCCAAGGAGTACAGTTAGGCCAGGATTCAGCAGGTCACTGTGCCCCAGGAGGAAGGGACTCTGTCGGTCGCTGTTTTGTTTCCCACTTGCACTTCTCAGGATGCATCTGATGCAGTTTCACAGGGCCACCCCCCACTCCAAACTTCCAAAAGCAATGTTTGGGGCAACACAGGGATGACAAAAGATCCAGGAACAGAATGGATGCTCCTTACGTGGCTTTTCACTAACTAGGCCAGGAGCAGCACATTAAAATAATTAAAATCAGTACACGGCTGTTAACGAGAGGATGTTTTGGAAGACTCTGATTCATGTAGAGTCGCCATCAGTCGGAAGTGACTTGACACACCCACAGGGGTATGGCTAGTATTTCAAATTATCAGAAAAGTATAAATCCAAAATAAGAATATTTATTTGGAGCGCCCACAACTAGGGCTGTTCGTCCCGAACCGAAAAACAGCCGAATTTCCCCTGATTTGGCTGTTTTTCGGTTTGGGACGAATCGAACTCAGAAAAGGCGGGAAAACGAGGGAGCCGAATTCGCCGACTTCGGGGGTTCGGCGAATAAATTCGGCAGATTCGGGGATCCCCCCGCACCTTCACGGGGCTTCCATGAAGGCGCGCAGGGGGCCCTTTAAATAGGGGGGGGCCTTTCCATGAAGGTGCGCGGGGGGCCCTTTAAAGAGCCCCCCGCCCGGCTTCAAGGGGCTTCCCTGAAGCTGGGCAAGGGGCTCTTTAAACAGATCTGTGCCTCCCAGCCGGGAGGCACACATCTGTTTCCTCCCCCCCCCCGCCAGGCTTTAGGGGGCTTCCCTGAAGCCAGGAGGGGGTCCTTTAAACAGATTTGAGCCTCCCAGCCGAGAGGCACACATCTGTTTAAAGAGCCCCCCGCCCGGCTTCAAGATCTTATACAGATCTGTTTAAAGGGCCCCCACCCGGCTTCAGGGAAGCCCCCTGAAGGCGCGCGGCGGGGGGAAACAGATCTGTGCCTAACAGCTGTTAGGCGCAGATCTGTTTAAAGGCCCCCCCGCGCGCCTTCATGGAAGCAGTGTGAAGGCCCGCGGGGGGGGCCGAATTTTCCCCCGAACTCCGGATCTCACCCGAATTTCAGGGATCCGAAGCGGGGGAGTTCGGACTTCGGCACAGCCGACTTCGGGGGGGGCCGAACTTTGCCGAAGCCGAAATTTACCGAATTTTTTTTTCAACAGCCCTACCCACAACAGCTTAGAAGGAAGGAGATGCTAGACTATTAACCAAGTTTCCTTGAATAAAAGAGAAACCATGAATGTCCGTGTGAGAGCCACACCTAGGAATCCCCCCCAAATACCTTTTTGGTTGTTTTTTTTTAGGGGGGGTGATACCGGTAAAAAAAAGGGCGGCAATAAAAGGGAGCTGAAAAAGCAGATCCTGAATAATGCCAGGTTTTTGGGGACATTATCTGGGGTCACTTTGGCCCTGTGGTCTTTTCCCCCCCTACCTCCTTACTCATCTGCTGGATCTGCCCACCACCTACAGTATTTGAAGTGCATGGACTTCAGAGACTGCAGGCTGCCGGGATCTGACTCATATTAGCCCCCGGCCCTGTTTGAAGTCTGTCAACTTTGGGGGGGGGGGCGATCTGAGTCAGATCCCAGCCACCTGCAATCTCTGAAGTCCTTCCACTTCAGAGACTGCAGGTAGCAGGCAGAACTTAGATAGGAGTCACCTGCTGCCCCCGATTTCCGAGACAGTAAGGGACCCCACTTGTTTTTCGGGTTTGAGTTTATTAAACCTGAAAAATTTTGATTATTCAGAAAAGCCAAAAAATTATATTCGGCTTTTTCAAATTTTCAAAAATATCCGGGTTTAATAAACCTGAACCCGAAAAATACAGGGGGGGGGGAATGGTGAACAGTCCTAATAGAGCACTGGTTCCCAACCAGGGGTCCGTGGACCCCCAGGGGTCCGCGAGAACTAAATTAAGGTCCACGAAACAAAGTTATAAACCCATAATAAATTAATATTTTCAATTAAAAGTTCTCTATTAGAAAAATATATATTCAAATATTATTCTAAGTTTAATGTTTAACTAACAGTTATGATTAAAGTTTATTTTCAAATTCTCAGAATTTTTATTTTGAACCTTGGGGTCCCTGCACCGAACAAAAAAGTCCTAGTGGTCCCTGGTCAAAAAAAGGTTGGGAACCACTGTAATAGAGAGTTATAATGACCAAAGGATAGAGAACATCTGTTCCTTTTAATAGGAAGAGAAAGATGACCCATAAAGGAGAGGCTGAGGGGAAATAATATATTCCCTGCCATGAAGGACTAATTAAGCCATTAAGGACTAACAGTGCCTTCCTTAGGAGAGTTACTCCAGTCTAAGCCCATTCATTTCAACTCTTCTTAGGAATGCGCTGTAAGTCTTCTTAGGGACTCCATTTTGTCCACATGTCAAAGTCCCAGCTCTGAAAACTGAGGTAATGAACTACTTCTGACTACTTACAATTCCAAGAATAAATGGCTTACCTTAAGTTAACATCCTTTAGAGTATGTACAGAGTTTAGGGAAAGAGGGTATTGCTTTTCTGTGGAATGCTGCTCAGTTTGCCACGATAGCATAAGATAGCTAGGTTTTTCATTGTGCTAATAATTTCCTTTTATTTTGGACACTGGAGTTTGAACTCTGCGATGCGCCATTTGCCCCAAACCAATAACTTTTACCCAGGGTGGGAGGCAAACCACCTCTGAATGTCGCTTGCCTTGAAAACCTGGGGCTCCTGGGGTCACCATGAGTCAGTTATGATGTGACAGCAAAGAGGGGGGGGGAGGGGGGAAAGCTGGATAGAACAAAGATCCATTTGGCTAAGCAGCTTTTTCTCCCTCCCAAGGGAGCGTGGTCCTGCGAGAGCTGATTCTCTGCAATCCTAAATTCAGCTGATGGAAGTTTAAGTGAGAAGAAGCAGTACATTTTCAAACCAATGCAGAATAATTTAGTTTAAATAGGGTAAAAATTGGCTCATCAACTAAAAAGAGTAGCATCCAACATTTTGTTCCTACCTGTATAAGTTGACTCAAGGAAGGAGAAATCTCAGTCTCTTTTCGTATCATACCAAAGCTACCTTTCAGACTTGTATCTTTCACCTGCTGCTGCAGTAAAGGTATTAGATACCTTAAAGTGAGTAACACTCCAAGAATTAAAACAGTGGGATATTCATCTTCTATGGGAAACAATAAACCTGCAAAGTTAAGAATTGTGGTTTAAAAGATACATCACCAGTACATTTTCTCTGAGGAGCCCATGAGCAGGTAGCAACCTTTTCATGCACTCTGATTTTTTCCTCTGTAATTACATTGGGATAGTAAGCATTTTCTGGATTGCTGTCCTATTTTAATTCAACAGGTCAATTCCCACAACTCACAAAAATTCCCAGCATGTAGGCTATCCCCTTGCATCTGAACTTTCCAAAAGTTGAAAAGGAGAGTACTCACATGTCAAGGTGTCTGAAATCTCTTAGCCCCTACACATAGTCTCTCTACCAGCATGCCGTTATATATACACACATCCCACATTAGCAAACAACCAAGCCTATTTGTATCCATCTTAAATCTACCAATGAAAGGTAGCCCTCAATGAAAATGTCCCGTCTTCCCTTCTGTCTTTCTTGACATGCTCATGTGCATTACACACAGTGCCTCTATCTCTGAAGTGAAAGGGAAAGGCCACACCTTCCCAGGAGCTCTGGGACTATGAGCCATTCCCAGGTATGAAAATAATGAAAAGGGGGTGGGGGAAACTCAACCTTAGCAAGACAGAGAACCTAACAGTTTAGCTGCAAATTTATACAAAATACTGATATTGGTTATTATAAAGTGTACACTCAATTAAAAACACTAGGCCCCAAAAGTTGGGCTGATCAATTAAGACTCCAAAAAGATAATTGCTAATTTATGAACATGGTTGATGATTATAAATGTATGTAAATGACCAATAGACAAGCAAACACATTTTGGCCTATGGGACCTTCTTCAGTGGTCATACATACATTTCCATATTTTAGAAACACATCCTGAAATACATATAAAGGTATGCTGAAAAGTAATTGTCTGAAGGGGGAGAAGAGAGAAAAGAAATTCTTCAATGATAGAATGGTAGTTCCCCTGACATATAATCATCAACCATGTTTGTAAATTAGCAGTTATCTTTTCAGAGTCTTTTAATTGATCAGCCTAATTTTTGGGCCTAATGTTTTTAATTGAGTGTACACTTTATAATAAATAATACCAGTATTTTGTATAAATTTGCAGCTCAACTTTGAGGTTCTCTGCCATTCCCAGGTATGTCAGGCATTTGGACCACAGCAAGTGTCTAGGCCTTTCCCTCTCTCCACACTACACAACCTCCCATTCAAGGACATTTTCTTTTTATAAACATGACAATCTGGCACACATTGTGGGATTTGCACAAAACTATCACTGAGGAAGGATCATCTTTCCAAGCTCTCCCCATTAAAGCACTGTGAACCATTTTGAAATTCAAAAGTGCTCATAATAGTGTGAGTGAGGACCTCAGGGCCCAAGAGCTGAAGCACTTTCATTAATGGGCTGCAGGCATCCACAGGGAATGGACCAGGCAGATCTGCTGCAGCTCTGGAGTTCTCCAAGCAAATGTACAGCAGTCCAGCAGGGCCTCTGCTGCCCCCTCCTCATTTTGTTGTGAGGCACATGCATACCAGCAACTATCAGACCATGAGAGATTAGGAGAAATCCTTGAAAAGGTCTTTTCTTTTTAATGCCATCAAACAAATATCAAACTAGAGTGCTTTACTGGGTGTGCTACAGCATATTACATTATTTTTCTTGCATACTTTGTGTGTAATAATATTTTATTTGCTGCAACCATGAACATGGGTAGCAGCGCACTCCAGAACCCTCTCCCCCCCCCCCACCCAGACACCACGATAACAGAAATTGCTGCATACCACATTTGGGGATTGTACATGCAACAGTGCGTCTGGGGGAAGCTGGGAGTGCTTCAGAGAGTAAGCCGTGTTTATTAAAGGGGCCTTGGATAAGGCTACCAAACAAAACAAGCTATGTTTTTGCCACCTTACCGAGCAGGACATTCAGTAGCCAAGTGTAGAAATACTGTGTTCTTCGTGAATGCTGGCAGATGCTCACAGCCGACGCAGCTGCTGTTCGACGGATAGTGGGAGAACTACTCTTCAGGTTAGCTACAAAAGTCTTCAAGAAAGCCTATGGACAGAGAAACTTCTCTCAATATTTTGAATATCTGCAAAGGCACTGAGATCTAATCTTAGTAGGATGTTTTTCACGGTTTTTAATTTAATTAGACCATCATGCGCTTTGAAGCAACATTGTGTGTAGAACATTTTAAAGTTATTGGCATCACAGTGTTAGCAATCTTCCAAACCCAGCTTCAGTTAAACCTGTTATCCAATCCATTGCGGAAAGAGCAGTCCCCACTACCAGATGTTCTCCCATCGGTTATACTTGTAACTCCACAAAAGACCTCCAACTTCAGCCCTAAAAAAGAATCCAGGGATGCAGACAGCCAGAAGGCAAGAAGCCAGCACAGCACGTCACAGACTCACAAGAGAGCAGTCATGCCCATGAGCCCCATATGGATTGGGCATTACTCGAGGAAGGATTCTGAACGCACAACCTCACTGATGGAGGAACCCAAGGGCCGCAACTGCTCAGCTGCTCCTGCTCATTCAGCCAGTGCTAGCAGCTAGACAAATGCCTCTAACAGATCAAGAGCTCCACATCTTTCAGCCATGGGAGAAAAGATGAAGAACAGTAGCCCTGTTCACATGTTACAGTGAATATGCATACATCCTGCTTGTACGTGAATACATCTGTCTAAGGAAGAGCGAACACGCTTTCCCCTTACTAATGAAACTGGGGGACAGTACCTGGATAAATATGCAGTTTGTTTCACACGTTTAGCTGTACATATATTGATTGTAACATGCGAATTACTCAACACACATACAAAGAACAATCAAGTGCATACTACACATGCATTATAACTTGTGAACGGGGCTATAGGGCTTTCTGGTGACCAAAAGTATCTGAATCTTTCTCCCTGATGATCCTTCAGGTGGCCTCATGCAAGGAGGATCTGCATTACAGCCAGAAGTGCTAATGCTGAGCACACAATCCTTTGCCATTTTTCAGCCTAGTCACTAATGTGTGTCAACTACAAACAAGTATAGGTATTAAATGAAAGAGAAACCAGCAAAGTATTTGTACATCAGTGAGATGGGAAAGAGGGTCAGCCACCTAGCACAAGCATTCAATAGTGTAAGGATGAGAGAGATGAGACAACACACAGAGCAGCACCTTTATCCAACTTCACAAAAGTGGAATAAAGCTGAATCCTGCAGTTTTGGATGTACTGCCAGAGTATGTCTGGATGCAACATGTATGTGTTATATTTCACCAATTTCAGAATTTGTGCTATTTCCCAGTGGGTACGAGAGGAACACAAAAATGAGAAAGATGTCACTTCTGGCAACCAACACACTCTTCTGTTTTTAGATAATGCAGCAGGAACACGTCTTTTAAAAATCCCATGATGCAAATTTTCTTGACCCATCTAGATGACAGCACAGGCCACATCAACTCTAATTCTTTTGCTTCCCTACTCCATTAATTAATCCTTCTATTTGTATTGTTTGCAAAATGTTATGTACTGTTACACATTCTTGGGTGCAATATAAGTTAAAAAAATTACCTTAATTTCATTGTCATTTGCAAAGTTTCCAAAAGCTGACATGATTTTTGGTATTGCTGCTGCCAGCGTCTCTTGTACCGACTCTTCAGGCCGCTTGCACACTCGTGTTAGGCAGGGTAACAGGTTCACTAAGTATGGCCTGAGGGGAAAAACACAAAACTTATTCAACGATTTTGAACGTTAAAAGGTGTACTCAGGAACAGCCATGTGACAGGCAGGTAACTTCTTCATACTAGTACAGCTGAAAACAGTTGCTTACATAAACTCCACAATCCCAACGAAAGGAATGCACCTGTGCAAACAGCAGCAGGACCTTCTGGGAATTGATGAATGCCAGACCCTGGTCCAAGCACAGTAGCCATGGCATAAGGAGGCTCGGCTCCCATCTGTCCACTCAGTTCCACCCCGACTATAGCAAACAACATAATTACCACAGCAATGTAAGCCATGAACTCAGGATGGCAGCGTAAGCATAAGGTGATGGCACACTAGAGGAAAAATCATAACTTTAAATGGGGTCTGATGAGGTCCGAACTAAGTGATACTGAGACAGAAAAGGATCTGGCAGTTGTCATGGATCTCTCAATTAATATGAAAACTCAGTGTGCAGCAGCGGTGAAAAAGGCAAACTCCATGCTGGGGATTATTAGGAAACAGACTGAGAATAAAACAGCCAATGCTGTGACATCCTTGCATAGGGGGTGGAGCACCTTTCCTTTGAGTCTTCTAAACTTTTCAGTTTAGAAAAAAGGTGACGGAGGAGTATGTGATCGAGGTTTATAAAATTATGCATGGGGTGAGGAAAGTGGAGAGGGAAATTAGAATTCAGGAGCACACTATGATATTGATGGGCAACAGACTGACAACAGGAAATACTTCTTTACTCAACAAGTAATTAAACTGTGGAATTCACTGCCACGTATCACAGTGATGACCGTGAGCACAGATGGATTTTAAAGGGGGATTAAGACAGATTCATGGTAAATTGATCTATCAATGGCTACTGGTCATGGTAAGTAACTGGAATGTCCATATAAAGAGGCAGCAAGCCCCTGAACACAAGCACTGGGTTGAGGGATGGACTTGCAACAAAAGTTTCTGATGGAAGTTTACACACTGGCTGGCAGAGGAGCCCAAGCTGAGTACGACCAGCACCCAGGGCAACTGACAGTCAAGGAGCATGGCTGATTAGTCCAGACCACGGTCCCAACCAGAGGTGGGAACATAAAGGAAAGGGCACTGAGCCAGAAGAAGGATGCAGGAAGAAAGACAAAGGGCATGCTGGTCAAGGAGAAGGGAAGGTGAGCTGGCTGGGGGAAGGGGGAGGGAGAGAAAGACCAGATCCTGCTGAGGTGTATCTCCAGCTGAGACAGCTTAGGAATAGACAAATACATTACCAATTATGTGTTTTAGACTATTTGCTACCTATGGTGAAAAAAGTTGGTGTTCCTGTTTTATCTCTGCTCTGTCATGATGGACCCAGGAAACGACGACATGCCCCCACTCCCACAAGGTGCTGCAGACAGCTAGAAACTGTGGAGCAACCGCTGCATATTACTGAAAGAATCTGGAGGCCCCCTGCTAAGCCGGGGCTCGGGAACTCTGCCCAAATTCCACTCATGGTGCCTCTGACTGAAAATTAATCCAACATCTGCATTAACCCAAGAGCTCAATCACACAACACAACGGAAGTAAATTTTCTATTGTATGCTTAAGATGTAAATAGTCTGTGCAACAGAAACCCCTGAAAAAGTGAGCTGTGACTCATGAAAGCTCATACCCTACCAGAAGTGTTGTTAGTCTTTAAGGTGCTACCGGAGTCTTGCTCTCTTCTAAAACTTTAGTAGCATTCAAGAGTGTCACCTTAGAAAGTCTGTGGGGTTTACATTAGAATAATCTACGCATTTCCATTCCATATTGGGCCACCTTTGGACAAAGGACAATCTGGTTTATGCCAGACCACCGTCTGTCAGGGAAGTCAGAATCATTAATGACTACTTTTTGGGGTGGGACTATCATTTGAATAATGTTGCAGTTGGTAAGGCTAGCCTCTGACATCGGAGATGGAATTGTTTTAACCAGCTAGTCAATCTTACAGAGGGGGATGTCTTAGGTCAGATGCCATTGACCATATTATCTGGACATTTGGGATTTCTCCTTGGCAAGAGGAAACTGGGGTCCACGGGAGGTTGGGTAGGGGTTAAAGCCTCCTCCAACAATTAGGACCTCTGCACATGATCTGAAGAATCTACTACAGCCTAGGCAAAGGGTAACTAGGTAAGTCAGACTGACTTTATTGCTTTTATTTGTAAGTCTGCGTGCTGTGAGTTTGTGTGCCTTTTCACTATATTTTGCTCTGCCCCTTTTCCACCCCTTTTAGAATCTAACCACCTTTTCACCTTTTTTTCTTCTTTTTTATGATAAACTTTCTTTTTATAAAGCCACTATTTGGGCTTTATATTTCTCTGGGATATTTCTTGTGCTAGACTGCATGGATGCTACAAAATCATTCGTAAGGTATTCTCCAGGGTTTACACCCAGTTATTTTTGTATTGGTCCAGTACTCTACTAGAAGGAACCCTTCTTAGCAAGCCAGTCTAGATGTTCTCAGGGGCAGGGGGCGGCAGCAGTTGCCAGGTTCTTTCCAAGGAACCCTCAGCCTAAGGGAAAGGCACCTCCCTCCTCCTTCCTTCCATCACAGTCTGGCAGGGCAAAAACAAGCCTGGAGGTTTAAAGCAATCAGCTCACCGGCATTTCAGAGGGCGAACAAGATGTGCAAGTTCAGCAAACCTCCACAGGGCAGCACGCAGACTTCGAGAAGCACCATTCTAGCCAGATATAATCGAGAACATCTATTAGCCAGACTTTAGTCAATGGTTTTGATAGTACAAAGAAAATATGATAAGCTATGTGTATAGACAAGACATCTCTAGATAAGAAGTATATCTAAGGCAGAGATTCATTTCAAGACCTAAACCCACAAGGGATTTTCAAAATCAGGAAATATTTCCATTGACAGAGTAGAATAAGAAGAGTTGGTTTTTATGCCGACTTTCTCTGCCACTTAAGGCAGAATCAAACTGGCTTACAATCACCTTCCCCTCCCCTACCCACAACAGACACCCTCTGAGGCAGGTGGGGCTGAGAGAGCTGTGACTAGCCCAAGGTCACCCAGCTGGCTTCATGTGTAGGAGTGGGGAAACAAATCCAGTTCACCAGATTAGCCTCTGCTGTTCATGTGGAGGAGTGGGGAATCAAACCCGGTTCTCCAGATCAGAGTCCACCGCTCCAAACCACCACTGTTAACCACTACACCACCCTGGCTCTCCCCGCCTCCCCCTCCTGTTGCAGCTCCAAATACCCCACCCCCAGCCTGTTCCTGGGGAAAAGAGAACCCCCACCCCCAAAATAGAATGGGGAGTTAAAAAGAGATCTGAGGGAAAATTCACCTCCCTTCCATCCACAGAAATCTTCTGTGGGATCGAAGTCAATGACTTGACAATGCACTCTGAACATTAATTATTTCAGTGAGGGGTTTTTAATTGTGTAAATTCTGCAAACCTGGGGTGCTTTTCAGGTTTATAGAAAGATTTGTCTTGCCTGTTCATAGCTTCAATCACCAGATTTAAGTATACTCAGATTTGGCCTGCTTCACTACTTGAATATACAGGTGGGGACCTGCAAGAAACTTGCTGGAAGGGTGCATCCCTTCACCCCTTTGCTTCCTTCCCTCTCCCCCCTTCTCTAACAAAGTTCCCCAGCTTTCTTCTTTCTTTCTTCAGTTTATTCTTAACTTAGCAGTAAAGAATTATCTTCCCAGTAGCTATGTGAATTTCAGGATTACAAATCAGAACACTGAGTAACCTTTAGTGTTCTTTAAACGTAATTTTTACATAACTCATCCCATGCTCTTTGGATTCATATCATTTTATCACAGCAAATTCAAAACTACAAACAACAACCACCATCCACTCACCTTTTTAATCTCTTTGTAGAGTTCTAACTGTAACCTTGGAAGGTTAGAATCCATCAAAGCCTAGAAGAAAACCAAACCATTAATTCAACTTTCTTCCAACATGTTCTATTTTGAAGTGACCAGCTTGCAGGTATTCACAACACACTGACATTTAACTCTTGACCTACAAAGTCAGCTGTGAAAAAGAGCAGGCAAAGACACAAGCAGGCGCACCCAGCCCACTGACCCAACCACAGCGCTCCTGGCAGAGAAGGGTTCAGGAGACCAAGAAGGGCAGCCCAACAGGTCTGTCCACACACAGAGACAAATGGGACTCCTCTGGCTCTTGTCATTAAGCACTGCTATTCTTGTACATATGAACAGTTTTATTTATGTATTTTCTTCATTAATTAAAATATTTCTATTCTGTTTACGCATTTGACTCCATGGGGCTTAAAAGTCACAATTCAAACATTACAATTTAAACCAACAGAAAAAAACCCCAGATAACCCACTTTCCCCAAAAGATGCCTGTAGTTTATACTTCATTAAAAGCCCTGGCAAATCAAATGGCCTTGCCGCACCTCCTGAAGATACAGCAAGCAAATAAAACAGCTTGTCTGATTATACCCTCTATATCTCAAAGAAAGATGATGTCCTGACTTTTTGCATAACAGATCATGTGCATCCCCAGGTCAGGTAGATAGACATGGTCTGGGAGTTCCATCCTCAGAACCTGGGGACTGTGGGAGAAGATTTAAGCTTCCTGATCTGAAACAGCCCCCCTGACCCACTGTCTGTTCCACTGGGGAAATTTAATGTATACCAATGCCCGCATGCAAGTTTCCCCAGCAGGTATGCCATCTCCCTGAATGCCATGGTCCCAAAACGAATCAGGCATCTACATAGATAGGAATCAAGATCTGAGCAAGGAACTCCAAGACCACACCTGTTGAACAGGTCCAGGAACAGCTGGGAAATGCGCATTGCATAGTGCGGTCCTCGGATGGAAGCCCTTCTGTTTCTCCTTATCTCAGCTGTATCCCTCCACTCTTCCTTCGTGAAACTCAGTGGCAAATGCAGAGTTCTCAAGTGGCCTCCAATCCCAAAACTGCGTAACTTCTGTTAGGGTGCTACATAATGTGCCTCCAGAATGGAACACACACACAGTCCACATTGTTATGAGAGACATATGCACATATCCCATAACAGAGTCACATACAAAACTAAAAAAAACCCAAAACGTAACTTACCTTTATAACTTTATTGAGACATTCATCAGCAACCATCCTTACATCTGATTCTGCATCATCGCTACAAAGCAAAAAAAGTTCCATTGCAATGCCCAGCAATTTCTGAAACTCTGGAGAATTCCTAAAGTAAAGAATCAAAAGTTACACCTAACTAGTTAGTACAACCTATCTTCTGAAAGTAACCCTTAGAATGCATTTTAAATCATCTTACAATAAAATCTGCAAGTTACTGCAGAAGATGCATAAGGGAAAAAAACAGCTTGCACTTAAGGCAAGACGAGTTCAAACAAGACAGGAACTTTTAACTACACAAGTTAATACATAACCTGTTATGTTAATGCATAACCTATGCTGCGGAAGACCTGAGGCTGGATCTAAACCATCAGGCTTGCAGAACAGACCTTTCCAACCTCTCCCTTCCCAACGGAACCCACTGAAATCTTTCTCCCAGGGATCAGTAGATCCTGGGGACACCTGCAGAGGGCCTGCAGTGGGAAGGGGAGAAATCCACAAAAACCTCAGTTGTAGAGAAATACCAGTTAGCCAAGCAGAAAGATCCAACCTTGAGCATTTATGGGGACAAAAAGGCCTTACCTCAAAGCTGGGTAGCTATGCAACAGTAAATGGGGGGGGGGGGCTTCACTGGTCAGAAGATCACTTATAACAAAGGTCTCTGCTAAATTATCACAATCCTGTCTTATTTTCAGATTAGATTATAAGAGAAAACAGAGACCTGACGATCCCCTGAACAGAATGAACAAAGTTGAGAGAACGAAAGAAGTACTTGAAGATACAGGTTTTTCACAGAGACATTGTTTCTTGAACTCTGACCCAGAGAAAGCTATCAGAATAAACAACATTTTTTTTAAAGTCCTCATAAATTGAGAAAATGGTAAGGAAGAGGAAAAGGCTGGCAACATGCTCCACCTGTGCAATGACAGCCACACCCATATTTCTACATTAACTCGGAGTACCAGCTATCATGGGTACCCCTTCCTTGTATGGTTAACCATGTTTGACTAAGCTCTCTCTGGGCGGACAGCCATTTCACACTGTATGAAAAACACATCAAGCAGTGGCACAGAGTTGCAGCAGGCCTGAAATATGCAGCCCTCCCTTTGATGCCTCTAATCAAGAGCAGATTCACTCTACAAAAGGAAAGACCAAATTTTGAAGTTATATATCAATCTTTAGCCATACATTTTACCTTGCAATTAACGTTAGACTTAAGTGCACCTGCCCAGCTTACAAAGTAATGAAAAGTTATCATCACATATATCAGCCCTTGAAAGCATTGCTATTAACAGACTCCAAAAAGTGTATAATTACCTTAGAGACTGAGCAACAATATTTTCGCAAATTGTTAGGCAATGATTCACTCGATCTTTCTTGGTGGTAGAAAGGTCTTTCCTTCTAAAATAAAAGGATCAAATTTGAAATTATTTTTTTTCAAATGCAAGACAAGTACAGTGGTATCCACCTAACACTGGAGCTTTATCAGCCAACTTCTCCTGATATATGAAATGGTTCTGCTTCTTCTCTAAACAGTTCACACTGCGTCCATGCGATTTCTTAATTCCGCTATACCAGGGGTCGGCAAACTCATTAGTCAAAAGAGCCAAATATCAACAGTACAACGATTGAGATTTCTTTTGAGAGCCAAATTTCTTAAACTTAAACTATATAGGTAGGTACACTGTTTATTAACTTAATAAACTTTAAAGTTTTAAGTCTTAACACTGAATAAAACTTGATATCATACTTAATAGTGATTTTATTTATTGATAAAAATTAAATTGTAAGTCCCTGCCATTTCCCCCACCCCGTCCAGAGTCCTCGTCTGGAGGCCTGGTCTACCACCATAAAAGCCTATTGGTAGACCTGGCCTCCGGCTGAGTCCCATTGGGAGGCCAGGTCTACCCATTGGCTTTCTTGGCAGTAGACCTGGCCTCCGGAGGCCCATAGAAGCCAATTGGTAGACCTGGCCTCTGAAGGGGGACTTTTTCCCCTCCTCGGAGTCCAGGTCTACTGCCAAGAAAGCCAGTGGGTAGACATGGCCTCCCAATGGGACTCAGCCGGAGGCCAGGTCTACCAAAGGAAGCCCGCCCCGCCCAACAGCTGATAGGCGGGGGGGCCAGGAACTGCCCGCCCAGCAATCGAGCTGCTAGAGGGGAGGGGAGGCTTTAGCCTCCCAACCATTGAGGGAAAGGGGGACCCGGCCATTTTCCACGGTGGGGGGGGGGGAGACAGCACGCCTGCTCGCCCGCTCTCTCTCTCAGGCGCGCCGGCTCCACAGCCCGGCTGCCGGCGTGAGCGGGCACAAGAGCAGGGGCTCCGAACCAAGTTCGGAGAGCAGCACTCAACGGGCCAAAGAGCCGCATGCGGCTCTGGAGCCGCAGTTTTGAGACCCCTGCGCTATACAGCTTGTATCCCACCAATAATTCCCAGTAATGGTAAGGGAAGGTGATTTTCATAAAAAAATCCTTTGTCCCTTCCTGCTACAGACCTCAAATTTGCCCCTCATGGTGTTCCGGCGGGAACCTGGGACCTGCCTGCCAATTCAGAGCCTTGCTCTGTATGGGAAGATAACTTTCTGCCTCGTGAAAGAGCTGTCAGTTCTGTCTCCCTACTCCATAGAGTCTTTCTAAAGGTAACCAGCTGATCTCAACTTCAATTCTACTGCCTACTACCACCCCCATTTTTGGCTTGCCCCAAACTTTGGTTCTGCTGGGCCTTAAAGAACAACTGTGTCTCTCTGACCCTCCATCTCTCTGACTCATGGCTCATCTTTGGTAACACCCTTTCTGTGGAAACAATTACCCAGTGCCTCCTGTGCTGACCAGATCAAGAATCTCGTATTAACTCAGGCTTTTAAATAATTGATCGGTTTATGGAGTTTCCTAATTGCTTTGTGTCCCTGCTTTTTGCTTTACTAATGCATTTAGATTGATTTTACTGATAACTTTTTCAATACATTATGTTGAATTACTGCATTTTTTACTTTCAAAACCACCTTGGAATTATAAACAAAATAGACATGTTTTAAGTAAATAAACAGTAAGTCATTTGCTGTAATCAACTACTTGTAGCAGTACAGAGAACCTGTCACAAAGACTGAAAGTTTTACATTGTCCTGACTTTCTTCTTTTACTTTCTGATATACAGACAGGATCATCTAATTATTATACATATACTATTGCGGTTCAAAAAAAGGTCATTAACACCTTCAGTTTCCAAGACATAACAAGTAAATTGTCTTACACCTTGAGATTATAAAACTTGAGAAACTTGAAAGTATTATAAAATCAAGTACAAACCATATTACTGCATAGTGCTATACTTGAAAAATGAAAATAGCAACACATCCTCAAATGATTCCAACAAATAGTGGCTGTCCAATCTAGTCTAAGTCAGCAAGTTCTTTCCTAACCATCACCAGAACCTGCCAGCCAATCCCCAAGGAATACCAGCAATACAGTACTATTGAAGCTGGGCAAAGATCACAAGGCCCAGTTCCCATGATCAAAGGCAAGGTCACAGCCTCCAAAAGTACATTTGTACACGGAACATCTTGTTGTCAGCCATATGAAGAACTAAATTATTTTAGATGCAGTTATTTGTTTACTCACCACAACTGTCAAAATCACAAATATCTAAAAAAACACAATTAGGGCAAGTCTGTTGGACACCAGGAAGACCCAAGGCACCAAACAAAGGGTGGGATAGCATTTTCTCTACATAACATGAGGCACACACTGGTGCATAACTGTCATGTTAAGGTGCTTAAGGCACTGGGGCTGTGGCTCAGCAGAGGTGCATCCTATCTGCTTGGCATGCAAAACATCCCAGGTTAGGAAGTGATGAGAAAAACCCCTGAGACCCTGGTCAGCTGCTGCTGGTCTGAGTAGCTGATGCCAGACCTTGAGGGGCCAACAGTCGGATTCAGCATAAGGCAGCTTCACGTGTTTTTCACTTACGGCAAAGGCTCACACAAGACAAAGGCAGGTCCCCGTTAAGAAATGTAATTTTCCTCCCCTTGCAAAAGGGGGAAGGTTAAGTATGTGCATCTACAGACCCTCATCCTGTCTTTTTCAACAGCAACTGGACACCAACTGAGCAAAGTTTTGCCCAAGGAAACTACAGAGCTTGCAAACGTTCCGGGGCGAGCGGAGGGGCTGCCTCTTCCCATGCACCTGTGCAATAGAGGGTGCTACACCACAGAGCCATTTCCTGCTTGGAGGCTCCAACGCCTCCCCCCCCCCTACCCCCGGAGGACTTAACGCGCCCGACGTCAACACTGAGGCCGACGGCTCCCCGCCTGAACTTCCCCCTCCTTGGGTGCGCGCGGCAGGGGAGCGAGGGAGTAAGACACGCCGGCCGGCCGGCCGCCCCACCCCCACCCCCACTCACGGTCTCTGGGGCGGCTCCTCAGGGGGGGCGGCCGCGGCGGCGGGACTCTGCTGCTGCTGGAAGGAGCGGAGGGACTCGAAGGCCTTCATCAGCTTCTCCATGGTGGACATCGCGGGCGAGAGGGAAACGAAGGGCGGCGGCGGAGCCTGCTCGTCCTCCTGCCGCCGGCCGGCTGCTCAGCGACAGGCGGTGCTCTCAGCCCACCCCTGGCCCGCCGCCATCTTGGGGATTTCCCGTCATCCTCGGCAGCCCCTCCTCTCCTCCTCCTCCCCGCTGAACTGCCAATCGCACGAGGTGTCGGAGCCCGGACCAATCAGAAAAGCGGACGTAGGGGGAAAACCCGCCTCTCTCCCTGCAACCGATCCGTGCCTCGGTCGAGATCTGCCCCGCCCCTTCCCGTGGGCTAAGCCGCCTGCTTCGCTCTGGGACCGGACGAGCAGGCTAAAGGCCCCTTCCGGCCGCCGTCGGGCCTCCTCGCTCTGGTGTGGGGTGGGCGCGGAAGAGAGGAAGGTCGGGCCGCTCTGCAGTCTCTATGGTCCAGCCCGGTGGTTGTCAAGCGACGTCCCCCCGCGAGAGAAACACTTCCGGGCGGCCCGCCCTCCCTCCCTCCCTCCCTCGTGGCTCCGGGCGGCGCGGCTGCTGCTCCTCCTCCTCCTCCTCGTGCGGGGCCACCATGGGCAAGGCGGCGCGGGGCAAGAAAGGCGGCCCGCCGGTGGCCGCCGGCCGGGCCTCGGGCTCCGCCGCCCGCCTGGTGCGCAGCAACCCCTTCGAGGTGAAGGTGAACAAGCAGAAGTTCCACATCCTGGGCCGGAAGACGAAGCACGACGTGGGGCTGCCGGGCGTCTCTCGCTCCAAAGCCCACAAGAAGGTGAGCCTTTCCCCCGGCCCCCACCTTCATTCGAGCGGTGGTGGCCCCTGAGCGCGTGCAGAATGCCCGGCCCCAACGCCAGGCGTCCCTTCGCACGGGGGGTGGAGCCTGAGGAGGACTCTAGTCTAGCCTAACTTCTCCTCAATTTTTGATAGTTCTGTTAATGCTTTAGAAAGCCCCGGCTAAGTGAATATTGGAACCAAAAACAGAAAGCAACTGGTTAAGTAATAAATTCATCCACCAACACTGAGTGGTATGAAGTGACACATAGCAAGCAATGACCAGAAAGTCATGCACAATTTTTATTTTTATTTTCAGGAGGGTAGCTGTGTTCGCCTGCAGTGGAAGAGCAAGATTAGAGTCCAGTAGCACAAAGACCAATAAAGTTTTTTGGGGTATAATCAAAATTTAACTCTCAAGAGCTTATACTCTAAAAAAACCTGTGTTGGTCTCTAAGTGCTACTGGAGTTATTTATTTTTCTAGCTCATTTATTTTTATATCATACAACAAAGCATTCTGACACGGGTATAGGATTGCCAGATCTGGGTTGGGAAATACCTGGAGATGTTGGGGGTGGAGCCTGAGGAGGGCAGGGTTTGGGGAGGGGAGGGACTTCAATGCCATAGAGTCCAATGGTCAAAGAGGCCATTTTCTCCAGGTGAACTGATCTCTATCAGCAGGAGATCTCCAGTCCTTGAGTTTTGCCGGCGGGAAAGCGAAAGTAAACAGTTACTGAGTTACAGGCCTGACACAACCCTACCTACTCGCCTCGTCCCTTTAACTGTTGGAGATGCCACGGGGAACGGAACCTGGGACCTTCTGCGGGCCAAGCAGAGGCTCTGTCACTGAGCCACGGCCGCTCGACTGCACTCGAGGAAGGGGTGTGTGTGGGGTGGGCTGGCAGTGCCAGGCAGAAAACATTCTCCCCGAGTGGGATTTCTGGAGGTGCTGCAGGGCACGTGGTCTGAATGCCTGGTTTGAGGGGGGTTTACCAGGGAAACCAACGCCAAGTAAAAAGCTTTTGTTAATGCTGGCATCCTAATGGCAGTTCTCAGGCCTGGGCTCCCATTTAAAGTTTGCACCAACCCCCCCCCTCTCCCCAAACCTGGCTTTTGCCTTCTTTCCTTGCAGTAAGCCTCATATGTCCTGGCTGGATTTCAATCTGTTCATGACATTTGAGTCAAAAGGACAGTAAGATAAGAAGGAAAAAAGGGAAAGCCCTATACGTTGAAAGTGCAGAATGAGGCTGGTGAAGCAGGACTCACTGGATTTCGTCCTCCTGCTGCATCCCTCTGTACCTCCACATTTGTGTTCGGGGGGGGGAGAGTGTTAAGGATCACTGAGGGTCAGTGTGGAGTACAAAGTGTGGGTCTGAAATGAGTGGAGAAAATCCATGAAAATTGTTCTCCCTTCCTCTCCAGTGAAAGTGCACAGTTCCATGGGGATAACTGTTGTTAAATCAGCCCCAGTGGCTCTTTTAGATTCAACCTGTATGGCTTGTAACGTGGGCATTTTAATTGCTTTCTCTCAGAATGATCTGTCTTTGTTGTGTGGGTTTTTTTTGTATTGTGCGTTTTAGCGTACACAAACGTTGCTAAAAGAATACAAAGAAAAGGACAAATCTAGTGTGTTTAAAGACAAGCGGATTGGTGAATATGACACCAGAATAAATCCAGAGGAAAAAATGATGAAGAGGTTTGCTTTGGAACAGCAGGTAATATATATAATATTTAAAGAAAAGAAAACTGGTCATTATTTTAACAGTTTGTAATACAGTGTGTTTTGCCAAGTTAGTGCTGCTTACACAAAATTGAAAAGCGGTTCTGGCCAAGTTCCAGATTCTTACTGAAAGATCTCTTGAACTTTAGTAGCATCCTATCTGTTTGCATAGTGGAAAAATATAATAATTTTATAATGCAAATGGTTGCATATTTACTTCCAAGTAAACCCCATTGAACTGTACAGTTTACTTCCAAGTAAACGTGCATGGTATTGGAGTCTGAAACTGAAATAAGTGGCATGATGTATTGTGCTAGAAACCTGGGCACTTTGGGAAGGGCCAGCATTCTTTTTTGTATAGTGCTTGGGATAGCCTTTGATTCTAAGTTGTAAGCCTATTCAAGGGTGTGGGTGTGTTGAATTTAGGATGTATTGAGTACATCAGCCCAATCGGATACACGAGACAAGCGGATTCATGGGTGTTTCTGCAGCAGTTACAAGTGAGGATGTAGGGGGACTGTTAAAGAAGCTAAGGAGAACAAGCAGGCATAGATGACAAGTACTGAGTGACTGAGCTAGGCAGTAGTGATCACTACTCCTGACAAGTAGTGACAAAGATAATATAGTGGGAAGGAATTGGCAGATGGTGTATTATTTACAGAGTTTTAAGTGTCTTGGGGTGCAGGCTGTTGTGTAAGAAGGGTTAACTTCCACCATTCTGGGGGTAATTTAGGAGTGAGAAAGAATAATTTATAGTGAACACCTGGGAGCAACAGCTGAGGCAGCTACGGAGAACAGAAATATTGTGACGGGGCGGGGGGGACAGGGACGGGACACTGTGCATTGTGTTTTGCACGCTGAGTAATGGACTGGGGGTGGGAGGAGCAGAAGTTACAAATATGGCTTCTGTTTCTCCGAGGCATGAACTGTGTGTCCTTACTCCTCAGGGCTAACGAAGTCTTCATGGGAACTATTCATGCTGGGTCCAAAATGGCATAAATACGTTTATTGATTTTGTTGCAGAAAAATCATGAGAAAAAAAGCATCTATAATCTTAATGAAGAGGAAGACTTAACTCATTACGGCCAGTCTCTGGCAGACATTGAGAAACTGAATGATGTCCTGGAGAGTGACAGTGACACTGAAGAAACTGGAGTGCTGTCAGGTAAGACCAGCGAAGTATCCAGTACATATTTATTATGTATTTAAAAATTGTGGCATTAACACCCTTTGGGTTTCATTTGTTCTAATGGTAAAATTCTAAGGTTCAACGCCATGCCGGTTTCCAACACAATGACAAAACGTAGCACCCAAGGTTTGATTGATAAATCTAACTTTACTTGTATATTTAAATCAATACATCCAAAATAGCAAGTACTTTGCATGAATATGCTCTTTAATTCAGCTACCCTTCCTATCTCTTTATTTAACTCTCACGAGAAAGGTTTGGCTGCCAGCCCTGGAGATTTCATACGACTACTTTGGCTTTTCCTTGATCTCCTAACAAAAAAAGAGTTTGCTATTTTAACAATTGTTTAAAATATTCCGAGTTTATATTCTTTTCATAAATAGCTTCGATCTTGCATTTCTAGCTGAATTAACTGCTGCTCACTTTGGCGGAGGTGGTGGTCTTCTTCGTAAAAAAGCTCTCTCGGGGCAGGAAAATGAAAACGACAAAAAAAGTAAATCGCGGAAGGAACTTATAGAGGAACTAATTGCAAAATCCAAACAGGAAAAGGTAAATTCTGAGCTTTTAAACTGAATTTAAATACTTTTGAACTTGTGGCAGAAGAGCACTGCTCCGTTTGGCCCTGTGAGGCATCTAGGTGTCCAGCAGTTGTCCTGAGTTTCTGACCAGCAAAACACAGCTCTGCTAGCTGACCTAACCCTCGGAGGCAGTTTCCCTCTCACTTGTCCTTTGGTACGCTGCCAACTGGTCATTTTAGGAAGTACCTATCAAAAGGACTTCTTTTTCCGCGGTACTGTTTTAAAACTCTGTCTAGTGCCTCTATCTCCCAATAACCAGCAACCACAGGGGAAGCCTACTGCACTTCTGCACTCCAGGGAAATAAGTTTGGCAACTGACCACCCATTTTAAATAGCGTGTTCAGAGAGTGGTTGACCATATGCTATGGAGAACAAAAAACCAGCATTTAAAATATTAAGGGATTTATTAAAATAAAAAGTCCACACTGTCGCGCACAGCTTGTGTGGACTTCAGGAGTTTACCTGGTAGCAACTTCACACCACGCAGTTCTGCTATGTACAGTTTATTTACAATATCTACACAGAGTCCTTTGGCTGTTAACATTCACAGCTCTGAGCATCAGCATGCTCCGCCAGCATATATATTTCAGCAAGAGGTAACTTACATTCACTATACAGACTTATATACACATTCATGACCAATCACAGTTCACTTGAGATGAGTCATTCTGGAAATCCCCATTCCTGGCTGTACAAACTGGATCAGACCAGCCTCATCACATGACTTAGCTGTCACTCTGATCAGTATGATCTGTTTAGCAAACTGCAGACTAGGCATAACTTTGACATATGTTGACACGCCTCCCTAGTCAAACGTTTGTTAAACACAGCCATTTCTTTAAGTATTGAAATCTTTCAGTATTCAAACATTTCAGTCTCCTGGCTTAGTTCAAACCAACCATTCTCATTTCTGGAGACTTGCACCCCTAGGTAATTCTTAATAGGGCCTAGATGTTTCATTTTAAACATTTCGTGTATGGTCTGCATAAACCATTTCAACTGTTCCTTGTTGTGGTACATTAGACATACATCATCCACAAAAAGTAATAAATAACAGGTTTGTTTACATATTTCCACTTGATACAGACATGGATCAGACACACTCTGCTTAAACCCTTTTTTGGTTAAAGCATTTTTTATACACATATTCCATGCATGTCCAGATTGCTTTAAGCCATATAATGCCTTGTGCAATTTTAACACTGTTTTGGCATTTTGAGATTTGAACCTTGGTATTTGATCAAGATATAACTCTTCCTCAATAGGTGCGTTCAGATATGCAGTATCGAAATCAAAATGATCAACTAGCATTCCTTCTGCTCCAGCCTTGGTTAATGCAACTCTTATTGTCTCCATGCGAATCGTGGGGGCAAATGATTCATAATAATCCTGTCCAACCACCTGCGTAAATCCCCTCGCAACTAATCTTGCCTTATATTTAACATTCCCATTTGGCAAGGTTTTGAGTCTGTACAACCAACGGCAACTCAGAGTTTTCTTATCTACTGGCAATTCAGATAAGGAAAATACTTCATTTGACACCAATGAGTTATATTCCGCCTCCATGGCTTGCAGCCAAGCATTTTTCTCTTCTGAGGCTAGACTTAACACTTCATTGTAATCAGTTGGAACTTTAACAAACACATGGTTAGCAGTTACACCATACCTTTGAGGTGGAACACCTTTTGTAGATCTAGAGGACACTCTTGGCACTACTCTCTGATCTGCACTTTGCACACTCTCAGAGTCTGCATGTATTGGTGACTGCACCTCCTGTTTTACTTCTGGCATGTTATCAGAATCATCATTCATAGGTAACAGTACTGTGGATGGTAATTGGTTTGCATGTATCTTAGGCCAATTAGCATCCTCACAGAATGTAGCTGAACGACTGAAACTTAATGCATTTTGGTTATTTACAAAACGGTAAGATTTCATTCCTGTCTGATACCCCAGGAATGTCAACTTTTTTGCTCTTTCACCACCTTTCCTACGTTGTTTCAGTGGTATATTAACCCATGCTTTACTGCCAAATATCCTGATATGATCCAAACTGGGATCTTTCCCATACAAAGCCTTGTATGGAATATTATTTGTGGCACTTGTCCAAATTCTATTTGAAATATAAGAAGCATTTTTTGCCGCTTCAGCCCAGAACATTTTTTGCAATCCAGCATCAAGTAGCATTGATTTTATCATTGTTTGCAGTACTCCTGCCTTTCTCTCTGCAACACCATTTTCTTGACTCATAGATACATTAGCAATTCTATGTTCAATATCTTGAGTCTTAAACCAATGAGCCATTTCACCAGACATGTACTCGCCCCCAAAATCACTTTGGAACTTACAAATATTATGCCCCAATTGCCTTTGCACATTGTTAGCCCACATCTTTATAGTGTCACACACCTCTGACTTCTTTGCTATGGGATACACCCATGTGAACCTTGTGGCATCATCTATCAAAAGAAGAAGATATTTTCTTTTAGATATACTGTCTGGGAAAGGGCCTACCACATCACTATGAATAAGATATAGAGGGGTTTTTGTCACTCTGTCACTCCTTGGTGCAACTGGGTGTGCTTTAGACTTACTTTGCTTGCACACATCACAATCCAGATATGTTTTGCACCCTTCAACCTTCTCTTTGCCCAGCAGGGCAAGAGTTTTATTCAAGGTGCCCCAGCCCACATGGCCGAGTTTTCTATGTAGCAAATGTATACATTTATGGTGAGGGTTTTTATTTAACACTGTTTGTGCTTTACCTGCCATGTTCTCTAGCACATACACATTATCTTTCAAATTCCCCACTGCCATAATTTTATCACCTTTGAGAATATTACAGCACTTATTTCTGAAAGTCACACTGAATCCAGCAGAATCTAGTGCACTTATACTTAATAAGTTTTTCTCAAGAGAGGGTATACAAAGCACATCATTAAATGTATGGTTTAAACTTCCAAACATTACACTTCCTTCACAGGAAACAGTTGCAGAACGTCCATCTGCCAAACTTACATGACCTAACGCCGATTGATGTGAGTTCATTAGTAGCCTTTCCTCCCTCACAAATATTTGTGAAGCTCCTGAGTCAATTATCCAAGAGTCATTCAGGGAGTCTGGACTTGCTCTCACCATCGTAGCTTGCTGTTTGGTCACAACTTGAGTCTTTTTTCCTTGTATTTCCTTGCAGCAGGGCAAAATCTTTGAATGTGCCCCTCTTTTCCACATCTGTAACATTTCTTGACACGTAAAGCCACAGGTATAGGCTTGCTTGTTTCACAGCTGAGGCTTGTATCCTTCCTTATCTCATGCTTGGCACAGCTCCCGGTCTGGCCGACTGCCAACTCCCGTTGCGTATATCGCGCCTCTTCTGCTAACAATCTCCCTGAGATGTACTGCAAGGTCAACTTTGCTGCATCCACAGATTGAAGGGCTGAGATAAGTGGGTCGAAACGCTCCGTGAGGGAACTTAAAACTATAAACACCTGGTCCTGGTCAGAAATCTGCTTTCCCCTCTTGGCCAGCAGTTGAAAATACGTGGCTAAGGTATTCAAATGAGCTCTAACACTCTCATTTGGCTCCATAGTCTTTCTATACATCCTTCTCATGAGGGAAATAAGAGATCCAGCCGTGTCTTGCACATATACAGCCTTGAGGCTATTCCAGGCATCTTTAGCTGACCCCTGTCTCGCCACATGCACCAACTGGTCATCAGCAACACTTAATATCAACGTGGCCAATGCCTTCTGGTCTTTTAAACTTTCCTCAGGCGTAGGAGCTTGTGGGGGAGAATCCACATACGTCCACAATGACTCACGCTTAAGATAATGCTCCATTCGCAGAGACCACACGGCATAGTTATCTGCGGTCAGTTTATCAACCAGCAGGGCAGAAGCAGCTTGCGCCATGATATCTACGCTCACCGGCAGTAGCTGATTATCTTCCCCTGGGTCCTCCTCCGACTCTTTGTCAGAAACAACTGAACCGTCTGCAGACTGTACATCAAGGTCCTCAGCGTCGCTGGCCTCTGTAGACATCCAAACCGTTCACAGCAGCAACTCACGGCAGTAGCTCACCAACTCCAATAGAACCTCCAGCTCTCAGCGCAGTCTATCTGGGCCCATAACCCTGTCGCGCACAGCTTGTCTGGACTTCAGGAGTTTACCTGGTAGCAACTTCACACCACGCAGTTCTGCTATGTACAGTTTATTTACAATATCTACACAGAGTCCTTTGGCTGTTAACATTCACAGCTCTGAGCATCAGCATGCTCCGCCAGCATATATATTTCAGCAAGAGGTAACTTACATTCACTATACAGACTTATATACACATTCATGACCAATCACAGTTCACTTGAGATGAGTCATTCTGGAAATCCCCATTCCTGGCTGTACAAACTGGATCAGACCAGCCTCATCACATGACTTAGCTGTCACTCTGATCAGTATGATCTGTTTAGCAAACTGCAGACTAGGCATAACTTTGACATATGTTGACACACACATATACTCTGTGCATCAATGGATTGAGGAAGAAAGGTGTAATTACGCAATCCCCCTGTTCCTCACTCTATACGAGCCCTAGTTGGTCTTATTTTAAGGCAGGCTGTAACTGAGCAGTTAGTGTTCTAAAAGCTTCTCCGCCCCAAAACCGTGGAGTCTGTTTAGGCAGCCAGCCCTTTGTCTGTTCCCTGTGGCAATGGCTGCCATCCAGATGGAGCCCAGGTGTGAGAGCTCCTTCCTCCTGGTGTCTTCAGCCAGAACAGACCTGCCAAAATGGAGCATCTCTCTGCAAAGGAATTTTCTCTTTTGTTTTTTCACCTCCTTGTGGGTCAAAGAATCCTTTCCTGAAATCTCCAGGCAGTTACAATCTCGCCCTTCACACCTGTGTCCCTCGGGGTCAGGTGTCTCTGGCACAATCACCATTAGCGTTTCGAAACCTTTGATGGTTAATACTTAGGTGATACTTGGACTTCCCCCTTCCTGGGTGACTTCTGCCAGGAGAGAGAAAAACTTTTAAAACTGAATGTGGGGTATTGTGTCAAGCCTGAACCCTGAAGTAAAAAGGCATTTCTCTGCATTCTATTTTTTTAAAGCATTTTGTCACTTCAATATAACTTTTTTTCCTTCTTGGACCAACTTATGTAATGAAATTCTCCTCAGAACTTTTGACAATTGAAACCAGTCATGCATACATGCTTGTCTATCACCTCAAACATGAACCTGAAAGAGAGTCACTTTAAACTTTCAGTTGCCCTTCAAGTGTAGAAAAACCATTGTGTATGAACCAGAAGAAAAACACCTGAGTTAGCAAAGTACAGTCTTGAGTTTGTCAACTGCTTTTGACTATGCATAATCACATTTTCCTCCTGGGGGAACTTGCAAGTTAAGGGACTCATTCTATAATGTCACTTTTGTATTTTTTTTAGAGAGAGCGACAAACTCAGAGGGAAAATACACTAGAACTTACAGAAAAACTCGACAATGATTGGAAAGAAATCCAAGCCTTTCTGTCCCACAAAAATTCCAAGACAGAGACCAAACACAAAGTGGAGGAGAAGGTCAAGGTAAATGTCATCCATTTTGTTCTTGTAAGTTCATATATCCAAAATGTGATGCTAGCTTTCTGTTGTAATAAAAAAATCCTGTTTGAAGGTAAAAGAAAAGTGAGAATCCTCTCTGATTTTATAGTGTTGCCATATCTGGCTTGGCTGTAAATAGATATTTCTGCTGTCTATCATGAATGGTGGTTCCGCTACAATGGCATACAGTTTTCTGTGCTGTACAGTTTTATGGGCTTTCTAGAAAATCTGAACATAAGAAAGGCCCTGCTGGATCAGACCAAGGCCCATCAAGTCCAGCAGTCTGTTCACACTGGCCAACCAGGTGCTTCTAGGAAGCTACAAACAAGACGACTGCAGCAGCACCATCCTGCCTGTGTTCCACCGCACCCAATATAATTTGCAATGCCCTGGATGCATTCAGGAGTCTGGTTAGCATGTTTGTCTGACGTATTAAGTAAAAAAATATATTAAAGTAACAAAGTTACTTGCTATATAAACATCTCAGTTGATACATTCTATTACAAAAAATCAATAAAGTGGGCTTAATGTATGGAAGGTGAGGGTAAAGATTTTTTGCAAAAGTGAATGTTTGGGAGAAATTAAAATATATATAGTTAGATACGAGTCCAGTAGAGGGAGCTTTGACCTCTCTTTGGTATCTAAGGTATTACTGGATTCGAATCTAGCTCTTCTACTGCTCACCAACATGGCTACTCATAAAAAAAATTGTAAAAGGATCATACTTAGTTTATGCTAAGTCATAAATTATTTGGTGGATTTACCAAATGTGTTTAAAATGAAACCATTTATACTTTCAATCAGAATTGCGATACTCTCAGCACTGGAGAAAGGGCCTTCATACTGCTGCTCCCTTAGTCGACCTTAACTCATGTATCGGTTTTTACCATCTGAGAGGGAAGAAAAAAATAAAGGTTGAAAATAGAAAACAAAAAAATGTAGTAAAGTAGTAGTGTGCTCAGACAGGCTCTCCCTTATACTGTCATAATAGGACTGGCAGCATAATTAGGACATCAACTTTACATTTAACCAGTGTACTATGTGCATTGTAGCATATTAATTGTGGACAGAGCCGTATTTAAACTCCTTCAAAAATATTCCTAGTGGAAAAGCTGAAAAAGTCCTCAGAAGGTGGTGGGGGTCCATGGGTCTTTGCCCCTGGTCCTCACATCTGTTCTTCTCTGACATTGAGAGAAATGTGGAAGATTTCGGTTTCCTCTGGGATCCACCCCCCTTTGTGTAAGGTGCTCTGTTCTCTTCAGTTAAATGGCACAGGCAGAATAAAGGCTTGCACCAGCACGCATACAAGTTGGGTTTCCTGTTGTTGTGAGCAGTCTTGTGGGAGGGTGGGTGGGATGCCAGCCATATTTTTCTCTGTGCCTGGATTTTCTCCTGGATGTGTACTGTAACTGTCCTCATCTGCTGCCATAGTTACTGGCATGGGGCTTCTCATTTTGCTATTAGTGGAAGCAAGTTAGGAAATGCTACACGCACCCCCCCACACACACATACACACAATACTTCTGTGCTCCAGATCTAGATAAGACCCTTCTCAGCCATTCAGTCCTGAACCTCAGCCTATTTCTGCTGTAAGGCACTTGCTGTAATTGCTCATTGAGCTTTGAATCTGAGTGGTCCTCTGCTGCAGGGGGAGAATTCTCTGCCAGTGCTACTTTTGGAGAAACTTGCATCCCTCTGATCTGTTTTCACACTCACACACAGCCGTGTAGCATTACAACGAAAGCTGTTAAGGTCCCTGCCACCTTCTACAGCTTCGAGTCCTCAGGGAACGGCGTGTGCACAGTTAGGACTGGAGAATTTGTTTTCCTCTAATTTTAATTAAACCTTTTCAAGACATTCTAAAGCTTCAAAGCCCTTAGAAGCATCTCATGGCATGGATTTCAACCCTTATCCCAACCTCCACCCCACAACCAGCCAGTATAACTTGTCAGGATCTCTGCCAGACCGATTTCTCCCCCGCTCTTTTTTAAAACTGAAGCTTGCATACCTTGAAAATTAGGTGTGTTTTGGGGGATGATGACTATGTTGAGTAGTTACCAAACCATGGCTTTTTAAATTTGCAAAGTAGCATTTTTCAGTGTGGAGTAGGCAGAACCTTGTCTTTGCTGCTCTGTTTTGCAGCCCAGTGATAAGCAGTCAGCCATTATCTTTGCTCTTAGAGGGGTTGAGTGTGCCAGGCAGGGGGGGTAAATTGCCAGGAGGTTCCCCGTCTTCTGTAGTGCCAGACCACTGATGTCCAGGGGTAGACAGATGCCTTCTTGTTCTTTAGCTCTGAACCTTGCAGTCCAGTGCTACAGCAAAATTTGCTTTTGGTGGATTCTTTGACATGCAGATTCTCTGTAGAATACACTGCCAGCATCATCCTCTGGTTTGAAACTCTTTCTGCAGCCCGATGAATATGATATGATAGTTCGAGAGCTTGGGTTTGAGATGAAGGCACGGCCCTCCGGTAGGATGAAAACTGAAGAAGAGTTGGCGAAAGAGGAACAAGAGAGACTTCTCCAGCTAGAGGTACTGCCGATGTTTGTGTTTTATTTTGACATATTTCTAAACAGGCTTTCCATGATTTTGTATAACATCCTGTAACATCCTGAAATACAAATCTATCAGCTTCATAATTTTGATGTCAGCTTTTGATTTTCTTCATCTGTAAAATGTAAAATGTCATTGTTTGACCAGAAGTTAAAGTCCTTTTTCTGCCATAGCTTGACTGAACGTTGCTAAAAGTGGCTTATTCTCAGGCCAGAAAAATTGACAGTGCCGCCACCTTAGACTTTTCACATGTTTTGGAGTATTTGTTCTGTTTCCAGCTATTTATATATCATTGGATAGTATAACCACTTGGGAACACTTCAGAAGCTCGCTGGGAGACTATGGTAAAGCACAATTCAAAACAGCACGAAGACACCAATCTTGCAAAGTACATAAGTAAGATGGGGTCCTGCTTATGTTCTTCTGGTGAACATGGTCCTTCCCTCGTCGCCCCTGCCCCCTAGAAGCCCCTGCTTTACACAAAAAGGCATTGTTGGTAGATACTTGCAGATAAAAAGCCAGCCTGATCAGGATCCAGCAGTGAAGAGGGGGAGTTGGGTGAGAGCTTCTCTGTTCTATAAATGGACCTCATGTAGGACTGAACCTGTTACTTGAAGGGACAAGGTGGCTTACAATAACATTTTCCGCTTCTGCAGTTCAATTACCATGTCAAGGGGAAGGCAGCACCTGGATTTTTGTTCACCATTCATTATTTTGTACTGCTTCTTTTGTCTTCTGTGTGCGCATTTCCTCATTAATCTATAATTTCTGAGATATATGCAGTCCTCTCACACAACCACTAGATCATTTGTGTACATTGCTCATCAAGGCTTAAATTGGCAAACAACCCATCAACATCTCTTATATTCTGCCCAAGTTCCTTCTCATATACTATATCTAGCAACTCGTCTAACAATGTTTGCTGTGGCAGGTAGCGCATAGACCTAGTTGTAACAATTTAGCATTGTTAATGAAGTGTTTATTTTTAACAATACGGAAAAAGAAATTTGTGACAACAGGCAGTGTTTTCATATACATATGTGGGAAACTTCTGTCCCTGTACTGACACAAACTGCTCTCAGTGCATGAGTACGACCATTTTGTGTGCATTCACACTTGTTTCTATTGGGCACCTTGTTTAGCCAGAGGCTGTTCTTATCTGAGGCAAGGGTTCTTTTGATGGATTTGGGTGGTCAAAGAGGTTCAGTGAGGAAGAGTACCTTGACAACCCAAATAAACTTTAATTACAGAAAAGAAAATAAGCCACGATAATCATAAAGACAGTTTCTTGCATCCCTCTTGATCACTGGGGGCTTTCTATAGCGCCAGCTGTTCCCAGCAGCTCCAGGTCTCCAGTCAAGGCCCCTTGCTACTGCTTCCTCCTCCTCCTTTACACTTTTCAGCCTGCTTATCTGCAGCCTCCCAGTACAAGTATCACCTGGCAATTAGGCTGAGTCCTGCCATCTTGGTTCTAATGCTTGCATCTGGCACTCCCTTACTAGGTAGGCTAAAGTCTAGGAGGAAGTTATCCTGCAGCCATTTTGGTGACGGAGCCTAGCTGCCAATATGATGGAAGCAAGAATTAGGTCACCTAATGACACCATTCCCTAATCCCCTTCAGGTGGTTCTTCCGCAGTGGCACTACACACCTTAGGCCTGTGTCTGCATAGGTAAAACTTGGCACCATGTCTCCCAGTAATGGGAAGATTCAAAGAACATTCAAATCATACACTTCTCAAGGAGGAATTCAGGATTGAGATACTGTTAGGAGCTGCCTTGATAACTGAAGCTTCTTTCTCAGTTTATTAGCCTGAGGAGTATGCTTGTAAGAATTAAGGCGACTGTTCAGTCAGGTGACATTGTTTGCTCTCTGCCATCATCTTTGGAAGATCTAGCAGCTAGACTAAGTCACAGTCTGTTCACCCAGTTCCCAGAACTTTGTTCATTAGAATTGTCAGTCATAACAAACAGTTGACTGCCCATGATGGTGCTCTTTGTGTATTTGTACTTACTGTGGTAGAAAAGTCTGACCGGGTGTTTGTATTTTAAATTGCAGGCAGACAGGTTACGTCGAATGCATGGCGAAGATGAATCTGATCCCAAAAAGAAACCCAAGCACATTTCAGCTGATGACTTGGCAGATGGGTTCATCCTGGATAAAGATGACAGGCGTCTTCTTTCTTATAACGTATGTTTCTCTGTTTTGGGGGGTGGGGCTAAAAAGTCAGATCACAGCCCAGCCCATGATTCAGGCTGCAGGTTCTAGGGTTGCACATAGTGAATATGCAGCAGAGCCCAGCCCATGGATATGGCAAGAGGTTGGCCACTGGATACATAAACTGCTCAGAGGGTGTTACTGGCTCCTGGTAGCCTTTGCCCACGGCTCTTCTTAGGAAGGGCAGCCTGCATTTATAGGCCATTCAGTTGGATTTCTCCCCCTGAAATGTATGCCTGGAGTGGGCAAAGTCAGGCTGTTCCTTTAGGGAGGTGGAACCATTCCCGGGTGGAAGGCAGTGGAGAGGTATATGGGCTGGTTTGGGGAGAATGCATTGAAAACTTCGCTGAATGCTAACCTGGAAGCCTTAGAGTTCACTTGGTAGGAAACCCACTGCCTCGCGTTGTACAGCATGGGTGATTCCTGTGCTGCCAAATAATTCATCCTAGGGGAGAATGCAGAGCTTGACGTTTAGCATTTTCTTTACATATATAAGGGCCTGGTTTGATCGCTGTTATCTCTCTAGAGCCTGGATTTGGCTGGGGAGGGTGGGGTAGAAATTTGATAAAATAATAAGGTAAAGAACCTCTGGCAGCAGGAATGGAAGGCAGGTTTTTTTCTGAGACGTTAGAGAACCTCTTTTGGTTCCACTCGACAGAAGTAAGTTAGATGGGTCCGTGATCAGCCTTGAAGTAAGGCAGGTTCAAAGAGCCTTGCAGGAGCTGGCTATTTCCTGCCCCATTTCTTTATGTGAAGGAACAGCTGGCAGATGTTTGGAGGTGGTTTGCACAGCCAGCATCTGTTTAATCTGTTCTGAAAGTCCACAAGTGCCATGTGGAAATGTTACAGCAGTTCTTCTTCTGCAGATGGTATCTTGGCAATGTGCCCGCTGTTCTATATCATAACTTGATTCCAGCTGATTTAGCTGGTAATGTCGTAATTAGCATGCATGTTGCATATATGTGTATATATGTTTACCTGCAGCTGCTGCTCTTGCCTTCTAGCAACTGCTAGGCTACCGTTCCATCCAAATTAGAAAGCTGTTACCAAGACAAATAACAGTTTTAATGCAGAATAATTCCTCTGGTCAATCAATGCAACTCTGTTGAACAGGATGGGAAACTGAGTATTGAGGACGACAATGGTGAGGATTTGGAAGACAGCAGAGGGCGAAAAGAAGATGACAGTGAAGAAGTGGAAAGTGAGGAAGAATCTGATAGTGACTGTGATGCTATTGATAGTCACTCTGATCTTGAATCAGATGATGGAACTGTGGAAAAAACCATTGCAGGTGAAGAACAGAAAAAGAGAAATGAAATGAACAAAAATAAATCACAATCTGAGGAGCAAATCGCAAAGAAGAAAGTCGCCAGTCTGGAGTTGCCATATACATTTGCTGGTAAGTGAAAATCTTAATGCTGTTTGGCTTGAATGCGTTCTGTAGGAGAAGAACTGAGTACTTGCTTGATGTCATTTTAAATTGTACCATTCCTAATAATAAAGTGCCCAATCATGGAAGCAGCACAACAGGGTCAGGCACAAGAAAGAGGGAGGCTCCTAAATGCCAGAGGGAATTCTCAGCATTCCCAAAAAACCAGACCTTACTCCTGGATACCCCCCGAGGGGCACCCTGCCTCCCACCAAAAGGGAGGAGATGGACTGCACATGTGTGTCTCTGCTGCTGCCCTAGAACCCTGGCAGAAAATAGGCAGATGCCAGGACTCTGTCAGGTGGCTTTAAAGGAATTGGCGCTCCTTGCCCTGTTTCAGAGCTTCTGCCGCTTTCCGCATAGTGGTGCTGATGGGAGAGCCAGCTGCTTATCCCTCCCACAGACTCCCCATCTCAAGCACTTCATTGAGGGCCTGTGAATGAAAGCTCTTTTTTAAAAAAAATATTAAAAAAAACAAAAGTAATATTACATTTAGCATTGCTGCAAGTATAATTGACGTATATAAATTCAGTTAGGAGGAAATTAAAAACAAACAAACATCTGGGTTGTAGCCAGTCCTAGTATACTGCTAATGCCCCAGCAAGTCTCCCAGAGGCAGGATTGGGTATATCATTTCTTTGGTGGGAGGTGCCCATTCTCAGAAGTGTTCATGAACTCCTTGGTTGCCTTTGTAAAGTTGGAAAAGGGCACATCTGTCTTTAGGCTGTACAACAGATGTTACTTGTAGCTGCTCCTGGTGGTTCCCTGATGGTAAATGGCAAATTCCATGTCATTGGTAGGTGATGGGTATCCTCCCAACAGGTGAATTGTTCTAACCCTCCTGTGGGAGCCCTGTTGCCTGTGCCTGGGAGTGTATCTGCAATAGAAAGATTCCACCTCAGAAAGATCTGCAGGTTTGGTTCCTACCATAGTGTCCAGAAGGTGACTATAGAGGGACAAGTCTGTTCTCACCCTGCTGCAGAGAGTATGATGCCTGTTTCTTCCACACTTCCACATGCATCTTCCTGTTAGGTGGCGGCAGTCTTAATCTCTTCCTCCCTGGGGGGCCCAGCAGCAAATCTGGTACACAAATCCTTCTTGTTTTCCAAATCCGAGGAACTTCTTGATAGCGCTTTGTCAAAAAGTTCTGATTGTCTAGTAGAGTGAAGTGTAGGCGATTTGTGGGGGTAATGTTTTAAGTGCCAAAAAACTCGCAGGGTTTGAGTAGTGTTGCCCCTGAGCAGCCGTCTTTGCTGTCAGGACATAATGGCATTTTCACTGGGCTGGAAAGCTCTTTACTTTGTAGAGTTCAATACAGTGATCCGTGAAGGGTGTTGTCAGGGGCAGCAGTGCGCCTTGGAAGCCTTGTGTATACAGCGTTTTGTTGCAGGCCTCCACTTGTCACTACATCTACTTCCAAAGTGGCTGGCCTCTCCCAGGCAAAGATGTGTTTCTACATACCTTGAGACTTCCCAGATATGTAGAAATCAAATTTACTTTGTAAATCAACCAAATTACACCCTAGAAAGAAAAAAACAGCTGGATGAGAACAGAATACGTTCCAAGAGGCATAAAATGCTAGATGCAGCTGAGAATCATTTAAGGGGAAAGAAGGGAAATTGGCCTCGAGAGCTAATAGTAGCAGGAGATGTGTGTGTGCTTCTGCTAAGGAGTGGAGCCACTGAGAGGTTTAACGGGCATGCCAGGCTTTGCATGAGGGGATGTCTTGACTGGCAGCAGCTCCAAATGGTGGTATTGGGGCAACACCCTTCAAAGGGCAGAAGCAGAGCCCGGGATGCAGTAGCATCCGGGTGGTGGGAGGGAGAGAGGGCATCAATACTGCCCCATACCATGGGGCATCTAAAATCTCAGCTGGAGCATATTAGCATTTTGTATGTGGGAATACACATGTCACCTGGCTGTGTGAATGGCAATACACGGCAAGCACAGCAGGCATTGTGCGTAAGTCATACACAGATTCCAAGTAGGGTGTAGCCTCTGAGTAGGATTTGCGTCTCTACCTCAGAAGGCATTTGGCAAGATGAGGCAAGGTAGCCGGGCAGTACCCTCTCAGCAGTCTATGCGGTAGATGGCATCTCACTCAAAGATGAAAGGATTCCATTCATTCTGCCAAAAGGATCCTGATACCATGGTCCAATGATGTTGTTGAGTTTTATGCCGCCTTTCCATTGGTGGGCTCGAATCTGCCACGATGGTTAATATTTCACAGTAGTGGACTGTTAAAACAGTTCAGGATAAGGTAATTCAATGCAAGGTGCCTTCTTATTGGGGACGTGGACACCTCGATTTGGCCCCTTTTAATAACAGCAGCAGCAGTAATAGAAAATTGAGGGTTGTACAGCTCCCTGCGCTGCTGAGAGCTGGTTTTCTGTAGTGACGTAGGGAACAAATTGTAGCTTTTGCATGTTGTTAATAAGCTTTCTTTTGTGTGTCTGTGTTTTGCTTTTGCAATAGCTCCAGAATCCTATGAGCAGCTTAAAGCATTATTGTTGGGAAGAACAATGAAAGAGCAGCTGCTTGTGGTAGAAAGGATTCAGAAGTCCAACCATCCAAGCCTGGCCATGGAGAACAAAGCAAAGTTGGAAGTATGGGCTTTTCTTTTCTCACAGTCAAATGAATGCACTTTTCAAAGAGCAGTCTGGAAACATAGTTTAAGTGGAACATGATAAAATTTTGTATTCAAAAATTCATTTCTTAAAAAGAGGAAACAAACAGTGAAATAATCTGATTTACAGAAACTGTTTGGATTTCTTCTGGAGTACATTGTGGAGCTGACAGCCGGGGAGCCTCCAGAGCTCAAAACCGTGGATATGCTGGTCCCGTAAGTATGAGAGCAGATTATTTCTCCATGTTTCAAGATAGAAGGTGAACTGACTCCCCCTCACCTCTGCTTTTCCTAGTTAGTATTACCTGTGGTGTAATATTATGTCTGCATCAGCTTTAACTATGGTTTACACTAACCATTATTACCTTTAACTCAGTTAGTGAACCATTTTCAGCCCCTGGTTTTAACTAGAGATGTAAAATTTCAGGAAACTTTGGGGGGGGGGGAAACCCCTCAAAAGTGGGTTTTTTCCCCTTTGGGGGGGAGGGGAATTGAAATATAGGCAATATTTACTGTCCTATCAAACCTAATTTATAACTTGCATATAAAATTGCAATATTTGATTTGTTTATGGACTGTAAAAGTTATTAATGCCTTAGTTTTACACAAGCAAAGTTACAACTATACCCAATACTTGAGAGAAAACTGCAATACTTGAGAGAAATACTTGCACCCTCTGATGTCTTAGCAAAAATTAAGTTTCCCGTGCTATCTGGTTAGAGAGAGTTAAGTTCTCAGTGAAACTTTCAGAGTTTTCCTCTGAGGCTTGGTGCAATTTCTGCCCATAGGAGCCAGTGAGACCCCTACACCGGTAACCCTGTCTCTTGCACCATGCAAACTGGCTTGGATACTGGTGTAGGGCAACTTACACCTGTCCTCTTGGACCGCGGTGGCAGTATGGCTCTCAGATGCCAGCTTGGCCTCCCGCTCAGGTTTCCCCGGCATGTTTCCCCACGCCAGCATTCTGGGGGTGTGCCTTTAGGCAGCTTCCTAACCCATTTTGGGCTTAAAATGCACCATTTTGTAGGTTGTCTACGCCTGCAAAATTAATGGCACAGCCTCGTGGAATTCTGTGGGGAGTTCAATGGGGCTTTTTAAGGAAAATCTGTTCTTGTTCTGGGCTCTTCAGGCATCTTGTAGACTGTGGATTTTACCATCACGTGCCCAGGGAGGCAGGACTAAACCTTCACTTCCTGTCTTCCTGGGCGGGAAAACCTCCCAGTCCCAGTTTCCGTCCTGCCTTTGTAAAGGGAGGCAGCCTCGCCAGTCAGCTTCGTTATAGGACGGCCTCTTTGATAGATTTTTCTCTTGACTTTACTGTCTCTTTGCCTATTTTCACTCTGTCTCTTCCCTACCCCGCTCCAAGCCTCAAAAAAAAAATCCTTTCTCCCTCTTGTTCTCCCCCCCCCCCTTCGCTCCGGAGAGCAAGATGGCGGGCGAACGAGGCGAGTCGGAGGAAAAGCTCCTCTCTGAGGGATACAACGACCGAGACCTCGTCGCCTCGACAGGGCAGAGTCGGAAGGAAAGTTCCAACGGCCGCTCTTGCGGTCCTGCGGAACTTGGCTCGGAAGGCCCCAGCGCTCCAAAAAAGGCGCGCGCCTCCGGCCCACCTGGAAATGGTGCCAAAAGGGCCTCACGCCGCAACGAGGCAGGCGATACCGGATGTGGTGCGGACAAATCCCGCACGCAGAGTCCTGCATCGGAGTCCGGCAGCAATGTAAGCTTAATCGATCTGGAGTCCCCTTTAACGCGCAGGGAAGCCTTTGGTATGTTTAATGGGGTTTTGGATAGGCAATCACAAATGCTTCAAGCCTTTAGTGACTCCATTTCGCCCCTCCTTAAGAATATAGGAATTAACCCTCTAAGCGATCCTCTTTCCCAGAGTCAATCTCTGGTGCAAAATAAATGTAATGAGGAACCTTTTAAGGGCTTATGGCCAACCAAAGCTGCCAGAAAGGCTACTTACCAGAGCCAACCCAGACTCTCCCTGGAGGATGATTCTTCCAATATTGCCGATTCTGAAGGGTAAAGTAGAGAGGATGGGGAATATGAGTCAGAGGACAACACCCCAATCATATTAGAAGAACAACAGCCTCGCCTCTTTGGGGCTGAAGATTTCCAGAACCTTCTAAGGCAGGCCGTGGTAGCTCTAGACCTGGATGAGGATCCTGAGCCTGCAACAGAGGCTAAGAAATCTAGGAAGAAGGGAGCCAAAGAATTCTTCCCTAGATCTTCCTCTCAGATCCATACCATCCCCTTTCCGGAATTCTTTGAAAATCAGGTCAGAGCCGAACTAGATAAACCTTTGGCCAACAGACAATTCCCTGCTAGTATCAAAAAGATGTATGCCATGGTTCCTCAAGCCATGGATCTCCTCAAAAAACCCATAATTGACGCCCCAGTTGCTGCGGTTCACTCTCCAGACGTCCCTGCCGAGGATGGGCTGGGGAATATAAAAGACCCCATGGACAGGAAGGCCGAGACTCTAACCAAAAAGGTTCATGATTCCTCAGCATTGGCCATTCAAGCCTCAGCAGCCACATCTATTATGGCCAGAACCTCCATAGTGTGGATCAGGAAAATAGCCCAGCTATATTCTGGCGACAACCGCAGGATCACTGATGGGCTCAACAGACTATTAAAGGCGTCAGCCTTTATGGCAGACGCATCCCTTGACTCGACGACCTTTGCAGCTCGAGGCCTATCTTCTAACATAGCAGTGCGAAGGGCTCTTTGGTTAAGACCATGGCAAAATGAGTTCAAGAAAAATCCCTCACTCTTTCTTACCCATTTCAAGGGGGAAAACTGTTTGGGGAAAGACTGGATAGGATCCTTGTCGAGGACAAGGACAAAAAGAAAGTCCTCCCAAAATCCTACAGGAAGGATGGGAGACACTCTTCTTCCTACCTCAGCTTTAGGTCCTTTCACACCCTTAACCGCTTCAAGCCCGAACAACATAGAAATAACTGGAGCAATAACAGAGGCTCCTTTCGCAGGGGAGGGGGCAGATTTTTTCATCCCCAACAGGGACAACAGCATCAGTACAGTGCCAAGGGAGACAAGTTCTCCAAGAGCACAAAACAATGACGCCAACACATTAGCCAAAGAGTTTTTCCCCATCTCCAAACCTCAATCCTGTGAAATACCATTCCCAAAATTCTTTGAGAACCAAGTACAGGCAGAGTTCGACAAGCCATTAACTAACAGGCAATTTTCTGCTAACACCAAAAGGCTCTATACCATGGTGCCGCAGGCCATGACTCTCTTTCAGCTCCCCCTGATAGATGCTCCGGTGGCAGCAGTTCACTCACCCGATCTGCCTGCTGAGGATGGAATGGGGACTATTAAGGATCCCATGGATAGAAAAGCCGAAATTCTGTCAAAAAAGAGGCTTCCACTCTGGCCATTCAGGCTTCAGCAGCCACTTCCATAATGGCCAGAGTTTTCCTGGTATGGCTCAGGAAAATTAGCCAGCTGTACTCGGCTAAGAACCGTAAAATTTCGGAGGGGCTTAACAGACTTCTTAAGGCCACGGCCTTTATGGCAGATGCATCTTTGGATGCCATGTCCTTTGCGGCCAGGGCAACATCATCCAACATAGCCGTCAGGAGAGCACTATGGCTCCGCCCATGGCAAAACGAATTCAAGACTAAATCACTTACTTTGTCCTACCCCTTTACAGGAGGTAAACTATTTGGAGATAGACTAGAGAGGATTCTAGTAGAAGACAAAGACAAGAAAAAGGTCCTACCCAAATCCTATAGGAAGGAAGGAAGACCATCCTCTTCCTTCCCCAACTTTAGATCTTCTCACTCCCTCGCACGCTACAGACCTGATCAGCGAAGGGGTTCCTGGAATAATGGCAGGGGCGCCTTTTGCAGAGGAGGGAATATGTTTTTTCGTCCCCATCAGGGACAGCAGCAATTCAGTGGCAATAAGGGAGATAAGTTCTCTAAAAACCCAAAACAGTGACACCAGGTCACCGGCAGTGGGGGGGAGACTACTTCAGTTCCATCAGAAGTGGGAACGGCCTTACACGGATGCCTGGGTTTCCCAGGTAGTTTCATCAGGCTACCTAATAGAGCTAACCTCCTCCCCAAGGGACAGGTTCATAAGCTCTCCCAGACCCCTGAACAGGGAAAAGCATGCCAGAACCTTAGATGCCATTCAACACTTACGCCAGATACAAGCAATAGAACCAGTACCTCTAAAAGAGACGGGCCTGGGAATTTATTCCACCTTCTTCACAGTCCCCAAGAAAAATGGGAACTGGAGAGCTATATTAGACCTGAAACGCCTAAACAAATTTGTCCGATACAGGAAGTTCCGAATGGAGACTCTGAAATCCATCATAGGGGCCCTGCAGATAGGTTATTACATGACCTCCTTAGACTTAAGGGAAGCATACCTCCATGTTCCCATACATCCTACACATCGCAGGTTTCTCAGATTTGCAAATGCAGGGAAACACTACCAGTTCAGAGCCCTCCCTTTTGGTCTGGCGTCGGCACCACGTGTCTTCACCAAGATCCTGGTGACACTGGTGGCTTTGCTCAGGCAGGAGGGGATCAAGATCTTCCCATATCTGGATGACATCCTTGTCTGTGCCAGGTCCAAGGAAGAGGCCAGGACACATACAGACAGGGTCGTCAAGGTCTTGGTGGATCACCGGTTCCTGGTGAACCTGGAGAAAAGACACCTGACCCCTACTCAGAGATTGCAACACCTAGGGGTAATCCAGGACACACGCAGGAACCTAGTACTGCTTCCTCCAGACAGGATCACGAAGATCAGATCCTTGGTTCAGACCACAGTCAGGTCCAAACAGGGCAGGATCATGTTTCTTGCCAAACTACTGGGTCTGATGGTGGCCTGCTTAAGCTCTGTCCCCTGGGCCAGATTTCACTCGAGACTGCTTCAACTGCTCCTACAACCTTATCAATTCCTCATTACTCAGAGCAGGGACAAAACTATCCCACTACCTCACAAGTTCAGGCGCAGCCTCCTATGGTGATGCAGCCGCAAAAACCTCAGCAAAGGGGTACAGTTTGTCATAGAGGATCAAATTCAGATCCATACGGACGCCAGCCTAGAAGGGTGGGGGGCGACCTGTCTGAACCACATGGCTCAGGGCAACTGGTCAACAAAGGAGAAAAAAGTTACACATAAATCTGCTGGCGCTCAGAGTCATCCATCTGGCTCTACTACAGTTCCAGGACATCATCCTTCACAGGCACGTACTAATTCGCATGGACAATGTGTCTGCCAAGGCACATCTAAACAAGCAGGGGGGATCGCTGTCCTCCAGACTACACCAGAAGGCCCAGATTATCCTTTCATGGGCAGAGATACACATAGCACCCCTGTCAGCAGAACACATCAAGGGAGTTCTCAATTTACAAGCGGACTGGCTAAGCCGACAGATCAGACGAGGGAGAGTGGTCCCTCAACCAGTCGGTTTTCAAGCAGATTGTGGAGCTATTCGGCCTCCCCTCTGTGGACTTGTTTGCCTCAGCAACCAATCACCTCCTTCCCTGCTTCTTCTCGCGGTATTTCCACCCAGAGGCGGAATCCATGGACGCTCTAATGTCTCCATGGCCAAAAAAGACCCTATTTGCATTTCCCCCCATCCTTCCCATGGTCCTCAGAAAGATCAGGAAGGAGAGGGCAACTGTCATTCTCATTGCTCCCCTATGGCCGAGGAGGCCGTGGTTTCCCAACCTGAAAGAGCCCTCAGTCCAACCCCATTGGGAGCTACCAGCCATTCCAGACCTCCTTCACCAGGGTGCCATGTTCCATCCCGACCTTCAGTACCTTCGCTTAACCACGTGGAAATTGAACAGAACCGCCTCTTAGAACATGGTTATAGCTCAGACATTGTGAACACCATGATTGAGGCGAGGAGACCTTCCACCAGGAGGATCTATAACACCTCCTGGAAAGCCTTCATGTTGTGGTGTAGGCAAAAACACGTAGATCCTCTTTCCCAGGGCATTCCTAGGATTTTAGGCTTCCTACAAGATGGGGTGGAACAGGGCCTCAAGGCAGCTGCCTTACGCAGACAGGTAGCGGCTCTGTCTACTGTATTTTCTACGGCAGGCAGCCTTCCCATGTCCGGGCACCCATACATTCTGGCCTTCTTGAAAGGGGTAGTTCAATTAAAGCCTCCAACAGTTCATTGCTTCCCCTCTTGGAGACTCAGTGTGGTGCTCACAGCTCTTACCAGGCCCCCCTTTGAACCCATCAGGGAGATTCCCTTAAAGGTGTTGAGGATGAAGACCACCTTCTTAACGGCGGTCACCTCTGCCCGCCGTGTCTCTGAACTAAGGGCCCTATCAGCGCAGGAGGGCTTCTGCATCTTCCACAGGGACAAGGTGGTCCTTAGACCACCCCACCTTTATCCCGAAGGTGAATTCCATGTTCCACCACACTCAGGAGATACATCTGCCATCCTTCTGTCCCAATCCCAGCCACCCCAAAGAAAAGGAATGGCACCATCTAGACCTGCGTAGGACCCTCAAAGTATACCTCAAACGTACAGAAACTATCGCGTTCCGATGCATTGTTCATATCCTTGACCAACCCATCCAGGGGACAGAAGATGTCTAGGTCCTCGCTAAGCTATGCTGTAAGACAATGCATCACATAAGCATATAGGGCTGGCAAAAACCCAATTCCGGCAGGCATCACGGCTCATTCAGAACGCAGTGCAGCCACATCAGCAGCATTCGAAAAACAAGCCCCGCTGGAAGAGATCTGCTGGGCAGCCACCTGGTCCACGGTATCCACTCAGGCCTCTACTCACATTTGCCATTTTTTCCTTCTTATGTGTATTGGAGCCTCTTACTGATTGTCATACGTGGTTAATTATTGTCCATTGACAATACCGGTTACCCTGTTGTGTTTTGTTGTTGTGTTTTCTGTTCTGCACTTACCTGTCTCCTTTAGCTGGGCGAGTCCGAAAACTGGGCTTCCCGCCCAGGGAGACAGGAAGTTAAGTTTTTGGTCCTGCCTCCCTGGGCACATGATGGTAATACCCACAAGTCAGCGAGATGCCCTTCGACCCCAGAACAGAAGGAGCCCTCACAGTGAGTAAACAAGGCAACGTTTCCCCCCCCCCCTGAATTTTTCCAGTTTTTTTGCTGGCCTTCACATCTCTATTTTTAATGTTAACCCTAGCTGTCACTAATGTAGATGTAAGAAGATATTATAACTAATCTATCCAGGAAAAGGATGGTAGAATCCATCTAAGCAGGGGGAGGGGGAGAGGAATCAGCTCCAGCATTTTCCTGATGAGGGGCTGAAGGAGAGCAGACCTACAGCATGCATTGCGTTCTCTTCCCTTTTGTGGTGAGAATGAGGGAGGAGGGCTCTGATGATTTACTGGGGGCTGCTTTATTTTGTCAGTAGAAAAAATGTTATTCGTACTTACTCATAACTTGCCTGTATTATAAATGTTTGCTATATATCGCTTGTTTTGCTAATACATGAGGAGTCTGTGAGGCAGGGAAGCTGCACCTTCACCTCTGGGAAGCCCCCCCTCCCCCCCCCCCCCCGCCTTCTGAAGCCTCACCAGGCATTGCATGTATCAAACCTGTTTTCACACACTTTGGGTCCGCGATGGCCAGGGTTTGTCCAGCATCAAATTCTGGCTTGCGAGTTGTTTGTCAAGAGTGCAAGCCTGACTGGATAGTTTAAGTTGCTAAATTCTTCGGATTGCGGGTAAATGAATTTGGTACCTAACCAGACCACAATGACTTTAGGTACGTCTCCTAAATATTTGGGTCTGGGTTTTTTGAGCTGCGGAGATTTGTAATTTTTTGTATTGGCAGTAACTCCGTTCATGATTCTGCTGGTGCAGAGCTCTGAGCAACATGTACTTGGCCAGTGTCTTCCAGTGAGACTGTATTACATCATCAGGGCCAAAATTCTATCCAGGTCATTTGGTTAAATGACTTAGTTTGTCTGTTTTGAAATTGAATGCAAATAGGCAGCGATTTGACGCTGTCGTGCTTCTTGTAAACAGGACCTTGTATGATCTTTGCCAGATGTTCCCTGAAGCTGTGAGTCATCATGTGAAACTTGTCCTTCGAGATGCTGCTCATGACATGGATGAAGTTCTGGAAGTGAGAGGCCGTGCACCATTTCCAGGGTTAGACATGGTAAATGACCGGAAAATTAAGAAAAATAAATTCACTTGTGTTACTATAAATGAGGCACTAATATACTGGATGTGAGAGTGACTTTTGATCCTAAATCAGATGGCAAAAAAGCTGAAAGGTGTGTTCACCTTAAAATACAAATTATTTTTATTTAGATCATGTGTTTATATGCTGGCACCCATTTGCTGTGGATTTATATCTTCCTACAACTGCCTGTACTGTTAAAGTACCCTGTTTAGGATGCTCCCAATGCCTGTTTCTGCTCATCTGAAGACTGTAACTGTTTTGTACCTCCAAAATAGCCCGTGTTGGCTGGGCTCATGGGTGAATAGGATGTCTTTCTCAGGTGTGACGTGGCCTTTCCACAGTGTACTCCTGCATAATACTCATGCTCAACACTGCATGTTTTCTTGGGCTTCCAATAATCTCAAATGAACTTGGTCCAATTCAGAATCCCCAGCTGTATGGTTGTGTCCTTTGCTGTGCGAATAACATGAAGACAGGAATGGACGTGGGAATAGCCCAAGTAACTTGAACTCAGCCCATATGATTCCTGTTCCAAGTGCTGATTTTACCGGAGTAGCCTGGCCCCAGGGCCACACGAGAGCAGCTCTCTTGCTGCAAGAGTCTTAATATCCAACCAAAACGTTGCTGTGGTTATTGACCCTGGCTCTGTATCTTTCAGCTCATATGTTTGAAAATCATTGCAATACTTTTTCCAACCTCTGATTACTGGCATCCTGTGGTAACACCATCAATGGTTTACATGAGCCAGCTACTTACAAAGGTATGTCAGCCGTCTTTTTAAGGTCACAGAATTTACACTTTCTACAGTAAACTTGGGTAAAAATGTCACTGAAACTGTAGTTAAGATTATACCTAAAAGTAGATTAATCCACTATTCTGAATAAGCTTCTGTAGAACTGCTCGGCCTGGGAGGGGACAGTAATTCCTGAGCTTGAACATCTTACCAAAATCCTGCAAGATCTTTTGCCTGGATTTGGTATCCATAATGGGTGAGATTTGGATAAGTTTCATTGGAGAGAGGAATTTTGTAGGCTGTTGCCGGTGTTGTAATTAAATTAATGCATACAGGTCTCTCTCAGTATTCTTCAACACGGATAGGGAAGCCCCTCGGTTGTTTTGTGCTTGTGGGGACTATTTGGGGGGGGGGGTCTTTGTAAGGGCTAGACTGGGGGGGGCAAAACATCTGTGCACAGCATTTTCTAGAATTGAAGCAGAGGGGGGCGTCCAAGGGCGCCTTAAAACTACCCCCAGCGGAAGCTTTTGTGAGGCAGAACACTCAACCAAGGTCCAGGCTTGGTAGTTTATTAATACTGTCACTGACCAACAGAAAAAACAACAGCCACAACAGATAATAAGAAAACCACCACAGCAGCTACTGCTGCTACTACAAATAATCTAATCCTAAAGATTACATATTACATGTATGAATAAAATTTATATAAACATAATATAACTAGGTGTGACCCCCTTAATATTTTGAGTAATAAAGTATTTCTGTTACTCTTATCCTGTCAGGGTATGATGTATTTTAATAGCTACAGTGCAAAAATTAGCAGTCAAGAGTGTAAACTGTGATTTTTCATCAGTTAGGAGCTTCTTAGCCAGAAGCTCATCTGGTTGGTCAGGGAAAGTGTTAAGCAAAGGGGAAGGAACCCTTGTGCGGACTTCTTGGTAGAACGAACAGCGGATCAAGACATGTTCTGAAGTTTCTATATCCCCTGACCCACAAGGGCAAAGCCTTTCTACTATAGGGACCTTCTTATATCTTCCCTCCAAGACTGCCGATGGTAAGACCTGGCACCTAGCGAGTGTGAAAGCTTTCCTATAATTGATAAGTTCTAATTGGGAAAGATATGCTGCAGGGGAGACTATGTACCTATATTTTTCAATTAATAGGAAAAGCGGAGATCTGCCTGATGTTCTGTGTCATTCACCCTTTGCATCAGAAGCCATATTGCCTGATCTTTACCCTGCGCCAAAAAGGAGAGTGGAGAGAAGCCCAGCCTTTCTATTTTGTTGTAAACTGTCTTAAGCCATAAGGACTGGACCAAGGTTTTATTTTCTGTCTGGGGCAGGAACTGAGATGCAGTCAGGCTGGCAGCTAGAGCAGCCTTCTTCAGAATAAAGGAAGGGGCCCTCAGGTGCTGAGTCCAGACAGCTGCCAGGCCCTTTCGAACTAATCCTGATGTGCTGTTTTTAATTGAGGGACTAAATCTCTGAGGGGTGATGGTTATTACCAAGGATGTTCACTGTTCTCAGTTGGCTCATTTCTCTTGCCTATATCTCTGGCAAGGGAAAAGAGCAAACTCGTAGATACGCACATTGTGTGCTATTTTTAAATAAAATATGTAAAACTGTTGTGTTCTTCACCTTCCCTCACAAACCACGGAGCTGTGAAACTGCCTTTGATTTGTTCGGACAGGAAGCTGCACAGGGCTTCCATTCGAAGCTCTGTGCAGCTTCCAGGAGGCACTCAGGTTTATTCCTTTTACAGCAGTGGTGATTGGCATGTTCAGCAAAGGCTTCAGTGCTCTTTCGTGGCTATAATATTTGTGTATCTTTTTAAAATACCTTTCCCTGGATTCATAAACACTTTAATGAAGTGGCTCTCGCGCTTTAGGGAGGGTAAAGATGTTTTAAGTGTGTTCAGAGAAGAAATGCTGAGGCGGTAACCTTTTGTGTTGCTGAAAACTTGCTAATTATGGATTGCTAAATCGCCATGTACACTTGGCTTTCTTTGTTCAGTAATTAAGTGGTTGTTTTTTAGTGTCCAGTGACAACCCTGCAAGATGTAGCTAAAGGGTTGTTTGTTTGCTGTCTCTTCCTGCAATATGTATCTGTGTCTCAAAGATTCATCCCTGAACTTGTCAACTTCCTCTTGAGAATTCTTCACATGGCTATACCCAGCAGAGGAGTCCAAGGTATTGTATTTTATTAAATTTCTACCCCACCCTCCCCAGCCAAAGCAGGGCTCAGAGTGGCTCACACAGCAATATACAATATAATAAAACAGACTAAAAGCATTTTAAAATAACAAAACCAGACCAACAATTAAAACAACAACTAAAACCAACAAGTAAAACCAGGTGTGAACTGCATGCCATGTGTCCGAATGGCACCACTAATTGTAACATATGGTTACAGCCAGGCAAGCAGGTAGACGAGTCCCCATAAGATGAATCCCCATAAGGGTGAGCAATGAAGGTTAGGGAGGCCAGCGTTTATAGAGAAAGAAACTGTAACTGCCCTCAACCATAAGCCTGGTGGAATAGCTCTGTCCTGCAGGGCCTTGGTCTTATGGGAAAGGCTATTCTACCAGGCAGGGGCCAGGGCAGAAAAAGCCCTGGCCCTGGTTGAGGCCAGCTGGACGCTCTTTGGGTCCAGGGACCACCAGTAAGTTAGTATTTGATGTTTGAAGAATTCTCTGGGGATCATACCAGGAGAGGTGGTCCCGCAGATTTGACGGTCCCAGGCTGTAAAGGTCATAACTAGCATCTTGAATCTGATCCAGTACTCCAGCTGGAGCCAGTGCAGCTAGTAGACCACTGGCATAATATGTGTCCACGGCAAGGTCCCTGTAAGAGGCCTCGCTGCAGTGTTCTATACCAGCTGGAGCTTCTGGGTCAGTCTTAAGATCAGCCCTACGTAGACCGAGTTGCAGTAATCTAGCCTGGAGGTGACCATCGCATGGATCACAGTAGTTGAGTTGGGGCGGGAGAGGTAAGGCACCAACTGCCAGGCCCAGCCGTCCGGGCCACGGTTGTGACCTGTGCCTCCATTGACAAGGAGGCATCAAGGGTCAAACCCAGGCTCCTGACTGCAGGCACAGGGGTCAACTGCATGCCATCAAGAGCTGGGAGGTAGTGTTGGGGCTGATATCCGTAAAGGTGCGTTTGCTTTCCTAGTCCTATCTTAAGTGCAGCAAAAATAAATACATGGGCTATATGTGTGTGCATCTCTACATGACTCCTCATTTGGAAGGTGGCTAAGTTAACTATTATGTGACTGTCTTATTTGTGAATTTGGACCAACAAGAGGAATATGTGAAGATTTTGTGCCTGCTGTTTCCCATCCTGATCATCACATAAGCATTATCTACATCCTCTGATAATTTAAAGTATATGAATTTAATAAGTCCCATTGGACTAATCTGTTAGATTCAAGGGCTTCAGCTTATTTTTTATTAGAAATCTACCAAAGTGCAGATACAGTATTGAATGGTATCAAAAATGGTTTTTCATCCCAAAGCAATGCACGCAACATCACTGCCCAGTTTTGAGATGATAAAGAAGACCTCGTGTTTTTTCTCATTTTGGGGTTGCCCAGCTGTTCCTGGTTCTGCTTAAGAGTTTTAGTCTTGCTTGTTGTCATCCAGTGGCTTCCCCTCTACGTCCCCTGGTGATGATGCTTTTAAATCTATAAATCTTGACTGTTTACTGTTACAACTAATATTTGTGTGCATTGTTGTCTTTTAGGCCTTCCTTTGATTAATCCTTTTAGATCACTAGATAAAAACTGCAACGTCCTTGTCATCTGTGAAGCAGCAGACACGAAGACCTGGCAACAGCAAAATCTTCCACTCCATGTCGTAACTGGATCCAAAGAAAATAGCAGAGCAGAAGTGAATCATCTCAGGTATACATAGGCAGTAAATTAGTACCAGCTGATTTCAGTTACTTGCTCAGGGCACTTTGGATGTGTCAGAGCATTTCCATTGTCTCAAAAATAATGGAATATTTGATTTGTAGACAGTCAAATGTGCCTTATAATTACGTGGCCATTATCCCATAGGCTTCACAGGCCGTTGACTAGTGCTGGGATCCTTTTAATCTGTGTCTGAACGGGATAAATATTCGGAAGAGTCAGGCTCTTGAAAGCAAATAATTTTTAACCTAGAAGACCCTCCTTAGTTTAATCTGAAGTCCCTTCTCTATCACCAGGTGGTCCACACAAGTACACAGTGCATGGATGTGCTCTGGAATCTGTTGTGCAGTGAACCTGATACTCTGTGTGAGTGCACACACGTGCTGTCAAATCATAGCTGAATGATGGTGACCCTATGATGGTGACCCTATAAGGTTTTCAAGGCAAGAGATGTTCGGAGGCGGTTTGCCATCACCTGCCTCTTTGTCATGACCCTGGTAGTCCTTGGAGGCCGCCCATCCAAATTCTAACCAGGGCCAACCTTGCTTAGGTTCTGAGAGCTGACAAGATCAGGCTCACCCCCAACGTAAACCAGTTGTCTCTTGTATTGCTGCAGCAGGTGCAGGGCGATGCCGCGTCCTGTTCGAGGGGTTAGCCTGTTGGTCATGGGTTGGGTCAGGTTGAGTAGAAGGATCTATTCATTGAAGTTCTGAAATAATTGGGAAGCTGGCTGGGAAGTAGCAGATTGATCTGGTATGCCAGGGCAGCCAATACCGGTTTTTCCTGCTTTGTGTAGGGGGTTGGACTAGATGACCCTGGTGGTCCCTTCCAACTCTATGGTTCTATGATTCTATGACTTTACTGGTCGCCAGTGGTGAGTAAAACTGGCCTCCGGGTGCGTTGCCGCTGCTGCAGGGAGGCAGCAGCTACAGCCAGGCCCTGAGTTTTCAGGGCACCTCCAGGCATAGAATGTTTGGGAGCAGGTAGTCCGTGGGGATAAACATCCATTCTCCCTGCTGTGTTACAACTTTCCTCGGAATATTGTATGTTGTACTTCAGCTTTTGATGGGGCTGTTTTGCAGGCTTTCCTGCGTAGGTCTGTGCCTGGATCTTGTTAAAAGATGTGCTGTTCTGTATGGATCGCTCCCGTCTTTCCAGGAAATAATGAAGCCCATCCAAATACTCCTCCGTAAGCATGTGGCAGTGAGTGAGTACCCTGCGCAATTACAGGTAAAGGACATGCCGCTGGTTGTGGAAGAAACAAGTCTGTATAGACTGGATCGCTAAGAGAAATTGCTTATTATAACTGGTCTGGCTCCATCTTTTCCAGAGCCTCAAATTTCTCTCCCCCTTTTCAAACAGGTTGTTTGGAGGGAGGGGGTGATGCACACACAGTTTTCATTTCTAGAACCCCACGGGCTTTTAGAGGCTGAAAGCACATGTATTTGTGGGCCTAGTCACAATTTCTTCCAGTCTTTAAAGCAGATTTCAAACTCTCATTTGAATACTCTACTAAGACTGGCTAGTTTTCCAGCCTTCTCCCCTATTGATAGAAAGTCCTTGCTGCCATTTCTGAATGGATACATTTCTCATTAAAAAGAGGGGAGGGGCACAAGATTCAGAGGAAGAATTCTTCGCCTAAAATTCTAGTTAAGATTCCAGCTGAAGTCTGGAAAACATGGTGTGAAAATCTGTGGCTGTAGGGCTTTAGGACAGTGCAAAAATCTAGCAGGGTTGTGTCTTCATTTTTGTTTTTACTTTCTATGCTGTAATAGAAGTTTTGCCTTTTAATTTTAATATGCTAAAGGTGAACTTTGATTTCCTCTTAGAATCAGTTCAGTTTTACTTTCTTATTTGCAATTTTGTGTTGGAACGTTTCCCATTGTGCTTCCGGGAAGAAGAAACGAGAGCTAATTTTTCCAATGGTTAAAACTGGGAAATGAGAAACTCTAGCAGCGGCTTAAACAAAAAGCAAGGGAGGAGAGTACCTACTAATGAGCACCTGGAGTAGGGGCAGTCTGATTTTTATGGGCTTTTGACTCTTGTCGAAGGGAGGGGGCAGTAAGACAGATTGGGTTGTAGAACAGGTGGCTAGAACCAGATGTGTGTGCTCCAGGCGATACTACAGAAATGTAATCCCCAGAAAATATATTGTAGTGAGTCTCCCACATGATACTTTTAAAGTACCGTATTTTCCGGCGTATAAGACGACTGGGCGTATAAAACGACCCCCAACTTTTCAAGCTAAAATATAGAGTTTGGGATATACTCACCGTATAAGACTACCCTCTCCCATAATACTAGAAGGCGGGGCCATCTGCTCAAGCTGGAGGGGGAGAGATTCAAAACAGAAGGTTTTTTTTTCTTCACACAATGCACAGTTAAATGGTGGCCAGGTTCTGAGCCGAGAGCAAGGCGAGTGGGTAGAAGCGCCCGAAGAGAAACCGCCTCTAACAGCCGGGCGGATGATCACCCGTGCAAATCTCCTGCAGCAAAGAGTTTCTCTGACACCATAGGGGTGGGACCTTCTGCACGCCGAGCGGGTGCTCTGCCATTGATCCACGGCCCCTCCCCTATGGGGTCAGAGAAACTTTTTGCGGCAGGAGATTTGCACGGGTTATCATCTGCCCGGCTGCGACTGCTAGAGGCGGTTTCTCTACGGGTGCTTCTACCCACTCGCCTCGCTCTGGGCTCAGAACCCGGCCGGGGCACAGAGCGAACTACACTTCCCAGCGTGCCTTGGCACGGCCAACGCGGAACGCGTTTTTGCGCTGTCCCTAGTGGGGCCAGGTAGCAGCCGGCGGGGGAGTCTGTCAGGCGCTGACGGGCAGCCGGACGCGCCCAGTGTGCAGCTGCTGGGTTCTGCTGCTCGGGGCTGCCCAGGCGGGGCCGGGGGTTAGGGGGAGGGCGCTCCGGCCGCGACGACGGCTCCGGCCATGGACGAGCAAGCGGGCCCCGGCGTCTTCTTCAGCGACAACAACAATGCGCTGTTGCTGGCTCCGACTCCCAGCTGGGCAGCGAGCACCCTCGCCAGGCTCGCCTCCCCTCCCTCCTCAGGCGGACATGGACATTCTCCAGTCCGCCTCAGAATTCAGCACCCGCCCTTATACATCTGGCATATAAGACGACCCCCGACTTTTGAGAGGATTTTCCTGGGTTAAAAAGTCGTCTTACACACCGGAAAATACGGTATCTCTATTTGCTAATGGTAGCAAAAATTACCATTGTAGAAAGGTGTACTTGACCGGCTTAGGTACCTTTTAAGGTCAGGTAATTGAGTTTATCTTGCCTATGGTCTTGATTTCTCCTCCCCAAGGAGTTGTATTAACCATTTGTGATTTATAAGTTGTCCAGGTGTGGAGTTTAAAACACAGGTCCAGGTGTCCAATTGGGTACTTAAATTGCACAATCAGAGCACAGCTGATACATTGTAGCTTTATTGGTTTTTGCTGTACTGACCTTTTGGCTTTTGTTTTCAGGAGTTGCACAACAGTGTTCTAACACAGCTGGAAGCACAAGGACAACGTTATCATCCGTTGGTGTGTGAAAAGAAAAAACCCGTGCCACTGAAGCTGTTCACACCCAAAATAGTGAAAGTGTGAGTGTCTCTAGTTCTGAAATACAGCTAAAGAAATGAAACCTGCATATGGAAATGGAAATACATGTGTAACATGGAGAAAGTGAGAATGTTGTAAGCCGGTTAGGGTCCCTATTGGGGGATCAAGTGGGGTATAACTGAAGTAAATACAAAATTAATGTTGGATAAAACATATTACTAATGTAAACACAAATTACTAATTAAAAAACACAAGATGAATTGATGGTCCTCTGTGTGCCTGACGGTGCTGCGGCTGAGTCAGTGACATCAAATTGTAAGGAGGAATTGGAGAAGACACATAGGATTAAGGGCAGATAATGGCATTCCGTTTACCGGACAAATTGGGCCCTTTCTGCATCTGTAACACTTGAACACCTGTGAAATACTTTCTGTTTTAGAATGAGTGAAATGCTTCTTAAAGCAAGGGTTTTCACACTCAAAAGGTATAGCATTTCACTCATTCCAAATGTACAGAATGAAAAGGTTGAGGATTTTCTCAATTTTGCCAATAGGAAATTTGGGGGAGCACTAGAAAAAAATCTTGCTTTTTTATTTATAGGCAACAACTTTTTATTTTTAGGCAACAATTTTGGCAACAACTAATGTGCTATAATATGTTCTATTAATACATCATTTGAGCTCAACGTTTTCAGCGTGATAACGTTTAGCTTAATATCCAAACATGCTGGCTGTCCTATCTATTGTGACTGTCCAAATAATACACTTCCAGTGCTGTCCTGAGTGGGGGGGGGGGGTAGTTGGGTTGGGCCACCTCCTGAGAGTCTTGCCAGCCCGAAAATGCTACTTAAAAAAAAAAAAATCCTCTGAAACTCCTCCATAGAGTTTCACAGAGCTACACTTGCCTGGATAAAGGGGGGATGTTCCCAAGGTGAAAAGGGCTTTGGGAACTGACTAAGGTCAGCTCTGCCCCTGGGAACACCTCCTTTGACGCCGGCGCAAGCCCTTGCTCCGGGGCAATGCTGCTGCAGTGGCAGCGCTGGCACCCGAGAATGGCACTGCTGAGTTGCTCCCTGGTGCCAGCGTAAGTGGCCCTGCACTGGCATCTGTGCCAGTTTAGCCAGCGCAAGTGGCAGTTATGCCAGCGCAAGGGTCATGCCGGCTCCTGAGCTAGTTCGGCCTCCCCTTCAGGATTGCTCTATTTGGTTGTTTACTAGAAAATTTCTTTATAGAACATACAGATTCCCTAAATATAAGTAGTACCATTTTATATGCTAAATAAGTTATAAATAAAACTATTTTTGTTAAATCAAATAATTTCAAGTTTGATAGGAAAGTAAGACTTGCATATATTTAAATTTTTTCCAGAGTTTGTTTTTCCGTGGCTTGAGAATTTTCAGAAATTTTCACAGCTGTAGTCAAGCCCATGGGTCTGTCACCATCCGTATTGTCTGCCTGGTAACGGCTCTGTAGGGTCTCAGGTAGAGAGAGGTCTTTCACATCACCATGGCTGGATCATTTTTAACTAGGGTAATCCTTGGGCTTCAGCCTAGACTTTTAGTGTGCAAATGCGATGCTCCCGTGATGTCCCCATAATGAAGAAGGCACTGAAGTTCTATTATAAAAATGTGTTTCAGCTAAGTCTAGCAGAGAAGTGTGTTGACTACATTATTTGTAATTTCAGCCTAGAATTTGGAAGAAAACAAGGAAGCAATGAAAGGGAACAGGAAAGAAAACGACTGATACATAGGCACAAACGTGAACTGAAAGGAGCTGTCCGTGAGATTCGCAAAGATAACCAGTTCCTTGCCAGAATGCAGCTTGCAGAAATTACAGAAAGGTGATCCACGGTTGCTTTTAATTGTGCTTGGCTAGCGTTACATGTTTGTTTCCCTCTGGGACAACTAGGAGAGACCACAGTAGAGACGGGTAACCTTGTATCACAATTCTTTTGGTGTAGAAAGTATACAGTGTCAAGTGACATCAAACCGTCAAGAAGAAGAAAAGGAAGCTAAATCTCAAGTATGACTATGTATCCCTTACTGTAAATAAATAGAAATCTTAAATCAGTCGGATGGTGCCCTCCTCACAGTGACCCATAAGCACTTCAGCCATTGTGTTTGAGGCACCTTCCGTCAGAGGTGGGAAATCCTCACTTTAGACCAGGGGTTCCCAACCTTTTTGAGCCTGCGAGGGCACCTCTGGAATTCTGACACAACCGCAGGAAGCAGAGCCAACCACAAAATGTCAGGGAGGTCTAATTTCAGGCAGATTTTGTTTTAACAGGATGCCTTTTAAAAACACTTTCTTGCATACACCTTCCATCACACAGTGAAGACCCTTGTTCAGCTGCCACCGAAGGTGCTTTTAAAAAACCTGCACAGCCAATCACATCTCCAGTGAGAAGCCCTGCAGGGCGAAAGCCCCGGTTGGCTCCTCGCACTTGGTGGATGCCAGGAAAGGTGTTGGGGGCCACATTGGGGACCCCCACATTAAACTCAATTCATTGGCATTTAATTTGCAATGTTGGATTAATTCCCTATAATTTTTTAAAGGCAGATTTCGGGGGGGGGGGCATTATATGAGAAAGAAATTTGCCCAGAGTGATGAGTTTTACTTCCATGATCATTTTCAAATGATAGTTGGCAAATGACATTCCTTTGTGTTTTGAATTCATCCTGGTTGCTAACCATCAGCAAGGAGGTTTACTCAACCTGTTATATCGTTTGATTGTCCCTGTCGGGTTTTTTCTCGAGGAACCCGTTGCATCATTTATTGAAAGGTGAATGACTCAAAAATTGGAAGTGGGGGAGTGGCTGGCAATGCCAAGAATCTTTAATCACTTGATTCTGTGATGTTCAGTCTCCAAGTGTTGAATGAGGATTCAGCTAAAGCTGCCCCCACTGAGCTTAAGAAATATGTTGCAATGTTTCAAAGCAGAGTTTTCATTTGTTTGAATTTATTTGAGTTCTGTTTGAATTTATTTTCAGGGATTCTGAAAGAAAAAGAAAAGTGAAACAACTCTTTGGGAGTCTTGCTGAGCAAGAGGGCAATTGGAAGGCAATGAAGAAAAAGAAGTTTTAAACTTTTGCTGATTTGTACAGAAGGAAAATGGATATTTATACTTTTGGTTTGGTTTGGCAATTTGATAACTTTGCATGGATTTTACACATGAATGCAGTCATACTAAGAAAGTGAAGACTAACGACTCTATGGAATAAATTACATTTGAAATAAAATGTGCTGATACTTGATGTTCTTTTTTGAAAAGCTTACTGAGCAAGGTCTTAAGCACAGCTAAAGGAATGTTGTTACTTTAACATTTTGCTCATTTTATTCTGTGTCTTCTGTGATGATTTTTCCAAATGGATTTCTGTGTTAGTCTGTAGCAGCAAAATAAAACGGGAGTCTAGTGGTACCTTAAAAGATGAGCAAAGTTTATTCTACCATAAGTTTAGGTACATAAGTAATTATACTTTAAATGGGGGTGGGGGTTTCAAAGAGAGGCTGGTTTAAAACCATATCCAGCTAGGAGAGGAATCGGCCACATCCCAGTAGGTGAGGACCGCTTTCACCTCTCAAACAGGCAAAGGAGGAGGGCCATAAACTGCTCGCGTGTGCGGGACTCTTCCCAGCGCTACTGGGCTCCTGTTCCATTCTGCTCAGGGTAAAATCCAGCCCTGAGCAAGGATGTGTCACTGGCAACCAAGATCAGGTGAATTCCTGCCATCATATTCCCTATTACTATGTATCGGTATGAGAGCTGGACAGTGAAGAAAGCTGGACCGCCAAAAAAACAAATCAGTGGGTTATAGATCAAATCAAGCCTGAACTGACCCTAGAAGCTAAAATGAGTAAACTGAGGCTGTCGTATTTTGATCACGTCATGAGACGACAAGAGTCACTGGAAAAGACCGCCATGCTAGGAAAAGTTGAGGGCAGCAGGAAAAGAAGACGACCCAACAAGAGATGGATGGACTCAATAAAGGAAGCCACAGCCTTCAATTTGCAAGATCTGAGCAAGGCTGTCAAAGATAGGACATTTTGGAGGACTTTCATTCATAGGATGCATTATGAGAAGACGAGTCACTGGAGAAGACAATCATGCCAGGAAAAGTGGAAGGCCCAACAAGAGATGGACTGGCTCAATCAAGGAAGCCACAGCCCTTGATTGGCTTGGCTTCCTGTCCTCAAAACCTCCAGACTAAAAAAGACTACAGTCCACAATAGCCATGCGGATTAGCTTTGGATTTCACACGTTAACAGATCACTTCAGGACACAATGGTTCCACGTTATCATACCACACCCTCATTAGCACATTATCTTGATACTTACAGGACAATGCTTAGCACATTACCTTTGATACTTTTTGCAGGACAGTGATTCAGCTCAAACCCAACCCCTTTCTGACTATATATTACTCTTCCTACACCCTTGACACTGAGAGACACTGTCCTTCAGTGTTACTCCTCTGAAGATGCCACAGCTGCTGGCGAAACATCAGGAAAGAAAATACCAAGACCACGGTCACACAGCCCGGATAACCCACAAGAACCAATGAACTCTGACCGTGAAAGCCTTCGACAATATTCCCCAGCCCTCCGTTTGCAAGACCTGCGCACGGCTGGACGCTTGGGAGGGCCCTGGCTCGTAGGGTCGCCGTGAGTCGGGAGCGGCTGGACCCGCGCGCACGCCCGCCAGCCAGCCAGCCGCCCCCTCCCCTTTCCCGGGGCGGCCGCCTTCCCAGGCCAGCAGGGCGGCGGCGGGGCTGGGTGGGGCTTCCAAGGGGCGGCCCCGCCTGAGCTGCGGCCGCGCATCCCGCCGCCTCTGCCCAGGAGACAAGAGGAAGCCGCTTCGCCGGGGCTGCAGCGCCCCTCGGCCCGCCTGGGGTGAGCCAGCCAGCCAGCCAGCCGCCGAGGAGGGGGCGCAGGGGAGGGCTGGGCTGCAGGCAGGCAAGGGGGCGCGCGGCCGCGATGGGGAGCTGCCTCCGTGCCGCCCCCCACCCCGCGCGCGCTGCGCGCGGGGTGGGGGGCGGCACGGAGGCAGCTCCCCATCGCGGCCGCGCGCCCCCCGCCCCCTTGCCTGCCTGCCGCCGGTGCCCTTGCAGGGCAGGGGAGCCCCGGGAGGCCCATGCAAGCCCCGCCGTGCTGTGGGGAGGTCAGGGGGGCGCGCTTGGACCCAGGGGCAGCAGGAAGGGTGGGGGCGGTTTTGCCTGACCCCTTTTGGGGGCGCCTGTCGGGGGGGGGGAGCGGGCTGCCCCGCACTCCGCGCAATACTTCTGCCAACAAGGAAACGACCAGTTGCGGAAGGGGGGGGGGCCCGAGCCAGCCAGCACCAGCCGGCACCGCCTTTCCTTCTTCGTTTCTGAAAGTGCCTCCCCCCAGCCGAGTCCCCTTTCGAGCCGGGAGCAGCCCTGCGGCGGCGCCCCGGGCAGAGAAAGGCCGCCTGGGTCGCTGCTGCCTGCCCTCCTTTCCCCCGGGGGGTGCCCAGGATGTCCTGCAGGCCCAGGCAGCGCTTGCCTAAGCAGCCAGGGCCCTTCCAGAGCCGCCGGTTTTGCACTACAAGCGCCCATACGTGCTATTTGAACCCCCCCGAGAGACCCCTTTTGAAACAGTTTCAAGCAAGGCTGAAAGAGTTGCATTGGACAGAATAGGTTAAATGTGCTCATTGTATGGGTGTGTTGGGGGCCGTCAAGTCTCTCCAGACGTATGGCAACCCTGTGAATTAATGACCCTCGAAACATCCGATCGTCAACCGCCTGGCTCAGGTCTCGCAAACCGAGGGCCATGGCTTCCCTGATTGAGTCAGTCCATCTCATGTCGGCTCTTCCTCTTCTCCTATTGTCTTCAGCTTTTCCTAGCGTTATTATCTTTTCCAGCAAGTCTTATCTTCTCATCATGCGCCCAAAATACAGTAGCCTCAAAATATTGTCGAAGGCTTTCACGGTCAGAGTTCATTGGTTCTTGTAGGTTATCCGGGTTGTGTAACCGTGGTCTTGGAATTTTCTTTCCTGACGTTTCGCCAGCAACTGTGGCAGGCATCTTCAGAGTAGTAACACTGAAGGACAGTTGTCCTTCAGTGTTACTACTCTGAAGATGCCTGCCACAGTTGCTGGCGAAACGTCAGGAAAGAAAATTCCAAGACCACGGTTACACAACCCGGATAACCTACAAGAACCAACAGTAGCCTCAGTTTAGTCATTTTAGCTTCTAGAGAGAGTTCAGGCTCGATTTGATCCATAGCCCACTGACTTGTCTTTTTGGCAGTCTGTGGTATCCGTCACACTCTCCTCCAACACCACATTTCAGAAGAATCGATGTCTTCCTATCAGCTTTCTTCAATGTCCAGCTTTCACACCCATACATAGTAATGGGGAATACGAGGGCATGAATTAACTTAATCTTGGTGGCCAGTGACACATCCTTACACTTCAGAATCTTTTCTAGCTCCTTCATGGCTGCCCTTCCCAGTATCATTCTCCTTCTGATTTCTTGGTTGCAGTTTGGTTGATGATGGAGCCAAGGAATAGACAATCTTGAACAATTTCAGTTTCCTCATTGTCAACCTTAAAGTTGAGTAATTCTCCAGTAGTCATTACTTTTGTCTTCTTGATGTTCAGCTGTAGTCCTGCTTTGGCACTTTCTCCTTTAACTTTCAGCAGTAGTTATTTCAAGTGTTCACTATTTTTCCACTAGTAGCATGATGTCATCTGCAAATCTCAAATTGTTAATCCATCTTTCCTTGGGGTATGTTCTGCATATAGATCGAAGAGATAGGGAGATATAATACATCCTCATCTGATACCTTTGCCAGTTGGAAACCATTTTGTTTCCATATTCTCCATATTCTGTCCCAACAGTAGCCTCTTGTCCAGAGTACAGGTTGTGCATCAAAACAGTCAGATTTTGTGGCACACCCATTTCTTTTAAAGCCAGCCATAGCCTTTTATGTCAAAAGCTTTGCAGTAATCTATGAAACAAAATGATTTTCTTCTGATATTCTCTTGTATTCTCTAGTAACTTTGTATTCTCTGTATTCTCTAGTAAAGTTGCAATATGATCTCTAGTGCCTCTTCCTTTTCTGAATCCAGCTTGAACATCTGGTATTTCTGGTTCCAGTCTTTATTATAAGATTTTGAGATTTTGCTTGAGAAATTAATGCAATGTTCTGATAGTTGCTGCAGTCTTTGACGTCTCCTTTTTTGGAATTGGAATGCAGATTGAGCATTTCCAGTCTGTGGGGCATTGTTTTGTTTTCCATATTTATTGACATATTCTTCTTAGGATTTTGTTGGGACTCTGTTTCTGTGGCTTGAAATAGTTCTATTGATGTCCCATCTATTCTTGGTGATTGTTTCTCCCAATTGCTTTGAGTGCAGTTTTTACTTCATTTTCTAAAATTGTAGGTTCTTCTTCAGAATCATAGAATCATAGAGTTGGAAGGGACCACCAGGGTCATCTAGTCCAACCCCCTGCACAATACAGGAAATTCATAACTACCTCCCTCACACACACCCAGTGACCCCTACTCCATGCCCAGAAGATGGCCAAGATGCCCTCCCTCTCATGATCTGCCTCTCATGATTCTTCTTGGAAAGAATCTGTCATCCTTTCATCTTTTCTGTATAGGTCAGTGTATTGTTCCCATCTTTCCCCCTGTTCAGTTAATGTATTTCCATGCTGATCTTTCAGCATGCCTAACCATGCTTTAAATTTCCCTTTGATTTCTTGGACCTTTTGGAACAGATCTGTTCTTCCTTTTTTGTTGTTCTCTTCTATTTCTTTTCACTGGTTATTATACTAGTTATTACTCATTATCACCTTAGTTTTACACAAATTTGGGGCATTTGCTGAAATCAAGAAGAGGCAAATCGCTGGAGCTCCAGCTGTGCACCCAGAATCATGTTTAATGCAGACATGTCTATGCACAGCCAAACAGTGCCCCTGCTTCCAACATCATATAGTATGCACAGTGTACAAGCGCTTCCAAATTTGAAAGAGTGTGTGAACAAGCCCTGCATGGCTATCTGGGACTGTTTGGTCCATCCCAAAATGTATTCACCACCCATGGATTCAGGATCATCCTGGTGGAGAAATGGCAGAATCTGTATGTCTCAGTCCCAGAGTCACCTGCTGGGGTGACTCTGCTCTTGGTCAGGCAGATAGCAGGAAATAAAATTCCGTGGCTTTGAAGATTGACAACATGCTGTCATTTGGAGAAGTTTTATCTTTTTTATCCATCTCCTGTGTAGTCCTACTGCTACAGTTAGATGTTGTAGAATCATAGAGTTGGAAGGGTCATCTAGTCCAACCCCTTGCACAATGCAGGAAATGAGCCTGCATCATGTGAGCTGGATGAAAAGGAAAGATGGATTGACGCAAGATCAGTTAAGTCATGGCTGTATGGAATGTCATCCAGGCATTCAGTAACAGCATTAAAAAAGAATGGAAAGATTTCTCCAAGCTCTGCTGCATGGTTCTGGGTCAGATGCTCTGGAGAATGGGGAAGAGGTTTGGGGGAGGGTGTTTATGGGCAGCAACTAATGCACATTTTAAAAATAAGTAGAGGGATGCCTCCAAGATACCCTGCTACTCAGCTGTAGCATTAGGAAATAAAACCTGATTGAACGCAGTCTCCACAAACACTTTTCATCTAAGCCGGGAGTTCTCAGAGTCTCGGTTGGAACCCAAAAGTAGGTTGCAACTCTTTTGCAGTTGAGTCATGAGTTCGAGAGGGAGGAGGCGGGTCCATGGCAAAGCTGAGTCTGCCTCTGGACAGTATGCAAAAATATATATAAATGAACTTAGGGGTGTTTAGCTTGGAAAGAAGGTGGTTAAGGGGAAACATGGTAGAGGTCTATAAAATTGTGCATAGTATGGAGAGGGTAGACAGGGAGAAGCTTTTCTCCCCCTCTCATAATACTAGAATGCGGGGTCATCTGCTGAAGCTGGAGGGTGAGAGATTCAAAACTGATAAAAGGAAGTACTTCTTCACATAATGTATAGTTAAAATGTGGAACTCCCTGCCCCAGTATGTGGTGCTGGCTGCCAACTTGGAGGGCTTTAAGAGGGGAGTAGACATGTTCATGGAGGAGAGGGGTATTCATGGCTACTTGTAAAAAATGGATACTAGTCATGATGCATACCTATTCTCTCCAGGATCAGAGGAGCATGCCTATTATCAGGTGCTGTGGAACACAGGCAGGACAATGCTGCTGCAGTCGTCTTGTTTGTGGGCTTCCTAGAGGCACCTGGTTGGGCACTGTGTGAACAGACTGCTGGACTTGATGGACCTTGGTCTGATCCAGCAGGGCTTTTCTTATGTTCTTATGTTCTAATACCCAGGAGTATGCCTGAGTACCCAGCTTGCTGGAGTGAAAGTGTAGACAGTTGGGGAAGGCAATGGCAAACCACCCTGTATACATAGTCTGCCAAGTAAATGTCGGGATGTGACGTCACCCCATGGGTCAGGAATGACCCAGTGCTTGCACAGGGGTTTACCTTTATCTTTTACTCCTGAATAACTGAAGACACGACTCCTGCATTTCAAGTTGGAGAGGAGGGAAAACTGTGAAGGTGCTTGGCAAAAAAGTTCAAAAAAACTACAGTAAGTTTAGAAGTGAGTCCCATTTCAGAAAGTTTGAGAACCACTGATCCAGCACATACCGAGTCAAGTGCTGACTGTAAGGGAGGGAGGGTAAAGCAGGATTGTGAACTCCATGTTGGGAATTTTCAGGAGATTTGGAGGGGAGTGTGGGGAGGTGCGAGTGCTCAGAGAGCAAGAGGTGCCCTAGAGTTCCCCCCTTCCAAAGCAGCCATTTGCTCCAGGGGAACTGATCTCTTGTTGTCTAGACTCTGGACTCAGTTGTAATTCAGGAAATCTCCCCACCTGGGGCAAAGGCAGACCCCAAGCCTGGAAAGGCCAGTCAGAAAAGAGCCCGGCTCTGTGTGGGAAGCATGGATTTTCCTTAATATTCCTTTACTCCAGCCCATCAGTCCCTTAAAAGGGAAACGGAGCAGTAAGTGTGACTACTTTGCTCATTCATGGTGGCAAGACTGGACTCGGGAGGAGTATACGTGTGCCAGAAAATCCCTCCAGCTCCTCTCTCCTCATCTGCCTTGCAGAAAGCCACGCCTGGGAAGATGTACTCGGGATCTGGCCAGGGAAGCAGGAGGCCCCTCGAGGGACCTCAAAGGGCCGAAGAGGCCTCCACTCGAGTGATCACCACGGTCTTCGTCGCACTGCTTATCGATCTGTTGGGTTTCACGCTCATCTTGCCTCTTCTGCCTTCCATTCTCGATCATTACAGCAAGAACGATGTGAGTAAAAGCCACGCAGCAGGGCCCAGAAACACTCTTGAAACTGGGCGCATTGAAGGCTTCCGTTGTGTTTGCTATTCATTTACTCCTTGGGTATCCAACACACAGTATGTCGGCTCTGCTTGGCCGGGCAGACCCATGATCTGCAGTTGCACCCGGCTTCCATGAGGCTGTGGGCAGGAGGTGCCAGCATGCTGGCATTCCACCTTCCCCTGAAAACGTCTGGCCACAACTCTGCTGTGAGACACCAGAAAAAATTTCGGGGGGGGGGGGTTAGAACACCAACTCTCAGCTGTTCTCTGGGCTGAGAGAGGATGTTTATTTAGAATATGTTCTCCCCCACACACCATGAAATGTCCCGGTTGCATCCCAGAGGTTTAAGACTGAAGTGCAAGCCCCCAAGGTACAATGGGGGAAATTTCCCATGGGGTGCATCAGAATGCATCATCTCGGCCTTAAGAATAGCTGAGCGGGGGAGTTCTGCCCCTCCCCCCCAGCCGCTGCAGCCACAATGGAGCCAGGTGACTGACATCACAGTGACATCAGGGGGTGGAGCCAGAGGACACGGCCAGGGCTGCTCACTTAACTAGTCAGGAGCCGTTGGGAACCACGTGGCCGTCCCATATTCCAGGGCTGACGCTGTGTTGAGCAGGAGGGATTCTTTCTCCGCAGAGAATATACCATTGCTGAAGTTCATTTTGTTTTGGTTGTGTGTTTCTGCGCTGTGGCCACTGGCTCTTTGCACGCGAGGGTAGTGAAGGAGAGCCTCCTGCTGCCCCTCCTGCTGCACTGGAATTCCTCAGGAAAAAGAGCGGCACCTCGCCCCAGCCCCCCTCCCTCGGAAGCAGAAGGCCTTTCTGGGCCCCTGGCCCTGTGGTGGGGAGGGGAGCCCATCCATTTGCAGCTCAGTCTCCCCTCAAGCAAGAGGTCAGGAGACAGAGAGAAAGGCATGCATGGGGGTGTTCGTCTCCTCTGCAGCCACCACCCCCTGCAGTCTCCCTTGATGCGCAGGGGGCAAATGTGTTGGGGGCTGGGAAGGAGAGAGAGGCCCTGCGAACTTTCCTTTGCCTTGATCACCAATCTCTTTGCTGCGCTTCCCAGTCTCTTTAGGGATGGCTACACCTCATCTTCCTCTCTTTTGAAAAAGTCGTGGGGACATGTTTCCTCCCCCTGTTCAGGGGCCCTCCCCTCATAACTGTGCACCAACAGTCCTCTTCTGAAGCCCCTTCTGGTCCAATGAAGGACAGGAAAGCCAGGATTGGCTTTTTTTACTTTGGGGAAGAAACATTTTGGGGAAGAAAGAAGTGGACACCTGGAAACCCACTGGTGAGAATTTGTAGGGGTTACTGTTTGTTCCTCTCACTGCGGAGGACCCCTGATGCCCCTGGAATGTGCCCACGGGTGCCCCTTGGCATCTGGGCACAGAGTGCTTTTCTTCTGCAGGACGGCTTGTACAACACCTTGCAACACGGGGTGGACAGGTTTGCTGAAGCAGTTGGCGTCCCTCCGGAAAGGAAGTACAACAGTGTCTTATTTGGAGGTAGGAATTACTTTTCAGTATTGGACTATTTTAGAAGAAGCAGTTTATCTAATTCATAATTTATGAGGAACACTAAACCATATAAATCAGGCATTAAATCCAATTTAGCCATCTCCAGAGTTCCTTGGAAGTACCTTCTGATGGCTTCAGATGGATCATAATGCCAAAGTTCTAAAACTTGTTGGGTCACTGGATGCTCTGGAAGTATCCTGTCTGTGTATTGGATCCTGAGCCAGGTGAATAGAGAGGCATGTTGTTTACTTCCCATTAACCACTGCGAGAGGTGGAAACTGAATACTGATAAGATGTAAACTCAAAATGCCATCACAGAAGGCAGATGCCAGAGAGCAGAAGCTGTTTTCCAGTCCCCTTCATCAGTCAAGGGCCACTGCTGGCTTACGTATGGGGTCATTGTCTGTCACCTCCCAGGAAATTGCTGTCCTAGAGAAAAATTAGATTCTCTGGTTTAAATATTTGGAAAAGGTGATGCCTGTAATGAAAAATTGGCCTATTCATTCTCCTTTTCTTTACAAAATCTGCTTGATTTGCCTCCATCATGGCCGTATGTTTCCATTTGCTATAGGTTGATGGGAGACTCCTGATTGGCTGCCTGGTTTTGTTCATATTTATTATACATCATTTAGGTGTTATTTATACCTTTAAGAGTTGGGCTGGAGAGTCCCCTGCATTGTTAATCCTGTCTTCATTATCACAGTGACTATAATTTCCTTGCCCTAACTTGAACTGTAATTGGAAAAGCTTGATTAATGTCAAAAAAGCACCCTTAAGGTCTACCGTGAGATTTCTCATACAAAATGTTACCAGGTATGTGTCAGGAGTCGTGCGGTCCAGGCAGGCTCTTGACATGAGTTAGGCCCATTTCTGTTCAAGAGCATCTTTCGGTTTTGTTTCCCTGAGCTGTTCAAACTATCCCCGCTCCCTGCCTTCCCACCCCCTGCTCTGACCTTGAGTCACAAGCAGGCAACTTCAGTATTATGGCTTGCTCACTCCCTGCTTCCCACCAGGCACTGTTATCTCCCAATTCCCAGGCCTGCTTGATCTTGCACCTGGGATTGCTTTGTGCTTAAAGTTATGCTTTGTAGACTGGATGGTCATTAGCAGCTTTGAATCTGTGGATTGCTTATGCTGTACCTGCGGCTCCTGAATAAACGTTTACCTGCTTTAGATCTGCCTGTCTGAGTGAGTGACTTTTTTGGATTGCCGAGGTTGGCTGGAGAACCTCACATTATGGTCCGTACACATGAATGTTAGGCATGTGTTTTGTGTGGATGAGCCTTGGAGTCATGCAAAAATAGCCAAGCATCGGAAAGAAACTGCTCCTTTGCTATCCCATAATGGCCACAAGTGCCTTCTGTCATCTGCATCTGCCTCACCAACCCTCTCCCTTCTTGAGGACAGCTGATCCATGCTTCCGTAAACTTGCAGTTGGACTACTGAAATGCACTCTGTAATGAACCTAAATCCAAGTGGCCAGTTTGCCACCAGCAAACCAAAAGGTTTCTCCCAATGGACAGGTTTGCACATCCAGCACTCTGAACATGCTTTGCTGTTTAGGAACTCGGTCTGTTTGCTGTATCTCCCACTGCGCTCCTATAAGCTAGCATGGGGATTGAGTCTATCTCACTGTTTCGATTTCAAGTTATCACACACAAAGGATGGACAGCATACCTGCTGCCCGTCTCCATTACCGCTTCTTTCATAACAAGACCAAATAGGTGTGGTGAATTTACAGAGACCAGTCTTAAGAGCGCTCAAAATAAAATAAAGTTTAAGAAACAAAAATAAAAAGAGTGTACATGGTTTGTTAAGGCTGAGCCAAGGTACAAAGAAAAGGTACAAACACGCAGTCCTGTCACCCTTTACTTGATTCTTATCCTGGATGATGTTCAGTTAGGATGGGCTAGTATTTCTTGAACTATCAGTAGATTTTAAAAAAATCCCCTGAGATCTCAGAGTGGGCGCCACCACTGAAAAGGCCCTGTCTCTGATCGTCACCCACCTCACTTCAGATTTGGGGGGCACCCAGTGCAGGGATTAGTTACTGTTTTGAGTTGGCAGGCAAACTAATACAGGAGTAAATGGTCCTTCAAAGTACATGCCATACTAATACAGGTATATATTTATTATGAATTAATATATAATAAAAGGTAAAGACAGCTGAAGTTCCTAGAATTATGCACATTTTTTGCATATACACCTTCCTTATGTGTTTGTTTTTGCAATAATTTATATAATATAACAATGTGTGTGTCAAGGGCTAGCAGCACTGCACTACATCTAATTATCAATCTTTTCCAGGTCTGATTGGCTCCATATTCTCCATCCTTCAGTTTTTTGCCTCCCCCCTCACTGGGGCTGCATCTGACCACTTTGGGAGGAGGCCCCTCATGCTGTTGACTGTGGTACGTCTGTTTTGAGAACGGCCCCCTGTCTGGTGGGTAACTGCCAGCACTCGAGAGTATCTTGCTGTGGTCTACCTCTTCCCCACCCCCGGGTTTCTTTTGAGTTTGTAGCTGGTATTTAAATTTCAGTTTGTCAGTCAGTCTTCTCTGAAACCATACTTCCTGCTCATATACCTGACTATGACTACGGGAGCAAGGCTTCGTTTCAAATTCTTTGACATCTCAATCTTTCCCACTGGGAAACAACCCTCCTGTTTAAAATGTGGGAGGGGGGCTACTGGCAAGTATCGGCAAGCTATTTATTGAGCTATGTCAGCATTCATCAGAGCTTGAAGCACGTGGAGAAGGACGTGCTCCAAAGGACCGGTGGATACATGGCACATTAAAGGCCTGGTTAATGGAGGAAAAACTTGCTAGTGTCTGACTGTGGAGATTGTCACCACACGGAAAGAGCAGAGTAAGCCAGGACTTCACAGCCCCGCCTGATGCCCTGTGCCGTAGTTCCTCCTGATGGCAACCACGGACTTCCACGCAGGAGTGTGAAAGGAAAGTGCCTCAACCAGGCAGCAAGTGGGGCTGGGGCTTCCACAACTTCTCCCTCACTGGAGAACTAGTGTGAGATCAGCATCCCACAAGTTGGAGCAGTTTTAATAAATGTATCCATTAAATTTCCTGATTTAGTTCCAGAACATTGTTCAGGGCTGAATTGGCCATATGAACAGTATCATTAAAGATTTAGTTCCAGAAGGATAGAGGATAACATTACCAGGCAAGGGGATCCCTGCGATGGTTCAGCAGCATAAATAGAAAAGCCTGTAAGGTTTGCTGGAAGCTGGAAGATAATGGGGAGGAAAAGAATATCTGGGCTACCGCACACTTATGACTTGAGCTCGAATGAAGTTTCCCCCTCTCTTTCTGCAGATGGGTCTGATCGCATCCTATTCCTTGTGGGCCATTTCCAGGAGCTTTGAGCTCTTTCTCCTCTCCAGGGTGATCGGTGGGATAAGCAAAGGGAACGTCAGCCTCTCCACCGCCATCATTGCTGATCTGGCTTGTCCAAAAGCACGGAGCAAGGGCATGGTGAGTGCGAGCCGGGGGTGGGCGCTTTCTCTGCTGGTTAATCTTTGATCAACCACACATGCAGGGTTTCCCCCACAAAAAAAGTATACAAAACATGTGCCTGAGTTTGGAACGAAGGGAGCTGTGCCTCCAGGTAAACTGGAGGGAGGAATCTGGGGGTAGCCGCCTGCCTCTCTGCACTGTTTGCTCCAGTGCCAGCCATGTGGGGGGTCTTGCCTTTGCTTTCTCTGCTCCAGACTGGCTAATTGTTGCCTGCTCTTCTCCCCTGCTTCCTCGGACACTTGTGACCAAGCAACATTTGTGCAATGGCCAGGGAACAAATCACAAAACCACTTTTTCTGGGGAGGGATCATGTTTCACTTGCTGCATAACTGATCACAGAGAGACCAAGATAGTCAAGTTCCTCAGATGCTGAAGTATTATCTATTTATTTATTTATTGCATGAATTGCCCGCCCTCATTCCCAGCAAGCTGGGCTCACCGCAGCTTACAACAATATAATATAAAACATCAAATTTTATATAGTTTTATACTAGTTTGCCATTAATACCCTATGCAGTGTCTACAGAAGTCAGAGGGCTTGGAAGGGTGTAACTCTTCTTAGAATGGCACTGCTGATATTTTAGAGATAATTCTGTAAGTACTTTGATGTTATACTAATGTTCCCAAAAGCAGCAAATCTCGACAAGTCTGTTCTCTACAGCGTTTCTTATTCTGGTATTTCTTATTCAAGTATTAAAACATGTCTGCCCTCGAATCGCTTGCTCACTGGGCTTAGGTGTATTTAAAAGTGGAATGAATGTGAGATTCTTTCTTGTTTTTACTTTTATTTTCTGGCCGTCACAAGCTTTGCAACTACAGTCATGATTTTTCTCCTGCCATGCGAGGTAAGAACATAAGAGAGGAGTCCTGCTGGATCAGACCAGTGGTCTACCTAGTTCCGCATCCTGTCTCACTCAGCGGCCAACCAGGTATCCTGGAGAGCAAGCACACAGGGTATCGAGGCCAAGGCTGCATCTCTGAGCACTGGTATTCAAAGGTTGGCTGCCTCTGAATGTGGAGGCTCCCTTTACTCACTCTGGCTAGGAGCCACTGGTGGACCTCTCCTCCACAAACCTGGTTTCTGGTCACAGCCATCTGTGCTCATAGCCACCACAATGTTCCCTGGCAGTGAATTTCACTGTACATCACACTAGCTTCTTGTTGCCATCACAGATTTATGTTGTTGCTTTAAAATTTTCTGCCCCACAGTGCAGCAGTGCCCTTGAACTGACTGGCACACAATGCAGAAGTTGCATGTAAAACACAACACAGAAAGACAGAAGCATTTCCACCCCCATCCCCGCCCAGGATCTGGGGACGGCTACCACTCTGCTGATCATAAATGGGCAGGAGCTGGCTGCGAGCAGTGAGGTGGCAAATTCTGCAGTTGAAACCAAGTGGTTTGGGATGGTGAAAACAGAAGGGGGTTGGGAGGAGTTCCAAACCGTGACGGGCAGCTTGTTGAGAAATCGGCTGAGTGCGCAACAGCAATTTTTGAAAAGCAGAATCCACACCAGAGGCCATCAGGAAAGGGACTGAGGATAAAAGTGGCAGCATAGTAATCCCCCTTGTGCAAGTCCCCTCTGTGGCCACATTTGGCATCTGTGTACAGTTCAGGTCGCCGCATCTCAAAAAAAGATATTGAAGTCATGGATAAAATGAAGTGAAAGGAATCTCAATGATCACAGGGCTGGAATGTGTGCCCTGTAAGGCAGTGCTGAAAGCATCTCTAGGGCTTTTTAGCTGATAACAAAAGACAACCGAGGTGGGAGTGGCATAATAGAGATCTACGTGATTATGTACAGCACAGAAGAAGTGGGTGAGTGGAGCCTTTCTGCTTCCACCATATTACTAGAATTTGGGATCTCCCTATGAAACTGATTGGCAGTAGACTAAGAAGAGAGAAAAAGAAGACATTTTTAACACAAGTAGTAGTTGACTTGTGGAACTCACTGCCACTGGCTTAGGGAGCTTGGACTGATTGCTGACCATCACTGACTCACTGAAGAGCCTCAGGGTTATACTGGGCCCAACGTTATTGCTGGAGAAGCAAGTTAATGCAGTTGCAAAAAAAGGCTTTCTTCCAACTCTGCCTAGCTCGAAAAATGTCCCCTTATCTTGACACAGACGATGTGGCCCCTTGGGTCCATGCCATGGTGACATTGAGACTAGAGTACTGTAATGCACTGTACATGGGTCTCCCCTCAGAATCAATCAGGAAACTCCGGTTGGTGCAGAACACCGTGGCTCGGCTATTATCGGGAGCTGGGTGGCGCATGCATAGCACTCCCCTTCTGCAGCCGCTCCACTGGCTGCCCATCTGTTACCAGGCTCAATTTAAAGTATTGGCCATCACATACAAAGCCTTTTATGGCCTTGGGCCCTCATCTCTGTGAGACTGCCTCTCTCCCTATGGTCTGCCATGACACTTTCGCTCACCTCAGCAGGGCCTTCTGCAAGAGTAAGCCTTCCAAGGGGCAAAATCAACAGCTGCCTGTACAGGTGCCTTCTCTGTTGTGGCCCCCACCTTATGGAACGGCCTGCCTGAGAAAGGCAGGAAAGCTCCCACTCTGCTGGCTTTCCCCAGACTACACAAAACTGAATTATCCAGGAGGGCTTTTCTGCACAGGCAATAGGGTTGCGCTGTACAAAATGATTCACAAAGTTACTTGGATAAATTGGCAGGGACTCTGGTCTGTACTGCTGGGTATAGTTTGCTGTAAATTGGATCCTACTGTGTAATTTTGTATCATTTAATGTTAACACTTTTCTTTGCTTCACTTCTATTTTTTAATTTCTGGTTGGGTTCTACAACCCAAATACAAGTTCTATTTAATAATTTATTGAATATCCCATCCTGTGACTGACTCACTCTGTAATCTGCCTTGAGTCCCAGTGAGAAAGGTGGACTATAAATAACGTAAATAAGTAAATGAGTCATCCCATGCTGTGGCCAGTGAGAGCAGAGTCCTTCTTTTGGGCTGACCTCTGACCTCTGGCTGGCCACTGCTGGAATCAGAATGCTGCTGACCGGATGGTCCGAAGCAACAGCCTGCTCTTGTTCATCATACTATTTTATAATGTGTTAATTTCAACTCACTGCTCTAGGGAAGGCCTTAAAATAAAATAAAAATAATAATTTCAACTCACAGCAGCATATGTTTCCAACCAAATATTAACTTTCGCCAATAAAAATGCATGTGTAACCGTGTCTGCTCCTGCTCCAAGCACTCCATGTCAGCATTAACTGTGTTCCTGCAGGCAATGATTGGCGTGGCCTTCTCCTTGGGCTTCACCCTTGGCCCCATGCTTGGCGCATACCTCGCCATGGAGACAGAGAAGGGGGAAGTCTTCTATCTCCGCTCGGCTCTCTTTGCGGTCATGTTTGCAGTTGCTGACCTGGCTTTCATTTTCTTCTTGTTACCAGAGACTCTCCCCAAAGAAAAACGGGTAAGGAGCTGTGGAAACAAACTGTGGCCATGCTGATTTTACAGAATAAGGAATGGAGAGCCTGCGTTTTAAATGTTTAAAAAGAGGCCTCTGTGTGTGTCTGCCCCCCCCCATAAGTCTAGGGCCTCCTGTTGGCATCTTGCAGAGCAAGAATTTGTGGGATTTGTTGTGGAATTTTCCTGCAGGGTCCCCTTGAAATGGTCAAGAGTGCCCAAGTTTTGGCTCTTGCTCTGCTATTTGCACAGGACGTGGGAGGGGGTGTGTGCTTTTCCTGGTTTTCATTTTTGCAGGAGGTAGGGAGCTGCTTATGGACCCCAGGTTGGGTGAACAGAAGGAACTTTGGGTGGCAGATCTTTATCCGCCTATCCCCAGCAGTCCTCTGCAAACCCCCCCCCCCCACACTAACCAGGAGCCCGGGGACAAAAAGCTCCTGGGCATGGGGAGCTGCAAAGCAGGGGGAATCGGGTGCCATCGCCCACTCCTTGCTCTTGTGCCAAGGAAAAGCTTGGCGGAGCATGTGTGGTGGAGCACCAGCTCAGTTTTGGTACAAGACAAGGTGAGTATGACGTCACCCAATTTTCCCTTCATGCCCAGTGTGGTTTTTTATTGCCCACAGGTGTCTCACAACCCCTGGCATTGCCTTTGTGGGGGTTGCAGAAGGCTGCTGTGGGAAAGGGAAGGCAGAGAAAGATCTGTCACCACAAGCATAGTCTCCTCAATTCAACAGTAGGATGCAGCCCTGACTTTCTTAATTTTATTTTTATTCAATTGGATGGTGTTGTGAGCCGGCGTGGTGTAGTGGTTAAGAGCAGGGGACTCTAATCTGGAAAACTGGGTTTGATTCCCCACTCCTCCACATGAGCAGTGGTCTCTAATGTGGTGAATCTTGGGGTTTGTTTCCCCACTCCTCCATCTGAAGCCTGCTGGGTGACCTTGGGCTAGTCACAGTTCTCTCTGAACTCTCTCAACCCCACCTATGTCACAAAGTGTCTTTTGTGGGGAGAGGAAGGGAAGGTGATTGTAAGCCAGTTTGAGACTCCTTAAAGGTAGAGAAAACCAGGGTATAAAATCCAACCTTATTATTATTGTGTGCTATTTTGTTTGTTTCATTCCTCACCTTTCACCCCAAATAAGGACCCACGGGGGCTTCTGGCATTCTCCTCTTTTTCATTTGATCACCCCTGTGAGGTAGGTGGGTCTGAGAGAGTGTGACTGGCCCAAGGTCATCCAGCAAGCTTCCAAGGCAGAACGGAAATTCAAACCTGGGTTTCCCAGATACTGATAATCTAACCACTGGGCTCTCACTGCCTGTGGAGCTGTTCAGAATCTCAGTGTAGCACAACCCTGTAGATGCAAGGGGGTGGGGGGGGTTCTTTGAGAGGCACAGAACATGATGTCAGGATTGACAAAATGCATCCCTATGAACTGAGCTGTCTTTGCAGTCAGCTGTGTCGGGCCTGCACAATGACAGCTCCTTGCACTGCATTTTAAAATATGCAGGACTTTTCCTGGAGGCATTTTGCAATCTGTGTTTAGGGTCAGGGATTTCCTTGCCGATGCCTCTTTTCTGTGCCATGATCCCTTTGGCCAAAAATCATCTTTCTCTTTATAGGTGTCCTCTGTGACATCTGGTTTTCAGTCCGTCGCCGGCCTGCTCAGTCCATGGGCCTTGTTCCAGTTCTCTGCAGTAAGCCAAAGAATGGATCCCCCTTCAAAAAAGAGCAAGTCATCCAGCTTTCCGTTCTATGTTATAGAGTAGTTTGAATATTTCCACATGTTTTTTTCTCCTTGGGACCTGATCTTGCACCCGCCTGTGCCGAGTGCACTTCCCTTCACTGGAGACGTTTGCCTCGCTGCTGCCATTAATGCTGGTGGCCACAATTAGTTAACTGGTTTGTGTTACCCACTGATCTAGAGTCCCGAGCCCAAAGGGAGATGCTTGGCATGTGTTCAAGATGGGAGTAAGAGACAGGAGGTCTGGGGCAGACCACTCGAGAGCAACGCTGACCCCCACCTGACTGATTGACCTTCTGTCTTGGTATACCTTCTCAAGCTATCGTGTGAAGTTGTGAAGTGTTCAAATGGTTATGTTCTTACATCTGCAGGTGGATATATTCTTACATCTGAAGGGCTGACCTGCTGGGATACTCTTGAGTTGGCTTCTGTTTGCAGCATGCCTGTACTCTCCCACATGCATAGACTTCCAGTTAAAAGAAATGTGTTTTTCCCAGTGTCGGTGTGTTTCCGTGGTTGCCGTATTGGTCCTGGCATTCTTCACTCCCACTGTTGTGTGGAGAGATTAACCAGTATTTAAAGGCTTACAGCTTCCTTGACAGAACTGTGCAGGAAGAACTTTCAACTCTGAGTTTGTGTGTGTAATTTGAACCCACACATTTGTAGCCCATTCAAGGTATCTTACAGAGCCTGTGAAATGACATACAGAACTCCTGAATGTTATTCAAGGCAGGAGTGAGCCATTTCTGAGGTTTTGAAGTCTGATTCTTATGTCTTTGAAGTCTGATTCTTATGTAACACATTCCTTGCAAATCAGAGTTGAATGTGGGAGCCATTCTCAAGGATGCATAATCTCCCCCTTACCACTCTAGGGCAAACCCCCGCCCCCCCCATTTCACTTGCCAGTCTTAATGATGGTTTAATGTTACCTGTGCTGGAATGGTGATCAGGATCCTCATCTTAATCAGTACTTGCATCCAGGGTTGGATTTGCAAACCCTGGTTAAGAGGAAACACAATTAGTATTAACTGTGGTTAGTATTGGTGCAGAGTTAGTGCTAAAGAACTTGGGAAGGCTGACAGGGGAATAGACACAAACGCTCAGTCCCAAGTGGCGGGGGGAGAGGGAGGCACAGAAATGGCTTCTGCCTGCAAGTTTAAGTAAATGTTGTGATAGGATTTGAATGTTGTATTGTTTTGACAGATCTCAAGATCCTGGGGCTGGTGTATTTCCTTTATCTCTTCCTGTTCTCTGGTCTGGAATACACTTTGAGTTTTCTTGTCCATCAACACTTTCAGTTCAGCAGGTAATTTGCATATTTATTTTATGCACACTTCCGCATTAATTTCCTTCATTCTTGTTTCCTTTGCCGCCTATTACAGGGCCTTTTAGAAGCAAGACTCACCTAAACAGAATTAAATTGTTCACTGTTGTTGAAATTGGGATTTAAATAGTCATACTGTCTTCTACTCTAAACAGCAATAATAATCAAAATGTTTTACTTTTACTGAGAACTTTCCTGTTAGAATGTATTGCTTAGTAACTGGTTCCCTGTAATTCATTTCCTGATGCAGCAGCCTGCTGTTTGAATTGCCACAAAGTTTCCCCTTGCCTGACCTTTGTAGGAAGCAATAAGAAGCCATTTTCAGGGACCACTGTTGTATTTCTGACTGTGGAAATGGCTCTGGTGGCCAAAAGGGCTTTGTGAGAAACCATTGAGCAGTGATGCTCCAGCATTGCCTGAGGATCTCTCCCACCCTGTGGGATAGAATCATCATATTTTGAAGCTGGTTCTTAAAGCTTAGCAGACGGCAGCTGTAGGTGTCCCAATTTCCTGATATCCTCTTTTATTCTAAAGTTGTCTGGAATATTTTTAAACATATGTTTAAAAAATATTGCAGAATTGGAAAAACAAATCAAACTTAACTCGTCCAAAAAAAAAAAAAAAACGGCAAAAGAGTTGAAGTCAGAAAAAGAAAACTTAGAAAGAATTGATGCAATTTCCATACGTAAGAATCTTCTTTTTACTAAACAAAGATATTTTGAAAAAGGAAACAAAATAGAGAAATTATTAGCCCAGAAAGTTAAAAAAGTAAGAAATAAAAACATCATCACTGGTATCAAAATAAAAGAGGGAGAAATTACTAATGACACCAATGAAATTAAGAAGTCTTTTACAGAATATTACCAAGAACTTTATAAGGCCGTGCCTGTAGATAAAGATAACATTAAAAGCTTTCTACAAAATACTAATATACCCAAGTTAAATTCAGGTGATAAAGATTTTATGGAAAAAGATATTAATATGCAAGAACTAGAAACGTCCATCCAAAATTTGAAAATTAATAAGGCCCCAGGCCTGGATGGCTATATAGCTGAATTTTATAAAACGTTAAGCCACACAATCAAAATTCCATTACTCAAAGCAATAAATGATATCTTTCAAAATGGAAAGCTGCCAAATACATGGGCTGAAAGTAACATTACAGTTATTCCCAAAACGGGAAAGGATCCAACCTTAACTAGTTCCTATAGACCAATCAGTCTCCTAAATATTGATTATAAAATCTTAACTTAAATCTTATCAAACCGGCTAAAACAAATAATTAATAAATACATTAACCCTGATCAAACAGGTTTCATCCCCAAGAGACTGTTAACATCTAATATTAGGAAAAAAATTAACTTACAAGATTATATAAGAAAATCAATGGGAAAAACAGTTCTCTTATTCTTAGATGCTGAAAAAGCGTTCGATAGGGTTGAACACTGTTATTTGAAGGAAACAATAGCTAGCTTTGGTTTCGGGGGGAAATTCCAGAAATGGATTAATATTCTATATAACAAATGTCAAGCTAAAATAAGAATTAACGGTGAAAGAACAGAAAGTTTTGATATCATGTGGGGCATTAGGCAAGGCTGCCCTTTGTCAGCTCTCCTATATGCAATCCTTCTAGAACCCCTGGCAATCTCAATAAGAGATAATAATAAAATCAAAGGTATAAAGATTAAAGACGAGGAAATTAAATTAAGCCTATATGCAGATGATATAGCGCTCTTCCTAACTGAAGCAGATAAATTTGTATTAGAGGTTAGAAAAGTGATCGCAGAATTCAGTACTATATCTGGATACAAGTTAAATGCAAATAAATCTGAAGCTCTTTTTAAAAATATCGATAACAAAAAGGAGAAACAATTATGGACAGAAGATCTAAGAGAAGCTGATAATGTTAAATATTTATGTATATGGTTAAATAAAGATAGAACTAAATGTTTAAATTTAAACTGTGGAAAAATAGTGAAAGAACTGAAGGACTGTTTTCAGAAATGGCTCCCTTTGAATTTTTCTCTCTTAGGCCGAGTCAACCTAATTAAAATGATAATCTTGCCAAAATTGAATTTTATTTTTAATAACTTATTTGTAGACATACCGAAAAAAATGATTGAAGAATGGCAAAAGATCTGTAATAGATTCATCTGGCAAAATAAAAAGAATAGATTTAGAAACAATAACCTATATGAGATTAAAAGCAAAGGAGGGATAGGTATGCCAAATTTATTAACGTATTATCAGGTGGTTAGGATAAAGTGGTTAAAATCATGGGTAGTAATTGATGAAAAGGAACCATATATCATAATTGAGCAGGACTTTGTTAAATTCCCGCTAAGTAGATGGCTTTGGGTTAAAAAAAACTTATAGGAAGAATTTCTACAACAAAGATAATAATTGCATTCATACCATTCTAAAGCAATGGGATGTGCTAAGAGAGAAACTAGCTCCAGATATTTCCCCAATGTCTTCCTTTTTATGGAATATTTTAGCTGAGAACCCAGAATTCCAATTACCACATAGAATAAAGATAGATACAGAATGAACGTGATTATTGGATTAGAAATAATAATTTAGAACCTTTATGTAAAATTATGGATAAAAAAGAAATTAATATTACATTTTTAGAATATTTACAAATAAAAAAATATTGGAATAACCTAAAAGAAAATGACATATCCGAAAGTAGAGATAAATCAGAGTTTGAGAAGCTGATGTAACAAGACAAAACTCCAACATTAAAAATATATACAATTATACTTAAAGATAAATGGAACACTTACTTTGACAGAGCGTTAAGTGACCAAAATGGGAACACATTTTCACAAAGGGATTAGATTTTACAGTCAGTATGCAAATGACAGAAAATCTAATAAAGAGGGTATATATGTGGTATATAACCCCACTTAGACTAAGTAAAATCCATAAATCAGAAAACGACAGCTGTTGGTACTGTGATAGAAAACAAGCAGATTTTATACACATGTGGTGGAAATGTGAGAGAGCTATATCATTTTGGTCTGAAATAGTGAAATGTCTAACGGTTGGAATGGAGGTTGATATTCCATGTAAACCCAAGATATTCTTGTTAAATCTGGTACCTAATTTAGCTAAAGATCAACTTTGTATGGTGTTACATATGATAACTGTGGCTAGAACAACCTTTGCCAGTCACAGAAAACAAAAATCAACTCCAAAGATAGAGGAATGGCTGGTTAAAGAAATATATATTTTGATGAAGCTAACAGCATATCAGAAAAACAGAGATACAATAAGATTGGATGCTGTATACAATAAGTAAACAAACAATAAGAGGAATGCATTGCACTCGGTCAGGACGTAATGATGAATATGAAGACATAGAAATAAGCTGTAGCATGGGAGACTTGATCTTATTTATTGTGTGTGTGTGTGTGTGTGTATGTATATATTTATTGTATTTTAAATTACGAAGACTGTCAGTAATTCTGCTTTTTTTAGTTGTTATTGTCACTGGGGGTTTTTCTAATAAAATTTAAAAAAATAAAGTTGTCTGGAATGAGCAGATAGTTCCTTCCCTTAAGCTGAGATCAGTTAACCTCTGGCATAGCGCAGGCCCTAAAATTGTACACAGTCCCTTCCTTTACAAAATACTGAATTCTGAAAGGAGAATTTGTCTCTCAAGAGAAAAATCTGTATGGCTTTATTCTGCTCAGAGGGGGCCTCTTTTTAGCAGACAGAGTAGCCCCGAAGCCTTGCTGGAAGCCTCAAAGAGTTCCACCCCATTTTTAAAAAAAAAATTCAGGTTCTTCCCTTTCTTTCTTTCTTTTTTTTTTAAGGAAAGGTAGAGAATGTCTGTACCCCCTGCTGGATCTGGTTTCACACAGTGACCAACCAGTGGGGCAAAGGCCGAGGCCTTCCTCCGGTGTTATCTCCCAGCACTGGTATTTGGAGGTTTGCTGCCTTTGAATATGGAGATTCCCTTTAATCACCATGGCAGGTAGCTACTATTATCTGTTTAATCCTCTTTTAAAGCCACCTATGTTCATTGGCCATCACTGTGTCCACCAGCAGTGCATTCCATGATTTAATTTGCTATTTAGTGAAGAAGTATTCCTTTTGTCCATCCTGAATCTATTACCCATCAACTTAACTGGGTGCTCTCAAATTATAGCATTACAGAAGAAGAAAATGTTCTCTTTATCCACTTTCTCTAATTCTAAACCAGGACCTCGATGTGAGGATTGTTAAATCTGCATGTTGGGGTCAGGTACAAAATCATGGGATGTTAGTACAAACTTGGATCAGTCCCCAGTTTTTGTCAAAAATCCAAAAAGGGGTAAAAATTACAATTCTGAATTACAAGGGGAAAAATTAAGATCTTGCAATGCTAGGTCAGAAGACCTTGGCTGCCATTTTGAGAGAGCAAAAGGGAGGGGGAGCTTCTGCCTGAGCCAGGTAAGTGGAGGAGGAAGTATTGCTGCAGGTGCGGGAGGGGAGCTGGCAGAGCTGTGACTTCATGAACCTGGCAGGTGGGCTGACCAGCAAGTGGATGACCGAGAGAGAGAGAACGGGTGGGTAGGTGGGAATCCTCCCCCATGAGTCTCATAGATTCCCCACTTGTTATTTTATACATTTCTATCATATCTTCCCTTTGTTGTCTTTTTTAAAATCTAAACTGAAAAGCTTCCCCAGAGACTGCACTATAGGGGCATTACTTATACATATACATACAGGAATACCACACTTATGGCCAATTTATTTTCAGTCTCTTTCCTAATAATTCCTAGCATGGAGTTTGCCTTTTTCACCACTGCCCCACACTGAGCCAGCATCTTCACTGAGGTATCCCCTCCACCACAAGAACCCTTTCCTTCTAAGTCCATCCAGTTCAGACACCATCAGCACATATTTGAAGATAGCATTTTTTGCTCCAATGTTCTTTACTTTGCACTTTACTTACCACAAACTTCATCTGCTATGTTGTGGCCCACACACCCCTTTTGGGCAGATCCACTGGGAACTCTTCGTAATCAGTTTTGGTTTTTGCCATCCTGATTGATTTGGTATCATCCGCAAACTTGGCCACTGCGCTGCTCACATAATGTGCATGCTCTCATGGGGTTAGATCCACCCATCTTTTTCATGCAGTGTTGCCCAATTCCCTTCCCTGCCACAGCTGCCATTCCATGTGGCTTTTTTCCATGCAGGACCTATGATCCCTCATGTAACCCTTCCTTCCTTTTTCTGGAACAGAAAAGTTGAAGCCAACCCTGTGGTATGAACGTCTCTTTGGACTAACAGGTTTTGAAGGTTCTCCTGTGGTTTCAAAAACTTGCAAAATGCATTTGACCTGAAGGGACTGTGTGTAAAGTGTCGTCATGTTGCAGCTGACCCTATAAGGGTTTCAAGGCAAGACACTAGCAGAGGTGGTTTACCGTGGCCTGCCTTTGAAGCTACTGCAGTGTAAATTAAATGCTTTTGTACGCAAGGGCAGGTGCCTCTTTCAAACCACTTTCAGCTCCCTTAAAAACTGTTACCAAGGATTTAAAAATTTGTCTTCCTTCCCCCTCTCCTCTCTCTTTTGGCCTTTTATAGCATGCAGCAGGGGAAGATGTTTTTCTTCATTGGGATTACAATGGCTATAATCCAGGGTGGCTACACTCGCCAAATCAAGCTAGGAAATGAACTCAAGACTGTAAAACGGGTCAGTTTCTTTTTATTTTTGTTGTAATTTTAGCTATTCTATTTGCATCCAGTTACACATTGTTCCCCAGGTCATCCCTCCCCCGTGGCACTGACCAGTCTTGGAGTTGCTTAGCTTCAGCAAAGTTGCAATAGTCTGTCACGTGCCTTCAGACCGTATTCATGCCCAGATTAAACAGATTTATTCATGCTTCTCCATTCCTCTTCACTCTTATCTTTGCGAAAAAATTAACCTTTTTCAGAACATTTTTTCCCCTTTCATTTAACTCTGAATGTCTCCCCCAATCTCGTTACTTCCATATGCAAGAGTGCAGAGGACGGCCTTGTGTTTGTAGACTCATACAGCCGCCAATAATGAAGTAATGGGTTCCCTGCATCTTTTTTCTTATATTATATATCATGACTGTGAAGGAGGTATCAGATGCGGTTTGTTCGGTGTTGTAAGCTCTAGTCCTGCGGCCCCATTAAACAGACTTCAGCAGACAACCAATCCACAAAAGCAGTTTTATTGGATAAAATCGACAGGTTTCAGAAGCCGTATTCAAAAGGACACTAGTAAGGGTCAAAGGCAAGATACACAGCATATATGGAAGAGCAAAAGGAGATAGCCGGTTACCCAGGCAACCCCCCCTCCAGGAGGCAGGAAAGAGTACTTGGCGATTCCCACAGTATGGGAATCTATGAAGACTAAACACGGGGCATAGACTGGCCTTGGACAGAACAGCACAACAGCACCTGGAAGCAGCACAATCGCACTACCGCATACCATCCTCATGGCCTGCTCCTGACATTCTGCCCCCCTAAAGACCCCCCTTCACCCTCCCACCGTGGGTTTGTGAGGGTAGGTAGCATGGAATTCTTGTACTAAGCGGGGGGCGGAGACAGGATGGATTCTTCGTAGAGACTTGGGCAAGGAGAGTTCCACAGCCACTGGATTAATAATCCGGGAAATGGGGAACAGACCCACATACTTGGCACTGAGTTTATCGCACGGGCGGGTGGATCATAGGTTCTTGGTGGACAGATAGACAAGGTCCCCCACTTTGCATTCCTTACCGGGGGAATGATGTTTGTCAGCCTGAGCCTTGTAACGCCGTTTGGCTTGCTTCAGATTTTTAACCAGCCTTGGCCAGGTTGTTTGAATTGAATGTACCCATCCGGCCACATCCGCTCCCCCCTCCTCCTCAGAAACATCAACATGACCAGTGGGGCCAAACTCTTTACCATGGACAACCTGGAAAGGGCTGAACCCTGTGGATTGGTGAACCGCATTATTATAAGCATATTCAGCAAAAGGCAACAGGTCTACCCAATCATCTTGATGGTAATTAACGTAACAGCGTAAATAGCATTCCAACACCGCATTCACCTGTTCAGTTTGACCATCCATTTGGGGATGGAAAACACTAGACAGTCCTTGTTCTACTCCGACCAATCTGAGAAAAGCCTTCCAAAATTTGGCCACGAAATTTGAACCCCTGTCCGTGACTATTTTGCTCGGAAAGGAATGGAGACGGAAGACATGTGACACAAAGAGGTGGGCCAATTTCAGGGCGGAAGGGATACCTGCACAGGATACAAGATGCACCTGTTTCGAAAACAGATCAGTAATCACCCAACGAACTGTCTTTCCCCCACTAGGGGGTAGGTCCATCATAAAATCCATTGCAATTATTTCCCATGGTTTCGAGGGAGTCTCCGGTTGTAAAACTCTGGGCGGCTTGCCCTGAGATCGTTTGGCTGCTGCACATATGGGGCAGCTGCGGATGAAGGAGTCCACATCTGACTGCATGCCCTCCCATCAAAACTGTCTCCGTAGCAAATGCAATGTCTTGAGAAAACCGAAATGTCTGGCGGTCTTGGCGCCGTGAACCAAACCCAAAACCTCCCCCCACAACACTTCCGGAACATACAACTTAGAATCTTTGTACCAAAACTCCCCGCGTTTAATTAGAGTAGCTGGAAGAGCCTGCGAGGAAAGTTCCACTTGATAACTGCGGAGGAGGGTCTCCTTAAAGGAATCAGTCAGTCCTTCCACCCCCTCCGGAGTTGTGCTGGCAGGCAGCTTGACCGGGGACAGAGCCGACACAGGTGAAGGGAGCGGCTGAACGGGGCGCTCGGGTCCCCGCACCTTGGGAACCATGGCTGTCAGTCGCTCGGGGAAGAGGAAGCGAGGAGGGCGGCGCTGCTGGCTCAGCCGGGTGTGGGGCTTCCCCTCCCACCGAAAGCGGCGGCGGTGGGGATCAGGTTTGAGAACGGGTTTGTACGGCCAAAGTGGGCAATAGACCTCATTGGGCAGGGGTGAAGAGCGACTCTGGGCCGATCGACCTTGGTGGGATATTGGGGAAGTCTGGATAAAGCATCAGCCAGAAGGTTTTGCTTCCCTGGTACATATTTTAGAACGAATCGAAATTGGGCAAAGAAGTCCACCCAGCGCACGTGCTTCGCGGACAGCTTGCGAACCCCCGTTAGGGTCTCTAGGTTTTTGTGATCGGACCACACTTCAAAAGGCACCTTGGAACCTTCTAAAAACTGCCTCCACACTGTCAGGGCATGCTTTACCGCGGCGGCTTCCTTTTCCCAAATGGCCCAATTGAGTTCGGATTGAGTGAAAGTTTTAGAAAAATAAGCGCACAGATGCAGGTGTCTATCCTCCCCCCGCTGCAGGAGTGCACCCCCCATCGCTACATTGGAAGCGTCTACGTGCACTATGAATGGTTGATTGCAGTCTGGGTGCTGCAAAACAGGCTCGGATGCAAAAAGCTGCTTAAGACTATCAAAGACGGCTTGACACTTGACACCGGCAAGCCCGGGTGTTGGGTAAGGTGGCGGTATCCCCTTTTCCCTTAGTCTTAAGGAGGTTCATGACGGGTAGCGCAATCTGAGTGAAATGTGGGAGGAACGCCCTGTAAAAATTTGTGAACCCGAGAAATCTTTGGACCTGTTTACGAATAGAGGATGGTTCCCAACTGAGCACCGCTTGCACCTTTTCAGGATCCATAGTCAGTCCCTGGTGTGAGATATTATATCCTAGGAAAGTCAATTTCTTATGGAACTCGCATTTAGACACTTTAGCATACAGCTGATTGTCGCTGAGATGTTGCAACACCTCTCGAACCAAGGCAACATGCTCATCCATGGTTTTAGAGTAAATGAGAATGTCAGCTAAATAAACCACCACTCCTTTGAACAGTAGATCATGGAAGATCTCATTAATCAGTTGCATGAAGACTCCTGGGCCCCCTTTTAATCCAAAAGGCATCACCATAAATTCGAACATCCCAAAGCAACTGGAAAAGGCTGTCAGAGATTCATCCCCCTCCCGGATTCTGACTCTGTAATAAGCCTCGACTAAGTCCAATTTGGTGAAAACGTGTCCCTCCTTCAATTGTCCCAAGAGATCAGAAATGAGGGGGATGGGATAGGCATTCGTTTGAGTAACAGCATTGAGTTTTCGAAAGTCAATACACAAATGCAAATCTCCTGTTTTCTTACGCACAAAGAAAGCCGGTGCCGAATAGGGCGCGGTGGAGGGTCGGATGAAACAGCGAGCCAAGTTCTTAACTAAGAATTCACGGAGTACCGTCCGTTCCGTAGGACTCATTGGGTAGATCTTACTCTTTGGCAGTTTTCCATCCCCCACCACCTCAATAGCACAGTCCGTCCGGCGGTTGGGGAGTAACACATCACACTCCTGCACATTAAATACGTCTGCAAAGTCCTGATAGTCGGGTGGCAATTGGGTCGGACTGGAGGTGTCCGAGGCCAGGGCAGCAGTTGGTTTTATTACGGTTTTAATGGCCACTTCATATCGGTGTAACTCACATAGCGGGCTATTGAACGTTAAAGTCTCAGCTTCCCAGGCTATGGTGGGGCTGTGTCCTTTGAGCCAATTTGCTCCTAACACCACAGCATATCGAACATTGGGCACAATAGTGAAGTTGATTTGTCCCAATGGTGGCCAGTTCCCATCGCCACTCCATCAGTGCGACGGTCGACTTCCCCCCCCTGAAATCACTGCCATCCATTTGAGCAAATTGAACAGGTGCCGGCAAAGGGACTGACTTCAATTGGAGCGCCTTTAAGGTGGTTTTGTTAATTAATGAGCAGGCACATCCAGAGTCTATTAAGGATTTAACTTGTAATTGAGGACCTTTTCTATAATGTCGTAATATCACATCTACATACACAGTCTCTTCTACTTCACTCACCATGACAGGAGCCTCGGGTTTCGCAGGAACACCTGCGGAGATCTGCGGTATCGCTCCCTCTACCGCAGACCCAGTCAGTTTTTTGGCTGTTCAAGGGGAGACTCCAAGTTAAGGGCTGAGGAGTTCCAGTGGTCATCCTCCTCTGAAGACACGGAGCTACTCTCCCCAGGAGTAGTAACTGTAATCCTGGACCCCGACAGGTCCGCTGGCGAAAGGTCCATCGTCACTTCTCCGGCGTGCAGAGCTGGGGGCGCTTTTTGTCTTGGAGCGATGCCCCGCTCAGCTGCGGTACCCCTCCCCCGAGCGCATCCTCTCCCGTGAGGAGTCCCCTCTGGCTGGGGAGTGGGACTCAGCAGTCCCAGATGTGATGTACAAGTAGCAGCGAAGTGACCCATAGCACCGCAAATGAGGCAGGCTCCCCTTTGAAACCGCAACGCTCGGTCTTGCGGGGGTAGAGCCGGCCTCCGCGGGGCCTGAGGAGAGGCAGGCTGCTGGCCAGGGGGTTGTTGGCCTAGGACCGGTGCCGGCGCAGGCGCCACTTGAGCTCACTGTAGGCTACCGTACTCATTCATCAACACGTCCATTTGGTCCTGCATATGGGCCATATGATCCAACAGCTCTCGGTTTTGAAATCTCAAGGCATGGATCTTCTCCTCAGCCCCCCCCCAGTCCATCGGGCTTGGCTGACTTGGTAGTTCGTATTCCAGTCGCCCTCCTCTGCATACAAGTCCACCTCCTCTGAATATTCTTGCACATCAGGAGCAAAGGTGAGCCGTTGCCTGCACGCTACCTCCTGGGGCAGGCCAGGTTCCGGGGAGCCTGAAGAAAATGAGGGGAAAGGCCAGTCCAGTCCGCCGCTAACTTTTGACCGTGCTCCAGTTCCTGCTGTCGCTCGCGCCTGAGTGGCGGTCGCATCCACCAACAGTTGCTCCTCCGCCTGCCTCTGGTCAGCGAGCGCTCGGTCCGCCTCGAGTGTGGCGACCGCGGCGGCCGTCACAATTGGTTCGGCTGCTTTTTCCAAGAGCATTTGGATCTCCTTGTGTTGGCCCAACAGCAGTTCGACCTGTTGAGCAAGATCCGCAGAGAAAGGACCAAACTCAGGTTTTAGTACCTTCTCGACATCGGCCGCCATTGCCATGGTTGGCGGTAAGTTCATGAGGACCAGGACTGTCCTGGCGGCAGCGCTCTGTGCTTCCTGGCGGCATTGGGTGGGATCTGGAACAATTTGCGGAACATCTCCCTCCTGAGCCCCCGCCATTGGGAAACAGAACTCGAGCCCCTGGATTGGGGCCGCCGACTCCTGTTGTGTCCCACGGAGCGTAAGCTCAGCCAATACCCGAGTTAGCAGAGCAAAGTCCTCCTGCACTAACCGGGACTCCTCCAGCAAAGTATCCAGTCCAAAAGGTCGTTGTGGGCACGCAGATCAGCGTCCTGAGTCCTCCAGGGGGTTGCTGCTGCCAGGCAACGCCACTGATCAATCACCAGCCCAACCAGCAGTCCGCTGCGCCTCCTCCAAGACAGCGCGCAGAAAGGGTCCTCGGGGAGCTCGTCCTGCGCCCCAAGCCGAGGAGACAAGTGTCCAGGCGAACCCTCCAGGTCTCCAGCCAAGGTCAGCAAGTAAGGATAGGACTAGTGTCCTAATGTAAGCTCTAGTCCTGCGGCCCCATTAAACAGACTTCAGCAGACAACCAATCCACAAAAGCAGTTTTATTGGGTAGAATCGACAGGTTTCAGAAGCCATATTCAAAGGACACTAGTAAGGGTCAAAGGCAAGGTACACAGCATATATGGAAGAGCAAAAGGAGATAACTGGTTACCCAGGCAACCCCCCCTCCCGGAGGCAGGAAGGAGTACTTGCCGATTCCCACAGTATGGGAATCTATGAAGACTAAACACGGGGCATAGACTGGCCTTGGACAGAACAGCACAACAGCACCTGGAAGCAGCACAATCGCACTACCGCATACCATCCTCATGGCCTGCTCCTGACAGGTGTCTGGGAACCAGCTCTAGCTCATTGTGGCTTGTATGTAAGAGGCTGTTTGTAGTAGGGAAGCCAATTCCACCATCAAATCACTGCGCACAAGAGAACATTCCCAGGTTGAAGGGAATGCATGCCCTCCGTCTGCCGTGTGCCTGTGTCCTTAGCTAGTCTTCTTTTGGTTGAATGATTTTGAAATTGCCAGGGATAGCTGTAGTGGTTGTGACCTTCCCTCCTTCTGTTCAGAGCAGTTGAAGTGGAGGAGGAGATGGGGATTGTTGGTGGGCCCTGACCCCTGACTCCTTAGCTCTCCTCCAGCTCCTCACAGTAGCAGGACAGCCCCAGAGAACAGGATCTGGCCCTTTGCTGCTTGAGAGAAAGGCTGTTACTGCACAACTCAGACTTTTCTTACCCTCTCTTTTTTGCAGGCGATTCTGTTGTCAATTCCTGCTTTCCTGTTGATTGGCTGGAGCGGGGGCATGGTCTGCTTGAGCGCGGGATTGCTGCTCTACTCCTTTGGTGAGCTGCTCAAATGAATCCTTTGGGGTTCTGCGTGGGAAATATGTTCAGCGATTTCTCGAGGCCATTAATCCATATAGCTTTGGTCTTCAAGAGGTGTTGGCTTGGAGTTTGTTCTAATGCTGATGGCACTCTTGGAAGTTGCCATGAGGACATTTGGAAAGGTCCCTCATGCCTCTCTTATCTCTGTTCACATTGGATTTTTCCAGTCTCTGTCCACTTTCCAAGAGCTAGAGAGAATTTGTGGACTACATTAAACAGCCCTCTTGGTTTCCTGCTTAGAAAAGGAATGTGACCTCTTCTGGAAAGTCCTGAGGGCTGTGCAGTAAGCAGGGGGCGGAGGGCAGCTGCCCAGTCAGAAGGGGCACCCGGGTGGCAGGAGCAGCAGAAGCGGGGGAACCCTTCAGCTTAAACGGGAAGGGTTCCCAAATGGTGAGGCGCTCTGTTCTCCGGGTACCCACTGAGCAGACGGGTTGACTGGCTCTGACCGTTCATCGAGGACAGCTCCTCGAGGACAGCAAAAAGGTGGTGAGAATCCTTCCGCGGTAAGTGCTTGGAAATGTGGAGTAAAAATATTGTTGTAACATGCTGAATGAAACATCTCACTTTAGGATGAGGAACATTTTTGGTCTGAGGAACCTATGAGTTGACCTGTGGGCCTCAACCGTGTGCCTGCCCTCTGGCTTTATGTGTGTGTGCAGACACAGTCCCCATCTGTCTCCCCCAGGACTGTGTGCTCCCCGGTGGGGGGAGGCACAGGACAGCACCTTGTCTAAGGTCTCCCCCCCTTCCCAAGCCTGGACCCAGCCGTGTGCCATTTTTATCACATGGTTCAGGTTATGCGGAACTCCTGAGGGAAATCATCACAAGAAGGGGGGCCTCACTCATAGACCCTGGAGCTGCCTTTAGGTCTGAAGGGGGGGTAGAAGTCTACTCCGTTCCCCCCCCCCTTAGTTTTTCAGCACTGGCTGTTTGTTGCAGTATCTGTTTGTTGGGGTTTTAGTTTAGATATTTAAGCTTAAATTATCAGTAACTCTCACTGCTAAAGAGAATATGATCAAACTGTTTTATCAGTGGTATCTAACCCTTCATGAATTAGCTAAAATTAATCAAGGGGTTAAAGGTGATTGTTGGATTTGTGGAGTTGACACAAACTTTATACATATGTGGTGGAGATGTAGTAGAGCCAAATAATATTGGAAAGTGATGTCTGGACTATTTCTCAAGGAATATGAAAAGAGTTACTTTCTCCTCTACTCAACTCATGTTGAATTATGTAGACTTTCTTCCCAAAGATACTCAAGAATTTGCTTTAATTGCTATAACCTTTACAAGATTAGTCTTTGCTAGATAGGAACGTAATTCCACATAAAGACGAGTGGAATGTGTACAATTGAGTAAACTAACCTACATGCTGCATGGGAAGAAGTTAGATCAGTTTGATAAGTAGAATATTATTATGACTAGGATGGTCTCTATGATTTGTTTGTAGAATTTAAGATGAATGGTGTAGTGGTTAAAGTATTAGACCAGGATCCAGAAGACCCCAGGGTCAAATCCCCCCTCTGCCATGAAAGCTTGCCTGGGGGACCTTGGGCCTGTCACACACTCTCGGCCTAATCTACCTCATACGGTTGTTGTGAGGATAACACAGAGGAGAGGAGAACGTTGTAAGCTTCCTGTTGAGGAGAAAGACGGGATAAAAATATGGAAGAAAAAAACCTTTCTTTTTGCTGAATAATTTTTTTAAATACTCTTAGATAACTGCCTGTGCAGCACTATTTGGGGATGAAGAGTGCAGGGAGTCCCTCTTCTCTACATACACAAAGAGGGCAGTCTTACCTACCAGTCCTGGAAGAGGGGCCTGTCCCAGAGCTAGACGCCCGCCCCCCGCCCCGAGGAAGAGCAGCCGTCCAAAGCAACCTCCTGCTTTTCTTGCTGGGACCTGGGCAGGGGCATTAGAAGTAACCGGCAGAAGTCCTGCTTGCAGGCCGAGTTCTTTGTCCACTTGCTCCTACACTCTGTGGATCATGGCTGTGCGCTTTATTTTTTGCTGTGGCTCAAGTCTAGTGCCAGACGATTTCCTAGTCCTGGTTAGAACAGGAGGTTTGCTGCTGGTCTCCTTCACCTCTGTCAGACTTTGCACATTCTTCTGGCTCTCCCATCCTGTTAGGTATGGGTGCTGTAGACACCCCTGTGAATATAGTAATGATGGACTCTGCGTATACATGCCTTGTTTGCTCGGTGCAGAGCTGAGAATTTGCCCCTCGGAACCCCTCGGGTGTGAAAGAGGATGTCCTTATGCTGCCAGTGTGCACATGACTCGTGTGCCTGTTTGTGCAGTCGGGTCTTAGTTTGTGCAGTTGGGCCATTGCTGAATCTCTGGCCCCTTGTGGGTGTGCATTTTTTTTGTTCCTCTTTGCCTTTTGGTCTGTCAGGGGATGCCCTCAGAACTCCTTTGTATTCTGATGTGTGCTTCGCTTGCTTCTAGCTGCCGCTGCCGTGGTTCCTTGTCTGTCTGCAGTGGTGTCAGGCTATGGTAAGTGGCTCTTCAAAATCCTTTGAGGAGAGGGTGCATACCGGAGAGGAACCACTTGCCCTCCAGTTGAGCTGAAGAAATGGGAGTTCTGTGTCCTGAACCTTTAGTGCCAAGAGAGCCAGCGTGTTGTAGTGGTTAAGAGCGGTGGAGACTGATCTGGAGAACCGGGTGTGATCCCCCACTCCTCCACATGAGCGGCGGAGGCTAATCTGGTGAACTGGATTTGTTTCCCCACTCCTACACATGAAGCCATCTGGGTGACCTTGGGCTAGTCACATTCTCTCAGCCCCACCTACCTCACAGGGTGTCTGTTGTGGGGAGGGGAAGGGAAGGTGATTGTAAGCCAGTTTGATTCTTCCTTAAGTGGTAGAGAAAGTCGGCATATAAAAACCAACTTCTCCTCCTCCTCCTCCTCCTTCCAACTTTTCCTTTAGGTGAGAAAGGAAGCTTCAACCCAAAGTCTGAAATCAAAGGCATCCACCTGGACCTTCCTGCCCTTTATATAACTCAGAGGGAGAGGAAGTGGCCGCAGTCCATTGTTATTAAAGTTGTACTAGCATTCCTGTTTACAATTTACTACTCGGGGACATTGTTTAGACAAAGAACTATTCTCTTAATTGGCAAGTACAAAATTGTGGCTGCCTGTTTGTATCTTATGTGGGCATCAATGATGAAGGGCACACTTGATGCAAATTAATTTCCATGCTAACCAAACAGTGGCCTACCAGAGGCCGAGTTGAGGCCCTGTTCCCTAACCCAGAAGTCCTCTGGACAGTCTCAACATACCTCAAGGAACCTGATTCGGAGTTTGAGTACTGACCCCAAAATTGCCTTCCAGGGAGCGAAAGGCACGGTAGAGCCTTCCTCTGTGGCGCTGTGTAATGAATATTTTGCCTTTCTGAAGCAGAAAGACAGAACTAGCGAGTGAATTTATTCTTTTCTACAGTGGTTGGAGGAGGCCTGCCTCAGTCTCTCCTTTAGTCAGCACAAAATGGGCTGCATAGATGTGAATAATTTTATCCAGTCACTAGGGTTCAAGAAATAATGTAGAAGAAGGGGCACTGAGTGGCATGGAGAGAAAGTGGCACCTGGCTCTTCTTTTCCCAGGGTCAACAAGCCAGAAAGGAGCCGTGATGGGCATCTTAAGGAGCTTGGGGGCCCTTGCCAGAGCCACGGGACCGGTGCTATCAGCGGCAGGTAATGTCGCATCGCAGGTGTGCATGCATCCTTGTCTTTTGGGGGTGCCTCTATCACAAAGTGCAAAGCTTTCCTCTAGTTAAAAAAAATGGACAGATCTTACCGGGAACTGGGACCATCAAACAGAAGAATGTTTAACACAAACCCCACCATTTTTGCTGTGACTTGAAACCTGGGGGATACCTTCATCCTTGTGGGATTGGTGTGTTTTAAATACCTGTGCTAGAAAAGGCTGTGGGCAGCAGAAGGGGCTCGAAAAGAGGCTGTGTCCCCTATTTCCTCCCCCTCTGCTTTACAATGTGTAGTCAGCAGGGGCAGTCTTAACCAATAGGCAACAGGAGCAGCTGTCCAGAGCTCCCTGCTGGGGGGCCGATTGCTCATGGCCTTTCCCCCCAGTTTGGGGGGGATCGAGAGCAGGCTACTGCCATTGGTTCCGCCAACTGCTTCTGGCGTCAGGCAGCCAGCTTGGTGAGGGCCTCTTGCGCCCACCCTATCCGGGCAGCTGGCTTCTTCCAATGGCTCCCAGCCTCCTTACATGGAGCAAGGCTTGGACTCTGCAGGGGGGGCGTGTGTGAGGGGGTCAGGAGCTGCTTGGAGTTGACTAGTGATTCTGGGGGCCCGTCCTGGGCTTTTGCCAAGGGTTTGGACCCCTCTGTGGGCTGAGTCACATTCTATGACTCTCAGCTTAATGTGGGAATGACCTCTATTGAAAAATTGCATCTCAAGTGGCTTGTGGAACTAAATCTCCTAGCTTTCTTACTCATGTTTGAGATAGGGTAGCTTCAGAGCTCTGAACCCCACTTAACTCACTTGAGCTCCATATTGCCTGGGGCAGGGGTCCTGAATGTGGTGCCTGTGGGTGCCCATAGCGCCTGCTGACACCTTTTCTGGCGCCCACCAAGTGTTTTTGGAAAGTGGGTGGGGCCAGGTAGGACTTTTGCCCTGCAAGGCTTCTGACTGACTATTGGAGATTTGATTGGCTGTGCCGATTTTCTAAAGTGTAGTTTTGGCAGCAGCAGCCAAGCACAGCACAAGGGCTCTGCACTGTGTTACCGAGTTAAGCTGTGGCAGCCATTTTGTGGGTGGCTCCACCTCCAGTGGCAGCCATTTTGTTACTGCGCCCACCATGCCGTGTCAGAATTCCAAATGTGTCCGCAGGCTCAAAAAGGTTGGGGACTCCTGGCCTGGGGTGTTAAAATGAAAACAACCACCCTGTAAGGAGCCTCTTGTAGGGCTGGCCCACCCTCTGAGCCCTGTGCCGTTTAAATAATCCAGTCTGGAAAACCCTTCTGACTAGGGTTGCCAACTGCCAGGTAGTAGCAGGAGATCTCCTGGTAATTCAAGAGATCTCCAGCCGATAGAGATCAGATCACCTGGAGAAAAATGGCCGCTTTGGCAATTGGACTCTATGTCATTGAAGTCCCTCCCCTCCCCAAACCCCGCCCTCCTCAGGCTCCACCCCCAAAATCTCCCACTGGTGGCAAAGAGGGACTCCTGGCAACCCTACTTCTGACCCAGCCTGTGTTCTCCAGAATAAGTGTGGTTTGGCCACTTCAATAAGGCCTCTCTATGCAGGGAATGGGGAAGGCTGCTGGTATTGCTCAGCAAGAGCACATGAGATGTTTTTGCCTTAAGAGGTCTGGGGTTAAATGGTACCTGGACCAGGTAAGGAAGGGACACCTCTCGTTCCCTTCCAAGCAACCTGTGTATACCAGAAAGGCCACCTTGGGTGAATTCCCACTTCTTGTGATTGTTCATAATGTTCTTTCTTTCCAGTATACTGGCTGGCAGGAGCTGAAGTTTGTTTTACCTCCTGTGCCTCTTTGTTCTTCATTCCCCTCTTGCTGCTTGGATGCATCCAGGAGCGAACAAAAGAAGAATAAGCATCCCTGCCATTTCCCCAAGAAGGCAGCTCTGGCTGGCCAAGGAACCAGTTTATGGGGGCCTCCACTGGGGTTACCGCTGACTCCAACCTCCGCTCCTCCTCCTGCGGTGGCTTTGCGCTTACAGATATGCTGGCCGCACAGGCCCGGGAGTGGGGGGTTCAGCTGTGCTGAGTGGAAGAGTCCCGGAACAGAAATCTCGGTTGCTGCCTTTTAGCAACTGGCACTGTTTGTCATAAAAGGGGGATGGATATCTTGCCAACTCACCATGGCATGGCGAAGTAGCAAAAACAGTGATACAGCAAAGCTTCATGTTGAAGAGGGGGGAAAATTATTCAGTGGAACAGAACAGCATGATCAACAACAGGCCCTGTTTTTTTCTGATCATGATGCCGTTGCATGAAATCTCCCAAAGAGCATCCACTCTCGCTTTGAGCCGACCCAAGAGGGATAGTGACAGTGTTTTTCCTAGCACAAATCAGCCAAGACCAGGGATTGCTGGACACGCCTGCAGATGTTGGCAGTGGGAATTTGAGCACGTTAGCAAGGGGGGGGGGTTAGTTGCCTTAAACCAAATACTCGGGTGGCTTGCCAAAGACCTGTGTCCCACTCTTGGCCCTGGGGGGCAAAGACCAGCGAGCATCCTTTGTGCTTGTGGTATTCACTACCTTTGGGCAATGCAACTCGTTCCACTCTTGTGACTCTGATTGTATAAAGCAAGACACATTTGGTACTCGGACAACCTCGCTACTTTATCAACATTAAAATGAGTAACCCAGAGCAAGTTCAGCCTCTTTGGGTGTGATTTCACACCGCCAATGTACTTTTCCAAAGGGAGACTCACGCATCTCCTGTGTCGTGTGAATGGCCCCTGCCCCCAGTGTTGGTCTGTCTCACTTTGAGGTAGAAGCCTGGCTCCCTCTCCCCCACACACACACTTTTGTGTAAGCCCTGAACTTGCTGTTGTCAAGTGTACTGAGCTGCTCTGCCCAGCAGTTCAGTTTGATTGCCTGGCAGTTCATGGCTAAGCGTCTTTCAGTACCTACATTTGGTATTTATTATGGTAGCATTTCAAGAAACCTTTCCCTGGGATGTATTATTTTAGAGCCAGTGTGGTGTAGTCATTAAGCAAGTCAGACTAGAATCTGGGAGACCCGGGTTCAATTCCCTAGTTGTGCCATGGAAGCTTGCTGGGTGACCTGGGGCCAGTCACTCTCTCTCAGCCTAGCCTACCTCACAGGGTGGTTGTGAGGCTAAAATGGAAGAGAGGAGAATGATGTAAACTGCCTTGGGGTTCCCATTGGGGAGAAAGGTGGGGTATAAATGAATCAAATAAATAGATAAGCTAAAACTAGAGCCAAAAATAACCATTTTTGATCTGCATTTGGGATTTGAATAGTAAAAGGAAAACAAGATATTTGGAATTTGATGGGGCTTAATATGGGGCTTCATTTAGGATCTCTAGATTAAAAATAAAAATCTAAATTATATTTCCTTATGAAAAGTGGTTGCATAATCTTTTTGTCTACAGTTAGCCACCAAAATATATAGGAAGCCCTATTTAAGTATTAAAACTACACAAAAAGGAATTAAACAGGGGCTAGAGAGGATTATGGCTATGCTATTCCGTGATAGTCCTGTTATCTGATTAGTTCATAGGCAAAATAGTCAGCCTTACAACCTAGCCTCCTCTTCAGCTCTTCTCCTCTGTGTGTGTGTGTGTGTGTTTATTAGCATTCCTTCCACCTCACTTTGCCCCCCTCATGCTTTTCGTGGGGAGCAGAAATGGGGAGGGGGCACGGCAGACTGCAGTGGGAGGGACCAGGAAGGCGCCAGCCCTTGGTTGTTGCATGTCATACGTCTCCCTAAGGGCCGTCAGGGCTTTTTGAAATTCCACAGGGAAGAATTTGCTCTGCTATTTTGACATTAGTAATGTGGCATAAGGTGCCTTGTTTGGTTGGCAAGCCATAATCTAATAATGAAATTATTTGAAACAAGGGGGATTCAGATTTGAAAAAAACTTTATAAGGTGATAGTCGAGGTTATCCTGGGAGATTTCTTCCCATTCTGCTGGCAGGAGACAAAATATTATTTTGCAGAAAGTCACCATGTGATGAGAATTTCAGAGGGCTGAAGGACCATCAGAACCTGGACTGAGCTGTGGCAGACAGTCTTGACCCCACTGTCAGCTTTGCCACTACTGGTAATGGGTTCTGGAGGAGACATTGGCCCATATAGTTTGTGCTGCTGGAGAGCAGTCAGCAGCAACCTCTAAGAAGTACAAGTGCCTTCCTTTTTGTTTTTCACAGTGATTTGTAAAACTTAATTGGTAACAGCGGACTTTTGAGTTATTCACCCCCATACCCGTCAGGAGGTCCCTGACTACTTATGAAATGAAAGGAAGAGATTTTCTTCTATAAAAGAGCACTTCATTAGGCTCACATGAGGATCTACTTTTCTCTTCTTTGGAGTCGGAATAGCCAGATGGTCTGTCTGGTCTTCAGCCGGCCAGATGTTGGCCAGGAGGCTTGGTTTGATGTCCTGAAACGGTTTGGGCTGACAATGTTCCATCTCCAGCTGTCTCTATTCTCACTGTAAGCATATAGCATTTTTGTTACATTATGAAATTGTATGTTCTGCTTCCTCTGAGTAAACGTTCTTTTCTTTTAAAACTACTGCCTTCTATTTTTTTATTGTGTTTTATCCCCTGCCCTCCCCAAGCCAAAGCCAGGCTCAGGGCGGCTCACAATATGAAATTCATACATCAAATACAATAAATACAATAAAATCACATTACATCAAATCAATAGAAATGGAATTGTTTCCATCCCCATAAAACATCCATAATAAATTAGTAAAAATTAGCAAGTGACGCACTTTTTTAGATCATAGAGGCCACTGCAAAGCCTGTGAACACCCAGTACCCCCCCACACACACTTTGGATTGATAACTGATACAGAAACAAGGGGGGGTAGGGAGGCCAGCGTCGATTAAGTTATTCAAGTTATTCGAGAGCGCCTGTCTTACCCAGCAATTGCCGAAGTGCTACACCTCATGGTCTCAATCCACTCAGCCGTTGCATGCACCCCCAGGAGTGTGCCAAGTTTCCTTAGTGGATTTTTCTCCAGAAAGCGCATGTAAAATGTAGCCATTTACAGATAATGGAAGGTCTGGCAGAGGTTTGTGGACCTTTCCACACCTTTCTTTTTCCTAAACAGTCTGCCATCTGCCTGGGAACCCCTCTGGGCGTCTGGAAAGCATCACAAACCATAGTACGCGGTGTGGCACTGTGAGGGAAATCTGGTAGAAATCACTGCCCCCTTCCTCTGCCAATAGCAGCTACCGGCAGTTTTAACTGGTTCCTCTCATTGCAGCAGGCCCCATGTAGGGAGACTTGGGCCCTGGCATTTGCCACACCCTTTTGCACAGTGTCAACGCCTCCTTTCTTCTCTGGTATTTTTACAAAGTCAAACTTTTTCTCTGCTGTAGTTCCATGAAGCCCTGTTCAATCCCAACGTACTACCAGCCACTTTTGGAGGATCCAGACTTCACCTGGTGGATGTAGCCCCTAAATCCCTTTCTTGTTCAAACTGCCCCCACCACTTTTGAGGTTTCCTCAGGAAGATGCTTTTTGGAGCAAGACAACTCCAAGATCGATTAGATTACATGACTGTTCTCCTCTTGAAACCTGGTTAGCACGAGCCAATGGCCAGAAATGTGGGAAGATTTTCTATGTTGCAGATTCACCAGGCAGAAGAGGATAAGAAAGTTCAGAACAAAGTAGAGTTTCATGCTAGCTGTTCTATACACCTTTGAGGCAGACAAAGCTATTCCATCTTGATGTCGGGATGATCTAACTGTGATGTATACATATGTGTGTGCTTTTAAGGGAGCCTTCACAAACTAGTCTCACCCCGCCACAGCCGTATGGGAGAAGCCTCAGTTCTAGTTCACCGTGTATGTAGTTGTAGTTGCCAGTGAGTGCTGGAAGCAATTAAAAAAGTATAATGGTTTACATGGGTCCTCCACCAACCCTGCACATCTGGCCAGGGAAGAGGAATGGCTATTATCCTTTGTAAGTCCTTCAACATCTGCAGACGTCCAGTGGAAATTATCACTGGAATTGACTGTATGCTACTTAACGTTAGGGACTAAGGATAGTTCAGGCATCCTTCTTGTTTACCAACTGCCTAGTTCCCCCGTAGGCTGCCTCTGAGTTGGCAGCAGTCTTGTCGGAGGTGGTGCCGGAAACTCCTAGACTGAGCCTTGTGAGGGCCGAGGAACCCTTGCCAGGACCGGCCAAGGATTTTATAGCTTCTCTGATTGCCTTGAGTCTCTCCCAAATCATGATTGCCCCAAAGAGGGCATGAAAGAGGTCATGCCCTGGGCTTAATCTTTTGCACTGAGCCTTTGAGGGGACCACGAACCTGAACTACTGTCTGACCACTGCTTACTTAAAGCCAAGGTGAAGTGAGGGTTGCTGGAGTCGGAAACACATTATAGGTGTCTACATGCCAATGCTAGAAGTCTCCGAGCCATGATAGGGGAGCCAGAGTGCTTGGTGATCGATGACAATTTAGATATAGTAGGTATCTCAGAAACATGGTGGAATGGGGAAAAATCTATGGGAAACAGTCATCCCTGCTCTATAGGGAGGACAGGATGGTGGGGTGTTTCTTGACTCTTCTCTGGGTTTTGTAGTGTTGCTGGGAGGCATCACCCTTCTTTGGCACTCGATGGACTGGGTTTGGTGTCTCTGGCGGTTTCTGGTGTGCTGAGTATTAGCTGCGTGGCACTTACAACCATGGTCAAGTACTGGTCTGCTTCAAAGCAAGTATTGCTTGGTACCATTGCAACCAACTGTATCTCAGTGTTTGGAAGGTTAGAATTTTGGTTAATTCATTCATTTGTGATGTAATTCACACAAGAGTAACACAAGTTCCTGGGGCGCACTTAGGTTAAACAGGAAATATGTTCAAGACTTGTAAGCAAACTCTGCCTTGGCTCTCACCTACAACTTTCTGACAAATCATGATGGGTAGCCGTGTTAGTCTGTCACTAGCAGCAGAAAAGAGTAGGAGTCCAGTAGCACCTTAGTAGCCATACGTCTGATCTGAGACTGTAGTCTGGGGAGTTGGGTGAGCACGCAAACGACGTTTCTGTACACCATCAGAAAGCTTGCACATTTTACCAGTGCAGGTTTCAGCTGCACATCTGCAGCACTCCAGGCTCATGTCACGGCTTGTATGAGAGCTTTCTGCCCAACGGCTGTATCGCACACCGCTGCGTTTCCAAGAAGGGTTTGGAATTCTGCCAATAGTTAAGACTTCCTGTAGAGCGTTTGGTCCGAGCGCCATTGTTTCCTGGGGGCTCCCAGGAGACACCAAGAGTCGTTTAGATTTGGAGTGCAAAAAGCACTCCAACTCGGTCCTAAATAGTGGATCGGGAAGCAGGAAATTCCCCTGCAGCCTTCAAGAGCGGTTTGGACTCCCATATTCTCTGAGAGAGCTTTTATTAAGCCTCTCTTAAGACTTGGAAGTTGTCCCCGCCGGCATATAGGGGCCACCATTGCCACGGACGACTCTTTGGATTATAGGCTTTGACCTCCTCTACACATTAACATCAAATAATCTATGAAAAGAACAAGAAGCCTCACCTTTGGAAGTCAGAGTGAGTAAAAAGACACTTTTTGCCTTTATCTTGATTGACAAGACCTGAATGACGATACAAACACCTACGAAAACCGGCGACTCCCTGCCCAGCGTAACAAGACTTTTAAAATAAACAAATGCCATTAAATGAACTGACTAAGACCTTATCAACTTGATCAGTGAGTAGACGCAATAAAAGGGACTTTTGAATGACTTTACAACTACCAATTAAATGCTTTGAGGGGAGGGAGGGAGACGAAAACCTCCCCCCCCCACTTCCGGCTTTCTTTGATTCAATGTCCAGCCACGTCGCCTCATAAGACCGGAAGATAATAAGAAGGGCTTTGTTACCATCGAAAAGATAGGGCAGATTGGAAGACTTGAAGTGAATCTCCCCGGTGTAACCATCAAATCGTTCCTACCACTTAACCACCGAGAGGAGACGATGCAGGGTCTATGATACTGCAGTTTCCTGTCTACTTTCTTTTCTTTATCTGTGCTGCTTTGAAGCGTAATTGAGGATATCTTGAAAATTACAAAGCCTGCTTCTATATAAAGAATACAAGCAGATATGTCAAACAAGAGGATGGAAGAGATGTTACTCAAACAAATGGACATGTTTGCAGTGCAACAAGATTTAGTCTTTGAAAAACAACAAGCGCTCTCACATCAAGTATTTCAACTAGCTGAGGTGATGAATATCCTATTTAAATCAATTAATGGAAAACTGGACACAATTATTGAGGAGATCCACGATATGAAGACCCAAGATATGACAACAATTATGTCAATGGAAAAAAATGACAATGAATTAGAACAATTTATTTTTAAAGAGGTAGCTGCAAGTGACCAGCTGGCAATGAGAGAGAGCAACATGAGAGAACTCAATACCTCTACAATCTACTTGTCTGAGTTACTGCTGACAGGAGGAACATTATTATCCCAAGAAAACACTTCCTGGCAGCCAGCGATGGAGGGAGACATGACGAAGGATTTTACCAAGAAGCTGCTGGAAATTTTAACAAGAAGCCAATGGATACAATCACTGGGATCTTTTTTTACATTTTCAGAGGCCAGAATTGCAGCTACTATATTGAAAAACGGGGGGTGGGGATTGGGAAATAAAGAAGGACTGGCAGATCCCCTCCCAAAACAAGATAATGGCTAAAATGATGCTTATTTTTGGGGTGTAAGGGAGCCACGGTGGATTTACTTTGATGAATTTCTAATGGGAAAATTTGTTTATGTATTGATCTAATCCCTTTATTATAGAATAATAGAATGTTATATAGAGACAATGATGATAATATTATAACTAGGTAGGACTTGAAATTGCTTATAGAAGTAGTATAGATGGCTTAAAGCAAGTCTGTATGAGAGAAAATAAGGATTAGAAATTAATTTGAAATGCAAAAGTGTTAACCAGTAGAATTAGTGACTGAAGAAGATGCGGGGAAGTCACATATAGTAGATAGCATTGAATATTATAGATAACATATTCTCAGTAATAGCAATGAATTTTTTTTTGTTACAAGCAGTTACAACCGAATATATTGTTGAGATATGTTTATTTTTGTTGAATTGTAGAAAATAATAAAAATAATTTAAAAAAAAAAGGAATTCTGCCAATAGATACGAGGTGGGACCATTGTTCATTACTGCTCACATCAGTGTCATGATGAAAACAATGGTGCTCAAATAAAAACATCTGGCGACCCTTTTGGAATAACAGTGGCTGTACAAAACCTGTCAAAGGCTGCAGTCATGAAAATTTTCAGATAAAATAACCTTATGGAAGCAATCACTGCTGATTCCTGTCAAGGAACCTGACTGGAAAGTGGATTTCCGAACTCGCTGTGGGCAGTAGAACATTTGGCCTGACATACTTAAATGGAGCAGTCAAAGTACTCTGCACTAGTAGCTGGTCTCCCACTGATTTAAAAGGTGTGTTTTCTTTTGGCTAAAGATACTCTTGCTGAACATGAAGAAGAGGGGGCATGGTTCGGTAGAGCATCTGCTTGGCATGCAGAAGGTCCCAGGTTCAATCCCCGGCATCTCCAGTTTGTCAGGATCAGGAATCTGTCCCTAGCATCCCATAAGCAAACTCATCCAGGCAGGTAGCTCTGAAGCAGTACTACTTTATTAGGAGCAAAAAGACAGATTAAAGGACTGACTGCCTACAGGCAGGTGAGGCTAGTAATGGCAAAACATAGGCAGGTTACATGTTTAAAAGCACTACAGGCTGTGAAGGTAAACATGGCTAAGCAACCCCGAGATAAGCGATTCCCAGGAAGGAAGACTAAACATTAGAGCGCAGCTGTGGAAAACAGGACGAGCGAAACTGCACAGAGTTTACAGGCAAGAGAACCAAGGACTTGACGTGTAGCCAGAAACTGGCCTACTCAAGTCAAGAGCCTTTACTCCTGCTAACAGCAAAGGCCTGACACTGGCAAAGGCCTGACATTCTGCTCCCCCTAAGGCCCCCCTCCCAACAAACGGGTGAGATTTCTGGGGGTAAGCATCGTGAAATTGGTGAACCAGACGAAGGGCAGTTACATGGTGTTCAGCCACCCACTAATCATGACCCGGACCCAAGTGCTTCCAGCGAACCAGATAGTAGAGCACCCGCGGATCCGGGAATCTAGGATCTTGGAAACTTCAAAATGTTCTCCCCCCCCCCCAACACCACCGGGAGCTCAGGAGCAGGACCGGGGTGCCATTCTGGTGTGGGCACGTATTTCTTTAGCAAACTGACATGAAACACTGGATGGATGCCCCTCAGGGACTTCAGAAGGCTGAGTTCCACTGTGACTTAATTAATGAGCCGTGAGACTGGGAAAGGCCCCACATGCTTCTCACTGAGTTTTTTACACAGGGAGCAGAGGTTTTTTGTGGACAGATATACCTGGTCCCCTACCTTGATGTTCCTCCCCTGAGAACGGTGTTTGTCCGCTTGTGCTTTGTATTTGCACTTGGCCCGCTCTAAATTCTTTTACAACCAGGGCCAAGTGTTTCATACTACGTTCACCCAGTCAGCCACCTCAGTGTCAGCCACCTCCCCCAAAAGATCCACATTACCAAAGGGTCCGAAGTCTTAACCATATATCACCTGTAATGGGCTGAAACCTGTGGACTGATGGGAGGCATTATTATAGGCATACTCTGCAAAAGGCAAAAGATCTACCCAATCATCCTGGTGGTAATTTACATAGTAACGCAAATAACATTCTTTCACTGAATTGACATGTTTGATCTGACTGTCGGTCTGGGGGTGGTAGGCACTGGATAACCCTTGTTCCACCCCTACCAATTTAAGGAAAGCTTTCCAAAACTTTGCCACAAACTGTGTGCCCCGATCCGAGACCACCTTGAGTGGGAAGGAGTGATATTTGAAGACATGTGACACAAACATTCGAGCTAATTTTTGAGCTGTGGGAAGTCCCGTGCAAGGGACTAAATGCACTTGTTTAGAAAAAAGGTCTGTGAGCACCCATAGTACTGTTTTCCCCCAGCTAGGAGGAAGATCCATGACGAAATCCATGGCAATAACTTCCCAGGGAGTCGAAGGTGTTTCCAAAGGCTTCAAAAGTCCAGGTGGCTTCCCCACCACCCTTTTGGCTGTAGCGCAAATGGGGCAACTGCGAATAAAAGAATCTAAGTCCGTTCTCATCCCTGACCACCAGAATTGCCTGCACAAAAGATGCAGGGTTTTAACAAAACCAAAATGCCCTGCCACCTTGGAACCATGGCTCCGATCCATCACCTCCCTCTGAAGAGAAACAGGAACGTACAGTTTATTTTCTTTAAACCAGAACTCCCCCCACTGCTCGGGAGTAAACAACGAGTCTGTGGGACGATCCACCTTGCTCTGATACTGGGGGAGTCGAGAAAGCGCATCTGCCAACTGATTCTGCTTGCAGGGCACATGCCTTAAAACAAAACAGAATTTAGAGAAGAATTCGGCCCAACGCACCTGCTTTGCCATGGGTTTGCGTGTTCCCTTTGAAGCCTCTAAATTTTTATGATCCGTCCACACTTCAAACGGGACGTCGACCCCCTCTAGGAAATGTTTCCACACCATGAGAGCACATTTAACTGCGGCTGCCTCCTTTTCCCAAATGGGCCAGTTCAATTCAGACTGTGAAAACTTAGAAAAATACACACAGGGTTGAAGCTGCCCCGCTTGCCCCACTTGCAGTAATGCTCCCCCCATCGCTACATCGGAAGCATCCACTTGAACAATGAAAGATTTCTCACAGTCAGGGTGTTTGAATATAGGCTCAGAAGTGAACAGTCTTTTTAGAGTATCAAAAGCTCGCTGACATTCTGGTGTCCAATTCAACCGGGAGGAAGGCAAAGTCACCGAACTCCCCTTCCCTTTCGTTTTTAACAAGTCCGTTATGGGTAACGCCACTTACGCAAAATTGTTGAAAAACCTCTGTAAAAATTGGCGAACCCTAGGAACTGTTGTAATTGTTTGCATGCAGCCGGCGGCTCCCACTCCAACACCGCCCTCACTTTCTCAGGATCCATGGCCAGACCCTTGTGCGAAATCACGTACCCCGAAAAGGTCAGTTTATCTTGATGAAACTCACATTTGGACAACTTTGCAAACAACTGATTGTCCCGGAGGCATCTCAGTACCTCTTTGACTAATTTCACATGCTTCTCGTAAGTTTTTGAATAAATCAAAATGTTATCTAAATCCACAATCACCCCTTTAAAAAGTAAGTCATGTAACACCTCGTTAATCATTTGCCTGAAGACACTAGGAGCCCCCTGAAGACCGAAGGACATGACCAGGTATTTAAACATTCCAAAACAACTAGAGAAAGCCATTTTCCACTCGTCCCCATTCCGTATTCTAATGCGATAATATGCCTCGACTAGGTCCAATTTGGTGAAGATGTGACCTTCCTTCAGTTGGCTGAGCAGATCTGGAATCAATGGAAGGGGGTAGGCATTAGTCTGGGTGACTGCACTGAGTCTGCGAAAATTAATACATAAGCGAAGATCTCCCGTTTTCTTACGCACAAAAAAGGAGGGAGCAGAGCAAGGCGCCAAAAAGGGTCGGATGAAACCGCGGGCTATACCGTGTTTTCCCGAAAATAAGACACTGTCTTATATTTATTTTTCCTAAAGAAGACACACTATGGCTTATTTTCAGGGGATGTCTTATTTTTATTAAGTATGGCCTGGGGCCACCTGAGGGGAGTGGCCGTGGGGTGGCCGGGCTGGGAGTTGGGGCCGGGCCGGGCCTGCATCTCAGGGCTGGGCGTGGAGGGGGAGGGAGGCCCGCGCGGCCACGGCGGCCGGATCAACGAAGGCGCGACCCGTCCAAAGGCTTTTTGAAGGGCGCTTTCACACAGCCTATTTGGGGGTCGGGGGGTCTCTCTTCCCATCCTGCTGACCCAGCCCCAGCCTCCCCCCTTACCCATGCTGTGCCGGCCCAGCGGGGAGCCGCACCGCCTCATCCCTCTCCGCCGCCTCATCCCTCTCCACCGCCTCGTCCCTCTCGCTTCAGCCGCCGCTGCCGAGCTCAGGCCGGACATGGCAGCCCCTCCATGGGCAGGAATGGCGGCCAGGTGCAGGCAACAGGCGAGGAGCCTCCTTCCAGCGGCCGCTTCCAAGGGGCGGCATTTCCCTGCCCGCCCCGCTGCCCCTTCAGTGCCGACTCGGGCTCCCTGCCCGCCGGAACGAGGCAGGGGGAAACGGGTGGGGCTACAGGACGAGTGGTCTGAGGCCGAGGAAACTCTCCAGGAACAGTGAACTGGCGGGAAGTCTTGGTATGCTGCATAGCTACGCCTATCACCATGTCTTATTTTCGGGGTATGGCTTATATTGAGCAAATGGTTAGAAATCCTGCTACGGCTTATTTTATGGGTATGTCTTATTTTTGGGGAAACACAGTATTTTTATCTAAAAATTCCTGCAATACCTATTTCTCCTTCGGACTCATGGGATAAACCTTCCCCTTCGGTAGTTTGCCCTCTCCCAGCAGCTCAATGTCTTGCGGTGGGGAGGCAAAACATTGCACTCTTTCTCATTAAATACATCTGCAAACTGGGTGTACTTTCCAGGTAGTTGGGGGGGGGTATAGGATCCCAATTCCTCGAAGCCATGGCAGCACCCCCCCCGGACGACTACCTCTCCGGTGTCGGTCACACTGCGGCTGGGCGAAGGCAATAGTCCGGGCCACCCAATCTATGGTGAGACCATGTCCTTGTAACCAATTTGCTCCAAGTACCACCGGGTACTGGATGTTTGGAACTATTGTAAAATGGATCTGCTCCCAGTGAGTCCCAACTCCCAACGCTACACGGCCTGTACGCTGGTTAACGCCCTCCCCCAAAGTCACTGCCATCCATTTGAGTGAAGTGGAAGGCTTGGGGCAAGTTCACCGCTTTCACTTTTAAAGCTTTAAGTCTCCTCATTGATCAAAGTTCGTGCGCACCCCGAGTCCACTAAAGCCTCCACTGAAACCTGGGGTCCCCCTTTGGGACTTTGTAAAACATCTAAAAAGTCTCTCCCATATCGCTCACCATCACTGGAGCTCCCTGCTCTTTGTCGGAAGAGGTCTGCTGAGGAGCCCGTTACAGCAGACCTGGGACGTTTTTGGGCTGGTGACTCCAAGCCTCTTCCTCCTCCGAGGCTGACGAGCTGTCCTGGCTCGGCACTGGCACATCTGTAATCCGCGATCCTGTTGGATCAAGTTGTGTAGTACGCTGGTCCTCTTGGCTAGTTGATGCGAGGTTGAGAACGGAGGGTCCTCGTCTTCCAGGAGCTGCACTCTTCCAACGCTCCTTACCTCCTGCCCGCACCGCCTCCTCCTTGGTCGGGTGTGGAGTGGCCCGGGGACCCTCAGGCCGGGAGGGGCAAGTGGCAGAGAAATGTCTCATTCCGCCACAAACCAGGCACGCCCCGCTCTGAAAACGCCTCACTCTCTCTGCTGCCGGAGCGGCCATCCCCCCTGGTGGTCGGGAGCCCCCTCTTGGGACGGCCCGCTATGGCCATGGTCCCGAGTCTCGTGCTTTGCATTGTTTTGACAAGTTCAGTAACTGCTGGCGGTTTTCCACTTCCACCGCCAGCAGAATCCACCCCTCAAGATCCACCCCTCAAGATCATGTCTCCTTGCATGAAAGCCCAGGGGAGAACATCTGAGTTCAGTCCTTCACGGAAATACTGCACACGGGTGGCCTCACTCCAATCCACAACTTTGCTTGCTAGCAACTGAAACTCACTCGCATACTGCATCACTGACCTGGCACCCTGCCGAAGCTGCAGCAGAGCCATCTTGGCCCACTCGCTCTGGTGTGGATCCTCAAAGCGTGGGTTGTGCAAGCAGTGCTTGACGGACTTCGGCCACCTCTTGCCAAAGTCCCTCCAACAAAGCCCACAGCGTAGCTACCTACTCGACCAGTTCATGGTTCTGCTGCTGGAGACATAGGTAATCTTCGTCCCTTTCTCGCCACTTCTGCGTCTGGCGCAATCCTGTGCCCCACAGAGGTGGGTCCTCAGAAATCCTCGTTGCTCCCACCCGAGAGCTAAATGAAAAATCCCAGTCCTCCTCCGGCAAGACGGAGCCCACTCCCCGCTGCCGCCGGGTATTAACGTGTGGAGGCACCCCAGGAGTCTCCAGCCAGAGCCGCGGATGAACGTCCGGAAGTCCGGGCACCACTCCTTCCATGCCCCGAGGCGGCGGTTGTCACAACGGCAACTTGGGGGCCTACTCTGGCTTCTCTGGTTGCTTAGGTTCCTCATCCGGTACCTTGGGGTCCACCGGGTCTCGGTCAGGAATCAGCGGGCTCGTGGTATCGGGCACTGTGGTGTCCGGGGCTTCACCCATGGTGTTGGGGAGAACACGGCACCTCAGCCCAAAAAAAGGGATTACCAGCCTAATGTCAGGATCGGGCATCTGTCCCTAGCATCCCATAAGCAAACTCATCCAGGCAGGTAGCTCTGAAGCAGCAATACTTTATTAGGAGCAAAAAGACAGATTAAAGGACTGACTGCCTACAGGCAGGTGAGGCTAGTAATGGCAAAACATAGGCAGGTTACATGTTTAAAAGCACTACAGGCTGTGAAGGTAAATATGGCTAAGCAACCCCGAGATAAGCGATTCCCAGGAAGGAAGACTAAACATTAGAGCGCAGCTGTGGAAAACAGGACGAGCGAAACTGCACAGAGTTTACAGGCAAGAGAACCAGGGACTTGACGTGTAGCCAGAAACTGGCCTACTCATGTCAAGAGCCTTTACTCCTGCTAACAGCAAAGGCCTGACATTGGCAAAGGCCTGACACAGTTAAAGGGACTAGGCAAGTAGGTGATGTGGAAGACCCCTGCCTGAGACCCTGGAGAGCTGCTGCCGGTCTGGGTAGACAATACTGACTTCGATGGACCAAGGGTCTGATTCCGTATAAGGCAGCTTCATGTATTCATGTGCAGATTGACAATAGGTTATCCACAATAAATATTGCCAGAAATAAATATTGCCAGCTGCACAAGCCAAAATATAAACTGTTCATGGAGCCTTCATGTTAATGCACATGTGTTCATCTTGTGTTCACGTCTGTTGTTGGCTCAGAGATTTATCTTGGACCTTTGAAAGTGAGTCCTGAAGAACTTTCTTAAGCCACATTTTAACAAGCTGTTCCACAAAGGCAGCAACAGGGAAGCGGTTAAGGATATACCAGCAAATCAGGGCTGTTGTTGATAAATAGGGAGCATTGGGACATATGTGAATTGTGCAAAATTTCTTTAACAGTTATCATGGTTCAAAGGCATAGTCACATATAAACAGAGCTAGAAGTGATCTCATGGGTCATCTAGTCCAACACCCTGCACAGTGCAGGGAATTCACAACTACCTCCCCGCCTCCCCCCCAGTGACCTCTGCTCTATGCCTAGAGGAAGGTAAAAACCTCCAGGATCATTGGGCCATTCTGGCCTGGCGGAAAATTGCTTCCTGACCCCAAAGTGGTGATTGGTATTATCCTGGGCATGTAAGAAAGGACTACAAGAAAACAGAGTTGCACTTACCTGTAACTGCTGTTCGTTGAAGTCTTCTGTGCAGACACACATTTGGGACTGCGCCTGCGTGCAGGCCTGCCACCAGAAAAACTTTTACTAGCCTCAGGCATATAGCGGGGATGCCCCTCTATATGGGTTCAAATGGAGGTTGCATGAGCTTGGCCAGCACTAGGGATAGGGACCACTGAGGTGTGATCCTAGGCGTTGGGGGAAACATGTTGTTGAGACCCTTCAGAAACCTTTTAGACAGAGGATGAGAAAAGACTGTGTATCCTCCTGTCTTATCATGTGGATAATTCACAGTGGGTAGCCGTGTTAGTCTGTCTGCAGTAGTAGAAAAGAGCAAGAGTCCAGTAGCACCTTAAAGACTAACAAAAATATTTTCTGGCAGGGTATGAGCTTTCGTGAGCCACAGCTCACTTCTTCAGATATCTGAAGAAGTGAGCTGTGGTTCACGAAAGCTCATACCCTGCCAGAAAATATTTTTGTTAGTCTTTAAGGTGCTACTGGACTCTTGCTTTTATCATGTGGAAAGACTTATCCCCTGTGTTCTATTTTCCATGCTGTCAGATGTAGTCTCTCTACATTGTGGTGTAAGAGGGTAAGTCTGAGTAAGTCTGAGTAAGTCTGGGGAGTTTGGGAGCTCCCTGCAGTTCCCCTGAGCCAACTGTAACAGTTCTGTGTACCAAATCTGCCGAGGCCACCTTGGGGCAATTAGGATACACGAAGTGTAATCTGCTCTGATCTTCTCCAGTACCCTGGCTAGGAGGGGGAATGGGGGAATGCTCAGAAGAGGGTCCCCAACCATCTTATCTGGAACGCATCTCCTAGCGACTCCGGGTCATGGCCCGCTAAGGAGCAAAATTCTCTGGCTTTCTTGTTCTCCGTGGAAGCGAACAGATTGATTTGAGGGAAGCCCCAGAGCTGAAAGATTGGGTTCAGGAATGAGTCCGAGATCTTCCACTTGTGATTCGTGCAGAACTCCCTGCTGAGGGAGTCTGCCCATGTATTGGGATTAGAAATGGACAATTTATTGATGCTGGACAGCCAAACCATTTTCCGAGTTATTAAGCAAAGACTACTTGACCATGAAAGACAAACAATCCTGCCTGCAACTCCTTTATCTTGTTCTTCATCCAAATTGGGTCTTTCTGCCAATTTTGGATTTCTCCAGGATTACTTCCACTTTCTAAGTGATCCTTCCCTCTGCAGGGCCTTTATGCTAGCTAGACTAAACCCCTTCCCATCGGTGGTTTTATTCGGGAGATTTAGTGGTACCCCTTTGGAAAAGAGAATTTATGGCTGTGGCTCGAATCAGATAGACTCCATTTATCATATTTTATTGGAATGTGAAATGCTAGCGGACCTACATACTAAATTTTTAATGCTATCAATTTTGGATAGGAACTCTTCCCCCCACTCTTTGTTTAGACTTTTACTGAACGGGTATGATTCAGAAACTACAGAAATAGTAGCCATGTTTTTGAAGCAAGCTCTAATGATAAAAATCAAACAAAAAATATAATAGCTGCTATTCCAGTTACTTGTAGACACTCGTTTTATATATATACCTTATATTCACTCATATATACCTTATATATCTCATTTTATTCATATCTATTGCTACAGATTTCGATATTGATGTTTTTATCATTTCTCAAATTCTGGAATACCTTGTACGATTTGTTATGCCAATAAATGTTTTTGAATTGAATTGAATTGAATTGTGTGTGCCGGCTATGTGAATAGCCTTGAGGCAGATGTCGTTCTCTAGAGCCACCTGCCAGACCCTCTGTGCCTCTCTGCACAATGGGAGGGAACTCGTGCCCCCTTGCTTGTTGATGTAGCATACCGCTGAGGTGTTGTCGGACTGGAGCAGCGTTCTGGACCCCCGAAGGATATCTGTAAAGGAGGTAAGGGCATAATGAATGGCACGAAGTTCTAGTATATTAATATGTAGAGAGGCCTCTGCTTCACTCCACCTGCCCTGCGTGGAGAAATTCTGGCAGTGGCCTCCCCACCCTTCAAGGGAAGCGTCAGTGGTCAGGGTAAATTCTGGGTTCCAGTACCTGAATGGTACACCTCTGAGGAGATTTGACTCCAATAGCCACCATGCCAAAGACTTCAGGATTACCCTGGGGATAGAAAGTCTGTGTAGTTGTGCATGGTGATACTGATCAAAGTTCCTGGGGAATCAGTTTTGCAGGCTCCTCATCTGCAACCTAGCAAATGGGGTCACTGCTGTAGTGGAGGCCATAAGGCCCAGCAACCTATGGATGGCTATTACGGGTTGGTGTCTACAACGTAGGAAATGATTGACCAGATTTTTGATAGCCCGCATCCTCTCGGGTGGGAGCAAGGCTCTTCCCCTGTTGGATTCTAATATTGCCCCTATGAACTGGGGTCGTTGCGAAGGTATCAATTTGGATTTTTTCCAATTGACCAAAAGGCCTAGAGTGGTACAGGTGGTTAGGACCAGCTCTATATGGGATGCCAGAGTGTTTGGGTCGTCAGCTGTGATGAGTCAATCATCTAGGTACGGGTATATGCTGCATCCTCTGCTCCTAAGAGGGGAAATAACTACAGCCATACATTTCGTAAATACCCACAGGGCTGTGGCCAAACCGAATGGGAGAACAGTGTAACTGAATACCTCCTCGCCGTAGCGGAACATGAGGTACTTCCTGTGTGAAGGGTGAATGGACACATGGAAGTATGCGTCCTTCAGGTCCAGGACAATGAACCACGTGTTAGGAGTGAGAAGCTCCATCACAGATGGTAAAGAAACCATACGGAATTTTGAAATTCTCTAACATTTATTGAGCTCTCTAAGGTCTAATATCGGCCTAGAGCCTCCATCTTTTTTCTCTACCATGAAAAGTCTAAAGAAGAACCTGAAACAGTCGGGAGAAACAGGTTGGACTGCGCCCTTTTGTAGGAGCTCCTGCAGTTGCGGGCCAAACTCAGGGAATGGGTTATCCCTCGCCAAACTGGAGGGGGAACAAGTAGGAATAAACTTAAATTCCGACCGATAGCCCTCAGATATGATCCTGTAAACCCAGGAATCTGCGCAGATGCGGTGCCATGCACCAGAATACTTGGCCAGTCTCTTGAGGAATGGCAACTCCTCTTGGCCGGCCCGCTGTAACAGAATCTTTGGGGCGGTTGCTGCAGGTGATCCTTGGACTTACTGGTGGGCCTCTGTCTGTTATTAGGCCTGCGCTTCCCTGCTTAGCCTTGCTGGTACTGCTGGTTATACTGGAATTGTCTCTGTTGAGGATATGGTTGGTACCTTTGATGTTTCTGACCTCTTTAGTAAGATGTGTTAAAACCCTGTTGACGGGGTTGAAATCTTTCTCTTTGTGGATTGGTGGAAGGAATAACGCCCAGGGATCTGGCCGTCTGGCGATCTCTCTTGATGCTGGTAAGGAACTCCATGGTATTTGAAGCAAACAGGGTGTCACCCTCAAAAGGAAGGTCCTCTACCTTGGATCTGGTATCCAGTGGAAGGGCGGTGTTGCGTAGCCAGGAGTGTCTTCTTAGTGTCAACTGCAATTGCCACAGATCGTGCTGCAATTTCTGCCACGTTTACCTGCGCTTATCTCTTGCTTTGAGAGGCGGACTGCCTCCGCCTGTATCAGTCCAACTGCGGTCTTGGACTCTTCGGGCAGGAGGTCCAGATGAGGAGCAGCCTTCTCCCAGAGAAAGAGCTGGTAGCCCCCCATGATGGTCTGGTAATTGGCAATCCTGAAACTAAGGGCTGAGGATGTATAAGCTTTCCTGCCCAGATAATCCATTCTCCTGCTCTCCTTATCAGCAGGTGAGGAGTGATGGCTCTGTCTCGCCTGCATCTCCCCCGTCGTGATGAAAGATGGGGGAGGGTGGGCTGTCAGGAAATCAGCTGACTCAGGTTTGATCCTGTAAAGGTTTTCTATTTTCTTGGCGGAAGCTGGGGTGGAAGCTGGATTTCTTCAAAATACTTTAGTGATGTCTGATAGGCCCTCAAGAATGGGGAAGGCCGCAATGCCTGGGGAGTTGGGATACAGTCTGCTCAGGATTGTCAGTGGTGGTGAGGTTTATCTCCAAGGCCATTCTGATCATCTGTTCGGTTCTTAGGCATAAGTCCTCTGAGGGAGAGACTGTTTCTGTATCCCCCACCTGTTCATCCGGTGATGGTTCGGATACTCCCTCTGAGCTGGCCACAGATGTTAGTGCTTTGAAGTCCTCCGGATCCGAGTCTAGCATTGAAGCTGACTGGTGGAAGGAGGTAGAGGGATGTGCCACTTGTTCTATCGGACTCTGAACCATAGGTTTGGTGTGCAGAGTAAGCTGTTTGAGTCTACAAAAGTCCATCCATTCCTGAATGAGGGCTGGGGAGATGTTGTGTTGAGATATTGGTGCCGTATTCGGTAGTAAAGTAGGTCTCGGATCCGAAAGGGTCGGAACCGATGGTAGGATCTCCGCCGGCAACTCCAGCTCAGTATCAGTAAGGAGTGGAGGGGGGAGCCCTAGTGGAGACTGCGTACAGTCGGTGCGCGCATTGCGCGCTCGGTTTGAAATTTTTTGGCATATTTTACACACTGGAACATTGTGGCCCTCTCCCAAGCAAAGCACACACAACTCGTGTTTGTCTGTGTGCGGGATCTTTGTATTGCACTTGGGGCAACGTTTAAAAGATGGTTTTGGAACCATAACGGCCCTCAGCACTCGACCGAGGGGACCAGGGCTAATGTTTTCTCTCTCTCTCTCCCGAAACGGGGAGGTAGGGCTGGTCAAGAAGCCCTGAGTGGCAGCCCGAAAGGAACTCACAGTTCGTCTTGAAGTAATGAGCTGAAAGGAATGATGAATTTGTAAAGTCGCACTGAGGTTGATTAGGCTCCATTCTCGGTGGCGGCGAAGAAGTAACTGAGGAGGGAGGGGATGCCCCACCCAGGAGCACGTGGTGGTTTCGACAGGAAGCTGGCCCACCTGCTCGGTGGGAGGGGCATCCCCGCTATATGCCTGAGGCTAGTAAAAGTTTTTTCGGTGGCAGGCCTGCGCTCAGGCACAGTCCCAAATGTGGGGCTGCACCGAAGACTGAAAATGAAGTGAGCGCTGACACATCCCTTCCTACACTTCCTCTCACTATCAGCCTAAATTCACAGAATCAGCATTGCTGATGGCTGTCTAGCCTCTGCTTGAAAACCTCCAAAGGAGCACCAACCACCTCCTGAGGAAGCCTGTTCCACTGAGGAACTGCTGTCAGGAAGTTCTTCCTAATGTTTAGCCAAAAACTCTTTCAATTTCAACCCATTGGTTCTGGTCTGACCTTCAGGGGCAACTGAAAACAACTCAGAACCATCCTCTATATGACAGCCCTTCAAGTACTTGAAGATGGTTATCATATCCCCTCCCAGTCTTCTCCTCTACAGGCTAAACATACCCAGCTCCTTCAACCTTTCTTCATAAGACTTGGTTGCCAGACCCCTCACCAACTGCAAAGACTCTGTGTAAACCTATGCATGTTTACTCAAAAGTAAGTTATACATTGTTCAATAGGACTTACTCTAAGGGAAATGTTCTTAGGACTTGCATGTGGCCTTTGAACCACTTTTATCACCAACTATCAGATGAGAAAGAAAAGTAAAAGCTTCCTCCATGTACCATCTCATGCTCAGACTTGGGAGTATTGTTTTGCTAACGTAAAAGCAGGCCAGTGCCGTTGCCAAGAATGTATTTTTCCCATCTAGCTATTGCATCCTATGTGACCTCAAGACTAAACTACCGCTGCTATGGGCTCCATGTAGGGCTTCCCTTGAAGAAAACCTGGGAAAACCCTTGAAGAAAACCTGGAAAGTGCAATTTGTACAAAATGCAGCAGACCGGGTGTTGAGTAGGTTTGGTTGTCTTGGTCGCATGGCACCTATACGAGATGAACCGGATCAGCTGCTAGTGTCAGAGCTCAATTCAAGATGCTGGTTTTGACCTTTAAAGCCTGTCTTCGCCACATACAGGAAGGACCCAATCTTCCGGGATAAGATCACATGACAACATTCGTTCCCATGTGTACTTTTTCTGATGGGCCAGTCCATACCAGGGCCTTTTCCTTGACAGCCTGACTTTAAAGGACGGGGCCATCCTCATGAGGAGAAGGCAGCACCCAGCTTTTGGTTCATTTTATTAGTCGACTAAGCTATCTGATGGTTGTTTTAAGAGTTTGTTTCAATGGTTTTATGGAATATTACATTGATTTACTGTTTGGAAACTGTTCTAAGCTACAAAGAAATCCACGTGAAAAGAGGTTCAGTAATGGGAACTGCCAGAAAAATGTCTCCGGTTAGAACGACTCAGTTGTACAAATCCAAGCTTTATGAATAACCAGACATTAAATAATAGTTCACATGTTGATACACAGTACAATCCTTTCAAAAAGTCCTTTAATATCATAACAAAACCAATAATTTTAAGAAGTCCGGCATATTGACTGTTGCCAGATTCCCAGAGGACCTTAACAGAAGGTTTGCATCTCTGCCTGCAGGATGCCCAAACACTCCGAAAACCAGGCTGCAGGGGAGGGGGCCATGGCTCAGTGGTAGAGCACCTGCTTGGCATGCAGAAGGTTTCAGGTTCTATCCCCGGCATCTTCGGTTAAATGGATCAGGTAGGAGATAAGAAAGTCCCTGATGTGAGATCTTGCAGACCCGCTTCCAGTCTGAGTAGATAATACTGATCTCGAAGGAACAAAAGTCTGATTCAGTATAAGGCAGCTTCACGTTTATGTGCCATGATGAAGAATGAAGACCGGTGCATCCAGAGCCCTGACCAAGGGGAGGGCTGGACAAGGATGCCACTGGTGGTCAAAGGCCTCCCACACCCCATAAGGATCAAGTAAGTATCTATGTGTGGGACAGTGGGGGAAGAACTAGCCCAATGGGGTTTCCTCCATTTATGGCTGATCAAGCCTACAACACCTCTAAAATTATACAAATCAAAAACATTGAAAAAGCTGCCGGTATTGGAGTCAGAGATTTAAACTGCTGAGCACAGACCTCATCCTGGTCATTAGCCTAAGAAACAATATATAGCATAACAAATTTGATTCATAAAATATTTAACTGTTTACGATTGCGAAAGCCCCATTTTGTAAGATCGAATGCGGACCAAACTGTTAGATTTTTAGCACGCCCGGGAGCCCTTTGAAAAGTTCTGGGAAATGCTCATCGTCCAGCAACTGTAAAAATATGATTGTGCTAATCTAAGCAGGTATAATTAAGTGCTGATAAAGATGGATTGTTATGAACTGGCCCATGTTTACAATGATTCTCCCTAACCTTTTTAAAAAAAATAAACTTACTGAAAATTACTCAGAAGTATTAAGGGATCAGGAGTACTCCAACAAAACAGGCAGAAAAAGTGTACGGATCCTTCGAAGAATTTTATTTGTGAGTAGAACTGAATGATACAACAAAGGAAGAAAAAATACAGGACTCTTCCGCTTCCCTCCCAACCCCCCGTGTGTACCACACCACACACAACTAGGTTTCATATTGTAATACAAAGAATCAAGAACTACAAAATTAGAACTTCAAAATCATTGCATATGTGGTCAAAAAGATAATTAGAGTCCCAACGTTTTCTAACAGAAACACAAAGCGATGGCTTTTGTGATGCAGTTTCAACCCAGGCCATGAGACACAGCGGAGCAAAATCAGGACTGGCAGCTGCTTAGTGTTCACAGGACATACAAAGTTAGGAAACAAGCTGAAAGCTGTTAGTGGCATGCAGAATCCACAGGAAACATTAACAGTTCCGGCCCCTCCTCTTCTTCTGCAGTGGATCACTGCCTGTCCATTTTCCTGCAGTGGTGGCATGACTTGCATCGACCCTTCTCTCCCTCTAAACCTACTGCATCAGTCTTACAGAGGCAAATTGGCACTGTTCTTTTCAATGGCTCCAAGATACCTACGTGAAGCCTCAGATAGGTGTTCTGATTCTAATGAAGCTACACCCAATCACTGGAATCATCCTCTTAGGGTAAGGCATGCAATGCTGGGCACCAGGCTCTGTTTTTATCATAGCACAGCCATGAGGCGGTGTGTCATCCAGTACTAAGTTCGAGCTCACTCACCAAAGAAGCCTCTTCTGCTCCCCCTGACTTCAAGTCATGTGTGAATGCTCCTGCTTCTGTTACAATCAGATGTAAGCCCAATTTTAAGTTCTGAAGGAATCCCAGTTATTAGAGTAAAATGTTCACTGTGTTTCTGGAACATTCAGACCCACAACACCGCTTAAATAAGAGAACGCAGAGGAGGAGGAGGAGGGAATCGGGCAAGCTCTGCCAAGACCCACCACGTGCTATCAGCATATGGCAAACCTTGCCAGGGCTCTCCCGGCCTTGCTTTACTCCCCACTGGACGCGGCTGCGGACGCTCTCGGACCAGCAGCGGCTGCAGCCGCCAATCATGTCCAGGCTTATTAAAGCATCTGAGCAGGGGGCCACAAGCCTGGATCATGGCGTGTGCGCTCGCTACCCGGGCATTTTCTCATCCAGCACTTGAAACTGATCTCCAGATTCCTAGGAGGAGCTGGAACACAACTCTTTGCTGGGGAAAAAAGTCAGTGAAACAGACGATCTTTCTGTGGAACAGGTTACATTAAACTTCATTAGAAAACAGGCAGGGGGCTCAGCAGGAAACACAAGCCACTTCATTCTTCTTAGATAAAACAAGGAGGTTTAGCGTCTCAGCTATGCTACAATTCAGGAAGACCGCATTCTTTAACGCCTCAGGACAGCATTGCTTCAGTGCAGAAGCAGATCTATTCAGTTCCAGAACATAAACTCTCAAAAATATAAACGCAGAGTCATCTCCCGGTTGTCAGTATTTCGGAAGCCACTTGCAACCAAAGTAGGCTCTAGGACAAGAATAACTTTTAGAATGAGCAGATAGCAGCACACTTTAAGCAGGGCATTGTGGAAAGAGCTTGCCTTCATATATAAAGCAACGTGGGCTTGAAAAGTTACACACAGTGGTTCAGTGCCTTCTTCCGCTGTTAACATACTTTCTTTCACATACTAGGAATAAACCGGCTTAGCTGCTGCGACATACACAGGGTTAGCACCTTCTGCTTGTTAATTTTCCATTATAATCTGAAGCAATCAAGCTATAACTTGAGGGTGTTACTTGTTCTGCTTTTTACATAAGACAAAAAACACTCAGTACAATCTGATACATTCTAGTGGTTAATAAACTGAAAATTCTAACACGTGACAGCATTTCTGGAGGTGTTCAGGAGTCAGTCTTCTTTTTGTTTTTCTTCAGAAAGGAAGGTGTGCGGAACTTCTTCTTCTTCTTGGACGGAGACTTCCCAGGAGACTCATCGCTGCCCGCATCCACTGCCGCCCCCTCCTCAGCCTGTGGGGGCAAGGCATCTTCCCCAGGCTGAGCGTGGGGGTCTTGAGTTTCAGCAGGACGCTCAATCTGGCCTGGGGTCAGATCTTGGTCGTCTTTACCTTCCTCTTCTTTTCCAAAGGTCGGGAAGCTGAGGGCTTCAGAAGGCTCGTCAGGGGTGAGGTCGGGGAGGCTTTGCTTGAATGTTGCAGCATCGCTGTCGTCTTTGTAAGCCTGATCAGGCTGCCTCTCTAGTGGGGCAATCAGAAGGAGAAATGCCTGTTAGTGTGTGCTGGGCTCTGAAAAGGGCTCTAGCAGAAATCAGCTCTGTGCAAAAAATCACATGCAGAGGCAGGCAGTGGAGTCCCCACGTAAGGAAGCGGCTGTTGGGCCACTTGGAACTCCTTCCCTTGATGTGTGCAGAGTCAAAATTAAATCATGCAGATCTATGCCATAAGTAGAGTGAGCAATGGTTGAAAAGTCTGTGGTTCATGTGTAAAAAATTCCCTACATTCCTTACATAACTAGTGTTTCTACTAAAAGCACTCAAGGATACATATAAAACTGTGCTGCTACTCATCAGACATATGAAATTTTACCGTATTCCAACCTGGTGGACTACTTTGGTTATATAAACTGAATGCAAGGGAAACTTGTGCTTGTTTCCCTTCACTCTGCCCAAGCCATTTAGAACTTTAATTCTCAGGGCAAACTGCACTGACGATTTAACACCTTCTTTTAGGAGGTGCGGTTTTCCAAGAGAATCTTCTACCTGCAGCCTTGAAGACTGGCTAGTGCCAGAAACTCACTGTGGAAGGCTCTCAAGGCAGATGGCAAATTTACCTGCTGCCTGCTCATCCACAAAAAAAACAGACCAACTGATACAATACCTTCCCCGTGGACGATGGAGGATGTTAAAAACACAGATTTTAAGATTGCAAACTCACAGGTCCCTTGGGGCTGGTTCAATGTTTTTAAAAAGACAAGGAAAGCAGAGTCATGCATCAGCTCCTGCTTATATTACCCCTACTTCCGTTAGGGTATCATTTTGAACAGGGCTTATGAATTCTCAGTAACTCCTGGGGCTCACAGATCTAAATTTACAACAGATCATTGCAATGGAAGAGAGGGGAAAGCAATTGTTCCTGTTGTCCTGCTTTTTTCATAATGCATACTTTTTCATAATGTATCTCAGGCTAATTTTTATTTAAACATCAAAAAGATATCTCACATCTACAGACTTTCACTCCTAAGATGGAAAGAGGGCATGAGAGCAGAAAACGACCTTAGAGGGGGAAAAGGGCATGGCTGAAAGAGAGAGGAGATTCATCTGAAGAGTATCTCAGGCAGAGGAAACAGGAGACGGGCAGAGCAAGTCCAGCGTCATCCACTTTTTCGCCTCCACATTTTGCACACAGGAGGAAAAAGAACAAAACCAAGTCACAGCAATGGGCACACCACCCAAGAGAGCGGTGGCAGGGATTCTCAAGGCTTTGTCATTTTACCGTTAATAAAGCTGTGGTTCTCAGTGACAGAGCATTTCATTTTACTATTAGTACTGCCCAGAAAATTTCCCAATCTACATTTTGCATTCTTTAGCGTTATTATTTCAAAGTTTAGTTCATTTTTCTTTCTGGCATTTATATTTCACAATTGTGTACATTTTTATTTGTAGCTTAGAATCTGAAGAATCTGGGGTTTGTTAGCTCAGCAGTAACAACCACTCCAAACTCAGCAAACCAAAAGTGTTAGAAGTTTTAAATTGGGTTAAGATGATTTAAAAGCAGGTGAAAGGAGAAAGCCGTTTGGAAGGTTACAAGCTGCCTAATGGAGCTGTAGTATGATTAACTTGGTTGAAAATACTTCACAGAATAGAACTGTTCTTTGTACATTTAGCATGAAAGATATTTCATGCCAATGCAAAATTTTGTCCAGGGTAATTAGAAGAATAAGTTCCTTCTTTTATCAGTAATACAAAATTAACTTTGTGTTTCAAGACAGTGGGAAAAACTACTAGCATTTAAGGCCATTTCCACTGTACTACTCAGTTATCACAGACTGAATTTTTTCTCCAGATATTTAAACATATCAAATGATTATATTTTACTTGAAGGAATTTTCAAGTCATAAACTGAGAATGTTGCAAAATCCAAACTAACAGATCCACAGGACTCAGCCCTATAAATGCTATGTAAAAATAACAGCCTCACGAAAAATGGCACTATAGAGTCACCCTGCTAAAAAAGCTGAAAATATATGGTTCTATTCAGGCAGCTGCCTAATATGAGCGTAGTTTATAATCAGGTCCGCTGAAAGCATTCCATGGGTTCAAGATGGGGTGGAGGTGAAAGGCAGCTGCTTCTCTGTCACTGATATTCTGTGCGTGATCATCTGTAGGGTCACACCACTGGGGTGCCAGCCTGCACAGAGCCTCCTTTGGAACTTCCGACACCTCACCATGAAAGAACTTTTGATGGCCGGCTCCATCCACTCCAGGGGAGAGGATACCACCACACATGCCTAGAGTGACATAGCCTTACCACCTCTCTTGGTTCTTTCCTGAAGCATTATAGCAGGTCGAACATACACCTTTTGTGATGGTGGCAGAGGGTGAGTTGTCTCTACAGCTGACCCACTTGAAGTAAATCACTACAGGTAAGTACCCTCTACTTCTTCAGGGTCTTTGTGCAGGCAACTGATGGAGGACTAGCAAACTGACCTACCTAGTGGTAGGGCGAGTCTCATTTAGGGAACACAGGGCCGAGTACAGATCTTGTGAAAGCCGTATCTGCTCTGGCCCAGACACATCTAAAGCATGGGGTCCACAAAGACAGGCAGCTGGGACAAAGTTGCTGCTCTACCTAACTCTAGAAGAAGCTGTAGATGTAGCAACTACCCTAACAGAGTGTGAACGGCAAGCAGTGTGTAAGGGACAGTTTGTCATCTGGTCTAATGTACCAATGGTTTAAGCAGAGATATGAGGAACATTTGTGTTCCACCACAGCAAATGAAGAGGCTGAGGGTTTTTTTCTGGAAAGAAGGTGTCCTGTCAATATAAAAGGCTAACGTCCTGCTTACATTTTAAAGGTCCATCTGAGGACATGTTTTGAAAGAAGACAGGTAAGACCAGGTTCCAGGTCAAGTGAAATTTGAGACTATTTTAGAAAATAACAATAATCAGGCCAAGTCATTTGTTTCAGTGCAAGTACAGAAGTACAAATACTTCCACTGATTGTCTCACAGAAGTTATAGCAAACAACAAGTCAACCTTTAGGGACAACTTTAGGGAAAGTCACGTTAGCAGAGTTCAAATGGGTGAAAGAACTGCCTGATGGCTTCTAGAAAGAAAGGATAGTTGGAGAATCCCCTAGAGTACCACTTAACTAGAAGTTGAAAAAAAGTGCACGATCACTGATACAAAGGTAAAAGGCAGAGGGAGCAACTAAGTGTACTCTGACAAAAGTTATGCCCTTGGCTGTGTGTGTAAAAGGTAATCTAGAGTTGGTCCCAGGGCATTTGAATAGGTCCCAGTTATGGGAAATTAATAATAATAATAATAATAATAATAAATAATTAATAATAATAGTGTGCTGTCAAGTCACAACTCACTCATGGCAACCTCTAGGACAATGAGGTTTTCAAGGAAAGAGACTAACAGAGGTGGTCTGCCTTTGCCTTCCTCTGCATAGCAGCCCCAGTCTTCCTTGGTGGTCTCCCATCCAAGTACTAGCCATGGCCGACCCTACTTGGCTTCCAAGCTCTGACAAGAGAGGGCCATTCAGGTTGCTCTTGGGATCTAACCAAGATGTAGAAGATAGTTTCTTCACATTTAGAAGGACCCTTTGGAGCCAGAATAATACGGAGCTATCCATCAAACTGTTTGGTTCAATCTGTTGATCGGGCTGGAGTATTCTTCTTCAGTACTATGATAGGAAGTCCTCGACAGGGAGAAGATGGAAGAAAGATACCTTGGCCCAGTGCAGGAGCTCCGTGAAGCAGGTGATTGAGGGTATTTGGTATGCAGCCCTATGGTGGAATATGGTGGAATATATATGGTGGAATAAGAGGTTATGTGTGATGAGATGGACAGGCATTCCCACCCAATGTGTCAGGAATGCACGCCTAGGAAATCGACAATCCTGACCTGCTCTCATGTAGAACCCAAGACACAAAAGGGAGTGAAGAGGTAGGTAGAATCCACAAAAGAAGAAGGAAAGTTGGAAAACAAGGGAGTAAAACAACTGAGAAAGTTCCTAATGATGCAGCTGCTGAGCCGGACAGTCTGCCCCACTAGGCATCTGCTTTGGAGAAGGCGGAGCTGGCTGCCAAAGCTGTTTCAAGGTGAGCTCTAGACGGGTCTGAACGAGGCTCTGTGCAGGTGCAGCAACCCACTAGTGTGCCCGCACAGCGACCACTTCCCATCCCAGAATCCAGGCACCTGAGCTCCAGTGGGCAGGCCCTTTACTTCAGAGCATGTAAGAGAAATGCAGGTCACCAGATTTATAGGATTTCTCTTCCTTGGGTCTCAAGGCAACAAGCATTTTAGAGGATTATTTGTTCAATACAAAGAAGAGGAGGAAGGCTTGTGTGCCCACCTCACCACAGGCTACAAGTCAGCAAGGGCATTAAGAACACTTGGAGAAAGCCAAGCGCTGCAGCCCTGCAAAGTCAACACAAGCACAACGAGATGCTTTCATTCAAAACCTCAAGATTTATATTAGGGATTTTTAAAAAAGAGCATACGAATACCCCTCATTGCAGGAGAAATTAACACTTTGGCCTCAAAATCAGAATTTGAATGTCTCAAGAGGAAGGAATCTGGGTTGTTGTTTTTTAAATCTGGAGCCATGTTAAAGTTCAACTATCAGTACAAACTCAGCTCTTGCTAATGTCACTCCAATTGATCTGGTCTGGTAAAGCAACTGAAATAGTTAAGCATACTTTAAAACTGTAAATGCCCGACTAACCAAACCAAACACCAACCCAACACAAAAAGAAAACATTACAAAAGATGCCAGAGAATGAAGCAAAGCACAGAGGAGTCAGAGAAAGCAGCAAGAACAGGTCGGGGGGGGGGGGAGGGAGGTGGGATGGTACTTACTATGGCAACAGGTACTCTTTAGCATATCCACCTCCTGTGTGTAACGCAGCCACAAGAAGAAAAAAGCACAAGTAGAGAATCGATGCATCCATCACAGCCATTGTGTTATATTAAAAGAATGGTCAGCACCATTCTTATAGAATACAGAATGAGGTGGAGTGAACAGACAGCTTGGTAACAGACAAGTGATAATTCCCAGGGCAAAAGGAAAACACACAACACACCTTAGATTACACCTGTTTGTACACTCAATTTATGTCTACCCAAATCATTGAAATGTTGTTGGCAGAGGTCTCTGGCATCGCTCTTGCAACACAGAGACCTTAAAGGAAACAAACTTTTAACACTGTGTTTAAACTGAAACAGAAAACTATGCCCAGAGGTGTAATCCAGTTACAATAATGGTTAAGAAATGTGCAACAACCAAGCAGAATCAACTGAACTTTGGCCAGCCCGCACTCAGTCCAGCGCGCATGGGCTCTGGGGGCAAGCAGGCCTCCCCCCTCTCCTGGGATGGCAGCTCCACATGTGCATCCACGGCACATGAAGACCAGCCTTGGTAGGAGTGGGTACATGCCTGTGTGCATGTGCCCAGCACAGCCCACACATCCACACAAGAATGGCAGGATCAGAACAATCTTATTTTTTTCAAGCTCAGTATGGTGAGGAAGTGTAAACAAGTTCAGATTTCAGATGTATCCCCAGCCAACTGTATGGTTTTTATATAGTGGCTATTTGGTGGTTTAATCCCAGACTGGAGGAGCTTCAGAAATATCTCTTCATACTGGCTAATGGTAGATGAGTTTCAGTGAAGCGCAAAATGATGCACAGTGGAAAAAAACTCCAAATTTTCCATCCATACTGACCAGGTATGTACTGGCTGTCGTTATCCAAGAAGGAGGAAATAATAAAGAAGTTCAGTGAAAATTCACCACAGTGCGCTGCAGCAATGAAAAGGGCCCACCACACTGAGCATTACCGTATATACTCGAGTATAAGCCGAGTTTTTTAGCCATGATTTTTGGCTTTAAAAACTCACCTCGGCTTATACTCGGGTCAATACGGTAATTCACCTGCCGGGCCCTCTCCCAGCGCGCTCCCGCCGGCCAGCTGATGGGCGGGCTGTCCCGCCTTCTACCCCCCACCCGATCGCGCCTTCTGCGCGGCGGCGGTTTCTTCACCTCCACCCCACCCCGCCTTCTGCTGGGCGGCGGCAGTTTCTTCCCCCCCACCTCCCCCACCCCCCACCTCACCTGGGCCGGTCCTCCCGCTTGCCAGCTGACCCTGTGGGGCCTCCTGCGCGCAGGGAGGGGGCCGCCGCCACCGCCTGCCTGCGCGCCTGGAGCCCGGTCAGGTAAGCCTGGGGGGGGGGTGCATTTCCCCCTCGGCTTATACGTGGGTGCCTAATTTTTTCCCATTTTGGGGGTGAAATTAGGCACCTCGGCTTATACTCGGGTCGGCTTATTCCTGAGTATATACGGTACTTAAAAAAACCCAAAAAACCAAAAAAACCAGAGAGCAAGTAGCTCACTGCAACTCCAGCACAGCCACATTTCAAACATTTCTGGACACCCCCATCTCAAAAAGAGAGGATAAGCCTGGGAAAGGCCCAGAAAGTGATTGTGTGGTTAGAGTACTTTCCTTGCACGTGGGACTAACAAGAGACAGAAGTTTACAGTGCTGCTGCCCATGTGAGAGAGACAAGGTCTCCCTTGGAGTCACCCAAATAAAGTGACTCTAAGGTCAAGTCACACAGGTAAGCTTTTAATTCCCTGGCACAAGATGTGGCACTGGCCACCAGCTTGTCTTTTAAAAATATTAGACAAATTTAGGGAAGAAAAGCTTATCAATGACTACCATCCTCTGCAAGTTCCCGCAAGCGCCACGTGTATGGAGACGACCAGCCTCCCCCTTAACAGGCGTTCCGGCCCCACCCTTCCCAAGCACAGCTTGCGAGCACCCAGGGACCCCCTGGCTGGCTGAAGGTGGGAATGGGACACTGTGCTGTCCAGCCCTTGGCCTGATCCAGCAAGATTCTTTTTACCTTCTTCATGCACATTTCTTTATTATTGTGAGCACAACCGCTAACACATTTAGCTACAGAGCTCTACACAGTAAAATACAAAAATAATCTTTTCCCCATGAGTCCTTGCTGATGTATTAACTGAATCATGAAAACAGCGGTGCCTCGACGGAGGAACAAATCCCTCCAGCTCCACAGGTCATACCTTCCTGCACCTTGACTGGAGTGCTGGCGGGGATACAAGCAGCAGTGTGGTCGGCAGCATCCTTCTCTCTCTGTTGGCTGGCATCCTCTGAGTCTTCTACAAAATTTACCGATATACAGAAATTAAACAGACCTCTACCCAATCAATGGTGCTTATCAAGAAGAAAAGTTGTATAGTATGCACAAAATACCTTTGCTAAAGGAGAATTCTACCCAGCAGCCAATTCCTAATATTAATACAAATGTGAATGCCATTGAGTTAAAACAGTGGCCTCCTCCTTGGCATATGTGCCATAAACCCTTGACCAATGAGGGAGGTCAGCCTGATGACTCAGCTTGGAACTGGCTGAGGACAAAGGAGCTCTGGACCCGTCCAGTGCTTGAAGAAAGTTCCCTGATTAGTCCAGCTTCTGCTCTCATAATTACATAATATGGGGAAACCAAGAAAATGTAAACCACAACATTGAGATCTGCTCAGCACATGTCCACTTACAGCCCATTCCTGAGCTGGCGGTGTGTGGGGACGGCGGGAGCAGGTGGCAACGCGGCGCCTCCTAAGCAGTCCCCCGCACCCTGAAAACATTTTAAAAGCCTTTTTACAGCTTTTAGGTTTTTTAATGGGGTTTTTCGCCCCATAGAGAATAGCGAGGCTAAAAAGCAGGCGCAGCAATGCCATTCTCAGTGCCGGCGTCCAGGGCCGAAAGGGGACAGAAAGCTGCCTACTGGCAGCTCCTCCCCCCAGAACGCCCCAGAAATGCCTCCCAGGACGCCAGAACACCCCCCAGAACGCTGGCATGGGCCTTTATGCCGATGGGATGCCAGCGGAAGGTCCCACTGGTATCCCGGGGTGGCGCTGCCAGGGCAGTGCCCAGAGACCTTCCTGCCAGCGTTGGGGCCACTTACGAAGGCGTAAGTAGCCCAGACGCCGGTGTGGAGGGCCCCAACGGCAGCGCAGCACCTTCCTGGCCTCCTGAGGACTTCTGTCCTCAGAAGACAGGAATGCGCATTCAATTAAACAAATTAAATTAAAGAGCAGCCTCATGGGAAAGCTCCTACTTTTACAAATAGTAAAACACACTCTGCAAATTCAGAAACTAAACAGTTTTTGACAGCTCAGGTATCCCAAACACAGCAACTGGGCATCAACAGACACCTCCAGATTGGATCTTTTTCTGCTATCTGTTGTATAGCATTTGGGGGGGGGGGCTGGGGTTAGTGCCAGTTGAGCATGAGGCAGACAGAGTATGTACCAACTAGGTACAGCAAGGGGCATTACTCTAAAGCTGAGATAACTGCTGACCTTTCCTATCTAGAGAATAATGCAAAGCTGGTCAGACCTCCTGACCAGGGTGAGGAGGTGGATGCTGCCCTCCTTGAGGAGCTTGACAGGGTATCCAAACAATAAGACCAGGTAGTTATGGGGGACTTCAACTTCCCTGATGCGTGCTGGGGGACAAACTCGGCAAAGCGACCACAGTCACGCAAATTTCTCACTTGCCTGGCCGACAACTTCCTTCATCGAATGGTGGAGGTCGCTATGAGGGGCTCAGGCATACTCGACTTAATATTGACCAACAGGCAAGACATAGTAGATGAGGTGAAGGTGGTGGGGACCTTAGGGAGAAGTGACCATGACCTCCTAGAATTCCTTTTGCTGTGAAGTCGGACCAGAACCAACAGGTTAAAATTAAATTAAAAGAGTTCCCGTCTAGACATTAGGAAGAATTTTCTAACAGTTATAGTGGTTCCTCAGTGCAACAGGCTTCCTTGGGAGGTGGTAAGCTCTCTTTCCCTGGAGGTTTTTAAGAAGAGGCTAGATGGCTATCTGCCAGCAATGCTGATTCTATGACTTTAGGCAGATTATGAGAGGGAGGGCACCTTGGCCATCTTCTGGGCATGAAGTATGGGTCATTGGGGTGGGTGGGGGGGAGGCAGGTCGGAATTTCCTGCATTGTGCAGGGGGTTGGACTAGATGACCCTAGTGGTCCCTTCCAACTCTATTATTCTATGATTCTAAGTTCATAGCCATAAGTGTCTGTAAGATTTTGGTAGGGCAGATTTTAATAAACTCAGAGGCATGATGAGAATCATTCTATGTGCAAAACTGCTGGAAGGGAAAGGAGCAAGTGAAGGGTGGGCTCTCCTAAAACAAGAGCTCTTGCAAGATCAAGCCCTCACTATTCCAAGAAGGAAACATGGTAGAGGATCCAAGAAGCCAATGTGGATGAACAGAGAACTCCATGATGAGCTAAGGGAGAAAAGGAAATGTTCTATCATCTTCAAGACCTTTTGGAAGACAGATGTACCACAAGACTGGAGGAGGGCTAATGTTATCCCAATCTTCCAAAAAGGGAGGAAGGATGACCCAGGAAACTACAGACCTGTCATCCTAATTTCTGTCCCACGGAAGATACTGGAGCTGATATTAAAGAGGTTAATCTGTGACCATCTGAAGGACAATTTAGTGATCTGAACAAACCAGAATGGATTTGTCCCCAACAGGTCCTAGTTTCCTTCTTTGATCAACAGACAAGATTACTAGATTGTGGGAACGCCATCAATATTGTTTACCTTGATTTCAGTAAAGCTTTTGGTGGGGTCCCCCATAATGTTCTGATGGGTAAGCTGGCACAATGAAGACTAGACTCTAGGAGAGTTAGGTGGATAGGGAACTGCTTGAAGAACTGCACCCAAAGAGTAGTTGTCAATGGCATTTCATCTGACTGGAGGGAGGTGTCCAATGGGGTGCCACAGGGCTTGGTTCTGGGCCTGGTACTTTTCAATATTTTTATAAATGATCTGGATGAGGGAGTAGAGGGTCTACTCATTAAATTTGCAGATGACACCAAATTAGGAAGAGCAGCAAACATCCCGGTCGAGATAGAATTCCGTGAGATCTGAACACACTGGAAAAGTGGGCGGATGCGAACAAGATGCAAATCAACAAGGATAAGTGCAGAGTTCTACATTTGGGTAACAAAAATGAGAAGCATGTATACTGGATGGGGGGGGATACACTTCTGGGCAGCAGTGTGTGTGAACAAGATCTTAGTGTACAGGTGGACTGTAAGCTAAATATGAGCAGTCAGTGTGATGAAGTGGTAAAATAGGCTAATGCAGTCTTGGGGTGAATCAACAGGGGCATAACATCCAAATCCCAAGATGTCACAGTCCCATGGTACGCTGCATTGGTAAGGCCGCACCTGGAATACTGTGTGCAGTTTTGGAGGCCTCACTTCAAAAAGGATGTGGACAGAATGGAACAGGTGCAGAGGAGAGCAACAAGGATGATCAGGGGCCCGGAGACCAAGCTCTACGAGGAAAGGCTGAGGAACTTGGTAATGTTCAGACTGGAAAAGAGAAGACTGAGGGTGGACATGATTGCTCTCTTTAAATATTTGAAAGGCTGTCACTTAGAGGAGGGCAGGGAGCTGTTCCTGTTGGCAGCAGAGAATAGGACTCACAACAGGGGGTATAAATTACAGACAGAAAGGTACCAGCTGGATATTATGGAAAAAATTTTTACAGTAAGAATTGTTTAGCAGTGGAATCAGTCTATGATTCTATAATTGGTGGGACAGCCAGGAGGCCCTCTCCCTGCGACCTCAATTCCTGGGCAGGAAAGTATGGGGGAAGACGGTCCTTCAGACATCTTGGTTCAAGGCTACATAGGGCTTCGAAGGACAAAACCAACACCTTGAAACGGCCTCCGGAGCAGATCGGTGGCCTGTATCATTGCTCTTGAGGTCTTTGGCTCCCAGTAGCTGGCCCCAAGCAGCAAACTAGCCACAGCATTCTGCACTATCTGCTGCTTCTAAACACTCTTCAAGGATAGCGCCTAGTACAGCACATGGCATGGCAACAGTCCAGTCTAGATGTAACTAGGTCATGGATCACTGTGGCTAGCAACTGATGCACCAGCCGAAGCTGAGCAAAACGCACTCTGTGCCTCAGCAGACACCTGGTTTTCTCAGGTGACCGCTGGGTGCGGCAGCACTCCCAAAATGTGAACCTGACTGATCAAGGGGAGTATAACCCCATCCAAGACAGGAGAGATCTCAAGTCTCTGGTCAAATCCCTGGTCTGCCTTTCTACTAAACTTTGGCTGTGAGAACATCTGGCTGTGGTGAAATTATGTTTAATTCAAAATACCTTTACTGCGAGTTTCTGAGGGCCACTCTGGTAGCAATAGCACTGCAGCGCTGCTTTACAAATTGAATGAGCACCACCCCACAAGATTATGAAGGCCAAATGAGCATCAGCCCATGGGAACACTAGAGCAAGTCAGGCATGCTAAGTTAAGCATCCCCACCACATCAGTCCAAGTGAACATTTGGCAAACACAAACCTTCTGACTGCCTCTGCTTCCTTTCCACTTCTTTGCAATATTCATCCAGTTCCCTGTCTGTGAGCTTGTTGAAGGGGTTTGGTCCTGTTGTGCTCACAATGACTCGGGGCTGGTACTCCTTCTCAATAATTGCTTTGGATGCTGTCACCAATTCTCCCTGGTTGAAAGTAAAGACAGGCCTTTTACCAATTAACCTAGAGAGTGTGGACAATGCCTCAGGGCTAAAACAACAGAAGAGAACGGTGTAAGTCTGGCCAAAAACAAAACTCAGAAGATTTCCAATCCATATAAAGAAGGTAAGATCTTTCCATTTTACCATATAGTCCAGGCACCAGAGAGGTCAGCAATCCACTCACATTCACAGCGATGGTACATGAACAAACCAAAACTTTTTACGCATTCAGCAGACTGCGTAAGAGTAAGCATTTCAGGAAGCACATCATCTATACATCTAGTTTCAGGTGGGTAGCCACGTTGGTTTGCAGCAGAAGAGCTAGATTTGAGTCTAGTAGCATCTTAAAAACCAACAAGATTTTCGGGGTATGAGCTTTTGAGAGTCAGAACTCTCTGGAAATCTTGTTGGTTTCTAACCCGCCCTGAGCCAGCTAGGTGCTACGGGACTGAAATCTAATTCTATATGCCTCAAGCAATATCCACTCCCCAGCAGCATATCGGGCCTAAGACTGGCCATATACTCAATGTTTAAAAGCATCCTCTAGGCAGCAGAAGGGACAGAGCTTGTAAATCACCCAACTGCCTGGACAAAATAACCTCGTGCAAAACATGTTAAACCATCCAGGAAGGAAACACTGTTCAGAAAGAACCTTCACACGTAAGAGGGAATATAATTCATTTATTTTATTTACTTCACTTATACCCTGTGTCTTCCCCCCGCCCAAAGGGCATCCAAACAGGCTCACGCTGTTCCCCTCTCCTCCGTTTTATCCTCACAACAACCTGTGAGGTAGGTTAGTCTGAGAGTGTGTGACTGGCCCAAGGTTATCAAGCAAGCTCCCACGTTGGCATCTGAACCTGGGTCTCCCAGATCCTAGCCCGGCTGGTCTGGAAACCAAACCACCTTCTCCGAGCACAGAGCAAACAGGAGGGAATTCGTCCCAGGAAAAAAACATTCAGTCGTTTTCTGCCTGTTCCTCCGGCAAGTGGGCAGCCTGCAGCCTGTTCCCACCTTGCAGTCCATGAAGGGCTTACCTCAGATGAGGACTTTCAAATCCTTTTCATTCTTCTGGAGTTCTTCACCTAGCAATTTTTCCTCAGATTGTGGGGAGGGCTGCACCTGCTCAACTAACTCTCTGCTCTTCAAAGGTACTGAACCAGCTGTCACGGCTTTGACTTTGGTTACAGAATGCTATTATTTTGCCTCTAGTTTGTAAAGACGTGATCCTAACCTTATAAAACAATGTTGTACAGAGGGGGGGGGGCAACCTTTTTGAACCTGCGGGTAACTTTGGAATTCTGACATAGTGTGTCAAAACGGCTACTGCGGCAGGGGGAGACAGCCATAAAATGGCTGCCACAGCTCACCTTCTAACATATACTGAAGATCCTTGGGCTGTGGTGGCAGCTGCTGCCAAAGCAACATTTACAAAAATCTGCCCAGCCAATCAAATCTCAAGTGGCCAATCAGAAACCTGGCTGGGCAAAATCCCCGCTTAGCCCCGCTTTCTAAAAACACTTTGTGGGCACCAGGAAAGGTGTCAGAGCCAACATGGAGCCTATGTGCACCATGTTGGGGTCACTTGTTATACAGCATGTCTAGAGAGTTCAACATTATAAATCAAAGGAAAAAAGTTCCTTCAGCCACCAGAAAATTTTAATTCAGCCACTAATTAATTTGCACGCTTCTATATATTCAACCAGACTAAAGAGAGTATTCTAAAAGGAGGTACTTCATTTCAAGATCTGAAAAATAAGACACAACTGCACCCAAATGTGTGCTTAATTGCTGGCAATTTGTCGACTTGACTGTGCGGCACTTCTCTCCATTTATGACAAAGTCTGTCACACCAACCTGAACACTAAAGATTAGCCATTTAAGTTCTTCAGAACAACACTCAGTGCCCCTCAGATGGTTGGGAAACACGCAGAAGGGCCTCTGAGAAAGATCTTAAAGGAAGCTTGATGGCCCTTGATGCATCTTGGACCCAGACTGCTAGACCTCTATGGGTCAACACCAGGATCCGGAAGTGGGCTAGAAAACCAAACGGACGTCCAATTCACTCCTAGTGAATTGTTAACTGGGCAAGTAAGTGCCAGCATTTTAGGTCAGCTGTAGCTTCTGAACATTTTGCAAAGGCCGTCCCATGGAGAGTGTGATACAATTATCCTAATTCAGATGTCATGGGCGCATGTGTTACCAAAAGGATTTTATTTTTTTCCAGGGACAAAGGTGCATCTGGCAAAAGACACACTTGGTGCCGCCTGGACCAGTACTGGATAAACAGCCCACCAGATCAGACAGATTCTTAACTACTTTCTGGTTTGCTTGGTCACCCAGTTTAAGCACCTGTTCAGGGTAAAATTCCTCCTTCTAGTTGAATGGTAAAGGTACACAGAGCTGAGTGACATCTGCAAACTGGTGATGACAACCCAACCCAACAATTTCACACAGATGTGAAACAGCATGGACAAGACACAGCCTTTGTAGAGCCACACAGTTTCAAGGTCATAGTGTAGTGTGTGTGTGTGAAAAGTCTCCCAGGACCACTGTCTGGAATCCCCCTTCAAGAAAGAAGATGTCACTCAACCCCATTACTAGTGAGGCAATCCACTCATGTAACTGGGACTACACTCGGGCTAGCAGAAAAGGGATCTCAAATTACAGTTATGTAACACAGACCATGCATGAACAAAACCACACAAGAAAACCCTTTCAAGAGCAAGAAAGAGCAACCTAACATGTTCAAAATGTATTTCTAAGGGTATTTTACAGTTTCTATCAAACATATATTCACATGCATAATTTGTAGATCCACCTGCCCCTATTTGCATTTACAGACAAACCCTGAGAAGTCACAAATCAGGGTAAGACAGAAGGAAAAGAGCAAACAACAGCATTGAGAGCAGTATGACAGGGCAGTAAGTACCTTTCTAACAGAGACAGATTTAGCGGGGCTAAAGGCCTGCTCTGTGGGATCGAGCCCTTCAATTGATTCCGTACAGTCTGAGAGGGGAGCATCCTGCAACAGTAAATTGAGTGAGCAGAGCAAACTAAGCTTGGGCTTTTGTTTATTGGCTAAAAGCAGAATGATACTGGGCTAAAGAGCATGCAGAAACACAGTTACTAGTGGATACAGAAGCCGTGAAAACGAAGCAACGTGCATAAATTTGTTAACCCCAACCCAAGATGCTCTGGCCATGATAACTAGTCAAACTTCATAATGAATATGATTATGGGTCAGTTATCACTCAAATCTGCTGAGCCACCATTAGGATAAAGCATATTAAACAGAAGGCATTTAAGATAGCACCTTCAAATTAATGCTTCTCATGAAGCTATAGTTTGCAACAAAGATTTCATCTGTGATAAGACTACACAGTTAACAATAATGGATTGGCACTCTATTTTTCCAATCAGTGACATAAAGCCTGACTAGTTCAGAATGGGGTTTTAGCCCACCAAAAAGCAGCCTGTGCGTCTCATGCACTGCGATGGCAGCACACTCATGCTTCTGCTACAGTCCTAGCCCTAAGCGAGGTTGCAAAGACAGCAAAACATTACCTCTAACACTTACCTTACAAACAGTTACTCTCTGCCAATTAAAGAATAATTTCATAGTGATGCATTAGGTGACAGCAGGAAGGTATCTCAAATTAACTCTAAGCTGGTATTTTAAACAGCCCAAGTCCTCACCTGTACAAGGTTTCTGTCCATAACAACCCCAGAAAGAACCTGCGACTGTGGACCAGCAGTTTTAATGTCTTGTAGGTTTTGTTCCCGGATCTGTAAAAGACAAGTGACGTGAAATCCATATAAACAGCTGAAAGAAACAGGCTCATGTGTCTAACCTATGTATGATCAATAAAAACGAAAGGGTTGAGCTGAACAATGCTAAAATAACAACAAATATAAACGTTTTAATATGGTGCACAGTATAGTTAAAAACACAGGGCCCAATAGATAAATACATATGACACATACACAGTTGATGTATATCCATACAATGACCAAGCTAGGACCAAACTAGGACCAGACATGTGTTGGCCTCATATACAGTGAGGGGAAAAAGTATTTGATCCCCTGCTGAATTTGCCCATTTGCCCTCTGACGAAGAAATGACCAGTCCATAATTTTAATGGTAGGTCTATTGTAGCTGTGAGAGACAGAATAACAGGAAAAACCCCAGAAACCCAGAAGATAAAAGTCAGAGATTGATGCGCATTATAATGAGTGAAATAAGTATTTGATCCGTTATAAACCAGCCAGATTTGATCCCCTATCAACCAGCCAGATTCAATCCCCTATCAACCAGCCAGAAGTCAGGCTACCTGGTATCTTCACTGTATGTAACGAGCTGAGATTAGAAGCACCTGCTGTAAGGGAGAGGTCTTACCTGTAATCCCAGCTCGTTACAGTACCTGTACAACAGACACCTGTCGACAGAAGCAATCAATCCATCAGATTCCAAACTAGCCACCATGACCAAGACCAAAGAACTGTCCAAGGATGTCAGGGACAAGATTGTAGACCTGCACAAGGCTGGACTGGGCTACAAGACTATTGCCAAGCAGCTTGGTGAGAAGGTGACAACAGTTGGTGCAATAATTCGCAAATGGAAGAAACACAAAGTAACTGTCAACCTCCCTCGGTTTGGGGCTCCATGCAAGATCTCATCTCGTGGAGTTGCAATGATCATGAGAACGGTGATGAAGCAGCCCAGAACTTCACGGGCGGAACTTGTCAATGATCTCACTGCAGCTGGGACCATAGTCACCATGAAAACAGTTGGTAACACACTACGCCATGAAGGACTGAGATCTTGCAGAGCCCGCAAGGTCCCCTTGCTCAAGACAGCACATGTACAGGCCTGTCTGCAGTTGGGCAATGCACATCTGAATGACCCAGAGGAGAACTGGGTGAAAGTGTTGTGGTCAGATGAGACCAAAATCGAGCTCTTTGGCATCAACTCAACTCGCCGTGTTTGGAGGAGGAGGAATGCTGCCTACGACCCCAAGAACACCATCCCCATTGTCAAACATGGAGGGGGACATATTATGCTTTGGGGGTGTTTTTCTGCTAAGGGGACAGGACACCTTCATTGCATCGAAGGGACGATGGACGGGACCATGTATCGTCAAATCTTGGGTGAGCACCTCCTTCCCTCAGCCAGGGCATTGAAAATAGGTCGAGGATGGGTATTCCAGCATGACAATGACCCAAAACACACAGCCAAGGCAACAAAGGAGTGGCTCAAGAAGAAGCACATTAAGGTCCTGGAGTGGCCTAGCCAGTCTCCAGACCTTAATCCCATTGAACATCTGTGGAGGGAGCTGAAGGTTCGAGTAGCTACACATCAGCATTGAAATCTTACTGACTTGGAGAGGATCTGCAAAGAGGACTGGGACAAAATACCTCCTGAGATGTGTGCAAACCTGGTGGCAACCTACAAGAAACGTTTGACCTCTTTAATTGCCAACAAGGGTTTTGCCACCAAGTACTAAGTCATTTTTTGCAAAGGGATCAAATACTTATTTCACTCATTATAATGCACATCAATCTCTGACTTTTGTCTTCTGGGTTTCTGGAGGTTTTCCTGTTGTTATTCTGTCTCTCACAGCTACAATAGACCTACCATTAAAATTATGGACTGGTCATTTCTTTGTCAGAGGGAAAACGGGCAAATTCAGCAGGGGATCAAATACTTTTTTCCCTCACTGTAGGCCTTCCTCAGTGGTCATACATAAAATTATAATATAGTACACATCCTAACATATTCAATTTCATAATACAAGGAGAAATATATATAAAAGCCCTTTTGTTTTATGGGGCTTCTTGTAAAAATATTTATTCCATGTATATTAGAACATGGCTCACATCTGACAGCTTGTATACAATGTCAGGCTTCTAAGGATGTGTACACATCAACAAGCGTGAAAGACAGAATGTATTAGCCACAGAACAGGACTCCATCTTATATTTGGCCGAGTCGGTTCAGATACATAAAGAATCAGTTCTATCAGCTAACACTCTAATTTACCATTTTGCATCTTAATGAATTTGATTAAGCTCCCAGGGAAGCAAGAGTCCTGCATTAAACTCCAGGTTTTGGGAACTGCAAAGTTGCTGTTTTCATCCTTGTCAGACATTCAGTATGAAAGTGCAGAGCAAAAGCAGGAAGGAATATGGGAGTCCCAGAATTTTGTAAAGCACAAGGACAGATAGTCATTCCTATAAACACGAGGGACCTGCACTGAAGTCATAACAGGACATGACAAATAGGATTAATCATGCTTCGCCTAACTGCTAAGCACCTGGGAAAAGATTCCAATGTCTTTTTCACTGCAACCAGTAAGAATCCTGCTTTTTATTTCAGGAAAATAGTAGTAGTAGTAGTAGTAGTAGTAGTAGTAGTAGTAGTAGTAGTAGTAGTAGTTATTTATACCTCATCCTACCCTGGCAAACTGGGCTCAGGGAGGCTAGCAACACTAGATGTTCTGTTAGAGGTTTCATTTGCAGCTTTGCTGAATTCATGTTTCATCTGCTGATGCTTTTCATATCTCAAGAAAACTTTCCATAAAATGCAAACACGGTTTCAAATGCTTCTCTTTTGATAGGGCATAGACAAGCATAACTGACAATTGTTATAACCGCAGCTGTAAGCAGACTGCATCAAAAAAGCTCTCAGAAAAGTATATATAGACTTATAGCAATTCAAAGAGGAATGCTTAAATTTCCTAACTACAGGAAGGAGGAAATGATCCATGGACAGTGCTAACTTTGGGGGGGCCAAGCTAGTATAAAAGAAAAGGTGGAGAAATTTGAGGATATAAAGGTGAAGGGGGGGAGAGAGAGGTGAGAAATGATGATTGATCCCTGCTACATTTTTAAAAAAGTTGCTACCTCTGCAGCATATCTGACACCTGTAGGTGATCCTTGCCAACTAGAGACAGAAGACAGGCCCTGCGGGTTATTAGGCTAAGTTTAACAGTCAAACCTGTTCTGATAAGGAGGCACTGATAAGTTATGGTTGTTGTTTTGTTTCCCCTGTTCCCCCCAACCATCACCTTATTCATTACAATTACCACCCTCTTTATTATGCTTGAATGATACCAACCAAGAGAAATTAGACATTTCAAAATATAAAGAACTCTCTCCGTATCCCTCAACATAAACATATTTTATACCAGTTCAAAATCATTCAGAGATGTAAGCACAAACCTTGTTCCTCATTTCCTGGACCTCCTTTGGATTAGTGTTCAATGGAACAAATAAATTTGGGACAGCAGAGGTGGCAGTTCTATGTCCATCCTCTTTAGTCCACTGTAATAGCAAGAACAACATAAATTAAAATCGCTAAAATGGCCAGAACACCCACAGATGCAAGTTTACAGCATACTAAATCATGCATATATACAACTGAGAACTGAATCAATGACTACAATCCAGCATTTGTGGAAGCACTACCACTCTATTGTGAAACGGCCGATGGACTGCATTTTTCTATATTCAGAACAAATATGAAAACACCAAACTATAAAAACGAGCGAGCAGAGAACTGGGAAAGGCATTGCGGCACAGGTAGCCTAAACAATTAGCAGGTGCCGATTTAGAGCACAATCCGGAAGTGCACTATTTTAACCTAAATCAGATGCAGGAAGCCAGAAGGAACACCAAGATTCTAAAGCTGCCTTTTAAGTCTCCCATCGATTCACTTCCCTGAAACTGAAACACAAACCAAAGCCAACAGAAAGCACAAGATGACAGGAATATGAGAAGCAGATCAAGTGAATGGTTTCGTATGTGGAAAGAGTGGGCATCACCAAAGTTTTGAATTCAAAACAAAATTCAGAATGTACTGTTTTCAGAATTGTTTCTGCACAGGCAAATAGATGGTTCAGCCTAAGGGAAGAGTTTGGTGATGTCAAAATATTTTATATAAAAGCTTACAGTTTAAAAGATTACAACAACAAAAACCCCATACACAAAGCACTTCATGATTTGTTTGCAGGAGGTTGTTTTATATGGCCAGTACATTTTGTCTATTAGAATGGGGGCTTTGTGCCACATGTACAAGCATTTGTTTTTTACAATAATTTATGAAAATGCTCGGCCTCATTCTTACATTCTAATTGTTACTGCACAGAAAATGCACTGAACACTGAAACAAACCTGTTTTACACAGATGCTAACCCCACCCTGAATAATTCTGAGACAAAAAGATAGCCAGAAATAGAACTCGTCAAAAGCAACACAATTTTAAAATGTTTTGCAAGTATGAAGTAAAAAATAAAAAGAGGAATGAACATGGAGCTATGGATACTCACTGATTTTTATCTTTCACATAAAAATACCTCCAGGTTTTTATTAAAGATACTTAACAACAACATTAAGAACCTCAGCATTACTGAAACTTAAAAAAAAAACACTACAGGCATTAAAAATTAAATATACAAACCAGGAATACTGCATGACTGCTACAGGTTGCTCTAGCAAAATATTTAAGACACAATGATGTTTTTAAGTGCTACTTTTACTATATGATGATTTCAAATAGTCACTTCTGTCAATGTTCAAGTAACAAAACAAAACAAAACCCTGTAAACATTTTCAGGGCGGCGCCACTGCGTAGAGCAAAAAAAAGGTGGCTTCAGGATTTGACAGTTATCCCGTAAGGAAGGCTAGTTAACCTACTACAAAAATGGGGGGGGGGATCTCTACACAGTCAGAGAACGACTCCTTCCTGTGCTTTCTTCATAGATGTTCCAATGATTCAGTATTTCCCAAGAGACACTACACTCCCTCCTTATTACATTCTGAAAGGGAAAAGATAGCAATCAAATTTTAGGGGAATATTTGACTTTCCATTGAGGGTAAAAAAATGTTATGCAGAGGAAGACTAGAACTAAATGTAACAACTTTTAAACAGTATGATTTTACATACTTGAAACTGACATTACTTAGAATTGTTACAGACAGATATCTGGAGAACATCCATCACGCTAGGAGCATTCTATGGTAACAGTTGTTTTTTCCTAATCGATTTGTGAATGCCAATTCATTTCGGGGCTCGCCAAGTTATATTCATAATACTTAACCTTTAAATATTAGGAAAACACAATGGCCACTAGAAAGTAAGTACCATACATGCTTATTTACATGATAAACTAGATGATGTTTTTCAAACTTTCATTAATGTTGACCACTTAGGGAAGCTCTCCACAGCAGAACAGAAATGAGAGAGAATAACTACCAGCATGGTGGATCAGCATTATTTCATAAAAGATGGCCATTCCAGGCAATTGGTTGTGGGCAAGTTATCACAACACAAATACACCAGAGATGCCTACAATATTACATCGGTATCGGTCCAAGCAATTCTATTCTCTTTATCAGTGATACCCACTCAATGGCTAGAGAGCCACCTGTGGCTCTTCTGAGCACTGTTCTCCCACGTGGCACCTGCCCCATGTCCCAAGGAAGTGAGCAAGGCCATTGCCCTCTAAGGCTTCTGGAAGGAAGGTGGTTCCCTGAAAGAGCTATCGCAAGGACTACTGGCAGGACATTTACACAGCGAGCTGCTGGCCTAATGCCTGGGATGGAAGTGAAGGGCCCTGCCCTCTCCAACAACCCCCACCTGCTGCTACTGCAGCATCAGCACCCTCATCCCAGCACCACAGGTAGATCTGGTAGGTTCTGTGGCGCTGGCTGCAGAGGGGAGAGAATAAAACCACCATGGCAGCCCCTAAGGGAAAGACCAATGTAGCCACAGCAGGGCGCTGGCAGTTCTACTCCCCTTTCTCCATGGGGTAAGTGGCTCTCCTTTGGGAGCTTCGGCCATCTCAGCACATTGCCTAGCTGCTGTGCTTCATGCTGAAGAGGAAGGGCGAGAGCGCCAGAAGGCTGAGAGGGCCGCTCTTCCCCTCACACCACTGAGACAAGGACTGGCTAAGGCTCAACAGGGGTGGGGAGAGACAACCCTACATGCCCAGAGGTAATCTGATAATTAAACAAGCTATAGTTACATTTTTAATATTAACAGTGACATTATCATACGTGTGTGTTTCTTGAGGTGGTGCACAGGGCAACCGGTGGTCAGGTGGCTGATGGTGAATATGAACGTGGCTCTCCATAAGCCATGCAGCGACCACTGCTGCTCCATGTGAAGCCAGAAGAGATACGGCTACACACATCACCTCAAGCTAACAATAGCATGTGATCTATGATCTTGACAGTCAGCATGGGATAGTGGATAGACTGGGGTCTAGGAGACCCAAGTTCAAGTCCCCACTCTGCCATGAAAGGTCGCTGGGTGACCTTGGGCCGGTCACACACTCTCAGCCTCAGCTGCCTCACAGGGTTATTGGGAGGGTAAAATGGAGAAGGGACGGATTTATCTGCTTCATTTATGCCCCTCCTTTCTCCCCAATGGAAACAGCAAGAGGCTTACATAGTTTTGTCTTCCATTTTATCCTTACAACAACCCCCTCAGGTAGGCCGGGTTGAGTGTGTTTGCCTGGCACAAGATCACCCACCAAGCTTCCATGGCGCGGGTGGAGACTGGAACCTGGGTCTCCCACTGGTCTGGCACTTTAATCACTACCCCACACTGGCTCTCAATGCTCTGGGTCCCCACTGGAGAGAAAAGTGGGGTATAAAGGAATAAATATATCTGCTAATGTTTCTCTAATTTTGAGTTGGATCCTAAGAGCCACCAACATAAAAGACTGCCTCAGGAGTACCTGTCTCCTCTTAGTAGCCCAACCAACAGCCCCAAAAAGGCAATGCTAGGAGTTGGGTGACCCCTACGAGCAACAAGCCGGGCAACATGGGTGGATGCACTGAGGAAAGCTGGTTAAAATCACCCATCTTGCCAGCAGGGCTTCTGTTGGTGTAAGAGATTCAACTGACAGGAGCGGTGTGCGTGTGTGTGTGGGGTTAACTTCACTCACTTTCCCCTTCTCAATATAGAGAGCCAGCGTGGTATAGTGGTTAAAAGGAGTGGTTTGAAGCAGTGGACTCTAATCTGGAGAACCAGGTTTGATTCCCCACTCCTCCACATGAGCGGCGGATGCTACTCAGGTGAACTGGGTTGGTTTCTCTACCCCTCCACATGAAGCCAGCTGTGTGACCTTGGGCTAGTCACAGCTCTCTTAGAGTTCTCTCAGCCCCACCCACCTCACAGGGTGTCTGTTGTGGGGAGGGGAAGGGAAGGTGATTGTAATCCGGACTGATTCTTCCTTAAGTGGTAGAGAAAGTTGGCATATAGAAACCAACTCTTCTTCTTCTGCCACGTTGTGCAGCTTTTTCATTCATCACCTTTTTGAGGCTCACAGCCAGGAAGGAAGGGGAAAATAACTACCTTTGCCAGTGCCTTCATAGGCTCCAACTCATTAATATTAAAATAGAAGGGGGAAAAGGCTACTGGGATATCACTTCTCGCTTTAAAGATTTATCAACGTATTTATGGTAGCATCGACTTAGCTGTTTGAGCAAACCTAATGAGATGTTGTGCCAGAGGTAAGAATGGCTGACAGTTGAAACACAGAGGGGTGTAATGTGGAATTCTATTTGTTTGGAAGTTGCAGATCTATGTTTTTTCCCACTTAAAAAAAAAAATCAAGAAATTTTGGAGTGTTGAAAAAAAGTCTAAGGACTTTTTCAATTGGAAAAATTTGAAAATTATAGGAAACACTTAAAAAAACTCGTATAACTATTTTTTCATTTTGGAATGAGTGAAATAAAAAAGACTTTGGAAACGAAATCTTTTCTCAGTATGTGTAGTATGAAGCTTTTTTATGTAAGACAATCTACAGTTATTAGAGAATGATAAATCCTATGTACACTGCATACATTTTTAAGAACATTTTTTGTTTAAATGTACGTAATTTTGGCAACAATTAATATGCTATTATAATGTATTATCATCGCATTGTTGAAGAGCGCAGGCATCTCCAATGTTACGAAGTTTAACTTAATATGCAAATATGCTGGTGGTTGTACCTATTGTGACTCTTTCAAATAATACACTTTAATTTGCTTCCAACAGAACTTTTCTACCTTCAGGTTTCATTTTTCTCAGGTGGCAAAAATTAAGATCCATGTGCTCTGGTACCACCAGGTTTGCATCTTTTTCTCATGTATTATGTCTACTTGCAATTTATCTTATGGGAAATGAAGACATCTATAATTTTAAATTCCATAAATATGCCAAATAGTACAATTTTATAAGCTAGCTAAGTGATAAATGATGTATTTTATGTTGTTAAATCAGTAAAGAAGTTTGATGGGATAACGCCCCCACCCCCCCATGGCATCAAAATTTCCAGACATTTTATGCTTCTAATGTCGCTCTTGTTCACTTGAGACCAAAATGGTCTTGGGCCACAGAATGAATTTAATGCAATGAAAATAAATTCATTTCTGTATATGAACATGCCAACGCTGTCATTACCATAAGATCTGTTATTAAAAACATAACTTTCATTTAATTTTGTTGGGCTAAGGATTTGATTAGAATATGGATATAAAAACTGACTGGGTTAAAATGCCTTAAACTAAATGAAATAATTTCAGATTTACTGTACAGTGATGAAAACTACTGGGGGAAGAGATCAGATTAATGGAGACGGAGCTGCAATTTAAGGCTGCACCGTATCACACTGGAGGCAGAAGAGGTCTCAACGAGCCAACATAAGCAGGCACAAGAGGAAAAGTCTAAGACTACAATTAACACCAGACTAGTGTAAGAACTGGAAGAACTCTAGGTGTCAACACTGCCATGAGACGTAAACAAATATCTAGAATTATATTTCTAGACACAAATGTTCTTAAACACTAGAGGTATGTCCAAAGAGATAAAAAGTAGACATAATCAAAAAGCTATCGAGAACTATTGTCGAAGGCTTTCACGGTCAGAATTCATTGGTTCTTGTAGGTTATCCGGGCTGTGTAACCGTGGTCTTGGTATTTTCTTTCCTGACGTTTCGCCAGCAGCTGTGGCAGGCATCTTCAGAGGAGTAACACTGAAGGACAGTGTCTCTCAGTGTCAAGTGTATAGGAAGAGTAATATATAGTCAGAAAGGGGTTGGGTTGAGCTGAATCATGTCCTGCAAAAAGTACCAAAGGTAATGTGCTAATCATTGTCCTGTAAGTATCAAGATAATGTGCTAATGAGGGTGTGGTATGTTAAAATGGAACCATTGTATCCTGAAGTGATCTGTTAATGTGTGAAATCCAAAGCTAATCTGCATGGCTATTGTTGACTGTAGTCTTTGTTAGTCTGGAGGTTTTCAGGACAGGAAGCCAAGCCTTATTTATTCTTAAACTCTCTTGTTAAAGTTGTGCTGATGTTTATGAATTTCAATGGCTTCTCTGTGCAATCTGACAAAATAGTTGGTAGAATTGTCCAGTCTTTCAGTGTCTTGGAATAAGACCCTGTGTCCTGATTGTGTCAGTCCATGTTCAGCCACTGCTGATTTCTCAGGTTGGCCAAGTCTGCAGTATCTTTCATGTTCTTTTATCCTTGTTTGTATGCTGCGTTTTGTGGTCCCGATGTAAACTTGTCCACAGCTGCAAGGTATACGATATACTCCTGCAGAGGTGAGGGGGTCGCTTTTGTCTTTTGCTGATCGTAGCATCTGTTGTATTTTCTTGGTGGGTTTAAACACTGTTTGTATGTTATGTTTTTTCAAAAGTTTCTCCATCCTATCAGTGACTCCTTTAATAAATGGCAATAATACCTTTCCTATGGGACACTGTTTTTCCTGAGTTTTCTGATTTTTGTTTGGTTTAATGGCCCTTCTGATTTCATTTCTGGAATAGCCGTTTGCTAGCAGTGCATGATTTAGATGATTAGTTTCTTCCTTGAGAAACTGTGGTTCACAGATCGGTCTTGCACGGTCCATTAATGTTTTGATTATTCCTCTTTTCTGTCGGGGGTGGTGGTTGGAGTTTTTGTATAAGTAGCGATCTGTGTGAGTTGGTTTCCAGTAGACCTTGTGACCTAACTGAAAGTTTGTTTTACGGATGACAAGGGTATCAAGAAATGGGAGTTTACCCTCAATTTCCTTTTCCATGGTAAACTGAATGTTACCATGTTACCAGCACAACCCAACCCCTTTCTGACTATATATTACTCTTCCTACACACTTGACACTGAGAGACACTGTCCTTCAGTGTTACTCCTCTGAAGATGCCTGCCACAGCTGCTGGCGAAACGTCAGGAAAGAAAATACCAAGACCACGGTTACACAGTCCGGATAACCTACAAGAACCTATCAAGAACTGGTTGTCAAAATTGGCGGTGCATAGAAATGTCTAAAAGTTTGTTCTTGTCTCTATGTGAACTGGGAATTAAGGCTACACAACTGTTTATGGCAAGCATTTGTTACTTTTTAGAAAAGGAAAATTCAATGCATGATGTTCACATGCAAATATAGGTGTTGATAATTGACTATGCAGTAATATGAAGTAATTTACTGAGAGGTTAAACTTTCTTGATTTTATGTTTTATACTTTGGGTTATATTGTTAATGAAACTACCAAAGTCGTGCAGCGTCTCAAAAACTAATCAAATTTACTACAGATGAAAAGTGGTCTCTGGGTCATGAAAACTGATGTCACCATCTGATTATCAGTCTTTAATATGCCACAAGACAATTTGTTATTTTGGCAATCACAGACTAACATGGACTTGTTAATAATTTTTAAAAAATTGTATTCTTTAACCTCAACAATGCCAGAACATTTATGACTACATGTTAAGCCTGAAAATTTGCAAAAATCCTGATTTTCTCGGCCACTTTGTTTTTCACTATTAAAGGTTAAGCATTTTAGATACTACCTGGTAACACCAAACAGGGATTCTGCCTCCAAAAATACTTTAGAAAAAATATTTTCCAACTTTTACTAAAAACACCTTAACCTTTTTTTTTAGAGACACACATTTTCCAGATTTCTGACTACATTACAAGGGTTCCAGTAAAACCTCCAAGTTACTATATCATCAGCAATATATTAATCAACCATTACAAAAGCCTGTATTCATGCATAAACTATGAATTTTAGAAATAGTATATGCTATGATAAGCGGCAGTCCCAAAGGAGCTACCACAATCCATATGATAGCACTGGAAAACCTATAACCAGCACTGAAGTTTTAATTTTGTAAAACAGCACTCTTATAACTAAAAAGGTCTCCTAAAAGGTGCTGATGATTGCCCGAGCTGCACTTTAGTCATGCCACACCCAGCTGATACTGTAGGAAAGATTGTCATTTTATGGCCATCTACTTACATGCAACAATTCATGCAGAAGGCTGTGAGCATTGGGAGGCTTTAGGGTGATATAAGAGGAGCAAGAGAGGTCAAGTTACTGAGAGGGAGAAAAGCTCAAGAGGAAATACAGCTTTTAGAAACTCGAGTCTGTTTTGGTGGTCCACAGATCAGCAGACAGACACTTTGAGACCATCCTGTTCAAACCCACTGACTGCATTCAAAGCAAATGCTCCAGATTATGATCCAGGCCTCCTACATGGAGCACTGTGCATTTGTTCAGACACCGTATCGCTTTAGCTGAGAATACTAATTGGAGGTTATTTTTTCTAGAATATATTTCCAGAAAATCTCTTGTCCAATAAAAAGTTATTCAACGAGCCAAAGGACATGGCACTGTCAATTTGTGGATCAGCCTGAAAAGTACAGCTCCACTCCCTTCCACTGGAAAAGTGGGATTCAGTTTAAAGACAAAGCATTTACTACTGCTGCTTCAGCTCTTTAAACGGATGTCTCAATGAAGCCAGATTAGAAAGCGAAGGAGACGGCTCTATTGGACTTTATCCTCAAAGCCTCACAGTGCCTGCCACCCAAAGTTGCTCTACATCATCTAACTATGAACAGTAAGGTAGGCACAGACCAAGCAGTTGGTAATACAGCTTGGCACGCAGACACCGGACGAGAGAGACTGCAGCAAGGGTTTCACGTGATCGTGTGTAATGTTCGTCCACACCTTAGTCTTCGACTTGGGGCTGCCGCCATTCTGCCCTTCTTCAGGAGCCTCGTCTCCTCGGCCAGAGTTCAGCCACCTTGTCTTCTCTCGCTGCTGTTTCTGAAAACTATGCCGCAGAGGGGAACAAGTGCCCGAGTCCCCATCGCTAGCAAAAGAGTACCCTGTGACACTAGCGGGAATCTCCACATCACTGAATTTTTTAGACTTCTCTCTCAGAGCAGGGCATCGATAGGGGTAGCCAGTTCTGTAACCCTGAAACACCACAGTAAAATACTTCATCATGTTGGATATCGGAACTTAGTACTGCTTTAAAAAAACCAAAAAAACCCCACCTAATAATAATTAAGGTAAGGTACCCTGTCAATGGCAATTTCTGCCCTGAGGACCCCATGCCCTTTAACTGTTTTAACACCTAGCCAAAACACAGACAACACATAGAAGGAATTCCTGTGATGGCAAAATCAGCACATGATATAAGTGTTCTTACATAAAACAGTAAACAAAGTTTGCCTTCAAGAGTAAAATTTATAAACTGGAATACAGTGGAGGGGGTCTCAGGAGCTCAGTCCTGTTCATTCTCATGAGTGCCGAAGGGGTACTTGTAAGCTGACGGGTGAAAACTAATCAGGAGAGAGCCAGGCCATTTTCTAGCCGGGACTTTCACAGTGCCACCCTAATCAAGGTTATCCGCTACTAAGACCATACACGTTTCAGTCTGAGCTGTGATATTGATTGGGTATATTGTCACACGGTTGTAATTTTGTGTTTTTATGTTTATTTGGCATGTTCAGAACAGATACATAGAGGCTAGAACAGGGCTACATACAAATTGTTTATGTTTATATTATTTTTGTGTTTGTATTACATTTATTATATATTATTCACAAAATCACTTGTATCAATATTAGCCCATGATTTCATGTTGATTCCTCACCTTTTGGGCACCTTATTCTAGTTTTATAGGGTTAAAGTTCCCCCCCCCCTTTTTGTTGTTGTTGGTATATCCTCTACTAGGTCCATCGAAATCAATGAGCTTACAAGAGTGTCACTCATAAACCCTTTAGTGCTGGGCAGTGTTCAACTATATCCTGGCTGCTATACACATCCAATGGTAGGGGGATAGGCACAATTTTGTGCAGGGAACAAATAAATAAAGTGCCAAAATGTTCTTCTTGCCACTCTCATTTGCTTAACAGAACAGCAATAAGAAATAATAATGGCTGGCATTGGCCATTCCCTTGAGGAGGGAATGAACACATGCTGAGTCTGCAGCTGTTCTCCTCCTCCTAAAAAAAGAATGCTCTTTTATTGCCCCACAACAGAGAGAGATATATTCCATATCTTGCCTCAGTGATATTTAAAAAATATAAAAGAGGGAAAAAATCTAATGATCTTTATCACTCGAAAACAGTCTATGTCAGCCATGGTTAAGGGTGATGCAGCTAGGCTACTGCCTGACAAAAACCATAATGGCTCTTATTTGTTTACAAACAGACTCCAAAACAATGAGCTACTGATATCGAGCTGCTCCTGGATTGTGTTACCTGCCTGGTGGTACCACCCCACTCCTTTTTAATTACAAGGCGTGTTAACATGGAATTATCAAGGCAAAAACATGACACAGGACAGTATCAGTAGCATGTGAAATTGTTAAAACTGAGGCAAAAGGCACAGATTCAGCATTAGCAAATTTTCTATATTATGTTTAGCAAGATCACTCTGTATTTCTGGGGGAAACCCCCCCCTTTTTATGTTTCCAGCACACTAAAAACAACCACAGCAAGAAAAACCAACAAACAAACCACCTTTTCTTCCAAGGCCCAGTGTCCTTCAGAAAAGTTTAACTGGAAACAAAAACTTGAATTCAAAGTAGCGCTGTTGGTAATAAGCAACTGAACATAATGGCGATTTCTTTCTTACCAAGTTATCGAGCATTCGCATGAGCGCTTCAAATTCCTGCTCTCCTGTCTGCCATTTTGGATGAGATGCTGACCCCTCCCCTTCTGGAGACTCATGACATCGAGATTTTGCTTTATATTTTCCAGGGTCCAACAGTACTAAATTGTCCGGGCCCCCGGCACTGGCCAAAGTACGTACCTTAAAATAAGCAAAACAAACCAAGTTTCTATAATAACGTATTTATTATCACACTGTCTACTGCTATAGTGACAATTATAGTGACAGGAAAACAAACGAACAAACGGCATGCTTACTTGGATCTCACAAGCAACAACCAGATTATGAATATAGTAGAAAGCCTCTTCAACACTTTCTCCAACTGATACCAAACCATGATTTCTGAGGATGAGAACCTTGGGGAAGAGAAACAGATTTAGGAGAGTTGCAGGCAAGAGGAATTCTGACACAAAAGCCTTTCTACTTGCCTTTAAGTGCCTCAAACAGCTTAGCTACTACTGACCTTGCTTTTGAGCCCAAGATTCTTCTGAATCAACACTTTCTCCTCTTCATCCACAAGAATCCCATGGTAATCATGATAAGCGACTTCTCCAAGGGACAGTGCCTCAGGTGAGAGAGGTAAGAGACCACATTTCATTGCAGACACCTGATGATGTTATGACAGGTTTTACACAGAGAGAGGAAAGATGAATCAACAGTGTATGTTAACTATGTTTATACTATTTTAATTACTAAGGTATAACAGCCATTTGAACTATCAAAGATGTTGAGGAGGAGAACATTGCTGGTCAACAGAATTGTTACTGGAACCTCCCCAAAAAGAAGGGCTGAATCTTCAGTCATAAATTAGAGATCCTTAACATCAAATATCTAAATCATTTTGGGGAGAAAATCTTATTTTTACTCATGACTGTTTACTGTACATCTGTATAACTGATTATCAACTTACAGAGTAATCGACTAAGAAGTAACGATTTGGTCCTAAAAAGCTCCTCTCCTCGTGATTAACAAAAACACTGTGTTCTTTCCTACCCCAAAGTATTCTGCCACTGCAGAGAGTTTAAAATTTTTACCTGGTCCACTTGCAGACACTGGTGATATATGCAAGGATGCCACGGGAAGGCTGAGAACTGAATGCTGAGGAAACGAGTCTCAGCCACCAGTCACTATGCTACTCTGCCCATCACCGCCAAACAGAAAAGTGCTCTTTGATTTATGCCCAGAAATGTACCACTAATCTGAACCTGGCCCCTGTGCTGATCAAATTAAAGCAGTGCAGTCCTATGAAGAGTTACTCCAGTCTAAGTCCACTGAAATCAACAGGGTTACACTGGAGCAATTATGCATAGGACTGTAGTATAAAAATAGGAGGTTTTAAACATGGCTGAACCATACTGATTTTTTCTTATCTATTTTTTATCTATATCCTCTTTAATTATATCTGTTCTTCAACACTAAGCACTCCCTGTCACTTCTACTGGCTGCTGCCAGGAAAAGACAAGCCCTCCTCTCCTTTCCAGACTTTGGAAATAAAAAAAGCACAGACAACCTTCTCTTCTCTACTGGAAGCCACACCACTGTACATGCAACCGCATGATACTTCACAGCTAGAATAAGAAGGGATTTCTTACCGCTGCCCCAGCTGGTGTGTGAATATGAACAACACACTTAATGTCAGGTCGAGCTGCATAAATGGCAGAGTGCAAAGTAAAGCCAGCTTGATTCACTCCCAAATTAGTGCTTCCACGGTCAATTACGTCACCTTGAATATTTATTTTAACCTGGTAACATAAAAATGCATTAGTCCTCAAAGTGATTTATCTTTACTCAAGCCACATTGAAGTACAGAAACAGATTCAATCATTCTGAAGACTCCTCAATGAAATCATGAAATAAAATGCACACTGAAACAATTCCACTAATCATGTAAAAGGATGACATGCCGGCAGAGGTCCGTAAATTCTTTCACCTGCTTGTCGATAGCAAGCACCCCTTCCCCAAGACAAATGCCCCCAGGTCCTCCAAAAGCCAAAGGCACGGGAGAGGAGCTACTCCTTTCCCTAGTCAAGTGAGTAATTGGACTCTAAAGACCTCTGGGAACAAGGATCACCCCTCCTGATCCAGTCTCTTCCGACTCAACCAGTCAGCCTGAGTGTTCTGCTACCTCTTTTAAGACTGAGAGTAAGTTTTGCTCTGCTCAGGAAAGAAGATGGTCCAATTCCTGTGAAGCAGGTCAGTGCCTTTCAGTGATTATGCTCTTAGAACTGACCCCTTCCTAAGAAGTGGTATGTTATCTTATTTAATCACCTAATAAGCAGGACACAACTTTATTTAACTTACACATGTAAGCTTCAAACAGAAGCTTGTATAGCTTCAAAAAGAATACGTATATATGTGTATGCATATAAAGTCTTAAACATACAGAATATGTATGAATATGTATGCATGTCAAGTCTCAAAAATGTTACAAAAGACTTCTTAAAAAAGTTTTAAACATGTTTCATGTTACAAGCAATCTCTATATTAAATCTCTATATTACAGGTTCAAACCTTAAAATGAAACAATAAAAATATTTCATTTAGAAAATAAAACAGTTACAGAAATCTGATTTAGTTAAAAGTATTTTGATTCAAAATATCTAGGATAGCCTATAAGTAATACTTTACCAAATCATGTCTTCTGTGAAACCCTCCGGTCCATAAGGACTGGAGAAATCTGACAGCCCCCAGCCTAAGCAAAGACTGGGAAGATCTCTAAGATCCTCCATATGTTGGAGAGATCTGAGACTCCTTGTGTATTGGAGAAATGTCTGAGAACCTCTAATCTATGCAAAGACTAGAGAGATCTCTGAGAACCTCTGATCTATGCAAAGATCAGAGAGATCTAACTTTCCTGTGTTTCTACACCTATATTTATAGGTCTTCAATATTAATTAAATAATAGGAGAGCAGAAATTACTGCTAAAATTCAACCTCTGCAAGAGTCAAAGTTGAGCAGTCAAAGTAGTTTCAAGGTTGCTGCTATCTTTGACACCATCAAGTTGATGTTCCCAATAGTATCATAACTAGACAGTTTAATATCATTACAACAGTCAGTTATATCATTTTAGCTTAATATCAATACCAAATAATTATAAATTGTAATATTAATCAGTTCTTGTAGGTTATCCGGGCTGTGTGACTGCTTGGTATTTTTTTTCCTGACGTTTTCCTGAAAATACCAAGACCACGGTCACACAGCCCGGATAACCTACAAGAACTGATGAACTCTGACCGTGAAAGCCTTCGACAATACTTTGTAATATTAATATTAAATAATTGTAGAGATTCTAATCTCGGTATCATTCACCTTTATAAAAAGTACATAGAACTTCTATAAGCATGTATTATACTGTTTCTTCTCTTAGCATCTTACAAGCATTTACTTTTATTTAGCTTTGGGACTAATGTGTTTCTAATGAGCATCTGGAGATGAGAAATCACTATGACAAACACAGAGCTATTTAAAACAAACAATAAGAAACTAAGAAAGGACTAAGTTACATATTTTGCTTTAACCCTGTCCATTTAGTAAGTTCGTTTATGTACTAAGTTTGTTTAAGTGTATTGAATACCTATGATTTATGGAGCTAAGATCATTCTAATATTCTTAAGTATCTCTCAGTCCCCTTTTACTGGGCTCTATTGGGTTGCAGTAGAAGTCTCTACCAGTCTCTTTAATGGGCTCCAGAAGGAAACATTAGCTGTTGAAGGTGACATGCTTTAGAGGTTGAAGGAGACTAAGGCTAGATGTTAGCTAGAGCTGGCATCCTTACGTATGATCTAGGACTTGGCATATTTTCAAGGTCTCTACACTGAGTGTTTACGTAGCTTAAAAGCATTTTCAACCGCTAAGAATGTTAGATAGAGAGCTGAAAGGTGCTTTAACAAGACTATAGAGAGAGACAGGGCCCTTTGAATGAAATGAAAGCACTCCTTGCTTCTCCGACCAATATTAGAGAGACAAGCCTCTGAATGGATTTCAGTGGGAGCTCAATGACTCCAAAATCGGAAAATTCTGCAAATCTATACAATTCTATATGTACATCATGATCTATATGTCAAAGGCTGTGACACCTGCTGTATTGAGTACCCTCCTGGCTATCAGTGTAAGCCCCCGAGGTCATCTTGTTCAACGGTTCTAGAATGTGCACAAGGCAGGTATGTCTGCAAAGGTAATTTCAGTTGCTGAACTATCAACTGCTTGCTTGACAGCCTCCTCAGCAGTTCCCTGGCCTTGACTCACCAACTCCTGGCACTGGGCTACCCATCCAGACAGACTGGCATCAAGGGTGCTCTGTATTAGGCACAGGAATGTCTGTCTCTCCACATTAATTTGTTTAAGTGGGATTTTTTTTTTAATTTGGACGTGCGGAGGCTCATAGTGATGTTCAGACGTTCTCTGTGGTGTTTGCTGTTCTTGAGGCTCTCACAAATCCAGGGCCCACAAGGATGGGAGGACTGAGGGCATCAACTGCACCACCTGCGTATGCCAGCCTGTCAATGCCTCAGTCCAGACTCGGAGTCTTCAGGGGAGGAGCCAAGGCCGGTAGTTGAGGAGGACTGGGGGACCAAGGAGCCCCCCAGGGGACGTCCTCACTCTGCAGGAACTGCGGTAAGAGAAGGCCCAGGGCCGAGGCGGCCCAAAGGAGACAAAGTGCTCGACTGGCTGCATGCAACCCCATCCCAGAGCCAGGCAGCGAGAACAATAGTTCTTCGCAGGATCCTGGAGAAGGCTCAGTGCAGCAGGCCAGCTGAGCCTGATCGCTTCCCAGGCTGAGGCTTGGGAGAACTGCCTTGCTGGATCAACTGTGCTCCACTGCCTTGCCTCCAGCCCGTCGATGCTCTGAAGCCTCGCCACCTAGACCTGAGGGCCCTGCTTCCAAGGAGACCTGACTGGGCCTGCCTGCAGAGCCCAGGGCACTCAGCATCAACAGAGGAGCCAAGACAACTGGCGACCTAACAAGCACAGGGTTGGCTATTCAAAATTACTGGCATTTTGGATGCTTATCACATATTCTGTATTATGATGGTGAGGAAAATAAAATAATGAAGTTTTTTGTCACCTCCAGACACTCCGCCCCCTTGTGGTGGTGGGTCCAGGATGGCGCATTCGCTCGGGTCCAGCCCCTAGTTCCCAGTTTTGTCCCTTTGGAGTCACAATGAGGTCTCAGACAGGGAGTTATGAGACCGAGAGTCCTCTCCGCATTCCCTCACGGCTTTAGAACATCAGCTCCTTGGCTTAATCTCTTGCCACTCTTTTCCTCCTTGGCCCTTGTGCCCCTCCCCCCTTTATCCTCTTCCTCCCAACACCTGTCCCACCCACCAATTCTGTGCTCCTATCGCCCTACACCATCTTCTCAGTAATCCCCATCTTTCCCCACAGTGTAGGTCCCTCTCACACCCTTCCGCCCCACCTATCTCATCTGCTAATTGGGGCAGAGTCGTGCGCACGCTCCTCTGTAAAGCCATCCCCGCAGCTTCCACGCTCTCCCTTCCCCGTCTTTGACAGGCCTGTTGGGCCTTGTTCACCATCTCCCCCTTCTCGTTGCCTCACTGGCTAGTTGGATGGTGTTCCGCCGGTTCCCCCGGATGCCACTCCGCCTCTGTGGGATGCGCTTCTTGCTGCACCGTCCTGCATTCTGTTACGGAGCGCCCTGACTTTGGCCAGGGGCCTTCCATCCACAATGCGCCCGCCCCATGCGCATCAGGCTCCTTTTCGGCACGAAGGGCACTGCCCAAGCCGTGCCTGCTGCCCCTACAGAGGGCCCCTGTGCGACAACCTCCCTGCTGTCTCCTCTCAGCTCCAGATTCTGATGCCTGTAGACACCATCTCCCCTGTTCCCGTCCAGCATCCCCAGGTAACTTGACTGCCTCCCGGGCTTTCTCCCAGTCCGAGTCGGAGGCGCGAGCCTCCGGCATGGGACATTTTAATTAATACTACCTTAAACCATTGTTTATGCAAGACAACATTTGAAGGATTTCTTGATGTTAAGAATTACTGCCAGTTACCACATGCAACTTCTTGAACACCGCTGACTTATACAGAATGGAAAAGTTTGTGTTTAGTAGAATGGGCTGTACATTTAACTAAACCGAGTCATTTTAGAATGGATCATTTCTCACAACACAGCCCCACACAATTCTCCTGAAGTGCAGTGGATTGCCCACGGGCCAGGCTTACATATATGGAAGGACCACCTGTGTGAAATGACTTTAAACAACTGCATTTTAATTATATGCAGCCTAGACTAGGTAAAAAAAAGTGCAACCATTCTGGGCCATTCAGTTCGCAAGCTGCACTAAACAAAGGTTTGTGCTATGCTGGAAAATTCCAGAATGTCCTCATGGAATTCATCCCACAGAGATCTATTCTTGCTATATGCAATCTAACAGGCTTGTGCTAAAATGAAATTGTCCTGTAATCAGTAACATGCTTGGGCTAAAATGAAAAGTTTAAGTGATGTTCAAGAGCAAAGACAAATCCTTGAGTACAAGTTCATGGACTGGTACTTAAGACATGGAGGGTAAATGCTAGTTCCTGAAGCCCAGTAAAACTTAGTTGTGACTAATTCCCACTGAAATAACTTGTTCTGCTGGCTTCAACAGGATCTCATCAAACATAATTTCAGTTAGACTGTATTTCAGATATTCAAGGATTGTAGTTTGACTGAAAGAATTTTTTACTTACCAGGCTAGATGCCGTAACCTCACTATAGAGAAGCCCAAAAGGCACAATGAGAAAGTGTTCCTGCTCTGAATTCACTCTGACCTACGAATTCAAGGAATAAAAAATAATTATGCACAAACACTACTTTGAAAACAATCTTGCTGTACCGGTATGCAAAGGAAGAAAAAAATAATCTCTGCTTCACTTCTAGACGTTGTTGGGAAGCCCATAATTGGGGGGGGGGATAACAACACAAGTCCACAAAAGACCTAAGAAAAGCAAACATTATGTATCGGATAATTCACAGTACTTATGTATCGTAATTATGTATCACAGTACTACTTTAAAACTGAAGATCAGACTGCTGTTTGGAACTCCCTGAAACCCCACTGATGGCATTAAGATCCTAGCAAAAGATTTTAGCCAGATTAGTTTCACCAGACATCAGAAAATTCAGCATTTACATAACTTTAAAGAACTCTATCATGTATCCCCCTCCCCAATTGTCTAGTACAGAGAAAAGACAATTGCGGGGGGAAGACCTGACAAACTCCTTCACCCTTCCTTGCAGGAAAAATGTACCAATCTTCTGAGCATTTTGGTTGCTCTTTTCTGCACTTGTCCCAGCACTACAATATCCTTTTTAAGGCCAGAACTGTATACAGCATCCAAATGTAGGCACGCTATGGATCTATATTACAGTATGACCAACTATGTTGTTTTCAATCCCTGCTAGATCACGATCTTCTCAAACAACCTCAAGATGCTTGAGAAAGGAACCACACTAATTCTTCTTCAGTAGTGCTTATTTCCACATGTGCCTATTAATTCTATCTTTAAGAACAGTTTCCACAAATTTACCTGAAACAGACTTTGGGGTGGATCCAACCACTATCTCTGCTGGTGAAAAGCTCTCTGACCATCAAGAAAAACTGTGCTGGGGATATGGGATCTGCATGAACACAAGTCATATGTGACAGGGGCTACAGGAAGGAGGAGAACGGGCAGGATGGAGTAACATATCTGGCTGAATGCAACCCTTTAGGCTAACTCTCCTGTGATCTCCTGGATGTTTCCCAAGAAAGGCCTGTTTTACCAACAGCTTGCTTATTATGGTTAGGAGACAATCTCCCATATGAGTTATTTTAATACTTGGCTGCATACCATTCAGATTCAGTGACTGGTTACTATTTGTCCATCAGCCCTAGAACTTAATCTCTCACCACCACCATCTGAACCAGTGTTTCCTACATCATCCCTGAAAACAACGGCTCGCATGTGGTTAGCTGCTCCATGTCTTCAGTTGCGAATTCAGTTTCTCCAAAATCTCTCTCTCTCTCCTTTTAGTGCTTTGTTATCCAAGGGCCCCGTCCCCTCCCTGGACAGTTTCCTACTCCTGATGTATCTCAGGCAATTCTAACTATCTGCCTTAACAGTTTTCCAATGTGCTCCTGTTTTTCTTCCTTTTGTCTGCCTGCTTGCCGTCAATTTACATTTGTTCAGCTGCAAAACAGTGTTGCACTTACCTGTAACTGTTGTTCATCGAGTGATCTTCTGTGCAGGCACACATGGGAACTGTGCATGCGCAGGCCAGCCAGTGCATGTGCAATTCCCACATGGGACTGCACAGAAGCCATGAAGATGAACCTGTACTACCTCTTGTTCACTTCATTGGGACAAATGTCCATTTTGAAAGGAAGTCTTCTTGCCTTCTTGCCTTGACTTAATCACACCGATATTACCATTGGGTAAGAAGATACCTTTCCTAATTTGCAGAACACATTCTACCTGAGCTTCCATTACTGTGGTATTTAAATAATTTTCAAGCATCCTAGAGGGACCTGACCTCTTTTATCCTCTCCCTTTCAGCTTCCTTTGATTACTTCCCTCATTTTTGAGACCCTTCCGCTCTTGAAATCAAACGTGGTCATGTTGGACTTTTGAGGCACCCTTCCTTTCATGTAAATATTGAACATAAAAGGATGAAGCCGGGGGAAGGGGGGTCGCCTCCCCCCAGTCAGGTTCACAACCAGCTGCTCCAAGGCAGGCAGCTTGTCCCAACAAAAGTCCCATATCTCTGTGCTGCTTCATAAATTACATCCAAGGTATTTTCTAAAAATGTATGCTGTGACTGTGATAAATCTGTGCCTGCAAGCATCTGCATCATAAACAGTAGTCCACTCACAGATGATGAAGGACGTACACTCTACTAGGAGCTGCTGCTCCTAGTGGCAACCCTGAACTTGCTGCCGTGTTCTGTACAGACCCTCATTTGATTCTCTCAAGTATCTTCTGTTAGTTCAGGAAAACAACATCTATTGATAGCCAGTTAGGCAACTAAAGCAGCTGAGTCGTGAAGAGAAACTGCATACAAGATAGACTCAGAAGCCTGGAAACCTCTTCACAGTTAAGCTTTGTGATAAATAAAGACAACTTCATTTTTTTTTTACTACAGCTGCAGCTTAATGCTTCCTTGGTATTTAAAAGCTCATTGTAATGCTGGACATTCCCTCAAGCATTACTACTGTGGTTGCCAATAAATTAGTCACAGTACAAAAAACTGGCACAGGCTGATAGCTAACAATCTGTCCTCACTGCTTTAAGATGTATGGTACCAAGGACATCCAATCAGAGTGCTGCAGTTACATCTTTAAAAGATACTAAAACCAGATGGTCCACTGCACTAGGCAAAACAAATCATTACCTACACACAATGTAACAAGTATTGCTGTTGATTGATTTAAGAAACCAAGCCTTTCCAAAATTTTGTTCCACTGCACCTCGAAGACTTTTCAGAGGGAACAAGTCACAGCTTATTGGCTGGCATTCAAAGTGAGTCTCCAAGAATGATACTTCCTTGCCATTTCATTTGTTTGTATTCTGCAAAACAACCATATTCTCCAGCTATCAGTCCAGGGACTAAGGCCTATAATAAAATTAGCATCACACTAACAACAGCAAATATGGCACAAAGACTCTGCTTCCAGAAAGCACCCTCCCCCCACAAAAAAGGGGGACAGGAAGGAGAGGGGCTGTGGCTCAGTGGCAGAGCATCTGCTTGGCATGCAGAAGGCCCCAGGTTCAATCCCCGGCATCTCCAGTTAAAGGGACTGGGCATGCAGGTGATGTGAAAGACCCCTGCCTGAGACCCTGGAGAGCAGCTGCCGGTCTGAGTAGACAGTACTGACTTTGATGGACCCAGGAGGGTCTGATTCAGTAGAAGGCAGCTTCATGTGTGCTCATGTGCGAAATGCTCCTTTGCCTTTCCAGACAGCAGAGAGAGGAACAAGTACAAGATATCTACAAAATACACAAAAAGACCTGCTCCTCCTTGTCCTTGTATGTAAACCTACATGCTAAGTATTATGCCACATCTTGACTAAGATTAGGTAGTGTAACCAGGGATGAGACAAGACTACTACTGTGACAAATTCCTCCCTGTCAGCTAACCTTCCTCTAAATAAATTTATTTTTTTTAAAGGGAAATACAGATCTGAACACATAGTACTCACTGTTATGTGATTGTAAATAAGCTGTGACCACCCAAATAGGTCAGCCAGCCTGTAGAAAGCTGCCAGTTTACATCGCAGCAATTTCTCCCCCTTGTCATAGGCAATAGAATCAGACCCCCTGAGATCATTCACTGGCGTCACCATGCCAAGACCTGGAGAGAGAAGGGAAAGATGCGGCCAGCGCGCCAGTTAAATGTCTGCCACAGCAAAGCCTCCATGACAGGAGTAACAGTACAGAATCTGAATACACTCAGCTGAGGCGAGCAGCTCATTTAGAACATATAAATGTATAATTTGTTTGATTTCTATGCCACTCATTCCTGAGCAAGTCAGAATTGACAAATGTATTGATTCTCCAGAGACAGGCTTGAGTCCATGGGCAGCTTAACTGTTATTTTCACCAGACTTTAAAAAAATAATCTAGCGAAGCAGCCATTTAGATATTTTGTTCAAACGCAAAAACACCTTTATTAGCTTTTACAGATTCTTTTAAAATTGGAACACATTTGTACAATCAGCTGATAATCAAAAAGTAGGGCTTTGCATGTCTCCAGCCTCATAAACCCATTTAACACCAGGAGAGAGATCATCACTCCTGAATTTCCATATATTGAGCCACTGTAATACTTTCAGGGTGTGGTGGTCAGAGGGTTGGATTAGGCTCTGGGAGACTCAAGTTTGAATCCCTGCTCTGCAATGGAAGCTTACTGGGTGACCTTGGGCCAATCACAACATTCTCTGATGGTGGAGGTGGGAATCCATAGTGGGACGTTGAACAGAGATGTGAAATTTCTGCAAAGTATGAAGCCGAGGATCTCATTTTCGTTTTCCTGGGGGGAAATGGATCTTATGGAAGAAGATGGAAAGATATGCAATAATCCCTTTCCTATCAAACCTAAACGTCTTTTACTGGTTTACCAACATAAAATGCATCATTGATAATTTAGTTAGCATATAAAAATGTACTACCAGTATTTGGCACATTTATGCTTAGCTGCAGTCAGTTGTGATGTGTGAGCCTTCTAGTTACTGTCCAAAGCCCTTGAGCCACAGTCTTTGAAATCCCACCCCCCACCCCCGTTGTGATTTTCTGAGGTCTGTGGTGCAGAGGAGATAGGGCAGCTATACGAGGCAAAACACTCCCCCACAAACTGGGGTGCTGAAGCCACTGGCAGAGCAGCTGCAGATGGCACCATTATTTGAAGACAGCCGCAACTAGCTATCTTGTACTTGTAGGGGAGAAGAAGCCACCCCAGTGGCATGGAGTGGGGCCTCACTCAGGTCTCTGTCTCTGTAAGAAGAGATCATGAAGACCTGGTCCACAGCCATGAGAGCCACCGAGAACTTGAACAAAGTTTGAATGGGTTTCTGTAGCTTGGCAATCCTCTTTGCTGGGAGCGAAGGTCCTTTAACAGAGGCCTGAATCTCCAAGGTATGTGAGATGGTGGGACAGAATTGTGAAGTGTGCAGGTTTGCCAGGAAGCACCGCGTGGTAAGACATCTGGTCATGTCTCTAGTGTAGCGGAAACCGGGGTTCGTGGGGGGGGAGAAAGAGACCAAAAACCGTTATCAAGAAAAACAGTTTTATTCGCAGCTGCGGCTCAGTTACTCTAGCAAGCAAAAACACTGAGCCCCGATTCTACTGGGGATCAGATATTTATCCAAAATCCACACTCTGACGAGGCACATCAACATTCTGTGCTTATCTGGTTGTTTTACATTGTCTGGAGCCTTAAGAGCTCCAGCGGTTCTTTCCAGTTCCAGTTCTTGTTATCGTTCACCATGACTTTCCATGACTTTTCCCCCACTACTTCTAGCACACACATAGTTACCTTGCCCAGCAACAAGCTACTCCCTTGCTGTCTTAATACATTTCAGTACATTTACAGAAAGGAAAAGAGGTTATCACAAACTATTAAATCAGACTGCTTAAGTGGATCCTCCACATTCAGGGGAAATCTATCTTGCTGTCACACTAGCATGGCTCTCTCCACCCTTGAACAACCAAGCGAATGTGTGCTACCCATGAATGAACAAGAACAAATAGAGGCTGATGCCCCAGAGAGGTCAAGGGTGGGAGACTATCAGGCTCCTAGAGACCCTGGGCGAATGACAAATGGTGAAAGGCTGCAAATGGACTGTTAAGTTGTGTGTCCTTGAAAATCTGGTGTGGCATTGTTAGCTGCTTTGACTCTCAGGTGATAAGGTAGGATATAAATGCTTTAAATGAATAAATAAATAACCCCCCAACGTCTTCCTCGATAGTTGGAGTAAATGTTGCTAACAACAAAAGGAAACAGGCGATGCAGCTTATATCAGATAGTTCCTCATAACTCCTTAGAGAGAAGGTTGAGGCTCAGGTTGCAAGTTGGGCTGCCAGGGTTTTGGTAGGGCACTGCACCCCGGCTGGGAAAGAGCCTGTGAGAGGATCATGCATGGGAGGGGGAAGCCTCAGGATCATCAGAAGAACAAATCATCTCACCAGCCCATGCTGAAGAAGAAGTGAAAAGGGGTACAACACCGTGGCTCCAGGAGGGACAGCTGAGTTCTGGAAATGCATGGCCTGCTTCGGGCCTCACTGAAGTGGGGTGTGTGGCCCAGTGCCCATGAAACCTTGGAAGAAGAGTTGCAGCCCTCTTATACTGCCTTTTCCCAGTTCCAGTCTGAATTATTTATAAGGATTTTTAAAAACACATTCACCAAAGACTGGCCATAAAGAGAAATCCTCAGTTGCTAAAGGAGAATAGGACTGGACTGATGCCAGTTGAGAAGGCCCTCTGGTGGGCAAACAGCCAAACTGCACTCCCCTACCCTTTGCATTCCACCATTATTGTAGCGGGGGGGTGGGGGCTTGATCCTGTTGAGATGGTGCCTGCACTGCGGTGCAGACTGGTAAGCATGCTGTCAAGGAGCAGGAAATAGCACTCAAAATGGCTTGTGGTGCCTCTCTCCTTGCTCTGCGATGACCTCCGCTTGCCTGACTAGGGGTGTCTCCAGTAGGCAGGTCCTACCATGCAGGCTCTCGCAAGGCAGCCTCGCCTCCAACCATAGGTCTGTGCAGGAACCTTCTGTCCTTTTAGATGCCACTGGGCTGGGGTCTCTTCAGTATGACAAGCCACTGATGCTTTGGCAACGGAGTCCCGCAAACCTGCTCTTGGTGTGCAATGGAGTGGGCAAGCCTTGGAGGCCATCGTGGAGGTCTTTCTTCGACAGACCGGGGTTGGTTCCAGATTAAGTTTTCCACTGCCAGCTCCCTCTTCCTGCTGCAGACCCCCAGCTTGCCCCCCATGCCATTCATAATGGACTCCTGTCTTGTTTCAAGAAGTAACAGGTTGCAGCAGGAGAGAGAACAAAGGTATGCTCCATGGTGGCTCCCAAACTCCATTCATAAAGAATCTTTTACTTCCTTTTTCTTCTTTCAGAGTTGTCAGAGACCAAGGAAGGGGAGGGGGAGGAACAGAAGGGAGATGGAGACGGAAGAAGTTCCAGAGGGAAAAGGGAAAAGAAGTTTAAGAGACTGAAGAGGAAAGGAACCTAACTGTGGAGCAGACAGGACCAGAACAGTGATGCTTGCTGAAGACTTTTCTAACTGGCATGAGCAAGTGGGAGGAATAACCCATCCTAGATTACCTGCTCCGCCAGAGAAAAAAGGTCACAAGATAAATTATGTTTTATATTTTCTCATTTGAGCAGAGGCTGCTTATGACAAAGAATCAGTAGTGCTTGCTTAAGACCTGTGAATAACCACGCTAATACATACAAAAAAGAAACCGTCAACTGAAGTGGTTCTTGTTTGCAGGTGCTCCCCCCCCCCCCATGAGATTAATGTGACTGTGGTTCAGGCAGGAAAAACTAAAGCCTGGGGATTTCCTGAGTCTGACAGAGAATTGTTTCAGAAACAACATTCCTCATGGATAAAACTGAAGAATACAAGATGCACTAGAACCTTGTTAATTAATGGCATTATCCAACATTATAATTTACGATATGTAGTAGAGATTTTAGTTAAAGCAAGTTTTGAAAAGTTCTTGCTAGAACTGCTATTCCACTCGCTACTTAACACGCTTGCTACTTACTCATATTTAAGGCAGCCATCCCCCCTTGCGGTGCTGCTGGGTAGACATTTGGCACGTTTGTCGTCATGAAGTCAGCAATCTGTTGCAAAGCCAATAAGCCTGTTGGGTTTTTTCCTTTTTTGAACTGCTCCTGGATCATGGATTCCAATTCTTCACAAAACGCCTAACAGAATATTACAATGATGAGCACAAGACAGCAGAATCTGAAACGTAACTTGAAGTGTCCCTTCCTCACCCTCAGAAGCCGCCAGCAATTGTTATCAAGCCAGCTGCCATCGTTCAGTACACTGCCCCAATGAGCGGCTTGATAGGGAGAAGACAGGCAGAAAAGTAAACTCCTCATTGATTTACATAAGCAACATTGTGCCTGGTAAGCAATTATTTTGTAGGGACGAGAGTATGTTTTACTGGCTTGTAAGACAGCAAAGGAAAGTAAAATGAGGAACAGAAACAATGTGACACCACTGAGGACTACTTCATACAAAAGTGATTTTCCTTCACAGATCACTTATATAAAGCAAAATCATAAACGTTAATTAGCATGCAGCAACCTTATTTTTTTTAAATCTGGCCAAGCATGTGTTTGTCAAGAACACCAGCGTGGTGTAGTGGTTAAGAGCGGTGGTTTGGAGTGGTGGAGTCTGATCAGGAGAACAGGGTTTGATTCCCCACTCCTCCACATGAGCGGCGGAGGCTAATCTGGTGAACTGGATTTGTTTTTCCAATCCTACACACAAAGCCAGCTGGGTGACCTTGGTCTAGTCACAGCTGTCTTAAGAGCTCTCTCAGCCCCACCTCCCTCACAGGGTGTCTGTTGTGGGGAGGGGAAGGGAAGGTGATTGTAAGCCGGTTTGAGTCTCCCCTAAGTGGTAGAAAAAGCCGGTATGTAAAAACCAACTAAAAAAAAAAAGAAGAACCACCAATTCTGTTTTTCTGCCACATAAAAGAGATAGCTGTGTGTTTGTCCCAGGCTACAGTGTAACCTATAATTTCTTACATGGAAATTATCTCTGTGTGGGAAAACAGTCTTGTCTAAAGCAGCCCTGCATTACAATACAACTGAAAATGAGACACCAGGATGGCATCTGAACCAAATTCTTTTGAAATTTTTCAAATCCTTGTTTCATCATCAAAAAGAAAGACTTTCAGAAAACTACTTGCAGGGCAAGAATTATAGTTGGCACCCAGAAGACTGTGTAGAAAGCTTCTACGTCAAATACACACAGGACTACTAAACCAGGGGTCTGCAAACTGCGGCTCTTTGGCCCCTTGAGTGCTGCTCCCCGCCCCCCATAGGTCTCCCCGTAAGTCCCCCTGTCTGTCGGCTGAGCTCTGCCCCGCCCCTCCACCTCGGATGGGGGAGGCTATGGCGGTTTTTCTCTCTGGCCTCTTATCCTCTCAGCCTGAGAGGTCCCTCCCCCACCCCCGCCCTCAATCTCCCTCCCAGAAATTCCCCAAATGGCTGGGAGGCGGAAGCCTCCGTCTCCTCCTCGCCCCGTGGTGGCGAGTGTGCGGCACTGTAATTCCAGCCCCAGGCCCGCCCGTCAGCTGTTGGGTGGGGCGGATGTCTTCCGCCCGTGCCTTCACGGCGGCGGCTGGGGCCTGTGCCGCCCTGGTTGCCGCTTCTTCGGCACCGGCCTGGTTTGCCTGGCCGGGGGCATGGGGGGGGGGTTAGAGGGGCGGCCGCCGCCGCAGCCCGCCAGCCAGCCACCGCGGGGCGGGACTGGATGGGGCTTATGGGCGCTTCTCCTCGGCTGGCAGCCTTGAAGGGCTCCCCTGGGGCGGGGGCCCCTCAGACAGGGGCATTCGTGCCCCCCCTCGGCCCCATCCAGCGCCCTTTCTGAGCAGTGGTGATGAGCATCTCCAGTGGCCTCCGTCCCGGGACGACCTGCCGCCCTCCCACCTGGGCTGAGCGTGCCCTTCCTCGCCCCAGCAGGCCGACCTGTCAGGCACGTGGCAGAACAACCTGGGCTCCCGGATGGTCATTCAGCTGCCCGACGCCGCCGGCGCCTTCCGCAGCACCTACACCACCGCCATGGCCACCTCCCAGGCGCCCATCCGCCAGTCGCCCCTCTATGGCACCCAGCACCTGGACGGCGCCCACCAGCAGCCCACCTTCAGCTTCACCGTCAACGGGAGCTTCTCAGGTGGGCACCGGGTCGCTACCGCCGCCACTCCCCCCCCAAAAGGCAAAGACGCCGCCTCCTCCCCCACCTCAAGGTTGCGATCTAAGTTGCTAACCAGGGATGAGAAGCAGCTGTGGCCAAGACTGACAAATAAGTGGGGGGTTAGAAGCAGGGAGAGAGAAATGAAGGCATCTCACAGAAGGAGAACAGAATGAAGGAAGAAGAGTGTAGTAGACAATGATACTCTTGCATTAATCAACTTCATTCATACCCCCCTTTCTCCCCAGTGGGGACCCCCAGCAGAACTGGCCATGTTTGATTCATGCACATTTTCCCCATCCAGATTCTCAAAACTCTGCATGGGGGGTTATTGGCCATTTATGAATGGGAGGTTTTGCCTTGGATTTGCCACTCAGATGCACAACTCAACAATAAACCCCCCTGCAGAGTTTTGAGAATGCAGATGGGGAAAATATACAGTTTGTCAGTCATTGTCATGATTTAATTTTATGGATACCTTCTTACTTTTTTCCCTCTTCAAAGGCCATGTCTACCCACTGGCTTTCTTGTCAGTAGACCTGGACTCCGAGGAGGGGGAAAAAGTCCCCCTTCAGAGGCCAGGTCTACCAATTGGCTTCGATGGGCCTCCGGAGGCCAGGTCTACTGCCAAGAAAGCCAATGGGTAGACCTGGCCTCCCAATGGACTCAGCTGGAGGCCAGGTCTACCAATAGGCTTTTATGGCGGTAGACGAGGCCTCCAGATGAGGACTCTGGACAGGGAGGGGGAAATGGAAGGGACTTACAATTTAATTTTTATCAATAAATAAGATCACTATTAAGTATGATATCAAGTTTTATTCAGTGTACCTATAGTTTAATTAAGACTTAAAGACTTAACTTATTAAGTTAATAAACAGTGTACCTACCTATATAGTTTAAGTTTAAGAAATTTGGCTGCCAAAAGAAATCTCAATCGTTGTACTGTTGATATTTGGCTCTTTTGACTAATGAGTTTGCCGACCCCTGTACTAAACCACCCCTAACCCCCCCCCACACACACACACACTTCGAAAAGCAGGACACCAACCTGCTTCTGAAACTCAGGGGAGCTGCTAAAGCATCCCCCCCAATGTAGTACAAGAAGATGCAATGGGAAAAGTCAAATGTGGATTGGCTATTCAAGTGCTTACATGCACCTTAAGACTCTGGATCCTGCCACTCATTTTAAGGCTGCCTGTTTGGACATGTGTTTTAAGAAACAGACATAGACATATATAGGTATGTCTCACTGTGTTATTATGTTTATCACAACTCACTTTGGGTTATAACTGAGTTTGTGCATTAAGAAGACAAGAAATGAAGATAAGGAGAGAAGAAAAGAAGACAGGACAAGAAATGCTGAAAATATCTGACATTATTTTAATAGGCAGTTTTTAATGTATTAGTGAGTTTGCCATAACATATTCTGGTTGCCAAGGAAGGGGGGGGGGGAGAAGAAGAAATTTTGAATGTATTGTATATCCTTCTTTTTTATCTTTTCCTAATTTTCCCCCTCCCCTTTTCTTTTTCTTTTCAAATTATTTTTTAAAAAATATTAAAAAACAAACAAACAGAGAGAGGTTTTTGCCACTCCTGATGCAGCTCTTTCTCATAAAACACTTTTTTGCTAGGTAGTTTTTAATTCATGCAACTCTGCTGGCTAGGCTGCATTACACTTCAGTCACCAAGCAAAACCAGACTGGACCATGGCTCTTACCGGGCTCTGAAGAATCATGGAGACTCTTTTCTTCTGCTCCATCATATTGAAATCCTGGCGAAGGTCAGGAGCCATATTCCTCTCACGCAAGTACTCTGGATTATTTTCATCAACTCGATCAAAATACCTCTCTTTATGAGGAGCTGTGGGAGGTGGTGAAGTTACCACCTCCACTCCAGATTCACCATTCATAGCACTATTTCAGTGATCCTGTGGAAATAAGAAAAAAATGAATACATTACTAACTGATTTATACGCCAAAGTTAACTTTACTGACCCACCCCCTTTTTCAAAACAACAACCTGGGAACTGGCAACGTTGGGTTCTATTAGTAACATTTTAACTTCCATATAGTTTGTCCACTCTCTCCACTTGAATTGGATTGGAGAACATTAGCTACTTTTACAAAACCAAGCAGTTCTTAAGTCCCATTCTCTACGGACTCTCCCTTTTATTTAAACAATGAATACCCCCATCTTTCTGCTAGAATTGCCTTCAAGACGCTGAAAGCCTTGGACAGGACACCTTTCCTTCCCACTTGCACAGCACTCTCCTCCTCTGCACAGCGCACTGCTCTGGCGCCGAGCACTTTCTGCTTGTGCGAGAAGCCAGCATCTCGACTGCCTCTACCTTGAGATGCGCTAAGCTCTTTAAGCAGTCTTCAGGCACAGTCACAGCATGTCATACACAATTATTTGAACATGCTGCTATCTTCAAGTACCACTCCTGAAAAAGGCAGCTATTATAGGTGACATTTTGAAAGCTCTGAAACTTTAGGTTACTTTTTTCAAGTCCTAGGAAAATCCAAGGATAGAGATTTCTTTCATTTACGGTTCACATACTATTCAATGGCTCGTTCAATTCTGTTTGACCACTCATGGCAATATCTGACTTCACTCTTTCTATTTCAGATGTTCCCTGTACTTCTAAAGGAAAAGCTGCCACAACAAGAGGGAGCCCAGGGGCATTAAGAAAAAGAAGCAGCAGCATGGGTCTGTGACTCGGCTGTTGTGCCCCACTGAAATGAATGGAGCTGGCACCAGCCAAGTGGTCTGAGGGGATCAGAGCAGGGAGCCCTGCTGTCCTCAGAGCCCTCGCACCGGCAGGAAGCCAAGTAATGTTATGCAAAGCCGTGCCTTTCAGTACTTCCTATGCAGCCCTACCAACTTTCCTTCCTCCAAGGAAAATTGCGGGGTGGGGGGGAGAGATAATATTTCTTACTGTCCTTAATTTCAGAGAGTGGCCATGTTGGTCTGCAGTAGAAGAGCTGAATTCAAGTCCAGTAGCACCTTGGAGACCAACCAAAATTTCGGGGCACGTGCTTCCAAGAATTAAAGCTTCCTTCATCAGACAGGGCACTTAAAAAGCTTGAACCCTGAAAGTCCGTTCGTCTCCACGGTACTACTGGACTCAAACCTAACTCTTTTGCTGTCCTCCGTTTCCAGCACTTTGCCTCTTTATTCCCATTATTCCTGACCATTATTTTTCATGTTTATTATGCATAACAACAAATGGTATCTTGCTCAGAGCCTTCCAATCATTAAATCATTTCCCTCCTTCTCCCAGATCAATTTATATTAACAATACCTCCCCCCCACCCAAACAAAACATAGTAGCATTTTTCCCTTCCCAAAAGGGAAAAAAAGGCCAGTGACAGAGATGGCCAAAGGTCACAGCACATGCAAGCCACTTTGCCAGATACACAGACCAAAGGACCAGTCAATTACTAGGCAATCTTTAGATTTAATGACTTTAAATACATAGCAGCTCCTTGGCAGTCAGTATTAGGGACTGTACATCATAGAAATTGGTGTGAGAAGAGGAAGCTGGCTGATGTTCAGAGGGTGCCAAAGAAAGAACTTGCGGGCACAGCCCATCTGGTGTCCCTATGGAGTCCCCAAAAGGTCTCAGATTTTTTCATCCTGTACATTTGTAATGAGTGAAATGCCATGTAAGACCAGGTTTTTCTCTCTTAAAGAGAGAAAATATTTCATAGGGGTTTCCCCCCCCCCCCAGTGCTCCCCCAAATTTTCCAATTTTTCCACTGGAAAAACTGAAAAAGTCCTTTTTCATGCTAAATGTTTTGAGAGTGAAAACCTTGCCTTAAGAAGCATTTAACGCATTCTGAAAGACAAAATATTTCATAGTGGGTTTTTTTCTTCCAGCGCTCCTCTGGAAAACTGAAAATAAGTTCTCGGGGTGGGGTTCAAGGCCTTCCCATCTCTAATACATACACAATTTCGTCACACCTGTTTTGCTCATTCATCCCACAGTTCGGGAGTGACACGTGCACTCTGGGCTTTTTCACACACGCTTCACATGTGAAGCTGCCTTCTACTGAATCAGACCCTTGGTCCATCAAAATCAGTATGGTCTACTCAGACCGGCAGCGGCTCTCCAGGCAGGGGTCTTTCATATCACCTACTTGCCCAGTCCCTTTAACTGGAGATGCCGGGGATTGAACTTGGAACCTTCTGCATGCCAAGCAGGTGCTCTGCCACTGAGTCACGGCCCCTCCCTACTGACTAGGTCACCTGTTGTCTGCTCTGTAATCCTCTGGACCATCTCCCCTCGTGCCATCATACTCCTCACCTGCCACGCATACCTTTGCCAACTCAACATGGAAGTGGACCCTGGCTCACAAAAGCTTAGGCCACATTACCACCCCATTAGCCTTTAAGGTTCAACGGACTCTATTATTACCTCCACAGACAGTAGTAATTCTGAGCAGTTTTGTCTTGATAGTGGGGAGGAGCAGGACTTTCATAATGTAATTTACTTTGTCCTCAAGGCATGACAGCAGATTTTCAAGTGCTGCTTGAATCCAGCAGCCACCTTCTACAATCTCGGCACTGATAACAGGCTCTGAGGTTTCGTGAGCCCGGGGCTCATTTGGGCCCCCTCGGAAGGGAGAAAGCAAGCCCCTCCCTCTTCAGTTGCAGGTACCTAACTATAATCTGTTACAGATATGCTGTTAATTGGGGGGAAGGCATGGGAGGGCAGCTTGTGCTCTGTTTAGTGCTTAATGGCCAAAGCAAATTTGCTGTGGTTTAACTGCACGGAAGTCAGGCTCCAACTGACCAATCTCTAATGTGTGGGAAATGCACATGGGCTGTTTGATACTCTTTCAGAGATAAGGAGAAAACATCCCAAATATCCTCAAAGCTACCTCAGCTGCAAGAAGATATCTAAATGCTTATTAGACTAATGCTATTTTCAAGAGCCAGAGAAACAAGACTAAACAGACAGAAGAACTACTCAGTATGACAACAATAGCAGGCTGCTAATGAAAGGAACTAGGCAAAAACAGGAAGACCAATAAATGATATTGGAAAGAAAGTAGAGACCACACCCCTGGTCACATCTCTGCTTCCAGAAAGCCAAAGAAATAACTAAGCAACGGATCTGGGAGCTGGATCTTCAATCCAATAGGACCTGCTTGAAGCAGTATGCAGGAGGGTACCATGAATTTTTTGCTGGCAGACCATCTTACTGCCTGAGAGACTCCCAAGTATCAGAGAACCTTCACTTTGGCACGTTTCAATGCTCGGCCTTAAGCTTTTCTGGAAGGCAGATAGATATCATCGCATTATTCCTTATAATGGCATGCACAATACAAAAGCAGATGGCTGAGTCTTCAAACAACTGACCCCCTCTATTGTGAAATGTGTGTACGAATTTTGAAATATTGGATGGCACACGTCTTTTTTGTGGTTCTTGGTATTGTATGTGGTAGCTTTTATGGTTTTTATTCATACTTTTATTTATACTTTTCAAGCTGATTATGTGTCGAAATAAACTGAACGGCCCATATCCGTTGTGGGGCTCTGAGCTGCACTGGAAGGCGGCAGGGGTGCACACAGAGGAAATGACAGTGGTGAATGAAAGCATAAAGACAAGCATTATTTAACTCTTTACCTAGAGAATTATTTCTTTATCCAACTCTGTAAATTGTTTTACATTAAAAACTTTATTCTACATTTTGAGTTAGCAAAACCTTGTCTCAAACTATTTAATTCCAAAAGAACAACTTTCACAGTTCTTTTTAGCGCTCTCTGGAGTTTCCAATTTTTCTGTGTATACTAGAGACACCTGACCAGGTTGGCCCAAGCCAGCCTGATACCATCTGATCAGATCTCGGAAGCTAAACAAGGTTGACCCTAGTTAGTATATGGATGGGAGGCTACCAAAGAATTCTAGGGCTGTTATGCAGAGGCAGGCAATGGCAAACCACCTGTGCTGTCTCTTGCCTTGAAAACCCCAAAGGGTCACCATACGTTGGCTGCGACTTGATGGCACTTCTCTTTCTCACACACACACACAAACACGTATATTTTCAAGGATATGTATTGGCTGTGACTTGATGGCACTTCTCTCTCTCTCTCTCTCTCTCTCACACACACACACGTATAATTTTCAAGGATATGTGAAAATGAGATTATCGTTCACAATTTGCACTAATGCTTATGATGAATCCAGTACTGAAGAATTGAGTACTTTCAGTATTATAAAGTTTAACTTGATATCCAAATATGCAGCTAACTATATTTGACTACACAAAACAGCTTCTGCCCAAACTGTCACACAGTGCAGACGTTTGCACTTCACTCTCTGAAGCACTGGGCGTGTCTCCACCAGTGTTTGTTCTGAACTAAGGTTTTTGTTACAGAAAATACACCAAACAGCACAAGTTCTAAATTGTGCATTTTGTTAAAGCAGTATGTTTGGGTTTGATAACGATTGTAAATTTGAACTTTTCACTACCTTCTATTAAGATAGGAACTTTTAAAACATGGTTCTTGTAGGTTATCCGGGCTGTGTAACCGTGGTCTTGGTATTTTCTTTCCTGACGTTTCGCCCGCAGCTGTGGCAGGCATCTGCAGAGGAGTAACACTGAAGGACAGTGTCCTTCTGAAGATGCCTGACACAGCTGCGGGCGAAACGTCAGGAAAGAAAATACCAAGACCACGGTTACACAGCCCGGATAACCTACAAGAACCAATGAACTCTGACCGTGAAAGCCTTCGACAATATTTTAAAACATGGTTTTCTTGCTTTTATTAGGGATTCTATCAAGCCTGACTTTGAGCAGGGGGTTGGACTAGATGGTCTGCATGGCCCCTTCCAACTCTATGATTCTATAATATTAGCCATCTTTTATGGGCAACTGAACAGAAACATTTTTTTGTTCTTAAATTAATCCTATTAAAAACAAAGGTATCCATATATGCTTTTTACTTCCTCTAACTGTATGAAAGTTGCAACAGCCACTGCATTCACTCAGTGCTACAAACAAAGCTTCACTCAGTTTGTTTGTAGCACCTGGCTTTTCCCTGGTTTTTCCAACTGCTGCAATGATCAATCATCATCTTCTCCATACCACATTTAATGATTTCCTCTCTGATCCATCTGCATTTTGTTTAGCTGCATGTTTTGTGCGTGTAAAGAACTGAGTCACACTGTTCTGTAATTTATTACTTTCTCTTCCTTTTGTCTAGCTCAGTGTTGTTCCTAGCCTGAAAATGTAGGCCTTTTTCTCTAATGGCCTTGATTCAGGGTGGGGCTTTTAGCTGTATGCTACAATGACTTTATTTGAAAAGTAGAATGCTACAAAACCAAAGGCACTGTTCTCCTTCATAAAGAAATTAATCTAGAATGCTGGCTGTATCATTTGACATTTCTGGCAGCTGCTGAAGGTTTCTTGGTCTCTGTTGCTTATGTTCCTTCTTTCCTCCCCTTCTTCAGGCCTGCATTTTTTTTACACAGCTATCAGTAAGAACTAATATCCCTCACATGCCCTTCTGCTGCCTGGCATGAGGGTGAACCAACGTACTTTTTGCCTATGGGGTGATTCAACACAGAAAGACAGGGCCACACTATCTTTCACAATGCCTCTTATCCAAGGCTAGAACCAGACCCATCTACTACCAGACAGGTAAACAGTGTTTGGTTAAAACATCAAAGCTCTTCCATGATTTTACACAGGGAGCTTTACCTGGCCTAACTACAGCCATGGCAGCAATCACGTGGACAGCTTTAAATCTAAACTGAAGGACACTGGGCCATGGGGAGGCTGTAAGTAAGCAAATGAACACTATAATGCAGGCATCAATAGCAACATGTGACATGAGGTTTCCTGCCTAGCTCATGTCTTGATTAACCCCACTAACCCATCCTCTTTTTGTTCATAACCCATAATCTTTTGCTCACCCAGCCATACACCAGGAGCAAACTGTCTCTGTTGCAGTGGTCTAATCCCCCAAAGGCTAATGACAGAGCGGCTGACTGCCAGGGAGAAGATCATGCCAGCCATTTCTAGAACAATTCTCTTCTCACAATTAAGTGCTGTTTGAGAACTGGTCAATGGATTTCAGATACCTTTTAAACTAGGGTTTCAGACTACCAACCCAATGGTCAATAAATAGATGAGCTCAGTTATGGGTTTATTATTCTCATGCATTACTGAATTGGAACCAGCATGCTAATCTGAGGCAACACTTTAAGGTGCCACACTAGATTCACATTCTATTATCCAACATTTTAATCCAGCATAAGCTTTTATGGGCTAGTCTACTTCAGATGCTATGAGTGAAATGTAGTGTACACTGAAATAAATGTTCGTTAAGTCTTTTAGGTGTCACAGGATACCTGTTTATCTTTGAATTGGAATATCCATTACTTAGACCAGTGTTAAAAATGCACACAAAGATTTGTGTTTTTTTAATCGCAGTTTTATTTATAAAATTAATTATTTGCTTTCTACGGAAAGTGTTAAAGCTGTATACATATATATATATATTAAAATAAGTGGCTCTCCCACAAGAACAAAACAACAATAATATATATGATCAGTACCTAGGTTACCAAAAGTTGTCTGATGCAGGTGTTATTTTCACACCATAGTTTAAGCAGCAGGCAAGTTTGAAACTTGATTTGCCCATTTGGTTTCTTAGCTATATCACTTAATAGCCTGCAAAAGTTTAAGAAAGCTAGTAAAACTAGCTCTGAACTTCAAATTTCTATATGTGAGGTAGGATATTTTCTAAGTTAGAGCAGTTCCTCAGTGGAACAGGCTTCCTCGGGAGGTGGTAAGCTCTCCTTCCCTGGAGGTTTTTGAGAAGAGGTTAGATGGCCATCTGTCAGCAATGCTGATCCTATGACCTTAGGCAGATCATGAGAGTGAGGGCATCTTGGCCATATTCTGGGCATGGAGTAGGAGTCACTGGGAGTGTGGGGGGGGTAGTTGTGAATTTCTTGCATTGTGCAGGGGGTTGGGCTACATGACCCTGGTGGTCCCTTCCAACTCTGTGATTCTATATTTATTTAAAACATTTTAATGCCACCTTTCCACCCAATCAGGGTTCCCAAAGCAGTCCACATAGAAACATCAGAACATCTAAACAATTAAAACCAATTAAAATTATAAAACGGTTCAATAAAAATGGTTCAATAAAAACACAAAACTAACAATGGGAAGTATTATGGGCAAAAGAAATAAAATTCTCATCTTCCCAATCCATTAGAGAAAACTGGTATAAGATGTTTTCCAGGTGATATCTCCAAAAGATCTGGAAAAAATATATAAAGTAGACCAAGCCAACTGTTGGAAGTGCTCAGACACCGTAGGAACCTTTTTTCATCAGTGGTGGACTTGCACCAAAAGTACAGGGGAAGGCCTCGGCCTCTATGCCCTGTGGTTGGCCCTCCAGAGGAAATGGTTGGCCACAGTGAGAGACAGGATGCTGGACCAGAGGGACCCTCACTGGTCTGATCCAGCAGGGCTCTTCTCATGTTCTTACTCCTAGGGCTCTGTGCTCTTAGCCAGTAGAGGATATATTCTAGTTAATAAAGATTCCCGACTGCAATTAAACTCTTACCCATTTATTTGTATTTATGTCCTTTATAGCGTTTTTCTCACTGAAACTCAAGACAGATTACATAAGTAAAAAACAGTCAACAAGATAGGACATCCAATAAATAATGAAATAGGGTTTGGATTACACAAATCTGAAAACAAGCAAAAATCTGAAACAGAGCTGAAACCATCCATAAGCACATAAACATGACACGTTAAGCAAAGCAGAAATTACACAGGAGGATACTTATTGCAACAGACAGAAGACAGCAGTAGTACAGGCCATAGTTCCTAACCCTTTACCAAAACATCTTTCTGAACCATTTCATTATAGTACAACCCTATTACCTGTGTTTGCAGGAGCTTTCCTAACCATGTCAGCTAGGCCATTCCATAAAGTGGGGGCCACAACAGAAAATGTACACGCGCAGGCGATTATTGATTTTGCCCATTTGCTGGCTGGCCCCTGCAAAAGGCCCTGCTGAGGTGAGCGTTTCATGGCAGAGTATAGGGAGAGAGGCAGCCTTGCGGATAGGAGGGACCAAGGTCATGAAGGAATTTGTATGGGATAGCTAATACCCTGAACTGAGCCTAGTTATATACCTGGCTGCTCATTCATGCAGGGATACCAAACACCTAGCGAGTTAGAGAGATTAAGCTTAGGGCTGTTTAGCTTGGAAAGAAGGCGGCTGAGGGGAGACATGATGGAGGTCTATAAAATTATGCATGGTTTGGAGAAAGTGGACAGGAAGCTTTTCTCCCTCTCTCATAATACTAGAACATGAGATCATCTGCTGAAGCTGGAAGGTGAGAGATTCAAAACAGATAAAAGGAAGTATTTCTTCACACAATACATAGTTGAATTGTGGAACTCCCTGCCCCAGGATGTGGTGATGGCTACCAACTTGGAAGGCTTTAAGAGGGGAGTGGACATGTTCATGGAGGAAAGAGGTATTCATGGCTACTAGTTAAAATGGATACTAGTCATGATGCACACCTATTCCCTCCAGGATCAGAGGAGCAGGCTTATTATATTAGGTCCCATGGAACACAGGCAGGATAATGCTGCTGCAGCCATCTTGTTTGTGGGCTTCCTGGAGGCACCTGGTTGGCCACAGTGTGAACAGACTGCTGGGCTTGATGGGCCTTGGTCTGATCCAGCAGGGCTTTTCTTATGTTCTTATTAGCTAGGGCTGGGAGGAAGAAAACAGAGTTGCACTTACCAGTAACTGTTGTTCATTGAAGTCTTCGTGCAGACACACATATGGGGGGACTGCACAGGCGCATGCCAGTCTTCGGTGGAAGCTTTTCATAGTCTCCTAGATACAGAGGGGGTGCGCCTCCCCTCGGGAGAAAGAGCGGCGGCTTGTTCCCGCTCAAACCACCACGTGACCCAATGGGAGGGGCACCCCCTCCTCCCTCAGTTCTTGTAAGCCACCGTGAACTCCTATGTTAAGAGATAAAAGACAATAGTGAGCCACAGCGGGGATGGAGGGAGGGATGTGTGTCTGCACGAAGACTTCAATGAACAAGTTACTGGTAAGTGCAACTCTGTTTTCATTGTCAGTCTTCTGTGCAGCCCCACATATGGGATTTTAGCGAGCTACTCACAATGTAGGAGGTAGGGAGGCGAACTATTGGAAGAGTGACTGAAGCACTGCCTTTCCGACATCAGCCTCCTTTCTCGCTTGCAGGTCCAAAGCATAATGGTGAACAAACGTGTCACCAGCTGACCAGGTCGCTGCCTTGCAAATGTCCAGAAGAGGGACCTTTCTGTGGAAGGCAGCCGATGCACTCTTGGCTCTTGTGGAATGTGCCTTGATGACCAATGGACACTCACCAGCAGCTGAGTATGCCGACCGGATAGCAGCCACGACCCACCTAGATACTGTCTGGGAAGAAGCAGCCTTACCCTTTTTCGGACCAGCATAACAGATGAACAGAGACTTATCCACTCTAAAGTGTTTGGTTCTATCCAAATAATAAAGAATTGCCCTCTTTACATCCAAGGTGTGGAAAGCTCTTTCTGCAATGGAGGAAGTGTTTGGAAAAAACACTGGCATGGTAACTGATTGAGCCAAGTGGAACCGGGAAACCACCTTTGGTAAAAAGTCCAAACTAGGATGAAGCACCACTCTTTCCTGAAAAACCTTTAGAAAGGGAGGATCGGATTGTAGGGCAGCTAGTTCACAAACCCGTCTCGTAGAAGTAATGGCTACAAGGAAGGCCACCTTCTTAGATAAAAAGGAGAGAGGGCACCCACTTATAGGTTCAAAGGAGGCCCTGTGAGCTTAAGGAGGACCAATTGGAGGGACCACTGGGGCACTAGAACAGGTATTGGGGGAAAAAAATTCAACAATCCCTTCATAAAATTTTTTGAGAGGGGATGAGAGAAAACTGTAGACCCCTCAACTGGGTCATGGTGAGCGGAAATTGCGGCCAGAAACACCTTGACTGAAGATACTGCTAGGCCCCTGCGTGCTAATGTAAGCAAATATTCAAGAATTACAGCCAGGGGATAAGTGAAAGGAGATACACCTTTCTCTGAGACCCAACTTTCAAACTGCACCCATTTTCTGGAATAGGTGTCCCTGGTAGAGGGTTTTCGAGCTTGTAACAGAGCCTCTTGAACTTCACTGCTCAGAGACATTCCTGAGCCCTGATCAGCCAGGCTGTCAGATGAAGTCTGGGTATGTCTTGATGCCACCATTCTCCCCACAGCAGCAGGTCCAGGACCTGAGGGAGCGGGATGACATCAGGGCCGGCGAGTCTGGTCAGCTTTGGGTACCAGATCTGCCTGGGCCAGCGAGGGGCAATGAGGATACAAGTGGCGTTGTCTGCTACTATCTTGCCTAGTACCCTGGGTAACAGCGGGAAGGGAGGAAAGGCGTAGCAGAGACGGACGGCCCAACTGATCTGGAAGGCATCTCCCAGAGATAATCTATCGTCCCCGGCAAGGGAACAAAAATTTGGAGCTTTCTTGGACTCTCGAGTTGCAAATAAGTCCACTTCTGGGAAGCCCCATGTTGCAAACACAGGTAGGAGGTATTTGTCCTATATGGACCACTCGTGGTTGGTTCCATAGTCCCTGCTGAGTGTATCTGCCCATGTGTTTGATACACCTGCAATATGGATCGCCCTGATGAAGACGTCATTGGAGAGGGCCACCTCCCAAACTCTGATGGCCTCCTCACAGAGGGACCTGGACCCAGTGCCCCCTTGCTTGTTGACGTAGAAGACAGTACTCATGTTGTCCGATTGTAAGAGTACCTGGAAACCGCGAACGACATCTGTAAGAGAGGTAAGGGCTAGACGTACAGCAATCAATTCTAGCATATTGATATGTAACTTGGACTGTTCTAACGTCCACAACCCCTGAACAGTGTGGCCTTCACAATGTGCCCCCCACCCATTTAGGGTCCTCTGTGGTGAGGACCAAATCATGGGACCAGTACCCAAATGGAATACCCTTGAACAGGTTCTCATCCTCTAACCACCAGTCTAGAGACCTAAGGACAACTCTAGGGACAGAGAAATGGTGGAAGGGAGTGTGTAGTGTAGGCTTGAAACAGCCCAGAAACCACAACTGTAAGGGTCTCACAGCTTAGGGACCACAGCTGTAGTAGAAGCCATAAGGCCCAATAACCTTTGGACTGATTTTACGGATTGCCATCTCATCCTCTTAAAAGAGCGAATTGACCTCCTAATGGCCATGGCTCTTTCTATAGGGAGCAGCCCTATGCCTTGGTGGGAGTCCAGAATTGCCCCAATAAAGGAGACTCTCTGGGCAGGAAATAAGTGGGACTTTTTCCAATTTATGGCTAGGCCTAGCCGCATACATGTCGACAGAACCACATTGACGTGATTCTCTAAGATATCAGGGGACGTGGCTGTAATAAGCCAATCGTCTAGGTAAGGAAAAATGGTGCAACCCAAAGTTCTCAGATGTGCTACCACCACGGCCATGGTCTTTGTGAAGACCCGGGGGGCTGTGGCTAAGCCAAAGGGCAGAGCTGCATATTGGTAGATGTTTGCACCATGTCTGAACCTTAAGAATTTTCTATGGTTCTGATGGATAGAGATATGGAAGTACGCATCCTTCAGATCCATCACCACGAACCAGGCCTCACGGGCCAGTAACTCCATGATACCTGGAAGAGAAACCATTCTGAACTTTGAAACAAATATTTATTCAATTCTCGTAAATCCAGAGTAGGTCTAAGGCCTCCATCTTTTTTATCAACAAGGAAAAATCTTGAATAAAAGCCCCAATCCTGGGAAGAAGGGGGAACAAGCTGAACAGCCCCTTTAGAAAGGAACTCTTCTAACTAAGTCACAACTTCCTCCATCAGGTTATCGATAGCCGAGGAAGGGGGGCACAATGGGGGTAAACTTTGAAACTCTAAGAAGTAACCATTGGTAACAATACGAAGAACCCAATCATCTTGGCAAATGGTTTGCCACTGTGGGCTAAACTGGTGAAGCCTGTCCAGGAAGAAGAGATCTCCCTCCTGGACTTGGGACAGTCAGAATTTGCGACCTTGGTGGTGTTGGTCTTTCTGCGGTGGGGGCCCCCGAGGTGGCTCGGTTCTTGCCACCATTATTGTTATTAGGTCTCCTCCTGTTCCCTTGGGGCTGGTAGTGCTGAAACTGGCGAGGATACTGTTGTTGCTGTTGTTGTTGCGGAGGTCTGTAGTACGTGGGGTAGTACCCCTGCCGTCTCTGTGCAGGAAACCGGTCTCTGCTCCCACTAGTGGAAGATAACACTCCATAGGATCTAGCTGTTTGCTGGTCAACCTTCTTTTCCTTTAGAAAATCGTTGGTGGTAGATGAAAACATAGTCTGTCCCTCAAAGGGCAGGTCTTCTACTTTAGCTCTGGTCTCGACTGGAAGCACAGTGTTGCGGAGCCAAGCGTGTCTATGCAGTGTAATGGCTGAAGCTAAGGTTCGGGTAGAAGCATCGGCAGCATGCTTCCCTGCAGCGAACTCTTGTAAGGACGTTCATGGCCTCCGACTGCACCTGCTGGATAGCCTTCCTGGGCTCTTCTGGGATGTCATCCAAATGGAGGGAGATCTTTTCCCACATGAAAAGCTGATAGCCACCCAGGTTTGGTAGTTGGCTATTCTAAAATTGAGTGCAGCAGATGAATAAATTTTTCTGCCCAGTGTCCAACTGTTTACTCTCCTTATCCGAAGGAGATGCATGAGGGCCCACTTTCTGTTTAGATTGCATCTCCTTGGTCACTACAGAGGAAGGAGGAGGGTGGGTAGACAGGAAGGAACAAGAGTCCGGCTTCACTCTGTATAAGTTCTCTACCCTACGGGTGGTAGCTGGGGCAGAGGCTGGCCTATTTAAAATAGAAGCCTGGATGTCTTTCAGGCCTTCTAACACAGGAAACAGGACAAAATCAGCTGAGTCAGCATGAAATCTGCTGAGTATTCTGTCCCTTGGTTTACTGTCCACTGTGGTGACATCTAATTCAAGGGCAGCCGCAATCCTCAACATTTGGTCCGCTCGAATACGGGAGTCCTCTGTAGGGGGGGAGCGTTCCTGGTCTCCAACCTTCTAATCAGGGGAGGATTCAGAAGTGACATCAGAGGCTAGAGTAGCAGCCGAGGCCTCCTTCAGCACTTCTTCCGGCTCAGGAAGGGAGGTTAACTGCTGGAACCCAGAGCGAAAAATAGGAAAACTGGGCTGTTGAGGTGGCAGTTGCTGTTGAGACATCACCTGTTGGATCGGTTGTCCAGACCAATCCAGCCCCTTAGACTGGCAGAATTCAATCCAGCTTGGTATGTCAGCTGGCGAAATAAGCATTTGTTGCGGTTGATGGCACGGTATTCACTGAGGGGGAGGGGAGGCCGATCGCGACTTAAAACCTTCCAGAGAGGGAAAAAACAAATCTGGCTTGAGGGTGGAATGAACTGGTGAACCCATGGAGGGGTTTTTTTGGAGGAGGAGGGGTGTTTTTGTTTGGCCTTTTTTTGAAGAAGGCTCAGCTTGGAAGGAAGAGCTCTTCCGTTTCCAACTGGAACCAGATGGGTCCGATGTTACTGGGACCATGCTGGTCGGGGTTGACGTCGTCGGAACCAAGACTGCTGGAACCGAGGTGGCTGGAACCAGGACGGCTGGAACTGAAGCGGCTGGAACCAAGACGATCGGAACCGTGGACCTAGCCGAAGCTGCAGTTTTGTTCGAGCCCGAGGTCAATGGGGTCTGCGGGCGTGTCGGAGCCGAAGTTGCGCCCACCCGAGCAGATTTCACTAAGGTTGAATCGGACGGGTAAGTGGGCGAATGGGCCGGAGTAGCACGCGCCGATCCGGGTTGGGAAGCCGAAGTAGACGCAGTGGCTTTTAAAGCTCTCTCCCAAAGGACGGCTTTTAGGCGTAGGTCCCTGTCCCTTCATGCATATTGTGCAAACCTGCACGTTATGCTGCTCTCCGAAGCAAAGAAGAGAGGCCTCATGCTCGTCAGAGTGTGGAATTTTGGTATTACAATTCATGCACCTTTTGAACAACGGAGCCTTAGCCGCCATAGCTGCAATAGCAATCGAAGTTTGAAGAGACGAACTACCTGAAGAGCACGAACTACCTCAGGCCAAATTTAAGAAACTCAGGAGATCAGAAAAATTCCTTCTACACCTCACTGCGCCGAAAAAGAAACTGAGGGAGGAGGGGATGCCCCTCCCATTGGGTCACGTGGTGGTTTGAGCAGAAAACAAGCCGCAGCTCTTTCTCCCGAGGGGAGGTGCACCCCCTCTGTATTTAGGAGACTATGAAAACCTTCCACCGAAGGCTGGTGTGAGGGTCTCTGTTTATGTGTCTCTGCTTCCCATCACCTGCTATCAGTGAACTCGTAAAAGCAGTTCACACCTTCTGGTCTCAGGCGCCAGGCCTGATAGCCCCAAGTATCTTCCCCCCCGCTGTTCTTCCTGTCAGTACTCCCTCAGGCCGATGCGGCCTTGGAAGTGTGATAGCTTCACCAGACTTCCTGGGACTCGTCTGATGTTTTGTATTATGCCAAGCTTGTAACTTCCCATAACAATAAGTGTGAACCCCAGTGCCCCAGTGCCCTGGAGTCAATATATTCTGTAAACCCGAGTAGCCCCTCACTTGCAACTTGCTACCTGTGCCTGTCTCATCTCCTGATGTCTTCAATAAATCCTTTGTTTCTTTATCAACGTTTGAACATTTGATTTGGAGAAGTAAACTCAGAGAGAGGGGATCTCTCACATTAAGTTGCAAGTCCTTGCCTCTCGAACTGCTGCTGTACCTTTTGGGACAGAATGTCAGGCGACGAGGAAAACACCCCTACTACCCCTGACGCACCGGACGGACCGGTGGTACCGGAGAAACCGGACCCCAAGGAGGAGGGTGCCAAGCCAAAGAAGCCTAGGGATCCCATCCCCGACCAAGGCCGGGACGGACGCCCCCGAGGACTTTTTAACAATTGGCTGGACTCCCCCAAGGGTTGGTCTCTCTCCCGAACCGCGGCGAAGGATCGCCGTTTGGCCTTCCCCAGCACGGGACTTGAAGGGGACCCGGCGCGCAAGGAGGCCCTGATGGAGGAGGAACGCAGGCAGTGGCTGGAGGATCGCCAAGCCATGCAGGAGCAGATGGAGTCCATGCGGCTTGTGATGGGTGAGATGGCAGCGGCCCTGGACGCGCTGAAAGTGCAACCGCCTGCCGGCAACCCCCCGGACGGAGCACCGGCAGCCCCTCCCGCGCCTCCTAGCCTCCCGTCCCGTCGGGACCTGAAGGTCACGTATGACGGTTCAGGGGACCAGTTGACCTTTTTCATGGTCCAAGTGGACATTTTTATGCGAGAACAGGGCCGAACCTTCACTTCCGAGGAGTCCCGAGTGCAGTATGTGGCTTCCTTACTGCAAGGGGAGGCGGCCGCCTGGATGGTGTTACAGTATGAACTCCGCTCGCCGGTACTGCGAACACTAGACGAGTTTATGGTAGCGCTCCGCAACCGCTTTGAGGACCCGACTCTGGGTGAGCGGGCTAAGGCCTCCCTGATGCAACTGCGCCAAGGGACCAAGTCGGTGGCGCAGTATGCAAGTGAGTTCCAGTCACTGGCCAGCCGGATTCTAGACTGGAGTGAAGCCACTTTGGTACAGTGTTTCAGGGAGGGCCTCAACCCAGACCTCCAACATTGGGCCTTCATGCAAGGGAACCCCCCGGACGTGGAAGGTTGGGTTCGTCACGCTGCCGACATAGAGAATCGTAAACAACTCCTGACCTTGTCCAAACAACGCATCGGACGAGACCCAAGACCCCGGAGCGACCGGGGCCGAGACTTCCGACTGGGGGGCAGCGGGGTTCCCTCAGCCGCTGAACGCCGCAAGCGATTTGAGACCGGTGTCTGCCTGACCTGCGGAGGTAAGGGACACTTTGCGTCGCAATGTCCCTCTCGTGCGGGCCGCCCCAACCCCCCTCGCCAAGCCCCGACCGAACCGCAGAAGGCGGCTGCCGAGGACCAGCCCCGCCGCAGGAGCGGACCACCGGGCCGACGCTCCGGCGCACCCTCCGCTCTCCATGCGCGCCCCCAGGACGGGGCCTCCACTTCTACCGGCCCAACGGGGTCCCGGATTACAAATTCTACTTTTGATTCGGACGGGTCCCCAACCGCCCCCACTCCTTCCCCCTCCTCCAGCGAGGAGGAGGAGTGGGAACAGCCGGCAAAAAACGCCGTCGGTCTGCTGTAGAGGGGGCTCCGCAGCAGACCGCCCCTGTCGTTGTGCAAGGAGCTCCACCGATGGTAAGCGCCCAAGAGGACAATGTGTATGTGCGTGTTCACCTATCCCTACCGAAAGGGGGTCCCAGTTTAGAATTCCCCGCCTTGGTTGACTCGGGGTGTGCCCGCACCATGATTAGCGAGGAAACTGCCAAGAAACTAGGGGTCCGGCGCAAGCGGCTTCCGGGACCCCTCCGCTTTTCCCAAATGGACGGGAGTGATTTTAAACGGGGCCCGGTGACCCACAGAACTGCAGCCGTGATTATGTCCGTGGGAGAACATTGGGAACGCTTGTATTTTACCATTGCCCCTATTATAACCCCTGTGGTATTAGGGATGAACTGGCTACGGGGACACAACCCTTCCATCGACTGGGTTAAACGGGTGCTCTCGTTTCCCGAAAGCCCCTGTGGGTTACATGATAAGGAACGGGTTGTCCGGTCTCCGACTGCCGCGGTAGTAGGGTTTTCCCCCCCAGCCACCGTTCCCCCTCAGCTACCCACCGAATACTCGCAGTTTGCGGACGTCTTTGATGTTAGAGAATGTGACGAGTTACCCCCCCACCGAGAAACGGACTGTGCCATCGAAATAGTGGGGGAAGGCAAACTGTCTAAGGGGAAAGTCTACCCCATGAGCCCTAGTGAAAAGGCGGTGTTACGGGACTATCTGGATGCCAACTTGGCGAGAGGTTTCATACGCCCTTCCAAGGCTCCTTATTCGGCCCCGGCCTTCTTTGTGAAGAAAAAGACGGGAGATTTAAGACTGTGTATTGACTTTCGTAGGCTAAACGCCGTCACCCAGTCTAACGCTTACCCTCTCCCTCTTATTCCCGACCTTCTAGCACAATTAAAGGAGGGCCGGATCTTCACCAAACTGGACTTAGTGGAAGCATACCACCGTATTCGCATTAAAGAAGGAGACGAATTCAAAACAGCCTTTTCCAGCTGTTTTGGAATGTTTGAGTACCTAGTCATGCCATTCGGACTTTCGGGGGCTCCCAGTGTGTTTATGCAATTAATTAATGAGGTTTTGCATGATTTGCTGTTTCGGGGGGTGGTGGTATTTCTCGATGATATCCTCATTTACTCTGAAACCATGGAAGAACATGTGCGCCTAGTGAGAGAAGTGCTCCAGCGGTTGCGGGAGCACAAACTGTATGCTAAGGTGTCCAAATGCGAGTTCCACCAGCCTTCCATTACTTTTCTTGGGTACGTGATTTCCCACCAAGGGTTAGAAATGGACCCCGCAAAGGTCCAGGCGGTGCGGGATTGGGAACCCCCCACTACTCGCCGCCAGCTTCAGCAGTTTTTGGGGTTCGCCAACTTTTACCGGAACTTCATTCCTAACTTTGCCCAGGTTGCGCTTCCCCTCACTGCCCTGCTACGCACCAAGGACAGGGGGGCCAGCGCCGCGCTACCCTCAGCCCGTTTGCAATGGTCCCCCCAGTGCCAGCAAGCTTTTGAACGTTTAAAACAGCTTTTTTCATCCGAACCCGTTTTGGCTCACCCTGATTGCACCAAGCCTTTCGTGGTGCAGGTGGACGCCTCGGATGTGGCCATGGGCGGGGCCCTATTGCAGAGGGATGAAGGGGGGCGGTTGAGACCATGCGCCTACTTCTCCAAAAAGTTTTCCCAGTCCGAAATCAACTGGGCTATTTGGGAGAAGGAGGCGGCGGCGGTCAAACATGCCCTCACCATATGGAGACACTTCTTAGAAGGTGCTGAACTGCCGTTTGAAGTGTGTACCGATCACAAGAATCTTGAGGCTCTCAAGGGAGCTAGAAAGCTCAACGCCAAACAAATTCGGTGGGCCCAATTTTTCGCCAAATTCCGGTTCACTCTCAAACATGTCCCGGGCAAGGAAAATGCCCTAGCCGACGCTTTGTCACGACTTCCCCAGTATCGCAACGATTTCGATCGCCCTGTCGACTCCCTGTTCACTCCCGAGCAGCGTGGGGAGGTCCCCAGCTTAGCCGTCACTACCCGGTCCCAAGCCCATCGACCAGAGACCCCCCCCACGCTCAAAGGTATCCCGGAAGCCTTCCAACAGCGGCTCCGGGACGCTTCCTTACAGGAGGAGGAGCACCATCTCCTCCCTACTGGCCTGGAACGAACCAACACTTGGTGGATGCAAGGGGGAAAACTGTATGTCCCATCCTCCCTTCGCAAAGAGGTATTGGGACTAGTACATGGTGCCAGGTTGGCAGGTCATTTTGGTTTCATAAAAACACTTCATCTGGTACGGAGGCAGTTCTGGTGGCCCGGTATGAGATCCGATGTGGAGCTGTATGTGCGCAGCTGCCCCACTTGCGCCACAGCTAAGAAACGGATGGGAAAACCCCCAGGGCTTCTCAAACCGCTGGAGAACCCCTCCCGCCCCTGGGAAGTCATAGCCATGGATTTTATCACCGACCTACCTCCTAGTCGGGGAAAAACGGTCCTCTGGGTAATCACGGACCTTTTTTCCAAACAGGTCCATTTTGTTCCATGTGCGGGTCTTCCTTCAGCCCAGGGTTTGGCTAAACTATTCGTTACACATGTCCTCAGGCTACACTCGGTCCCGAGGAAGGTCCTCTCCGACCGGGGGGTCCAGTTTGTTGCCAAATTCTGGCGAGCCTTCCTAAAGCTCATGGGGGTGGAGGAACAGGGTCTGTCTTCCGCCTATCACCCCCAGACGGATGGTCAAACTGAACGAGTAAATGCGGTGGTAGAATGTTATTTGCGTTGCTATGTAAATTTCCACCAGGATGACTGGGTCGACCTGCTGCCATTCGCCGAATATGCGTACAACAATGCACCTCATTCCTCTACCGGCTTTAGTCCCTTCCAAGTAATATACGGGACGGAATTCGGTCCTTTCGGTTCCGCCCCCGTCACGCCAGAGCTCCAAACCACCCCTGATCTTCAGGAGTGGATTCAGGCAGTTAAATCTACCTGGCCATGGCTGCTCAAAAATCTTGAGAAGGCAAAAAGCAAGTACAAGGAACAGGCAGACAAACACCGGTCTCCGGGATGGGAGCTAAGGGTGGGGGAGCAAGTGTATCTGTCCACCAAAAACCTCCGCTCTCTTCGTCCCTGCAAAAAACTGAGCGACCGTTATGTGGGACCTTTCCCCATTACCAGAGTGATCAATGAGGTTACCGTGGAACTGAAACTCCCAAAGACCCTCAAGGGAGTCCATCCCGTATTTCATATAAGTCTCCTGAAACCCTATGTGGCAGCTCCCCAGTTCCACCCCCCTCCCGGCCATGAGATTCCTACTGTGGTAGGAGGGGATACCCATCTGGAAATATCCAAGGTTTTAGATTCCAAATGGAAGAAGGGGAAACTGTTCTACTTTGTTCGTTGGAAAAACCTTGGGTCCGCTCACGACGAGTGGGTGGCCGCACCCCACATGGCGGCCCCTCGCCTGGTCCGAGAATTCCACCTCGCTTATCCTGATAAGCCTCGCCCTCTCGAGGACCCCGGAGGGGGGCCTTAAGGGGGGCAGAATGTGAGGGTCTCTGTTTATGTGTCTCTGCTTCCCATCACCTGCTATCAGTGAACTCGTAAAAGCAGTTCACACCTTCTGGTCTCAGGCGCCAGGCCTGATAGCCCCAAGTATCTTCCCCCCCGCTGTTCTTCCTGTCAGTACTCCCTCAGGCCGATGCGGCCTTGGAAGTGTGATAGCTTCACCAGACTTCCTGGGACTCGTCTGATGTTTTGTATTATGCCAAGCTTGTAACTTCCCATAACAATAAGTGTGAACCCCAGTGCCCCAGTGCCCTGGAGTCAATATATTCTGTAAACCCGAGTAGCCCCTCACTTGCAACTTGCTACCTGTGCCTGTCTCATCTCCTGATGTCTTCAATAAATCCTTTGTTTCTTTATCAACGTTTGAACATTTGATTTGGAGAAGTAAACTCAGAGAGAGGGGATCTCTCACAGCTGGCCTGCACAGTCCCATATGTGGGGCTGCACAGAAGACTGACAATGAATAATAATTACTGCACATGCGCGGAAATCTCACTGTCAAGCGGGTCAAGAGACTGGGATGGCAAAACGGGAGGTAAATATCTGACTGGTAGCAGTCCAGGCACCCTACACGCATGATACCCCCTCAATTGCTCAATACGCCTCTCAATTGCTCAAAACCTGGAAAGAAGAGGGGGAAAGCTGAGAGGCTCTGGGATTGTGACATATCTGAAATGGTGAGCTGTGACTCACGAAAGGTCACACTGAAATACGTGTTAGTCCTTAAGGTGCCACTGGCCTTCTGCTGCCCAGCCTTTGAGCCACGTTCTCCAATGTCCTGGGGTACTTTAAAAAAGGCAATCTGTGCCTTTTCAGAATGGTGGGTGCCAAACTGTTCTCTGGGAACATCACAAATCCGCAGCTTTTGGTTGGCCTTATTAGTCAAAATTTATGCTTGTGCTACAGATGCAAGGCACCTGAAAATTTCGAGGCCATGGAAAACACTTTTATTGCTGCCTCTCTAGAGTCCACTTTGAGGCAGCTTTCAATGAAAATAAAAAAGTTGAAACAAAGGAAAATTAAAACATGTAATATTTTCTTACCAAGCTTAAACTTGTTTTTTTTGCTTTAACAATATAAAATGCATCATTTGACTGAACACCCAAAATCGTACTATTTGGCATATTTATGAAGCTTAAACGCCTTACGGTTTCCCCAAGCAAAACTGCAAATACACATTGTGAGAGCCAGAAACACCCTATGCTCCCTAAGCACAGGGATGTAAGTTTTATTTAATTTATTTTAAAAAGCAACTAACAAGAGACAATTATTTAAACATTAACAAACTCACAATTTAGCCCACTAATACAGGATCAGCTCTACTACTGTTTCATTATTTTTCTTTAACATGTTAGCATGCTCTGGTATCAGTCTTGCATCCAGATAATTACTGCAAAACATGTTCTGCAGGAACAGAAACCTGGAATGCACAGGACGCCCTTTGCCAGATTTCCAAACCATGGAAAACATAAAAGTGTTCAGATTAATATATCAAACAGAAAATGAATCCTTATCATTCACACATTTAATGTGCTTCACCCCTATCATGCATCTTAGTTTTTGCCATCAAAGGAAAAAATAAATGCTGAGATTAGAACAATCTAAATTTGTAATAAAAAAATTATTTGAACAGAGTCTCATACAGTCATAAAGGGGGTAAAAGCACTCATGAACACTGAGTTAAACTTGAAAACACCGAACTATTCAATAGTATATTATACACATTATAACATTAATTGCACATTTAATTAGTTTAAATTAGATACTAGAACTTATGATCATAGAATCACAGAGCTGGGCCAACCCCCTGCTCAATGCAGGATCAGCTCAGAGCATCCCTGACTTCAGTGCTCCAGAATAAACCTTTGCAGGGGTTTCTGAGACCCTTTCTGAGACATTACAAAATTTTTGAAAAAATGGAAATATACAGTACATCTAAGCTAATTTTACTATTTTAACATTAAATGCACATATTAGCGCAAAATTGTACTATTTGGCATATACATGGAATCTGAAAGTGTAAATGCAATAAAAAGAGCAACAAACTTGTGCTATATACTACATCAGCACATGTATCTTAATTTTTGCCATCTTAAGCAGGAAAAAAATAAGAATTGAACACTCTAGCTTTGATCCTATGGTGCCATTTAGAGTTATAAAATTTCAAAGCCACAGGAATGGGAATATCTTTTCCCTTTTTTCTGGAAAAAAAATACAAATTTGGGGAAAGAAGGAACAGAAATAAATGCAACAATTATGATTAAACTTAAACTTGTTACTGAGTCTATAAGAGAATATTTCATAAGAGGTTTTTTCCTCAGTGCTCCCTAAAATTTTCACTGGAAAACAGCCTTGGGGGAAAAGAGCCGGGAAAGGGTTTTTCTCCCCCAATTGTACTGCTTCATAATTTCCAAGGTTCAGTCACATAAACACATGAAGCTGCCTTACACTGAATCAGACCCTTGGGCCATCAAAGTCAGTATTGTCTACTCAGACCAGCAGCGGCTCTCCAGGGTCTCAGGCGGAGGTCTTTCACATCACCTACTTGTCTAGTCCCTTTAACTGGAGATGCCAGGGATTGAACCTGGGATCTTCTGCATGCCAAACACATGCTCTACCACTGAGCCATGGCCCTCCCATGAACACATGAAGCTGCCATATACTGAATCAGACCCTTGGTCCATCAAAGTCAGTATTGTCTACTCAGACTGGCAGCGGCTCTCTGGGGTCTCAGGCAGGGTTTTTTCACATCACCTACCTGCCTAGTCCCTTTAACTGAGAATGCCAGGGATTTAACCTGGAACCTTCTGCATGCCAAACACATATTCTACCACTGAGCCATGGCCCTTCCCCTTCTTCCCCAGGCGTTCACATTCCTTGTGCCCTTACACTTGCACCGCAGAAGTGGCCTGGACTGTTCATCTTCAGACAAAGACTTCTGCCAGCCCCCACCCCCATCTGCAATTTCTGCTTCCCGACCACAACACTATTCCTTTCAGGCCACGGACCTGAGAGCACAATTTCCGGCAGCAAAGGCGACTGGGTGGGGGTGTGCGTGAGTCGCCTTCCTCTAGTATAGTGTTTCTCCACCTGTGGGTCGGGATCCAAAAGTGAGTTGTGAAGCCACTGAAAGTGGGCCGTGGGCCAGCCCTCCCTCATGGCCGCCCCTGCCATTTCCATAGCTCTCTGGCATTTTGGAAACCAAGATCTGACTCAGGAAACAATATCTTCTGTATCATACATTATTTGGTATTTTTTTCTTCACTGCATATACATGTTGATCAAATAAAATGTGTCCTGACGGTTACCAGAGTGAGTTTCTTAGAATCTATGGGGGAATTAGAGGAAGCAATGGAGATGGAGGGGGGGGGGGTCAAAGGCTGGAATGTGATCTCCATAAATCACAGCTGTGTATGTCAGAATGCCACTTGCTCGGTTTCATAGTGGCTGCAGCTGGACCCTTTGTGCCATGTTTATTGGTTGCTCAAAAACACCTGGTTGGCCACTGTCAATAATGGAATGCTGAACTAGATGGGTTCCAGCGTCATCATTTGCCAAGGGTGCAAAAAAACCTTGGGAAAGCCTTGGATGAGTCACCATACCAAGTAAATTTGAACTTGTCGGTCACCATATGGAAAAGGTTGGAAACCGCTGCTCTAATATGACTCCCCTCATGTTGCTTAGGATTTAAGACACTAATTTTGCAGGAAACAAAAGGAAGAATATCATTTCAACAAGAACATTCTCATACAATCATAAGAAGCACATTTGGATACGAGAGTATAACTTCATTATCAATGAAGACACTGATCTCTTCAATAGCATAGTCATTTTTCTTGCAAGCACATACACTATTATGCTCTTAAACATGTTTTATGCCTGCAGCATACACATGAATCTTATGTTAAACATACTATGTATCTTGGAAAATCCTTGTCTTAAAAACACTTTTACTCCTCCCAAAAGAATTCACTGGAATTCTGTACTCCAGAAAACTTCTAGTGTTGCCATTGGAAAATCTGAAAAAAGTTCATAATTGGTTCTTGTAGGTTATCCGGGCTGTGTAACCGTGGTCTTGGAATTTTCTTTCCTGACGTTTCGCCAGCAACTGTGGCAGGCATCTTCAGAGTAGTAACACTGAAGGACAGTGTCTCTCAGTGTCAAGGGTGTAGGAAGAGTAATATATAGTCAGAAAGGGGTTGGGTTTGAGCTGAGTATTGTCCTGCAAAAGTATTGTCCTGTAAGTATCAAGATAATGTGCTAATGAGGGTATGGTATGTTAATATGGAACCATTGTATCCTGAAGTGATCTGTTAATGTGTGTAATCCAAAGCTAATCTGTATGGCTATTGTTGAATGTTGTCTTTGTCTGGAGGTTTTTCAGGGCAGGAAGCCAAGCCTTATTCATTCTTAAACTCTCCTCTTTTCTGTTAAAGTTGTGCTGATGTTTATGAATTTCAATGGCTTCTCTGTGCAATCTGACAAAATAGTTGGTAGAATTGTCCAGTCTTTCAGTGTCTTGGAATAAGACCCTGTGTCCTGTTTGTGTCAGTCCATGTTCAGCCACTGCTGATTTCTCAGGTTGGCCAAGTCTGCAGTATCTTTCATGTTCTTTTATCCTTGTTTGTATGCTGCGTTTTGTGGTCCCGATGTAAACTTCTCCACAGCTGCAAGGTATACGATATACTCCTGCAGAGGTGAGGGGGTCTCTTTTGTCTTTTGCTGATCGTAGCATTTGTTGTATTTTCTTGGTGGGTTTAAACACTGTTTGTAGGTTATGTTTTTTCAAAAGTTTCTCCATCCTATCAGTGACTCCTTTAATAAATGGCAAGAATACCTTTCCTATGGGAGACTGTTTTTCTTGAGTTTTCTGATTTTTGTTTGGTTTAATGGCCCTTCTGATTTCATTCTTGGAGTAGCCGTTTGCTAGCAGTGCGTGATTTAGATGATTAGTTTCTTCCTTGAGAAACTGTGGTTCACAGATCCGTCTTGCACGGTCTATTAATGTTTTGATTATTCCTCTTTTCTGTCGGGGGTGGTGGTTGGAGTTTTTGTGTAAGTAGCGATCTGTGTGAGTTGGTTTCCGGTAGACCTTGTGACCTAACTGAAGGTTTGATTTACGGATGACAAGGGTATCAAGAAATGGGAGTTTACCCTCAATTTCCTTTTCCATGGTAAACTGAATGTTTGGATGGATATTATTAAGATGGTTTAGAAAGTCCATTAATTTTTCTTCACCATGGCTCCAAATGGTAAATGTATCATCTACGAACCTGAACCAGACTGTAGGTTTGTAAGGTGCTGATTCTAATGCTGTCTTTTCAAAATATTCCATGTAAAAGTTTGCTATTACTGGACTGAGTGGACTTCCCATAGCTACTCCATCAATCTGTTCATAAAATTCTTGATCCCATAGGAAATAACTTGTTGTATACTCTGCAGGAGTATATCGTATATCTTGCAGCTGTGGAGAAGTTTACATCGGGACCACAAAACGCAGCATACAAACAAGGATAAAAGAACATGAAAGATACTGCAGACTTGGCCAACCTGAGAAATCAGCAGTGGCTGAACATGGACTGACACAAACAGGACACAGGGTCTTATTCCAAGACACTGAAAGACTGGACAATTCTACCAACTATTTTGTCAGATTGCACAGAGAAGCCATTGAAATTCATAAACATCAGCACAACTTTAACAGAAAAGAGGAGAGTTTAAGAATGAATTATTTTATTTATTTAGATAATATATATGCTGCCTCTTCAGAGACCTGTTTGAGGCAGCTCACAAATAAAACATGATAAAAATCACAAAACAGCATAGCTAGTCATTGAAAAATTTAGTCAGAACATAAAAACAGCATGAACCATTTAGCAGTCTAATCTGGCCCTCATAAAACAGCCCTGACATTAGAAGCAGACTAAGCATAATTTAAAGCGACTGACCTCCTCAGTTAAGAGCCCAAGTAAAAAAGATGCTTAGACGTGGCACCTTAGAGACAGCAGGGTAGGTGCCAGGCAAGCCTTAAGGGAGAGGGCATTCTGCAGGCAATTTTATTGCACTGAAAAAGCCCAGTCTCTGGCTGCTACCCACCTCATCTCTGCAGACTTGTGAGGAGGATCTTAACTGGCAGGCCACACTGTAAAGAATGAGGCAGACCCCATTGTTAAAGCTATTTTTAAAAAGCTGTTAAAAGCCGCTAGTCACATGCACACATCTGCACTTTGTGGTTTAAAACAATTGTTGTAAGAGGCTGGCTGCTGAAATTAAAAGTTTGGAATTCAAAATGTACTAAATGTACTTGATGTATATTATTTTGCGTGTTTTAACTGTTTTATGTTTATATTTTGTAAGCTGCCTTAGGGACTGTGGAAAGGCAAGACACAAACCAACAATAAATGCTATCATCTCTGAACCCAGCTTTAGCGTCCCCCACCCCAAGCTTCAAGAGTCAGTCAGTTGAGGCTGAAAGGCCAAGGTAAGGGGCAGATGCATGAAACTTAAGTTGTGCATCTATTAGAAACATTTCTATCCCATCTTTTGATCTCTGTATGGTAACTCCCAATGCAGCTAACAATAAAAGAGAACACTCAAATGAAGCCATCATTTAAAAAACAACACCAGCAGTCACAGAAATGATAGAGAAGCACACCATTAGAAGACCCATGTGTGCGCACCTTGCCAAGGGAGGCAGCTGAAAAGCTGCAGAGTGAAGGAGTTCCTAAGCCTACATGCTATAGCTAAGGCAGCCCTCTCCTATCCATCATCCTTCAGACAGCCTGGGAACAGGTAACTGCCTTTAAGGTAACAAACAGGCCTTCGCTCATGAAAAAAACTATAAAGGCTACTCTAACCCCAATGGGTTTGGAGATTAAACCAAAAACAAGCAAAGAAGCAGGTTAAAGTCCCTACTCTGCCAAGGAAGCTTGCTGGATGACCTTGGCCCAGCCACATCCTCTTAGCCCAGCCAACCTCACCGTGTTGTTGGGAGGATAAAATGGAGAAGGATGGAAATTGCTTTGGGTCACCACTGGGAGAAAGGCAGAGTATAAATGAAGCAAATTAAAAAAACCAAAAAACACCTGTGCCAACTGTAGCTGCCAAAGACTCTTCAGAGTAAAGCACAACACTGTAACCAAACCAGACATTAACCGAGGCGGGGGTGGGGGGGATGGGGACAGGACACTGGGCAGATCTGCCTTTCCCAGGAGACGCACACCAACTCAGCTGGCACCATAACTTACAACTGCTGTTTCCTGGTACACGAGTGAAGTCCTAAATGTCTTAACACTTCTTTTTAAACTGAAATATTTTTTTAAATTCTAGAACGCTTTAGCATTCATGGTTCAAAAAGATTAGCCTGAAGATAGGCTCGTAGTTCACAAATAAGACAGCAAATGAAAGATACTGTAACATCCTGAAAAATTACTACCAATGACATGCCACTGTTTTTAGCAGACCTTAATTTGAGGACCAAAATCGTTGTGACAACTTTTAAGTGTTACTTAAGTGCAACTGAAGATCATTACACCAGGTGTTACAAAAGAAAATAAATTACTTCTCATTGATACTGCAGAGTATATTATGGATGTGGTTCCTTTCACAAGGCAAGCCTTTAGTGCAGCCATGAAGCGCCAAGAACTGTCTTGGTCCCCCCGCCTCCTTTCACACCACATCTGCCTGCCATCGACATCTGCCAGTGGGGCTCCTGATGTCGGGGCACGTCCCCACGGCCGTCTGAAGGGTAGGAGAGGGCCGCCTCAGCTATAGCACGGAGGCTTTGGAAGTCCTTCGCGCTGCAGCCCGTTGAGCTGCCTCCCCCCCCCTTCACACGACCCCCCTGGCATGCACAAGGAAAACACAGAGCACCGAGGCCCAGGATTTCTGACCGCCGCCCCCCCCCCCCGCAGACTGGGCCCAGGGTTTCTGCACAATGAGAACAACAGTGTGCCACTTGGGGAGGGGTCAGTTGCGATTCTAGGAAGGGGCGAGAGGAACAGCGGGGTCGGCGTCGGGAGGGAGGGAGGGAGGGGGGCGTTTAGGAAGACCCACCCGGCCTCCATTTTCCATCCCGCAGGGCGGGCGGGCGGGGATGGGGGGCCCGCCAGCGATGCCGTTTCCCGGGAGAGAGAGGCCCTTCCACCAGCCCCGCGCAAAGAGCCAGCAGCAGCCGGAGCCCCCTCCCCCTCCACGGGAGGGAGGGAGGGAGGGAGAGCGAAGCCCCCGGCCCGCCCTTTCCCCAGGCCGGGCGCCTCAGGGTCTTCCAGCCGGGCTGGATCCCGCCTCACCGGGGGTGGGGGAGAGTTCCCTCCCCAGCGACGCCCCCGCCCGCATCCCCTGCCCGCGGAAGGCCCGTCGGGAAGCGCTGCCGGGGAGGGGGGGGGAGGGGGCGGGCATCGGCTCCTTCTTCCCCCCCCCCCCGGCACGCTTCCCGCCTTCCCGGGCCGAGGGGACAGCCCAGCCCCCCGCCGCGGCCTCCGGGCGCCTCCTCACCCGCAGGGACGACGAAGACGAGGGGGCGACGAGCGGCCGCTGCGGACGCCTCCCTGGCCGAGCGGGCGAATCCCTCCGCCGGTCGGTCCCTCCCGCTCCTCTCCTCTCCTCTCCTCTCCCCGCCCCTCCCTGCGCGGCGCCAGGGTGCGGCTTCGGGCTGTCCGCAGGCCAAAGAGCGCCGCCACCATTGGACGGCGCAGGCGTCGTCACCAAGCGGGGCGCTCATTGGCTGCGCGTGCGGAGGGAGGGGGAGGAGCGTCCGCCCCGCACGCCCCGCCCGGCCCCCTCCTCGGTCCGAGGGCGCCCCTGAGGGGAGGGGAGGGGAGGGGAGGGGAGGGGAGGGGGGTGTGCTGCGGACGCAATAACCCCCAAAGGCCTCCGCCTCTGGCCGCCCGGCCCCACCGCGGCCTGTCCCAAACGCCCCCCCTGCGGGCGGGATGAGTCGGCGGAACTGCGGCGGCCGGATCAAGAGGCCGAGGGGCAGCGCAGACACGAAGCGGGCCCAAAGCGTTGCTTTCCCGGGCGTGAGGACGAGAGGGGCCTCGCTTCACCGGCACGCACGCGCAGCTGCCTTCTGCTGAGCCAGACCAGCAAGGCCCCCCGGAGGCAGAATCGCCTGCTCAGCCCGGCAGCGGCCCTCCCGGGTCTCAGGCAGAAAAGGGTCTTCCGCATCACCTGCCTGCCCGGTCCCTTTCACCGGAGATGCCGCTGGGGACTGAGCCTGGGACCTTCTGCATGCCGAGCAGAGGCTCCGCCACTGAGCCACGGCCCTCTCCCCTAAACTAGGGTTGCCAACCTCCAGGTACTAGCTGGAGATCTCCTGCAATTACAACTGATTTCCAGCCGACAGGGATCAGTTCACCTGGAGAAATGGAGGCTTTAGCAATTGGACTCTGTGGCATTTGAAGTCCCTCCCCAAACCCTGCCCTCCTCAGGCTCCACCCCCAAAACCTCCCGCTGATGGCAAAAAGAGGCCTGGCTACCCTACACAAAACAAACACGCTGTGTGGTAGGTGGGGCTAAGAGAGTTACTTCAATGCATGTATATTTCTGCATTGTGTGACACATCATGCCTGATATCCTTTGTTTCAGATTTCTGTCATCCTAGTCCTATTTACATTGCTTATTAGATGTCTCATCCTATTGATTGCATGGAGTTGAACACACGAAGCTGCCTTATACTGAACCAGACCCTTACTCCATTAAAGTCAGTATTGTCTACTCACACCAGCAGCAGCTCTCCAGGGTCACATCACCTCCCGCTTGGTCCTTTCTACTGGAGATGTCAGGGATTGAACCTGGAACCTTTTGCATGCCAAGCAGATGCTCTGCCTCTGAGCCACGGCTCCTTGTGAAAGAATGAGGAGTAGACACGCTCCCCTTCCCTCTGCACAGAAATAACCCCCAGAGGGTCCCAGGGTCCCTTTTTGGGATTTTTAATTAATTTAGTGCTTTCCTCAGTGTCTATACTATGCTGTAATTCCCCTATTTTTAATTTAATGTTTTAATTTAATGTATCTTGTCTTTTTCCTTTTCTGTTTTCTGTGGGCTTATATTCTTGCTCCTGTTTTCACACAGATCAATGCTTCAGGAGCCATTCCAAAATCATGGAGATATGCCATAATAGTTCCAGTCTTAAGAAAAGGTCAGCATTCTGACCCAAGTTATTATAATTCGATCAGCCTGTTATCTTCCTTGGGCAAACTTAGTTTTTCATACTTGCTGAGGAAATTACTAGATTGGATTGAGCAAAATGATGTCCTTGGCTGAGAGCAGATCAATTTTAGAAGAGGATGGTCTGTTATGGACCATTGTTTGGTACTTTCACATTTGTGTGTGTGTGTGTGCCATCAGGTCATGGTTTCATGGACCTTAAAGGAGCCTTTGATGCTTTTTCAGGGAAAGACTGGAGGAAATTCCACCACTATCTAATTCCACCATGGATAGATTATTGCTCATACAGCAATTTCTGACGGATATCACAGCTCAGGTCCACTGTGGCAGCCAAGGATAATTGACCGAGCCTTTTGATTTGGTCAGGGGGGGTTATACAAGGTTGCCTTCTGGCTCCTTTATTGTTTAATTTATATTTGAATGATTTAGCAGTGAATTTTAAAGAGGTTTGTCACCCACCAAAGTTAGCAAACCATAGTATTCCAATGTTGCTTTATGCTAACGATGCAGTTCTTTTGTCCCGTACAAGAGCTGGATTGCAAAGATCATTACAATTTTTTTTCTGAGTATTGTTTTAGGGAAGGTCTTCCAATATATCACCATAAATCAAAGATTATAATTTTCTCTGAGAAAACTACCCTCTTTTCGTTGGGTACTAGAATGCATTGATATTGATCAGGTTAAGGAGTTTGCTTATCTTGGTTCTCCCTGTTTTTATAATCTGAGCTGGAACTCCCATCAAAAATTGTACATTATTTTTATACCAGAGGTGGAAAATGTATCTCGGGAGCTATTCAAGTTTTTAATTTAAAAATTATTCCAGTTATTTTTTTTTGGTGTTGCCATTTGGATAAATGTTATTAATGAGTATGTTTATCATCCTCTGCTCCAGTTTTAGCAGAGGCTGTTAAATGCCCCTCCGTGAATTGCTGGTGTTGTTCTTCATTCCAAGTTTGGCCAAATGTCTCTTGAAGCTAGGGCATGGATGTTTGCCTTCAAGCTACAATTTAGGCTGTTTTTTAGCCCTGAGGGATACCTAGTTTTTTGTGAAACATGACTTGTATAGATTCTCATGGCAAAAAAAAAATGATGAGAAATTGTCATTGAAGGGCATATCATGGGATATGATTAGAGATCTTGGGAAATCAGAGGCTTTCGCTGAAATAAAAAAAGCATATCGATTTGTGCTCATCATGTTTGCTCGTCTCAGTTCTTTGGAATTCCTTGCCCATGTTGCTTGGCTGCTTATACCTATTTTTTGACAATTCCTTGTTTTTTAGGAGCGTTTTTTTCTTGCTAGGTTAAATACTAACCCTTCTATGGTTATGCAAGCTAGATACATGAACTTACCGTATTTGGAAAGGATCTGCCTGTGTTATTCTGATTGTATTGATTCTCTAGCACATGAGCTCCTGGAATGTTGTTTATATGAGGATCTAAGATCAAGTTATTCCTCTTTTAACAGATTGGTCTAGTATCTCTATGTCTGAGATAATACCTTATTTATTGACAATGATCCTAAGGTTACATTGGCAGTAGCAAAATTTATCTCAGTCCTTATACCCCTTAAGCAATTGATTTAGAACTATGCTGTTTAAGATTTATGAGTTAAGGAGCTTCTAAGGGAGAAAGGAAAGGTATTCCTTATAGGTCTCCCATTCAAATACTAGCCAGGGTCAGAGCTGAGAGTGTGTGACTGGCCCAAGGTCACCCAGCAAGCTTCCATGGCACGAGTGGGGATTTGCACCTGGGTTTCCGAGGTCCTAGTCTGACACCTTAACTGCTATACCACACTGGCTCTCTACAGAAGGTTATGCTGGGACAAAATAAGCATAAAATAATATCTATACAGTGACCAAGCTGGAGGTTGCCACAGGAGGTTGCCATCTTTGTTCTTGTCTGCACTTAAGAGCCTCTGGTGATCTTTCAACCTTTAATCGGAGATGTGCTTAATCTGGGCCACCGTAACCCCTGTTGGCAGAGTAATTAACACAGTAAAGATGCACAACCTGATGAAAGTGTAGAGATAAAGCTTTATTCAGGAAGTAACAGAAATAGACAGAAATAGTGTCCTAACTACATCCCTAGCTGAGAGAAAGAGCAAGTATGGAATTGCCGAGAAGAAGGAAGGTATTGCTCTAAGAGTAGCAATCTGGAGATAGACCAGGAATGACACTTAACAGGAGATAAAGTGCTGACCTCACTATCCTGTCTACCTGCCCTCTTGATGCCCTCTGTAGGGTCTTCCTCTTTTCTCCTTTGTACACCAGACATTGCCTATTCCAACAATGCTCCCTCTGTCCGTCTCACAGGGTTATCCAAGGCCGTTTCAGTTCCATTACCTGACTTGAAGCCAGATTGGCAAGGATCCAATTTACTGTACACGATGCAAGGCAACAAAACAGAACCTGAGGAAGTGTAACTGCAAAATAGATGTCACGGAACAGATACTTGTATTTGGAGTGCAAATGATCTCCACTAAGACATGCTGGCTTTTTTGTAACAAGCAGTCATGGATGGAGGGGGTGGGGGGAGACACAGGACACAAACAGGGAGGGATGCAGATGATGAGCCTTCTGCTTTATAGAAGGAGGAGGGAGAGAAAAACTGCTCTGTGCTGATAGAGATCTACTTCTTCCTGGAAAAGAACTGAAAACAGCTGTCTGTTTATTTGCATTGTTTGAAACTATGTGGATGGCTAGGAATGAAACCCAAACCTTGTGGACCAGTCTGCCCAAGGAAGTCAAGAGAGTCCCCAGGTCTCTGTCATTCTGCAGAACGTGCAAAACAGAAATATTCAGGATAGATTTTTATAAAGGGATTAGAACTGTAGCAGAATGGATCAGTCCAGGAGGAAACATTGATCATGGAACAGGACTGTAGTCCACTGCAATGATGACCCTTCAATGATTACTGAAGGTTTCCTCTGTTGTCACCACCCCATCCTTTGGTTACACCAGCACTCAGGAGCTGGGATGTATGTTTGTATGTGGTGGTGGGGGGCATATAAATGGCCCAAAAAGGAAAGAAGCAGATTGGTCAGGAAAAATATTTCCTGACCACAGGTAGGTACCAGCAACCAATTGTCTTATTAGGACTGCTCATGCTGTAGGGCTTTTAAATCTTATTGTATAATAGTTTTATTATGTTGTGAACCACCTCCTGAACTTTTTGGCTGAGAAGCAGGATACTGTTTATTCTTCCCCCCCCCTTTTTTTGTAATGAACAACATATGGTAGGAATGTTCAAGAAACTTACAAAGGCATTTCTAAATAACCATTGGTAAGAGGATGTAAGACTTTCCCAGCACTTCCTCACTGATTTCAGAGCTGAAAAAGATTTGATTACTTATGTTCTAAAATCTGTAAAAAGCTAGTTACATGTATTGGTAAAGGTGTGTTTCTCTATCAAATATATCATAGATTTACACAGAAAAATAGTAGTCCCCATTGTACACAGTGCTAAGGTAGCTTGGCTCATCTGGGTTGAGCATTTCAAAGACACCATCCTTTAAAAAATGAGGAAATCCTCAGCATTGTAAATACAGATAGCATGCAGTGGTATGTTTCCTTGTCTCTGGAGAGAATGCAGTTTGATTAAAGTTTTGTGTGCATGTGTAAAATAGTTTAGAATATATGTGTTGCATGTGGGCCATCACTCCATCTTTGATTCAAAGTAAGACAATACAGAAGTCTGGTCCAGATATGGCTCGCCGTTCCCAAGCCACACAGAGATCTGGTGACAACTTTCAAGTGGGCAAGTTCTGATCAAGGCTGAAGTGTGTGTTGTGTAAGTTGTGCAAAGCCAAGTGCCTATACTCTGCCCTCTATATTCACCACCCATCAGACCTCCTGAGGAGCTGGAATCTAATAAATGTATAGTACGAGAGATCTTAATGACCTGACTGTTTGGACCTTGGGCCAAATGAAATACAGAACATACAATAGAGGTTTTAGTGCCAGTCCTGAATTTTAAAACCTCTTAATATAAATTGAAGTTAGTAAAGTTTTTCCAGGAAATGAAATCATGAAAAACATGAGTGGATATAGCCCTCCCTCTGAATCAAGGACATTACTATTAGCTCATCTTAGAAAGGCAGTATAGAGGGAACACCAGAACCTGGTTGGAAATAACTGCAGCACACGTTTTGGTAGCAAAAATTGGAAACAGCAAAAGTATCCATCTGTGGAGGAAGGGGTGAGGAAATTAGGGCATGCCATACTAACAAGTTACTGTGAGCAACATTACAAGATTTGGCTCTTTTCCCAATCTGTTTCTTCTTTTGGAATTTTAAATATATAATAAAAAGCGTTAGTAACCGCTTCAATACTTTCTCAAGTACCAGTGGCAAACAAGTTGGCAAACACGTCCATCACCTTGCTTTTAGAAATTTTCCTCTGCCATTCAGCCTCATACCCACATACTGAGAGAAGGGGAATCGGTAGCTCTGCTGAAGAGCCCAGTTTGCAAAGATTCCACTGCACCCCTTCTTCTGGCAATGTGACCTCTTAATTGTGTGATATCCAGCAATCCAATCTGAAAAAGGGTACCAGGTCATTTCTTCAATAAAACCATATAGTCTGTAGGAGAACCATAATCAGAAATTGTCCCAGACGTCAGGTGAAGGAATAGAAAAATAAAGTCCGGTATTGGAATCCACGGTCAGTTTATGGGGCAGGAAAGCACTTCTCTTTCAATCCCTCTTTCCCCTTCATGTTGATATTACAGAGCGGATAATGAAGGTGTGTCACCTTGGCCCAGAATAGCCATAAGGAAACTGGAGCCTCAGATTGTTGTGGCCAGGCAAGACGTGGCAGGAGTAGTGTTCAACCAGACTTCCAAGACTTGGGAATTGCGCATCGGACTCCAGGTAGAACTTTGAGTCCTGCTGCAAGATTTAAATGGACATCTGAGATTAATAACCAGCCCAGGAAAATGCCATGGCGCTAAAATCAGAAACACCCAGACCAATTCTACCATCTCAAATTGGACAGACCACATCTATTGGAACTAAGGAGCTCTAACTACACATTAACATGCCTAAGTTTTGTTGACTTACAGCCAGAATTCTGCATCTCCCTCTTCAAACATCCAGATTTAGGCCATTATACATTCAAACCAAGCTCCAGATCCCAGATTGGGGGGAGGGGCGTAAAAAAGAAGGCTGCCTATCGTATCATACAACCAGTGCATACCGCTGTATCTTTATGTACTGCTCTTCTACTAACCTGTTGAAATATTCTGTAGTTTCTCACTTTCTCAATGGACTCATCCCACACAACTAACACCTTGAAAAGGGAAGAAAAGCACAGCAAACTCAGTGTTATCCACAACGTCCCAACCGTCTTCAACTGGTATCTTGCAAACAGAATGAAAATGTTGAGGTGCCCTTTAGGTGAAAGCGAGGATGCCGATCAGTAAGCCAAATTCGGCCAAAGTCGTCCTGACCAACTCAACGAGTGAGGCACCGGCAGCCTGGCTCAAGGGTTGGGGCCTTTCGCACCCCACCAGCAACACTGCTCTGTCACCGGAGAGGGTCTTCTGTTGAATCCTCCCCCACCTTTGTTGAACCTGCCTCTCATGGGGTGTGAAAACTGATCTTGTTCCAACGGGCCTGAAGTCTTTTAAAGCTGCTACTGCTTTTTGTTTTATTAATGGCTTTTAATTGTGGTTGAGTGACATTTAACTACAGAAAAATGGAAACTGTCTCAGCAGCTAGCTTAGCTGGGATTGTGTTGTACGAACACACAAGCGATGCCAAAGCCTGTGCTTTCAAGTCCACTAATAACGATGAGGATTTTGATGGCAGAAAGAGGCCAGGTGGGGAGAAGCAACCAAAAATCCTGTGGGGAGTCTATCAAATATTAACATAACGGTTCTGTGTGAAATGACAAAGAACAAGAATTAGGAGAGATGTGAGGGAGAAGTGACGTGGTTTAACTTCTAGAATAGTGTGGGCAGGCCGCAGTGTCTCTTGCCCTACTGGGTGTGGGAGGCCTGGAAGCAGGCAGAGGAAACAGATGTAACTTTGCCTTTCCTTTATTCACTGTGCAGGACGGACGCCAACCAGCCCATGTTACAGAGCAGCCAGTCCCTGCTCCTCCGGCAGCCACCCCCACAAGCAGCGCACTGCTGCCTTTAGTGCCTGGTCCGACATTTGGCCCCGCCCCTTGGACCTTGCTCTCAGTCTTGCCTGGAGCCAGTCTGCACCTCTCATCCCTAAGGGCGTGCCCTCCCCTCCCAAGCCTTCCCGGGCCATTATCCTGCCGCTCCTGACAGAGTGAAGGCCAGGCCACACTCTTCTGGCCACACTCCCTGCCACCCATCCTTGGTCCCAGCCCAGCCCAACAGTCCATCCCTTGGCTCGTCGAACCTGGGCTGAGCACACCAGTCCCCCCTCGGCCCATATTTTTCCCGGGTGCGTCTCTTCTTTCTGCCACAAATGGATTTACAAACGGCCCAGAAGGAGCCACTGCAGTTACTGTAATCAAGGGAATGGTTTGCTCTGCAGAAAGTCCCTGTTGTATTTATATAGAACAGAGGAGTCCAAATGTGACGCGTATGATTGGTCAGTTTATGTTTAGTCAACAACCAATCAATAAACTGGGGACCTGAGATGTACCAATCGGGCTGAACCTCCTGAAACATGCTGATGATACAAGGGCCCCCTCCGCAGAGCTCTCAAGATCCCCCACATAACACTGCTGTATGAAATCCCCCTTTCAGAGAGAGAACAGACAGCATTTCATATTCAAGATAATTCTTTTCTATTACCTTTCCAGTTTTCGTCGATGAGTTCCTAATGCAGAATAATCCAGATTTTGGATGCCCTGTCAGATTTTCAGATTTGAACATCCTAAAAGAGTGGGAAAATATGAATGGTCACTTTCTGAGAAACACAAAGGCAAGCCTGGAATAGAACCACGAGGACTTAACAACAAACACCAACATCTTCTGACTGAAGCTTGTAAAGGTGCCCAACACATGGATGATGCTCGAACCAGGAAGGCGTTCGCTCTGTGCAGAAGTAGGCACACAGGGAATGACATCCTCAAAGGTTGCCACATAACCTTCCTGCCCACCTTTTGGCACACTTTCATCACCAAACAAATATGGGCAAAAAGCCAATGGTGTTAGAAAAAAAATATTCATGTTACCTTCATCAATGGAACTAGAAAACACAAGGGACAAAGCAAATGTGAAATGCATAGAGATTGGAATACAAAACTTGTTTTTTTCATTGGGATTGGGACATAAACTTTTTTAAAACTATTATTATCCAATAAATATTCTCTTTCTCGCACCACTGGCTTTTTGCCCATATTTGTTTGGTTACTGGAGTGGCCCCTGTTGACTCTTGTTTACCCTTTCATTACTGCAAGACAATCGCTATTCAGAGAATGCCAAGTGGCTGGATTTCTGGCTTCGGTCCCTGCTGCAGCCGTCACTTCACTTCCCATCCACATTTCTAATTTCCTAGGATCCACTTATATCCAAAGAAACTGTTTACAAGGAAAGTAATTTACCTTTCAACTTCAAGGGATTCAGATGTATTGACAAATACCGAATTAGGCAGCTCAACCTGCAAGACAAAAATGTTAAGCTGTGAAGTGAAAAGCACAACAACAGGGCAAATCGCTCCATGCATAGTGAGAGTGGTTTCGTGATCATATGTGTAGCAAGAGTGACCTCCCCAAAACTCAGTGATCAAGCCCCAGTGGTTAAAGCCTTCAGCTTCATCCCAAGTCTTCAACTCAAACATTTTGGTTTTTTTCTTGTAAATAAACAAAATACTGACAGTAATATTAAATGACAGGCCTTGCAGCAGGGTGGATAAAAATCAATGATTTTTTTAAAATAAAAAAATCAGATTTTTAAAATTTACATCAGATTTTTTTAAATAAAATGCTTTTTGAGGAAAAATCTATCTAAAGATAGTGTTTTGTTTAAGATACATTACAGTCCAAAGGTTATTCATCATGAAATAAGGATTCGTTTTTAATTATGTAGCATGAGGCTGTATATTGATGCAATGTTTACATTTTTTGGTAAATGAATTCCATTAATCCATTTACAATGTCATGCTCTTCCAGAGGTTTCTGTAAGATTATTTTTGGCAATTTTTCTATCTAGAAGATATTATCACAGATGCTTGGTTTTGCAGTTACCAAACTGTGAATTTGTGTCTGCAGAGATAACATCTCTCCTTCACAGCAGAAATGTTATAAAATAAACATATAGAGTTGAGAAAAAGACCTTAATCCCATTGCTCCTTTGCAAATCTATGTACGCAGAATCAACCCCTTACCTCTTAAGTGCTATGTTTCAAGAAGCTCAATAAATAGAAGATTGATTGGGATGGGACAGATCTGCACAAGGTGCTAGGTGTGAGGAGGCAGGGGCAAGCAGTAAAAATGATAAGTGAAACCTTTTGAGCAGAATTCTCCACAAGTCCTGGGAACTTTGTGTGTATCAAGAAGAGTTAGTTTTTATATGCCGACTTTCTCTGCTACTTAAGGGAGAATCAAACCGGCTTACAATCACCTTCCCTTCTCCTCCCACCTTCCCTTTTCCTCCTGTGAGGTAGGTGAAGCTGAGAGTGTGACTTGCCTAAGGTCACCCAGCTGGCTTTGTGTGTAGGAGGGGGGAACCAATCCAGTTCACCAGATTAACCTCTGCCGCTCATGTGGAGGTGTGGGGAATCAAACCCGGTTCTCCAGATCACACTCCACTGCTCCAAACCACCGCTTTTAACCACTACACTGTGAGGGTCTGTACGCCTTTGCCTTGTGTGTTCCCCCCCCCCCTGGACTCGTAAAAGCAGCCCAGGCCTTTTGCCTTTCCTTGGTTCAGGCGCTGCGTCTAGCAGGCCCCAGATTGGAATGTCTCTTCCCACGTCCACCTCCCTTGCTCTCTCCGACTCCCTCCCACCAGCTATGGCCTTGGTAGACAGATAGCAATAACGAGCTTCCTGAGGTCTTTGATGTTCCTGTACCATGCACAATTATCTCGTAGATTCCCATAACATACATTTGACATCTGCTTCCCTGTAGGGGTTATAATTCTGTCTTTGTGAAATTGTGAGCACTTGCAACTTTACCAGTGTAAGGCCTATACTAACCTGAAGCTTCCAATAAAGTTCCTTGTTTCTGCATGACCGTCTGAGCAAGTGATTTTATGGAGTTTGCACAGGGAGGTTGGGAACCCTCACATTAAGTTGCAAGTCCTCTGCCTCGTTATCCTGCTCCTGTACCGTTCTTGGACAGCTATGGCAGGCAACGGGGATGACAACGACAAGAAGGACAGCGCCGTACCCAAGCAGCCCGACCTGGCCCCTTCGGAAGGGAAGTCGACTGGGAAGACGCCCAGTGGAGCTGACTCGGGAACGGGTCTGGGTACAAAGCCCAAGTCTACCCGCTTGAATACCTGGCTGGAATCTCCCCGGGGTTGGTCGCTCCCGCAGAGCGACGCGCGGTCACGACGGACTGCGGTTCACGGGTTGGGGTTCGAGGACGATCCCGCCCGAAAGGAAGCCCTGCTGCTTCACCAGATGGATGAGGAGCGGCAGCGCTGGCAGGAAGAGCGCCAGGAATTACTGGACCGGATGGATGCCATGAACGCGGTGATTCTGGACATGGCTCAAGCCATGGACGACCTGAAAGTTCCGACGCCACCCGTGGCTCCGGCGGACGGAGGACAGCAACCAGGCCCACCTGTGGCTCCCGCACCTCCCATCCGTCCCACTCCACCGGCCCGCCGAGACCTGAAGATCACGTATGACGGGTCGAGTGACCAGCTGACGTTTTTTATGGTACAAGTGGACATTTTTATGCGGGAACAGGCCCGGACCTTTAACTCGGAAGAATCCTGGGTCCAATATGTGGCGTCTCTTCTACAGGGTGAGGCGGCCGCCTGGATGGTACTGCAGTATGAGCTCCGCTCCCCAGTCTTGCGAAGTCTTGATGACTTCATGATCGCCCTTCGACACCGTTTCAAGGACCCGCACTTGGGTGAGCGAGCAAAAACCGCCTTGCTACAACTGCGTCAAGGGACTAAGTCGGTCACGCAGTATGCAAGCAAATTTCAGTCGCTCTCGAGTAAAATTTTGGACTGGAGTGAAGCTACCAGGGTGCAGTATTTCCACGAAGGTTTGAACCCGGAATTGCAACACTGGGCTTTCATGCAAGGTAACCCTCCCGATGTTGAAGGGTGGGTTCGTCACGCCACTGACATCGAGAACCGAAAGCAGCTGCTGCTTCTGTCCCGGCAACGCACCGGATGGGAGACCAAGGCCCGTGGAGACAGGCCCGGCGGTCCGAAGGACTCTCGTCCCCCCTCGGGGGGAGGACGATCCGTGACCGAACGCCGCAAACGCTTTGAGAGCGGGGCCTGCCTCGTTTGCGGGGGAAGAGGACACTTTGCCTCTCAATGCCCTTCCCGACCCGGACGTCCGGGACCGTCTCGTCCGGCAACGACCGAACCTGAGAAGCCCCCTCCCGAGGGGCAACCTCGCCGCCGGAGCGGTGCATCGAGCCGACGGGGCGCACCCTCGGCAATGCACGCACGCACCGAGGTCGAAGCCTCGGGCTCGTCTGGCCCATCGGGGCCACGGATTACAAATGAAGCCTTTGACTCATCGGAGTCACGGATTACAAATACCACGTCTGCTTCCTCCAGCGAGGAGGAGGACTGGGACATGCCGGCAAAAAACGCCGTCGGTCTGCTGTAAAGGGGGCTCCTCAGCAGACCGCTCCGAACGTTGTGCAAGGAGCTCCACTGATGGTAAGCGCTCAGGAAGACAATGTGTATGTAAACGTCAATCTCTCATTGCCAAAAGGGGGGCCCATGTTATAATTTACGGCCCTAGTTGACTCGGGTTGTGCCCGCACCCTGATAAACGAAGAGGCTGCCCGACAATTGCGAGTTAAGCGAAAGCGGCTACCTGAACCCATCCGCTTTTCCCAGATGGATGGCAGTGACTTTAAAAAAGGGCCTGTTTCTCACCGCACCACCGCGGTCGTCATGGCCATAGGGGAGCATTGGGAACGACTTTATTTTACCATCGCCCCCATCGCCGCACCCGTTGTGTTAGGGATGAATTGGTTGCTGGGACACAATCCCTCCATAGACTGGGTTGAGCGGACGCTCACCTTTCCCCGCAACCCGTGTGAATTCCATGATAAAAACCGAGTACTTAACACTCCCGCAGCCGCCCTCGTGGGGGCCCCTTCTATCAAGGCTTCCCTGCCCCAGCTTCCCAGCGAGTATTCCCAGTTTGCCGATGTGTTTGACGTGCGGGAATGCGACGAATTGCCCCCCCACCGGGAGACGGACTGTGCTATTGAAATAGTGGGGGATGGCAAATTATCCAAAGGGAAGGTCTACCCCATGAGTCCTAATGAAAAGGCGGTGTTGCGAGAATATTTGGACACCAATTTAGCGCGGGGCTTTATCCGCCCGTCTAAGGCTCCATACTCGGCCCCCGCCTTCTTTGTTAAGAAAAAGACGGGAGACTTAAGACTGTGTATTGATTTCCGTAGACTGAATGCTGTCACTCAGTCTAATGCATACCCCCTCCCTCTCATTCCAGACCTTCTCGCACAATTGAAGGAGGGCCGAATCTTCACCAAATTGGATTTGGTGGAGGCTTACCACCGTGTCCGCATACGAGAAGGGGACGAACCAAAGACTGCCTTCTCAAGTTGTTTTGGAATGTTTGAGTATTTAGTGATGCCGTTCGGACTTTCGGGGGCTCCGAGTGTATTCATGCAATTGATTAATGAAGTACTTCATGATTTATTGTTCCGCGGGGTGGTGGTTTTCTTGGACGATATCCTCATTTATACGAAAACCATGAAGGAGCACGTACAACTGGTGCGCGAGGTGCTGCAGCGGCTGCGCGAGCACAAACTGTTTGCTAAGGTTTCTAAATGTGATTTCCATCAACCCTCCATCACTTTTCTGGGGTATGTGATTTCCCACCAAGGCTTAGAGATGGATCCCGAGAAGGTTCGGGCGGTAATGGAGTGGGACCCCCCCACTACGCGCAGACATTTGCAGCAGTTTTTGGGCTTTGCTAACTTTTACCGAAACTTCATCCCTAACTTTGCCCAGGTGGCGCTCCCTCTCACTTCGCTCCTGCACACAAAAGGGAAAGGGGCGGGAGCCGCCTTGCCCTCTGCTAGGTTGCAATGGACTTCGGACTGCCAGCAGGCTTTCGATACGCTCAAGCGGCTTTTCTCGTCCGAACCCGTTCTCACGCACCCTGATTGTGAAAAACCTTTTGTGGTCCAGGTCGATGCTTCTGACGTTGCCATGGGGGGGGGGCCCTTCTTGCAACGGGACGAGAACGGTCAGCTGAAACCTTGTGCCTATTTTTCTAAAAAGTTCTCCCAATCCGAAATCAACTGGGCCATTTGGGAGAAGGAAGCCGCGGCTGTTAAACATGCCCTCACCATTTGGAGGCATTTCCTGGAGGGGGCAGAGATCCCTTTTGAAGTTTGCAGCGATCACAAGAACCTGGAGGCTTTAAAGGGGGCTAGAAAGCTCACCGCGAAACAGATTCGTTGGGCGCAGTTTTTTGCCAAATTCCGCTTTGTCCTGAAACATGTGCCGGGGAAGGACAATGCGCTAGCGGATGCTCTTTCTAGACTCCCCCAATACCGCAATGACTTTGACCGACCGGTGGATTCCTTGTTTACCCCTGAACAGAGAGGGGAAGTCTCGGGACTTGCAGTAACCACCTGGTCCCAATCCCACCGCCAAGATTTTCCTCCCCTCAAAGGAGTCCCGGAGGCTTTTCAACAGTGGCTCCGGGATGCTTCCCTGAGGGAGGCGGATCAGCAGGTTCTCCCCGCACATCTCGACCAACAGGGCTCCTTTTGGTTGCAGGGGGGTAGACTTTATGTCCCCGAAGTACTCCGAAAAGAGGTGCTGGGAATGGTTCACGAGGCCAAACTTGCGGGGCATTTTGGGTTTGTAAAAACTTTGCATTTATTGCGGCGTCAATTTTGGTGGCCAGGTATGAGAGCCGATGTGGAGTTGTACGTGCGCAGCTGCCCCGTTTGCGCCACTGCCAAAAAACGAATGGGAAAGCCCCCCGGACTCTTAAAGCCTCTGGAGACCCCGACCATGCCCTGGGAAGTAATCGCCATGGATTTTATCACTGATTTGCCCCCAAGTCGGGGGAAAACTGTACTGTGGGTGATAACAGACTTATTCTCTAAACAGGTTCACTTTGTTCCTTGTGCGGGGCTACCATCGGCCCAAAAGTTGGCTAAACTGTTTATTAATCACGTGGTGAAGTATCATTCGATCCCGAGGAAGGTCCTCTCCGACAGAGGGGCCCAATTCGTTGCCAAATTCTGGAGGGCCTTCCTAAAAGTCATGGGGGTGGAAGAGCAAGGACTCTCTTCAGCCTACCACCCCCAGACCGATGGTCAGACCGAACGTGTCAATGCTGTGGTAGAATGCTATCTAAGGTGTTATGTCAATTACCACCAGGACGACTGGGTAGACCTACTGCCTTTTGCTGAATATGCCTAAAATAATGCCCCCCATTCCTCCACAGGTTTCAGTCCTTTTCGTGCGGTTTATGGAAAGGACTTTGGGCCCTTTGGTTCTCCTAACATCACTCCTGAACTTGAAGGGGTGCAGGAGGTCCAGGATTGGGTACAGGTGGTGCAGACCACTTGGCCCTGGCTGCAGAAAAACCTGGAAAGGGCCAAGCGCAAATACAAAGACCAGGCCGATAAACATCGGTCTCCGGGGTGGGAACTCAAGGTGGGAGGGCAGGTTTACCTTTCCACAAAAAACCTACGTTCACTTCGGCCTTGTAAAAAGCTTGGTGACAAGTATGTAGGTTCTTTCCCCATCACTCCACGTCACGGTGGAGTTGGAACTTCCCAAGTCTCTTCGAGGGGTACATCCGGTGTTCCACATCAGCCTACTTAAACTGTACGTCGCTGCCCCTCAGTTCCACCCCCTCCCTAAGTCCGAAATTCCTACGGTTGTGTGTGTGTGGGGGGGGAATCGCATCTTGAAGTTTCTAAAGTGTTGGACTCTAAGCTGAAAAAGGGGAAATTGTTCTATTTGATCCGCTGGAAGCACCTGGGACCCGCCCATGACGAATGGGTGGCCGCTCCCCATGTGGCGGCTCCCCGCCTGGTTCAAGAGTTTCACTCTGCCTATCCGGACAAGCCTCGTCCACCCGGTCTCGGGGGAGGGGGGCCTTAAGGGGGGCAGAATGTGAGGGTCTGTACGCCTTTGCCTTGTGGGTTCCCCCCCCCCTGGACTCGTAAAAGCAGCCCAGGCCTTTTGCCTTTCCTTGGTTCAGGCGCTGCATCTAGCAGGCCCCAGATTGGAATGTCTCTTCCCACGTCCACCTCCCTTGCTCTCTCCGACTCCCTCCCACCAGCTATGGCCTTGGTAGACAGATAGCAATAACGAGCTTCCTGAGGTCTTTGATGTTCCTGTACCATGCACAATTATCTCGTAGATTCCCATAACATACATTTGACATCTGCTTCCCTATAGGGGTTATAATTCTGTCTTTGTGAAATTGTGAGCACTTGCAACTTTACCAGTGTAAGGCCTATACTAACCTGAAGCTTCCAATAAAGTTCCTTGTTTCTGCATGACCGTCTGAGCAAGTGATTTTATGGAGTTTGCACAGGGAGGTTGGGAACTCTCACATACACCACGCTGGCTCTCCTAAGGTTTAGCCTAAGGTATATCATATTATTCTCTCCCTGGAGGAGAAAAACCTATAATGGCAGCAGGCTGTAAAAGAGACCCAGTTTATGAATATTTTAATGAAATATGGGTAAGGCAGGCATGTTTGCAAAATGCAAACACTGCAACAAAGAAATGCAAGGCTGAGAAGTGCTGTTTATGTAGGAAACCATGATTTAAATCTAGTCTTACTGATTCGTGATTTAAATTGTGAAAATCTAGTCTAGCTGCTTCCTATGTTGTAAAAGTCCTATCCTTGCAGGTATCCTTGCAGAAAAAGAGCCTGTTATGACTTGTGAATTTTGTGCAAATCCCTATGACCAAAGTGCCTTCTGCATAAATTCTGTAACAAATGTAGGAGGGTGCTCAGCACACATAAAATTACCCACATGTCCTGCGGATCAGGTAATATTTGGGGTTGGGTACATGACTCTCTATGAAGTGACGTTATCTTTGAGAATGTGCTGCCTTACTTTTTCATAGTCATCATCTGAGTCTGTACCAGGTACGGCTGGCTTTGAAAGCACTGCTGGTTTCTCAAACAAGGCACCTCGGAAGCTCTGCCCATCTGGAGGTGATCTCCTACCAGAAACAGAACCTAAACTGAAATTAGAAGGGACATGTTGCATTACATTAATGTAAGCAGACTCATGCATAACAGTTCAGTTTCATATTGATATTGTATCTGTCAAAAAGTCAGTGATTTTCAGATTCTGCAACATTCAGAGAAATACCACGACAAATCTGTAAGGAGCCTCCTAAGCACCTACACATCCTGTGCACATTGCAGAAGAACCTGGAACACATTCTGGGGCTAAAACTCCATTTGTGCAGGGCACAGGACAGACTTTACGTGTTCTCTATGAAGTGAGAGTGCAACACTTGGCAGCTACACACAGCAGGCAAACATTAGCAATAACAGACAAGCTATGTTGTCCAGCAACATCCCTGATTGTCCCACTGAGAAAGTCCTGAGAAACTTCCAGGGACCCCCAGAGTTTTGGGGGATGAAGTTTGAAAAGAACTGAATTAAGCAAAGCTGGACAGAGACCCCATGCTTGTGTTTAGATAAATACTGCAAGAAGTTTGAGACATGAAAATAAATAGCTGTAATGAACAGACACCTCAAAAATGCACACACGTACATATGGTTTTGCTCTCAAGTGCCTTATGTAGATGATTGGAACCCATGTTTTCACCAGTTTGAGATTTTGTTGTAAAAATTTCAAATATGCAACAACTTTTAAGATTTAAACAGGGAAGCTCCTCAAGGCAGGGGGCATTTCCCACTCACGACGTGTGCTAATCGCTTTGCACATGCCACCACTTACAGATTTTAATGAGTTCAGCTGTACCTTTTCTAACTGAATTTACATATCATGTACTATCATACTTTTCCTGTTAATCCTACTTGGTCTATCTGTCATGAACTGGCGTTCATCACTCACTTGGAATGGACTGATTATTCTTTTTATTTGGTACTCCTTTAAACTGGCCTCTCTATGTAACACCTGTCCCCTCTTCTGTTGTCTATAGCTTGGAGCAGAAATACATCTGCCTAACGGACAAACACTGAGATCCAGTGTGGTGGTTAGAGTGTCCGACTAGGATCAGGGACACCCAGGTTTGGACCCCAACTCTACTGTGGAAGTTTGCTGTCAGCCTAACCTACCTGGCATGGTGGTTGTGAGGATAAAACAGAGGAAGGGAGAGCAATGATGTTGGGTTCCCACTAGGGGGAAAAGAAGGGCATAATTACATAAATGAATACTTCAGGCATCCAATGAAGTGAGCTATACCTCTCAAAAACATATGCCAAAATAATTTTTGCTAGTTGTTAATGAGCCACTTGTCTCCTGTTTTATTTCACTGCTACAGACGAACATGGCTGCTCATCTGGGATTATCATCAGGATAGAGGGAGATAGGAAGTCCTTATCTGAATAATGGTCTGATTTTTTTGTGGACTGGAGTGGGTATACAATCCTTTGGGTCTATCCAAGAGATGGAAGTTTTATCAAAGTGAAATTTCAAAGCTACCTACAATACCTGGACGATAACGGAAGCTAGAGAGTTTCCTATAGGCAATCATGTGGCAACCCAGAGTCTTTGTGTACAGGAGGTTGCCAGCCCTGTCCTTACGTTTGAAAATCCACTGGACTTCCTCAGTTGTTGGTATCCTTTGTGAGATGATCAAGACCTGATCAGTTAAAGTACTGACACAGTCAGCTGATTGTCCAAATGCCACAGTTTACAGAACACAGAGATCTGACCTCCTTGCTTTGCCTTTGCCTTATTCTGAAACCGAGGCACAGCTGGGAAAGGGGCAAAATGAATTCTTTTCAGCTGTTTTCAGGGTTGCAAAAAACTGCAGCTACCCTGAAGAGAAAATAGCCTGGCCGGTGATTTGTCTACTCGGGGAGCAACGCAAGACTTGGCTTCTGGTCAGTCAGTGAGAACTTTCCTGATATTCAAAGACGAGGGCTTGGGCTGAAGCTTGGCAATAGAGGGGGGCAGGGGGGGGAAAGGTCTGGCCTTAAGTTTAGAAAACCGTGGCTCAAATTACAGGCAAGAAAGGGAGGACATCTGGATATTCATCTGCCAATGAGGCAAGAAGAAATTTTGCTTTGTCTTAGTTGGTTAGATGCTGAGTGGCTCCTAAGAAATAGTGGCTGTGGTTTTTCCCCCACATGTTTTTTCCCCCCAAAGAGCACAAAGGAACATCAAGGAAAAAAACCCATATATTTATCCTTTGAGTTTTTAATTTCATAATCCTAAAACAGCAGGGTTTTAAAGCCTGGGGTAACTGGAGTCTGAGATTAGGGGAAAAAATGGTCTTTGGATTAATATGTGTACTGATAAGTGAGCCACTAAAGTTAGTCCCTTTTCTGAACAACATTTGATTCCAATTCCAGGGCAAGAGTGTGCTCACGTGTGTGCAAGAGGATCTCATTTCTACCATGTGACTGAATGTGCATCCATCTGTGGCTCAGTTCAGACATCACAGAAAACCAGGCCTTTTTTTGATTCTCATTAATCGGTCAACCCAGGACTGAGCTGACAGATGACCATTCGAAGCCTTCTCCCTGGCCACCTGTTCTCTGCAGCTGGGCGACATGCAAGGGCATCTCTGGGGAACAAGCTAGGATGAAGTCAGAATTCCACAAGGATAAAAAACCATTGTCAAGACTCACTTTGAAACATGGTTTGATTAGCTAACCCTACCTAATCTCACTAAACATGGCATAATTGAACAATAGTTTTGTGTGATGCCTGAACTGAGCCCGAATTTGAACATGAGCCCAATGTCACGACATCCACCCTGCTTTCCAACTTACTGTGGAGGTGAAGGCTTCTCTGGTTTGGATAAAGGCACAGGTGACTTCTCAGCAGACGCTTGAGGCTTAGCCAGTATTTTGCCACATTCCCTCGGTGGTTTGGCACCTGCCGGCATCACAGGGCAGAGTGTCAGTCTGGGCTTGCCGCTTGGCAGTGGAGGTGGGCCCTTTGCAGACAGCTTTAACTCCTTTAGCTTCTCACTGTCTTCGGAAGTAGCTAAAGTGTGGGCGAGGGGCAGGCGTACGGCCGACTGACCGCCAGTCTCTATGAGGCGAGTGGGCTTTCTGGCTAGAGGGACCGGAGGCGCTGGCGATCCTGCGCTGCTTGCATGCTGACGCGTTAGCTGGGGTCTCACATGACATGCAGCTTGGTACTGAAAAGGAAGGTCCCCTCTCATACTACACAAGCGAGCTTCGGGCTTAAAAACAGGCAGACTTTTCTTGGGGGGTGGCAGCGGAAGCACAGGTACACTGCTCCGGCAGGAGAACAAACGCACCCGGGTCTCTGAATAGGAAGGTTTTCCCACCTGCGGGACTGGAGGAGGTGGGTATGCTGGTGGAAGGACTGTATGGTCTGCATTTTTTTAAAAGCGAAAAAAGAAGAAGAAAAGTAAGAATTATATGGAAGTCTGAATATCCATCTGAACAAAAATTAAATTGGACATGTCATTGTGTGTTATCAATAACCAGAATCATACTATAGCAATGTGTATAAAATATAACAAATATATACGGCTGGTATGCAATGAGGCAAAAACTCAAAGCCAGATATGATCATGAAAAAAACATTACAACATTTCTGTCACATGAACATTCTCCCCCCTTTAAACTAAATATGCTTTGAGCTAATCTTACTGCAACTTGGTAGGTGGCCTTTGACCTCAAGACCCAACACTAACTCTGACTAGGGAGGCCCTCCCCGTGTGCCTCCACCATGTGATCAAACAGATCACAAATCCACTTTGTATTCTGCTCATACTATTCTGCCTTGGGGGTTAAAATTTATTCAACAAATGTGTTCAGGCTGGGCCTAAAGCTATGCCCACTTTTAATACTGATCCTTCCACCACCTGCATGGAATTCCTGTGCCTCTTAGCAGGAATTTCCTATTCTGTTCCAAACAACCAGTTCTAAGTCTCGGTCCATGGAAGAACGGTATTTGTTGTGAGCAATAATTTCTCTGCATAGCCTTGTGCCACTGCTACTTTTTGGCAGATCAGCAAGTCTGAAAAGAGCATGAGTGGTAAAATCCAGGCTCTCTGTCCACACCCCCATGTGCCTGTCTGCCCAGCACGCACTCTGCAGATCCCCTGCACTCACTTTCCCCAGTACGACAAAGATTGTCGAGCAGCAGCCAAGATTTCCCTCAGCAGCACACTGCCAAGCCAGCACCCCTACACTAACCTCAGCGCTTCATTCATTAGAACATATTATCTGCACCCACCTTGAAAACTAACGCAGCTCACAGCAATCTTTACAAACGTACGCCACTAATAACGAGAGAAACCAGCGCAAAAGACTAATTCATGATTGCAGGAAGCCTGGCTTCCTATTAAGAGAGCAGGGACAGACCATAAAGCACCATCTCAGAACATAAGAGCAGACCAGAGAATTAATGCACCTGGTCAAATAATAAATAATAAAATTGTGTTGAAGAAGAGGAGTTGGTTTTTATATGCCTACTTTCTCTACCACTTAAGGAAGAATCAAATTGTCTTACTTTTGCCTTTCCTTCCCCTCCCGACAATAGACACCCTGTGAGGTAGGTGGGGCTGAGAGAACTGTGACTAGCCCAAGGCCAGCTGAGTTCATGTGGAGGAATGGGGAAACCAACCCGGTTCTCCATATCAGAGTCCACCACTCCAAACCACCGCTCTTAGCCACTACACCACACTGGCTCACGCCCCCCACGCCCACCAACAAAAAGAGCAAGCAATGGAAGATCAGGCAAACAAGCCCTGCTCCTTGACCTCGAGTAGGGAAAGACTTATGCCCAGGTTCCTGTTCCTGGCTTCTCTCTCCCCAGCCACAGCTTGATCCACTATCAGCTGCCCTGTCCCAACCAAGAGTGGCACACCAAGCTCGGGAAAAGGGGCAGTGGAGCACTGGGACTCCGGCCTCCCTCCGTGAGCCGCTGCCGTGCTGTCCACTTGCCAGGCGCCCTCTTGTTTTAATCCTGCCCGCTGAAACCCCCTACCCAGGTCAGGTTCTATCAAGCCTCTGCAAAATGAGGGTTTTGGCAAGGAAGTGCAACAACGGCACAGCAGCTCTCAGCAACCTGTGAAGCCTGACCCAAAAGACCCCGAATGCCCTCCTGGTTTAAGCTCAACAGCGACAGGAGGGAACAGGCCAACGCCTGCCTGGCACCTCACTTAGACTGGCTTCTTGCTTTGGGGCTGGGACCTCAACTTCTTCCCAGTTTTCAAGAGTAAGAACAACATCGGGGGGGGGGGCGCGTAGGCAACAGACTGACTGGCTGAAGCAACAGCAGCCTGAGCAACACAGTTTTGCTTCACAGGTAGCCCAGCGGGGTAGAAATGGAGCAAAATGAGCTGGCTGCAGGGCCAGGGCCAGTTGGACACGGCGTTCCCGCAAAGAGGCCCCCTGCCTGTTCTGGACATGCAGCTGGGTGCCAAACAGCCTTCCTGCTGCTGTAGCTGGCCTTTGCCAGAGGAAACCCAGGCGGGTGAACAAAGCGGATGCTTTCAAAAGCCCAGGGCACAGTGGCGGCGGCGGCGGCAGGACCGAAGGCTGCCCACGATGTCTGGAAGGGCACTTTGGGATACATTCCAGAGGGGTATTTGGGGTGACAGCTGTACAATTAGCAGGACTAGGGCGGAGACCCTGGGGGCAAATTGTTTCTCCATGCTAAGGCACACCATCATTTCTCACTCTTTCATCCAGAATTGCTTCCAAAATAGGAAGGCCTGCAATTCTAAGTTTCCTGGCTGCCTCAAACCATTTCCAACCCCACTGGAAGCTAAACTGCATAACTGAAAAAGGAGAAATTTACAGAGGATGCACAATAATCTACTTATTCTGCATAGACACCCGTGGAAACTCACTTCTGGAAACAAGATTTGGGAGAAGGATTCAGAAGTGGGATGTAGTTTGTTGCTTTTAGGATGTCCTTTAAAAAAAGAATGGCAGATGAAGGTGGGACTGAGGCAGGCCGGACTTGATGCAGAAGTCAGAGCGAGCTGTTTGGAGGGGTGGGGGAGTAGCTACAAATACAATGAAACTAAAATTCTTGGTTCAAGGTTATAGTATTGCAAAAAAAGAATATCTTAACAGGGCAGTGGGCCATCTAAGGACATCTAAATCGCTGTTAGAGATGTGCTTTCAATTAATATATTAACCCACTTCTCCTCTGACCGTCGCACCAATGCAGGGCTCTGATTATTGGACCACATTGAAATATCCTACACAAGTGCGGATGCCACCGACAGGATACACGGAAATGTCAGAACTTCCCAGTTCAACGTACCTTCACATTTTACACTGTCTGCATTATCTGGCTGTAAGTATTCTTCTTCTTCATCCTGGTCATAATCTGAAATCAGGTTTCAAGCAATACAGGTTGAATGGTTGGAACATGCAGCCTGGTCTCTACCACAACAGTCTTACAGCAGGTTCACAGCACAATCAGCTCAGCCACAAGGGAGTCTGGCTGGGATGGAAGGAGCATCCCAGGAAATACTGCTAATTCTAGGAGAGGACAGGCAAGGGCTATTCACAGGGACCCCAAAATAGCATAGGCTTGACCCCACAGCAGCAACAGAAAACAGAAGTACAAATTTACTAAAAGAACCATCCAAAAAATGACTAGAAAGGTTGTAAGGAAAGGAGAGGGAAACAATCTTAAATAAGCTGCCAAGAAAAAGGACCCATGGTCTAAGATGTCTTTACACTAATGCACAGAGCATGGGAAATAAGCAAGATGAACAAAGCAAATAAGATATAATAGGCATTACGGAAACCTGGTGGGACGAGTCTCATGATTGGAATGTAATACTTGAAGGGTATAGCCTATTTCGGAGAAACAGACCAAATCGAAAGGGGGGAGGAGTAGCATTATACGTTAGGGACAATTACACCTGCGAGGAGGTCCAGGACTTAAACACTGGAACCCAGCTTGAAACCATCTGGGTAAAAATTAAGGGGGAGAAAAACAATGATGACATTGTGGGGGTCTATTATAGATCCCCAAGTCAGACTGAAGAGTTAGATGATGCCTTCCTGGAACAGATGTCTAAACATTCAAAAAAGGGAGATGTAGTAGTGATGGGAGATTTCAATTATCCTGACATCTGTTGGAAGACAAACTCTGTCAGGACAATAAGGTCCAATAAATTCCTCACTTCCCTTGAAGACAACTTCATTGTCCAAAAAGTGGAAGAAGCAACACTTCCCTTGAAGACAACTTCATTGTCCAAAAAGTGGAAGAAGCAACAAGGGGAACAACTATTTTGGATCTGATCTTAACCAATAATGATGACCTGGTTTACGGGGGGGCGGGGGAAGGTCTGGAATCTATGCCCTATGAGGAGAGACTTAAGGAGCTGGGTTTGTTGAGTCTGAAGAAGAGAAAGTGAAGGGGTGACATGATAGCCATGCTTAAATATTTGAAGGGATGCCATGTTAACGAGGGAACTAGCTTGTTCTTTGTTGCTTCAGAGACTAGGACACAGAGTAATGGGTTTAAACTAAGAGAAAAGTGATTCCACCTAAACATAGGAAGAACTTTCTGACGGTGAGGGCGGTTCGACGGTGGAATGCCCTGCCTCTGGGCGGGGGGTGGGGTGGGTGGAGTCCCCACCTTTGGAGGTCTTTAAGTAGAGGTTGGATGGCCATCTGTCGGGAGTGCTTTGATTGTGGGATCCTGCATGGCAGGGGGTTGGACTGGATGGCCCTTGTGGTCTCTTCCAACCTTGTGTGATTTTGTGATTTGTCTGTTGTAAAACACAATGGTTCATGAAAACCAGTACTGATCAGTACAATTACAAAAATGGATAAGGAGAAAATATTGTTTAAAAAACTGGTTAAAGACATTGCCATTTTTCCCTATGTATTATATTTTGTTTTAGGAGCCCCGTGGCGCAGTGTTAAGCTGCAGTACTGCAGTCAAAAGCTCTGCTCACGACCTGAGTTCGATCCCGACGGAAGTTGGTTTCAGGTAGCCGGCTCAAGGTTGACTCAGCCTTCCATCCTTTTGAGGTCGGTCAAATGAGTACCCAGCTTGGGGAGATGACTGGGGAAAGCACTGGCAAACAACCCCATAAACAAAGTCTGCCTAGGAAATGTCGGGATGTGACATCACCCCATGGGTCAAGAATGACCCGGTGCTTGCGCAGGGGACCTTTACCTTTACCTTATTATATTTTGTCCTTATCATCCATTTTTCTAGTTATGCGAGTATCGATTTTCATGTTGAATGGGTGACAGGTGGCACTCTATTTCTGAATATGAGGAAAGGCTGAGGGACCTGGGAATGGTTAGTCTGGAGAAGAGAAGGTTGAGGGGGGACATGGTTGCTCTCTTTAAGTATCTGAAGGGCTGTCACTTAGAGGAGGGCAGGGAGTTGTTCCTGTTGGCAGCAGAGGATCACAGGACTCGCAATAATGGATTTAAATTGCAGGTGGAATTTTTTTTACAGTAGGAGTTGTTTGATAGTGGAAGCTACCTAGGGAGGTGGTGAGCTCCCCCTCACCGGCAGTCTTTAAGCAGAGGCTGGACAAGCACTTGTCAGGGATGCTCTAGGCTGATCCTGCATTGAGCAGGGGGTTGGACTAGATGGCCTGTATGGCCCCTTCCAGCTGTAGGATTCTATTATTCTGTTTCATTAGGTTTTTACTGTGCAGATGGTTCCCAGTGCAGATGGTTCCACAAGAGAAAAATATACCAGTAGGAGCATGCATTCCAGAATTCCCAAGCAAAAAATATACAAGAAAATTGTGGTTTTGGGTCATTACTGTGAATTTCAGAATGGTTATGCGAATCCAGGATGCTTAGGAATTAAGAACCCCTCCCAAAAAATCTGTGTAGAATTGGACCCCTTGGTCCAATTTACTTGAGACTTGGGAGGTCTTTGGTGGACAAGCTGCACTAGAACCCCCACAATTTTGGTGTCATTTGGTTTAAAAACAGCCACTCCAGCCCCCCCCCCCAAATTCCCCATAGACAATAATAGCAGAACTGCCATTCTAGCTCACTCATTTATCCTCACTTTGTGCCCGGAAACAAACAGCAGACCACAATAAGGAAAATTGGCAAATGCAGTTTTCCACAAAAAGGTAAACTTTTTTTTTTAATTGCCAGTCAGTCACTGTACGAGTAGAAAAATGAAATGAATGTAGACAAGATTTCCTGAAAATGTTGACGGCTGGTGCCACCCCCCTCCCCCCCAAGAGGAATAAGTGGAGGGAGAGCCGTGCGCCTGTCCCAAGAGGCACATACTTTGGGAGGGGGGAACCCCATTGTCCATTCTGCTTGAAACCGAGGGGGTCTTTAGATTAGGGGGGCTGTGCCTTGTGCAAATTTGGTGTCATTATCTTTAAAAACAGCTGCTCCCATATCCTCAAATTGGTTCCCCATTGAAAATAATGGTCCTGAAACTCCAGAATCTGAAAAACCATACAGATTTGAACCCCGAACCAGTTTAATCAGCTACCTGGGGAAGTGGTGAGCTCCCCCTCACTGGCGGTCTTTAAGCAGAGGCTGGACAAGCATTTGTCGGGGATGCTCTAGTCTGATCTTGCATTGAGCAGGGGGGTGAACTAGATGGCCTATATGGTCCCTTCCAACTGTATGATTCCAATGTCCTACCTGAAAATAAGCCATTACAGTAATTACAGAAAATAAGCAATTACCCCCCACCCCATCCAAAATTATAACAATATTTTGTTCGGAGCACACCCCTAATACTCAGTACATCACCTTTACTGGATCACACATTTCAAAATTCTATTCTCACCTGAATTTTCTATTGAATGCTGAGAATAGTTGATATTAATTGGGCGTTCTATTGAGCCGTAGAAACTGTCAACATCTGAACCAGAATCACTGACAATAGGGGGAGAAATGTTGTAGAGTTAGGCCACAGACACACTGGCCCTTATGCAAATGATAAAACTAGAGCACACCGAGTTGCAGAAATAGGAAACTACTTATTTGCTGTAATACTGGTTGATACCATTTCTAGAAATAAAGTTGCTCTGTGGTTACTAGTGAAACTTTGGCAACACTTTGAAAGTTGTTCAGAGGCTAGGAAGGAAACGCAAGGTAGCCCATGATGTTTTAATGGCCCATTGCACTTGCAACCACACTCAAGGTGCTGTTAGCTGGAGAGCGCTGACCAGCACACAGCCACAAATTTAGGCAATCTTGATCAAGGATTTGCAAACAAAAATGACATCCTGCTCTACAATGTTGTAAGTAGCCAAGATGAAAGCTACAGAAGTCTGGATCCACTGGTGATATACACAAAAATCAAAAACAAAGTTTCAACAATCCAACAATTAAAAAATAGCTATTTAATTGTAACTACATAATCACACATAATCACACCAAATTCTTATTGGCCAGCAACACAACTCATAAAATTATGACTGTGTTAGAAGAAGAGTTTGTTTTTATATGCTAATTTTCTCTACCACTTAAGAAAGAATCAAATAGTTTTACTTTTGCCTTTCCTTCCCCTCCCCCCAATAGACACCCTGTGAGGTAGGTGGGGCTGAGAGAACTGTGACTAGCCCAAGGCCAGCTGACTTCATGTGGAGGAGTAGGGAAACCAACCCAGTTCTCCATATCCAACCAAGAATCAAACCGGTTTACAATCACCTTCCCTTCCCCTCCCCACAACAGACACCCTGTGAGGTAGGTGGGGCTGAGAGAGTTCGGAGAGAACTGTGACTAGCCCAAGGTCACCCAAGTGGCTTCATGTGGAAGAGTGAGGAAACCAACCCAGTTCACCAGATTAGTGTCTGCTGCTCATGTGGAGGAGTGGGGAATCAAACCTGGTTCCCCAGATCAGAGTTCACCGCTCCAAACCACGCTCTTAACCACTACACCATGCTGGCTCTCCAGCATCACGTGTTAGGACTACAAAGAGCTGTTGAGAATATAAAGGAGATTTATAAGGCCTTTAAAACAGTGTTGCACATAGTCTTCACTGAGTACTTTTGACATAGCTGCTATTTAAAGCAGGAGTGGGGAACCTTTTTCCTGCCAAGGGCCATTTGCACATTTATGACATCATTCAGGGGCCATACCAGGTGTAGATCTCCCGGTGTGGGGGGAAGAGGCTAGGGTTGCCAGGTCTCCAGCCACCACCTGGAGGTTGGCAACCCCAGGGGAAGCCACACAGAGAAGGCCTGCAGGGTGCCCCCCCTCCCAAGCGGAAGGGCAGCCAGTAGTGCGCCCGAGCAAATGAGGTGCCAGGGGGGCACAGCCCACAGTCAATCGGCAAGGGAGGAAGGAAAACAGAGAAAGAGGAAAAGGGAGGAAGGGAGAGAAAGGGAGAAAGAAATGGAGAGAGAGGGAGAAAGAAAGAAAAGGATGAAGGGAGACAAAGAAAAGGACGGAGGGAGACAAAGAAAGAGACAGAAAAAGAGAGAGAGAAAGGAGAGTGACAGAAAAAGGAAGAAAAGAGAGAAAAGCCTTCCCCCCCCCACACACACACCCGCTGGCCCCGCGTGACCGGGCCCCAGCCTCCCCTGCCCACACACACACCCGGCGGCGCACAGAGCCCCACGCGACCGGGCCCCAGTCTCCATGCCCTTTCCTCCCCAGAGTCCACAAAAGCCCCCCCCCCGAAGCCCAATTGGCTCCTGCATGCATGCTCTGCCGCCGGGAGCCGCCAGCCTCTTTCCCCCTCCCTCTCGCTGCTCAACAGTCGGTGAGAGGAGGTCCAAGGGGCGCCGCAGCACCACTATAAGCCGTGGCGCAAGGAACACCCTCTGGGAGGGCCGCCCTGCGCCCCGCCTCTGCAGCAGGGCCCCGGAGCTCCCGAGGGCCGCAAAAAATGTCCTCGGGGGCCGCATACGGCCCCCGGGCCTGAGGTTCCCCACCCCTGATTTAAAGGCAAATACTTCTTCAAGTGTTACCAGTTTCAAGTAGCAGGAAGTACTTTACAAAGAGCTCCTTAATACAAGAATTAATGAGCACCACAATGCTGAAGATACTACCTTAAGTCAGTGACCGTTTCCTTCTTCTCATGATAGTGATCTATTTCTCTCCTAAGTGAGGACATCCAGTCCTGGAAGACAACAACAACCAGACTTTATTCCAAAGGAGGGGTTTTTTTGTAGCCAAATAAACAATTTTGAAACAGGCAATGCAGACGGTTCTTGTAGGTTATCCGGGCTGTGTGACCGTGGTCTTGGTATTTTCTTTCCTGATGTTTCGCTGCTGGTGAAACGTCAGGAAGAAAATACCAAGACCACAGTCACACAGCCCGGATAACCTACAAGAACCAATGAACTCTGACCGTGAAAGCCTTCGACAATATTTAGGCAATGCAGAATTACACAAACACACACCCAGCTATGAACTGTGCGATAATTTAGTACAATTCTACTAGAACTAGCATGGTATAGCAGTCAGAGTGTGAGAGGGGGATCTGAGAGCCCCCAGTCAGTTATGCAGCTCACTGGGTGGTCTTGGGCCTACCACAGAAAGTTGTGAGGAAGACAAGATGCCCTGAGCACCCTGAAGGAAGGACACAATAGGAATTGGATACATGAGATTTAGAGAATTTGTGGTGCTATGCAAAATAAGAGGATCCCTACAAAGCAAACGTATATTCAAGATTATTTACACAGAGAAGTCCCTTCATGTGTAAAACTCCTCACTGTGGGAATGTATTTATAAATCTCTGGAACCAAAAGTTCAAGATGAGGAAATTTTCAGAAGCAACCTGGACTGCACTTTGAGAAGGTACAACAATTTCCTTTAATATGCCAGGTTAATTTAAACATATTTTGGGAACCATAAACATGATTTCACCTTCCTTTCTTCTTCAGAGGAAGCAGAAAAATACCAGGTCCTGTGCTTCTTGCTAATGTGAACCAGCTTGAAAGGAAATACATTGTTCGATGTTGTTTCCTCTGCTGCCCGCATAACCCTGTATAACAGTGAAAGTAATAGTTTTTTAAAACCTCAAATTATGTTTTTTGTACACATGGCACAAAGTATGGTCACAGTTACTAGTCGCCCTTTCAATGAAATCCATGTGGCAGAGTCTGTAATGCATTGTCCTGGAATCTTTACCAAGAGAAAGCAAAAGTTCTTTCAGTACTCAAAGAATGCATGTAAGTTGCACATCACCTGCTAAATCTGTGGGATTTGGGGAGGGCCGGCAGTTCCACTGAAGAACACCTGCTCTGCACATAAAAGGATCTCAGGCAGTAGGTGGAGAGGAAAGATCTTTCTCTGCCAGAGACTCCAGAGAGCCTCTGTCAGAGTAAATGGTGCTGAGCAAAATAGACCCAAGGCATGTGTCCATATCATCTCTTCGTTGGGTACCAGGTTAGGTTCTATTCCCCTCTTTTTTCTTCTCATATCATCTCTTCCCCAGATCAGTATTCTGCATGACTGGTATATTGGGAATGCTGCTGGATCCTTGATTATTAAGCATGTATGCTAGCCAAATCTTCTTTATTTCAGGCTCATTCCACTGAGTGCTGCATGGGCTTTTATCATATAAAATTGAACATCATAAACAAAAGTAATTTTGGCAGGGAGCTGCAAGAATTAGAAGCATTGTTCATTATTATAAAGACATTAATTTCATTGTGCCTTTTTATTTATCACAATGCAAAAAGCATTCAGATACCCCTGAAGGCAGAAGATACAGAGTGACACATTGAAGGCCTGGACTGATGAAGAATATTCTCAAGAAAACGAAAAGAGCTGCACGTTACCCAGCCTTCAAAATCTGTGTTGGTGGCTCAACACACATAATTAACCCACCAGCACCAAACCATTGCTCCTGAGCCCTTTGAGGATGCAGGAGAAAGCACAGAATGGGACAAGATCTATAAAGCCTATACTTGCTTGGTCTTAGATTAGTATGGGCAATTCCCAGTAAAAAGGAATATACTACTAGCATTTTTTATTATTATTATTAGTGGCGAATGCATGGTTGTCAAATACCCATTTTATTTCTGGCCAAGACTCTCAGGATCCTTATACATGTAGATTAATTCTTAGTTGTGCACACGGCATTCTGAGATTGGCTCAAGTGTCAAAACTGGCCAATTTCTTGGCAAACCCCCCCAAAAGGTTTAAAAAGTAAGAAGCATATTGTCCTGATATGTAAGTCATGAATTATTGATAGGCTCTGTTGTGTTTAGTGTTTTGTTATCTCAAATAAGTTGGAGTTCTCAAGCTGAATCACTGCAATGTACTAACAGATTTTTGAACTCACAGTAGAAATATAACTCAACAATTAATAAGCAATATTACAATTATTTACTCAAACTATGTGAGAAACCATCTAGATACAGGGACGTATATAAATAGTGTGGCAATTTGTACCATTTAATTACTTATTATATATTGCCTATTCTTGTACTCACCATTGAATTTTTTCTTTTTCCAAGTAATGGTATGTTTTTCTGTTATATGTTTATTATGTCATCTCCAAAGGAGACCTTGGCATGAGTCCTTCTATATAATTTGTAGTAATCTCAGTTCTTTCTGTAATTTGTTTTATGTTCTGTTTTTATTAATATATAATAATAATAAAAATTAAGTAGGCCATTCCAAAAATCGCTCTTACTTTGTAATTCTTCTTACAGCTGGCTAGGACATATGGACACAAGATGCCCTGGGCAATTACTATGCACTACTTAAATTTACAATGGTAAAATGGTGATCACCATTTAACATCTTGACACAAGATATAATATTCCTTCTGTAATCTATGGATATTTGTGTTAAGTGACTCTATAATGGAATAGAGTTCCCACCACAGGAAAGCTGTGGAGCCCAAGCCAAACCAAAGAATCAAAAAAGGCATACAATATTTACTGTACAGTGTCTTGCTTCTAAGATGCTGTTTAAATAATAATAATTATTATTACTGTTTTTTTGTCAGAGCAGGTATGCGACTTTCCCAAATGGAGGTGGGCCTGTGCACCTACAGAGCAAATGAATTCTGAAAAAAAGCTGCTTATGTATCTGGATACTGATGAAGATGGAAGCCAAAACATTTCACCAAATAAATATCAAATAATCTAATTCCTTACTATATACCCTCAGTGACCAGACATACGGATACGTTTAAAAATCATTCCACCATGAAGCAAACACGGTTGTAGCCGAGGGCACCACTCACCTATTATAGCCCTTCAGTGAGAAGGCTCCCTGGGGAGATGCGGATGTGCTACTCTTAAAGTAGTAAATGCAGCCCCTGTGGACAATCACAAACCTCAGTGGCCCTGGAGCGAGATCAAGGGGAGGGGGAAGAGGGAAAAAGGAGGCCAGAGGCAGCCAGTTAGCATAAGCAGGCCCCGGACAGTTCTCTCGGTTTCAGTGCCTGACGGCAAGAACTCTAGACCAGCACCATCCCCAAATGCCTGTTGTAACGATAAGGGATACCACCACCCCTTTCCCTTCCCATCCTGCATCGGTACCAGTTTATACTGGCTCAGGGCAGCTATAACTCAGGTTCCCTGACCACCAGCCTCAGCGATGGACGGCCCCTCTTCTCCTTTCTCAACTTGTCAGCCTTAGCCAGGGCTCACGGCTGCACTTTGAACCACCCTTAACCAGGGTTCCTATGTTGACAGTGAACTTTGAATCCAGGGTTTGTAAACCCTGCTTATGAGAGAACCCCCGATTAGCAGGGATGGGGGAGCAGAAGAGGTGTAGGAGGGAGCAGGCCTTCTGATTCTCAAACAGCAGTTTGCAGGGAGCCAGTGTTGCAAGTGACCGGATGAAGTGGATGAAGGCGCTGCCATGTTTTGCACACCACTCCCAATGGCGAGGGGCTACAGTTTTCCCTGGTAAAAATGCAGCACGTCCCAAATCCAGGAATTCCAACAGAGCTGCAACAGAAGCCATTTACAAAGGCACCTTTGCCGCACTAAAAACTGACAGTGCAGAAAAGCCTGCAAAGAAAGCCATGCCGATCCAATCCTGGTTCCCACTGACCAAACAGAAGGTTAAGCACCAGTATCAATATAAACAGGCTCTGAATGGAAGCCCCCCGAGGCTGGCCTGAAGTGCCCACCTCTTCCCCACTCACACTTTAAGAGCTGGAACTGGGTGCCCCCTTTCTTGTGCAGGTATCCAGACTGGCTCACCCCTCCAGGCATTGTCATCAGGTTCTGTGCTCCAATCGCCTTCATTGGGACAGGCCAAGACATCTCTTCCGAAGTCATGGCTCTGAAAGGGGAACACACACCTGCATCGGAAGGCATTCTGCCAACACAAAACAGCAGCGATTAACTTGCCAGGGGCTACCTCCACAGTGATAAACAAGAACGGCTTGGGCTCCAATCTCCACTCAGCCACAGAGCCTCCCTCCCTCTCAGCCACACTTAGCCTAAAAGGTGGCTGTGAGGGCAAACTATATGCTGCTCCGAGGTCTTCAGAGGAAGGGCAGGATTAAAAAAAAGGGGGGTGAGAGACTCTCAGCCATGCTCGATATGTCTTATTTGGTGTGGCAATGAGCCTTCCTCTCCAAGAGCGCCTTCGCCTTGCTGAGTGGTTCCCGGCGGTTCGGGCAAGAGAGAGACACGTGTGCTCGCAGATGGCCAGCTGCAGCTGGTTAGGGTGAATTTTTCCCCACACTGCATCAAAATAGGTTAGGGAAATAACTTGCATGTCTTCGCAGCACAGGTGTTAACAGTGGTGTAAAATGTATGTCAAAAATTCCAGGAAGTTTGTCGTTCTATTTTAAATAAAATGACAAAGTAGTCAGTTCCAGTTTATTTCTACATTGTGGAAAGACAGATGACTTATGAGAGTGGAAGAAAAGAGGAACCGAAAGGCAGCCCGTGGTTCCAGAGAGTTCCCAGGGCTTGTCGGCGTCCAAAGGAGACGATGCCGCACAGCGGCTAAAGGGAAGAGCTGCGGCATCAACCACCCCCCTCAGCCACAGACCCAGAGGGGGCCTCGGGGAAGCCCATCCCCCTTCTCTCTGCCACGCCAGCTCACCTCACAGAGCTTTTGTAAGAATGACTGCAAAAATACAGGGAGCGCTTTGGGCTCTGAAAAGCCTAACCCAAGTTAAGACAGCATTTATCTAAAGCACTGCTTCACCCACAACCTCCTCCTCCTCCTCCTCCTCCTCCTTCTTCCTTTTTAAAACCAAAAGCACCTCTGTGGACTGCCGATTCTGACTGGGAAAGCAGTGCAGAGAGCACTTCCGCCAGCCCCCTTTCCCTGAGGTAAAGTGTCCCTGAAGCTGCTACTTAGAGAGACAGGCTTAGCAGCCTCATGCTGAGGTTTTTAAAATTAAGAAAATGCAAATTAAAAAAAAAATCCATACACGAATAGGCCTGATTCCTATCTATAGCACTAAAACCAAACAGAAGTGTATCCTATGAAATACATCTAATGCCACCTGCCAGTGTAATGTATTGGTGCTGCTCTGCACGAAGGGGGGGGGGAATTCTGTCGTTCTTGTTGCTCTTCCATCACCCGCATTTTACAGGAGACGCCACTCTTTGATTTGCAAGTTCTCGTTCTCTCAAACTGGAGACCATTCATTTCCCAGCAGGCGAGTAAAACCCTGCAGGAGGCCTCCGTGACCTTCACTGATAGTGGCACATGATCTCTCGGGTCATTACAACAACACAGGACTCCTGCTGGATCTGTGGTGCTGGACGCCAGAAAATATTTGAGATCTGGGAGACCCAGGTTTGAATCTACACTCTGACACGCAACCTTGGGCTGGTAACACACTCTCAGCCTAACATACCTCACAGGGTTGTTATGAGGACAATGTGGAAGAAAGGAGAACAATAAGAACATAAGAAAAGCCATGCTGGATCAGACCCAGGCCCATCAAGTCCAGCAGTCTGTTCACACAGTGGCCAACCAGGTGCCTCTAAGAAGCCCCCAAACAAGACGACTGCAGCAGCACCATCCTGCCTGTGCTCCACAGCACCTAAGATAATAGGCCTGCTCATCTGATCCTGGAGAGAATAGGTATGCATCGTGACTAGTATCTATTTTTACTAGTAGCCCTCTCTTACATGAGCATGTCCACTCTCCTCTTAAAGCCTTCCAATTTGGCAGCCATCACCACATCCTGGGGCAGGGAGTTCCACAATTTAACTATGCATTGTGTGAAGAAATACTTAATTTTATCTCTTTTGAATCTCTCACCCTCCAGCTTCAGCAGATGACCCCGCGTTCTAGTATTATGAGAGAGAAAAGCTTCTCCCTGTCCACTCTTTCCATACCACATAATTTTACAGCCTCTGTCATGTCTCCCCTTAACCACCACCTTTCCAAGCTAAACAGCCCTAAGAGTTTTTAGAATTTTTTGAAAGTGTCAATAAGAATGTGGGCAGGCCACTGTTTACATTGGGCACTCTGGTTTTGAAAGTGCACCCCCCCATACACACACACACACACACACACACACACACAAACCTCAAAGTCTTCCTCTCCCATCTCTGGCAAGAACTAGCAGCAGCCGTTAGAATTCAGAAGCGGAGCGCTGTCCTTGGGCGTTCGTACTGCACTCTACCCACCCAGCTAAATATCCAAGGCTGAATTTGACTCCTGGTCATCTAATTGCAGTTCCAGGTTGTTTATACTTCAGTCCAACCACAAATACTGTTGATAAATGGACCTGCACTACAAAATAAGTTTTGGATCACCCAAATCATCCATTCCCAGAATCTGAAAACTGTGCCCTGAGAGGGTGACATGCACAGATGCCTGGTCCAAAGTCTGTTTTGGCACAAAATGCTCTAAGGGGAAGGGGCAGGAACCCCACTGAGTTGCTGCACCTCAAAATAAACTACAATTCATGGGTTTCCAGAATCTGTCATAGTGTCCAAAGCCTAGTTTTAACACGAAGTCCTCCAAGGCAGAGCGTTCACAGGGCCAGACACCAAGACATGATGGAACACTGCAGGTAAATAGGCATTGACTCCAGGGATGCTAATTATGCCACCTATGGAGAGACTCTACATTAGTATTGCACAATTCCTAAAGTCCTTAAGCCAGAACTTAATTTTTCTTACATCTACGACTTGCCACAGGTTAAGCATTACTTCCAGTAACAGCTGGGTCATCCCCAAAGGAATGCCTTGCCCCCACCTACCCACCCCAAACTTCTTTTCCTCTGCACACCAGATGCTAGGAACGAGCAACAGGGACCCCTGCCCTGCTCATCAGCCTCACTGAGGCACAGGGAGGATTACTGCTAGACTAGATGGAAACAGGACACTCAACCAAGGACATGAACTCAGAACTGAGGCAGAGAAGGGGGTTCTTGGTACCCACCCGCTCTTCTTTGCGCCCACATTTTCTGTAATGCCACATTACACCATGCTCAGAATAGCTCCACTCTCTCCCTCCTGTCAGAGACCAAATAGAAAACAAATTGGCAGCCTTATGACACGGAATTAACTACTGGCAATGGAATTCAATACTGGAAGGCACAGTCAATGGTCACTAGCAGATATGGGTTGAAAAAAGGTTTAAGTAATTAATGAAGCTTTTTTTGTACAGCTATACTAAATGGAACTTTCATGTACAGAGGCAGTATCGGTATCACTGCATATCAGACACTTGGGATCAAGAAGGACAGGAGGTCATCTCTTTCAAACCCTTCTTACAGGCTTCCGGGGATTGGAAACAGAGGACTGCCCCAGAGGAACGCTCAGTGAGCAGGGATATTTCTACAGACCCACCAAAAACAACTGGCCCAAGAGTACGGAAAATATAACAGGCAACAGCTTTCCAGTCAGGCACCACCCAGCAGAACGCACTCACTCACCTCCACGGCACACAACCCCTCTGCCAGTAGTCACAGAGGCACTGACCACCAGCTCCATCCTGAGGGGCAGGGTAGGAACTAACCCAGCAAATTGCTGCTGCTGCTGCAAGCCACCCCACGGGTGCCCTTACCAGCCCTGTCTTTATTTATGCGTCACCCCTTCATGTAGGATCAAAGTCCCAGGCATGCAACTATTTTTTGTAAAGGGTTTTTGGTCTTGCCTTTAAGGCAGCAGGCTGTTCTCCCCCAACCCCCCAACTAATTTCTACTCCAAGCCAAGATACTGATTCAAAGGTTTTTTTGTACCAACAGAAAATGGTTGAGTTTATTGCCACAAATACTCCAGTGCAATAGTGCAGAACATAAGCACAGCACATACAGTGAGAAAGAAATAGAAGTTTCCAACCAAATGAAGGCTTTTCTTCATTTCTGAGCAATAATGAAACAATCATGAAAGAGGAACCATTGTTTCAGGCAGGCATGTGGATGAGCACATGTTCTCATTATGCAGCCACGGAGTAAGTCTGAAGTGTGGAAAATAAAATCTAAGCTTTACATCACCAGCACAACGCCAGCCTTGAGAGATTCTCCTCCATCCCAAACTTGTTTATCATCGACTCCTGTGTCCAGCAGAACACCCAGAAATTCTCACCCCTCCAGCTCTGCTCCCTACTCTGCCAAAAGACCCTCGTGCGAGGGCCTGTGCTAAACTTTCTTGGAGGCAGTGCTGGAAGACAGGGGGGGCGTGCACTACCAGAATCATATTTAAATTCAGCCCAAGTAGTGTTGCCAATAACCTGGAGTTGGGGGGGGGGGGAGATGTCCTGTCCCTCATGGCATGTAGTTAAATGCCATCACCTAGTCAAACAACATCCTATTAAAAGAGTAGGACATTTTTTTCCTCCAGGCTGTTGGCAACCCTAATTATAAGAGATGCTTCGTCTCTTATAGTCACAGTCTGAAATGCCCGATTGTGCCAGAGCCATCATGGATCACTGGCTGTAAGCATTTAAATATAATGATGCCTTTCAAACACCAGCCTTTCAAATCAGAAGCATAAACCTCCAACTTAACTAAAAATATAATATGTGGGGTTTTAAAAGGCAGTCATACGGCTAAGACTGTCAATTCATAAGGGTTTTTTTTAGTTAAACAATCAGAGTTTCAACTGGACAAATGGATTAAATTTAATGTAAACATACATTTATGTTTTTGAGGGCTCTGAACATAAGCAACTTCTTTTCTTTGCAAAGTATGGGTCAAATTAACACACACACTAATACCCCTGCCTGCTTCGGGGTAGACAAACACAGGTCCGGCAGAGTCACAGGGTGGAGGTAATGTAGTTTTGGGGGATGGTATGGGAGGAAAAATAGCTCCTCTCCTGGGGCCCACTTCCCATTCACTGCTAGGAAAAAAGACCACCCTAACATTGGTTCTTGTAGGTTATCCGGGCTGTGTAACCGTGGTCTTGGAATTTTCTTTCCTGACGTTTCGCCAGCAACTGTGGCAGGCATCTTCAGAGTAGTAACACTGAAGGACAGTGTCTCTCAGTGTCAAGGGTGTAGGAAGAGTAATATATAGTCAGAAAGGGGTTGGGTTTGAGCTGAGTATTGTCCTGCAAAAGTATTGTCCTGTAAGTATCAAGATAATGTGCTAATGAGGGTATGGTATGTTAATATGGAACCATTGTATCCTGAAGTGATCTGTTAATGTGTGTAATCCAAAACTAATCTGTATGGCTATTGTTGAATGTTGTCTTTGTCTGGAGGTTTTTCAGGGCAGGAAGCCAAGCCTTATTCATTCTTAAACTCTCCTCTTTTCTGTTAAAGTTGTGCTGATGTTTATGAATTTCAATGGCTTCTCTGTGCAATCTGACAAAATAGTTGGTAGAATTGTCCAGTCTTTCAGTGTCTTGGAATAAGACCCTGTGTCCTGTTTGTGTCAGTCCATGTTCAGCCACTGCTGATTTCTCAGGTTGGCCAAGTCTGCAGTATCTTTCATGTTCTTTTATCCTTGTTTGTATGCTGCTCCATATCAGTTTCAGGATATGGAGTATCCTCATAATAGCATCATTTTCTTTATTAAATGTGGAAGTAAGCAAGAATTTACTTCCCAGAAGTGAAGCTGTCATGCAAGCCCTTTCAGTGGAAGTTTGCTTCACAAATTTTGCCCACTCAACACATCTGTCTTTTGCCACACCAGCTGCCAAAGCCACACAACACTGGGGAAAGGAAGCCAGCCACTCACACGGACCACTTGAAGTGGGACAAGTGAGCAATAATTTGGGCTGCATGGGGTTTTCTCCTTTGTCCCTTCCTTGGACAGAAAAGCCAATAAACTTACATTCAAACATCCCACAAGTGCCCCTTGGCCCTACTCTCCCTTGATCAGAACCGTCTCCCAGGCCCCTCTCCCCTCATAAGCAGTAGAGGCAGGTTCTAGGTTGAAGTTCAAGTCATCTCAAGCAAACTGAAAACTCCAGCCACTTCCAAGGTTTCAGTAAAGGACGCAAATAACTGCAAGTAGCCACTCCGGGGGCACTTCTTATATTTATCTGTTGGGTGCGCTTTGATTGTGGGATCCTGCATAGCAGGGGGTTAGACTGTATGGCCCTTGTGGTCTCTTCCAACTTTGTGTGATTTTGTGTGATTTTGTGATTTGTGATTTATTTACTCACTTCATTTATAACCGCCTTTCTCCACAGTGAAGACCCAAAAAAGTTTACATCATTCTCCTCTCCGCTATTTCATCCTCACAACAATCCTCTGGGACAGGTTAGGCTGAGAGGGTGTGGCTGCAGAGTCTCCCAAACCCTAGTTTGACACTAACTTACACAGGTTCTCAGTATAAGCTCTGATAAGGAAAGCCGGGGGACACATTATCCTCAGCAAGCAACCTGTGAAGTAGTTTTACACCAGTTTTCTTTAATTACCATGGAGCGCAGAATATCTGACAATATCCTGTAGTGAGCAGCAGCCAGATTCCAGCACCTCCTCCAAGGTGGGCACCTTGTAAACTGGCAGGCAGCTTACGCTTCTGCAACTTGTCTGACAGTAAGCGAATGCTACACAGGAAGGTGCGGAAGAGCTCCAGCAACCACATTCCTGTCAGTTCTGCACCTTAACATGTTGGCTGTTGGTCTCAAGACTCCAAGAACCCTGGAGGTTTGGTACCCACTTCAGAAATTCCACAGCTGTATGAAATCAGTGGGTTTTAGATCAAATGAAGCCTGAACTGTCCCTAGAAGTTAAAATGACTAAACTGAGGCTGCCGTACTTTGGTCGAGGGGCTGTGGCTCAGTGATAGAGCATCTACTTGGCATGCAGAAGATCACAGGTTCAATCCCCGGCCTCTCCAGTTAAAGGGACTAGGCAAGTAGGTGATGTGAAAGACCTCTGCCTGAGACCCTGGAGAGCCGCTGCCAGTCTGAGTAGACAATACTGACTTTGATAGACCAAGGGTCTGATTCAGTATAAGGCAGCTTCAGGTGTTCATGTTCATGTGTCACATTATGTGAAGACAATCATGCTAGGAAAAGTTGAAGGCAGCAGGAAAAGAGATGGATTGACTCTATGAAGGAAGCCACAGCCCTCAATTTGCAAGACCTGTGCAAGGCTGTTTTGGAGGACATTGATTCATAGAGTCGCCATGAATCATAGAGTTGGTAGGTACCACCAGGGTCATCAAGTCCAACCCCCTGCACAATGCAGGAAATTCACAACTACCTCCCCCCCACACACCCCTAGTGACCAGAAGATGGCCAAGATGCCCTCCCTCTCATCATCTGCCTAAGGTCAAAGAGTCAGCATTGCTGACAGATGACCATCTAACCTCCTCTTAAAAACCTCCAGGGAAGGAGAGCTTACCACCTCCCGAGGAAGCCTGTTCCACTGAGGAACAGCTCTAACTATTAGAAAATGTTTCCTAATGTCTAGACAGAAACTCTTTTGATTTAATTTCAACCCGTCGGTTCTGGTCCGGCCTTCTTGGGCAACAGAAAACAACTCGGCACCATCCACCATGAGTCGAAAGCAACTTGACGGCACTTAACACACACATGCAAACTACAGAGGATGTGTGCCTGCCCTTGTCAAAGAGACTCACCGTGCCTCAAATGCCACAACTACTTTTGCCAGTGCAATCAAAACATATTCCAAAGATTATCAGGGCAACTATCTGTTAAGGATTTGAGGTGAAAACCACCCAGCTCACATCACTGTTCCAGCTGTAATTTTACAAGAGGCTGAAAATATGAAATCTTTACAAACCAAAGACCCTGTGAAATTATCAAGAGTATTTTGACCTCCAACTGTATCTCGGGAGCTGACCAGGAGCAAGCAGAAATACCAGTATGGGCTTCAAAGATATGAGCAACATTGCTTCTAATAGAAATAGCCCATGCAAGGCTAGAAGGGTGGAAACCTAAGAAAGAGCCTTTGCGGTATGTAAATTGTGCTGTTAAATTGATGTTGACTGATCTCTTGATCATAATAAATCTTGACTGATTGACTGACTGCAAATAACATTGATTGAAATATTAGAAAATGGGAATAAATATAAGAAAATGGGAGAAGGTCAATGGCAAATAAGTTGATGAGAATGACTCTGCCCTGATGGGATTGCTAAGAAATATAACCTCCCCAACCTTGTCAATACACTTCTGATACCAGGACAGAGATCCGGGCTCCCTCTCCTTCAGTCTCACATGAATTCACCCTCCCTTCCATTATCAGAAGTAAAGACAGTGTAGCTTATCATTGATTCTGGCTATAGACTAACCATGAAATAAAAGCAGATCTCAGGGAAACCCCCCGCAAAACTGTATACATTTTATACAACTGTATACACTTCATCCTACAGGTGTTGTACATGCCTCAGCATCCTACATACCTCCCATAACTAAAAGTAAACATAATCCCACAAAAATTCCATGGAGGATTTCTGCAAATGGGTGACAGCTTCTACAGATTCCTATGTCTCACAGCAGACCTCTCCCTCGCAGGAGCAGGAGGGGGAAACTGAGGAACTTCTGCTCCACTGACAGAAACTTCTTCTGTCAGCAGAAATGCTCCACAGGAAACAAGACGTGGGTATCTACTTAATTTGCTTATCTGTTCAGATCACAGAATTAAACATCCCTTAGAGAACTGATGTTTTAGAGCAGTATATGCATATGTTATAAGTGCCGTCAAGTAGCTTCTGACTCATGGTGACCTTTTGAATTAATGACCTCCAAAACGTCCTTTCATTAACAGCCTTGCTCAGGTCTTGCAAACCGAGGTCCGCAGCTTCCTTGACTGAGTCAATCCACCTCACACTGGGTAGTCTTCTCCTGCTGCCTTCAACTTTTCCGAGCATCATTGATTTTTCCAGTGTGTTTTGATCTTGTTTGATCTTCTTTGGTCTCATTTGACCAAAGTACAATAACCTCAGTTTGGTAATTTTAGCTTCTAGGGAGAGTTCAGGCTTGATTTGATCTAGAACTGGCTTATTTTTTTGGCAGTTACGTTATCCGTAAAACTCTCCTCCAAAACTGCATTTCAAATGAATTTCTTCTGGCCAGCTTTCTTCATTGTCCAACTTTCACACCCATACATAGTAATGGGGAATACTATGGCATGAATTTTTTTGATCTTAACCAACACATTCTTTCACTTCAGAATTTTTTCTAGCTCCTTCATGGCTGCTCTTCCCAGTCTCAATCTCCTGATTTCTAGGTTGCAGTTTTGGCTGATGATGGAGCCAAGGAATAGAAAATCTTGAACAATTTCAATTTCTTTGTCATCAACCTTAAAGCTGTGTAATTCCCCAGTAGGCATTACTTTTGTTTTCTTGATGTTCAGCTGTAATCCTGATTTGGCACTACAAATAACCTTATAAAAACGCAGGGACCAATATTTTATACAATGCAAAAAAATTATAAAGCTTGGGCAAGGCCAGAGGCACAAAGCCCTCGGGTGGGCACCAAAGCAAACCACTCACAAAATCCGGAACCAGACCAAGACACAGTCTGTTGTTTTTGTTTTCTGGTTCATTTATACTGGCTTCTTTATTGTTGTAACATGCTTTGGGTCCCTTTTAAGGGGAAAAGCAGTGTACAAATACATAAATAAATGTTTATCTGCACAGCTCTATTTCTATTACTTTCTAAACGAAATCATCCCTTCAGTTTGTAAGTTCCGCTGCTCTAAGACAACATCTACATACTGCTGCTCTGCTGTGTGTGGCCCTATTCGGATTACCGTTCTATACCGGATGTTGGCCCATTTTGGATTAAAGCAATACAAAGATGGGTGTTCATACAGCTCATTTCAATCCATCTATGAGCCATCTCTAAAGCACTCTGGCTAGTTCAAACAGCCCCACAATTGTTTTCCTGCCTTTTTTGCCGGTGTGTTCTTTTCCAGCTTTTTTTTTATGTTCTGAGATTTGCAAATCTCAGAACATTAAAAAAAAAAAAGCCAAAAAAGAATGCACTGGCAAAAAAAAAAAAAAGGCGGGAAAACAATCA